>NC_080786.1:81927142-84427142 GCF_028018385.1 Neofelis nebulosa | reverse complement strand
TTTGTGAATGATAAGGTGCAGCAGTGATTAAAAGTAAGTGCTCCAGGGTCAGCTCCCCGGGTTCAAGGCCTACTCTGTGATTTGTTGCAGCTGTGTGACCTTCAGCAAGTTTCTCAAGAATCTCATGTCTCAGATCTCGAGATCTGAGGCTCAGCTTCTCCATCTTTGCAATGGAGATAAGTAAAAGCTTCTGGGTAATAAGGTAATTATGGAAATTAAATGAGAAAATTCAGGTAAAGTTGCTAAGCACAGTGTCTGGCACATGACAATTGCTGAATAAATACAGTAAGAATGAGAATATTGTATGGGGTGGTTGGTGTCACAGAGATGCTTTTGAAAGCAAACAAGTCAATGAATAGCTCAGGGCGAAGACTAAATATCCCCATTGCCTTCCTGTTTTTGTGTCTGCCAACAGGTTTTAAATCCATTTTACATATTTCAACTCTTCAGTGTCTGTTTGTGGTTTAGTGAAGACTATAAGGAATATGCTTTTGCCATCATAATCATGTCCATCACGTCCATAGCGTTGACGGTATATGATCTCAGAGAGGTGAGTTTTTCCCCCACCAATCTTGTGGCCACAGAAAGGGAACAGTAGGACCTTTATTGAAATACTGTTAGAAAGAAGAATCAGGAAATAGCCATTGCCCACTCCACAATAAATGAGACCAAGTTTGTAAATATCTAGCACAAATATTGATACTCAACAACGTTAGTCCTTTTCCTTCTATTACATCCTGATTCCTAACCTTCCAAGTTATTTTTCCTCCTCTCTTTAGTTTATTCAGGCTGATGAGCCAGAGGAATTTACAAATATCTATGAATTGTGCATAAGTGAAAAAATATGTACAGAGAATACTGTCGAATCTTGAAGATGATGGGAGAGGGTGCAAGGTGGAAGGGTCTGTTTCATAATGACTCTTTGCCTTTTCTAGTTGGTCAGTACTTATTTGTCAAAGCCTGAGTCCAACACTAGGCTTTCTTTATACCCATGCCAGGGGATCTAGGTGCCGTTGGGAAAAAGTCCTGTAGCACAGATTGGTTGATGACACTCTAAATCCATGAATTCCATCCTTATCTGGGCAAGCTTTCTGTAGGTCCCTGGTCAATGCACTGTCCCATTCTCAAAATTAAGAATTCACACCAAATATTTCTCCATGAGAGAGATCTCCTGTTCATCTCATAGTCCACTTCTCTAATTCAGCAGATAATCTCACCACTTGTTCCACAAGGAAGATAGAAGACAGAAGACAGGAATTTGCTCAACTCCCCACTCTCCAACTGTCAAAGGACTCTGTTTCTGTCTCCCACCTGCCCTGCTCTCCCATTATGGAGGAGAAAGGGCCCCTGCCTGTGCTTGCCAAAGCATCCTCTCTGACCTGCTCAGGGTGCTTCTGTGGTCCTTCAATGACCTCCTCACTCCCTCCCCCAAGGGCCTTTCTGTTAGCATTTAAATGTGCTCAAGTAAGGAAGCAACCATTTCTTTTGACCCCGCTTCCACCTGTAGCTACCACTCTACCTCTCTTCTCCCTTTTACAGCAAAACTTCTTTATGCGTGCTTTTGTCACTTATTGATCTCCTGGTCTCTTCTCACTATACTGACCTGATTTCCTCTCTGGTGACTCCATTAGAGAACTCTTGTTAAGATCACCACTATAATCTTAAGGCCATAGGTGGTTATAACATTTTTTTTAAAAATTCCTTTTTAAGGGGCGCCTGGGGTGACTCAGTCAGTTGGGCATCTGACTCTTGATTTCGGCTCAGTTCATGATCTCACGGTTCGTGGGATTGAGCCCGGTGTTGGGCTCTGAGCTGGTCCTGGAGCCTGCTTGGGATTCTCTCTCTCCCTCTCTCTCGGCCCTTCCCCTGCTCACATGCGCGCTCTCTCACTGTCTCTCAAAATAAATACATAAACTTTTTAAAATAAAAATTAAAAACTTCCTTTTTTTAAACTAGTTATTTTTTTCTTAATAGAAAGAGTAATATATGCACGTGATTTTTTTAAAGTTCAAATAGAACACAACGGTATAAATAAAAAGTAAATATCCCTCCCAGTTTGGATCTCCCAGTATCCAGGTTCCCTTTCCAAAGGCATTCACTGAGACCAAAAGTTCTATGACCTTGAGCAGTATTAAACACACAGGCACTAATTTGTTTCACACAAATGGAAACACTATGTGCACTGTTGTGCGCTCGCTCCCATTTTCCACCTAATATATGTTAAATATCTTTCATGTCTGCCCAAATATGTTTTCTCTAGATGCACCATAATTTTTTAAACCAGTCTGATGTTGATGGATAGTTAGATTATTTCTAGTCTTTTGCTGTTAAAACAATCACAATTCTTGCACGTGAATCTTTTTACACATCCACATATATGTGTGTTTATAAATATACATAAATTATGTGTATTTATATTACACATGCATATGGATATAACAAGTATACATATGTGTGCTTATATATATTGACATAGAGACATAAAATTTTTATACCTGAAATTACTTAATTATAAACTAGGTATATTGTTTTCATAGGCATCCTCAAAAGGCATCTTAAACAAGTAATACTAATTTGCACTCCTCCCAACAGTAGAGGAGTGTTGGTTTCCCTTATCTTTGCCAATATAAGTGACAATAGAATTGCATAACTTCAACAGCATGTTTTCTATTACAAGTTGAGCACTTGCTCATGTCCTAAGCTATTTGCATTTCTTTCACTGTGAACTGTATTCGTGTCCTTCATTAATTTTTATTGGACTTTTGGTCTTTTGTTTGTTGATTTCATGGTCTCCCTCCTACTGCAGACACTTTTTTTTTTTCACGCTGCAGCTTTTATTAAACTTCTCAGTTGCAATTGATAGTTAACTGCTCCGTTGCTTCTTTTTGAAGCGCTCTTTCCCTGAGACTTCAGAGACAACACACTCTCCATCCTCTCTAGTTGCTCTTTTTCAATCTTTTTTATAGTTCATCCTCCTCTAGTGGCCTTTTGTGGGGGAGGCAGTGTCTCAAAAGCAAAACAATATGCAAACTATACAATGTATACTCTACCGCATGTACAATGTATGTTCTATCTTTCTCTTCCCCTCCACTTGTGCAACCACATTTATTTCTTGTGTTTTCTTCAGAAGAAATTTTTAGGCAAGTCAAGCAAATGCAAATATATGAACCTTGTTTTTCCTTCTTTCTTATGTAAAAGGTAGCATCATTATGTAATCTCCAACCTTGCTTTATTATTATTCATAATAGTATGTCTTCATGGCCTTTTCATGTATGTATATTGAGAGATTCTTCACTGTTCTGATAGCTGTATATACCAATGAGTTCTAAAATGACTTTCAAATTTGTATATATTTCCAGCCCAAACATTTCTTTTGAGTTTGAGACTCATAGATGCAACAACCGATTTGATTCAAAGTCACTTATTTAGGGAAGTTTTCTATTATTGCTTCTATGGGCTGTATATGCTCCAAAAGCATACCTTTTTTTTTTAATTATTGATTGTAATGATACATTTACGTTTGTGACTATTTGATAAATATATTTCTCCCAGTGGTTTGTAAATTCCTTGCTAGTAAGAACTATATCTTTTTTTTTCTTTTTCTTTCTTTTTTTTTTTTGAACATTCTATCCCCACCTCTTAGCATAGTCCCTGACACATAGAGTTTGTGTAATAAATGCTGAGTGAATGAAAAAATGAATAAAAGGATACATTAATAGCAAAACAGTCTTTCACTATGTGTTACTCTATTAATTGTTCTTAGGACATATTAATCAGATTTATAAATGATTTATGCTAGAAGGTTTAGGGGGTGTCATAAATGGCAAAATCAGAAGAAAAAAAAATGAATACACTAGATGATTAGGAGTTTTAACCCCTAGAACCAGATAGTTCTTTTACACAACAGTTTCTTTCTTTTTTAAAAATGTTTATTCATTTTTGAGAGACAGAGACAGAGACAGAGACAGAGCATGAGTGGGGGAGGGGCAGAGAGAAAGGGAGACAGAATCCGAAGCAGGCTCCAGGCTTTGAGCTGTCAGCACAGAGCCGGACGCGGGTGTTGAACCCACGATCTTTGCGATCATGACCTGAGCTGAAGTCGGCCACTTAACATACTGAGCCACCCAGGAACCCCTCTTTTACACAACACTTTCTTTAAAAATGTGAAATCAAATGTAATTTTATTGTGTTTTTCTTTTTTATCCTCTTATTGATTCACTGTCAACGTCCTGTGTATTTCATATATTAAAACAATGTATACTATGAGGAATAGTAGGCACCACTAAAACTCCTTGTAAAGTTACAGATTAAGAACTCTGATGTGGAATAACTCAAAACTGAGATATTGCTTAGTTCTCAAAGCTACTTAGGTATGAACATTTATCTTGAATGACTCAAGTTCTTGATGTTCTCTGCTGAAAGAACTAAATACAAATTTATGGTCATCAAAAACTACTTTGAACAGAGCATGCTGGGAAATTTCTTTCTATCAAAGAACACATACTTCTTACTGCTGGTGAACAGCACAGCAAGTTGGATGACTTTTCAGGTAACTAATAGGCTGCTTGGTCTTTCATTTTTAGCTAGTGCATTCAGTTGGGAACAAGTCAGTGCTCTATCTTTAAAGAGACTAGCACTTTACTGAATTAATACCTGGGACTTCTCCTCAAGTAGAAAAGCCTTTTTTCCCATTTTCCTTTCTTCTTTTTCAGCAATCTGTAAAGCTCCACCACCTAGTTGAGTCACATAATAGCATTACAGTCTCCGTATGTGGAAGAAGAGGTAAGTCTCATTATTTTAGATCTGTGTGTTGTTCATAAGGAATCAAAACGGGATTTAAACTTGTATTCCTGGTTGTTGCTACTACTTTCCTCTTCGTGTGTGTGTGTGTGTGTGTGTGTGTGTGTGTGTGTGTGTGTTTCTGGTGCACTTACTTAAAGGAATGAAGGACTTGATATGTTTTCACCTTAAAAAGAACTTTACTGAGGTAAAATTGACATACAATAAGCTGAACATATTTAAAGTATACAATTTGATAGATTTTGACTTATGTACATCCTTGTAACTATCTATGAAACTATTACCACAATAAAGATAATGACTATCCATTGACCCCAAAAGTTCCTTCTGTCTGTAACCTCTCCCTACCCATCCCCATCCTCAAGCAACTGCCTTGCATGTTTAGAATTTTATATAAATGGCATTGTACAGTGGGCATTTTTTGTCTTTTATAAGATATTTTGGGTTAATTTTACTGGAATCAAAGTTCATAATTATTTTAAAATGCATCTATTTTATTAAGTATATCAATAGTTTATTCCTTTCTATTTCTGAGTAGAGTCCCAGTGTATGGATAGACTAGTTTGTACACCCATTCACCTACTGATGGAAATTTGGGTTGTTTCTAGTATTGGGCTATTATAAATAATGCCTCTATGAAAATTTGTGTACAAGTTTTTGCATGGACATCCACTTTCATTTCTTATGGGAAAATACATAACTGTGGGGCGCCTGGCTGGGTCAGTCCGTTCAGTGACCGACTTTGGCTCAGGTCATGATCTCGCGGTTTGTGAGTTCGAGCCCCGCGTCAGTCTCTGTGCTGACCGCTCGGAGCCTGGAGCCTGCTTCGGATTCTGTGTCTCCCTCTCTGTCTGCCCCTCTCCTGCTTGCTCTCTGTCTCTCTCTCAAAAATAAATAAACATTTAAAAAAAGAAGAAGAAAAGAAAAAGAAAATACAAAAGTGCTAAATGGCTAGGTCATATGGCAGGTAAGTGTTTAACATTTTAAGAAACTGCGAAATTGTTTTAGAAAGTGTTTGTACTATTTTACATTCTTAACAGCAGTGTATGAGAACTGCAGTTGCCCCATACTCTTATCTGCACTTGGTATGCTCAGTCTTTTTAATTTCAGCCATTTTTAACAGGTGTGTAATAATATCTCATTGTAATTTTAATTTGCATTTCCTCAATGACTCATGGCACTGACCACTTTTTCAAGTGCTTATTTTCTACATATATATTTTCTTTGGTGAAGTTAAAATTTTTGTGCTGCTAGATTCACTTTTATTAATTGACTTTTGAGATTTCTTTCTGTATTCTGAATACAAATCTTTTGTCACAAAGATGCCTTGCAAATATCTTTGTCTCACTCTGGGACTTAGCTTTCCATTCTCTTTACAGTGTCTCCCAAAGGGTGGATATTTCTACTTTTGTTAAGGTCCAGTTTATCAAATTTTCCTCTTGTGGATCATGCTTTTTGTGTCAGATCTAAGAAATCTTTGTCTAATCCAAGGTTATCAAGCTTTTCTGTGCTGTCCTAATGTAAATAAGTGCTTAATACATAAATTCTTTTTTTTTTTTAATTTTTTTTTCAACATTTTTTATTTATTTTTGGGACAGAGAGAGACAGAGCATGAACGGGGGAGGGGCAGAGAGAGAGGGAGACACAGAATCGGAAACAGGCTCCAGGCTCCGAGCCATCAGCCCAGAGCCTGACGCGGGGCTCGAACTCACGGACCACGAGATCGTGACCTGGCTGAAGTCGGACGCTCAACCGACTGCGCCACCCAGGCGCCCCGTGCTTAATACATAAATTCTTAATGAATATTTACTCAATAAATTGATGTGAGGTATTTTTTATTTGAAAATGTATTTTTATAACCATACAATGGGAAATATTGGTTATTTTCTTTTTTTCAATTTTAAAAGCTTTATTTAGATGTATTTTATATAACCTATAATATTTAATTTTTATAAAGAGTACTATTTTTTTTAAGTATAATTTATTGTCCAATTTGCTTCCGTACAACACCCAGTGCTCATCCCAACATGAGACATCCTTTGCAAAATGAAGGGTTACAAGCTGGTACCTTCCTTGGAAATCCCCCACATTTGGGAAATTTGTTAAAGGTTAGGGTAGATTGAACAGATTTAACAATATTTAACAACTTTGTTGCATATGAAGTTGGGGAGTACAAGTAGGACACTTTCCTAAAGGACTGAATAGTCTGAATAACTCATTTCATCAAGAAATAATCCATAGTTTTCAAAATGGGATAGTAATTATGAATATAACCTGGTGGCAAAATTCTAGTCTTTCTTTATCCAACCCTTAGGTTGGAACACACCTGGTTCTCAGGAGGAGAGAGGGCTATAATTAACAACTACAATGCATACTTTTCTATCACACAGACAAGCAATAAAAAGCTATAAAATTTGTAGCCCAAACAGAAATGATTTGGGTCCCAGGATCATAATGTTACATAGAATGCAGGGTGATGCCCCCTGTCACCCTTCCTCTCAGACCTCCAAGTGATGGGGTTCTTTCCAAAAGGGGAATGTCCTTCATGAGAGAGAAAAAAGCCACATTCAGATTAAATTAAGTGCCGTGTTTTTGTTTGAACAATTGGTAGCAAAAACCAGGCTGTTTGCTTAGCTTTATTTACTTATGGTGGCTAAGAGTTTGTGGTTGCTGCTGGCAAATTGGGTGCTTAGCAGGGTTTATAACCAAGTTAGCTTTGGTGAGTGGAAGAACACGTCTTTGAACTCATAAATAATCAGCAACACTGCCACTATATTCCTTTCATGAGACTATCGGTGAAGTCCTTGGTGGCTAGCTGATAACCATGAGTGTATTGTTTTTGTTTCTGTTTTTCTCCAGGTGTAAAAGGCCTCCTTCAGAGTAGACATCATTAATGAGGCTTCTAATGGACAAATATACTTTCAATCTTTCAGGACAATCCTTTGCTTCCTACTGTAAATTAGTATCGATCTGGTCTTCTAGTTATTTCTCCTTTCAGGCACAATAGGAAAATTAATGTAATAAGTAAAGTTCTGCCTGCTGTGAAGCTTTTCTTCTTCACGGTCATTCTGGGACCCTTTTAAGCCAGGATCTAAAACCATGAAATATTTGGGATTCTTTCTTGTCTGTTAATGATCACAAAAAAACTTCGTCTGAGGTCTTTGATGTACAATAAGGAACAGACAACAGAATGACAAAATTGGGAAGACATGTTGGGAGATGAGAAAAATGTTCTTAAAATTCACTTGGATTTTAAAAATCTGATTGAGTCTTATTTTGTTTATAACTCTTCTACTTGATAATTGAATCTTGTTGGAAACTCATAATTTATAATGGCCAGTCATATCAGATAACGTTAAATTAATGATAGACAGGTAAAGGCTCTGGTTTTTAGTCTCCCTCAGAGATTAATAGAAACAAACAAACAAAAACTACATTGGATTCTAGAATTTTCATAGTTTTAGGTTTCTTATTTAGATCTATATTGTATTTTGAATTTTTTTAAAGATTGAATTTCATTTTTTTTTTTTTTGCAAATAGACATTCAAATGTTCCAATATCATTTGTTGAAAAGACTATCCTTTCTTCACTCAGTTGCCTTTGCATCTTGGTAAAAAATCGGTTGTTCATATACAGGCAGATCTGTTTCTAGACTCCCTATTCTATTCTACTGATCTATCTGTCTGTCTTTATACCAAAGCCACAAGGTGGCTTTATAATTAGTCTTAAAATAGCATAATGCAGTCATCCAACTTTGTTCTCTTTTTCAGAGTTGCTTTGGTGATATCGGGCCCTTTGCATTTCCATAGGACTGTTAGAATCATCCTATCAATTTCTAACAACAACAAAAAAAACCATGATGAGATTTTGATTAGGATTGTGTGAAATCTGTAGATCAATTTGTGGAAAGTTGACATATTAATAAATTTGAGTCTTCTGACCTGTGGACATAGTATGTCTCTCCATTTATTTGATTTTGGTTAATTTGGTCTTTCTCTCAGCAATATTTCACAGTTTTTGGTGTGTGGGCCTTACACATTCTCTCTAAGATTCATTCTTAAATATTTCATGATTTTGATGGTCTTGTGAATGGTATTTTTAAATGTAAATGTTCAATTGTTCGTTTGCCAGTAGTTTCCTCAAATGCATGTGATGATTCATCTCTAAGCACTCTTGGGTCTGTATTCTGAACTCATAGAGACCTCTGGATTTTGTCTGGGTTCCCCTTCCCTGCACAGTGGCCTGGGAAGTCTCTAAAGGCAGTAAACTAAGCAATTGCAAGGCACCTTCACTTGTTTTCTCTTTTGTTGCTTATGTTCAGTGCCCCAAAACCATTGTTTCACATATTTTGTATGGGTTTGGTTGTTTCTGATGGGAAGATAAATCTGTTCTTTTTTACTACTTCTTGGCTGGAAGTGAATCTTGACCTTTTAAAAATAATCTGGTCATTTTCTTGCTTAATTTTTTATGATGAAACATTTCGCATACAGACAATAATGGAGAGAATACAATAATGACACCCATGTAGCTTTCACTCAGAATCAATGATTATCAGCTCATTGAATCTTTTTTTTTCCAACTGTCTTACTACCTCCTTCACTCTATATTTATTTTGTTGCTATTCCAGATATCACGTGATTTCATTTGAAAAAAATTCAGTATATATGCAAAATATAACAATTCCTTTTAAATTTCTTTACCTAAAAAAAAATAAAATAGCTCCATAATTTAAAAAATCAATTATATAGAAGTATTCAAATTTTCTTAGTTGAGTCACCAGTGTGTGTTTATACATGTATATACATCTTCAAATCAGGATCTAAATAAAGTCCACATACTGCAATTGATTGATAAGTCTCCTCTAGTTTATTTTTTATAATAATTTTTTAAATGCTTATTTTTAGAGAGATAGAACATTGGAGAGAAAGAGAGAGAGAGAGAGAGAGAGAGAGAGAATTCCCAGCAGGCTCCACACTGTCAGCATGGAGCCGACTCTCACAAACTGTGAGATCATGACCTGAGCCCAAATCCAGAGTCAGATGCTTAACCGACTACACCACCCAGGGGCCCCAAGTCTCAAGTTTATTTTAACTCTACACATTCCCTCCTCCATATCTTACATTTTCCTTGCAAATTTTTTTGTTGTTGTTGAAGAAAGGAAGTGCTTCATCCTGTGGGTTCTACAGTTTGGGGTATGTTGATTGCATATTCATAAAATTATTTAACTTGATTTTCTATTGCTTGCAATTCCTGTAAATTGGTAGTTAGATCCAAGGCTTGAGTTTTTGGCAAGAATACTTTATAGTTGATATAGTGAACTTCTTTTTTTTAAGTTTATTTATTTATTTTGAGAGCAAAGGAGAGAGAGAACTCATGAGCAGGGGAGAGGCAGAGAGAGAGAGAGAGAGAGAGAGACAATCTCAAGAAGGCTCCACACTGTCAGGGCAGATGTGGGGCTCAATCTCAGGATGGTGAGATCATCCTGAGCTGAAATCAAGAGTCAGACCTTTCACCAACTGAGCCACCCAGGTACTCTGATATTGTGAACTTCTAAAATGGGAGGTGCATACTATCTGATTATCTTCTTTTTGTGACATTAGCAAACAAATGTTTATGACCTAGATTTACTATTTCATTAGGAGTTTCAAATTTCTACTTGTATCATACCATCTTCACACACTAAGCGGAATATTTCAGTAAAGAAAAACCCTCCTCAACTATTTCATTACCCTGAGATTCAGTTTGTTTAAGAAATAAAAGATTAATATTTGATTTTTTTTTTTATGTACCAGCTTTGAAAATAATGGGTTGATCCTCTAGCATTATCCAAAGGATTTTTTTTTTTAGAGTCAATATGGATGTATCATGTTAAACGTTGTTGGTACATTTCTCTCCATGGCAATTTTTATTCTTACTGTGCTCAAATTGTCTCATCTTTGGCCGTTGAGTGCCTCCTCAGGTTGGCTTCTGAATTCTTTTGCCATGACTTCAGCAGTCTTTGAAAATTTTATTGCTTTCTGATACGGTATGATATTCCACGTTCATCTGGAACAGTTCTGCTCTAAACCTGGACACATCCATTTTTCCAAAGAGCTCTTAGTAATGGTAGTTAGAGACCTCAAACAGCGCACTAGAAGTGCTCGTTTCTACATGTTAGTCACTGTTGCTAGGCCTTTTTAGGAGACAGATGTAGGAAATAATTTATTTCTTTTTTTAAATGTTTATTTATGTTTGAGAAAGAGAGAGAAACAGAGTGTGAGCAGGGGAGGGGCAGAGAGAGGAGACACGGAATCCGAAACAGGCTCCAGGCTCTGAGCTGTCAGCACAGAGCCCAACGCAGGACTCGAACTCACGAACCGCGAGATCATGGCCTGAACCAAAGTCAGCACTTAACTGACTGAGCCACCCAGGCACCCAGGAAATAATTTCTTAAAGATGCAATACATTATGAGTTCGTACTGGCCTTTCTAATTCAAGTTTAGAGCTATGGGCTTTTTACTTAACTTTGTTGATTGTTGATTGTTGATTGTCTCTCCTTTCTCTATCTCAAGTGTCCTGATTCTCAATGATAGCAACAAATTACTCATTTGCTCTGTTCCTTATACACACTAATCTTAGAATAGCAAACCAAGACACCCTGCAGGAATGTAATTCCTAAAAACAATTTCACGTTTTGTTGGAATTCTTCTTTTCTCCCACTTATGATATGCCATTTCAAATGTACAAATTATACATTTTTTTAAAAAAATTACGTTTCAGTGTTACTCAAAATGATTCTTCTCTGTTTATGTCAACAATTTGATAGGGTCATCCCATTCATTTTGCCTTAGGTTTTTAGTGTTAGCTTTTCAAATTTGTTTTTTGTATTCCTTTATGTAGATATTATACACAAATATATATAGTATAAAATATAAATGTATAAATTTAATAAAATTATATATATAATGTATAAATTATAAATTAGATAAAATGTGTATTATGATTACATAAACTATCTGCATGGTTCAAAAGATCTTAAAGGTCTTAAATCCATAAGACAAGACATTTGGGAGAGTCAGGCTCCTATCCCTCTTTATCTACCTTGTGTAATCTCTATAAGAATCATTTTTGTTTGCTTTTGATTTATTCTTACATTTAACGGATACAAAAGTTATATATAATATCCATATCTGTATCGCATGTATACAGAAGATTATATATATTTATACTGCTGTTTAGATGACAGGGATATGCCATACACATTTAACTTATATTTCCTGGTGTGTATGTTTTACATGCTTTATTTTAATTGAAGTATAGTTGACATAGAATGCTATATTAGTTTCAGGTGTATTTAAAATTTTTTTTTTCAACGTTTTTTATTTATTTTTGGGACAGAGAGAGACAGAGCATGAACGGGGGAGGGGCAGAGAAAGAGGGAGACACAGAATCGGAAACAGGCTCCAGGCTCCGAGCCATCAGCCCAGAGCCCGACGCGGGGCTCGAACTCACAGACCGCGAGATCGTGACCTGGCTGAAGTCGGACGCTTAACCGACTGCGCCACCCAGGCGCCCCAGTTTCAGGTGTATTTATATACTTAACTGTGTTTCATAGAGAGTCTTTCATAATGGGATATAGAAATAGTTTTCGTGTGTGATTTCAGCTGTATAGTACTCTTGTGTATGGCGGAGCCATTGTTTATTCAACCAATTCTCTATTGAAGTATGTTTTTTATTGTTGTTTTTTAGTTTTTACTGTTACAGATAGTGCTGAAGTAAAAAGGCTTGTTTGTGCATATGTCTTTTCATATTGCCACCAGTTTATCTTTCGCATTGATTTCGAGAAGTAAAATTGCTGAGTTAAAGGATGGATGTGTGTATGTACTTTTGCTACGTACATATTGCTAAATTTCTTTCCATGGAGATGGTACCAACTTGCATTTACACCAGAAATTGTGAGAGTGCCTGTGTCTTCATGGCCTTGTCAACAGACTATGCCGGCAAACTTTTAGATTTTTCTAATTATATAGATGGGCAATGTTATATGTATGTATTTATTTTTTTTTTCTTTTTTAAGGGAATAACTTGACTCTTAGAGAAAAGTTGCCAGAATAGTTCAAATAACTTTTTCCCTAAGCAATTTGAGAGTAAGTTGCCAAACTAAGGCTCCATGACTCTTACCTATTTTAGTGTGTGTTTCTTTTTTTTTTTTTTTTTTTTTTTTTTTTAACATTTTTTATTTATTTTTGGGACAGAGAGAGACAGAGCATGAACGGGGGAGGGGCAGAGAGAGAGGGAGACACAGAATCGGAAACAGGCTCCAGGCTCCGAGCCATCAGCCCAGAGCCTGACGCGGGGCTTGAACTCACGGACCGCGAGATCGTGACCTGGCTGAAGTCGGACGCTTAACCGACTGCGCCACCCAGGCGCCCCAGTGTGTGTTTCTTAAAGACAAGGACGTTCTCCTACATAAATGACAGTGTAGCCGTTACTATCAGGAAGTTAATATTGATATATTAATAGAAACTGATGCTCAGACCCTATTCGAATTTTCCCAGTGGTTAATAATGTTCTTAATAGAAAAGGATTTGGGATCACACAATGGTGTTGTTCAACATATCTCTTTATTTTTCAATCTTCCCTTGATTTTCGTGACTTTGATTCCTTTCACTCTGATTATTTTGTAGAAAGTCTGACAATCTGGATTTGTCTGATGTTTCCTAATAGTTAAATTCAGGTTATGCATTTTTGGCTGGATATCACAGAAGTGATGCTATGTCCTTGTTGCTTCCTCTCAAGTGCTACATAATTTAAATTTGTCCTATTCCTGGTGATGTTAATTTGGATTACTTTGCTAAATAGTACCTGCTAGGTTTCTCCACTGTAAATTTACTCTTTTCCCCTTTGTAATTAATAAATATTTTGTTGAGAGATAATTTGAGATGATATAAATAAACTATCCTCATTAAATTTACCCACTAGTTGTAGTATCCATTGCTATTTCTTGGCTAAATTATTACTTTGATGGTTGCCAAATGGTGATTTTCTAATTTTATCTTTTCTCCTACATTAATTGTAATGTTACTGTAGGAAAAAACTATCTTTCTCCTCATTTATTCATCCATGTACTTATATCATATGGACTCATGAATTCCTATTTTATTTGATGGGTTATAGTTCATTTATCTTTATTTACTGTGATGCTCAAATTGTTACACATTTAGGCAGTGAAAACCTGTTAAATTGGTTTTGATGTTTTTTCTTTCTCCGTATTTCCTTGAGCAACAAAATGTTCTAGCTTATGATACTTTTCTTGGCCCAGCCTTATAATCAGCCATTTCCTTAAGGAACAAGGATTCTTTTTGGGAAGAGGAATAGAATTTAGAAACCAAAATTTGGGCACTAGATATGCACATTATTATTGGGGTTTCACTGCTCCCAGGCCCTCTCAGAGAACAGAATTAGTGAATATATGTATATCAAAAGATAAGCAAACGTATTTTATATATGCGTGTTCTTACATACACATACATTTATATCTATATTATTTCCCTATTTATCTATTGAAAACTATCAGTTTACATTGTTGTCTCTAATTCTAATCTAATACCAAAGAGTTTATTCTAGGTATATTTCCATCTATATTTGTAAGTTCCTTTCTTTATGAGAAACCTGACTCCTATTAGCCTCATTATATCTACTGATTCTATCAATCCCTGCTGAGCGGAACCCAACATCCATCATTACTGATGCCCTCCCCTACTTCCATGTAGACCCTTTTTCACCCTTCTTGGATTCCAACATCCCACACCAGGCCACTGTCACCAATGTGGCCCTTCTCTCCCTCCTTGGGCTCTAACACCCTGCACCGGGTCATGTGAACACCTGTCCATTCTGCTTAGGCTCCAAAACTTGCAGCAGGCTGCCCCCACACCCCACACCACCCAACCTTCTGCAAGGATGCCTATCTTATTTAACCCCTCTAGCTTTGGGATTGAGTAAAGAAGGAAAAAGGTAAAAGAAAGCAGACGGGAGGAGAGGAAGGAAGGTAGGTAGGAGGGAAGGAACTTTCATTTTTTAAATTATGAGTAAGAATGAGATCTCTTCAAATGTTTAGCATGCCATTTGCATTGTGCGTATGCCTCTGTGTGTATGTGTGTGTATGTGTGTGTGTGTGTGCATGTATGAATTGTTAACATCTCTAGCAATTTTGCTATAGTCATTTGCTGTACATCCCTTTTTTTCAGGAATTCTTTATATATTAGGAATATTAATCTTTTGTAATGTAATGTACTGTAAATTTCAAATACGTTTTCTAAATTTGTCTTTAGGTTTTTTCTCTGTTTTCATTTTATGCAATTTATTACTTTTTTCTCTTAATTGTTCTCAGATTTTGAATCAACATTGAGGAATAGTTTCCTTTTTTAAAAATATAATGTATTCTCAAGTTAGCTAACATACAGTGTATATAGTCCGCTCTTGGCTTCAGAAGTAGATTCCCACGATTCACTGCTTACATACAACACCCAGCCCATTCCAACAAATGCCCTTCTCAATGCTTATCACCCATTTTCCCCTCTCCCCTACCCCCCCATCAACCCTCAGTTTGTTCTCTGTATTTAAGAGTCTCTTATGGTTTGCCTCTCTTGCTGTTTGAAACTATTTTTCCCCTTCCCTTCCCCCACGGTCTTCTGTTAAGTTTCTCATATTCCACCTATGAGTGAAAACATGATGTCTGTCTTTCTCTGCCTGACTTATTTCACTGAGCATAATACCCTCCAGTTCCATCCACATTGCTTTTTCATTGATTTCCAGTTAAGCTAGATGTTGGACTAGTTGTTGTGAGAAAAAAAATCTGACTTGACTCTGCCATCTCACACTTTCAGCTGGAGTCCAAGAGCTGGAATCACGCTTCCTGGTACCCGGAGATCTATTAATTTTGACGGGGAACAAAGTGCAAATGCCATGCGATGCCATCCTGATTGATGGCAGCTGTGTGGTAGATGAAGGCATGCTGACAGGTACGGTTCTGTCTCACAACTTACAGCCTTGGCAAGCTCTCCCAGGTTCCTTCTCTATCAGAACAACAGTGGCAAAGCTGGGGCTTGCTGTGGGATATTACACTCCCACAATTCTTACTTGACTGTCCTGCTCTGGATGGGAGAGTTCAAATTAAAGCTGCTTTCTGTGTCCTATGTTTGATACAGTTTTAATTTTCTGAGTGCTTAGCATTTTCTTCTTGAACAAAGGTTATTGCAACCCTGTCGCTTTACCTTAAAAGACTGTAGAGATCATTAGACATTTCAAATCATCTGTGACTTTTATGTTCCGTATTTTCACATAAATTATATCTTTTGATAAACTTGGAAGATATGAAAGCTATTGATGACATCCTGAAACCCAGAAGGTCAAGTCCAAGCTCTTCCCTGCCTTGGCTTGAATATGTGAAAAGGTTCACGACAAAGGATTTGTCACACATCTGCTGCCTGAAAACACACTGGGACTTTAGGACTAATTGAATTTCATTTTTAAGTAGTATGCTGCTAGAGCAGGGAGGGACCTTAGAGGTCACTGCATCTCATGGATATGGAAGCTGAGGTCCAGAGAGAAGAGACCTTGGGATCACAGTGCTTCAAGTTCTCACGAGTGCACATTTGAGGAGATGTTGTGCCAACATTTCTGTAAGATAAAGAAGAATCATAAAGGTTTTTTCACAGATGGACTAGGGGGCTGAGAAGACACATTGACATACTGTGGTTCCCACTGAAGCCAAAATTGAATCCATTTCTCTAGGACAGACCAGGAAGGCATGAAATGGAGACAAGAACATGTATCTTTCTTCTATGTAACTTTACCAAAAAATGTTTTTTTATTTTTTTATTAAAAAAGGTTTTTTTTAATGTTTATTTATTTTTGGAGACAGAGAGAAACAGAGCATGAACAGGGGAGGAGCAGAGAGAGAGGGAGACACAGAGTCGGAAACAGTCTCCAGTCTCTGAGCTGTCAGCACAGAGCCCAACATGGGGCCCGAACTCACGAACTGTGAGATCATGACCGAACCAAAGTCAGACACTCAACCGACTGAGCCACCCAGGCGTATGGTCTCCCCCCACCCCAATTTTTTTAATGCGTGGCAGGCCATGTTTCTTCATATAAGGAATCCGTAGATTTGTAAAATTCCTTTAGTGCTGGGACCTCTGCAATGCTAAGTACCTTTCTTCTGGCAAAAAGTGGCCCTACTACAGTGGGACATATCTCTGACTTTGTACTGCCCACTTTTCAAAGGCCAGTGGAAGGCTTTACAAGGTTTATTCCACAGATCAGACCCTAATTACTTCCTCAACGTCATTCACCACCCTGTATTAGCACTTCAGCCCACTGCTATCTGCTCCTTCCATGTCACTGGCAGCAGTCACCCATGTCCCAATTGCCAAACCCAATGGATTCTTTAGATTTCTCTTCTTGTTGACCTCTCTGCTGCTTTTGATGATTCTGACCATCTTTCCTTTTGGAAAACTCTCTTCCCTAACTGTCCAAGATAGCAACCTGCCCATGCTGCTCCTGATTGTTGGTAGTGCTCAGAGCTATGTCCTAGTCCTATCCTCTTCTATCCTCACTCTTGATCCCTCAGTAATCTTCTCTCTCCTGTGACTTTAATCATAGCCTGTAAGGTGGTGAACTTTGAGTAAATGTCTCTGGTCTAGGCTTCTCCCTTGAACTCCAGACTCAAATAAATAAATGCAAGACGTCTCAACATAGCCATCCCACAAGACATCTGCAACTCGTGGTGAACATAAAGCAACTCTTCCTTCCTCCTATAATCCCTCTGTTGATGACTAATGCCACCCTCTGCTCATTTCCCCAAGTTGGAAACCAAGAAGCCATTTTGAATTTCTCTGTTCCTATGACCTCCCAATATAAAACCCTCCCCAAGTTTTGTAACTTCTTACCTTCTTATTTCTCAGCTCCTGGACTTCTTTTTACTCTCACTGCCTGCTGCCATAAGTCAGACTTTGTTCTCTCCATCTGGATGTCCAGCTTCCAACCTCACCAGACTTCAATCCATTCCCTGTACTGCAGATAGAGTACTCTCTCTCTTGTACATGAATATGATATTACTCTCCTGAAAAAAACACTTAAATATCTCCCCACTCCCTTCTGCCACTAATGCCTACAAAAACCATGTAAACACTTAAATATGTGCACCTAGGGCCTCCCTGCTTTGGTTTCCTGCACAGGTCTCATGGCCCCTCACTCCCCATGCCCCACATTCTGGACCTCACAACTTGCTATTCCCTACACAGCTATTTCTAGCCTTCTTTAATGTCCTTGTTGGATGTTACAATACTTATAGTATTTATAATACATTATTCTTATTTATTGGGACTACAAATCTCCTAAAAAACAATCTCCTTGTATCCCTAATACCTAGGGTTGTCCCTGCCTCCCCCTGCAGGCTTATAACAAACGTCCACCGCATGCCTAGTGAGTGCATACGTGATTTAAATGAGATGTTTGTTTTCTATAGGAGAAAGTATTCCAGTCACTAAAACTCCATTGCCCAAGATGGAGAGCTCCATGCCCTGGAAAACGCAGAGTGAAGCCGACTATAAAAGGCATGTCCTTTTCTGTGGGACAGAGGTTATCCAAGCTAAGGGAACATGCTCCGGGACCGTGAGGGCGGTGGTGCTGCAGACTGGTGAGTGAGCATCCCTTCTTTGGTATGTTACTTTAATGAAATATTTTTGCTCAGTGTGTCTAGTGCCTGAAATCTATTAGGTAAGCAATAGTCTTTCGATAACGAACCAAACCTATTAAAGTTCCATATTTCAAGTGTGAATTGCACTATGGCACATGCCTTTTAGTCAACAAAATACCTATGACAATAATTACTATTAACATGTTTTGTAGTTTAGAAACTATCTCTATATATCAAACCTGCACAGCAAAGATGCTTGTTCCCACTTCGTACATAAATAGGCTGAGGTCAGCACAATCTGAACAAACTTAAAAAAAAAAAAAAAATCACATAGCTAGTCACTGAAAGACCTGGGTCTAGAACTTAGATCTTTTAGCCCCAAATCCCAAGTTTTTCTAGCCAGGGTTAGAAATTGAAAACTTAGGCGCCTGGGTGGCTCAGTCGGTTAAGCGTACAACTTCAGCTCAGGTCATGATCTCACGGTTCGTGGGTTCGAGCCCTGCATTGAGCTCTGTGCTGACAGCTCGGAGCCTGGAGCCTGTTTCGGATTCTGTGTCTCCCTCTCTCTCTGCCCCTTCCCCACTCGTGCTCTGTCTCCCTCTGTCTCAAAAATAAATAAACATTAAAAAAAATTTTTAAAAGAAATTGAAAACTTGACACTGAAAAGTATTAGAAATTAAGTCCATCAGTATTTACTGGGTCCTATGGTTTAATTTCAAGTAACGTGTGTGTGTGTGTATGTGTGTGTGTGTGAGTCGTTTCCTTAAAATGAAGTTATATTGGGCAAGGCTGTGTTCTGATCCCAGTGTGGTGGTTTCCTATCTCTGGGTCACATTGATTTTGGAAGTAGAGAGAAGAAAGATCAGAAGGGAATAGGCTCTGAAAAAGTAAGATATTTCCATTCTAGCACTCAGGTGTCTTCCCAATTATCCTTTAATTGTGTTTGGGTTTAAGCACTGTTGAAATATCTCTAGAGAAAAACAAAGGCCATGTTGAGGCTTAGAAGCGTGCTAGTAGTAGGATTTGTCATCCTAAGAATGTGGATTGTGTGTTTGTTACTTCAGGATTCAACACTGCAAAAGGCGACCTCGTGAGATCCATTCTGTACCCGAAGCCAATGAATTTTAAGCTTTACAGGGATGCCATCAGGTTCCTCCTGTGCCTTGTAGGGACAGCAACCATTGGGATGATCTATACTTTGTGCGTCTATGTGCTCAACGGGGTAAGTTGCTTTTGTTCTTTTACTACATGCACACGTAACACTCATGGAGGTAATTTATACTCTGCATGTTAACCTTAATCTCAGCTATGGTTTATAAACCTGGGAAACAAAGCCAAATACTGATACCTGCACATGTACTCACAGTTCGCCAATATGAGAGATTGATCCCCAAGTAATATTATAACAATCAGAACTAGAGGGGCAAAACGCTGTTTCCTGAGCTACCAACAGTGCCTCTCATCTTGTACACTTCTTACACCATGTTTTCATTTTCGATCTGAGAATATGTTTATCCCAGTAACATAGTATTTTGGCATTATTAAATAAGAAGCTGAAAATAAAACCTGGATACCCCATGTTGGTGAGGCCATGGCAAATTTGTACATTGTTCTCTGCTGGTAGCAGCAATGACTCATTACAAACTGTTTCATTGCACTTTGGAAAATCTATGAGAGCCATAAACCGTGCATACTTTGTGACCCACTCATCATTTCTGGGAATCTGACCTAAAGAAGTAAACAAAAAGGAGGAAAAAAGTCATATGCACCACGCTGTTCAGGACTGATTTACCTGTAATAGCTGAAGAGTGACTTTATGTACCAGGAGCCTCCAGAGGAGGTGGTGAAGAAAGCCCTTGATGTCATCACAATTGCGGTCCCTCCTGCTCTACCTGCTGCTCTGACCACAGGTATTATCTATGCCCAGAAGAGGCTGAAGAAGAGAGGCATCTTTTGCATCAGCCCCCAGAGGATCAATGTATGTGGACAATTAAACCTTGTCTGCTTTGACAAGGTATGTGTGTTTCACCCTCATTATCATTGCCATTTTTATCATCGTTGTCATCAGGTAGAGGCGCTTCACACTTTTCTGGGGCAGGAAACACAGGATGTGTTATCTACCTTCCTTTTATCTCTGGTTGGATGCGTAATCTAGGAAAGGCACGTCTCTTGAGCTTCCAGATTCTAGGGTTTAGAAGAGGGAGAGTAGGTACTGAACAAGCAGGTCTTTGAAAGTCCTTCCAGCTCTAGTATTCTAAAACACAGTTAATTAAGGTAGCATTCTGTCCCTCCCCAGACAAAACCACATACAAGGAACAAAACTTAAACCCTTCACTGTGGTCCCTGCTTGACCACTACCATGGTCAAGGATATTGCCTAGCGTATAGTCAGTGCCCAATAAATATTTATTGGTTTAATAATGAATAAATAAATAAATAATAATGATAATGATGAATAATAATGAATAATGCATAATTATGAATAAATAATAATTAATCATAATAAATAATGAATGAATTAAAAAGGGAAGAATTTATTTAACTGTATTTTACTTGGGCAGTTGCACTTGGCTATAGGAAAGCTCCAATCAAATCCTTACTGTATTTTCCCATCTGTAGTATATTGCTTAAAATTATTCTTGACTATATGCCAGTTATTCCCAACCAGCCTCTTATTCTACCTCCTCCTGCATATATTCTTTTGGTCTGGTGTCTGCCTATACTGAGTGAGGGTAGGGGCTGTGAGAGCGTAAGGCAGGGATGATGGGCTGTCTTGTGTCCAGGTCTTCATTTATAAAGGGGATTGATGACTGCAGAGAGAGGTCAATGCCTTTGAAAGAAGTTTAACATTACAGTTCTCCTGGTAAGGAGAGGCACAGTCCTGTGGGCCATGGGAGGAATGGCAAGTTTGGATAAGGGATCTGAGGAAATGCCTAGACCAAGGCCTTTACTGGGGTCTCTACGGGGAAGCCAGGTCAGGGCAGGGTAAACAGCTTATGACTGGCTAGTTTGAACGATTTGGGTGAGCTTTGGGCTGCAAGGTAGTCTCTGGCCCTTGGCCCCAGGATGATGAAGGCAGAGGACTATTGCCTCCTGAGGAGTAGGGGCCAGGTAGATGATTAGCTTGCATGTCAAAGGCACGCGGAGTCCCTTACTATCTCTAAGAATTGGCTAGCCCAGGAGATGGAGTCTTTCCTTAGAAAGGTTTTTTAAGATGTCAAATCATCATAATATATAGAAAATTAATACAACACAAGGGTATAATAGGCAGGTGAATATGGGCAAATGAGTGGATTTAGGAAAGCAATAGAGCCGGTGGTTTTGACCAGAGCAAGACGTCAGTAATGGGAGAGGTTTGTACACCTTTGCTATCTGGGTAAGACTTTTGTACATACCTTTCAGGCAGTGCGGAACCTTTGAGAGTGGTTTTTGGTTCTGTTTTTGCTTTTTTAATTGTCGTTCTCCTTTTTCTTACTTTTGTTGTGGCAAAATGAACATTCCATAAAATTTACCGTTTTAACCATCTTTAAGTGGCTTTAAGTGCACTTACATTGTTGCGCAATCATCACCGCCAGCCATCTTGAGAATTGTTCTATCTTCCCAAATGGAAACCCTGTGTCCATTAAACAGGACATTGAGGTTCTTGATGACAGAAAAGTAATAGGATCAGAGCTATATTACATGGTTACTGGACTATCAGAGAGACCTACCACGATCAGAAGGCTAACATGGCTCTTGCCAGCATTTCTGAATTATTTTGTGATCCAATTAGCATAACAAAGAAGAATGTTCTATTTGTGGGGTCATCTCATCCCTGCACTTGGCAAAAGAAGCAGGGGTGGGACAAATCATTATGACATGAATTTGCATAAAATAAGTAATAATTAGGGGTAATTATCATAATTTGCTCTTACTCTGTGTCAGACATTAAATCAAGCACTCTATTTGTATTATCTAATTTGACGTTCACAAAAACCTCATCCGATTATAAGCACATTGTACAGGTAAGGGCTCCAAGTTTCAGAGGGATTAAATAACTCTCCCAGGTCATACAGCTAGTGTTTTAAACGAGTCCAAGCTCTTCATCATTATCCTGTACGGGGAGAAATACCAAAAAGCACCCTCTTTTACCTAACAGGTGTCAAAGAGCAAACCACCTGTTTAGAGCAGGGAAAAAGTCTACTCCCATTACTTATTTCTGATGACATACTTTTATCTTCTACTGTAAAACCTGGGACTCACCTACTTTATAGCTCTTACAGGCTTACCAAGACTTTCCCATTAGATCCTCACAACCAGCCTCTGAAGTCTGTAAGACAGATACCGTTTTCTTCCTTTATTGCCAGCTTGGTACAACTGGTAGGAGCCGTCCAAGCTTCTGCCGAGGACCCCAGGATTCCCACCTGACTGTGTCCTTCCTTGAGGTGCTGATTTCAGTAACGTGTTTGTGACATATATTTCCCTGTTAAAACATACCTTATGGGCTGTCGCTTCAGAGTAAACCGAGCCCTCGTTTCTGTTTAGACAGGCACCTTAACAAGGGATGGTTTGGATCTCTGGGGAGCCGTGCCCTGCGATAGGAGTGGGTGAGTACCTGGGACTGAATGCACTGGAGTTTCTCTTTTCCCAGAGAAAATACTCTGCATTTTCTCCTGAAAATTAATAATGAAGACATTTTGGCTTCAGAGCAGTGGTTGCCAGAGTGCCTTCATGTAATGTCTCTTTGGAGCACTTCCAAGTCTTACTGAAACATGCATAGCTCCCTACACCCTGTTCCCTGCCCCATTCCACTCGCAAACCTAGGAGACAGAGGGGTTTCGCGTCTTTGCTAAGATGTGATTTGTAAAACCATTTTAAAATTTTTTTAATGTTTATTTATTTTTGAGCAAGCGAGAGGGAGAGAGAGAGAGAGAGAGAGAGCAGGGGAGGGGCAGAGAGAGAGGGAGACACAGAATCCAAAGAAGGCTCCAGGCTCTGAGCTGTCAGCACAGAGCCCAGATCATGACCTGAGCCAAAGTCAGATGCTTAACCAACTAAGCCACCCAGGCACCCTGCAAAAAAATCTTAAAACTGTAATTTGCTGTCAGCATATTAGTGAGGGGCCTGAAGTTGACCCAGTGTACCTGATTTGGAGAATACCAGGACATGGTCCCTCAGGAAGGTAACATTCCTTCTACAAACTGAAGCCTTTCAGTTTGCCTGGAAGGAGAACACTGCACTGACTTGTGCACAGTGAGTTTCAGGAAGAGCAGCAGCCGTGAACCTGTAGCTAATGCACTCATTTTCTTTGGTATTGCAGTTCTGGAAACTCCACCTTTTGGGTGCAGGGCAACTCCTCCTTTCTGGCCAGAAAAGACTCGTTTTTTGGCAATTTTCAGCTCGGAGTGGTATGATTTGCATGGCTCTCTTGTGTGGCCCTCTTGTGGGCATGTCTGACATTGCACCCCCCCCACCCGCTTTTTCTGGTCACTACCTCCATTTGCGAACAGAACACGAACCATCTGACTTTTACATTTTTTTTTAAATGAAAGTATTTCCCCCGTATCCTCACATCCTCCATCACAAAAGCATCTAATACATAAAAGGTACATTGTGGTTCTTCTTATATGCAGGTGACCTATAATTTATCCACAAAATATTTTAATTACGTGTGTGTAATACATTCTCATATGAAAATATTATTTATAAGCAAGTCTATTTCCTGGGTTAACAAATAGACCTCAGTGCTTCTAGCCACTTTGGTCCACAGGAGAAACCTCTTATAAATATTAAACGTTCTCAAGTTCTTTTCATTTCGTCTCAAACATAGATTTAGATATAGACCTGGTCTTCCTGTTCATTTGTATGTTTCCGCTTCAGCTTCCACAAAAAATGTATGTATTTGTTCAAATACGTAAGCATCCTGAGAGTAGTTGGTCTTTTATTTATATTTGTGTTCCTAGTGCTGTAGCACTATACCAGGCACATGGGCACACATAACAGGTGCCCAGCAAATGTTTAATTAAAATGAACTTACTATGTTCCACCTTTTTTTTTTTTTAATGTTCCATCTTTTGAATGCTTTTCCACTTATTGAATTCAGGCATCCTCTTATTCACAAAACTTTCTATTTCTAAAAGTAACCTGTCAGGGGCGCCTGGGTGGCTAAGTCGGTTAAGCGGCCGACTTCAGCTCAGGTCGTGATCTCGCGGTCCGTGAGTTCGAGCCCCACGTCGGGCTCTGTGCTGACAGCTCGGAGCCTGGAGCCTGCTTCTGTTTCTGTGTCTCCCTCTCTCTCTGCCCCTCCCCTGTCCGCGCTCTGTCTCTCTCTGCCTTTCAAAAATGAATAAATGTTAAAAATAAATAAATAAATAAATAAATGTAACCTGTCAAATTGAAATAAAAACATTGATACAATGTTTAAGTTATTGATTGATTAATTAAGCCTGCTACTCTTGCTTCCTAAAAGGAAAATTTAAAATTTGAAAAGAAAGATTGCCAAATTTAATTAATAACATCAGAGAAAACCTACTCAATACTAGGTAGAAGTCAGCATTTGACTTACAGGCTATTAAATATCTTCTTGTAAAAGGTAAGCTCATCTTTAATAATTCCTTTCCAAAAATTCCTGCCCAATGTGCCAGATACTTCAAGAACCATTAGAAGGCCACCTGGGCTACTTGAGCAGGATCAATCATAAACATTCAAATAAAAATACAAGGACAAGGATGAGAGAGAGTTCTATTTATTTGTTATACAAACAAGAGTTTGGCCCAGTCCCCAGGAACTCAGAATTATATAGTCAGAATTACGTAGCAATGGCAATATGTGTGCCAACTTAAAAATAAGATTTTTTCCCCTTAATCTGTGCTTTTCAGTGTGAGCTTAAGCATCTGTGTTAATCACGCTGCTGGTGATTGCTTAATGTGTACTAAAATACTGGGGGACATGTTGGAAACCACTAAGACAACTTGAACTACTGATATATAATAATAAATATAATCAACAGGGTCAGTAATCAGCCAAGAGGTTTTTGAACTTGTAGGGAAACTTGAATGAGGAAGCCAGGAAGAAATACGCCTGGATTATGAGTTAGCTCTGTGATGGGGAGGCTTTCAGGAATAAAAGGCTAGAGCAAACTAAGGCCATATTTAAAGAAATTCAGTGCCCATATCATGGGAAATAATAATCTGATCCTGGAGAACATGTTTTAAGACAAAATGTGACACATAAAAACTTTTCCAGTAATGAGTAATTAGGGTGGTAGAGAGGTCTGGAAACTGCACATTGGAGGCACAGCTAGAGGTCCTATGTAGCCCCAGAGGAAGAAGAGATAATAGGGCCACAGCTGAGCTGGTCCACAAATCTGAAACAAGAGCATGTAGACTCTGGCCCCTTGGAAGCACCTGCCCCTCTGAGGTCCCCCACGTAGGATGGGCTGCTTTGTGGACCACCTACGGTGCTCCACGTGTAAGACATGACAGCAAGGCTTCAAAGGACATGCATCTAGTGAACCTGAGGCCACACTTGATGACTTCATCTCTGACTTAGTGAAAGAACCCTGCATGTGACAATTGGAGTTGTACCTCAGTAGGTTTTAGATGAGGCTAGTTTCTATAAAAAAAATGATGGTGATGATGGACGCTAGATGTCAGGATGGAAGAGGGGGACAAAATGTCCTTTTCAAAAATGCTTTTTTTTAAAGTTCTTTATCATTAAAGTCTTTTGGTTTTCCAGGAATTAACTCATTCATTTATTCATTCATACATTTGTTGAGTATCTGCTGTGGGCCAAACGTCAGATATGTTGGAGAGAAAGATGGAAAAATGTATGCCTGCCCTGAAGGGTTGAGTGAAGATGCACATATACACACACAGCCATACAATGAGCTAGCCTGTGCTTCTCACCGCATTGGAAATGAAGCCGTCTGGTAGTTGGGGTGGTAGTGGATGTGTTTCAAACTAAGGGTGATACTTCTAGTTTTTTCTATACCTCTGGGATTAAATCAGTGCCAGAGAAAGAGCAAGGAAAAGAAAGAGTTTGAGACAAACCTCAAAGACCTTTCTCACGCTTGCTGAATTTATAGAAGAATAACGGCTAAATAAAGCATGATTAATTTGGGGGCATTAGAAGATGCATGCTAGTGTAACCATGCATGCTGCAGTAATTTTTCAACAGATTTTTACTTCCACAAGCTCCATTTTAGCATGGATGGATAGACTGAAGGCCCTTCCCTTTTCTCCTTCAGGTTCCAGGAAGTCCACAGCTTTGTGTCCGGCAGGTCTTTGCCATGGGGCCCGCTGTGTGCGGCCATGGCCAGCTGCCACTCTCTGATTCTTCTTGATGGGACCATCCAGGGAGATCCTCTGGATCTCAAGATGTTTGAAGCCACCACCTGGGTAAGATCCTGCTCTGCAGATGACCTAAGAAGCTTCTTCAATGCCAGAGCAATACAGATTTTATCGTATTCAATACTTTCAATATAGAGGTACATGCAGTAGTGATGGACAAACTAATCTAAGTCTGTTTTCCTCATCTGTACAATTTAACTAATAATAGTATCTCCATTGTGGAGTTATTATGAGGATAAATGGAATGATGCATTTAAAAAAAAAAAATCCCTGATAGTGTGCCTGGGACATTGTAGGTTAACCATATTCATACAATTATTCTATATCTTCCAACTCTTGAGACAACATAATTGCTGTATAATTATTTTCCAACTTTTGAGCAATGTCTGGTTGTAAAGTTTTCTAGAACATGGGGATTAGGAAACAGCACTGTCTCCACTGCTTAGGATAATTCATTGTTACCAAAAGTTTTATTCCTATTAAATGAATATTGACTTTGTTTCTAAGACTGGAAGAAATAAAAAGGGAAACGGTGAAAGAGCTTTTGTTGAGATTTTGAAGTAGATTTAAGAGCAAAACGTATAGTTCAGGACCAGGTCTCTGGTTTCCCGGTTCCAGTTTTGGCTCTGCTCTGACTGCTTGACCCTGTGAAGGCATCCCTCTTGTTAAAGTGTTGGCTCCCATGACCTTAAAACAAAAGGGCTTGCATTAGATCAGCAGTGTTCATATAAAACAAACAAACAAAATGAAATAACAGAGCTGGAATCTTTTCTCCAAAGGAAACCTATTCAGAAACATTCTATTAAAAAACCAACAGTTGGAGTTGCTGTGGTTGACATAGAAGATAGACCCTGTGTAATACAGGAAACGCTCGCCACAAGCCCACTCCTACTCCCGGAAGCCCTGTGCAGTTCTAGGCCTCAGTGATTCCCGCGTGCTACCCTGCTAAAGGAGACAGTCTCTAGGGTCCCCTCCAGCGCTAGTGGGATATGGCTCTGTAGCAGTCTGATATCACTCTGCCAGTCCCCCCATTTCTTCTGGGTTACTGTTTTTCTGTATCTTTAAGTAGGAATTACAATTTCCTTTCTGAGATTATTTCAGCTGCTGGATGATATGATTACAAAGCATTTTGACATCTTTGGGTAAAAGGTTCCTTTGACTATAATTTAGGGTTATTATTACACCAATTACTGAACGTTTCCTGAACACCAGCCACGTACATCACAGTCCCTGCCCTGCCTGGCCCTGAGGACTATCGATTCAAATTAGACAGAGAAGGAAGGGTGGGAACAGTGTCGAACTCTGGGAAAACAAAGACAGTATGGTGCTTGCCTCACACAAGCCTGCCTCTCCATGCTCACTATTTTCAAGTTAAGCTTTTCAGAAGCGGAGAATGAACCTTTATGCAGCACATTCCAACAGAGAAAGCAGGATAAATTGCATGAATAATTCAGAGGTGTCTGCCTTGCAAGTTCTGTGGCATTTCCAATGCACTTCCCACCCCCCGCCGCGCCCCGTGGCAAAATAAGTCTGGTTCACCTCCATCTGACTGAGGGAGGTGACACTGAGAATACATCAAGGTGGCCTGAGGATTTTCTCAAAGAGGGGGTTTGAGCGTGGTATCAGTGGACGAATAAGAACTAAATCTCTACAAAGAAATATCCCATTTGTGAAACAGGAGATGGCTGTTTCTGGGGACGATTTCCACATCAAGGGAGTGCCAGCACATGCCATGGTAGTTAAGCCTTGCAAAACAGCCAGCCAGGTAAGCCTTGCCTGCTATCCACTCCCAAATGCCCAGACTCAAAGGGAAATTTTTGAAGGGAAAATTTTGAAGACAGACGTGTCTTCTTTGAATTCCATAGGTGAAAATTGCTAAGACCTTGCTTCCCGTATTTGCTAAAATAAGAATTGAGGGAGTAGTGAACTCTTGACTAGCTAGAAGCTATGTTGGTATGTCCCTCTCCATTCCCCCTCCCTCAACCAGGTCCCAGTGGAAGGAATTGCAATCCTGCATCTGTTCCCATTCTCATCAGCACTGCAGAGGATGACAGTCATTGTCCAAGAGATGGGGGGTGACCGGCTGGCATTCATGAAAGGTGCACCAGAAAGGGTGGCCAGCTTTTGCCAACCTGAGACAGGTAAGCAAACAGACTTGTGATTCAACAGACGGATCTGTTATTTCCAGCGCAAATGTGTCCCATCAGCACATGATCTATAAATTTAATTGCCTACTGGCCATTGCTAATTCGGTAACCCAACTGGCATCCCAAACTCAATACTTCTCTTTCTCACTTCCTGTATTTTCCATCTTGGTGAATGGTATTACGAATTTCTGCCGCTACTCCCAATTTAGGACTCGGCCCTGATTCCTCCCTCTCTTTCAGAGCCTCTATTTTATCAATTGCTAATCCATGGCCCTCTCATTCCATCTACCCAGACCCTCATCACCTTTCCCCTGGATCACTTCAATGTTTGGTAAATCCTGGTCCCAGGTTCCCCTACTCTGATTCACCCTTCATACTGTGGCCAGATTGGTTTTTCCACCACAGAGTATAACCCTGTTGTCACTTTCTTGCTGCTATTCTTTCGGTCACTTCCCATAGGTTCCAGGATAGTCTCAGACTCCTTTAGGATCACACATAAGTCCTTCATGATCTGGATCCTATCACACTTTCCAGATATGCCTTGCCACTCCTATCCTCTCTCCTCATGCTTCCCCCGAGCTGAACTCACTACTCAAGTCTTGCTGTCTTGTGTCTCTATGTCTGAGCATATGATGCTCCCTTGGCCAAAATGCCTTTCCCCTCCCTTCATCTACCCACTTCCCGCCAGGATGATACAAGCACCTCGAAATGTTTCCATAGCACACTGCAATTGCTTAGATCTCATTACACTGGCAATGATCTCGTTCCACTGGTTGTTACTAACCCGACAGAGATCTTTAAAGCAGGGTCTGCCGTTCAGTCTCTGTAGAGCCAATATCTGACACATACATGGTAAGCAGACTCTCAATGAATGCTTGTTGGTCAAACTGGAGAAAAAAGAATTACACACGATTCCCATCTTTTTTTCTTTTCTTTTTTTGTCCTGCTTTTTTCTCATTTCAGCTTCACTGGATCCCAACCCTGACAGTATAATTATATCTAGGGTTCCCACTGACTTATTTGTGTATCTTTTACGAGGTGTGTTTTCTTGGGAAAGAGTTGGATCTGTTTGTAAAGAATTTTTCCACCAGTACCAGCGGAATAAATGTTGCATACTAATCTTGCCTTATTTTCTGAACAGTACCAACTAGTTTTGTTAGTGAACTTCAGATTTACACGACACAGGGCTTCCGGGTCATAGCACTGGCCTACAAGAAGCTAGAAATGGATCATCACACCACTGCCTTCACCAGGTAAGTAGGGAGGATTTGATAAAGCAGAATGGTTTGCTGGGCAGTGGACTGGCCAGTGGACTGAACAATACAGCTTGCTGGATTGGTGTGCATAAAATGTCTCTGAACTTGGTAAACAGGGATAGAGTCATCCCTGTCCTGCCTCAGCCACAAAGCTGATGTGAACCCTGGGAGAATTTCTGAGAAAAAACTGTATAAACTATAAAATATGACATCATTGTACAGCTTTGTAAAAACAGACATAGGAAAATAACCAACGTTTCAGAGAGTTTGAAATTGTGGTGACGACCCCGTTTTGAAACAAATACAAGTAGCTCATTTTTTGTTAGAGTTAGCGAATTAGTTGCTAGAAAACATGACATCTGTCTGAAAAACAATTGATAAATTTGCAACTTAATGAAACAAATGAACAGAGCTTAGACTTACACAGAATCAGAGGAGCCATTCAGGAGGTAGTTTTGAGATGTAAAAGAGGTGCCTAAAAACTAAAATGGACTCCAGGATTTATGCGCTCAAATTTGTTGTTGTATTTTCCACCATTTATAGGCTACCTTGTTTATTTCACCTTCACTGCCATGTCCAGTACTCTATCAGCTTCTGGGGGTAACACTGCTGTGGAGATAATCAGGACTTATTTTGTTATTTTGGATCTTGAATTTGGGAGGTCTAACATACTTGTGCTCAATCCTATCAGATTCAACACTCCTATTGTCATTATATTTTGTACCACTTCCTTTAAAATAAAATTTGTATGTAATTTGATCGGCACGTATTTTCTATAAGAACTGGGGCGTCTGAGTGGCTCAGTTGGTTGGGTGTCCAACTTCGGCTCAGGTCATGATCTCACGGTTCGTGGGTTCAAGCCCCGCGTCGGGCTCTGTGCTGACAGCTCGGAGCCTGGGGCCTGCTTCGGATTCTGTGTCTCCCTCTCTTTCTGGCCCTCCCCGACTCATACTCTGTCTCTCTCTGTCTCTCAAAAATAAATAAAAATGTAAAAATAAATAAATAAAAATTTAAAAAAATAGAAGTAAAGACCATGCCCTGTTATATAGTAAACATAGAAGCAAACAGGCAATTCATGACAAAAAGTAATATTTCAGTGAATGCTCAGCTGACTCCACTAAATCTAAATGAAGCGATATGTTGCTTGCCCCCGTGTGCAGAATCACTGTGCAGACTGATACAGGTGCATTTACATATTGGAGTTGCAAATACTGCCAGCAGTCTTGCTTGCTGTCAGCGAGGTGACTCTGAAATGGTTACAAACACTTGGTAAAACTGAATCAAACAGTACAATCTCTTCTCACTTTACATGGCAGTTACATTTCTGAAAAATTCAATAGAATATCAAAAGTGTTTAAAAAATACTTTGTGTTTATATGTAAAACACAGCATGGGGGAAGTATAACAATTTATATTTGTTTAATATAATATTCATAGTATTAGATATGCTATAATAACACAGTATACCATATAGTATAATAATAGTACATTATAAACAGTATAACCCAGTACTGAAAGTATAAATGATTTTTTAATGTCATGAATGGATGACCTGTAAAATATTCAAGAAGCATGTGAGATGCAGGGGAATTCTTCATGGTGCATCGTTCATTGCAGGAAATCTTGCTTGGATGCCTACAAGGTTTCCAAAATGCCTTCTAGAGGCAGCGCCTCTCCTGCTGAAAACCACCAACAGGGTCCAACTCTGTCACTTTGTGAATGGATAGTGGGGTCCAGAGGGGGAAATGGCTCATCAAAGATTACTGAGTATTGGAGTTCTGAGGCCCGCTTAGATTGATCCTTAAAACTCGGGCTATTACAACTCTGGGTATTTGTTGTAATTTAATTGACTTGGGCCATTAAAGCTACTCAAGTCAGAGAGCTAAGAGTGTGAACTTTGAGACTGGATCTCACATTTGAAAGAAACAAACAAACAAACAAACAAACTTGGGGTCAGGTTGTGGCAGAATTGGGAATGGAACTTTGTTTCTTGAGAACCCATTGACAGATATATATTAAGACTCTGGCTATTCTGCTATTTCTGATGATTATAATAAATAGTTGCATATCTACCAGTTTCAAACTCATGATTTTTGAGCTGGTGCATATAACAAAGCACTAATGGTGAAGACGGATAACCAATAGGGAATTGTGAGGGCTGTGGCACACAGGAGAGTACATGCCTGGGCTAACAGCATTGAAATTCCAACGTTTCAAAGTCTGGCAAGATCTAAACCCTTATAGGATCCAATAGGATCTAATCTTAGGTTGTCAATTTGCCCCTCCTGTGCTAAAACCACATCACCATACATCTACTCCTAGCTTAGTTAATTTACCTAAGCTTTGCTAATCCCTAATTAGAGCAGAAAATTTTTTCTAGGGTGTGCGTGTGTGTGTGCATGCACGCGCACAGAGTGCTTCCAACCCTGATACCATAATTTCTTTGAGGGTTCTCAGCCCACTTTTTGCATATTTCAACCTTTAAAAACAGCCTGGATTCCAAGGACAGGAAATGTAATCTCATGGATGACAATATCCCCTTTGCATCACGTTCCCCATTCTTGATTATTTTTAGATGCGTCAGGAGGAGATATACTGTCTGTTCAGGAAGCAGGAAAAGGTAGCTCACTATTCCAGGTTGCAGAGCTTCAGATCCCTCAAGAGACCACTTCTTCTCTACTTCTTGATTTATATTGAAACTCATGAAAAGAAGAATCATGTAGTGTTAGGGCTAGAAGAGATCTTGGAGATCCATTAGTTTTACTACCTTCTTTTACAAAAGAAGAAGTAGATTACCAGACAGAGAAAGTGATTTGCCCATGGTCACACAGCAAAGGTAGTGGCAGATCTGGGTTAAGAACTAGTTAATATCCTGATTACTGTGCATGGAACCCTATGAAGGCCATGTGCCGGGGGAACCAGAAACATGAGTGCCGGGATAGGCTGCAGACTACATCAGATGGCTGACTCTGTGGCCATTTCCTTGACCCAACCTGGTGCCTTGTGGTTGGCTTATGTCATATCTCTGAAAATAGCCAAAGCCTGAGGTTTGGATACGAGGGCCACTAGAAAGTTTGGAGGACCTCATTCAGTCATCAACTAAGTTATCCTTCAAAGAGTAGCTCAAATATCCCCTGTTCCAGGAAAGTTTCTCCTATCACTGTACCCAGAAATGATTACACCTTCCTATCTGACTCCATAGGACCATTATTTGTACCTCTTGGTACTTTTCCCAGCCTTCCATACAAACGAGGCAATCAAGTCCCCCTTCTCCTCCTGGTTAAATGTGAAATCCCCAGAATTAGGGGCTACTATAGTTTCTGTACATTCTCTCCCCCTTCTCCTCAGCCCTGTTCCTTGCCCTCATTTAGGTATTCAGTAAATGGTCATTCACTTGACAGACTGACTGGCTTTGCTTTCCATAAAAACTCTTCTGGCAGCAGAATTTCTGAAAGAGAAAATACATTTTCCTCGGCTGCTTGTCAAAGAAAAAAAAAAGGTCACATCAGGCATCAAAGCATTTCAACTAAGGGAACCCTGGCTGAGCACTTCCTCTGTTGGGCGCCGTGCACGTGTTGTTGAGCCTGTCTCTGAACTAGGCAGGCTTGCCCTCAGGTTGTTGAGACAGATCAGATAACAAAGAATGGCAAGAGGTATATAAACAAATAAAATGTGTGCTACACTGAGCTAGAGGTAAGATCCTGAGGGAGCAATTATATTTACCCCCATGGGAAGGTTTTTATGGGGACAGGCCTGTGAATTGGGCCTCGGAATAAAAACAGGCAGGGTTGGGGCGCCTGGGTGGCGCAGTCGGTTAAGCGTCCGACTTCAGCCAGGTCACGATCTCGCGGCCCGTGAGTTCGAGCCCCGCGTCAGGCTCTGGGCTGATGGCTCGGAGACTGGAGCCTGTTTCCGATTCTGTGTCTTCCTCTCTCTCTGCCCCTCCCCCGTTCATGCTCTGTCTCTCTCTGTCCCAAAAATAAATAAATAAATAAAAAATGTTGAAAAAAACCAGGCAGGGTTTCTTCAATGGCAGATCATGGTGAACTTACAACCTTTTCCGTAAAGTAAGAAAGAATGTCTCATGGCAGTTCAGAGCAAATGTTTAGAGATGGTTGAATACAGAACATAGCCATGGTGGCTGGTCCACCTTGTCAGGAGGTTAGGGTAGGTGAAGAATTTAGTGATAGGTAAAGCTGGAGAGATAGTTTGGAACCAGATTATGGAGAGATTTCAATGCCAGGTTCAGAAGACTGGGGAATGCCTGGGGCGAGTAGCGCAAACTGTGCCCACTTCTGACCACTCTGGTGGAGGTGTTAGCAGGGTCCTAGAAGCATGACTAACTCTAGTTGATGCTGCTGGCTGACAGAAGACCCAGCTGTGAGACTCCCATGGCAAGTAGGGCAAGGTGGGTCCTGCTGGGTGCTGCTTTCACCCATATTTCAGACAGAATTAGGCAATGCTGGTATGTTGCTCTTGTGTCTGCTAGAGGTGTCTGGGTTTCAGATAAATGAATCATGGCAGAATTTTTGGAGCTCCAACCCCAGATATACTTCCCTGCACTTAATCCTATGGAATGTCTTGGAAATTTTACTGAGGTGGATGGGAGCCTCAGAAGCCCCTCTTCTTTCCAGAAACATTCATACGATATGCAGAAGAACAATGCTCTCCACTGAGGGAGGAAGAGAGGGAGGAGCTTGGCTTTAAAATAGGGGCTCTTTCCTGGGTGGCTCAGTTGGTTAAGCATCTGACTCTTGGTTTTGGCTCCGATCATGATCTCAAAGTTCGTGAGTTTGAGTCCTACATCAGGCTCTGCATTGGCAGCACGGAGCCTGCTTGGGGTCCTCTCTCTCTCCTCTCCCCCACCCCCTGCCGCCCCACTTGTGCTGTCTCTCTCAAAATAAATAAACTAAATAAATACATAAATAAAAATAAAAGAGGGGCTATTTTTTGAGTCTGAGAACTCCTGGGGCTAAAATAATACTGCTTATAGGCTTGGATTCAGGAGAGACTAGCATTTTATTTTATTTTTCTTGAGTCTCACTTACTTTTCATGTTTCCATTCTAGAATACCTCTCTGGGGGTTGCTAACAGGTGAGGTGTTGGAAACCAGACTAGCCACAGCAGAAAGAAGACTTGGGGTCATTTAGTTCATTCTCTAGGAAGGTTAAAGCAAATCTTTTGTTTAGTAAATACTCTCTCTTCCAATTGATTCAGTCAGAGCAAATATCTCAGTATCCTTCATGTCCCTTCCTGTCTTCTTTCTGCATATTTACTGGCACATATTCAGTGTTTAAGGAATGGTGCTTAAGTGGGTGAATGGGAACCACTTCTGATAGGATCATATTTGCCTTTGCTTTGGTTTTGCTTCCCCTAAGAAAGACCACATTGTGCTATTTCTTTTTTTTTAATTTATTTATTTTGAGAGAAAGAGAGAACCAGCAGAGGAGAGGGTGACAGAAAGGGAGAGACAGAATCCCAAGCAGGTTCCATGCCATCAGTGTGGAGCCCAACGTGGGGCTCAATCTCATGAACCATGAGATAATGACTTGAGCCAAAGTCAAGAGTCGGATGTTTGACTGAGCCACCCGGGAGCCCCCATATTGTGTTATTTCTGTTCAATTATATATATGTTTCCAGGGACAAAGTAGAAGCAGACCTGATATTTCTGGGATTGCTCATCTTGGAGAATCGGTTGAAAGAAGAAACAAAACCAGTTCTGGAAGAGCTCATCTCCGCCCGGATAAGGACTGTAATGATCACAGGTATATAACAAAGTTGTACATGGAAACAGAAAGAATTTGATTTGGAAATAGACAAGACCCATTCATTTCACAAAGACTGTTGACTACCTACTGTGGGTGGGACACCATTCTAGGTGTTGGAGATCTGCAACAGAAAGGGCAAAATTACTGCTCTCACCAAGTTTCCATCCAGGTGGGATGAGATAGGAAATCAATCAGTTGATCAAACAAGCAGCTGGCAATAAGAGTTATGAGGTACATAAAACAAAACAGGGTGATGTCTTAACTGGCTACTTTATATGTGGTGTCCTCTCTGAGAAAGGCCATTTGAAATAACCCCTGACTGACAAGAAGACGTGGGTCAGGCACAGATGACAATTTTTGTTAAATGTTAGTAGGAAGAGAAATGCTTAGTCAGCATGGTGTGTAAACTACCCTGAAGGCCCATTTATTATTCTGGTGGTAAAAACAAAAACAAAAACAAAAACAAAACAAACAAAAAAATAAAACAAAAAACTGTCCCCTGTGCTTCTCTCAAACCCCAAATCAAGGGAGTGGTGAGAAAGGATCATGCAAGAAAAGTGTGTGAAATTTCTTAATGAATGCTTCTTAGTGGAGAATAGATCATTTCTTCATGTGTTCAAATTTAAGTGTGCGCCTTTCTTTCCCTGCTTTCCAGTCAGGTGCATTGAACTCTGATAGTTGTGTCGCCAAGGTACACTATTTCCCCACCAGAGCCCTTATTCCCCAGCCCATTTCCCCTGAATCCAGCTTCACTGTGGGAAGCTCTAGGATACTTCTACTTTTTCCTCTGTACCTCCCACCTCCCATTCTACCCCCACAATACAAGAGACTTAGGGGTCCATTTTACCTTCTTCCTTTTTAGTCCCTCAATCCAACTTGTAGGTATTGCTGAGCTAATTTGCTACTTAGAATTGCCCTTACATCATGACCCATCTGTTTCAAAAATCTTTATTTAGCACTTATTTTACACATTTCCATAATCTATCCTTAGTATTGAGATTTAGGTAGAAATAAGGACGCATCACTCTGTACCCCGCTTCTTCACTTCTTCACTCATATTGGAATTTCTGTTCTGTTTCTTTGCTTGCTGGGTTAAATTTTTCTTCTCAAGGCTTGTCCTTGGATAGGATAGAAGGATGTTATGGTCTCTAATTTCTTACATACCCTGGAGTATCTTTCTTGGCTCTGACAGGTGAATGCCATCTTGTCTGGGTGTAGGATTTGGGGGTTATAGTCCTGTTTTTTCCTTAATGATCTCTAGGTGTTATTATAAGTCCAATGCCAGTCCACTGTAGGTAATTTATTCTCTTCTGTATATTGTCCTTTTCTTCAACTTCGGAGTTTACAAATACTACCAGAATATTTCTATATGTTTGTCTTTTTGTCCCATTGATTCCATTAACTAATTAAAAGTAAACACTTTTAATCTATCTTCTTCCTGTCAGGGAAAGTTCTTCTATTGTTCATTTAATTATGGCCTTTGCTCTCTCTCTTCCTTTTTCCCTTCTGGAATTTCTGTTATTCACATGATAGGCTTTCTGGATTTATCTTCTCAGTCTCTTATCTTTTTTCTTGTTATTCTCATATTTTTATAATTTGCCTCCATGTTTTAAGATTTTTTTTGCATCCAGTTTTTCCAAACCATAAACTCAGGTTCCAAAAATGACCATTATCTCCTTCAAATTACCTCTTAATGTTGAGATCTGAAATCACATTTTGGGGTGGGAATAGCTCTAGAAAACCTTTTTTAAGGGTGGGGGGGCGTTAGAGGAGAAGGGCTACATTTGAGTTTTCTTAAGTGCACTTATTATTTTTAATGAGATAATGCAAAGGTTTTTTTCTTTAATGTGTAGAAATGGTTTTTTTCTTTAATTTTTGAAAGAGAAAGAGAGCGTGCAAGCAGGCGTGGGAGGGGCAGAGAGTGAGGGAAACACAGAATCTGAAGCAGGCTCCAGGCTCTGAGCTATCAGCACAGAGCCTGAGGTAGGGCTTGAACCCACAAACCGTGGTGAGATCATGACCTGAGATGAAGTCGGACGCTTAACAGATTGAGCCCTGCAAGGCTCCCGGAGTTACTGCAGGTTTTATCTATCTCCAACAACTGCTCTATTTTGTCTGTCATGTGTTGTTCTGGTTGTTCTGCCTGATATTTTCCTCTCTAGCTTCTGAGACTTCTAAAATAGGTTGTTATATTCTCTGTCAGATGACTGAGGCTCAGGCGTGGAACTTCTCAGGTAGTGGATGGCAAAAGTGTCCTGTGCTGCAAAGCAGCCCAACTATTGGTGACCTGCTGAGGCATTGTGGACACTTCTTCGCTCTCAGGGTAGAGAAACTCCTGCCCACCGTTAGCTCTTCTGGGCTTCCTCATACGTACTTTGGTAGAGACCTGAAGAAAGCCATGTTAGGGATAGGCAGTCAGATGTTATTTATTGTTCAGTGGTTGCTCTAGCAATCACATCTGTACCTACCCTTTCAAGAAAGCTTACAACCATGAACGTCCTTTGCCTTCTCTCCTTTACGTTATGGTTATCGCGTATATGACAATGAAAACCCCACCATACCATGTTAAGGTTTTCACTTTCAATAGGCACGAGTTACACACAAATGGAAGAAAAATAGACTTTTATATTTACCCAGATCTTCATTATTTCTGTTGCTATGTTTTTATTCCTAATGTTAGAAGTTTCCCTCTGGTGTCCTTTCCTTTCAGCCTAAAGAACTGTTAGCATTTCTTTTTGAGTATGTCTGCTAGCAACAAATTATCTTAGTTTCCCTTCCTCTAAGAAAGTCTTATCTCTCCTTCCTTTCTGAAGGGTACTTTCAGAGCTTCACAGTTCTTTCTTCAGCACTTCAAAGATATTTCACTGTCATTTTGCCTCCATGTTTTTTGATGACAAATCTGTAATAATTTGAATAATCATTCCCTAATATATAATGTATTATTTTCTCTTGCCGTTTCTAAGGTATTTTCTTTATCTTTGTTTTTAGAAGTTTGATTTTAATGTTTCTGGGTATGGATCTCATTGAGTTTATCTTACTGGGATTCGCTGGGCTTCTTAAATCTATGAATTTAAATCTTTTACCGTATCTGGGAACTTACCTGCTTTATTTCTTCAAAATATTTTTTCCTGTTTTGATTCCTTTCTCCTTTCCTTCCTGGACTCTAATGACATGACTGTTGTCATTCTCCAGTCTCTGTTCTTTTGTTTTTTTAATTTTCTCTCCGTTTTTCAGATTGTATAATTTCTACTTACCTATCTTCAAATTCACTGCCTCCTTCTCCTGTCACCTCTATTCAGCTTTTGAGAGCATCCAGGGAATTTTTTATTTCAGTTATTATATTGTTCAATTCTAAAGCAGTCATTTGGTTATTTATAGAGTATATATATTTTTTTCTCTTAAGAACTTCTATCTTGTCATTTATTTTAAGAGTGGTAACCTTTACCTCATGGAGGAAGCTTATAACAGCTGCTTTAAGAACATTGGTAAATTCTAGCATCTGGGTCATCCTGGTACAAGCAATGGTTGATTGTCTTTTCTTTTCTTGAGAATTGACCACATTTTCCAGGTGTTTTATAGGTTGACTTTCTTGAACATTTAAAATATTATAGTGTGAGATTTCGGATCTTGTTAAAATCCCCTGGAGAATGGTGAGGGTGATTTTTGTTTGTTTGAGCAAGCAAAACTCTAGGACATGGGAGGTGATTCCTATCATAGTTCAATTCTTGAGGCTTCTACTCTCCTTCCCTGGGTTTGTTCTGCACATGCACAGCTCTGGGTTGAGTTCACCCAGTAAGTTAGTCTGGTTGTCTAGCTGTCTCCTTTCCAGGGTCTGCCCCATAGTTCTTCAGCCTTCAAGCTTTTTCTTTTTCTAGTTTCTCTGGTCAGAGAGACTAAGTTTCTTTTGGAGTTGTATGTAGCATCCTTCACAGCGCTGGGACTGGGGTTCACACTCAGGTCATACATGTGAGAGAAAAAAATAAAACCAAGAATATCACCACCTTGTAGATTATTTCTCCAAATTTGACTCCCTTCCACATTCTACCTGCTTTTGCTTACTTTTCAAAGTCCTCAGATAGTTGCTTTTTGTATTTTTCCCATAGTTTCCCATTGTAATCAGTGGGAGAGATAGATTTTAGTGGTCTTATTCCAATTTGGCTGAAAGTGGAAACACCTGGTACTATATTAAATCAGTAGGGTTTTGGTAAATGTTTACCAAGCTGAAAAATGATGGAAATAGATTTGAATTTTGCCTTTTTGTTTTTTCTTTCCACTCTCTAGAAAAACTGGTGGGTTATGAAATAACCAGATAAAAAGCAATAAGAATCACGAAAGGGATCATGGATTCATGGAGAATCAGCATGAGAGAGACTTAGAAATTATTTCTTTTCACACCTAAAATAAATTCTGGACTCCTTACCCTAGTTTTCCAGACCCTGCATGAATTGGTTCTATCTTTTCAACCTCACCTTGCTATACCCTTCCTTTCTTATAGGTGACAATCTTCAGACCGCAATAACAGTGGCCAGAAAGTCTGGAATGGTTTCTGAAAGCCAACAAGTCATTCTGATTGAAGCGAATGAAATCACTGGGTCCTCATCAGCATCTATATCTTGGAAATTAGTAGATGAGAAGTCCATTGCACACAGCAATCAGGTACACCTAAAAACAGACTTCTCTAACTTGACTCATAGTGTTGGCTTCTGAGCAGCTTTGACTGGCAGAGATGTACAGGTGACCTAGGGTCAACATATTTCCCCAAATGTCTAATACCTATGCAATTCGAAGAACTCATATCCATTTCTTATACTGTTCCTACTGAGCTTTAATGTATAGTGCCGTTGTGGGTCCTGGAAAGGATCCATTATTTTAAGTGTAATAATGTTGTTGGCCCTATAGGAGAAAAAATGTAGTAAGGGGGACTGTGAATCTAATTTCTCATCCTCCTTTTGCTTGCTAACCATCCCACTGGGTCCTAAGGAGATTTAGTCCCTGGGAGAGAAACTGCTGTGCACATTGGAAAATTAGACTATGTCTTTGGGCTGGGAAAAAAAAGTTTTATCCATGTATTCCCAATCATTCAGTATCCTATCTCTATTGTGTCCTTGTGGAACAATATTAATTCTGTAAGGAAAAAAAATGGTAAGTTCTCACTTCAGGGAGAGATTTGTTAAGCTGTAGTGCTTTGCATTTTACACTTGAAATGTGTGAAATGTGCTCTTCTCTGGGACTCACCAAGATCAAATCAGGATGAGAACAGGACATGAGTGTTATTCTCCTATTCACTAGAGGCTGTGTGATGTGCAAAGATTGATCCAGCAAAGACAAAGTGTTTCTCTGAGGAATTGGTGCTGGAGTGTGACTCTTAAAGAGAGACCCCAGTCTCTCTTAAAGAGAGAGGCCAGTCGTCACTGCCTCTCTCTGATATACTTGTGGTCCTTTACCACTCTATCAAGTGTCTAAAATAACTTGTGTTTTGCTTTTGCAGGATAATTACATTAATATCAAGGAAGAAGTCTCTGATCATGGCAGAGAGGGAAGTTACCATTTTGCCTTAAGTGGAAAATCCTTTCAGGTTATAAGTCAACATTTCAGTAGCCTACTCCCAAAGGTAAGTTCTAAGAGGGTTATCAGTCTCCCAGTAAAGATGCCAATGAAGTCACTTACAGAGCATGTTCTTAAGTAATTTCAAACTTTTAAGTAGGTAAGAAATACCTATTGAATGTGTCATAAAGGGGCAAAAACATTTTGTTGTCTCATTTCTAGATAGGTTTAAAATTAGTAAATTTGATTAGCCCATTTCTCACCATCTAGAGAAATAAAGTATTAGGAGCTTCTCAAGTCATAAGGATTGCTTTTGGGTGGCTGTCTTCATACTGCCATGGTGAGGGGTCTAACGGTGAAGGGGAAATCCATCAATTATAGAGGAAAGCAGCCCAAGAAAGGAATTCTGTTAGGTTTTTGATAGAGAGTCTACACAAGAAAGGGTCAAAGTTAACAATTTTCTGATGAAGAATAAACCCATAGCAGGGGCAGGTAAGTTATATACATAACAGGTGGACAAACTAGAGAAAGATTGTGTCTAGTGTAATCCAAAGATAAATTATTTGTATTCAATTGCTTATCATCTTAGGCACTGTTTAAGACAAAAAGATTAAAGACTAAGCTGAGTTACTTTCAAGAACAGCAAGGAGCACAGAGATCTAACAGAAGAATTCAGACTCTGTAGAATAAAGCTCAGGTGGATGGAGCTGGTATAGATTTATTATATTTCCAAACCACCAATGTTCCATAGCCAAAATTAGACTTGGGATATCAGCTGAGCTCCACAATTGGTCAAGCCCAGATGGCATGGTTAAATCAAAGACCACTAATTGTCACTATTTCATCATGAGGCTGTTTTTCCTGCTCGTTCTGAACAATTTTCTGAGAAGCTGTTGCCTCCTTTCCTTTCCCTAGGATGCTGACCTCTCAATATCTTGCAATTTCTCATACTCTACTGGTTCAAGATTCCATTAAGCTCAGGATTTTTTGACCACTTTCTTGATGGCAGTTCAGCTAAATATCTGAAGGTCATCATTTTCATCCAATATTTTTATTAAGCAGTCATCTTGACTGATTTTTGGTCTCCTTGGTCACTTACTTGATGACCAAGGTCTCAATGTCTTAAAAATAAAAAATAAAAAAAAAAAAAGACTTCTTGGAAACAAATTGTGTTTTGCCATTCATGGATGTTATTTTCCAGTCAGCGTTCTAAGTATTATCAATTATCTCATGTATGACCAACTGACGTGATATAAAGTTTCTCTTGGTTTCCTTACAGATACTGATAAATGGAACAATCTTTGCAAGAATGTCTCCTGGGCAGAAATCCAGTCTGGTGGAAGAATTTCAGAAACTGGAGTAGGTTCTTTTTTTTAATTTTTTTTTTTTTCCCAACGGTTTTTATTTATTTTTGGGACAGAGAGAGACAGAGCATGAACGGGGGAGGGGCAGAGAGAGAGGGAGACACAGAATCGGAAACAGGCTCCAGGCTCCGAGCCATCAGCCCAGAGCCTGACGCGGGGCTCGAACTCACGGACCGCGAGATCGTGACCTGGCTGAAGTCGGACGCTTAACCGACTGCGCCACCCAGGCGCCCCGGTTCTTTACCAATTCAGGTGGTATGAAGTGCCTGGAGCATGACAGTCAGGGAGAGTGTAAGAGGTACAAGAAGTCCCCTAAGGCAGTGGTTCTGAACCTAACTGCCTATGACAGTCACCCTGGGAGCTTTGAAAAAATAACAGTCCCAGGACCCCACTGTCCAGACATTCTAATTCAGTTGTTCATGTGAGGCTTGGACATCAGTGTTTTTTCAACGCTCCTCAAATGGGTCAATTTTGCACCCAGAGTTGAGAACCACTGGACTAGAACATATGGGACGTGAAAGTGTGTGGTGAGAAATGAACCTGGAAGGATAGTTTGAGTTCAGCTCCTGAAGGTACAATGAGAATTTAGACATTATACATTATCATCACAGCTGTGATATAAGGAGATTCGTATGGCAAGGGATTCACATAACCTTAAAAATACTGAAATATTTATATGGCAAAGTATCTTCTCTGTCCTGAATCAGAGTAATACTTCTCTTTTAACACAAAGGATCTGCATTAGAGAATAGGCAGTTCAAATAAAGTGCCCATCATTTGAGACCCTTTATTTCCTGTTAACAGAACCCATGGAGTCCTGTAAGTTTTCTTCATTTCTGGTGCTGGACCATATAGACATGACTCCTAATCTTTTTCACTCCCACTTCATCCCCCCTGATTTAGTCACTAGGCAAGCTTCTTGATTCAGAAAGTCCTGTCTTCTTAACTTGGTTGAAAACCTAGATAGTAAACTAGTTGCCTTCATAGGACAGTGTGGAAGACAAGTACAGCAAATCCTATAAATACTGTCAGAGCACTCCTACCTTAAAAAGCACACTATCCATAATCTTTGTCAAGAATTAAAGCCAGCAGGATGCACTCACCCTCAAAGAGCGATCCTGACGCAGGAATATATTTTCTTTCTTCAAAGTCTGGGCATTTGTTAGTTGAGTGACTGCTAAAATGGCAAATTTCCTGCCCTGTTACTATTTACAGCACCAAGTAATTTTCGTTTATTGTTTTAGAAATCAGAAGACACTTTTCCCTACAGCATCTCACTGAATACTCATAACACTTTGTAGGAGAGAAAAATAATGGCCAAAATGGTCAAGTGATCAGGTCAAAGATCTAGATCTGGCTTCAAATCTGGTGCCCTCTCCACTGTGCCATGGTGTTATGTTATATAATTGTGAACGTCCCATTTTACAGCCAACAAAGCTGCTTTCTAAGCAGTGAAGTACAGGGTCTCCCTGAAATGCTTGGAGTCAGGATGGTGTGCTGGGTTTCCTAATCCATCGGGGAGCTGCAGAGTCACACTTTACTTTTAGTCAAACTGGACCCTTCACAAAACTCTCTTAAAATAAAGAATCAGAGTGTCCCCTAAGTAACGAAGTTCACTTTATTATTTTTTTTAATTAGAGAAATTAGCAGTTAAAATTGCTTTGATTTCCCCTACAATTGACATGGCTCCCTTTTAGTTACTTTGTAGGTATGTGCGGTGATGGAGCCAATGACTGCGGGGTAAGTAGCTGCCGGTGTGTGGGGCCATAATCACACCAGGACACACCAGGACTTACACTTAATTGCACTTGCCTGGAGTCCTTTAGACATACTATCCCTGGGATACACTTATCTCCATTCTTCTTGATAGAAGGACTGACGTGGAGGGTTTGGGAGGGTTTTGACCAAGGCCGCCCAATGACTCAGTGATCAGTATACTGACTTCTTTGGCCAGATGTCCCAGTGTCGTCTCTTTGTTATGCAATAGGCAGAACAAATTCTGGTCCCCTCCTGGCTCGTGCTTGGGTCCACGGGCCATCCTGTAGCTAGCTTGACAGGCTTTTCCCGTGTGGCCTCAGGGGAGACATCTGTGAGTGTGCAAGCAGAGTAAGCTGACTCTTTGCTTTCAGGCTTTGAAAATGGCTCACGTGGGCATCTCTTTATCAGAACAGGAGGCATCTGTGGCCTCACCTTTCACTTCTAAAACTCCAAACATTGAGTGTGTACCTCACCTTATCAAGTAAGTAGACGCTTTCCACCAGCACTGTTTTAATCTCTCTTGACTTTTAAGTTCAGATCCCATTGTTCGGCCAGGGAAACAACGGAAATTTTGTGTCCCTGGGTGGGGTGGGTGCTTTGCAGGACAATGCAGTCAGCCATTCTACTCCTGAGTGGACTTACCAGCAGTTAAAAATAACTGTGCGAGGGGCGCCTGGGTGGCTCAGTCAGTTGGGCGCCTGACTTGGGCTCAGGTCATGATCTCTCGATCTATGAGTTCGAGCCCCGCATCGGGCTCTGGGCTGACAGCTCAGAACCTGGAGACTGCTTCGCATTCTGTGTCTCCCTCTCTCACTTGTGTTCTGTCTCTCTCTGTCTACCAAAAATAAATAAATGTAAAAAAAATTTTTTTTTAAATAATAACTGTGGGAGAGTAGTGGCATAATGAAAACCACTCAATAGGTTATTTTTAGAAAATTGGAATCTGGAACTTTTTTTTTAATTTTAAAGTTTGTTTATTTATTTTGAGAGAGAGAGAGAGAGAACATGAGCAGAGGAGGGGGCAGAAGCAGGAGAGGGGCAGAGAGAGGGGGAGAGAGAGAATCCCAAGCAGCCTCCATGAGCAAAACGGAGCCTGACTCATTGTTTGAACTCACAAACTGTGAGATCATGACCTGAGCTTAAATCAAGAGTCAGATGCTTAACCCACTGAGTCACCCAGGCACCCCTGGAATCTGGAACTTGTAACTGCTTTGAAAGTGTTGATCTTATTATTGTTATTTTTACATATATCTCCATAGGTGCTTTATAATGGGGGGTGGAGACAAACTTTCCTTTCCCCGATTGCCCTCTTTTCCTCTTGCCTCTTTATGCTTCTTTGGAATATCCTTCCCATCCCCAGTTTTCAAAATATTAACTCATCTGCTGCTTCTACTAAAATCTCCCTTGGTGCTTTATCTGTACCTCCCAGAAGATGTACTTCTGCTGTATTTTATTGGGATGATAGAAATGGTTAGCACTGTGGCTGCTTTGGGTGATTATAACTAACATGTATTTACAGCTTGTGAAGTGCTTTAATACCCATTATCTTATACTTCCAAACAGCCTGGAGATGTCGGAGTGGTCACTATTTCCTTTTACAAATAAAGAAATGGAGGTTTAGAGAACTTAACTGAGGTTCCCAAGCTCACACAGCCATATAGGATTAGAAATTATGTTAGAACTGATGGTATTTAAATGTTTTCTCTACAAATGTCATACTATTCCCACCATATTAAAATGATGATTTTGCTGGCTCCTCCCAAATTTTAAAAAATTTATGTGTGTATTTGACAAATATTTATAGAGCAGGCACTTAGTGCCAGGAACTGGTGGAGACCCTGGAGACCCAGAAGCAAGTAAATCACACATTCCTTGACCTTATAAAGCTTTATTCTGGTGGAGAAGTCAGGCAATAAACACATACACAGATAAATCAAGGGTGATGGGAAAAGTAAGAAGGCGGCTGGGGAGGTGGAATTGGCTGCTGCAGGTGTGTGGCATGCGAAAACCCTTTCTAAGGAGGTGAGAGATGACGAGAAACTACCTTCTGGTAGAGCAAATGACAGCAGCTGAGCCCCAGTACAGGGAAAAGCCCACTCTGAAATCAGGCTTTGGAATCCCAGGAAAACATTATGACCAGAAGCAAATTTAAACTCGTTTCTTTCCAATGAAAGTGATAAAAGTGGCATCTCATAAATAATCTATTTTATGCTTTAAATATATACCATTTACTCAAAGTCCACCAACAGTAACGGAAACAAACACGTTCGTTGTTTTCAGTCTATTTAAATTCGATATATGATGTATTTGAGCATAGACACTGTTTCAGTGCAGTTTTAGAAAAAGCGGGGATGGCCAAATGATTTGAATGAAATGAAACACCTTCATGAAAATAGCCCCCAAGCCTGCAATCTTATTTAAATTCCTTAGTTTACAGATGAAGAAACTGTGACTGACAGAAGGAAATGACCTTCCAAATTACACTTGTGAGTAGGTACGAGCTCTAGGACGCATCCCCAGGTCCTCTGACTCCGCTCTGACATGATGCCCACAGAGAGCACGAGGCTACCATGCACTCTGGGCTCTCGAACTGGACCAAGGCTGGGGGGCTGGGCCCGGAATTGGTCTTTCCTGAAAGTCTAGTCGTTTAGCATACTGACAGGCAGCTCCCTCTGGCTCGAGGCTATCCAGTCTGTCAGACAAACTGTTGAATAATCAGGCTTTGGAGTGTTTCTCCTAAGCTCAGCTGAACAGCAGAGGCACTGACCTTTCTTTCCATCTCCTTACTCTGTCCTTTCTTTGCTTACACAGGGAAGGACGTGCCGCTCTCGTTACCTCATTTTGCATGTTCAAGTACATGGCTCTGTACAGCATGATCCAGTATGTTGGTGTTCTGCTGCTCTACTGGGTATGACTGGTGACCCGAGCTCCTGGTTAGAACTGAAACAAGGAGTTGCATCCTCCCAACCTGCATGCCTCTTGAGGAAGAGTGCACCTGGGGGAGCTTGGAGGACCAAGGGCCCCTCTGAAACTACCTTTATGGTGAAAGTAAATCAGAAATAGATGCACACAGGAGAAGCTGAAGGTGTCAATTCTCTGACTCTCTGACAGAGACATTTTGTGTGTAGTAGTAGCTGAAGATCAAGGCATAGCACTTTCTCGCGGTTGCTTCTGGCTGCTTGGACAAGGTCTCCATCTTCTCTGTTCCAGTGTGACTCTACCCGAGCGGACCATTCAGTAGTGAGATGATCTGGGCCTGGGGAGCTGGTAAATGTTTCAGAGCCGCTCTCCCTGGGACAGCAAGCCCTGGTTATTCATGTTTGCTGATTTCCGTGGTGTAAATATGCCCACCATGGCTGGTTTCGAGCTGCCTGCCTGACATCACTGAGCATGGAGTTGGGAAGAGATGTGCACATGGCATGTCATTATGTAGTACTTGCACCCCAGAGATAGAAGACTTGTAAATATCTTAACTTAAAGAACATAGATAACAGCACAATGTAGGAAAAGGATTAGGAAGTGCTGGATTGGGGGTATTTATTAGCTTTGTTTTAGCATAATGTATTTAATGGTAGATTTGTATAATTTCAGGTACTATAATGGCTGTGTTTAACAGCCAGTTCAAAAAAATAATCCCTGAAAACTTTGCAATCGACTCTCATGAGCGAGTATAAGCAGCCTACTGATGATTCGTTAGATTCATCTCTATGTCCTGCCCTCTTGCTTCTGGGCTGAAGGTTTCAGTTTTGTTATTTTCAGATTGCTTATGTCTTTTCCCGCTCACAATGAATGAGATGGAGAAGGAGAGGCTGTGCACAGAAATTTGGTCCTATTTTGGAATCCCAACAACTCATGCTACAAACTAGAGTTGAACTAGGGTCATCTTGATCTCCTTTCCACTAAAAGGGGGGCAAGGAAGCAAGTTACTTGAAATCAGTAAGATCTTAACCTTTTTTTCCCCAAGAATATCAAGGATGCCTTATCAGGACTTGCTAATAACACCCAAGACTGCAAATAGTGGGTTCAATTATTCTTTTTCCACTGGTAAAATTTGGGTAAGATCACCACACATTTGTCTCTTGTTACTACTGGGAACTCACTGTCCTGTTGTTCCAGACCAAACCCTGACTTTCTGCTAGCAGGTACAAAAGAGATCAGAGATGGATCTAGTAGAGTAAGACATCTCCCTCAACAGGAGGATGTTGATGTACAAAGGACCCAGCCTAGAAAGCACACAAAGGTGGCCTCCTGGTTGGAGGGGGTTTCACAGCCTTCCTTATCTTTGGTACTTCTACCAACACAAACAGGACCCTGGCCACACCTTCTTCTTGTAAAATCCCATGTTGCAGGAACAAAAATGAATGCAACTGATGTCAGACTTCATCCAGATGGTCACAACATTTTTGACCTGCTTTCCTTTTTCTTTTCAGGAGACAAACAGCCTTTCAAATTACCAGTTTCTGTTCCAGGATCTGGCCATCACAACTCTTATTGGTGTAACAAGTAAGACATTTTTGAAACTTTCTTGGCTCTTCCAGAAGGGCTGGTCCACTAGGAGGGACACCAGTTGCAGCCTCAGGGATATGGGACTTACGCCCAAAGGTCTATTCAGAGAGGGAAAGAGGAAATAAGAGCCCCATTTGTGAGTCTTGGATTGAAATAAAAGTATTAGCCATGGAAAAGCTGGCTAGTTATTTTTCTGTTTTCCACAAAATACGGGGCTTCCATAATGGTCACTAAACTTATTTATCTATTTATTTGATTGTTTATATTTTGGGATAATTTATTGCTTTTCATTTTTTTAAAATATAATTTATTGTCAATTTGGGTAACATACAGTGTGTGCAATGTGCTCTTGGTTTTGGGGTAGATTCCTGTGGTTCATTGCTTACATACAACACCCAGTGCTCATCCCAGCAAGTACCCTCCTCAATGCCCATCACCCATTTTCCCCTCTGTCCACCACTCCTTCCCCCCACTACCCTCAGTTTGTTCTCTGTATTTAAGAGTCTCTTGTGGTTTGCCTCCCTTCTTCTCTGTTTGTAACTATCGTTTCCCCCTTCCCTTCTCCCATGGTCTTCTTGTTCAGTTTCTCAAGTGCACTTTGAAAATCAGGAATGATGTCTTCAGTATGCTTTCAGGTGTAATTATAGTTAATATATGCCCAGTTTATAGAGGCTGGATAGCTTTTATGCTTTAGATCTTTTTTTTTTTTTTTTTAGTTTATTTATTTGCTTTGAGAGAGAGAGAGAGAGCAAGTAGGGAAGGAACAGAGAGGGAGAGAGAGGATCCCAAGCAGGCTCCATGCTGTCAGTGCTGACAGGGCTCGATCTCATGAACTGTGAGATCATGACCTGAGTTGAAATCTAGAGTTGGACACTTAATCGACTGAGCCATCCCGGTGCCCATGTTTTAGATCTTTAAATCCTAGCCTTTGGGGATTTTGAATGAAGATTAAAGATAATCTTGCCATTAGGCCACTCCCATTTCCACCTCTTGATTAACATGAATTGTCTTCCCAATTTCCCTGCTGTAGGCTTTCACCCCAACCCATCCACTCCCCACCATCCACCATATTCCCTGCTTTCCTCTCTGTTACATATAAATGCCAACAGCTCCACTTATACGTTTAATCCTACCTCTTCCTACCTTCTTGGGGATTTTGTTTCTGTTATAATCTCCTTCTTCACTGTCATCAACTTTTCTCTGGTCTGCTGGATCAGCATATAAATATATTTTCTTATCTTCTACCAGATCTGGTATTCAACAAAATTATTAGCTATTTCTTGAGTGCCTAATTTGTACTACTTACCATAATAGGCACTTAGAACACATCAGTGAAAGGGAAAAAAATTCCCTTTCCTTGCATTCTGGTAAAACAACCTGGTTGTTCAAAGACCTGGAGCCATCCTTGGTTTCTCTTTTCTTTATCCTTCACATCCCTTTGGATGGAGCTCCTGTTGGCTCTGCTTTCCGAAGCTCTGTACCCCCTGACACAGAGCCGTGTCACCTCCCTTGCGGATTCCCACAACAGCCTCACAACTCATCTTGCTTCCCCTCCTCCCCATTTACCTTTCAAAGAGCAGTAAAAGTGTTAATTTTGAAAGGTAAATTTTATTGCCACCTACTTGCTTAAAATGCTCTAGCCCCTGCCTGCTTCTGCTTCACTTACAACCACATTGTTACATTCTTATCCCAGGTACCAGGGTCTTCTTGTCACTTGAGCGTTGTCAAGCTTGTGATCACCACAGTACCTTTGTTTTTGCTCTTTGCTTTGCCTAAAACACTCTCCCTTTCCATCTTTATATGGCTTTGGTTTTCTCTTATTCAGATCTTAGCTCAAATGTCACCACCTCAGGAAGTTCACTTTAAGTAGTCACCAAGCCAATTTTTCTCTATCACACAATTGTGCTCTATTTTTTTTTTTAGTTCCTAAGTTTTATTCAAGAATTCATACAAAATGTTCCAGATAAATGAGTTTTAATCCGCCTCTTCCTCCTCTTTCTCATCCTGGTTAATCCGGAAGTAACACAGTTTGTAACTCTCTTTGCTGTTAGCAACTACTCGCAATGAATCACAGGGATTATTCTTCAGATATATTTTTTAGGTTTATTTCTTTATTTTGAGAGGTGGGGGGAGAGAGAGAGAGAGAGAGCATGCACAAGTGGGGAAGAGGCGGAGAGAGAGGGAGAGAGAAACAATCCCAAGCAGGCTCCACACCGTCAGTGCAGAGCCCCATGTGGGGCTCAAACCCAGGAACCATGAGATCATGGCCTGAGCCTAAGCTGGATGCTTAACCAACTGAGCCACTCAGGTGCCCCCTTCAAATATTTTTTTGATGAGTTATTTCGAACACCATTTGGAAAAAAGCACCTCAGAAGTTACTGTAATCTTGTTTTTGTTCCTTTCAGTGGTTAGAGCCCCTCCAACTGAGATTCCCAGATTTTCCATTCATTTTGATTCTCTCTTGAACAAACTGCTCAAAATTGGCAGCCTCCATGATTCCCTCTTCTACAGGGTGGGTGCAGTCAAGGGCAAACTTCATAACTTGCTGCTTCTTCTCCCTTTTTCTTTTCTTTTTTTTTTTTTTTTTTTTTTTGCCCCTTTCACCAGAAACTTTTTCATGGGCACCATGGTGGCAGTGGAGGCAGAAAGCACAATTGTGCTCTATTTGTGTGTGTGTGTGTGGGGGGGTGCCCTTCACAATCTGAAGTTATGCTTTTATCTGTGTTTTTATTTGCGTCTTCCTGCCTCCCCTGTCCCAGAGTGTGTGTGTTGTGAGAACAGCACCTTGTCTATCTTGACTACTGCTGTGTTCCCTGTAATTCTGACAGTGTCAGGTGTATCCAAGGGGCTCAAATCTCTGGAAAGAACACCCTTGGCCAGTCCATACTGTTAACAGAATTCTTCTTATGAAGCCAAGCCTATCTCTATGTAACTTGCACCCATCCCAGCTCTGCGATTTAGGGTGGCAAAGAGCCATCTATGTTTTCTCCCTAGATCAGTCTTTCTTCCACATTTTTCAAAACAGCCCTCATTTCAGCTCTAATTGTTCTCTGTTTAGTAACAAGCATCTCCAGGTTTTCCTCTATATTTTGATAAATAACTTGATTATTTTTTGTTCTTATGGTTACTAATATATATTCATTATAAAACAAAGATGGAAAGCATTGCAAGATATAACAAAGGAAAAAAATCCATCTTTATTCTACCATTCAGAACTAATGAATTAAAGCATTCTGTATGTATATAAATGAAGAAATTTGAATTATGTTCTCTATATAGTTGTGTGTACATTTTCTTCATTTAACTTTGTCATAAATTTCCATGTCATTAAATATTTTAATTATTTTTTATTGTGGTAAAATATACATAACATAAAATGTGCCATTTTGACCATTTTTAAACATATAGTTCAGGGGCATTAATTACATTCACAGTTTTGTGCAATCATTGCCACTCTTTACTTCCAAAATTTTTACATTTCCCCAAACAGAAACTCTGTACTCATTAAGTAATAGCTCTCAGTTGTTCTGTCAGTGCAGAGCCCAATGTGGGGCTTGAAACCATGAACTGCAAGATCATGACCTGTGCCCAAGTTGGATGCTTAACCGACTGAGCCACCCAGGTGCCCCTACAGCCTTTTATATTTGCTCAAATAGTTACTTTTTAAAAATATTTTTAGTTTTTATTTTTATTTATTTTTGAGAGAGAGAGAGAGAGAAAGAGAAACAAAGCACGAGTGAAGGAGGGCCAGAGAGAGGGAGACACAGAATCTAAAGCAGGTTCCAGGCTCTGAGCTGTCAGCACAGATGGTGAACTCACAGACTGTGAGATCATGATCTGAGCCAAAGTCAGATGCTTAACCAACTGAACTACCCAGGCGCCACTCAAATAGTTACTTTTACTGGACAAAAGAAAGAATGTCAATGAAGAGGTAGAAATTATAAAAAAGATTCTTTAGAAAGAATTTCTTTTGGCTCCTTTTCATATATTCTGTCTTTTTATTGACATTTTCATTTTGTTCATACATTGTTTCCTAATTTCTTTGAGCATATTTGAAAGAGTTGTTTTCGGGGCGCCTGGGTGGCTCAGTCAGTCGAGCGTCCGACTTTGGCTCAGGTCACGATCTCATGGTTCGTGGGTTCGAGCCCCGTGTCGGGCTCTGTGCTGACAGCTCAGAACCTGGAGCCCACTTCGGATTCTGTGTCTCCCCCTCTCTCTGCCCCTCCCCTGCTCATGCTCTGATTCTCTCTGTCTCAAAAATAAATAGAAACATTAAAAAAAAGAGAGTTGTTTTATAAAATTTTTTTAACATTTATTTATTATTGAGAGACAGAAACAGAGCATGAGCATGGGAGGGGCAGAGAGAGGGGGAGACACAGAATCCGAAACAGGCTCCAGGCTCTGAGCTGTCAACACAGAGCCCGACGTGGGGCTCGAACTCACAAACCACGAGATCATGACCTGAGCTGAAGTCGGATGCTTTACTGACTGAGCTACCAGGCGCCCCTGAAACAGTTGTTTTAAAGTCTTTGTCTAACATATCATATGACTTCACTCATATGAGGACTTTAAGATACAAAACAGATGGACATAAGGGAAGGGTAGCAAAAATAATATAAAAACAGGGAGGGGGACAAAACATAAGAGACTCTTAAATATGGAGAACAGAGGGTTACAGGAGGGGTTATGGGAGGGGGGATGGGCTAAATGGGTAAGGGGCATTGAGGAATCTACTCCTGAAATCATTGTTGCACTATATGCTAACTAACTTGGATGTAAATTTAAAAAATAAATTTAAAAAAAAGCTGGGATTTGGAGAAAAATAATCAAAGTCTTTGTCTAGTAAGTCCAATGTCTGGGTGTCCTCAGAGGTTATTTCTGTCAACTTATTTTGTTCTGCTGAATATTATAATGTCGTAACTCTGGAAATCCAGATAACTCTGGAAATCCCCCTTCCCCAGGACTTGATGGCTTTTGTTCTGCTAGTTTTTGAAGGCTGTCATAGTCCATTTGTTTGGTGACTTTCCTAAACTATTTTTTGCAAAGACTGTATCAGTTGCCATGTATGGTCAATGAAATCTCTGTTCCTTTAGCTTTTGTTTAGCTAGTGTTTTTGACAGAGATTTTCTTGACTTCCATGAGTGCCAAACCATGAACAAAGAACAACCTCTCCCAGTCTTTGCAGATTTGTTCTGTGCTGGGGCCCTTCAACACTCAGCCAGGCTTGTGCTGAGTGCAAAGATCATCCAGAGCTCAAAACTGAGGGGCTGTTCCAGTCTTTCCTGAGTGGGTAACTTGCCTTAGGTGTGTGCATGGTTTTCTATAGTCCCCAAAATACACATATGTTTTTGAAAGCCGTAATTTTCCAAAGAAACATTCTTTAGCTTTTCTTTATCGTAGCTATTATTTTATGTCTCAACTGCCATCTTTTGCCCCAGGTGACTGTGGGTAGTTGGTGAGCCTTACAGTTGTTTTCAAGCAGTGGATGCTGCTGCCCTGAGTTCAGTCTTGCATTAGGTGAAACAGAGATGAGTGCCTTGCACCAGTCCTTCAGGTACCCCCAGACAGGTTAGAATGGACATACCCAGTGGATGCAGTTTGCTCTTCCTCTCTGTGACCACAGACCAGAGTCCTCCACTGGGAGGGCCAATGACTGACTTTGAAATTGCCACTGAGCTGAGGAGGGGTAGGGCAATGGCAAGTACAGATGTCACAAAGCTTTCCTACCATTTTTAAGTTGCCTTTTTCTTGATTCAGCATTTGTTTGACTGCTGTAAACCTTTGTTGTTCATAGTTCTGAAAAAGTTAGTTTTGATAGTTTCTGCTTGTTTTTCAATGTTTCTGTGGAAGGATGGGACCTTAGGGCTGTCTGCTCTGCCATTTTTTCCGATGTCACTTCTCATTTTGTCATTGAATATTTTTTTAAGTTTATTTAATTTATTTTACTTATGTTTATTTATCTGAGAATGAGAGAGTGAGCAGGGGAGGGACAGAGAGAGAACAAATCCCAAGCAAGCTCCACGCCGTCAGTGCAGAGACCAAGGCGGGGCTCGAACTCACGAACCACGAGATCATGACCTGACCCGAAATCAAGAGTCAGATGCCTAACCAACTGAGTCACCCAGGTGTCCCATTGTCACTGAATATTTTAAAGCATTGCTTCTTAGTGACTGCCTGTTGTTTCATTACGTAGATGTACCATAGTTTACTGTAAGTGATGCACTAAAGAACATCTTTCTACATCTCTGATATTTTTAGCCTAAGACAAATTTCCAGAAATGGAATAACCATGTCAAATGTTATGAACATTTTCCGGTGTTTTCATATTTATTGCCAAATTGCCCTGCAGAAGGTTTGTGTCAGTGTACGTTTCCAGAAGCAGTGTATAAGAGTGTACATTATCATCATGCCCTCACCTATAATTTGATGGGCTTTGCCTATTTAATAGGCAAAACTGAACCACAATTTCTTTATCCATTCATCAGTTGATGGACATTTAGGCTTTTCCCACAATTTGGCTATTGTTGAGAGTGCCGTGGCAATGAGAAAGAATGAAATATGGCCCTTTGTCGCAACGTGGATGGAACTGGAGAGTGTGATGCTAAGTGAAATAAGCCATACAGAGAAAGACAGATACCATATGCTTTCACTCTCATGTGGATCCTGAGAAACTTAACAGAAACCCATGGGGGAGGGGAAGGAAAAAAAAAAGAGGTTAGAGTGGGAGAGAGCCAAAGTATAAGAGACTCTTAAAAACTGAGAACAAACTGAGGGTTGATGGGGGGTGGGAGGGAGGGGAGGGTAGGTGATGGGCATTAAAGAGTGCATCTTTTGGGATGAGCACTGGGTGTTGTATGGAAACCAATTTGACAATAAATTTCATATATTAAAAAAAATAGCCAAAACTGAAAGCATTTCATGATTGTTTTTGTCTTCTCCCTGAAGAATTGCTCCTATGACTTGAGTTTGAAGCCATTCATTGTATTTTGTTCCCTCAAAACCCTGATGTACTCCAGTTTGTCAGTTTCCTTGGCTGTGTGGGCCCAAGAAGTTACACCGTTCTTCTGATGAAGAATACAGTATTTTCCTTCTCTCACAAACATAACACTTGAATTTATTTTGTAGTGAATTTGAATGGTGCCTACCCCAAGCTGGTGCCCTTCAGGCCTGCAGGACGGCTGATCTCCCCACCTCTGCTGCTCTCTGTGATTCTCAACCTTCTTCTCAGCTTAGCCATGCACATTGCGGGCTTCATTCTGGTTCAGAGGCAGCCTTGGTATTCCATGGAGATGCACAGGTACTATCACAACTCTGATTCCAGCTTCTCACATCCTAATTTCCATCAAACATGGTCTGGCCCTTATGACAAGAAGTAAAGGGTTCTTCATTCTTCTGGAGGCGTTGGCTTTCTTTCAAGTCCCTTGGGGAATTTTCCAGTGATCTTCTCTCCTCTGTAGCACAGTTTGAGGATATTATCCATTGGCACTTACTTTTGCCTGTCTTGTGTGATAATGATCCATGACCTTCTTTTACACCTAGGGTGACCATGCGTTATAATTTGCCCAGACATCCCCAGTTTGAGCCTGATATCCCAGTGAAATTTTTTAAATTAATTAATCCTTGAAGTATATTTGGCATACAATGTTACATCAATAACAAGTTATCAATTCGACCATTCTATACATCATTCCTTGCTTACCATGATATGTGGTGCCCATCTGTCACCATATATTAATATGCTATTTTTGATTACAGCTCCTATGCTGTAATTTGCATCCTCATAACATTCATTTTATAACTGGAAGTTTGGACCTCTGAATCCCCTTTATCTATTTTTCCCACCCCTTCCACGCATGTCTCCTCTGGCAACTACCGGTTTTGCTGATGATACTAGTCTTTTCCTTTCACATTCAAATATGCTCCTGTTGGATGATAAATTATATGGTCACCCTATTTATCAATATTCAGAGATTTTAAGCCACAAGAGGAAAAACTCATGGCTTACTCATCTTTTTCCCACATAACCTTACTACACATGAAGGGTACCCAAATTATTGAATAAATAACTTGTCTATCTAACTATCTATCTACCTATCATATATCTATCTTTTATCTATTCATCTATCCAAAATATAGATCTATCTGTGTTGGTTTCTTTCCCCTTATTTTTCAGTATATTCTTTCCCAAAGTGTAGGTAATTACAAAAGCACTGAGGGCATGGAATCCTGTAGATACCAGTGCTCCATAAAGACCTGTCATCTTCGTTCATTACCTTTTTTATTTCCTTTTTAGTGCCTGCACAGTGCAAAATGAAAGCATCTCAAAGTTAACCATTTCTCCCACTGCTCCAGAAAAAATTGGAAGTAATGGTGCCTTCACAAGCTTCGAAAACACGACCATATGGTTCTTGGGAACAATCAACTGTATCATCGTGGCTCTTATTTTCTCTAAAGGAAAACCATTTAGGCAGCCCATATATAAAAATTGTGAGTAGCGTTGTACCAGATCAGAGGTGAGGGGTCATCAGAAGGAACAGACATGCCCAGGTCACTCGGGGAGCAGCAGCGGAGTTGATGCTTATCTGGAGCCTTTGACTTTATACTCCAGGGCTCTATAAACACATTTGGCAGCCTCATTCTTAGCTCCTTTCCTCAAAGCTGCATTAAATTCTAGGGCTTCTTCCTCTACCTCTTTCCTTCACCAGAAGTTTGTCTCCAGGTGTCCTTTCATGGCACCACTGTAAATTGGGACGAGGCATTTATTTCCTCACGTGTCAGTACTTGTCGGAATTCATCTGGGAGGAGGTGGAGAGAGAGAAGTGTCACAACACTCAGTTGGAACATGTCTCCTGCCATGAAGACAATGGTTAAGATGGCATTGTGTGGTTGGCAGCCTGGGAGGGGGTCCAGCCTGAAGAAACCTGGCTATAGTAATTGTGGAGGCTCTTGGCCAAAGTACATGCTACCTCCTTACATTCTGGACTGGAGTGCGGTGTGTGTTAGGAGAAGTGGGTGACCTGGTTACCCTGTGGAACATTCATTTGTATACATCCCTACCTCTCAAATTGGGAACATTTAATTAATTAATTAATTATTTAGTTAATTATTTTTACCTTTACTTATTTATTTCGACAGAGAGAGAGGGAGAGAGAGCATGAGCACTGGAGGAGCAGAGAGAGCAAGAGAGAGAATCCCAAGCAGGCTCCATGCTGTCAGTGCAGAACCTGATGTGGGGCTCGAACCCATGAACTATGAAATGGTGATCTGAGGCGAAATCAAGAGTTGGATGCTTTAACAACTGAGCCACCCAGGCACCCCTAATTGGGAAAATTTAGAAGCATAAGTTGAAGGATCAATGTCCTCATAAGAATTAGTTTATTTAGAGAAAATTATTTTGCCTTTCTCCTTCTTGGGATGAGAAAGCAGTCAAATGCTTACCTCTACATTACTGCAATTTAAATATTTGTTTATTTACAGCCCTCTTTTTTTTCCAGAATAGAATTTGAAACAGGGGATTTGAATTAAAAAGACTTGGGTACTTAACTGTCTTGAAGGCATTTTTTGAAAATATATTAGGTCAAAATTGCTCTCTCTATATTTCCCACTTTTATTAATTGAAACTTACAACATGCATGTGAAAATTTCCATCTGCTTCAAGGACATGCATAGAAATTGTGGAGGTGAGACCCATTGCATAGAAATGAGTACTTTCCATTTATTATGCTGTGTTTGGATGTAGGAATCAAGTAAGCTTAATCAGTGTTCATCTAGAATATGTCTGTCAATAGATGTGAAACTCCGTATATACTCCAATTTCTCTAAATGATAGCTTGTGTTCTTATTTCCTCAGATATATTTGTCCTTGTGCTGGTCATACAGCTGGGTGTGTGTCTCTTCATTCTATTTGCTGATATTCCAGAATTATATAGGCGTTTGGATGTAAGTCTTATCTCTGGGCTATGATGATGGTTTACTGTTATATAATACCCTGACTGCAAGAAGCAGGTCACGGTGGCAATTGACATGGACTCGTGACACTGATTATCCTTTTGGAATAGTCGAGTTAAAAAAGAATACTACATTTATTTGTATTTTTTTTAAATTTAAGCCAGCCAGGAAATAAGATTCTGTCTAGTCTTGATTTCAAATATTTCAGAAGCATTGGCCATTTTTCTTTTAAAAGATCCCTGTAAGAATGGAAAAATCTATATACATACACTGTTTCAAGCGTAAGAAAATTTTTTCCCCTAAGCCCTTCTGTTTTGAAGCTGTTGAAAACAGTTTGCCTATAACACTTTTTCTGTTAATTCTCAAATCTGTACTTACATCTTTAAAAAAAAATCTCTATAAAGACGTGTTTGTATGTTCATACTTAATGTCTGCAAAACTTGTTTGCAAAGAGCCATAACTTACCTCATGAACTCTCTTACAGTGTGTAATTTTGAGGCAAATGTCAAAATCTATGAGACAATTTTTACATATACAAGCTAGGGGAAATGTGCATTTCAATTCCTTTAACCTATACTTTTGAATTAGTTTATTATTACCAAATGTCCTTTAGACCAATAAATAGAATACAGAAGAGATGGTAAAAGGGAATGGACTTTTTTTACTTAGTGCTACGTGAGCCTGCCTGCCCACCTCTCCAACTCAAAGACACGTGTCATGAAGGCCAAGGTCCTATCTTATTCAGTTTCATATTACCAGTGCCTAACATAACCCATGGCACATAAGGGCAGTAAATGACTGATCCTTGTAGATCAGGTTCCTAAATGGAGATGAGCACTGGAAGCTCACAGTTCATTGCAAACCAGCAAAACCTTCACAAACCCTTCTTGACACGTGACATACAAACTCATGTCTACATTCGGTTTTCCTTGTGATAATTGTATCGCTGTGGTTAACAGCGTAATTGCCACTATTGTTAAATATGTTCATGAATTCGAGTAAGCAGTCATGGAGATAGTCTTTGGCTGCTAGACTTCTAAGTGAGTTAAAACTTCTTAATCCTGCAGAAGTTAGGGTTAAGATATGTTGGGTTTAGTCACACTCTTTAAGAAGAAAGAGTCTTACAGAGAGGCTGATTCCTCTGGTACAACAAAATAGGAAGCCTATTTAGTTTTGGGGGGACCTGTGTGGGGTCACTGCCAACATGACTGCCAAGGAGTCTGCAGAGAATTATTGCTCGCCCTAAAAATAATTATTTTTCTTCTTATTACATAAAATTGTGGGTACATTCTAGAAAATGTGAATATGCAGGCAGAGAAAATTATAACAGTATTCACTCTATCCTTCCATCTTTGAAACTTTGTATATTATAAAAGTGCATTGACTGATTTATGCAGTTTACTTTAAATGGAATCATGCTGTTTTGTAACCTAGTTATTGCTCATTTTAAAAAATTGCATTTTTTAAAAAATAGAGATACATTCACAAAGTTTAATATTCAAAAGTTAAAAAGTTCTGTCCTCTCATCCTTTTTCCCCTGCTACCAGGTCTCCTCTCTGGAGGCTACTGATGACGACACTTTATTTTATACACATATTTTATACATATGCCTACACACACACACAGACACGCACACACACACATATATATATTTCCTTTTTTAAATTGTTTTAAATGTTTATTCATTTTTTGATAGAGACAGAGCGTGAGTGGGGGAGGGGCAGAGAAAGAGGGAAACACAGAATCCGAAGCAGGCTCCAGGCTCTGAACTGACAGACATAGCCTGATGCAAGGCTCGAACTCATGGACCGTGAGATCATGACCTGAGCCGAAGTCGGATGCCCAACCGACTGAGCCATCCAGGCGCCCCATATACATATTTCTTATATGTGTATTCTGCCACATTCTTACACAAATAGCAGACTATTAAATTTTTCCAGGTCTTCTGAGCTGAAGATGGCAAAATGAGATGAGACGTGTGAGCAAGCTATGGAGGAAATGCCTGTAGGGGCAAAAAGACGAGGAAGCCCAAAGAGAAGGGGAGGGTGGCACCTTATGATGTAGGTCTGACCCCCATGAAGGAGCGACAGAAGGAGGGCCAGAGGGTAGGGTTTCAGACTGCAGTGCAGTTCTAAGAAAGCCCAGCCACAGTTGCCCATCACAGGTCTCTAGTATCTCATAAGAATGAGTGTGATTAGAAGACCTGCCATCCTCAGGTCTTCTATGAGCCACTCATGAGGAGCAACTCATGAGGAGTGTGGGCTCAGGGTAGATGTGGTGGGAGATTCCAAGGGTAGCACTGGAGCACCTGCTACTTACTCTCCTGGCAGGAGACCCTCATGGGGCATGCCCATGGCTGCCCCGACCACACACGGTTCCGCACCACGATCTTTCATGTTACAGTGTATTTTGGTAATTGTCCCACGACAGTACATAGAGCTTCCTCATTCCTCTTTTTACGTTAATATATTGTTTCAATATACATATATGTACCATAATTTATACGCAGCCCCCGTTGATAGACATTTAGGTTGCTTCCAATGTTTTGCTATTCCAAACAAAGCTGCAATAAAATAACTTTATACATATACCATTTCAGGCATGTACAAGTCTGTCTCTAGGATAAACTCCCAGAAATGGTTTTCCACTTTTAATTTTAATGGCATTGCCCTCCATAGAGTTGTACCAGTTTATAATCCCCCCAGTGTAGAAGGCAGTATATGAGACAGTGCCGGGTACAGCAGTGTGCACTTGGTTTCATTTCATCCATCCATCCACTCATTTATCTAGCCAGACATCTATTCCCATCCAGCTCCACTTGCCCCACTGGTGAGTACCCTTGTCATGGCACCATCTGTACAGCCGTGCACACAGCCCTGAGGGTAAAGCCGTGGCTCGGGGCTGCAAAGCAGGGCTCAGCTGAGGGGAGATGTGGCACCAGAGAGACAAGGGCAACACTGCCCCTGTCACATTCGACTTGTGTACCATCAGAGCCTCCTGGGAATAGAGCCACATTCCTGTATTCCCTCATAAAAGCGAGCAACGCAAGCAAACAAAAACACTTTTATCAAATTTGTCAAATTTTGATCGAATTGATTTGGGGAAATTGAGAAATTACAGGGGCACCAAAAAATAAAAAGGAGAAGAAAGAAAGATAAAAGAATAAAAGCAGCAATCATAGTTTCCGTTATTATGTGTGTGCCTCTAATATGCACACATGTAATGTCTACATGTAAGCATGTCTATTACCCATGTGATTTATAACCTATGAAAATGTACACTGTGAACATGTGAACAGCTTTCTGACATTTATTTGTCTTCAAACTAACAGTGATTCTCCATCTCCCACCAGCTTCTCTGTACTCCTCTTCTGTGGAGGGTTTACATCACAATTATGCTCAGCTCCAACTTCATTGTGTCCCTTGTGGTGGAGGTAAGTGCCCTCCGGCTTCTGATCACTGTGGGTAGGGATGGACGGGGCATTCTTTGGGAGTCTGAAAAAAGGAACAGCCTTAGAGGATAAGAGTCAGCAGTCCAAGAGGCTCCCTGCCCTGGTGACATGAGCAATGGTGCTTTCCTCTAGTGAGCTCCAAACAAGGTGTTAATTTTCTCATCGACATGGTGGACCTGGAGAGAATGGGATTATGATGTCTAAGGACCTGTTCGTTTCTAAAATCCACAAGTAGAGAACTGACTCAATTCGTTTTTTTGAAATTACGTATGACTCACATACTACAAAATTCGCCTTCTTAAAAAGTGTGCAGCTCACTGAGTTGTGCAACCATCACCACTAATTCCAGAACATTCTCATCACCCCAGAAGAAATCCTGTACCCATTAGCAGTCGTTCCTCATTCCCCCTTCCCCCTTCTTCACCCCTTGGCAACCACTAATTTACTTTCGGTCTCCACGCATTTACCTATCAGGACATTTCACATAAAGGGAATCATAGAATACGTGGCCTTTTATGTCTGGATTCTTTCACTTAACAACGTCTATTTCTTTTACTTTACACATGGGAAATAAGATTCATAGTGAGCTTTTCTTAGATTTGATTCTTCATCTCCCATTTACTCCATTTCCTCAGTGAAATGAGTTTGTGGTCTCCTTTCTTTGGCTATGTGGTTCACTCTCCTCCTTCAGCGCTGTTATTTAGACCAAATCTTCATTCTTCAAAGCCTCCTGGAGAACAGGGGTCACCGTTAGAAAAGACATCTGTGTCAAAGGGGAGGTGAGCATCAGATTCCATCTGTCCCCAGTCTGGGTGGCAATGTTTCCAGTGGCAAACACAGCCTTATGCCAGTGAGGGGAGAATCCCTGGAACCTGACTTCTCTGCAGCACCTTCCTTAACAGGCACGGTAAAAACCACACAGGAGCCAGTGGCAGAAAAGAACATAGAATTAAGGTACTAGAGCCTCTCTCTGTGTGCATATCCAGGACTTCTCAAACTTGAGTGGGCATCAGAGTCACCTGGAGGGTTTATTAAAACCCAGGTGCCCAGCCCTTCCCCTAGCATTTCCGATTCAAAGGTCTAGAATAGGCACAAGTGTTTGTCAGGTGATTCTGATACTGCTGGTGGAGGGACCACACTGTGAAGTACCGTGCTAACCCATATGGTCTCCAAAGCCACCAAATTAATAAGAGAGGGTCCCATGAGTGTCCTCATACCCAGCTGCAGAAGGATGAACCTTGCCCTTTAAAGGATAATCTTATGTTCGTACCTTGTCCCTGTCAGTGATCACATTATTTCCTCTGCCTGGTATAGCTTCCCCCAATATCTCCTTATGGGAATGCTATTCCATCCTCTATGGCACAGCAGTAGTAGTATCGTCTTCATGAATCTTTCCCAAAGCCTGGATGGGTGAGTCAAGTAACAGTGGTTTAAACAGTCAAGATATTTATTGTCTCACTTAACCGGAAGATTCGAGGTAAGTGGCCATAGAGTTGGTTCAGCAACTCAGTGGTGTCATTGGGGATCATCAATCTTTCTCTCTTCTGCCTCCCCATCTTTAGATACGGGCCTTTCATATTTGCATGTATTGCTTATGGTGTCCAGATAGCTTCCGCATAGCTGAGCATTACCTGTGTTTTGATGCAGGAAAAAAAAATGGAAGGAGAGGCACCAGCAAGCTTTTCTTCCCTTAAGTATGAACCTTTTATAAGGAAACAAAGTCATTTTCTATAGCCACCCTGCAGACTTCCTCTTATGCCTCACTGGTCAGAACTGTGTCTTATTGTCATCCTGAGGAGAAAAGGATTCTGGGAAAGTGGATCTATGCCAAACATTAGACAGATTTGCTAAGATTGTGTGTGAGTTTTTTCCTCTTAGGTGGGCAGGAAAAAGTTGGGAGGATTGTGCTATAGGTAATCGAGCAACAAAGTCTCCCATAATCCTCTAGCAGGAAGCCATTCGAATGTCACTATGTTTGCAGTTAAAAGAAAGCATAAGCCAGAAGTAGTTCACCTGGGTTAGAATCCTTTCTTGCCGCCTGACTCTGGGCAGCCCTTGCAACTCCACTTCTCTATGTCTCCGTTTTCTCATCTGAAATGCCGTGATAATAAGGGTACCTAACCTTACAGGGTTACTGTGAGCATGAAAGTTGAACACAGAAAAGCATGTAGTAAATGTTTGATAAATATAAACTATTATCATTATGTTATCTCTTGTGATACTTAGCATTTCTTAGTTTGTATCTATCAGTCATGCAGGCTTTCATTTCATTCACTCCACAAACATTTGTTGACCCTGTGCCATGACCTAGGGTGCAATTCGAGGCAGATCCTGATGATGGAGGGGTGCTGCTCACAGTCTACAGCAAGTGTGTAGATTGTGTAAACGGCACTGGCAAGAACTCATCTCAGTATCTACAGTGTCTAAAAGCCTGCTTTATTCTAATAGAAACTGGGTAAAGCTTTGTTCAATTATTAAGTGTTAAGAAGTGACGCTGCTTGCCTCCAGCAGATGGAGAGGATAATTTGACACTCACGAAAGATTAAGTTTCTCCTTTGTTTCTCGAGTCCACTGAGAAATGGAGACCGGTGTAGATGTTCAGTGGGGTTCCCAGCAGCTTTCACACCGAGAAATGATGCTGTGGGGTCCTAGCTCTCACCCCCAGGCTCCTGCATGGCAGTCTTCACTTATTCGAAGTTACCTTCTGCTGTCAGTAGGCATTCAGGAACAAACCAAAGCCATTTGAGTCTGTGGTTGAAGGAAGTTGTAATGGAGAATTACAGACACTAAGATTTCATGCCCTATGAGGTGAGCAGAGTAGGTAAAGACCGCAGGCTATCACGGATGCAGCAAGATGTTTTCCTCACATAGCTCTAGGTATATCTGACAGGAGATACTAAAGATTGGTGGCCAGCTGGTGACAAAGATGGTCCAGAGAGGTTTCAAGGGACAGGCATGGGGGATGGCTGGCCTCCTGTTGCACAGTTCTAAATATTTCCTGGTCTGCTGAGAGGACTAAGACTATCCCTAATTTTAGAGCAGTTTTGATTGGGATCTTATCCTCACCTTGCTTTCTCATGATCTAACCTCCAACTGAAAGGCATAGGAGCTAATCTGGATAGCTTTAATCCTTCTCGTTTTTATTACTTATGTGTTTGTGTATATATGTGTGTGTGTGTATGTATGTATGTATGTGTGAATTATTTTAGTAGCCAATCTGAAGAGCTTGTGTGGTGAAGTTTTTGTTTGTTTTATGTTTTTTGTTTTGTTTTGTTTTGTTTTACAAATCATATTTCTTCAAGGGTTTCCTTTTGTTTCTAGTTCTACATTTAATTTATAATGTAGAGTGACAGAACGGGTTACTTCTCGGTCCTTCAGTTTCCCAATCCAGACCAGCAAGGTGAGACAGGCCATTATATTTCTAGAATTGTGATAACACTCGAGGCATGTCTTATAGCACTAAAGTCTCTCTGTTGTGTGTCTGTATGTGTGTTTGGTTTTGTTTCATTTTGTTTGTTTGTTTTTTTGTTTAAAACCTGATAAGATATCCTAGAGGTAAGTTAGACTTTAAGACCAGTAATTGGATACCTATGATCCTGCCCTATTCCAGCTCGATGGAGAACTACCGTTCTCTTTTTAATTAAGAAGGACGAAACAAAAAACAAAAAAACAACTTGCTGTGGGAAAGTAATAATTTGTGGGGCTGAGTACAAAATGAAAAAGTAGAATAACAAGTCTGGCTAGGTGAGCCCTGAAGTTTACAAGATGCTTTTGAGATGGCTGGGTGGGTCTTTAACAGCCTGCTAACAGATGATCCATTTTTTGAGACAGAAAGATTCAGACTAGCTGTTCTCTATTATTTCCATTGGCAATGGGACTCCAATATCAAAGATGGGTGGAATTTAGGAAAACTACTACCCTGACAAAGGTCCTTGTGGAATCCCATAGAATTGATTCTTCCAGTCTAGCAAAGATACCACTGATAGACACCAAAATGAGTTCTCATTCTGTGGGACAGCAGGCTTCTCATATTTTTTGTTTTTCTCAAGATAACTTCTAAGATGGTTAACTTTTATGACTTACGATAAAAATGAAAAAATAACACAATAACCTCTTATACACTCTGAATTATGTTATAACTTGAGATCTGTTTGAGGCTCAGTCTAACTCATGAAATAAAATGGCAGTCCAAAATGTTTCCAAAGAGACATATCTTCTGTAATCTGCATTGTAGTGAAATACTTGTGGATGAAAGAGGCCACAGTGAATAGGGCCACAGTACATAGCTTATTGTCTTATTTATTTATTTAAAAAAAATTTTTTGATGTTTATTTATTGTTCAAGGAGAGGGAGACAGAGCATGAGGGAGGAGGGGCAGAGAAAGACAGAGACAAATAATCTGAAGCAAGCTCCAGGCTTTGAGCTGTCAGCACAGAGCTCAAACCCATAAACCACGCGATCATGACCTGAGCCAAAGTAGGAGGCTTAACTGACTAAGCCACCCAGATGCCCCCATAGCTATTTGTTAAATAAATAATTCATAAAGGTGGTAAAGGGAGGCATCTATACCATGCCCTGCCCTACATTGTAAGGAGAGTTACACAAAGAAGGAATTATTATTTCTAATCACTGAAGCTCAGATAAGGTAACTGATTTGCCCATAATAGATGTCAGAGCTGGAACTTGAATCCAGATCTGTCCAGGTGTAAGACTGTGGCCCACATTCCAATTTATTGACCTGTATTCGGGACTATGCAGTCGTATGGCAGGGCACACCAAAGCCACATCTTTCTATAGGGTTATTCCATGGGGTGTGGTAGGGAGTGGACTGCAGAATTTGAATGATTTTAAATTTAATTTATATATGAGATTCAAAAGGAATTTCACCCTCGAGGCAGACTACTTCAACCTATGTTTCCAGATTCTTAAAACTGGGAACTCTCTCTTTTCCCAGAAGAGCTCCTTGAGTGGAAAAGCTTGAGAGGCTGAGACCTATCTCATGAAACCACATTGGATTTGTTCGTACAGGCCTCAAGTTTTTTGTCAAGCTGGATCTAAGCAGCTAATGTGGTAGCTCCTCTGTAGGGTCTATGGAGGACCATAGCCAACCTCTGGTTGTAAAGAATAACTCTCTTTATTTTGCAGGAGGCCATTATTGAAAACCGAGCCCTGTGGACAACATTCAAAAGGTGTTTTGGCTATCAATCAAAAAGCCAGTATCGGATATGGCAGAGGGCCTTGGCAGATGACCCCAGCTGGCCCCCGCTAAACCAAACGTCCTACTCTGACATGCCAGAGTGTGGCAGCGGGGTGTCTTACAGCAATCCGGTGTTTGAGAGCAATGAGGAACAACTCTGAAGCCAGAGTGATCTCTAAGGTGATAAACCATAGAAACAATGACAAAAGGGACCAGTTTCAGTAATTTTCAAACAATGGGACTCTTACAAAATCAGCTGGAGTTTTTGGAATAAAAAAACCTATCCAATCACGGTCACAAACTCAAGTTTACCTGATAAGATACTTTCTACAGAGCAGAACACTGCCCCCAGAAGAGTGCCTTCCTCTTGATTCTGAAAGTATTGATGGTGTTGGTGAATCAAGAGTGAGCTAACGATGGCAATCAGCCCAGAGACTGGGAGGCTAAAGGACAAGGAGAATATATACTCTCTTTTCTTAGGTAACATTTTTTAAATGAATTGAAAATAGCACTATGTGTAACCATAGAACTGTAACATGTGAAGGATCACCTTTGAATTCTTATTTTATTGATGGAAAAACAAGTGCATGAGAGCCATTATACCAGTCTTCACTGTCTGGTTTCCTTTCCTGCATAATACTTTCAGAGTTGAGACATTTTCTTCTGCTTCTGGCCTTCCCCTACATATTTGGAAGGATGGGCTAAGCTCATGCTTCAGTAACAAACAAGTCCCTTGTCTCGGTGACTTAACACACAAGAGCTTCTTTCGTGGTCCAGGTGACTCTGTAGACTAGCTCTCCTCAGTGGTGACTGCTTCAATCTGTCGGCTCCACCGGCTGAAAACAAGTACTCCACGTTCACTATGATGGGAAAGGAAGAGACTGGAGAAGGCACAAAGGCTTTTCACTGCCTCACCCAAAAAGTGGAACGCCTCTCTTCCACTACTCACATCTCATTAATCAAGGGTTTGGCAAAGGAGCTGGGAAGTACAGTCTCCTGTGTTTAGGGCTGGTTTCATGGGCACATGACCTGTGCAGTCACCTGGGGCCCCATGCTTAGAAGGGCCCCACATTTGGTTTAATGCTTTGCTGCTGCCATCTCGAAATTCTTAATTTTTGATGCTCTTTGATACATGCTACTTTAGTTTCTCTCCCAGGAACCCAAGCTGGACCAACTACATAATTTGTGGGGCTGAGGACAAAATGGAAATTATTTTTGAGAAAAATTAGTCTTGTACCACAACATTATATGTTATCAATTGATGTAAGTGCAATCTACACATTTCTTAAGTTTGAAAAGGCTTCAATTTTCAGGAAACAGAAATTGCCCTTATTTTATCACTATTACAATTTTGTTATCTCGGATTCATTTAGCATAGAAAACATCCAGATTTCTGTTAGCTCAGCAGACAACTATGAGTTTTAGGAAAACATCCACAGATAGTATTTTAAAGCAAAAGCAAAATTTTCATTACAAACCTCAAATCCTAGGTGAAGGTTCTGGACGGGGGAGTGTCCCAAGCTGGCTTTTCTCCTTATCAATAGCCTCTGCAAGCATTCCCTTCCCTGGCTGAATTCTGGAGCATGGCTGGAGGCTCTGTGGCTGCAGATAATTCTGGAAACACAGTGTTTCTCAGCCATGAAAGTATCTTGTTGCTTCTGGTTTTAAAATAGGGTGTGAAGAATCATGTAAATAGGCTGCAGAATCATTGTCTTCCTTGGTACAGAAAGAAATGTTTCCTTTTACAAAGTTAGCCACAGCAGAGATATGGTAGCTCTGAATGTCTTTTTCTAAAACTCGTAGTTTTCTCATTTTTCAACATGGCAGGCTGGAGATGGTCTACAACCTAGTCCTGGGCAAGGGCATTCCCACCTAGAAGATCCCCTTACCAGGTGCTGTCACCTCTCTTGTCTCATTTGCATTGCATGATTCACTCAGACTCAGGCAAGGAAGGGCTTATCATCCACTTTTACACGTGAGGAAACTGAGATTCAGAGTAAGGAGAGCAGACCCAGGCCTCAGACACAGATCTCCTGAGCAAACCTTCTGTTGTTTCCAAATACCTCCTAATTACAAAGCTCCAGCAGGGCTGGGTGTTTGGGGTGATCTCACAGTAAAACAAAGAATAGGTTTCTTATTCGCCAGGTGGAAGGAAGCAACCTTTTGCTAATACCAGGCCCTAATGTTCAAATGAATGCCAGGCACCCTGCCAAGCTTGGGCTAGAGGCAGGTTAAAAAAAAAAACAAAACTAAAACCCATGAGTGTCTGTCTGTCTTTCTGAGACTCTGAGTTGCTCTTACCTTGGTCCTAAGTTCCATCCTCAGTGATTCAACAAGACTGGCAGGAAAACAGAGAGGGAAGACTCCATTTCCTCACCAGCCAAACAACCCTAAAATCTTTGTCAAAAGAGACTTATTCTGAAAACTGTACTTGAAGTTAACTGTAACTGAGAGGTAGTGAGAAAATGCTTTACTTGAAAAAATGGGGTTGGGGGGGTATTGTCAAGGGATGTGAGAGTTGTTTTCAAATACTTGAAGGGTTCCTGTGGGAGAGAAGGCTCCCACCTGTGCCTGGTGGCACGCTCAGTGTGTAAAGGGCACAGTGGGAATGGCTTCAGGCTGACACGAAGACCACTGCCCCAACAGCTCAAAAAGCAGTGGAAGCTGGTGACCCATGAGGTGTGTGCCCCATGACATTGGCAGTACAAGGGGATATTCAGAGACCAATTAGAGGTGGAAGTCAACTATCTGATGGAATTCAATTACCTGCCAGATCCTTTTCAGACTTGATATGCACATGTCTCAATCTTATGCTGTGATGTGAACCATTTACTGTCACTGCCCACATAGAATATCAGGCTGCCTATTGTGGGGAGACAGGCTGGGGAGGACAGATTTATAGCCCTGTGAGGTCCCACAGTCAAATGGGCTTGACTGCTCTGTACCTTGGAAGGTGGCTTTGGTTGGGGATAAGATTCTAGAAAACAGGTACCCACTGATGGGTCCTGACCACCAAACTGACAGCTGGGACATACTTCTGATGTGTGTGTTTTCATAGAAAGAGCTGCTTGAAAAAAATCAGTAAAGAAAATGTGGGAGAACGTGCCAAACCTGAGGTCAGAGTACCTGCGCCTGATATGCGTGTCTGACCAGGACTTGGAGGAGAAAAGGACACAGTCATCTGATCCACATCATTTAAAAGGTCCCCTGTATGTTCGCTCCAAGGTACACAGCTCTGACCCACAGAGAGGAACTCTGGCTCTGGGTTCTTCTCACTAAACGTGTAATGATCTGAGAATGGAAATATGTCCGTGCCATCTGCATCCTCTGAGCTCACAGAAGGGTGCGTGTGCACACTTGCAGATGCAATGGCTAGAAAAGCAAGTATTTATTCAGAGTCCTGTATTTAGTTTATGCTGCAATAAGTCATTCTGTGCAAAAGAGGCAAGCACAATCTGTAATTCTGGTGTTATAAAATCAACCTTTTTCCTTTTCTGCAGTGGGGTCTTTCACTGTGGCTAATACTCCAGGAATGTGGAATCAAAATCACACCTTTACAAAGTTTTAGACATTTCCTAATGCTGTAGACACCATTATTCCCCGCTTGGTAACAGGGCACTACCGTCTACAAAAACTTTTGCACTCATTCTCTTGTTTAAGCCTCATGACAATCTAAAGAGGAAGGCAGGGCAAGAATTACTATCCTCCTTCTTTTGATGAGGTACCAGACCCTCCAAAAGTCTCAGTAACTTGTACAAGGGCATGTAGGAGCTGGAGCTGCGTTCAGATGCAGGACTTCTGCCAATGAGTTCTCTGCTCTGTCACTCTCCCATGTTTCTCCTGGATGAAAGGTTTGTAGCATTGAAGAACAAGAAGGCAATCAAGGCAAGGTAACCATCCAGTGGACTGCCGTGACAAGTGTAATTGCTTCCAAAAAGAGATTTTAGTTCTCTTGAATTTGATCATCAGTCACAGAAAGGTCAACTCCCATCGCTGAGGAGTAAAATCCAATAACCAGAGCCCTACAGCTTATTTTGTGGGAGCAGATATAGCTCTGGTTTGTGATTTAGGTCTCCAGAAGCAGAAACCTATATCTTTGCTTGAATTTTGCTTGGCCTCCACTTTGTCCAGCATTTTCGAGTCATATGGACTCTGTCTTGGCTTTAGGCTAACCTCCCTCACGCCAATTGGTAGCTCATTATTGCCAGCACTCGGTAATTCACTCACTCCAGGCATACAGGGACTTTCCCAACTCAATACCTTTGCTCATGCTGTTTTCTTTTTGGGGGCATCGATAATTCTTACTCTCATCCCCACACGCCCAAATCCCACCCATTCTCAAGACCCAGTTAGAATGCCACCTGGTCTGCAAGCCCGAAGGGAGATCTCTTCTGTCTACACACTGCTCGCAGTCCTCAAATGTCTCCTTTGTGTGACAGGCACCTCTTTTGATCATGCATTATGGTCCTGTGCCATTTTGAATTCCTCCAACTCCCACCCAACTCCACTTTAACTAGAGTGCACATTCTCTGAGGGTAGGGACCAAGCCTGATACTTCTCATCTGCCCACTCAGCACCCAGCACAGGGCAGTGGTTGGGGCTCGGCAAGCAGCTGTGACATGATTGAATAAAAAATGTAATCACTAGGACATTTTGTTGATTTATTTTTCCTCCTTTGTCTGTGAACATCTGCTTTCCATGCAGTACAAAGAAGCTGAACTAAAACAATAGGACTATGAATAAAAACACAAAGTGCAAAGTATAGTGATTCCAACATGGAAGCTTCATCAGTCCGGCTGCCCATTTACATGGCAGAGTGCGGAGGTATGCTGTGGAGTTAGATGGGTTAGGCATGTGTTGCAAAGACACTCTCAATGTGTAGGAGACCCAAGGAGTGAATGTGTGTGCAGGGACAAAAGCTCTCTCAGGGATATGCTCAACCCAAGGGGAGGGAAAACTGGGGCAGGGCACTTTGTTTAAAAACCAAGGAACAAGGTTTTGGAGGACAAGGGAAGTTTGAGTACGACTGGGTGTGTATTCTCTCTGTTCTCTGGCTTCACCCTAACTTTCAGAACTTTTGCAAGGACTTGGGAAGCTGTGATGGAGAGAGAGGGAGGGCAGCGAGGGAGAGAGAGAAAGAGAGGAAGAGCTAAACCGTCCTGTGTTCTGTGTGTCACAGTGCAATAAAAGGCGGGTGGAGAGAATCCTGACAGTGTTGTGGCTGTGGGAGCACAGATGCATGTTGCTAATGGCTGATCGTATCATGCACAGACACATAGGTAACAAGTAACATGGACAGTCTGAGCATGTCTCCAAATGGCTAAAGGAGATAGAAAGTGCCTGAAGGGGATGGAGAATGGACAAGTGACACAGAGTGGCCATGCGGTCACAGAAGTCTGGGGACCCTGGCAACCAATCTCAGGGTCAGACAAGGCCCACAGAAGCCTTGGGCAGGAGCAGAGATCATCTCAGAGTGGTGACCTGTGGTACCTAGAGCCAAGCCCGGTGGCAGGAGGGGAGAGCATGCTGTGAGTAGGAGCCCTACAAGCAGCATCACTTGCAGAGGGCTTCTGTGGAAATTCTCAGTGACTCAGGAGGGACTTCAGAGTGGTAGGCCATCTGGGATCCAGGTTGTTCCAGGTTTATGTAAGCAGAAAACATAACTTATAAAGATAGGAAAGATTCCTCCCCCCTAGGCGAATGCTTATTTAGTGGAAGTCCATACAGGAACATGTAGGAGGGATACACTCTGAGAAAGCTCCACAGAGCCCTAAAGCCACTCTGTCCCTGGCCTGCATACGGACAGAACAAAGCACAAGAGGAGGTGACTGCGCAACTGGCTGGATCCTGTGGTCTGAAAGCTGAGCCAATTCTGTCCTCACCTAACCCGAGGCTAGCCTTGAGAATTTGGTGAAATTGACAGTCTTAAGAATCAAGCCACCATCCATGACTAATTGGAAACCGGTTTGATTTGAGGCTAATTTTGTAGGTCTGGATCCTCCCTAAATGGATCCCAGAAACTGATTTGGTCTGCATGCCAAGAGTGGTAGTTGGGAAAGGCCAAATCTTTGTGTATCCACCCACAGCTCTGCCTAGCACAGTGGGGAAAGTTCACAAATGTCCCAGAGAAGAGTGGGGTGGCTCCAGCCAGCAGGAGTCTGGGCGTGCACCTGGGGCTGGGGTGAGGGCAGAGCTGGCTTTGTTGGCACAGCAGTCTTGCCAGCTGAAGTCATTGGCTCTTATTCAGAGCCCCATGTCTGACCCCATTACCAGTAACCACACAGTACACGGATAAAGAAAACCAACCTCAAATTTCCTTTTGGGCAATGGCATATGTCAGTTAAGAGTACGAGCTTAGGCATCACACCCTTCTGAACTCTAATCCAGACTTTCCTGATTTGCGACTTGAGCAAATTAGTCACTGTGTCTACATCTTGACTATTGGCACGTGAATATTATTTACGCCCTTCTTCATAACTGCAGATGTCAAAGAAAATTAAATGTGGCAATAGTTTCTTTTCCTTCATCTCTAAAACTTTAAGGAGGGTCCTTAAGTCTTGGCCTGGCACATAGTATAGCTCTTCAATGTGTTGTGTGAATCAGTAAAGGAGGATAAGAGAATATGCGTAAATGAAGAAGGAACGAACTAACGAACACACAATTCTAGGACTTGAGTGTAATTCTAGTTTAATTAAAATGTAATTATCCATAATTGACTAATTATTTAAAATTATTCTTTTTTATGTAGTCTGCTGATTCTTATTTATTTATTTATTTATTTGTTGTTATTTTTTAGGTGTCTATTTTTGAGAGGGAGAGAGAGAACATGAGCAGGGGAGGGGCAGAGAGAAAGAGAGAGGGAGAGAGAGAATCCCAAGCCGGGTCCACACTGTCAGTACAGAGCCAACTCCAGGGCTGGATCCCATGAGATCATGATTTGAACTAAAGGTGCTTGACCTAAGAAGCTACCCAGGTAGCTGAGCTACCCAGGTGCCCCTGATTGTTATGTAAAATGAGGTAGAGAATGACCTACTTCCAGCCTTGGTTTATAGAATCAGTCACTTGCAATTCAAAAGAGTCAACTTTATTTTTAGACTTCGTTTTGTGTCCTTGTCATCCTAGCATATGACTATGGTGAAGGCTTTTTACAGTTGGTCCTTCAAGTCTACTGGATCTTGAAATGAGATGCAAAGACCTGCGCAAGGAAGTCCAAGTTGGGGCATATTTATAGGTAGTGTTTAGTTGGCTTTTTGGCAATCCCATTATGTGTTAGCTCACTCTATCCAGGAAATAGTTCACAGCAATTTATAGGCTTCCTGTGGAACCTGGTCCCCAAACTTGAGCCGTCGTGAAAATCCCCAAGTTGCTTATTAGGAATAAAGTCCTGGGCCCAACCTCACGAGTACTCAGTCGGAATCTCTGAGATGAGTCCAGAGGAGTTGTATCTTTAGCAAGCTCTCCAGGTGATTCTGATGATGGATCAGGTGTTGGAACTGTGATCCTAAAAGAATAACTTAGATTGTCCCTAAATGTGCTATCTTGCCCTTGTCCCCATAGAGATACATCTACAATTTTTTCCTGCCAACTCCAGCAGTGGGGAGAGAACTTTTTTTTTTTTTTGGTGTAATTCCTTTGGAAATACTATGTTTATCACCCTGCATTCTCTACTCCATGTTATAAAAGACTCTGGTGGGAAGAAACCCCACTGACAGACTTCTCTCCCTTGAGATGAGTCCAGTTATCCCTGCTCTTTGTTAAAACTCTAAGTCCTCTGTTCTTTTCCTTTTTTAATTTTTTTAATGTTTATTTATTTTTGACAGAGAGAGAGACACACACACACACAGCATGAGTGGGGGAGGGACAGAGAGAGAGGGAGACACAGAATCCGAAACAGGCTCCAGGCTCTGAGCTGTCAGCACAGAGTCCGACATGGGGCTCAAACTCACAGACTGTGAGATCATGACCTGAGCAGAAATCAGACATTCAGCCGACTGAGCCACCCAGGTGCCCTTGATTTTTTTCATTTTTTAATGTTTTTTTATCTTTGAGAGAGAGAGAGAGAAAGAGAGAGCAGGAGTGGGGGAGGGACAGGGAGAGAGGGAGACACAGAATCCGAAGCAGGCTCCAGGCTCCAAGCTGTCAGCACAGAGCCTGACTCAGGGCTTGAATCCACGAACTGGGAGATCATGACCTGAGCTGAAGTGGGATGCTTTATCGACTGAGCTACCCAGGCTCCCCCATTCCCTATGTTTGTAATCGTCTGGCCTCATCCAGGCTGTTTTCTTCCCAGGGAAACCTCCTGGATTGACAAATATAATCGAAACCCTGATCTTTGAGCGGAGACAACATCAATTTCAGAAATGCTATTGCCCTTCTGTTCAGCATCCATCACTGGTCTCAGTGGTCATCAGCATTGTCAGTAGCAATGAGGGAGGCAGGAGTGGGGGTTTAGTGTTCACCATGGTAGTGATCTGACAGCACCGGGGCATTTTTGGCCACTAGTCAGATTCCAGTTGGTGACTTACCTGACAAATACAGTTAACACTTGACAATCATTCTCACTGGCATTTACTGTGCTCAGCTGACAAGCCATGCAACTGGCAGTCGGTGTAGATTTGTTCTTGTGACCAGTCATCAGGAAAGCCCTCCCAAATATCAAATTACACAGACATTCTGTTCTTACGCAGCTACTAAATACACAGAGTACCCTGGGCAATGTGGCATAAGTTTTGGCAAGTTTAAGGTCCTTGACAATAGTCAATCCATTTCCAGCAGCATAAAATAAGTTACGACTTCTCTTGGAAAGTTTTTAAAACCTTAGGCAGAAAAAATGGTAAAACTAAACTCAGGCGTTTTATGGAAAATTTTACAGCAGGGAGAGAAGAAATTGGAGGCCTTGAGGTGAGGTTGTTGGGTAAAAGCCAGGTGAGGGCATGGGAAGGTGAAATCTGCTTATATAGCCGGTGGTTTCCTTCCCCCCAATAGAAATGGGTTGATGGTACCTACGTAGATTCAGGGGATACAAATACCAGGAAGCCTTAGTTCTTTCCTGAAGTTGGGTTCCCAGAAACAGACACCGGGACAGGGATTTATGTGCAAATATTTTATTAAGGAACTGTTCCAGGAGAAACTGGTAAAGTAGTGGAAGAAGAAACAAGTAAGAGTGTGATTTTTGGCAAAGTGTTGACCTCAACCTGATGCTGCCAGGGAGCTTGGGAGTGCAAACTTCACCTCAGTGTCCTAACTCTTGGCAAGGGAGAAAAGGCTCAGACTCAGCCTTCATCATTGGCTCAGGACTGCTTGGGGAGAGTGGGGGTGGGGAGTAAATTCCAGGCACTTTGGGGTCTTTGCTGGGACAGGCAAAAGGGCTCAAAGGCAATCCTCTGCAGAGAATGGCCAATGCAGGTCATTAGAAGAACATGCAAACACCTGTTGAGGCTTCAAAGGCATCCACAGGGATTTAACCAGACCACAGATCGTATCTGCTCTAGTTCTGTTTTCCACTCTGCCAATGACCATCCTAAAGGAAAAACTCTGTACGCATCTGCCCAATCTGAAACATGGAATATTGTAAAGCAGATTCTCTAGGCAGGGACAGAGTGATTTATTCATTTACACATTATTTATTGAGCACCTACCATATCTGCCACTCCCTGAACTTAATGCTGGGATTTGAAGAACGGTCCTTTCCCTTGAATGTTGTAAGAGTTTTGTTACTGACTTATGTATAAAATGCTATGGGAATGGACCCCAGAGCAAAGTTGGTGAACCCACGGGCCACGAGGGCTACCAAACCTGGACGTATAAACCATTAGGAAAATATAATCGACTCCATAACAGATTAAGTCAATTAATACTTATTCAATTACTGAAGATACAATACTTTTAAAAATCACAGCTTATAAGCAAGTGCATGAGCAAGAATAACTTTCAATGTTCCACACCAAATTACAGTATCTGCAATGCATCTGAAGCTAATTTTTTAAACTCTTTTTAATGTTTATTTATTATTGACAGAGAGAGAGACAGAGCATGAGTGGGGGAGGGGAAGAGAGAGAGGGAGACACAGAATTCGAAGCAGGCTCCAGGCTCCGAGCTGTCAGCACAGAGCCTGACGTGGGGCTCGAACTCACAGAGTGCGAGATCATGACCTGAGCCAAAGTCGCACGCTCAACCGACTGAGCCACCCAGGTGCCCCAACTAATTTTATAATCAAAACCAAGAAGATCCTAAGGTTTGATGCAGGCTCTCATACTTGACCCCCATGAGGGCCATGGAAGAGCTGGCCCAGCTACCTAACATGTGTCTCTGTCCCCTACAGAGGGCAGCTGAATGGGCAGCCAGGCTTGCAACAAGAGCAGAAATGAGAACCTCATGAATCAGGAGTCAGTTGTAAGTGGGGGAGGTGGAATACCTTTTCCCCCTTGCTTCACATTCTCTAATCAGAAATCCTTGAGCTGCCTTGTTTTCTACTATAAGTTCAGATATTCTAACAATCAGTGACTTTCAAACATAACTTCTGGCAACAGATTCTGAATCATCCAGTTTCTACAGGAGGAAGACACCTCAAAGGATCTAGCTGAGCAGTGAATGGTTAACATATCAATGACTAGTTGGAACTGAGCTTGTGGATGAAAGATGAGCTTGTCAAAGCCCTTTTGTGACATGGGTCACAAGAGCAGCTGGAGGAAAGCAGAAAATACAGATTTAGATTCTGGAACAGGACTCCAGTAGTCTGAGCTCAAGGGCAGGGTTTGAGGCTCATTCAGCTCTAGATTCTCATTTTAGGGCCTAGAACAGTGCATTGCATACGGCAGCTTTTCACCTGTGTGGGCAGAATGGAATGGAGCTGAACAGGTCGGTGAGTCATTGTACACCTCTAAGGGATGCTTTTTTGCCAACCACATAAAATCTAATTCCTTAGCTCGATCAGATTTCCATCCACTGGCTTCAACTTGGTTATCTAGTTTTTTTCTTCCAAGGCTCTTCAAAAAGAATAAAGCAAGGTACATGTTGTGAGCTGAAATATTTTTGTATAGTAAGTGCAAATTTTAGTTGATACTTGAAATATATTGCTGACTTTGAATAATATCTTTAAAATTGAAGTTTGTGGGGTTTTTTTAAGGTTATTTATTTTGAGAGAGAGAGAGAGAGAAGAAGAGAATGAGTGGGAAGGGGCAGAGAGAGAGGGAAAAAAAAGAGAATCCCAGTCTGCAGGATGTCAGCACAGAGCCTGATGTAGGGATTGAACTCATGAACCAAGAGACCATGACCTGAGCCAAAACCAAGAGTTGAACAGTTAACCAAATTGTGTTCTGAGTCAGGGACTGTGGGAGGAAATGAGATACACTCTTAGTTCTATAGTTCCTCTGGCTTTACTCTGAACAGTAAGTCCTTGTAAGGTCTAAGACTAGGCCTCTGAGGGGAATCAGTTCTTCAGGACTGTGTGTGAGGTGAGCCTTTCCCTCCCTTTCCTTTTGCATTTCTTCATCCTGCTCCTCCCTCCCCTCCTGTCTCTGGAAGCCTTACCTTATGGCATATGGTGGTGACAACTTCTTGTCATTAGTAAGGAGTTTGCCTTCGGGGTTCACGGGATGAACTGTGTTTTGCTTCCAGCCACAGGGGATCAAGAATCTGCTGCCTTCAGATAGAAAGGATCTGAGAGTCCTAACGTCCCAATGTCCCAATGTAAGTTATCTACTCCTGAGCACTATGGCTGTGCAGCCTGGAGGAAGTCATTCCTACTAATGCTGATGTGGCTTCTCGCACCAGAGATCCTTTCACCCTTGCCCCACTTCCCTGCTACACACATAAACACAACTGGCGACTCTTCCACACGTGGGCCTGCAAGGGGCTGGCTAAGCCACAGGAGTGTGACTGGCTTTATCTGGCTTATGGACATCTGACAGTGGATCCTTTGACCTTTATCAGTTACAGATCCTCTGGGAGTTAGGGTTTAAGGCAGATGTGATTATTTTCTCTGCAGAGCATGTCCTCTGGTGGCTGAAGCAACAGCTCAGTACTTACAAAACCTCAAGAGTATCTAATACAAACTTTGACCTGGTGACTCAATTATCTGTATGGTGAGCAGGCCAAATGTCAGCATGCACACCACTAGGGCTCGGAAGCTCATGAACTGTGGGCCATTTGTGAACAGTTGTAATGATTAGAAGACTTTATGTTGGGGAAGCCTGGGTGGCTCAGTCGGTTAAGCATCCAATACTGGGTTTTGGCTCAGGTCATGATCTCACCGTTCATGAGTTCGAGCCCCACAACGGGCTCTGCACTGACAGTGCAGAGTTTGCTTGGGATTTTCTCTCTCTCTCTCCCTCCACCTCTCCCTGCACTCTCTTCCTCTCTCTCTCTCTCTCAAAATAAGCAAGTAAACATGAAAAACAAAGACTTAATGTTGAATGGAAAGAATGTTCATTAGTAGAAAGGTCTCAGGTCTAGCTAGTAAGGAGAACTCTTTAGCCACATACTAAGCAAAAACAAAACAAAACAAAACAAAACAAATGAACCCACACACGTACACATACACATGCACGGGCACACATGCAATCCACTCAAAGAATGGACCAACCAGTTTGACTTGATTTATAAGCTCTTCCAGGCCAGGTGCACCCCTGTTTACATCTCCATCGTCAATGCTCTGTGCATCCCTTCTCTGCCTCTCTTCTTAAGTCATTGATTTCTCTTGATACCCCACACAGGATATATTTCTCACCTCTCTTGAATCTTTTCCCACATTCTGTCCTTCTGTTCTCTGGCCTAACAGGTGCTCACCACCCAGCTCTATCCCCCATTCCTTCCACCTGGTTAACTTCCACTCATCTTTGCGATGTCGGCACAGATGCCACTTCCTTCAGGAAGCTGTTATCCCATTCATTCTGAGTTCTAGATCCTTTTTACTTAGGCAGATGCTCACTTGTCTGTTTCTCCTAAGCAACCGTAAACTCCCTCAGGATAGTGAATTTCCTTTTTGCCACTAAATCCCAAAGGCCTAGCACGAATGTCTGGAGTATCTGTTGTTTAACATATAATTACTGAGTAGGTATTGAACAGAGTTGTGATGGGTGTTACATTTTTGTGTCTTTGGGCTGTAAGTAGCAGAAACCACAAACGGCAGCAGCTTTATTAAGAACATCTCATTAAGTTTGGAACAAGGTGTCTGGAGCGAGTAGTCCCAGGTTTAATGCCATGGCTCAGTGGTATCATAAGGATCTAAGCTCTTCTATTCTTTGCTCTGCCATCATTAGCATGGTGATTTTCATTCTCCTTATGATCGAAAGATGGCTGCCATACTCCAAGCATCACATCCTCACCTATCGCTTTCAAAGGAAGGGAGGAAAAGATAGAAATAAGCTATTTTCTCTTTTTCATCAATAGGTTCATCTTTTCCAGAAGACCTCTGTCCCTATTTGTCTTTCTTTTGCATGTTACTGTTGAGAACTGGGTCACATGCCCACTTTTAGGTAAATTGTGACTCCTCCTGGTGCTTTCAGCTGAAGTCAGACTGCTCAGACAAAGGAGCTATTCTTTTAGCAGAAATATGAGTGAATAGTGGATGGGTAAGAAGTAAGTGACAGCTGCTCCTCAAGTCTTTGATTACGTTTTACTAAAACCCAGGACAACTTTCTCCAAATCTGAGCTCTACCTCAGATTGGTAACACTTAAAATGCCACATTTGTGATCACATATTTCTCTTTAGTGTGGGCACTTCAGCAGCCTCTCTGGCATGCAAAGCTGTAATTATTTGTTTCCATCAACCACTTCCTCCTGGGCCAGAGAGCACGTTGGATTCTCCTAAACTTCAAGGCAGCATTGGTTCCCTTGAAGGCAACCAATGACTCTCTTAGGCAGAAGAGAGAGTCAAGTGTCATCCTCTGTAGTCTTCACTCCTGGTAAGTTTTCTTCCATAGCCAAATTGGCAAGGATTTTGCTCAGTGGACTAGATGCAATAAAAAGAAAAAAAAAAAAAGATAAAATTCTTTCTTATGAACAACTTAGAGTGGATCCCAGTGCACCTATTTTTTGATAAAAATATCAAGTTCAGTGGTAATTATACAATTGTGGAAATTTAGATGATATCCCCAATAATCAGCCTTTCTAGCTCCTCCTGCATTATATGCTTATCTGAAAACTTTTACAAACTGAAAAAAGAAAGTGAAAGGAGTCAAATTATTATTAGAAACTTCTTTTTTCTTCATTAGAGTTACAATAATGGTGACGATGATTATCTTTTATTGAGTGTGACAGGTGCTATTGTTGATTTTTTACAAATATCTTAGATCGTCATATCAACTATTTAATTATTTTTGACACTTTATATATTAGAAACCTAAAATTCAGATTTTAAGTGATCTGCTCAAGCTCATCAGTAGAGCAGGTACTAGAGTTCAAGTTTTCCTGATTCCAAAATGATTGCTACATTCTCCATCATGAACCCAACTCCCCTTCCTTAGATTCTCATTGTCACCCCAACATATCCATATCCCGAAGTTCCACAGGGTTTTTATTCATCTCTAACTAGTTAATCTTTTTGCCTTGGGGTTTTAGTGAAGGGGCCATTCTCATTCATTGGCTGAGATACTTACGGGCAGTGCACGAAATTATTAATCTTTCTGGTTCAACAACTTAAGTAGAGCCTATCACATCTCACATCAGCAAATAAACACCAGGGAGGGGGGGAAAAAAAAGAAACACACTAAGCGGATAGATGAATGGGCCAATCCTGTGGCTGAGGAGAGTATTTCCTCTCTTTTCTTTGTTAGCCTAATAGGTGAGGATTGTGGTAAGAGATTTTAAAAGCACCTGAGAAAGCAGTGACAAGTAGTGACTGCTCTGAGTTCACATAAGGCTCAAGCAGCTTTGACTTTTCCCCAAAGAGTTAGTCAGGAGGGACCCTAACAAGTCTGGTTTAGATGGAGGAGAAGAGTAAGAAGGACCACCGGGCTCTGCTCAACCAAGGAGAGGAGAATGAACTGGTGAGTCTTCCCTTTTTTGGAGTACGGACTTCTCAAAGTATCTGAGGCTATGGGTAGGTGCAACTGTAGTGGTACTGGCTTTAGGAACTGCAGAGATTTAATTATTGTAAGGCTCCTTGAGATCCAAGGGCACAATTTTATAGTTGGGGAACGGGCTGAGAAGACTGTCTTCTAGATGATGGAGTTCTTGCCAACCCCATATGCATCAGACAGAATGAACTTTCCTTCTTAGACATTTTGTGGAGTATTCAGTGTATATCCCACATCGTGCTCAGGAAGGGGTCTCCCCCTCATCATCTGGGTCTCCATCTACTTGGACAAACTCAAGCAAAACCTGAAAGTTTTTTGTTAATTCTTATGTTTTTGGTATATCTGCATTACTGAAGCTCGGTGTGCTTTGGGTTGAAGTTATGCTAAAAGTATAGAGAGGTTTTAAGCACTAAGTACTAAAAAAAGAGAACATTGTGGCCTGGTATTAAGTATATATATATATATTTTAAAAAGTTTTCACTTCTCCAGTTCTCTTTCCCTACTGCCTCTTCTACCAAACATATAGCCATCTTGAAAAATAATCATTAAAAGCTTAGAAACTGCAGGGTCTGTTTGGGATTGACAAGTTTACATTTGTTATTTTAATTGATGCTTAGAATTCAGTGATGAAGGACTTAATCCTATTTCATAGAAAGAAATCTGAGATCAAAGAGGTTAAGTAACTTGTAAAAGGTCTTCTTCAGTCTACAAGGGACAGGCTGGAAATCGAGCCCCCTTCTTCCCCCTTCACACTCCATGCTATTCACACTGCAATAGTGTCTGCAGGTAGGCAATGAGAAAGGAGAGGAGGAGAATGGGGGCCCAGACAGAGATGGAACACTGGAGATGGAAAGGGCCCATGAGATGTGGGTCACATAGCAGAAGGGTGTCAGTTTCCTGCTTGGTCTTCCAGTTCCCCATGAGATCTGTGGGAAATCCACACCCACCCTCTCTCCACACCCTTCTTTGTTAACCTAATAAAAATAAGTGATTTCACGTACACCTACACTGTTCAAGAAGGCAGTCCCTGGTCATACATGGTTCTTGAATGCTAGCAAAATAGTGGGACAAAAGTGAAATGTGCTCTATGTGTAACATACACACCAGATTTTGAAGATAGTGAAAGAAAAAAGAGTAAAATAGCTCAATAATTTTTATATCGGTTACACTTTGAAATGATAGTTTGGATATGTTGGGTTACATAACATATGTTATAAAAATTGATTTCATCTGCTTTTTACTTCTTTAATGCGTCCACTAGGAAATTTCAATTACAAACATGGTTCACATCAGCGACTTCTATTATACCACACTGATCTGGACAATGGTATAATGCTTCAAATCTTGAAGGGATTCAAAGAACTAAAACCTGCTTACCTGTATTCACTACTAAACAGCTCTGTGCCAGTTTTGATGTTTTTTTCCCCAACATGTAGATGACTGTTCATGAAAATCTTTGGCTGCTCTTTATTTTTTCTCTAACTCTGTGATGTATTTATAAAGTCTTTAGCCTAGTACTTTAATTTTCTGAATCACGTGGGGTGCATAGGTCTCTCTCCTTAGCCAGGCATGTATTGAGGCACACAGTGTGCATGTCAGCCGTTGTTTCAGGGTTCTCTTAGGCCATTCGTGCTGCATTTGCTTTCTAAAGGTGGTCTTGATTCTGCCTCTGAGACACAAGAGATGCTTTGTTCACATGAGTTGCAAAGCCAATCTTTCCACTGGTGCTCTCCCCCTCTTTACTGACGCCTGCCAACTAAATGTCAACATTACAACTGGGAGCAGCTCCAGGGGAGGAAAGGGCTACTTGGTGTGGAAGATACAGTTTTGACAGGAGAGCTCTTCACTTCACATTAATTTGTTTTCTGGGAAACAGTGAAGGATTCCTGGACTCTAAGACCACAGATCTGGGCTTTAGTCAAGGACCTGCTGTTAACCACGAGTGTGGACACCTTTTGGGGCCTTGCTAGTTTGCCTGAAAACAGTATCACGTAACCCCTCTGATTTGAAAGTTTTGCGAGTGCCATATATGAAATGTGGAAAGTGCTGTGAAAATATAAGGAGTTCATTTACATCCAAGGAGGCAGGACTTACTATGGGAAATTTGCAAATAGTAAGTGAAATTAGTATTGGAAATATCCTCCCTTTGTCTGATTAAACTTGGGGAGTGATAATTGTTTGAGAGCTACCATTACGAAACCAAATAGTATGTGATGAATTAGTAAGAAAAATCAGGTTCTTGGGATGTCTGAATTATTTTAATATATTTTTAAAGTTTATTTATTTATTTTGAGAGAAAGAGAAAGCATGAGTGGGGGGAGGGACAGAGAGAGAGGGAGAGAGAGAATCCCAAGCAGGTTCCACACCAGTATGGAGCTCAATGCAGGGCTCAAACCCATGAACCATGAGATCATGACCTGAGCAAAAGTTGGATGCTTAACCAACTGAGCCACCCAGGTGCCCCTGAATTATTTTAAACAACAGCATGTACTCCTCATCTTTAATTTAAACACACACACACACACACACACACACACAAACCCTACTCAAAGGATTAAAATTGAAAATCAAAAATCACGCCCTATTGGCCTCTTTCGGGTCTTTTGTCAAAATTTATGTTAACAGCTTGGATGAAGGCAAGCTTATCTAATCTGTGACTGATGCCCCACTATGAGGGAAAGGTAACAATATAGGCGACAGAACCAAGATTCAAAAAGTTTTCTAGACTTGATTGTAAGAGAGAAATTGACAATGTGGTGTAACAGGCCTCGGTATTGAGTTTGTGTTTAAAGTTATTCTCAAACTACAAGGTGGGGATATCAATGACTTGGGCTTCGTAGCTATGCATGAAAAAGTAATTAAAGTGCTTTATTTGGTCATGGCTGAATTTTTAGTTACCACTATGATATAGCTATAAAAAATTAGTACTTGGATGTCTCACTAGAAGCCCATTCAGCATAATAGAAGAAATAACAGTTCTATTATAATCTATAATATTTAGGAAACTTCTAGGGAGTTATATTTAATTCTAAGATTCAAACAAGAAGTATAGTGTATTTAGAGGGATATCTGGATTTCACAAACAAGAATCATTTAAAATGGTGTAGCCACTCTGGAGAACAGTATGGAGGCTCCTCAAAAAATTTAAAATAGAGCTACCCTACAATGCAGCAATTGCACTACTAGGTATTTATCCAAGGGATACAAAAAGGCTGATTTTAAGGGGCACATGCACCCCAATGTTTATAGCAGCACTAACAAAAATAGCTAAAATTATGGAAAGAGCACAAATATCCATCAACTGATGAATGGATAAAGAAGATGTAGTATACACACACACACACACACACATGCGCGCGCGCGTGCGCGCGCACATGCACACACAATGGAGTATCACTGAGTGATCAAAAAGAATGAAATCTTGCCATCTGCAATAATGTGGATGGAACTAGAATGTATTATGCTAAGCAAAATAAGTCAGTCAGAGAAAGATAAATACAGTATGATTCCACTCATATGTGGAATTTAAGAAACAAAACAGATGAGCACAGGGGGAGAGAAGGAAAAATAAGATAAAAACAGAGAGGGAGGCAAACCATAAATCTCCAAATTCTACTCCTGAAACCATTGTTACACTATAGGTTAACTAACTTGGATTTAAATTAAAAAAAAAAAAAAAGAATCGTTTAAAAGGTATTGGGAATAGTTACCCAAAGAATAATCAAGGCACTTGTCTTCCAATAGTTGAGAGGCTGATGTGGAGAACAGAGTATAAGTTGGCAGAATCCAGCCTGATTTATTTTCATTACAGGACAATTTCTTAACCATCTTTGGTGGCAGAATCTTAACATGATACCTCTCCATTGACTCTTCCCCTTGTATAATTCCCTTCAGTTGAGTGTGGTGGGACCCATAAATATGATGAGCTGTGACTCCTGTGACTATGTTATGTTGTGTGGCAAAATGGATTTTACAGATGTAATCAACATAGACTCAGCTGAGTTAATCAAAAGGGAGATTGCCTAGGTGGGCCTGACCTGATCAGGTGAGCACAGAAAAGAGCTTGTGTTCTTTCTAGAGTTATGGATATTCAGAGCATGATAGGGGCTTGATGCAAGGGAGCTTTTTCCATTGCATCTTTGAAGATGGAAAGCTCTGTGTGGTAAGAGCTCTGAGTGTGTCTAAGAACTGAGAACTGAGAGCAACTTCTAGCTTACAACCAGCAAGAGAAGGGGGGGTGGTGGTCTCTCTCTCTCGGTGCTAGAAGAAACAACTGAATCCTGCCAATAACCGTGTGATCTGGAAAGAGGTCCTTGATCTCTGAAAGGAACACAGCCCAGAGGACACCTTGATCTTTTTGTGAGACACTGAGCAGAGGATCCACAGTCAGACCCCTAACCCATGGAAACTGCGAGATAATGGATTTGTGTTGTTTTAAACCACTAAGTTTGTTATGTGGCAATAAAAACTAATACACCACAGCTATCCAACAAAGGAAGGTATAGCCCTATAAATTAGTGAGCAGCCTAACTTTGGTAGCCTCTAGATGCTCATTGTGAAGGATGGTCTATAGCTATTTTTGTCAGGAAAGGAATTTGAACCATATCATTTCTGAGATACCCCTCTTGTATTATCGATGCCCTCATTTCAGGAATAAAATTTAACAGAACATGCCATGTTGTCCCATGTCCTGGTCTAAGGCAAATTCTGGCTCTCGAAATGGCCTCTGCTGATTAGCCCATGCATCTCATTACTTTTTGACTCACGCTTTCTGCTTTTTTGCTGTTAGCTGCATCAAACAAAAGTCCTTACTTGCACTTTTACTTCCAGGAAGTAGCACTTTTGTTAGAGTGCTACATTTATGGGAATGTCTGGAGCTGAGAGTGATAATATGTTCATCTCTTCGGTATTGGGTTTTGATTCACACTGCTAAAGAGGAAAGGGCCTTTCTTATTCCAGAAAGAAGCGTACAGGGAAGACTTAAGAGGTTGACCTATTTCAATAATTATGTTGAACATCTTTAAGACTCAATTTTTTGATCTACAAACAATAATTTATAAGTACTGTGAATAATAATATCTATTTTCATAAATAATTACGCCTATTTCATGGAGTAGTTGTGAGGATTGAATGGTACCTGAGTAAGTGCTTGAGAAAGGTTAGCTCTGATTGCCAAATGCAGACAAAAGAGAAAGTGACCCAAGACATTGTCTCCCCCTGCTCAAGGGACACTCCATGCGTAAACACAGGACAAGATATATGAAACTATAACTAAAATTTCTTGTTAATCAGTGATGACTAACACAAATTACTACATGCAGCCAAACCAAAGCAGTAATAGAGGGGTAAGGAACAATGACTATACTGACATGATCCATTAAGTGGGGCACCCGGGTAGCTCGGTTGGTTAAGCGTCAACTCTTGATCTCGGCTCGGGTCATGACCTCACGATTCATGAGTTCGAGCCCCTCATCCAGCTCTGCATTGACCGCGCAGAGCCTACCTAGGATTCTATCCCACTCTCTCTCTGCCACTCATGCTCTCTGTGTCTCTCTCTCAAAATTAACAAGTAGGCTTAAAAATGTTAACATGATCCATGAACCAGAGATATTTACCCTAACATTAAAGAAAAGAACCTGGGAACACGGCAGAGTTGGAGACAAGAGAGCAGAGGAGAACCTTCACTCACCTATCACACAAAGGAACACAATTGGGTCTCCAGATAAAGATGACAAAGGGTAGATTGTGAATAATGAACGGAAACATGGTGCTGTGATTGCTGTTTGAGAAAAAGGACAAACACGATGAATTCTTGGCCCATAAAAGGACTCAGAGGTATCATCTCCTTGGCCATGGTTCAAGGGAAAGTTTGAGGCCTGCCCAGAAAAAGCTAACTTATTCTAAGGCTATTGGAGCACCTCTGCATGGAAGGGCTTAACACTTCACAGCAAAAAACTGGCGTTGCCATTCCCAGAGGTAATTAGCGTACTGAGAATTATTTATGTTATGTCTTGGTTGAGTAAATACTGACTTGGTGCTGCGAGAATGTGAGTTTGAGTAAGTGAATGTGTTGCAAACTGTAACCCAGAGACCCATTCTAAAAGAGTTGAGTCACATACTGCGGTGCCTGTGCATGGTAAGTACGCAAGAAATATGTAGATAAGTAGGGACGCCTGAGTGGCTCAGTCGGTTCAGCTTCCGACTCTTCAGCTCCAGTCACCATCTCACAGTTCATTAGACGGAGCCCTGCATCAAGGCGGAACCTACTTGAGATTCTGCCTCCCTCTCTCTGCCCCTCCTGCACTTCTTCTATCTTCTCTCTCAAAATAAATAAAAATAAACTTTAAACATTGCTGAAAAGAAATATTTAGATAAACACATGAAAGGTGAGCACAAGAATAAAAGCGTTTACAAAAATGCAAAAGGACCTGTTCACAACACCAGTCATGCACAAATGCTAGTGCTCTAGATGCAATGAAAATTCAGGAACAAAAATAAGCAGAGAGCTGGGGGACTGTTGCGCCCCAACTAAAAGGAGCTCTCCAAAAGAGGACTCGGGGGAAGAGACAATGTTTAGATGAAGCTGCACCCTGTAACTCTCCTTTCCTGCGGAATTTGGCCAATCTTAGTTCCATCTCTGATGGTAATTATAAGACCTACTTATTTAAAAAAGAAAGGAGGGGCGCCTGGGTGGCTCAGTCGGTTAAGCGGCCGACTTCAGATCACGATCTCGCGGTCCGTGAGTTCGAGCCCCGCGTCGGGCTCTGGGCTGATGGCTCAGAGCCTGGAGCCTGCTTTCGATTCTGTGTCTCCCTCTCTCTCTGCCCCTCCCCCGTTCATGCTCTGTCTCTCTCTGTCTCAAAAATAAATAAAACGTTAAAAAAAATTTTAAAAAGAAAGGAAAATGATTTTAAAAGTGCCTTTTATGCACTAGAACTCCATATTGTATGTTCTCATTTAATCCCCATGAGCTAGCCACTCAGATATACATTTTATGCTGGGAAAATGAGGCTCAGTTAAGTAACATATGCAAAGTCACATTACCCGGGGGGGGGGGGGGAGGATCCCCTATTACACGGTTTTCCTCCTATATGAGTGAAGATGATTGTACTGTGTGTGTGTGTATGCTCATATATATATACATATATATGCATATATATAATACATATGTACATATAATTTCTAATGCATGATTCATATAATATATATTATATATTAGTTGCTAAGCTAGTTAGTTTTTCAATCAATTTGGCGTTTATCTTAAAGCTCTTTCCCAGTTTCATGTATCACAAAGGTGAGCAGTTTACTTTTTGGCCTGTGTTTGACTTCAATTTTGACAATTCGTGCTCTGTGGGAAAAGCAAAAATTCCACTTAAGCCATTGGATCAATCACTTTTAGAAATACAATTTAACGGTTTTCTCAAATAGCATTTAGTTCTGAGTATTGCCTGTGGTCAAATCATTTCACAATGACTCCAATGGGACTAGCCGTTTTTAATCTACTGAAATTTTGTTGACCTGTGTATTACTCAAGCTAATATTAACCGTTAATGTATACTACATACTTGAAATGTTTCAAGAGCCTTGCTAAATGCTTTGCATGCATTAACTCATTGGTTTCTTGGAACAAACCCGGAAGATACTGATATTTTCCTTTATGGAAGGGGAAAGTGAGTCATCAGAAGAAATATAGTGGGTTGCTCAATGACTTATATGGGGTTAAGTGGTAGAGGGATGATTTGAACGGAGTTTTCTCATGCAGCCACAGTTTCACATGAGGAATCTAAAAATTTAGTGAACTTAAATCATTTACCCAGATCATATTAACTAGTAAGTGATGGAGCAAGGAGCAGAAGCGAGAGCTTCTAGAAGGCAATGGGGTGGGGTATAAAGAACAGAGGCTCTGCTGTTAGACCCGGATAGGGCTCTAAATTGTGCCCTTTAGCAGCAACCTCTGTTGAAAGGCACGTGCATATTTCATTGTTACTCCGAATCCAGGCTGCTTCCTTTTGTATTTTGGGCCAAGGAAAAGACCATTAGAAATGTGGTACCTCTCCTGGTATTGGGAGCATGGAATTCTAGTAGGAAACAAAAAAGTGAGGGAACATTACTGGCAACAGAGACTAGAAATCAAGTCTATATGAAGACGGCGCAACCTTTGTGCTATTCAACTCACTAGTAGGTGGTAGATCCGGGTTCCTCACCCTGTGGAACACAGCCGCTTCCCATTACCAACCTTGTTTCAGTATCTCACAACTCAAAACCAAAAACTCTCTCCACCTTTGGCTGAACCAATTATCACATCACCTGCTAACGCTGATTGAAAGCTTCCTTTGTGCTCAACACCTTCCACCTCTATTACTCTTCACAACTATGCTTCCAGGTGTGTGCTGTTATTCCCTACGTACAGAGATGGAAACTGAGACTTAGAGAAGGTAAGTCCTGAGGTCACACAGCTTATAGGTGGCAAAAGCCACTTTACCGCAAGGAACTACATGTAGTGCGTTTGAGGTTCCGATCCTTCCTCTCTCTGTTCCCAATGTCTTTACATTTACGAGGCCTCTAGATTCTACTTACCTTCCTCTTAACAGCACACATATTCCTTCCTCTACCCTGCACTTCTTAGTGGATTTTACCCACAGGTGTTCAGTACTTTGGAGACATCTGAGTGACTCTTAACTGCATCAGAAGACTAATCATTGAGAACACTGAAATTATACTTGAGATTAATTGGTCAAAATGGAGACATACACTAGGATAAACTCAAATTACACAAATATTGGCAAGCTGACTGAGAGGATTTGATTAAAAAGAATGCCAGATGAAAGAATGATTCAACCGAAACTTCAAGTCCCACATCTAGCTTATAACCTTTGGGAAAACAGACATGATAGGAAGTTTACCAAGGTTTATGAGGCCGATTTATCAAGGAAGCAAAAATACTGTTTCTATTCATCTTTGCTCAAAGAGCTACATATTTCTGAAAGTTACTGTGACTTTTTGCTGTTATTTTCTCTTTCTCGATATAACTCCATTAAAGTAATTAAAGTAACTTCCACCAACTTGGAACAGGGTGTCTAATAAACACCCTCCCTTTATTACTTTTTGTTGACATATATAAATTCAGTGGTGTCAACAAAGTGCACTGATCTTAAACAGGCAGTTCAATGACTTCTATTATCAGTTATTTTTGCTCATTTCCTATAAATAGAATTGTGTCTTGATTTACCATCCTTTACTCGTATGTGAAATTCACATTTATTGTTTTTCGCATTAAAAGTTACATTAAAAAATTATTTTGTAGTGTTATGTTATATGAAAACACAATATTTATCTTTCTCTTGTTGATGTACCTTTAGATTATTTCCAATTTGGGACCTTTATGAATAAAACTGATACAAATATTCTTGTGCAAATCTTTTGGCGAACATATACAATTCTCTGTGTAAAAATCTAAGAATGGAGTTACTAGCTCATAGAGTGATCCTTTCTTTAGCAACACAGTTTTTCAAAACATTTGTACCAATTTACACTCCCCCAAACAATGTATATGAGTACCATTGCTTCACATTTTTATCTACACTTGGTATAATCAGTTTTTTTCCATTTTAGCTATACTGTGGCTATGTCATTGTGTCATTTTATCATTGTTGTGTCATTTTAGAGTAAGTCTTCAAATCTGGTGAAGTCTTCCAACTTTGTTCTTTTTTTAGGATTGCCTTGGCTATTCTGGCTGTGATATGTTATTGTAGTTTTATTTTGCATTTTCTTAATGACATGATATTGAGCACCTTGTGGAATATTATCCTGGAAATCCTCTTTTGTAAAATGACTGTTCAAGTCTTTTGCTCATTTTTTATTGTGTATACATTACATTTTTTATTGATTCGTAGTCATTTGTGATGTTTCCAAATATGATTCTTTTTTTATACATAGGTACAGCTAGTATCTTCAGAGACCTTTGGATAAACAGAAGCTTTTAGTTTCATTAAAGTAAGATATCTTTTTTTATCTTTTTTTATTTCCTGTTTAAGAAATATTTTCCTACTGGGGCGCCTGGGTGGCGCAGTCGGTTAAGCGTCCGACTTCAGCCAGGTCACGATCTCGCGGTCCGTGAGTTCGAGCCCCGCGTCAGGCTCTGGGCTGATGGCTCGGAGCCTGGAGCCTGTTTCCGATTCTGTGTCTCCCTCTCTCTCTGCCCCTCCCCCGTTCATGCTCTGTCTCTCTCTGTCCCAAAAATAAATAAAAAACGTTGAAAAAAAAAAAAAATTAAAAAAAAAAAAAAAGAAATATTTTCCTACTTAAAGTTCATGAAATATTTTTTCTATGTTTTCTTTCATATGATCTATTGTTTTAGTTATCACATTTAAGTACATGTGCCACCATTAATTTGTGTATGGTGTAAAATGGGGGGAAAACTCATTTTTCTAGCACCGTTCATTTTGCTCTAGCAACTACCTATTGAGCCAACCATCTTTTCTCCTACTGAATTGTAATGGTTCAGTTTTGTAAATGAAACGATGAAATATCTTTGAGTCTCTTTCTGGACTCTCTATTTTTTTTCTTTTTTTTTTTTTTCATTTTTGGCTTGTATTAGTAGGAATTTGTAGTAAGTCTTCACTTCTGGTAGTGTAGGTCTTCCACAATTGTTCTTTTTGAAAATTGTCTTGATTGCTTTAGGTCCTTTGTACTTCCATACCGATTTTAGAATCAGCTCCTCAATTACCACACACACACACACACACACACACAAAATGATGTGAGTATGAATGGGATTGCTCTTGGCTAACCCTCAAACTTAATATATCTCTCCTTTTATTTAGATCTGTGCTTTCAGCAATATTGTTCAGTTTTCAGTCTAGAGGTTTGTCTAACTTGATTAGGACTATTATAAGTATATTGATTTTTTTGGCTTGATGATATTACAAATAGCATTTAACTTCATTTTCAAATTGCTTGTTACAAACACAGTTGTTTTTCTATATTGACCCAGTATCCAGCAACCTTGACAAATTCACTTATTAACTTGTATAATTTGTACATTATTTTGGATTTCTTAATAATTATATTATCTACTCACACAGAGAGCTGTACTTTTTTTTTCTTAGTTGACATGTAACATTGTGTAACGATGTAACATGTAACATTGTGTAAATTTTAGGTGTACAAGTTGATTGGTACACTTAAATACTGTGAAATGATCACCATCAAAGTGTCTGTTAACACTTCCATCACTTCACATAATTACTATTTATTTTTTTGTGGTGAGAACATTTAAGATCTACTTTTTTAGAAACTATCAAGTATATAATATAGTACTGTTACTTATGTTTCAATTATAAATGTTACTTTTTCTTGTCTTATTGCACTGTTAAACTATCAGAACTGTATTAAACATTAGTGGTGATTATTGGTAATCTTCTTTTACTTATAACTTCATAGGGGGAATATTCAATATTTCATTATTAAGCATGATATTAGCTGAAGGATGTTTCTGTCTATTCCTAGTTTGCTGAGAGGCTTCTTTGTTTCCTTGTTTGCTTGTTTCCTTCTTTCTCTCTCATGCATTAGTGTTGAACTTTATGAAAGTATTTCTCTATACCAATTGCTATGACGTTATAAATTTCCTCCTGAATGTTAACATACCAAAATTCATTGATTGATTTTCAAATTCCTGCAATCCTAGAACAAACTCCATTTGGTAACAACATATTACCTTTTAATATATATCACTGATTTAGCTGGATATTTTGTGATTACTTCATCTATGTTTCTTACAGATCTTAGCCTGTAATTTTCCTTTCTTTTAACAAACGTTATCGGGTTTTGGTATATGAGTATGCTAACTTCATGAAACAAGTTGTGAGCGTTTCCACCTCCTCTACTTATGAAGGAGTTTGTGCAAAATTGATATCACTTCTACCTTAAAGATTTGAAAGCATTCACAAGCCAGTTGGACTTGAAGATATCTTTGTAGAAAGCTTTTAGTTACACATTAATTTTCTTTAAGAGCCATAAAAATATTGTGATTTATTTCTGAATTTATCAATTTTAGTTAACTTTTAAGTACAAATTCAACATCATTGAATTTTTCCATTGTAGGTCTGATTTCTATTTTATTCATTTCTGCTTTTTTTCCTGTTTTTCTTTATTATTTCCTTCCTTGTACTTTTTAAGATTTAATTTGCAGTTCCTTTCTACAGCTTCTTGATTGGGAGCTTGTTTCATTGATTTCAAACATTTATTTTCTTTTCTTACATACACATCTAAAATTATATATTTCCCTCTAATCATTGTCTTAGGTTCATCCCACAAGTTTTTATTTGTCAATTTCCATTTTTATTCAGTTCAAAATACTTCTTAATGGCTAATGTAATTTTTCACCTGACTCTATTACTTAGAAATACGCTATTTGAAAAAAATTTCAAATCATTTGGGAATTTTTAAGTTACCATTCTGTTGTTAATTTCTAGTTTAATTATAATGTCATCACATTTTATGTTCCAGAACGTGGTCAGTTTAGGTAAATATTTCATGTGTACCTGAGAAAAATTTGAAGTATGCAGTTTGGGGTTAAAATTTTCTTCATTTGTTAATTAGGTGAATAGGGTTGTTCATACTTCCTGTATTCTTATGGTGGTGAGTTTTTTGTTTTTGTTTTTGTTTTGTTTTGTTCTTTTGGTGTACTGGTCTTATTAGTTAGTGAGAAAGGGGTGTTAACATCTCCCATGATGACAGTGGCTTTAAGTGCTATTTATTGCTTTACAAAGTTTGAAACTTAGCTTATAAGTGCCCCCAAAGTTAAAATTGTTATTTCTTCTTGATGAATTGATTCTTTTGTTTTAGATTACAAAGTGTCCTCCTTTCTCTCATATTTATTATTTATTTATAATTAATTATTAAATATTTTTATTTATTTTTAAAGTCTATTTTCTCTGAAATTAACATAGCTATACTAGTTCTTTTTTGTTAGTCTTTGCATTGTATATTTCCCTTTCTTTCTTATTTTAACTAGTTGCTTCTTTGTATTTAAAGATGTCTCTTGTAAACAACATATAGTGGGTTTTTTACTATCTCTGACAATCTTTGTTTTCAATCACGGTATTAATGTCATTTATCTTGAATGTAATTGCTGATATTGTTGGGTTAAAGATACTGTTTTCTATCTATTCTATCTATTCTTTATCTTTTTTTTCTTCACTTAATGCTATAAGAATGCTCACATTTCTGCATTGACTTCATAAATTTTGTTTTTAATGGTGCCACTATAGTCCACTGTTTTGAGTTCCACATCTTATGGAGCCATTAGCTATTAATTGGTTCTTCCAATAACTTTTCCTATTACAGATAATACTGCACTGAGCATTGTTATACACATCACTTTCTACTTTGTGTATTATTTCCTTAGGGTATATTTCCAAGTGTGGAATTACTGATTCCAGAAATAGAAACATCTTTACAAAATCTTGATATAATTTGTCACCTTGCTTTCTCTAAAGAATTATTCCAATTTTAAGGTTTTAGCAGTATGTAGTCATAGTGATTTTTTTGCCATCTTGCTGGCCTTGTCAATTCTGTTTTTAATTTAAAAATGTTGTAAAGAAAAGAACTGAAGGGATATCAGAATTATGATTACCAATGCCATTGTAGTATGTAAGTGAATCAAAAAAGGGAAAGGCATTTGTGATGGGCTTTTTCAACCTATGAGGTGGCCTAAAATTCCAAACCATTCTGCTTCTATTTTGAATACTTTGGCAATAAGTCCACATGAATAACTTAGTGAAATAATGCATATTTATGACATAATATGTGAACTGGCGTATACATTTTATTTGAGTCTAATAAAACTATCATTCACAAATAAAACTAGAACAGGTTTATGGAATCAAAAAGAAGATAGGAAGAGAGAAAGGAGACCCAACTGGAAATAAGCTTAGAGGCAGAGTGAACACATTTTAGAGTTACATTAAAATCTTATCATGAATAATCTCAAAATAGAGTGGCTGCATTGCTAAACTTAATGAACATTTTTTCCCAAGTGGATGATAATAATAACTGAGAAGCACTGGAAAGGAACTCTTAAAATTGTAATTACTTTGCAGAGCACTTAAGGAGACATTATCTCATTTGAGCACTAGTACCCTGTAAGGCACGCATTTCTGTTTTTTTTTTTTTTTAGGAATCAATTGGGATTCCCTAGAGGTGATATTGTTGCATCCACACGACTCCTGAAAGAGAATGCTACGGGCACCAGTGGCAGTCACAACAAAGTTTATTACAATGAGAGGCAAGGCCAACCGATCACGACCAACACTTGATAAGAGTGCAGCCTCGAACAGCCGGGGTACAGAGTTTTTAAAGCCGATCACATTGTTTTATCATTACCTGGGAACAGAACAAACAGTTCCCAGATGAGTTAGAAACAGTTGCCAGATGAGTTAGAAACAGTTGCCAAATGAGGTGATTATTTTAAACTTTCTGCCACTAAGTTGCAAACAGTGGATCTCCTTGACCTTGCCTCTGATGCTTTCTTTGAGCTTTTGTTTTCCTTCATTGGTAAAGCCTGAATTACAAGAGTATGAAACGTGATTTACAAGAGTAAAGCAAGGCTGTTTTCTCTTGACCTTTGGTGTCAGAACAAAGCTGTTATTTTTTTTAATTTTTTTTTAATATATGAAATTTACTGTCAAATTGGTTTCCATCAAAGCTGTTATTTTTAAAGCTACATGTTAGCCCTACACTACAATTTAGCCCTTACATTTCCCCCTTTTCTTGCCAGTGAATCAATCCCTTGATTCATCATTAGGAACTAAGGGGATATCGTGGGACCTAATCATCATAATTTTTATTTCACCAACTCGCCTCTTGACATACTGTACTAACCAATTGATTATGCATGGGCCAATGGTTAACGCAAGAAGTAACAATAGCAGTGGCCCAGCTATGGCGGTGAGCAGTGACGTGAGCCAGGGGGACCAAGAGAATAAACTCCAATACCAATTATTGCTGGCCTCCCTGGCACGTTCCCTGGTCCTAGGATTATCCCTGACCAAACCGAGAGTGTCTCAGATTACTCTGGAATTGTTGGCATAAAAACAGCAGGTTTCTCTGAGGGCCACACAGAGACCCCCTTCCTTCATGAAGAGTAAATCAAGTCCGCTTCTGTTTTGTAATAGAACTTTGGCTAAAGAGTCTACTTAATGTTCCAGCCGAGAAATTGAAATTTCCAAGTAGCCTAGGTCTCGGTCTACTTGCTCACTTACAGTTTTGAAATTTTGGTCCCCCACAATGAGTCCAGCAGTTCCAATAGCTGTGGATCCCACAATTCCCAGTCCCACTAGGAGTGGAATGAGGACTGGTGCTGCCCTTTTCACCCTGGCATGTCCTTCGAACAGAAGTAAATGTTCTTCTCTACCTGCTTCTTCGCTATATAGGTATATTTGTGGGAGAATATGAACTAGGATACAAATCTCTCGGGTGCCAACCCCAATGTATGTGGCTGCAATGCAGGAGGTAATTCCTGATGAGCAAGCAAACCAGGCTCCAGTAAGGGCTTGGTATGCTATATTTGGGGGGGCTATCAGTATCTGATCTACTTAGAATATACACTTCTGCACAAGAGTTTTTGTAAAGGGAGGTATGCCAATTATATTCTTGGGACACTATGCACCAACCCTGCCCTTGGAGGTCTCCTAGGGTTAAAATTGGTCGTGAACCCCAAGGGCATAATGTCATGCTTGGATTTAGCAATTTTTACGACATGCTTGTCTATGTCTTGTCCAATGCTGGCATTTGTAGCCACTCTCACATAATATGGGAGTTTAGGGTTTAAACACAGCCAACAATATTGTACAATCTTGGTGTGAGATGAATGTAGCCAAGCATACATAGAATCTACTGCATCTAACCAATGCGTCTCATGGGAGAACGGGTTCTGGATATGACCTGTTGTTGGTAATTCTGACTTTGTGGGGGCACATGATCGTAGGGAAGGTTGGGAAGGGATAGTCAGAAAGAGCAGGGGGTGTAAAATCATGTCCTTGTTTGGCCCTACCGGATTGGGTGGAGTTTTTCTTTTCACACTTTGTATAGTAAAGGAAATGCCCTTGTCAACTCCGGGAGCATACATTCTGAGACCCCCCCCTCCCGCCCCAAGTGTGTCTAGTGTCCCAGGAAGAGGAAAAATTACTGGAACTAGAAGCCTTTTTTAAACATATTTTTGTTGGGTTACATTTTCCTTGAGTCTTACGTTTGGGATCTGGACTTCTAAGGCGGGTGATTAAGCAGTCATGGCCCTGTCCTGCCAGCCAGGGAGACAGCGTTTCACAACCCCGTTTTGCAAAATGGTATTGGCCTTTTCCTTCACATTCAACCTTTCTATTTGCAAGGCAACTGTATAACCCTGGTAGGTTAGACAATTTTTGTTCTTGATCCCTGTGTCCACATCCATATGTAACCACATAGGGGTTTTTGGGGACCGGAGGAGCAGAGCCCGTTGGCTGTTTATAATTAGTAATTAAAGTCCCCCATGAGTCCTCCACCAAGTCACAGAAATCAAACAAAAAACAAGGCACAGTGAAAGAGGTATTAGATGCTATCACCTACCCCGTGACAGTGTCCCTGAGTTCCCATTGGTATGGCCAAAAAGATAGGGGATGCAATTCCGTACAGTCCCCCACGCTTATCATTATACAAACCCAGACATTATTATGCCCGCATCAGTCTTAGCTTTAAAGGATCCTCTGGGTGCCTTTGGACCTTCCATTGCTGTTTTGTTGTCTGGTTTCGTATCAGTCTGGGGTGTTCCTGCCTTTATGCAGTTTTTCTTAAACTGAGAGTGATGAATCCAGGTTCGGATACCATCTACCTTCACGGCCATGGGCATATCAGGATCATGGTGTGCAGTCCTTTCTAGTGCAGCTCCAGGGTTTTAGGCTTGTGCTTCTTGACCCAGACTAAGTCTCCTGGTTGAAAGGGGCGAGGAAGAACTAGAGGATGAGCAAAGGCTTCTTTCAAGGCCCTGGTTATTTCCTTTTGTACGTGTTGCAGGGCCATGAACGAAGGCAGCAAAGGATCCTGTTCCAATTGTTCCATTACATCATCTCCTAGCTTCGGCAGGATAGGTGGAGGTCTGCCAAATAAAATTTCATAAGGGGAAAATCCCTTGACAAATGGAGTACAACATGCTCACAAAAGGGCAAAAGGCAGGACATCAACCCAATTTTCACCTGTCTCAAGGGACAATTTGGTTAAGGTCTCTTTTAGGGTCCGATTCATCCTTTCTACTTGAGCTGGGCTCTGAGGTCTATACGTACAATGTAATTTTCCAATTCACTCCCAATGCCCGGGCTAGACCCTGGGACACCTGCGCCGTGAAGGCTGGGCCATTGTCCGATCCTATGCTCAGAGGCAGCCCGAATCTAGGAATTATTTCATTTAATTTTTTTTTTTTCAACGTTTTTTTTATTTATTTTTGGGACAGAGAGAGACAGAGCATGAACGGGGGAGGGGCAGAGAGAGAGGGAGACACAGAATCGGAAACAGGCTCCAGGCTCCGAGCCATCAGCCCAGAGCCCGACGCGGGGCTCGAACTCACGGACCGCGAGATCGTGACCTGGCTGAAGTCGGACACTTAACCGACTGCGCCATCCAGGCGCCTCTAGGAATTATTTCATTTAATAATTTCTTAACTGGGAACGCCTCGACCCACCAGGAGGTGTCTACAAACACAAGCAGGTATTTATATCCGTATTTCCCTGGTTTAATTTCAGTAAAATCTACTTCCCAAAACCAGCCTGGTTCAGTTCCTCTATCTCTTTTAGCTTCTGAAACCTTCTTACTTGCGCCCTGATTTACTTGGGCGCAACTTACACACCTTTCAACCATCTCTTCAATCTCTTTTCCCAGCCCTTGCACCCTGCAATTTTTCCGCACTAATTCCACCATCTTGGTTTTCCCAGATGAGTCCCTTGGTGTTGACACACCATGCGTGGCCCGATTGCCGTGGGTAAGAGTATCTTACCTTCAGGATCCTGAAACCACTTTTGTCCCGGTATCATACTTCCCCCTTTTCTTGAAACCCACTCCAAATCTTTAAGAGTGTAACTGGGCTCCAGTGGAAGCAAAGGCTCTGTCAAGATCGGTATCTCCAAGGCACTTTTACTTTTAGTTAGGGCAACTTCTTGAGCTGCTGCATCAGCCAGGAGGTTTCCGACTGTTTCTAGGGAGTCGCCTTTTTGATGTCCCGGGCTGTGAATGATTGCCAGCTTCGCAGGTTCCCAGATGGCTGCTAGAAGATCTAAAATTTCAGCTTTATTTTTGATGTCCTTGCTTTCCGCCATGAGGAGACCGCGCTCTTAATAAATGGATCCGTGTACATGCACGGTTGCAAAAGCATAGCGCTGTCCATATAAATATTAACTGACTTGTTTCTTCTGAGTTTTAGGGCTTTTGTTAGCACGATGAGCTCTGCGCCCTGGGCTGAAGTTCCCGGGGAAAGGGTCTGTTGCCATAAATTCTCGCAGTCTGTTGTCACTGCAGCGCCGGCATGCCTTTGCACTTGAAACACAAAACTACTGCCGTCTGAAAACATGCTATCAGGGTCCTGTAAGGGAACATCTGTAATATCGGAGCGGAGGGATGAATCATCGCCAAGGTTTCTGGGCAAGAGTGCAGAGGCGGACATTGTCCTTTGGGCAGCAAAGTGGCTGGGTTTAAGGCTGTGGGGGCACAAAAACATATTTGGGGCTGGTCGAGTAGCAATGCTTGATATTGGGTAATCCGAGCATTTGACAGCCATCGCTCTGGGGGAGCCTGCAGTAAAGCCTCCACTTCACGGGGTCCCATGACAGAAAATGCTTGCCCCAAGGTTAGTTTGCGTCTTTAGGAGTGCGGTGGCGGCAATTTGTTAAATGCATGGGGGCCACCCGGAAGCAACTGGGTCCAGCCGTTTGGATAAATAGGCCACCGGTCGGGGCCAAGGTCCCAGGCGCTGAGTCAGAACTCCCTTGGCTACCCCCCTTTTTTGGCTACAAACAAATGGAATGGCTTGGTGGGATCTGGCAGGGCCAAGGCTGGTGGGGTCATGAGAGCATCTCATAAGGCTTGGAAGGCTTTAGTTTGAGTCTCCCCCCATGTGAAGGACTCTGGAGACCCCTTGAGAGTGGCATACAAAGGGGCTGCCAGTTCAGCAAAGCCAGGTATCCATAGTCTGCAGTAGCCTGCTGCCCCCAGGAACTCGCGAACTTGTTTGCGAGTTTTAGGCTGAGGAATATCGAATATAGCCCAAATTCTTTGTTCACCGAGATAGTGCTTACCTTTTTTAAGGTTGTGACCTAAATATGTCACTGCAATATGACAGATCTGTGCTTTTCTGGCTGATACCTGGTACCCCAGTTTTTGCAGAAGACTCAAGAGTTCTTTGGTGGCTCTCAGGCATTTTAAATGAGAAGGGGCCGCCAACAAGATATCATCAACATATGGCAGTAGAGTTACCTGGGGGTTGGAGATTCGAAATGGCTCTAAATCCTGGTGCAGGGCCTCATTAAAAAGAGTAGGAGAATTTTTAGATCCCTGGAGGGTGTCGCGTCCAAGTGAGCTGTCTGGCTTTTCCCTCTTCAGGATCAGTCTATTCAAATGCAAATAGTGGCTGGCTTTGTGGGGGCAGCGGGATGGCAAAGAAGGCATATTTTAAGTCCAGAACTGTATAATACACCTGAGAAGGGGGAAGCAAACTAAGGAGAGTATAAGGGTTGGGTACAGTGGAATGAATGTCCATTACCCTGGCGTTTACTGCTGTTAGGTCCTGAACTGGCCAGAAATCGGATGAGTAAGGCTTCCAGACAGGGAGAAGCGGAGTGTTCCATGGCGACTTGCATGGGGTCAAAATGCCAGAGTCACACAAACGCTTGATGTGAACGACGATTCCCCGCCTAGCCTCCCGGGACATGGGATACTGTTTTAGTCTTACCAGAAGTGCGGATGCCTTAAGTTCCACTATTATCGGAGCTTGATGAATCGCCAGCCCAGGTGGATTGGCCTCGGCCCATACCTGGGGGAAGGCCGCCTAGAGGCTTTTAAGGAGGGGATCAACTGCATGGACATTTTTATCAGGCACCGGAGTGAGCAGGCCCTCTTCCCCAAGTGGCACAGTCACCATTACTGTTGTTGGGCCATCCGGGCCAACTTTAATATGCATACCCCCTTCAGTGAATTTCAAACTGTAGTAGGTCTCTACCTAGCAATCCAGGGTAGGGGCATTCAGGCATGATTAGGAAAGAATGTGTAACGGTTTTATGGCCTAAATCTACTTGTCGTTCAGTGGTCCATTTACAAGTCTGGGACCCAGTTGCTCCTTGCACTAGGGTTGCTCCTTGCCTGGTGGGGCCAGGATCTTGTTTTAGAACTGAAAAAGTTGCCCCAGTGTCCACCAAGAAGGTCTTAAGTTGGCCCTCTATATTAACAGTAACCAACGGCTCAGAAGTGGGTTACTGAGCCGCGGCCCTGTCAGTCTGAATCGACTCCCATTACAGATACCTGGAGTGGCTGAGTTTTGCGTGGGGCTAAGTTGGGGCAATCCTTTTTCCAGTGTCCCTCTTGTTTGCAATATGCACGTTGGTTTTTTTCCTAGTGGCGCTTTAACCCTGTGTCTTCTTTTGCCCAGACCAGAATTCTTTAGACGTTCTGGGTCCTCTTCCCCGCGGGCATCCAGGACAGCTGCTACCACCCTAGTCAATTTTTTTTGTCTTTCTTCCTGAGAATCCCTATTGTTAAAAACTTTTTGGGCTATTTCAACTAACTCAGATAAATTTTTTCCTTCAAACCCATCTAATTTTTGTAACTTTTTCCAAATGTCTGGGGCCTTCGTAAGACAAAGGCCAGGTTTAATGCCCTTCTATTTTCAAGTGCCGCAAGGTCAATAGGGGTAAAGGTGTGGTACGTCTCCATGAGCCTTTCTAAGAAGGCTGAGGGGCTTTCCTCGGCCCCCTGAACTACTGTTACCTTAGACATGTTTGTGGGCCAGCGGGCGGCCGCTGGGAGACCTCCCAGTAGAGTCTGGCGAAATAGGGTCAATGATGGCCTACCGTGAGGAGTGTTTCAGTCCCAATTTCAGGATGTGAGGAGGGAAAAACTTCCTCAAGTACAGCGGGATCCTCGGTGGGTTGCCCGTTTGGCCCCATCACTAATTTCTGGGCCTCATGATGGATCTTATCTCTTTCCTCAGTGGTGAAGAGAACCTGCAAGAGCTGCTGGCAGTCATCCCAGGTTGGCTGATGGGTCACAAATACAGTTTCAAGAAGAGAAATTAATGTTTGGGGTTTCTCTGAGAATGAGGGGTTTTGAAGTTTCCGATTATAAAGGTCGCTAGTGGAGAAGAGTACATAAGTCATAAAGGGTCGGACATCACCCTGCAGGAGTGGCCCTGGAAGAAGGGGCAAGGCAGTGGGAGGGTGGTGGAATTCCGGGAGTCCCTGACCGGGTGTGAGACGGGCTCAGGGGAGTGTCCCTACTGATCTGAAGCATCTTGACTTGTATTCTTTGAGCGAGAACTATAGGGCGGCGGGTGGTTTCTTCTTCTTCCTCTGGTGCAGGTGATAGAGGGGGCGGCCACCTAGTCCCATCAAGATTCTTATTCTGAGCTCCAAATGGGCGGCCTTTGAGTGATAAAGCCTGTACTTTAGGGAAGCAAGGGGGAAGGGGAAGGAGAAGTTTTAACCAATCTGGAGGGTTTTCAATGAAGGTCCTCCATGCCTCAGTGGAGGCACGAATGTGGTCTTCTAGGTCTTTCTAGGCACGAATGTGGTCTTCGTGCCTAGAAGAGACAATATCATGAAAATTATATACCAAAGTAAGGTCAAAGGTCCCCTGTGGAGGCGATTCGACCTGAAAGTTGGTCCATTCCACCTCGCAGAGTTCAAAGGACTGGCTTCTTAACGTGGAGGCCGAAAACTGAGGCAGCTCTCCTACAGTCCTAGAAATGAGTTAGAATGAGACTCAGAGGGGTGGGGGTACTCTGATTTTGACCCATGACAAAGATAGGCAAAACTGACAGGGACGCACAGTCAACAGGAAGAAAACAAGACACGAAGACAACACAGTTTGAGATCTCAAGGCCAGTAGGCAGTGGCAGTCACCTGAAAATAGGATTTTTCTTGACAAAAACCAAATCAAATGGGGTCCGTCGGTGTCCCAGTAGCATCCCTGACTCTGGGTCTATAGGTGCATCCGACAGACCCTCCTGAGTCATTCAAATGGTGCGCCCCAAGAATTCCTTACCTCTCCCAATCCCGAACTTCCTCCCAGGTGTTGGTGGAGCAATCCAAGGAAAGAGCCCTGTTTCAGACCTTTAACTTTTCCGGCCCATGCACAAAATGTTGCATCCACATGATACCTGAAACAGAATGCTAGGGGCACCAGTGACAGTCACAACAAAGTCTATTACAATGAGAGGCAAGGCCAACTGATCGGGACCAACACTCTTGATAAGAATGCAGCCTCGAACAGCCGGGGTACAGAGTATTTAAAGCCGATCACATCGTTTTATCATTACCTGGGAACAGAACGGAGAAACAGTTCCCAGATGAGTTAGAAACAGTTGCCAGATGAGTTAGAAACAGTTGCCAAATGAGGTGATTATTTTAAACTTTCTGCCACTAAGTTGCAACCAGTGGATCTCCTTGACCTTGCCTCTGATGCTTTCTTTGAGCTTTTGTTTTCCTTCATTGGTAAAGCCTGATTTACAAGAGTATGAAATGTGATTTACAAGAGTAAAGCAAGGCTGTTATCCCTTCACCTTCAGTGTCAGAACAAAGCTGTTATTTTTCAAGTTTCCTGTTAGCCCTACACTACAATTTAACCCTTACAATATGATTTACCTAAGGTCACATAGCTAATACCCAGTAGAGCAGTGACTCAAACATCTTTGCTACCTGTGACCTTTCCATCATGTTTAAGGATTACTTTCAACAAATGTTATTAAAATCTTCATTTACCAGAGTTCTTTACTAGAAAAAATTAATGAAAATGATCACTGAAGATGATAACTATTCCAAATATTAAGTCAAGAGATTTATTATAATATGATCTAAACTGGCATAAAATTCCAGAAGATTTCCTCATTAAAAATGCTATAGAAACTCAGTAAAAACCCATTTATTAACATTACATCTCTGTGATGTGGGCATGGAAGTCAGAGTCTTAGAAACACACACAAACACACACACAAAACAGCAGAGGTTAAAATAATAGTATAGTAATAATGTCATTCATAATCAACATTCTTCTGGGTCTCCCAAGTACACTAAAAGTCAAGTTTTTGAAATTTAAAAACAAATGCTGTGACAGTTCTTTGTGGAAGAGAGAAATTAGAAATTTGTTTGAAATAAAGGTATATATTGTTTTCGACTGTTTCCCTCTAAAACCGCGTCTCAAAGTCTTTATTCATTTCATGATATTATCAACTCCCCTACTACTAAAAGTAGAAAATTTTCAGCATATTACCATCAGGGTAAATTCCTATAAGCTGTCTTTTGAAAATCTTTCATGTTCACAGATAATCTCTTAAATTATATCATCCCACCATTTGTATCACCTTCCACCAGTAAATTTACATTAATATATTTTTAAACTTTATACTTAAAAAAAGTGAATCTGGTACAAATCATGGGGTGACTCTTAAAACTAGAACCAAATAAGTCTGCCCATTCTTTGGTCTGCCCGTCTGTTTTAGCTCCATATGCCAGGGTAGCCAAATGGGTCTTTTTTTTTTTTAATTGTATCAGCTGACAGCTGTGACAATCGATCTGTTTCAACCAGCCGAAACCAGATCTGTCTCCCATCTAACACCCCTGCATCTAAAGCTTGTGTTTCTTGGAAAAAAATGATGTGTTTATGTAAAAAAAGAAAAGTAGAGTCATGTTTTCTTTACTCTCCAGGAGGTGTTTGGTTACCGGACCCAGAATCTACGCAGAGCCCTATGCCTTATAACAACCATGCTGACGTGTGGGGTTCTTCTGCTGGTGTTCTACTGGAAGCCCCAGTGGAGAGTGTGGGCTAATTGCAACCCATGCCCTTTGCAAGAAGCAGACACTGTTTTGCTAAGAACAACGGTACGTGCCCTTCAGCATTGGATTGGTGGTGCCACCAATGGCTGGCTGGTGTTCCAGAGATCTTTCTTTGCTTAAGAGTTTTCTTGTCCCCAAGTAGGAGATGGCAATAGTATCCTGGAACTTACTTGCCCTCTCTGACTCAGGAAGGAAGGACATTTCCTCCATGTCACTCTGGGGAAAAGACTACTATGTCAGGCTAATTTTCAGTTTCCTTAGCCATTACATGAGTAGTGGCTGTTGGTATTACAACTCTTATAGACATAACACAGGAAGGATGTATTTTTAGATATTTTTCAGTTCTTTTAGAATACAAATTTTGAGGGGAAGTAGATATTTTAAACCCTTAAATGTCATAAGATAGCCAGAAGCTGTTTTCTTCATAAAAAAAACTTTCCTGTGAAGTATGTCTTTTTATTCTCTAGCACAGTGGTTCTCAAATTAGTTGGAGGGCTCCTTAAAACAGACTGCTGACCTCACCCCAGAATTTTGATTTAGTAGGCTTATGGTAGGCCTGAGAATTTGCATTTTTAGCAAGTTTCAAGCTAATGCTAATCCTCTTGTCTGTAGCCCAAACTTTGAGAATCTCTGGTCTAGGTAGGTATTTGGTTGATTGAGTGACTTATTGAATAAATAATATTTGAGAATTTCATGGGCTGGATTGATTTCTCTAGGATGAATTCCAAAGATATACGAGGAAGAAGGTTATATGCCTCTACTTAGCTACACTGAAGTTTCCTATAAGCAAGAACCCAGAAGAACCCCTGGTGGCTGACCGCCACTCTGTCATTAACCATGCGGTATTGAAGCCAGAATTAAAAGTAAGCAATTTTGAGCGCAATGTTATGGCATGTCTTTGCTAAAAAAGAATACTGCAAATGTTTATTGGAGGAAAGTTCTGAATGTCATGCTGCTGGGCTGGGAATTACAACAGTGTGTCAAAGCAAGTGAGGCTGCTGGGCTGGGAATTACAATGTTTCAAGGCAAGTGAGAGCTGCGTGGGGGACCCCTACCAAGAAGCCCTCACCTCCCCTGACAGGCTTTACTTGGTGAATGACATCTGTTCTATCACATTTGTAATTGCAGCTGCGATATATCCAAGTGCGGAAAATCAGGTATGTTTGGGACTACTTGGAGAAGAGGTTTCAGAAAGTCGGGTAAGTCTTTTTCTCAGCATTCATCAGGATATAAGGGAGGAACCGGAAATGTTGGGTGCCACGAACTAAGGTATGCTTCTTGTCCTGACCACACCCTAGGCTGCTGGAAGACAGCAACTCCTGCTATGATATCCACCACACGTTTGGACTGGGCCTGACCAGTGAAGAGCAAGAGGTCAGGTAGGGTTTGTGATACTTCCTGAGAGTAAACTCGGCCGGCAGAAACTGAAATATCAAATGGCTTATGATCAGTGAGCTATAGGCATAATGCTTCACCAGCTTCATTTAATTCCAGTTTATTTACCAGCAACAGAGACAAATTTTAAGTTGTTTTCATCGCAAGCAAACTTATTAAAAAGAGCCCAAAAGAACAGTGCAGGCAAATATTTGATCTTTTCTTTCAGGATTGTAAAACAGTCTCGTCTGTGTTGTTGTTTTCATTCTTTTCTTAAAAAGCCTTGAGTCTTTTCATAGACTTCTGATTTGTCATCCTCTAAATCCTTGGAGAGGCAGAAAGACAATATTATGATTAGTTTTCCTATGAAGAAACAGCCTGGAGATGAAGATTTTGTTTGCTCAGGTAGTTGTGTCATTCTTAACACCGAGAACAGTGCCTGATTCATGGTGGACGCTCAACAGTTATTTGTGGAATGAATGAATACATGAATGCATTCATTAATCTACTGACCGAATGCCTTTACTATGCTAAGCACTTTGCAAGCACTAAAGATCTAAGGATAAATAAGGCTTACTCACTACCCCAGAGACATTCACTGACTATTGGGAAAGAATAGTGGTACAATTGTGAGAATGATATCTATAAATGCACAGAGATTAGGACATAATAGTATAGTAGTACCATAAAAATGCTTATGCTACTTATTAACCCATAGCGATTTTGAGTCTCGGCTTCCCTCATCTGTAATTTGAAATAGTGAATGCTGGTGAGTCTGAAAGTAAACCATTGCAAGACTTCCCCAAAATCCTAATAATTACCTTGATTTCTTGCCCATTTTCAGGACCTATCCTGCCCGACCTTCCTCACAGTCTATCAGAAACACAAATTCTCCAGCTAAGAAGCATTCTGTTACATAAAATACAGGTTCTTGGGCTCCACCCTCATAATTTTCATTTAGTAAGTAGGAACTAAGGGTAGCGGTGAGAGCAGAAACTGCATTTTAAGCAACCCCCCCCTCCAACGATTCATATGCGCACCAACTCTGAGAATTACCGATCTGTTGTCTTTAAACTTTTCTCCTGCTGAATGAAAAATGATGAAAAAATGAACAAGGCATCATCCAGATTCTGACAATGTTTGCAAAACGCCTTAGAGATAGTATCACTGTATAAGATTTCAGATGTAATGCTGATTACGTTGAAACACAGCATGTTGTCAGAGTCATTAAGAGCGTACTGGTTTCATAGCATTAAGCACCAGACACGTGAAGGATTGAGCCAAGTTAGGAGGTGTAGTTGATTAACGCAAGTTTACTTCTCCTAGGACACCATTTCTACAGGAAGGATTGCCCTTCACATTTGTCCTTAGCAAGTGCCAAGCTTTACTAAATATCACAAATAATTAAATTTAAAGCTGGTCCACACCGTAAAGAACTTGACAATGTAATGAGCAAGACAAAGAGTTTAGTTTCCCAAATGCGAAGGATAGAGGAAATAATCTACTTTCAAATACCCAGGCAGGTTTTACTCATGGGTTTTTCTAGGGAGACAGTAAAGAGAGTGAATAGAATGTGAAGATCTCCTCCCCTTACCCCCATCATTTTTTATTTATTACTTTTTATTGTATTATTTTTTCCCATCATTTTTTAATGTAAGACTAGGGCTTTTTTTTTTTTTTTAATGTAAGACTAGGGATTTTTTTTTTTTTCAAAACTCAAATGCGATTGATTGATTGATATCTGAGTAAATTCCTAACTGGAGATGAGTTTGCCTTCATGAAAAGCAAGGATGCAACATGAGAAATGAAGGAGGATACTGAGAACTCCTCGATGACAAAAAGCCACAAAGTCTAAATACAACTTTCTCTTCAGGTTTCCCAGAAACCAGGCAAAGAGGGAAAATGGACACATTTATGTGGTCACCTTTTTGGTAGCAAAAAAGCAAATCAGGACATCAGGAGAGACAACATCCTGAAGAGAAATTTTCAGAAGGCCTTGGGAAGAAAAATATTCCACGAGCTTCCCCGCTCCTATCTTCACTTATTCATGAACAGGATGCCACTTTCTCTCTCACTGCCTGTCGTAGATATGTCCACAGGGACTTGAGACAATTCTCTTATCTCACAGAAACAGGGAAAACCACACCTACCTTACCCCCATCCATCCAATAATCTTATGAGGACAGTCTTTAAGTTGTGCCCCTCCTCATTTTCTTTTCACTTAATGCCCTGCTCCTGCCTCCTTTGTTTACCCTACTGAAGTAGAAGAAATGTCTGGTGGTCAAGACAGCTCTTAACGTGGGCCCCAGACCAGTCACCCTGTTGGTAACCCAGCTCTCTGGAAGAAGAAAAGCTTGGATGGGGAGAGTCTGCCAAATTCTATCGTGGGAAAAACAACCGCTATTGCTGACTTCAAGCCACCAACGTGACATCACTGAATGTGGAGCTTGGAAGAGATGTTCCCTGTCAGCTTGGGTATACATCAGGGCCGAACTTAATTCTCAACATCTGTCACCTGACTGGGAAAAAAGGGCATGCCTGTGAGTACCAGAGGAAAGGAATCTTGAGTAACAGGCAGCAAACCCAGCAGCACACGCTGTTTGACCTGTCTCCCAACATCTCTGCACCTCAGTGTTTTCACACATGGAGTCAGAAGACCCTGGTTTGCGTCCTCTGGGATCCATGCAAATCATTGCAGTAGGAAAGGCGTGGCTTGGAAATCAAACTTGGGCGGAGCTCTGTTACACCTTAGATTCAGGACACGTCATGCACATTGCACCATCAGTGCTCACGGAGTGTGAGGTGGAGTCGTGGAGCCCACGTTGTGACACCTGGATCCGCTTCTTTCCTGCTCTGTGGCTCTGGGGGAGTTACTGAGTTTATCTGAACTTCACTTTCCTTTATAATAAAGATGATAATATGAAACCTCGTAGAGGTAATGTGATGATTACAGGAGATAATACGTATAAAAGGCTAAGAGTTGCATTGTCACAATTAATACTAGATATGGGTACCTTTGGCAGAACACACAAAATGAATAGTTTTTCCCATTGGCAAAATGGGAGATATTAGCCCTTTCCTTTAGACCGTTGTGACAAACGAGAGAATCTTGTGTGAGAACGCTGTAGATTGTCAGATGCTGTACAAACATGAAGGCCTCTTACTGGAATGTACTCATGTGTGGATTAACAAAGTGTTAGATGTGAAGACCATATATCATCTTCTAGTTTGTTAGCTCATTCATTCATGTATTTATTTTCATATACTAAGGACCTGTCCTAGGTGCTGAAGAGACCAAGGTAAGATATATATGATCTCGAACATCAAGAGCAATCTAGAATGCCTAAGAATTCTAGAAACATCGTCATATCTGTGTCTTGTTAGGTGTTCTCAGAATGTGATTGAATTCTTTAAAAAATAGCATGCCTTTCTAACTGCATTTTGATTCTTGAGTTGCATTAAGATATTTTTTTTTTTTAATTTTTTTTTCAACGTTTTTTATTTATTTTTGGGACAGAGAGAGACAGAGCATGAACGGGGGAGGGGCAGAGAGAGAGGGAGACACAGAACCGGAAGCAGGCTCCAGGCTCCGAGCCATCAGCCCAGAGCCTGACGCGGGGCTCGAACTCACGGATCGTGAGATCGTGACCTGGCTGAAGTCGGACGCTTAACCAGCTGCGCCACCCAGGCGCCCCGCATTAAGATATATTTTTAACTAGAAAAACAACTTTGTCCATCATGCACTTTCATTTTAAAACTATGTTAATATTTTAGGATGTGCACATTAATTTTTTGATTAAAGGCACAAAGAGCCTTAAACGTAGAGAAGTGACTTTTGCCTAGTCTGGTTGTACTCACTTATCAATGTGGTTTTATTTTTATTTATTTTTATTTTTTAATTTTTTTTAAATATGAAATTTATTGTCAGACTGATTTCCATAAAACACCCAGTGCTCATCCCAAAAGATGCCCTCTTCAATACCCATCACCCACCCTTTCAATGAGGTTTTAGATTTGGCACTTAATTGGTGATCACTTTCTTACAGAAGATTAGTGTGTGGGCCCAATGCCATTGAGGTAGAAATCCAGCCCATATGGAAGCTGCTTATTAAACAGGTAACTGTTTCATCTATCTTTGAAAAAAAACAATTTTTGTTCTTTATTTTTATTTCCTGGTATTCAGGAAATTTTAGACAACACACGGATACTTGGATATGAACAAAATCTATGGTTCATATAACTTCTTTTTGTTCTTCCCTTCTGTCTTTATGCTTTTCCTGTCTGTGAAAGTTTTTTCCTTTTATTTTATTTTTTTGATATTTCAATAAATATATTTTTATTCCAAGATTTCTAACTGGTCCTTTTTAAATAACCACTTGTTTTAAATTAAAATCCATTTAAAAAAATCTCTACCCATGAGAGACAGATTGGTGTTTCATTATTTTCTGTTTTTTTCATTTTAAGTTTTTGATGGCGGTTGTAATGGTGGTGGTGGTGAGGTAATATTATTAATTCCGTGATCTTTTTGATGACTTTATTATTTTTTGTATCAAGTTTATTTATTATTTATTTATTTATTTAATATATGAGGTTTATTGTCAAATTGGTTTCCATACATCACCCAGTGCTCATCCCAAAAGATGCCCTCTTCAATACCCATCACCCACCCTCCCCTCCCTCCCACCCGCCCCATCAACCCTCAGTTTGTTCTCAGTTTTTAAGAGTCTCTTATGCTTTGGCTCTCTTCCACTCTAACCTGTTTTTTTTTTTTTTCCTTCCCCTCCTTCATGGGTTTCTGTTAAGTTTCTCAGGATCCACATAAGAGTGAAAACCTATGGTATCTGTCTTTCTCTGTATGGCTTATTCCACTTAGCATCACTCTCTCCAGTTCCATCCATGTTGCTACAAAGGGCCATGTTTCATACTTTCTCATTGCCACGTAGTACTCCATTGTGTATATAAACCACAATTTCTTTATCCATTCATCAGTTGATGGACATTTAGGCTCTTTCCATAATTTGGCTATTGTTGAGAGTGCTGCTAGAAACATTGGGGTACAAGTGCCCCCATGCATCAGTACTCCTGTATCCCTTGGGTAAATTCCTAGCAGTGCTACTCCTGGGTCATAGGGTAGGTCTATTTTTAATTTTCTGAGGAACCTCCACACTGTTCTCCAGAGCGGCTGCACCAGTTTGCATTCCAACCAACAGAGCAAGAGGGTTCCCATTTCTCCACATCGTTCCCAGCATCTATAGTGTCCTGATTTGTTCATTTTGGCCACTCTGACTGGCGTGAGGTGATATCAGAGTGTGGTTTTGATTTGTATTTCCCTGATGAGGAGCGACGTTGAACATCTTTTCATGTGCCTGTTGGCCATCCGGATGTCTTCTTTAGAGAAGTGTCTATTCATGTTTTCTGTCCAATTCTTCACTGGGAATTATTTTTCGGGTGTGGAGTTCGGTGAGCTCTTTACAGATTTTGGATTCTAGCCCTTTGTCTGATATGTCATTTGCAAATATCTTTTCCCATTCTGCTGGTTGCCTTTTAGTTTTGTTGATTGTTTCCTTTGCTGTGCAGAAGCTTTTTATCTTCATGAGGTCCCAGTAGTTCGTTTTTGATTTTAATTCCCTTGCCTTTGGGGATAGGTCAAGTAAGAAATTGCAATGGCTGAGGTCAGAAAGGTCTTTTCCTGCTTTCTCCTCTAGGGTTTTGATGGTTTCCTGTCTCACATTCAGGTCCTTTATCCATTTTGAGTTTATTTTTGTGAATGGTGTGAGAAAGTGGTCTAGTTTCAACCTTCTGCATGTTGCTGTCCAGTTCTCCTAGCACCGTTTGTTAAAGACACTGCCTTTTTTTCCATTGGATGTTCTTTCCTGCTTTGTCAAAGATTAGTAGGCCATACGTTTGTGGGTCTAGTTCTGGGGTTTCTATTCTATTCTATTGGTCTCTGGGTCTGTTTTGTGCCAATACCATGCTGTCTTGATGATGACAGCTTTGTAGTAGAGGCTAAAGTCTGGGATTGTGGTGCCTCTTGCTTTGGTCTTCTTCTTCAAAATTACTTTGGTTATTTGGGGCCTTTTGTGGTTCCATATGAATTTTAAGATTGCTTGTTCTAGCTTCGAGAAGAATGCTGGTGCAATTTTGATTGGAATTGCATTGAATGTGTAGATAGCTTTGGGTAGTATTGACATTTTGACAATATTTATTCTTCCAACCCAGGAGCATGAAATATTTTTCCATTTCTTTATATCTTCAATTTCCTTCATAAGCTTTCTGTAGTTTTCAGCATACAGATCTTTTACATCTTTGGTTAGATTTATTCCTAGGTATTTTATGCTTCTTGGTGCAGTTGTGAATGGGATCAGTTTTTTTGTCTTTCTGTTGCTTCATTATTCGTGTATAAGAATGCAACTGATTTCTGTACATTGATTTTGTATCCTGCGACTTTGCTGAATTCATGTATCAGTTCTAGCAGACTTTTGGTGGAGTCTATTGGATTTTCCATGTATAATATCATGTCATCTGCAAAAAGTGAAAGCTTAACTTCATCTTTGCCAGTTTTGATGCCTTTGATTTCCTTTTGTTGTCTGCTGATGCTAGCACTTCCAACACTATGTTAAAACAACAGCGGTGAGAGTGGACATCCCTGCCGTGTTCCTGATCTCAGGGAAAAAGCTCTCAGTTTTTCCCCATTGAGGATGATGTTAGATGTGGGCTCTTCATAAATGGCTTTTATGATGTTTAAGTATAATCCTTCTATCCCGACTTTCTCGAGGGTTTTTATTAAGGAAGGATGCTGAGGGGCACCTGGGTGGCTCCGTCGGTTAAGCGGCTGACTTCGGCTCAGGTCATGATCTCGCGGTCCGTGAGTTCGAACCCCCGTCGGGCTCTGTGCTGACAGCTCAGAGCCTGGAGCCTGTCTCAGATTCTGTGTCTCCCTCTCTCTGACCCTCCCCCGTTCATGCTTTGTCTCTCTCAAAAATAAATAAACGTTAAAAAAAATGTATAAAAGAAAGAAAGGATACTGAATTTTGTCAAATGCTTTTTCTGCATCAATTGACAGGATACTATGGTTCTTATCTTTTCTTTTATTAATGTGATGTATCACGTTGATTGATTTGTGAATGTTGAACCAGCCCTGCAGCCCAGGAATGAATCCCACTTGATCATGGCGAATAATTCTTTTTATATGCTGTTGAATTGGATTTGCTAGTATCTTGAGAATTTTTGCACCCATATTCATTAGGGATATTGGCCTGTAGTTCTCTTTTTTTACTGGGTCTCTGGTTTAGGAATCAAAGTAATACTGGCTTCATAGAATGTGTCTGGAAGTTCTCCTTCCCTTTCTATTTTTTGGAATAGCTTGAGAAGTAGAGGTATTATCTCTGCTTTAAACGTCTGGTAGAACTCCCCTGGGAAGCCATCTGGTCCTGGACTCTTATTTGTTTGGAGATTATTGATAACTGATTCAATTTCTTCGCTGGTTATGGGTCTGTTCAAGCTTTCTATTTCCTCCTGATTGAGATTTGAAAGTGTGTGGGTGTTTAGGAATTTGTCTATTTCTTCCAGGTTGTCCAGTTTGTTGGCATATAATTTTTCATAGTATTCCTTGATAATTGCTTGTGTTTCTGAGCGATAAGTTGTAATCATTCCATCTTCATTCATGATTTTATCTACTTGGGTCATCTCCCTTTTCTTTTCAAGAAGCCTGGCTAGAGGTTTATCAATTTTGTTTATTTTTTTCAAAAAGCCAACACTTAATTTCGTTGATCTGCTCTACAGTTTTTTTAGATTCTATATTGTTTATTTCTGCTCTGATCTTTATTATTTCTCTTCTTTTGCTGGGTTTAGAGTGTCTTTGCTGTTCTGCTTCTATTTCCTTTAAGTGTGCTGTTAGATTTTGTATTTGGGATTTTTCTTGTTTCTTGAGATAGGCCTGGATTGCATTGTATTTTCCTCTCAGGACTGCCTTCGCTGCAATCCAAAGCATTTGGACTGTTGTATTTTCAATTTCGTTTGTTTCCATATATTTTTTAATTTCTTCTCTAATTGACTGGTTGACCCATTCATTCTTTAGTAAGGTGTTCTTTAACCTCCATGCTTTTGGAAGTTTTCCAGAATTTTTCCTGTGGTGATTTCAAGCTTCATAGCATTGTGGTCCGAAAATATGTATGGTATGATCGCAATTCTTGTATACTTATGAAGGGCTGTTTTGTGACCCAGTATGTGATCTATGCTGGAGAATATTCCATGTGCACTCTAGAAGAAAGTATATTCTGTTGCTTTGGGATGCAGAGTTTTAAATATATCTGTCAAGTCCATCTGATCCAATGTATCATTCAGGGCCCTTGGTTATTGACCATGTGTCTAGATGATCTATCCATTGTTGTAAGTGGGGTATTAAAGTCCCCTGCAATGACCACATTCTTGTCAATAAGGTTGCTTATGTTTGTGAGTAATTGTTTTATATATTTGGGGGCTCCCATATTCAGCACATAGACATTTATAATTGTTGGTTCTTCCTGATGGATAGACCCTGTAATTATTATATAATGCCTTTCTTCATCTCTTGTTACAACCTTTAATTTAACGTCTAGTTTGATATAAGTATGGCTACTCCAGCTTTCTTCTGACTTCCAGTTGCATGATAGATAGTTCTCCATCCCCTCACTTTCAATCTGAAGGTGTCCTCAGGTCTAAAATGAGTCTCTTGTAGACAGCAAATATATGGGTCTTGTTTTTTTATCCATTCTAATACCCTATGTCTTTTGGTTGGCACATTTAGTCCATTTACATTCAGTTTTATTATAGAAAGATATGGGTTTAGAGTCATTGCAATGTCTATAGGTTTCATGCTTGTAGCGATGCCTCTGGACATTGCCTCACAGGACCCCCCTTAGTATCTCTTGTAGGGCTGGTTCAGTGGTGTTGAATTCCCTCAGTTTTTGTTCATTTGGAAAGACCTTTATCTCTCCTATTCTAAATGACAGACTTGCTGGATAAAGGATTCTCGGCTTCATATTTTTTCTGTTCATCACATTGAAGATTTCCTGCCATTCCTTTCTGGCCTGCCAAGTTTCAGTAGAGAGATCCATCACGAGTCTTATCAGTCTCCTTTTATATGTTAGAGCACGTTTATCCCTAGCTGCTTTCAGAAATTTCTCTTTATCCTTATATTTTGCCAGTTTCACTATGATATGTCGTGCAGAAGATCGATTCAAGTTACATCTGAAGGGAGTTCTCTGTGCGTCTTGGATTTCAATCCCTTTTTCCTTCCCAAGATCAGGGAAATTCTCAGCTATGATTTCTTCAAGTACACCTTCAGCACCTTTCCCTCTCTCTTCCTCCTCTGGAATACCAATTATATGTAGATGATTTCTCTTCAGTGCATCATTTAGTTCTCTAATTACCCCCTAATACTCCTGGATTTTTTTATCTCTCTTTTTCTCAGCTTCTTCTTTTTCCATAATTTTATCTTCTTTTTCCCTATTCTCTCCTCTGTCTCTTCAATCTGAGCTGTAGTCACCTCTATTTTATTTTGCAGCTCATTAATAGCATTTTTTATCTCCTCCTGGCTGTTCCTTAGTCCCTTGATCTCTGTAGCAATAGATTCTCTGCTGTCCTCTATACTGTTTTCAAGCCCAGCGATTAATTTTATGACTATTACTCTAAATTCACTTTCTGTTATATTGTTTAATTCGTTTTTGATCAGTTTGTTAGCTGTCGCTATTTCCCAGAGTTTCTTTTGAAGGCAATTCTTCCGTTTCGTCATTTTGGATAGTCTCTGCAATGGTGGGGAACTGCAGCGCACTTCGCCTGTGCTGTCTTGAATAACTTGCATTGGTGGGTGGGGCTGCAGTCAGACCTGATGTCTGCTCCCAGCCCACCACTGGGGCCACAGTCAGACTGGTGTGTACCTTCTCTTCCCCTCACCTGGGGGGGGATTCACCATGGGGTGGGGTGGCCCGACTGGGCTATTTGCACACTGCCAGGCTTGTGGTGCTGGGGATCTGGCGTATTAGCTGGGGTGGATCAGCAAGGTGCACAGGGGTGGGAGCGGCAGGCTCAGCTCGCTTTTCATTTGGTGATCTGCTTCGGGAGGGGCCCTGCAGCACCGGGAGGGAGTGAGACCCTCTGCCGGAGGGGATGGATCCACAGAAGCACAGTGTTGAGTGTTTGCGCAGTGCAAGGAAGTTCCCTGTCAGGAAATGATTCCCTTTGGGATTTTGGCTGGGGGGTGGGCAAGGAATATGGTGCTGGTGAGCGCCTTTGTTCCCCTCCAAGCTGAGCTCTGTTGTCCGAGGCTCAACAATTCTCCCTCCCGTTGTCCTCCAGCCCTCCCGCTCTCCGAGCAGAGATGTTAACATATGACCTTCCAGATAAGTCCCGTTTGCTGTCAGAACACACTCCATCTGGCCCCTCCGCTTCTGCAAGCCAGACTCAGGAGCTCTGTTTTGCCGGCGGGCCGTCCCTCTGGCCGGCTCCCTCCCACCAGTCTGTGTAGCGCGCACCACCTCTCCATCCTTCCTACCCTTTTCCGTGGGCCTCTCGTCTACGCTTGGCTCGGGAGAATCCATTCTGCTAGTCTTCTGGTGGTTTTCTGTGTTATTTAGGCAGGTGTGGGTGGAATCTAAGTGATCAGCAGGACGCAGTGAGCCCAACGTTCTCTTACGATGACATCTTCCGGAGCATCTCCTACCCCTATTCTCTTTTTGATGATTTTAAACATATTAGTTTTGTCTTTCTCTGGTTGCTTTATGATGTCAATTTTCTTGGGAATGACTTCTTTGTTAGTGGATTTATTTATTTTTTAGAATATTTTCTTTGTGTGCTTTGAAGTTATTTTTTTCCTTCTTTTTTTGATTTAACTTTATTTTTTATTTTTCTAAATTTTTATCCAAATTAGTATATGGTGAAGCAAAGATTTCAGTAGAGTCCTTAATGCACCTTACCCATTTAGCCCACCCCCTTCCCACAACCCCTCCAGCAACGCTCAGTTTGTTCTCCATACTTATGAGTCCCCCTCATTTGTTTTGTCCCCCACCTTGTTTTTATATTATTTTTTGTTTCCCTTCCTTTATGTGCATCTGTTTTTTCTCTTAAAGTCCTCAAATGAGTGAAGTCATATGATTTTTGTCTTTCTCTGACTAATTTCATTTAGCATAATTCCATCCACGTGGATGAAATGTCAAGATTTCATTCTTTTTGATTGCTGAGTAATACTCCATTGTATATATATATATATATACCACATCTTCTTTATCCATCCATTGATGGGCATTGGCTCTTTCCGTACTTTGGCTATGGTTGATAGTGCTGCTATCAACATGGGGGTGCATGTGTCCCTTCGAAACAACACACCTGTATCCCTTGGATAAACAGCACACCTGTATCCTTTGGATAAATGCCTAACAGTGCAATTGCTGCGTCATAGAGTAGTTCTATTTTTAGTTTTTTGGGGAACCTCCATACAGTTTTCCAGAGTGGCTGCACCAGCTTGCATTCCCCCCAGTAACGCAAGAGATCCTTTTTCTCCTTGCCAACATCTGTTGTTGCCTGAGTTGTTAATGTTAGCCATTCTGACAGGTGTAAGGTGGTATCTCATTGTGGTTTTGATTTGTATTTCCCTGATGATGAGTGATGTGGAGCATTTTTTCATGTGTCAGTTGGCCATCTGGATGTCTTCTTTGGAGAAGTGTCTACTCATGTCTTTTGCCCATTTCTTCACTGGATTATTTGTTTTTTGGGTGTTGAGTTTGATAAGTTCTTTGTATATTTTGGATACTAACCCTTTATCTGATATGTCATTTGCAAATATTGAAGTTATTATTATTAGTGATGGTGATGGAAGCTCTGGTAGTGATGGAGGCAGCTCTGGTGAGCTGCCCTTAAGTGGTACTTCCCTTGTCTACATTTCTCTCTTTTTCTCTGTGTCCACTGTCCCTGTAGGATGGCTCTGAGTTTGCCTCTTTGTAGTCCCCATGGCCCTCAGTTCAGAACCAACTCCTGTAGGGTGGGGCTCTACTCCCCAGGATCAAGCAGATTCAGGCCTTGAGCCAGCTGGGGTTTGGCCAAGTTCACAGTGGCACCATGAACTTTGTTCTTTTCCATTTTGCCCTCTGCCAGTGAACAGCTGCTGGTTGTGACTTTCCTTGGCCTCTGTTCCTGGGTCAGAGAGCAAGGCTGGTTTTGTCCCCTGCCGCTATGGCACACTGTCAATCATATTCCCTGTAGCATGAGTCCCTAGCCCACCACTCTCCATTCCTTAGGTGGAGCCCAGTGAGCTGATTGTGCTAACCTCCACTCCATACTGCACATTTCTAGTCTATTTCTAATCCACAACAGTGGTCACTTTGTTTAGCATGGTCACATGTTAAAAGATAATGAGACTTTTATTTAGAGCAGTCTTCAGTTCGCAGAAAAATTGATTGGCAGGTACTGAGATTTCCCACATACCCCATGTCCTCCACATATGCAGTTTCATCCACTATCAAAAAGCCAGCTGCTGTTTAAACTTCCTGTTCAAATACATTTTCAGGTTGTCAAAGATTCTCCCAGGTGTCAATTTGTTTATTTTGAAAGGAGTGGTAGTATTTTCTCCATCTACTTACTAAGCCTTCAGTAGGAAAAAAGCAAGTAATACTACTTTGTATTTTGGTTTCAAAAGAATATTGAATAAGGGAGTTAAATTAATTATGATGGTGCTGTTTCTTATACAAGAAGTATTTAACCACATTTTCTACTGAGTTTATATAAACTCAAAATCATATTATCATTAGTGTATCATCTACAATTAGAGCATTTTATGCCAAGCAAAGAGAAGAGCTATAGTTTGTAAGAAAAGCATGTTGCAAGGGAAATAATAAGAAACATTAAAGAACAAAAGCTTTGTTAACGCACAAAATATATCCAAGGGTTTAAGAAACTCTTAAAATGCAGCCTATTAACTTACTAACTGGATGTCAGTTCACTGTGAAGACTAAAGTAGAAGTTTAATATATTAGAGAATATAGAAAGTAGAGGTAACAGAGTGGCACCAGTTTTAGGTAATATTTCATCTAATTCATAATCATCGTAAAGAGCACTTCACCAAGAAAATAATCCTTGTTTTGGTCAGATGGGTTTTCTCATTCACACTATGTACATCAGATGACTACATCTACCTCCTCAGGTTTGCCCTCTCTGCTATCATTATTAACAGTGGGACCAGCAGGACCAAAATGGGGACAATTGAGGGAATAAAAAAGTGAAAGGTATAATAAAGAGACCAAAATATATGTGCATGGATGGCCAGCTTTGGGCTTGTGATACATTCTTCCCATGAATTTCACTGCAGTTTTGGGTAAGATGACTCCCACCCCCCCATCCCGTTCAAAGGAGGGGCCCATGCTGACGTGCCTGATGCTCAGAGCATCTTGCTAAAAACCTGTGATGTGACGAATATGTTATTTTTCAACAATCTGGATAAAAATGCAGTCTTCTATTTTCATCACACAACTTGACTCAATCTGCAGCATGTGAGTATGGGAAGAAGAAACTGCAATAAAAACGGTCAGAGATCTGGGGCCCCTGGGTGGCTCAGTCAGTTGAGCGTCCGACTTCGGCTCGGGTCACGATCTCGCGGTCCATGAGTTCGAGCCCCACGTTGGGCTCTGGGCTGATGGCTCAGAGCCTGGAGCCTGCTTCGGATTGTGTCTCCCTCTCTCTCTGCCCCTCCCTTGTTCATGCTCTGTCTCTCTCTGTCTCAAAAATAAATAAATGTTAAAAAAAAAAAAAAGGTCAGAGATGAAGTGTGTTTTAAGAGCCTGAATTCTCCATTGTAGGTAAATAATGTTTAGAAAGGTAAATCGTTAGATTTTGATATTATAAAACATTTTTCAAAATTCAAAATAAATAAGAATAATCAATTTTTGACAGGCTCTGAGTGCTTAAAATAATTTTGCTTCCACCATAGCACATGCTATGTGCTTGACACTGACTCCACTGAAACTGAGTTCTAAGTGAATTCATAAATATTAGAGATCAATGTGTGTTGTAAAAAATGATTTAAAAAATCGATAAAATGACATCATCTGTTTTTTCTTCCAAGAGTTTATTTAAGTTCAAGTTAGTTAACATGTCCTGCATTATTGGTTTCAGAAGCAGAATGTAGTGATTTATCATTTACATACAACACCCAGCGCTCGTCACAAATGCCCTCCTTGATGCCCTTCACCCATTCGACCCAACCCCCCCATATACCTCCCTTCAGCAACCCTCCATTTGTTCTCTATAGTTAAGTCTCTCATGGTTTGCCTCCCTCTCTGTTTTTATTTTATTTTTCCTTCACTTCCCCTGTGTTCATCTGTTTTCTTTCTTAAATTCCACATATGAGTAAAATCATATGGTATTTGTCTTTCTAAGCATATACTTATTTGCTTAGTATAATACACTCTAGTTCCATCCACGTTGTTGCGAATGACAAGATTTCATTCTTTTTTGGTGGCTGAGTAATGTTCTATTATATACATATACCTCCCATGTTCTTTATCCATTCATCAGTCAATGGACATTTGGGTTATTTATATAATTTGGCTATTGTTAATAGTGCTGCATAAATATTGGGGTGCATGTGCCCCTTCAAATCAGTATTTTTTTTGTATCCTTTGAATGAATACCTGGTAGTACAATTGTTAGATCATAGGATAGTTCCATTTTTAACTTTTTGAGGAGCTTCTATGCTGTTTTATAGAGTGTCTGTACCAGTTTGCGTTCCCATCAACAGTGTAAGAGGGTTCCCCCTTCTCTGTATCCTTGCTAGCATCCATTGTTTCCTGAGTTGTTAATTTTAGCCATTCTGACAGGTGTGAGGTGGTACCTGGTATCTGGCAGTGGTTTTGATTTGTATTTCCCTGATGACGAGTGATGTTGAGCATTTTTTTCATGTGTTTGTTAGCCATTTGAAAACCTTCTTTGGAGAAATGTCTGTTCATGTGTTCTGCCCATTTCTTCACTGGATTATTTTTGGGAGGTTGAGTTTGATAAGTTATTTATAGGCTTTGGATACTAGCCCTTTGTCTTATATGTCATTTGCAAATATTTTCTCCCATTCTGTAGGTTGTCTTTTTAGTTTTGTTGATTATTTCCCTTGGTGTACAGCTTTTTTTCTTGATGAAGTGCCAATAGTTCTTTTTTGCTTTCATGTCCTTTGCCTCTGGAGATGTATCTGGTAAGAAGTTGCTGTGGCCAAGATCAAAGAAGTTGCTGCCTATGTTCTCCTCTAGCATTTTGATGGTTTCCTGTCTCACAGTTAGGCTTTTCATCCATTTTGAATTTATTTTTGTGTATGGTGTAAGAAAGTGGTCCAGTTTCATTCTTTTGCTTATTGCCATCCAATTTTCCCAACACCATTTGTTGGAGAGATTGTCTTCTTTCCATTGGATAGTCTTTCCTGATTTGTTGAAGATTAGCTACGCTATAGTTGTGGGTCCATTTCTGGGTTCTCTATTCTGATCCATTGATCTATGTGTCTGTTTTTGTGCCAGTACCATACTGTCTTGATGATTACAGCTTTGTAATATAGCTTGAAGTCTGGAATTGTTTTACTTTTCTTTTTCAACATGACTTTTTGATACTCAGGGTTTTTGTGGTTCCACACAAATTTTAGAATTGTTTGTTCTTGCTTTGTGACAAAATGCTGGTGGTATGTTGATAGGGATTGCATTGGATGTACAGATTGCTTTGGGTAGTTTAGACATTTTAACAATATTTGCTCTTCTAATCCATAAGCATGAAAGTTTTCTCCATTTCTTTGTTTCTTCTTCAATTTCTTTGAAATGATGTGATCCATGCAAGTGACTCACATGCTGTTTTTGTACTTGCAGGTTTTAAATCCATTCTACGTGTTCCAAGCCTTTACCCTAACTTTGTGGCTGTCTCAAGGTTACATAGAATACTCTGTGGCCATCATCATCTTGTCTATTATCTCCATTGTCTTAAGTGTGTATGATTTGCGACAGGTAAGAGCTAAAATCACAGTTGGGTTCTATTAAGCTTATGGTGCACAAAAAGCAAAGCCTATGGGTTTTCCACTGACAGCAAAGAGTAGCTTTGTGAAACTTAAGTCATAAAGCAAAAAAAACAAGGGCTTACTAAATGTGAGAACTCAGGAGGAGATCTTCAGAAATAGCAGGTAGATGTAAATGTCTTTGCAAACCCGGATTTATCGACTGAAGGCTGACCCGCATACAGTGTTCAGAAAGACTCTGAAGCTGTATCTGAGTATGGTGGGAAAGAATGCTTTGATGGATTAATGATGACAGCATACCTTTCCATCATTGTTCATCTCATAGCTATTAAAATTTTTTAAAATGTTTTAACTTATTTTTGAGACAGAGACAGAGCATGAACAGGGGAAGGTCAGAAAGAGAGGGAGACACAGAATCTGAAGCAAACTCCAGGCTCCGAGCTGTCAGCACAGAGCCCGACATGGGGCTTGAAGTCACAGACTGTGAGATCATGACCTGAGCTGAAGTCAGATGCTTAACCGACTGAGCCACCCAGGCGCCCCATCTTGTAGCGATTTAAAGTCTTCCTTTTTAAAAATAGTCTTCTTTTTTAAGTTTATTTATTTTGAGAGAGAGCAAGTGAGCATGAGCAGGGAAGGGGAAGAGAGAGGGGGAGAGAGAGAATTCCAATAAGGCAACATGGGTCTTGATCTCATGAAATGCTAGATCATGACCTGAGTTGAAATCAAGATTCAGACGCAGCTGACTGAGCCATCCAGGTGCCCCAAAATAATCAGTCTTCTAAATGAGATAACAGTGCATTCTGAAATAGAATTTTGCTGAATATTACTTATAACTCCACAGTCCCTGCAAGTCTCAGCCCCCACAGTATCTTTCTAGAAAACGTTTGGCTACTTTGCTTAAGAATCAACAGCCTGAAAATCAGGAGGCAACCCCAAAAACGATGTCTCACTGTATTTTCTGTATGTTTTTGAAAACTTGACTATGGAATTAGCTTTGTAGAGATGGGGCTGGGGGCTGGGCATTGTTACGGTACACTGTGTCAGCCTGTCAACTCTACTGCACTGTTGAAACTGCCTAGTCTCAAGTTTCATCCTTCATCTCCAGGGAAAAAAACTAAGATCCAGGGAGCTTGTTCCAAATCAGAGTTTGGTTTTGTGACAGAGTCAGAGCTTCTGGCTCCTCATAAAATGAAATTCTGCCACATGTGCGATATTTCCTTAGCATAAGGCACTTTCCAAAGTAGTGTCACAGCTGGGAATGAAAGTCAAACACAAGTGTTGAGAAGGGAGATGAGTTCTGGATGTCCACACAGTGAGGACTGGGCACAAGTCAGAAAGGCAGACGTGGGGCCTTTACATAAGCCTAACTGAAAGGGAGCTTTCATTCCTATTCCATTTCAGTGGCTCAACAATATTAAATCTAATATCGGCTTGTTATCTGGTTTTAGATCCTACAAATTTTGAGTTATGAAGTCTTTGATGAGAAATGAAAGACAATAGATATGTAAAGAGTTAGGAAACAGGATCTAAAAATGAAAAGTTAGATGAATGGAGATACTTTGAGCTGGAGACCAGGCTACTAGGACTTTGTTTTGTTTCTGGTTTTCTGCCTTTTTAAAAAGTGAGTACCTAGGTGTGTTTTTTCACAAACTAATTTATATCACAAAGATGTGAAGAGTGACCAGCAACTTGCCTGGCTGCCGAGGCCTGGGGGAGAGTAACTGTCTTTCTGGTGAACTCTGGGCCTTTGAGCAAAAGCATGACCATAGACACCAAGACAATAAAGATCTGACTATTCTGCTGAGTCTCAATAGAAAAGTAGAGTGTCCTACACATTTGATAATGTGAAGCCAGCAGATAGAATTTCTAGTTTCTGGGTTTTGAGAAATCTTTCCTTAATGGAATATCTGATTTGATACGTGCAAGCCATTCATACACTTTCTGGCTTAAGTCACACATCAGTGAATACAGCCCTTCTCGCATGTCGTTCCTTCCACTGGGGCGACATCTACGCACAGTCACCCGGATATATCGTCATAAACCATCCAAGTGTTCTCAGGAAAAACACAGAACTCTCTGAGGCCTTTTGGGAGGGAGAACTTATCTAGTCAGATTGAAAACCTCCCCCTTACCTCTCCTGTTTGTGTTACTTGGTGCTGTTATAATCAGTTTCCTCATCTGTAGAAGGTGTGTATGTGTGTGGGCATGTGAGTGTGTGTTGGTGTTAGAGTTGAGCGAATTAAATGAAACCATCACTTTGAATACTTATATTTCTGGTACATAGTAGGCACTTAGTAAAATGTTAGTTCTTGTTATCATTGATATTGCTGTTGCTGTTTTTATTATTAAAAGTTAGGGAAAGTTGGCAAGGGACAGATGGGAGGGGGAGGGGGTACAGAGATTGAAGAGAACAGGAGGCAGCATGGGACCATCGGGACAGGGCTGGTAACAACTGCTGGTTCACTCATATGAGCCCGAGGACTCTGTTTTCCTTGGGCTCACTTTCCTCAGCTATATACATGGTGGAGGTTATACCCTACTTTTTTAGGTCTCACCATTTTAGGATTCTATCATTTTGCCAGGGCCACTGACAAGGAATGTAAAAAAGCCCTTGAAAACTTTCGAATGCTAGTAAGAAATTTTCTGGCCACTGGAAATCTGAGAGCATGTGCTGCAAACTGGAGTTAATTCCTATTGGACCCTAATAGTGTTCACTTGGACTTTAGTCCTAAACTACTCAAGTCAGGATGTGTATGAAGAATAGAAACCTGTCTAAATTACCCTAATCATCAAAGGGATATGTACTATAAATATGTACCAGTAGCTCATAGGACTGAAAGACGAAGTACAGTGGACTTTAATGGAGCCTGTACCCATGAACTTGGGTTACTCTCTCCAGCCTCGTATTCCCTGACAAGCATGAAAGTAGTACACATATTTTGGGGCAAGCACTGCAACCCCCCTCCTCTTAGAACTCTGGCAGCCTGCAACTGGTTTGCTCTAGGTGGCTCTCTCTTTCCACTGGCACACATAGTTGGAACGGGGGTATCTGACCCAGCGGAAGCCAGTCCATCAGCAGGAATGATGCCCATATATCTTTTAGCCTGGGATCCAAGCCTAAGACTTGAAGCTATCTGTCATGCTCTGTCAGGAATGTGATCTGAAAAGTGATGCTAGGACCAGGGTGGCAACCCTTGATCCTTGTGTGTGGACAGCAGAGAAAAAAACTTGCACAAAGAACGAACCAAATACACAGAGACAGAGGTGAGCCATATGGAGCCCAGCAGAAAGGGAGAGGGCAGAGAGACAGAGACCGAATGAATAACCTACTCTTCATAGCATTTCCTGCTCTTGTTTGAAGCCCTTGGGAGCTCTGGCTTCACTTCCCACCTTAGGTTAGTGAGATGTCCCTGCATCTTCACAATTTCTCATCTGCTTAAACCAGTTTAACCAATTTCTGTTGCCTGTAATCAATGGGTCCTAAGTAAATGTGGTGTTACCACTTGATGTGTTACACCCCTTACAATATTTCCACATATTTCCCCTGACTTAAATACATACTTCCCATCTACATGTTTATGACAAATTTCAGTCTCTCCTCAAGTTCCTTTACACTATTTTTTTCATTTGGAACGTAGGTATAACTGTCTTTAAGGAAACAGGAAAGAAATATAGAGATTCCTGTGTGGGAGTTGGGAAGGGTTACAGAGAAAACAGGTTTGATTCAATACTCTAGAGGGCAATGTTTCAGTGAGAGAATTAGTCAAGATTCCTAAGCTCCTGACCCATTAAGTCAAAATATCCAAGGTAACAAGAGGAATCTATGCTTTTTCACAGTTTCATAACAGGTGCTTGTCATGCATTCTGAAAGCTTAAGAGCTGTTGTTCCAGAGGAATCCACCAAAAGACAAATTCAAGCACTAAGATCCCCAATACATGTATTTATTTATTTATTTATTTACTTATGTCATCATTAGCTAAATATATATTTCATTTTTTCTCCTCTATAAGATGCAGAGAAATACAAGTTTATGTGGAGATTTACTTATGTATTTATTTGTTTTAATAAAACAGGAACATACTTTGTACATTAATCTGGAACTTGCATTTGTCACTTTACAATAAATATAACGGCTATCTACCAAGTAAATAAATAATTCTAAATCACGTTTAAAAATAACGGTGTGAAATTCCATGGCATATCATAATTTGTTCAGCCATTCGTTTATTTCTAGAAAATAGGGGGCTTCCTTTCTAATTTTTGCCACCACAAGTATGCTGAATTACACACAACTACAATATAGATGTGTCCTTACATATGAGTGTTTGCATTTGTTTTTAGTAAAATAATCAAAAGCCAGGTTGTTGAATCAAAATGTATGTATATTTTGGATGTTAATAGATCCTGCAATATTTATTATTTTCTTAAATAAAATAACGGCAACATATGAGAGTATCCATTTCTCCAGATCCTCACCAGTGTTATATATTGATGTTTAAATTTTTTTTAGTCTAGTGTATTTTAAAAAAATTGTGTCCCAATGATGTTTTAATTTATATTCCACTAATTATTAGTGAGATTAGATACATTTTCCTCCAATAGATATATGCATTTTTGTTTTCTATTTATTGTCTCTTTATATCCATCATCCATGTGGAAAAGTTTTCTTTCTTAGTCTATCATTTTTCCTCTGACTTGAATTTTGTCAGATATTTTAAAATGTGTGCAGTCAAATATGTTTCTCTTTTTCTGGGTTTCTGCCTTTCTTGTTTTGCTGCTCAAGTGCTCTTCTAAAAGTAGGCATGCTCTGTTCTATTTGTAATTTTCTCAATATTTATTTTAAAATCTTTAATGAATCTTAAATATTCAGGTTCTACATCTTAAAATCCCTACATGTCTTTGTTTAAAATAGTAACTGACCTGGGAACTTCACTTGATGGCAGAACTGCAAAAGCTTTAACAAGGAGACATTAATTCCATTAGCAGTTAATATTTGGGTTTTTTTTTTCAAGTTTTATTGATTTATTTTGAGAGAGAGACAGTGCGAGGGGGGAGGGACAGAGAGAGAGAAATACAGAGAATCCCAAGCAGAGTCTAAGCTGTCAGCACAGAGCTTGATGGGGCACTTGAACCCACAAAACCGTGACATCATAACCTGAGCCGAAACCAAGAGTCAGACTGTTAACTGACTGAGCCACCCAGGTGCCCTTGCAGTTAATATTTGTTAACAAAAGCTTATCAGACCCAAACTCTAAGGGATCTTGTAACATTATACAAAATGGGCCAGTTGCCTGAAACTATTTTTGCAGTTTAAATCACAAATGCTCACCAATCAATATTTCTTTAGCACAATTTGTAACGGGCTCCCCCGGTCTGTGACAGATGTGCTTGTGTGGGGCATGGCAGCCTCTAAAATGATACGCATGTGGTTGTGGTGTCCTCCCACCACCTGAGACGGAGGGATGGGGACAATCAGGGAGGTGAAGTGACTTGCTCGGTAATCGTGGCTATAGATCCCAGCCCCGGGTTTCCTGATTCTACATCAAGTACTTCACACTGTCCCACGGAGCAAAATCTCAAAGAGACCTATGCATTTCCTTGCAGCAGTAAACGATTGATAATTTTATTACGAAAATATTTGGGAAAGGGGCTGCTAGAAATGGAAGGAGCATCTACTGTCATTTACAAATCATGCTAAAAATATAACAGCTTTTGAAAATTGCAAGAGGGGAGGTGTTTGCAGGAGTGGAATAAACTATCTTTCTGCATCTACTGTGGCCCCAAATCATGCAGCAAAGAGAGAGGCACCTTGCCTACGCCAAGAAACACCCTCGGCAGCCCCTCTCTAACAAGTTTGGTGTAGGTATGAGTGTAAATTGAGCTGGCACTCAACTGTATTTACACTGAGCCGTGTTGCATACTCTATTGCTGGCTCCACAGGCGGCCGCTAGAAATAGCACTGAGAGTATCTGACCCATGGTGCTTTGCCTTTAGCCATGACTGAGCTGGGCTCAAAAGACACCTGAGTTAGTGCCCTCATTACTCATCTCTGGAGGAAATCCAGCCACAGCAAACACAAGGACACACAGCAACAGATGCCGGAATAATAACAATATGCAAATTAGCCTTGGAAACTGATCCTGGTCCCACTAAACTGGGACTGGAGAAACCAGAGGGGGCCTAATGAAAATCAGGCAACGAGCTTCCAAATCACGGCAAGCATCATAGCACCTGATTTCTCCTAGCTGGTTGGTTGTCATAGAGACCTGTGTTTGTAGAGTTTCTGGGTACATTAGCTCAGAGAGGAGGCTTATATTATCCTTCTCCAGTGTTGTTGGGAGACGTGGAATAATTCAGTTCTATTAAGTAAATGTTTGCTGAGGGCCTACTATGTGACAGACTCCAGGGGTACATAGATGAGTGTTTGGCTCTTTGAACCACCTGCCTCACACAGGAGACCTGACAAGAAAACGCCTGTAATGGAATTGGTCATACACTAATACAGGCGGAAACACAGGGAGCAGAACAATGAATTCTTTCTGAGATGTTAGAGACTTATGGAGTGGAGGTGACGTTTGAGCCAGACTTTATGTAAAGGATTAGGAGTTTGCTGGTAGAAAACCTGTGTGAGCATTCCAGGTAATAGCTTGAACGAAGGCATGGAAGCATGGCAGGTTTCGCAGAATGCTAAGCCTGATGAATAAATCCAGCTTGATGCCATAATGATTTTTGAGAGGGCATTTTGAACTTATACTTCACCACTTCCAAATGTGTTGATTATCATCCTCTTAAGCTAGGGTGAAATTCTCATGGCAGTGACTAGAAGAGTTTGCTAAGCAAGAAAGTAACTTAAAGAAATTTATAACAAAGGAAGGTTATTTATCTTCTTAAAGGAAAAAAAGCTATTTTTAAACACTTTAGGGGAACATATTCATCAACAGAAAAGGCTTTAGAGTCAGATAAACCCAGGTTTTACTGTCAATCTTAATACTTAGTAAGTAAATGATTGAAGACAAGTTACTTTAACATTTCCAAGACCCTGGTTTGTTTTTGTTTTTTTGTTTTTTGATTCTTTTTGGTCATTTTATTTTGTTATATGTACATTGGAGACAATAACATCATCATAGGATTATTTTGAGGAGAAAAAAAATCAAGCAATTCATTTCAAGTGCTTACAACAGTGCCTGGCACGTAGTAGTTGCTTACTGTTTTAAAGTGCCTAATAATAATAATACTGTGAGCCATTTATAAACCCCAGGTTATTTCTTCTATGAAGTCTTAGGGGCTTTGACTAAATCTCTGATATGCAAAACATATCCGTATCAGACATGTTGAGTTTTGAAGGAGCTTGAAAATGATTCAATTCAATGTCATTTGTTTACAGAAAGAACAAGTAACATAAAGTGAAATTTCTTATATACAGGTACATGGCTGGTTAGTGGGTAAACTTGACCCACGACTCAGGAGTCCTGAATGAATCCAGTGTTCTTGTCCCAGAACCACGGCTGACTTTCTCGCTATTACCCATCAGTAAAATGGATGCCCCAATAGGCAAGCCTCAGAAAGTCAAGTTAGGGCAATGACTATGTACCTAACGAACAGCAGTAGCATTTCTTCCATTCAGTTGTTCCAAATGATTGAAGTGTTGCCTTTCCTAAAAAAAAAATGGAGTAAATAAGAAATTGTTCTGTATAAATAGAAACACGAAATTTATTAATTTCTCTCAAGAGGAAAATTGTGTAATTGTGTGTAATGTTTATCTGGTGACATTGGCTACCTTAAAAATCATCAAGAGGGCAGATAAAAATAATTTACCCTATCATCTAAAAGGGAAAGTTTTATACTTGAATTAGGTTAAGCTATGTTTAAAGTACTGTTGACGGTATTCAGATCTCTTCTACTTAGAAGTATCCAAGTAAGTGACGTCCATACAGAAGGAGGCAGTGCCTTCCAAGGATGCTTCTGCCAATGGCGTCGCCTACAGTCAGTGTATGGAACTGTGTGGACAATTTGCCCTCACTCCTCTGCCTTCCTGTCTCCTGAGTTATCCCAGTAGATGCTGCCTTCGCTTCTCCAGGCTGCTTCCATTTCCTCCACTTAGCCCAGGGTGGTATCTCAGTGAATTCCACCCTAAGCAAATCTTCCAAGGGGATGCATTAGACAAAACAATGCTGTTTTTCCAACAGCAACTTTCTTATTAATCATTAACCCTTGCTGAGCTCTTACCATCGTAATGAGTAATATCCAAAGGGATAACTAAGAGAAGCATTACTTAAATTTTGAAAACCCTCTAGAAGAGGTACTGTTAATATCTCCACTTTCAGATGAGGAAAAGGGAGTTAACTAAGCTGAATAATGCCTAAGGGGAAGCACTAGGGTTCTGGAGCATCATGGCTTCAGTCTCCAGACTGACCCAATAGGAAAATCCACCAGTTTGTAAAGGAGGGGATAAAATTCCACGTAAAATCAAAACATAACTCAAATATTCCCAGGCTTCTACAATGGAAAGATCAAATTCATTTTTCTTGTTTTATAGACAGGGAAACGGGTACCGAGAGGGAACCTAATCTGTTCATGGTCTTGTTCTTCCCTTGTGTCATCGTGCGCCCTTAAGAAGTACAACCTCGGGGACTTAGCGTTGGTCCTTGGGGACAGTGGTTGTGCATTATGTTTCCTGGAATTGAAATAGCACTAAACTAATTACCATATTTGTTGCTATAAGTCGGGGGTTGGCTGCGGTAGGAATTGGGGCAGGGAAGCAGAAACGCTAAAGTAGAGCGTGAGCCTTTGCCCAAGGAAGTTTTGCTGTGTGACAGGCTTGGTATTTACAGTATTGAGATCATGTGGTTTTCCGGTTATGGACTATCTGATACTTAAACGTTGACTTTGAATTGGTAGCAATCAGTGAAGCTGCACAACCTTGTGGAGGATCACAACAAAGTCCAGGTTACAGTCATGGTAAAGGACAAAGGTACGTGATATGTTCTGCCATCTTCAGCATCCTGATATTTCAGAGTGGAATCAGTCCCATTTGTTATCGATTATTAGTTGAGGAGAAAACCTCTTCTGATGAAACCCAGGACGGAGGCTAAAGTAAGGTAAATAAGACTTTTCAGATGACAAACTTAAGGAGGAAAGGTCAGGCAAACTCTGACCTGCTTTTCCAGGACCCAGACGGTGAGCACCTCACTGAATTTTGTACCCTGAGTACCTTGCATGCCTCCTCCTGATTGAACCATTTTGACCCAGTGTCTGAGTCGCTTCCAATTCCCTCTGCCTTCCCATATTTCACTCACTGGAATGTTACTGGGTAAGCTTTCTTGAGGCGTTTTGATTTCCCCAACTAATGATCCCAAACAGACCTTGAATTCTAACACTTCAATCTGTTATCCAGAATCCAGACCCGAAGAATGCTTGTAAATGGTATTTGCTCTGACTTACCCTGGGTTGGGGTGGCCATGGCTCTCTGTAAGGAGCAGGGAGTTGCAGCCCAGAGTAGCAGAAACTGGCTGGGTGGTTCATCCCAACAAGTGCTCTCCTCTCAGTGCTCATCCCAGTGCTCATCCCAAGTGCCCTCCTCAATGCCCATCACCCACTTTCCCCTCCCCTGCAACCCCCATCAACCCTCAGTTTGTTCTCAGTATTTAAGAGTCTCTTGTGGTTTGCCTCCCTCCCTCTCTGTAACTTTTTTTAAATTTTTTTCCCCTTCCCCCATTCTTAAGTAAAAACAGGAAAAGTTCAGCCAGTCACGGGAACTTTGTTGTGTAGGTTTGCAGAAGCTGGAATCCCATCTCTTGGTTCCTGGGGATACTCTTATTCTTCCAGGAAAAACTTCATTGCCATGTGATGCTATCCTGATTGATGGAAGCTGTGTGGTGACTGAAGGCATGCTCACAGGTAGGCCATTGCCATGGAGCTGCTTCTTTCCTGTCCAACATCTCGGCCAAGAACAAAGCAGATCAACATATCCTTACCTGCCTGATATTAAGATATTGAAAGATAGGTGAGGTAGACACGGCTAGGCTATTCATGCAGGTGAAGACTCCATAAATGCAAACGGGATAAAATGTATCCCGTTTATATAATGTATACCCGTAATATAAGAATCAAATAATAAATACAAAATTAGAAGAAAAGTCTAATATATGTGATTGGTTAATTTCCTGGTGCGTGGGGTGAATAAGATCGTTTGGTTCAGAGGACGGTGAGAAAATAGACTACTTGATGCACGATGTCTTCATAAACATGAGCATGGTTTACACACCTATCCAAACAGAACACAACCGGAAACCAACAACTCTTATAATTGGCAGGATGCAGAGATTTTATACAGCTCTGCTCTCTGTAGATGGAAAACGGAGCCCCAGTTTTTGTGGAAGAGTATTGAGTTGAACCTTCAGGAAAGTCAGTGTAACATTCTGTTCTTTAGAATTGTGTTTCCAGTTGATCCGACCAAGCAGAAAGCCAGTTTTCTTGTAACAACGTTTTGAACTGTCGTCCTTGCTCTCATTTGCGCTTTGAATTTGTGTAATTAGGAAGGCACTATTCAGAAAATATTCTTTAGGCAAAAACCAAAACACATGGGACACCATGATGAGAGAAGAAACTATACAACACAAAAATAGAAAGAATGTGTCTTTCGTGCTTACAAATTGTTGTGTTTTTCTGTTCCCAAGTTGCTAAAGACAGGAAAACACACACACACACACACACACACACACTTTTTTAATATCACCTAAATGTAAAGAGAATCATCGATTCCTAAATTGTTCAACACAAGCAGATTTCACATTAAAAATGGGTCTGCTTAATTTAAAATTGAGACAAGGAAATGTAGTAAACATAACTATGCTCGGTATCATTACAAAATGCCCCTTTAGTGTGTTGAAATCTAACTGCCTTATAATGATAGTGATGAGGATTTGCATACTGATGATATCTTTCATCCGGAATGTTGCCATAGCACCCCACGTGCAAACCTCATGCCCAAGAAAAACTGGCCTCCTAAACCAAAGACAGCAACTGTCTCACATTTCCCAGCAGCCTGCCAGTGAAGAATGGCTTCTCTCATTGGTGACAGAGCATGGCTGTGAGAAAAAAGGGAAGGAGAGATCGCAGTGTTTACTCCGCTGGGTCTACTGACTGGGGTGTTTGGTTCTTGCCTTACTTCTGAGGAAAACTCAGAGAAAGAAATGGTGGAGATGGCAAACAAAGCTGCCTTTCAATGTGCAAAACTGACCTAAAATGATCTTAAGCAGTGAGTGGCTTTTCTTAGGTCTACTTCTAGAAAAAGAAGGTCACCAGCATTAATATCTGTGTAAACTATGTACTGGTAAAAATCCGTTTTAGAGACAGACACATAAAACAGAAATATATTTCTTTCTCATTGTTTTCTTTGGAAAGATCTAAGGCCATCATACTCTAAATACTTTATTACATAGTCTACATAGATCTGCCCACTCACGTACACATTTGTAAAAAGGATCCTGATTGAACAATAAGATTATGCTTAGATTCCTGAAACTGCATATGTCTTCCTCGAGCATTTGTCCAAGAATGTGACTCAGGTTTTTTTTTTGTTTGTTTTTTTGGGTTTGTTTTTTTTTTGTCCCATGTGCAAACCAGTCTTTCGTATATATAGAAGTCTTTATTTAGAAGAGAATTAGCAAATACTCCAAACATCTTTAGAGCAATGAATGTTTTAGAAATAATTTTTATATCTCACTTCATCATAGGATAAACAAATTAGGAATTATTATAATGCCCAATTTACAAATGAGGAAATGCACGTGAGAAGGGACCAGACTGCCCAGCTAGCCAGTATCAGGGCTGGAGGTGGTATTTTTTGCTCCCAGACGTGAGGGGCCACCAGAGTGAGGAGGAAGCAGATTCTAAGAGGGGTAGAGCTGACATTCCTTGTGCCTCCTCATCTTTTTCTCTCCACTGGGTAGTCCTGCCCATAACACACATCCATTGTAGGGTCTTCTTCATCCTCCTCTCCTTAGCCTCGTCCTACTGCCATAAGCTCAACTATGCAAGAAACGTAATTGTATAACTACACTTACTTTTTAATTTTTGCTCCAAATCTTGCCATCCTTGAAAGTAAGCAGTGTTGCAAAATATCTGGTCCAAGCCAGACAGTTGTCCCCACCAGTTGGCAGGTCTCCTGACTCAAGTCTGGCTACTTGAAGTTGTGCAAGGCACTGGGGAGGTGGGTCTGTCTAGGGCAGCCCTCCTTTCTGTTGCTTCCACTCTGCTCTGGGCTTGAGAAATGTCCCAAGCCTATCTCCCTGTAAAAAGAGGCCTACTGATGCCTCTTTCTCTGTTTCCACAAACTTCTAGGGTCTTTCCTTACCTTACTTTTGTGCCGGCCCCTTCTCTCAAGTACACACAACATCTAAGCTTCCTTTGGATTTTCTTCCAACTCCCAATCTAGGGATTTTTATGTAGCTAGAAAAGTAGTGGAGGGAAGACAGGTGAACGGGAAAACTTTGTTCTTATTCTCATGTAGTCTCTAAAATTCATGGTCAAACTTACAAATGATGTGTAAAACCCAGAAGCCAGCTATCAACTTCTCTATCCTTTCTGCCTCTGGAGACAATGGGCTCCTTCAAGATCTAGCTCCTCATAAAGTGGTCAAGAGGCAAAAGGGGGATATTATGGGGGAAATTATGTTAATGCCTGGAAACTTTCTTTTGGCACAAAAGCTAATTTTTCTTATTTCTTATATGTATTAGGCACTATGCTAATATTTTACGTATATTATTTCATTCAACCTATGAATCTATAAGGTGGGAGAATCTGAGGGCCAGAAAGGATAAGTAATTGGTCTAAAGTCACACAGCTTAAAAGTGGTAGAGTTGCTATTTGGATTCATTTGTTCATTCATTCATTCATTCATTCCACAAATGTATATTAGCTCCTATTCCAGAATGCTCTACTATGTGCTAGGGATACAACAGTGAACAAGGCAGATAGTAATCTGTCTTCATAGAGGTGATGTTCTAGTGGGGACAAAGAAAACATGAAAATAGGTAAATGACATAAATTTCCAATGCTTATAAATTCTATGAAGAAGCGAAAACACTCAAACCCAGGCCTTTTGACCTGGGAGCCCATGCTTGAAACTACTGCTCCCTCATTCTCTTAGAGGTGATTATGGCAGAGAGTGGCAGGATTCATTCACTCTGCCACAATCCCATCCTTCTCCCTCTACTCACAGAATCAGCGATGTATTTGAAACGTGTGTGTGTGGTGGGGGGGAAGTATGCAGAGATCCCAGTTGGGTACACAGAAATTTTCCTAAGTGGTGATTTCCCATTTACATCCTGTCCGACAAGCTTATAATGAGTTAATAAGTCTTTTCCCTCTTCCTTTTTCCTTTCCTCCAGTCTCTCACTTCTCCTTTTCTTTCAGTTATTCATTTGCCCATCCACTTATTCAGTAAAGGTTCAGAAATGCCTCCTCTGTGCCAGGCACTATGTTGTGTGCTGGAGTCACCAAGACAAATGAGAGATGGCCACTGCCCTTACACAGCTCACAGTCTAATGGCCCCAGAAGTAGAAACAAAGAAGGGCATGGCATTTCAAACACTGCTTCCATGCAGAGGCACTGGCTCACTGGGGACAAGGGAGAGAATCCCGCTTCACAGCACCAGGACTTCCGGGTCCTAGAAGCCACGTGAAGTGGATGATGAATGTTTTTCCTTGTGAAACACTCTCCGAGCTACTTAGAATTCCATAGATTTGTAGGCAAATTGTCCTTTCTTGAGATTCCAAGAAAGGCCAAGCATGAGGCTCCTTATTAATATGTGAGTAGTGTAAAAGAGACTTGAAAGTCATTTCTGTGTAAAATCATATCTGATTTGAATGTTATCTTTGGAACATTATCTCCAAATGGCTTCCATCCCTGGTTGATTGAATGTCTGCCTGCCACGAATGTCATTGGTTGTGTGTGCAGAAACTATCCACTAATATTAGTCTATGAATATATAATGGATTAATATTCAGTGATTCATAGGCATAAAAACATTAGAAATCATCTCTAAGTATCTGCTTTCACAAAGGTAGATTTCAAAACAATGTGGTATGATGATTTGGAGATTTGTCAAAATGTCCTATCCCTTTTCCAAAGCCACTTAGACCACAAGTGGTAAATCCAAACAAAGGATAAATATCAAACAAAGGCTAAATATCATAATTTTTAAAGACAGTGAGTTAGGGACAATGCCTGGCTAAAGGAATTTCCTGAGATTTTTCAAGATCACTAATAAAAATTGTATGGCTTCTTGCACCTTAGGATATAAAAAATGCACCATGTAGAAAACTGGTTGTTGAAAAACCAATCATAGGAAAACCTGGGCAGTTGTTTTTATTCAGTTCATCCAGGCATTCAGCAAAAATAAGTCTTTTCAACCTATCACATACCAGCAAGGAAAATGAGGAATATACAAAGTTATATATGTCAAAGTCCTTGCCACCAGTTATTACTTAGGAGAGATAGAACCTAGATTTTGTAACTATAATCAATAGAATACTATTTCCAAATTAGAAATATGACATGTTATTTTGCTAATTGAACATTTAGCAAAAGACTGATGGAATTTTAAATTCATTCTAATGCTTTTTAAATCTGGGAGTGAGGAAGTTATTAGCACTTTTATTTTTATCTCTGAAATGTATCCTTTTGAACTCTGAGCTAATTTTCTTTGTATCTTAAATACCCTGTCTTCCCACCATCAGGGGAAGTAGAGGAATGGTATCATCTAAGAATACATATATATATATGTATAACAGGATATGCAAGTGGCTTAGATTAGCTGGAGTGTGTAGGAAAAAGAGCCAGTAATGCTCAGATTGTGGTGGCTTTGAAAATCTACCAAAAGAGTTTGCACTTGAGACCCCTCCAAAACTTACCCTATGTATCTCTTCATCCGGCTATTTACCTATATTCTTTACCAGATCTTTTAACAAACTGGTAAATGTATTTCCCTGAGATCTATAAGCTGCTCTAGCAAATTAATTGAACCCAAGAAGGGGATTATGGGAACCTCGGATTTATTAGTCAGAAGCACAGTTGACAATGTGGGTTTGCAATTAGCATCTGAGGTGGCATGGGAGCAGTCCTGTGGGACTGAGTCCTTAACCTGTGGGATCTGATGCTATATCTAGAATTGAATTGAATTGAATTGAGTTGAATTGAATTGAATTGTAGGACAACCATCTAGTGTCACGGAATTGCTCGTTGTGGGAAAATCCCCATCCATACAGCATCAAGAGTGTGTGAGTGCAGTAGTAGCCTCATAGCAAAGGAGACACATAGGAGGAAGGACTGGAGGTCTTTTCCAACTCAAGAGGTCAAGGCATATTGTGGGTGAGATACTTTTTCATAAAAAAGAAATATTAGTTCTACCATAGACTCAAATTATTATTATTAAAATGGTTTTCATGTCAAGGAGCCAATTATAGGTAATCCATTGGTAAGGCAGCCACCACTAGATAGTGATTGCTAGTGAAGCCCTTGGGACCCAAACGCAAGAGTCCAAGAGTTACTTGGTGAGACATACTCATGGAGAAAAGCAGTTAGGAATTGGGGAATCAGACCATGAGAGAGCAGAGCACGGGAAGAGGAGGAATCAAAGGTGATTCCGAGACTGTAAACCTGTCACTCAGCAAAAGGATGATACCACAAAGAAAAAGTCAGGAGGATGTTTAGTGGTAAAAATATTAGTACGGAGGTGCCTGGATGGCTCAGTCAGTTAAGCATCCGACTATTGATTGTGGCTCAGATCATGATCTCCCGGTTTGTGAGTTCAAGGCCCGCATTGGGCTTTCAGCGCAGAGCCTGTTTGGGATTCTCTCTCTCCTTCTCTCTCTGACCCCCCCCCCACTCTGTCTCTCAAAAATAAATAAAATAAAAATTAAACAAAATAGTATGGATTTTAGGTATGTGGACTTAGGGATGCTAGTGGGATATCCAGGTTGGGATGAACAGCCCACCATTGGGAAACATAGAACAAAAGCACAGGAGAGAGGAAATGAAGATTAGACATTATCGATCTAGCTATTTAATTAATTGTTAATTAACACTTTAATTGTTAATTAATTATGTATTAATGAGAATGGAGCTGAGATCATCCAGAAAGAAAAAAGAGAGGCCCTGTCTTGTTATATTGGTTTTTATCTTTCACTGCAAGCTCCACAAAGATCATGAAGAACATTTAAGAGGTTTTATGAAGGCATAATTTCTCATTCATCTCTGTACTTCTAGGACTGCTTACCTCTACCCTTACACTCAATGTCCCAAACATTCTCAACCATTTTTAGTGCCAAGGGCACAGAATGATCTTTCACTTCTTCCAAGAACAATTTCCTTTCCTCCTTGATCTAGTTGGCCTCATTTCCTTTTGAGTTGTCATTTATTAGTTGTTCTGGAAATGTTTCCTGGTCCTCTGGGTTAGATCTTCAGATCACCCAGTAATACTACCAAAATCCTTACTTTATTGTACTTTAATCATTTATTTACTGCTACTTACTGGCTTGACTCCCTGGGCTTTCTGAGGGAGGGATTTCTGTTTTGTTCATTATTTTAAGCACCTAGAACAGTGCCTGGCACAAAATAAGCACTTAAAAATATTTGTCAAGTGAATGGATGAATGGGTTGATAAATAAATGAGAGGCAAATAACAATAGCTATATACTTGCTTTATAGCTCCTTAATTACCTAGCATAAATTTGGGCTTAAAGAACACTTGAGGGGACAATTAGGTGACAACTATCTTTGTTAAAATGGCCTGCTTTTTAAATTACGGCAGCAAACCATGCAGACCAGGTATGGAAAATATAGGTGGACCTTAAATAAATATGTAAAATATAACCAAGTACACCACTGCTTGCATCGCCAGCATCCTTGAGAAATCATCTGACCCAGGAAATGGGCATTAAGACCTGAATAGCTATGGTTTGTATACTGTCTCAAAACTGTCAGGCACCAGCTCTAAATACCTGAGTTCACACAGAATCAACAAAACACAATCTTCTTTAGGAGAAAGCATACCTGTCACAAAGACGCCACTGCCCCATACGGAGAACACCGTGGCCTGGAAATCCCACAGCTTGGAGGACTATCGGAAACATGTCCTTTTCTGCGGGACAGAAGTTATCCAGGTCAAGCCGTCTGGGCAGGGGCCAGTGAGAGCAGTTGTTTTGCAAACAGGTTAGTAGATTCCACTTTTGTAAATGTAGTCCCTGCTTAGAGGTGGGGGAGTTGGATTGGGGAAATTAGGTTTAGGATTATGGAGTTTGCCACCTTCTGGTAATAACAGTCATACTTGTTTCTAGTCAGATCCTTATTTATTCTAAGTTGCCACCATTTCCAACCTCACTGGTTCATTGTTAAAACCCTTGTCTAAGATGAAATACATCGATGATACAGAGATGAAATACATTGCCTCAAAGGCAAGACTGTGTTCTTGTTTGTTTGTTTTTTATGTCCCCAGGCTTCTTTCCTTTTCCCTCTATACCAACTCTAAGTGATTCCCAAGAAAAAAGTTCCAACCATTATCACCTGAGGACTTTCTCCTTTCAAACTGCTGCTTGCTGGGATATTTCCAGGTCCCTGCTGGATGCCTCCCTCTGGGTTCCCTACAGACACTTCAAAGTCAAGGCATCGAAAGGACTTATCCTCCTCTTTCTGTCGACAGCATCACCATCTAGCCGGTCTGTCCACATCACCTTTAGCTTCCCACTTTCTCCCGTACCAAGTAGGACACCACATCCTGTCAATTCTACAAATACCTCCTGAGTCTTGTCTCCCTTTCCTTCATCCCTAGGACAGTTGGTGTTTTGTCCAGGCCTTTCATCATCTCCTGTCTAACCATTGCAACAGAAATATTCTCTTGACTGTTCCCTTTCAGCTTTTGCCTCAAATACTTTGCCTTGTCTTTTGTTCCACCTCCCCTTGGATCTGCTACCAAGTCATATTTCTAAAGCAGAATTTGAAGCAGTTTACACACACCATGCTCAAAAAGTTTTCAAGACTACTAATCTTACTCCCGGTCTTTCACAGGACATCACACAGACAACACTACCCCTGACCTGTGTTTCTGCCAGCCACATATGCACAGATCCAAAACCCACCTTGAACTTTGTTGTCTCTATGTGTTAGCCTATGATTCAATTGTTCTACCTGATTTTTTTTTAATTAAAAATATCAAGTTTTGCTTCAAAGGGGTCAGTGGGCATGAGCTTATGAATGGAAATCATGGGAACCACCTTATCTGAGCTTGTAAAATGCTGAGGCAACAAGTTAGAGAAAACTCTGCTCTTTTTCTCCAAAGCCTACAAAGCCATGTTTGAGGAGACTATATGTTTACCAAGCAGTGGGATTAAGGCGTGTTTCATACAACAGTGGTTCATATCTAGTAGCCCCCCTTTTGTTGCCAATAACTTAGATTTTAATGAAGATCTACTAAGTGCTATGCCCTGAGGGCTAAAGAAAAAAATTAGGAGACATTCCTTACCCTTAAAGAGGATTGTGGTCTGGTGCAGGAAACAGTGTGGAGTTAGAGCTAACTAAACACAGAGCAATGATAGATGTCACATGATTAAGTGTTACAGGGACCCCAAAGAGGGGGAGAAATTATTTTTGATAGGAAGTGTGGGAGTAGAACTCTGAAAATATTTATTTGATGAGGCGGCATTTTGAGCCAAGCCTGATAGGATGGGAAAGATTTAGCCAGTCCTAGCAGAAAGCTAAAAAAACATGCTAATCTATTTCTGCAAAACACAAAAGAAGGACTGCCTTGGAGTTTTCTGAGAGCAGTGAGCAGTAAAGAGATAAGTCTAGCAACACAGGAGTATACTGAGGGTTGACAGGATCTGGAATGCCGTGCCTAGAAATTTTAACTTTATTGCAAAAAATCAGGGGTTCTGGAAGGTGTTTGGGCATAAGAATGACATGATCAGAGGTATATGTGTTTAAGAAATTACTTGTTTTGTGCTTTCCTTTTGTCTTCATTTTCTATTATTTTCAACACATACTTGAGCTTTAATGTCTTCTCTTAGCAGCTCGTCTTCTCTGGTGACTCTGTCTGTCAGTCCTCAGTCTTCTTTTCCTCAATCTTATGCATGAGTGAGGAGCTTCACTGTGTGAGCCATTGTAGCACTGACTTCCAGAGCAAGAGAAATTGAACAAGGTTAAGTGAATACCACTTATTGTTCCTAGTGACTTGTAGGGATAATAAATGTAAATATAGTTTGCAGTGATGTCTTCATCCCATATTCAGATGACACTATTAACCAATCCTTAATTCAATGCAAATCATTTTGGGTGTCGTGGTAAACTGTATTAAAGGAACTTACTCCACCTGTGATTACCTTCATGCAGGTTACAATACTGCCAAAGGGGACTTGGTGAGATCCATCCTCTATCCCCGACCTCTGAACTTCAAGCTATACAATGATGCCTTCAAGTTTATAGTGTTCCTGGCCTTCCTTGGCATTGTGGGTTTCTTCTATGCCCTTGGTGTATATATGTACCATGGAGTAAGTACTGGGGGTAAGGCTTTTTAATGACATAGCTTTTTCAAGGATCCTCACCTAACTCAAAAGGGTTGGATAAGGTTCTCTCTTAGCCCCATCATTCTGTGGATCAGTTCTGTCCAATAGAACTTTCTTAGATGATGGAACTATTCTATACCTACATGGTCCAATTTGGTAGCCCTTAACCACATGTGCTTATTGAACACTTGAACTGTGGCTAGTGTGACCAAGGAAATGAATTTTCAGTTTTACTTCATTTTAATTATTTTTAATTAATTTAAGTAATTTAGTGATTTGATTATTTAGTTAATTTAAATTCAAGTCGCCATATGTAGCTAGTGAAAATTGTATTGGATGGCACAGCTATGAAAAGTTGCAAAGTTCATGACTTCTTTCACCACTTGGATGCGAATGAGAGGTTACTTCATGTGTGGCATTGGTAATACCGAAGCCCAAACATCCTCAGAGGAAATAGGTGTTTCTCAAGTCTGATAGAATGGAGAGGATTTAGTCAATCAGATCAGGGAGGAGAAAGGGCATGCTAGTTGGAGTGAGAAAAGGACAAAGGAAGAAATGCAGATGGGTCTTCTGGAACCAGCAAGCAACTGAGAGATTAAGTCTAGCAAGGTAAAATGGGTCACATTGAAGGGGATCTTGAATGCCGTGCTTAGAAATTTGGATTATTTGAGAATGCTGAGATATTTGAGTGTGTACATTGTCTAAGGCATACCCAACATACCATGTACCCAGTGAGTTTTTCTATGTTTTGTTAGGTTCTAAAATAGAACTGGCTGTCCACTTTTACAGAACTATATGCTGCACGGATCCCCACTTCCTTTTAAACTTCATAGTGGTCTGGTTTTGGTTTGTTTGAGCATTTCTCTTAACAGTTGTGATGGCTGAAGGAAGGGTTCTCACAAATGACCTCTGAGGTCCTTTCTGGTCCTGAGAGTGTGATTCTTTTGTGAACTGTGTAATCTCTTCTTTAAGACATACTGGGATGTTAGCAATGTGGGCTCATTGGGAAGAAGAAAAAAAATGTAAATAAAAGGGTCCAAACATAGGTATGAAACTGGGTATGGGTGACTTAATTACAATACCCAAATTTAGTGCATTCTATGTGTGTGTTGTCGGGGAGAGGGGTAAATATCTCGTCACAGAGTGACGAGAATTTCCAGGCAATGTTCACTCTCGTACTTGAGCTCTGGGTAGTCATTTCAGTCTGATATAAGCCTTCAGGCAGCATTTCTAGGTCAGGCAAAGGCAAAGGAGGCCAGGACATATTGGCACCCCTAGAAGGGACCCTGGAAAGAGCTGGGCAGACTGTTAAAGCAAGTGGGACTGGAACTTGAGGCACTGTGCCAGTTTCATCTGGGGAGCAGGAGCACTGAGCAGGAAAACAAGCAAAAGGCCCTCTTCTGTGGACCAGGAAGCACCCACAGTGATTCGGAATGAAGATTTCCCGGGTAGAACTCAACATCTAATACACACCAAAGCAGCTATACTAACTGTAGACCCCACCTTCTTGTGGGTCATAACCTGTGACCCTGCTGGCTTCCTCCATCTGTACTGTCTCAGGAATAGACAAAGCTGAGTCCTCAGTGTCAACACTTTGTGGCTGTGGTTGGGAAAAACAGAGAACGCTGGATTTTGTGACAATCTGAGATTGGACCAATGATGTATCTAGCAGCCTTTGATATTGAACTTGAATCTGTATTTCCAGTACTCAGAAGAGGACTTTAGTGGCTAAAATTACGGTTAATTTCATAAAAATCTAGGGTAAGGCCATTAATTTCTAGAGAAGGTGAAAAATAAAACAAGCCATGCTGTGATTTGATCTAAGCCCTATTCTTATCAGCCATGTGAAGTTCTGTGGACCCGCCTGGGATCTTGACTCTATGAGAATTGACTGGATACTATAAGACACTGGTCACATATTTGTGGCCCCCGAGTGGGACAGCCTAGGGTTCAGATCCTCACCATTTAACTAGCAGATGGCTTGGGGAAGTTATTTTAATATTTTAAGCCTTGGTTTCTTTATCTGTTAAATGGAGAAAATAACAGTGTTTACATCCTAAGGTTGTTGTGAGGAGTAACTAAATCATTTATGTAGCCTAATCCAGCTCTCGCCCCAGAATGTGTGCAGTGAGAACAAGCTATTTTTACTACGGACTTTCCTTTAGCAGACTCTTGGTCATCATTTTTATCAGGTTACCATTCATTTAATAGTTCCTGTGTCAGAAACTGTGCTAGGCTCTATATCTAGAGATGAATAAGATGAACTTGCAAAGGACTTCAAAGATGTATAAGCCAAGCTGCTGCACCCAAGCGGTTTGGAAGCGACTGGGGGAGATTTATAACCCAACTGTCAAGCCCGTGTGTGAAATGTTACAACTCAAAAATGGTCTCAGTGCCTGGGGAGTCTAAGAGGGTGTGTTATGATGAGCAGAGGAAGGATGGTACTCTGGGTGGAGGGAATACCAAGCAAAGAGAAACAGAGTCAAAAAGGGCAGGGTGGACATAGAAAAAGGATCAGAGTTTCTTTTGTGCACAATGGGAGACAACTTGTCTGTTCCTTAAGCACACCCAAGAGATCTCTCAGCCCCACAGAGAGAGCAGCTCTCTTTAAATATTTTGAGCTTCTAGAACTCTTGGAGTGCTGCAGGAGATGGTGCTAGAAAGGGTGCCGCCCTGTGCTGCTAGGCTAACTTCCATGTCCCTCCCTCCCTAGGTTTCTCCAAGAGACACGGCAACCATGGCCCTGCTTCTCCTCACCGTGACTGTCCCTCCTGTGCTACCAGCTGCCCTGACCACAGGAATCGTGTATGCACAAAAGAGGCTGAAGAAAAAGAAAATCTTCTGTATTTCTCCACAGAGAATCAATATGTGTGGACAAATAAACCTCGTGTGCTTTGACAAAGTATGATCTAAACTTTCCTGATTGGAGGTTGATTTCAAGGCAGAGCAGAGCTGGGAAAGGCCTCCAACTGAATGCCTGGTTCACTGCTCTCATTTTACATATAGGAACACTGAGGCCAGAGAAGGTCACACAGTGGGCTAGTGTGAGACCATGCTCTACAAGCCCACTGTACAGAGTCCTAAGGAAGTGGATTAACTATATCACATCATAAATTTCTTCCCTATGAAATTTAATATTTTTTGCCCGTATTGGGTTTCAAAACAATCTCTTATTGTAATAACTTCTATGACTGACTGGCTTTTTCAGGCAAAAAAATTTGTGAGGAACATTTCTGTTCCCTGAAATACTTTGTCCTGTGTTTAATTGAAAATATTCCATTTTTCTCCTCTGTTTCTTTTAAGGAAAGGGAGGGAGGGGACAGTGCCTGTGTTAATGCACTCAGCCCCTCCTTTCTCCTTTGAGCCCTAGGTTATCAGGACTCAGGACTAGAAGAATGTTGTCCTGTAACTGTTTAGGGTTCTGGAGGTAGCAGGGGAGAAGTATGTCCAAATGGGAAGGATTGCTGCTCTGGGACAGGTCTAAAACCTCTTTCTGTGACTCTCCTGTGGGGGTCCTGTGTCCCTGGAGGGACCTCAGCCTCATCCACCTGCTGTTCCGATCCTGCCCTCTGCTTGGGCAGGCCAATTTAATTGTTGTAACACAGTGGGCCTGGCTGGTCCCTCCAAGTCTTCACTTTGTTTGTATTAGAATAATTAATTAAGGCTTTGACACTTTTTAATTAACCTACCTTGGCCAAGAGTCCCATTAATAAGAGGGTCCTTGCTCTGGAGAAGCTCGTGACTTAGCTGAGGAAGCAGGTACAATGGAAGTGTAAACCATGATAATGCAGTGAAATGCATGCTCAAAGAGGCATGGAAAAGCGTCGAAGTTAAGTTACCTGCCATGGATGGGAGGTCACCGCTGAGCCGTGGCTTTGGTTGTTAGAATGGGCTCAGAGATGAGCAGTTCAGAAGCACAGGGATGTCATGGCCTGTGGCATGTGGGTGTGGCTACAACAGGACCTGTGTGGTAGGGAATGTAGCTGGAGAGGAAGAGCCCAATTGCTCAGGGCCTGATGTGTCAAGCTAAGAAGTGGGGCCTTGTGAAGGAGAATGGGAGCCGTACCATTTTTTTAAAAGACGATCAAAGACATTTTTATAGGTGTGTTTTGTTTATTCCATCGAGGGCAATTGGTGAGAAGGAACAAAAGGGAGGTAGGACTGAGACAGGAAGCTATCTAGGGAAGACTGAAGAGATGGGTCATTGTCCTAAGCAAGGAGGGCAAGAATGGAGAGTATAAGACAAACTGGAGAGACACCATGAGTAGACTTGACAAGTCTTGGCTCCACACTGGAAGCAGCTCAGCCCTAAAATTAGTTCCATTCTATTCTGGCTGAGTTTCCTCTGGCAAAGAAAACCCTCAATCACCACTCCTCAAGTTAACCACTAGGGTTAACAGTAGCTTCTTTTAGTTCCACGGCCTTGGAAGTTTTCTGGTAAGGATTCCCATTATTTACCCAGCAGCCTCACTGGTGCCTGTAATATAAGAGGGAGATTTATAAAGTTAGGTTCGTTACATATTTGTCTTTTCCTAAAACTAATTTTTCCAGTTGTTCATTTTACGTCTCATACAAAGCTTTTCCCCTCCACGTCCTCATGTGCTCCTTTGCTAGACCAACTGAGGAACTGCTCCTCGGCACGCTTGGCCAAACCCCAGTGGCATGACAACATGTCATAGTGCAAAAAACACTGGGTTGGGAATCGGCAAAATGAGAAATCAAGAGAAATTTGAACTCCAATGATCTCTCGGTGCCTTTCCAGCTTGTACATTGTAAAACTCTACCAATATGGTGTTGGAATGAAGCACCCCACAATTAATCGAGGTCCCACTCTACTTTTATTTCCACTTAGAAGACATTCACCATGTGCTTCTTATTCCCATATATTTCTAGTTTATGTTGGTCTAAGTTCTCTAAAACAGTTCTCTCTTTTCTATTCAGCTCAGCCCAAGCCTGGGCTAGTATTTATGCTAAGAAGTTGGCTTTTTCTGTCTTATTCCCTTTACAACTGTAACTATAATTTAGTTTTCTTTCTGTTCATGGCTAGTTTTATAGTATAAGAATCATTTTCACATAGAGAAATGACACGGTCCCATTTCTGTTTGCTGCCATCTAATCTCTGTTTTCATGTTCAAAATATTGATGTGTAAAAATATAATCTGATCATCAGGGAAACATTTCAGTTTGCATTAAGCTGCTAACTCTTTTTGAAATGGAATAACTCAAGAGGATTTGGAATCTAAACACACAGGTTGGAACCCTCATAAAATGCAGGAGGGAAATGAAGCAAATAGGTTTTTTTCTATTGTTCTTCAAGGAGTAATTCACGCAAAGCTTGTTAGCTTTCTGTGAAGCCCAAATAAATTAATGAAACAAAGAATCCTTCATTCTTTAATTGGAAGTCCAGTATGGGTTTTGTCTTTCTGCATGATTTGCAAAATTTATTTAACATTTGTCATCTAGAGGGAGATTCTAGATGGGCCAGATTCTGGTTCTTTCTCTCCAACCTGCAAGCCACTGGACCTTGAGGTTGCTCCTTTAACTTCTAACCTGAGAATGTCCCTTCCCTATTTAGTCGATTGTAAGAATTAGAAGCATCGTAAGCACTTCATCATAAAGCGTTATGCCAATTTAATGTGCTCTAATGAAAGAAATGTCATTTGATAGGAAGCTAGAAAATTCAGTGTCTTATACAGAAATGACTGTAAAAAGAATGATGACAGAGACCTGGGTGTCAGTATTGAAAAGGGATACACCCCAGCACTTGGGAATGTTCTGCTCAGCCTTGACAGCGCTGAAATAGCGGGAGCCACATGGTTACTCTGACTGGGTGTTGGCCTCTTGCATAAAGACACCGGGGTCTGTAATTTATGGTGGGCTATGAAGCAATAAGCAAATTCAAAGTGCTGTCATAGTACGTAGTTCCATGTTGCTTTCTTTGTTACATTATGTGATAAATACTCTCCCATAATATAGCAAATCAAATCTCCCAACCATTTTCCTCTTGACAATTCTAACAATAAAACCCATTCATGGGCATTAATGAGTATTTATTATTAGCACTTCATTTCTCTCTAAATTTTCAAAGCCCTTTATCAACATTTCATTATCAAATCTGGACAGTCATCATGTCACCCATATTTTAAAAAACTGCTGTGAGCCAGATGGCAGACTATGAACTAATCAGTCTTAAAAAGAGAAAAATTCTGAACTCTGCTTTAGAAAGATAGCAGGTGCCAACTATAAAGTCAAACTCGTACTGGTCTTTATTGGATTTCCGTTCACTAAATGCTTCTCGTTTAACAACAGCAAGTGCAAAAATAAACACACAAAAGCAAAACACTAACATTTGATTGTAATGATTAGTATCTAGAATCATTTCATTATCGACACAGTCTTTTCAGGAATCATTTGTCACCTGCTGAATTCTTCCTTCAGGTACCCTTCTCTGATTTAAAACTTAATGCTTGCAAGAGTGCCTGAGTGGCTTAGTTGGTTAAGCATCTGACTGGCTCATGTCATGATCTCACAGTTTGAGCCCAGCATCAAGCTCACTGCTGTCAGCACGGAGTCTGCTTTGGATCCTCTGTTTCCCTCTCTCTCTGCCCCCCCAACTCAAGACATGCACACATGCTCGCTCTCTCTGTTAAAAATAAACATTAAAAACATATTTTAAAAAATAATAAAAAAAACAAAATTTAATGCTTACAAACAAGGACTTTGGACAACTAGATCTACTTTAATGTTTTGGGAGGTTGGGTTTTGTTTAAATCATGATATAACCAAAAGTTCTAAATCTTATGCTAATACCAATTCTAACTTCTTCCAGACTGGCACTCTTACGGAAGATGGGCTGGACCTCTGGGGGACTGTCCCTACTGCTGACAACTGGTAAGCACTTCAGTGAAGATGGGATGTAGGATTGGTGTAGCTACCTTGGTTCTATTCAAGTCCGTCCTTCTGGTGTCCCAATTATTCTAACTTGTTAAATTAAATGGGTTCTAAGTTCAGAGTCAGATGGGGAAAATAGGCCTTCAAACTCCACATGAAAAAATAGAACAAACTGGATAAGTAAGAAGCTGAATGAATAAAAAAGAGGAGCAAAGAGTGAAATCATAAGTGTACTTAATTAAAAACCACAAAGATTTGCTGGTGGTTATTGGACTGGGCGGGGTGGGGGGAGGAGTCCAGAAAAGAAGAGTTCCCTCCCTTCCCTCATGTAGCTCACATCTCATGGGATTGAAAGAAACAGATGCATTCATCTTCTACGCATAATACAGTCCATGGAAAGAGCTATGATTAAGGCACACATATCAGAAGAGAGAAGAAAAAATAATAATGATTGTTTGATATAATACACAGTCTTGGATTTTGGAATAACATAGCGAATAAATGGTCGAAATTAATTTTGGAAATGAACAGAATGAGGAAAAACGCCTGACAAAGATAGCACTTGAGATAGAATGTTAAGGGGTATATGGCTACCATTTTTACAGACACAGGTGAAAAGCTGGCCACAGGAGAGGGGAGAACAATCACAGAGATGCTACCCCAGAATGGATAGTGAGGAGAGGGCCCTTGCTCCCCTTCCTCACAGGGCTGAGATCTGCCCTCTCGGTCTAAGTACAAGATGCCTTGACTCTTCAGCTCTAGATATCCCCCCTTGGCTCTAAACAGTGGTTGAGCCTCTGTCATTGAGTCATGCAGGGGCTCTCCAGCACAGTGATGGGGCCAAACACAGCTCTGGCACGAGATAACAGCAGACAGGCAGTGCGATGTTGCAGAAAATACTTGGGTTCAACCCTACTCATGTGGTTCAGCTCCTGGTTGCTCAGATGGCCGGGCCAAGCTTTTGTCCGGGCAGGCACTGCTTTGTCTTCTATTGGCCAGACCAGTGAAAGGGGAATAGGATGCTTAGGGTTTTCACCCCTCCTCTCTTTTCCTTTCCCCAAATGCTCAGGTTTCGGGGTGTAGAAACCACTGTCTACAATTCTCATTTGGCTATTAGATGGGAAATGAGAATGGTAAACTGTACCAGTCTACCATCATAAAGGAAAATGAGACGCTGGATATCTATGCCAGGAGTTTCTAGAAATAGGGCAAAGGACTGAGTCATGAGAAATATTTCAGAGTCCAGGTGTGCTTTTCTTTTATTTTAAAATTTTTTAAAGTTTATTTTTGAGAGAGAGAGAGAGCATGAGTGGGGGAGGAGTGGAGAGAGAGGGAGACAGATTCTGAAGCAGGCTGCAGGTTCTGAGCTTACTGTCACCTTAGGCACTGACCTCAAGTAACCTGACAGAAGTCTCTGTGATTATATCCAGCCACTTAGACTTTATCATACGGAGCATGAGGAGCTCTGGAAGGATTTGAACATAAAGGTTAAGCATTATTGAAACTCTGTGTTGGCAAGATTTAAGGGGCAGAGTGTGTAAAATGATTTTGTTGAAGACTTTCATTTCTTAATCATCTTCTCTCCCAGTTTTCAGGAAGTGAATAGCTTTGCCTCAGGCAAGGCTTTGCCATGGGGCCCGCTGTGTGCTGCCATGGCCAGCTGCCACTCTCTGATCCTTCTCAATGGGACCATCCAAGGAGACCCACTGGACCTCAAAATGTTTGAGGGCACTGCCTGGGTAAGATGATAGTTTCTTGTTTTGGCTAAATGAGAAAAACTTGAAGAAATCCTTACTGAAAGTGGAAAAGTTTTTTAACTTTGGTTGAAGCTCAGAGAAGATTTGTAACAACGTTGAAGGAAGGTTCGACCCTACCTGAATTTCCCAGTATCTGCTCCCAAGAACTCTGTTAATGAGTGCAGTTTGAAATAAGGTTCCGTGATCAAATCGTTTGGGAACCTGCTGTTTTAAGAAAGTAAAATTGATTTCTTGACTACCAGATTTCTTTAGTATACTGTGGTGCATTGTGAATATTCAAGAAGGAATAGGATAAGCAGCATTTACCAAACCTTCTTGACCACAAAACTTTGACAGGCCAAAACATGGTACATTCTCTGTAACACTCACAGAGAAACAGTGGTCTAAAGCAGTGTTATTCAGTATAGTAGCCACTAGCCGGCGACATGTGGTTATCGAGTACTTAAAATTTGGCTATGCAACCAAGGACTGAATTTTCAATTTTATTCACTTTAATCAATTTAATATAAATGGCCGCAGGTGGCTGGTAGCTACTGTATTAGACAGTATAGGTCTAGATACTAACCTGAAGGTTTCCCAGTCCAACTGGATCAATTTTTTGAGCTGAGTGTGAACAGTTGAAGGGTATAAACCCATTCTCGTGGCTGTCATGACATGGTGAGCAGACCTCTCGACCCCATCACTTTCTAGCTGTGTGACCCCAAATCCAGAACCAAGATTCTGAGTCTGTTACCTCAGGTGTGCGTTGGTGATAATAATGCCTCACTCACCGACTTGTGGTAAGCACTGATCCTATGAGCCTACAGGGGCTGCTTGCATTGTAAAGTGCCCACCAAGTGAAAAGCATTCATTCATTCAGGCAGTCACTATTTAGTTAATTACGTTACTCTGCTCTCCAAAAACCCAAACCAAAACAAAACACGTTTTCAAGCTACTGACAATGATATCTTAACTACAGGACAGCATTTAAACAGAATGTTAAAGGAACGAAAACACATGACTGCAAGGACATGAAATACACCTCACAAAAAGGCAAATTTATAGATGTATAGATTTATAGTGGGGGGAGGGGCACCTGAGTGGCTCAGTGGGTTACGTGTCCGATTCTTGGTTTTGACTCAGGTCATGAACTCACGGGTTCATGAGTTCAAGCCCCGACTTGGGCGCTCCACTGGCAGTGTGGAGCCTGCTTGGGATTCCCTCTCCCTCTCTCTCTCCGCCCCTCCCCCCCACACTGTTTCTATCTAAAAATAAATAAACTTATTAAAAAGTTTTTAAAAAGTGTGTACTGGCAAAAATGTAGCTTTCTAGAAGCCAAAATAATAAAAGAGGAAACCTGGTAAACATGGAAATTTTTGATAGCAGCAAGCTAAAATTTAAGCATTTGCTGTGGAGAAATCTTCTACTTAAACACAAAGGGATAATCACTTTCCTGGATCTTAACGGAGAGGAATCAGTGTAATTATTACACATTGTCCTCACCGGCATCCTTCACGTAGACACAATGATGAGCTGCTTAGGGTCATTCTTACTATATGATACTTTGATCCTGGTTCTGACGGTGGCTCTTCTCCATCGAGGGGTGTTGGTCTATTTGTACACATGACATACAAGTTGGGGTCTTGTGCAGGAACATAAATTGCTAGGATTAGCTCTGTAAGAACTGTCTTTAAGAGCAGTGTTATCCACCCCAAGCAAAGTATGGAAGTGCAAAATGATTTGCAGAATTTAAAGCTAGGTGAGAAACTTTCAGTCTCGAATTAAATATCCTTTGGTGGATAGGAAACTGTCATGAAACATAAGGAGGAGGGAAAATATCCTTGTAGACCCCAATAATTTTAGTGCTACAAGGGATGTCAGAATATTTTTCAGAAGAAATTTGGGGAGAAATGGAGGCATTGTCCCCAACGTTAAACAGGTAAGTGATGGAGCAGAGGCCAAATGTCTCCTATTTTCTGATTTGTATATCTGACTGCCTTTCCTATATTTTAGGTTAATATTGGTTTCTCAAATGGTGTAACTTATACTGTTGCAACCTCCAAAGAATGCAAACTGTTTTCAAATATGCTTTCTAATTTGCCAGCAGCTAACTTGTTAACTCTCTAGCTAACCAATTAGGCTAGTAACGTAGATACAGAATAAGAATTAATCCCAGGTTTATCTCAAGACCCAATCCTAACTCAACTGAGGGCTAATGTGCTCAGCTATATTAAATTCTCATCCAATTGCTAGTCATACCATTCAGGAAGAGCCATTGGCTTGTAGCCGGCATTTCTTCCATCAATTACCACTTAAACTGTAGTCACAATATTTCTGGCTTTTTGACATTCTCCAAGGTCCTTAATAACACAACAGAAATTTGACAATGATGGTATTCAGATAATTAGCCTACAAGAGAAAATATGTGGAAGGGGCTTTGAAAAGTTTCAAGTGCTATGCAAATGAGAGGTATTTCTTTCTTACTATTTTGCTCTAAGGAATCTTGTGAATGTTTTCATTTTGAAACAGATAATGGAAGATTGTGATGCAGACTACCGCACATTTGGGATGCCAGGTTCAAACATAATAATAAAGCCAGGACCGAAAGCCAGTTGGGTATGACTTGCTTTTTCAAATCAGACAGCTCTTTCTCCTTGAAACTAACAGTGTCCATAGTTGGTTTGCTCGTCCCTTCATTCCTGAATCTATTTTTAAATTTATTCATGAACCTGTCTTATGCTAGAGCACTGCTCTAGGTGCTAAGGGATAGAGTGATTTCAGAGCTAGATGTGTGGGGCTCTGTGTTGGAGGAGTACAGAGGCTGGTAGAAAAATCCATATAGGTGCAAATCAGTGCAATACCCTGTGCCGACTGCTATAATAAAGGCTGAAGAAAGAGCTGCAGGCGTTCAGAGGTGAGAGTGAATACTATTTATGAGAGAGAAGTGCCACAGAGGAAGGGACCTGTGAACTTGGCCTGGAAGATGATTAGGATTTTTCCAGGCAATCAAAGGGAAAGGCCTTGCAGAACCAGACAACTTGATGAGGGAATCGCCGTCGAGGCAGACAGAAAAGTATCAATGTTGTGACAAACATACCACTTCATGACGTCCCTGGGTTCATTGCAGAGCAAGTCCTATTTGTTGGTGTGCATCTGTGAAATTTCACAAGCATCTTAAGCTCCCCTTTGTTGGTGCTGTCTCAGAGTCCCGTGGAAGCCATAGCCATCTTGCGCCAGTTTCCATTTTCCTCAAGCCTGCAGAGGATGTCTGTGGTCGCTCAGGTGGCAGGGGAGGATCACTTCCATGTGTACATGAAGGGTGCCCCGGAGATGCTGGCCAAGTTCTGCAAGTCTGAAACAGGTACTAATTGACCCTGTTCTCTCTTTCAGGAGGTAAAAATGTTTTAGAAGCCCAAACACACAAAGCACACAAGACTAAATGAATGTGGAAGTGATTGTTTTCTCAGTGAGTGAGAAGTGGGCCCAGGAGATCTGATAAGACAGAAGTGATCATTTCAAGGCCATGAGGCAGAGAGTAAATATCTGGCTTTGATCCATCCAGAAAAGCCCAACCACAATGGGGTATCAGGGAAGGAGATATGAAGCAAACATCAGGAGCCAGAACAGGAAGCTACGTAAGGGTGAGCGAACCAGGAACGTGTGAAGGGAATAATGGGACAGGTCTGGGCCCTGCACTCAGCCTGCAGCTGGGGCGCTCCGCCTGACACCTCTGGGGGCTGGCACCATGTAAGGGCCTCGTGCCGGTCAATGGAAGGAGAATACAGACAAGATAAATCTTTCACACACACACAAAGTAATTAGAGCAAATTAGACGGTATTAGAGCAATGCAATTGATCATTTTCACAGCAATTTCATCTTTCTGGGCCAGATTTTGAGCTGATTTGTATTGTCTCTTTGTCTTACAAACATATGCACTCTCTAAGCGGCAGCCCAGATTTGTAAGGATATTGTTGCATTCAAATGAGTTCATTTGGATAAAATTGGCCTTTTTCTCCTGATTTTCATCTACATTCTCCCTATGATTGCTGATAGCCATCAACTTGTGCACACAATTTTAGATTTGGCAAATGATTGCTTTAACTTCTCCCTCTACTTAGAGCCTTTTTTACCTTAGAAGCGGCCCCTTTTTCTGACTTTGATCTTCCGCAGAACTCCCATGACCTCTAACACTCTATCCCTCTATCCCTCTATCCCTCACAGACTGATGGACTGGCCTATATTTTGCTATACATTTTTTTTTTCAGTCTCACAGATGCAAGTGAGTATCTTCTTGAAATTTTAACTGGTGATTATTGCCCTTGTTCCCTGGTAAGGGTTTGGGCCTGTCACTTCTCACCTCTCGTCCTTCTGGTAGCCCAATTCTTATTTGTCCTGACCTCAGATCTTTGACATATGCTAATAACGTCAGTGATTTCTCCCCCTGTATTTAGGAAATAGAGAGCTAGGAGATGCCTTGATCCCCACCTTCTGGATCATTTTAGAATTACAGGAAGCTTGAGCTGAATGGGGACACTGAGGTCCACACCCTCTCATTCTATGGATGGGAAAATTGAGGAGCCAGAAGAGAGACCTACCAAGCCCAAGGTCAGAGAGCTAGTTGGCAGTAGAGTGGATACTAGAAATCAAGTGTTTTGCTACCTAAGCCACTACACTTCCATTACACTGTTCTTTTTAATGCTCTTCTAGGCATCCTATGAGCCATAAAGATTTCACAAATATTGTAATATTGGTAATGACTACCATGTCAAAATACACAAACAGCATTGTGTCGTCTGTCCTCTATAGCAGGGATTGCAAACTTTTTTGCAAAGAGCTGGGTGGAAAATAACTTTGGTTTTGCAGGCCACATGGTGTCTGTCTCAACTGCTCAACCCTGCCATTGTGACCCCAAACCCGACATAGATGATAAACAAATGGACATGGTTGTATTTCAATAAAACTTTATTTACAAAAACAAGCAATGGACCAGATTTGGCCTTTAGTTTGCTGACCCCTGATCCAGAGGATCAGCTGTTTTCATTTTATCCTTGTAGACATAGTCGTGAGGTCTAACCTTATTAAAGCCAGCCAGTGGAGTTGACACCCAGGGGATGAGCGGCGCATCCTTGGCATTCATTTCTGTCAGAATAATAAGAGCACCCTAATGAAGTTGTGGCTTTTAGCCAGAGCTGTAGTTTTTCTATTAAAATATTTTTTTTTTTTTTGGAATTTTAAAACAAGGTACAGTGGATCCCAGAGTCTTGCTCAGGAGGTGGGCAGTCTTCAGTGTGACCTTACCTTTACCTCTTTCCTCTCACCTGACAGTACCCAAGAATTTCCCACAGGAACTCAGGAAATACACAATACAAGGCTTCCGTGTCATTGCTTTTGCCCATAAAGGCTTGAAGATGAAGAAGCTTTCAGAAGTAGAGAATTTAGCCAGGTAAGGAAGTCAGATATCGACACTAGAGCAGGCTCTGTGTGTGTGAAATAAATGAATGTTGGAGATGGACAGAAGGACAGCTCCAATCACGAGGAAGCCTCCTGGAGATGGAAAGTCGTCTCATCCAATCTCCTAACTTGGAGCCGGGCAACCGTAAGCCACACTGGGGAAGACTGGTTGGAGGTAGAACAAAGATGGTAGTCCAGATCTCTTGACTCCCAGCTGTCAGTGAGCTATCTCTGCCCGGCAGTCCATCATCCAATCAAAAATAACCAACACTCCTTCAATCTTGGAACATTATGTGGCTGACTGGCTTGGGGGTCCCATGTACAAACGGGTTGAGAAGGAGAGAGTGGGCGCTGTGACACACTGACCTCCAGTATGCTTTAAACCTGGTTTCAGACCTGGAGATGTAGTGAGTCTAAGTTGAGTTATATGAAATAGGATTCAGTATTCTTAATTACATTAATGGATAAGATGTCCTCTTTAGAGTATAATCTGCAGTTTCTTTTCTCTTTTAATGTTTCTCAGTTTTTAAAGGTCATTTTTGAATTGTCTAAGACAAAGGAGTAGTGAAATACTGCGGAACACTGAATAACAAACTACGCATTATCTTCGATGTAGTGTTGCTGATAGAGAAACCCTCACTTATATACAATTAGCACCTTCACATAAGATGTGGATATCCTTGGTTCAATGTTACTGTTTACAAGCTATGTCCATGTGTTCTACTAGAATCTTTGTCCCTTCCTTGCACTGTGTCTATTTCCCTCGTCTCTCAAGTGTAGGATTGGATGATCTTTAAGGAGCCTTTCAGCCATGACATTTTAATCTTCTAAATAGAATCAGAAAGCTCATTTTGAAATCAATGAAATAAATTATGGCACTCTCAGATTTAACATTAAAGGTGTTAGCTATTCTTGAGCGAGCACGAAGACCCATAACACACAGGATTTTGTAATTTCTCAAGGCAAAAATTTTAATAACAAAAGCTAAGGTTATGTGTGAAGAAAAAATTCATGTAGTTTGACAAGGAATATTGCCACCACCCAGCTGCCACACACTAATGTAGCTGTGATGTTCTCATTTAAAAGTCACTGATGAGTAGACATTATTATAAATATAACAGAATAAGAAAGTGATGATCAAATGTGCTAGATTTCCAATCATCTCAGATTTTCCCAGAGATTATCAGGATCCTATTATGCTTCTTAAAATTTCGCTACTATTTTCAAACAGAGTAAGGGAAAAGTGTTTTCAGGTTTTTTTTAGAATCAAATTATATTTGCAAAGTTTTCGAATCAGAAAGATCAAAAACTTCTTTAAAAACTGGTGTGTCATAAAAGGGAAGTAGAAGAGTTTCTTTCTGTCTCTCTCTCTCTCTCTTTTTTTTTTTTTTGGAAAAAAATAAAACACCCACACTAACAAACAGAAGAAATACTTTGTCAAAATTCTCCCTTTCATTGGTTTAGCAAATTTCTATTGAGTTTGAGGGTGCACGAGATACTCTTTAAGGCACTGAAGATTCTGAAGTGAGACAATCTTTGCCCTCAGAAGCTTATATCCTAATTGGGAAAGATAGATAATTATACCATTTTACATGGAGTGATCAGGGAAAGTCCTCTGAAGAGGTGCCATTTGAACAGAGATATGGCATGAGGATATCCAGAAGAAGAGTATTGCAGGCAGTCAGAAGAGTGAGTGCAAGGGCCCTGACACAGGGATTTGCCGGGAATGTTGCAAGGTAGCAAGAGGCCCTAGTGCTTGAATTGGTGGAAAAGGGAAGAGTCCTCAAATAGAGACCAAAACTGGAAGAAACTGGTGGGACGATTCTGTGTTTTAGTTCTGGCTAATGGGAAAATATGAATCCAATGTATAATAGACAGCTATGAAGTTAAATGATAGAAATTTAACACATTCTGTATTTAGGTAGGTCTTTCATAATATTCTCTGAGATCACTGAGGCAGGATTCATATCTGATAATCTGAGTACTCAGCAAGTGCCCAATACAAGGTCTAAAACAGAGTGATTGGTGAGTGGACTTTTGAATGAAAGATGGAGTAACTTGTTCTGTACTCCAGAGAGAAGTTTCCTCACTGTGTTCCCATCTAAGTTTGAGTAATATTTTTCATCAAGAAATCCAACTCTGCTCTTTCTCTTGAAGAAGGTTTACTGACTGCGTGTTTATTTCTTCTATCTCCCAAGTCCTACCAGCATGATAGAAAAGAAATAACATCAAAGAAAACTAGAAAGGTGATTAAGTGCAGACAGGAGATTTCTATCATTTCTGTAAGATGAAAAATAGGTGGGGGGCGGTGAATGGAGTCTGAATCAGTAGGGATGGAAGAAGTGTGGTCTACGCCATGACAGAGAGAGAGATGGCGAGAGGGAAGTTGCTCCACCCTGTAGAGCCTGACAGGCAGAGACTCAGCTCTATCACGTACTGTGGAAGGTAGACGTGGGACAGGACTGAACATGGGAGATTGTACCCAACAAGGTTAGGTCCCTAGGTCTCCAGCTCCTCCTGCAATCTTAACTCCTCCCTGGGCAGAAAAAGGAACAATGCGAGATTCAGAAAGAGATCTTGGCCCCCCACGTTGACTTTTTAAACAGTCACCTGAGATTTATTCCATTCCTGAGGTGAGTTCCTATAAAATGAGTGTAACCCAGTTAGACTCCAAGCTTCCAATTTCAAATTCTGATAACTTTTTGAAGGCTTAGCTGATATCATATATTTTCTGGAAGTTACAGATGGAGGTTGAAAGGAATGATTCCATATTCAACTGTGACCGTAGTATCCCGTACACTTACTAAATGCCTAACTAAACTGATTACCAGGTCACAAAAAAGCTCTTTGAAATTAAAAACAAAATATGTGTGATTAACAAAAATTTTAAAAACCAGAAGAGTTGATAGATAAACACATTCTTTTAAAAAATGGAGTTTAAAAATGGAAGAAGTTGCTAAAAGATATAAAAGTGGTTGCCTCTGGGAAGGAGAGGGGGTGAATAGGGGTGGAGACAGGGACTATTGGTTTTCATCATAAGCTTTTGGGTTCTTTTTTATTTTTAAAACATATGCATGCGTTACATTGATAAAATTTAGAAAAAGTTTTTTAAGGAAGAAATAAATTCAACCATCAAGACTCCGTAAATAAGCTTTAATATTTTCTCCTGAATCCCAAGAGAGAAGGTGGAGTCAGACTTGACATTTCTGGGGCTTCTCATAATGGAGAATCGCTTGAAAAAAGAAAGCAAGCCAGTCTTGAAGGAACTGCATGAAGCCTGCATCAGGACCGTGATGATTACTGGTGTGTACTTCTGGAGGCCTGACACGTTCAAAATATCCCAGGCGTCAGAAAAAGACCATGTGAGCTAAGTGGGTTCATGTGGCTGAGGCAGAAGGAAAAATACTTAGCTGTTATGTGTTACTGTTCTTTGACTCCTTTTCTTGCGGCACAAGTGCAGCAGCCCCAAGATGACTGTGAGATTTGGTAGCAGAGACCATACTTCATTCTCTTTGTCTAATGCCCCTTCTCCCTACTTGGGCTTGGTCCAGAGTTAATAGGCTCACAGTAAATGTTTAAACACAAGAACGGATATGTGCTCATCCAGAACCCCCGTGAGACGTCTGTGTAAAGTGTGTAAAATTCTACTTAGCTGTCCTTCAGGGCTGTAGGGCAGGCATAGCATATGCTGATCCAGTCCACGCATGGCCCAGCCCTCAGTGTTCTAGTCTCTGTTTGACTGCAATCCAGATCCCCAAAATGGTTGCATGCGATCAGAGTGGGCCCGTGTTATCTTCACCACTTGGGGCTCTCAGTCTTGTGAGGGTTCATCAAAAAGCATGTAACCATTTCCTTATTCATCCTTGCATGTTTTGGAAATATTCAATGTTGAAGACATGATGCCATTGTGGCAGGGAGATGCAGACATTGTTTTTGACCACTAGAGACAGACAGGCTTGGGCAAGAGGGACAGACAAATGGTTATCAAATAAGGCCAAAAGTGGGAAATGCCCCACAAAGAGCACCAATATTGGGGTATGCCCACTTAGAGGAGGCAGAGCTCAATTTGAGCTGCTGAGAGATTTACACAGAAAGCAAGCTGACTCTCTTTGTCATCTAGGTGACAACCTTCAAACAGCGATTACTGTGGCAAAGAATTCTGAAATGATTCCTGGAGGAAGCCAAGTGATCCTTGTTGAAGCCAATGAACCAGAAGATTTTGTTCCTGCCTCTGTGACTTGGCAGCTGGTTGAGAACCAGGAGAATGGACCAGAGAAGAATGTGAGCAAATGTTAGAAGGCCCCTTGGTGGCCTGGGCTGATGGCATTCAGCCCTGGCCTGGGCAGCCTTCTCTGGGCGTTAGAAGTCACCAAAGTCAAAACCCTTCACAGCTGGAGGTTCTGAAGTTTGCAAAGCATTTAGCATTTCCACTAGCACTTCTCGCCCTGGCTGCATGAAGAAATCACCTGGAAGAGTTTTAAAGCTTCCAGTGCCAAGGTTTTACTGGTGAAATCCAAATCTCTGGGTTGGGAGCTGGCATCAGCCCATGATTCCAATATGGCTGGGAACTTATGTCCATATTTCCCATTTGACTCTCATAGTTGGCCTATACAGTTGACAAACTGTTCAATTCACAAATGTGAAAACTGAGGTCCAACAAGGTAAACTTGCCCAAGACACACCACTGGCAAGTTGCAGAGCAGGAAATCAAATTTAGGTCTGTTTGATAGCACCCAGATCCATGGGCATTTACTTATTTTTTTAAAGACTTTTCAGAAGTACTTTTTCTTTAAGTTAAAAAAAAATTTTAATGTTTATTTTGTGAGAATGAGAGAGAAACAGATTGCAAGCTGAGGAAGGGCGGAGAGAGAGGAAGACAGAATCTGAAGCAGGCTCCAGGCTCTGAGCTGTCAGCACAGAGTCCGACGCGGGGCTCAAACTCACTAACTGTGAGATCATGACCTGAGCTGAAGTTGGACGCTTGACCCACTGAGCCACCCAGGAGCCCCCAGATCCATGGCCATTTAGATGGTGCTGTGTTCGTGACGTTAAGTTAGCAAGTGTCAAGCTTTTCGAGATAGCAAGTTTCCTGTGCTTTTGTGAAAAAAATGGGCTGCAGCCTGACATTCCATCATTAAATGTGGCACCTCTGCCTGTCTGAATTCCAGATGGTTCTCCGGGTGATAAATTACAAAAATGCTCCCTTCCTTCAGGCTGACCAGCCCTTTGGATTGTTAAATGTAGAGTAGACCTTGTACAGTATACAAACTGCACAACTGTACAGTGACCCTACCCCTACTTGGCTCAAACCCCATCATATTGGCTGTAAAAGATGACAGCTCTATCTGTACTTTCAGCAGATTTCTGGTGCTTTATATCCTTGCAAACTCACTTGCTTCTGTGTCGATGCATGTTGCCTCCATTTCACTGTGTGATAAAAATCAGGTCTTCACTAATTTTTAACAGTCCACTCACACTACCCACTCACTAATTTAATACCTTTACTGAAGTTTTGGCCATCGCTGGGTAGTCTGGTTCCCTCCCACCACACTTTCCCTATCCAACTTTCTGTTGAAAGCAGAAGGAATTCTTTCCTTGCCTCATGTGGAATGCTTTAAGCATATTTTTGTTGGCTATTTTGCAGTTGGGAGAAGGGGCGTGGAAAGAGAGGGGTGTATCTCCTTGCCTCCCAATTCAGAATATCAAGATGAATTTCTAGTGAAAAGAATGTTCTCACCTTCTATGCTATTTGAACTCAGAGTTCTACACTAATGTAAGGACCCCTGAGAAATGTTGCATGAAAAAGCACGATCAGCTGTCAACACTGTGAGTGCATGTGCGTTCATCGGGTGCTCTCTCTTGGGGCTGAGCCAGGTAGAGCAAGATTGCAGTGATGGGAGCATATTGACAAGTGGAGGGCAGGAGAGAAAGAGCCGGTGCAATGGAACATAGGGCATGGAAGAGGAGTGGAACACCATGAAGGAACATGTTGCCTGTTGAGGTGGGGAGAAGGTAGGTGCTATAAGGAGCTAGGCTCTGAAGAAAGAGTCTGCCTATTTTACAAGGAAGAAATTGGAGAATGATTGGTGAGTGAATGACTGGTAAAAGATCTTAGGAAATAAAAGCATGAAGAGGAGAGGAAAGAGGAGGGAAGAATGTTTTCTACTCTTCCTTGGAATCACTAACGGGTACCTCGGAAGGATTTCCTCAGCAGATTGACATACATGTATTAACTCCTAGGACATGATCCTGAACATTGTGTTGTCAATGTCTCATATGTTCATATAATTTGGGAAGGACATTTTGAGTGTCTTCTTCATCGGAGTCTAGGTTCCATGGACAAATTGCACATTATGCATTTGCTGGCCCTCACACTATTGCATAACTTGAATACACTTCCTTCCATAAAACATAGGAAAGCAGAGACATTCTTTAAGAGCCCATGTGGAAACAATGCCCTTTTGAATTTAGGAAACCTGCGTTAACATTGGGAACAGTTCGGTGCCTGATGGAGCAAGAGGGAGCTGTTACCATTTTGCAATGAGTGGGAAATCCTACCAAGTGATATTTCAGCATTTCAACAGCTTGCTTCCAAAAGTAAGTACTGGTGAAATGAAGTGTTTTGTTTTGCTCTCAAATTATTGAGGCAAAAAAAAAAAAAAAAAAAAAAAAAAAGAAGAGAATAGTGAAGGTGATGATCAGTGAGGTTGTCTCAGATTTGGGGAAAAAACACCCCCAAAGGTGCTCCTTCAGAAGTTCCCCAGCCCTACCTGATCCTGCACATGCACATAACCCCCTCTTCAGAGTCTGAGCTCTGGTACAGCTCTTCACCCCCCCATGGCCAGCCCAATCCCAGTCTCCCTCCTCCTTTCCCTCCCCAGCAGGGAGGACCTCCAAATAGTTCCAAATGTGCTGCCTGTTTTGTGGGTCAGCCTCTCTCTGAAAGCCACCAACTCATGTCAGGTTGAGCTCTATTCCCCTTCCTGTCTGGATTCTTAAATTACAGCAGCAGGAAACAAAGACCCCGTGGTTTATTTTCAAAATCATTTGTTATCTTGTCCTCTGTGTGTCTATTTAAAAATAGTGCTGTGCAGGGTTGTGCTGTCAGTGTGAAGGAGATAAGTGGAGCACAAGCTGAGGGCAAGCAACCATCTGTTAGCAGTTTCTTGAAAATTCTGTCACCTTAACAGACAAGACCATTGAATCTAGACCCCAGAGGTTTCTAGAAAGCTCTAGTGCAGTACCTAATTGAGGAGATGGGGAAGCTGAGACTCAGAGAGTTGAGGTCCCTTGTCTAAGCTTTGGCCAGCTAGTGGGACCAGAGCTGAGAATGAAACGTTGGTCTCCACTCCTCACCTATCACTTTTCCTCTATCTATGCTGCAATTGTGGTGATAGTGTTTAGTAGAAAGAACTGTATTTCCTTAAGCATTTTTGTCCCATATACTCTGCTGCTTTTCAGCTATTATTAACTAGAGCTTATCCCATCTCAGAAAAATGGCCAGGAAAAAAGTCATAAAGTTGTGATGGGAGATGAAAGTGAAAGTTAAATATTAAAGCATTGAGTCCCCTTTCTCCCTGTCCTGATATTTGGGCTAACGACACACCACCTATTGCTATATTCAAAGAGTGGCTGGGAATGACTTTCAGGGCGGTTGTTTTTTTAGAAAAGTGTCCTTGGGGGCTCCTGGGTGGCTCAGGTGGTTAAGTGTCCAACTCTTGATTTTGGTTTAGGTCATGATCTCGTGGTTCATAAGATCGAGTCCCATGGTGGGTCCATGCTCACAGCAGAGAGCCTACTTGGGATTCTCTTTCTCTCTCTCTCTCTCTTCCCTCTCTGCCCCTCCCCTGCTCTCTCTCTGTCCCTTTCTCTCTAAATAAATAAACAAACTTTAAAAATTAAAAAAAAGTGTTCTTCATCCTAATCTTATTGCAGTAGTTGTTTTTCTCTTTAGATCCTGGTGAATGGAACCATTTTTGCAAGAATGTCTCCTGGGCAGAAATCTAGTCTTATTGAAGAATTTCAGAAATTAAAGTAGGTATTATTGCACGAAAGGAGAGTGTATTCATTATCTATTGCTGCGTAACAAATTAGCCCCACATTTAGTGGCTTAGAATAACACCACTTATTATTTTACATTCCAACGGGTCAGAAAGCCAGGTGTGCTGAGCTGAGTCTTCCGGCTCAGGCCTCTCACAAGGCTGAAGCTGCGTGTTAGGCAGGACTGCCGCTACCTCAGTGCTGGAGGAGGAGGTACCCGCCACCGACCTCCCTCACGTGCTGTTGGCAGGATTTAGTTCCCTGTAGCTGTTGGACAGAAGCCACCCTCTGCTCTTTGCTACATGGATCATTTCATAAGGCAGCTCATAGTGTGGTAGCTAGCATCCACAAGAGTGATCAAAAGAGAGAAGGAGAGAGATCACCATTTTTTATATCTTCATCTCAGAAGAGACATCGCATCACTTTTGCTGTATTCTCTAATAGAGCACTAATGCTCTAATACAGCACAGTATTCTCTAATAAGAGGCACTTCACTGAGTCTAGCCCACACCCAGGGAAGGGCTTTATATAACGTCTTGAACACCAAGAGATGGCAATCATAGAGCCATTTGGAAGCTGCCTACCCCATACAGCATTCCTTCTGTGGCCCATACAGCATAACTTAAAGGAAGATCCTCTGCTTGGATGTGGGGAATAGAAAAAATAGGGGCTTATATATCTCAGAATGAGAAAAATGAGGAAGTGTGTGGGTCATCCCTTGGAATTATTTGAGGTTGGTCCATTAGAAGATATGTGAATGATTCCAGGACCAGTAGGAAAGAGGTGGAATGATAGTCTCACTATATCTGGCCCTGGCCATGGTTTGGGTATGGAGGCCAAAGTAAAAAAAAAAAAAAAAAAAAAAAAAAAAAAAGTCCTTTTTTTTTTTATCTCCTTCAAAATATAGATAACCATGTACATCAGAGTGAAATGGTTCTTCTTGAGACCAGACCTACCTATAATTTTCTGGGAATAATTTCTGAGCTACATATTTCCAGAAAGTGAAAAGGAAAGAGAGTAGTGAAACTTCATATAATTACTGACAAGTAGTAGCTAAAATCAGGAGACTGCCTTTCACTATTATTTTGTGTTGCCAAAACATTCTTTGGGAAGTTTTAAAGAGAATGCCTGTCAACTCCCATAATGCCTTGAGGCTGGGTTAGTAGCCAGTGTTTAAGTGACTATTTTACTTACATGGTCATTATATGATAATGGGCGAAGAAAGTAATTTTACCCATCTCAAATGCCTAAGAAATTTTGCCAATTTATATGCTTACTTTTGAAAAGCTATATTCCCTTAAAGAAAAATCAGTTCAGGAAATTATGCTGTCTCGGAATGAACTGTCTTCTCGATTTCCCCATCTTATTCCTCCTGACTTTATCACTGACAATGCACATAAGGTTGTCCGAGTTGTCTTCTGAATTCAGGGAGCACTTGAAGATGTAAAATTCTTTGTGTGATATAGAGACTAAATATGTGATTTGAGCCTGAAGAAAAGGACCCACTTCAGCAAATGTACACAGTCATGACATGCGTGTGAGCCCATGAAATGTTTATAAGAATATTTTCGTATATACCTGCGAAATATTGGGTTGAATCTTATGAGTTTGTTTTTGACCATTTTTGACTTATAAAAATGACCATCTCTTATGTGTCAGTTAATCATAAGGAAACTGTCCAAGAACTTTATTTTTTGCCTGTATTGGTTTTGTTATTACTCTTCTATTCATGCTGTGGTGTTTGCACACCAAACTGGTAGAGATTAGGAGCATATGCTCTCATATCACTCCAGAATGCCTCAAGATTATGTGTATATGCTTTTGGTTCTTTCTGTTGAACCATTTCCCAAAGGTTTCTCATCCTAGTGTCTAAACTTCCAGTGGCATCAGCCACCAAAAAACACAGATGGATCAGGTTATTTGGTGCATCAGGTGTGGGAAGTGCTGTGATTATGGCTGCACACGCTTAAGCTTAGCCCTGATGGATACAATCACCCAGGACTTGTTTAGAAATGTGTAATCTTCTTGGTGGCCATCCTTGGCAAAATCACTGTAATTTTCAAATGGTGGAAACAACTTAAATACAACAGCCTTATTCCTCTGGGGATATTTCTCTCCAAGTCATTTGCCATGAGCCTGATGCCACGTGTGTTCAACACACACACATACATCACGTGTGAGTTGGTTGTGATGAAAATTACCCAAGAGAGGCGTTAAGGCATTAATGTTTTTTATCCATCCCCTGCAGTTACTACGTGGGCATGTGCGGAGATGGAGCTAATGACTGTGGGGTGAGTAGAACACATGAGTGGTAAAGGCCGAGTGAAGGAAACGTTTGAAGCTGATGGTTTAAAGTGTTGAATTATGTATAAAATCATGTATGCATAGCATATCAGTGAAATCGCAGACCAAACTATGTGGCTATTACAAACTATAGAGAGGCCTAAATTAAATAATTCTCAGCAGATGCCTTCCCATACACAAGAGAAAGCAGTACGTGTTTTAGACTCTGAGTGTTGAAGATATGGTTGAAATAATAGCCCACCTTGAAGACTTATGTGCGTAAGCAAATATTTTCAGTACAAAATCTTCAGCACAAAACTGAACGGGATTGCTTTGTATTTCCAAAGCCTACTAGATCCTTAGGATCTGGGTAGTTGTGCTCCTCTCTTTTTAAATATTTTCATCTAAGTTCTGTGAAAAATTGTGTTCACGCTTAGAGATCTATTATGAATTTTTCTACCTTATGCTTCACGAGAAGACGCTCGTTGTTAGTCTATGCTTCAAAACCTAAAATGAGTTACCCATTCCCATAATTATGTAGAAATCAGAACAAAACAAATCATGCTAAAAAAGGACATAGTCTCTGTCCCCCTAAAATTCATTATCTAGTGGTGGAAAGAATCATGCAGGGGCCCCTGGGTGGCTCGGTTGGTTAAGCATCCGACTTCGGCTCAGGTCATGCTCTTGCAGCTCGTGAGTTTGAACCCTGTGTCAGGCTCTGTACTAACAGCTCAGAGCCTGGAGCCTGCTTTGGATTCTATGTCTCCCTCTCTCTCTGCCTTTCTCCCGCTCATGCTCTGTCTCCCTCAAAAATAAATAAACATTAAAAATTATATATTAACCCAAGCATAAAACAGATGATCTTAAAATATGTAATAGAGATACAAAATACTAAGAGAGAATAGAGGGAGAAGGAACTATTCTAATGTGTATTGAACATGAATTTAGTATGTGCCAGCCACGGTAAACAGATGCTTTGCGGTTCTACAGAACTACAGAACTACGAAATCTCATTTTATGCTCATACAATTCTTATGGGATTAAAAAATTGACTCTGGCCTGCTTATTGGCCACTGTCTGCTCTACGCTCTCTCTGGGCCATTTCGAGTCTTGTGACAATGAATTAGCCTTTATTTTAGTGAGGCAACACAGGTCCTAGAAGGATGTGTGATAAGTACGATTCGGTCCCTGTCTCCAGTGAAGATGCTGTGAGCCCCGTACTTTGTCCCAAGAGTTAACTGGTTGGCTATATCAGGCAGCCCAGGGAAAGGTGGGGATTTGATATCTTTTCCTATCGTTCGTGAAGATGGTCTGCTGAGTGTAAGAACTGTTGATGAGGAAGACCCCCACACATACCCATCCAAATGCTATCACCTTTTCAGTTGACTTCTTGAATTATTCCTTCCTTTTGCTTATCACATCTACATCCGCACAAGCAATGCACACACATGCATATGAACGCACGCACCACTCTTTTGCCCCAGGAGCATCATTTAGCTGGCGCCTCTTTGGTTGATGACTTTCTGGATCTGGAGGCGGATAGTACTCCATGTGGAGGGACAGCGTAAACAGACACCCAGGGCTGGAAGGTTACAGGGTTATAAACTCACTAATGTGAAGAATAGCTCATGGTATTCAAATAGAACATGGCCCGAGGAGTCATGGGTGTAACGTGGATTTATCCTTCTAGGCTTTGAAAATGGCTCATGCGGGCATTTCGCTGTCAGAGCAGGAGGCATCTGTGGCCTCCCCTTTCACCTCGAAAATAGCCAACATCGCGTGTGTGCCTCATCTCATCAGGTAAGCCACTAGTTCCCTTCCACCCTCATGACCGACGGGCTCATTGTCTGGCTCTGTACAGAATTCAACCACAATTTAAAGTGATAAATGTCACACAGAGGTATGGGTACAGTGCTATCCGAGCACCAGTTAAGGGGCCATTTGTGCTGCTTGGGAATGCTGGTAAAAACCACAAAAAGTGACCTTTGCCGAGGCTGAAAGGATGAAAGGCTATATTGTATGGACAGTTGAAAGGTAGAGTTGATATTTAAAAACTGATTGCATTTCTTACTTCTCTCCCTTATCTTGTATGTTGGGTGCTTACTGGAACCTTCCTCCTGGGGATTGGGAAGGGTGAGGCAGCACAAAGAAAACACTCCATCACATAGCCTCCCCAGATAATGTTATCTCTCCAAGATACCAATCAGCAAATATCCAAAATGATCGCAAGACTTTTATAATCGAGGGAAGGGGAAGGAATTAAAGACCATTATTTTGTCAAGATAGCTCCTTCACCTCCATTCTGCTCTCATTACTGATTTTCGTCTCTACTCATAGTTTAAACGTAGTTAAGAATAAAATGTTAGGTTTATATTTTGTTCACAAATCATACTCTTCTGTTGCTCCCTATAACACTGTGGGGTAACTTTAGGCCATCTTCACGGCCAGTGGTTTGAAAGACATCCCTGAAACTTGAAGTTTATTCCAAAGGGATGAACATGAAGTTCTCCAGCATGTCCCCTGGTGCATCTGTGCATCTGAATGGGCACCTACTAGCAGAAGTTACTCACCTAAAGGTGCTAGGCTTGAAATTCTATGCCCGTGTCTGGTTGCATAGCAAATAGACGGCTTGACACATCTCTCTGATCTCGGGGTGCCTGTCCCTGTGTCCTTCCACACCCTCAAACATCAGCAGCTCTTCTGCCTCCAGAGCAGGAGACTCCTCTTCCTAACTCCCATGTTCTCTGCTTCTGAGAACTATCTGGTCCTTAGAGCCCTCAGAACTTCAGAGAAATCTGAACTCTCTCCTTTCTTCATCCATAGCCAAGCAAGCATTATGTTTTACTGGATTGTCTTTGGGAGACTGTCTCCAAGTCCTCTCCTTACTCTCTACTGCCTTAAATTTGGTTCCTAGCCAGTGACTATGAAATGAGAGTGCCCAGGACCCTGTCCCTATGTCAATACAACTCATGGAGCTTTTTAAAATATTGTGCTTGGAAATATGGTGGATAAAGGATGAGACAGATTTTGTCCTGGAAGACTCATGTTCCAGTAAAGGTACAGAGAGATAGAAATATAATCACAAAACAGAGAATCATCTGCCTGATCAGTGAGAAGCGCTCAACAAATTAGTTTCAAAAAAATTAATGCTCAAACAATATGGTAATTGTTCCAGTAGTTCCGATTGGTAACTCAAGCCAGGAGGGAAGGTTTCAGGAGGGGAATTGGGACTTGAAGGATGGATAGGAAGTACGTAAACAGGAAGGAGGTGGGAGAACATTCCAAGTGGGAGAAGTGGAGAGCCACATTTAGAAATGGGATTTTAACTGGAGAGTGTAGAGCCCAATAGCCCAGGCTTCTCAAGCCTCCTTAAGCCTCCTGTTGGGAGGCTTCTCAGGTGGGAGTTATGGAGGGTAAGCTGGAGCAACAGGTGTGTGGAGGGAGTTTAAACTCTTGGATGGTTGCACAAGTGCCTATTTAATCCATCTGAGAAGCAGTGCAATTTGAACTTCAGATGCTGTCTCACACACATGGCCCAATTCATTTGTGAATGGAATGCAGTGTTTTAAGATACACGCCATGGTGTAAAATTTCTCTAGCGGCAGATGGTTTAGTAAGACTCAAGGTGGAAGCTCTTTGCTTTTTTATTTCCTAGATTCATAAAAATTAGATATGGTTCAGCTCTGTTAAGCTCATTTTACCCTTGCTATCCTTGATGTATGCTTATTTCTGAGAAAACATCCTCCAGAGGGGCAGCGAGGTACTGTTTTAAATGCATAGGTCCACAGGTTTTCATTTGTATCTTTTGAAACATGACTGACTTGTTGCTAGAGTGGAAGTCTTTTAGGATAAGGACTGCACCTTATTCATTTCTGTATTATTGTGCCCAGCACTAAACTGGACACAACAGAGCACTGGATGAATGTTTGTAGGCTGCATAAATAAATGAATTGGCTTCTTAAAATTCATAATTATAGGAGTAATTTTGGAGACCCATAGTTTATTTAGAATGGCTTCTTGAGCCCTTCACAAAAGGAGAAAAAGGGTGAAACCACCAAGTTTATGTCAGAAAACCGTCTAGGCTTCACATGCCTGCCCCACTCTCAGCTTGTCTGCTGCTGCACCCTCTGTGCTGAAAACAAATGTTAGTGCCTCACAGCCTGGTGGAGAACATCTGCCCAATGCATCCTGGCCCATCCTTCCCAAACATTCTCATCCTGCCTGAGCCCAGGTGGTTATTTGTCTTTTAAGGTTTTCCTTCTCGAGTCCCCATTTCACTGACAAAGTCTTCAAGTAGCACTAATGCCCATGTCAATGTGGGGGTGGTGGTGGTGGTGGTGGTGGTGATATGGGCTGCCCCCCATGTGAATTCGCTTCTGCTTTGATGAGAGCAGGCTGCAGGAGGGGTTGTTTACCAAGTTCACCATCCCTCCATCACATGTTCCTGCCTCGTGTTGCTGTCTTCTTTGGCCTGTCATAACCCACCACCACACCAAGCCTCAGTTAAGGGAATAGCAGCCAAACAGGATTTTTCAAGGGGGGGTGGATATTTAGTTCTTAACCTGCGGTTTTTACTGTTGTCTTTTTGTCTTTTGAAGGGCACACCAGCTCAGATTATTACCATGGGTTCTCCCTGGAGTATGGAAACCAACAAAACCCAATTCATCTCACATATTGGAGGCACACCCACACTTTCTAACATGTAAAAGCACCTGTCCTTTAGCTTAATGTCTCCACGGGACTCCAAAACATACACACTTCAGTTCTCAGAAGCCTGTTGTTAGGATGTAAAGAGTCACAGCTGAGTCAATGCTTGACATTTTGTATCTCATCATAATGTCATGTGTTTCTACTATATGTGTTAATCTTTTTAATTCACTGAAAATAAAGACTGTGCCTGATTCATTTATATCCTCCATGACTCTTAGCACAATGCTGGTACCTTATAAGCCCTAAATAAAAGTGAGTCAATGAGTGAGGTCATGATAGAAGCTGAAAATGAATGAACAGATGAGTGTTTCAACAAATAATTGAGACGATGAATCATTGATTAAGTGAATGTATATTAACAAGCTATTAAATTTGAACTCCCTTTGAAATATAAAAGACTGGGAGATGTATATTATGCATAACCAGTTATTTTTATCTTTTCTTAAACAGAGAAGGCCGAGCTGCTCTGGTTTCATCCTTTGGGGTATTTAAATACTTGACCATGTACGGCATAATCCAACTTATTGGTACATCACTGCTCTATTGGGTATGAACCAAAATAATTTCTTCCCAGTTTTAATTGCATCTACATACTTGGTTTGTTCTTGGGGGTGTGGCTCCTACACAGGATTTAATGTTTTATAAATAAATGACATTTCTCAAAACAGATGTCTGCAAACTTCGGAACTTGACATAACTGCACATACAGCATGGAGCTAGAAATAAGTAGCTAGAGATCAGTTTTCTAGCAGTGCTGTTTTCTTCTAGATAACCTAAGATACTTGACCTCTTCAAGCATTTAGTTCTCCACTTGGAGTATGAAGAGAACTTCAGAACAGCGTAAATACAACTCAACAAGAAGTCGGTCTCCAACTATGGGCAAAAGACTAAGAAGAGAAAAAGAAAGAGAAGTTCTGGAATTTGACCTTGAAGGGCTCAAAAACTAGGAAAACTCACATACTGGAGCTTTACTTCTGAACTCGCCCAGAAGTTAGACACATAGACATGTCATTAGTAAAGGATTAGCATTTAAAAATTAAAAAAAAAAAGACTTTTGCAATTAAATGATAAAAATAATCACTTACAAATTAAATAGCTATATAGAAGGGATATGTATAAGTTGAAAATCTTCATTATTTCAGTCATAACTTGCTCTAGAGTAAAATGATCCAACAGACTCAGGGAGTGCTTCAGAGAGCATTTATTACTATACTGCTTTCCTGGGACATTTGAGACATGAATGAGAACCACAGGTCTCTAGCATCTGGTGGGCTATTAAGCACAAGAATCACACACAGAGGGCTAAGGGGCAACCAGGTGGGTAGAAACAGAAACTGGACTGGGAGTCAGAAAACCTAGAATCAAATTCTGCCTTTATCACTAAGAACATACAAGATCTTGCCCTTGACCAAGCCTTTATATGCCTCTGGGAGGTCAGGCTGGCAGATCCCCATAGTTCTATGAAAACTGCTTCCGGAACAAATACTGAAGCTGCCTGTGAAAATTCCTCCCTGTTTCGTGTCACCCTGCCTATATATAACTGCACCATTCTGAGGGGGAAAGAAGAGGAAGGATGTGAGAAAGAAATGTAAAGAGGACAGAGACTTAGAGGATGAGAACCATTGGGAACCCTTTATGGAGGATGAGGAATCATTTGTATCTTCTTAAAAATCTGAAATATTTCTCAGTTCAAAGTCTTCACACATAGAATTGGAATGATAGTCTAGCCTGAAGCCATTCATTCTGATGGTTTAGACCCAGAAAAGAGTGTTCCCCAGAGACCTTAAATTAGAAACTTCAGGGCCTTGGGTTCACACTCTAAAAATCCAGAAATATTTCTCATTTGCATAAATCTGGTCTATAATGGCTCAGACCAGGTTATAAGTTAGTGCTCAGTCAGCAGCTATGAAGCACATAAACAGACCTGACTGCAAAAGGTATTGCAAGGCAAATTTCTGGAGGTTATATGCTGACTTTTATATATGACTCCATAAATGTAAACTTCAAACAACTTCTATGTCTACACAGACCTTAGAAAGTCAAGCACACCAGACTGAAGTCTGTAATGGGCTTCCTTGGGAATAGTGGCAGTTGTTCAGTTTGTAAAAATGAATGGACCCCGAGAGAACTATTTGTGAACTCAATCCATGGATAGGATGGAGAGGAACACCTGTTGAATGATTTGAGGCTTGGATTTCAAATGTTTAAGCTTGAAGTTCCCAGCGGGTATCTTATGTCGAGAATTCAAATGTCCAGGCTGAGACTACAGCTGTCAGATTACTGTGGCCCAAGCCCGGGTGTTTCCCAACGGACTGACTCTTGTTGCTAACATGGAATTAAGTTAAACACTGGGAAAATAGTGATCTGGCTTCATTATCTACAATGAGATGCTAAAGATCATAGGTAAGTTACTTTCTTTTTAAAGAGGAGAGAAAAATAAGAGTTGCTTCCTGATTACATTCAGAAAGAGAGTTGGCAATAATAAAAATGCTACAATGGCAGAAGCAACATTTATATTTACTTTTATTTCCTTTCCAGCAGCTACAGCTCTTTGGGAATTACCAGTATCTCATGCAAGACGTAGCCATTACCTTGATGGTCTGTTTAACAAGTAAGTACTTCAGCAAAGTAAACAGCACTATTTGTATTTATTTACCCATGACATTCTAGAAATGCTCATACAAATAAAAGCTTTTGAGAAAGATACACCTTTACTACTGAAACCACTGTACTTGTGAATTTTTTGAAAGAGGTGTTGGCAGTAAGTGGAGGCTTGAAGTCCTGAGATTTGGCACTAAAACATCCTGATAGCAAATAAATCTTAGCTTCATAAAATGGTCAATGTATTCTGAGTTCCTTGTAGGTTTGTGTCTTGTACAAAGAAAATTGTACAAGAAACCTAGAAAGGGAAATGTTTAAAACCCAAAGGTCACTTTCCATTATTCAGCTATGTTTCACACTGATATGGAACCAGATTTTTGCTAGGTCTTTGACATGTTGAGAACAAATGCGAGCATTTAACTCTAGAAATTCTCTCAAAAGCAAGGTGTGACTCACAGCAGCTACTGCTCATTTCCTTCCTTTGCGAGGACACTGCGATAAAGTATTTCTTATCCAAGGACTCAGGGCTTCATACTAACTCTTAAGGGAGAAAGGAGACTGCCTCAACAGAGAGCAAAGAAAAAGAATGACATAGTCATCTTTTTTTACTTGTTCAACAATGAGACTGTCATGAAAACAGATAAAAAAAATCAGACAATGCAGAATATTAATAACCTTGAGAATTTCATGTAGCATCTTAAAACATGAAACGGATACATCAACCCTGTGGCAAAATTTACCAGTGTCAGAAACATAAGTGACATCAATTTCGATGCTTAAGGTGAAAATGTGTATTTGTAGTCCATTAGCCTATTTTTCTGTGCATTATTAATGGTCACATGACTGGAACATTATGAGTCAATGATATTGCCTTTGCAGTGTTGGCTATTTTTAAGCACTTTGTATGATTTACTTGTGAACATGGTTGATGATGCTAAATAAAAGAAGAAAAGAAGAAGAAGAAGAAGAAGAAGAAAAAAACCCACCAGGAACTTCCAGGAGCTAAGCTAGCAGTAGTAGCATAAAGGTGAAGGCTATGGCTATTCTCCACCACTCCCTATCTCTGAGAACTTTGGCAAATTATTTATGAAATAATTTTCTGACATGAAATGTTCTCATATGGTTGTGAGGATCAGACAAAACAATGCATGTGAAGGGTACAACACAGTGTGTCACACACTGTAAGCACTCACAGCAAGATGAATGATACCACCCTGCACCTAATCTCTTTTTCTTCTTTTGAAATAACTGGCTAACTCAGTGAGCCCTTGAACAGAGTTAGAATGCGTACAGCTAGGCTGATTGGTTCAAAATCCAAAAACGTGGGTAGTAGTGTTTGTGTTTTACTCCTCTGCCTTCAAACGCTATTGTTTTTCCATCACTGCAAGCCCAATCATCCCACGGGCACATCACTTCCTGGTCAATATCAGGTATTAAAATGATTTCATCTTCAGACATCAAAAGTCTAGGTATCGTAAATTCACATTTCGTGTTTGCATCCAGTTCAAACTTTTTCTTCCTCTAGATCAAACCTGACCTTGAAGCAAGCAGTGGGAGAGAAGGCCATACTCTCTACTTTCCTTGGGCCCCTTGCTCAGGGAACCTTGGAACAACAAAAGCAAATGGCCCTTTATACACGTGGGGGTATAGTAGTTTTGTCCTGTCAAGTACCCTCTAATGTGGCAGGCATCTAAACTTCAGGCAATTGGTATGGGATCACTGGTGAGTTTGGGGGTTTTTCAGATTCCTTTGAATTGCTCTGGACTAGACTCCTTCCTGACATGGGTGGTACTCTCTCCCTCTGACTCCCCAGGATTCCTTTCAACAATTGCCTGCTGGTGGTAAACACCACGAAGACTTTTTCTACTGCTTGGCTCCCTAGCCCCCGCAGACTGCCCCCACTGGGCAGATTCCTTCCAACACAGCCCCAGCCTGGCTAATTTCCATAGCATCCACTTCACCTAATGGATAGATATATAGCTTTCTCTCGCTGCTGCCCCCCGTCCTTCTCCTCTGATATTGCAACCGAAGGTGGCAAGGCAATCTTCCCCCTCAAGACACTTCAGGTCTCTCCTAGAGTTCTTATGACCTCCCCTAATTTTGGATTGGAGTGAGGCTAGGAAGATAACCATAATTCTTGCAGCTCTTAACAATTTCCTTTAAAGCATGGTTTTCTCTTATGTATTTGGCACATAGGTAATTGCTTGGGGGTAGGGGCATGGCTACACTTGAAGGACCAGTATGGATACCTCTGAGTGAGTACAACAGAGATATGGCATGATCTCTCTTTACATTCAGTTGGGATTTATCATTATCAAATATGAGATTCAGTAAAATTCCCCAGACAGAGGAAAAGCCCTATTCAACATCCTCTTAGATGTGTTCACCTCCTACTATATGTTAGGCACATAGGTGTCTGGGGCATGAAAAGACTGATCACTGAAGTATAGAGTTAGTTGGGGAGGGGGCTTCACACAAATGTATGAAGGAAATGAAAGTCAAAAGTAGTGAGTGCCAGAACACAGCAAGTGCTTTGGGAGTTCAGAGAAACGAGAGGTTATTTCTGATAATAGGCAGAGATGGCAATGGAGAAAAGAGAGAAATACTAAGGATGGCTTCATGGAAGAAGTAACATTTGCACCAAAATAGAAAGGATGGACAGATTTCAAAAATCTTTTCCCAAAGAAGAGCTTTTGAAGTAGAATGAGGCAGCATGAGCAAGAGAGAGCTGGGGCATGAGTTTTTCAATTTGACCACACTGTAGCGTATGTGAAAGGGAACAGCAGGAGATGCAATTTGAAAAGATGAGTTGGGTCAGATCATAGAACTTGACTACCGGGTTGAGAACCGTGGACATTCATCTGCAGATGTTAGTAGTCATTGACAATTGGATGATTAATATAAAATCACTCTCACCAAGGCTCTTTTCTTTCCAGGTTCCCAGGTTAGGGTGTTTAACCTCAAGCCTGAATTAGTATGGCACAAAGACAATACCATTGCATATTTAATTTTTTATGCACCTGCATATCTATATATACCCTACCTTGTTCTTACAAGATTTTAAGGTAACACAAAGGTAGCTAATAAGCTATATTAAAGGGGAAATCAAGCAGAATAGTAAAATGAAGTCAGAGAAGTCAATTAAGAAAATGTATGTCTTAAAGCTCAGTTTGACCCTAGTAGGTATAGGAGCCATTTTGAAAGGAATTTGTTCTAGCTGCATCTCTATCCTCTTCAACAAAACCCACTCAAATTAGATCAAGAAAATAGAGATAGGGGGATGTTTATGAATATAATTCTCAGAAAAAATCTGAGAATAGAAACTCAGAAGCACCCAGTCCAGAGAAGGACTAGAACACCAAAGAGTGAAAAACAGAGGCCACTTTTTTTATTTCCAAGAAATCATCTTGTCTCTTTCTTCTCCTTTCCACTCTGTTTTCATCTGACTTAAACTCATTCGCCTTGCAAATGACCCTAAATTGTGTCTCTATTATTGAATCTCCATAACCTTTCTGTTTGTCTTTGCACAGCTAATTAGCTCAGCCTCTCGGTGTCTCATTTGCAAATATTTTGGAGAGAAAATTCATTGACCTAACTTGAGTAAGATTGTCTACCTTAAGCCAGTCATTTCTGTGAATGAAAATGAGGTCATGTAATTTGGCTCCATTCAGGCCAACCATTTCAGTGTGTGGAAGGAGGTACTGTCCAGAGAAAAAGGCTGTAGGAGGGACTCCATCCATTATGTAAATGCATCTCTTACATAAATTCCAACATTGCTTCAAAGAATCGTAAATTTTTTTTTTTTTTTTTTGGTTCTTGGTCCCTTTGGAGAGTATCATGGAGGACAGAGATCTTTTCACCTTAAAAGCCTCATGAGGCACATTCAAAATCTTGCATGTGGTTCAGGTGGGTTCAAGAGGCTCTGGAAATTTGAGTTACATGACTTGAAATGTCCATAATATAAAGCAAGCCAACTATTTAGGAGAATCACACACACATTATATCCAAATAATGCTGAATAATTATGAGTATCCTTTGAAAATAAAAATTTGAAACTGCTAGGTCCTCCCACATAGCAGACCCTGTACTAATTTCAGTAAGGGACAGGAAATGGTATGAGCCTAGATTTCCTCCCTCAACGAGCTCACAGTCTGCTGAGTGCATGTGTCAACGACTAGATTTAATGTGAGACATCCTCACTACAGGGCAGCAAAGTGAGTAATGTGCTGTGGACTCTCAGAGGAGAGAGTGATTAATTCTGAATAAAATATAACACTTCACAAGCTTACATTTCTCTCCATGCAACATGATTGCATATATCATCATCATTTTGAAGAAACCTGGGCAATTCAGAAAAGTTTTTTATCCTTTTTGATTCATGAAATCCACACTACTGTGATATGCTATAGAGCAGAGAATGGGGGGCTTTACAGACTTAAGTTTATTTTACCATGCTGTTGCTCACAAACTATGGGTCTTTACATAAGGGGCCCTACTTCTCTGAAGCTCAGTTTCTTCACCTGTAAAATAGAGATGAGATAACTATTTTGCATTGATTTTTAAAGAAATAACATTTAGAGGCACCTGGGTAGCTCAGTCAGTTGAGCATCTGACTCTCAATTTCAGTTCAGGTCATGATGTCACAGTCTGTGGGTTCGAGCCCACCAGCGGGCTCCTCGCTGACAGTGCAGAGCCTGCTTGGGATTCTCAGTCTCCCTCTCTCTCTGCCTGCCCCCCCCATTGGCTCTCTGTCCCCCTCTTTCAAAATAAATAAACATTAAGAAAAATAAAAAAAAAAGAAATGATGTGTATAAGACACTAAGTTAGCATAGCCTCTGGAACATAGTAGGGGCCCTTAAACGCTAGCCGTTAATTTTATAGTCAGATATACACATTCTCTATCAGAAAGCATTAGGATTTCTAATATGGGAAAAGTTAAAATATTCTTTATGTTAGAACTCTATCAATCAGCTATTACCACATTACTACTGTATAACAAACTTCTCCCCAAAACCCGGTGGCTTACAATACCATTGCTCTGTAGATAGTCAGCTGGTCTAGGTCAGCTGAATCTGATCTGTTTTAGGAGGTATATCAGTTGGTCTTGCCCCAGGTTAGGGGTTTCATTCAAGTCAGCTCCACATTTTTAATTCTGGAGCCAGGCTGGCCTAACAGACCTGAGCATGATCGCAGAGAGTGAGCATTGCCATGCAAGCAGGCCTCAAACCTCTGCTAACATCTCTTCGGCCAGAAAAAATCACAAAGCAAAACCAAAATTAAAGGGTGGTAAAGTGCACTCTACCACAATGAGGCCAATAATTCAATCTAGCACAGTCTGTGTAAAAGTCAGAAGCTCAGCGAGCATCTGAGAGAGTACCGGAGAGCAGAATACACAGAGATGCAATTAGACTTCTCTCCATTATCCATAGCCTACTTAGTCTTTTGGTGGCCGTCTTCTTCCTTGAGTGCAGGAACATGGGAAGAACTAGAAACACTGTAGCCTCTCTGCCTTCTGTGGCCCCAGGGCACAGTCTCCTTGTATTGACCACAGTCCACATGGTGCCCCTTCCTTGCGTGCCATGCAATGACTTCTCACACCAACCATCCAGAGTGAGGCCAGACTTTACAACTTAAGGGCACAGCCTCCACAAGACTGCCCTTACTTTAGACCTCAGCCATAAGTTTGGGGGTCCCCATGACACCCACAAGTCTGATTAGCTGGCTGCAAAATTGGGGGGTTCTTCTTCTCCCCATAGGTTCAGTGATTCATATCAACAACTCATTCAGGGAAGTGCTATACATATGATTCCAGTTTTATTATAGCAAAGGGATACGAATCAGAACCAGCCAAAGGGAGAGTGAGGTCTGGTGGGAGGATCCCCACACATCCATTGTCCTCTTCGTGGGGTGTCAGTTTGCCTTATCTTCCTGGCATATCAATGTGTGACAATATGCAGAGGATTGCCATACAAGGAAATCCACCTGAACTTTGGTGTCTAGAGTTTTTATTGGGGTTTCATTATTTAGACATGATTGGTGGAATCATTTGCCATGAAGTTGATCTCAATCTTTTTATTTTTCAAATTTCTTTTTTTGAGTTTTATTTTTGAGAGAGAGAGAGAGAGGGCAAGCAGGGGAAGGACAGAGAGAGAGGGAGAGAGAATCCCAAGCAGGCTCTGCCCTGCCAGCACACAGCCTGATGTGGGCTTGAACTCATGAACCACGAGGTCATGACCCAAGCTAAAGTCAGGAGTTGGATGCTTAAACCAGCTGAGCCATCCAGATGCCCCAAGTTGATCTCAACCTTTGGTGTCATGGCATCTATATGCTGGATTATCATTTTATCACCAACTCTCTTTATGCCTGCCATCTGTCATCTTATTTGCATAAACCATCATTGCTATCATGAATAAAGACACTCCTATCAACTTAGGAAATCCCAACAACTTAGAGGATACATCCCAGGAACTGGGAATAAAAGCCAACCAAATTCTCTATTACAACCCGTCTTTGTCTTCCATTAGACTTCAAGTTCTTTGGGGCAGATGAGATGACCTCCTCATCTGTGCATACTTCACAGCTTGCAGCCTAGCACTGTCCCAGGCAACTATTGATTAAATTGGTAAAGGTAAAGCCTTAGGTGCACCTGGGTGGCTCATTCAGTTAAACCTCTGACTCTTGGTTTCAGCTCAGGTCGTGGTCTCGCGGTTTGTGAGTTCAAGACCTGCATCAAGTCTTCATGCTGACAGTGCAGAACTTGCTTGGGATTCTCTCTCCCCCCCTCTCTCTGCCCCTTCCCTGCTCACTCTCTCTGTCTCCAAATGAATAAATAAATAAATAAATAAATAAACGTAAGCAAAAAAAAGGTAAATCCTTAGATAGTCATAGAGCTTTAGAGTAAAAGAGTTGGAAGAGACTTTGGAGACCATTTAGATATTCCAACACATTCATTTTATACTTGAGAAAAATGAAGTACCAGAGGGTTCAGGTGATTACCCAAGAACCCACCGAGCAAACTGAAGACCTACTTTAGAGTTTTATCATCCCAGACTGGACACCTGCTCCTACCACCCTACCCCTTCATTCATGAACACAAACCTCAGCATACACAGTCTACTTTCTTCCTTACATCAAAGAAACCAATGATTTGCTATGAAAAAGGAAAAGGTATCAGCTATGAAGACAAGAAGTGAAACACGACTCTTGTGTAAACCTTTGATGTAATGTATCTAATTCCTGACTTTTCCATGCTTCTTCCCTGCACTGCCCTAAGAAGTAAAGTACATTCCATTTTCAATAGCTTGTTAGAACATATGGCTCCTAAGAAGGATGCAGTCTGTTGTTTTTGTGGTTCTGTTTAATCTCTGCCTATCGCCTATCCTTTAAATTAAAAAAAAATACATAAACTCTAGGATCAAAGCTATAATACATTTTAATACTCTCATCCGGAAGCAAGACTGTTTTGAGTTATTTTTCCTAACCAAGCTTAATACACTCTAGCAGTTCTCCATTTACACACTTATCCAGCAGGGAACAGAACACACCTCTAGCATCTATCCTGGTACACTGAAGTGCTCAGAGAATGTTGGATGAATGAATAATAAAATCGGTACTTAAAAAATAATCTCCAGCATATGAAGATTAATCTAGCCTGATGCCTCTTACTCTCCTTATCTTAAACTCTCTGCCTTCCTACCAGCACTGAGAGATCATAGTACTGCTTATCCATGTGGAAGGCCACCTTTCTATTTTACATACCTTTCCTGGTCATCTTGTTGTGAAGAAAATATATGCACCATGAAATATGGTAAATGTATTATTTATAGAGCTTTTAAACCTATTACTTTTTGTTTCTGAAGGTGAAACAAAAGCATGGAAGAGGCAAAGGCTGGTAGCATTGGATATACACCTAAGCAATGTGCTTCCCTAGATGTAAACCCTGAGTTCATGTTTGCTGAATCTGAATCCTAACGGAAGTCTCAAGATAACAGGCATCTCAATCTTCTATTGTCAATAATGAAACCGTAATAGGGGGAAATGCATTTGTCTTTCAGTGAGTTCAACTCATGCCTACCCCAAACTGGCTCCTTACCGACCGGCAGGACAGCTCCTCTCTCCCCCTCTGCTGCTCTCAGTCTTTTTGAACACCTGTTTCACCTGCATTGTGCAAATCTGTGCATTTCTCTATGTGAAGCAGCAGCCCTGGTATTGTGAGGTCTACAGATACAGGTAAAGTTCAGTTTTTTTAGTTTTCCTTTCTGAAGGTGATACAACGAGTGCCCAATGTCACTGTACAACTTGGTTGAACATACACCCTAAATTTTTAATTAACAGTTGGGTCTCCAGGGTTCTATGCTACCAATGTCAGGATAGAACACCAAACACAGTTAATAGGTGGAGTCCTGGGGTGAGCCATGTCAGTGGAGGGGGGGGAAGATCTTCACATTGGTTGTTAATGTGTAGACTAAATGTGTTTAGTAAATGAATGCATTCATTCCCTGGTGGTTTGGTTATCATATAGACCAGAGGTCAGCAAACGTTTCTTACATAGGGCTAGACAGTAAATACTTTAGGCTCTTTGGACTAGACAGTGTCTGTTGCAATTACTCAGTACTACTGTTGTAGTGAAAAGCAGACATAGACAATCAATAAAAAGTAGGTGTGACTATGTTCCAATAAAACTTTATTTACAAAAAGAGGTGTTGAGTTGGATTTGGCCTATGGACTTAGTCAGCTGGCCCCTGATTTACAAGAGAGATTGGCTTAAATTAGCTTGAGTTTTTCAAGCCTTGAGGTAAGGCTTGGACAAACTCCTCTTCACAGACTCCATGATGCTCCTGAAGCACCGGAGCCCCAGCAACCAGTGAAAGATTGAAAACTACTGAATGATGTCTAAGATTGCCATTTACACCCTAAATTCAGCAATTCAAGTATTGCTTGGAGTAGAGAATTCATTTTTGTCTCAAAACCAGATTTTTCTCCTCATCGGAAGGCATATATTCAGATAAGTAAAATTCTGAATCTGGGAGACAAGCAGGGATAGCTAAATGGATGATGGCTAGGTAGTCCTGCCTTTATCACTAACCCTGCAACACTAGACCTTAACTCTCTTATCTGCAATGTAAGTATAACAGATTAAATATATTTTTGTGTTAAACTCTATAATTCAGGCCTTCTGGTCTATCTGTCTTGTGCAAAAACATTTTGTGACTACTGATTATTTGTTTCATTAATGTACTCAGCAAACATTAATTGAACATCTACCATATGCCAAACACATTGTGGGACCCTAGGGAACCAAAGATATTAAGACTTAAGTCTATTTATTGGGAACTAATTTCATCTATAAACAGTTACAAGAGTAAAAAGTTTCAAGCTGAACAAGAAAGCTGATACAAACTAATTTGTGAGTTTGGAGATTAAAAAAAATAAACATTGCAAATAGATCAATCTGGACTGGGAAGGCTCATCTTTTAAACAAATGTTTTTCTGAGGAACTATTCTGTGGCATTTCTGTGCTAGGTGTTAAGGCGTTGTAAATTTGGGTAAAATCACAACAAAGTAAACCCAAAAGAGAAATTCCATATTCAAGGAACTCTCATCCCAGGGGTGGAAAATAAATACATGTGAATGAATAATTGCAGAACAATGAGCTAAATACAGCACTAGAAGCAAGAACAGAGAGCAGTAGGCAAACTTTCCAGTGAACTAAAGACAACAGAGGGATGGAGACGGAATAGAGTATTCGACCCAGGCGTGTGCAAACTGTAGTACTTGGGGAACAGAAAATTTTCCTATGTGTTTGGAGTATAAGGAGCAGAGAAGGGCTGGCAAAAGATAAGGGCAGAAAGCCAGATTCGAAGATTTCTGGGCTTGCCTGAGAAGTTGGCATTTAATTTATTAGCAAAATAGAGCCACTGACACTCAGAAACAGGAGAGGGTCATTCTTGGATCCTCAGGAAGAGAGTGATATAGAGCAGGCAGATTCATACTCAGGACCTAAGGTAGTAGGCTTATATTAGTCCTCAGAAGAGAAAACAACACATACATACTCTCTCTCTCTCTCTCACACACACACATGTGCCCACCACAACCCTCCCCCAACACGCACGAATGCACACACATGGGCAGCCATGGTTCATTTGTTCTGAACTGAAAGGAATTTCATAGAAAATTGTCATCCAAGCCCTTTCAACACAAATCACTTGTTCTAAATGGAATGAGAGACAAAGAATAATTTTGACTTGTTCTAAGTGTTATTTCTGCTTTGTCATTGCAAGAGGTGAACAAAATATGTCTTGGTAGTTACTGGCTGGGACAATCTGAAAGCTGAGACCCCATGGCAGTGATAAACTTTTTTTGTTTTCCCGCCACCTGGATAAAAATAGAATAGAAAATCCCATAAATGTTGGCGATTCTCTTGTAGTGAGTGCTTTCTGGACAACCAAAGTAATTTCTCAATGAATATGAGTTTGGAGAGAAATGGGACTGAAAATACAACGCTGATTCCTGGTTCAGTTTTAAGTTTTGAGAGTACCACACTGTGGCCCCTCACCACCATCAACTGTATCACAGCAGCGTTTATCTTCTCTAAGGGAAAGCCATTTCGAAAACCCATCTACACAAACTGTGAGTATATGAAGTTTAATTTTCCTTCCATTTCCCCACCCTCCCCAGGGTTGCAGTTCAGTGGTAAAGTGATGGCTGAACTCTGGAATGAAGTATCTACAAATGGTTGTATAATGCTTTTGTGACTTGCTCTCATTCTTACAAGCTCTCCCTCTAGTTATCCACCATTTTTTTTTTGTTATTTTCTTTCACTTTCTGTATTTTCTCAGCTTTATCTTGCAATTAAAAAAGAGGGGTGCCTGGGTGGCTCAGTAGGTTAAGCGTCTGACTTCGGCTCAGGTCATCATCTTGCAGGTCCTGAGTTTGAGCCCCACATCAGGCTCTGTGCTGACAGCTCAGAGCCTGGCGTCTGTTTCAGACTCTGTGTCTCCCTTTCTTTCTGCCCCTCCCCCACTTGCACTCTGTCTCTCTCTCCCCAAAATAAATACACGTTAAAAAATTTTTTTTAATGTAATTCCATTAAAAAAAAATTTTTTTTTTAATGGAGTATTGAAGGATAATTTTCATGAGTGGTAGAAACCTGGGCAGGAAACTCCTTATGTGCAGATACACACATGCATTATTAAATAGTTACGAGTCCTGTCCTGTTGTGAGTCATCAAGAATGATTTTGAGTATATATATATCCAGATACTTTGTAAAAGACTTTTCTAACCAATTCAGATACAACTTGACCTCTTTGTAGCTTCACAACATTGGGCAAGTTACTTTATTCTGTGCATTTCTTGAATCACCAGTGAGGATGAACACATTTTCATGATTTTAGCCATCTCTTCTCTGAATTGCCTACGTACATTTTTATCCATTCTTTTCCAACAGGGTCACTCTTCTATTTCTTATTTATTTGTATGAGTTGTTTATTCCTTTGCGATTTTCTTCCCATTGCCTTTAGGCACAGAGAGGTTTTTCCCATTGCAAAATCAGGTAGATTAGAATTTCTCTTGTTTTTTAAATTTCTTTTAATGCTTTTTAAATCTAATGTTAATTTCATCATACAGTTTGAAGTAGAGATCAAACTACTTTATCTAACTAGTGGTTCGTTTCCCCAGCAGATTTTACTTAATATTTCTTTTCATCATTTATTTCTCAACCCATTATATGCCACCTTTATCATACCTACATATTCATGTATATTTATGGCTTCATTATATACATAATTTATATTATGTGAGTTTTTATATTTGTTATATACTTACATATTAATTTATATACAATTAATTAGTTCCTAGACTATCTTTTCTGTCTCATTAACATGCCAGCTTATTCTTGGTCTATCACTATACTTTAAAAATTATAGTTTCATTTATTTAGCTATAGTTTTATAATAAGTTTTAATAAGCAGTTAGATTGATGTATCTTCATTACTCTTCAGTTTTCAAACATTTTTTACTTCTCTTTCTTATTCATCTTTCCAGATAAACTCTAGAATAAATTGTAAGGCTTTTTTAAAATTCTTTTTTTGAATTTTGATACTTTGGGGAAATTATAATGTTTACACAATTAAGTCCTCAGTTTTAAAGACATACTATATTATGCTTCTCCATTTGTTCATTCTTTATTTAAAAAAAATTTTTTTTAATGTTTGTTTTTGAGAGAGAAGGGGGCAGGGCAAAGAGAAAGCCGAAGCAGGCTCCAGGCTCTGTGCTGTCAGCACATACCCTTAGATGGGGCTTGAACTCAGGAACTGTGAGATCATGACCTGAGCTGAAGTAGGACACTCAACCAACTGAGCCACCCAGGCCCCCCAAATTTTATAGCTTTTTGATATCTGCATTTCCTGTTGGATTGATTTTGTGTGTGTGGGTAGTGTTTTGTTAGGTTTATTATTAGGCTTGAAAACTCTGACTTTTTCTTTCCTGGGTCTATCCTTGACAATTTGCAAGAACCCAGTAAAATAATCTGGCTCTAAATCTTTCCTTTGAAAGATTAGGTTTTTTTTTAAAGGACTGATTTGTTACCCTCTTTCTATTATTTTATTTTATTAATGTTTATTTACTTTTGAGAGAGAGAGAGAGAGAGAGAGACAAAGTGTGAGTGGGGGAGGAACAGAGAGGGAGACACAGAATGCAAAGCAGGCTCCAGGCTCTGAGCTGTCTGCACAGAGCCTGACAGGGAGCTCAAACTCAGGGGCTGCCACATCATGACCTGAGTTAAAGTCGGACACTTAGCTGATTGACCCACCCAGGTGCCCCAAATTATCCTCTTTTTAAACTGTGTTTTCACATAACAAGTTTTCCCCCAGATATTTCTAGTTCATTGAGATTATTGAGTCTCAGCATAAGATTTTGAGTCGTATGTTCTTATAATTTTATTTCCTTTTATAACTCTTTGAATATTCTCATCCTGTATGTGTTACCTTTCATATATTCTTACAAGAACTATATTTTTGCTGGTTTTCTTTAAAAGACCAGTTCTCAGATTTAATAAATTCTGTATGCTTTCTCTTTTCTAACTTATTAATTTTGCTGTTTTCATTCTTTTTCTTCCTTCTTACTTTCTCTGAAAAAATTGTAATGTTTGAATTGACTTTATAATGTAAGTATTTTCTTTTGATTCTTGTGAAACAGGAAAATCATTCAAGATCAACAAAGTTTGGGCCACGTTCTTTACATTTTCACATGTCTCTAATTATGACTTGATTTCTTCTCTGACCCACCTAGTTTTCAGAATAGAGAGGTTTCCTTTTCAAGTGGAAAGGGATTTCGTTTTCATTCCTCTAGTCCTCTTTATTCAACAGTCTGCAAATGGACTTGATTTGCTTTTTTTGTCCCAGCTGATGTTTCGAATTTTGTGTTAAATCTGTATGTTAGAAGGGATTTTTCATTAAATTCAGTTAATACTTTCTAGTTTTATTGTCCTGATCAGAGAACCTGGCCTGTAAAATTTCTGCTCTGGGGAATTTACTATAGTTTTGCCATCGTATGGCATAACCTGTAATCTGTAATTTTCTAAATAAGTCATAGATATTAGAAAAGTAAGCCTCATTCCTATTCCTAAATTAGAAATATACCTTGACTATGTTAAACTAGTTTTAGTAATTATTTACCATTCTATCTATTGTCACTACCACACCCCATTTTTTTTGGTACAGCTGTTTTTTCAAAGGTTTTGAGAGCATGCTAAGACCTTCCTTTCATTTTATATTTTCTATAAACTTCTTCCTGATTTTCTTATGATATTTTTTAGTTTTGATTCAGTGTTTGATAATGCCCTTGGCTCTTGTCACAACAAATCAAGATTCTGCTTTATGTTTTAAGCTAAATCACTTATAGTCCTTTTTTTGATTGTGAATGTATTTTACAAGGAGGATATGATATATTACTTTGGCAAGTACTTTAGTTTGAACAGTAACTACAAAGCTTTTTACATACATTGAATTAAGTGAGAACCAAATTAGTTACATCATAGTGACTTAAAGCTTGTGGGTAAACTCAAGTCCTACATCGAAAATAACTGAAAATCTTAAGTTAAAAACAAGTTTTATAAACAAATATTCTAACAACAGAATCTCCTAATAAGTCACTTAGTCTCAAAAGTCCTTGGAACTTTCTATTACAATATCAAGCAATTTTATTTTCAACTCTGTATCTTGATAGCCTTTGGCAGATCAACTTTATAATGAGATGATCTAGAAAGAATACAAACTTAATCTTTATGGAAAGAGATGTGACTATTTGCAAACCCTTCCCTTCCTTGCAATCTGTAGTGTCTTGCCCAGGACATGTCTTCCCAAATGACGTGTGCAAAAAGAGTACCATTCTCTCAAGCTTCCTCATCAACAGCAACTGATCTAGGGAGGCAACAATCACTTCCGTTCATCATTATGTTCTCCAATCAAAGCTGAATTACATGAAGGCCTTATAATTTTCCTTCCACACTGGTCATTCGTGTGCCCACCTGGACTGCTTTTCAGATCATTAGTCTAAGGACGGTGTGATGTGTCCAGCACTCCACTCAGTTGCTGTGACTACCAGGCCTTTGTCAGGATGGACACTTGGGGCATCATCTTCTTCCCAACATCTGGGTCCCTGGGACATGGAAACAATGACATAAATGAAAAATCCACACAGCCATCTCCTGGGCTCTTCTTACCCAGCCGCACACATTATTTTGGGAAATAAGCGATCCTGATGCCCCTGCTTTTTCTTCTCTCTGCTTCACACCCCTCCCAAGCAAGCCTGGCTCTTCTTCTGGGAGGTGTGGCATCTAGCTGTATATATCAAGTGAAGCTTGGATGAATATGAGGGGGTGTGTAGGTGCACAGGGGTGAAACAGAGCTTTGATGTCTTCACAAAAATAGGGCCAGCTGCAGAGGCACTGTCATCTCCGATTTTTGGTTCGTATAGACCTGTATAGAGGTGGGGGCTGGCAGGCCATAAACTTTGGAATAAACGAGGCAGAGAGAATATAAGAGAACATCCAGTTTGTTTATAAATTTTAGAGCGTGTTAGGATCCTTTATATCATGGCAACACTGATGAAATCCAATTGTTTGGGCCTGAAGGTGCTAATCTCATCAGAAAACATTTGTAAGGCCCATCTACAAAGTGTGTAAAAGCTCTGTGGATGCAGACGTGGGTAGGGCCGGAGGGATAAAAACAGTGGTGTTGGCACAGTGCATCCTGGGAAGTTTAAGATTCCTAAAGCAAAGCCATTCGGGCAGGTTGGAGAGAAAGAACCCAGCAGATGTACATGATAGCTCCTCATTCTTTCAATTCAGAGTCCTACAGAAGAGCATACAAAGTCACTTTTAAGTGGTTACAGTCTAGTAGATGCATAAAGGAAGATCTTGCAAAGCAGAGTGTTACATAACCATATGAAAGAAAACTTTGTGAGAGAGGCCTGGGTAGTCCTTAAAAAGAACGTGGTATCTGAATTGGGCTCTTTAAGAAAAATTTAAGAAAAACTGCCAAGACATAAAGAATATCCGCTATACAGGGTACTTTGTGAACAAAGTCCTCCGTGGAGGTAGCAGGTTTGTGATTTAACCCCCCTCCAACACATAAGAAAGAGCAATAAGAAACTAGAACAGAAAGGCAGATGGAAATTGGATTCCATTCAAGGAAGACCTTGAATATCAGTTGAAGACCCTTGGACTTTATTCTCCAGGCAACAAAGAATGCAATGATACTAAGAGGACTGACCGTTCATCCATTCATGCACAATTCACCAGACACGCAGACACGCAGTGATAAAGCACTGGGGCTTCTCTGGTGACCCTTCACGTAGGCTGGTCACTGCAGGGCGTCCCGGCCCTCCTGGACTTCTCAGCTGACGTGACTCCTTTATGGAGTGTCCTGTATTAGATCAGCAGTTTTCCATAGCATGCCTTTCAAAGGAAAGATGTGAAGCTGTCACCTTTGTCTGGTAAGCATTAGAACATATTTTAAAACATATGAGGATCTATCAAAACATCTGAAGATATAGCCGATATTTGCCCAACAGAGATAATTGATTCTGCAGTGTGTGCCAAATTATATGAAACATTCGTTTAGCATCTAAAAACAACGTTTGGTGTTTCTTCAGATATATTCTCATTTCTGCTGATATCTGCCTTGGGCCTCACAGTTTTCATTCTGTTTTCTGACTTTCAAGATATATATCGTGGAATGGAGGTAAGTGGTATTCATTTCCACCTCTGGAGTGACTCATATGTGCAATGGGACCATATTTGCACTGTAATTTGCAAGTCAGGTATTACCGTATTCTCTCCAACCATTTCATGTTGTGAGGCTATTCTGACTTCCTAGAGGAACAAATAACTCATCACATATATGTTAACCTCTGGTTGTTCCCATATCATCTGTATTATCAACCTAGAAAATTTATCCTATTCACACCTAAAAATGCTGTTTGGATACTTTATTCATCCATGTTATGCTAATATGATAAATTGATGTGCTTATTCAGTAATTCTTCAAGTGTCGTTTTTTAAACATATAGTAGAAATCCTTTATAATGTAGTTGTAAGGAGTAAGAAAAAGTAGACTTGTAGGCCAATCAGGTTCTGTCTGTCAGTCATTGACTATGGGGAGTTTTATTTCAGTGGGCATCACTTAACCCAAAGGGTGGTGGGTTAAAATAAAATTTAAGAAGAGGTCATTGAACCCATTCTTAGAGCCAGCATTGTGGGAGAAATGAAAGAGAGGGATTGACTCTTGCAGTCTATAGTTTTGTTGAGGACATTGTGTCCTATGCGAGTGAAATGATCACATGGCCACCAGAGACCACCTGTGCTTGTAGAGGGTGTAGAGAGAAGTGGGAAGAACACAGGAAGGAGGAGCTCTCACGGGGCCTGTACCCTGTACCATCATGGAGGGCCTCATGGTGGAGGCTCAACTTGATCTGGATCCACAAGATAGGCTGGATTTTGCTAGGTAGGAGGTAAGGGTATTTCAAACCAGGAGAACAGCCTGAGCACAAGCAGAGAGGACTGCAAGAATCTCTTTTGTCTTGGAAACGCAAAAGAATGTAAGGTGGCCGAAATAAAAATCGAAAGCAAGACCTGTTTCACAGAATGCTTGGAAGACTGTCAAAGCCTGAGGCAACATGCTGTGGAATGTGAGGAAGGCGTGGTGTGGCTGGACAAAGGTGGCCAGGGGAGTTTGGGCTTTCTCCTGAGAGCAACAGAGTCAGTGAAGATATCTGAGCAGGCTTTCCAGCAGGGCTTTTAGGACAGCCTAATTACGTGATGGCAGCCTAATTACGTGATGCTATATGCTTGAGCAGAGAGTCTATGGAGGGAGATGCAGTTAGGAAATAGAGAACCTAGACCATTTAGTCACTTACAAGACATTATGAAGCTCCAGAGCATGCTTGGCACTAGCGAGCCCAAGATGTGTAAGGCGCGTGGGCACAGCTCTCAAGTAGTTCAGAGGCTAGGAGGGAAGACCATCCCGTGGGCAGATAATTCCAAAGCAGTGTGACAAGTGTTTTCCAGGCCAAGGGATGGAGAGGAGTCCTCTCAGATCAGGGCAGGAGCAGCAGGGAGGGGAAGGACCAGGTTCTCCACTACGCTCTGACCCACTGCCAGATCTCACAACAGTCTCCAGACAGCTCTGCACCCAGGTGCTCTGTCTCACAACCCTGAGAAAGGCTGTCTCTACATGACGGGAGAAAATAAAGCACAATAACCCGTATCTGACTGGGGATGAGAATTGCAAGGGGGCAATCAGATGCTGTGGAGGATCTGTGGTTTTAGTCCCAACAACAGCTCAGCCCCCATGTTTGACTTTGGGATCAGAAAGGGAGTTGTGGGAGTAATCTTTTGCCACTGATGCCAGCATGGGAAGTTGTAGTGTTAATACCTATCATTTAATCATAATTGGTGGCCAATAGGTACCCTTGAATCCTTAAAAGGAGGTGGGTTGTGTGCGTTCAATGTTGATCAAGCCATTAGGGCTGGGAACCTTGGTTCGGAAAGTTTCCACCTAGTATCAAAAGTAACTGGTAACCTCTGTGCCCTTTATGTTTTACTCATACGTCAATTTCACTGAATGAATGAACTCCAAGTAGATTTTAACTTTGGGAGGATTAGAAGTGATAGCATTATTAGATGAATGACTTAATCCTGCATCCTCTTACCTCCATTTGAAAAGATAAAAATGAAGAGAGACACACAGGTTCCAAAGTGTTTTGTCTCATGTCTGTGACCCATGGCACATTTTACCGAATGTTTGCTCTCAGGCAGTGGAGGAAACACAGGCCAAGAGGCAGTCAGTTCTGATTTGAATTCTGGCTCTATTTATTGATTGGCTTTGCATCCTTAGGCAACGCACTGACCTCATCTGTGAAGTGGAGAAAGCAATGCCTACCCTCCAAGCTCAGAGAGCTGTTACAAATACATAAATTAAATAAGATAATGTTTCTGTGTGTGTGTTTTCAAAATTTAAGGTCTGCATGGTATAAAGGTAAGATTCTTTTTTTAACAGTTTATCCCAACACTGACATCATGGAGGGTTTCGATTTTGGTGGCAGCCCTCACCCAATTCTGTGTGGCCTTCCTCATAGAGGTAAATTTCTGTACATCTCTTACACTTTTTCCGGGAAAATAAACAAATAAAGGGTCTCATTCTCAACACATACCTGTTTTTTAGATGGACCGTTTTTGTCTCCCAAAGTGATAGTTGTTAACGGTTTGTAAGAACTGTGCATGTTCTCTTTGGGGGAAACTCTTGGAGAGTGATTTAAACTTCTCTAAAGGCTGCATAGAAATGTTCTCAGGATCCATGTTTAGCATGGAAGGCAAAACATCAAATTAACTCTAATTTTTGTCTCCCATGAAGGCATCGTAGTGTATTTTTCTAGTATTATCAATAAGCTAGTAGAGACTAGACCAGGTGACCTACAAGCTCTAAAATTCAATGAGACCTTTCAGCGTGAAGAGCTGTCTTCAGAAGGGCTTCCTTAATTAAGAGTGGAAGGAAACCATTGCTCATCTAGTCAATTCTTACTCTTGAAAGTCTTCCCCTATAGTATTTTTCTTCTATTCACTGTCATTAAATGACTTTACCTAGTCAGTGAAAGTCCTGGGTATTATTTTTTTTAAGGGACAGTTTAAAAAAAAAGATTCATGTATTGTAAATCCCTTGGGAAAAGGGTTCAAACAAATCTATATAAATATATGTGTGTGTGTGACACACACATCATTGTATACAATGAGTGTAAAATTTCTCATACTCTAAGGAATTCCATTTGAGACTATATATATTTTTACGTATTTTATTTTTTTTTAAGTTTTTATTCATTTATTTTGATAGAACATGAGTGGAGGAAAGGCAGAGAGAGATGGGGAGAGAGAGAAAATCCCAAGAAAGCTCTCTGCTGACAGCACAGAGCCCCATGTAGGGCTCGATCTCACAAACTGTGAGACCACTACCTGAGCCAAAAATCAAGAGTCAGATGCTTAACCAACTGAGTAGCCCAGGTGCCTGAGACTATATAGATTTTTAAATAACCCAAAGGGGGAGAAAAAAAGCCTACATGTATGAAGGTATTCATCGTAGTATTATCTATGGTGGTAAAATTTTATTTTATCTTAATTATAAAACATTTTAATGTTTATTTATTTTTGAGAGAGAGACAGAGTGTGAGCAGGGGAGGGGCAGAGAGGGAAAGAGACACAGAATAGGAAACAGGCTCCAGGCTCTGAGCTGTCAGTACAGAGGCTGACGCGGGCTCGAACTCATGAACCATGAGATCGTGACCTGAGGCAAAGTTGGACGCTTAACCAACTGAGCCACCCAGGTACCCCTATGGTGGTAAAATTTTAGATTCAACCTATATGTTCAAAAGTAGAGATGCTGTTTGTTTAAATCAATCATTATACACCAATTTGAAAAAATGGTATAGGATCATTAAAAGTGATTATTGAGAAGACTATGGCTACATGTGACAGAAAGTCTAGCATAACCAGAAGTGGAATGCAAAATTTGACCATTCCTATTATAAATGTGTAAACATTGTGAGTGCATGTGAACATAGAAAAAAAGAGAACCCTCCCCAAACGGAAAGCAAAACCCATTTGATTTCTAGAGTTCCTCCATTCATTCAACAAACCATCAGGGGGCACCTTGTAAGTGGCCTGTGGCAGGTAGCAGTGATTTTTTTTCTTCCTTTTCTTGATTTTGAGTATGTTATTTTGTTATCATTTCAGTCTGGCAGTAAAATAATTCTAAGTGAATCACCAGCCAGGATTTAACTAGGAAATCTGTAGAAATGAAAGGCTGTAAGCTTTTGGTGTGAACACAAGCACACTCCCTTCTCAAGGGAGAGAACCAGGGAGCTGCTAGACTTGGTGGGGACAGCAGGGAGTAAAGTTGCCGCAGAAGCAGCTTTAAATAAGTACATCTGAGAGACAGGCCCCGGGCGGGTGGTGAGCACCCTGGCTGCAGGGGAATGTGGAAGGATGGTTTGATTGTTTTCTCCACCTGATTTCTCAGGATTTCATCCTTCAAAATCGAAAGCTCTGGCTACGGATCAAAAAAGAATTTGGATTCTATTCTAAAAGTCAATATAGGCACTGGCAAAAAACGCTGGCAGAAGATTCCACCTGGCCTCCCACAAACAGAACGGATTATTCAGGCGATGGTGAAAATGGATTCTACATCAACCGTGGCTATGAAAGCCCTGAACAGATTCCAAAAGCGAAACTCGAATTGGAAGGCCAAACCACAGAACAGCATTTTTGGACCAGGCTGTAATCAGAATTATTGTCATATGGGGTTAACAGCATCTCCTTGCTCCCAGAAACTAACATATTGTGGAGAGGTGATGACAGTCTACCTCTACCTTTCTTTATCCATCAGAGAATTCAAGGTGCATTTCTCGATGTATTGAACCTTGCAAAAAAGAACCTTAAATATGCTTATTTTGACTGTATCCTCCACTACTGAGGAAAAACATGAACTTCCTCGATTGTCTTTTTTTTTTTTTCCTTAATATTGCATACCATTATCCTGGCTGAAATGCCCAAGCTTTTATGGTAGTGAAATTAGTGGTATGAACATCAGTAGAAGGAAAATTCAAGAAGAGTTTGGTCTTTGAAAGTTTCACCAATATATCTTTATTTTCACAGACAAATAAAAGAATGTGGGGGGAAAAAGTCTTTCTGTCAATAAATTATCACAGGTTTACTGAACCTTCTATTCACTTGCAAAGACCATTTATGTACCTATCTTTGCCCAAGGTCACAAAATTCCTCTTTTTGCTTCTTTTGTATGGCTTTAATAAAGAAAGAAGAACTGAGATTTCCTTCAGAAAAATTAACTCTGTAATAAGTAGAAAATGATGGAGGTGCCTGTTAACTGCCTGTAATCTTGGCTTGGGCATAGCTTATATCTAAGCCAACTCCACTGATGTTGGCATCACCCAAAGTATATTGTTTTGGGAGCAGTGAGCCTGAAAGTCCGTGGTAGATCACAAAGATAATGGGACAAATGTTAAAATATACTTTTCACTTAAAGAAGCATGACAGTTTTATTTATTTTTTTGCTATGGACAGATGAAACCCTCAGGTTCTAAGTCAAAAAGTTGGTTCAAACTCAGCATTGCTCATCTTAAAACACAACCCTGGAGTAGGGACTCCTAATGTTTGTGTCTACAGCATGACAAGCATCAGGCTGCTGAACGACCTCAAGTCCCATTTCATCTTTTCATTATTTTACTCAATCATTATGTGCGTACTAATGGCCACAAGAAAAGGTATATCCTCTGTAAATATATTCTGTATGCTATTACCTTTAATATATATCTACCTCTCGGTGACCTTGAGAGGACATACATCTCTAGTGAACCTTCTAAATTAGCTAGTAGGCTTTCCTTGTGACCATAAATTGAGTTTTGCTAATTTAACATATCTTTAATGGCTCATAGGCAATTAGCTGACCAGTTCTATCCCATGAGCTCCAGTTATGTGCCTAACAGTGATAGATGCATTCAATAATACCTTTATAATTCTGTAATCCTTAGAGCTGAAAAAATGTTTTTAACATTTCAGCAATGCATTGCTGTATATAGTACTATATACTTTGTTATACACAACAGCAGCATAAATGCAAATTCCTATAAAAACAAACCCTTTTTATTTACATTTTATTTGCTTTTTAACCTTTTCTTGGGTGGATGGCTTTAGAGAGGGATTATTTTAAAACGTGTCTAATTTAGTGACTACCAATGAAAGATGAAAAGACAAAGCAGAATTCTAGATTAAGAAATGTATGCCAACCTAAAATATATGGCAGCTCAGATTTCTTGAACTGGCGTATTTGTATTTAGTAATTTGACCTTCAGAATCAGAAGATTCAATTGACACACTATGACATTTAGATAACATAAAAAGATTAAAAAAATCTTTATTCAATAAATGTACAGCCTCCCTTGCCCAGTTTTTCCAACACCCTATCAGTTATCTGATAGATGATGATATCTATTTCATAGATCTTTTTTTGTGTGTGTGTGGGGAGGGCACATAATAAAGTTGAACCCTATGCTTGACTTTGCTGAAAGTACTCTCAGAGAAGGGCTTAAAATAGTCTTGGAAGAAATGTTTGATAAAAGCACAATGAGCATGACCCTGGGCAGTCTTAAGCTGCCCATCATGAAGAATGGACATTTTTATGGGAAAACTGATGACTAACTTTGTGAGCTTTCCTCTCAGGGTGAACACCACTGGAGCCTGAACACAACCTATGTGGAAAAGGTATCATCGAATTCAATTTAGAAGTGCATTTGTGACCCAGCACAGCTAGGACTGCCTTGTGGAGTGGAGGGGTCTAGAATTCACTAGTAAGGTTTGACCTGAAGATCCTCAGGAGGTCCTTTCTGTCTCCACTTCCGTTCCCTCTCCCATCGGCTGGTGTGGTAATCCCACCACACCCGAGTCTCCTGCTTTGGGTAAAATTTGCCCTCTGCAGTCATACTTTATTAAAAGGTAAGCACACCCTGGGAAAGGTAACACATTAAGCTGATGCCAATCTCACCCTAGTTTGACAATATTAGAAAAATTCCTTTCTTTTCTTTTCTTTTTTTTTTTTTTTTACTATTACTTGAAAGGAGAGCATAAAAGGAAGAAGAAACTTCATGTAGAATAAAAATGAAGGGGTGACTTTGGATCATGGTATCCGGTAGAAGACACCCACCTCTCCCAGAGGACAAGTGGAGGAAGAGGGAGTTTGGGAGTTATCTGGAGACAGAACTGGTGTCATAAGAAAGGGAACGGATTAGACAGGGAACAAGGAAGAGAGATGGGGTCCCTATCATTGATAGGGTCATAGACCCTATCTATTCATTGAGTCTTCTGTTTAGTTACTTTATCTACCGCGTTCCTTATTCCCTGATCATACCCTCTCACCCCCATTTAATTGAACTTTTTCTTTATTTAATGTCATGCTTTTAATTATGACATAAGAAGGATATCATTGCTTAGCGGTGTGGTTGGTAGGGTAATGTTACAATGTCTGATACAATCCTAGGGTATCGAGACCTGCATTCACTTTTTTCCACCTGCTGCCAACAGGAATTACATTGGGAACATATTAAAAAGTAATTTGTTTCATTCAACATATAATCAACAAAATGCAAGAATAAAATCATGACACTCCTTGACTTACAGTAAAAGCCTTAAACAGTAACACAAGATATTGTTTTCTAAAAATGGCATTTCAAACCTACATTTAATGATCTCTTGTTAGGGTTAAAAGGGTCAAACCCCCGAAATACTTCAAAGAAAACAATGTAGCTCCGTAGAACAGAACAACCCACTCTTGCTGTTCACTCCTGACACATACTCCTGACAAATGAGTGACTTCCAGGGAAATCTGGATCCCAAACACCAGAGCAAAGGACCCCAGCTCCCATCCGCCCCACCCCCATCTGCACAGGAACTAGGAGCTAGGAGTCCACCCTCAAATGGATTGTGAATCAAAGCTCCTCAAACTGCCTAACCAAATGCTCAATTTCCCAGTTTCTTTTTTTTTTTTAATATGAAATTTGTTGTCAAATTGGTTTCCATACAACACCCAGTGCTCATCCCAACAGGTGCCCACCTCAATGCCCATCAATTTCCCAGTTTCTTTTCTGTTCAGTTAGATGTCAATCTGAACAATTTGGGAATCTTAACATTTCTTTTAAAACCACATACAAATGGCTCTTCATTCCTCTGGCAAGTACAAAATAGCCCACCCTCAGGAGAAAGGAAACCAATATTTATGGTAAAAGATAAAATATGATGTGATTGTGTTAAGATCTTCCGCTGGTTTGCTCAAAAGGCTACTGCTTCTTGTTTAAGCTGCCACAGCAAATCTCTGCTGGTAGGAAGAAAAATTTCCACGGCTCAATAATGAGATAACATCAGTAAGCAATTTATTAAAGAGGCTGCCATCCATCACTGGAATTTTGAACAATAATGATGCATCGAAAATAAGTATTCCCAGTTTTCTTTTCCCTCCTCACAAATTCCTTCAGTTCCAATATCTCTTCAGTAAATTGTTAATAGTATTTTGCTCTTTGTCTTTTTGGAAACAAGCCCAGGAGTGAGAAGACACCAGCAGCAGCTGTCACAAACCCAATGGTACTTATTGCTTGGTTGGCCTATAGAGAAATGAGAAACAAAAAACACCACAGCTTATTCTAAAGGCACCTCAGTGTCCTAAATCCAAGCAAACTGAAGACCCTTTCAATGACACCAGAAAAATTTAAAGCTTCATGCCAAATTAAGTTCTGTGTGAAGATGAATAAATTTATAATTTTTATAATTATGACAAAGAGATAGTTAAATACATGTAGGTATACGTTTCTCATATTTTTATGGCCCCCAATAGTTTATAACTCATTATGGCACAATTCCTAATAATCATCATAGTACATCTGGGAGGTAGTGTTACTCCTATTTGGGAAAACTTGGTAAGTTAAGTGATTCGCCTGAGGTCATACCACCAACATGTTTAGATATGGGTTGAGCCATGAACCATGTGTTTCTCTTCCAAACAATCCCTACCTCCTTAATACACCCTAGTTTGGTCTATACCAGAGTGAATATCATGTGTATGTGTGTGTGTGTGTGTGTATGTGTGTGTGCATGTGTGTTCCTGACTCAAGAATGTCTACTAGAGAAAGAATTCACAGATGTAATCTAAACTAAATACCTCTATGCTCTTATTTGGTAGTTACAATTTCTCTTTTGATAAACAAACTTCAAAAGAGGTCACTACTGATGTTAACTATTGTGTCACAAATTAATTTCTCATGTAGACAAACTAAAATAAACTACTCTCAAGCTCAGTTGTCCATAAAGGAGTTCAGACGTTTGTAGCTTTAAGGGTATTAATCATCATGATGAGGGATCTAATAAATATTCATGATTTTCATGGCACTCAGCTAATATTGCCTTCCATCTGCATGAGTTTGCATGCAGTTTTATGACCCAAAGATCATATTCAGATGCTTCAGAGTCATCAGACATTCTGAAAACAACAGTTGTTCTCTGGGATTGAAGAAATCAGGCTTTCAAATAAAGGAAAACATTTTCCCCAAATGATTCCAGGGACCAACCCAAATGCTGGAAAGCCTGACCCAGATCACATTTGAGCATGCCTTCTCTCTAACCCACAGGTCTCCACCACAGAGCCTGCCACACCACATAGTGCTGCCTCCCTACCTGCAGCTTCCCTGTGGGAACCAGACTGCAAGGGCCTGGCCAATGACAGGAGCATTTACTCCATTTATATCACCCTGCGGTCTGCAGGGACAAGGCCAGGCACCAAAACTCCCTGCTGTGCCACCATCCCCAGCTGCCAGGGAGAGTGGCAGCTGGCGAACAAATGACAAATGCTATTTTACTTTACAATCCTAACTTTATTTGGTTGCTTGATTATTTTACTCATAATTTTTAATTAGTCACCACCTAAGTTATTTCCCGGAGAAAGAGTCAGAATTTGCTGCAGTCCAGAACTACCCATGGGGAGCCAGGGGGAGAGGCAGATACAAGACAGAGGACAAAATTCCAAAGAGAGGCAAAATCAATAATCAGATAGTCAATTGGATAATCAAGCCTAACTCTCATATAATTCCAGGCAGATGCTGAGATCCCAAGATCTGATACAGGGAAATGTGGTGGTGGCGGGGCAATGAACAAATAGGAAGATGCAATTGGTATCTTTAGAGAGAAGAGTCAAATGGCAGTAGGGTACAGCCCTGGGGAAGATCCTGTGGGCTTCCCAAATCCCAAACACTTATTTAAAATTATATTCTAGATGGCAAAATCCTGTGACAATCCCTTGGCGTTTTGTGTAATGGGATCTGCTAAACGCAGACCTAACTCACTGGGTATCTTTCAGCCAGTAGAAATACAAGAGATGAAAGAAATCCCACAGATCTAAGAGGCCTGGGGAAAGCAATGTGATCCTAAGCCAAAATCCCCTGACAGCACACAGGCCAGATACAATTACAAGGAAACTATTTCCTACAGTGCACGTGGTTTCCCAAATCCCAAACACTTACTTCAAGTTACATTCTAGATGGCAAAACCCTGTGTGATTGGGACAATCCCTTGGCGTTTTGAGTAACAGGATCTGACTTGCAAGATTGTAACATCTCAGAATGTTCTCAGAACCTATATGAACACGAGCTTTTATTTCACAATTTAGGATTATAAAGTCACCTAAGCTGACTCTTTATACTTTTATCCTTTACAGGGCTTTCTGACTGTGGGCCATAATAAAAGCCTCATTCTGAGGATCTAAACATGACCAGGGAAACATTAGTTGAATCTGGAGTGCTGTATCCTGACATAGCATAGCTGGGTCACAGATGACCACAAGGTCTACCAAAATTCCTTTTCCTCTGAGACTCGAAGTTCACAGTGCTATGCACTGAAGCACAGTCAGGGTATATTGTAGATCAGCTTGTTCAGGCCTATGCAAGAGTGCTACCATCTTCCACAAAGCTAGGCACATTTCAATACCTTGTTAAGACTATACCAGTGGAACATGTCTACCTAAAATCTTTTTTAAAAGAAAAGACAAACCACATACTAGAAAACAACAAAACAAAACATTTCCAACAGGCAAATCTGATAAGGAACTGTTATCCAAAATATGTAAAAAGTTCTTAAAACTCAACAAAAAGAAAACAAGCAAGCCACCCAGTTTAAAAATGGGCAAAAGATCTCAAGAGACACATCGTTAAATATGCAAATCACAAAGGAGCATATGAAAAGATGCTTAACTTCATACACGTTTAGGGAATTGCAAATTAAGATAGTGAGACACCACTGTGTACCTATTAGAATGGCTAAAACCCAAAATGCTCACAATACTAAATGTGGAAGAAGACAGGGAAAAACAAGAACTCTCATTCGTTGTTGGTGGGAATGCAAAAGGGCACAGCCACTTTGTAAGACCTTCCATGGTTTCTAACAAAAATAAACATATTCTTACCATACAATCGAGTAATCATGCCCTTTGGTATTTACACAAAACCCTGCACACAAATGTTTCTAGAAGTTTTATTCATAATTACCAAAACTCGGAATCAACCAAGATGGTTTTTAGTTGCTGAATGTACATCCAGACAATGGAGCGTTACTTGGTGATAGAGAAAAATGAGTTACCAAATCATGAAAAGACATGGAGGAATTTTAAATGCATGTTGCTTAGATTGCATTCTTCTCAGCAGTTGCCAGAGACTTGGGAGGAGGAAAGACGAATAGGCAAACAGAGCACGGAGAAGTTTTAGGGTAGGGAAACTATTCCGTATGATACTGTACTAGTGGATATATGTCACTATACAGTTATAATTTATAGAATGCAAAACACTAAGACTAAACCCTAATGTAAACTATTTTAGGAGAGGCAAAATTTTTCCTTTGTGCATCTTAGGTTTTCAGCTGAGGCTCACTAATAAAAGGCAAATTGACAAGAGAAAAACAGAGGTTTATTAACATGTACATCTCAAACATACACAGGAGAAACTCAGGGAAGAGTAATTCAAAGAGGTGGCTTAGAATTCAGGCTTACATAGCACATCTTCAGCAAAGATCAATACATTTGTAGAGTAATGGCAGGACAAAAGAAAGCAGTTTCAGGCTGCCAAGGATGGCAGACCGCGGTAAGGTAAACATGGGAAATTAATGGCAAAGGCTAGTTAGTAAGGGTTGTTATATAAATTTTATTTTTACATTTATTTATTATTGAGAGACAGAGAGACACAGAGCGTGAGCAGGGGAGGAGCCGAGAGATGGAGAAGCACAGAATCCGAAGCAGGCTCCCGCTCTGAGCTGTCAGCACAGAGCCCGACACGGGGCTAGAACTCACTAACCGCGAGATCATGACCTGAGCCAAAGTCGGACGCTCAACCGACTGAGCCACCCAGGTGCCCCAGTAAGTGTTATTATTTAGATTCCTCTACTGGTTGTCTGTGATGATTAATTTTTGTCCTTCCTGCTAGCAAAGGGAAGAGGGACACCTTTCAAAATGTATCTCCCACTTTTAGGCAAATATGTGGAGAGCAGGGCCTGCTTCTTCTCAAGTGCCTTCAGCTCTTGATAAATAATAATCCTTATGCCACATATTTTGAGGTGATATTCTAGTTTCCTTCACTATGGACTTTGGTGGGTAATGTGTCAGTATTGGTTTATTATTTGTAACAAATATACCACACTGATATGGAACGGTGATGGTTGGGGAGGCCGTGTATATGGGTGATGGGGAGGGGGTATGTGGGAACTCTCTAAAATTCCAGATCACATTTGCTGTGAACTGTAGATTACTCTAAAAAAAATAAAGCCTATAACTTTTTTAACACAGAAAAGCACGAAGAAGAAAAAGATGGACCATGATCCTTCCACCTTTCTAATCTTTTTAAATGCTGTTGAGGTTTTTTAATTTCAGAGAAATACATAGCCATTCCCCAAGAAAACTGTTCTATGTTCAAGACCCCTAATCCCTTGCAGCAAAGGCAGTCCTGAGAAGAAAATACATTGCAATCCAGGCCTATCTCAAGAAACAAGAAATATCCCCAACCTAACCTCACACCTAAAGGAACTAGAAGCAGAGCAGCAAAGAAACCCCAAATCCAGGGGCGCCTGGGCGGCTCAGTCGGTTAAACGTCCGACTTCAGCTCAGGTCACGATCTCGCGGTCCACGAGTTCGAGCCCCGCGTCGGTCTCTGAGCTGATGGCTCAGAGCCTGGAGCCTGCTTCCGATTCTGTGTCTCCCTCTCTCTCTGCCCCCCCCCCCGTTCATGCTGTGTCTCTGTCTCAAAAATAAATAAACGCTAAAAAAAAAAAAAAAGAAAAGAAACCCCAAATCCAGCAGAAGAAGAGAAATAATACAGATGGGAGCAGAAATAAACAATATAGAATCTGAAAAAAACAGTAGAACAGATCAACGCATCAAAGAACTGGTTTTCTGAAAGAATAAACACAATTGATAACCCCCTAGCCAGACTTTTCAAAAAGAAAAGAGAGAGGACCTATAAAATCATGAATGAAAGAGAAGAGATCACAACCAATACCACAGAAATACAAACAATTATTAGAGAATACCATGAAAAAATATATGCCAACAAACTGGGCAACCTGGAAGAAATGGACAAATTCCTGGACACCCACACACTACCAAAACTCAAGTGGGAAGAAATAAAATATTTGAACAGACCCATAACCAGCGAGGAAACTGAATCAGTTATCAAAAATCTCCCAACAAATAAGAGTCCTAGGCCAGATGGCTTCCCAGAGAAATTCGACCAGACATTTAAAGCAGAGTTAATACCTATTCTTCTCAAGCTGTTCCAAAAAATAGAAATGGAAAGAAAACTTTCGGACTCATTCTATGAAGGCAGCATTACCTTGATTCCCAAACCAGATAGAGACTTCACTAAAAGGGAGAATTACAAACCAATATCCTTTTTGAACATGGATGCAAAAATTCTCAACAAGATACTGGCAAATTGAATTCAACAGTATATTAAAAGAATTATTCACCATGACCAAGCGGAATTCATTCCTGGGCTGCAGGGCTGGTTCAATATTCACAAATCAATCAGTGTGATCCATCACATTAAAAGAAGAAAGGATAAGGGCCATATGATCCTGTCAATAGTTGCAGAAAAAGCATTTGACAAAATACAGCATTCTTTCTTAATAAAAACCCTCAAGAAAGTTGGGATAGAAGGAACATAGCTTAACATCATAAAGCCATATATGAAAAGCCCACAGCTAATATTATCCTCAATGGGGGAAAATTGAGAGCTTTCCCTCTGAGATCAGGAACACTACAGGGATGTCCACTCTCACCGCTGTTGTTTAACATAGTGTTGAAAGTCCTGGCCTCAGGAATCAGACAACAAAATGAAATAAAAGGCATCCGAATTGGCAAAGAACAAGTCAAACTTTCACTTTTTGCAGATGACATGATACTGTACATGGAAAACCCAAAAGACTCCACCAAAAAGCTGCTAGAACTGATATATGAACTCAGCAAAGTCACAGGATATAAAATCAATGTACAGAGATCAGTTGCATTTCTATACGCCAATAATGAAACACTAGAAAGAGAAATCAATAAATTGATCCCATTTACAATAGCACCAAGAACCATAAAATACCTAGGAATAAACCTAAGCAAGGATGTAAAAGATCTGTATGCTTAAAACTATAGAACACTTAAGAAAGAAATTGAAGAAGACACAAAGAAATGGAAAAACATTCCCATGCTCATGGATTGGAAGAGCAAATATTGTTAAGATGTCAATAATACCCAAAGTAATCTACCCATTCAGTGAAATACCAAAATTGCACCAGCATTCTTCTCAGAGCTAGAAGAAACAATTCTAAAATTTGTATGGAACCACAAAAGACCCTGAATAGCCAAGCTAATGTTGAAAAAGAAAACCAAAGCCAGAGGCATCACAATCCCAGACTTTAGCTTCTACTACAAAGCTGTAATCATCAAGACAGTATGGTATTGGCACAAAAACAGACACATAGACCAATGGAATAGAATAGAGAACCCAGAATGGGACCCACAAATGTACAGCCAACTAATCTTTGAGAAAGCAAGAAAAGGGTATCCAATGGAAAACAGTCCCTTCAGCAAATGGTGCTGGGAGAACTGGACAGTAACATGTAGAAGAATGAAACTGGACCACTTTGTTACACCATACACAAAAATAAAGTCGAAATGGATTAAAGACCTAAATGTGAGACAGGAAACCATCAAAACCCTAGAGGAGAAAACAGGCAACAACCTCTTGCCATTTGCAACAATGTGGATGGAACAGGAGGGTATTATGCTAAGTGAAATAAGTCAGTCAGAGAAAGACTGTACCATATGCTTTCACTAATATGTGGAATTTGAGTAACTTAAGAGAAGACCATGGGGGAAGCAAAGGGGGAAAAATAGCTTTTAACAAAGAGGGAGGCAAACCATAAAAGACTCTTAAATACAGAGAAGAAACTGAGGGTTGATTTGCGGGGGGTGTGGGGGAGAGGGGAAAATGGGTGATGAGCATTGAGAAGGGCACTTGTTGGGATGAGCACTGGGCATTGTATGCAAGCAATGAATCTACTCCCAAAGTCAAGAGGACACTATATATGCTGATGTTAGCTAACTTGACAATAAATTAGATTTAAATAAATAAATAAATAAGTAAATAAATACATAAATAAATAAATTTGTTGAAACTTTCAAAAAAAAGGCCCTTAATCCCTGAGGAGACCCCAAAACTAACCCAACACTAGCTATTGTTGGTAGTAATATTATGAATTGTTGATAATAATGAAAATAATAATAAAGTGCTACAGTTTCTATCAGATCAACATAAATTTTATCGAGGAGCACCAATACAGAGCTATAAAATTCTTAATTACTATAATTAAAAATAACATTCATCTAAGACACATTGTTTATTGAGATGGATGATATGTAATACAGTGCACTAAGAGACTTCAAATATCTAGTATAATCCCCCAAAGAGCCTCAGTTTATAGGTTGGGAAACTGATAAACAATGTTCTCCAAGCCACCAACCTAATAACTGGGGAAGATGTGGATGTAGCTCAGGTAAGCACAATTTCAAAGCTTAGGTGAGTTCTTAGGGCTGTCACTGTACTTCCTGCAACAGAACCAGCTAGAGAACAGTTCTAGTTGTTGAGGAATGATTAATTTTTCATGGGTCTTGATTCTGGGTATGAAAGGGGAAAAGATGAGGGATGGTAAATTAGCGCCAAAGCAAGAAGATGGTTCTGATCGCATTTTTTTTTTTTAGCCACATTAAAAAAAATTGCTTCTTGAACACAGTGGACAACTTTATCCTTTACAAAGGAGAGGAATGGACTTCACTTCCTAGTTACACCCTTAGTTTTTAATGCGAAGGTGAACAGGATTTTTTGTGTGGATATTTTCTGTGCTCTGGCTCACAAGCGATTTATTGTTACATGTGAATAGCACATTCATTATGTTAATATATTTCCTAAAGAAATGCATTTCCAATTAAATTATTTCCTAATGAAAACAAATGTATCCTTTTATTATGTTCCCTGTCCCATCTTCCCAAGCTTCCGTGAGGGGAATTGGAAACTAATTCCTTAGAACAGATGTTTCTGTAACTGATTCAACCATTTCAGGATACTGGGAGCCTTTATTCATTCTCTAATATCCCTTTAATAAATCTTTAGGTTAGAACATCAACGTTGGAATTGGATTGGTGCCACAATAGGTAGAAAGAAGGCAAATGAACCAAGCATGCTTTTAGTTAGGAATCGGCCACGCTACAAAATAGTGTGAGAGACGACAACATTGCATGCTACTTTAAAAATAAAGTAATTGATCCATTTTAAGAAATCATCCAAAATCTCAACCAATCAAAGGACCTGCTTAAAAGCACAAGATTCCTCTGAAACTAGCATTGCAAGGAGACAGAAACAATTTTCAAAACCACCAAAATATGTCTGTCATTAGCTGGCCTCTCTCAGTCAGGTAATGGGGAAGAATCTCAGAGTTACCATCTCTATTTCTGGCAAATGAACTTCCATTTAAATATTTCAACACTCTTTTCAGAATGTCCCTTTCAGCATGTGAGGCTGCTGTATGGCAGAAAAATGGAAGGAAGGAACCCTGAAGGACAGAACGCAACAGGACTGACAGAAAAGCTACGGTCTTGATTCTGCTTCAAGCTCCTTCCAGCCCCAAATTCAAAATGTCCACGTTCACGCATTAATGTGGTTATAACTGCTACATGATCTTGGACACCTCAATTCCTGTCCTTATCCTTCAGGATTCTCACCTTTTCTCCATTCTTTTCATTTCGTTTTAGGCCTGAGAATCTTATAGTCAGTAGTGCTTATTTTCCCAAGGTAAGCAACTTCTATGTCTTCTAAAGAAAACTCACCTGCTCTGAAACTCCTTCTCCATAGCGAAGCAAAGTCACAAAATGCTCACAGTTGTTGACAAGTATGTCATAATCCACCTCTTGTCCAATAACAATCTCTGACCGCTGCATGACTTCCTCCATGGGGAGAGGAGGATAAGTTTCATCATATTTATTGTTTATTCTGTATGTGTCGTTTCCCACGACATCCTTCAGGGGCTGCATCTTCACCAGGGCCTTCCTGCTAAATATAGACTTGGCGCTTGTAAATGCTGCAGGAATGCCATCCTCTATAAGGAGAATTCTGGTTAGCAAGATGTGGTGACCCAGCTCAGAGAACCCCAATGCCAGAGTATTGCAATGCTACATGTTTGGAAGTGATGGAGTCACTGAACCCAGCTCGGTTCCCAACTTAGCACCAAACCAGAAGCCACTTTAATCATACCAGGCTTAATAACTCATTTGGTAGTTTATCTATAATGAGGGAAAATAGAAGAGAAACCTGTATCTGCCCATAGAGAAAATTGAGTGAGAAAACTACCCATTCTTGAGAAACAAGTTCTCTATCAATTGGCATTATTATTAGAGATCTTGGTATGTGTCCCTAACAGAATACAAATAAAACCATTGTCTCCTTTTTTTTCCCTATAAAATATGCTTTTATTCAGCATCTGAACCCTTCCCAGCTACTCTCTTTGGGCCTCAGCTGTGTGCATTGTGATTGATAAGTTCGTCCTAGTTATCTAAGTGTGCTCCTTACCCCTTTCTCTGCTTTTTACACTTGTTCTTTCAACTTGGATTCAATTTTGTTCCAATTTGAAACCCCTCCAAGGGGTCAGCTGGGGTCAAGCTGGGGCCCTGCTTTTATCTTGCCAGTTCCTTTAGGCCAAGAAACTAAGTCCTGAAACTGAATCTAACCTAGTAGGCCCTGTCCACCAGATGCAGCCCCATGCAATGCCATACCCACCTGTTACATGTCCCACCCCTGCAACTCCCTTTTAACTGCCTCAGTTGGCAATCAGTTACCTTTGTCTAGATACCTTTGTCTCCTGGCCTGCTACTGCCAGTATCTGAGGTTGGACAGATGATTGCTCAGTGTTCAGCTCTAACACCTGGCCCTGGTCCCTCTCCATCTGCCCAAGACTGCTATGCTTGGCTATGTGTTCAAGTCAATCATGAGAGAGTCTCCATGTAACCGGTGTGAAGAGAGTCTTCCTTTTTGTAATAACTAAAAGCTAACTTTCTTTTCCACTCCCTTTTTTTCCTACCTTCCAAGTTCCTTTTCCTTCAAGCAGCATTTCCAGTTAGTATCCTACACATTGGAAGTTCTTGTACAAGTTCTTAGAGCAGAGATCTCCTAGTTAGAATTACTAAAGTTTTATTTACACTAGTCTGATGCTATCAATTTATAGAGGAGGACACTGAAGCTTAGAGAGGTAAACTGGCTTGCAAAATACCACCTGAGTAGTTAACAATAGAACCAGAAAACTGCGTTTCAGTCTACAGGATCAGAGCTCAGTACTAGAACCATATTAAAATGGAGCTTAACACATGAAAATAAGGGAAGAGCAGAAAAATCTCCTATTGTATTCCAGACGTGAAAACTGCAGAGATATTGCAGCATTGCTTACTGTTAATCACTAGACTCTGCAGAAACTAATGGGTGTGTATCGTAAATGTCACTTTATTTGCCATTTCCATTTCCAATATTCTAGAAGAAGAGGCAAATATCTCAAGATGTTGCAAAAGTCACTACATTAAAAATTCTCAGACATCTCCAAGATAGTAAGACTAAGGTTATTAAAACTTCTTTGTAAACTTAAGTTGAAGAAAAGAAAATCTTCAGGCTACTTGTTATTTGCATACATTTTTTTCTTAAAAAATGAATTAATTTGTGCTTATTTCTAAATATTTAGGAAATATATTAAAAAACAACATAAATGTGTAAATTTAAATCACCCATTATCTGCCCAACCATAATCATGTTATTATTTTGATAATAATATTATCATATCCTTCTATTATGTCTTTTATTAACACATATATATTGAAGCATGCCTATGTGTGCATTCACATGGGTATATATTATTTCTTTGCAAAGTAGGTATAATATGACACACTGCATTTTTAATCTAGATTTTTTTTCAAGTAAATATCATGCAAGATTATTTCTCAAGCAATTAAGCATTTCCAGAAATATGATTTTTAATGGCCGTTAAATAGCTATTGTTTTGGCTTATCTAGCACCCCATCCCACCTCTGCCTCTTTCTTTCTGGAAATGATTTTGTGTGGGCAAATCACAGTATCTCTTTCTCCAGGGCACAACGATGGTGCAGTGATGGGCATGGGATCCACACTCGCCCAAATCAGATTGTTCTCCATGCTATTTCTAACTGCAACAGGCAGGGATTGGCCCTCTCTTATTAGATCACAAGACTGTAAGAATAAGAGCCTAAGGATGTTGATGACTATCAGTTCAGTCTCCTAGAGAGGCATAGTCTGGGAGAATTAAGACAATCCTTGGAAAGGAAATGCAGATGTGAGTCTTGATACTCATGTTTATGCCCCTACATCCAGGCATCCTTGAAGCCAGCACCAACCATCTTTATCCTTTTTTGTAGTTTTCCTCAGTGAAGCAATGAATTTGCCTTTTTCTTATGCTAACTTTTGTTTGTTTCCGTTACTTGCAACTAAAGAATTCTGTCAATATTCTGTGACAAAGTCATAACTCACTTAACTAGTCCACTATTGAATCTAAGCCATTGTTGGCTTCTTTTTTTTTTTTTAACCTCTTCATCCTCTTCACATATTTCACCTATCCCCCTATCCCTTCCCTCTGGCAACCACCCATTTGCTCTCTGTATTTGTGAGACTGTTTCTGGTTTTTTGTCCATTTGTGATTTTGTGGGGTTTTTTTTTGTGGATGTGTGGGTTTTTTTTTAGATTCCACATAGAAGTGAAATCACATGGTATTTGTCTTTATCTTTTTTTTAATTTTTTTTAACGTTTTTTTATTTATTTTTGAGACAGAGAGAGACACAGCATGAACGGGGGAGGGGCAGAGAGAGAGGGAGACACAGAATCGGAAGCAGGCTCCAGGCTCTGAGCCATCAGCCCAGAGCCTGACGCGGGGCTCGAACTCGCAGACCGCGAGATCGTGACTTGAGCTGAAGTCGGACGCTTAACAGACTGAGCCACCCAGGCGCCCCGGTATTTGTCTTTATCTTATTTCACACAGCATAATACCATTTAGATCCATCTATGTTAAGGCAAATGCAAAGATCTCATTCTTTTTTATGGCTAACATTCCATTATATATATATTACATATTATGTATATATGTATGTGTATATACATATACATATACATAACTTCTTGTGTATATATATATTTGTTTGTGTGCATGTGTGTGTGAGCGAGTATATATATTACATCTTCTTTATCCATTCATCTCTCAGTGGACACCTAGGTTGCTTCCTTATCTTGGCTCTTGTAAATAATGCTGCAATAAACATAGGGGTACATACATCTTTTCGAATTAGTGTTTTCACTTTCTTTGGGTAAATGTCCAATAGTGGGAATATTGGATCATTGGTATTTTTGAGGAAATTTTAATTTTCTGTGGAAATATCATACTGTTTTCCACAATTGTTACACCAATTTATATTCCCACTGACAGTGCAGGAAGATTCTCTTTTCTCCACATCCTCACCATCATTTGTTATTCTGCCATTGCCTGTTTTTTAAACTTTTATGAGATAGAAGTGAATACCTTTATGCTGAATGTTATTCTACATCTTTATAAATATTTCTGAAGAATAGACTCAGAGAAGTAAAATTACAGGGTCAGAGCATAGGAACAATAATTAACAAATTTGTTGCATATGAAGTTGGGGAGTACAAGTAGGACACTTTCCTAAAGGACTGAATAGTCTGAATAACTCATTTCATCAAGAAATAATCCATAGTTTTCAAAATGGGATAGTAATTATGAATGTAACCTGGTGGCAAAATTCTAGTCTTTCTTTATCCAACCCTTAGGTTGGAACACACCTGGTTCTCATGAAGAGAGAGGGCTATAATTAACAACTACAATGCATACTTTTCTATCACACAGTCAAGCAATAAAAAGTTATAAAATTTGTAGCCCAAACAGAAACGATTTGGTTTCCAGGTCATATTGTTACATAGAATGCAGGGTGATGCCCCCTGTCACCCTTCCTCTCAGACCTCCAAGTGATGGGGTTCTTTCCAAAAGGGAAATGTCCTTCATGAGAGAGAAAAAAGCCACATTCAGATTAAATTAAGTGCCGAGTTTTTGTTTGAACAATTGGTAGCAAAAACCAGGCTGCTTGCTTAGCTTTATTTACTTATGGTGGCTAAGAGTTTGGGGTTGCTTCTGGCAAATTGGGTGCTTAGCACGGTTTATAACCAAGTTAGCTCTGGTGAGTGGAAGAACACGTCTTTGAACTCATAAATAATCAGCAACACTGCCACTATACTTCTTTCATGAGACTATCGGTGAAGTGCTTGGTGGCTAGCTGATAACCATGAGTGTATTTTTTTTGTTTCTGTTTTTCTCCAGGTGTAAAAGGCCTCCTCCAGACTAGACATCATTAATGAAGCTTCTAATGGACAAATATACTTTCAATCTTTCAGGACAATCCTTTGCTTCCTACTGTAAATTAGTATCGATCTTGTCTTCTAGAAATTTCTCCTTTCAGGCACAATAGGAAAATTAATGTAATAAGTAAAGTTCTGCCTGCTGTGAAGCTTTTCTTCTGGGACCCTTTTAAGCCAGGATCTAAAACCATGAAATATTTGGGATTTTTTTTTAACGTTTATTTATTTTTGAGACACAGAGAGAGAGAGAGCATGAACAGGGGAGGGTCACAGAGAGAGGGAGACACAGAATCTGAAACAGGCTCCAGGCTCTGAGCTGTCGACACAGGCAGACGCGGGGCTCGAACTCACTAACCGCGAGATCGTGACCTGAGCCGAATTGGGACGCTTAACCGACCAAGCCACCAAGGCACCCCTAAATATTTGGGATTCTTTCTTGTGTGTTAATGATCACAAAAAAACTTCGTCTGAGGTCTTTGATGTACAATGAGGAACAGACAACAGAATGACAAAATTGGGAAGACATGTTGGGAGATGAGAAAAATGTTCTTAAAATTCACCTGGATTTTAAAAATCTGATTGAGTCTTATATTGTTTATAACTCTTCTAGTTCATAATTGAATCTTGTTGGAAACTCTTAATTTATAAAGGCTAGTAAGTCATATCAGATAACGTTAAATTCATGATAGGTAAATGCTCTGGTTTTTAGTCTCCCTCAGAGATTAATAGAAAAAAAAACTACATTGGATTCTAGAATATTCATAGTTTTGTTTCTTATTTAGATGTATATTGTATTTTGAATTTTTTAAAGATTGAATTTCATTTTTTTTTTTTTTGCAAATAGACATTCAAATGTTCCAATATCATTTGTTGAAAAGACTATCCTTTCTTCACTCAGTTGCCTTTGCATCTTGGTAAAAAATCGGTTGTTCATATACAAGCCGATCTGTTTCTAGACTCCCTATTCTATTCTACTGATCTGTCTTTATACCAAAGCCACAAGGTGGCTTTATAATTAGTCTTAAAAATAGCATAATGTAGTCATCCAAGTTTGTTCTCTTTTTCAGAGTTGCTTTGGTGATATCGGGCCCTTTGCATTTTCATAGGACTGTTAGAATCATCCTGTCAATTTCTAACAAAAAAACCATGATGAGATTTTGATTAGGATTGTGTGAAATCTGTAGATCCATTTGTGGACAGTTGACATATTAATAAATTTGAGTCTTCTGACCTGTGGACATAGTATGTCTCTCCATTTATTTGATTTTGGTTAATTTGGTCTTTCTCTCAGCAATATTTCACAGTTTTTTGTGTGTGGGCCTTACACATTCTCTCTAAGATTCATTCTTAAATATTTCATGATTTTGATGGTCTTGTGAATGGTATTTTTAAATATAAATGTTCAATTGTTCATTTCCCAGTAGTTTCCTCAAATGCTGTGAAGATTCATCTCTAAGCACTCTTGGGTCCGTATTCTGAACTCATAGAGACCTCTGGATTTTGTCTGGGTTCCCCTTCCTTGCACAGTGGCCTGGGAAGTCTCTAAAGGCAGTAAGCTAAGCAATTGCAAGGCACATTCACTTGTTTTCTGTCTTTTGTTGCTTAAGTTCAGTGCCCCCAAACCATTGTTTCACTTATTTTGTATGGGTTTGGTTGTTTCTGGTGGGAAGATAAATCTGTTCTTTTTTACTACTTCTTGGCTGGAAGTGAATCTTGACCTTTTAAAAATAACCTGGTCATTTTCTTGCTTAATTTTTTATGATGAAATATTTCGCACAAAGACAATAATGGAGAGAATACAATAATGACACCCATATAGCTTTTACTCAGAATCAATGATTATCAGCTCATTGAATCTTTTTTTTTCCAACTGTCTTACTACCTCCTTCACTCTAGATTTATTTTGTTGCTATTCCAGATATCACGTGATTTCATTTGAAAAAAATTCAGTATATATGCAAAATATAAAAATTCCTTTTAAATTTATTTACCAAAAAAAATAAAATAGCTCCATATTTTAAAAAATCAATTATATAGAAGTATTCAAATTTTCTTAGTAGAGTCACCAGTGTGTGATTATACATGTATATACATCTTCAAATCAGGATCTAAAGTTCACATACTGCAATTGATTAAGTCTCTTCTAGTTTATTTTTCATAATAATTTTTAAATGCTTATTTTTAGAGAGATAGAACATTGGAGAGAGAGAGATAGAGAGAATTCCCAGCAGGCTCCACACTGTCAGCATGGAGCCGACTCTCACAAACTGTGCGATCATGACCTGAGCCCAAATCCAGAGTCAGATGCTTAACCGACTACACCTCCCAGGGGTCCCAAGTCTCAAGTTTATTTTAACTCTACACATTCCCTCCTCCATATCTTACATTTTCCTTGCACATTTTTTGGTTGTTGAAGAAAGGAAGTTTTTCAACCTTTGGGTTCTACAGTTTGGGTTATGTTGATTGCATATTCATAAAATTATTTAACTTGATTTTCTATTGCTTGCAATTCCTGTAAATTGGTAGTTAGATCCAAGGCTTGAGTTTTTGGCAAGAATACTTTATAGTTGATATAGTGAACTTCTTTTTTTTAAGTTTATTTATTTATTTTGAGAGCGAAGGAGAGAAAGAACTCATGAGCAGGGGAGAGGCAGAGAGAGAGAGAGAATCTCAAGAAGGCTCCACACTGTCAGGGCAGATGTGGGGCTCAATCTCAGGATGGTGAGATCATCCTGAGCTGAAATCAAGAGTCAGACTTTTCACCAACTCAGCCACCCAGGTACTCTGATATTGTGAACTTCTAAAAAGGGAGGTGCATACTATCTATCTTCTTTTTGTGACATTAGCAAACAAATGTTTATGACCTAGATTTACTATTTCATTAGGAGTTTCAAATTTTACTTGTATCATACCATCTTCACATACTAAGCGGAATATTTCAGTAAAGAAAAACCCTCCTCAACTATTTCATTACCCTGAGATTCAATTTGTTTAAGAAATAAAATATTAATATTTGATTTTTTTTATGTACCAGCTTTAAAAATAATGGGTTGATCCTCTAGCATTATCCAAAGGATTTTTTTTTTAGAGTCAATATGGATGTATCATGTTAAACGTTGTTGGTACATTTCTCTCCATGGCAATTTTTATTCTTACTGTGCTCAAATTGTCTCATCTTTGGCCGTTGAGTGCCTCCTCAGGTTGACTTCTGAATTCTTTTGCCATGAATTCAGCAGTCTTTGAAAATTTTATTGCTTTCTGATACGGTATGATATTCCACGTTCATCTGGAACAGTTCTGCTCTAAACCTGGACACATCCATTTTTCCAAAGAGCTCTTAGTAATGGTAGTTAGAGACCTCAAACAGCGCACTAGAAGTGCTCGTTTCTACATGTTAGTCACTGTTGCTAGGCTTTTTTAGGAGACAGATGTAGGAAATAATTTATTTCTTTTTTTAAATGTTTATTTATGTTTGAGAAAGAGAGAGAAACAGAGTGTGAGCAGGGGAGGGGCAGAGAGAGGAGACACGGAATCCGAAACAGGCTCCAGGCTCTGAGCTGTCAGCACAGAGCCCAACGCAGGACTCGAACTCACTAACCGGGTCATGTGAACCCATGTCCATTCTGCTTAGGCTCCAAAACTTGCAGCAGGCTGCCCCCACACCCCACACCACCCAACCTTCTGCAAGGATGCCTATCTTATTTAACCCCTCTAGCTTTGGGATTGAGTAAAGAAGGAAAAAGGTAAAAGAAAGCAGACGGGAGGAGAGGAAGGAAGATAGGTAGGAGGGAAGGAACTTTCATTTTTTAAATTATGAGCAAGAATGAGATCTCTTCAAATGTTTAGCATGCCATTTGCATTGTGCGTATGCCTCTGTGTGTATGTGTGTGTATGTGTGTGTGTGTGTGCATGTATGAATTGTTAACATCTCTAGCAATTTTGCTATAGTCATTTGCTGTACATCCCTTTTTTTCAGGAATTCTTTATATATTAGGAATATTAATCTTTTGTAATGTAATGTACTGTAAATTTCAAATACGTTTTCTAAATTTGCCTTTAGGTTTTTTCTCTGTTTTCATTTTATGCAATTTATTACTTTTTTCTCTTAATTGTTCTCAGATATTGAATCAACATTGAGGAATAGTTTCCTTTTTTAAAAATATAATGTATTCTCCAGTTAGCTAACATACAGTGTATATAGTCTGCTCTTGGCTTCAGAGGTAGATTCCCACGATTCACTGCTTACATACAACACCCAGCCCATTCCAACAAATGCCCTTCTCAATGCTTATCACCCATTTTCCCCTCTCCCCTACCCCCCCATCAACCCTCAGTTTGTTCTCTGTATTTAAGAGTCTCTTATGGTTTGCCTCTCTTGCTGTTTGAAACTATTTTTCCCCTTCCCTTCCCCCACAGTCTTCTGTTAAGTTTCTCATATTCCACCTATGAGTGAAAACATGATGTCTTTCTCTGCCTGACTTATTTCAATGAGCATAATACCCTCCAGTTCCATCCACATTGCTTTTTCATTGATTTCCAGTTAAGCTAGATGTTGGACTAGTTGTGAGAAAAAAAAATCTGACTTGACTCTGCCATCTCACACTTCCAGCTGGAGTCCAAGAGCTGGAATCACGCTTCCTGATACCCGGAGATCTATTAATTTTGACGGGGAACAAAGTGCAAATGCCATGCGATGCCATCCTGATTGATGGCAGCTGTGTGGTAGATGAAGGCATGCTGACAGGTACGGTTCTGTCTCACGACATACAGCCTTGGCAAGCTCTCCCAGGTTCCTTCTCTATCAGAACAACAGTGGCAAAGCTGGGGCTTGCTGTGGGATATTACACTCCCACAATTCTTGACTGTCCTGCTCTGGATGGGAGAGTTCAAATTAAAGCTGCTTTCTGTGTCCTATGTTTGATACAGTTGTAATTTTCTGAGTGCTTAGCATTTTCTTCTTGAACAAAGGTTATTGCAACCCTGTCGCTTTACCTTAAAAGACTGTAGAGATCATTAGACATTTCAAATCATCTGTGACTTTTATGTTCCGTATTTTCACATAAATTATATCTTTTGATAAACTTGGAAGATATGAAAGCTATTGATGACATCCTGAAACCCAGAAGGTCAAGTCCAAGCTCTTCCCTGCCTTGGCTTGAATATGTGAAAAGATTCACGACAAAGGATTTGTCACACATCTGCTGCCTGAAAACACACTGGGACTTTAGGACTATTGAATTTCATTTTTAAGTAGTATGCTGCTAGAGCAGGGAGGGACCTTAGAGGTCACTGCATCTCATGGATATGGAAGCTGAGGTCCAGAGAGAAGAGACCTTGGGATCACAGTGCTTCAAGTTCTCACGAGTGCACATTTGAGGAGATGTTGTGCCAACATTTCTGTAAGATAAAGAAGAATCATAAAGGTTTTTTCACAGATGGACTAGGGGGCTGAGAAGACACATTGACATACTGTGGTTCCCACTGAAGCCAAAATTGAATCCATTTTTCTAGGACAGACCAGGAAGGCATAAAATGGAGACAAGAACATGTATCTTTCTTCTATGTAACTTTACAAAAAAATGTTTTTTTATTTTTTTATTAAAAAAGGTTTTTTTTAATGTTTATTTATTTTTGGAGACAGAGAGAAACAGAGCATGAACAGGGGAGGAGCAGAGAAAGAGGGAGACACAGAGTGGGAAACAGTCTCCAGTCTCTGAGCTGTCAGCACAGAGCCCAACATGGGGCCCGAACTCACGAACTGTGAGATCATGACCGAACCAAAGTCAGACACTCAACCGACTGAGCCACCCAGGCGTATGGTCTCCCCCCACCCCAATTTTTTTAATGCGTGGCAGGCCATGTTTCTTCATATAAGGAATCCGTAGATTTGTAAAATTCCTTTAGTGCTGGGACCTCTGCAATGTTAAGTACCTTTCTTCTGGCAAAAAGTGGCCCTACTACAGTGGGACATATCTCTGACTTTATACTGCCCACTTTTCAAAGGCCAGTGGAAGGCTTTACAAGGTTTATTCCACAGATCAGACACTAATTACTTCTTCAACGTCATTCACCACCCTGTATTAGCACTTCAGCCACTGCCATCTGCTCCTTGATGTCACTGGCAGCAGTCACCCATGTCCCAATTGCCAAACCCAATGGATTCTTTAGATTTCTCTTCTTGTTGACCTCTCTGCTGCTTTTGATGATTCTGACCATCTTTCCTTTTGGAAAACTCTCTTCCCTAACTGTCCAAGATAGCAACCTGCCCATGCTGCTCCTGATTGTTGGTAGTGCTCAGAGCTATGTCCTAGTCTTATCCTCTTCTATCCTCACTCTTGATCCCTCAGTAATCTTCTCTCTCCTGTGACTTTAATCATAGCCTGTAAGGTGGTGAACTTTGAGTAAATGTCTCTGGTCTAGGCTTCTCCCTTGAACTCCAGACTCAAATAAATAAATGCAAGACGTCTCAACATAGCCATCCCACAAGACATCTGCAACTCGTGGTGAACATAAAGCAACTCTTCCTTCCTCCTATAATCCCTCTGTTGATGACTAATGCCACCCTCTGCTCATTTCCCCAAGTTGGAAACCAAGAAGCCATTTTGAATTTCTCTGTTCCTATGACCTCCCAATATAAAACCCTCCCCAAGTTTTGTAACTTCTTACCTTCTTATTTCTCAGCTCCTGGACTTCTTTTTACTCTCACTGCCTGCTGCCATAAGTCAGACTTTGTTCTCTCCATCTGGATGTCCAGCTTCCAACCTCACCAGACTTCAATCCATTCCCTGTACTGCAGATAGAGTACTCTCTCTCTTGTACATGAATGTGATATTACTCTCTTGAAAAAAACACTTAAATATCTCCCCACTCCCTTCTGCCACTAATGCCTACAAAAACCATGTAAACACTTAAATATGTGCACCTAGGGCCTCCCCGCTTTGGTTTCCTGCACAGGTCTCATGGCCCCTCACTCCCCATGCCCCACATTCTGGACCTCACAACTTGCTATTCCCTACACAGCTATTTCTAGCCTTCTTTAATGTCCTTGTTGGATGTTACAATACTTATAGTATTTATAATACATTATTATTTATTGGGACTACAAATCTCCTAAAAAACAATCTCCTTGTATCCCTAATACCTAAGGTTGTCCCTGCCTCCCCCTGCAGGCTTATAACAAACGTCCACCGCATGCCTAGTGAGTGCATACGTGATTTAAATGAGATGTTTGTTTTCTATAGGAGAAAGTATTCCAGTCACTAAAACTCCATTGCCCAAGATGGAGAGCTCCATGCCCTGGAAAACGCAGAGTGAAGCCGACTATAAAAGGCATGTCCTTTTCTGTGGGACAGAGGTTATCCAAGCTAAGGGAACGTGCTCCGGGACCGTGAGGGCGGTGGTGCTGCAGACTGGTGAGCATCCCTTCTTTGGTATGTTACTTTAATGAAATATTTTTGCTCAGTGTGTCTAGTGTCTGAAATCTATTAGGTAAGCAATAGTCTTTCGATAACGAACCAAACCTATTAAAGTTCCATATTTCAAGTGTGAATTGCACTATGGCACATGCCTTTTAGTCAACAAAATACCTATGACAATAATTACTATTAACGTGTTTTGTAGTTTAGAAACTATCTCTATATATCAAACATGCACAGCAAAGATGCTTGTTCCCACTTCGTACATAAATAGGCTGAGGTCAGCACAATCTGAACAAACTTAAAAAAAAAAAATCACATAGCTAGTCACTGAAAGACCTGGGTCTAGAACTTAGATCTTTTAGCCCCAAATCCCAAGTTTTTCTAGCCAGGGTTAGAAATTGAAAACTTAAGGCGCCTGGGTGGCTCAGTCGGTTAAGCGTACAACTTCAGCTCAGGTCATGATCTCACGGTTCGTGGGTTCGAGCCCTGCATTGAGCTCTGTGCTGACAGCTCGGAGCTTGGAGCCTGTTTCGGATTCTGTGTCTCCCTCTCTCTCTGCCCCTTCCCCACTCGTGCTCTGTCTCCCTCTGTCTCAAAAATAAATAAACATTAAAAAAAATTTTAAAAAGAAATTGAAAACTTGACACTGAAAAGTATTAGAAATTAAGTCCATCAGTATTTACTGGGTCCTATGGTTTAATTTCAAGTAACGTGTGTGTGTGTGTATGTGTGTGTGTGTGAGTCGTTTCCTTAAAATGAAGTTATATTGGGCAAGGCTGTGTTCTGATCCCAGTGTGGTGGTTTCCTATCTCTGGGTCACATTGATTTTGGAAGTAGAGAGAAGAAAGATCAGAAGGGAATAGGCTCTGAAAAAGTAAGATATTTCCATTCTAGCACTCAGGTGTCTTCCCAATTATCCTTTAATTGTGTTTGGGTTTAAGCACCGTTGAAATATCTCTAGAGAAAAACAAAGGCTATGTTGAGGCTTAGAAGCGTGCTATTAGTAGGATTTGTCATCCTAAGAATGTGGATTGTGTGTTTGTTACTTCAGGATTCAACACTGCAAAAGGCGACCTCGTGAGATCCATTCTGTACCCGAAGCCAATGAATTTTAAGCTTTACAGGGATGCCATCAGGTTCCTCCTGTGCCTTGTAGGGACAGCAACCATTGGGATGATCTATACTTTGTGCGTCTATGTGCTCAACGGGGTAAGTTGCTTTTGTTCTTTTACTACATGCACACGTAACACTCATGGAGGTAATTTATACTCTGCATGTTAACCTTAATCTCAGCTATGGTTTATAAACCTGGGAAACAAAGCCAAATACTGATACCTGCACATGTACTCACAGTTCGCCAATATGAGAGATTGATCCCCAAGTAATATTATAACAATCAGAACTAGAGGGGCAAAACGCTGTTTCCTGAGCTACCAACAGTGCCTCTCATCTTGTACACTTCTTACACCATGTTTTCATTTTCGATCTGAGAATATGTTTATCCCAGTAACATAGTATTTTGGCATTATTAAATAAGGAGCTGAAAATAAAACCTGGATACCCCATGTTGGTGAGGCCATGGCAAATTTGTACATTGTTCTCTGCTGGTAGCAGCAATGACTCATTACAAACTGTTTCATTGCACTTTGGAAAATCTATGAGAGCCATAAACCGTGCATACTTTGTGACCCACTCATATCATTTCTGGGAATGTGACCTAAGGAAGTAAAAAAAAGGAGGAAAAAAGTCATATGCACCACGCTGTTCAGGACTGATTTACCTGTAATAGCTGAAGAGTGACTTTATGTCCCAGGAGCCTCCAGAGGAGGTGGTGAAGAAAGCCCTTGATGTCATCACAATTGCGGTCCCTCCTGCTCTACCTGCTGCTCTGACCACAGTATTATCTATGCCCAGAAGAGGCTGAAGAAGAGAGGCATCTTTTGCATCAGCCCCCAGAGGATCAATGTATGTGGACAATTAAACCTTGTCTGCTTTGACAAGGTATGTGTGTTTCACCCTCATTATCATTGTCATTTTTATCATCGTTGTCATCGGGTAGAGGCGCTTCACACTTTTCTGGGGCAGGAAACACAGGATGTGTTATCTACCTTCCTTTTATCTCTGGTTGGATGCGTAATCTAGGAAAGGCACGTCTCTTGAGCTTCCAGATTCTAGGGTTTAGAAGAGGGAGAGTAGGTACTGAACAAGCAGGTCTTTGAAAGTCCTTCCAGCTCTAGTATTCTAAAACACAGTTAATTAAGGTAGCATTCTGTCCCTCCCCAGACAAAACCACATACAAGGAACAAAACTTAAACCCTTCACTGTGGTCCCTGCTTGACCACTACCATGGTCAAGGATATTGCCTAGCGTATAGTCAGTGCCCAATAAATATTTATTGGTTTAATAATGAATAAATAAATAAATAATAATGATAATGATGAATAATAATGAATAATGCATAATTATGAATAAATAATAATTAATCATAATAAATAATGAATGAATTAAAAAGGGAAGAATTTATTTAACTGTATTTTACTTGGGCAGTTGCACTTGGCTATAGGAAAGCTCCAATCAAATCCTTACTGTATTTTCCCATCTGTAGTATATTGCTTAAAATTACTCTTGACTATATGCCAGTTATTCCCAACCAGCCTCTTATTCTACCTCCTCCTGCATATATTCTTTTGGTCTGGTGTCTGCCTATACTGAGTGAGGGTAGGGGCTGTGAGAACGTAAGGCAGGGATGATGGGCTGTCTTGTGTCCAGGTCTTCATTTATAAAGGGGATTGATGACTGCAGAGAGAGGTCAATGCCTTTGAAAGAAGTTTAACATTACAGTTCTCCTGGTAAGGAGAGGCACAGTCCTGTGGGCCATGGGAGGAATGGCAAGTTTGGATAAGGGATCTGAGGAAATGCCTAGACCAAGGCCTTTACTGGGGTCTCTACGGGGAAGGCAGGTCAGGACAGGGTAAACAGCTTATGACTGGCTAGTTTGAACGATTTGGGTGAGCTTTGGGCTGCAGGGTAGTCTCTGGCCCTTGGCCCCAGGATGATGAAGGCAGAGGACTATTGCCTCCTGAGGAGTAGGGGCCAGGTAGATGATTAGTTTGCATGTCAAAGGCACGCGGAGTCCCTTACTATCTCTAAGAATTGGCTAGCCCAGGAGATGGAGTCTTTCCTTAGAAAGGTTTTTTAAGGTGTCAAATCATCATTATATATAGAAAATTAATACAACACAAGGGTATAATAGGCAGGTGAATATGGGCAAATGAGTGGATTTAGGAAAGCAATAGAGCCGGTGGTTTTGACCAGAGCAAGACGTCAGTAATGGGAGAGGTTTGTACACCTTTGCTATCTGGGTAAGACTTTTGTACATACCTTTCAGGCAGTGCGGAACCTTTGAGAGTGGTTTTTGGTTCTGTTTTTGCTTTTTTAATTGTCGTTCTCCTTTTTCTTACTTTTGTTGTGGCAAAATGAACATTCCATAAAATTTACCGTTTTAACCATCTTTAAGTGGCTTTAAGTGCACTTACATTGTTGCGCAATCATCACCGCCAGCCATCTTGAGAATTGTTCTATCTTCCCAAATGGAAACCCTGTGTCCATTAAACAGGACATTGAGGTTCTTGATGACAGAAAAGTAATAGGATCAGAGCTATATTACATGGTTACTGGACTATCAGAGAGACCTACCACGATCAGAAGGCTAACATGGCTCTTGCCAGCATTTCTGAATTATTTTGTGATCCAATTAGCATAACAAAGAAGAATGTTCTATTTGTGGGGTCATCTCATCCCTGCACTTGGCAAAAGAAGCAGGGGTGGGACAAATCATTATGACATGAATTTGCATAAAATAAGTAATAATTAGGGGTAATTATCATAATTTGCTCTTACTCTGTGTCAGACATTAAATCAAGCACTCTATTTGTATTATCTAATTTGACGTTCACAAAAACCTCATCCGATTATAAGCACATTGTACAGGTAAGGGCTCCAAGTTTCAGAGGGATTAAATAACTCTCCCAGGTCATACAGCTAGTGTTTTAAACGAGTCCAAGCTCTTCATCATTATCCTGTACGGGGAGAAATACCAAAAAGCACCCTCTTTTACCTAACAGGTGTCAAAGAGCAAACCACTTGTTTAGAGCAGGGAAAAAGTCTACTCCCATTACTTATTTCTGATGACATACTTTTATCTTCTACTGTAAAACCTGGGACTCACCTACTTTATAGCTCTTACAGGCTTACCAAGACTTTCCCATTAGATCCTCACAACCAGGCTCTGAAGTCTGTAAGACAGATACCGTTTTCTTCCTTTATTGCCAGCTTGGTACAACTGGTAGGAGCCGTCCAAGCTTCTGCCGAGGACCCCAGGATTCCCACCTGACTGTGTCCTTCCTTGAGGTGCTGATTTCAGTAACGTGTTTGTGACATATATTTCCCTGTTAAAACATACCTTATGGGCTGTCGCTTCAGAGTAAACCGAGCCCTCGTTTCTGTTTAGACAGGCACCTTAACAAGGGATGGTTTGGATCTCTGGGGAGCCGTGCCCTGCGATAGGAGTGGGTGAGTACCTGGGACTGAATGCACTGGAGTTTCTCTTTTCCCAGAGAAAATACTCTGCATTTTCTCCTGAAAATTAATAATGAAGACATTTTGGCTTCAGAGCAGTGGTTGCCAGAGTGCCTTCATGTAATGTCTCTTTGGAGCACTTCCAAGTCTTACTGAAACATGCATAGCTCCCTACACCCTGTCCCCTGCCCCATTCCACTCGCAAACCTAGGAGACAGAGGGGTTTCGCGTCTTTGCTAAGATGTGATTTGTAAAACCATTTTTAAATTTTTTTAATGTTTATTTATTTTTGAGCAAGCGAGAGGGAGAGAGAGAGAGAGAGAGCAGGGGAGGGGCAGAGAGAGAGGGAGACACAGAATCCAAAGAAGGCTCCAGGCTCTGAGCTGTCAGCACAGAGCCCAGATCATGACCTGAGCCAAAGTCAGATGCTTAACCAACTAAGCCACCCAGGCACCCTGCAAAAAAATCTTAAAACTGTAATTTGCTGTCAGCATATTAGTGAGGGGCCTGAAGTTGACCCAGTGTACCTGATTTGGAGAATACCAGGACATGGTCCCTCAGGAAGGTAACATTCCTTCTACAAACTGAAGCCTTTCAGTTTGCCTGGAAGGAGAACACTGCACTGACTTGTGCACAGTGAGTTTCAGGAAGAGCAGCAGCCGTGAACCTGTAGCTAATGCACTCATTTTCTTTGGTATTGCAGTTCTGGAAACTCCACCTTTTGGGTGCAGGGCAACTCCTCCTTTCTGGCCAGAAAAGACTCGTTTTTTGGCAATTTTCAGCTCGGAGTGGTATGATTTGCATGGCTCTCTTGTGTGGCCCTCTTGTGGGCATGTCTGACATTGCACCCCCCCCACCCGCTTTTTCTGGTCACTACCTCCATTTGCGAACAGAACACGAACCATCTGACTTTTACATTTTTTTTTAAATGAAAGTATTTCCCCCGTATCCTCACATCCTCCATCACAAAAGCATCTAATACATAAAAGGTACATTGTGGTTCTTCTTATATGCAGGTGACCTATAATTTATCCACAAAATATTTTAATTACGTGTGTGTAATACATTCTCATATGAAAATATTATTTATAAGCAAGTCTATTTCCTGGGTTAACAAATAGACCTCAGTGCTTCTAGCCACTTTGGTCCACAGGAGAAACCTCTTATAAATATTAAACGTTCTCAAGTTCTTTTCATTTCGTCTCAAACATAGATTTAGATATAGACCTGGTCTTCCTGTTCATTTGTATGTTTCCGCTTCAGCTTCCACAAAAAATGTATGTATTTGTTCAAATACGTAAGCATCCTGAGAGTAGTTGGTCTTTTATTTATATTTGTGTTCCTAGTGCTGTAGCACTATACCAGGCACATGGGCACACATAACAGGTGCCCAGCAAATGTTTAATTAAAATGAACTTACTATGTTCCACCTTTTTTTTTTTTTAATGTTCCATCTTTTGAATGCTTTTCCACTTATTGAATTCAGGCATCCTCTTATTCACAAAACTTTCTATTTCTAAAAGTAACCTGTCAGGGGCGCCTGGGTGGCTAAGTCGGTTAAGCGGCCGACTTCAGCTCAGGTCGTGATCTCGCGGTCCGTGAGTTCGAGCCCCACGTCGGGCTCTGTGCTGACAGCTCGGAGCCTGGAGCCTGCTTCTGTTTCTGTGTCTCCCTCTCTCTCTGCCCATCCCCTGTCCGCGCTCTGTCTCTCTCTGCCTTTCAAAAATGAATAAATGTTAAAAATAAATAAATAAATAAATAAATGTAACCTGTCAAATTGAAATAAAAACATTGATACAATGTTTAAGTTATTGATTGATTAATTAAGCCTGCTACTCTTGCTTCCTAAAAGGAAAATTTAAAATTTGAAAAGAAAGATTGCCAAATTTAATTAATAACATCAGAGAAAACCTACTCAATACTAGGTAGAAGTCAGCATTTGACTTACAGGCTATTAAATATCTTCTTGTAAAAGGTAAGCTCATCTTTAATAATTCCTTTCCAAAAATTCCTGCCCAATGTGCCAGATACTTCAAGAACCATTAGAAGGCCACCTGGGCTACTTGAGCAGGATCAATCATAAACATTCAAATAAAAATACAAGGACAAGGATGAGAGAGAGTTCTATTTATTTGTTATACAAACAAGAGTTTGGCCCAGTCCCCAGGAACTCAGAATTATATAGTCAGAATTACGTAGCAATGGCAATATGTGTGCCAACTTAAAAATAAGATTTTTTCCCCTTAATCTGTGCTTTTCAGTGTGAGCTTAAGCATCTGTGTTAATCACGCTGCTGGTGATTGCTTAATGTGTACTAAAATACTGGGGGACATGTTGGAAACCACTAAGACAACTTGAACTACTGATATATAATAATAAATATAATCAACAGGGTCAGTAATCAGCCAAGAGGTTTTTGAACTTGTAGGGAAACTTGAATGAGGAAGCCAGGAAGAAATACGCCTGGATTATGAGTTAGCTCTGTGATGGGGAGGCTTTCAGGAATAAAAGGCTAGAGCAAACTAAGGCCATATTTAAAGAAATTCAGTGCCCATATCATGGGAAATAATAATCTGATCCTGGAGAACATGTTTTAAGACAAAATGTGACACATAAAAACTTTTCCAGTAATGAGTAATTAGGGTGGTAGAGAGGTCTGGAAACTGCACATTGGAGGCACAGCTAGAGGTCCTATGTAGCCCCAGAGGTCCACAAATCTGAAACAAGAGCATGTAGACTCTGGCCCCTTGGAAGCACCTGCCCCTCTGAGGTCCCCCATGTAGGATGGGCTGCTTTGTGGACCACCTACGGTGCTCCACGTGTAAGACATGACAGCAAGGCTTCAAAGGACATGCATCTAGTGAACCTGAGGCCACACTTGATGACTTCATCTCTGACTTAGTGAAAGAACCCTGCATGTGACAATTGGAGTTGTACCTCAGTAGGTTTTAGATGAGGCTAGTTTCTATAAAAAAAATGATGGTGATGATGGACGCTAGATGTCAGGATGGAAGAGGGGGACAAAATGTCCTTTTCAAAAATGCTTTTTTTTAAAGTTCTTTATCATTAAAGTCTTTTGGTTTTCCAGGAATTAACTCATTCATTTATTCATTCATACATTTGTTGAGTATCTGCTGTGGGCCAAACGTCAGATATGTTGGAGAGAAAGATGGAAAAATGTATGCCTGCCCTGAAGGGTTGAGTGAAGATGCACATATACACACACAGCCATACAATGAGCTAGCCTGTGCTTCTCACCGCATTGGAAATGAAGCCGTCTGGTAGTTGGGGTGGTAGTGGATGTGTTTCAAACTAAGGGTGATACTTCTAGTTTTTTCTATACCTCTGGGATTAAATCAGTGCCAGAGAAAGAGCAAGGAAAAGAAAGAGTTTGAGACAAACCTCAAAGACCTTTCTCACGCTTGCTGAATTTATAGAAGAATAACGGTTAAATAAAGCATGATTAATTTGGGGGCATTAGAAGATGCATGCTAGTGTAACCATGCATGCTGCAGTAATTTTTCAACAGATTTTTACTTCCACAAGCTCCATTTTAGCATGGATGGATAGACTGAAGGCCCTTCCCTTTTCTCCTTCAGGTTCCAGGAAGTCCACAGCTTTGTGTCCGGCAGGTCTTTGCCATGGGGCCCGCTGTGTGCGGCCATGGCCAGCTGCCACTCTCTGATTCTTCTTGATGGGACCATCCAGGGAGATCCTCTGGATCTCAAGATGTTTGAAGCCACCACCTGGGTAAGATCCTGCTCTGCAGATGACCTAAGAAGCTTCTTCAATGCCAGAGCAATACAGATTTTATCGTATTCAATACTTTCAATATAGAGGTACATGCAATAGTGATGGACAAACTAAGCTAAGTCTGGTTTCCTCATCTGTACAATTTAACTAATAATAGTATCTCCATTGTGGAGTTATTATGAGGATAAATGGAATGATGCATTTAAAAAAAAAAATCCCTGATAGTGTGCCTGGGACATTGTAGGTTAACCATATTCATACAATTATTCTATATCTTCCAACTCTTGAGACAACATAATTGCTGTATAATTATTTTCCAACTTTTGAGCAATGTCTGGTTGTAAAGTTTTCTAGAACATGGGGATTAGGAAACAGCACTGTCTCCACTGCTTAGGATAATTCATTGTTACCAAAAGTTTTATTCCTATTAAATGAATATTGACTTTGTTTCTAAGACTGGAAGAAATAAAAAGGGAAACCGTGAAAGAGCTTTTGTTGAGATTTTGAAGTAGATTTAAGAGCAAAACGTATAGTTCAGGACCAGGTCTCTGGTTTCCCGGTTCCAGTTTTGGCTCTGCTCTGACTGCTTGACCCTGTGAAGGCATCCCTCTTGTTAAAGTGTTGGCTCCCATGACCTTAAAACAAAAGGGCTTGCATTAGATCAGCAGTGTTCATATAAAACAAACAAACAAAATGAAATAACAGAGCTGGAATCTTTTCTCCAAAGGAAACCTATTCAGAAACATTCTATTAAAAAACCAACAGTTGGAGTTGCTGTGGTTGACATAGAAGATAGACCCTGTGTAATACAGGAAACGCTCGCCACAAGCCCACTCCTACTCCCGGAAGCCCTGTGCAGTTCTAGGCCTCAGTGATTCCCGCGTGCTACCCTGCTAAAGGAGACAGTCTCTAGGGTCCCCTCCAGCGCTAGTGGGATATGGCTCTGTAGCAGTCTGATATCACTCTGCCAGTCCCCCCATTTCTTCTGGGTTACTGTTTTTCTGTATCTTTAAGTAGGAATTACAATTTCCTTTCTGAGATTATTTCAGCTGCTGGATGATATGATTACAAAGCATTTTGACATCTTTGGGTAAAAGGTTCCTTTGACTATAATTTAGGGTTATTATTACACCAATTACTGAACGTTTCCTGAACACCAGCCACGTACATCACAGTCCCTGCCCTGCCTGGCCCTGAGGACTATCGATTCAAATTAGACAGAGAAGGAAGGGTGGGAACAGTGTCGAACTCTGGGAAAACAAAGACAGTATGGTGCTTGCCTCACACAAGCCTGCCTCTCCATGCTCACTATTTTCAAGTTAAGCTTTTCAGAAGCGGAGAATGAACCTTATGCAGCACATTCCAACAGAGAAAGCAGGATAAATTGCATGAATAATTCAGAGGTGTCTGCCTTGCAAGTTCTGTGGCATTTCCAATGCACTTCCCACCCCCCGCCGCGCCCCGTGGCAAAATAAGTCTGGTTCACCTCCATCTGACTGAGGGAGGTGACACTGAGAATACATCAAGGTGGCCTGAGGATTTTCTCAAAGAGGGGGTTTGAGCGTGGTATCAGTGGATGAATAAGAACTAAATCTCTACAAAGAAATATCCCATTTGTGAAACAGGAGATGGCTGTTTCTGGGGACGATTTCCACATCAAGGGAGTGCCAGCACATGCCATGGTAGTTAAGCCTTGCAAAACAGCCAGCCAGGTAAGCCTTGCCTGCTATCCACTCCCAAATGCCCAGACTCAAAGGGAAATTTTTGAAGGGAAAATTTTGAAGACAGACGTGTCTTCTTTGAATTCCATAGGTGAAAATTGCTAAGACCTTGCTTCCCGTATTTGCTAAAATAAGAATTGAGGGAGTAGTGAACTCTTGACTAGCTAGAAGCTATGTTGGTATGTCCCTCTCCATTCCCCCTCCCTCAACCAGGTCCCAGTGGAAGGAATTGCAATCCTGCATCTGTTCCCATTCTCATCAGCACTGCAGAGGATGACAGTCATTGTCCAAGAGATGGGGGGTGACCGGCTGGCATTCATGAAAGGTGCACCAGAAAGGGTGGCCAGCTTTTGCCAACCTGAGACAGGTAAGCGAACAGACTTGTGATTCAACAGACGGATCTGTTATTTCCAGCGCAAATGTGTCCCATCAGCACATGATCTATAAATTTAATTGCCTACTGGCCATTGCTAATTCGGTAACCCAACTGGCATCCCAAACTCAATACTTCTCTTTCTCACTTCCTGTATTTTCCATCTTGGTGAATGGTATTACGAATTTCTGCCACTACTCCCAATTTAGGACTCGGCCCTGATTCCTCCCTCTCTTTCAGAGCCTCTATTTTATCAATTGCTAATCCATGGCCCTCTCATTCCATCTACCCAGACCCTCATCACCTTTCCCCTGGATCACTTCAATGTTTGGTAAATCCTGGTCCCAGGTTCCCCTACTCTGATTCACCCTTCATACTGTGGCCAGATTGGTTTTTCCACCACAGAGTATAACCCTGTTGTCACTTTCTTGCTGCTATTCTTTCGGTCACTTCCCATAGGTTCCAGGATAGTCTCAGACTCCTTTAGGATCACACATAAGTCCTTCATGATCTGGATCCTATCACACTTTCCAGATATGCCTTGCCACTCCTATCCTCTCTCCTCATGCTTCCCCCGAGCTGAACTCACTACTCAAGTCTTGCTGTCTTGTGTCTCTATGTCTGAGCATATGATGCTCCCTTGGCCAAAATGCCTTTCCCCTCCCTTCATCTACCCACTTCCCGCCAGGATGATACAAGCACCTCGAAATGTTTCCATAGCACACTGCAATTGCTTAGATCTCATTACACTGGCAATGATCTCGTTCCACTGGTTGTTACTAACCCGACAGAGATCTTTAAAGCAGGGTCTGCCGTTCAGTCTCTGTAGAGCCAATATCTGACACATACATGGTAAGCAGACTCTCAATGAATGCTTGTTGGTCAAACTGGAGAAAAAAGAATTACACACGATTCCCATCTTTTTTTCTTTTCTTTTTTTGTCCTGCTTTTTTCTCATTTCAGCTTCACTGGATCCCAACCCTGACAGTATAATTATATCTAGGGTTCCCACTGACTTATTTGTGTATCTTTTACGAGGTGTGTTTTCTTGGGAAAGAGTTGGATCTGTTTGTAAAGAATTTTTCCACCAGTACCAGCGGAATAAATGTTGCATACTAATCTTGCCTTATTTTCTGAACAGTACCAACTAGTTTTGTTAGTGAACTTCAGATTTACACGACACAGGGCTTCCGGGTCATAGCACTGGCCTACAAGAAGCTAGAAATGGATCATCACACCACTGCCTTCACCAGGTAAGTAGGGAGGATTTGATAAAGCAGAATGGTTTGCTGGGCAGTGGACTGGCCAGTGGACTGAACAATACAGCTTGCTGGATTGGTGTGCATAAAATGTCTCTGAACTTGGTAAACAGGGATAGAGTCATCCCTGTCCTGCCTCAGCCACAAAGCTGATGTGAACCCTGGGAGAATTTCTGAGAAAAAACTGTATAAACTATAAAATATGACATCATTGTACAGCTTTGTAAAAACAGACATAGGAAAATAACCAACGTTTCAGAGAGTTTGAAATTGTGGTGACGACCCCGTTTTGAAACAAATACAAGTAGCTCATTTTTTGTTAGAGTTAGCGAATTAGTTGCTAGAAAACATGACATCTGTCTGAAAAACAATTGATAAATTTGCAACTTAATGAAACAAATGAACAGAGCTTAGACTTACACAGAATCAGAGGAGCCATTCAGGAGGTAGTTTTGAGATGTAAAAGAGGTGCCTAAAAACTAAAATGGACTCCAGGATTTATGCGCTCAAATTTGTTGTTGTATTTTCCACCATTTATAGGCTACCTTGTTTATTTCACCTTCACTGCCATGTCCAGTACTCTATCAGCTTCTGGGGGTAACACTGCTGTGGAGATAATCAGGACTTATTTTGTTATTTTGGATCTTGAATTTGGGAGGTCTAACATACTTGTGCTCAATCCTATCAGATTCAACACTCCTATTGTCATTATATTTTGTACCACTTCCTTTAAAATAAAATTTGTATGTAATTTGATCGGCACGTATTTTCTATAAGAACTGGGGCGTCTGAGTGGCTCAGTTGGTTGGGTGTCCAACTTCGGCTCAGGTCATGATCTCACGGTTCGTGGGTTCAAGCCCCGCGTCGGGCTCTGTGCTGACAGCTCGGAGCCTGGGGCCTGCTTCGGATTCTGTGTCTCCCTCTCTTTCTGGCCCTCCCCGACTCATACTCTGTCTCTCTCTGTCTCTCAAAAATAAATAAAAATGTAAAAATAAATAAATAAAAATTTAAAAAAATAGAAGTAAAGACCATGCCCTGTTATATAGTAAACATAGAAGCAAACAGGCAATTCATGACAAAAAGTAATATTTCAGTGAATGCTCAGCTGACTCCACTAAATCTAAATGAAGCGATATGTTGCTTGCCCCCGTGTGCAGAATCACTGTGCAGACTGATACAGGTGCATTTACATATTGGAGTTGCAAATACTGCCAGCAGTCTTGCTTGCTGTCAGCGAGGTGACTCTGAAATGGTTACAAACACTTGGTAAAACTGAATCAAACAGTACAATCTCTTCTCACTTTACATGGCAGTTACATTTCTGAAAAATTCAATAGAATATCAAAAGTGTTTAAAAAATACTTTGTGTTTATATGTAAAACACAGCATGGGGGAAGTATAACAATTTATATTTGTTTAATATAATATTCATAGTATTAGATATGCTATAATAACACAGTATACCATATAGTATAATAATAGTACATTATAAACAGTATAACCCAGTACTGAAAGTATAAATGATTTTTTAATGTCCATGAATGGATGACCTGTAAAATATTCAAGAGGCATGTGAGATGCAGGGGAATTCTTCATGGTGCATCGTTCATTGCAGGAAATCTTGCTTGGATGCCTACAAGGTTTCCAAAATGCCTTCTAGAGGCAGCGCCTCTCCTGCTGAAAACCACCAACAGGGTCCAACTCTGTCACTTTGTGAATGGATAGTGGGGTCCAGAGGGGGAAATGGCTCATCAAAGATTACTGAGTATTGGAGTTCTGAGGCCCGCTTAGATTGATCCTTAAAACTCGGGCTATTACAACTCTGGGTATTTGTTGTAATTTAATTGACTCGGGCCATTAAAGCTACTCAAGTCAGAGAGCTAAGAGTGTGAACTTTGAGACTGGATCTCACATTTGAAAGAAAGAAAGAAACAAACAAACAAACAAACTTGGGGTCAGGTTGTGGCAGAATTGGGAATGGAACTTTGTTTCTTGAGAACCCATTGACAGATATATATTAAGACTCTGGCTATTCTGCTATTTCTGATGATTATAATAAATAGTTGCATATCTACCAGTTTCAAACTCATGATTTTTGAGCTGGTGCATATAACAAAGCACTAATGGTGAAGACGGATAACCAATAGGGAATTGTGAGGGCTGTGGCACACAGGAGAGTACATGCCTGGGCTAACAGCATTGAAATTCCAACGTTTCAAAGTCTGGCAAGATCTAAACCCTTATAGGATCCAATAGGATCTAATCTTAGGTTGTCAATTTGCCCCTCCTGTGCTAAAACCACATCACCATACATCTACTCCTAGCTTAGTTAATTTACCTAAGCTTTGCTAATCCCTAATTAGAGCAGAAAATTTTTTCTAGGGTGTGCGTGTGTGTGTGCATGCACGCGCGCAGAGTGCTTCCAACCCTGATACCATAATTTCTTTGAGGGTTCTCAGCCCACTTTTTGCATATTTCAACCTTTAAAAACAGCCTGGATTCCAAGGACAGGAAATGTAATCTCATGGATGACAATATCCCCTTTGCATCACGTTCCCCATTCTTGATTATTTTTAGATGCGTCAGGAGGAGATATACTGTCTGTTCAGGAAGCAGGAAAAGGTAGCTCACTATTCCAGGTTGCAGAGCTTCAGATCCCTCAAGAGACCACTTCTTCTCTACTTCTTGATTTATATTGAAACTCATGAAAAGAAGAATCATGTAGTGTTAGGGCTAGAAGAGATCTTGGAGATCCATTAGTTTTACTACCTTCTTTTACAAAAGAAGAAGTAGATTACCAGACAGAGAAAGTGATTTGCCCATGGTCACACAGCAAAGGTAGTGGCAGATCTGGGTTAAGAACTAGTTAATATCCTGATTACTGTGCATGGAACCCTATGAAGGCCATGTGCCGGGGGAACCAGAAACATGAGTGCCGGGATAGGCTGCAGACTACATCAGATGGCTGACTCTGTGGCCATTTCCTTGACCCAACCTGGTGCCTTGTGGTTGGCTTATGTCATATCTCTGAAAATAGCCAAAGCCTGAGGTTTGGATACGAGGGCCACTAGAAAGTTTGGAGGACCTCATTCAGTCATCAACTAAGTTATCCTTCAAAGAGTAGCTCAAATATCCCCTGTTCCAGGAAAGTTTCTCCTATCACTGTACCCAGAAATGATTACACCTTCCTATCTGACTCCATAGGACCATTATTTGTACCTCTTGGTACTTTTCCCAGCCTTCCATACAAACGAGGCAATCAAGTCCCCTTTCTCCTCCTGGTTAAATGTGAAATCCCCAGAATTAGGGGCTACTATAGTTTCTGTACATTCTCTCCCCCTTCTCCTCAGCCCTGTTCCTTGCCCTCATTTAGGTATTCAGTAAATGGTCATTCACTTGACAGACTGACTGGCTTTGCTTTCCATAAAAACTCTTCTGGCAGCAGAATTTCTGAAAGAGAAAATACATTTTCCTCGGCTGCTTGTCAAAGAAAAAAAAAAGGTCACATCAGGCATCAAAGCATTTCAACTAAGGGAACCCTGGCTGAGCACTTCCTCTGTTGGGCGCCGTGCACGTGTTGTTGAGCCTGTCTCTGAACTAGGCAGGCTTGCCCTCAGGTTGTTGAGACAGATCAGATAACAAAGAATGGCAAGAGGTATATAAACAAATAAAATGTGTGCTACACTGAGCTAGAGGTAAGATCCTGAGGGAGCAATTATATTTACCCCCATGGGAAGGTTTTTATGGGGACAGGCCTGTGAATTGGGCCTCAGAATAAAAACAGGCAGGGTTTCTTCAATGGCAGATCATGGTGAACTTACAACCTTTTCCGTAAAGTAAGAAAGAATGTCTCATGGCAGTTCAGAGCAAATGTTTAGAGATGGTTGAATACAGAACATAGCCATGGTGGCTGGTCCACCTTGTCAGGAGGTTAGGGTAGGTGAAGAATTTAGTGATAGGTAAAGCTGGAGAGATAGTTTGGAACCAGATTATGGAGAGATTTCAATGCCAGGTTCAGAAGACTGGGGAATGCCTGGGGCGAGTAGCGCAAACTGTGCCCACTTCTGACCACTCTGGTGGAGGTGTTAGCAGGGTCCTAGAAGCATGACTAACTCTAGTTGATGCTGCTGGCTGACAGAAGACCCAGCTGTGAGACTCCCATGGCAAGTAGGGCAAGGTGGGTCCTGCTGGGTGCGGCTTTCACCCACATTTCAGACAGAATTAGGCAATGCTGGTATGTTGCTCTTGTGTCTGCTAGAGGTGTCTGGGTCTCAGATAAATGAATCATGGCAGAATTTTTGGAGCTCCAACCCCAGATATACTTCCCTGCACTTAATCCTATGGAATGTCTTGGAAATTTTACTGAGGTGGATGGGAGCCTCAGAAGCCCCTCTTCTTTCCAGAAACATTCATACGATATGCAGAAGAACAATGCTCTCCACTGAGGGAGGAAGAGAGGGAGGAGCTTGGCTTTAAAATAGGGGCTCTTTCCTGGGTGGCTCAGTTGGTTAAGCATCTGACTCTTGGTTTTGGCTCCGATCATGATCTCAAAGTTCGTGAGTTTGAGTCCTACATCAGGCTCTGCATTGGCAGCACGGAGCCTGCTTGGGGTCCTCTCTCTCTCCTCTCCCCCACCCCCTGCCGCCCCACTTGTGCTGTCTCTCTCAAAATAAATAAACTAAATAAATACATAAATAAAAATAAAAGAGGGGCTATTTTTTGAGTCTGAGAACTCCTGGGGCTAAAATAATACTGCTTATAGGCTTGGATTCAGGAGAGACTAGCATTTTATTTTATTTTTCTTGAGTCTCACTTACTTTTCATGTTTCCATTCTAGAATACCTCTCTGGGGGTTGCTAACAGGTGAGGTGTTGGAAACCAGACTAGCCACAGCAGAAAGAAGACTTGGGGTCATTTAGTTCATTCTCTAGGAAGGTTAAAGCAAATCTTTTGTTTAGTAAATACTCTCTCTTCCAATTGATTCAGTCAGAGCAAATATCTCAGTATCCTTCATGTCCCTTCCTGTCTTCTTTCTGCATATTTACTGGCACATATTCAGTGTTTAAGGAATGGTGCTTAAGTGGGTGAATGGGAACCACTTCTGATAGGATCATATTTGCCTTTGCTTTGGTTTTGCTTCCCCTAAGAAAGACCACATTGTGCTATTTCTTTTTTTTTAATTTATTTATTTTGAGAGAAAGAGAGAACCAGCAGAGGAGAGGGTGACAGAAAGGGAGAGACAGAATCCCAAGCAGGTTCCATGCCATCAGTGTGGAGCCCAACGTGGGGCTCAATCTCATGAACCATGAGATAATGACTTGAGCCAAAGTCAAGAGTCGGATGTTTGACTGAGCCACCCGGGAGCCCCCATATTGTGTTATTTCTGTTCAATTATATATATGTTTCCAGGGACAAAGTAGAAGCAGACCTGATATTTCTGGGATTGCTCATCTTGGAGAATCGGTTGAAAGAAGAAACAAAACCAGTTCTGGAAGAGCTCATCTCTGCCCGGATAAGGACTGTAATGATCACAGGTATATAACAAAGTTGTACATGGAAACAGAAAGAATTTGATTTGGAAATAGACAAGACCCATTCATTTCACAAAGACTGTTGACTACCTACTGTGGGTGGGACACCATTCTAGGTGTTGGAGATCTGCAACAGAAAAGGCAAAATTACTGCTCTCACCAAGTTTCCATCCAGGTGGGATGAGATAGGAAATCAATCAGTTGATCAAACAAGCAGCTGGCAATAAGAGTTATGAGGTACATAAAACAAAACAGGGTGATGTCTTAACTGGCTACTTTATATGTGGTGTCCTCTCTGAGAAAGGCCATTTGAAATAACCCCTGACTGACAAGAAGACGTGGGTCAGGCACAGATGACAATTTTTGTTAAATGTTAGTAGGAAGAGAAATGCTTAGTCAGCATGGTGTGTAAACTACCCTGAAGGCCCATTTATTATTCTGGTGGTAAAAACAAAAACAAAAACAAAAACAAAACAAACAAAAAAATAAAACAAAAAACTGTCCCCTGTGCTTCTCTCAAACCCCAAATCAAGGGAGTGGTGAGAAAGGATCATGCAAGAAAAGTGTGTGAAATTTCTTAATGAATGCTTCTTAGTGGAGAATAGATCATTTCTTCATGTGTTCAAATTTAAGTGTGCGCCTTTCTTTCCCTGCTTTCCAGTCAGGTGCATTGAACTCTGATAGTTGTGTCGCCAAGGTACACTATTTCCCCACCAGAGCCCTTATTCCCCAGCCCATTTCCCCTGAATCCAGCTTCACTGTGGGAAGCTCTAGGATACTTCTACTTTCTCCTCTGTACCTCCCACCTCCCATTCTACCCCCACAATACAAGAGACTTAGGGGTCCATTTTACCTTCTTCCTTTTTAGTCCCTCAATCCAACTTGTAGGTATTGCTGAGCTAATTTGCTACTTAGAATTGCCCTTACATCATGACCCATCTGTTTCAAAAATCTTTATTTAGCACTTATTTTACACATTTCCATAATCTATCCTTAGTATTGAGATTTAGGTAGAAATAAGGACGCATCACTCTGTACCCCGCTTCTTCACTTCTTCACTCATATTGGAATTTCTGTTCTGTTTCTTTGCTTGCTGGGTTAAATTTTTCTTCTCAAGGCTTGTCCTTGGATAGGATAGAAGGATGTTATGGTCTCTAATTTCTTACATACCCTGGAGTATCTTTCTTGGCTCTGACAGGTGAATGCCATCTTGTCTGGGTGTAGGATTTGGGGGTTATAGTCCTGTTTTTTCCTTAATGATCTCTAGGTGTTATTATAAGTCCAATGCCAGTCCACTGTAGGTAATTTATTCTCTTCTGTATATTGTCCTTTTCTTCAACTTCGGAGTTTACAAATACTACCAGAATATTTCTATATGTTTGTCTTTTTGTCCCATTGATTCCATTAACTAATTAAAAGTAAACACTTTTAATCTATCTTCTTCCTGTCAGGGAAAGTTCTTCTATTGTTCATTTAATTATGGCCTTTGCTCTCTCTCTTCCTTTTTCCCTTCTGGAATTTCTGTTATTCACATGATAGGCTTTCTGGATTTATCTTCTCAGTCTCTTATCTTTTTTCTTGTTATTCTCATATTTTTATAATTTGCCTCCATGTTTTAAGATTTTTTTTGCATCCAGTTTTTCCAAACCATAAACTCAGGTTCCAAAAATGACCATTATCTCCTTCAAATTACCTCTTAATGTTGAGATCTGAAATCACATTTTGGGGTGGGAATAGCTCTAGAAAACCTTTTTTAAGGGTGGGGGGGCGTTAGAGGAGAAGGGCTACATTTGAGTTTTCTTAAGTGCACTTATTATTTTTAATGAGATAATGCAAAGGTTTTTTTCTTTAATGTGTAGAAATGGTTTTTTTCTTTAATTTTTGAAAGAGAAAGAGAGCGTGCAAGCAGGCGTGGGAGGGGCAGAGAGTGAGGGAAACACAGAATCTGAAGCAGGCTCCAGGCTCTGAGCTATCAGCACAGAGCCTGAGGTAGGGCTTGAACCCACAAACCGTGGTGAGATCATGGCCTGAGATGAAGTCGGACGCTTAACAGATTGAGCCCTGCAAGGCTCCCGGAGTTACTGCAGGTTTTATCTATCTCCAACAACTGCTCTATTTTGTCTGTCATGTGTTGTTCTGGTTGTTCTGCCTGATATTTTCCTCTCTAGCTTCTGAGACTTCTAAAATAGGTTGTTATATTCTCTGTCAGATGACTGAGGCTCAGGCGTGGAACTTCTCAGGTAGTGGATGGCAAAAGTGTCCTGTGCTGCAAAGCAGCCCAACTATTGGTGACCTGCTGAGGCATTGTGGACACTTCTTCGCTCTCAGGGTAGAGAAACTCCTGCCCACCGTTAGCTCTTCTGGGCTTCCTCATACGTACTTTGGTAGAGACCTGAAGAAAGCCATGTTAGGGATAGGCAGTCAGATGTTATTTATTGTTCAGTGGTTGCTCTAGCAATCACATCTGTACCTACCCTTTCAAGAAAGCTTACAACCATGAACGTCCTTTGCCTTCTCTCCTTTACGTTATGGTTATCGCGTATATGACAATGAAAACCCCACCATACCATGTTAAGGTTTTCACTTTCAATAGGCACGAGTTACACACAAATGGAAGAAAAATAGACTTTTATATTTACCCAGATCTTCATTATTTCTGTTGCTATGTTTTTATTCCTAATGTTAGAAGTTTCCCTCTGGTGTCCTTTCCTTTCAGCCTAAAGAACTGTTAGCATTTCTTTTTGAGTATGTCTGCTAGCAACAAATTATCTTAGTTTCCCTTCCTCTAAGAAAGTCTTATCTCTCCTTCCTTTCTGAAGGGTACTTTCAGAGCTTCACAGTTCTTTCTTCAGCACTTCAAAGATATTTCACTGTCATTTTGCCTCCATGTTTTTTGATGACAAATCTGTAATAATTTGAATAATCATTCCCTAATATATAATGTATTATTTTCTCTTGCCGTTTCTAAGGTATTTTCTTTATCTTTGTTTTTAGAAGTTTGATTTTAATGTTTCTGGGTATGGATCTCATTGAGTTTATCTTACTGGGATTCGCTGGGCTTCTTAAATCTATGAATTTAAATCTTTTACCGTATCTGGGAACTTACCTGCTTTATTTCTTCAAAATATTTTTTCCTGTTTTGATTCCTTTCTCCTTTCCTTCCTGGACTCTAATGACATGACTGTTGTCATTCTCCAGTCTCTGTTCTTTTGTTTTTTTAATTTTCTCTCCGTTTTTCAGATTGTATAATTTCTACTTACCTATCTTCAAATTCACTGCCTCCTTCTCCTGTCACCTCTATTCAGCTTTTGAGAGCATCCAGGGAATTTTTTATTTCAGTTATTATATTGTTCAATTCTAAAGCAGTCATTTGGTTATTTATAGAGTATATATATTTTTTTCTCTTAAGAACTTCTATCTTGTCATTTATTTTAAGAGTGGTAACCTTTACCTCATGGAGGAAGCTTATAACAGCTGCTTTAAGAACATTGGTAAATTCTAGCATCTGGGTCATCCTGGTACAAGCAATGGTTGATTGTCTTTTCTTTTCTTGAGAATTGACCACATTTTCCAGGTGTTTTATAGGTTGACTTTCTTGAACATTTAAAATATTATAGTGTGAGATTTCGGATCTTGTTAAAATCCCCTGGAGAATGGTGAGGGTGATTTTTGTTTGTTTGAGCAAGCAAAACTCTAGGACATGGGAGGTGATTCCTATCATAGTTCAATTCTTGAGGCTTCTACTCTCCTTCCCTGGGTTTGTTCTGCACATGCACAGCTCTGGGTTGAGTTCACCCAGTAAGTTAGTCTGGTTGTCTAGCTGTCTCCTTTCCAGGGTCTGCCCCATAGTTCTTCAGCCTTCAAGCTTTTTCTTTTTCTAGTTTCTCTGGTCAGAGAGACTAAGTTTCTTTTGGAGTTGTATGTAGCATCCTTCACAGCGCTGGGACTGGGGTTCACATTCAGGTCATACATGTGAGAGAAAAAAATAAAACCAAGAATATCACCACCTTGTAGATTATTTCTCCAAATTTGACTCCCTTCCACATTCTACCTGCTTTTGCTTACTTTTCAAAGTCCTCAGATAGTTGCTTTTTGTATTTTTCCCATAGTTTCCCATTGTAATCAGTGGGAGAGATAGATTTTAGTGGTCTTATTCCAATTTGGCTGAAAGTGGAAACACCTGGTACTATATTAAATCAGTAGGGTTTTGGTAAATGTTTACCAAGCTGAAAAATGATGGAAATAGATTTGAATTTTGCCTTTTTGTTTTTTCTTTCCACTCTCTAGAAAAACTGGTGGGTTATGAAATAACCAGATAAAAAGCAATAAGAATCACGAAAGGGATCATGGATTCATGGAGAATCAGCATGAGAGAGACTTAGAAATTATTTCTTTTCACACCTAAAATAAATTCTGGACTCCTTACCCTAGTTTTCCAGACCCTGCATGAATTGGTTCTATCTTTTCAACCTCACCTTGCTATACCCTTCCTTTCTTATAGGTGACAATCTTCAGACCGCAATAACAGTGGCCAGAAAGTCTGGAATGGTTTCTGAAAGCCAACAAGTCATTCTGATTGAAGCGAATGAAATCACTGGGTCCTCATCAGCATCTATATCTTGGAAATTAGTAGATGAGAAGTCCATTGCACACAGCAATCAGGTACACCTAAAAACAGACTTCTCTAACTTGACTCATAGTGTTGGCTTCTGAGCAGCTTTGACTGGCAGAGATGTACAGGTGACCTAGGGTCAACATATTTCCCCAAATGTCTAATACCTATGCAATTCGAAGAACTCATATCCATTTCTTATACTGTTCCTACTGAGCTTTAATGTATAGTGCCGTTGTGGGTCCTGGAAAGGATCCATTATTTTAAGTGTAATAATGTTGTTGGCCCTATAGGAGAAAAAATGTAGTAAGGGGGACTGTGAATCTAATTTCTCATCCTCCTTTTGCTTGCTAACCATCCCACTGGGTCCTAAGGAGATTTAGTCCCTGGGAGAGAAACTGCTGTGCACATTGGAAAATTAGACTATGTCTTTGGGCTGGGAAAAAAAAGTTTTATCCATGTATTCCCAATCATTCAGTATCCTATCTCTATTGTGTCCTTGTGGAACAATATTAATTCTGTAAGGAAAAAAAATGGTAAGTTCTCACTTCAGGGAGAGATTTGTTAAGCTGTAGTGCTTTGTATTTTACACTTGAAATGTGTGAAATGTGCTCTTCTCTGGGACTCACCAAGATCAAATCAGGATGAGAACAGGACATGAGTGTTATTCTCCTATTCACTAGAGGCTGTGTGATGTGCAAAGATTGATCCAGCAAAGACAAAGTGTTTCTCTGAGGAATTGGTGCTGGAGTGTGACTCTTAAAGAGAGACCCCAGTCTCTCTTAAAGAGAGAGGCCAGTCGTCACTGCCTCTCTCTGATATACTTGTGGTCCTTTACCACTCTATCAAGTGTCTAAAATAACTTGTGTTTTGCTTTTGCAGGATAATTACATTAATATCAAGGAAGAAGTCTCTGATCATGGCAGAGAGGGAAGTTACCATTTTGCCTTAAGTGGAAAATCCTTTCAGGTTATAAGTCAACATTTCAGTAGCCTACTCCCAAAGGTAAGTTCTAAGAGGGTTATCAGTCTCCCAGTAAAGATGCCAATGAAGTCACTTACAGAGCATGTTCTTAAGTAATTTCAAACTTTTAAGTAGGTAAGAAATACCTATTGAATGTGTCATAAAGGGGCAAAAACATTTTGTTGTCTCATTTCTAGATAGGTTTAAAATTAGTAAATTTGATTAGCCCATTTCTCACCATCTAGAGAAATAAAGTATTAGGAGCTTCTCAAGTCATAAGGATTGCTTTTGGGTGGCTGTCTTCATACTGCCATGGTGAGGGGTCTAACGGTGAAGGGGAAATCCATCAATTATAGAGGAAAGCAGCCCAAGAAAGGAATTCTGTTAGGTTTTTGATAGAGAGTCTACACAAGAAAGGGTCAAAGTTAACAATTTTCTGATGAAGAATAAACCCATAGCAGGGGCAGGTAAGTTATATACATAACAGGTGGACAAACTAGAGAAAGATTGTGTCTAGTGTAATCCAAAGATAAATTATTTGTATTCAATTGCTTATCATCTTAGGCACTGTTTAAGACAAAAAGATTAAAGACTAAGCTGAGTTACTTTCAAGAACAGCAAGGAGCACAGAGATCTAACAGAAGAATTCAGACTCTGTAGAATAAAGCTCAGGTGGATGGAGCTGGTATAGATTTATTATATTTCCAAACCACCAATGTTCCATAGCCAAAATTAGACTTGGGATATCAGCTGAGCTCCACAATTGGTCAAGCCCAGATGGCATGGTTAAATCAAAGACCACTAATTGTCACTATTTCATCATGAGGCTGTTTTTCCTGCTCGTTCTGAACAATTTTCTGAGAAGCTGTTGCCTCCTTTCCTTTCCCTAGGATGCTGACCTCTCAATATCTTGCAATTTCTCATACTCTACTGGTTCAAGATTCCATTAAGCTCAGGATTTTTTGACCACTTTCTTGATGGCAGTTCAGCTAAATATCTGAAGGTCATCATTTTCATCCAATATTTTTATTAAGCAGTCATCTTGACTGATTTTTGGTCTCCTTGGTCACTTACTTGATGACCAAGGTCTCAATGTCTTAAAAATAAAAAATAAAAAAAAAAAAAGACTTCTTGGAAACAAATTGTGTTTTGCCATTCATGGATGTTATTTTCCAGTCAGCGTTCTAAGTATTATCAATTATCTCATGTATGACCAACTGACGTGATATAAAGTTTCTCTTGGTTTCCTTACAGATACTGATAAATGGAACAATCTTTGCAAGAATGTCTCCTGGGCAGAAATCCAGTCTGGTGGAAGAATTTCAGAAACTGGAGTAGGTTCTTTTTTTTAATTTTTTTTTTTTCCCAACGGTTTTTATTTATTTTTGGGACAGAGAGAGACAGAGCATGAACGGGGGAGGGGCAGAGAGAGAGGGAGACACAGAATCGGAAACAGGCTCCAGGCTCCGAGCCATCAGCCCAGAGCCTGACGCGGGGCTCGAACTCACGGACCGCGAGATCGTGACCTGGCTGAAGTCGGACGCTTAACCGACTGCGCCACCCAGGCGCCCCGGTTCTTTACCAATTCAGGTGGTATGAAGTGCCTGGAGCATGACAGTCAGGGAGAGTGTAAGAGGTACAAGAAGTCCCCTAAGGCAGTGGTTCTGAACCTAACTGCCTATGACAGTCACCCTGGGAGCTTTGAAAAAATAACAGTCCCAGGACCCCACTGTCCAGACATTCTAATTCAGTTGTTCATGTGAGGCTTGGACATCAGTGTTTTTTCAACGCTCCTCAAATGGGTCAATTTTGCACCCAGAGTTGAGAACCACTGGACTAGAACATATGGGACGTGAAAGTGTGTGGTGAGAAATGAACCTGGAAGGATAGTTTGAGTTCAGCTCCTGAAGGTACAATGAGAATTTAGACATTATACATTATCATCACAGCTGTGATATAAGGAGATTCGTATGGCAAGGGATTCACATAACCTTAAAAATACTGAAATATTTATATGGCAAAGTATCTTCTCTGTCCTGAATCAGAGTAATACTTCTCTTTTAACACAAAGGATCTGCATTAGAGAATAGGCAGTTCAAATAAAGTGCCCATCATTTGAGACCCTTTATTTCCTGTTAACAGAACCCATGGAGTCCTGTAAGTTTTCTTCATTTCTGGTGCTGGACCATATAGACATGACTCCTAATCTTTTTCACTCCCACTTCATCCCCCCTGATTTAGTCACTAGGCAAGCTTCTTGATTCAGAAAGTCCTGTCTTCTTAACTTGGTTGAAAACCTAGATAGTAAACTAGTTGCCTTCATAGGACAGTGTGGAAGACAAGTACAGCAAATCCTATAAATACTGTCAGAGCACTCCTACCTTAAAAAGCACACTATCCATAATCTTTGTCAAGAATTAAAGCCAGCAGGATGCACTCACCCTCAAAGAGCGATCCTGACGCAGGAATATATTTTCTTTCTTCAAAGTCTGGGCATTTGTTAGTTGAGTGACTGCTAAAATGGCAAATTTCCTGCCCTGTTACTATTTACAGCACCAAGTAATTTTCGTTTATTGTTTTAGAAATCAGAAGACACTTTTCCCTACAGCATCTCACTGAATACTCATAACACTTTGTAGGAGAGAAAAATAATGGCCAAAATGGTCAAGTGATCAGGTCAAAGATCTAGATCTGGCTTCAAATCTGGTGCCCTCTCCACTGTGCCATGGTGTTATGTTATATAATTGTGAACGTCCCATTTTACAGCCAACAAAGCTGCTTTCTAAGCAGTGAAGTACAGGGTCTCCCTGAAATGCTTGGAGTCAGGATGGTGTGCTGGGTTTCCTAATCCATCGGGGAGCTGCAGAGTCACACTTTACTTTTAGTCAAACTGGACCCTTCACAAAACTCTCTTAAAATAAAGAATCAGAGTGTCCCCTAAGTAACGAAGTTCACTTTATTATTTTTTTTAATTAGAGAAATTAGCAGTTAAAATTGCTTTGATTTCCCCTACAATTGACATGGCTCCCTTTTAGTTACTTTGTAGGTATGTGCGGTGATGGAGCCAATGACTGCGGGGTAAGTAGCTGCCGGTGTGTGGGGCCATAATCACACCAGGACACACCAGGACTTACACTTAATTGCACTTGCCTGGAGTCCTTTAGACATACTATCCCTGGGATACACTTATCTCCATTCTTCTTGATAGAAGGACTGACGTGGAGGGTTTGGGAGGGTTTTGACCAAGGCCGCCCAATGACTCAGTGATCAGTATACTGACTTCTTTGGCCAGATGTCCCAGTGTCGTCTCTTTGTTATGCAATAGGCAGAACAAATTCTGGTCCCCTCCTGGCTCGTGCTTGGGTCCACGGGCCATCCTGTAGCTAGCTTGACAGGCTTTTCCCGTGTGGCCTCAGGGGAGACATCTGTGAGTGTGCAAGCAGAGTAAGCTGACTCTTTGCTTTCAGGCTTTGAAAATGGCTCACGTGGGCATCTCTTTATCAGAACAGGAGGCATCTGTGGCCTCACCTTTCACTTCTAAAACTCCAAACATTGAGTGTGTACCTCACCTTATCAAGTAAGTAGACGCTTTCCACCAGCACTGTTTTAATCTCTCTTGACTTTTAAGTTCAGATCCCATTGTTCGGCCAGGGAAACAACGGAAATTTTGTGTCCCTGGGTGGGGTGGGTGCTTTGCAGGACAATGCAGTCAGCCATTCTACTCCTGAGTGGACTTACCAGCAGTTAAAAATAACTGTGCGAGGGGCGCCTGGGTGGCTCAGTCAGTTGGGCGCCTGACTTGGGCTCAGGTCATGATCTCTCGATCTATGAGTTCGAGCCCCGCATCGGGCTCTGGGCTGACAGCTCAGAACCTGGAGACTGCTTCGCATTCTGTGTCTCCCTCTCTCACTTGTGTTCTGTCTCTCTCTGTCTACCAAAAATAAATAAATGTAAAAAAAATTTTTTTTTTAAATAATAACTGTGGGAGAGTAGTGGCATAATGAAAACCACTCAATAGGTTATTTTTAGAAAATTGGAATCTGGAACTTTTTTTTTAATTTTAAAGTTTGTTTATTTATTTTGAGAGAGAGAGAGAGAGAGCATGAGCAGAGGAGGGGGCAGAAGCAGGAGAGGGGCAGAGAGAGGGTGAGAGAGAGAATCCCAAGCAGCCTCCATGAGCAAAACGGAGCCTGACTCATTGTTTGAACTCACAAACTGTGAGATCATGACCTGAGCTTAAATCAAGAGTCAGATGCTTAACCCACTGAGTCACCCAGGCACCCCTGGAATCTGGAACTTGTAACTGCTTTGAAAGTGTTGATCTTATTATTGTTATTTTTACATATATCTCCATAGGTGCTTTATAATGGGGGGTGGAGACAAACTTTCCTTTCCCCGATTGCCCTCTTTTCCTCTTGCCTCTTTATGCTTCTTTGGAATATCCTTCCCATCCCCAGTTTTCAAAATATTAACTCATCTGCTGCTTCTACTAAAATCTCCCTTGGTGCTTTATCTGTACCTCCCAGAAGATGTACTTCTGCTGTATTTTATTGGGATGATAGAAATGGTTAGCACTGTGGCTGCTTTGGGTGATTATAACTAACATGTATTTACAGCTTGTGAAGTGCTTTAATACCCATTATCTTATACTTCCAAACAGCCTGGAGATGTCGGAGTGGTCACTATTTCCTTTTACAAATAAAGAAATGGAGGTTTAGAGAACTTAACTGAGGTTCCCAAGCTCACACAGCCATATAGGATTAGAAATTATGTTAGAACTGATGGTATTTAAATGTTTTCTCTACAAATGTCATACTATTCCCACCATATTAAAATGATGATTTTGCTGGCTCCTCCCAAATTTTAAAAAATTTATGTGTGTATTTGACAAATATTTATAGAGCAGGCACTTAGTGCCAGGAACTGGTGGAGACCCTGGAGACCCAGAAGCAAGTAAATCACACATTCCTTGACCTTATAAAGCTTTATTCTGGTGGAGAAGTCAGGCAATAAACACATACACAGATAAATCAAGGGTGATGGGAAAAGTAAGAAGGCGGCTGGGGAGGTGGAATTGGCTGCTGCAGGTGTGTGGCATGCGAAAACCCTTTCTAAGGAGGTGAGAGATGACGAGAAACTACCTTCTGGTAGAGCAAATGACAGCAGCTGAGCCCCAGTACAGGGAAAAGCCCACTCTGAAATCAGGCTTTGGAATCCCAGGAAAACATTATGACCAGAAGCAAATTTAAACTCGTTTCTTTCCAATGAAAGTGATAAAAGTGGCATCTCATAAATAATCTATTTTATGCTTTAAATATATACCATTTACTCAAAGTCCACCAACAGTAACGGAAACAAACACGTTCGTTGTTTTCAGTCTATTTAAATTCGATATATGATGTATTTGAGCATAGACACTGTTTCAGTGCAGTTTTAGAAAAAGCGGGGATGGCCAAATGATTTGAATGAAATGAAACACCTTCATGAAAATAGCCCCCAAGCCTGCAATCTTATTTAAATTCCTTAGTTTACAGATGAAGAAACTGTGACTGACAGAAGGAAATGACCTTCCAAATTACACTTGTGAGTAGGTACGAGCTCTAGGACGCATCCCCAGGTCCTCTGACTCCGCTCTGACATGATGCCCACAGAGAGCACGAGGCTACCATGCACTCTGGGCTCTCGAACTGGACCAAGGCTGGGGGGCTGGGCCCGGAATTGGTCTTTCCTGAAAGTCTAGTCGTTTAGCATACTGACAGGCAGCTCCCTCTGGCTCGAGGCTATCCAGTCTGTCAGACAAACTGTTGAATAATCAGGCTTTGGAGTGTTTCTCCTAAGCTCAGCTGAACAGCAGAGGCACTGACCTTTCTTTCCATCTCCTTACTCTGTCCTTTCTTTGCTTACACAGGGAAGGACGTGCCGCTCTCGTTACCTCATTTTGCATGTTCAAGTACATGGCTCTGTACAGCATGATCCAGTATGTTGGTGTTCTGCTGCTCTACTGGGTATGACTGGTGACCCGAGCTCCTGGTTAGAACTGAAACAAGGAGTTGCATCCTCCCAACCTGCATGCCTCTTGAGGAAGAGTGCACCTGGGGGAGCTTGGAGGACCAAGGGCCCCTCTGAAACTACCTTTATGGTGAAAGTAAATCAGAAATAGATGCACACAGGAGAAGCTGAAGGTGTCAATTCTCTGACTCTCTGACAGAGACATTTTGTGTGTAGTAGTAGCTGAAGATCAAGGCATAGCACTTTCTCGCGGTTGCTTCTGGCTGCTTGGACAAGGTCTCCATCTTCTCTGTTCCAGTGTGACTCTACCCGAGCGGACCATTCAGTAGTGAGATGATCTGGGCCTGGGGAGCTGGTAAATGTTTCAGAGCCGCTCTCCCTGGGACAGCAAGCCCTGGTTATTCATGTTTGCTGATTTCCGTGGTGTAAATATGCCCACCATGGCTGGTTTCGAGCTGCCTGCCTGACATCACTGAGCATGGAGTTGGGAAGAGATGTGCACATGGCATGTCATTATGTAGTACTTGCACCCCAGAGATAGAAGACTTGTAAATATCTTAACTTAAAGAACATAGATAACAGCACAATGTAGGAAAAGGATTAGGAAGTGCTGGATTGGGGGTATTTATTAGCTTTGTTTTAGCATAATGTATTTAATGGTAGATTTGTATAATTTCAGGTACTATAATGGCTGTGTTTAACAGCCAGTTCAAAAAAATAATCCCTGAAAACTTTGCAATCGACTCTCATGAGCGAGTATAAGCAGCCTACTGATGATTCGTTAGATTCATCTCTATGTCCTGCCCTCTTGCTTCTGGGCTGAAGGTTTCAGTTTTGTTATTTTCAGATTGCTTATGTCTTTTCCCGCTCACAATGAATGAGATGGAGAAGGAGAGGCTGTGCACAGAAATTTGGTCCTATTTTGGAATCCCAACAACTCATGCTACAAACTAGAGTTGAACTAGGGTCATCTTGATCTCCTTTCCACTAAAAGGGGGGCAAGGAAGCAAGTTACTTGAAATCAGTAAGATCTTAACCTTTTTTTCCCCAAGAATATCAAGGATGCCTTATCAGGACTTGCTAATAACACCCAAGACTGCAAATAGTGGGTTCAATTATTCTTTTTCCACTGGTAAAATTTGGGTAAGATCACCACACATTTGTCTCTTGTTACTACTGGGAACTCACTGTCCTGTTGTTCCAGACCAAACCCTGACTTTCTGCTAGCAGGTACAAAAGAGATCAGAGATGGATCTAGTAGAGTAAGACATCTCCCTCAACAGGAGGATGTTGATGTACAAAAGACCCAGCCTAGAAAGCACACAAAGGTGGCCTCCTGGTTGGAGGGGGTTTCACAGCCTTCCTTATCTTTGGTACTTCTACCAACACAAACAGGACCCTGGCCACACCTTCTTCTTGTAAAATCCCATGTTGCAGGAACAAAAATGAATGCAACTGATGTCAGACTTCATCCAGATGGTCACAACATTTTTGACCTGCTTTCCTTTTTCTTTTCAGGAGACAAACAGCCTTTCAAATTACCAGTTTCTGTTCCAGGATCTGGCCATCACAACTCTTATTGGTGTAACAAGTAAGACATTTTTGAAACTTTCTTGGCTCTTCCAGAAGGGCTGGTCCACTAGGAGGGACACCAGTTGCAGCCTCAGGGATATGGGACTTACGCCCAAAGGTCTATTCAGAGAGGGAAAGAGGAAATAAGAGCCCCATTTGTGAGTCTTGGATTGAAATAAAAGTATTAGCCATGGAAAAGCTGGCTAGTTATTTTTCTGTTTTCCACAAAATACGGGGCTTCCATAATGGTCACTAAACTTATTTATCTATTTATTTGATTGTTTATATTTTGGGATAATTTATTGCTTTTCATTTTTTTAAAATATAATTTATTGTCAATTTGGGTAACATACAGTGTGTGCAATGTGCTCTTGGTTTTGGGGTAGATTCCTGTGGTTCATTGCTTACATACAACACTCAGTGCTCATCCCAGCAAGTACCCTCCTCAATGCCCATCACCCATTTTCCCCTCTGTCCACCACTCCTTCCCCCCACTACCCTCAGTTTGTTCTCTGTATTTAAGAGTCTCTTGTGGTTTGCCTCCCTTCTTCTCTGTTTGTAACTATCGTTTCCCCCTTCCCTTCTCCCATGGTCTTCTTGTTCAGTTTCTCAAGTGCACTTTGAAAATCAGGAATGATGTCTTCAGTATGCTTTCAGGTGTAATTATAGTTAATATATGCCCAGTTTATAGAGGCTGGATAGCTTTTATGCTTTAGATCTTTTTTTTTTTTTTTAGTTTATTTATTTGCTTTGAGAGAGAGAGAGAGAGCAAGTAGGGAAGGAACAGAGAGGGAGAGAGAGGATCCCAAGCAGGCTCCATGCTGTCAGTGCTGACAGGGCTCGATCTCATGAACTGTGAGATCATGACCTGAGTTGAAATCTAGAGTTGGACACTTAATCGACTGAGCCATCCCGGTGCCCATGTTTTAGATCTTTAAATCCTAGCCTTTGGGGATTTTGAATGAAGATTAAAGATAATCTTGCCATTAGGCCACTCCCATTTCCACCTCTTGATTAACATGAATTGTCTTCCCAATTTCCCTGCTGTAGGCTTTCACCCCAACCCATCCACTCCCCACCATCCACCATATTCCCTGCTTTCCTCTCTGTTACATATAAATGCCAACAGCTCCACTTATACGTTTAATCCTACCTCTTCCTACCTTCTTGGGGATTTTGTTTCTGTTATAATCTCCTTCTTCACTGTCATCAACTTTTCTCTGGTCTGCTGGATCAGCATATAAATATATTTTCTTATCTTCTACCAGATCTGGTATTCAACAAAATTATTAGCTATTTCTTGAGTGCCTAATTTGTACTACTTACCATAATAGGCACTTAGAACACATCAGTGAAAGGGAAAAAAATTCCCTTTCCTTGCATTCTGGTAAAACAACCTGGTTGTTCAAAGACCTGGAGCCATCCTTGGTTTCTCTTTTCTTTATCCTTCACATCCCTTTGGATGGAGCTCCTGTTGGCTCTGCTTTCCGAAGCTCTGTACCCCCTGACACAGAGCCGTGTCACCTCCCTTGCGGATTCCCACAACAGCCTCACAACTCATCTTGCTTCCCCTCCTCCCCATTTACCTTTCAAAGAGCAGTAAGAGTGTTAATTTTGAAAGGTAAATTTTATTGCCACCTACTTGCTTAAAATGCTCTAGCCCCTGCCTGCTTCTGCTTCACTTACAACCACATTGTTACATTCTTATCCCAGGTACCAGGGTCTTCTTGTCACTTGAGCGTTGTCAAGCTTGTGATCACCACAGTACCTTTGTTTTTGCTCTTTGCTTTGCCTAAAACACTCTCCCTTTCCATCTTTATATGGCTTTGGTTTTCTCTTATTCAGATCTTAGCTCAAATGTCACCACCTCAGGAAGTTCACTTTAAGTAGTCACCAAGTCAATTTTTCTCTATCACACAATTGTGCTCTATTTTTTTTTTAGTTCCTAAGTTTTATTCAAGAATTCATACAAAATGTTCCAGATAAATGAGTTTTAATCCGCTTCTTCCTCCTCTTTCTCATCCTGGTTAATCCGGAAGTAACACAGTTTGTAACTCTCTTTGCTGTTAGCAACTACTCGCAATGAATCACAGGGATTATTCTTCAGATATATTTTTTAGGTTTATTTATTTTGAGAGGGGGGGGAGAGAGAGAGAGAGCATGCACAAGTGGGGAAGAGGCGGAGAGAGAGGGAGAGAGAAACAATCCCAAGCAGGCTCCACACCGTCAGTGCAGAGCCCCATGTGGGGCTCAAACCCAGGAACCATGAGATCATGGCCTGAGCCTAAGCTGGATGCTTAACCAACTGAGCCACTCAGGTGCCCCCTTCAAATATTTTTTTGATGAGTTATTTCGAACACCATTTGGAAAAAAGCACCTCAGAAGTTACTGTAATCTTGTTTTTGTTCCTTTCAGTGGTTAGAGCCCCTCCAACTGAGATTCCCAGATTTTCCATTCATTTTGATTCTCTCTTGAACAAACTGCTCAAAATTGGCAGCCTCCATGATTCCCTCTTCTACAGGGTGGGTGCAGTCAAGGGCAAACTTCATAACTTGCTGCTTCTTCTCCCTTTTTCTTTTCTTTTTTTTTTTTTTTTTTTTTTTTTTTTTTTTGCCCCTTTCACCAGAAACTTTTTCATGGGCACCATGGTGGCAGTGGAGGCAGAAAGCACAATTGTGCTCTATTTGTGTGTGTGTGGGGGGGGGGGTGCCCTTCACAATCTGAAGTTATGCTTTTATCTGTGTTTTTATTTGCGTCTTCCTGCCTCCCCTGTCCCAGAGTGTGTGTGTTGTGAGAACAGCACCTTGTCTATCTTGACTACTGCTGTGTTCCCTGTAATTCTGACAGTGTCAGGTGTATCCAAGGGGCTCAAATCTCTGGAAAGAACACCCTTGGCCAGTCCATACTGTTAACAGAATTCTTCTTATGAAGCCAAGCCTATCTCTATGTAACTTGCACCCATCCCAGCTCTGCGATTTAGGGTGGCAAAGAGCCATCTATGTTTTCTCCCTAGATCAGTCTTTCTTCCACATTTTTCAAAACAGCCCTCATTTCAGCTCTAATTGTTCTCTGTTTAGTAACAAGCATCTCCAGGTTTTCCTCTATATTTTGATAAATAACTTGATTATTTTTTGTTCTTATGGTTACTAATATATATTCATTATAAAACAAAGATGGAAAGCATTGCAAGATATAACAAAGGAAAAAAATCCATCTTTATTCTACCATTCAGAACTAATGAATTAAAGCATTCTGTATGTATATAAATGAAGAAATTTGAATTATGTTCTCTATATAGTTGTGTGTACATTTTCTTCATTTAACTTTGTCATAAATTTCCATGTCATTAAATATTTTAATTATTTTTTATTGTGGTAAAATATACATAACATAAAATGTGCCATTTTGACCATTTTTAAACATATAGTTCAGGGGCATTAATTACATTCACAGTTTTGTGCAATCATTGCCACTCTTTACTTCCAAAATTTTTACATTTCCCCAAACAGAAACTCTGTACTCATTAAGTAATAGCTCTCAGTTGTTCTGTCAGTGCAGAGCCCAATGTGGGGCTTGAAACCATGAACTGCAAGATCATGACCTGTGCCCAAGTTGGATGCTTAACCGACTGAGCCACCCAGGTGCCCCTACAGCCTTTTATATTTGCTCAAATAGTTACTTTTTAAAAATATTTTTAGTTTTTATTTTTATTTATTTTTGAGAGAGAGAGAGAGAGAAAGAGAAACAAAGCACGAGTGAAGGAGGGCCAGAGAGAGGGAGACACAGAATCTAAAGCAGGTTCCAGGCTCTGAGCTGTCAGCACAGATGGTGAACTCACAGACTGTGAGATCATGATCTGAGCCAAAGTCAGATGCTTAACCAACTGAACTACCCAGGCGCCACTCAAATAGTTACTTTTACTGGACAAAAGAAAGAATGTCAATGAAGAGGTAGAAATTATAAAAAAGATTCTTTAGAAAGAATTTCTTTTGGCTCCTTTTCATATATTCTGTCTTTTTATTGACATTTTCATTTTGTTCATACATTGTTTCCTAATTTCTTTGAGCATATTTGAAAGAGTTGTTTTCGGGGCGCCTGGGTGGCTCAGTCAGTCGAGCGTCCGACTTTGGCTCAGGTCACGATCTCATGGTTCGTGGGTTCGAGCCCCGTGTCGGGCTCTGTGCTGACAGCTCAGAACCTGGAGCCCACTTCGGATTCTGTGTCTCCCCCTCTCTCTGCCCCTCCCCTGCTCATGCTCTGATTCTCTCTGTCTCAAAAATAAATAGAAACATTAAAAAAAAGAGAGTTGTTTTATAAAATTTTTTTAACATTTATTTATTATTGAGAGACAGAAACAGAGCATGAGCATGGGAGGGGCAGAGAGAGGGGGAGACACAGAATCCGAAACAGGCTCCAGGCTCTGAGCTGTCAACACAGAGCCCGACGTGGGGCTCGAACTCACAAACCACGAGATCATGACCTGAGCTGAAGTCGGATGCTTTACTGACTGAGCTACCAGGCGCCCCTGAAACAGTTGTTTTAAAGTCTTTGTCTAACATATCATATGACTTCACTCATATGAGGACTTTAAGATACAAAACAGATGGACATAAGGGAAGGGTAGCAAAAATAATATAAAAACAGGGAGGGGGACAAAACATAAGAGACTCTTAAATATGGAGAACAGAGGGTTACAGGAGGGGTTATGGGAGGGGGGATGGGCTAAATGGGTAAGGGGCATTGAGGAATCTACTCCTGAAATCATTGTTGCACTATATGCTAACTAACTTGGATGTAAATTTAAAAAATAAATTTTAAAAAAAGCTGGGATTTGGAGAAAAATAATCAAAGTCTTTGTCTAGTAAGTCCAATGTCTGGGTGTCCTCAGAGGTTATTTCTGTCAACTTATTTTGTTCTGCTGAATATTATAATGTCGTAACTCTGGAAATCCAGATAACTCTGGAAATCCCCCTTCCCCAGGACTTGATGGCTTTTGTTCTGCTAGTTTTTGAAGGCTGTCATAGTCCATTTGTTTGGTGACTTTCCTAAACTATTTTTTGCAAAGACTGTATCAGTTGCCATGTATGGTCAATGAAATCTCTGTTCCTTTAGCTTTTGTTTAGCTAGTGTTTTTGACAGAGATTTTCTTGACTTCCATGAGTGCCAAACCATGAACAAAGAACAACCTCTCCCAGTCTTTGCAGATTTGTTCTGTGCTGGGGCCCTTCAACACTCAGCCAGGCTTGTGCTGAGTGCAGAGATCATCCAGAGCTCAAAACTGAGGGGCTGTTCCAGTCTTTCCTGAGTGGGTAACTTGCCTTAGGTGTGTGCATGGTTTTCTATAGTCCCCAAAATACACATATGTTTTTGAAAGCCGTAATTTTCCAAAGAAACATTCTTTAGCTTTTCTTTATCGTAGCTATTATTTTATGTCTCAACTGCCATCTTTTGCCCCAGGTGACTGTGGGTAGTTGGTGAGCCTTACAGTTGTTTTCAAGCAGTGGATGCTGCTGCCCTGAGTTCAGTCTTGCATTAGGTGAAACAGAGATGAGTGCCTTGCACCAGTCCTTCAGGTACCCCCAGACAGGTTAGAATGGACATACCCAGTGGATGCAGTTTGCTCTTCCTCTCTGTGACCACAGACCAGAGTCCTCCACTGGGAGGGCCAATGACTGACTTTGAAATTGCCACTGAGCTGAGGAGGGGTAGGGCAATGGCAAGTACAGATGTCACAAAGCTTTCCTACCATTTTTAAGTTGCCTTTTTCTTGATTCAGCATTTGTTTGACTGCTGTAAACCTTTGTTGTTCATAGTTCTGAAAAAGTTAGTTTTGATAGTTTCTGCTTGTTTTTCAATGTTTCTGTGGAAGGATGGGACCTTAGGGCTGTCTGCTCTGCCATTTTTTCCGATGTCACTTCTCATTTTGTCATTGAATATTTTTTTAAGTTTATTTAATTTATTTTACTTATGTTTATTTATCTGAGAATGAGAGAGTGAGCAGGGGAGGGACAGAGAGAGAACAAATCCCAAGCAAGCTCCACGCCGTCAGTGCAGAGACCAAGGCGGGGCTCGAACTCACGAACCACGAGATCATGACCTGACCCGAAATCAAGAGTCAGATGCCTAACCAACTGAGTCACCCAGGTGTCCCATTGTCACTGAATATTTTAAAGCATTGCTTCTTAGTGACTGCCTGTTGTTTCATTACGTAGATGTACCATAGTTTACTGTAAGTGATGCACTAAAGAACATCTTTCTACATCTCTGATATTTTTAGCCTAAGACAAATTTCCAGAAATGGAATAACCATGTCAAATGTTATGAACATTTTCCGGTGTTTTCATATTTATTGCCAAATTGCCCTGCAGAAGGTTTGTGTCAGTGTACGTTTCCAGAAGCAGTGTATAAGAGTGTACATTATCATCATGCCCTCACCTATAATTTGATGGGCTTTGCCTATTTAATAGGCAAAACTGAACCACAATTTCTTTATCCATTCATCAGTTGATGGACATTTAGGCTTTTCCCACAATTTGGCTATTGTTGAGAGTGCCGTGGCAATGAGAAAGAATGAAATATGGCCCTTTGTCGCAACGTGGATGGAACTGGAGAGTGTGATGCTAAGTGAAATAAGCCATACAGAGAAAGACAGATACCATATGCTTTCACTCTCATGTGGATCCTGAGAAACTTAACAGAAACCCATGGGGGAGGGGAAGGAAAAAAAAAAGAGGTTAGAGTGGGAGAGAGCCAAAGTATAAGAGACTCTTAAAAACTGAGAACAAACTGAGGGTTGATGGGGGGTGGGAGGGAGGGGAGGGTAGGTGATGGGCATTAAAGAGTGCATCTTTTGGGATGAGCACTGGGTGTTGTATGGAAACCAATTTGACAATAAATTTCATATATTAAAAAAAATAGCCAAAACTGAAAGCATTTCATGATTGTTTTTGTCTTCTCCCTGAAGAATTGCTCCTATGACTTGAGTTTGAAGCCATTCATTGTATTTTGTTCCCTCAAAACCCTGATGTACTCCAGTTTGTCAGTTTCCTTGGCTGTGTGGGCCCAAGAAGTTACACCGTTCTTCTGATGAAGAATACAGTATTTTCCTTCTCTCACAAACATAACACTTGAATTTATTTTGTAGTGAATTTGAATGGTGCCTACCCCAAGCTGGTGCCCTTCAGGCCTGCAGGACGGCTGATCTCCCCACCTCTGCTGCTCTCTGTGATTCTCAACCTTCTTCTCAGCTTAGCCATGCACATTGCGGGCTTCATTCTGGTTCAGAGGCAGCCTTGGTATTCCATGGAGATGCACAGGTACTATCACAGCTCTGATTCCAGCTTCTCACATCCTAATTTCCATCAAACATGGTCTGGCCCTTATGACAAGAAGTAAAGGGTTCTTCATTCTTCTGGAGGCGTTGGCTTTCTTTCAAGTCCCTTGGGGAATTTTCCAGTGATCTTCTCTCCTCTGTAGCACAGTTTGAGGATATTATCCATTGGCACTTACTTTTGCCTGTCTTGTGTGATAATGATCCATGACCTTCTTTTACACCTAGGGTGACCATGCGTTATAATTTGCCCAGACATCCCCAGTTTGAGCCTGATATCCCAGTGAAATTTTTTAAATTAATTAATCCTTGAAGTATATTTGGCATACAATGTTACATCAATAACAAGTTATCAATTCGACCATTCTATACATCATTCCTTGCTTACCATGATATGTGGTGCCCATCTGTCACCATATATTAATATGCTATTTTTGATTACAGCTCCTATGCTGTAATTTGCATCCTCATAACATTCATTTTATAACTGGAAGTTTGGACCTCTGAATCCCCTTTATCTATTTTTCCCACCCCTTCCACGCATGTCTCCTCTGGCAACTACCGGTTTTGCTGATGATACTAGTCTTTTCCTTTCACATTCAAATATGCTCCTGTTGGATGATAAATTATATGGTCACCCTATTTATCAATATTCAGAGATTTTAAGCCACAAGAGGAAAAACTCATGGCTTACTCATCTTTTTCCCACATAACCTTACTACACATGAAGGGTACCCAAATTATTGAATAAATAACTTGTCTATCTAACTATCTATCTACCTATCATATATCTATCTTTTATCTATTCATCTATCCAAAATATAGATCTATCTGTGTTGGTTTCTTTCCCCTTATTTTTCAGTATATTCTTTCCCAAAGTGTAGGTAATTACAAAAGCACTGAGGGCATGGAATCCTGTAGATACCAGTGCTCCATAAAGACCTGTCATCTTCGTTCATTACCTTTTTTATTTCCTTTTTAGTGCCTGCACAGTGCAAAATGAAAGCATCTCAAAGTTAACCATTTCTCCCACTGCTCCAGAAAAAATTGGAAGTAATGGTGCCTTCACAAGCTTCGAAAACACGACCATATGGTTCTTGGGAACAATCAACTGTATCATCGTGGCTCTTATTTTCTCTAAAGGAAAACCATTTAGGCAGCCCATATATAAAAATTGTGAGTAGCGTTGTACCAGATCAGAGGTGAGGGGTCATCAGAAGGAACAGACATGCCCAGGTCACTCGGGGAGCAGCAGCGGAGTTGATGCTTATCTGGAGCCTTTGACTTTATACTCCAGGGCTCTATAAACACATTTGGCAGCCTCATTCTTAGCTCCTTTCCTCAAAGCTGCATTAAATTCTAGGGCTTCTTCCTCTACCTCTTTCCTTCACCAGAAGTTTGTCTCCAGGTGTCCTTTCATGGCACCACTGTAAATTGGGACGAGGCATTTATTTCCTCACGTGTCAGTACTTGTCGGAATTCATCTGGGAGGAGGTGGAGAGAGAGAAGTGTCACAACACTCAGTTGGAACATGTCTCCTGCCATGAAGACAATGGTTAAGATGGCATTGTGTGGTTGGCAGCCTGGGAGGGGGTCCAGCCTGAAGAAACCTGGCTATAGTAATTGTGGAGGCTCTTGGCCAAAGTACATGCTACCTCCTTACATTCTGGACTGGAGTGCGGTGTGTGTTAGGAGAAGTGGGTGACCTGGTTACCCTGTGGAACATTCATTTGTATACATCCCTACCTCTCAAATTGGGAACATTTAATTAATTAATTAATTATTTAGTTAATTATTTTTACCTTTACTTATTTATTTCGACAGAGAGAGAGGGAGAGAGAGCATGAGCACTGGAGGAGCAGAGAGAGCAAGAGAGAGAATCCCAAGCAGGCTCCATGCTGTCAGTGCAGAACCTGATGTGGGGCTCGAACCCATGAACTATGAAATGGTGATCTGAGGCGAAATCAAGAGTTGGATGCTTTAACAACTGAGCCACCCAGGCACCCCTAATTGGGAAAATTTAGAAGCATAAGTTGAAGGATCAATGTCCTCATAAGAATTAGTTTATTTAGAGAAAATTATTTTGCCTTTCTCCTTCTTGGGATGAGAAAGCAGTCAAATGCTTACCTCTACATTACTGCAATTTAAATATTTGTTTATTTACAGCCCTCTTTTTTTTCCAGAATAGAATTTGAAACAGGGGATTTGAATTAAAAAGACTTGGGTACTTAACTGTCTTGAAGGCATTTTTTGAAAATATATTAGGTCAAAATTGTTCTCTCTATATTTCCCACTTTTATTAATTGAAACTTACAACATGCATGTGAAAATTTCCATCTGCTTCAAGGACATGCATAGAAATTGTGGAGGTGAGACCCATTGCATAGAAATGAGTACTTTCCATTTATTATGCTGTGTTTGGATGTAGGAATCAAGTAAGCTTAATCAGTGTTCATCTAGAATATGTCTGTCAATAGATGTGAAACTCCGTATATACTCCAATTTCTCTAAATGATAGCTTGTGTTCTTATTTCCTCAGATATATTTGTCCTTGTGCTGGTCATACAGCTGGGTGTGTGTCTCTTCATTCTATTTGCTGATATTCCAGAATTATATAGGCGTTTGGATGTAAGTCTTATCTCTGGGCTATGATGATGGTTTACTGTTATATAATACCCTGACTGCAAGAAGCAGGTCACGGTGGCAATTGACATGGACTCGTGACACTGATTATCCTTTTGGAATAGTCGAGTTAAAAAAGAATACTACATTTATTTGTATTTTTTTTAAATTTAAGCCAGCCAGGAAATAAGATTCTGTCTAGTCTTGATTTCAAATATTTCAGAAGCATTGGCCATTTTTCTTTTAAAAGATCCCTGTAAGAATGGAAAAATCTATATACATACACTGTTTCAAGCGTAAGAAAATTTTTTCCCCTAAGCCCTTCTGTTTTGAAGCTGTTGAAAACAGTTTGCCTATAACACTTTTTCTGTTAATTCTCAAATCTGTACTTACATCTTTAAAAAAAAATCTCTATAAAGACGTGTTTGTATGTTCATACTTAATGTCTGCAAAACTTGTTTGCAAAGAGCCATAACTTACCTCATGAACTCTCTTACAGTGTGTAATTTTGAGGCAAATGTCAAAATCTATGAGACAATTTTTACATATACAAGCTAGGGGAAATGTGCATTTCAATTCCTTTAACCTATACTTTTGAATTAGTTTATTATTACCAAATGTCCTTTAGACCAATAAATAGAATACAGAAGAGATGGTAAAAGGGAATGGACTTTTTTTACTTAGTGCTACGTGAGCCTGCCTGCCCACCTCTCCAACTCAAAGACACGTGTCATGAAGGCCAAGGTCCTATCTTATTCAGTTTCATATTACCAGTGCCTAACATAACCCATGGCACATAAGGGCAGTAAATGACTGATCCTTGTAGATCAGGTTCCTAAATGGAGATGAGCACTGGAAGCTCACAGTTCATTGCAAACCAGCAAAACCTTCACAAACCCTTCTTGACACGTGACATACAAACTCATGTCTACATTCGGTTTTCCTTGTGATAATTGTATCGCTGTGGTTAACAGCGTAATTGCCACTATTGTTAAATATGTTCATGAATTCGAGTAAGCAGTCATGGAGATAGTCTTTGGCTGCTAGACTTCTAAGTGAGTTAAAACTTCTTAATCCTGCAGAAGTTAGGGTTAAGATATGTTGGGTTTAGTCACACTCTTTAAGAAGAAAGAGTCTTACAGAGAGGCTGATTCCTCTGGTACAACAAAATAGGAAGCCTATTTAGTTTTGGGGGGACCTGTGTGGGGTCACTGCCAACATGACTGCCAAGGAGTCTGCAGAGAATTATTGCTCGCCCTAAAAATAATTATTTTTCTTCTTATTACATAAAATTGTGGGTACATTCTAGAAAATGTGAATATGCAGGCAGAGAAAATTATAACAGTATTCACTCTATCCTTCCATCTTTGAAACTTTGTATATTATAAAAGTGCATTGACTGATTTATGCAGTTTACTTTAAATGGAATCATGCTGTTTTGTAACCTAGTTATTGCTCATTTTAAAAAATTGCATTTTTTAAAAAATAGAGATACATTCACAAAGTTTAATATTCAAAAGTTAAAAAGTTCTGTCCTCTCATCCTTTTTCCCCTGCTACCAGGTCTCCTCTCTGGAGGCTACTGATGACGACACTTTATTTTATACACATATTTTATACATATGCCTACACACACACACAGACACGCACACACACACATATATATATTTCCTTTTTTAAATTGTTTTAAATGTTTATTCATTTTTTGATAGAGACAGAGCGTGAGTGGGGGAGGGGCAGAGAAAGAGGGAAACACAGAATCCGAAGCAGGCTCCAGGCTCTGAACTGACAGACATAGCCTGATGCAAGGCTCGAACTCATGGACCGTGAGATCATGACCTGAGCCGAAGTCGGATGCCCAACCGACTGAGCCATCCAGGCGCCCCATATACATATTTCTTATATGTGTATTCTGCCACATTCTTACACAAATAGCAGACTATTAAATTTTTCCAGGTCTTCTGAGCTGAAGATGGCAAAATGAGATGAGACGTGTGAGCAAGCTATGGAGGAAATGCCTGTAGGGGCAAAAAGACGAGGAAGCCCAAAGAGAAGGGGAGGGTGGCACCTTATGATGTAGGTCTGACCCCCATGAAGGAGCGACAGAAGGAGGGCCAGAGGGTAGGGTTTCAGACTGCAGTGCAGTTCTAAGAAAGCCCAGCCACAGTTGCCCATCACAGGTCTCTAGTATCTCATAAGAATGAGTGTGATTAGAAGACCTGCCATCCTCAGGTCTTCTATGAGCCACTCATGAGGAGCAACTCATGAGGAGTGTGGGCTCAGGGTAGATGTGGTGGGAGATTCCAAGGGTAGCACTGGAGCACCTGCTACTTACTCTCCTGGCAGGAGACCCTCATGGGGCATGCCCATGGCTGCCCCGACCACACACGGTTCCGCACCACGATCTTTCATGTTACAGTGTATTTTGGTAATTGTCCCACGACAGTACATAGAGCTTCCTCATTCCTCTTTTTACGTTAATATATTGTTTCAATATACATATATGTACCATAATTTATACGCAGCCCCCGTTGATAGACATTTAGGTTGCTTCCAATGTTTTGCTATTCCAAACAAAGCTGCAATAAAATAACTTTATACATATACCATTTCAGGCATGTACAAGTCTGTCTCTAGGATAAACTCCCAGAAATGGTTTTCCACTTTTAATTTTAATGGCATTGCCCTCCATAGAGTTGTACCAGTTTATAATCCCCCCAGTGTAGAAGGCAGTATATGAGACAGTGCCGGGTACAGCAGTGTGCACTTGGTTTCATTTCATCCATCCATCCACTCATTTATCTAGCCAGACATCTATTCCCATCCAGCTCCACTTGCCCCACTGGTGAGTACCCTTGTCATGGCACCATCTGTACAGCCGTGCACACAGCCCTGAGGGTAAAGCCGTGGCTCGGGGCTGCAAAGCAGGGCTCAGCTGAGGGGAGATGTGGCACCAGAGAGACAAGGGCAACACTGCCCCTGTCACATTCGACTTGTGTACCATCAGAGCCTCCTGGGAATAGAGCCACATTCCTGTATTCCCTCATAAAAGCGAGCAACGCAAGCAAACAAAAACACTTTTATCAAATTTGTCAAATTTTGATCGAATTGATTTGGGGAAATTGAGAAATTACAGGGGCACCAAAAAATAAAAAGGAGAAGAAAGAAAGATAAAAGAATAAAAGCAGCAATCATAGTTTCCGTTATTATGTGTGTGCCTCTAATATGCACACATGTAATGTCTACATGTAAGCATGTCTATTACCCATGTGATTTATAACCTATGAAAATGTACACTGTGAACATGTGAACAGCTTTCTGACATTTATTTGTCTTCAAACTAACAGTGATTCTCCATCTCCCACCAGCTTCTCTGTACTCCTCTTCTGTGGAGGGTTTACATCACAATTATGCTCAGCTCCAACTTCATTGTGTCCCTTGTGGTGGAGGTAAGTGCCCTCCGGCTTCTGATCACTGTGGGTAGGGATGGACGGGGCATTCTTTGGGAGTCTGAAAAAAGGAACAGCCTTAGAGGATAAGAGTCAGCAGTCCAAGAGGCTCCCTGCCCTGGTGACATGAGCAATGGTGCTTTCCTCTAGTGAGCTCCAAACAAGGTGTTAATTTTCTCATCGACATGGTGGACCTGGAGAGAATGGGATTATGATGTCTAAGGACCTGTTCGTTTCTAAAATCCACAAGTAGAGAACTGACTCAATTCGTTTTTTTGAAATTACGTATGACTCACATACTACAAAATTCGCCTTCTTAAAAAGTGTGCAGCTCACTGAGTTGTGCAACCATCACCACTAATTCCAGAACATTCTCATCACCCCAGAAGAAATCCTGTACCCATTAGCAGTCGTTCCTCATTCCCCCTTCCCCCTTCTTCACCCCTTGGCAACCACTAATTTACTTTCGGTCTCCACGCATTTACCTATCAGGACATTTCACATAAAGGGAATCATAGAATACGTGGCCTTTTATGTCTGGATTCTTTCACTTAACAACGTCTATTTCTTTTACTTTACACATGGGAAATAAGATTCATAGTGAGCTTTTCTTAGATTTGATTCTTCATCTCCCATTTACTCCATTTCCTCAGTGAAATGAGTTTGTGGTCTCCTTTCTTTGGCTATGTGGTTCACTCTCCTCCTTCAGCGCTGTTATTTAGACCAAATCTTCATTCTTCAAAGCCTCCTGGAGAACAGGGGTCACCGTTAGAAAAGACATCTGTGTCAAAGGGGAGGTGAGCATCAGATTCCATCTGTCCCCAGTCTGGGTGGCAATGTTTCCAGTGGCAAACACAGCCTTATGCCAGTGAGGGGAGAATCCCTGGAACCTGACTTCTCTGCAGCACCTTCCTTAACAGGCACGGTAAAAACCACACAGGAGCCAGTGGCAGAAAAGAACATAGAATTAAGGTACTAGAGCCTCTCTCTGTGTGCATATCCAGGACTTCTCAAACTTGAGTGGGCATCAGAGTCACCTGGAGGGTTTATTAAAACCCAGGTGCCCAGCCCTTCCCCTAGCATTTCCGATTCAAAGGTCTAGAATAGGCACAAGTGTTTGTCAGGTGATTCTGATACTGCTGGTGGAGGGACCACACTGTGAAGTACCGTGCTAACCCATATGGTCTCCAAAGCCACCAAATTAATAAGAGAGGGTCCCATGAGTGTCCTCATACCCAGCTGCAGAAGGATGAACCTTGCCCTTTAAAGGATAATCTTATGTTCGTACCTTGTCCCTGTCAGTGATCACATTATTTCCTCTGCCTGGTATAGCTTCCCCCAATATCTCCTTATGGGAATGCTATTCCATCCTCTATGGCACAGCAGTAGTAGTATCGTCTTCATGAATCTTTCCCAAAGCCTGGATGGGTGAGTCAAGTAACAGTGGTTTAAACAGTCAAGATATTTATTGTCTCACTTAACCGGAAGATTCGAGGTAAGTGGCCATAGAGTTGGTTCAGCAACTCAGTGGTGTCATTGGGGATCATCAATCTTTCTCTCTTCTGCCTCCCCATCTTTAGATACGGGCCTTTCATATTTGCATGTATTGCTTATGGTGTCCAGATAGCTTCCGCATAGCTGAGCATTACCTGTGTTTTGATGCAGGAAAAAAAAATGGAAGGAGAGGCACCAGCAAGCTTTTCTTCCCTTAAGTATGAACCTTTTATAAGGAAACAAAGTCATTTTCTATAGCCACCCTGCAGACTTCCTCTTATGCCTCACTGGTCAGAACTGTGTCTTATTGTCATCCTGAGGAGAAAAGGATTCTGGGAAAGTGGATCTATGCCAAACATTAGACAGATTTGCTAAGATTGTGTGTGAGTTTTTTCCTCTTAGGTGGGCAGGAAAAAGTTGGGAGGATTGTGCTATAGGTAATCGAGCAACAAAGTCTCCCATAATCCTCTAGCAGGAAGCCATTCGAATGTCACTATGTTTGCAGTTAAAAGAAAGCATAAGCCAGAAGTAGTTCACCTGGGTTAGAATCCTTTCTTGCCGCCTGACTCTGGGCAGCCCTTGCAACTCCACTTCTCTATGTCTCCGTTTTCTCATCTGAAATGCCGTGATAATAAGGGTACCTAACCTTACAGGGTTACTGTGAGCATGAAAGTTGAACACAGAAAAGCATGTAGTAAATGTTTGATAAATATAAACTATTATCATTATGTTATCTCTTGTGATACTTAGCATTTCTTAGTTTGTATCTATCAGTCATGCAGGCTTTCATTTCATTCACTCCACAAACATTTGTTGACCCTGTGCCATGACCTAGGGTGCAATTCGAGGCAGATCCTGATGATGGAGGGGTGCTGCTCACAGTCTACAGCAAGTGTGTAGATTGTGTAAACGGCACTGGCAAGAACTCATCTCAGTATCTACAGTGTCTAAAAGCCTGCTTTATTCTAATAGAAACTGGGTAAAGCTTTGTTCAATTATTAAGTGTTAAGAAGTGACGCTGCTTGCCTCCAGCAGATGGAGAGGATAATTTGACACTCACGAAAGATTAAGTTTCTCCTTTGTTTCTCGAGTCCACTGAGAAATGGAGACCGGTGTAGATGTTCAGTGGGGTTCCCAGCAGCTTTCACACCGAGAAATGATGCTGTGGGGTCCTAGCTCTCACCCCCAGGCTCCTGCATGGCAGTCTTCACTTATTCGAAGTTACCTTCTGCTGTCAGTAGGCATTCAGGAACAAACCAAAGCCATTTGAGTCTGTGGTTGAAGGAAGTTGTAATGGAGAATTACAGACACTAAGATTTCATGCCCTATGAGGTGAGCAGAGTAGGTAAAGACCGCAGGCTATCACGGATGCAGCAAGATGTTTTCCTCACATAGCTCTAGGTATATCTGACAGGAGATACTAAAGATTGGTGGCCAGCTGGTGACAAAGATGGTCCAGAGAGGTTTCAAGGGACAGGCATGGGGGATGGCTGGCCTCCTGTTGCACAGTTCTAAATATTTCCTGGTCTGCTGAGAGGACTAAGACTATCCCTAATTTTAGAGCAGTTTTGATTGGGATCTTATCCTCACCTTGCTTTCTCATGATCTAACCTCCAACTGAAAGGCATAGGAGCTAATCTGGATAGCTTTAATCCTTCTCGTTTTTATTACTTATGTGTTTGTGTATATATGTGTGTGTGTGTATGTATGTATGTATGTGTGAATTATTTTAGTAGCCAATCTGAAGAGCTTGTGTGGTGAAGTTTTTGTTTGTTTTATGTTTTTTGTTTTGTTTTGTTTTGTTTTACAAATCATATTTCTTCAAGGGTTTCCTTTTGTTTCTAGTTCTACATTTAATTTATAATGTAGAGTGACAGAACGGGTTACTTCTCGGTCCTTCAGTTTCCCAATCCAGACCAGCAAGGTGAGACAGGCCATTATATTTCTAGAATTGTGATAACACTCGAGGCATGTCTTATAGCACTAAAGTCTCTCTGTTGTGTGTCTGTATGTGTGTTTGGTTTTGTTTCATTTTGTTTGTTTGTTTTTTTGTTTAAAACCTGATAAGATATCCTAGAGGTAAGTTAGACTTTAAGACCAGTAATTGGATACCTATGATCCTGCCCTATTCCAGCTCGATGGAGAACTACCGTTCTCTTTTTAATTAAGAAGGACGAAACAAAAAACAAAAAAACAACTTGCTGTGGGAAAGTAATAATTTGTGGGGCTGAGTACAAAATGAAAAAGTAGAATAACAAGTCTGGCTAGGTGAGCCCTGAAGTTTACAAGATGCTTTTGAGATGGCTGGGTGGGTCTTTAACAGCCTGCTAACAGATGATCCATTTTTTGAGACAGAAAGATTCAGACTAGCTGTTCTCTATTATTTCCATTGGCAATGGGACTCCAATATCAAAGATGGGTGGAATTTAGGAAAACTACTACCCTGACAAAGGTCCTTGTGGAATCCCATAGAATTGATTCTTCCAGTCTAGCAAAGATACCACTGATAGACACCAAAATGAGTTCTCATTCTGTGGGACAGCAGGCTTCTCATATTTTTTGTTTTTCTCAAGATAACTTCTAAGATGGTTAACTTTTATGACTTACGATAAAAATGAAAAAATAACACAATAACCTCTTATACACTCTGAATTATGTTATAACTTGAGATCTGTTTGAGGCTCAGTCTAACTCATGAAATAAAATGGCAGTCCAAAATGTTTCCAAAGAGACATATCTTCTGTAATCTGCATTGTAGTGAAATACTTGTGGATGAAAGAGGCCACAGTGAATAGGGCCACAGTACATAGCTTATTGTCTTATTTATTTATTTAAAAAAAATTTTTTGATGTTTATTTATTGTTCAAGGAGAGGGAGACAGAGCATGAGGGAGGAGGGGCAGAGAAAGACAGAGACAAATAATCTGAAGCAAGCTCCAGGCTTTGAGCTGTCAGCACAGAGCTCAAACCCATAAACCACGCGATCATGACCTGAGCCAAAGTAGGAGGCTTAACTGACTAAGCCACCCAGATGCCCCCATAGCTATTTGTTAAATAAATAATTCATAAAGGTGGTAAAGGGAGGCATCTATACCATGCCCTGCCCTACATTGTAAGGAGAGTTACACAAAGAAGGAATTATTATTTCTAATCACTGAAGCTCAGATAAGGTAACTGATTTGCCCATAATAGATGTCAGAGCTGGAACTTGAATCCAGATCTGTCCAGGTGTAAGACTGTGGCCCACATTCCAATTTATTGACCTGTATTCGGGACTATGCAGTCGTATGGCAGGGCACACCAAAGCCACATCTTTCTATAGGGTTATTCCATGGGGTGTGGTAGGGAGTGGACTGCAGAATTTGAATGATTTTAAATTTAATTTATATATGAGATTCAAAAGGAATTTCACCCTCGAGGCAGACTACTTCAACCTATGTTTCCAGATTCTTAAAACTGGGAACTCTCTCTTTTCCCAGAAGAGCTCCTTGAGTGGAAAAGCTTGAGAGGCTGAGACCTATCTCATGAAACCACATTGGATTTGTTCGTACAGGCCTCAAGTTTTTTGTCAAGCTGGATCTAAGCAGCTAATGTGGTAGCTCCTCTGTAGGGTCTATGGAGGACCATAGCCAACCTCTGGTTGTAAAGAATAACTCTCTTTATTTTGCAGGAGGCCATTATTGAAAACCGAGCCCTGTGGACAACATTCAAAAGGTGTTTTGGCTATCAATCAAAAAGCCAGTATCGGATATGGCAGAGGGCCTTGGCAGATGACCCCAGCTGGCCCCCGCTAAACCAAACGTCCTACTCTGACATGCCAGAGTGTGGCAGCGGGGTGTCTTACAGCAATCCGGTGTTTGAGAGCAATGAGGAACAACTCTGAAGCCAGAGTGATCTCTAAGGTGATAAACCATAGAAACAATGACAAAAGGGACCAGTTTCAGTAATTTTCAAACAATGGGACTCTTACAAAATCAGCTGGAGTTTTTGGAATAAAAAAACCTATCCAATCACGGTCGCAAACTCAAGTTTACCTGATAAGATACTTTCTACAGAGCAGAACACTGCCCCCAGAAGAGTGCCTTCCTCTTGATTCTGAAAGTATTGATGGTGTTGGTGAATCAAGAGTGAGCTAACGATGGCAATCAGCCCAGAGACTGGGAGGCTAAAGGACAAGGAGAATATATACTCTCTTTTCTTAGGTAACATTTTTTAAATGAATTGAAAATAGCATTATGTGTAACCATAGAACTGTAACATGTGAAGGATCACCTTTGAATTCTTATTTTATTGATGGAAAAACAAGTGCATGAGAGCCATTATACCAGTCTTCACTGTCTGGTTTCCTTTCCTGCATAATACTTTCAGAGTTGAGACATTTTCTTCTGCTTCTGGCCTTCCCCTACATATTTGGAAGGATGGGCTAAGCTCATGCTTCAGTAACAAACAAGTCCCTTGTCTCGGTGACTTAACACACAAGAGCTTCTTTCGTGGTCCAGGTGACTCTGTAGACTAGCTCTCCTCAGTGGTGACTGCTTCAATCTGTCGGCTCCACCGGCTGAAAACAAGTACTCCACGTTCACTATGATGGGAAAGGAAGAGACTGGAGAAGGCACAAAGGCTTTTCACTGCCTCACCCAAAAAGTGGAACGCCTCTCTTCCACTACTCACATCTCATTAATCAAGGGTTTGGCAAAGGAGCTGGGAAGTACAGTCTCCTGTGTTTAGGGCTGGTTTCATGGGCACATGACCTGTGCAGTCACCTGGGGCCCCATGCTTAGAAGGGCCCCACATTTGGTTTAATGCTTTGCTGCTGCCATCTCGAAATTCTTAATTTTTGATGCTCTTTGATACATGCTACTTTAGTTTCTCTCCCAGGAACCCAAGCTGGACCAACTACATAATTTGTGGGGCTGAGGACAAAATGGAAATTATTTTTGAGAAAAATTAGTCTTGTACCACAACATTATATGTTATCAATTGATGTAAGTGCAATCTACACATTTCTTAAGTTTGAAAAGGCTTCAATTTTCAGGAAACAGAAATTGCCCTTATTTTATCACTATTACAATTTTGTTATCTCGGATTCATTTAGCATAGAAAACATCCAGATTTCTGTTAGCTCAGCAGACAACTATGAGTTTTAGGAAAACATCCACAGATAGTATTTTAAAGCAAAAGCAAAATTTTCATTACAAACCTCAAATCCTAGGTGAAGGTTCTGGACGGGGGAGTGTCCCAAGCTGGCTTTTCTCCTTATCAATAGCCTCTGCAAGCATTCCCTTCCCTGGCTGAATTCTGGAGCATGGCTGGAGGCTCTGTGGCTGCAGATAATTCTGGAAACACAGTGTTTCTCAGCCATGAAAGTATCTTGTTGCTTCTGGTTTTAAAATAGGGTGTGAAGAATCATGTAAATAGGCTGCAGAATCATTGTCTTCCTTGGTACAGAAAGAAATGTTTCCTTTTACAAAGTTAGCCACAGAAGAGATATGGTAGCTCTGAATGTCTTTTTCTAAAACTCGTAGTTTTCTCATTTTTCAACATGGCAGGCTGGAGATGGTCTACAACCTAGTCCTGGGCAAGGGCATTCCCACCTAGAAGATCCCCTTACCAGGTGCTGTCACCTCTCTTGTCTCATTTGCATTGCATGATTCACTCAGACTCAGGCAAGGAAGGGCTTATCATCCACTTTTACACGTGAGGAAACTGAGATTCAGAGTAAGGAGAGCAGACCCAGGCCTCAGACACAGATCTCCTGAGCAAACCTTCTGTTGTTTCCAAATACCTCCTAATTACAAAGCTCCAGCAGGGCTGGGTGTTTGGGGTGATCTCACAGTAAAACAAAGAATAGGTTTCTTATTCGCCAGGTGGAAGGAAGCAACCTTTTGCTAATACCAGGCCCTAATGTTCAAATGAATGCCAGGCACCCTGCCAAGCTTGGGCTAGAGGCAGGTTAAAAAAAAAAACAAAACTAAAACCCATGAGTGTCTGTCTGTCTTTCTGAGACTCTGAGTTGCTCTTACCTTGGTCCTAAGTTCCATCCTCAGTGATTCAACAAGACTGGCAGGAAAACAGAGAGGGAAGACTCCATTTCCTCACCAGCCAAACAACCCTAAAATCTTTGTCAAAAGAGACTTATTCTGAAAACTGTACTTGAAGTTAACTGTAACTGAGAGGTAGTGAGAAAATGCTTTACTTGAAAAAATGGGGTTGGGGGGGTATTGTCAAGGGATGTGAGAGTTGTTTTCAAATACTTGAAGGGTTCCTGTGGGAGAGAAGGCTCCCACCTGTGCCTGGTGGCACGCTCAGTGTGTAAAGGGCACAGTGGGAATGGCTTCAGGCTGACACGAAGACCACTGCCCCAACAGCTCAAAAAGCAGTGGAAGCTGGTGACCCATGAGGTGTGTGCCCCATGACATTGGCAGTACAAGGGGATATTCAGAGACCAATTAGAGGTGGAAGTCAACTATCTGATGGAATTCAATTACCTGCCAGATCCTTTTCAGACTTGATATGCACATGTCTCAATCTTATGCTGTGATGTGAACCATTTACTGTCACTGCCCACATAGAATATCAGGCTGCCTATTGTGGGGAGACAGGCTGGGGAGGACAGATTTATAGCCCTGTGAGGTCCCACAGTCAAATGGGCTTGACTGCTCTGTACCTTGGAAGGTGGCTTTGGTTGGGGATAAGATTCTAGAAAACAGGTACCCACTGATGGGTCCTGACCACCAAACTGACAGCTGGGACATACTTCTGATGTGTGTGTTTTCATAGAAAGAGCTGCTTGAAAAAAATCAGTAAAGAAAATGTGGGAGAACGTGCCAAACCTGAGGTCAGAGTACCTGCGCCTGATATGCGTGTCTGACCAGGACTTGGAGGAGAAAAGGACACAGTCATCTGATCCACATCATTTAAAAGGTCCCCTGTATGTTCGCTCCAAGGTACACAGCTCTGACCCACAGAGAGGAACTCTGGCTCTGGGTTCTTCTCACTAAACGTGTAATGATCTGAGAATGGAAATATGTCCGTGCCATCTGCATCCTCTGAGCTCACAGAAGGGTGCGTGTGCACACTTGCAGATGCAATGGCTAGAAAAGCAAGTATTTATTCAGAGTCCTGTATTTAGTTTATGCTGCAATAAGTCATTCTGTGCAAAAGAGGCAAGCACAATCTGTAATTCTGGTGTTATAAAATCAACCTTTTTCCTTTTCTGCAGTGGGGTCTTTCACTGTGGCTAATACTCCAGGAATGTGGAATCAAAATCACACCTTTACAAAGTTTTAGACATTTCCTAATGCTGTAGACACCATTATTCCCCGCTTGGTAACAGGGCACTACCGTCTACAAAAACTTTTGCACTCATTCTCTTGTTTAAGCCTCATGACAATCTAAAGAGGAAGGCAGGGCAAGAATTACTATCCTCCTTCTTTTGATGAGGTACCAGACCCTCCAAAAGTCTCAGTAACTTGTACAAGGGCATGTAGGAGCTGGAGCTGCGTTCAGATGCAGGACTTCTGCCAATGAGTTCTCTGCTCTGTCACTCTCCCATGTTTCTCCTGGATGAAAGGTTTGTAGCATTGAAGAACAAGAAGGCAATCAAGGCAAGGTAACCATCCAGTGGACTGCCGTGACAAGTGTAATTGCTTCCAAAAAGAGATTTTAGTTCTCTTGAATTTGATCATCAGTCACAGAAAGGTCAACTCCCATCGCTGAGGAGTAAAATCCAATAACCAGAGCCCTACAGCTTATTTTGTGGGAGCAGATATAGCTCTGGTTTGTGATTTAGGTCTCCAGAAGCAGAAACCTATATCTTTGCTTGAATTTTGCTTGGCCTCCACTTTGTCCAGCATTTTCGAGTCATATGGACTCTGTCTTGGCTTTAGGCTAACCTCCCTCACGCCAATTGGTAGCTCATTATTGCCAGCACTCGGTAATTCACTCACTCCAGGCATACAGGGACTTTCCCAACTCAATACCTTTGCTCATGCTGTTTTCTTTTTGGGGGCATCGATAATTCTTACTCTCATCCCCACACGCCCAAATCCCACCCATTCTCAAGACCCAGTTAGAATGCCACCTGGTCTGCAAGCCCGAAGGGAGATCTCTTCTGTCTACACACTGCTCGCAGTCCTCAAATGTCTCCTTTGTGTGACAGGCACCTCTTTTGATCATGCATTATGGTCCTGTGCCATTTTGAATTCCTCCAACTCCCACCCAACTCCACTTTAACTAGAGTGCACATTCTCTGAGGGTAGGGACCAAGCCTGATACTTCTCATCTGCCCACTCAGCACCCAGCACAGGGCAGTGGTTGGGGCTCGGCAAGCAGCTGTGACATGATTGAATAAAAAATGTAATCACTAGGACATTTTGTTGATTTATTTTTCCTCCTTTGTCTGTGAACATCTGCTTTCCATGCAGTACAAAGAAGCTGAACTAAAACAATAGGACTATGAATAAAAACACAAAGTGCAAAGTATAGTGATTCCAACATGGAAGCTTCATCAGTCCGGCTGCCCATTTACATGGCAGAGTGCGGAGGTATGCTGTGGAGTTAGATGGGTTAGGCATGTGTTGCAAAGACACTCTCAATGTGTAGGAGACCCAAGGAGTGAATGTGTGTGCAGGGACAAAAGCTCTCTCAGGGATATGCTCAACCCAAGGGGAGGGAAAACTGGGGCAGGGCACTTTGTTTAAAAACCAAGGAACAAGGTTTTGGAGGACAAGGGAAGTTTGAGTACGACTGGGTGTGTATTCTCTCTGTTCTCTGGCTTCACCCTAACTTTCAGAACTTTTGCAAGGACTTGGGAAGCTGTGATGGAGAGAGAGGGAGGGCAGCGAGGGAGAGAGAGAAAGAGAGGAAGAGCTAAACCGTCCTGTGTTCTGTGTGTCACAGTGCAATAAAAGGCGGGTGGAGAGAATCCTGACAGTGTTGTGGCTGTGGGAGCACAGATGCATGTTGCTAATGGCTGATCGTATCATGCACAGACACATAGGTAACAAGTAACATGGACAGTCTGAGCATGTCTCCAAATGGCTAAAGGAGATAGAAAGTGCCTGAAGGGGATGGAGAATGGACAAGTGACACAGAGTGGCCATGCGGTCACAGAAGTCTGGGGACCCTGGCAACCAATCTCAGGGTCAGACAAGGCCCACAGAAGCCTTGGGCAGGAGCAGAGATCATCTCAGAGTGGTGACCTGTGGTACCTAGAGCCAAGCCCGGTGGCAGGAGGGGAGAGCATGCTGTGAGTAGGAGCCCTACAAGCAGCATCACTTGCAGAGGGCTTCTGTGGAAATTCTCAGTGACTCAGGAGGGACTTCAGAGTGGTAGGCCATCTGGGATCCAGGTTGTTCCAGGTTTATGTAAGCAGAAAACATAACTTATAAAGATAGGAAAGATTCCTCCCCCCTAGGCGAATGCTTATTTAGTGGAAGTCCATACAGGAACATGTAGGAGGGATACACTCTGAGAAAGCTCCACAGAGCCCTAAAGCCACTCTGTCCCTGGCCTGCATACGGACAGAACAAAGCACAAGAGGAGGTGACTGCGCAACTGGCTGGATCCTGTGGTCTGAAAGCTGAGCCAATTCTGTCCTCACCTAACCCGAGGCTAGCCTTGAGAATTTGGTGAAATTGACAGTCTTAAGAATCAAGCCACCATCCATGACTAATTGGAAACCGGTTTGATTTGAGGCTAATTTTGTAGGTCTGGATCCTCCCTAAATGGATCCCAGAAACTGATTTGGTCTGCATGCCAAGAGTGGTAGTTGGGAAAGGCCAAATCTTTGTGTATCCACCCACAGCTCTGCCTAGCACAGTGGGGAAAGTTCACAAGTGTCCCAGAGAAGAGTGGGGTGGCTCCAGCCAGCAGGAGTCTGGGCGTGCACCTGGGGCTGGGGTGAGGGCAGAGCTGGCTTTGTTGGCACAGCAGTCTTGCCAGCTGAAGTCATTGGCTCTTATTCAGAGCCCCATGTCTGACCCCATTACCAGTAACCACACAGTACACGGATAAAGAAAACCAACCTCAAATTTCCTTTTGGGCAATGGCATATGTCAGTTAAGAGTACGAGCTTAGGCATCACACCCTTCTGAACTCTAATCCAGACTTTCCTGATTTGCGACTTGAGCAAATTAGTCACTGTGTCTACATCTTGACTATTGGCACGTGAATATTATTTACGCCCTTCTTCATAACTGCAGATGTCAAAGAAAATTAAATGTGGCAATAGTTTCTTTTCCTTCATCTCTAAAACTTTAAGGAGGGTCCTTAAGTCTTGGCCTGGCACATAGTATAGCTCTTCAATGTGTTGTGTGAATCAGTAAAGGAGGATAAGAGAATATGCGTAAATGAAGAAGGAACGAACTAACGAACACACAATTCTAGGACTTGAGTGTAATTCTAGTTTAATTAAAATGTAATTATCCATAATTGACTAATTATTTAAAATTATTCTTTTTTATGTAGTCTGCTGATTCTTATTTATTTATTTATTTATTTGTTGTTATTTTTTAGGTGTCTATTTTTGAGAGGGAGAGAGAGAACATGAGCAGGGGAGGGGCAGAGAGAAAGAGAGAGGGAGAGAGAGAATCCCAAGCCGGGTCCACACTGTCAGTACAGAGCCAACTCCAGGGCTGGATCCCATGAGATCATGATTTGAACTAAAGGTGCTTGACCTAAGAAGCTACCCAGGTAGCTGAGCTACCCAGGTGCCCCTGATTGTTATGTAAAATGAGGTAGAGAATGACCTACTTCCAGCCTTGGTTTATAGAATCAGTCACTTGCAATTCAAAAGAGTCAACTTTATTTTTAGACTTCGTTTTGTGTCCTTGTCATCCTAGCATATGACTATGGTGAAGGCTTTTTACAGTTGGTCCTTCAAGTCTACTGGATCTTGAAATGAGATGCAAAGACCTGCGCAAGGAAGTCCAAGTTGGGGCATATTTATAGGTAGTGTTTAGTTGGCTTTTTGGCAATCCCATTATGTGTTAGCTCACTCTATCCAGGAAATAGTTCACAGCAATTTATAGGCTTCCTGTGGAACCTGGTCCCCAAACTTGAGCCGTCGTGAAAATCCCCAAGTTGCTTATTAGGAATAAAGTCCTGGGCCCAACCTCACGAGTACTCAGTCGGAATCTCTGAGATGAGTCCAGAGGAGTTGTATCTTTAGCAAGCTCTCCAGGTGATTCTGATGATGGATCAGGTGTTGGAACTGTGATCCTAAAAGAATAACTTAGATTGTCCCTAAATGTGCTATCTTGCCCTTGTCCCCATAGAGATACATCTACAATTTTTTCCTGCCAACTCCAGCAGTGGGGAGAGAACTTTTTTTTTTTTTTGGTGTAATTCCTTTGGAAATACTGTTTATCACCCTGCATTCTCTACTCCATGTTATAAAAGACTCTGGTGGGAAGAAACCCCACTGACAGACTTCTCTCCCTTGAGATGAGTCCAGTTATCCCTGCTCTTTGTTAAAACTCTAAGTCCTCTGTTCTTTTCCTTTTTTAATTTTTTTAATGTTTATTTATTTTTGACAGAGAGAGAGACACACACACACACAGCATGAGTGGGGGAGGGACAGAGAGAGAGGGAGACACAGAATCCGAAACAGGCTCCAGGCTCTGAGCTGTCAGCACAGAGTCCGACATGGGGCTCAAACTCACAGACTGTGAGATCATGACCTGAGCAGAAATCAGACATTCAGCCGACTGAGCCACCCAGGTGCCCTTGATTTTTTTCATTTTTTAATGTTTTTTTATCTTTGAGAGAGAGAGAGAGAAAGAGAGAGCAGGAGTGGGGGAGGGACAGGGAGAGAGGGAGACACAGAATCCGAAGCAGGCTCCAGGCTCCAAGCTGTCAGCACAGAGCCTGACTCAGGGCTTGAATCCACGAACTGGGAGATCATGACCTGAGCTGAAGTGGGATGCTTTATCGACTGAGCTACCCAGGCTCCCCCATTCCCTATGTTTGTAATCGTCTGGCCTCATCCAGGCTGTTTTCTTCCCAGGGAAACCTCCTGGATTGACAAATATAATCGAAACCCTGATCTTTGAGCGGAGACAACATCAATTTCAGAAATGCTATTGCCCTTCTGTTCAGCATCCATCACTGGTCTCAGTGGTCATCAGCATTGTCAGTAGCAATGAGGGAGGCAGGAGTGGGGGTTTAGTGTTCACCATGGTAGTGATCTGACAGCACCGGGGCATTTTTGGCCACTAGTCAGATTCCAGTTGGTGACTTACCTGACAAATACAGTTAACACTTGACAATCATTCTCACTGGCATTTACTGTGCTCAGCTGACAAGCCATGCAACTGGCAGTCGGTGTAGATTTGTTCTTGTGACCAGTCATCAGGAAAGCCCTCCCAAATATCAAATTACACAGACATTCTGTTCTTACGCAGCTACTAAATACACAGAGTACCCTGGGCAATGTGGCATAAGTTTTGGCAAGTTTAAGGTCCTTGACAATAGTCAATCCATTTCCAGCAGCATAAAATAAGTTACGACTTCTCTTGGAAAGTTTTTAAAACCTTAGGCAGAAAAAATGGTAAAACTAAACTCAGGCGTTTTATGGAAAATTTTACAGCAGGGAGAGAAGAAATTGGAGGCCTTGAGGTGAGGTTGTTGGGTAAAAGCCAGGTGAGGGCATGGGAAGGTGAAATCTGCTTATATAGCCGGTGGTTTCCTTCCCCCCAATAGAAATGGGTTGATGGTACCTACGTAGATTCAGGGGATACAAATACCAGGAAGCCTTAGTTCTTTCCTGAAGTTGGGTTCCCAGAAACAGACACCGGGACAGGGATTTATGTGCAAATATTTTATTAAGGAACTGTTCCAGGAGAAACTGGTAAAGTAGTGGAAGAAGAAACAAGTAAGAGTGTGATTTTTGGCAAAGTGTTGACCTCAACCTGATGCTGCCAGGGAGCTTGGGAGTGCAAACTTCACCTCAGTGTCCTAACTCTTGGCAAGGGAGAAAAGGCTCAGACTCAGCCTTCATCATTGGCTCAGGACTGCTTGGGGAGAGTGGGGGTGGGGAGTAAATTCCAGGCACTTTGGGGTCTTTGCTGGGACAGGCAAAAGGGCTCAAAGGCAATCCTCTGCAGAGAATGGCCAATGCAGGTCATTAGAAGAACATGCAAACACCTGTTGAGGCTTCAAAGGCATCCACAGGGATTTAACCAGACCACAGATCGTATCTGCTCTAGTTCTGTTTTCCACTCTGCCAATGACCATCCTAAAGGAAAAACTCTGTACGCATCTGCCCAATCTGAAACATGGAATATTGTAAAGCAGATTCTCTAGGCAGGGACAGAGTGATTTATTCATTTACACATTATTTATTGAGCACCTACCATATCTGCCACTCCCTGAACTTAATGCTGGGATTTGAAGAACGGTCCTTTCCCTTGAATGTTGTAAGAGTTTTGTTACTGACTTATGTATAAAATGCTATGGGAATGGACCCCAGAGCAAAGTTGGTGAACCCACGGGCCACGAGGGCTACCAAACCTGGACGTATAAACCATTAGGAAAATATAATCGACTCCATAACAGATTAAGTCAATTAATACTTATTCAATTACTGAAGATACAATACTTTTAAAAATCACAGCTTATAAGCAAGTGCATGAGCAAGAATAACTTTCAATGTTCCACACCAAATTACAGTATCTGCAATGCATCTGAAGCTAATTTTTTAAACTCTTTTTAATGTTTATTTATTATTGACAGAGAGAGAGACAGAGCATGAGTGGGGGAGGGGAAGAGAGAGAGGGAGACACAGAATTCGAAGCAGGCTCCAGGCTCCGAGCTGTCAGCACAGAGCCTGACGTGGGGCTCGAACTCACAGAGTGCGAGATCATGACCTGAGCCAAAGTCGCACGCTCAACCGACTGAGCCACCCAGGCGCCCCAACTAATTTTATAATCAAAACCAAGAAGATCCTAAGGTTTGATGCAGGCTCTCATACTTGACCCCCATGAGGGCCATGGAAGAGCTGGCCCAGCTACCTAACATGTGTCTCTGTCCCCTACAGAGGGCAGCTGAATGGGCAGCCAGGCTTGCAACAAGAGCAGAAATGAGAACCTCATGAATCAGGAGTCAGTTGTAAGTGGGGGAGGTGGAATACCTTTTCCCCCTTGCTTCACATTCTCTAATCAGAAATCCTTGAGCTGCCTTGTTTTCTACTATAAGTTCAGATATTCTAACAATCAGTGACTTTCAAACATAACTTCTGGCAACAGATTCTGAATCATCCAGTTTCTACAGGAGGAAGACACCTCAAAGGATCTAGCTGAGCAGTGAATGGTTAACATATCAATGACTAGTTGGAACTGAGCTTGTGGATGAAAGATGAGCTTGTCAAAGCCCTTTTGTGACATGGGTCACAAGAGCAGCTGGAGGAAAGCAGAAAATACAGATTTAGATTCTGGAACAGGACTCCAGTAGTCTGAGCTCAAGGGCAGGGTTTGAGGCTCATTCAGCTCTAGATTCTCATTTTAGGGCCTAGAACAGTGCATTGCATACGGCAGCTTTTCACCTGTGTGGGCAGAATGGAATGGAGCTGAACAGGTCGGTGAGTCATTGTACACCTCTAAGGGATGCTTTTTTGCCAACCACATAAAATCTAATTCCTTAGCTCGATCAGATTTCCATCCACTGGCTTCAACTTGGTTATCTAGTTTTTTTCTTCCAAGGCTCTTCAAAAAGAATAAAGCAAGGTACATGTTGTGAGCTGAAATATTTTTGTATAGTAAGTGCAAATTTTAGTTGATACTTGAAATATATTGCTGACTTTGAATAATATCTTTAAAATTGAAGTTTGTGGGGTTTTTTTAAGGTTATTTATTTTGAGAGAGAGAGAGAGAGAAGAAGAGAATGAGTGGGAAGGGGCAGAGAGAGAGGGAAAAAAAAGAGAATCCCAGTCTGCAGGATGTCAGCACAGAGCCTGATGTAGGGATTGAACTCATGAACCAAGAGACCATGACCTGAGCCAAAACCAAGAGTTGAACAGTTAACCAAATTGTGTTCTGAGTCAGGGACTGTGGGAGGAAATGAGATACACTCTTAGTTCTATAGTTCCTCTGGCTTTACTCTGAACAGTAAGTCCTTGTAAGGTCTAAGACTAGGCCTCTGAGGGGAATCAGTTCTTCAGGACTGTGTGTGAGGTGAGCCTTTCCCTCCCTTTCCTTTTGCATTTCTTCATCCTGCTCCTCCCTCCCCTCCTGTCTCTGGAAGCCTTACCTTATGGCATATGGTGGTGACAACTTCTTGTCATTAGTAAGGAGTTTGCCTTCGGGGTTCACGGGATGAACTGTGTTTTGCTTCCAGCCACAGGGGATCAAGAATCTGCTGCCTTCAGATAGAAAGGATCTGAGAGTCCTAACGTCCCAATGTCCCAATGTAAGTTATCTACTCCTGAGCACTATGGCTGTGCAGCCTGGAGGAAGTCATTCCTACTAATGCTGATGTGGCTTCTCGCACCAGAGATCCTTTCACCCTTGCCCCACTTCCCTGCTACACACATAAACACAACTGGCGACTCTTCCACACGTGGGCCTGCAAGGGGCTGGCTAAGCCACAGGAGTGTGACTGGCTTTATCTGGCTTATGGACATCTGACAGTGGATCCTTTGACCTTTATCAGTTACAGATCCTCTGGGAGTTAGGGTTTAAGGCAGATGTGATTATTTTCTCTGCAGAGCATGTCCTCTGGTGGCTGAAGCAACAGCTCAGTACTTACAAAACCTCAAGAGTATCTAATACAAACTTTGACCTGGTGACTCAATTATCTGTATGGTGAGCAGGCCAAATGTCAGCATGCACACCACTAGGGCTCGGAAGCTCATGAACTGTGGGCCATTTGTGAACAGTTGTAATGATTAGAAGACTTTATGTTGGGGAAGCCTGGGTGGCTCAGTCGGTTAAGCATCCAATACTGGGTTTTGGCTCAGGTCATGATCTCACCGTTCATGAGTTCGAGCCCCACAACGGGCTCTGCACTGACAGTGCAGAGTTTGCTTGGGATTTTCTCTCTCTCTCTCCCTCCACCTCTCCCTGCACTCTCTTCCTCTCTCTCTCTCTCTCAAAATAAGCAAGTAAACATGAAAAACAAAGACTTAATGTTGAATGGAAAGAATGTTCATTAGTAGAAAGGTCTCAGGTCTAGCTAGTAAGGAGAACTCTTTAGCCACATACTAAGCAAAAACAAAACAAAACAAAACAAAACAAATGAACCCACACACGTACACATACACATGCACGGGCACACATGCAATCCACTCAAAGAATGGACCAACCAGTTTGACTTGATTTATAAGCTCTTCCAGGCCAGGTGCACCCCTGTTTACATCTCCATCGTCAATGCTCTGTGCATCCCTTCTCTGCCTCTCTTCTTAAGTCATTGATTTCTCTTGATACCCCACACAGGATATATTTCTCACCTCTCTTGAATCTTTTCCCACATTCTGTCCTTCTGTTCTCTGGCCTAACAGGTGCTCACCACCCAGCTCTATCCCCCATTCCTTCCACCTGGTTAACTTCCACTCATCTTTGCGATGTCGGCACAGATGCCACTTCCTTCAGGAAGCTGTTATCCCATTCATTCTGAGTTCTAGATCCTTTTTACTTAGGCAGATGCTCACTTGTCTGTTTCTCCTAAGCAACCGTAAACTCCCTCAGGATAGTGAATTTCCTTTTTGCCACTAAATCCCAAAGGCCTAGCACGAATGTCTGGAGTATCTGTTGTTTAACATATAATTACTGAGTAGGTATTGAACAGAGTTGTGATGGGTGTTACATTTTTGTGTCTTTGGGCTGTAAGTAGCAGAAACCACAAACGGCAGCAGCTTTATTAAGAACATCTCATTAAGTTTGGAACAAGGTGTCTGGAGCGAGTAGTCCCAGGTTTAATGCCATGGCTCAGTGGTATCATAAGGATCTAAGCTCTTCTATTCTTTGCTCTGCCATCATTAGCATGGTGATTTTCATTCTCCTTATGATCGAAAGATGGCTGCCATACTCCAAGCATCACATCCTCACCTATCGCTTTCAAAGGAAGGGAGGAAAAGATAGAAATAAGCTATTTTCTCTTTTTCATCAATAGGTTCATCTTTTCCAGAAGACCTCTGTCCCTATTTGTCTTTCTTTTGCATGTTACTGTTGAGAACTGGGTCACATGCCCACTTTTAGGTAAATTGTGACTCCTCCTGGTGCTTTCAGCTGAAGTCAGACTGCTCAGACAAAGGAGCTATTCTTTTAGCAGAAATATGAGTGAATAGTGGATGGGTAAGAAGTAAGTGACAGCTGCTCCTCAAGTCTTTGATTACGTTTTACTAAAACCCAGGACAACTTTCTCCAAATCTGAGCTCTACCTCAGATTGGTAACACTTAAAATGCCACATTTGTGATCACATATTTCTCTTTAGTGTGGGCACTTCAGCAGCCTCTCTGGCATGCAAAGCTGTAATTATTTGTTTCCATCAACCACTTCCTCCTGGGCCAGAGAGCACGTTGGATTCTCCTAAACTTCAAGGCAGCATTGGTTCCCTTGAAGGCAACCAATGACTCTCTTAGGCAGAAGAGAGAGTCAAGTGTCATCCTCTGTAGTCTTCACTCCTGGTAAGTTTTCTTCCATAGCCAAATTGGCAAGGATTTTGCTCAGTGGACTAGATGCAATAAAAAGAAAAAAAAAAAAAGATAAAATTCTTTCTTATGAACAACTTAGAGTGGATCCCAGTGCACCTATTTTTTGATAAAAATATCAAGTTCAGTGGTAATTATACAATTGTGGAAATTTAGATGATATCCCCAATAATCAGCCTTTCTAGCTCCTCCTGCATTATATGCTTATCTGAAAACTTTTACAAACTGAAAAAAGAAAGTGAAAGGAGTCAAATTATTATTAGAAACTTCTTTTTTCTTCATTAGAGTTACAATAATGGTGACGATGATTATCTTTTATTGAGTGTGACAGGTGCTATTGTTGATTTTTTACAAATATCTTAGATCGTCATATCAACTATTTAATTATTTTTGACACTTTATATATTAGAAACCTAAAATTCAGATTTTAAGTGATCTGCTCAAGCTCATCAGTAGAGCAGGTACTAGAGTTCAAGTTTTCCTGATTCCAAAATGATTGCTACATTCTCCATCATGAACCCAACTCCCCTTCCTTAGATTCTCATTGTCACCCCAACATATCCATATCCCGAAGTTCCACAGGGTTTTTATTCATCTCTAACTAGTTAATCTTTTTGCCTTGGGGTTTTAGTGAAGGGGCCATTCTCATTCATTGGCTGAGATACTTACGGGCAGTGCACGAAATTATTAATCTTTCTGGTTCAACAACTTAAGTAGAGCCTATCACATCTCACATCAGCAAATAAACACCAGGGAGGGGGGGAAAAAAAAGAAACACACTAAGCGGATAGATGAATGGGCCAATCCTGTGGCTGAGGAGAGTATTTCCTCTCTTTTCTTTGTTAGCCTAATAGGTGAGGATTGTGGTAAGAGATTTTAAAAGCACCTGAGAAAGCAGTGACAAGTAGTGACTGCTCTGAGTTCACATAAGGCTCAAGCAGCTTTGACTTTTCCCCAAAGAGTTAGTCAGGAGGGACCCTAACAAGTCTGGTTTAGATGGAGGAGAAGAGTAAGAAGGACCACCGGGCTCTGCTCAACCAAGGAGAGGAGAATGAACTGGTGAGTCTTCCCTTTTTTGGAGTACGGACTTCTCAAAGTATCTGAGGCTATGGGTAGGTGCAACTGTAGTGGTACTGGCTTTAGGAACTGCAGAGATTTAATTATTGTAAGGCTCCTTGAGATCCAAGGGCACAATTTTATAGTTGGGGAACGGGCTGAGAAGACTGTCTTCTAGATGATGGAGTTCTTGCCAACCCCATATGCATCAGACAGAATGAACTTTCCTTCTTAGACATTTTGTGGAGTATTCAGTGTATATCCCACATCGTGCTCAGGAAGGGGTCTCCCCCTCATCATCTGGGTCTCCATCTACTTGGACAAACTCAAGCAAAACCTGAAAGTTTTTTGTTAATTCTTATGTTTTTGGTATATCTGCATTACTGAAGCTCGGTGTGCTTTGGGTTGAAGTTATGCTAAAAGTATAGAGAGGTTTTAAGCACTAAGTACTAAAAAAAGAGAACATTGTGGCCTGGTATTAAGTATATATATATATATTTTAAAAAGTTTTCACTTCTCCAGTTCTCTTTCCCTACTGCCTCTTCTACCAAACATATAGCCATCTTGAAAAATAATCATTAAAAGCTTAGAAACTGCAGGGTCTGTTTGGGATTGACAAGTTTACATTTGTTATTTTAATTGATGCTTAGAATTCAGTGATGAAGGACTTAATCCTATTTCATAGAAAGAAATCTGAGATCAAAGAGGTTAAGTAACTTGTAAAAGGTCTTCTTCAGTCTACAAGGGACAGGCTGGAAATCGAGCCCCCTTCTTCCCCCTTCACACTCCATGCTATTCACACTGCAATAGTGTCTGCAGGTAGGCAATGAGAAAGGAGAGGAGGAGAATGGGGGCCCAGACAGAGATGGAACACTGGAGATGGAAAGGGCCCATGAGATGTGGGTCACATAGCAGAAGGGTGTCAGTTTCCTGCTTGGTCTTCCAGTTCCCCATGAGATCTGTGGGAAATCCACACCCACCCTCTCTCCACACCCTTCTTTGTTAACCTAATAAAAATAAGTGATTTCACGTACACCTACACTGTTCAAGAAGGCAGTCCCTGGTCATACATGGTTCTTGAATGCTAGCAAAATAGTGGGACAAAAGTGAAATGTGCTCTATGTGTAACATACACACCAGATTTTGAAGATAGTGAAAGAAAAAAGAGTAAAATAGCTCAATAATTTTTATATCGGTTACACTTTGAAATGATAGTTTGGATATGTTGGGTTACATAACATATGTTATAAAAATTGATTTCATCTGCTTTTTACTTCTTTAATGCGTCCACTAGGAAATTTCAATTACAAACATGGTTCACATCAGCGACTTCTATTATACCACACTGATCTGGACAATGGTATAATGCTTCAAATCTTGAAGGGATTCAAAGAACTAAAACCTGCTTACCTGTATTCACTACTAAACAGCTCTGTGCCAGTTTTGATGTTTTTTTCCCCAACATGTAGATGACTGTTCATGAAAATCTTTGGCTGCTCTTTATTTTTTCTCTAACTCTGTGATGTATTTATAAAGTCTTTAGCCTAGTACTTTAATTTTCTGAATCACGTGGGGTGCATAGGTCTCTCTCCTTAGCCAGGCATGTATTGAGGCACACAGTGTGCATGTCAGCCGTTGTTTCAGGGTTCTCTTAGGCCATTCGTGCTGCATTTGCTTTCTAAAGGTGGTCTTGATTCTGCCTCTGAGACACAAGAGATGCTTTGTTCACATGAGTTGCAAAGCCAATCTTTCCACTGGTGCTCTCCCCCTCTTTACTGACGCCTGCCAACTAAATGTCAACATTACAACTGGGAGCAGCTCCAGGGGAGGAAAGGGCTACTTGGTGTGGAAGATACAGTTTTGACAGGAGAGCTCTTCACTTCACATTAATTTGTTTTCTGGGAAACAGTGAAGGATTCCTGGACTCTAAGACCACAGATCTGGGCTTTAGTCAAGGACCTGCTGTTAACCACGAGTGTGGACACCTTTTGGGGCCTTGCTAGTTTGCCTGAAAACAGTATCACGTAACCCCTCTGATTTGAAAGTTTTGCGAGTGCCATATATGAAATGTGGAAAGTGCTGTGAAAATATAAGGAGTTCATTTACATCCAAGGAGGCAGGACTTACTATGGGAAATTTGCAAATAGTAAGTGAAATTAGTATTGGAAATATCCTCCCTTTGTCTGATTAAACTTGGGGAGTGATAATTGTTTGAGAGCTACCATTACGAAACCAAATAGTATGTGATGAATTAGTAAGAAAAATCAGGTTCTTGGGATGTCTGAATTATTTTAATATATTTTTAAAGTTTATTTATTTATTTTGAGAGAAAGAGAAAGCATGAGTGGGGGGAGGGACAGAGAGAGAGGGAGAGAGAGAATCCCAAGCAGGTTCCACACCAGTATGGAGCTCAATGCAGGGCTCAAACCCATGAACCATGAGATCATGACCTGAGCAAAAGTTGGATGCTTAACCAACTGAGCCACCCAGGTGCCCCTGAATTATTTTAAACAACAGCATGTACTCCTCATCTTTAATTTAAACACACACACACACACACACACACACACAAACCCTACTCAAAGGATTAAAATTGAAAATCAAAAATCACGCCCTATTGGCCTCTTTCGGGTCTTTTGTCAAAATTTATGTTAACAGCTTGGATGAAGGCAAGCTTATCTAATCTGTGACTGATGCCCCACTATGAGGGAAAGGTAACAATATAGGCGACAGAACCAAGATTCAAAAAGTTTTCTAGACTTGATTGTAAGAGAGAAATTGACAATGTGGTGTAACAGGCCTCGGTATTGAGTTTGTGTTTAAAGTTATTCTCAAACTACAAGGTGGGGATATCAATGACTTGGGCTTCGTAGCTATGCATGAAAAAGTAATTAAAGTGCTTTATTTGGTCATGGCTGAATTTTTAGTTACCACTATGATATAGCTATAAAAAATTAGTACTTGGATGTCTCACTAGAAGCCCATTCAGCATAATAGAAGAAATAACAGTTCTATTATAATCTATAATATTTAGGAAACTTCTAGGGAGTTATATTTAATTCTAAGATTCAAACAAGAAGTATAGTGTATTTAGAGGGATATCTGGATTTCACAAACAAGAATCATTTAAAATGGTGTAGCCACTCTGGAGAACAGTATGGAGGCTCCTCAAAAAATTTAAAATAGAGCTACCCTACAATGCAGCAATTGCACTACTAGGTATTTATCCAAGGGATACAAAAAGGCTGATTTTAAGGGGCACATGCACCCCAATGTTTATAGCAGCACTAACAAAAATAGCTAAAATTATGGAAAGAGCACAAATATCCATCAACTGATGAATGGATAAAGAAGATGTAGTATACACACACACACACACACACGCGCGCGCGCGTGCGCGCGCACATGCACACACAATGGAGTATCACTGAGTGATCAAAAAGAATGAAATCTTGCCATCTGCAATAATGTGGATGGAACTAGAATGTATTATGCTAAGCAAAATAAGTCAGTCAGAGAAAGATAAATACAGTATGATTCCACTCATATGTAGAATTTAAGAAACAAAACAGATGAGCACAGGGGGAGAGAAGGAAAAATAAGATAAAAACAGAGAGGGAGGCAAACCATAAATCTCCAAATTCTACTCCTGAAACCATTGTTACACTATAGGTTAACTAACTTGGATTTAAATTAAAAAAAAAAAAAAAAAAGAATCGTTTAAAAGGTATTGGGAATAGTTACCCAAAGAATAATCAAGGCACTTGTCTTCCAATAGTTGAGAGGCTGATGTGGAGAACAGAGTATAAGTTGGCAGAATCCAGCCTGATTTATTTTCATTACAGGACAATTTCTTAACCATCTTTGGTGGCAGAATCTTAACATGATACCTCTCCATTGACTCTTCCCCTTGTATAATTCCCTTCAGTTGAGTGTGGTGGGACCCATAAATATGATGAGCTGTGACTCCTGTGACTATGTTATGTTGTGTGGCAAAATGGATTTTACAGATGTAATCAACATAGACTCAGCTGAGTTAATCAAAAGGGAGATTGCCTAGGTGGGCCTGACCTGATCAGGTGAGCACAGAAAAGAGCTTGTGTTCTTTCTAGAGTTATGGATATTCAGAGCATGATAGGGGCTTGATGCAAGGGAGCTTTTTCCATTGCATCTTTGAAGATGGAAAGCTCTGTGTGGTAAGAGCTCTGAGTGTGTCTAAGAACTGAGAACTGAGAGCAACTTCTAGCTTACAACCAGCAAGAGAAGGGGGGGTGGTGGTCTCTCTCTCTCGGTGCTAGAAGAAACAACTGAATCCTGCCAATAACCGTGTGATCTGGAAAGAGGTCCTTGATCTCTGAAAGGAACACAGCCCAGAGGACACCTTGATCTTTTTGTGAGACACTGAGCAGAGGATCCACAGTCAGACCCCTAACCCATGGAAACTGCGAGATAATGGATTTGTGTTGTTTTAAACCACTAAGTTTGTTATGTGGCAATAAAAACTAATACACCACAGCTATCCAACAAAGGAAGGTATAGCCCTATAAATTAGTGAGCAGCCTAACTTTGGTAGCCTCTAGATGCTCATTGTGAAGGATGGTCTATAGCTATTTTTGTCAGGAAAGGAATTTGAACCATATCATTTCTGAGATACCCCTCTTGTATTATCGATGCCCTCATTTCAGGAATAAAATTTAACAGAACATGCCATGTTGTCCCATGTCCTGGTCTAAGGCAAATTCTGGCTCTCGAAATGGCCTCTGCTGATTAGCCCATGCATCTCATTACTTTTTGACTCACGCTTTCTGCTTTTTTGCTGTTAGCTGCATCAAACAAAAGTCCTTACTTGCACTTTTACTTCCAGGAAGTAGCACTTTTGTTAGAGTGCTACATTTATGGGAATGTCTGGAGCTGAGAGTGATAATATGTTCATCTCTTCGGTATTGGGTTTTGATTCACACTGCTAAAGAGGAAAGGGCCTTTCTTATTCCAGAAAGAAGCGTACAGGGAAGACTTAAGAGGTTGACCTATTTCAATAATTATGTTGAACATCTTTAAGACTCAATTTTTTGATCTACAAACAATAATTTATAAGTACTGTGAATAATAATATCTATTTTCATAAATAATTACGCCTATTTCATGGAGTAGTTGTGAGGATTGAATGGTACCTGAGTAAGTGCTTGAGAAAGGTTAGCTCTGATTGCCAAATGCAGACAAAAGAGAAAGTGACCCAAGACATTGTCTCCCCCTGCTCAAGGGACACTCCATGCGTAAACACAGGACAAGATATATGAAACTATAACTAAAATTTCTTGTTAATCAGTGATGACTAACACAAATTACTACATGCAGCCAAACCAAAGCAGTAATAGAGGGGTAAGGAACAATGACTATACTGACATGATCCATTAAGTGGGGCACCCGGGTAGCTCGGTTGGTTAAGCGTCAACTCTTGATCTCGGCTCGGGTCATGACCTCACGATTCATGAGTTCGAGCCCCTCATCCAGCTCTGCATTGACCGCGCAGAGCCTACCTAGGATTCTATCCCACTCTCTCTCTGCCACTCATGCTCTCTGTGTCTCTCTCTCAAAATTAACAAGTAGGCTTAAAAATGTTAACATGATCCATGAACCAGAGATATTTACCCTAACATTAAAGAAAAGAACCTGGGAACACGGCAGAGTTGGAGACAAGAGAGCAGAGGAGAACCTTCACTCACCTATCACACAAAGGAACACAATTGGGTCTCCAGATAAAGATGACAAAGGGTAGATTGTGAATAATGAACGGAAACATGGTGCTGTGATTGCTGTTTGAGAAAAAGGACAAACACGATGAATTCTTGGCCCATAAAAGGACTCAGAGGTATCATCTCCTTGGCCATGGTTCAAGGGAAAGTTTGAGGCCTGCCCAGAAAAAGCTAACTTATTCTAAGGCTATTGGAGCACCTCTGCATGGAAGGGCTTAACACTTCACAGCAAAAAACTGGCGTTGCCATTCCCAGAGGTAATTAGCGTACTGAGAATTATTTATGTTATGTCTTGGTTGAGTAAATACTGACTTGGTGCTGCGAGAATGTGAGTTTGAGTAAGTGAATGTGTTGCAAACTGTAACCCAGAGACCCATTCTAAAAGAGTTGAGTCACATACTGCGGTGCCTGTGCATGGTAAGTACGCAAGAAATATGTAGATAAGTAGGGACGCCTGAGTGGCTCAGTCGGTTCAGCTTCCGACTCTTCAGCTCCAGTCACCATCTCACAGTTCATTAGACGGAGCCCTGCATCAAGGCGGAACCTACTTGAGATTCTGCCTCCCTCTCTCTGCCCCTCCTGCACTTCTTCTATCTTCTCTCTCAAAATAAATAAAAATAAACTTTAAACATTGCTGAAAAGAAATATTTAGATAAACACATGAAAGGTGAGCACAAGAATAAAAGCGTTTACAAAAATGCAAAAGGACCTGTTCACAACACCAGTCATGCACAAATGCTAGTGCTCTAGATGCAATGAAAATTCAGGAACAAAAATAAGCAGAGAGCTGGGGGACTGTTGCGCCCCAACTAAAAGGAGCTCTCCAAAAGAGGACTCGGGGGAAGAGACAATGTTTAGATGAAGCTGCACCCTGTAACTCTCCTTTCCTGCGGAATTTGGCCAATCTTAGTTCCATCTCTGATGGTAATTATAAGACCTACTTATTTAAAAAAGAAAGGAGGGGCGCCTGGGTGGCTCAGTCGGTTAAGCGGCCGACTTCAGATCACGATCTCGCGGTCCGTGAGTTCGAGCCCCGCGTCGGGCTCTGGGCTGATGGCTCAGAGCCTGGAGCCTGCTTTCGATTCTGTGTCTCCCTCTCTCTCTGCCCCTCCCCCGTTCATGCTCTGTCTCTCTCTGTCTCAAAAATAAATAAAACGTTAAAAAAAATTTAAAAAGAAAGGAAAATGATTTTAAAAGTGCCTTTTATGCACTAGAACTCCATATTGTATGTTCTCATTTAATCCCCATGAGCTAGCCACTCAGATATACATTTTATGCTGGGAAAATGAGGCTCAGTTAAGTAACATATGCAAAGTCACATTACCCGGGGGGGGGGGGGGGGAGGATCCCCTATTACACGGTTTTCCTCCTATATGAGTGAAGATGATTGTACTGTGTGTGTGTGTATGCTCATATATATATACATATATATGCATATATATATAATACATATGTACATATAATTTCTAATGCATGATTCATATAATATATATTATATATTAGTTGCTAAGCTAGTTAGTTTTTCAATCAATTTGGCGTTTATCTTAAAGCTCTTTCCCAGTTTCATGTATCACAAAGGTGAGCAGTTTACTTTTTGGCCTGGGTTTGACTTCAATTTTGACAATTCGTGCTCTGTGGGAAAAGCAAAAATTCCACTTAAGCCATTGGATCAATCACTTTTAGAAATACAACTTAACGGTTTTCTCAAATAGCATTTAGTTCTGAGTATTGCCTGTGGTCAAATCATTTCACAATGACTCCAATGGGACTAGCCGTTTTTAATCTACTGAAATTTTGTTGACCTGTGTATTACTCAAGCTAATATTAACCGTTAATGTATACTACATACTTGAAATGTTTCAAGAGCCTTGCTAAATGCTTTGCATGCATTAACTCATTGGTTTCTTGGAACAAACCCGGAAGATACTGATATTTTCCTTTATGGAAGGGGAAAGTGAGTCATCAGAAGAAATATAGTGGGTTGCTCAATGACTTATATGGGGTTAAGTGGTAGAGGGATGATTTGAACGGAGTTTTCTCATGCAGCCACAGTTTCACATGAGGAATCTAAAAATTTAGTGAACTTAAATCATTTACCCAGATCATATTAACTAGTAAGTGATGGAGCAAGGAGCAGAAGCGAGAGCTTCTAGAAGGCAATGGGGTGGGGTATAAAGAACAGAGGCTCTGCTGTTAGACCCGGATAGGGCTCTAAATTGTGCCCTTTAGCAGCAACCTCTGTTGAAAGGCACGTGCATATTTCATTGTTACTCCGAATCCAGGCTGCTTCCTTTTGTATTTTGGGCCAAGGAAAAGACCATTAGAAATGTGGTACCTCTCCTGGTATTGGGAGCATGGAATTCTAGTAGGAAACAAAAAAGTGAGGGAACATTACTGGCAACAGAGACTAGAAATCAAGTCTATATGAAGACGGCGCAACCTTTGTGCTATTCAACTCACTAGTAGGTGGTAGATCCGGGTTCCTCACCCTGTGGAACACAGCCGCTTCCCATTACCAACCTTGTTTCAGTATCTCACAACTCAAAACCAAAAACTCTCTCCACCTTTGGCTGAACCAATTATCACATCACCTGCTAACGCTGATTGAAAGCTTCCTTTGTGCTCAACACCTTCCACCTCTATTACTCTTCACAACTATGCTTCCAGGTGTGTGCTGTTATTCCCTACGTACAGAGATGGAAACTGAGACTTAGAGAAGGTAAGTCCTGAGGTCACACAGCTTATAGGTGGCAAAAGCCACTTTACCGCAAGGAACTACATGTAGTGCGTTTGAGGTTCCGATCCTTCCTCTCTCTGTTCCCAATGTCTTTACATTTACGAGGCCTCTAGATTCTACTTACCTTCCTCTTAACAGCACACATATTCCTTCCTCTACCCTGCACTTCTTAGTGGATTTTACCCACAGGTGTTCAGTACTTTGGAGACATCTGAGTGACTCTTAACTGCATCAGAAGACTAATCATTGAGAACACTGAAATTATACTTGAGATTAATTGGTCAAAATGGAGACATACACTAGGATAAACTCAAATTACACAAATATTGGCAAGCTGACTGAGAGGATTTGATTAAAAAGAATGCCAGATGAAAGAATGATTCAACCGAAACTTCAAGTCCCACATCTAGCTTATAACCTTTGGGAAAACAGACATGATAGGAAGTTTACCAAGGTTTATGAGGCCGATTTATCAAGGAAGCAAAAATACTGTTTCTATTCATCTTTGCTCAAAGAGCTACATATTTCTGAAAGTTACTGTGACTTTTTGCTGTTATTTTCTCTTTCTCGATATAACTCCATTAAAGTAATTAAAGTAACTTCCACCAACTTGGAACAGGGTGTCTAATAAACACCCTCCCTTTATTACTTTTTGTTGACATATATAAATTCAGTGGTGTCAACAAAGTGCACTGATCTTAAACAGGCAGTTCAATGACTTCTATTATCAGTTATTTTTGCTCATTTCCTATAAATAGAATTGTGTCTTGATTTACCATCCTTTACTCGTATGTGAAATTCACATTTATTGTTTTTCGCATTAAAAGTTACATTAAAAAATTATTTTGTAGTGTTATGTTATATGAAAACACAATATTTATCTTTCTCTTGTTGATGTACCTTTAGATTATTTCCAATTTGGGACCTTTATGAATAAAACTGATACAAATATTCTTGTGCAAATCTTTTGGCGAACATATACAATTCTCTGTGTAAAAATCTAAGAATGGAGTTACTAGCTCATAGAGTGATCCTTTCTTTAGCAACACAGTTTTTCAAAACATTTGTACCAATTTACACTCCCCCAAACAATGTATATGAGTACCATTGCTTCACATTTTTATCTACACTTGGTATAATCAGTTTTTTTCCATTTTAGCTATACTGTGGCTATGTCATTGTGTCATTTTATCATTGTTGTGTCATTTTAGAGTAAGTCTTCAAATCTGGTGAAGTCTTCCAACTTTGTTCTTTTTTTAGGATTGCCTTGGCTATTCTGGCTGTGATATGTTATTGTAGTTTTATTTTGCATTTTCTTAATGACATGATATTGAGCACCTTGTGGAATATTATCCTGGAAATCCTCTTTTGTAAAATGACTGTTCAAGTCTTTTGCTCATTTTTTATTGTGTATACATTACATTTTTTATTGATTCGTAGTCATTTGTGATGTTTCCAAATATGATTCTTTTTTTATACATAGGTACAGCTAGTATCTTCAGAGACCTTTGGATAAACAGAAGCTTTTAGTTTCATTAAAGTAAGATATCTTTTTTTATCTTTTTTTATTTCCTGTTTAAGAAATATTTTCCTACTTAAAGTTCATGAAATATTTTTTCTATGTTTTCTTTCATATGATCTATTGTTTTAGTTATCACATTTAAGTACATGTGCCACCATTAATTTGTGTATGGTGTAAAATGGGGGGAAAACTCATTTTTCTAGCACCGTTCATTTTGCTCTAGCAACTACCTATTGAGCCAACCATCTTTTCTCCTACTGAATTGTAATGGTTCAGTTTTGTAAATGAAACGATGAAATATCTTTGAGTCTCTTTCTGGACTCTCTATTTTTTTTCTTTTTTTTTTTTTCATTTTTGGCTTGTATTAGTAGGAATTTGTAGTAAGTCTTCACTTCTGGTAGTGTAGGTCTTCCACAATTGTTCTTTTTGAAAATTGTCTTGATTGCTTTAGGTTCTTTGTACTTCCATACCGATTTTAGAATCAGCTCCTCAATTACCACACACACACACACACACACACACAAAATGATGTGAGTATGAATGGGATTGCTCTTGGCTAACCCTCAAACTTAATATATCTCTCCTTTTATTTAGATCTGTGCTTTCAGCAATATTGTTCAGTTTTCAGTCTAGAGGTTTGTCTAACTTGATTAGGACTATTATAAGTATATTGATTTTTTTGGCTTGATGATATTACAAATAGCATTTAACTTCATTTTCAAATTGCTTGTTACAAACACAGTTGTTTTTCTATATTGACCCAGTATCCAGCAACCTTGACAAATTCACTTATTAACTTGTATAATTTGTACATTATTTTGGATTTCTTAATAATTATATTATCTACTCACACAGAGAGCTGTACTTTTTTTTTTCTTAGTTGACATGTAACATTGTGTAACGATGTAACATGTAACATTGTGTAAATTTTAGGTGTACAAGTTGATTGGTACACTTAAATACTGTGAAATGATCACCATCAAAGTGTCTGTTAACACTTCCATCACTTCACATAATTACTATTTATTTTTTTGTGGTGAGAACATTTAAGATCTACTTTTTTAGAAACTATCAAGTATATAATATAGTACTGTTACTTATGTTTCAATTATAAATGTTACTTTTTCTTGTCTTATTGCACTGTTAAACTATCAGAACTGTATTAAACATTAGTGGTGATTATTGGTAATCTTCTTTTACTTATAACTTCATAGGGGGAATATTCAATATTTCATTATTAAGCATGATATTAGCTGAAGGATGTTTCTGTCTATTCCTAGTTTGCTGAGAGGCTTCTTTGTTTCCTTGTTTGCTTGTTTCCTTCTTTCTCTCTCATGCATTAGTGTTGAACTTTATGAAAGTATTTCTCTATACCAATTGCTATGACGTTATAAATTTCCTCCTGAATGTTAACATACCAAAATTCATTGATTGATTTTCAAATTCCTGCAATCCTAGAACAAACTCCATTTGGTAACAACATATTACCTTTTAATATATATCACTGATTTAGCTGGATATTTTATGATTACTTCATCTATGTTTCTTACAGATCTTAGCCTGTAATTTTCCTTTCTTTTAACAAACGTTATCGGGTTTTGGTATATGAGTATGCTAACTTCATGAAACAAGTTGTGAGCGTTTCCACCTCCTCTACTTATGAAGGAGTTTGTGCAAAATTGATATCACTTCTACCTTAAAGATTTGAAAGCATTCACAAGCCAGTTGGACTTGAAGATATCTTTGTAGAAAGCTTTTAGTTACACATTAATTTTCTTTAAGAGCCATAAAAATATTGTGATTTATTTCTGAATTTATCAATTTTAGTTAACTTTTAAGTACAAATTCAACATCATTGAATTTTTCCATTGTAGGTCTGATTTCTATTTTATTCATTTCTGCTTTTTTTCCTGTTTTTCTTTATTATTTCCTTCCTTGTACTTTTTAAGATTTAATTTGCAGTTCCTTTCTACAGCTTCTTGATTGGGAGCTTGTTTCATTGATTTCAAACATTTATTTTCTTTTCTTACATACACATCTAAAATTATATATTTCCCTCTAATCATTGTCTTAGGTTCATCCCACAAGTTTTTATTTGTCAATTTCCATTTTTATTCAGTTCAAAATACTTCTTAATGGCTAATGTAATTTTTCACCTGACTCTATTACTTAGAAATACGCTATTTGAAAAAAATTTCAAATCATTTGGGAATTTTTAAGTTACCATTCTGTTGTTAATTTCTAGTTTAATTATAATGTCATCACATTTTATGTTCCAGAACGTGGTCAGTTTAGGTAAATATTTCATGTGTACCTGAGAAAAATTTGAAGTATGCAGTTTGGGGTTAAAATTTTCTTCATTTGTTAATTAGGTGAATAGGGTTGTTCATACTTCCTGTATTCTTATGGTGGTGAGTTTTTTGTTTTTGTTTTTGTTTTGTTTTGTTCTTTTGGTGTACTGGTCTTATTAGTTAGTGAGAAAGGGGTGTTAACATCTCCCATGATGACAGTGGCTTTAAGTGCTATTTATTGCTTTACAAAGTTTGAAACTTAGCTTATAAGTGCCCCCAAAGTTAAAATTGTTATTTCTTCTTGATGAATTGATTCTTTTGTTTTAGATTACAAAGTGTCCTCCTTTCTCTCATATTTATTATTTATTTATAATTAATTATTAAATATTTTTATTTATTTTTAAAGTCTATTTTCTCTGAAATTAACATAGCTATACTAGTTCTTTTTTGTTAGTCTTTGCATTGTATATTTCCCTTTCTTTCTTATTTTAACTAGTTGCTTCTTTGTATTTAAAGATGTCTCTTGTAAACAACATATAGTGGGTTTTTTACTATCTCTGACAATCTTTGTTTTCAATCACGGTATTAATGTCATTTATCTTGAATGTAATTGCTGATATTGTTGGGTTAAAGATACTGTTTTCTATCTATTCTATCTATTCTTTATCTTTTTTTTCTTCACTTAATGCTATAAGAATGCTCACATTTCTGCATTGACTTCATAAATTTTGTTTTTAATGGTGCCACTATAGTCCACTGTTTTGAGTTCCACATCTTATGGAGCCATTAGCTATTAATTGGTTCTTCCAATAACTTTTCCTATTACAGATAATACTGCACTGAGCATTGTTATACACATCACTTTCTACTTTGTGTATTATTTCCTTAGGGTATATTTCCAAGTGTGGAATTACTGATTCCAGAAATAGAAACATCTTTACAAAATCTTGATATAATTTGTCACCTTGCTTTCTCTAAAGAATTATTCCAATTTTAAGGTTTTAGCAGTATGTAGTCATAGTGATTTTTTTGCCATCTTGCTGGCCTTGTCAATTCTGTTTTTAATTTAAAAATGTTGTAAAGAAAAGAACTGAAGGGATATCAGAATTATGATTACCAATGCCATTGTAGTATGTAAGTGAATCAAAAAAGGGAAAGGCATTTGTGATGGGCTTTTTCAACCTATGAGGTGGCCTAAAATTCCAAACCATTCTGCTTCTATTTTGAATACTTTGGCAATAAGTCCACATGAATAACTTAGTGAAATAATGCATATTTATGACATAATATGTGAACTGGCGTATACATTTTATTTGAGTCTAATAAAACTATCATTCACAAATAAAACTAGAACAGGTTTATGGAATCAAAAAGAAGATAGGAAGAGAGAAAGGAGACCCAACTGGAAATAAGCTTAGAGGCAGAGTGAACACATTTTAGAGTTACATTAAAATCTTATCATGAATAATCTCAAAATAGAGTGGCTGCATTGCTAAACTTAATGAACATTTTTTCCCAAGTGGATGATAATAATAACTGAGAAGCACTGGAAAGGAACTCTTAAAATTGTAATTACTTTGCAGAGCACTTAAGGAGACATTATCTCATTTGAGCACTAGTACCCTGTAAGGCACGCATTTCTGTTTTTTTTTTTTTTTAGGAATCAATTGGGATTCCCTAGAGGTGATATTGTTGCATCCACACGACTCCTGAAAGAGAATGCTACGGGCACCAGTGGCAGTCACAACAAAGTTTATTACAATGAGAGGCAAGGCCAACCGATCACGACCAACACTTGATAAGAGTGCAGCCTCGAACAGCCGGGGTACAGAGTTTTTAAAGCCGATCACATTGTTTTATCATTACCTGGGAACAGAACAAACAGTTCCCAGATGAGTTAGAAACAGTTGCCAGATGAGTTAGAAACAGTTGCCAAATGAGGTGATTATTTTAAACTTTCTGCCACTAAGTTGCAAACAGTGGATCTCCTTGACCTTGCCTCTGATGCTTTCTTTGAGCTTTTGTTTTCCTTCATTGGTAAAGCCTGAATTACAAGAGTATGAAACGTGATTTACAAGAGTAAAGCAAGGCTGTTTTCTCTTGACCTTTGGTGTCAGAACAAAGCTGTTATTTTTTTTAATTTTTTTTTAATATATGAAATTTACTGTCAAATTGGTTTCCATCAAAGCTGTTATTTTTAAAGCTACATGTTAGCCCTACACTACAATTTAGCCCTTACATTTCCCCCTTTTCTTGCCAGTGAATCAATCCCTTGATTCATCATTAGGAACTAAGGGGATATCGTGGGACCTAATCATCATAATTTTTATTTCACCAACTCGCCTCTTGACATACTGTACTAACCAATTGATTATGCATGGGCCAATGGTTAACGCAAGAAGTAACAATAGCAGTGGCCCAGCTATGGCGGTGAGCAGTGACGTGAGCCAGGGGGACCAAGAGAATAAACTCCAATACCAATTATTGCTGGCCTCCCTGGCACGTTCCCTGGTCCTAGGATTATCCCTGACCAAACCGAGAGTGTCTCAGATTACTCTGGAATTGTTGGCATAAAAACAGCAGGTTTCTCTGAGGGCCACACAGAGACCCCCTTCCTTCATGAAGAGTAAATCAAGTCCGCTTCTGTTTTGTAATAGAACTTTGGCTAAAGAGTCTACTTAATGTTCCAGCCGAGAAATTGAAATTTCCAAGTAGCCTAGGTCTCGGTCTACTTGCTCACTTACAGTTTTGAAATTTTGGTCCCCCACAATGAGTCCAGCAGTTCCAATAGCTGTGGATCCCACAATTCCCAGTCCCACTAGGAGTGGAATGAGGACTGGTGCTGCCCTTTTCACCCTGGCATGTCCTTCGAACAGAAGTAAATGTTCTTCTCTACCTGCTTCTTCGCTATATAGGTATATTTGTGGGAGAATATGAACTAGGATACAAATCTCTCGGGTGCCAACCCCAATGTATGTGGCTGCAATGCAGGAGGTAATTCCTGATGAGCAAGCAAACCAGGCTCCAGTAAGGGCTTGGTATGCTATATTTGGGGGGGCTATCAGTATCTGATCTACTTAGAATATACACTTCTGCACAAGAGTTTTTGTAAAGGGAGGTATGCCAATTATATTCTTGGGACACTATGCACCAACCCTGCCCTTGGAGGTCTCCTAGGGTTAAAATTGGTCGTGAACCCCAAGGGCATAATGTCATGCTTGGATTTAGCAATTTTACGACATGCTTGTCTATGTCTTGTCCAATGCTGGCATTTGTAGCCACTCTCACATAATATGGGAGTTTAGGGTTTAAACACAGCCAACAATATTGTACAATCTTGGTGTGAGATGAATGTAGCCAAGCATACATAGAATCTACTGCATCTAACCAATGTGTCTCATGGGAGAACGGGTTCTGGATATGACCTGTTGTTGGTAATTCTGACTTTGTGGGGGCACATGATCGTAGGGAAGGTTGGGAAGGGATAGTCAGAAAGAGCAGGGGGTGTAAAATCATGTCCTTGTTTGGCCCTACCAGATTGGGTGGAGTTTTTCTTTTCACACTTTGTATAGTAAAGGAAATGCCCTTGTCAACTCCTGGAGCATACATTCTGAGACCCCCCCCCCCCAAGTGTGTCTAGTGTCCCAGGAAGAGGAAAAATTACTGGAACTAGAAGCCTTTTTTAAACATATTTTTGTTGGGTTACATTTTCCTTGAGTCTTACGTTTGGGATCTGGACTTCTAAGGCGGGTGATTAAGCAGTCATGGCCCTGTCCTGCCAGCCAGGGAGACAGCGTTTCACAACCCCGTTTTGCAAAATGGTATTGGCCTTTTCCTTCACATTCAACCTTTCTATTTGCAAAGCAACTGTATAACCCTGGTAGGTTAGACAATTTTTGTTCTTGATCCCTGTGTCCACATCCATATGTAACCACATAGGGGTTTTTGGGGACCGAAGGAGCGGAGCCCGTTGGCTGTTTATAATTAGTAATTAAAGTCCCCCATGAGTCCTCCACCAAGTCACAGAAATCAAACAAAAAACAAGGCACAGTGAAAGAGGTATTAGATGCTATCACCTACCCCGTGACAGTGTCCCTGAGTTCCCATTGGTATGGCCAAAAAGATAGGGGATGCAATTCCGTACAGTCCCCCACACTTATCATTATACAAACCCAGACAATTATTATTATGCCCGCATCAGTCTTAGCTTTAAAGGATCCTCTGGGTGCCTTTGGACCTTCCATTGCTGTTTTGTTGTCTGGTTTCGTATCAGTCTGGGGTGTTCCTGCCTTTATGCAGTTTTTCTTAAACTGAGAGTGATGAATCCAGGTTCGGATACCATCTACCTTCACGGCCATGGGCATATCAGGATCATGGTGTGCAGTCCTTTCTAGTGCAGCTGCAGGGTTTTAGGCTTGTGCTTCTTGACCCAGACTAAGTCTCCTGGTTGAAAGGGGCGAGGAAGAACTAGAGGATGAGCAAAGGCTTCTTTCAAGGCCCTGGTTATTTCCTTTTGTACATGTTGCAGGGCCATGAGCGAAGGCAGCAAAGGATCCTGTTCCAATTGTTCCATTACATCATCTCCTAGCTTCGGCAGGATAGGTGGAGGTCTGCCAAATAAAATTTCATAAGGGGAAAATCCCTTGACAAATGGAGTACAACATGCTCGCAAAAGGGCAAAAGGCAGGACATCAACCCAATTTTCACCTGTCTCAAGGGACAATTTGGTTAAGGTCTCTTTTAGGGTCCGATTCATCCTTTCTACTTGAGCTGGGCTCTGAGGTCTATACGTACAATGTAATTTTCCAATTCACTCCCAATGCCCGGGCTAGACCCTGGGACACCTGCGCCGTGAAGGCCGGGCCATTGTCCGATCCTATGCTCAGAGGCACCCCGAATCTAGGAATTATTTCATTTAATAATTTCTTAACTGGGAACGCCTCGACCCACCAGGAGGTGTCTACAAACACAAGCAGGTATTTATATCCGTATTTCCCTGGTTTAATTTCAGTAAAATCTACTTCCCAAAACCAGCCTGGTTCAGTTCCTCTATCTCTTTTAGCTTCTGAAACCTCTTACTTGCGCCCTGATTTACTTGGGCACAACTTACACACCTTTCAACCATCTCTTCAATCTCTTTTCCCAGCCCTTCACCCTGCAATTTTTCCGCACTAATTCCACCATCTTGGTTTTCCCAGATGAGTCCCTTGGTGTTGACACACCATGCGTGGCCCGATTGCCGTGGGTAAGAGTATCTTACCTTCAGGATCCTGAAACCACTTTTGTCCCGGTATCATACTTCCCCCTTTTCTTGAAACCCACTCCAAATCTTTAAGAGTGTAACTGGGCTCCAGTGGAAGCAAAGGCTCTGTCAAGATCGGTATCTCCAAGGCACTTTTACTTTTAGTTAGGGCAGCTTCTTGAGCTGCTGCATCAGCCAGGAGGTTTCCGACTGTTTCTAGGGAGTCGCCTTTTTGATGTCCCGGGCTGTGAATGATTGCCAGCTTCGCAGGTTCCCAGATGGCTGCTAGAAGATCTAAAATTTCAGCTTTATTTTTGATGTCCTTGCTTTCCGCCATGAGGAGACCGCGCTCTTAATAAATGGATCCGTGTACATGCACGGTTGCAAAAGCATAGCGGCTGTCCATATAAATATTAACTGACTTGTTTCTTCTGAGTTTTAGGGCTTTTGTTAGCACGATGAGCTCTGCGCCCTGGGCTGAAGTTCCCGGGGAAAGGGTCTGTTGCCATAAATTCTCGCAGTCTGTTGTCACTGCAGCGCCGGCATGCCTTTGCACTTGAAACACAAAACTACTGCCGTCTGAAAACACGCTATCAGGGTCCTGTAAGGGAACATCCGTAATATCGGAGCGGAGGGATGAATCATCGCCAAGGTTTCTGGGCAAGAGTGCAGAGGCGGACATTGTCCTTTGGGCAGCAAAGTGGCTGGGTTTAAGGCTGTGGGGGCACAAAAACATATTTGGGGCTGGTCGAGTAGCAATGCTTGATATTGGGTAATCCGAGCATTTGACAGCCATCGCTCTGGGGGAGCCTGCAGTAAAGCCTCCACTTCACGGGGTCCCATGACAGAAAATGCTTGCCCCAAGGTTAGTTTGCGTCTTTAGGAGTGCGGTGGCGGCAATTTGTTAAATGCATGGGGGCCACCCGGAAGCAACTGGGTCCAGCCCTTTGGATAAATAGGCCACTGGTCGGGGCCAAGGTCCCAGGCGCTGAGTCAGAACTCCCTTGGCTACCCCCCTTTTTTGGCTACAAACAAATGGAATGGCTTGGTGGGATCTGTCAGGGCCAAGGCTGGTGGGGTCATGAGAGCACCTCATAAGGCTTGGAAGGCTTTAGTTTGAGTCTCCCCCCATGTGAAGGACTCTGGAGACCCCTTGAGAGTGGCATACAAAGGGGCTGCCAGTTCAGCAAAGCCAGGTATCCATAGTCTGCAGTAGCCTGCTGCCCCCAGGAACTCGCGAACTTGTTTGCGAGTTTTAGGCTGAGGAATATCGAATATAGCCCAAATTCTTTGTTCACCGAGATAGTGCTTACCTTTTTTAAGGTTGTGACCTAAATATGTCACTGCAATATGACAGATCTGTGCTTTTCTGGATGGTACTTGGTACCACAGTTTTTGCAGAAGACTCAAGAGTTCTTTGGTGGCTCTCAGGCATTTTAAATGAGAAGGGGCCGCCAACAAGATATCATCAACATATGGCAGTAGAGTTACCTGGGGGTTGGAGATTCGAAATGGCTCTAAATCCTGGTGCAGGGCCTCATTAAAAAGAGTAGGAGAATTTTTAGATCCCTGGAGGGTGTCGCGTCCAAGTGAGCTGTCTGGCTTTTCCCTCTTCAGGATCAGTCTATTCAAATGCAAATAGTGGCTGGCTTTGTGGGGGCAGCGGGATGGCAAAGAAGGCATCTTTTAAGTCCAAAACTGTATAATACACCTGAGAAGGGGGAAGCAAACTAAGGAGAGTATAAGGGTTGGGTACAGTGGAATGAATGTCCATTACCCTGGCGTTTACTGCTGTTAGGTCCTGAACTGGCCAGAAATCGGATGAGTAAGGCTTCCAGACAGGGAGAAGCGGAGTGTTCCATGGCGACTTGCATGGGGTCAAAATGCCAGAGTCACACAAACGCTTGATGTGAACGACGATTCCCCGCCTAGCCTCCCGGGACATGGGATACTGTTTTAGTCTTACCAGAAGTGCGGATGCCTTAAGTTCCACTATTATCGGAGCTTGATGAATCGCCAGCCCAGGTGGATTGGCCTCGGCCCATACCTGGGGGAAGGCCGCCTAGAGGCTTTTAAGGAGGGGATCAACTGCATGGACATTTTTATCAGGCACCGGAGTGAGCAGGCCCTCTTCCCCAAGTGGCACAGTCACCATTACTGTTGTTGGGCCATCCGGGCCAACTTTAATATGCATACCCCCTTCAGTGAATTTCAAACTGTAGTAGGTCTCTACCTAGTAATCCAAGGTAGGGGCATTCAGGCATGATTAGGAAAGAATGTGTAACGGTTTTATGGCCTAAATCTACTTGTCGTTCAGTGGTCCATTTACAAGTCTGGGACCCAGTTGCTCCTTGGGCACTAGGGTTGCTCCTTGCCTGGTGGGGCCAGGATCTTGTTTTAGAACTGAAAAAGTTGCCCCAGTGTCCACCAAGAAGGTCTTAAGTTGGCCCTCTATATTAACAGTAACCAACGGCTCAGAAGTGGGTTACTGAGCCGCGGCCCTGTCAGTCTGAATCGACTCCCATTACAGATACCTGGAGTGGCTGAGTTTTGCGTGGGGCTAAGTTGGGGCAATCCTTTTTCCAGTGTCCCTCTTGTTTGCAATATGCACGTTGGTTTTTTTCCTAGTGGCGCTTTAACCCTGTGTCTTCTTTTGCCCAGACCAGAATTCTTTAGACGTTCTGGGTCCTCTTCCCCGCGGGCATCCAGGACAGCTGCTACCACCCTAGTCAATTTTTTTTGTCTTTCTTCCTGAGAATCCCTATTGTTAAAAACTTTTTGGGCTATTTCAACTAACTCAGATAAATTTTTTCCTTCAAACCCATCTAATTTTTGTAACTTTTTCCAAATGTCTGGGGCCTTCGTAAGACAAAGGCCAGGTTTAATGCCCTTCTATTTTCAAGTGCCGCAAGGTCAATAGGGGTAAAGGTGTGGCACGTCTCCATGAGCCTTTCTAAGAAGGCTGAGGGGCTTTCCTCGGCCCCCTGAACTACTGTTACCTTAGACATGTTTGTGGGCCAGCGGGCGGCCGCTGGGAGACCTCCCAGTAGAGTCTGGCGAAATAGGGTCAATGATGGCCTACCGTGAGGAGTGTTTCAGTCCCAATTTCAGGATGTGAGGAGGGAAAAACTTCCTCAAGTACAGCGGGATCCTCGGTGGGTTGCCCGTTTGGCCCCATCACTAATTTCTGGGCCTCATGATGGATCTTATCTCTTTCCTCAGTGGTGAAGAGAACCTGCAAGAGCTGCTGGCAGTCATCCCAGGTTGGCTGATGGGTCACAAATACAGTTTCAAGAAGAGAAATTAATGTTTGGGGTTTCTCTGAGAATGAGGGGTTTTGAAGTTTCCGATTATAAAGGTCGCTAGTGGAGAAGAGTACATAAGTCATAAAGGGTCGGACATCACCCTGCAGGAGTGGCCCTGGAAGAAGGGGCAAGGCAGTGGGAGGGTGGTGGAATTCCGGGAGTCCCTGACCGGGTGTGAGACGGGCTCAGGGGAGTGTCCCTACTGATCTGAAGCATCTTGACTTGTATTCTTTGAGCGAGAACTATAGGGCGGCGGGTGGTTTCTTCTTCTTCCTCTGGTGCAGGTGATAGAGGGGGCGGCCACCTAGTCCCATCAAGATTCTTATTCTGAGCTCCAAATGGGCGGCCTTTGAGTGATAAAGCCTGTACTTTAGGGAAGCAAGGGGGAAGGGGAAGGAGAAGTTTTAACCAATCTGGAGGGTTTTCAATGAAGGTCCTCCATGCCTCAGTGGAGGCACGAATGTGGTCTTCTAGGTCTTTCTAGGCACGAATGTGGTCTTCGTGCCTAGAAGAGACAATATCATGAAAATTATATACCAAAGTAAGGTCAAAGGTCCCCTGTGGAGGCGATTCGACCTGAAAGTTGGTCCATTCCACCTCGCAGAGTTCAAAGGACTGGCTTCTTAACGTGGAGGCCGAAAACTGAGGCAGCTCTCCTACAGTCCTAGAAATGAGTTAGAATGAGACTCAGAGGGGTGGGGGTACTCTGATTTTGACCCATGACAAAGATAGGCAAAACTGACAGGGACGCACAGTCAACAGGAAGAAAACAAGACACGAAGACAACACAGTTTGAGATCTCAAGGCCAGTAGGCAGTGGCAGTCACCTGAAAATAGGATTTTTCTTGACAAAAACCAAATCAAATGGGGTCCGTCGGTGTCCCAGTAGCATCCCTGACTCTGGGTCTATAGGTGCATCCGACAGACCCTCCTGAGTCATTCAAATGGTGCGCCCCAAGAATTCCTTACCTCTCCCAATCCCGAACTTCCTCCCAGGTGTTGGTGGAGCAATCCAAGGAAAGAGCCCTGTTTCAGACCTTTAACTTTTCCGGCCCATGCACAAAATGTTGCATCCACATGATACCTGAAACAGAATGCTAGGGGCACCAGTGACAGTCACAACAAAGTCTATTACAATGAGAGGCAAGGCCAACTGATCGGGACCAACACTCTTGATAAGAATGCAGCCTCGAACAGCCGGGGTACAGAGTATTTAAAGCCGATCACATCGTTTTATCATTACCTGGGAACAGAACGGAGAAACAGTTCCCAGATGAGTTAGAAACAGTTGCCAGATGAGTTAGAAACAGTTGCCAAATGAGGTGATTATTTTAAACTTTCTGCCACTAAGTTGCAACCAGTGGATCTCCTTGACCTTGCCTCTGATGCTTTCTTTGAGCTTTTGTTTTCCTTCATTGGTAAAGCCTGATTTACAAGAGTATGAAATGTGATTTACAAGAGTAAAGCAAGGCTGTTATCCCTTCACCTTCAGTGTCAGAACAAAGCTGTTATTTTTCAAGTTTCCTGTTAGCCCTACACTACAATTTAACCCTTACAATATGATTTACCTAAGGTCACATAGCTAATACCCAGTAGAGCAGTGACTCAAACATCTTTGCTACCTGTGACCTTTCCATCATGTTTAAGGATTACTTTCAACAAATGTTATTAAAATCTTCATTTACCAGAGTTCTTTACTAGAAAAAATTAATGAAAATGATCACTGAAGATGATAACTATTCCAAATATTAAGTCAAGAGATTTATTATAATATGATCTAAACTGGCATAAAATTCCAGAAGATTTCCTCATTAAAAATGCTATAGAAACTCAGTAAAAACCCATTTATTAACATTACATCTCTGTGATGTGGGCATGGAAGTCAGAGTCTTAGAAACACACACAAACACACACACAAAACAGCAGAGGTTAAAATAATAGTATAGTAATAATGTCATTCATAATCAACATTCTTCTGGGTCTCCCAAGTACACTAAAAGTCAAGTTTTTGAAATTTAAAAACAAATGCTGTGACAGTTCTTTGTGGAAGAGAGAAATTAGAAATTTGTTTGAAATAAAGGTATATATTGTTTTCGACTGTTTCCCTCTAAAACCGCGTCTCAAAGTCTTTATTCATTTCATGATATTATCAACTCCCCTACTACTAAAAGTAGAAAATTTTCAGCATATTACCATCAGGGTAAATTCCTATAAGCTGTCTTTTGAAAATCTTTCATGTTCACAGATAATCTCTTAAATTATATCATCCCACCATTTGTATCACCTTCCACCAGTAAATTTACATTAATATATTTTTAAACTTTATACTTAAAAAAAGTGAATCTGGTACAAATCATGGGGTGACTCTTAAAACTAGAACCAAATAAGTCTGCCCATTCTTTGGTCTGCCCGTCTGTTTTAGCTCCATATGCCAGGGTAGCCAAATGGGTCTTTTTTTTTTTTAATTGTATCAGCTGACAGCTGTGACAATCGATCTGTTTCAACCAGCCGAAACCAGATCTGTCTCCCATCTAACACCCCTGCATCTAAAGCTTGTGTTTCTTGGGAAAAAATGATGTGTTTATGTAAAAAAAGAAAAGTAGAGTCATGTTTTCTTTACTCTCCAGGAGGTGTTTGGTTACCGGACCCAGAATCTACGCAGAGCCCTATGCCTTATAACAACCATGCTGACGTGTGGGGTTCTTCTGCTGGTGTTCTACTGGAAGCCCCAGTGGAGAGTGTGGGCTAATTGCAACCCATGCCCTTTGCAAGAAGCAGACACTGTTTTGCTAAGAACAACGGTACGTGCCCTTCAGCATTGGATTGGTGGTGCCACCAATGGCTGGCTGGTGTTCCAGAGATCTTTCTTTGCTTAAGAGTTTTCTTGTCCCCAAGTAGGAGATGGCAATAGTATCCTGGAACTTACTTGCCCTCTCTGACTCAGGAAGGAAGGACATTTCCTCCATGTCACTCTGGGGAAAAGACTACTATGTCAGGCTAATTTTCAGTTTCCTTAGCCATTACATGAGTAGTGGCTGTTGGTATTACAACTCTTATAGACATAACACAGGAAGGATGTATTTTTAGATATTTTTCAGTTCTTTTAGAATACAAATTTTGAGGGGAAGTAGATATTTTAAACCCTTAAATGTCATAAGATAGCCAGAAGCTGTTTTCTTCATAAAAAAAACTTTCCTGTGAAGTATGTCTTTTTATTCTCTAGCACAGTGGTTCTCAAATTAGTTGGAGGGCTCCTTAAAACAGACTGCTGACCTCACCCCAGAATTTTGATTTAGTAGGCTTATGGTAGGCCTGAGAATTTGCATTTTTAGCAAGTTTCAAGCTAATGCTAATCCTCTTGTCTGTAGCCCAAACTTTGAGAATCTCTGGTCTAGGTAGGTATTTGGTTGATTGAGTGACTTATTGAATAAATAATATTTGAGAATTTCATGGGCTGGATTGATTTCTCTAGGATGAATTCCAAAGATATACGAGGAAGAAGGTTATATGCCTCTACTTAGCTACACTGAAGTTTCCTATAAGCAAGAACCCAGAAGAACCCCTGGTGGCTGACCGCCACTCTGTCATTAACCATGCGGTATTGAAGCCAGAATTAAAAGTAAGCAATTTTGAGCGCAATGTTATGGCATGTCTTTGCTAAAAAAGAATACTGCAAATGTTTATTGGAGGAAAGTTCTGAATGTCATGCTGCTGGGCTGGGAATTACAACAGTGTGTCAAAGCAAGTGAGGCTGCTGGGCTGGGAATTACAACAATGTTTCAAGGCAAGTGAGAGCTGCGTGGGGGACCCCTACCAAGAAGCCCTCACCTCCCCTGACAGGCTTTACTTGGTGAATGACATCTGTTCTATCACATTTGTAATTGCAGCTGCGATATATCCAAGTGCGGAAAATCAGGTATGTTTGGGACTACTTGGAGAAGAGGTTTCAGAAAGTCGGGTAAGTCTTTTTCTCAGCATTCATCAGGCTATAAGGGAGGAACCGGAAATGTTGGGTGCCACGAACTAAGGTATGCTTCTTGTCCTGACCACACCCTAGGCTGCTGGAAGACAGCAACTCCTGCTATGATATCCACCACACGTTTGGACTGGGCCTGACCAGTGAAGAGCAAGAGGTCAGGTAGGGTTTGTGATACTTCCTGAGAGTAAACTCGGCCGGCAGAAACTGAAATATCAAATGGCTTATGATCAGTGAGCTATAGGCATAATGCTTCACCAGCTTCATTTAATTCCAGTTTATTTACCAGCAACAGAGACAAATTTTAAGTTGTTTTCATCGCAAGCAAACTTATTAAAAAGAGCCCAAAAGAACAGTGCAGGCAAATATTTGATCTTTTCTTTCAGGATTGTAAAACAGTCTCGTCTGTGTTGTTGTTTTCATTCTTTTCTTAAAAAGCCTTGAGTCTTTTCATAGACTTCTGATTTGTCATCCTCTAAATCCTTGGAGAGGCAGAAAGACAATATTATGATTAGTTTTCCTATGAAGAAACAGCCTGGAGATGAAGATTTTGTTTGCTCAGGTAGTTGTGTCATTCTTAACACCGAGAACAGTGCCTGATTCATGGTGGACGCTCAACAGTTATTTGTGGAATGAATGAATACATGAATGCATTCATTAATCTACTGACCGAATGCCTTTACTATGCTAAGCACTTTGCAAGCACTAAAGATCTAAGGATAAATAAGGCTTACTCACTACCCCAGAGACATTCACTGACTATTGGGAAAGAATAGTGGTACAATTGTGAGAATGATATCTATAAATGCACAGAGATTAGGACATAATAGTATAGTAGTACCATAAAAATGCTTATGCTACTTATTAACCCATAGCGATTTTGAGTCTCGGCTTCCCTCATCTGTAATTTGAAATAGTGAATGCTGGTGAGTCTGAAAGTAAACCATTGCAAGACTTCCCCAAAATCCTAATAATTACCTTGATTTCTTGCCCATTTTCAGGACCTATCCTGCCCGACCTTCCTCACAGTCTATCAGAAACACAAATTCTCCAGCTAAGAAGCATTCTGTTACATAAAATACAGGTTCTTGGGCTCCACCCTCATAATTTTCATTTAGTAAGTAGGAACTAAGGGTAGCGGTGAGAGCAGAAACTGCATTTTAAGCAACCCCCCCCTCCAACGATTCATATGCGCACCAACTCTGAGAATTACCGATCTGTTGTCTTTAAACTTTTCTCCTGCTGAATGAAAAATGACGAAAAAACGAACAAGGCATCATCCAGATTCTGACAATGTTTGCAAAACGCCTTAGAGATAGTATCACTGTATAAGATTTCAGATGTAATGCTGATTACGTTGAAACACAGCATGTTGTCAGAGTCATTAAGAGCGTACTGGTTTCATAGCATTAAGCACCAGACACGTGAAGGATTGAGCCAAGTTAGGAGGTGTAGTTGATTAACGCAAGTTTACTTCTCCTAGGACACCATTTCTACAGGAAGGATTGCCCTTCACATTTGTCCTTAGCAAGTGCCAAGCTTTACTAAATATCACAAATAATTAAATTTAAAGCTGGTCCACACCGTAAAGAACTTGACAATGTAATGAGCAAGACAAAGAGTTTAGTTTCCCAAATGCGAAGGATAGAGGAAATAATCTACTTTCAAATACCCAGGCAGGTTTTACTCATGGGTTTTTCTAGGGAGACAGTAAAGAGAGTGAATAGAATGTGAAGATCTCCTCCCCTTACCCCCATCATTTTTTATTTATTACTTTTTATTGTATTATTTTTTCCCATCATTTTTTAATGTAAGACTAGGGCTTTTTTTTTTTTTTTTAATGTAAGACTAGGGATTTTTTTTTTTTTTCAAAACTCAAATGCGATTGATTGATTGATATCTGAGTAAATTCCTAACTGGAGATGAGTTTGCCTTCATGAAAAGCAAGGATGCAACATGAGAAATGAAGGAGGATACTGAGAACTCCTCGATGACAAAAAGCCACAAAGTCTAAATACAACTTTCTCTTCAGGTTTCCCAGAAACCAGGCAAAGAGGGAAAATGGACACATTTATGTGGTCACCTTTTTGGTAGCAAAAAAGCAAATCAGGACATCAGGAGAGACAACATCCTGAAGAGAAATTTTCAGAAGGCCTTGGGAAGAAAAATATTCCACGAGCTTCCCCGCTCCTATCTTCACTTATTCATGAACTGGATGCCACTTTCTCTCTCACTGCCTGTCGTAGATATGTCCACAGGGACTTGAGACAATTCTCTTATCTCACAGAAACAGGGAAAACCACACCTACCTTACCCCCATCCATCCAATAATCTTATGAGGACAGTCTTTAAGTTGTGCCCCTCCTCATTTTCTTTTCACTTAATGCCCTGCTCCTGCCTCCTTTGTTTACCCTACTGAAGTAGAAGAAATGTCTGGTGGTCAAGACAGCTCTTAACGTGGGCCCCAGACCAGTCACCCTGTTGGTAACCCAGCTCTCTGGAAGAAGAAAAGCTTGGATGGGGAGAGTCTGCCAAATTCTATCGTGGGAAAAACAACCGCTATTGCTGACTTCAAGCCACCAACGTGACATCACTGAATGTGGAGCTTGGAAGAGATGTTCCCTGTCAGCTTGGGTATACATCAGGGCCGAACTTAATTCTCAACATCTGTCACCTGACTGGGAAAAAAGGGCATGCCTGTGAGTACCAGAGGAAAGGAATCTTGAGTAACAGGCAGCAAACCCAGCAGCACACGCTGTTTGACCTGTCTCCCAACATCTCTGCACCTCAGTGTTTTCACACATGGAGTCAGAAGACCCTGGTTTGCGTCCTCTGGGATCCATGCAAATCATTGCAGTAGGAAAGGCGTGGCTTGGAAATCAGACAAACTTGGGCGGAGCTCTGTTACACCTTAGATTCAGGACACGTCATGCACATTGCACCATCAGTGCTCACGGAGTGTGAGGTGGAGTCGTGGAGCCCACGTTGTGACACCTGGATCCGCTTCTTTCCTGCTCTGTGGCTCTGGGGGAGTTACTGAGTTTATCTGAACTTCACTTTCCTTTATAATAAAGATGATAATATGAAACCTCGTAGAGGTAATGTGATGATTACAGGAGATAATACGTATAAAAGGCTAAGAGTTGCATTGTCACAATTAATACTAGATATGGGTACCTTTGGCAGAACACACAAAATGAATAGTTTTTCCCATTGGCAAAATGGGAGATATTAGCCCTTTCCTTTAGACCGTTGTGACAAACGAGAGAATCTTGTGTGAGAACGCTGTAGATTGTCAGATGCTGTACAAACATGAGGGCCTCTTACTGGAATGTACTCATGTGTGGATTAACAAAGTGTTAGATGTGAAGACCATATATCATCTTCTAGTTTGTTAGCTCATTCATTCATGTATTTATTTTCATATACTAAGGACCTGTCCTAGGTGCTGAAGAGACCAAGGTAAGATATATATGATCTCGAACATCAAGAGCAATCTAGAATGCCTAAGAATTCTAGAAACATCGTCATATCTGTGTCTTGTTAGGTGTTCTCAGAATGAGATTGAATTATTTAAAAAATAACATGCCTTTCTAACTGCATTTTGATTCTTGAGTTGCATTAAGATATATTTTTAACTAGAAAAACAACTTTGTCCATCATGCACTTTCATTTTAAAACTATGTTAATATTTTAGGATGTGCACATTAATTTTTTGATTAAAGGCACAAAGAGCCTTAAAGGTAGAGAAGTGACTTTTGCCTAGTCTGGTTGTACTCACTTATCAATGTGGTTTTATTTTTATTTATTTTTATTTTTTAATTTTTTTTAAATATGAAATTTATTGTCAGACTGATTTCCATAAAACACCCAGTGCTCATCCCAAAAGATGCCCTCTTCAATACCCATCACCCACCCTTTCAATGAGGTTTTAGATTTGGCACTTAATTGGTGATCACTTTCTTACAGAAGATTAGTGTGTGGGCCCAATGCCATTGAGGTAGAAATCCAGCTCATATGGAAGCTGCTTATTAAACAGGTAACTGTTTCATCTATCTTTGAAAAAAAACAATTTTTGTTCTTTATTTTTATTTCCTGGTATTCAGGAAATTTTAGACAACACACGGATACTTGGATATGAACAAAATCTATGGTTCATATAACTTCTTTTTGTTCTTCCCTTCTGTCTTTATGCTTTTCCTGTCTGTGAAAGTTTTTTCCTTTTATTTTATTTTTTTGATATTTCAATAAATATATTTTTATTCCAAGATTTCTAACTGGTCCTTTTTAAATAACCACTTGTTTTAAATTAAAATCCATTAAAAAAAATCTCTACCCGTGAAAGACAGATTGGTGTTTCATTATTTTCTGTTTTTTTCATTTTAATTTTTTGATGGCGGTTGTAATGGTGGTGGTGGTGAGGTAATATTATTAATTCCGTGATCTTTTTGATGACTTTATTATTTTTTGTATCAAGTTTATTTATTATTTATTTATTTAATATATGAGGTTTATTGTCAAATTGGTTTCCATACATCACCCAGTGCTCATCCCAAAAGATGCCCTCTTCAATACCCATCACCCACCCTCCCCTCCTTCCCACCCGCCCCATCAACCCTCAGTTTGTTCTCAGTTTTTAAGAGTCTCTTATGCTTTGGCTCTCTTCCACTCTAACCTCTTTTTTTTTTTCCTTCCCCTCCTTCATGGGTTTCTGTTAAGTTTCTCAGGATCCACATAAGAGTGAAAACCTATGGTATCTGTCTTTCTCTGTATGGCTTATTCCACTTAGCATCACTCTCTCCAGTTCCATCCATGTTGCTACAAAGGGCCATGTTTCATACTTTCTCATTGCCACGTAGTACTCCATTGTGTATATAAACCACAATTTCTTTATCCATTCATCAGTTAGTTGATGGACATTTAGGCTCTTTCCATAATTTGGCTATTGTTGAGAGTGCTGCTAGAAACATTGGGGTACAAGTGCCCCCATGCATCAGTACTCCTGTATCCCTTGGGTAAATTCCTAGCAGTGCTACTCCTGGGTCATAGGGTAGGTCTATTTTTAATTTTCTGAGGAACCTCCACACTGTTCTCCAGAGCGGCTGCACCAGTTTGCATTCCAACCAACAGAGCAAGAGGGTTCCCATTTCTCCACATCGTTCCCAGCATCTATAGTGTCCTGATTTGTTCATTTTGGCCACTCTGACTGGCGTGAGGTGATATCGGAGTGTGGTTTTGATTTGTATTTCCCTGATGAGGAGCGACGTTGAGCATCTTTTCATGTGCCTGTTGGCCATCCGGATGTCTTCTTTAGAGAAGTGTCTATTCATGTTTTCTGTCCAATTCTTCACTGGGAATTATTTTTCGGGTGTGGAGTTCGGTGAGCACTTTACAGATTTTGGATTCTAGCCCTTTGTCCCATATGTCATTTGCAAATATCTTTTCCCATTCTGCTGGTTGCCTTTTAGTTTTGTTGATTGTTTCCTTTGCTGTGCAGAAGCTTTTTATCTTCATGAGGTCCCAGTAGTTCGTTTTTGATTTTAATTCCCTTGCCTTTGGGGATAGGTCAAGTAAGAAATTGCAATGGCTGAGGTCAGAAAGGTCCTTTCCTGCTTTCTCCTCTAGGGTTTTGATGGTTTCCTGTCTCACATTCAGGTCCTTTATCCATTTTGAGTTTATTTTTGTGAATGGTGTGAGAAAGTGGTCTAGTTTCAACCTTCTGCATGTTGCTGTCCAGTTCTCCTAGCACCGTTTGTTAAAGACACTGCCTTTTTTTCCATTGGATGTTCTTTCCTGCTTTGTCAAAGATTAGTAGGCCATACGTTTGTGGGTCTAGTTCTGGGGTTTCTATTCTATTCTATTGGTCTCTGGGTCTGTTTTGTGCCAATACCATGCTGTCTTGATGATGACAGCTTTGTAGTAGAGGCTAAAGTCTGGGATTGTGATGCCTCCTGCTTTGGTCTTCTTCTTCAAAATTACTTTGGTTATTTGGGGCCTTTTGTGGTTCCATATGAATTTTAAGATTGCTTGTTCTAGCTTCGAGAAGAATGCTGGTGCAATTTTGATTGGAATTGCATTGAATGTGTAGATAGCTTTGGGTAGTATTGACATTTTGACAATATTTATTCTTCCAACCCAGGAGCATGAAATATTTTTCCATTTCTTTATATCTTCAATTTCCTTCATAAGCTTTCTGTAGTTTTCAGCATACAGATCTTTTACATCTTTGGTTAGATTTATTCCTAGGTATTTTATGCTTCTTGGTGCAGTTGTGAATGGGATCAGTTTCTTTGTCTTTCTGTTGCTTCATTATTCGTGTATAAGAATGCAACTGATTTCTGTACATTGATTTTGTATCCTGCGACTTTGCTGAATTCATGTATCAGTTCTAGCAGACTTTTGGTGGAGTCTATTGGATTTTCCATGTATAATATCATGTCATCTGCAAAAAGTGAAAGCTTAACTTCATCTTTGCCAGTTTTGATGCCTTTGATTTCCTTTTGTTGTCTGCTGATGCTAGCACTTCCAACACTATGTTAAAACAACAGCGGTGAGAGTGGACATCCCTGCCGTGTTCCTGATCTCAGGGAAAAAGCTCTCAGTTTTTCCCCATTGAGGATGATGTTAGATGTGGGCTCTTCATAAATGGCTTTTATGATGTTTAAGTATAATCCTTCTATCCCGACTTTCTCGAGGGTTTTTATTAAGGAAGGATGCTGAGGGGCACCTGGGTGGCTCCGTCGGTTAAGCGGCTGACTTCGGCTCAGGTCATGATCTCGCGGTCCGTGAGTTCGAACCCCCGTCGGGCTCTGTGCTGACAGCTCAGAGCCTGGAGCCTGTCTCAGATTCTGTGTCTCCCTCTCTCTGACCCTCCCCCGTTCATGCTTTGTCTCTCTCAAAAATAAATAAACGTTAAAAAAAATGTATAAAAGAAAGAAAGGATACTGAATTTTGTCAAATGCTTTTTCTGCATCAATTGACAGGATACTATGGTTCTTATCTTTTCTTTTATTAATGTGATGTATCACGTTGATTGATTTGTGAATGTTGAACCAGCCCTGCAGCCCAGGAATGAATCCCACTTGATCATGGCGAATAATTCTTTTTATATGCTGTTGAATTGGATTTGCTAGTATCTTGAGAATTTTTGCACCCATATTCATTAGGGATATTGGCCTGTAGTTCTCTTTTTTTACTGGGTCTCTGGTTTAGGAATCAAAGTAATACTGGCTTCATAGAATGTGTCTGGAAGTTCTCCTTCCCTTTTTATTTTTTGGAATAGCTTGAGAAGTAGAGGTATTATCTCTGCTTTAAACGTCTGGTAGAACTCCCCTGGGAAGCCATCTGGTCCTGGACTCTTATTTGTTTGGAGATTATTGATAACTGATTCAATTTCTTCACTGGTTATGGGTCTGTTCAAGCTTTCTATTTCCTCCTGATTGAGATTTGAAAGTGTGTGGGTGTTTAGGAATTTGTCCATTTCTTCCAGGTTGTCCAGTTTGTTGGCATATAATTTTTCATAGTATTCCTTGATAATTGCTTGTGTTTCTGAGCGATAAGTTGTAATCATTCCATCTTCATTCATGATTTTATCTACTTGGGTCATCTCCCTTTTCTTTTCAAGAAGCCTGGCTAGAGGTTTATCAATTTTGTTTATTTTTTCAAAAAGCCAACACTTAATTTCGTTGATCTGCTCTACAGTTTTTTTAGATTCTATATTGTTTATTTCTGCTCTGATCTTTATTATTTCTCTTCTTTTGCTGGGTTTAGAGTGTCTTTGCTGTTCTGCTTCTATTTCCTTTAAGTGTGCTGTTAGATTTTGTATTTGGGATTTTTCTTGTTTCTTGAGATAGGCCTGGATTGCATTGTATTTTCCTCTCAGGACTGCCTTCGCTGCAATCCAAAGCATTTGGACTGTTGTATTTTCAATTTCGTTTGTTTCCATATATTTTTTAATTTCTTCTCTAATTGACTGGTTGACCAATTCATTCTTTAGTAAGGTGTTCTTTAACCTCCATGCTTTTGGAAGTTTTCCAGAATTTTTCCTGTGGTGATTTCAAGCTTCATAGCATTGTGGTCCGAAAATATGTATGGTATGATCGCAATTCTTGTATACTTATGAAGGGCTGTTTTGTGACCCAGTATGTGATCTATGCTGGAGAATATTCCATGTGCACTCTAGAAGAAAGTATATTCTGTTGCTTTGGGATGCAGAGTTTTAAATATATCTGTCAAGTCCATCTGATCCAATGTATCATTCAGGGCCCTTGGTTATTGACCATGTGTCTAGATGATCTATCCATTGTTGTAAGTGGGGTATTAAAGTCCCCTGCAATGACCACATTCTTGTCAATAAGTTTGCTTATGTTTGTGAATAATTGTTTTATATATCTGGGGGCTCCCATATTCAGCACATAGACATTTATAATTGTTGGTTCTTCCTGATGGATAGACCCTGTAATTATTATATAATGCCTTTCTTCATCTCTTGTTACAACCTTTAATTTAACGTCTAGTTTGATATAAGTATGGCTACTCCAGCTTTCTTCTGACTTCCAGTTGCATGATAGATAGTTCTCCATCCCCTCACTTTCAATCTGAAGGTGTCCTCAGGTCTAAAATGAGTCTCTTGTAGACAGCAAATATATGGGTCTTGTTTTTTTATCCATTCTAATACCCTATGTCTTTTGGTTGGCACATTTAGTCCATTTACATTCAGTTTTATTATAGAAAGATATGGGTTTAGAGTCATTGCAATGTCTGTAGGTTTCATGCTTGTAGCGATGCCTCTGGACATTGCCTCACAGGATCCCCCTTAGTATCTCTTGTAGGGCTGGTTCAGTGGTGTTGAATTCCCTCAGTTTTTGTTCATTTGGAAAGACCTTTATCTCTCCTTCTATTCTAAATGACAGACTTGCTGGATAAAGGATTCTCGGCTTCATATTTTTTCTGTTCATCACATTGAAGATTTCCTGCCATTCCTTTCTGGCCTGCCAAGTTTCAGTAGAGAGATCCATCACGAGTCTTATCAGTCTCCTTTTATATGTTAGAGCACGTTTATCCCTAGCTGCTTTCAGAAATTTCTCTTTATCCTTATATTTTGCCAGTTTCACTATGATATATCGTGCAGAAGATCGATTCAAGTTACATCTGAAGGGAGTTCTCTGTGCGTCTTGGATTTCAATCCCTTTTTCCTTCCCAAGATCAGGGAAATTCTCAGCTATGATTTCTTCAAGTACACCTTCAGCACCTTTCCCTCTCTCTTCCTCCTCTGGAATACCAATTATATGTAGATTTCTCTTCAGTGCATCATTTAGTTCTCTAATTACCCCCTAATACTCCTGGATTTTATCTCTCTTTTTCTCAGCTTCTTCTTTTTCCATAATTTTATCTTCTTTTTCCCTATTCTCTCCTCTGTCTCTTCAATCTGAGCTGTAGTCACCTCTATTTTATTTTGCAGCTCATTAATAGCATTTTTTATCTCCTCCTGGCTGTTCCTTAGTCCCTTGATCTCTGTAGCAATAGATTCTCTGCTGTCCTCTATACTGTTTTCAAGCTCAGCGATTAATTTTATGACTATTACTCTAAATTCACTTTCTGTTATATTGTTTAAATCGTTTTTGATCAGTTTGTTAGCTGTCGCTATTTCCCAGAGTTTCTTTTGAAGGCAATTCTTCCGTTTCGTCATTTTGGATAGTCTCTGCAATGGTGGGGAACTGCAGCGCACTTCGCCTGTGCTGTCTTGAATAACTTGCATTGGTGGGTGGGGCTGCAGTCAGACCTGATGTCTGCTCCCAGCCCACCACTGAGGCCACAGTCAGACTGGTGTGTACCTTCTCTTCCCCTCACCTGGGGGGGGATTCACCATGGGGTGGGGTGGCCCGACTGGGCTATTTGCACACTGCCAGGCTTGTGGTGCTGGGGATCTGGCGTATTAGCTGGGGTGGATCAGCAAGGTGCACAGGGGTGGGAGGGGCAGGCTCAGCTCGCTTTTCATTTGGTGATCTGCTTCGGGAGGGGCCCTGCAGGACCGGGAGGGAGTGAGACCCTCTGCCGGAGGGGATGGATCCACAGAAGCACAGTGTTGAGTGTTTGCGCAGTGCAAGGAAGTTCCCTGTCAGGAAATGATTCCCTTTGGGATTTTGGCTGGGGGGTGGGCAAGGAATATGGTGCTGGTGAGCGCCTTTGTTCCCCTCCAAGCTGAGCTCTGTTGTCCGAGGCTCAACAATTCTCCCTCCCGTTGTCCTCCAGCCCTCCCGCTCTCCGAGCAGAGATGTTAACATATGACCTTCCAGATAAGTCCCGTTTGCTGTCAGAACACACTCCATCTGGCCCCTCCGCTTCTGCAAGCCAGACTCAGGAGCTCTGTTTTGCCGGCGGGCCGTCCCTCTGGCCGGCTCCCTCCCACCAGTCTGTGTAGCGCGCACCACCTCTCCATCCTTCCTACCCTTTTCCGTGGGCCTCTCGTCTACGCTTGGCTCGGGAGAATCCATTCTACTAGTCTTCTGGTGGTTTTCTGTGTTATTTAGGCAGGTGTGGGTGGAATCTAAGTGATCAGCAGGACGCAGTGAGCCCAACGTCCTCTTACGATGACATCTTCCGGAGCATCTCCTACCCTTATTCTCTTTTTGATGATTTTAAACATATTAGTTTTGTCTTTCTCTGGTTGTTTTATTATGTCAATTTTCTTGGGAATGACTTCTTTCTTTGTTAGTGGATTTATTTATTTTTTAGAATATTTTCTTTGTGTGCTTTGAAGTTATTTTTTTCCTTCTTTTTTTGATTTAACTTTATTTTTTATTTTTCTAAATTTTTATCCAAATCAGTATATGGTGAAGCAAAGATTTCAGTAGAGTCCTTAATGCACCTTACCCATTTAGCCCACCCCCTTCCCACAACCCCTCCAGCAACGCTCAGTTTGTTCTCCATACTTATGAGTCCCCCTCATTTGTTTTGTCCCCCACCTTGTTTTTATATTATTTTTTGTTTCCCTTCCTTTATGTGCATCTGTTTTTTCTCTTAAAGTCCTCAAATGAGTGAAGTCATATGATTTTTGTCTTTCTCTGACTAATTTCATTTAGCATAATTCCATCCACGTGGATGAAATGTCAAGATTTCATTCTTTTTGATTGCTGAGTAATACTCCATTGTATATATATATATATATATATACCACATCTTCTTTATCCATCCATTGATGGGCATTGGCTCTTTCCGTACTTTGGCTATGGTTGATAGTGCTGCTATCAACATGGGGGTGCATGTGTCCCTTCAAAACAACACACCTGTATCCCTTGGATAAACAGCACACCTGTATCCTTTGGATAAATGCCTAACAGTGCAATTGCTGCGTCATAGAGTAGTTCTATTTTTAGTTTTTTGGGGAACCTCCATACAGTTTTCCAGAGTGGCTGCACCAGCTTGCATTCCCCCCAGTAACGCAAGAGATCCTTTTTCTCCTTGCCAACATCTGTTGTTGCCTGAGTTGTTAATGTTAGCCATTCTGACAGGTGTAAGGTGGTATCTCATTGTGGTTTTGATTTGTATTTCCCTGATGATGAGTGATGTGGAGCATTTTTTCATGTGTCAGTTGGCCATCTGGATGTCTTCTTTGGAGAAGTGTCTACTCATGTCTTTTGCCCATTTCTTCACTGGATTATTTGTTTTTTGGGTGTTGAGTTTGATAAGTTCTTTGTATATTTTGGATACTAACCCTTTATCTGATATGTCATTTGCAAATATTGAAGTTATTATTATTAGTGATGGTGATGGAAGCTCTGGTAGTGATGGAGGCAGCTCTGGTGAGCTGCCCTTAAGTGGTACTTCCCTTGTCTACATTTCTCTCTTTTTCTCTGTGTCCACTGTCCCTGTAGGATGGCTCTGAGTTTGCCTCTTGGTAGTCCCCATGGCCCTCAGTTCAGAACCAACTCCTGTAGGGTGGGGCTCTACTCCCCAGGTACAAGCAGATTCAGGCCTTGAGCCAGCTGGGGTTTGGCCAAGTTCACAGTGGCACCATGAACTTTGTTCTTTTCCATTTTGCCCTCTGCCAGTGAACAGCTGCTGGTTGTGACTTTCCTTGGCCTCTGTTCCTGGGTCAGAGAGCAAGGCTGGTTTTGTCCCCTGCCGCTATGGCACACTGTCAATCATATTCCCTGTAGCATGAGTCCCTAGCCCACCACTCTCCATTCCTTAGGTGGAGCCCAGTGAGCTGATTGTGCTAACCTCCACTCCATACTGCACATTTCTAGTCTATTTCTAATCCACAACAGTGGTCACTTTGTTTAGCATGGTCACATGTTAAAAGATAATGAGACTTTTATTTAGAGCAGTCTTCAGTTCGCAGAAAAATTGATTGGCAGGTACTGAGATTTCCCACATACCCCATGTCCTCCACATATGCAGTTTCATCCACTATCAAAAAGCCAGCTGCTGTTTAAACTTCTTGTTCAAATACATTTTCAGGTTGTCAAAGATTCTCCCAGGTGTCAATTTGGTTATTTTGAAAGGAGTGGTAGTATTTTCTCCATCTACTTACTAAGCCTTCAGTAGGAAAAAAGCAAGTAATACTACTTTGTATTTTGGTTTCAAAAGAATATTGAATAAGGGAGTTAAATTAATTATGATGGTGTTGTTTCTTATACAAGAAGTATTTAACCACATTTTCTACTGAGTTTATATAAACTCAAAATCATATTATCATTAGTGTATCATCTACAATTAGAGCATTTTATGCCAAGCAAAGAGAAGAGCTATAGTTTGTAAGAAAAGCATGTTGCAATGGAAATAAGAAACATTAAAGAACAAAAGCTTTGTTAACGCACAAAATATATCCAAGGGTTTAAGAAACTCTTAAAATGCAACCTATTAACTTACTAACTGGATGTCAGTTCACTGTGAAGACTAAAGTAGAAGTTTAATATATTAGAGAATATAGAAAGTAGAGGTAACAGAGTGGCACCAGTTTTAGGTAATATTTCATCTAATTCATAATCATCGTAAAGAGCACTTCACCAAGAAAATAATCCTTGTTTTGGTCAGATGGGTTTTTTCATTCACACTATGTACATCAGATGACTACATCTACCTCCTCAGGTTTGCCCTCTCTGCTATCATTATTAACAGTGGGACCAGCAGGACCAAAATGGGGACAATTGAGGGAATAAAAAAGTGAAAGGTATAATAAAGAGACCAAAATATATGTGCATGGATGGCCAGCTTTGGGCTTGTGATACATTCTTCCCATGAATTTCACTGCAGTTTTGGGTAAGATGACTCCCACCCCCCCATCCCGTTCAAAGGAGGGGCCCATGCTGACGTGCCTGATGCTCAGAGCATCTTGCTAAAAACCTGTGATGTGACGAATATGTTATTTTTCAACAATCTGGATAAAAATGCAGTCTTCTATTTTCATCACACAACTTGACTCAATCTGCAGCATGTGAGTATGGGAAGAAGAAACTGCAATAAAAACGGTCAGAGATCTGGGGCGCCTGGGTGGCTCAGTCAGTTGAGCGTCCGACTTCGGCTCGGGTCACGATCTCGCGGTCCATGAGTTCGAGCCCCGCGTTGGGCTCTGGGCTGATGGCTCAGAGCCTGGAGCCTGCTTCGGATTGTGTCTCCCTCTCTCTCTGCCCCTCCCTTGTTCATGCTTTGTCTCTCTCTGTCTCAAAAATAAATAAATGTTAAAAAAAAAAAAAGGTCAGAGATGAAGTGTGTTTTAAGAGCCTGAATTCTCCATTGTAGGTAAATAATGTTTAGAAAGGTAAATCGTTAGATTTTGATATTATAAAACATTTTTCAAAATTCAAAATAAATAAGAATAATCAATTTTTGACAGGCTCTGAGTGCTTAAAATAATTTTGCTTCCACCATAGCACATGCTATGTGCTTGACACTGACTCCACTGAAACTGAGTTCTAAGTGAATTCATAAATATTAGAGATCATTGTGTGTTGTAAAAAATGATTTAAAAAATCGATAAAATGACATCATCTGTTTTTTCTTCCAAGAGTTTATTTAAGTTCAAGTTAGTTAACATGTCCTGCATTATTGGTTTCAGAAGCAGAATGTAGTGATTTATCATTTACATACAACACCCAGCGCTCGTCACAAATGCCCTCCTTGATGCCCTTCACCCATTCGACCCAACCCCCCCATATACCTCCCTTCAGCAACCCTCCATTTGTTCTCTATAGTTAAGTCTCTCATGGTTTGCCTCCCTCTCTGTTTTTATTTTATTTTTCCTTCACTTCCCCTGTGTTCATCTGTTTTCTTTCTTAAATTCCACATATGAGTAAAATCATATGGTATTTGTCTTTCTAAGCATATACTTATTTGCTTAGTATAATACACTCTAGTTCCATCCACGTTGTTGCGAATGACAAGATTTCATTCTTTTTTGGTGGCTGAGTAATGTTCCATTATATACATATACCTCCCATGTTCTTTATCCATTCATCAGTCAATGGACATTTGGGTTATTTATATAATTTGGCTATTGTTAATAGTGCTGCATAAATATTGGGGTGCATGTGCCCCTTCAAATCAGTATTTTTTTGTATCCTTTGAATGAATACCTGGTAGTACAATTGTTAGATCATAGGATAGTTCCATTTTTAACTTTTTGAGGAGCTTCTATGCTGTTTTATAGAGTGTCTGTACCAGTTTGCGTTCCCATCAACAGTGTAAGAGGGTTCGCCCTTCTCTGTATCCTTGCTAGCATCCATTGTTTCCTGAGTTGTTAATTTTAGCCATTCTGACAGGTGTGAGGTGGTACCTGGTATCTGGCAGTGGTTTTGATTTGTATTTCCCTGATGACGAGTGATGTTGAGCATTTTTTTCATGTGTTTGTTAGCCATTTGAAAACCTTCTTTGGAGAAATGTCTGTTCATGTGTTCTGCCCATTTCTTCACTGGATTATTTTTGGGAGGTTGAGTTTGATAAGTTATTTATAGACTTTGGATACTAGCCCTTTGTCTTATATGTCATTTGCAAATATCTTCTCCCATTCTGTAGGTTGTCTTTTTAGTTTTGTTGATTATTTCCCTTGGTGTACAGAAGCTTTTTTTCTTGATGAAGTGCCAATAGTTCTTTTTTGCTTTCATGTCCTTTGCCTCTGGAGATGTATCTGGTAAGAAGTTGCTGTGGCCAAGATCAAAGAAGTTGCTGCCTATGTTCTCCTCTAGCATTTTGATGGTTTCCTGTCTCACAGTTAGGCTTTTCATCCATTTTGAATTTATTTTTGTGTATGGTGTAAGAAAGTGGTCCAGTTTCATTCTTTTGCTTATTGCCATCCAATTTTCCCAACACCATTTGTTGGAGAGATTGTCTTCTTTCCATTGGATAGTCTTTCCTGATTTGTTGAAGATTAGCTACGCTATAGTTGTGGGTCCATTTCTGGGTTCTCTATTCTGATCCATTGATCTATGTGTCTGTTTTTGTGCCAGTACCATACTGTCTTGATGATTACAGCTTTGTAATATAGCTTGAAGTCTGGAATTGTTTTACTTTTCTTTTTCAACATGACTTTTTGATACTCAGGGTTTTTGTGGTTCCACACAAATTTTAGAATTGTTTGTTCTTGCTTTGTGACAAAATGCTGGTGGTATGTTGATAGGGATTGCATTGGATGTACAGATTGCTTTGGGTAGTTTAGACATTTTAACAATATTTGCTCTTCTAATCCATAAGCATGAAAGTTTTCTCCATTTCTTTGTTTCTTCTTCAATTTCTTTGAAATGATGTGATCCATGCAAGTGACTCACATGCTGTTTTTGTACTTGCAGGTTTTAAATCCATTCTACGTGTTCCAAGCCTTTACCCTAACTTTGTGGCTGTCTCAAGGTTACATAGAATACTCTGTGGCCATCATCATCTTGTCTATTATCTCCATTGTCTTAAGTGTGTATGATTTGCGACAGGTAAGAGCTAAAATCACAGTTGGGTTCTATTAAGCTTATGGTGCACAAAAAGCAAAGCCTATGGGTTTTCCACTGACAGCAAGGAGTAGCTTTGTGAAACTTAAGTCATAAAGCAAAAAAAACAAGGGCTTACTAAATGTGAGAACTCAGGAGGAGATCTTCAGAAATAGCAGGTAGATGTAAATGTCTTTGCAAACCCGGATTTATCGACTGAAGGCTGACCCGCATACAGTGTTCAGAAGGACTCCGAGGCTGTATCTGAGTATGGTGGGAAAGAATGCTTTGATGGATTAATGATGACAGCATACCTTTCCATCATTGTTCATCTCATAGCTATTTAAATTTTTTAAAATGTTTTAACTTATTTTTGAGACAGAGACAGAGCATGAACAGGGGAAGGTCAGAAAGAGAGGGAGACACAGAATCTGAAGCAAACTCCAGGCTCCGAGCTGTCAGCACAGAGCCCGACATGGGGCTTGAAGTCACAGACTGTGAGATCATGACCTGAGCTGAAGTCAGATGCTTAACCGACTGAGCCACCCAGGCGCCCCATCTTGTAGCGATTTAAAGTCTTCCTTTTTAAAAATAGTCTTCTTTTTTAAGTTTATTTATTTTGAGAGAGAGCAAGTGAGCATGAGCAGGGAAGGGGAAGAGAGAGGGGGAGAGAGAGAATTCCAATAAGGCAACATGGGTCTTGATCTCATGAAATGCTAGATCATGACCTGAGTTGAAATCAAGATTCAGACGCAGCTGACTGAGCCATCCAGGTGCCCCAAAATAATCAGTCTTCTAAATGAGATAGCAGTGCATTCTGAAATAGAATTTTGCTGAATATTACTTATAACTCCACAGTCCCTGCAAGTCTCAGCCCCCACAGTATCTTTCTAGAAAACGTTTGACTACTTTGCTTAAGAATCATCAGCCTGAAAATCAGGAGGCAACCCCAAAAACGATGTCTCACTGTATTTTCTGTATGTTTTTGAAAACTTGACTATGGAATTAGCTTTGTAGAGATGGGGCTGGGGGCTGGGCATTGTTACGGTACACTGTGTCAGCCTGTCAACTCTACTGCACTGTTGAAACTGCCTAGTCTCAAGTTTCATCCTTCATCTCCAGGGAAAAAAACTAAGATCCAGGGAGCTTGTTCCAAATCAGAGTTTGGTTTTGTGACAGAGTCAGAGCTTCTGGCTCCTCATAAAATGAAATTCTGCCACATGTGCGATATTTCCTTAGCATAAGGCACTTTCCAAAGTAGTGTCACAGCTGGGAATGAAAGTCAAACACAAGTGTTGAGAAGGGAGATGAGTTCTGGATGTCCACACAGTGAGCACTGGGCACAAGTCAGAAAGGCAGGCGTGGGGCCTTTACATAAGCCTAACTGAAAGGGAGCTTTCATTCCTATTCCATTTCAGTGGCTCAACAATATTAAATCTAATATCAGCTCGTTATCTGGTTTTAGATCCTACAAATTTTGAGTTATGAAGTCTTTGATGAGAAATGAAAGACAATAGATATGTAAAGAGTTAGGAAACAGGATCTAAAAATGAAAAGTTAGATGAATGGAGATACTTTGAGCTGGAGACCAGGCTACTAGGACTTTGTTTTGTTTCTGGTTTTCTGCCTTTTTAAAAAGTGAGTACCTAGGTGTGTTTTTTCACAAACTAATTTATATCACAAAGATGTGAAGAGTGACCAGCAACTTGCCTGGCTGCCGAGGCCTGGGGGAGAGTAACTGTCTTTCTGGTGAACTCTGGGCCTTTGAGCAAAAGCATGACCATAGACACCAAGACAATAAAGATCTGACTATTCTGCTGAGTCTCAATAGAAAAGTAGAGTGTCCTAAGCTTTTACCTTAGTCATTTGATAAAGGTATGTAATGTGAAGCCAGCAGATAGAATTTCTAGTTTCTGGGTTTTGAGAAATCTTTCCTTAATGGAATATCTGATTTGATACGTGCAATCCATTCATACACTTTCTGGCTTAAGTCACACATCAGTGAATACAGCCCTTCTCGCATGTCGTTCCTTCCACTGGGGCGACATCTACGCACAGTCACCCGGATATATCGTCATAAACCATCCAAGTGTTCTCAGGAAAAACACAGAACTCTCTGAGGCCTTTTGGGAGGGAGAACTTATCTAGTCAGATTGAAAACCTCCCCCTTACCTCTCCTGTTTGTGTTACTTGGTGCTGTTATAATCAGTTTCCTCATCTGTAGAAGGTGTGTATGTGTGTGGGCATGTGAGTGTGTGTTGGTGTTAGAGTTGAGCGAATTAAATGAAACAATCACTTTGAATACTTATATTTCTGGTACATAGTAGGCACTTAGTAAAATGTTAGTTCTTGTTATCATTGATATTGCTGTTGCTGTTTTTATTATTAAAAGTTAGGGAAAGTTGGCAAGGGACAGATGGGAGGGGGAGGGGGTACAGAGATTGAAGAGAACAGGAGGCAGCATGGGACCATCGGGACAGGGCTGGTAACAACCGCTGGTTCACTCATATGAGCCCGAGGACTCTGTTTTCCTTGGGCTCACTTTCCTCAGCTATATACATGGTGGAGGTTATACCCTACTTTTTTAGGTCTCACCATTTTAGGATTCTATCATTTTGCCAGGGCCACTGACAAGGAATGTAAAAAAGCCCTTGAAAACTTTAGAATGCTAGTAAGAAATTTTCTGGCCACTGGAAATCTGAGAGCATGTGCTGCAAACTGGAGTTAATTCCTATTGGACCCTAATAGTGTTCACTTGGACTTTAGTCCTAAACTACTCAAGTCAGGATGTGTATGAAGAATAGAAACCTGTCTAAATTACCCTAATCATCAAAGGGATATGTACTATAAATATGTACCAGTAGCTCATAGGACTGAAAGACATGAAGTACAGTGGACTTTAATGGAGCCTGTACCCATGAACTTGGGTTACTCTCTCCAGCCTCGTATTCCCTGACAAGCATGAAAGTAGTACACATATTTTGGGGCAAGCACTGCAACCCCCCTCCTCTTAGAACTCTGGCAGCCTGCAACTAGTTTGCTCTAGGTGGCTCTCTCTTTCCACTGGCACACATAGTTGGAACGGGGGTATCTGACCCAGCGGAAGCCAGTCCATCAGCAGGAATGATGCCCATATATCTTTTAGCCTGGGATCCAAGCCTAAGACTTGAAGCTATCTGTCATGCTCTGTCAGGAATGTGATCTGAAAAGTGATGCTAGGACCAGGGTGGCAACCCTTGATCCTTGTGTGTGGACAGCAGAGAAAAAAACTTGCACAAAGAACGAACCAAATACACAGAGACAGAGGTGAGCCATATGGAGCCCAGCAGAAAGGGAGAGGGCAGAGAGACAGAGACCGAATGAATAACCTACTCTTCATAGCATTTCCTGCTCTTGTTTGAAGCCCTTGGGAGCTCTGGCTTCACTTCCCACCTTAGGTTAGTGAGATGTCCCTGCATCTTCACAATTTCTCATCTGCTTAAACCAGTTTAACCAATTTCTGTTGCCTGTAATCAATGGGTCCTAAGTAAATGTGGTGTTACCACTTGATGTGTTACACCCCTTACAATATTTCCACATATTTCCCCTGACTTAAATACATACTTCCCATCTACATGTTTATGACAAATTTCAGTCTCTCCTCAAGTTCCTTTACACTATTTTTTTCATTTGGAACGTAGGTATAACTGTCTTTAAGGAAACAGAAAAGAAATATAGAGATTCCTGTGTGGGAGTTGGGAAGGGTTACAGAGAAAACAGGTTTGATTCAATACTCTAGAGGGCAATGTTTCAGTGAGAGAATTAGTCAAGATTCCTAAGCTCCTGACCCATTAAGTCAAAATATCCAAGGTAACAAGAGGAATCTGTGCTTTTTCACAGTTTCATAACAGGTGCTTGTCATGCATTCTGAAAGCTTAAGAGCTGTTGTTCCAGAGGAATCCACCAAAAGACAAATTCAAGCACTAAGATCCACAATACATATATTTATTTATTTATTTACTTATGTCATCATTAGCTAAATATATATTTCATTTTTTCTCCTCTATAAGATGCAGAGAAATACAAGTTTATGTGGAGATTTACTTATGTATTTATTTGTTTTAATAAAACAGGAACATACTTTGTACATTAATCTGGAACTTGCATTTGTCACTTTACAATAAATATAACGGCTATCTACCAAGTAAATAAATAATTCTAAATCACGTTTAAAAATAACGGTGTGAAATTCCATGGTATATCATAATTTGTTCAGCCATTCGTTTATTTCTAGAAAATAGGGGGCTTCCTTTCCAATTTTTGCCACCACAAGTATGCTGAATTACACACAACTACAATATAGATGTGTCCTTACATATGAGTGTTTGCATTTGTTTTTAGTAAAATAATCAAAAGCCAGGTTGTTGAATCTAAATGTATGTATATTTTGGATGTTAATAGATCCTGCAATATTTATTATTTTCTTAAATAAAATAACGGCAACATATGAGAGTATCCATTTCTCCAGATCCTCACCAGTGTTATATATTGATGTTTAAATTTTTTTTAGTCTAGTGTATTTTAAAAAAATTGTGTCCCAATGATGTTTTAATTTATATTCCACTAATTATTAGTGAGATTAGATACATTTTCCTCCAATAGATATATGCATTTTTGTTTTCTATTTATTGTCTCTTTATATCCATCATCCATGTGGAAAAGTTTTCTTTCTTAGTCTATCATTTTTCCTCTGACTTGACTTTTGTCAGATATTTTTTTTTTATTTATTTATTTATTTATTTATTTATTTTTGGGACAGAGAGAGACAGATCATGAACGGGGGAGGGGCAGAGAGAGAGGGAGACACAGAATCGGAAACAGGCTCCAGGCTCCGAGCCATCAGCCCAGAGCCTGACGCGGGGCTCGAACTCACGGACCGCGAGATCGTGACCTGGCTGAAGTCGGACGCTTAACCGACTGCGCCACCCAGGCGCCCCATGTCAGATATTTTAAAATGTGTGCAGTCAAATATGTTTCTCTTTTTCTGGGTTTCTGCCTTTCTTGTTTTGCTGCTCAAGTGCTCTTCTAAAAGTAGGCATGCTCTGTTCTATTTGTAATTTTCTCAATATTTATTTTAAAATCTTTAATGAATCTTAAATATTCAGGTTCTACATCTTAAAATCCCTACATGTCTTTGTTTAAAATAGTAACTGACCTGGGAACTTCACTTGATGGCAGAACTGCAAAAGCTTTAACAAGGAGACATTAATTCCATTAGCAGTTAATATTTGGGTTTTTTTTTCAAGTTTTATTGATTTATTTTGAGAGAGAGACAGTGCGAGGGGGGAGGGACAGAGAGAGAGAAATACAGAGAATCCCAAGCAGAGTCTAAGCTGTCAGCACAGAGCTTGATGGGGCACTTGAACCCACAAAACCGTGACATCATAACCTGAGCCGAAACCAAGAGTCAGACTGTTAACTGACTGAGCCACCCAGGTGCCCTTGCAGTTAATATTTGTTAACAAAAGCTTATCAGACCCAAACTCTAAGGGATCTTGTAACATTATACAAAATGGGCCAGTTGCCTGAAACTATTTTTGCAGTTTAAATCACAAATGCTCACCAATCAATATTTCTTTAGCACAATTTGTAACGGGCTCCCCCGGTCTGTGACAGATGTGCTTGTGTGGGGCATGGCAGCCTCTAAAATGATACGCATGTGGTTGTGGTGTCCTCCCACCACCTGAGACGGAGGGATGGGGACAATCAGGGAGGTGAAGTGACTTGCTCGGTAATCGTGGCTATAGATCCCAGCCCCGGGTTTCCTGATTCTACATCAAGTACTTCACACTGTCCCACGGAGCAAAATCTCAAAGAGACCTATGCATTTCCTTGCAGCAGTAAACGATTGATAATTTTATTACGAAAATATTTGGGAAAGGGGCTGCTAGAAATGGAAGGAGCATCTACTGTCATTTACAAATCATGCTAAAAATATAACAGCTTTTGAAAATTGCAAGAGGGGAGGTGTTTGCAGGAGTGGAATAAACTATCTTTCTGCATCTACTGTGGCCCCAAATCATGCAGCAAAGAGAGAGGCACCTTGCCTACGCCAAGAAACACCCTCGGCAGCCCCTCTCTAACAAGTTTGGTGTAGGTATGAGTGTAAATTGAGCTGGCACTCAACTGTATTTACACTGAGCCGTGTTGCATACTCTATTGCTGGCTCCACAGGCGGCCGCTAGAAATAGCACTGAGAGTATCTGACCCATGGTGCTTTGCCTTTAGCCATGACTGAGCTGGGCTCAAAAGACACCTGAGTTAGTGCCCTCATTACTCATCTCTGGAGGAAATCCAGCCACAGCAAACACAAGGACACACAGCAACAGATGCCGGAATAATAACAATATGCAAATTAGCCTTGGAAACTGATCCTGGTCCCACTAAACTGGGACTGGAGAAACCAGAGGGGGCCTAATGAAAATCAGGCAACGAGCTTCCAAATCACGGCAAGCATCATAGCACCTGATTTCTCCTAGCTGGTTGGTTGTCATAGAGACCTGTGTTTGTAGAGTTTCTGGGTACATTAGCTCAGAGAGGAGGCTTATATTATCCTTCTCCAGTGTTGTTGGGAGACGTGGAATAATTCAGTTCTATTAAGTAAATGCTTGCTGAGGGCCTACTATGTGACAGACTCCAGGGGTACATAGATGAGTGTTTGGCTCTTTGAACCACCTGCCTCACACAGGAGACCTGACAAGAAAACGCCTGTAATGGAATTGGTCATACACTAATACAGGCGGAAACACAGGGAGCAGAACAATGAATTCTTTCTGAGATGTTAGAGACTTATGGAGTGGAGGTGACGTTTGAGCCAGACTTTATTTTTTTTTTATTTTTATTTTTTTTATTTATTTTTGGACAGAGAGAGACAGAGCATGAACGGGGGAGGGGCAGAGAGAGAGGGAGACACAGAATCGGAAACAGGCTCCAGGCTCCGAGCCATCAGCCCAGAGCCTGACGCGGGGCTCGAACTCACGGACCGCGAGATCGTGACCTGCTGAAGTCGGACGCCTAACCGACTGCGCCACCCAGGCGCCCCTGAGCCAGACTTTATGTAAAGGATTAGGAGTTTGCTGGTAGAAAACCTGGGTGAGCATTCCAGGTAATAGTTTGAACGAAGGCATGGAAGCATGGCAGGTTTCGCAGAATGCTAAGCCTGATGAATAAATCCAGCTTGATGCCATAATGATTTTTGAGAGGGCATTTTGAACTTATACTTCACCACTTCCAAATGTGTTGATTATCATCCTCTTAAGCTAGGGTGAAATTCTCATGGCAGTGACTAGAAGAGTTTGCTAAGCAAGAAAGTAACTTAAAGAAATTTATAACAAAGGAAGGTTATTTATCTTCTTAAAGGAAAAAAGCTATTTTCAAACACTTTAGGGGAACATATTCATCAACAGAAAAGGCTTTAGAGTCAGATAAACCCAGGTTTTACTGTCAATCTTAATACTTAGTAAGTAAATGATTGAAGGCAAGTTACTTTAACATTTCCAAGACCCTGGTTTGTTTTTGTTTTTTGTTTCTTTTTGGTCATTTTATTTTGTTATATGTACATTGGAGACAATAACATCATCATAGGATTATTTTGAGGAGAAAAAAAATCAAGCAATACATTTCAAGTGCTTACAACAGTGCTTGGCACGTAGTAGTTGCTTACTGTTTTAAAGTGCCTAATAATAATACTGTGAGCCATTTATAAACCCCAGGTTATTTCTTCTATGAAGTCTTAGGGGCTTTGACTAAATCTCTGATATGCAAAACATATCCGTATCAGACATGTTGAGTTTTGAAGGAGCTTGAAAATGATTCAATTCAATGTCATTTGTTTACAGAAAGAACAAGTAACATAAAGTGAAATTTCTTATATACAGGTACATGGCTGGTTAGTGGGTAAACTTGACCCACGACTCAGGAGTCCTGAATGAATCCAGTGTTCTTGTCCCAGAACCACGGCTGACTTTCTCGCTATTACCCATCAGTAAAATGGATGCCCCAATAAGCAAGCCTCAGAAAGTCAAGTTAGGGCAATGACTATGTACCTAACGAACAGCAGTAGCATTTCTTCCATTCAGTTGTTCCAAATGATTGAAGTGTTGCCTTTCCTAAAAAAAAAATGGAGTAAATAAGAAATTGTTCTGTATAAATAGAAACACGAAATTTATTAATTTCTCTCAAGAGGAAAATTGTGTAATTGTGTGTAATGTTTATCTGGTGACATTGGCTACCTTAAAAATCATCAAGAGGGCAGATAAAAATAATTTACCCTATCATCTAAAAGGGAAAGTTTTATACTTGAATTAGGTTAAGCTATGTTTAAAGTACTGTTGACGGTATTCAGATCTCTTCCAGTTAGAAGTATCCAAGTAAGTGACGTCCATACAGAAGGAGGCAGTGCCTTCCAGGGATGCTTCTGCCAATGGCGTCGCCTACAGTCAGTGTATGGAACTGTGTGGACAATTTGCCCTCACTCCTCTGCCTTCCTGTCTCCTGAGTTATCCCAGTAGATGCTGCCTTCGCTTCTCCAGGCTGCTTCCATTTCCTCCACTTAGCCCAGGGTGGTATCTCAGTGAATTCCACCCTAAGCAAATCTTCCAAGGGGATGCATTAGACAAAACAATGCTGTTTTTCCAACAGCAACTTTCTTATTAATCATTAACCCTTGCTGAGCTCTTACCATCGTAATGAGTAATATCCAAAGGGATAACTAAGAGAAGCATTACTTAAATTTTGAAAACCCTCTAGAAGAGGTACTGTTAATATCTCCACTTTCAGATGAGGAAAAGGGAGTTAACTAAGCTGAATAATGCCTAAGGGGAAGCACTAGGGTTCTGGAGCATCATGGCTTCAGTCTCCAGACTGACCCAATAGGAAAATCCACCAGTTTGTAAAGGAGAGGATAAAATTCCACGTAAAATCAAAACATAACTCAAATATTCCCAGGCTTCTACAATGGAAAGATCAAATTCATTTTTGTTGTTTTATAGACAGGGAAACGGGTACCGAGAGGGAACCTAATCTGTTCATGGTCTTGTTCTTCCCTTGTGTCATCGTGCGCCCTTAAGAAGTACAACCTCGGGGACTTAGCGTTGGTCCTTGGGGACAGTGGTTGTGCATTATGTTTCCTGGAATTGAAATAGCACTAAACTAATTACCATATTTGTTGCTATAAGTCGGGGGTTGGCTGCGGTAGGAATTGGGGCAGGGAAGCAGAAACGCTAAAGTAGAGCGTGAGCCTTTGCCCAAGGAAGTTTTGCTGTGTGACAGGCTTGGTATTTACAGTATTGAGATCATGTGGTTTTCCGGTTATGGACTATCTGATACTTAAACGTTGACTTTGAATTGGTAGCAATCAGTGAAGCTGCACAACCTTGTGGAGGATCACAACAAAGTCCAGGTTACAGTCATGGTAAAGGACAAAGGTACGTGATATGTTCTGCCATCTTCAGCATCCTGATATTTCAGAGTGGAATCAGTCCCATTTGTTATCGATTATTAGTTGAGGAGAAAACCTCTTCTGATGAAACCCAGGACGGAGGCTAAAGTAAGGTAAATAAGACTTTTCAGATGACAAACTTAAGGAGGAAAGGTCAGGCAAACTCTGACCTGCTTTTCCAGGACCCAGACGGTGAGCACCTCACTGAATTTTGTACCCTGAGTACCTTGCATGCCTCCTCCTGATTGAACCATTTTGACCCAGTGTCTGAGTCGCTTCCAATTCCCTCTGCCTTCCCATATTTCACTCACTGGAATGTTACTGGGTAAGCTTTCTTGAGGCGTTTTGATTTCCCCAACTAATGATCCCAAACAGACCTTGAATTCTAACACTTCAATCTGTTATCCAGAATCCAGACCCGAAGAATGCTTGTAAATGGTATTTGCTCTGACTTACCCTGGGTTGGGGTGGCCATGGCTCTCTGTAAGGAGCAGGGAGTTGCAGCCCAGAGTAGCAGAAACTGGCTGGGTGGTTCATCCCAACAAGTGCTCTCCTCCCAGTGCTCATCCCAGTGCTCATCCCAAGTGCCCTCCTCAATGCCCATCACCCACTTTCCCCTCCTCTGCAACCCCCATCAACCCTCAGTTTGTTCTCAGTATTTAAGAGTCTCTTGTGGTTTGCCTCCCTCCCTCTCTGTACTTTTTAAAATTTTTTTCCCCTTCCCCCATTCTTTTTTTTTCTCAACGTTTTTTTTTTTTTTTTTTTTTTTTTTTTTTTTTATTTATTTTTGGACAGAGAGAGACAGAGCATGAACGGGGGAGGGGCAGAGAGAGAGGGAGACACAGAATCGGAAACAGGCTCCAGGCTCCGAGCCATCAGCCCAGAGCCTGACGCGGGGCTCGAACTCACGGACCGCGAGATCGTGACCTGGCTGAAGTCGGACGCTTAACCGACTGCGCCACCCAGGCGCCCCTCCCCTTCCCCCATTCTTAAGTAAAAACAGGAAAAGTTCAGCCAGTCACGGGAACTTTGTTGTGTAGGTTTGCAGAAGCTGGAATCCCATCTCTTGGTTCCTGGGGATACTCTTATTCTTCCAGGAAAAACTTCATTGCCATGTGATGCTATCCTGATTGATGGAAGCTGTGTGGTGACTGAAGGCATGCTCACAGGTAGGCCATTGCCATGGAGCTGCTTCTTTCCTGTCCAACATCTCGGCCAAGAACAAAGCAGATCAACATATCCTTACCTGCCTGATATTAAGATATTGAAAGATAGGTGAGGTAGACACGGCTAGGCTATTCATGCAGGTGAAGACTCCATAAATGCAAACGGGATAAAATGTATCCCGTTTATATAATGTATACCCGTAATATAAGAATCAAATAATAAATACAAAATTAGAAGAAAAGTCTAATATATGTGATTGGTTAATTTCCTGGTGCGTGGGGTGAATAAGATCGTTTGGTTCAGAGGACGGTGAGAGAATAGACTACTTGATGCACGATGTCTTCATAAACATGAGCATGGTTTACACACCTATCCAAACAGAACACAACCGGAAACCAACAACTCTTATAATTGGCAGGATGCAGAGATTTTATACAGCTCTGCTCTCTGTGGATGGAAAACGGAGCCCCAGTTTTTGTGGAAGAGTATTGAGTTGAACCTTCAGGAAAGTCAGTGTAACATTCTGTTCTTTAGAATTGTGTTTCCAGTTGATCCGACCAAGCAGAAAGCCAGTTTTCTTGTAACAACGTTTTGAACTGTCGTCCTTGCTCTCATTTGCGCTTTGTAAAGTTCACTTGAATTTGTGTAATTAGGAAGGCACTATTCAGAAAATATTCTTTAGGCAAAAACCAAAACACATGGGACATCATGATGAGAGAAGAAACTATACAACACAAAAATAGAAAGAATGTGTCTTTCGTGCTTACAAATTGTTGTGTTTTTCTGTTCCCAAGTTGCTAAAGACAGGAAAACACACACACACACACACACACACTTTTTTAATATCACCTAAATGTAAAGAGAATCATCGATTCCTAAATTGTTCAACACAAGCAGATTTCACATTAAAAATGGGTCTGCTTAATTTAAAATTGAGACAAGGAAATGTAGTAAACATAACTATGCTCGGTATCATTACAAAATGCCCCTTTAGTGTGTTGAAATCTAACTGCCTTATAATGATAGTGATGAGGATTTGCATACTGATGATATCTTTCATCTGGAATGTTGCCATAGCACCCCACGTGCAAACCTCATGCCCAAGAAAAACTGGCCTCCTAAACCAAAGACAGCAACTGTCTCACATTTCCCAGCAGCCTGCCAGTGAAGAATGGCTTCTCTCATTGGTGACAGAGCATGGCTGTGAGAAAAAAGGGAAGGAGAGATCGCAGTGTTTACTCCGCTGGGTCTACTGACTGGGGTGTTTGGTTCTTGCCTTACTTCTGAGGAAAACTCAGAGAAAGAAATGGTGGAGATGGCAAACAAAGCTGCCTTTCAATGTGCAAAACTGACCTAAAATGATCTTAAGCAGTGAGTGGCTTTTCTTAGGTCTACTTCTAGAAAAAGAAGGTCACCAGCATTAATATCTGTGTAAACTATGTACTGGTAAAAATCCGTTTTAGAGACAGACACATAAAACAGAAATATATTTCTTTCTCATTGTTTTCTTTGGAAAGATCTAAGGCCATCATACTCTAAATACTTTATTACATAGTCTACATAGATCTGCCCACTCACGTATACATTTGTAAAAAGGATCCTGATTGAACAATAAGATTATGCTTAGATTCCTGAAACTGCATATGTCTTCCTCGAGCATTTGTCCAAGAATGTGACTCAGGTTTTTTTTTTTGTTTGTTTGTTTGTTTGTTTTTTGTCCCATGTGCAAACCAGTCTTTCGTATATATAGAAGTCTTTATTTAGAAGAGAATTAGCAAATACTCCAAACATCTTTAGAGCAATGAATGTTTTAGAAATAATTTTTATATCTCACTTCATCATAGGATAAACAAATTAGGAATTATTATAATGCCCAATTTACAAATGAGGAAATGCACGTGAGAAGGGACCAGACTGCCCAGCTAGCCAGTATCAGGGCTGGAGGTGGTATTTTTTGCTCCCAGACGTGAGGGGCCACCAGAGTGAGGAGGAAGCAGATTCTAAGAGGGGTAGAGCTGACATTCCTTGTGCCTCCTCATCTTTTTCTCTCCACTGGGTAGTCCTGCCCATAACACACATCCATTGTAGGGTCTTCTTCATCCTCCTCTCCTTAGCCTCGTCCTACTGTCATAAGCTCAACTATGCAAGAAACGTAATCGTATAACTACACTTACTTTTTAATTTTTGCTCCAAATCTTGCCATCCTTGAAAGTAAGCAGTGTTGCAAAATATCTGGTCCAAGCCAGACAGTTGTCCCCACCAGTTGGCAGGTCTCCTGACTCAAGTCTGGCTACTTGAAGTTGTGCAAGGCACTGGGGAGGTGGGTCTGTCTAGGGCAGCCCTCCTTTCTGTTGCTTCCACTCTGCTCTGGGCTTGAGAAATGTCCCAAGCCTATCTCCCTGTAAAAAGAGGCCTACTGATGCCTCTTTCTCTGTTTCCACAAACTTCTAGGGTCTTTCCTTACCTTACTTTTGTGCCGGCCCCTTCTCTCAAGTACACACAACATCTAAGCTTCCTTTGGATTTTCTTCCAACTCCCAATCTAGGGATTTTTATGTAGCTAGAAAAGTAGTGGAGGGAAGGCAGGTGAACGGGAAAACTTTGTTCTTATTCTCATGTAGTCTTTAAAATTCATGGTCAAACTTACAAATGATGTGTAAAACCCAGAAGCCAGCTATCAACTTCTCTATCCTTTCTGCCTCTGGAGACAATGGGCTCCTTCAAGATCTAGCTCCTCATAAAGTGGTCAAGAGGCAAAAGGGGGATATTATGGGGGAAATTATGTTAATGCCTGGAAACTTTCTTTTGGCACAAAAGCTAATTTTTCTTATTTCTTATATGTATTAGGCACTATGCTAATATTTTACGTATATTATTTCATTCAACCTATGAATCTATAAGGTGGGAGAATCTGAGGGCCAGAAAGGATAAGTAATTGGTCTAAAGTCACACAGCTTAAAAGTGGTAGAGTTGCTATTTGGATTCATTTGTTCATTCATTCATTCATTCATTCCACAAATGTATATTAGCTCCTATTCCAGAATGCTCTACTATGTGCTAGGGATACAACAGTGAACAAGGCAGATAGTAATCTGTCTTCATAGAGGTGATGTTCTAGTGGGGACAAAGAAAACATGAAAATAGGTAAATGACATAAATTTCCAATGCTTATAAATTCTATGAAGAAGTGAAAACACTCAAACCCAGGCCTTTTGACCTGGGAGCCCATGCTTGAAACTACTGCTCCCTCATTCTCTTAGAGGTGATTATGGCAGAGAGTGGCAGGATTCATTCACTCTGCCACAATCCCATCCTTCTCCCTCTACTCACAGAATCAGCGATGTATTTGAAACGTGTGTGTGTGGTGGGGGGGAAGTATGCAGAGATCCCAGTTGGGTACACAGAAATTTTCCTAAGTGGTGATTTCCCATTTACATCCTGTCCGACAAGCTTATAATGAGTTAATAAGTCTTTTCCCTCTTCCTTTTTCCTTTCCTCCAGTCTCTCACTTCTCCTTTTCTTTCAGTTATTCATTTGCCTATCCACTTATTCAGTAAAGGTTCAGAAATGCCTCCTCTGTGCCAGGCACTATGTTGTGTGCTGGAGTCACCAAGACAAATGAGAGATGGCCACTGCCCTTACACAGCTCACAGTCTAATGGCCCCAGAAGTAGAAACAAAGAAGGGCATGGCATTTCAAACACTGCTTCCATGCAGAGGCACTGGCTCACTGGGGACAAGGGAGAGAATCCTGCTTCACAGCACCAGGACTTCCGGGTCCTAGAAGCCAGGTGAAGTGGATGATGAATGTTTTTCCTTGTGAAACACTCTCCGGGCTACTTAGAATTTCATAGATTTGTAGGCAAATTGTCCTTTCTTGAGATTCCAAGAAAGGCCAAGCATGAGGCTCCTTAATATGTGAGTAGTGTAAAAGAGACTTGAAAGTCATTTCTGTGTAAAATCATATCTGATTTGAATGTTATCTTTGGAACATTATCTCCAAATGGCTTCCATCCCTGGTTGATTGAATGTCTGCCTGCCACGAATGTCATTGGTTGTGTGTGCAGAAACTATCCACTAATATTAGTCTATGAATATATAATGGATTAATATTCAGTGATTCATAGGCATAAAAACATTAGAAATCATCTCTAAGTATCTGCTTTCACAAAGGTAGATTTCAAAACAATGTGGTATGATGATTTGGAGATTTGTCAAAATGTCCTATCCCTTTTCCAAAGCCACTTAGACTACAAGTGGTAAATCCAAACAAAGGATAAATATCAAACAAAGGCTAAATATCATAATTTTTAAAGACAGTGAGTTAGGGACAATGCCTGGCTAAAGGAATTTCCTGAGATTTTTCAAGATCACTAATAAAAATTGTATGGCTTCTTGCACCTTAGGATATAAAAAAATGCACCATGTAGAAAACTGGTTGTTGAAAAACCAATCATAGGAAAACCTGGGCAGTTGTTTTTATTCAGTTCATCCAGGCATTCAGCAAAAATAAGTCTTTTCAACCTATCACATACCAGCAAGGAAAATGAGGAATATACAAAGTTATATATGTCAAAGTCCTTGCCACCAGTTATTACTTAGGAGAGATAGAACCTAGATTTTGTAACTATAATCAATAGAATACTATTTCCAAATTAGAAATATGACATGTTATTTTGCTAATTGAACATTTAGCAAAAGACTGATGGAATTTTAAATTCATTCTAATGCTTTTTAAATCTGGGAGTGAGGAAGTTATTAGCACTTTTATTTTTATCTCTGAAATGTATCCTTTTGAACTCTGAGCTAATTTTCTTTGTATCTTAAATACCCTGTCTTCCCACCATCAGGGGAAGTAGAGGAATGGTATCATCTAAGAATACATATATATATATGTATAACAGGATATGCAAGTGGCTTAGATTAGCTGGAGTGTGTAGGAAAAAGAGCCAGTAATGCTCAGATTGTGGTGGCTTTGAAAATCTACCAAAAGAGTTTGCACTTGAGACCCCTCCAAAACTTACCCTATGTATCTCTTCATCCGGCTATTTACCTATATTCTTTACCAGATCTTTTAACAAACTGGTAAATGTATTTCCCTGAGATCTATAAGCTGCTCTAGCAAATTAATTGAACCCAAGAAGGGGATTATGGGAACCTCGGATTTATTAGTCAGAAGCACAGTTGACAATGTGGGTTTGCAATTAGCATCTGAGGTGGCATGGGAGCAGTCCTGTGGGACTGAGTCCTTAACCTGTGGGATCTGATGCTATATCTAGAATTGAATTGAATTGAATTGAGTTGAATTGAATTGAATTGTAGGACAACCATCTAGTGTCACGGAATTGCTCGTTGTGGGAAAATCCCCATCCATACAGCATCAAGAGTGTGTGAGTGCAGTAGTAGCCTCATAGCAAAGGAGACACATAGGAGGAAGGACTGGAGGTCTTTTCCAACTCAAGAGGTCAAGGCATATTGTGGGTGAGATACTTTTTCATAAAAAAGAAATATTAGTTCTACCATAGACTCAAATTATTATTATTAAAATGGTTTTCATGTCAAGGAGCCAATTATAGGTAATCCATTGGTAAGGCAGCCACCACTAGATAGTGATTGCTAGTGAAGCCCTTGGGACCCAAACGCAAGAGTCCAAGAGTTACTTGGTGAGACATACTCATGGAGAAAAGCAGTTAGGAATTGGGGAATCAGACCATGAGAGAGCAGAGCACGGGAAGAGGAGGAATCAAAGGTGATTCCGAGACTGTAAACCTGTCACTCAGCAAAAGGATGATACCACAAAGAAAAAGTCAGGAGGATGTTTAGTGGTAAAAATATTAGTACGGAGGTGCCTGGATGGCTCAGTCAGTTAAGCATCCGACTATTGATTGTGGCTCAGATCATGATCTCCCGGTTTGTGAGTTCAAGGCCTGCATTGGGCTTTCAGCGCAGAGCCTGTTTGGGATTCTCTCTCTCCTTCTCTCTCTGACCCCCCCCCCACTCTGTCTCTCAAAAATAAATAAAATAAAAATTAAACAAAATAGTATGGATTTTAGGTATGTGGACTTAGGGATGCTAGTGGGATATCCAGGTTGGGATGAACAGCCCACCATTGGGAAACATAGAACAAAAGCACAGGAGAGAGGAAATGAAGATTAGACATTATCGATCTAGCTATTTAATTAATTGTTAATTAACACTTTAATTGTTAATTAATTATGTATTAATGAGAATGGAGCTGAGATCATCCAGAAAGAAAAAAGAGAGGCCCTGTCTTGTTATATTGGTTTTTATCTTTCACTGCAAGCTCCACAAAGATCATGAAGAACATTTAAGAGGTTTTATGAAGGCATAATTTCTCATTCATCTCTGTACTTCTAGGACGGCTTACCTCTACCCTTACACTCAATGTCCCAAACATTCTCAACCATTTTTAGTGCCAAGGGCACAGAATGATCTTTCACTTCTTCCAAGAACAATTTCCTTTCCTCCTTGATCTAGTTGGCCTCATTTCCTTTTGAGTTGTCATTTATTAGTTGTTCTGGAAATGTTTCCTGGTCCTCTGGGTTAGATCTTCAGATCACCCAGTAATACTACCAAAATCCTTACTTTATTGTACTTTAATCATTTATTTACTGCTACTTACTGGCTTGACTCCCTGGGCTTTCTGAGGGAGGGATTTCTGTTTTGTTCATTATTTTAAGCACCTAGAACAGTGCCTGGCACAAAATAAGCACTTAAAAATATTTGTCAAGTGAATGGATGAATGGGTTGATAAATAAATGAGAGGCAAATAACAATAGCTATATACTTGCTTTATAGCTCCTTAATTACCTAGCATAAATTTGGGCTTAAAGAACACTTGAGGGGACAATTAGGTGACAACTATCTTTGTTAAAATGGCCTGCTTTTTAAATTACGGCAGCAAACCATGCAGACCAGGTATGGAAAATATAGGTGGACCTTAAATAAATATGTAAAATATAACCAAGTACACCACTGCTTGCATCGCCAGCATCCTTGAGAAATCATCTGACCCAGGAAATGGGCATTAAGACCTGAATAGCTATGGTTTGTATACTGTCTCAAAACTGTCAGGCACCAGCTCTAAATACCTGAGTTCACACAGAATCAACAAAACACAATCTTCTTTAGGAGAAAGCATACCTGTCACAAAGACGCCACTGCCCCATACGGAGAACACCGTGGCCTGGAAATCCCACAGCTTGGAGGACTATCGGAAACATGTCCTTTTCTGCGGGACAGAAGTTATCCAGGTCAAGCCGTCTGGGCAGGGGCCAGTGAGAGCAGTTGTTTTGCAAACAGGTTAGTAGATTCCACTTTTGTAAATGTAGTCCCTGCTTAGAGGTGGGGGAGTTGGATTGGGGAAATTAGGTTTAGGATTATGGAGTTTGCCACCTTCTGGTAATAACAGTCATACTTGTTTCTAGTCAGATCCTTATTTATTCTAAGTTGCCACCATTTCCAACCTCACTGGTTCATTGTTAAAACCCTTGTCTAAGATGAAATACATCGATGATACAGAGATGAAATACATTGCCTCAAAGGCAAGACTGTGTTCTTGTTTGTTTGTTTTTTATGTCCCCAGGCTTCTTTCCTTTTCCCTCTATACCAACTCTAAGTGATTCCCAAGAAAAAAGTTCCAACCATTATCACCTGAGGACTTTCTCCTTTCAAACTGCTGCTTGCTGGGATATTTCCAGGTCCCTGCTGGATGCCTCCCTCTGGGTTCCCTACAGACACTTCAAAGTCAAGGCATCGAAAGGACTTATCCTCCTCTTTCTGTCGACAGCATCACCATCTAGCCGGTCTGTCCACATCACCTTTAGCTTCCCACTTTCTCCCGTACCAAGTAGGACACCACATCCTGTCAATTCTACAAATACCTCCTGAGTCTTGTCTCCCTTTCCTTCATCCCTAGGACAGTTGGTGTTTTGTCCAGGCCTTTCATCATCTCCTGTCTAACCATTGCAACAGAAATATTCTCTTGACTGTTCCCTTTCAGCTTTTGCCTCAAATACTTTGCCTTGTCTTTTGTTCCACCTCCCCTTGGATCTGCTACCAAGTCATATTTCTAAAGCAGAATTTGAAGCAGTTTACACACACCATGCTCAAAAAGTTTTCAAGACTACTAATCTTACTCCCGGTCTTTCACAGGACATCACACAGACAACACTACCCCTGACCTGTGTTTCTGCCAGCCACATATGCACAGATCCAAAACCCACCTTGAACTTTGTTGTCTCTATGTGTTAGCCTATGATTCAATTGTTCTACCTGATTTTTTTTAAATTAAAAATATCAAGTTTTGCTTCAAAGGGGTCAGTGGGCATGAGCTTATGAATGGAAATCATGGGAACCACCTTATCTGAGCTTGTAAAATGCTGAGGCAACAAGTTAGAGAAAACTCTGCTCTTTTTCTCCAAAGCCTACAAAGCCATGTTTGAGGAGACTATATGTTTACCAAGCAGTGGGATTAAGGCGTGTTTCATACAACAGTGGTTCATATCTAGTAGCCCCCCTTTTGTTGCCAATAACTTAGATTTTAATGAAGATCTACTAAGTGCTATGCCCTGAGGGCTAAAGAAAAAAATTAGGAGACATTCCTTACCCTTAAAGAGGATTGTGGTCTGGTGCAGGAAACAGTGTGGAGTTAGAGCTAACTAAACACAGAGCAATGATAGATGTCACATGATTAAGTGTTACAGGGACCCCAAAGAGGGGGAGAAATTATTTTTGATAGGAAGTGTGGGAGTAGAACTCTGAAAATATTTATTTGATGAGGCGGCATTTTGAGCCAAGCCTGATAGGATGGGAAAGATTTAGCCAGTCCTAGCAGAAAGCTAAAAAAACATGCTAATCTATTTCTGCAAAACACAAAAGAAGGACTGCCTTGGAGTTTTCTGAGAGCAGTGAGCAGTAAAGAGATAAGTCTAGCAACACAGGAGTATACTGAGGGTTGACAGGATCTGGAATGCCGTGCCTAGAAATTTTAACTTTATTGCAAAAAATCAGGGGTTCTGGAAGGTGTTTGGGCATAAGAATGACATGATCAGAGGTATATGTGTTTAAGAAATTACTTGTTTTGTGCTTTCCTTTTGTCTTCATTTTCTATTATTTTCAACACATACTTGAGCTTTAATGTCTTCTCTTAGCAGCTCGTCTTCTCTGGTGACTCTGTCTGTCAGTCCTCAGTCTTCTTTTCCTCAATCTTATGCATGAGTGAGGAGCTTCACTGTGTGAGCCATTGTAGCACTGACTTCCAGAGCAAGAGAAATTGAACAAGGTTAAGTGAATACCACTTATTGTTCCTAGTGACTTGTAGGGATAATAAATGTAAATATAGTTTGCAGTGATGTCTTCATCCCATATTCAGATGACACTATTAACCAATCCTTAATTCAATGCAAATCATTTTGGGTGTCGTGGTAAACTGTATTAAAGGAACTTACTCCACCTGTGATTACCTTCATGCAGGTTACAATACTGCCAAAGGGGACTTGGTGAGATCCATCCTCTATCCCCGACCTCTGAACTTCAAGCTATACAATGATGCCTTCAAGTTTATAGTGTTCCTGGCCTTCCTTGGCATTGTGGGTTTCTTCTATGCCCTTGGTGTATATATGTACCATGGAGTAAGTACTGGGGGTAAGGCTTTTTAATGACATAGCTTTTTCAAGGATCCTCACCTAACTCAAAAGGGTTGGATAAGGTTCTCTCTTAGCCCCATCATTCTGTGGATCAGTTCTGTCCAATAGAACTTTCTTAGATGATGGAACTATTCTATACCTACATGGTCCAATTTGGTAGCCCTTAACCACATGTGCTTATTGAACACTTGAACTGTGGCTAGTGTGACCAAGGAAATGAATTTTCAGTTTTACTTCATTTTAATTATTTTTAATTAATTTAAGTAATTTAGTGATTTGATTATTTAGTTAATTTAAATTCAAGTCGCCATATGTAGCTAGTGAAAATTGTATTGGATGGCACAGCTATGAAAAGTTGCAAAGTTCATGACTTCTTTCACCACTTGGATGCGAATGAGAGGTTACTTCATGTGTGGCATTGGTAATACCGAAGCCCAAACATCCTCAGAGGAAATAGGTGTTTCTCAAGTCTGATAGAATGGAGAGGATTTAGTCAATCAGATCAGGGAGGAGAAAGGGCATGCTAGTTGGAGTGAGAAAAGGACAAAGGAAGAAATGCAGATGGGTCTTCTGGAACCAGCAAGCAACTGAGAGATTAAGTCTAGCAAGGTAAAATGGGTCACATTGAAGGGGATCTTGAATGCCGTGCTTAGAAATTTGGATTATTTGAGAATGCTGAGATATTTGAGTGTGTACATTGTCTAAGGCATACCCAACATACCATGTACCCAGTGAGTTTTTCTATGTTTTGTTAGGTTCTAAAATAGAACTGGCTGTCCACTTTTACAGAACTATATGCTGCACGGATCCCCACTTCCTTTTAAACTTCATAGTGGTCTGGTTTTGGTTTGTTTGAGCATTTCTCTTAACAGTTGTGATGGCTGAAGGAAGGGTTCTCACAAATGACCTCTGAGGTCCTTTCTGGTCCTGAGAGTGTGATTCTTTTGTGAACTGTGTAATCTCTTCTTTAAGACATACTGGGATGTTAGCAATGTGGGCTCATTGGGAAGAAGAAAAAAAATGTAAATAAAAGGGTCCAAACATAGGTATGAAACTGGGTATGGGTGACTTAATTACAATACCCAAATTTAGTGCATTCTATGTGTGTGTTGTCGGGGAGAGGGGTAAATATCTCGTCACAGAGTGACGAGAATTTCCAGGCAATGTTCACTCTCGTACTTGAGCTCTGGGTAGTCATTTCAGTCTGATATAAGCCTTCAGGCAGCATTTCTAGGTCAGGCAAAGGCAAAGGAGGCCAGGACATATTGGCACCCCTAGAAGGGACCCTGGAAAGAGCTGGGCAGACTGTTAAAGCAAGTGGGACTGGAACTTGAGGCACTGTGCCAGTTTCATCTGGGGAGCAGGAGCACTGAGCAGGAAAACAAGCAAAAGGCCCTCTTCTGTGGACCAGGAAGCACCCACAGTGATTCGGAATGAAGATTTCCCGGGTAGAACTCAACATCTAATACACACCAAAGCAGCTATACTAACTGTAGACCCCACCTTCTTGTGGGTCATAACCTGTGACCCTGCTGGCTTCCTCCATCTGTACTGTCTCAGGAATAGACAAAGCTGAGTCCTCAGTGTCAACACTTTGTGGCTGTGGTTGGGAAAAACAGAGAACGCTGGATTTTGTGACAATCTGAGATTGGACCAATGATGTATCTAGCAGCCTTTGATATTGAACTTGAATCTGTATTTCCAGTACTCAGAAGAGGACTTTAGTGGCTAAAATTACGGTTAATTTCATAAAAATCTAGGGTAAGGCCATTAATTTCTAGAGAAGGTGAAAAATAAAACAAGCCATGCTGTGATTTGATCTAAGCCCTATTCTTTTTTTTTTTTTTAAATTTTTTTTTTTTTCAACGTTTTTTTTTTATTTTTTTTTATTTTTGGGACAGAGAGAGAGCATGAACGGGGGAGGGGCAGAGAGAGAGGGAGACACAGAATCGGAAACAGGCTCCAGGCTCCGAGCCATCAGCCCAGAGCCCGACGCGGGGCTCGAACTCACGGACCGCGAGATCGTGACCTGGCTGAAGTCGGACGCTTAACCGACTGCGCCACCCAGGCGCCCCAATCTAAGCCCTATTCTTATCAGCCATGTGAAGTTCTGTGGACCCGCCTGGGATCTTGACTCTATGAGAATTGACTGGATACTATAAGACACTGGTCACATATTTGTGGCCCCCGAGTGGGACAGCCTAGGGTTCAGATCCTCACCATTTAACTAGCAGATGGCTTGGGGAAGTTATTTTAATATTTTAAGCCTTGGTTTCTTTATCTGTTAAATGGAGAAAATAACAGTGTTTACATCCTAAGGTTGTTGTGAGGAGTAACTAAATCATTTATGTAGCCTAATCCAGCTCTCGCCCCAGAATGTGTGCAGTGAGAACAAGCTATTTTTACTACGGACTTTCCTTTAGCAGACTCTTGGTCATCATTTTTATCAGGTTACCATTCATTTAATAGTTCCTGTGTCAGAAACTGTGCTAGGCTCTATATCTAGAGATGAATAAGATGAACTTGCAAAGGACTTCAAAGATGTATAAGCCAAGCTGCTGCACCCAAGCGGTTTGGAAGCGACTGGGGGAGATTTATAACCCAACTGTCAAGCCCGTGTGTGAAATGTTACAACTCAAAAATGGTCTCAGTGCCTGGGGAGTCTAAGAGGGTGTGTTATGATGAGCAGAGGAAGGATGGTACTCTGGGTGGAGGGAATACCAAGCAAAGAGAAACAGAGTCAAAAAGGGCAGGGTGGACATAGAAAAAGGATCAGAGTTTCTTTTGTGCACAATGGGAGACAACTTGTCTGTTCCTTAAGCACACCCAAGAGATCTCTCAGCCCCACAGAGAGAGCAGCTCTCTTTAAATATTTTGAGCTTCTAGAACTCTTGGAGTGCTGCAGGAGATGGTGCTAGAAAGGGTGCCGCCCTGTGCTGCTAGGCTAACTTCCATGTCCCTCCCTCCCTAGGTTTCTCCAAGAGACACGGCAACCATGGCCCTGCTTCTCCTCACCGTGACTGTCCCTCCTGTGCTACCAGCTGCCCTGACCACAGGAATCGTGTATGCACAAAAGAGGCTGAAGAAAAAGAAAATCTTCTGTATTTCTCCACAGAGAATCAATATGTGTGGACAAATAAACCTCGTGTGCTTTGACAAAGTATGATCTAAACTTTCCTGATTGGAGGTTGATTTCAAGGCAGAGCAGAGCTGGGAAAGGCCTCCAACTGAATGCCTGGTTCACTGCTCTCATTTTACATATAGGAACACTGAGGCCAGAGAAGGTCACACAGTGGGCTAGTGTGAGACCATGCTCTACAAGCCCACTGTACAGAGTCCTAAGGAAGTGGATTAACTATATCACATCATAAATTTCTTCCCTATGAAATTTAATATTTTTTGCCCGTATTGGGTTTCAAAACAATCTCTTATTGTAATAACTTCTATGACTGACTGGCTTTTTCAGGCAAAAAAATTTGTGAGGAACATTTCTGTTCCCTGAAATACTTTGTCCTGTGTTTAATTGAAAATATTCCATTTTTCTCCTCTGTTTCTTTTAAGGAAAGGGAGGGAGGGGACAGTGCCTGTGTTAATGCACTCAGCCCCTCCTTTCTCCTTTGAGCCCTAGGTTATCAGGACTCAGGACTAGAAGAATGTTGTCCTGTAACTGTTTAGGGTTCTGGAGGTAGCAGGGGAGAAGTATGTCCAAATGGGAAGGATTGCTGCTCTGGGACAGGTCTAAAACCTCTTTCTGTGACTCTCCTGTGGGGGTCCTGTGTCCCTGGAGGGACCTCAGCCTCATCCACCTGCTGTTCCGATCCTGCCCTCTGCTTGGGCAGGCCAATTTAATTGTTGTAACACAGTGGGCCTGGCTGGTCCCTCCAAGTCTTCACTTTGTTTGTATTAGAATAATTAATTAAGGCTTTGACACTTTTTAATTAACCTACCTTGGCCAAGAGTCCCATTAATAAGAGGGTCCTTGCTCTGGAGAAGCTCGTGACTTAGCTGAGGAAGCAGGTACAATGGAAGTGTAAACCATGATAATGCAGTGAAATGCATGCTCAAAGAGGCATGGAAAAGCGTCGAAGTTAAGTTACCTGCCATGGATGGGAGGTCACCGCTGAGCCGTGGCTTTGGTTGTTAGAATGGGCTCAGAGATGAGCAGTTCAGAAGCACAGGGATGTCATGGCCTGTGGCATGTGGGTGTGGCTACAACAGGGCCTGTGTGGTAGGGAATGTAGCTGGAGAGGAAGAGCCCAATTGCTCAGGGCCTGATGTGTCAAGCTAAGAAGTGGGGCCTTGTGAAGGAGAATGGGAGCCGTACCATTTTTTTAAAAGACGATCAAAGACATTTTTATAGGTGTGTTTTGTTTATTCCATCGAGGGTAATTGGTGAGAAGGAACAAAAGGGAGGTAGGACTGAGACAGGAAGCTATCTAGGGAAGACTGAAGAGATGGGTCATTGTCCTAAGCAAGGAGGGCAAGAATGGAGAGTATAAGACAAACTGGAGAGACACCATGAGTAGACTTGACAAGTCTTGGCTCCACACTGGAAGCAGCTCAGCCCTAAAATTAGTTCCATTCTATTCTGCCTGAGTTTCCTCTGGCAAAGAAAACCCTCAATCACCACTCCTCAAGTTAACCACTAGGGTTAACAGTAGCTTCTTTTAGTTCCACGGCCTTGGAAGTTTTCTGGTAAGGATTCCCATTATTTACCCAGCAGCCTCACTGGTGCCTGTAATATAAGAGGGAGATTTATAAAGTTAGGTTCGTTACATATTTGTCTTTTCCTAAAACTAATTTTTCCAGTTGTTCATTTTACGTCTCATACAAAGCTTTTCCCCTCCACGTCCTCATGTGCTCCTTTGCTAGACCAACTGAGGAACTGCTCCTCGGCACGCTTGGCCAAACCCCAGTGGCATGACAACATGTCATAGTGCAAAAAACACTGGGTTGGGAATCGGCAAAATGAGAAATCAAGAGAAATTTGAACTCCAATGATCTCTCGGTGCCTTTCCAGCTTGTACATTGTAAAACTCTACCAATATGGTGTTGGAATGAAGCACCCCACAATTAATCGAGGTCCCCCTCTACTTTTATTTCCACTTAGAAGACATTCACCATGTGCTTCTTATTCCCATATATTTCTAGTTTATGTTGGTCTGTTATAAGTTCTCTAAAACAGTTCTCTCTTTTCTATTCAGCTTAGCCCAAGCCTGGGCTAGTATTTATGCTAAGAAGTTGGCTTTTTCTGTCTTATTCCCTTTACAACTGTAACTATAATTTAGTTTTCTTTCTGTTCATGGCTAGTTTTATAGTATAAGAATCATTTTCACATAGAGAAATGACACGGTCCCATTTCTGTTTGCTGCCATCTAATCTCTGTTTTCATGTTCAAAATATTGATGTGTAAAAATATAATCTGATCATCAGGGAAACATTTCAGTTTGCATTAAGCTGCTAACTCTTTTTGAAATGGAATAACTCAAGAGGATTTGGAATCTAAACACACAGGTTGGAACCCTCATAAAATGCAGGAGGGAAATGAAGCAAATAGGTTTTTTTCTATTGTTCTTCAAGGAGTAATTCATGCAAAGCTTGTTAGCTTTCTGTGAAGCCCAAATAAATTAATGAAACAAAGAATCCTTCATTCTTTAATTGGAAGTCCAGTATGGGTTTTGTCTTTCTGCATGCTTTGCAAAATTTATTTAACATTTGTCATCTAGAGGGAGATTCTAGATGGGCCAGATTCTGGTTCTTTCTCTCCAACCTGCAAGCCACTGGACCTTGAGGTTGCTCCTTTAACTTCTAACCTGAGAATGTCCCTTCCCTATTTAGTCGATTGTAAGAATTAGAAACATCGTAAGCACTTCATCATAAAGCATTATGCCAATTTAATGTGCTCTAATGAAAGAAATGTCATTTGATAGGAAGCTAGAAAATTCAGTGTCTTTTACAGAAATGACTGTAAAAAGAATGATGACAGAGACCTGGGTGTCAGTATTGAAAAGGGATACACCCCAGCACTTGGGAATGTTCTGCTCAGCCTTGACAGCGCTGAAATAGCGGGAGCCACATGGTTACTCTGACTGGGTGTTGGCCTCTTGCATAAAGACACCGGGGTCTGTAATTAATGGTGGGCTATGAAGCAATAAGCAAATTCAAAGTGCTGTCATAGTACGTAGTTCCATGTTGCTTTCTTTGTTACATTATGTGATAAATACTCTCCCATAATATAGCAAATCAAATCTCCCAACCATTTTCCTCTTGACAATTCTAACAATAAAACCCATTCATGGGCATTAATGAGTATTTATTATTAGCACTTCATTTCTCTCTAAATTTTCAAAGCCCTTTATCAACATTTCATTATCAAATCTGGACAGTCATCATGTCACCCATATTTTAAAAAATTGCTGTGAGCCAGATGGCAGACTATGAACTAATCAGTCTTAAAAAGAAAGAAAAATTCTGAACTCTGCTTTAGAAAGATAGCAGGTGCCAACTATAAAGTCAAACTCGTACTGGTCTTTATTGGATTTCCGTTCACTAAATGCTTCTCGTTTAACAACAGCAAGTGCAAAAATAAACACACAAAAGCAAAACACTAACATTTGATTGTAATGATTAGTATCTAGAATCATTTCATTATCGACACAGTCTTTTCAGGAATCATTTGTCACCTGCTGAATTCTTCCTTCAGGTACCCTTCTCTGATTTAAAACTTAATGCTTGCAAGAGTGCCTGAGTGGCTTAGTTGGTTAAGCATCTGACTGGCTCATGTCATGATCTCACAGTTTGAGCCCAGCATCAAGCTCACTGCTGTCAGCACGGAGTCTGCTTTGGATCCTCTGTTTCCCTCTCTCTCTGCCCCCCCAACTCAAGACATGCACACATGCTCGCTCTCTCTGTTAAAAATAAACATTAAAAACATATTTTAAAAAATAATAAAAAAAAACAAAATTTAATGCTTACAAACAAGGACTTTGGACAACTAGATCTACCTTAATGTTTTGGGAGGTTGGGTTTTGTTTAAATCATGATATAACCAAAAGTTCTAAATCTTATGCTAATACCAATTCTAACTTCTTCCAGACTGGCACTCTTACGGAAGATGGGCTGGACCTCTGGGGGACTGTCCCTACTGCTGACAACTGGTAAGCACTTCAGTGAAGATGGGATGTAGGATTGGTGTAGCTACCTTGGTTCTATTCAAGTCCGTCCTTCTGGTGTCCCAATTATTCTAACTTGTTAAATTAAATGGGTTCTAAGTTCAGAGTCAGATGGGGAAAATAGGCCTTCAAACTCCACATGAAAAAATAGAACAAACTGGATAAGTAAGAAGCTGAATGAATAAAAAAGAGGAGCAAAGAGTGAAATCATAAGTGTACTTAATTAAAAACCACAAAGATTTGCTGGTGGTTATTGGACTGGGCGGGGTGGGGGGAGGAGTCCAGAAAAGAAGAGTTCCCTCCCTTCCCTCATGTAGCTCACATCTCATGGGATTGAAAGACACAGATGCATTCATCTTCTACGCATAATACAGTCCATGGAAAGAGCTATGATTAAGGCACACATATCAGAAGAGAGAAGAAAAAATAATAATGATTGTTTGATATAATACACAGTCTTGGATTTTGGAATAACATAGCGAATAAAAGGTCGAAATTAATTTTGGAAATGAACAGAATGAGGAAAAACGCCTGACAAAGATAGCACTTGAGATAGAATGTTAAAGGGTATATGGCTACCATTTTTACAGACACAGGTGAAAAGCTGGCCACAGGAGAGGGGAGAACAATCACAGAGATGCTACCCCAGAATGGATAGTGAGGAGAGGGCCCTTGCTCCCCTTCCTCACAGGGCTGAGATCTGCCCTCTCGGTCTAAGTACAAGATGCCTTGACTCTTCAGCTCTAGATATCCCCCCTTGGCTCTAAACAGTGGTTGAGCCTCTGTCATTGAGTCATGCAGGGGCTCTCCAGCACAGTGATGGGGCCAAACACAGCTCTGGCACGAGATAACAGCAGACAGGCAGTGCGATGTTGCAGAAAATACTTGGGTTCAACCCTACTCATGTGGTTCAGCTCCTGGTTGCTCAGATGGCCGGGCCAAGCTTTTGTCCGGGCAGGCACTGCTTTGTCTTCTATTGGCCAGACCAGTGAAAGGGGAATAGGATGCTTAGGGTTTTCACCCCTCCTCTCTTTTCCTTTCCCCAAATGCTCAGGTTTTCGGGGTGTAGAAACCACTGTCTACAATTCTCATTTGGCTATTAGATGGGAAACGAGAATGGTAAACTGTACCAGTCTACCATCATAAAGGAAAATGAGACGCTGGATATCTATGCCAGGAGTTTCTAGAAATAGGGCAAAGGACTGAGTCATGAGAAATATTTCAGAGTCCAGGTGTGCTTTTCTTTTATTTTAAAATTTTTTAAAGTTTATTTTTGAGAGAGAGAGAGAGCATGAGTGGGGGAGGAGTGGAGAGAGAGGGAGACAGATTCTGAAGCAGGCTGCAGGTTCTGAGCTTACTGTCACCTTAGGCACTGACCTCAAGTAACCTGACAGAAGTCTCTGTGATTATATCCAGGCACTTAGACTTTATCATACGGGGCATGAGGAGCTCTGGAAGGATTTAAACATAAAGGTTAAGCATTATTGAAACTCTGTGTTGGCAAGATTTAAGGGGCAGAGTGTGTAAAATGATTTTGTTGAAGACTTTCATTTCTTAATCATCTTCTCTCCCAGTTTTCAGGAAGTGAATAGCTTTGCCTCAGGCAAGGCTTTGCCATGGGGCCCGCTGTGTGCTGCCATGGCCAGCTGCCACTCTCTGATCCTTCTCAATGGGACCATCCAAGGAGACCCACTGGACCTCAAAATGTTTGAGGGCACTGCCTGGGTAAGATGATAGTTTCTTGTTTTGGCTAAATGAGAAAAACTTGAAGAAATCCTTACTGAAAGTGGAAAAGTTTTTTAACTTTGGTTGAAGCTCAGAGAAGATTTGTAACAACGTTGAAGGAAGGTTCGACTCTACCTGAATTTCCCAGTATCTGCTCCCAAGAACTCTGTTAATGAGTGCAGTTTGAAATAAGGTTCCGTGATCAAATCGTTTGGGAACCTGCTGTTTTAAGAAAGTAAAATTGATTTCTTGACTACCAGATTTCTTTAGTATACTGTGGTGCATTGTGAATATTCAAGAAGGAATAGGATAAGCAGCATTTTCCAAACCTTCTTGACCACAAAACCTTGACAGGCCAAAACATGGTACATTCTCTGTAACACTCACAGAGAAACAGTGGTCTAAAGCAGTGCTATTCAGTATAGTAGCCACTAGCCGGCGACATGTGGTTATCGAGTACTTAAAATTTGGCTATGCAACCAAGGACTGAATTTTCAATTTTATTCACTTTAATCAATTTAAATATAAATGGCCACATGTGGCTGGTAGCTACTGTATTAGACAGTATAGGTCTAGATACTAGCCTGAAGGTTTCCCAGTCCAACTGGATCAATTTTTTGAGCTGAGTGTGAACAGTTGAAGGGTATAAACCCATTCTCGTGGCTGTCATGACATGGTGAGCAGACCTCTCGACCCCATCACTTTCTAGCTGTGTGACCCCAAATCCAGAACCAAGATTCTGAGTCTGTTACCTCAGGTGTGCGTTGGTGATAATAATGCCTCACTCACCGACTTGTGGTAAGCACTGATCCTATGAGCCTACAGGGGCTGCTTGCATTGTAAAGTGCCCACCAAGTGAAAAGCATTCATTCATTCAGGCAGTCACTATTTAGTTAATTACGTTACTCTGCTCTCCAAAAACCCAAACCAAAACAAAACACGTTTTCAAGCTACTGACAATGATATCTTAACTACAGGACAGCATTTAAACAGAATGTTAAAGGAACGAAAACACATGACTGCAGGGACATGAAATACACCTCACAAAAAGGCAAATTTATAGATGTATAGATTTATAGTGGGGGGAGGGGCACCTGAGTGGCTCAGTGGGTTACGTGTCCGATTCTTGGTTTTGACTCAGGTCATGAACTCACGGGTTCATGAGTTCAAGCCCCGACTTGGGCGCTCCACTGGCAGTGTGGAGCCTGCTTGGGATTCCCTCTCCCTCTCTCTCTCCGCCCCTCCCCCCCACACTGTTTCTATCTAAAAATAAATAAACTTATTAAAAAGTTTTTAAAAAGTGTGTACTGGCAAAAATGTAGCTTTCTAGAAGCCAAAATAATAAAAGAGGAAACCTGGTAAACATGGAAATTTTTGATAGCAGCAAGCTAAAATTTAAGCATTTGCTGTGGAGAAATCTTCTACTTAAACACAAAGGGATAATCACTTTCCTGGATCTTAACGGAGAGGAATCAGTGTAATTATTACACATTGTCCTCACCGGCATCCTTCACGTAGACACAATGATGAGCTGCTTAGGGTCATTCTTACTATATGTGACTTTGATCCTGGTTCTGACGGTGGCTCTTCTCCATCGAGGGGTGTTGGTCTATTTGTACACATGACATACAAGTTGGGGTCTTGTGCAGGAACATAAATTGCTAGGATTAGCTCTGTAAGAACTGTCTTTAAGAGCAGTGTTATCCACCCCAAGCAAAGTATGGAAGTGCAAAATGATTTGCAGAATTTAAAGCTAGGTGAGAAACTTTCAGTCTCGAATTAAATATCCTTTGGTGGATAGGAAACTGTCATGAAACATAAGGAGGAGGGAAAATATCCTTGTAGACCCCAATAATTTTAGTGCTACAAGGGATGTCAGAATATTTTTCAGAAGAAATTTGGGGAGAAATGGAGGCATTGTCCCCAACGTTAAACAGGTAAGTGATGGAGCAGAGGCCAAATGTCTCCTATTTTCTGATTTGTATATCTGACTGCCTTTCCTATATTTTAGGTTAATATTGGTTTCTCAAATGGTGTAACTTATACTGTTGCAACCTCCAAAGAATGCAAACTGTTTTCAAATATGCTTTCTAATTTGCCAGCAGCTAACTTGTTAACTCTCTAGCTAACCAATTAGGCTAGTAACGTAGATACAGAATAAGAATTAATCCCAGGTTTATCTCAAGACCCAATCCTAACTCAACTGAGGGCTAATGTGCTCAGCTATATTAAATTCTCATCCAATTGCTAGTCATACCATTCAGGAAGAGCCATTGGCTTGTAGCCGGCATTTCTTCCATCAATTACCACTTAAACTGTAGTCACAATATTTCTGGCTTTTTGACATTCTCCAAGGTCCTTAATAACACAACAGAAATTTGACAATGATGGTATTCAGATAATTAGCCTACAAGAGAAAATATGTGGAAGGGGCTTTGAAAAGTTTCAAGTGCTATGCAAATGAGAGGTATTTCTTTCTTACTATTTTGCTCTAAGGAATCTTGTGAATGTTTTCATTTTGAAACAGATAATGGAAGATTGTGATGCAGACTACCGCACATTTGGGATGCCAGGTTCAAACATAATAATAAAGCCAGGACCGAAAGCCAGTTGGGTATGACTTGCTTTTTCAAATCAGACAGCTCTTTCTCCTTGAAACTAACAGTGTCCATAGTTGGTTTGCTCGTCCCTTCATTCCTGAATCTATTTTTAAATTTATTCATGAACCTGTCTTATGCTAGAGCACTGCTCTAGGTGCTAAGGGATAGAGTGATTTCAGAGCTAGATGTGTGGGGCTCTGTGTTGGAGGAGTACAGAGGCTGGTAGAAAAATCCATATAGGTGCAAATCAGTGCAATACCCTGTGCCGACTGCTATAATAAAGGCTGAAGAAAGAGCTGCAGGCGTTCAGAGGTGAGAGTGAATACTATTTATGAGAGAGAAGTGCCACAGAGGAAGGGACCTGTGAACTTGGCCTGGAAGATGATTAGGATTTTTCCAGGCAATCAAAGGGAAAGGCCTTGCAGAACCAGACAACTTGATGAGGGAATCGCCGTCGAGGCAGACAGAAAAGTATCAATGTTGTGACAAACATACCACTTCATGACGTCCCTGGGTTCATTGCAGAGCAAGTCCTATTTGTTGGTGTGCATCTGTGAAATTTCACAAGCATCTTAAGCTCCCCTTTGTTGGTGCTGTCTCAGAGTCCCGTGGAAGCCATAGCCATCTTGCGCCAGTTTCCATTTTCCTCAAGCCTGCAGAGGATGTCTGTGGTCGCTCAGGTGGCAGGGGAGGATCACTTCCATGTGTACATGAAGGGTGCCCCGGAGATGCTGGCCAAGTTCTGCAAGTCTGAAACAGGTACTAATTGACCCTGTTCTCTCTTTCAGGAGGTAAAAATGTTTTAGAAGCCCAAACACACAAAGCACACAAGACTAAATGAATGTGGAAGTGATTGTTTTCTCAGTGAGTGAGAAGTGGGCCCAGGAGATCTGATAAGACAGAAGTGATCATTTCAAGGCCATGAGGCAGAGAGTAAATATCTGGCTTTGATCCATCCAGAAAAGTCCAACCACAATGGGGTATCAGGGAAGGAGATATGAAGCAAACATCAGGAGCCAGAACAGGAAGCTACGTAAGGGTGAGCGAACCAGGAACGTGTGAAGGGAATAATGGGACAGGTCTGGGCCCTGCACTCAGCCTGCAGCTGGGGCGCTCCACCTGACACCTCTGGGGGCTGGCACCATGTAAGGGCCTCGTGCCGGTCAATGGAAGGAGAATACAGACAAGATAAATCTTTCACACACACACAAAGTAATTAGAGCAAATTAGACGGTATTAGAGCAATGCAATTGATCATTTTCACAGCAATTTCATCTTTCTGGGCCAGATTTTGAGCTGATTTGTATTGTCTCTTTGTCTTACAAACATATGCACTCTCTAAGCGGCAGCCCAGATTTGTAAGGATATTGTTGCATTCAAATGAGTTCATTTGGATAAAATTGGCCTTTTTCTCCTGATTTTCATCTACATTCTCCCTATGATTGCTGATAGCCATCAACTTGTGCACACAATTTTAGATTTGGCAAATGATTGCTTTAACTTCTCCCTCTACTTAGAGCCTTTTTTACCTTAGAAGCGGCCCCTTTTTCTGACTTTGATCTTCCGCAGAACTCCCATGACCTCTAACACTCTATCCCTCTATCCCTCTATCCCTCACAGACTGATGGACTGGCCTATATTTTGCTATACATTTTTTTTTTCAGTCTCACAGATGCAAGTGAGTATCTTCTTGAAATTTTAACTGGTGATTATTGCCCTTGTTCCCTGGTAAGGGTTTGGGCCTGTCACTTCTCACCTCTCGTCCTTCTGGTAGCCCAATTCTTATTTGTCCTGACCTCAGATCTTTGACATATGCTAATAACGTCAGTGATTTCTCCCCCTGTATTTAGGAAATAGAGAGCTAGGAGATGCCTTGATCCCCACCTTCTGGATCATTTTAGAATTACAGGAAGCTTGAGCTGAATGGGGACACTGAGGTCCACACCCTCTCATTCTATGGATGGGAAAATTGAGGAGCCAGAAGAGAGACCTACCAAGCCCAAGGTCAGAGAGCTAGTTGGCAGTAGAGTGGATACTAGAAATCAAGTGTTTTGCTACCTAAGCCACTACACTTCCATTACACTGTTCTTTTTAATGCTCTTCTAGGCATCCTATGAGCCATAAAGATTTCACAAATATTGTAATATTGGTAATGACTACCATGTCAAAATACACAAACAGCATTGTGTCGTCTGTCCTCTATAGCAGGGATTGCAAACTTTTTTGCAAAGAGCTGGGTGGAAAATAACTTTGGTTTTGCAGGCCACATGGTGTCTGTCTCAACTGCTCAACCCTGCCATTGTGACCCCAAACCCGACATAGATGATAAACAAATGGACATGGTTGCATTTCAATAAAACTTTATTTACAAAAACAAGCAATGGACCAGATTTGGCCTTTAGTTTGCTGACCCCTGATCCAGAGGATCAGCTGTTTTCATTTTATCCTTGTAGACATAGTCGTGAGGTCTAACCTTATTAAAGCCAGCCAGTGGAGTTGACACCCAGGGGATGAGCGGCGCATCCTTGGCATTCATTTCTGTCAGAATAATAAGAGCACCCTAATGAAGTTGTGGCTTTTAGCCAGAGCTGTAGTTTTTCTATTAAAATATTTTTTTTTTTTGGAATTTTAAAACAAGGTACAGTGGATCCCAGAGTCTTGCTCAGGAGGTGGGCAGTCTTCAGTGTGACCTTACCTTTACCTCTTTCCTCTCACCTGACAGTACCCAAGAATTTCCCACAGGAACTCAGGAAATACACAATACAAGGCTTCCGTGTCATTGCTTTTGCCCATAAAGGCTTGAAGATGAAGAAGCTTTCAGAAGTAGAGAATTTAGCCAGGTAAGGAAGTCAGATATCGACACTAGAGCAGGCTCTGTGTGTGTGAAATAAATGAATGTTGGAGATGGACAGAAGGACAGCTCCAATCACGAGGAAGCCTCCTGGAGATGGAAAGTCGTCTCATCCAATCTCCTAACTTGGAGCCGGGCAACCGTAAGCCACACTGGGGAAGACTGGTTGGAGGTAGAACAAAGATGGTAGTCCAGATCTCTTGACTCCCAGCTGTCAGTGAGCTATCTCTGCCCGGCAGTCCATCATCCAATCAAAAATAACCAACACTCCTTCAATCTTGGAACATTATGTGGCTGACTGGCTTGGGGGTCCCATGTACAAACGGGTTGAGAAGGAGAGAGTGGGCGCTGTGACACACTGACCTCCAGTATGCTTTAAACCTGGTTTCAGACCTGGAGATGTAGTGAGTCTAAGTTGAGTTATATGAAATAGGATTCAGTATTCTTAATTACATTAATGGATAAGATGTCCTCTTTAGAGTATAATCTGCAGTTTCTTTTCTCTTTTAATGTTTCTCAGTTTTTAAAGGTCATTTTTGAATTGTCTAAGACAAAGGAGTAGTGAAATACTGCGGAACACTGAATAACAAACTACGCATTATCTTCGATGTAGTGTTGCTGATAGAGAAACCCTCACTTATATACAATTAGCACCTTCACATAAGATGTGGATATCCTTGGTTCAATGTTACTGTTTACAAGCTATGTCCATGTGTTCTACTAGAATCTTTGTCCCTTCCTTGCACTGTGTCTATTTCCCTCGTCTCTCAAGTGTAGGATTGGATGATCTTTAAGGAGCCTTTCAGCCATGACATTTTAATCTTCTAAATAGAATCAGAAAGCTCATTTTGAAATCAATGAAATAAATTATGGCACTCTCAGATTTAACATTAAAGGTGTTAGCTATTCTTGAGCGAGCACGAAGACCCATAACACACAGGATTTTGTAATTTCTCAAGGCAAAAATTTTAATAACAAAAGCTAAGGTTATGTGTGAAGAAAAAATTCATGTAGTTTGACAAGGAATATTGCCACCACCCAGCTGCCACACACTAATGTAGCTGTGATGTTCTCATTTAAAAGTCACTGATGAGTAGACATTATTATAAATATAACAGAATAAGAAAGTGATGATCAAATGTGCTAGATTTCCAATCATCTCAGATTTTCCCAGAGATTATCAGGATCCTATTATGCTTCTTAAAATTTCGCTACTATTTTCAAACAGAGTAAGGGAAAAGTGTTTTCAGGTTTTTTTTAGAATCAAATTATATTTGCAAAGTTTTCGAATCAGAAAGATCAAAAACTTCTTTAAAAACTGGTGTGTCATAAAAGGGAAGTAGAAGAGTTTCTTTCTGTCTCTCTCTCTCTCTCTTTTTTTTTTTTTTGGAAAAAAATAAAACACCCACACTAACAAACAGAAGAAATACTTTGTCAAAATTCTCCCTTTCATTGGTTTAGCAAATTTCTATTGAGTTTGAGGGTGCACGAGATACTCTTTAAGGCACTGAAGATTCTGAAGTGAGACAATCTTTGCCCTCAGAAGCTTATATCCTAATTGGGAAAGATAGATAATTATACCATTTTACATGGAGTGATCAGGGAAAGTCCTCTGAAGAGGTGCCATTTGAACAGAGATATGGCATGAGGATATCCAGAAGAAGAGTATTGCAGGCAGTCAGAAGAGTGAGTGCAAGGGCCCTGACACAGGGATTTGCCGGGAATGTTGCAAGGTAGCAAGAGGCCCTAGTGCTTGAATTGGTGGAAAAGGGAAGAGTCCTCAAATAGAGACCAAAACTGGAAGAAACTGGTGGGACGATTCTGTGTTTTAGTTCTGGCTAATGGGAAAATATGAATCCAATGTATAATAGACAGCTATGAAGTTAAATGATAGAAATTTAACACATTCTGTATTTAGGTAGGTCTTTCATAATATTCTCTGAGATCACTGAGGCAGGATTCATATCTGATAATCTGAGTACTCAGCAAGTGCCCAATACAAGGTCTAAAACAGAGTGATTGGTGAGTGGACTTTTGAATGAAAGATGGAGTAACTTGTTCTGTACTCCAGAGAGAAGTTTCCTCACTGTGTTCCCATCTAAGTTTGAGTAATATTTTTCATCAAGAAATCCAACTCTGCTCTTTCTCTTGAAGAAGGTTTACTGACTGCGTGTTTATTTCTTCTATCTCCCAAGTCCTACCAGCATGATAGAAAAGAAATAACATCAAAGAAAACTAGAAAGGTGATTAAGTGCAGACAGGAGATTTCTATCATTTCTGTAAGATGAAAAATAGGTGGGGGGCGGTGAATGGAGTCTGAATCAGTAGGGATGGAAGAAGTGTGGTCTACGCCATGACAGAGAGAGAGATGGCGAGAGGGAAGTTGCTCCACCCTGTAGAGCCTGACAGGCAGAGACTCAGCTCTATCACGTACTGTGGAAGGTAGACGTGGGACAGGACTGAACATGGGAGATTGTACCCAACAAGGTTAGGTCCCTAGGTCTCCAGCTCCTCCTGCAATCTTAACTCCTCCCTGGGCAGAAAAAGGAACAATGCGAGATTCAGAAAGAGATCTTGGCCCCCCACGTTGACTTTTTAAACAGTCACCTGAGATTTATTCCATTCCTGAGGTGAGTTCCTATAAAATGAGTGTAACCCAGTTAGACTCCAAGCTTCCAATTTCAAATTCTGATAACTTTTTGAAGGCTTAGCTGATATCATATATTTTCTGGAAGTTACAGATGGAGGTTGAAAGGAATGATTCCATATTCAACTGTGACCGTAGTATCCCGTACACTTACTAAATGCCTAACTAAACTGATTACCAGGTCACAAAAAAGCTCTTTGAAATTAAAAACAAAATATGTGTGATTAACAAAAATTTTAAAAACCAGAAGAGTTGATAGATAAACACATTCTTTTAAAAAATGGAGTTTAAAAATGGAAGAAGTTGCTAAAAGATATAAAAGTGGTTGCCTCTGGGAAGGAGAGGGGGTGAATAGGGGTGGAGACAGGGACTATTGGTTTTCATCATAAGCTTTTGGGTTCTTTTTTATTTTTAAAACATATGCATGCGTTACATTGATAAAATTTAGAAAAAGTTTTTTAAGGAAGAAATAAATTCAACCATCAAGACTCCGTAAATAAGCTTTAATATTTTCTCCTGAATCCCAAGAGAGAAGGTGGAGTCAGACTTGACATTTCTGGGGCTTCTCATAATGGAGAATCGCTTGAAAAAAGAAAGCAAGCCAGTCTTGAAGGAACTGCATGAAGCCTGCATCAGGACCGTGATGATTACTGGTGTGTACTTCTGGAGGCCTGACACGTTCAAAATATCCCAGGCGTCAGAAAAAGACCATGTGAGCTAAGTGGGTTCATGTGGCTGAGGCAGAAGGAAAAATACTTAGCTGTTATGTGTTACTGTTCTTTGACTCCTTTTCTTGCGGCACAAGTGCAGCAGCCCCAAGATGACTGTGAGATTTGGTAGCAGAGACCATACTTCATTCTCTTTGTCTAATGCCCCTTCTCCCTACTTGGGCTTGGTCCAGAGTTAATAGGCTCACAGTAAATGTTTAAACACAAGAACGGATATGTGCTCATCCAGAACCCCCGTGAGACGTCTGTGTAAAGTGTGTAAAATTCTACTTAGCTGTCCTTCAGGGCTGTAGGGCAGGCATAGCATATGCTGATCCAGTCCACGCATGGCCCAGCCCTCAGTGTTCTAGTCTCTGTTTGACTGCAATCCAGATCCCCAAAATGGTTGCATGCGATCAGAGTGGGCCCGTGTTATCTTCACCACTTGGGGCTCTCAGTCTTGTGAGGGTTCATCAAAAAGCATGTAACCATTTCCTTATTCATCCTTGCATGTTTTGGAAATATTCAATGTTGAAGACATGATGCCATTGTGGCAGGGAGATGCAGACATTGTTTTTGACCACTAGAGACAGACAGGCTTGGGCAAGAGGGACAGACAAATGGTTATCAAATAAGGCCAAAAGTGGGAAATGCCCCACAAAGAGCACCAATATTGGGGTATGCCCACTTAGAGGAGGCAGAGCTCAATTTGAGCTGCTGAGAGATTTACACAGAAAGCAAGCTGACTCTCTTTGTCATCTAGGTGACAACCTTCAAACAGCGATTACTGTGGCAAAGAATTCTGAAATGATTCCTGGAGGAAGCCAAGTGATCCTTGTTGAAGCCAATGAACCAGAAGATTTTGTTCCTGCCTCTGTGACTTGGCAGCTGGTTGAGAACCAGGAGAATGGACCAGAGAAGAATGTGAGCAAATGTTAGAAGGCCCCTTGGTGGCCTGGGCTGATGGCATTCAGCCCTGGCCTGGGCAGCCTTCTCTGGGCGTTAGAAGTCACCAAAGTCAAAACCCTTCACAGCTGGAGGTTCTGAAGTTTGCAAAGCATTTAGCATTTCCACTAGCACTTCTCGCCCTGGCTGCATGAAGAAATCACCTGGAAGAGTTTTAAAGCTTCCAGTGCCAAGGTTTTACTGGTGAAATCCAAATCTCTGGGTTGGGAGCTGGCATCAGCCCATGATTCCAATATGGCTGGGAACTTATGTCCATATTTCCCATTTGACTCTCATAGTTGGCCTATACAGTTGACAAACTGTTCAATTCACAAATGTGAAAACTGAGGTCCAACAAGGTAAACTTGCCCAAGACACACCACTGGCAAGTTGCAGAGCAGGAAATCAAATTTAGGTCTGTTTGATAGCACCCAGATCCATGGGCATTTACTTATTTTTTTAAAGACTTTTCAGAAGTACTTTTTCTTTAAGTTAAAAAAAAATTTTAATGTTTATTTTGTGAGAATGAGAGAGAAACAGATTGCAAGCTGAGGAAGGGCGGAGAGAGAGGAAGACAGAATCTGAAGCAGGCTCCAGGCTCTGAGCTGTCAGCACAGAGTCCGACGCGGGGCTCAAACTCACTAACTGTGAGATCATGACCTGAGCTGAAGTTGGACGCTTGACCCACTGAGCCACCCAGGAGCCCCCAGATCCATGGCCATTTAGATGGTGCTGTGTTCGTGACGTTAAGTTAGCAAGTGTCAAGCTTTTCGAGATAGCAAGTTTCCTGTGCTTTTGTGAAAAAAATGGGCTGCAGCCTGACATTCCATCATTAAATGTGGCACCTCTGCCTGTCTGAATTCCAGATGGTTCTCCGGGTGATAAATTACAAAAATGCTCCCTTCCTTCAGGCTGACCAGCCCTTTGGATTGTTAAATGTAGAGTAGACCTTGTACAGTATACAAACTGCACAACTGTACAGTGACCCTACCCCTACTTGGCTCAAACCCCATCATATTGGCTGTAAAAGATGACAGCTCTATCTGTACTTTCAGCAGATTTCTGGTGCTTTATATCCTTGCAAACTCACTTGCTTCTGTGTCGATGCATGTTGCCTCCATTTCACTGTGTGATAAAAATCAGGTCTTCACTAATTTTTAACAGTCCACTCACACTACCCACTCACTAATTTAATACCTTTACTGAAGTTTTGGCCATCGCTGGGTAGTCTGGTTCCCTCCCACCACACTTTCCCTATCCAACTTTCTGTTGAAAGCAGAAGGAATTCTTTCCTTGCCTCATGTGGAATGCTTTAAGCATATTTTTGTTGGCTATTTTGCAGTTGGGAGAAGGGGCGTGGAAAGAGAGGGGTGTATCTCCTTGCCTCCCAATTCAGAATATCAAGATGAATTTCTAGTGAAAAGAATGTTCTCACCTTCTATGCTATTTGAACTCAGAGTTCTACACTAATGTAAGGACCCCTGAGAAATGTTGCATGAAAAAGCACGATCAGCTGTCAACACTGTGAGTGCATGTGCGTTCATCGGGTGCTCTCTCTTGGGGCTGAGCCAGGTAGAGCAAGATTGCAGTGATGGGAGCATATTGACAAGTGGAGGGCAGGAGAGAAAGAGCCGGTGCAATGGAACATAGGGCATGGAAGAGGAGTGGAACACCATGAAGGAACATGTTGCCTGTTGAGGTGGGGAGAAGGTAGGTGCTATAAGGAGCTAGGCTCTGAAGAAAGAGTCTGCCTATTTTACAAGGAAGAAATTGGAGAATGATTGGTGAGTGAATGACTGGTAAAAGATCTTAGGAAATAAAAGCATGAAGAGGAGAGGAAAGAGGAGGGAAGAATGTTTTCTACTCTTCCTTGGAATCACTAACGGGTACCTCGGAAGGATTTCCTCAGCAGATTGACATACATGTATTAACTCCTAGGACATGATCCTGAACATTGTGTTGTCAATGTCTCATATGTTCATATAATTTGGGAAGGACATTTTGAGTGTCTTCTTCATCGGAGTCTAGGTTCCATGGACAAATTGCACATTATGCATTTGCTGGCCCTCACACTATTGCATAACTTGAATACACTTCCTTCCATAAAACATAGGAAAGCAGAGACATTCTTTAAGAGCCCATGTGGAAACAATGCCCTTTTGAATTTAGGAAACCTGCGTTAACATTGGGAACAGTTCGGTGCCTGATGGAGCAAGAGGGAGCTGTTACCATTTTGCAATGAGTGGGAAATCCTACCAAGTGATATTTCAGCATTTCAACAGCTTGCTTCCAAAAGTAAGTACTGGTGAAATGAAGTGTTTTGTTTTGCTCTCAAATTATTGAGGCAAAAAAAAAAAAAAAAAAAAAAAAAAGAAGAGAATAGTGAAGGTGATGATCAGTGAGGTTGTCTCAGATTTGGGGAAAAAACACCCCCAAAGGTGCTCCTTCAGAAGTTCCCCAGCCCTACCTGATCCTGCACATGCACATAACCCCCTCTTCAGAGTCTGAGCTCTGGTACAGCTCTTCACCCCCCCATGGCCAGCCCAATCCCAGTCTCCCTCCTCCTTTCCCTCCCCAGCAGGGAGGACCTCCAAATAGTTCCAAATGTGCTGCCTGTTTTGTGGGTCAGCCTCTCTCTGAAAGCCACCAACTCATGTCAGGTTGAGCTCTATTCCCCTTCCTGTCTGGATTCTTAAATTACAGCAGCAGGAAACAAAGACCCCGTGGTTTATTTTCAAAATCATTTGTTATCTTGTCCTCTGTGTGTCTATTTAAAAATAGTGCTGTGCAGGGTTGTGCTGTCAGTGTGAAGGAGATAAGTGGAGCACAAGCTGAGGGCAAGCAACCATCTGTTAGCAGTTTCTTGAAAATTCTGTCACCTTAACAGACAAGACCATTGAATCTAGACCCCAGAGGTTTCTAGAAAGCTCTAGTGCAGTACCTAATTGAGGAGATGGGGAAGCTGAGACTCAGAGAGTTGAGGTCCCTTGTCTAAGCTTTGGCCAGCTAGTGGGACCAGAGCTGAGAATGAAACGTTGGTCTCCACTCCTCACCTATCACTTTTCCTCTATCTATGCTGCAATTGTGGTGATAGTGTTTAGTAGAAAGAACTGTATTTCCTTAAGCATTTTTGTCCCATATACTCTGCTGCTTTTCAGCTATTATTAACTAGAGCTTATCCCATCTCAGAAAAATGGCCAGGAAAAAAGTCATAAAGTTGTGATGGGAGATGAAAGTGAAAGTTAAATATTAAAGCATTGAGTCCCCTTTCTCCCTGTCCTGATATTTGGGCTAACGACACACCACCTATTGCTATATTCAAAGAGTGGCTGGGAATGACTTTCAGGGCGGTTCTTTTTTTAGAAAAGTGTCCTTGGGGGCTCCTGGGTGGCTCAGGTGGTTAAGTGTCCAACTCTTGATTTTGGTTTAGGTCATGATCTCGTGGTTCATAAGATCGAGTCCCATGGTGGGTCCATGCTCACAGCAGAGAGCCTACTTGGGATTCTCTTTCTCTCTCTCTCTCTCTTCCCTCTCTGCCCCTCCCCTGCTCTCTCTCTGTCCCTTTCTCTCTAAATAAATAAACAAACTTTAAAAATTAAAAAAAAGTGTTCTTCATCCTAATCTTATTGCAGTAGTTGTTTTTCTCTTTAGATCCTGGTGAATGGAACCATTTTTGCAAGAATGTCTCCTGGGCAGAAATCTAGTCTTATTGAAGAATTTCAGAAATTAAAGTAGGTATTATTGCACGAAAGGAGAGTGTATTCATTATCTATTGCTGCGTAACAAATTAGCCCCACATTTAGTGGCTTAGAATAACACCACTTATTATTTTACATTCCAACGGGTCAGAAAGCCAGGTGTGCTGAGCTGAGTCTTCCGGCTCAGGCCTCTCACAAGGCTGAAGCTGCGTGTTAGGCAGGACTGCCGCTACCTCAGTGCTGGAGGAGGAGGTACCCGCCACCGACCTCCCTCACGTGCTGTTGGCAGGATTTAGTTCCCTGTAGCTGTTGGACAGAAGCCACCCTCTGCTCTTTGCTACATGGATCATTTCATAAGGCAGCTCATAGTGTGGTAGCTAGCATCCACAAGAGTGATCAAAAGAGAGAAGGAGAGAGATCACCATTTTTTATATCTTCATCTCAGAAGAGACATCGCATCACTTTTGCTGTATTCTCTAATAGAGCACTAATGCTCTAATACAGCACAGTATTCTCTAATAAGAGGCACTTCACTGAGTCTAGCCCACACCCAGGGAAGGGCTTTATATAACGTCTTGAACACCAAGAGATGGCAATCATAGAGCCATTTGGAAGCTGCCTACCCCATACAGCATTCCTTCTGTGGCCCATACAGCATAACTTAAAGGAAGATCCTCTGCTTGGATGTGGGGAATAGAAAAAATAGGGGCTTATATATCTCAGAATGAGAAAAATGAGGAAGTGTGTGGGTCATCCCTTGGAATTATTTGAGGTTGGTCCATTAGAAGATATGTGAATGATTCCAGGACCAGTAGGAAAGAGGTGGAATGATAGTCTCACTATATCTGGCCCTGGCCATGGTTTGGGTATGGAGGCCAAAGTAAAAAAAAAAAAAAAAAAAAAAAAAAAAGTCCTTTTTTTTTTTATCTCCTTCAAAATATAGATAACCATGTACATCAGAGTGAAATGGTTCTTCTTGAGACCAGACCTACCTATAATTTTCTGGGAATAATTTCTGAGCTACATATTTCCAGAAAGTGAAAAGGAAAGAGAGTAGTGAAACTTCATATAATTACTGACAAGTAGTAGCTAAAATCAGGAGACTGCCTTTCACTATTATTTTGTGTTGCCAAAACATTCTTTGGGAAGTTTTAAAGAGAATGCCTGTCAACTCCCATAATGCCTTGAGGCTGGGTTAGTAGCCAGTGTTTAAGTGACTATTTTACTTACATGGTCATTATATGATAATGGGCGAAGAAAGTAATTTTACCCATCTCAAATGCCTAAGAAATTTTGCCAATTTATATGCTTACTTTTGAAAAGCTATATTCCCTTAAAGAAAAATCAGTTCAGGAAAATATGCTGTCTCGGAATGAACTGTCTTCTCGATTTCCCCATCTTATTCCTCCTGACTTTATCACTGACAATGCACATAAGGTTGTCCGAGTTGTCTTCTGAATTCAGGGAGCACTTGAAGATGTAAGATTCTTTGTGTGATATAGAGACTAAATATGTGATTTGAGCCTGAAGAAAAGGACCCACTTCAGCAAATGTACACAGTCATGACATGCGTGTGAGCCCATGAAATGTTTATAAGAATATTTTCGTATATACCTGCGAAATATTGGGTTGAATCTTATGAGTTTGTTTGTTTTTGACCATTTTTGACTTATAAAAATGACCATCTCTTATGTGTCAGTTAATCATAAGGAAACTGTCCAAGAACTTTATTTTTTGCCTGTATTGGTTTTGTTATTACTCTTCTATTCATGCTGTGGTGTTTGCACACCAAACTGGTAGAGATTAGGAGCATATGCTCTCATATCACTCCAGAATGCCTCAAGATTATGTGTATATGCTTTTGGTTCTTTCTGTTGAACCATTTCCCAAAGGTTTCTCATCCTAGTGTCTAAACTTCCAGTGGCATCAGCCACCAAAAAACACAGATGGATCAGGTTATTTGGTGCATCAGGTGTGGGAAGTGCTGTGATTATGGCTGCACACGCTTAAGCTTAGCCCTGATGGATACAATCACCCAGGACTTGTTTAGAAATGTGTAATCTTCTTGGTGGCCATCCTTGGCAAAATCACTGTAATTTTCAAATGGTGGAAACAACTTAAATACAACAGCCTTATTCCTCTGGGGATATTTCTCTCCAAGTCATTTGCCATGAGCCTGATGCCACGTGTGTTCAACACACACACATACATCACGTGTGAGTTGGTTGTGATGAAAATTACCCAAGAGAGGCGTTAAGGCATTAATGTTTTTTATCCATCCCCTGCAGTTACTACGTGGGCATGTGCGGAGATGGAGCTAATGACTGTGGGGTGAGTAGAACACATGAGTGGTAAAGGCCGAGTGAAGGAAACGTTTGAAGCTGATGGTTTAAAGTGTTGAATTATGTATAAAATCATGTATGCATAGCATATCAGTGAAATCGCAGACCAAACTATGTGGCTATTACAAACTATAGAGAGGCCTAAATTAAATAATTCTCAGCAGATGCCTTCCCATACACAAGAGAAAGCAGTACGTGTTTTAGACTCTGAGTGTTGAAGATATGGTTGAAATAATAGCCCACCTTGAAGACTTATGTGCGTAAGCAAATATTTTCAGTACAAAATCTTCAGCACAAAACTGAACGGGATTGCTTTGTATTTCCAAAGCCTACTAGATCCTTAGGATCTGGGTAGTTGTGCTCCTCTCTTTTTAAATATTTTCATCTAAGTTCTGTGAAAAATTGTGTTCACGCTTAGAGATCTATTATGAATTTTTCTACCTTATGCTTCACGAGAAGACGCTCGTTGTTAGTCTATGCTTCAAAACCTAAAATGAGTTACCCATTCCCATAATTATGTAGAAATCAGAACAAAACAAATCATGCTAAAAAAGGACATAGTCTCTGTCCCCCTAAAATTCATTATCTAGTGGTGGAAAGAATCATGCAGGGGCCCCTGGGTGGCTCGGTTGGTTAAGCATCCGACTTCGGCTCAGGTCATGCTCTTGCAGCTCGTGAGTTTGAGCCCTGTGTCAGGCTCTGTACTAACAGCTCAGAGCCTGGAGCCTGCTTTGGATTCTATGTCTCCCTCTCTCTCTGCCTTTCTCCCGCTCATGCTCTGTCTCCCTCAAAAATAAATAAACATTAAAAATTATATATTAACCCAAGCATAAAACAGATGATCTTAAAATATGTAATAGAGATACAAAATACTAAGAGAGAATAGAGGGAGAAGGAACTATTCTAATGTGTATTGAACATGAATTTAGTATGTGCCAGCCACGGTAAACAGATGCTTTGCGGTTCTACAGAACTACAGAACTACGAAATCTCATTTTATGCTCATACAATTCTTATGGGATTAAAAAATTGACTCTGGCCTGCTTATTGGCCACTGTCTGCTCTACGCTCTCTCTGGGCCATTTCGAGTCTTGTGACAATGAATTAGCCTTTATTTTAGTGAGGCAACACAGGTCCTAGAAGGATGTGTGATAAGTACGATTCGGTCCCTGTCTCCAGTGAAGATGCTGTGAGCCCCGTACTTTGTCCCAACAGTTAACTGGTTGGCTATATCAGGCAGCCCAGGGAAAGGTGGGGATTTGATATCTTTTCCTATCGTTCGTGAAGATGGTCTGCTGAGTGTAAGAACTGTTGATGAGGAAGACCCCCACACATACCCATCCAAATGCTATCACCTTTTCAGTTGACTTCTTGAATTATTCCTTCCTTTTGCTTATCACATCTACATCCGCACAAGCAATGCACACACATGCATATGAACGCACGCACCACTCTTTTGCCCCAGGAGCATCATTTAGCTGGCGCCTCTTTGGTTGATGACTTTCTGGATCTGGAGGCGGATAGTACTCCATGTGGAGGGACAGCGTAAACAGACACCCAGGGCTGGAAGGTTACAGGGTTATAAACTCACTAATGTGAAGAATAGCTCATGGTATTCAAATAGAACATGGCCCGAGGAGTCATGGGTGTAACGTGGATTTATCCTTCTAGGCTTTGAAAATGGCTCATGCGGGCATTTCGCTGTCAGAGCAGGAGGCATCTGTGGCCTCCCCTTTCACCTCGAAAATAGCCAACATCGCGTGTGTGCCTCATCTCATCAGGTAAGCCACTAGTTCCCTTCCACCCTCATGACCGACGGGCTCATTGTCTGGCTCTGTACAGAATTCAACCACAATTTAAAGTGATAAATGTCACACAGAGGTATGGGTACAGTGCTATCCGAGCACCAGTTAAGGGGCCATTTGTGCTGCTTGGGAATGCTGGTAAAAACCACAAAAAGTGACCTTTGCCGAGGCTGAAAGGATGAAAGGCTATATTGTATGGACAGTTGAAAGGTAGAGTTGATATTTAAAAACTGATTGCATTTCTTACTTCTCTCCCTTATCTTGTATGTTGGGTGCTTACTGGAACCTTCCTCCTGGGGATTGGGAAGGGTGAGGCAGCACAAAGAAAACACTCCATCACATAGCCTCCCCAGATAATGTTATCTCTCCAAGATACCAATCAGCAAATATCCAAAATGATCGCAAGACTTTTATAATCGAGGGAAGGGGAAGGAATTAAAGACCATTATTTTGTCAAGATAGCTCCTTCACCTCCATTCTGCTCTCATTACTGATTTTCGTCTCTACTCATAGTTTAAACGTAGTTAAGAATAAAATGTTAGGTTTATATTTTGTTCACAAATCATACTCTTCTGTTGCTCCCTATAACACTGTGGGGTAACTTTAGGCCATCTTCACGGCCAGTGGTTTGAAAGACATCCCTGAAACTTGAAGTTTATTCCAAAGGGATGAACATGAAGTTCTCCAGCATGTCCCCTGGTGCATCTGTGCATCTGAATGGGCACCTACTAGCAGAAGTTACTCACCTAAAGGTGCTAGGCTTGAAATTCTATGCCCGTGTCTGGTTGCATAGCAAATAGACGGCTTGACACATCTCTCTGATCTCGGGGTGCCTGTCCCTGTGTCCTTCCACACCCTCAAACATCAGCAGCTCTTCTGCCTCCAGAGCAGGAGACTCCTCTTCCTAACTCCCATGTTCTCTGCTTCTGAGAACTATCTGGTCCTTAGAGCCCTCAGAACTTCAGAGAAATCTGAACTCTCTCCTTTCTTCATCCATAGCCAAGCAAGCATTATGTTTTACTGGATTGTCTTTGGGAGACTGTCTCCAAGTCCTCTCCTTACTCTCTACTGCCTTAAATTTGGTTCCTAGCCAGTGACTATGAAATGAGAGTGCCCAGGACCCTGTCCCTATGTCAATACAACTCATGGAGCTTTTTAAAATATTGTGCTTGGAAATATGGTGGATAAAGGATGAGACAGATTTTGTCCTGGAAGACTCATGTTCCAGTAAAGGTACAGAGAGATAGAAATATAATCACAAAACAGAGAATCATCTGCCTGATCAGTGAGAAGCGCTCAACAAATTAGTTTCAAAAAAATTAATGCTCAAACAATATGGTAATTGTTCCAGTAGTTCCGATTGGTAACTCAAGCCAGGAGGGAAGGTTTCAGGAGGGGAATTGGGACTTGAAGGATGGATAGGAAGTACGTAAACAGGAAGGAGGTGGGAGAACATTCCAAGTGGGAGAAGTGGAGAGCCACATTTAGAAATGGGATTTTAACTGGAGAGTGTAGAGCCCAATAGCCCAGGCTTCTCAAGCCTCCTTAAGCCTCCTGTTGGGAGGCTTCTCAGGTGGGAGTTATGGAGGGTAAGCTGGAGCAACAGGTGTGTGGAGGGAGTTTAAACTCTTGGATGGTTGCACAAGTGCCTATTTAATCCATCTGAGAAGCAGTGCAATTTGAACTTCAGATGCTGTCTCACACACATGGCCCAATTCATTTGTGAATGGAATGCAGTGTTTTAAGATACACGCCATGGTGTAAAATTTCTCTAGCGGCAGATGGTTTAGTAAGACTCAAGGTGGAAGCTCTTTGCTTTTTTATTTCCTAGATTCATAAAAATTAGATATGGTTCAGCTCTGTTAGGCTCATTTTACCCTTGCTATCCTTGATGTATGCTTATTTCTGAGAAAACATCCTCCAGAGGGGCAGCGAGGTACTGTTTTAAATGCATAGGTCCACAGGTTTTCATTTGTATCTTTTGAAACATGACTGACTTGTTGCTAGAGTGGAAGTCTTTTAGGATAAGGACTGCACCTTATTCATTTCTGTATTATTGTGCCCAGCACTAAACTGGACACAACAGAGCACTGGATGAATGTTTGTAGGCTGCATAAATAAATGAATTGGCTTCTTAAAATTCATAATTATAGGAGTAATTTTGGAGACCCATAGTTTATTTAGAATGGCTTCTTGAGCCCTTCACAAAAGGAGAAAAAGGGTGAAACCACCAAGTTTATGTCAGAAAACCGTCTAGGCTTCACATGCCTGCCCCACTCTCAGCTTGTCTGCTGCTGCACCCTCTGTGCTGAAAACAAATGTTAGTGCCTCACAGCCTGGTGGAGAACATCTGCCCAATGCATCCTGGCCCATCCTTCCCAAACATCTCATCCTGCCTGAGCCCAGGTGGTTATTTGTCTTTTAAGGTTTTCCTTCTCGAGTCCCCATTTCACTGACAAAGTCTTCAAGTAGCACTAATGCCCATGTCAATGTGGGGGTGGTGGTGGTGGTGGTGGTGGTGATATGGGCTGCCCCCCATGTGAATTCGCTTCTGCTTTGATGAGAGCAGGCTGCAGGAGGGGTTGTTTACCAAGTTCACCATCCCTCCATCACATGTTCCTGCCTCGTGTTGCTGTCTTCTTTGGCCTGTCATAACCCACCACCACACCAAGCCTCAGTTAAGGGAATAGCAGCCAAACAGGATTTTTCAAGGGGGGGTGGATATTTAGTTCTTAACCTGCGGTTTTTACTGTTGTCTTTTTGTCTTTTGAAGGGCACACCAGCTCAGATTATTACCATGGGTTCTCCCTGGAGTATGGAAACCAACAAAACCCAATTCATCTCACATATTGGAGGCACACCCACACTTTCTAACATGTAAAAGCACCTGTCCTTTAGCTTAATGTCTCCACGGGACTCCAAAACATACACACTTCAGTTCTCAGAAGCCTGTTGTTAGGATGTAAAGAGTCACAGCTGAGTCAATGCTTGACATTTTGTATCTCATCATAATGTCATGTGTTTCTACTATATGTGTTAATCTTTTTAATTCACTGAAAATAAAGACTGTGCCTGATTCATTTATATCCTCCATGACTCTTAGCACAATGCTGGTACCTTATAAGCCCTAAATAAAAGTGAGTCAATGAGTGAGGTCATGATAGAAGCTGAAAATGAATGAACAGATGAGTGTTTCAACAAATAATTGAGACGATGAATCATTGATTAAGTGAATGTATATTAACAAGCTATTAAATTTGAACTCCCTTTGAAATATAAAAGACTGGGAGATGTATATTATGCATAACCAGTTATTTTTATCTTTTCTTAAACAGAGAAGGCCGAGCTGCTCTGGTTTCATCCTTTGGGGTATTTAAATACTTGACCATGTACGGCATAATCCAACTTATTGGTACATCACTGCTCTATTGGGTATGAACCAAAATAATTTCTTCCCAGTTTTAATTGCATCTACATACTTGGTTTGTTCTTGGGGGTGTGGCTCCTACACAGGATTTAATGTTTTATAAATAAATGACATTTCTCAAAACAGATGTCTGCAAACTTCGGAACTTGACATAACTGCACATACAGCATGGAGCTAGAAATAAGTAGCTAGAGATCAGTTTTCTAGCAGTGCTGTTTTCTTCTAGATAACCTAAGATACTTGACCTCTTCAAGCATTTAGTTCTCCACTTGGAGTATGAAGAGAACTTCAGAACAGCGTAAATACAACTCAACAAGAAGTCGGTCTCCAACTATGGGCAAAAGACTAAGAAGAGAAAAAGAAAGAGAAGTTCTGGAATTTGACCTTGAAGGGCTCAAAAACTAGGAAAACTCACATACTGGAGCTTTACTTCTGAACTCGCCCAGAAGTTAGACACATAGACATGTCATTAGTAAAGGATTAGCATTTAAAAATTAAAAAAAAAAAGACTTTTGCAATTAAATGATAAAAATAATCACTTACAAATTAAATAGCTATATAGAAGGGATATGTATAAGTTGAAAATCTTCATTATTTCAGTCATAACTTGCTCTAGAGTAAAATGATCCAACAGACTCAGGGAGTGCTTCAGAGAGCATTTATTACTATACTGCTTTCCTGGGACATTTGAGACATGAATGAGAACCACAGGTCTCTAGCATCTGGTGGGCTATTAAGCACAAGAATCACACACAGAGGGCTAAGGGGCAACCAGGTGGGTAGAAACAGAAACTGGACTGGGAGTCAGAAAACCTAGAATCAAATTCTGCCTTTATCACTAAGAACATACAAGATCTTGCCCTTGACCAAGCCTTTATATGCCTCTGGGAGGTCAGGCTGGCAGATCCCCATAGTTCTATGAAAACTGCTTCCGGAACAAATACTGAAGCTGCCTGTGAAAATTCCTCCCTGTTTCGTGTCACCCTGCCTATATATAACTGCACCATTCTGAGGGGGAAAGAAGAGGAAGGATGTGAGAAAGAAATGTAAAGAGGACAGAGACTTAGAGGATGAGAACCATTGGGAACCCTTTATGGAGGATGAGGAATCATTTGTATCTTCTTAAAAATCTGAAATATTTCTCAGTTCAAAGTCTTCACACATAGAATTGGAATGATAGTCTAGCCTGAAGCCATTCATTCTGATGGTTTAGACCCAGAAAAGAGTGTTCCCCAGAGACCTTAAATTAGAAACTTCAGGGCCTTGGGTTCACACTCTAAAAATCCAGAAATATTTCTCATTTGCATAAATCTGGTCTATAATGGCTCAGACCAGGTTATAAGTTAGTGCTCAGTCAGCAGCTATGAAGCACATAAACAGACCTGACTGCAAAAGGTATTGCAAGGCAAATTTCTGGAGGTTATATGCTGACTTTTATATATGACTCCATAAATGTAAACTTCAAACAACTTCTATGTCTACACAGACCTTAGAAAGTCAAGCACACCAGACTGAAGTCTGTAATGGGCTTCCTTGGGAATAGTGGCAGTTGTTCAGTTTGTAAAAATGAATGGACCCCGAGAGAACTATTTGTGAACTCAATCCATGGATAGGATGGAGAGGAACACCTGTTGAATGATTTGAGGCTTGGATTTCAAATGTTTAAGCTTGAAGTTCCCAGCGGGTATCTTATGTCGAGAATTCAAATGTCCAGGCTGAGACTACAGCTGTCAGATTACTGTGGCCCAAGCCCGGGTGTTTCCCAACGGACTGACTCTTGTTGCTAACATGGAATTAAGTTAAACACTGGGAAAATAGTGATCTGGCTTCATTATCTACAATGAGATGCTAAAGATCATAGGTAAGTTACTTTCTTTTTAAAGAGGAGAGAAAAATAAGAGTTGCTTCCTGATTACATTCAGAAAGAGAGTTGGCAATAATAAAAATGCTACAATGGCAGAAGCAACATTTATATTTACTTTTATTTCCTTTCCAGCAGCTACAGCTCTTTGGGAATTACCAGTATCTCATGCAAGACGTAGCCATTACCTTGATGGTCTGTTTAACAAGTAAGTACTTCAGCAAAGTAAACAGCACTATTTGTATTTATTTACCCATGACATTCTAGAAATGCTCATACAAATAAAAGCTTTTGAGAAAGATACACCTTTACTACTGAAACCACTGTACTTGTGAATTTTTTGAAAGAGGTGTTGGCAGTAAGTGGAGGCTTGAAGTCCTGAGATTTGGCACTAAAACATCCTGATAGCAAATAAATCTTAGCTTCATAAAATGGTCAATGTATTCTGAGTTCCTTGTAGGTTTGTGTCTTGTACAAAGAAAATTGTACAAGAAACCTAGAAAGGGAAATGTTTAAAACCCAAAGGTCACTTTCCATTATTCAGCTATGTTTCACACTGATATGGAACCAGATTTTTGCTAGGTCTTTGACATGTTGAGAACAAATGCGAGCATTTAACTCTAGAAATTCTCTCAAAAGCAAGGTGTGACTCACAGCAGCTACTGCTCATTTCCTTCCTTTGCGAGGACACTGCGATAAAGTATTTCTTATCCAAGGACTCAGGGCTTCATACTAACTCTTAAGGGAGAAAGGAGACTGCCTCAACAGAGAGCAAAGAAAAAGAATGACATAGTCATCTTTTTTTACTTGTTCAACAATGAGACTGTCATGAAAACAGATAAAAAAAATCAGACAATGCAGAATATTAATAACCTTGAGAATTTCATGTAGCATCTTAAAACATGAAACGGATACATCAACCCTGTGGCAAAATTTACCAGTGTCAGAAACATAAGTGACATCAATTTCGATGCTTAAGGTGAAAATGTGTATTTGTAGTCCATTAGCCTATTTTTCTGTGCATTATTAATGGTCACATGACTGGAACATTATGAGTCAATGATATTGCCTTTGCAGTGTTGGCTATTTTTAAGCACTTTGTATGATTTACTTGTGAACATGGTTGATGATGCTAAATAAAAGAAGAAAAGAAGAAGAAGAAGAAGAAGAAGAAGAAGAAGAAGAAGAAAAACCCACCAGGAACTTCCAGGAGCTAAGCTAGCAGTAGTAGCATAAAGGTGAAGGCTATGGCTATTCTCCACCACTCCCTATCTCTGAGAACTTTGGCAAATTATTTATGAAATAATTTTCTGACATGAAATGTTCTCATATGGTTGTGAGGATCAGACAAAACAATGCATGTGAAGGGTACAACACAGTGTGTCACACACTGTAAGCACTCACAGCAAGATGAATGATACCACCCTGCACCTAATCTCTTTTTCTTCTTTTGAAATAACTGGCTAACTCAGTGAGCCCTTGAACAGAGTTAGAATGCGTACAGCTAGGCTGATTGGTTCAAAATCCAAAAACGTGGGTAGTAGTGTTTGTGTTTTACTCCTCTGCCTTCAAACGCTATTGTTTTTCCATCACTGCAAGCCCAATCATCCCACGGGCACATCACTTCCTGGTCAATATCAGGTATTAAAATGATTTCATCTTCAGACATCAAAAGTCTAGGTATCGTAAATTCACATTTCGTGTTTGCATCCAGTTCAAACTTTTTCTTCCTCTAGATCAAACCTGACCTTGAAGCAAGCAGTGGGAGAGAAGGCCATACTCTCTACTTTCCTTGGGCCCCTTGCTCAGGGAACCTTGGAACAACAAAAGCAAATGGCCCTTTATACACGTGGGGGTATAGTAGTTTTGTCCTGTCAAGTACCCTCTAATGTGGCAGGCATCTAAACTTCAGGCAATTGGTATGGGATCACTGGTGAGTTTGGGGGTTTTTCAGATTCCTTTGAATTGCTCTGGACTAGACTCCTTCCTGACATGGGTGGTACTCTCTCCCTCTGACTCCCCAGGATTCCTTTCAACAATTGCCTGCTGGTGGTAAACACCACGAAGACTTTTTCTACTGCTTGGCTCCCTAGCCCCCGCAGACTGCCCCCACTGGGCAGATTCCTTCCAACACAGCCCCAGCCTGGCTAATTTCCATAGCATCCACTTCACCTAATGGATAGATATATAGCTTTCTCTCGCTGCTGCCCCCCGTCCTTCTCCTCTGATATTGCAACCGAAGGTGGCAAGGCAATCTTCCCCCTCAAGACACTTCAGGTCTCTCCTAGAGTTCTTATGACCTCCCCTAATTTTGGATTGGAGTGAGGCTAGGAAGATAACCATAATTCTTGCAGCTCTTAACAATTTCCTTTAAAGCATGGTTTTCTCTTATGTATTTGGCACATAGGTAATTGCTTGGGGGTAGGGGCATGGCTACACTTGAAGGACCAGTATGGATACCTCTGAGTGAGTACAACAGAGATATGGCATGATCTCTCTTTACATTCAGTTGGGATTTATCATTATCAAATATGAGATTCAGTAAAATTCCCCAGACAGAGGAAAAGCCCTATTCAACATCCTCTTAGATGTGTTCACCTCCTACTATATGTTAGGCACATAGGTGTCTGGGGCATGAAAAGACTGATCACTGAAGTATAGAGTTAGTTGGGGAGGGGGCTTCACACAAATGTATGAAGGAAATGAAAGTCAAAAGTAGTGAGTGCCAGAACACAGCAAGTGCTTTGGGAGTTCAGAGAAACGAGAGGTTATTTCTGATAATAGGCAGAGATGGCAATGGAGAAAAGAGAGAAATACTAAGGATGGCTTCATGGAAGAAGTAACATTTGCACCAAAATAGAAAGGATGGACAGATTTCAAAAATCTTTTCCCAAAGAAGAGCTTTTGAAGTAGAATGAGGCAGCATGAGCAAGAGAGAGCTGGGGCATGAGTTTTTCAATTTGACCACACTGTAGCGTATGTGAAAGGGAACAGCAGGAGATGCAATTTGAAAAGATGAGTTGGGTCAGATCATAGAACTTGACTACCGGGTTGAGAACCGTGGACATTCATCTGCAGATGTTAGTAGTCATTGACAATTGGATGATTAATATAAAATCACTCTCACCAAGGCTCTTTTCTTTCCAGGTTCCCAGGTTAGGGTGTTTAACCTCAAGCCTGAATTAGTATGGCACAAAGACAATACCATTGCATATTTAATTTTTTATGCACCTGCATATCTATATATACCCTACCTTGTTCTTACAAGATTTTAAGGTAACACAAAGGTAGCTAATAAGCTATATTAAAGGGGAAATCAAGCAGAATAGTAAAATGAAGTCAGAGAAGTCAATTAAGAAAATGTATGTCTTAAAGCTCAGTTTGACCCTAGTAGGTATAGGAGCCATTTTGAAAGGAATTTGTTCTAGCTGCATCTCTATCCTCTTCAACAAAACCCACTCAAATTAGATCAAGAAAATAGAGATAGGGGGATGTTTATGAATATAATTCTCAGAAAAAATCTGAGAATAGAAACTCAGAAGCACCCAGTCCAGAGAAGGACTAGAACACCAAAGAGTGAAAAACAGAGGCCACTTTTTTTATTTCCAAGAAATCATCTTGTCTCTTTCTCTCCTTTCCACTCTGTTTTCATCTGACTTAAACTCATTCGCCTTGCAAATGACCCTAAATTGTGTCTCTATTATTGAATCTCCATAACCTTTCTGTTTGTCTTTGCACAGCTAATTAGCTCAGCCTCTCGGTGTCTCATTTGCAAATATTTTGGAGAGAAAATTCATTGACCTAACTTGAGTAAGATTGTCTACCTTAAGCCAGTCATTTCTGTGAATGAAAATGAGGTCATGTAATTTGGCTCCATTCAGGCCAACCATTTCAGTGTGTGGAAGGAGGTACTGTCCAGAGAAAAAGGCTGTAGGAGGGACTCCATCCATTATGTAAATGCATCTCTTACATAAATTCCAACATTGCTTCAAAGAATCGTAAATTTTTTTTTTTTTTTTTTGGTTCTTGGTCCCTTTGGAGAGTATCATGGAGGACAGAGATCTTTTCACCTTAAAAGCCTCATGAGGCACATTCAAAATCTTGCATGTGGTTCAGGTGGGTTCAAGAGGCTCTGGAAATTTGAGTTACATGACTTGAAATGTCCATAATATAAAGCAAGCCAACTATTTAGGAGAATCACACACACATTATATCCAAATAATGCTGAATAATTATGAGTATCCTTTGAAAATAAAAATTTGAAACTGCTAGGTCCTCCCACATAGCAGACCCTGTACTAATTTCAGTAAGGGACAGGAAATGGTATGAGCCTAGATTTCCTCCCTCAACGAGCTCACAGTCTGCTGAGTGCATGTGTCAACGACTAGATTTAATGTGAGACATCCTCACTACAGGGCAGCAAAGTGAGTAATGTGCTGTGGACTCTCAGAGGAGAGAGTGATTAATTCTGAATAAAATATAACACTTCACAAGCTTACATTTCTCTCCATGCAACATGATTGCATATATCATCATCATTTTGAAGAAACCTGGGCAATTCAGAAAAGTTTTTTATCCTTTTTGATTCATGAAATCCACACTACTGTGATATGCTATAGAGCAGAGAATGGGGGGCTTTACAGACTTAAGTTTATTTTACCATGCTGTTGCTCACAAACTATGGGTCTTTACATAAGGGGCCCTACTTCTCTGAAGCTCAGTTTCTTCACCTGTAAAATAGAGATGAGATAACTATTTTGCATTGATTTTTAAAGAAATAACATTTAGAGGCACCTGGGTAGCTCAGTCAGTTGAGCATCTGACTCTCAATTTCAGTTCAGGTCATGATGTCACAGTCTGTGGGTTCGAGCCCACCAGCGGGCTCCTCGCTGACAGTGCAGAGCCTGCTTGGGATTCTCAGTCTCCCTCTCTCTCTGCCTGCCCCCCCCCCATTGGCTCTCTGTCCCCCTCTTTCAAAATAAATAAACATTAAGAAAAATAAAAAAAAAAGAAATGATGTGTATAAGACACTAAGTTAGCATAGCCTCTGGAACATAGTAGGGGCCCTTAAACGCTAGCCGTTAATTTTATAGTCAGATATACACATTCTCTATCAGAAAGCATTAGGATTTCTAATATGGGAAAAGTTAAAATATTCTTTATGTTAGGACTCTATCAATCAGCTATTACCACATTACTACTGTATAACAAACTTCTCCCCAAAACCCGGTGGCTTACAATACCATTGCTCTGTAGATAGTCAGCTGGTCTAGGTCAGCTGAATCTGATCTGTTTTAGGAGGTATATCAGTTGGTCTTGCCCCAGGTTAGGGGTTTCATTCAAGTCAGCTCCACATTTTTAATTCTGGAGCCAGGCTGGCCTAACAGACCTGAGCATGATCGCAGAGAGTGAGCATTGCCATGCAAGCAGGCCTCAAACCTCTGCTAACATCTCTTCGGCCAGAAAAAATCACAAAGCAAAACCAAAATTAAAGGGTGGTAAAGTGCACTCTACCACAATGAGGCCAATAATTCAATCTAGCACAGTCTGTGTAAAAGTCAGAAGCTCAGCGAGCATCTGAGAGAGTACCGGAGAGCAGAATACACAGAGATGCAATTAGACTTCTCTCCATTATCCATAGCCTACTTAGTCTTTTGGTGGCCGTCTTCTTCCTTGAGTGCAGGAACATGGGAAGAACTAGAAACACTGTAGCCTCTCTGCCTTCTGTGGCCCCAGGGCACAGTCTCCTTGTATTGACCACAGTCCACATGGTGCCCCTTCCTTGCGTGCCATGCAATGACTTCTCACACCAACCATCCAGAGTGAGGCCAGACTTTACAACTTAAGGGCACAGCCTCCACAAGACTGCCCTTACTTTAGACCTCAGCCATAAGTTTGGGGGTCCCCATGACACCCACAAGTCTGATTAGCTGGCTGCAAAATTGGGGGGTTCTTCTTCTCCCCATAGGTTCAGTGATTCATATCAACAACTCATTCAGGGAAGTGCTATACATATGATTCCAGTTTTATTATAGCAAAGGGATACGAATCAGAACCAGCCAAAGGGAGAGTGAGGTCTGGTGGGAGGATCCCCACACATCCATTGTCCTCTTCGTGGGGTGTCAGTTTGCCTTATCTTCCTGGCATATCAATGTGTGACAATATGCAGAGGATTGCCATACAAGGAAATCCACCTGAACTTTGGTGTCTAGAGTTTTTATTGGGGTTTCATTATTTAGACATGATTGGTGGAATCATTTGCCATGAAGTTGATCTCAATCTTTTTATTTTTCAAATTTCTTTTTTTGAGTTTTATTTTTGAGAGAGAGAGAGAGAGGGCAAGCAGGGGAAGGACAGAGAGAGAGGGAGAGAGAATCCCAAGCAGGCTCTGCACTGCCAGCACACAGCCTGATGTGGGGCTTGAACTCATGAACCACGAGGTCATGACCCAAGCTAAAGTCAGGAGTTGGATGCTTAAACCAGCTGAGCCATCCAGATGCCCCAAGTTGATCTCAACCTTTGGTGTCATGGCATCTATATGCTGGATTATCATTTTATCACCAACTCTCTTTATGCCTGCCATCTGTCATCTTATTTGCATAAACCATCATTGCTATCATGAATAAAGACACTCCTATCAACTTAGGAAATCCCAACAACTTAGAGGATACATCCCAGGAACTGGGAATAAAAGCCAACCAAATTCTCTATTACAACCCGTCTTTGTCTTCCATTAGACTTCAAGTTCTTTGGGGCAGATGAGATGACCTCCTCATCTGTGCATACTTCACAGCTTGCAGCCTAGCACTGTCCCAGGCAACTATTGATTAAATTGGTAAAGGTAAAGCCTTAGGTGCACCTGGGTGGCTCATTCAGTTAAACCTCTGACTCTTGGTTTCAGCTCAGGTCGTGGTCTCGCGGTTTGTGAGTTCAAGACCTGCATCAAGTCTTCATGCTGACAGTGCAGAACTTGCTTGGGATTCTCTCTCCCCCCCTCTCTCTGCCCCTTCCCTGCTCACTCTCTCTGTCTCCAAATGAATAAATAAATAAATAAATAAATAAATAAACGTAAGCAAAAAAAAGGTAAATCCTTAGATAGTCATAGAGCTTTAGAGTAAAAGAGTTGGAAGAGACTTTGGAGACCATTTAGATATTCCAACACATTCATTTTATACTTGAGAAAAATGAAGTACCAGAGGGTTCAGGTGATTACCCAAGAACCCACCGAGCAAACTGAAGACCTACTTTAGAGTTTTATCATCCCAGACTGGACACCTGCTCCTACCACCCTACCCCTTCATTCATGAACACAAACCTCAGCATACACAGTCTACTTTCTTCCTTACATCAAAGAAACCAATGATTTGCTATGAAAAAGGAAAAGGTATCAGCTATGAAGACAAGAAGTGAAACACGACTCTTGTGTAAACCTTTGATGTAATGTATCTAATTCCTGACTTTTCCATGCTTCTTCCCTGCACTGCCCTAAGAAGTAAAGTACATTCCATTTTCAATAGCTTGTTAGAACATATGGCTCCTAAGAAGGATGCAGTCTGTTGTTTTTGTGGTTCTGTTTAATCTCTGCCTATCGCCTATCCTTTAAATTAAAAAAAAATACATAAACTCTAGGATCAAAGCTATAATACATTTTAATACTCTCATCCGGAAGCAAGACTGTTTTGAGTTATTTTTCCTAACCAAGCTTAATACACTCTAGCAGTTCTCCATTTACACACTTATCCAGCAGGGAACAGAACACACCTCTAGCATCTATCCTGGTACACTGAAGTGCTCAGAGAATGTTGGATGAATGAATAATAAAATCGGTACTTAAAAAATAATCTCCAGCATATGAAGATTAATCTAGCCTGATGCCTCTTACTCTCCTTATCTTAAACTCTCTGCCTTCCTACCAGCACTGAGAGATCATAGTACTGCTTATCCATGTGGAAGGCCACCTTTCTATTTTACATACCTTTCCTGGTCATCTTGTTGTGAAGAAAATATATGCACCATGAAATATGGTAAATGTATTATTTATAGAGCTTTTAAACCTATTACTTTTTGTTTCTGAAGGTGAAACAAAAGCATGGAAGAGGCAAAGGCTGGTAGCATTGGATATACACCTAAGCAATGTGCTTCCCTAGATGTAAACCCTGAGTTCATGTTTGCTGAATCTGAATCCTAACGGAAGTCTCAAGATAACAGGCATCTCAATCTTCTATTGTCAATAATGAAACCGTAATAGGGGGAAATGCATTTGTCTTTCAGTGAGTTCAACTCATGCCTACCCCAAACTGGCTCCTTACCGACCGGCAGGACAGCTCCTCTCTCCCCCTCTGCTGCTCTCAGTCTTTTTGAACACCTGTTTCACCTGCATTGTGCAAATCTGTGCATTTCTCTATGTGAAGCAGCAGCCCTGGTATTGTGAGGTCTACAGATACAGGTAAAGTTCAGTTTTTTTAGTTTTCCTTTCTGAAGGTGATACAACGAGTGCCCAATGTCACTGTACAACTTGGTTGAACATACACCCTAAATTTTTAATTAACAGTTGGGTCTCCAGGGTTCTATGCTACCAATGTCAGGATAGAACACCAAACACAGTTAATAGGTGGAGTCCTGGGGTGAGCCATGTCAGTGGAGGGGGGGGAAGATCTTCACATTGGTTGTTAATGTGTAGACTAAATGTGTTTAGTAAATGAATGCATTCATTCCCTGGTGGTTTGGTTATCATATAGACCAGAGGTCAGCAAACGTTTCTTACATAGGGCTAGACAGTAAATACTTTAGGCTCTTTGGACTAGACAGTGTCTGTTGCAATTACTCAGTACTACTGTTGTAGTGAAAAGCAGACATAGACAATCAATAAAAAGTAGGTGTGACTATGTTCCAATAAAACTTTATTTACAAAAAGAGGTGTTGAGTTGGATTTGGCCTATGGACTTAGTCAGCTGGCCCCTGATTTACAAGAGAGATTGGCTTAAATTAGCTTGAGTTTTTCAAGCCTTGAGGTAAGGCTTGGACAAACTCCTCTTCACAGACTCCATGATGCTCCTGAAGCACCGGAGCCCCAGCAACCAGTGAAAGATTGAAAACTACTGAATGATGTCTAAGATTGCCATTTACACCCTAAATTCAGCAATTCAAGTATTGCTTGGAGTAGAGAATTCATTTTTGTCTCAAAACCAGATTTTTCTCCTCATCGGAAGGCATATATTCAGATAAGTAAAATTCTGAATCTGGGAGACAAGCAGGGATAGCTAAATGGATGATGGCTAGGTAGTCCTGCCTTTATCACTAACCCTGCAACACTAGACCTTAACTCTCTTATCTGCAATGTAAGTATAACAGATTAAATATATTTTTGTGTTAAACTCTATAATTCAGGCCTTCTGGTCTATCTGTCTTGTGCAAAAACATTTTGTGACTACTGATTATTTGTTTCATTAATGTACTCAGCAAACATTAATTGAACATCTACCATATGCCAAACACATTGTGGGACCCTAGGGAACCAAAGATATTAAGACTTAAGTCTATTTATTGGGAACTAATTTCATCTATAAACAGTTACAAGAGTAAAAAGTTTCAAGCTGAACAAGAAAGCTGATACAAACTAATTTGTGAGTTTGGACATTAAAAAAAATAAACATTGCAAATAGATCAATCTGGACTGGGAAGGCTCATCTTTTAAACAAATGTTTTTCTGAGGAACTATTCTGTGGCATTTCTGTGCTAGGTGTTAAGGCGTTGTAAATTTGGGTAAAATCACAACAAAGTAAACCCAAAAGAGAAATTCCATATTCAAGGAACTCTCATCCCAGGGGTGGAAAATAAATACATGTGAATGAATAATTGCAGAACAATGAGCTAAATACAGCACTAGAAGCAAGAACAGAGAGCAGTAGGCAAACTTTCCAGTGAACTAAAGACAACAGAGGGATGGAGACGGAATAGAGTATTCGACCCAGGCGTGTGCAAACTGTAGTACTTGGGGAACAGAAAATTTTCCTATGTGTTTGGAGTATAAGGAGCAGAGAAGGGCTGGCAAAAGATAAGGGCAGAAAGCCAGATTCGAAGATTTCTGGGCTTGCCTGAGAAGTTGGCATTTAATTTATTAGCAAAATAGAGCCACTGACACTCAGAAACAGGAGAGGGTCATTCTTGGATCCTCAGGAAGAGAGTGATATAGAGCAGGCAGATTCATACTCAGGACCTAAGGTAGTAGGCTTATATTAGTCCTCAGAAGAGAAAACAACACATACATACTCTCTCTCTCTCTCTCACACACACACATGTGCCCACCACAACCCTCCCCCAACACGCACGAATGCACACACATGGGCAGCCATGGTTCATTTGTTCTGAACTGAAAGGAATTTCATAGAAAATTGTCATCCAAGCCCTTTCAACACAAATCACTTGTTCTAAATGGAATGAGAGACAAAGAATAATTTTGACTTGTTCTAAGTGTTATTTCTGCTTTGTCATTGCAAGAGGTGAACAAAATATGTCTTGGTAGTTACTGGCTGGGACAATCTGAAAGCTGAGACCCCATGGCAGTGATAAACTTTTTTTGTTTTCCCGCCACCTGGATAAAAATAGAATAGAAAATCCCATAAATGTTGGCGATTCTCTTGTAGTGAGTGCTTTCTGGACAACCAAAGTAATTTCTCAATGAATATGAGTTTGGAGAGAAATGGGACTGAAAATACAACGCTGATTCCTGGTTCAGTTTTAAGTTTTGAGAGTACCACACTGTGGCCCCTCACCACCATCAACTGTATCACAGCAGCGTTTATCTTCTCTAAGGGAAAGCCATTTCGAAAACCCATCTACACAAACTGTGAGTATATGAAGTTTAATTTTCCTTCCATTTCCCCACCCTCCCCAGGGTTGCAGTTCAGTGGTAAAGTGATGGCTGAACTCTGGAATGAAGTATCTACAAATGGTTGTATAATGCTTTTGTGACTTGCTCTCATTCTTACAAGCTCTCCCTCTAGTTATCCACCATTTTTTTTTTGTTATTTTCTTTCACTTTCTGTATTTTCTCAGCTTTATCTTGCAATTAAAAAAGAGGGGTGCCTGGGTGGCTCAGTAGGTTAAGCGTCTGACTTCGGCTCAGGTCATCATCTTGCAGGTCCTGAGTTTGAGCCCCACATCAGGCTCTGTGCTGACAGCTCAGAGCCTGGCGTCTGTTTCAGACTCTGTGTCTCCCTTTCTTTCTGCCCCTCCCCCACTTGCACTCTGTCTCTCTCTCCCCAAAATAAATACACGTTAAAAAATTTTTTTTAATGTAATTCCATTAAAAAAAAATTTTTTTTTTAATGGAGTATTGAAGGATAATTTTCATGAGTGGTAGAAACCTGGGCAGGAAACTCCTTATGTGCAGATACACACATGCATTATTAAATAGTTACGAGTCCTGTCCTGTTGTGAGTCATCAAGAATGATTTTGAGTATATATATATCCAGATACTTTGTAAAAGACTTTTCTAACCAATTCAGATACAACTTGACCTCTTTGTAGCTTCACAACATTGGGCAAGTTACTTTATTCTGTGCATTTCTTGAATCACCAGTGAGGATGAACACATTTTCATGATTTTAGCCATCTCTTCTCTGAATTGCCTACGTACATTTTTATCCATTCTTTTCCAACAGGGTCACTCTTCTATTTCTTATTTATTTGTATGAGTTGTTTATTCCTTTGCGATTTTCTTCCCATTGCCTTTAGGCACAGAGAGGTTTTTCCCATTGCAAAATCAGGTAGATTAGAATTTCTCTTGTTTTTTAAATTTCTTTTAATGCTTTTTAAATCTAATGTTAATTTCATCATACAGTTTGAAGTAGAGATCAAACTACTTTATCTAACTAGTGGTTCGTTTCCCCAGCAGATTTTACTTAATATTTCTTTTCATCATTTATTTCTCAACCCATTATATGCCACCTTTATCATACCTACATATTCATGTATATTTATGGCTTCATTATATACATAATTTATATTATGTGAGTTTTTATATTTGTTATATACTTACATATTAATTTATATACAATTAATTAGTTCCTAGACTATCTTTTCTGTCTCATTAACATGCCAGCTTATTCTTGGTCTATCACTATACTTTAAAAATTATAGTTTCATTTATTTAGCTATAGTTTTATAATAAGTTTTAATAAGCAGTTAGATTGATGTATCTTCATTACTCTTCAGTTTTCAAACATTTTTTACTTCTCTTTCTTATTCATCTTTCCAGATAAACTCTAGAATAAATTGTAAGGCTTTTTTAAAATTCTTTTTTTGAATTTTGATACTTTGGGGAAATTATAATGTTTACACAATTAAGTCCTCAGTTTTAAAGACATACTATATTATGCTTCTCCATTTGTTCATTCTTTATTTAAAAAAAATTTTTTTTAATGTTTGTTTTTGAGAGAGAAGGGGGCAGGGCAAAGAGAAAGCCGAAGCAGGCTCCAGGCTCTGTGCTGTCAGCACAAACCCTTAGATGGGGCTTGAACTCAGGAACTGTGAGATCATGACCTGAGCTGAAGTAGGACACTCAACCAACTGAGCCACCCAGGCCCCCCAAATTTTATAGCTTTTTGATATCTGCATTTCCTGTTGGATTGATTTTGTGTGTGTGGGTAGTGTTTTGTTAGGTTTATTATTAGGCTTGAAAACTCTGACTTTTTCTTTCCTGGGTCTATCCTTGACAATTTGCAAGAACCCAGTAAAATAATCTGGCTCTAAATCTTTCCTTTGAAAGATTAGGTTTTTTTTTAAAGGACTGATTTGTTACCCTCTTTCTATTATTTTATTTTATTTTATTTTATTAATGTTTATTTACTTTTGAGAGAGAGAGAGAGAGAGAGAGAGACAAAGTGTGAGTGGGGGAGGAACAGAGAGGGAGACACAGAATGCAAAGCAGGCTCCAGGCTCTGAGCTGTCTGCACAGAGCCTGACAGGGAGCTCAAACTCAGGGGCTGCCACATCATGACCTGAGTTAAAGTCGGACACTTAGCTGATTGACCCACCCAGGTGCCCCAAATTATCCTCTTTTTAAACTGTGTTTTCACATAACAAGTTTTCCCCCAGATATTTCTAGTTCATTGAGATTATTGAGTCTCAGCATAAGATTTTGAGTCGTATGTTCTTATAATTTTATTTCCTTTTATAACTCTTTGAATATTCTCATCCTGTATGTGTTACCTTTCATATATTCTTACAAGAACTATATTTTTGCTGGTTTTCTTTAAAAGACCAGTTCTCAGATTTAATAAATTCTGTATGCTTTCTCTTTTCTAACTTATTAATTTTGCTGTTTTCATTCTTTTTCTTCCTTCTTACTTTCTCTGAAAAAATTGTAATGTTTGAATTGACTTTATAATGTAAGTATTTTCTTTTGATTCTTGTGAAACAGGAAAATCATTCAAGATCAACAAAGTTTGGGCCACGTTCTTTACATTTTCACATGTCTCTAATTATGACTTGATTTCTTCTCTGACCCACCTAGTTTTCAGAATAGAGAGGTTTCCTTTTCAAGTGGAAAGGGATTTCGTTTTCATTCCTCTAGTCCTCTTTATTCAACAGTCTGCAAATGGACTTGATTTGCTTTTTTTGTCCCAGCTGATGTTTCGAATTTTGTGTTAAATCTGTATGTTAGAAGGGATTTTTCATTAAATTCAGTTAATACTTTCTAGTTTTATTGTCCTGATCAGAGAACCTGGCCTGTAAAATTTCTGCTCTGGGGAATTTACTATAGTTTTGCCATCGTATGGCATAACCTGTAATCTGTAATTTTCTAAATAAGTCATAGATATTAGAAAAGTAAGCCTCATTCCTATTCCTAAATTAGAAATATACCTTGACTATGTTAAACTAGTTTTAGTAATTATTTACCATTCTATCTATTGTCACTACCACACCCCATTTTTTTTGGTACAGCTGTTTTTTCAAAGGTTTTGAGAGCATGCTAAGACCTTCCTTTCATTTTATATTTTCTATAAACTTCTTCCTGATTTTCTTATGATATTTTTTAGTTTTGATTCAGTGTTTGATAATGCCCTTGGCTCTTGTCACAACAAATCAAGATTCTGCTTTATGTTTTAAGCTAAATCACTTATAGTCCTTTTTTTGATTGTGAATGTATTTTACAAGGAGGATATGATATATTACTTTGGCAAGTACTTTAGTTTGAACAGTAACTACAAAGCTTTTTACATACATTGAATTAAGTGAGAACCAAATTAGTTACATCATAGTGACTTAAAGCTTGTGGGTAAACTCAAGTCCTACATCGAAAATAACTGAAAATCTTAAGTTAAAAACAAGTTTTATAAACAAATATTCTAACAACAGAATCTCCTAATAAGTCACTTAGTCTCAAAAGTCCTTGGAACTTTCTATTACAATATCAAGCAATTTTATTTTCAACTCTGTATCTTGATAGCCTTTGGCAGATCAACTTTATAATGAGATGATCTAGAAAGAATACAAACTTAATCTTTATGGAAAGAGATGTGACTATTTGCAAACCCTTCCCTTCCTTGCAATCTGTAGTGTCTTGCCCAGGACATGTCTTCCCAAATGACGTGTGCAAAAAGAGTACCATTCTCTCAAGCTTCCTCATCAACAGCAACTGATCTAGGGAGGCAACAATCACTTCCGTTCATCATTATGTTCTCCAATCAAAGCTGAATTACATGAAGGCCTTATAATTTTCCTTCCACACTGGTCATTCGTGTGCCCACCTGGACTGCTTTTCAGATCATTAGTCTAAGGACGGTGTGATGTGTCCAGCACTCCACTCAGTTGCTGTGACTACCAGGCCTTTGTCAGGATGGACACTTGGGGCATCATCTTCTTCCCAACATCTGGGTCCCTGGGACATGGAAACAATGACATAAATGAAAAATCCACACAGCCATCTCCTGGGCTCTTCTTACCCAGCCGCACACATTATTTTGGGAAATAAGCGATCCTGATGCCCCTGCTTTTTCTTCTCTCTGCTTCACACCCCTCCCAAGCAAGCCTGGCTCTTCTTCTGGGAGGTGTGGCATCTAGCTGTATATATCAAGTGAAGCTTGGATGAATATGAGGGGGTGTGTAGGTGCACAGGGGTGAAACAGAGCTTTGATGTCTTCACAAAAATAGGGCCAGCTGCAGAGGCACTGTCATCTCCGATTTTTGGTTCGTATAGACCTGTATAGAGGTGGGGGCTGGCAGGCCATAAACTTTGGAATAAACGAGGCAGAGAGAATATAAGAGAACATCCAGTTTGTTTATAAATTTTAGAGCGTGTTAGGATCCTTTATATCATGGCAACACTGATGAAATCCAATTGTTTGGGCCTGAAGGTGCTAATCTCATCAGAAAACATTTGTAAGGCCCATCTACAAAGTGTGTAAAAGCTCTGTGGATGCAGACGTGGGTAGGGCTGGAGGGATAAAAACAGTGGTGTTGGCACAGTGCATCCTGGGAAGTTTAAGATTCCTAAAGCAAAGCCATTCGGGCAGGTTGGAGAGAAAGAACCCAGCAGATGTACATGATAGCTCCTCATTCTTTCAATTCAGAGTCCTACAGAAGAGCATACAAAGTCACTTTTAAGTGGTTACAGTCTAGTAGATGCATAAAGGAAGATCTTGCAAAGCAGAGTGTTACATAACCATATGAAAGAAAACTTTGTGAGAGAGGCCTGGGTAGTCCTTAAAAAGAACGTGGTATCTGAATTGGGCTCTTTAAGAAAAATTTAAGAAAAACTGCCAAGACATAAAGAATATCCGCTATACAGGGTACTTTGTGAACAAAGTCCTCCGTGGAGGTAGCAGGTTTGTGATTTAACCCCCCTCCAACACATAAGAAAGAGCAATAAGAAACTAGAACAGAAAGGCAGATGGAAATTGGATTCCATTCAAGGAAGACCTTGAATATCAGTTGAAGACCCTTGGACTTTATTCTCCAGGCAACAAAGAATGCAATGATACTAAGAGGACTGACCGTTCATCCATTCATGCACAATTCACCAGACACGCAGACACGCAGTGATAAAGCACTGGGGCTTCTCTGGTGACCCTTCACGTAGGCTGGTCACTGCAGGGCGTCCCGGCCCTCCTGGACTTCTCAGCTGACGTGACTCCTTTATGGAGTGTCCTGTATTAGATCAGCAGTTTTCCATAGCATGCCTTTCAAAGGAAAGATGTGAAGCTGTCACCTTTGTCTGGTAAGCATTAGAACATATTTTAAAACATATGAGGATCTATCAAAACATCTGAAGATATAGCCGATATTTGCCCAACAGAGATAATTGATTCTGCAGTGTGTGCCAAATTATATGAAACATTCGTTTAGCATCTAAAAATAACGTTTGGTGTTTCTTCAGATATATTCTCATTTCTGCTGATATCTGCCTTGGGCCTCACAGTTTTCATTCTGTTTTCTGACTTTCAAGATATATATCGTGGAATGGAGGTAAGTGGTATTCATTTCCACCTCTGGAGTGACTCATATGTGCAATGGGACCATATTTGCACTGTAATTTGCAAGTCAGGTATTACCGTATTCTCTCCAACCATTTCATGTTGTGAGGCTATTCTGACTTCCTAGAGGAACAAATAACTCATCACATATATGTTAACCTCTGGTTGTTCCCATATCATCTGTATTATCAACCTAGAAAATTTATCCTATTCACACCTAAAAATGCTGTTTGGATACTTTATTCATCCATGTTATGCTAATATGATAAATTGATGTGCTTATTCAGTAATTCTTCAAGTGTCGTTTTTTAAACATATAGTAGAAATCCTTTATAATGTAGTTGTAAGGAGTAAGAAAAAGTAGACTTGTAGGCCAATCAGGTTCTGTCTGTCAGTCATTGACTATGGGGAGTTTTATTTCAGTGGGCATCACTTAACCCAAGGGGTGGTGGGTTAAAATAAAATTTAAGAAGAGGTCATTGAACCCATTCTTAGAGCCAGCATTGTGGGAGAAATGAAAGAGAGGGATTGACTCTTGCAGTCTATAGTTTTGTTGAGGACATTGTGTCCTATGCGAGTGAAATGATCACATGGCCACCTGAGACCACCTGTGCTTGTAGAGGGTGTAGAGAGAAGTGGGAAGAACACAGGAAGGAGGAGCTCTCACGGGGCCTGTACCCTGTACCATCATGGAGGGCCTCATGGTGGAGGCTCAACTTGATCTGGATCCACAAGATAGGCTGGATTTTGCTAGGTAGGAGGTAAGGGTATTTCAAACCAGGAGAACAGCCTGAGCACAAGCAGAGAGGACTGCAAGAATCTCTTTTGTCTTGGAAACGCAAAAGAATGTAAGGTGGCCGAAATAAAAATCGAAAGCAAGACCTGTTTCACAGAATGCTTGGAAGACTGTCAAAGCCTGAGGCAACATGCTGTGGAATGTGAGGAAGGCGTGGTGTGGCTGGACAAAGGTGGCCAGGGGAGTTTGGGCTTTCTCCTGAGAGCAACAGAGTCAGTGAAGATATCTGAGCAGGCTTTCCAGCAGGGCTTTTAGGACAGCCTAATTACGTGATGGCAGCCTAATTACGTGATGCTATATGCTTGAGCAGAGAGTCTATGGAGGGAGATGCAGTTAGGAAATAGAGAACCTAGACCATTTAGTCACTTACAAGACATTATGAAGCTCCAGAGCATGCTTGGCACTAGCGAGCCCAAGATGTGTAAGGCACGTGGGCACAGCTCTCAAGTAGTTCAGAGGCTAGGAGGGAAGACCATCCCGTGGGCAGATAATTCCAAAGCAGTGTGACAAGTGTTTTCCAGGCCAAGGGATGGAGAGGAGTCCTCTCAGATCAGGGCAGGAGCAGCAGGGAGGGGAAGGACCAGGTTCTCCACTACGCTCTGACCCACTGCCAGATCTCACAACAGTCTCCAGACAGCTCTGCACCCAGGTGCTCTGTCTCACAACCCTGAGAAAGGCTGTCTCTACATGACGGGAGAAAATAAAGCACAATAACCCGTATCTGACTGGGGATGAGAATTGCAAGGGGGCAATCAGATGCTGTGGAGGATCTGTGGTTTTAGTCCCAACAACAGCTCAGCCCCCATGTTTGACTTTGGGATCAGAAAGGGAGTTGTGGGAGTAATCTTTTGCCACTGATGCCAGCATGGGAAGTTGTAGTGTTAATACCTATCATTTAATCATAATTGGTGGCCAATAGGTACCCTTGAATCCTTAAAAGGAGGTGGGTTGTGTGCGTTCAATGTTGATCAAGCCATTAGGGCTGGGAACCTTGGTTCGGAAAGTTTCCACCTAGTATCAAAAGTAACTGGTAACCTCTGTGCCCTTTATGTTTTACTCATACGTCAATTTCACTGAATGAATGAACTCCAAGTAGATTTTAACTTTGGGAGGATTAGAAGTGATAGCATTATTAGATGAATGACTTAATCCTGCATCCTCTTACCTCCATTTGAAAAGATAAAAATGAAGAGAGACACACAGGTTCCAAAGTGTTTTGTCTCATGTCTGTGACCCATGGCACATTTTACCGAATGTTTGCTCTCAGGCAGTGGAGGAAACACAGGCCAAGAGGCAGTCAGTTCTGATTTGAATTCTGGCTCTATTTATTGATTGGCTTTGCATCCTTAGGCAACGCACTGACCTCATCTGTGAAGTGGAGAAAGCAATGCCTACCCTCCAAGCTCAGAGAGCTGTTACAAATACATAAATTAAATAAGATAATGTTTCTGTGTGTGTGTTTTCAAAATTTAAGGTCTGCATGGTATAAAGGTAAGATTCTTTTTTTAACAGTTTATCCCAACACTGACATCATGGAGGGTTTCGATTTTGGTGGCAGCCCTCACCCAATTCTGTGTGGCCTTCCTCATAGAGGTAAATTTCTGTACATCTCTTACACTCTTTCCGGGAAAATAAACAAATAAAGGGTCTCATTCTCAACACATACCTGTTTTTTAGATGGACCGTTTTTGTCTCCCAAAGTGATAGTTGTTAACGGTTTGTAAGAACTGTGCATGTTCTCTTTGGGGGAAACTCTTGGAGAGTGATTTAAACTTCTCTAAAGGCTGCATAGAAATGTTCTCAGGATCCATGTTTAGCATGGAAGGCAAAACATCAAATTAACTCTAATTTTTGTCTCCCATGAAGGCATCGTAGTGTATTTTTCTAGTATTATCAATAAGCTAGTAGAGACTAGACCAGGTGACCTACAAGCTCTAAAATTCAATGAGACCTTTCAGCGTGAAGAGCTGTCTTCAGAAGGGCTTCCTTAATTAAGAGTGGAAGGAAACCATTGCTCATCTAGTCAATTCTTACTCTTGAAAGTCTTCCCCTATAGTATTTTTCTTCTATTCACTGTCATTAAATGACTTTACCTAGTCAGTGAAAGTCCTGGGTATTATTTTTTTTAAGGGACAGTTTAAAAAAAAAGATTCATGTATTGTAAATCCCTTGGGAAAAGGGTTCAAACAAATCTATATAAATATATGTGTGTGTGTGACACACACATCATTGTATACAATGAGTGTAAAATTTCTCATACTCTAAGGAATTCCATTTGAGACTATATATATTTTTACGTATTTTATTTTTTTTTAAGTTTTTATTCATTTATTTTGATAGAACATGAGTGGAGGAAAGGCAGAGAGAGATGGGGAGAGAGAGAAAATCCCAAGAAAGCTCTCTGCTGACAGCACAGAGCCCCATGTAGGGCTCGATCTCACAAACTGTGAGACCACTACCTGAGCCAAAAATCAAGAGTCAGATGCTTAACCAACTGAGTAGCCCAGGTGCCTGAGACTATATAGATTTTTAAATAACCCAAAGGGGGAGAAAAAAAGCCTACATGTATGAAGGTATTCATCGTAGTATTATCTATGGTGGTAAAATTTTATTTTATCTTAATTATAAAACATTTTAATGTTTATTTATTTTTGAGAGAGAGACAGAGTGTGAGCAGGGGAGGGGCAGAGAGGGAAAGAGACACAGAATAGGAAACAGGCTCCAGGCTCTGAGCTGTCAGTACAGAGGCTGACGCGGGCTCGAACTCATGAACCATGAGATCGTGACCTGAGGCAAAGTTGGACGCTTAACCAACTGAGCCACCCAGGTACCCCTATGGTGGTAAAATTTTAGATTCAACCTATATGTTCAAAAGTAGAGATGCTGTTTGTTTAAATCAATCATTATACACCAATTTGAAAAAATGGTATAGGATCATTAAAAGTGATTATTGAGAAGACTATGGCTACATGTGACAGAAAGTCTAGCATAACCAGAAGTGGAATGCAAAATTTGACCATTCCTATTATAAATGTGTAAACATTGTGAGTGCATGTGAACATAGAAAAAAAGAGAACCCTCCCCAAACGGAAAGCAAAACCCATTTGATTTCTAGAGTTCCTCCATTCATTCAACAAACCATCAGGGGGCACCTTGTAAGTGGCCTGTGGCAGGTAGCAGTGATTTTTTTTCTTCCTTTTCTTGATTTTGAGTATGTTATTTTGTTATCATTTCAGTCTGGCAGTAAAATAATTCTAAGTGAATCACCAGCCAGGATTTAACTAGGAAATCTGTAGAAATGAAAGGCTGTAAGCTTTTGGTGTGAACACAAGCACACTCCCTTCTCAAGGGAGAGAACCAGGGAGCTGCTAGACTTGGTGGGGACAGCAGGGAGTAAAGTTGCCGCAGAAGCAGCTTTAAATAAGTACATCTGAGAGACAGGCCCCGGGCGGGTGGTGAGCACCCTGGCTGCAGGGGAATGTGGAAGGATGGTTTGATTGTTTTCTCCACCTGATTTCTCAGGATTTCATCCTTCAAAATCGAAAGCTCTGGCTACGGATCAAAAAAGAATTTGGATTCTATTCTAAAAGTCAATATAGGCACTGGCAAAAAACGCTGGCAGAAGATTCCACCTGGCCTCCCACAAACAGAACGGATTATTCAGGCGATGGTGAAAATGGATTCTACATCAACCGTGGCTATGAAAGCCCTGAACAGATTCCAAAAGCGAAACTCGAATTGGAAGGCCAAACCACAGAACAGCATTTTTGGACCAGGCTGTAATCAGAATTATTGTCATATGGGGTTAACAGCATCTCCTTGCTCCCAGAAACTAACATATTGTGGAGAGGTGATGACAGTCTACCTCTACCTTTCTTTATCCATCAGAGAATTCAAGGTGCATTTCTCGATGTATTGAACCTTGCAAAAAAGAACCTTAAATATGCTTATTTTGACTGTATCCTCCACTACTGAGGAAAAACATGAACTTCCTCGATTGTCTTTTTTTTTTTTTCCTTAATATTGCATACCATTATCCTGGCTGAAATGCCCAAGCTTTTATGGTAGTGAAATTAGTGGTATGAACATCAGTAGAAGGAAAATTCAAGAAGAGTTTGGTCTTTGAAAGTTTCACCAATATATCTTTATTTTCACAGACAAATAAAAGAATGTGGGGGGAAAAAGTCTTTCTGTCAATAAATTATCACAGGTTTACTGAACCTTCTATTCACTTGCAAAGACCATTTATGTACCTATCTTTGCCCAAGGTCACAAAATTCCTCTTTTTGCTTCTTTTGTATGGCTTTAATAAAGAAAGAAGAACTGAGATTTCCTTCAGAAAAATTAACTCTGTAATAAGTAGAAAATGATGGAGGTGCCTGTTAACTGCCTGTAATCTTGGCTTGGGCATAGCTTATATCTAAGCCAACTCCACTGATGTTGGCATCACCCAAAGTATATTGTTTTGGGAGCAGTGAGCCTGAAAGTCCGTGGTAGATCACAAAGATAATGGGACAAATGTTAAAATATACTTTTCACTTAAAGAAGCATGACAGTTTTATTTATTTTTTTGCTATGGACAGATGAAACCCTCAGGTTCTAAGTCAAAAAGTTGGTTCAAACTCAGCATTGCTCATCTTAAAACACAACCCTGGAGTAGGGACTCCTAATGTTTGTGTCTACAGCATGACAAGCATCAGGCTGCTGAACGACCTCAAGTCCCATTTCATCTTTTCATTATTTTACTCAATCATTATGTGCGTACTAATGGCCACAAGAAAAGGTATATCCTCTGTAAATATATTCTGTATGCTATTACCTTTAATATATATCTACCTCTCGGTGACCTTGAGAGGACATACATCTCTAGTGAACCTTCTAAATTAGCTAGTAGGCTTTCCTTGTGACCATAAATTGAGTTTTGCTAATTTAACATATCTTTAATGGCTCATAGGCAATTAGCTGACCAGTTCTATCCCATGAGCTCCAGTTATGTGCCTAACAGTGATAGATGCATTCAATAATACCTTTATAATTCTGTAATCCTTAGAGCTGAAAAAATGTTTTTAACATTTCAGCAATGCATTGCTGTATATAGTACTATATACTTTGTTATACACAACAGCAGCATAAATGCAAATTCCTATAAAAACAAACCCTTTTTATTTACATTTTATTTGCTTTTTAACCTTTTCTTGGGTGGATGGCTTTAGAGAGGGATTATTTTAAAACGTGTCTAATTTAGTGACTACCAATGAAAGATGAAAAGACAAAGCAGAATTCTAGATTAAGAAATGTATGCCAACCTAAAATATATGGCAGCTCAGATTTCTTGAACTGGCGTATTTGTATTTAGTAATTTGACCTTCAGAATCAGAAGATTCAATTGACACACTATGACATTTAGATAACATAAAAAGATTAAAAAAATCTTTATTCAATAAATGTACAGCCTCCCTTGCCCAGTTTTTCCAACACCCTATCAGTTATCTGATAGATGATGATATCTATTTCATAGATCTTTTTTTGTGTGTGTGTGGGGAGGGCACATAATAAAGTTGAACCCTATGCTTGACTTTGCTGAAAGTACTCTCAGAGAAGGGCTTAAAATAGTCTTGGAAGAAATGTTTGATAAAAGCACAATGAGCATGACCCTGGGCAGTCTTAAGCTGCCCATCATGAAGAATGGACATTTTTATGGGAAAACTGATGACTAACTTTGTGAGCTTTCCTCTCAGGGTGAACACCACTGGAGCCTGAACACAACCTATGTGGAAAAGGTATCATCGAATTCAATTTAGAAGTGCATTTGTGACCCAGCACAGCTAGGACTGCCTTGTGGAGTGGAGGGGTCTAGAATTCACTAGTAAGGTTTGACCTGAAGATCCTCAGGAGGTCCTTTCTGTCTCCACTTCCGTTCCCTCTCCCATCGGCTGGTGTGGTAATCCCACCACACCCGAGTCTCCTGCTTTGGGTAAAATTTGCCCTCTGCAGTCATACTTTATTAAAAGGTAAGCACACCCTGGGAAAGGTAACACATTAAGCTGATGCCAATCTCACCCTAGTTTGACAATATTAGAAAAATTCCTTTCTTTTCTTTTCTTTTTTTTTTTTTACTATTACTTGAAAGGAGAGCATAAAAGGAAGAAGAAACTTCATGTAGAATAAAAATGAAGGGGTGACTTTGGATCATGGTATCCGGTAGAAGACACCCACCTCTCCCAGAGGACAAGTGGAGGAAGAGGGAGTTTGGGAGTTATCTGGAGACAGAACTGGTGTCATAAGAAAGGGAACGGATTAGACAGGGAACAAGGAAGAGAGATGGGGTCCCTATCATTGATAGGGTCATAGACCCTATCTATTCATTGAGTCTTCTGTTTAGTTACTTTATCTACCGCGTTCCTTATTCCCTGATCATACCCTCTCACCCCCATTTAATTGAACTTTTTCTTTATTTAATGTCATGCTTTTAATTATGACATAAGAAGGATATCATTGCTTAGCGGTGTGGTTGGTAGGGTAATGTTACAATGTCTGATACAATCCTAGGGTATCGAGACCTGCATTCACTTTTTTCCACCTGCTGCCAACAGGAATTACATTGGGAACATATTAAAAAGTAATTTGTTTCATTCAACATATAATCAACAAAATGCAAGAATAAAATCATGACACTCCTTGACTTACAGTAAAAGCCTTAAACAGTAACACAAGATATTGTTTTCTAAAAATGGCATTTCAAACCTACATTTAATGATCTCTTGTTAGGGTTAAAAGGGTCAAACCCCCGAAATACTTCAAAGAAAACAATGTAGCTCCGTAGAACAGAACAACCCACTCTTGCTGTTCACTCCTGACACATACTCCTGACAAATGAGTGACTTCCAGGGAAATCTGGATCCCAAACACCAGAGCAAAGGACCCCAGCTCCCATCCGCCCCACCCCCATCTGCACAGGAACTAGGAGCTAGGAGTCCACCCTCAAATGGATTGTGAATCAAAGCTCCTCAAACTGCCTAACCAAATGCTCAATTTCCCAGTTTCTTTTTTTTTTTAATATGAAATTTGTTGTCAAATTGGTTTCCATACAACACCCAGTGCTCATCCCAACAGGTGCCCACCTCAATGCCCATCAATTTCCCAGTTTCTTTTCTGTTCAGTTAGATGTCAATCTGAACAATTTGGGAATCTTAACATTTCTTTTAAAACCACATACAAATGGCTCTTCATTCCTCTGGCAAGTACAAAATAGCCCACCCTCAGGAGAAAGGAAACCAATATTTATGGTAAAAGATAAAATATGATGTGATTGTGTTAAGATCTTCCGCTGGTTTGCTCAAAAGGCTACTGCTTCTTGTTTAAGCTGCCACAGCAAATCTCTGCTGGTAGGAAGAAAAATTTCCACGGCTCAATAATGAGATAACATCAGTAAGCAATTTATTAAAGAGGCTGCCATCCATCACTGGAATTTTGAACAATAATGATGCATCGAAAATAAGTATTCCCAGTTTTCTTTTCCCTCCTCACAAATTCCTTCAGTTCCAATATCTCTTCAGTAAATTGTTAATAGTATTTTGCTCTTTGTCTTTTTGGAAACAAGCCCAGGAGTGAGAAGACACCAGCAGCAGCTGTCACAAACCCAATGGTACTTATTGCTTGGTTGGCCTATAGAGAAATGAGAAACAAAAAACACCACAGCTTATTCTAAAGGCACCTCAGTGTCCTAAATCCAAGCAAACTGAAGACCCTTTCAATGACACCAGAAAAATTTAAAGCTTCATGCCAAATTAAGTTCTGTGTGAAGATGAATAAATTTATAATTTTTATAATTATGACAAAGAGATAGTTAAATACATGTAGGTATACGTTTCTCATATTTTTATGGCCCCCAATAGTTTATAACTCATTATGGCACAATTCCTAATAATCATCATAGTACATCTGGGAGGTAGTGTTACTCCTATTTGGGAAAACTTGGTAAGTTAAGTGATTTGCCTGAGGTCATACCACCAACATGTTTAGATATGGGTTGAGCCATGAACCATGTGTTTCTCTTCCAAACAATCCCTACCTCCTTAATACACCCTAGTTTGGTCTATACCAGAGTGAATATCATGTGTATGTGTGTGTGTGTGTGTGTATGTGTGTGTGCATGTGTGTTCCTGACTCAAGAATGTCTACTAGAGAAAGAATTCACAGATGTAATCTAAACTAAATACCTCTATGCTCTTATTTGGTAGTTACAATTTCTCTTTTGATAAACAAACTTCAAAAGAGGTCACTACTGATGTTAACTATTGTGTCACAAATTAATTTCTCATGTAGACAAACTAAAATAAACTACTCTCAAGCTCAGTTGTCCATAAAGGAGTTCAGACGTTTGTAGCTTTAAGGGTATTAATCATCATGATGAGGGATCTAATAAATATTCATGATTTTCATGGCACTCAGCTAATATTGCCTTCCATCTGCATGAGTTTGCATGCAGTTTTATGACCCAAAGATCATATTCAGATGCTTCAGAGTCATCAGACATTCTGAAAACAACAGTTGTTCTCTGGGATTGAAGAAATCAGGCTTTCAAATAAAGGAAAACATTTTCCCCAAATGATTCCAGGGACCAACCCAAATGCTGGAAAGCCTGACCCAGATCACATTTGAGCATGCCTTCTCTCTAACCCACAGGTCTCCACCACAGAGCCTGCCACACCACATAGTGCTGCCTCCCTACCTGCAGCTTCCCTGTGGGAACCAGACTGCAAGGGCCTGGCCAATGACAGGAGCATTTACTCCATTTATATCACCCTGCGGTCTGCAGGGACAAGGCCAGGCACCAAAACTCCCTGCTGTGCCACCATCCCCAGCTGCCAGGGAGAGTGGCAGCTGGCGAACAAATGACAAATGCTATTTTACTTTACAATCCTAACTTTATTTGGTTGCTTGATTATTTTACTCATAATTTTTAATTAGTCACCACCTAAGTTATTTCCCGGAGAAAGAGTCAGAATTTGCTGCAGTCCAGAACTACCCATGGGGAGCCAGGGGGAGAGGCAGATACAAGACAGAGGACAAAATTCCAAAGAGAGGCAAAATCAATAATCAGATAGTCAATTGGATAATCAAGCCTAACTCTCATATAATTCCAGGCAGATGCTGAGATCCCAAGATCTGATACAGGGAAATGTGGTGGTGGCGGGGCAATGAACAAATAGGAAGATGCAATTGGTATCTTTAGAGAGAAGAGTCAAATGGCAGTAGGGTACAGCCCTGGGGAAGATCCTGTGGGCTTCCCAAATCCCAAACACTTATTTAAAATTATATTCTAGATGGCAAAATCCTGTGACAATCCCTTGGCGTTTTGTGTAATGGGATCTGCTAAACGCAGACCTAACTCACTGGGTATCTTTCAGCCAGTAGAAATACAAGAGATGAAAGAAATCCCACAGATCTAAGAGGCCTGGGGAAAGCAATGTGATCCTAAGCCAAAATCCCCTGACAGCACACAGGCCAGATACAATTACAAGGAAACTATTTCCTACAGTGCACGTGGTTTCCCAAATCCCAAACACTTACTTCAAGTTACATTCTAGATGGCAAAACCCTGTGTGATTGGGACAATCCCTTGGCGTTTTGAGTAACAGGATCTGACTTGCAAGATTGTAACATCTCAGAATGTTCTCAGAACCTATATGAACACGAGCTTTTATTTCACAATTTAGGATTATAAAGTCACCTAAGCTGACTCTTTATACTTTTATCCTTTACAGGGCTTTCTGACTGTGGGCCATAATAAAAGCCTCATTCTGAGGATCTAAACATGACCAGGGAAACATTAGTTGAATCTGGAGTGCTGTATCCTGACATAGCATAGCTGGGTCACAGATGACCACAAGGTCTACCAAAATTCCTTTTCCTCTGAGACTCGAAGTTCACAGTGCTATGCACTGAAGCACAGTCAGGGTATATTGTAGATCAGCTTGTTCAGGCCTATGCAAGAGTGCTACCATCTTCCACAAAGCTAGGCACATTTCAATACCTTGTTAAGACTATACCAGTGGAACATGTCTACCTAAAATCTTTTTTAAAAGAAAAGACAAACCACATACTAGAAAACAACAAAACAAAACATTTCCAACAGGCAAATCTGATAAGGAACTGTTATCCAAAATATGTAAAAAGTTCTTAAAACTCAACAAAAAGAAAACAAGCAAGCCACCCAGTTTAAAAATGGGCAAAAGATCTCAAGAGACACATCGTTAAATATGCAAATCACAAAGGAGCATATGAAAAGATGCTTAACTTCATACACGTTTAGGGAATTGCAAATTAAGATAGTGAGACACCACTGTGTACCTATTAGAATGGCTAAAACCCAAAATGCTCACAATACTAAATGTGGAAGAAGACAGGGAAAAACAAGAACTCTCATTCGTTGTTGGTGGGAATGCAAAAGGGCACAGCCACTTTGTAAGACCTTCCATGGTTTCTAACAAAAATAAACATATTCTTACCATACAATCGAGTAATCATGCCCTTTGGTATTTACACAAAACCCTGCACACAAATGTTTCTAGAAGTTTTATTCATAATTACCAAAACTCGGAATCAACCAAGATGGTTTTTAGTTGCTGAATGTACATCCAGACAATGGAGCGTTACTTGGTGATAGAGAAAAATGAGTTACCAAATCATGAAAAGACATGGAGGAATTTTAAATGCATGTTGCTTAGATTGCATTCTTCTCAGCAGTTGCCAGAGACTTGGGAGGAGGAAAGACGAATAGGCAAACAGAGCACGGAGAAGTTTTAGGGTAGGGAAACTATTCCGTATGATACTGTACTAGTGGATATATGTCACTATACAGTTATAATTTATAGAATGCAAAACACTAAGACTAAACCCTAATGTAAACTATTTTAGGAGAGGCAAAATTTTTCCTTTGTGCATCTTAGGTTTTCAGCTGAGGCTCACTAATAAAAGGCAAATTGACAAGAGAAAAACAGAGGTTTATTAACATGTACATCTCAAACATACACAGGAGAAACTCAGGGAAGAGTAATTCAAAGAGGTGGCTTAGAATTCAGGCTTACATAGCACATCTTCAGCAAAGATCAATACATTTGTAGAGTAATGGCAGGACAAAAGAAAGCAGTTTCAGGCTGCCAAGGATGGCAGACCGCGGTAAGGTAAACATGGGAAATTAATGGCAAAGGCTAGTTAGTAAGGGTTGTTATATAAATTTTATTTTTACATTTATTTATTATTGAGAGACAGAGAGACACAGAGCGTGAGCAGGGGAGGAGCCGAGAGATGGAGAAGCACAGAATCCGAAGCAGGCTCCCGCTCTGAGCTGTCAGCACAGAGCCCGACACGGGGCTAGAACTCACTAACCGCGAGATCATGACCTGAGCCAAAGTCGGACGCTCAACCGACTGAGCCACCCAGGTGCCCCAGTAAGTGTTATTATTTAGATTCCTCTACTGGTTGTCTGTGATGATTAATTTTTGTCCTTCCTGCTAGCAAAGGGAAGAGGGACACCTTTCAAAATGTATCTCCCACTTTTAGGCAAATATGTGGAGAGCAGGGCCTGCTTCTTCTCAAGTGCCTTCAGCTCTTGATAAATAATAATCCTTATGCCACATATTTTGAGGTGATATTCTAGTTTCCTTCACTATGGACTTTGGTGGGTAATGTGTCAGTATTGGTTTATTATTTGTAACAAATATACCACACTGATATGGAACGGTGATGGTTGGGGAGGCCGTGTATATGGGTGATGGGGAGGGGGTATGTGGGAACTCTCTAAAATTCCAGATCACATTTGCTGTGAACTGTAGATTACTCTAAAAAAAAATAAAGCCTATAACTTTTTTAACACAAAAAAGCACGAAGAAGAAAAAGATGGACCATGATCCTTCCACCTTTCTAATCTTTTTAAATGCTGTTGAGGTTTTTTAATTTCAGAGAAATACATAGCCATTCCCCAAGAAAACTGTTCTATGTTCAAGACCCCTAATCCCTTGCAGCAAAGGCAGTCCTGAGAAGAAAATACATTGCAATCCAGGCCTATCTCAAGAAACAAGAAATATCCCCAACCTAACCTCACACCTAAAGGAACTAGAAGCAGAGCAGCAAAGAAACCCCAAATCCAGGGGCGCCTGGGCGGCTCAGTCGGTTAAACGTCCGACTTCAGCTCAGGTCACGATCTCGCGGTCCACGAGTTCGAGCCCCGCGTCGGTCTCTGAGCTGATGGCTCAGAGCCTGGAGCCTGCTTCCGATTCTGTGTCTCCCTCTCTCTCTGCCCCCCCCCCCCGTTCATGCTGTGTCTCTGTCTCAAAAATAAATAAACGCTAAAAAAAAAAAAAAAAAAAAGAAACCCCAAATCCAGCAGAAGAAGAGAAATAATACAGATGGGAGCAGAAATAAACAATATAGAATCTGAAAAAAACAGTAGAACAGATCAACGCATCAAAGAACTGGTTTTCTGAAAGAATAAACACAATTGATAACCCCCTAGCCAGACTTTTCAAAAAGAAAAGAGAGAGGACCTATAAAATCATGAATGAAAGAGAAGAGATCACAACCAATACCACAGAAATACAAACAATTATTAGAGAATACCATGAAAAAATATATGCCAACAAACTGGGCAACCTGGAAGAAATGGACAAATTCCTGGACACCCACACACTACCAAAACTCAAGTGGGAAGAAATAAAATATTTGAACAGACCCATAACCAGCGAGGAAACTGAATCAGTTATCAAAAATCTCCCAACAAATAAGAGTCCTAGGCCAGATGGCTTCCCAGAGAAATTCGACCAGACATTTAAAGCAGAGTTAATACCTATTCTTCTCAAGCTGTTCCAAAAAATAGAAATGGAAAGAAAACTTTCGGACTCATTCTATGAAGGCAGCATTACCTTGATTCCCAAACCAGATAGAGACTTCACTAAAAGGGAGAATTACAAACCAATATCCTTTTTGAACATGGATGCAAAAATTCTCAACAAGATACTGGCAAATTGAATTCAACAGTATATTAAAAGAATTATTCACCATGACCAAGCGGAATTCATTCCTGGGCTGCAGGGCTGGTTCAATATTCACAAATCAATCAGTGTGATCCATCACATTAAAAGAAGAAAGGATAAGGGCCATATGATCCTGTCAATAGTTGCAGAAAAAGCATTTGACAAAATACAGCATTCTTTCTTAATAAAAACCCTCAAGAAAGTTGGGATAGAAGGAACATAGCTTAACATCATAAAGCCATATATGAAAAGCCCACAGCTAATATTATCCTCAATGGGGGAAAATTGAGAGCTTTCCCTCTGAGATCAGGAACACTACAGGGATGTCCACTCTCACCGCTGTTGTTTAACATAGTGTTGAAAGTCCTGGCCTCAGGAATCAGACAACAAAATGAAATAAAAGGCATCCGAATTGGCAAAGAACAAGTCAAACTTTCACTTTTTGCAGATGACATGATACTGTACATGGAAAACCCAAAAGACTCCACCAAAAAGCTGCTAGAACTGATATATGAACTCAGCAAAGTCACAGGATATAAAATCAATGTACAGAGATCAGTTGCATTTCTATACGCCAATAATGAAACACTAGAAAGAGAAATCAATAAATTGATCCCATTTACAATAGCACCAAGAACCATAAAATACCTAGGAATAAACCTAAGCAAGGATGTAAAAGATCTGTATGCTTAAAACTATAGAACACTTAAGAAAGAAATTGAAGAAGACACAAAGAAATGGAAAAACATTCCCATGCTCATGGATTGGAAGAGCAAATATTGTTAAGATGTCAATAATACCCAAAGTAATCTACCCATTCAGTGAAATACCAAAATTGCACCAGCATTCTTCTCAGAGCTAGAAGAAACAATCCTAAAATTTGTATGGAACCACAAAAGACCCTGAATAGCCAAGCTAATGTTGAAAAAGAAAACCAAAGCCAGAGGCATCACAATCCCAGACTTTAGCTTCTACTACAAAGCTGTAATCATCAAGACAGTATGGTATTGGCACAAAAACAGACACATAGACCAATGGAATAGAATAGAGAACCCAGAATGGGACCCACAAATGTACAGCCAACTAATCTTTGAGAAAGCAAGAAAAGGGTATCCAATGGAAAACAGTCCCTTCAGCAAATGGTGCTGGGAGAACTGGACAGTAACATGTAGAAGAATGAAACTGGACCACTTTGTTACACCATACACAAAAATAAAGTCGAAATGGATTAAAGACCTAAATGTGAGACAGGAAACCATCAAAACCCTAGAGGAGAAAACAGGCAACAACCTCTTGCCATTTGCAACAATGTGGATGGAACAGGAGGGTATTATGCTAAGTGAAATAAGTCAGTCAGAGAAAGACTGTACCATATGCTTTCACTAATATGTGGAATTTGAGTAACTTAAGAGAAGACCATGGGGGAAGCAAAGGGGGAAAAATAGCTTTTAACAAAGAGGGAGGCAAACCATAAAAGACTCTTAAATACAGAGAAGAAACTGAGGGTTGATTTGCGGGGGGTGTGGGGGAGAGGGGAAAATGGGTGATGAGCATTGAGAAGGGCACTTGTTGGGATGAGCACTGGGCATTGTATGCAAGCAATGAATCTACTCCCAAAGTCAAGAGGACACTATATATGCTGATGTTAGCTAACTTGACAATAAATTAGATTTAAATAAATAAATAAATAAATAAGTAAATAAATACATAAATAAATAAATTTGTTGAAACTTTCAAAAAAAAGGCCCTTAATCCCTGAGGAGACCCCAAAACTAACCCAACACTAGCTATTGTTGGTAGTAATATTATGAATTGTTGATAATAATGAAAATAATAATAAAGTGCTACAGTTTCTATCAGATCAACATAAATTTTATCGAGGAGCACCAATACAGAGCTATAAAATTCTTAATTACTATAATTAAAAATAACATTCATCTAAGACACATTGTTTATTGAAATGGATGATATGTAATACAGTGCACTAAGAGACTTCAAATATCTAGTATAATCCCCCAAAGAGCCTCAGTTTATAGGTTGGGAAACTGATAAACAATGTTCTCCAAGCCACCAACCTAATAACTGGGGAAGATGTGGATGTAGCTCAGGTAAGCACAATTTCAAAGCTTAGGTGAGTTCTTAGGGCTGTCACTGTACTTCCTGCAACAGAACCAGCTAGAGAACAGTTCTAGTTGTTGAGGAATGATTAATTTTTCATGGGTCTTGATTCTGGGTATGAAAGGGGAAAAGATGAGGGATGGTAAATTAGAGCCAAAGCAAGAAGATGGTTCTGATCGCATTTTTTTTTTTTTTAGCCACATTAAAAAAAATTGCTTCTTGAACACAGTGGACAACTTTATCCTTTACAAAGGAGAGGAATGGACTTCACTTCCTAGTTACACCCTTAGTTTTTAATGCGAAGGTGAACAGGATTTTTTGTGTGGATATTTTCTGTGCTCTGGCTCACAAGCGATTTATTGTTACATGTGAATAGCACATTCATTATGTTAATATATTTCCTAAAGAAATGCATTTCCAATTAAATTATTTCCTAATGAAAACAAATGTATCCTTTTATTATGTTCCCTGTCCCATCTTCCCAAGCTTCCGTGAGGGGAATTGGAAACTAATTCCTTAGAACAGATGTTTCTGTAACTGATTCAACCATTTCAGGATACTGGGAGCCTTTATTCATTCTCTAATATCCCTTTAATAAATCTTTAGGTTAGAACATCAACGTTGGAATTGGATTGGTGCCACAATAGGTAGAAAGAAGGCAAATGAACCAAGCATGCTTTTAGTTAGGAATCGGCCACGCTACAAAATAGTGTGAGAGACGACAACATTGCATGCTACTTTAAAAATAAAGTAATTGATCCATTTTAAGAAATCATCCAAAATCTCAACCAATCAAAGGACCTGCTTAAAAGCACAAGATTCCTCTGAAACTAGCATTGCAAGGAGACAGAAACAATTTTCAAAACCACCAAAATATGTCTGTCATTAGCTGGCCTCTCTCAGTCAGGTAATGGGGAAGAATCTCAGAGTTACCATCTCTATTTCTGGCAAATGAACTTCCATTTAAATATTTCAACACTCTTTTCAGAATGTCCCTTTCAGCATGTGAGGCTGCTGTATGGCAGAAAAATGGAAGGAAGGAACCCTGAAGGACAGAACGCAACAGGACTGACAGAAAAGCTACGGTCTTGATTCTGCTTCAAGCTCCTTCCAGCCCCAAATTCAAAATGTCCACGTTCACGCATTAATGTGGTCATAACTGCTACATGATCTTGGACACCTCAATTCCTGTCCTTATCCTTCAGGATTCTCACCTTTTCTCCATTCTTTTCATTTCGTTTTAGGCCTGAGAATCTTATAGTCAGTAGTGCTTATTTTCCCAAGGTAAGCAACTTCTATGTCTTCTAAAGAAAACTCACCTGCTCTGAAACTCCTTCTCCATAGCGAAGCAAAGTCACAAAATGCTCACAGTTGTTGACAAGTATGTCATAATCCACCTCTTGTCCAATAACAATCTCTGACCGCTGCATGACTTCCTCCATGGGGAGAGGAGGATAAGTTTCATCATATTTATTGTTTATTCTGTATGTGTCGTTTCCCACGACATCCTTCAGGGGCTGCATCTTCACCAGGGCCTTCCTGCTAAATATAGACTTGGCGCTTGTAAATGCTGCAGGAATGCCATCCTCTATAAGGAGAATTCTGGTTAGCAAGATGTGGTGACCCAGCTCAGAGAACCCCAATGCCAGAGTATTGCAATGCTACATGTTTGGAAGTGATGGAGTCACTGAACCCAGCTCGGTTCCCAACTTAGCACCAAACCAGAAGCCACTTTAATCATACCAGGCTTAATAACTCATTTGGTAGTTTATCTATAATGAGGGAAAATAGAAGAGAAACCTGTATCTGCCCATAGAGAAAATTGAGTGAGAAAACTACCCATTCTTGAGAAACAAGTTCTCTATCAATTGGCATTATTATTAGAGATCTTGGTATGTGTCCCTAACAGAATACAAATAAAACCATTGTCTCCTTTTTTTTCCCTATAAAATATGCTTTTATTCAGCATCTGAACCCTTCCCAGCTACTCTCTTTGGGCCTCAGCTGTGTGCATTGTGATTGATAAGCTCGTCCTAGTTATCTAAGTGTGCTCCTTACCCCTTTCTCTGCTTTTTACACTTGTTCTTTCAACTTGGATTCAATTTGGTTCCAATTTGAAACCCCTTCAAGGGGTCAGCTGGAGTCAAGCTGGGGCCCTGCTTTTATCTTGCCAGTTCCTTTAGGCCAAGAAACTAAGTCCTGAAACTGAATCTAACCTAGTAGGCCCTGTCCACCAGATGCAGCCCCATGCAATGCCATACCCACCTGTTACATGTCCCACCCCTGCAACTCCCTTTTAACTGCCTCAGTTGGCAATCAGTTACCTTTGTCTAGATACCTTTGTCTCCTGGCCTGCTACTGCCAGTATCTGAGGTTGGACAGATGATTGCTCAGTGTTCAGCTCTAACACCTGGCCCTGGTCCCTCTCCATCTGCCCAAGACTGCTATGCTTGGCTATGTGTTCAAGTCAATCATGAGAGAGTCTCCATGTAACTGGTGTGAAGAGAGTCTTCCTTTTTGTAATAACTAAAAGCTAACTTTCTTTTCCACTCCCTTTTTTTCCCTACCTTCCAAGTTCCTTTTCCTTCAAGCAGCATTTCCAGTTAGTATCCTACACATTGGAAGTTCTTGTACAAGTTCTTAGAGCAGAGATCTCCTAGTTAGAATTACTAAAGTTTTATTTACACTAGTCTGATGCTATCAATTTATAGAGGAGGACACTGAAGCTTAGAGAGGTAAACTGGCTTGCAAAATACCACCTGAGTAGTTAACAATAGAACCAGAAAACTGCGTTTCAGTCTACAGGATCAGAGCTCAGTACTAGAACCATATTAAAATGGAGCTTAACACATGAAAATAAGGGAAGAGCAGAAAAATCTCTTATTGTATTCCAGACGTGAAAACTGCAGAGATATTGCAGCATTGCTTACTGTTAGTCACTAGACTCTGCAGAAACTAATGGGTGTGTATCGTAAATGTCACTTTATTTGCCATTTCCATTTCCAATATTCTAGAACAAGAGGCAAATATCTCAAGATGTTGCAAAAGTCACTACATTAAAAATTCTCAGACATCTCCAAGATAGTAAGACCAAGGTTATTAAAACTTCTTTGTAAACGTAACTTGAAGAAAAAAAAATCTCCAGGCTACTTGTTATTTGCATACAGTTTTTTTCTTAAAAAATGAATTAATTTGTGCTTATTTCTAAATATTTAGGAAATATATAAAAAAAACAACATAAATGTGTAAATTTAAATCACCCATTATCTGCCCAACCATAATCATGTTATTATTTTGATAATAATATTATCATATCCTTCTATTATGTCTTTTATTAACACATGTATATTGAAGCATGCTTATGTGTGCATTCACATGGGTATATATTATTTCTTTGCAAAGTAGGTATAATATGACACACTGCATTTTTAATCTAGATTTTTTTCAAGTAAATATCATGCAAGATTATTTCTCAAGCAATTAAGCATGTCCAGAAATATGATTTTTAATGGCCGTTAAATAGCTATTGTTTTGGCTTATCTAGCACCCCATCCCACCTCTGCCTCTTTCTTTCTGGAAATGATTTTGTGTGGGCTAATCACAGTGTCTCCTTCTCCAGGGCACAACGATGGTGCAGTGATGGGCATGGGATCCACACTCGCCCAAATCAGATTGTTCTCCATGCTATTTCTAACTGCAACAGGCAGGGATTGGCCCTCTCTTATTAGATCACAAGACTGTAAGAATAAGAGCCTAAGGATGTTGATGACTATCAGTTCAGTCTCCTAGAGAGGCATAGTCTGGGAGAATTAAGACAATACTTGGAAAGGAAATGCAGATGTGAGTCTTGATACTCATGTTTATGCCCCTACATCCAGGCATCCTTGAAGCCAGCACCAACCATCTTTATCCTTTTTTGTAGTTTTCCTCAGTGAAGCAATGAATTTGCCTTTTTGCTTATGCTAACTTTTGTTTGTTTCCGTTACTTGCAACTAAAGAATTCTGTCAATATTCTGTGACAAAGTCATAACTCACTTAACTAGTCCACTATTGAATCTAAGCCATTGTTGGCTTCTTTTTTTTTTTTTAACCTCTTCATCCCCTTCACATATTTCACCTATCCCCCTATCCCTTCCCTCTGGCAACCACCCATTTGCTCTCTGTATTTGTGAGCCTGTTTCTGGTTTGTTTGTTCATTTGTGATTTTGTGGGTTTTGTTTTTTTTGTGGGTGTGTGGTTTTTTTTTTTAGATTCCACATAGAAGTGAAATCACATGGTATTTGTCTTTATCTTTTTTTTAAATTTTTTTAACGTTTTTTAATTTATTTTTGAGACAGAGAGAGACACAGCATGAACGGGGGAGGGGCAGAGAGAGAGGGAGACACAGAATCGGAAGCAGGCTCCAGGCTCTGAGCCATCAGCCCAGAGCCTGACGTGGGGTCGAACTCGCAGACCGCGAGATCGTGACCTGAGCTGAAGTCGGACGCTTAACCGACTGAGCCACCCAGGCGCCCTGGTATTTGTCTTTATCTTATTTCACACAGCATAATACCATTTAGATCCATCTATGTTAAGGCAAATGCAAAGATCTCATTCTTTTTTATGGCTAACATTCCATTATATATATATTACATATTATGTATATATGTATGTGTATATACATATACATATACATAACTTCTTGTGTATATATATATATTTGTGTGTGTGCATGTGTGTGTGTGAGCGAGTATATATATTACATCTTCTTTATCCATTCATCTCTCAGTGGACACCTAGGTTGCTTCCTTATCTTGGCCCTTGTAAATAATGCTGCAATAAACATAGGGGTACATACATCTTTTCGAATTAGTGTTTTCACTTTCTTTGGGTAAATATCCAATAGTGGAATTATTGGATCATTGGTATTTTTGAGGAAATTTTAATTTTCTGTGGAAATATCATACTGTTTTCCACAATGGCTACACCAATTTATATTCCCACTGACAGTGCAGGAAGATTCTCTTTTCTCCACATCCTCACCATCATTTGTTATTCTGCCATTGCCTGTTTTTTAAACTTTTATGAGATAGAAGTGAATACCTTTATGCTGAATGTTATTCTACATCTTTATAAATATTTCTGAAGAATAGACTCAGAGAAGTAAAATTACAGGGTCAGAGCATAGGAACTCTTTAAGACTCTTCATACACACTATTAAATTGCTTTCTTTTGTTTTCAATATATGAAGTTTATTGCCAAATTGGTTTCCATACAACACCCAGTGCTCATCCCAAGCGCTCATCGAAGCACTTCCATACAACACCCAGTGTTCATCAAAGGTGTCCTCCTCGATACCCATCACCCACCCTCCCCTCCCTCTCACCCCCTATCAACCCTCAGTTTGTTCTCAGTTTTTAAGAGTCTCATGCTTTGGCTCCCTTCCACTCTAACCTCTTTTTTTTTTTTCCTTCCCCTCCCCCATGGGTTTCTGTTAAGTTTCTCAGGATCCACAGAAGAGTGAAGCCATATGGTATCTGTCTTTCTCTGTATGGCTTATTTCACTTAGCATCACACTCTCCAGTTCCATCCATGTTGCTACAAAGGGCCATATTTCATTCTTTCTCATTGTCACGTAATATTCCATTGTGTATATAAACCACAATTTCTTTCCATTCATCAGATGATGGACATTTAGGCTCTTTCCATAATTTGGCTATTGTTGAGAGTGCTGCTAGAAACATTGGGGTACAAGTGCCCCTATGCATCAGTACTCCTGTATCCCTTGGGTAAATTCCTAGCAGTGCTACTCCTGGGTCATAGGGTAGGTCTATTTTTAATTTTCTGAGGAACCTCCACACTGCTTTCCAGAGCGGCTGCACCAATTTGCATTCCCACCAACAGTGGAAGAGGGTTCCCGTTTCTCCACATCCTCTCCAGCATCTATAGTCTCCTGATTTGTTCATTTTGGCCACTCTGACTGGCGTGAGGTGATATCTGAGTGTGGTTTTGATTTGTATTTCCCTGATGAGGAGCGACGTTGAGCATCTTTTCATGTGCCTGTTGGCCATCCGGATGTCTTCTTTAGAGAAGTGTCTATTCATGTTTTCTGCCCATTTCTTCACTGGGTTATTTGTTTTTCAGGTGTGGAGTTTGGTGAGCTCTTTATAGATTTTGGATACTAGCCCTTTGTCTGATATGTCATTTGCAAATATCTTTTCCCATTCCATTGGTTGCCTTTTAGTTTTGTTGGTTGTTTCCTTTGCTGTGCAGAAGCTTTTTATCTCCATAAGGTCCCAGTAGTTCATTTTTGCTTTTAATTCCCTTGCCTTTGGGGATGTGTCAAGTAAGAAATTGCTATGGCTGAGGTCAGAGAGGTCTTTTCCTGCTTTCTCCTCTAGGGTTTTGATGGTTTCCTGCCTCACATTCAGGTCCTTTATCCATTTTGAGTTTATTTTTGTGAATGGTGTGAGAAAGTGGTCCAGTTTCAATCTTCTGCATGTTGCTGTCCAGTTCTCCCAGCACCATTTGTTAAAGAGACTGTCTTCCATTGGATATTCTTTCCTGCTTTGTCAAAGATTAGTTGGCCATACGTTTGTGGGTCTAGTTCTGGGGTTTCTATTCTGTTCCATTGGTCTATGTGTCTGTTTTTGTGCCATATTAAATTGTTTTCATGAATGATGTTATCAACTTTCATTTCCTTCAACAATATCCTTGCTTTGGTTTCATTATACCCTTATCAACACTGACTGTTATCACTTTTAAATGTTTGCTAATGTGATAGGCATAAAATGTGTTATTCTGTTGTACAGTTCCTAGATCAGTCCCTTTAAAGATGGGTATTGACTTCTTTTCTTCTTCTACATACTGTTCATAGTTCTTTACCCATATGTTTGTTGGGATTTTGCTGTTTATGTATCCCCAGCATCTAGAATAGCCTTTGGCACATACTGGGTAATCTATAAATAGATGTTGAACAAATTGAAATGATTTGTGTGATAGGTAAAGACACTGACGCTTATGTTTGTGAGCAATATTCTCCCTAGTGGATTATTTCCTTTTTAATTATGTTTTTTTTAATCCAGAGATTTTACTGGATTCTAATGTTAATTGGTTAACATTTTAATGTTAATTGGTCTTTGTGATTTAGCCAAAGCCACTTTGGTCTTACTATGTCCTTCATTAAACCTATTTCAGATAGATTTATCTACTTTCTACATTTTATTTCTTTTTTTTTATGATTTCATTCATGATTCCTTCTTATAACAAGAGAATTCAAAACCTCCAGGAGTTGCGGGTAACAAAACTTACCTAGAGGTGCTATGTTGATAACATAACCATCACCCAGGTACAGTGCCCAGTGCTGATAGCCAGAACGAAACACTTCAATCAAGTCCCCTGGCTGGGGGTTACCAGGATAGCTCAAACTAAAGCAATCATTAAACGCCATCTGCAATGACAGACACAATGACGATCTAGCTGACATGACTTGCCAAAAGAAAATCAGTTTAAGACCTCCACAGAAGTATAAGGATACAGAATTTATTGGGATTGCATTCCTTATTAAAGACTTAAACTCACACCACTGTCCTTTGTATGATCATTCTTTGTATGATTCCAACACTGAATTATGTGTGCCAAAGTGAAAAAACAAGTGGGAAAGAATTTTTCTGCTAATTGTTTAATTTTCTATAGCAATGCTTCTCATCCTGATCAACCCCAGGGCTCCTTTATGATAATCAGCATCTTATAGTTCTCTCTTTAAATCCAGATATTCATAGATAATATGATTTACCCATACACAAAATTTCAAAAATAGTAATATGGTGCCCTATTGGAACAGAAAGGGGAAGTAAATATACAATAGTACGTATTTTACTTATGTAAATAGTCGGTCCATGACTATACAAAAAGATACAATAAAGTGTCCATAAGTGTGCACTTACTTAGCATGAAAGAGTCAACAGTCAGTGGCAGAAGATGAGAAGCCTTTCAGCCTCTCAAATAAGTAAAATCAAAGAACAGGGTATGGGAGGACTGACACTGATATTATGTGGAAAAAATACCTTGTATTGCAAAACTTACTCTCTCATTTAACTTAAGCAGAAAGAAGTTCTAGACTCAGAGGAGTGGCCAGTCACATATTCAGTCATACTGTAATACACGGGACATTTATTCCTTGTGCCAAACTGCTGTGCAATCTAGGTACTTCAGTCTCTACCCACTAAATATCAGTAAATGCTCTTTGTCATGTGACAACCACAAATATCCACACAGATTTCCACCCCTCCCCTACTGCCCCATTTCCTGCCTGATTCCTGACTTACTGATTCCAGAAACAGTGTTAAGGTGGCCACCGTAGAAGTGAGACAACTTGGAAGGTTGGGGAGTTCATCATGTTGACGAATATGTCTGAAAATTCTAAGCTTGGTGAGTTTTTTTTTCCTTTTAAGTCACTATTTTTCAGAAAGAACATGTAAGTCTCTGATGGTCGATTTTTATGAAAGGTTACATTTTCTACATATGTATGGCATGGGAGTAGAATGACTCAGCAGGCAGAAGTTACAGACATTCATCAGTATTCAAAAGGAGATTTAGTGCTATATCCATGTTGAATCTCTAATTGACAGCAGAGTTTCTCATCATCTCTCACTCTAATGTAGATATGTACGCTCAATTACAAAATAAATCCAAGTGCCAGAAAGGGAAATTTCCAAACCATCTAAATTATATTCATAATAGCACAGACTAAGGACTTGGGAATACTGACTATCATTTTGCTGGCACCCTAAAAGTCTTTTTTTACAACACTTAATATTGGAAGGGTGTTTTCCCAAGTATTTGTATGCCATCTGTTGAAAACTTCAATCACCACACTGTCACAGGAATCTGGCCAAATGTACGCTGTCCATCTGTTGAAAAATAACTATTAAAACAACTTTATAGGAACCATTAAGTCTAACCACTCTCTCAAATATGTTTGAGTCTTATTAATATGGGGTTCAGAATTTGGCCACATGGGCACCAAAAGGAAAAATAGATAATATACTATGAAATAAACAAACACATTTCCCATGAATGGGATTCAGCAAGCACACACAGCTGCCTACTAGAATTCAGCGACCTAGCCAAGCTTACAATAATAATCACCCTTTGAACAGAGAGCACTTTGTAGTATAACTTTTTTTCTCAAATGCACTATTGCAATTAACCCTATTTAACTTCTTTAAAACCTACCACTACTTATGTTATCGTTCCATTGTATAGAAAAAAGGATATAGTAGCTAATGCCAACTTTTGGAAAATACCCATTGAAAGCTTCATACAGATCACTTATGTTGGGGTTACATCACAATAAACCCATCGTTAGTTGAAAATATCATAGGTCAAAATGCATTTAATTCACCTAACCTACCAAACAGCTTAGCTTAGCTTAACCTACCTTATACATGCTCAGAGCACTTATGTTAGCCTACAGTTGGCAAAATCATCACAAAGCCTGTTTTATAATAAAGTATTGAACATCTCATGTAATGTATGGAGAACTGTACTGAAAATGAAAAATGTGGTTGTATGGCTATAAGGGTACAAAATGGTTCTAAGCATATCAGTTGTAGTTGCTACAGCTCAGCACCACTGCCCCAGCAGCCAGAGACAGGATTGGATGTATCACTAGCCCGGGAAAAGATCCAAAGTCAAAATTCAAAGTATGGTTTCTACTGAATGCATATTAGTTTTGCACCATTTTAAGTAAAAAAAAAAAAATCATAAACCAAACCATCGCTGAGTCAGGGACCATTTATATTATAACTACAGAGGGGGAATAATGGAAACGGGTGTTAAAGATGTGAGCTCTTGTCTCAGGTCGTCTATTTGCTATTAAAAAATAGCAATAGTTGGACAAAATGTCTGTGTCACAGTTTCCTTTTTTTTTTTTTTTTAATTCCAGTTAGGGGCGCCTGCGTGGCTCAGTCGGTTGGGCATCCGACTTCGGCTCAGGTCATGATCTCACGGTCTGTGAGTTTGAGCCCCGCGTCGGGCTGACAGCTCAGAGCCTGGAGCTGCTGACAGCTCAGAGCCTGGAGGCTGCCTGGAGGCTGCTTCGGATTCTGTGTCTCCCTCTCTCTGCCCCTCCCCCACTCATGCTCTGTCTCTGTCTCGGAAATAAACATTAAAAAAATTTAAATTCCAGTTAGTTAACATCCAAAGTAGTATTAGTTTCAGGTGCACAGTTTAGTGATTCAACACTTCCATACCTCACCTGTTGCTCATCATGACAAGTGTCTCCTTAATCCCCAACACCTAGTTCACTCATCCCCCTGTGGTAACAGTCAACTTTTTCTCTATAGTTGAGTCTGTTTCTTGGTTTGTCTCTCTCTTTCTCCCCCCATGACCATTTGTTTTCTTTCTTCAATTCCACATACGAGTGAAATCATACGCTATTTGTCTTTCTCTGACTGACATATTTTGCATCAGTTTCTCCACCTTGCAGGCACGTATAAGAATATCAGTTTATCTCAAAAGGTTGTGGCAAGTAATCCCAAATGGACGGGCTAAAAGCTGTCACAAGTGCTTTGTGAACTGGCCAGAGCTAGACAGGTGGACGGTAAAACAGCAGTGGCTCTTTGTACATGTTGCCACAGTGGTTCATGGCTTTTGTGTGATTTTGGTTCCTTAGCCTTTCAGCCACAATAATGTTGTGGAATGGGTAATTTCACTGCCCACTTTTAATATATTTAACACATTTTCCATTCCGGCATATGGTTTGCAAACTGATTTATAAATGTAAGCTAATTGATTTCCTGAAGCCTATCCTATTTATAATGAAGGATGACAAGATAACAAGGAAAATATTTCTTGTGAGTTACCACTCAAGAAACTAAGGGAAGAGACTGGAGGCTAAGATGTACGGGGAAAGTGAGTGCCCACACCAAGTGCTTAGAATCGCAGCAATTTACTGCAGAAAAGTACTTTAGACATTACCTAATCCACTGCTCTCCAAATTTGTTTTTAGCATCAGAGCCCTGAATTAAACCAAATATCAGATGGGCCCACAAAAATATAAAACATAAAAGTAGCTCTGCCCTTGATGAAGTCAGGAAAGAGCATGAGAGCCCCATCTGCTCCTCACTGTGGCTGCTTCTGAGGTTGTCTGGGGCCCCAGAAATTCTAGGAATGGAGCTTGAATAACACCCATCTAGTTCTAGCAGAAGCCCCTCGTTTTCAAGACAGAAGAAATAGAAACAGGCAGGTAATTTGACTTGTCAAAGGTCATATACTATTTTACAAAAGATTTTCAATAGTTGCCAGAGCAGGGGTTCCTGCGTGGCTCAGTCAGTTGAGTGTCCGACTTCGGCTCAGGTCATGATCTCACGGTTTGTGAGCCCACATCGGGCTCTGTGCTGACAGCTCAGAGCCTGGAGCTGCTTCGGATTCTGTGTCTTGCTCTCTCTCTGCCCCTCCCCTGCTCATGCTCTGTCTCTCTCTGTCTCAAAAATAAATAAAACATTTTAAAAAATTAAAAAATAATAATTGCCAGAGCAATTGAATATTCATTGCAAAAAAAAAAAACTAAACTAAAACCTCCACATAAGTCTCACATCTTATACAAAAAATATTTCAAAACAGATCATGGAATTAAATGTAAATCTATAAAACACAGAGGTGGGGGGAGCACATAGGAAAAACTCCCCAGGATCTAGAGGAGACAAAGAGTTCTTAGTCTTGATACAAAAAGTACTACCCATAAAAGAAAAAAAAAACTGACAAATTGACATCCTCAAAGTTTAAAACTTTTGCACTGCAAAATATCCTGTTAAAAGCTCAAAAAGACAAGCTATAAAATGGGAGAAAAGATTTGCAAAACACATATCTGAGAAAGGACTAGTATTGAGAACACGTAAAGAACTCTCAAAACTGAAGATTAAAAGAGCAAAGAATACAATTAGAACATGTTCAAAAGACACAAAGACGTTTCACCAAAGAAATGACACAGATGTCAAGTAAGCCATGTTAAACACCATTAACCACTTGGGAAGTGCAGATTAAAACCCCAATGGGATAGCACTCCACACTTATCACAAGCGCTAAAATAAAAAATAGTGACAACAGAAAATGCTGGCAAGGATGCACACTAAGTGTATCACCCATTTGCTGGTGAGAATATAAAATGGTATAGCCACTCTTGAAGCAATGCAGCGATTTCTTTAAAAACTTGTTAACTACCATACAATCCAGCGATTGTACACCCAGACACGTACCCCAGAGACTGAAGACAATAAAGACTTATATTTACACAAAAACCTGTACGTGAGAATTTAGAGCAGCTTATTCACAATAGTCAAAAACTGGAAATAGCCCAGGTGACCTTCAATGTGTATAGCCATACCGTGGAATACTACTAGGGAATAAAAAGCAACAAACTATTGATACATTCAGCAACCTGAAGGAATCCCAGATAATTAGGCTGAGTGAAAAACGCCAATGCCAAAATGTTTCATACTCTACCATTCTTTTTATAGAACATTCTCGAGATGACAAAATTATAGAAATAGAGAACAAATAGTTGTTGCTAGGGGTTAAAAAAAGTGGTGAGACAGAAGTAGGTGTGGCTATAAAAGGACAACCTGAGAGATTCTAGAGATCATGGAAATGTTTTCATCTGGATCATGCCAATTTCAATAACCTGTCTGTGATATTATACTATAGTTTTGCACACTGTTACTATTGGGGGAAACTGGCTAAAGATACAAGGGCTCTCTGTCGTATTTCTTACAATTGCATGTAAATCTACAATTGCCTAAAAACATACACATTAGTTAAAAAAACAGACCAATGCTTTTTTTAATATAGAACATAGAAGAGGATAAATATGTGGAAGTTATACTGAGGCAGATTTTAGCTGTGCATAAGGAAAACTTCTTTGAAAGTGATCCAACAATGGAATAGAGTACCTTGTGCAGATAGTAGGCTGTCACTGAGAATGTTTAAATACAGTAAGGGTTGATGAAAATAACATTTCCATGGTGGTGGTGGGAGGGACAATAGTTAGAGTAAGAAGGCCTTGTAAGGTCCCTTATAAGCTCTAATGTTCTCTCATTCTATTTCCCAGGAACTGTGCAAGGCGTGATCCTCAAATCAACACCATGAAGTAGAGATAATTATTTCTCCCATTTTACAGATGAGGCATATGATGTTTACAGCAGCTCAGGAACTTACCCAAAGTCACACAGGGGAAAAGGGCCAGGACTCAGATAAGCCTACCTCCAAGACGAGGTTCCTAATCCCATTCTTACTGCATTGCCTCCATTGCTGACACATCTGTGGCCCTTTTTTGAACACTGTTGGACCAGGTAACAACTGTGAGCTAATTATTATGATCACCATTTTATAGATAAGGAAACTGAGACTCCGATGAGTTAACCATCAGGCCTAAAGTCACAAAGGTAGTAAGTGACAGAGATAGAGCTCAATCCCAGGTCTGTCTTCTTATTCTAGACTGCATGTTCCTGCTTTATACCACTGATTTACATCACTAACCAAAGGAATTATTACTAAACGACATTTCATTTTTCCCTCTTCTCAAAAACCCATTGTGTAGAGAAGTTGCAAAAGCACAAAGAATAAACATTTCATGTAACAATACAGGAAGTGTTTAAACATTTATATGCAGAACTAGTGAGTAATGGGAAAAGGACCTTGGGGAATCCCTGCTCTTGTTCTGCAGGAGAGGTGTCAAGGTGGGGCTAGAAGCATCTAGAAGGTACCTAGACTCAGACGTTAGGGAAATGGCTATAACCCGTCTGGTTGGGTAAGTCGATAGGCAGGGACCACGTCTACCCATTTCATTTGGGCACGAGATAATATTGTGCTTCATAAACATGAGTTAACAAGAACCCATTAAAGATACATTTATAAAGTCCTCTACTATGATCTGTGTGTGTCACCTTTAAGATAAAAAAATACTTTAACAGTTCATTTGCACAGATTTGTTTATCTAGTTTATCATCAAGAGGGGCATGAAGGTAAGTCTGTAATCTTTGTACAAGAAACAGGCTACCCTGTTCATAGCTGCCTGTTGGTCCCAAAAGATATAACTGCCCCCCTGAACAGATAGGGACAGGCTGATTAACTTCTGCTCGTGTCCATGAGGCCACCTGTGTTACAGAAACACTAAGAGCACTTTTTCACAAACTACTCCCAAGAATGCTGTGGAAGTCTGAAATACTACCACAGATCATCCCTAGTCCAACAGTCTCCCAATGTGATTTGAACCCTTTCAGCTGCATTTTTCCATCCTTGGTCCTCCTACACTGAAATGGCTCCATGAAGCTGTGCAGTCTCAGAATGACTACTTCACAGCCCCTCAGAGCTCTAAGGATCTTTGGTCAGACATCCTCACTCTGCAGCTGAGGGTTCCACCTCACTGCCAAGTGAACCATCCTCCCAACCAGATGAACTATCCTCAGCCACTGCCTGGAATCCTTCCAAGGCTCCCCACTACTGACTCCCCACCTTGCCTCCATATTTTCATCACTGCATCCCAGGAAAACCAAACTATTCATTATTCCTCACACTTACCTGGAATTTCATTGCTAACACTGCACCTTCTACCTGGAGTACAGTGCCCATTTCCAAATGCCCCCCAAAGCCCCACTCTTGGGGATCCAGGTCAGATGCCACCTCCTCTCCAAGATCTTCTTGCAGTCGGCCAGAAATGACATCTCCTTGGGAGTTTCGCGGTGCGTTTTATCTAACACCCGTTGTGTTTCCCACACCTGCGTCAGTTACTGGTGTCCCGGGAATAATTTCTTCTGCTGGTTCTCGTTTGTCTCTATACCTTCAGTTGCTAGCAGAGCGCCTGGCACAAATAACTGCTGAGTAAATGTCTAATGAATGAAGGAATGAGAAGCCCAAGCCCAGGGAGGACAGAGTGGCTGGGTTTTTCCAGCACATAAATCATATTAATAGTCTTGAAAGCCAAAGTAATATCACCTAATATCTTATAATGCTAATTACTTGTATTATAATCCACATTCATCCAGTGAGGACGGTGGGTTTAAAAAAGCCTTTTGGATGGAAACCAATTTGACAATAAATTTCATATAAAAAATAAAAAATAAATTAAAAAGCCTTTTTGGGCAGGACCAGTTTTCTAGTCATGATTCGGACACTTAATAACTGTGTGACTTGGAGACTGAGTCTCTCCCTGTGGACTCAGTTCTCCAATTTGTAACAAAGAGGGGTATTTGACAGGTGGTGCAAACAAGGTTGTCTGGAAGCCTAGAGGTCCTCCCCACCACCCCCAGCACACCTTGCTTGGGGTCCGGGTCGTCTTTCCCACCGGCGGCAGCTGCTGGGGTCCTGGGGTCTCCCTGGCCTCGCAGCTGCTGCCTCTCCGGCTACTGGCCACGGGCCCACTCCATCTGCTCCCTGGGAAGGTCAAGGCCACAGCAGCTCACCCCCCCCACTCAGCGCCAGCCCTCCAGCGCCAACGCCAACCCCACCGCGAGGAGCTGTCCTGGCGCCTCGGACACTGCTGCGCACGCTCAAGTCTTCCGCACCCGCCCGCGCCACCGCCTGGGTCCCCACCCTCACCTGGAGGAGCCCGACAGAACACCTGATCTGTACGTACGCGCGCGCACGCGCGCACGCGCGCGGTAACTCACAGGCACACAGCGGTCAAAGCGCAGCCCCAGCATGGAATCCGACCAATGACTGCAGCCCTCCGCTCCCAGCCCCTAGGACACTCTTACATCAAACTTTGATGGTCCCAAGGGCTGTGCTAGGGGCTGCAGTTGCGAACTTGTCTTGTGGAGACACTCGTCATGAATGCACACTCACCGTTAGCTGTACACACCCTTCTAGCGCGGCACAAATTCCTTTACCCAGGAAAGGACCCATAGTCCCTGCGCCCCAAGAAAGCAGCTGGGTCTTGAACTCAGCAAAGGTGGGGAAAGGGAGTGGCCTTAGAAACCCTCCCTCCCGGCTTTGCACCACACACACACACACACACACACACACACACACACACACCTACCCACACGGTGAGCGCTTGTGAGCCTGATCCAGAGCCCAAAGGCTGTGAGGACACACATGGACCCCGTTCCCTTTGGACCCCTCTCTGTTACCACCCTCTAGCCTAGGATTAACTTCGGAGTGGGAAGGGGAGAGAAAGGAGAAAAGAAAGAAGAGTGTGCCCTCCCGCTACAGCCAGGTATTAGTTTCTCCCAGGGGCAAATTTACCTGGATCCTGATGGGGTGGGGCCTTCCTTAAAGACAGAAGTCTCTCTCTCTCAGGCAGCCCATTCATTCCCCCTCACCTCTTCTGCCCTTCCCCTACCAAAGGTCTGGTTCTGCAAGTCCCTTATTCAGCGTGACTTAGGTGCATGTGACAGAGCAGGGCCTAACTGACTCTCTTTCAGGCCTGGAAGGCCAGCAGAGGCTTCCAGAAATAAAACCGTGTGAGTTTAAAAATAAAGCTGGGCATGAAGAGTATCCTCTTTCTCACTGCTAAGAAAAGGGAGGCCAGGAATACTAGCCAGCTAAGTAAGGAAAGCCAGGCGGACTGCTAAATGAACTTTTTGGAGCTCTGCACAGGACTTTACTGCAAACAAGTCAGAACCTAGATTTTTACTCTGAATTAAATGGAATCTCAGCTGAAAGGCAGGATTCAGAGGCTGAAATAGCTTGCTAATTTTGTGTGTGTTGCCACAGTGGGATAAGAATTATGTAAAGATGCAGCTGCCTTTATAAAGGAATCAGGTTCTGTCAAGATTAAGGGTGAATCTGCATGGTTTGAAAGTGAGTCTGGGTTTGGCAACTTTGGAGACATAGAGAAGGTAAAAAAGACATCGAAAGCATCAGGGATCTGGGTACAATTACTGGCAAAGTGGAAACTAGAACACTTGAGAGGTTGTGGCTTCGTGGGTTTTTTTCAAGCTTATATTTTTATTACATGTTCCCTATTTAATATATTTTTAGAGTCCTAAACTGAATCAGATATGCCTTTCAATCCTCGTTTAAGGTCTCGGAGAGAAAGCCATAAACATGCATTTACTTTATGTTCCTCAACTATTTCAATTGAGTCATCACTGAAGGAAGTGGTTCATGATTTTCTACAGGAGAGTTATTGTGAGCATTTATAAAGCCATCCTGCTTATGAGTTAAATTTATTATGTTTGCCAGGTTAATCTGTTTTCTCTAATCGGACACTTAATCATCCAGTCTCCTCTCTGTATTATGGATTCATGAGTGTGAACCAAGGAGGATTGCTCCAGTCAGGGGAAAATGATAAATTATCATTTCATTTTGGGGGTATTTGTGATTAAATGCATCATAATAGAATTAAAATGAAATAAATCTTATGATTTTACTTCCAGATCCCTGCCAGGTATAGAGAAAATGCATTTGGTTAAGGGTAAATTCAATTTGACGTCTGAATGAGATTTGTAGGAAAAACAGAGAAAGCGTTGTAGCTCAGGAGAACCCGGAGTTCTCTCTTCATTTCTACAGATTGGAGTGATGGTTAATCACTCAATGGTACTCTATGGATGAGCAGCCCAGAATTCAAATTTCCAGTCAGAAAGAATGAGGAATGAACCGTGGGCAGTTATAGCCAAAGTTTACCTGAATGTAGGGTTGTAATCTTGGGATCTCACGGGCTGCACGTGGTGTACGATGGGAACAGATGTCAGATTACAACCAAAGGACCATTTGCCATTATTTTGGCTGTTATATTAAGTGAGGCACCACGTGCACGGCACCCCAGTTGTTGCCTAACTGGGTTGGAAGAGTTGAAAAACGTTGAAATAACTACAAAGAAGATGATTTAGTCATGTTGGTTGTTGAATAAAGTTCACATTCCAGGGAAAGCGCTGTGACAAAGCGAATCATTATTTGCGTTTGTAATACATAAAGGCTAAAACCGATTGGCATTGTGTGATGTCAGACAGAATGCTTGAGACAACTTTTTTCTGTGTGGATATTTTACACACACACACACACACACACACACACACACACACACACAATCAGCAAAGTACTTTCATATCCTTTGTATCATTTGATCCTCATAACAAATCCGTGACTACTCAGGTCCTGGCAGTTGCCCTGAGACCTAAGCCATGAAGTTCCTTATTCAGTGTCTGTGGGGATTGGACCAAGATCAGGCCTGTTTGTGGAGAGGTCTTCCTCTACCCAGACTTTCTCTTTATTAGACAGCAAAAGCAGAGTTTTCGTTTTAGATAAAAAAAAAAAATAAAATTAGAAAGAAACCCACATGCCAAACCCCACAAAACCAAAGGGCCTGTACAAATATGAGGTGAATGAGGCCTGGTGCAAAAAAGATGGTCTTAAAAAGATCTTGTGGCCTTGCCTGAGATACTTCCTAAGATGATGATATTGGAGGCTGTTGGCTACATGAGCATGGCAAGTGAGAGCTGAGACAGTCATTCAAATAGTTTCGACCCTGTGCCCTGAAACCCATGCTATTAAAGTAAAAACTTTTTTCTTGACTGGAATATCCAGGCTTGTGTCTACTCAGACTAGATTTTTACACAAATTGCCCAAGCCTCTCATCCAGTTGGCCTTATACATTCTTGGTCAGTATGAATGGATCTAGAGATTTGTTTCCCTAAAGACTCCTCATGTAGTGCACATCCAGGCTATGTGATCTGTCTGTGATTACTGCTTCTGAGTGGTAGTGTGCATTTGAAATGACTAAGCTTGGTAAATTAGGCTGAACTGAGTCGCTGGGGACATCAAGACGATGGGTAGAGAAAAGAATGGTTTAACGGGGACCAGGTCAGAGGCACAGAAACCTATCAGCATGTGTCAAGGAAGGAAGTAAATGGGCATGCCTTCTAGAAGAAGCTGCCTGCATTCCACCCAAGAAAAGAGACGATGGAAAAGCCCTGGACGGTGAGTCAAGACAAGAGTCTTGGGTTCTAATCTCAGTTCTGCCACTTGCTAGCTGTGTGACATAGTACACACAGAAGGTTCCTGAAACCTTCTAAGCCTGAGCTATACATGTGCAAAACAGGAAAAATAACACATAGCTTGCCATCATCAGATCTGTGGAAAGGTCTTAAAATATACAAAAACAATATAAATAACAGTAAATTCAAACTATGCTTGGTGAATAGATATACCAGGGTATCCTTGGAAATGACACTTAAATTTCACCATATTCAGCCAGAGAAATGGCTTAATATATACATAATATTCCTATTTCTGCTTTCCCTATTTTCTTCTTCCATTTTCAATTCAGAGCCAGTTGTCTTATTTATTAATTGTAACATTTACATAGTATAAATATCTGCCACTTAAAAGTGATACTGACAATGCAGTTAAGCCTTTACTGCCTTTTATTAGTCTAATAAATGAAAGCACATCACTAAAAAGAGGCCACAAATATAAAGGATTTCAGGGACTTTGCCCTAAGGGGAAATCAGACAATGCATTTGGGAAAAGGTAATTCTGACTTGGTCCTCTATAAAATGCTAAATTTCTGCACAAAATCTTAGAACACAAGTGTTTACAGGACTCTTGGTGACAAGAAAAGCGATAGTAAATGCGCCTTAGCACTAAAATTCCTGTATCCATGGAAACCTGTGAAGTTCTGTAAGCACACACGCACGCAGCCTACGTATTTATTGAAGGGCTGAGGAAGCGATCAGTAGGTTACTACGCTGTGAAAAGCTGACAGATTGCTGGGAGCCGCTCAGAACATGCGTGGATGTTTTTCTCTTGCTAAACGTAATTACAGTAAAATGCAGAATCTCAGACATTATGGACAAAAAACATGTTTATATATGTATAAACATATATATTTATATTTCTGTCTCTCAGAATACAGTGTCCTTAAATCAGATATTTGACCAGAAAAGACTTGAGAAACCATTAGCATTTCCCTCCCCCACTCCACATTTTTGGCTACATTCAGAAAGTCTCTAGATTTTCCATGTGTGCACATTCAGATAGTTCTTGATTGGTGGGAGAAAATGTTACAAGCTTTTATCAGACTGACTATTCCTGGGAATTTGAATGTGTTCCTGGTCAGTGCTTCCAAATGTATAAGTGCTTCAAAAGCAAAGAGCATAGGGGCGCCTGGGTGGCACAGTCGGTTAAGCGTCCGACTTCAGCCAGGTCACGATCTCGCGGTCCGTGAGTTCGAGCCCCGCGTCAGGCTCTGGGCCGATGGCTCGGAGCCTGGAGCCTGTTTCCGATTCTGTGTCTCCCTCTCTCTCTGCCCCTCCCCCGTTCATGCTCTGTCTCTCTCTGTCCCAAAAATAAATTAAAAAAAAAAATGTTGGAAAAAAAAAGCAAAGAGCATAAAAATATCAGAAGGGAAGAATCATCTAAAGATATTTGAAGTGTTTACATAAACAAAGACCAATATTCTAATAAAATAAAAGCAAGTTTTGCTATTTATAGAGGCATATTTACAGTGTTCTATTTTTGAAAACATCCATATCATCTCATTTGGTCCTTACATCAACCTTGATGGCTTATTATTAGCCCCTGTTTCCGCTTCACTGCCAAGTCCTGGATTCTTTCTCGAATAGTATTCTAGATTTTAATGACTTAGAAATGGTCTGTGTTTTTGTTGAAATGCATTGAAACAGGTAACATTATTGAGGGTTTTTTTTAATGTTTATTTATTTTTGAGAGAGCACAAGTAGGGGAGGAGCAGAGAGAGGGGAACAGAAGATCCAAAGCTGGCTCTCTGCTGACAGGCTAACAGCAGCAAGCCTGATGTGGGGTTCAAACTCATGAACCCGCGAGAACATGGCCTGAGCCAAAGTCGGACCCTCAACCAACTGAGCCACCAAGGTACCCCGCATTACTGATTTCTTAAAAAGACTTTGTGTTTTATCCTTTGTGTTTCATCACGGAAGTTTTCTCCTTTAAAATATTTTCATGTTTAGCTCTCTGAAAATGTGCTGTCCAGTGTGGTAGCTTTCAGCCACATGCAACCGCTGGGCATTTATAATGTGGTTTGTCTCACTTTTAAATGATAATATTTGAATATATTCAGTTAAACTAAGTATATGACTTTAATTCACCTGTTTCTTTGTACTTTTTTAATATGCTTACAAAAATATTTAAAATTACTTATGTGGCTAGCGTTATATTACTACTGGATGGCCCTGCTCTAACGAAGCTATCCACAGTCTCCACAAGGGATCTGTTTCTCATCATTTCCTGTACACCATATTAGCTCAGTCTTACAATTGGCCCGCCATACTTTTCACCAGAATAAAGAAATTAACAGCACTGATTCTTTCCTAAAAAAAAAAAAAAATGCTTTACATTATCCTTCTTTTTCCAGGCCAGATTTCTATCCTTTTCTCCAATCCAAATCCATGGCAAAATCCCAGTAAGTAAATTGACCCCGTTCTTTATCTTGGCTTCCAGAGAGGCAATGAGGCAGAGCACCCACGCTGTGAGACCTGGTAAACCATGCAGGATACACAGTTTGCCAGGGAAAGAACACTGGATTCGAGACAAAGCCTGTTAAGTATCTAGGAATTGGCTTTGCCACTTCCAACTATAATGGAAAAATAGCTGAAGCCATTTTGTATTACTATCTTCTTCTTTTGCTGTAAACTGAACTCAGATTACAACCTGAGTTACAATATCGATACTCAACTGGCTGTGTGACTTTTGTCAAATTATCTAAGCTCTCTGGGCTTCAGTTTTCTTTCAGTCTATTCTATTTGTAATGGACTTCAATAATTAAGCAAACTTTATAGATAAATCCTTGTCTAAGAGTTTACAGTGGTTCAGGGCTGTAATGACTCGGTTTGAACTTGTAAAACTGGGAAGAAAAGAACATATGAAGAAATAGTAGTTTTGCTTCCAGCTACATCAGGAATACTTTCAAAGAGTTTCAGCTGCGAGTAAGAGAACACCATATTAAAAAGTGTCTTAAATATAAGTACTATGTTGCTTTCCTGCACAAAACCTTCCCAAGATTTATGTCCTTCAGAATGAAATCTAAAATCCTTACCTTAGTTTCCTAGCCTCTAAATGATCTAGATGCCAGCCATCTCTTACCTCATTCCTCCATTTTCTCTGTTGCTCACTCAGTTCTGGCCTCTCTGGTCTTCCTGCTGCTCAGGGCCTTTGCATAGGCTATTCCCTCTTCCTGAAGCACTCCTTCCTATGCCCCAAATATCTGCATAACTACCTCCCTTGCTTCCTTTGGGTCTCTCAAATGTCACTTTATCAGACCTTCCTTTATCAACCTATCTAAAATTTCACCCCCATCACTCTCCAGATCCCTTATTCTTCTTAACATTTTACAGCTCTTAACTTCAGCTGACATGTGTTTAATATTGGCTGTCTTTCCTCCTACTAAAATGTAAGTTCCCTGTAAACAGGGATTTTGTTTATTTCATATATGTGAACAAATGAATCCCAGCACTAGTACAGTGCCTGACACACACACACACACACACACACACAAGCATCCAATAAATGGTGGTTGAAGGAATACTTCAGCAACTGAATGATATTAAGTCCCTCTGTCAGTGATCTTGAAATCCCCTTGGTGTTCTCCTCCTTGCTGCAAGATGGCTGCAGCTGCTCCAACCATCATGTCATCACACAACCACCTTGAGAAGTAGGTAGAAGTAGGGACAGTACCTTTTTCTTTCTGTACTTCTTTCTTAACATGGAGATAAGTATCTCCTCTAGAATCTTCCAGTAGACTACCTTCACCTTTTACTGACTAGAATTGGGTCAAGGGCACCACAATCTACAGTACTTGAGAAATACTGAGAAACTATTTGGCATTTTTAGCCTTCAGAGAGAGAGAGAGAGAGAGAGACAGGCAAGGGAGAACAGTGTGATTAATAAAATCACCAGGCCAATAAAATGGCATGCTTAGTACATCCTGGTCATATCACATGGTTGACTGATAAACCATGAGATCCAGAGGCAATCAATAGAGTAATTTCACCATGTCATGCTCCTGCTTTCCCCACCTTTCACATCTTGAAAGTGTAGCCATTTATAAGACTTATCTTTCCATTTTAATCACTGCTTCATTAACAACAACATTTATAAATCATTATGGGGAAAAACACTTATGTAATGATGGGTGAGTACACCAAGGAGAGAACTGGGTAGACAGATGAAGGAAAATGGTCAAAGGCATGTATACCTCAGAACAGGATGAAAGAAGAAAAGCTGAGAAAAAGTCGTTGTGCTGAGGGACTGACACAGCTGTTTGCTAATGAGGCTGGAGGGAGGGATTTTCTGGGGTGAGCACAGGCGCCAGAGGGGATAATTTCCTACTCGATTTCACTTCCCTTGATCCATGCTTTGCAAAAGAACCAAGACTGGCTTTTTGCATAACGTTGTAAATTGTACATTCAGAATGTTCCATAGGAATTTATTTTTCTTCTCAAATAGCTTACCAAAGCCTGGTTCTGGGAAGGTTGATGCTGTGGCCCGGGACAGTGTACTCCTAGTTTGAAGGGAATGTGGAAGAGACATTAAGATTGCCATACTTGAATAAACTCTCCTCTTCACATCTTTCATGAGATATTAGTGGCTTAATATCTCAACCACAGAGTGAAGAAGTGTAGGTTTGAAGTCTGGGGCAGTAGATGAGAAAGCCACATGTACAGGACTCCAGGTCAGGAGAGAGGAGATCAGGAGAGCCTCCCTACCTTTTAATCTCAATCATTCTGTGCCACGGGATTCCAGTTCTCTGGCACAGAAGAGAATAATGGCTCAGAGTCCCAGAGCCCTAAAATCGGAATGTCTGAAAGCATAGAAGATTCCAGCACTAGCAGACTCACATGTAAACCCCGCCTGATGTGATCACTCAGACAGTGTGTGATCCTGCTGTTTCCTTCTGTAGCCTTTCAAGGAGGAAGAAAAGTTTTTCACATTCTTTGTCATGACATTTAGGATGACATGTGAGGCAGACATTTTAAAATAAATGACATTTAAATGCTTAGCCACTTAGATATCTTTTGCAACAAAGCATGGATGAGAAACAGGTAAAATAGAATTAATGAAAATCACCCCTGGCTGTGAAATCTTTTGTCACGTGTGACATCTGGGATAAGGACACAGGCTGGTTGCCCTTTGTTCACACATAGTGCATCTTAACATCAAATTGGCACTTTCTCCAATCTGTTAAAAAAGGGCTTTCAGTTGAGTTATCAAAAAAAGAAAATCAAAAGAGATTGGACAATAAAGGTGAACACGTTGCCCTTGAGATAATTGATTCTCCACCAATTTCTAGTGCTTGTCATGTACTGACCTTTGACCAGGATGTGCTGTGAGAAGTTGGAAGGACCAGATGCCTGGCTTCATACTGCAGTGCTGCCGTGCATAGCACTGTGACTGGGGCAGGTTCCTTCACCTCCCTGTACCCCAATTTTCCTATTTGCTATGAAAACATATCCTTTAGGTTAATGGGAGGATTAAACAAATTAGTAAATAATAAATACTTAGAGTAATGCTTGGCAAATGCTATATAGATTTAGTTATTGTTGTTTTTGCCCAAAGTAGATTAAGTGGTCAGTGAGTGGACACTTGAATGAACACCGTGGAAACAAAACTTTGACAATGTCGATTTGAGGACATAGAAAACATGTAGATATTTTCTTTCTAAGTAAAAGAGGATAGGAAACCCCATCAGTAAGACATTGTAGAATGCGATTTATCTCAAAATATATAAAAGTCATTGCCTTACGGGGCACCTGGGTGGCTCAGTCAGTTAAGTGTCCGACTTCGGCTCAGGTCATGATCTCACAGTTCATGAGTTCAAGCACCGCATCAGGTTCTGTGCTAACAGCTCAGAACCTGGAGCCTGCTTCCAATTCTGTGTCTCCCTCTCTCTCTGCCCCTCTCCCACTCACATATGAGCGCGCTCTCTCTCTCTCTTTCTCTCTCTCTCCCTGTTTCTCAAAAATAAGTAAACATAAAAAAAAATCAGACATTGCCTTGCATAAAACAGATCACAGATGCCCATTTCTGTCTTGTTTGGACTGTACATAAAACTCAACTCATCACTAAACTGGCTGGAAAATTTAGCCAGAAATCAGTCATTCAATCCAGGACACTAAATCATTGAAACCAAGATTTTAACTCAGCTGATCTTATTTCTTTCTCTGCCCAAACTGATTGATTCAATTGGACCATGGAACCAGTTGAACAGGTATCTTCTATCTTCTAGGCTGCTTAAAGCAGCCCTTTGTTCTTTTCTCCTCCACCTCCTCCTCCTCCTAACAAGTAACTAACCTTTACTCTTCCCAGGGCCATCTGAAGCACAGCTTCTTAATGTTAAACTTTGAGTAGGGATTCTCTGCAGCTTATTGCTATAAGAAGTCTTAAGGATCCTTCTGCTACTGATTCTCAATATCTGTCTTACCCAGCTAATACTGTCAGCTTGGAGGCCAGAGCCTAGGATTTTGCATATAAAGTACAGCGAGGTTATTTGCAGTAAATTGGCCCATGAGGGCCCAGGGACATGGACATACCTGAGAGTGCTCTGGCTTGTGGCATGGCAGCTGCAAAGCAGTCCCCTCCATGTGCACTTGAGTGACTGCTTAGTGCATGGCCCAGTGCTCTTTGCACTGATATTTAATGGTCTGTCATGAATATCCAGGTTAACCATTGTAGATAACTCACTGGTTTGAAAGAGCACTGGTATCTCCAGAATGCCTGGAAACTACTGAAAAAAATACATAAACAAGTAGAAGCAAATTTAAGGGAAAGGAAATACAAAAAGAGCTTTGCTACCAAAGAAGCATCCATTTTTTAGAATTGTTTCTAACGCAGATATGATCACATCCCTCCCCTGATTAAACACTTCTCTACCACCTTCGAGATAAAGTGTAAATTCCCCAGCCCTTCACTTTGGCCTTGCTATTAGATCCCATTACAGCTTTCAGACTTCACCTCCCATTTCCAGCTCTCTTCCCCTGTCTCCTCCCCTGCCACCTCCAGTCCTACACCATATGTTCTAGGCTCCTTTGAACTACTTAAAATTCCCTGACCATGACAGATGTCATCTTGTCTCCATGTCCATTATGCCCTTTTGCCTCCTGTTTCAATGGAAAAAGCTCCTCATATTTCAAGGCCCAGTTCGAATATTACCATTCTGAAAACGAACAGCATTTCCCTCTCCTTTCATTCCACTTTATCGGTAACTTTCTAGAACAATGCTTGTCATAGTGCTTCTCTCTCTTCTGTGGCCTCCTCAGTATCGAAACGGTTGATACTTCTGTGGCCTATTATTCACATTCCTGTCCCTAATGGCTGACTCAGGATTACAGGTATCGGGTGGTTATATTTAATCATATGGGATTCATTGTTGCAGGAATGAAAAAGGGAACAAGCTCCCGTTGCTTTATTCTCTGTCTCCCTACAATCACTTGGCACTTCGCACCTGGGAGTCATTTTGCTAATCACAAGTGCCAATTCACACTGCTCTGATACCATGTCCCTTAAGACCTCAGATAGGAATGAAAGGAAGGTGCACCTCGCTAACTCCTCGAAGGCAAATGAAGGATGTTCTATGGCTGCTTCTAACACAAAATTATAATCTGATAAAAACAGCTGCCCCATCTCACCTGCTGTCACCTGTACTGCTTCAGAAGCCACTTGCAAACTCTGCTTTCTGACAACTCAGAAGCTGTTCAGCAGCCTCCCCGCTGATTTGCTTTCTGGCAGAGCTGAAAAGGCACTGGCTTGCAGTCAGAAGGCCTGAATTCTGGTCTTGGCTCTGCACCTTGAAATCCATATGACTTAATGTAGGCCACTTAGAGCTGAGTCTGTTCCTCGTGTGCAAAACAAGGAAAATGATCCTTTCCCCAGCCCTGCCGAACTTGCTGGATTCTTATGAAGCTCAGAGGCTGTAAAGAATTTGAAATCACTTTCCAAAATAGAAAATTCACTGGGGAGGATAGAGGGTAGTAATACAGCATTATTTATTCCTTAATCCTGGCTGTCTCAGGTTTTCTACAACTGTGTTTTCTTCCGGAAATTAAAATTAAATACAATGTCTAAAGTAGAGGAATCTCTTCAGGAAATCAAACTAAATGCAATGCTTCAGACATAGTCTGTTTTCCAGATGAAAGACCAACCTCTACCGCCAGTAACCGGGGACATTTCGAAGCTAGTCCCCAAAGTGTATTGACCAGTTGCTACCATTGGTACCATTTATAAGTGAGACCACATGTCTGGACTCTGTTTATCCACATGAGGATTACTGAGCATTGACTATAGGCCAAATAGAAACCATGTTCTAGAAATGTCTGTGCACCTCTCAGAGAGGTGAGTAACTAACCTGCATGGACACTTCTGGTTATATCCCTTGAGCAATGCAATGGCTCTATGTCAGACATAGAATAGGACACATAGTCTTATTCTGCTTAGATTAGGACTAGACATCTATTTTGACTCAAGTCATTAAAAGCCACATGGGTTAAATGACAAAGAAAGCTGTAGTAGAGAATAACAGTGGCTAACATACCTAGAGGGCTCACCCTGTACTAGGCACAGTCCTCAGGGATTGTCCTACATTCTCTTCACCCACAACAGTCCTTTGAGGCAAGTTCCCTTGATAGCCCTATTTTACAGTTGAGGAAAATTAACTCCCACATCTAGCGAGCATAGACAGAGAATGTGAACCCAACTCTGCCTGACTCGACAGCCTGAGTGCTTGCTTAACTCTCAGTTGGGCCCTGGCCTGTGTGAGGTCTACCAGCAGCTAAAATTCCCAGAGGTTTATTGACAGAGTTATTTGGGTAAAAGAAACCTCAGCTGTACATTTATTCTGTATGGATGATTATCTATTTTTCAGATTGTCATACAATGGTTAATTGCCTATCCAAAAACCTTTACTTCTTTCTCAGTAAAAGAATCCCACTCTTATTTGAACTGGAAATATGTCCATCTGAAACTTACATTTCCCAGCATCCCCTGATGCTATGTGTAGCTATGTAACTATGTTTTGAGCAATATGATGATAATGGAAGCATTACCCTATTATAATTTTGTGGTATTTCCAGAAAAGGGAGTTAACACCACTGGTAGGTGCACCTTTCTTTCATTTTGCTTTTTTTCTTTCTTTTATGTGTGTTTTGGACAAGGTTGGAGCTCCAGTAGTTGGATTGGATCACCAATGGCTTTGAGGATGAGAGCCTCATCCTCAGAGAGAGAAGGTATCTGAGATCCTAATTATTTTTGGAGCATTCATGTCAACACTGGACAACCTCCTCCACCTTCTTTTGCATTAGAAAAAAAAACAAATCCCAAGTGTTTAAGTAGATATTATTTTGGTTTTCCTCTCATAAGCAGCCAAAACTAATCCTAACTGACATGAAGATTACTTGAAATTTTTTTTTGGTTTCATCTCTGTTTCACAGACATGTCACTCTAGATTAGTGTCCCAACTACAGAAAGTTGTGTCATTAATTACATTCACTTTTTTTTTTTTTTTTTAATTTTTTTTTCAACGTTTTTTATTTATTTTTGGGACAGAGAGAGACAAAGCATGAACGGGGGAGGGGCAGAGAGAGAGGGAGACACAGAATCGGAAACAGGCTCCAGGCTCCGAGCCATCAGCCCAGAGCCTGACGCGGGGCTCGAACTCACGGACCGCGAGATCGTGACCTGGCTGAAGCCGGACGCTTAACCGACTGTGCCACCCAGGCGCCCCACTTTGTTTTATTTTTAATAAAACTCAGAAAAATAAATTTTAAGTAGAAAAAATGTTGAGTTTATTGATTAAAATGAAATCTGGAGATTTCAGAGTTTTTTTCTAGCTTTAATTAAAATAAACTAGCCAAGAGCATTTGGATTTGAATTGAACAAAAAGAAAGGGAAGCAACCTTTTTCTTCGTCTTTATTGCTCTCCAAGATAGGCACATGGTGGGAGATTTGTGTTATTGTAATAAATTACCTGAATCACCCTTGCCGAGCCTGATTGTGTAGATTGATTACTGAAACCAAAAAGTCCAACTGGAATTTGTCTGGGCTTGGAATAAATCAATACATTTCTAAAACCCCAGTATATTTCTTAAACACCTCCAACTTTTGTATGTTATAGAACATTGCAAAATATAGTTGACCTTTGAACTGCTTTGGTGCACATATATATGGAGTTTTTTTTTTTATAAATATAGTACTATAAATGTATTTTGTCTTCTTTATGATTTTCTTACAACATTTTCTTTTCTCTGGTTTACTTTATTGTAAGAATATAGTATCTAATACATATAACATACAAAATATTCATTAATTGACTGCTTATGTTATCAGTCAACTTCTAGTCAACAGTAGGCTATTAGTAGTTAAATTCTGAGGGCATCAAAAGTTATATGCATGGGAGGTTGGTGGCCCTACCCCCTAATTGTTTAAGGATCAACTGTATATTCATTAAAAAGTGCTCTGAGAAGGTGGACTTCTGGTGTGACAGCATGAGTAGCTATAGCGATACACTTCCCAGTGAAATTTGTAAACATTATTAAAAAACAAAAAAACTAAAGCTTCTATAAGTGATTGTAAGGAAAAACAAGAATGAAGAACTATCTTTTCAAGAATATCTATGAAAATTCAGTAACAAAGGTGAGAGTCTGTGGTATTTGAATCACATTTAGGCAGATTGCTTCTTGCCACAAATTCCAATTCTGTTTTTAAATTTCTAAATCCTATTCACCTTTGGCCTATTTCATTTCCTTCCTTTGACTTGGATACAAGAATCTTAGAGCTTAATAAATGTAATGTTCAAATGTAGTAAGCCCCTTTGAGGTAAACTTCTGAGTATCATGACCAACTGTGGTAAGCAACTAAACAGTAACAACCATCATCCCCATCAGTATATCATCATTGTCACCTCCACCACCACTCATGTTCTTGACGCCTCATCTTTGCCTTCTTATATCTAGTACTTTCTGGTATTTTAATCTGAATTTATTTTTAGCTGCTCCATGGTATTTGTGTGTGCATATTCATCCATGTGAGTGCTTATGTTTATCTTTCTGTGTGTGTGTGTGTAAACTGAAAGCTTCCTAAATCCTTTAAAGAAGTAGTTAAATATGGTTAAATAACATCACTGTGGAATACTACAGAGGCCTGTGATTAATTACCAAAAGTTATAATAACTTTACTAAGGAGCTCACATGTGTTCTTACCCCTTATAGCTGTCAAGTGTAATAGCTGCAAATATCCCCCTTTCTGTTCCTTTTATTCCCAGATGATTGTGTTAGGTGTATCTATTAGGCCTTGGAGTGATTTCCAATTTCCTGTTAAAAGGAGAAAAGTAGATAAGAGGAAAGTTTATAGCCATACAGGCTTACCTCAAAAAAGCAAGAAAAAGGCTCAAAAACCTAATCTTACACTAAAAGGAGCTAGAAAAAGAACAACAAATGAAGCCTAAAGCCAGCAGAAGGAAGGAAATCATAAAGATTGGAGCAGAAATAAATGATACAGAAACTAAATAAACAATAGAAGAAATCAATGAAACTAGGAACTGGCTTTTTGAAAAAAATCTATAAAATTGATAAACCTTTAGCCAAACTTATCAAGAAAAAAAGCACTCAAATAAATAAATCACAAATGAGAGGGGACAAACAACCAATACTACAGAAATACAAACAAGTATAGGAGAATATTATGAAAAACTATATGCCAACAAATTGGACACCCAGAAGAAATGGATAAATTCCTAGAGACATATAAACTACCAAAACTGAAACAGGAAGAAATAGAAAATTTGAAGAGACTGATAACCAGCAAAGGAACTGAAACAACATTAAAAAAAAAAAACAACTCCCAACAAACAAAATTCCAGGGCCAGATGGATTCACATGCAAATTCTACCAGACATTTAAAGAAGAGTTAATATCTATTCTTCTCCAGCTATTCCAAAAAAAAAAAAAAAAAAAGAAAATAGAAAAGTAAAGAAAACTTCCAAATTCATTCTATGAGGCCAGCATAAAGACCAGATAAAGACCACCAAAAGAGAGATCTGTAGGCCAACATCCTTGATGAGCATAGATGCAAAAATCTTCAACAAAATACTAGCAAACTGGATCCAACGATACATTAAAAAAATCATTTATCACGATCTCACGGGATTTATACCTGGGCTGCAAGAGTGGTTCAATATTTGCAAACAATGTGATACATCACATCAATAAGAGAAAGGATAAGAACCATATGATCATTTCAATACATGCAGAAAAAGTGTTTGATAAAGTACAACATCCATTCATGATAAAAACCCTCAACAAAGTAGGTTTAGAGGGAACATACCTGAATATAATAAAGGCCATATATGAAAAACCCACAGCTCACATCATCATTAATGGGGAAAAACTGAGAGCTTTTCCCCTAAGGTAAGGAACAAGATGTTCCTCTCAACAAGTGCAACAAGATGTGCACTCTCACCACTTTTATTCAACATAGCACTGGAAGTTCTAGCCACAGCAATCAGACAACAAAAAGAAATAAAAGGCATCAAAATCAGTAAGGAAGAAGAAAAACTTTACTATTTACAGATGACTTGATACTATATATGGAAAACCCAAAAGACTCCACCAAAAAACTGCTAGAGATGATCAACAAATTCACTAAAGTCATGGGATGCAAAATCAATGTATGGAAATATGTTGCATGTTTATACACTGATAATGAAGCAGCAGAAAGAGAAATTAAGAAAACAATCCCATTTACAATGTGCCCAAAATAAGATACGTGGGAATAAACCTAACCAAAGAGATAAAAGATCTATACTCTAAAAACTATAAAACACTGATGAAATAAATTGAACATGGCACAAAGAAATGGAAAGACATTTAATGCTTATGGATTAGAAGAACAGATACTGTTAAAATGTGTATACTACCCAAAGCAATCTACACATTTAATGCAACCCCTATCAAAATGCCAACATCATTTTTTCACAGAACTAGAACAAACAATTCTAAAGTTTGTATGGAATCACAAAGACCCCAAATAGCCAAAGCAATCTTGAAAAAGAAAAGCGAAGTTGGAGGCATCACAATTCCGGACTTTAAGTTATATTACAAAGCTGTAGTAATCAAAAGAAGTTGATACTGGCAAAAACAAAAACAAAAACAAAAACAAAAAACAAAAAACAAAAAAAAAACAAAAAACACATATATCAGTGGAACAGAACAGAAAACTCAGAAATAAACCCACAACAATACAGTCAATTAATCTTCAAGAAAGCAGGGAAATGTATCCAATGGAAAAAAGCAATCTCTTTAACCAATGATGTAGGGAAAATTAGATGGCTACATGGAAAAGAAAGAACCTGGACCACTTTCTTACACCAAAATAATTTCAAAATGGATCAAGGACCTAAATGTGAGACCTAAAACCATAAAAAATCCAAAAGAAAACACAAGAAGTAATTTCTTTGACATAGGCCATAGCAACTTCTTTCTAGATACATCTCCTGAGGCAAGGGAAACAAAAGCAAAAATGAACTATTTGGGACTACATCAAAATAAAAAACTTCTGCACAGTGAAGGAAACAATCAACAAAGCTAAAACACAATCTGCAGAATGAGAGAAGATATTTGCCAATGACACATCTGATAAAGACTTAGTATCCAAAATATATAAAGACTTATACAACTCCACACCAAAAAAACAAATCATCCAATTAAAAACGGACAGAAGACATGAATAGACATTTCTATGCAGAAGACATAAAGATGGCCAACAGACACATGTAAAGATGCTCATCACTCATCATCAGGGAAATGCAAATCAAAACTACAATGAGATACCACCTCACATACCTATCAGTATGGCTAATCAACAACACAAAAAACAACAGGTGTTGGCGAAGATGTGGAGGAAAAAGGAACCCTCATGCACTGTTGATGGCAATGCAAACTGACACAACCACTGTGAAAAACAGTATGGAATTTACTCAAAAAGTTAAAAATAGAATTACTCTAGGCTCTAGCAATCGCACTACTAGGTACTAACACAAATAATACGAAAACACAAATTCAAAGGGATACATGCACCCCTAAGTTTATAGCAGTGTTATTTACAATAGCCAAGATATGGAAGGAGCCCAAGTGTCCATTGACTGGTGAATGGGTAAATTAGATGTGGTGTGTATATACAGTGGAATATTACTCAGCCACAAAAAATATTACTTGCCATTTTCAACGACATAGATGGAACTTGAGAGTATAATGCTAAGTGAACAAGTATTCAGGGAGAGGAAAATACTATATGATTTCACTCATGTGAAATTTAATAAACAGAACAAGCAAAGGGAAGAGAAAGAAAAAGAGAGAGAGAGAAATCAAGAAACAGACTAACTACAGAGAACAAACTGATGGTAACCAGAGGGGAGGTGGGTAGAAAAATGAATGAAAATAGGTGATGGGGATTAAGGAGTGCACTTGCTGGGATGAGCCCAGGTAATGCATGGAAGTGTTCAATCACCATATTGTTCAAATGAAACTAAAATAAAACTGTATGTTAACCAACTGGAATTAAAAAAAAAATAAGATAAAAAAGGAGAAAAGTAGACAATTAATTTGCCCCTTATTAGATATGTGAAATTTAGGTGAGTTAGGATTGTCCACTTTGGAATATGGCACCAAAGAGACCAGTCCTGGTCTACGTAAATTATCAAAGTACATATGCAGGTGTATGTGTATGTGTATGTGTATGTGTATGTGTATGTGTATGTGTATGTGTCTGTATATTCTGGGCCTTCCTTACCTAGCAGCTTTTATATATACATATATATATATATTTATTTATATAAATAAATGTATATAATAAGTATTTATATAAATAAATATATAAATTTATATATATGTTATATATAATATATATTAATATATGTAATATATTATATTAATATATATTATATTATATAATATAAATTATATTATAAATTATATAGATATATAATTATTTATATATTATATATAATATATAAATATATATAATATATATTCCTTATATATATATATATATATTCCTTATATATATTCTATATATATATTCCATATATATATGCTCCATATATATATTCCATATTTATGTTCCATATATATATGCTCCATATATATATTCCATATATATATGCTCCATATATATACTCCATATATATATGCTCCATATATATTCCATGTATATATGCTCCATATATATATTCCATATATATGCTCCACATATATATTCCATATATATGCTCCATATATATATTCCATATATATTCCATATATATATATTCCATATATATTCCATATATATATATTCCATATATATATATTCCGTGTATGTGTGTATATATATATATATATGCCACTAGTTAAAGAAGGCCTAGAATTTCTTAGGACAAAGGATAAAGGTTAAAACTGTTTTATTCTAGTCACCTGATAATAGTCCCTCCTTCCTTCCCCTTATTTTCCAAAACAAAAAAATATAATGAATACTTTGATTCCCAAATAATTGAAAGTTACCATTAGATTAGTTTTTTAAACAGGATCTTGCTGTACCTGAATACCAGTGAACCCCTAACTTAGGTATCTGAATATTTTCTATTTTCATAACTCAGTTAAGTATGACTAATTTCACATTGAACTAATCATTAAAGCAAAGCTCATTAAAATGGTGATGTAAAAAATGGTTTTTTTTTATTGCTTTTGAACAGTAGGAAAAATTAAATTTATTCATTAAATACTCAAAAGAGTAGGTGGCATGAACATTTTCATGAAGAAACTCAACCAACCTTAATACGCCAAAATAAATGCCTCTACTTAATAAATATCAGTATCTTTTATAGGAAGGTTAAAAAGGAAAGCATTCCGTTTTAAAGAGTAATGGATGTTGCATTTTACTAAACTAAAATAGTGTACTAATGAGTAATAATTGACACTATTATTCTGTTAGTTGTAACTGAAGAATAATAACAAAGAAGTACCTTACATAAAAAAAGTAGTTTTTACTTCTTTGATTCCCAAATAGTAATATTTTTACTTTCAATTATATTGTAAGAAGAAATAGAGAAGACTTTGTTCTATCTTAGATTTAGGATAGAACGTATTTTCATATTTCATATGAATAGAATAGAATATTTTCATATTCTATTTCATATGTCATATTTAGAAATATGAAGCTAGAGGGGCACCTGAGTGGCTCAGTGGGTTGAGTGGCTAACTTCAGCTCAGGTCATGATCAGGAGGTTAGTGAATTTGAATCCCATGTAGGGCTCTGTGCTGACAGCTCAGAGCCTGGAGCCTGCTTCAGATTCTGTGTCTCCCTCTCTCTCTGACCCTCTGCCACTCACGCTCTGTCTCTCTCTCTCTCTCTCAAAAATAAATGTTAAAAAAAAAAATTAAAGAAAGGAAGAGAAAAAAGAAATATGAACTAGAAGTTATGTACCTTTGTTTAACTTTAAAAGTTAAAGTGCTGTATGTACTATGAATCATCCAGGTGTTGTTTCATTATGATTTGCTACTTTTATTGAACAAATCAATTAAATGTTTGGAACCCTGGATTTTTATTTGAAAAACTGAGACTAAACATGTTGAACAAACTCTCCCAATTGTTTTTAAAATGTTGCAGCAATTCTAAATGACTTATTTTTGAGTTAGAAGGAAAAATAATGTTTTTTTTTTTTTTTTTTAATTTGACCTTAACCACTTCTATGTCCTAGGGAAATTGCAGAATTTAACTGAGAGGAATAAATCACTTTTTCATATGGAAACACATTAATGGATCTTTAGTTACAAAAGGAGGCCCCAGGCTAGACTTGGGACAAAAAGGCAGTAAATTACCCTGCATAATAAAGTAAAAGCAAGGGTTTTCCACTGGTGGTGGTAGAATAAGGTGGGGCTGGTACTGGAGGAAAGTAATCCCCTGATGAAAGGCACAGCTGAAGAATTTAGAATGACAATGACCAATAGTCAAATTTAGGCAGGATTTATTCTAGCCAAACCTTCAATGGAAGTTGGTTATGGGGAGAATATTCCATTTGTTGTTCTTTGGGGAGCAAATGAGATGGGACTAGGTCATGTTTTGGGAACAAAGGAAGCCACAGAGGGCTGGAGAATATGGAAGGAAACACTTAAGGTATAGAAAATCTAACGGGAGCAAGAGTTTAGAGTGGTGGATAACAGACAAGCCCCAGGAATCCTTTGCAGGACTTCTTGCAATCACATGAGATTGTGCCAACTTTTTTTTTTTTTTTTGAAGGGATGAGGAGAAAATAATACTAATGAATACTAATGAATAACACTAATAATACTAGTGAATACTAATGAATAATACTAATGGATAGCAACAAGAGCTACAATGACTGCTTGAAATATGGCAGATACCCTTCTAAATTCTTTTCAAATGTAATCTGATTATATTCTTCAGCAACCCTGTGAAGATTGGTAATTATCCCCTTTTACAGAGGAATAAATTGTGCACATAGATGTATGGGGAGACAACTCTCCATGGGTCTCTCGTGTTCCTGTACATCTTGTGAACAGAGGAAGTGGCTGCCATTTTTCCAGACGTCTTTTAAAGGACGTTTGTATAGCAAACAGGCTTGGAAAATAGGGATAGTGTCTCCCTCAAGTGCAAAGGCAGGTTTGTTTTCGCCCAGTATAACACAGGTAACTCCCCTTTCAGGGCAAAGGCTAGGCAGGCTTATTGCCCCTTATAAAACATTTGGGTTTTCTTTTCTTTTTTTTTTTTTTTAATTTTTTTTTTTTAACATTTATTTATTTTTGAGACAGAGAGAGACAGAGCATGAACGGGGGAGGGGCAGAGAGAGAGAGGGAGACACAGAATCGGAAGCAGGCTCCAGGCTCTGAGCCATTAGCCCAGAGCCCGACGCGGGGCTCGAACTCACAGACAGCGAGATCGTAACCTGAGCTGAAGTCGGACTGCCTAACCGACTGAGCCACCCAGGCGCCCCAACATTTGGGTTTTCTACACTCAAGCTTGCTCTCCTCTAACAACCTATAGCACATGCAAGCATCTTTTATACTCTTTGCATCACCCCATAAGGACTGGGTCTCAGGACCTGGCACAAAAGCTGAGGCTCTGGCTACTGCTATTGCTGAGAGTAATGAAGTCCTTTGTCTCTGACTCATGAGTCTCATGTGTTCTACTAGAATCCAAGAAATGGTCCCAGGCTAACTTGTTAGCTTCCAAGTAGGTAAATTCTCAGGCTCCTCATAATTCTAATAAGAGATTAACAGCATATCCAAGGCCTCTCAGCTAAAAAGTAGGGGAGCCAGAAAGGGGTCCCACCCGGGGAGTTCTACTCCCTAGTATGTGCTTTCTTCCACCATGCTGTAGTAAAGAAATGGCTGGCCCAAATGAGAGAAGGATACAACTCAAATATGTGTTATATGAGAGTTCATAAAATACATATGTATCCTTAATAAGTCAATCCAGCTTTGTATGTACAGGTTGCTTCCATTGTGATTATGGTCAAATTCAGAGTGAACAAGATGTATACAAAATCATTGGCACAATTGAAATGTCAGACAGAAATGCTCTCCATCCTGTTCTAATTCTTACAAACTTCCAATTCTCTACTTTCATAATTCTTCAAAGAGATAATTTAGAATACTGTACCTTGCATGATGCCATTTTTATTCTTCTGTAAAAAATAACATTACGTTTCTCTGAAGTGAGAGGAGAATTTTGCATTTCTTTCTAGAATCAATATGGCAGAGTGCTGAAGAGCAGGGGCTCTGGAGCCAGACTGCCCTGATCCTAATCTTGGCTCTGCCACTTCTTAGCTATATAACCTTAGGCGATTCACTTAAGCTGGTCAGCCTCAGATTCTTCACCAGTAAAATGGTGATAATCTTGACAACAACTCACAATTACAGTCATGATAAAGTGAATACATCTCTGTGTTAGTACATCCCCAAAGTTTCGGAAGAAGAACACAGATTTTCTGTGAAGACACTTTGTCTTCTTTTTTTGGCTTTTGCCACCCATAATATAAAGGCCCTGTGTTATGAAACCAAATGAGTTCATCTACTTAAAGCACTCTGAATGTTACCTGACACATCATTAAGTTCTCACAAAGTGTCTGCTATCATTATCTATCTCTTATGGATCTTTTTAATTCTCCCTGGCTTTACGGCTACTTGTGTGTGTTACTTGAGTGTCTTAGGCTCAACATCCAGTAAGTATCAAGGTAGTCTCATTTATTCTACCAAATGTCAATGACTCTGACCCTCTCCTTTGTTTTAGAAACACAACAGGAAAATCACAGTCAATTGCCCTCAAGGCTGTTGTCATGTTTCCATAATCAGGTCTTGATTAGAAATCATCCCCTTAACCAGCCTGAGCCCAATAGTTCTTCAGTGGTGTCACTTGGAGTTGGAACGCTGCTCCTACCAACACCACTGCCATCACATGGGACCTGGCAGAGTTGGGAAACTACTATATCCAAGATGGTGGAATGGGAAGAGCTCAGCCATAGAGATCCCTGTTATCACTTTTAGGAAGGGAAAAGGACACTTTTCTGTGATTTTTGGGCACAGGAGAGACCCTTAACAAGGTGGCTTGCATGCCTCAGGTACTGCAGACTTCAGGGAAGCAGTGACTCTTTCCCCTGTGCATATGCATAATGTTAGCAAAACTAGAATAAGATCAGCTCTGTTCACACCAACGCATAGTCCTCAGGAATGCCAGTCTCTTTGGACTCTGTTGCTAAGTCTGCTTTCCTGTGATACAATCTTTTTTCCTTTATGTTAAGTTTATTTTCCCCCCAATGGTGCATCTTGTTTCTCTACTATGCAGTGTCAGGCATATATTTCTGAACACAAATGGTAGATGGGGTTCAAGGTTTTTTCCCAAAGAAGCTATCAGCCTTTCTGTAAATCAGTGGATATAAATGGGTACTTTTAGAAAAGCTGAAATTAAAAAGACTCACCATACCAAGTGTTGACAAGGATGTGGAGCAACTGGAACTCTCATACATTGCTGGTGAAAATGCAAAATGGCAGAGACATTCTGGAAAACGGTTTGGCAGTTTCTTAAACAATTAAACATCCACCTACATTATGACCCAGTCATTCCACTTCTTCATATAAATGAAAGCGTATGTCCACATAAATAAAGACTTACACATGAATGGTCACAGTTTTATTTTTAATAGCCCCAAACTGGAAACTACCCAATTTTCTAACAACAGATGAATGCATAAACGAATTGTGGTAGATATAGATATAGATATAGATAGATATGCAGATATGTAGATATAGAATCATTGCATTGAATAATTATATAATATTACATATAATAATATAAATATACATATTCAGTAGAATATTACTTAGTGATATTACTTAGTTGATACACACAACAATATAGGTGGATCTCAAAAAAAATTATGCTGAATGACAATAGCCAAAGAAAAAAATAATCTGATGATTCCATTTTAAATGGAATCTATCTATAAAATCAGAGAAAGTGCACCTTAATCTATAGCTATGACAGGAAGCAGTCAAGGTTTTCCTGGGTTTGGGGAATGAGGAGTGACAAGAGGAAGATATTAAAAAAGGCATTAGCGAGTTTACGAAGTTATGAATATGTTCTTCCTCTTGAATATGGTGATGTTTTCATGGATGCCTACACATGTGAAAATGTATCAAATTGTTTCCTGTAAAAATATATAAAGCTATTTTTTAAAGGGATACATAGGGAAAACATGCCAGCTAACCTTTTCCTACAGACACATCGGAGTTTTCTCTCCTCCTACAGAATCAAAACCATGTTTTAATATCCTTTACTTGATTCTTCTTAGCAGACCAGAAGCTAGCTCATTGAGGGGAGACATGGCCTTATTTGCTTTTGTGTTCCCTATAAACCTTAGCACAATATCTTGCAAACATCACAGGTATATACATATAAAATGAATGAAGAATGAAATAACTGGGTGAATAATTATCAACCTTAACAGTCTTCACACAACTGTCATTTATGTGTAGCTCTGTAATTACTATATCCCTCTCTCCATGATAAATTCCTTCTTTTGACAAGGCAATACTTCTCATTCCAGATTATCAGCCAACAAATCTTTGCTTGGGGAAGATCTGCAAGTATAAAGGATGCAATTCATAACAGAATTAAGGAGCACTCTTTGCTTCTCTTCAAACAGAGCACTGAGGTTGCCTCTTATGTGTCTTTTCAGCAGTGTTAAAATTTAGAATTGTAGTTAATACCTAATGGATTCAGTTGATAAAATGTCTACCAACATTCAGGAATCTGAATGTGACTGGAAAAGTGTTTTTAAACAAGGGAAAGGCCCTGGACCAGGAGATGGGAGGTGGGGGTTCTAATCCTGAATCCCATACTTACTAGCTGTTTGAACCTGGATAAATAGTTTCACCATTCTTGTGCTTAGTTTTCCAGTCCTACAACAAGAGGATGAAGTAAAATTGCTCATGGAGCTTTCCTATGCCAAAGTCCTGTGATTTTGTGAGCCAGGAAGGATCTATTTAGATTGGCCCAAGGTTTCTATGAATTCTTTTGGGGAGAGGACAAAATGAGGTGGGCAGTTGAGGGATGATGTACATACAGAAGGAGAGGCTTAAATTTGTGAAAATTTTTCTCCTCTTAGAAAACTCTTGCACTGGGTGGGGCATTCAGGGCCCAATTCTTTGTCACTGAACTGTCTACTTGCAGTCTACTTCTCGTAATATACCTCCCCCAGAGAACATATAACTCTAGTTTTGTTTGCCATGTATTAGCTGTGGATAAATTGTGTAGTAAGAACTTTAAAATAGCATGGCAGTCTTATTCGGAAGGAAGTATGAGCCATGCATTTGGCAACTTTTCTGTGCATGTTTCGGGTCCAGGGATACCAGGCAAAGCCCTGGCATATCTATGTTCAATCACTGTCAGAGACTGGAATTGCATTTTCTGCCCCTGATTCTACCTGGCAAGAGTCCTTTTTGTGCCGATGCCTGATGGGATGCAGTCTCCAGAAGAGTGATTGATTGCCAGGTGCAGGCATGCTTAAGCCAGCACAACTGTGGATCGCCCCATCCCCACAGTGGAAGAAGAACAGAATGCATTTTCCGCGAGGACACGGTGGCTTTCTTTTGCTCTGTAGTTCATTGCATAAATACACTGGAGTTGAAAATAAATAACAGTCTACGTATATACTGAGTAAACTGGATTCCTTCATGGAAGAAGAAAATGGGGAAAATAGATCAGTTACTATCAGGACTCAGAGTCAAATCCCAATTGTAAGAAATTAAAGCATGATGCTCACTTAAAAAGAGTGCTTTACTAGTGGTGTCTTTCCTATGCTGTGCTTAGTTGCCCAAATGTGATGTGTTGATCTCAGTTTATCCCAAACTTTTGTTCTCGCCTTAAAATGTACTTGTGTTTGGGGAAGAAAATAAAAATAAAAGCAAAGCCATCTCTGCAAGTTTTGAAAAATATTCTAAGTATTTGGTGAAAACTTGAAGAAGGAAAAAAATAGGATTGAATGGGACACATAGAGCAAAACTTGCTAAAATTTTCTTGACCCATCTGTTCCTCAAAGTTCCACTTGCCTTCTTCCCAAGGGAGACAATCCAAAGTCCCATCTTACCATCTCTAAGGTCAGGATCCCTTAGTGATACATGGTGCTCTCCAGCCATTCTGGATATGGCACCTTGTGGTTGGGTGATGAATTCCTACCACCATATAGGCTTGGACAGGACATCCAAATACAAGTTCCCCTTTGGGATAAAGAAATATGGCCGACTCCAGAGGCAGTGGTCTGTGGCCAGGATGAGATACTGATTGAATGGGTCTTATAAAGAACTCTTGTTCTCTCGTGGAGGAAATTCTTAATAAACCTTGGACCTGCTTTCTAGGAAGAACTCCCTAACATATTGTTTTCCATGCCCCTGGCTTTGCTGTCTGGGAAGTTAGAGGCTCAAAAAGTTCTAGCCAAAGAGTTTTTAAAGCTAAGCTTATTTCTCTCTCTCTCTCTCTCTCTCTCTCTCTCTCTCTTTTTTGTGATGTTTAGTTATTTATTTTGAGAGGGAGTGTGTGTGCAACTGAACAGGGGAGGGGCAGATAAAGAGGGAGAGAGAAAATCCCAAGCAGGTTCCATGCTGTCAGCAAGGAGTCTGATGTGGGGCTCGATCTCATGAACCCATAAGATCATGACCTGAGCCAAAATCAAGAGTCAAACGCTCAACTGACTGAGCCAGCCAGGTGCCCCTGGGGTTATTTCTTTTTAGCAAAGCATTTTCCTCACAAACAATAAGTTTCTTTTTGATCTGTTTGTTGCCTGTCAATTCTATATGCCAAGGACCAAACCCAAAATTCTTCCTTCCAGTTGGCTGTGTTTCTTTACTTCCTAAGAATGTTGCTGAATTTGTTCAAGTTAGAATAGCATTCTAAAACAATAGGCATTGGCAAGAAAGGAACATCTTTAATATGATCTGTGCTACAGGACTGAAATTCTTCATTTGATTAGCCAGAATTTTTATAGAGCTTTTTCGCTAAAAGCCTTTTTATTTCTTCCTGTTTTTTTTTAAGTTTATTTATTTATTTTAAGAGAGTGTGCAAATGGGGTGAGGGGTATAGTGAGAGAGAGAGAGAGAGAGATGGAGAGAGAGAGAATCCCAGACAGACTCTGTGCACTGTCAACGCAGAGACCAATGCGGGGCTCGATCTCACAAACCATGAGATCACAACCTCAGCTGAAATCAAGAGTCAGATGCTTAACCAACTGGGCCACCCAAATGCCCCCATATTTCTTGCTGTTTAAAGTCCAGAAGCAGTGGGCTTTTCAGACCCAAATTTCTAGATTCCTATCACTGTTATTTGTACTTTCAACCTAGCCAATCCTTGCATGTTTATGTCTTCTTTATAATACCTTGCTAAATGCACTAACGCATACAATGCATGTGCAGACATTCTGGTTTTTTCTAACCTGCGGATTTAGAAGACTCTTGGTCTGGCTTCCAAGTTATTGAAGGCAACAATATTACCAAAGTTTCATCGTTGTGTAACATGGGTTTTTGTCTTTCTAGCCTCTGCTGTTTCCTCCCCTGCAGATGTTTGACCACTAAATCAAATCTAAATATTTTAGGCCTTTGTTATGGCAAAGTCCCACTTCTAGAATCAATTTCTAGTTAGTGATAGAGAAATAATTCAACCTGCCAACAACAGACCCTTTTATACCAATATAGAATAGAGGGGGAAAACATAATTTGTTACCTAGGAACCATGAATAGATTTATATGCACACATGGTAGAGAAAAGTGACCACCAAATATGGACAGCACTTAACTCAAATTATACAGTAAAGTGGTAGAAAGAGAACTTAAGACTTATTTTATCTCCTTGAGAGACAAGGGGGCTGAAGCTTGTGACAGTCTCTGTTCATCTTGTGTGAGGCCTCTGAGCTAATTCTGAAGGCACGGTTTTACATAAGTAGAGGTTATTTGGCTCCTGACCTTAGAAATATCTCTGTAGTGTAAAATCTGGAGACTGGGCTTAATCCCTACTGAGATTTATCTTTATTCCAAAGGTTAGAGCAAAAACTCAGATTATCATGTCTCCGAGGAAATACTAAGAAAAGAGAGAAAGAGGGAATGGTTTCTCTGCCCTTTATAAATGGAGAAAATAATTTTAATTTACCCTTACATCAGTTAGGGTCATGATAATAAATGGACCTAATGTAAACAGCGGCTCTAAAACAGTGGACGTTTGTTTCTGGTTCACATAATAGTCCAGAGTAGGTGCTCCTGTTCTGCAGATCAGCTGTCCTCCACACAATCATACAAGGACCCATGCTGACAATGCATTCGCCATCTGCAAGTTATGGTTTACAGGATGACTCTGGGGGGTGCCATCCCAGTTAGCCATAAAATGGGAAAATAACATGGAGGAAAACTCCTGTTTCTTAAAAGCCTTTGCCTAGAAACAAGACCAATTTCTTGTGCTCACGTTCCATTGATTCAGTCATATGGGTACACGTACCTGCAACAGCCTGAAAAATGTGGCCACGCTCTGCCCAGGAATATTAATTGCTAGAGGAAATTAATTTGGTAAACAGTTAGCCACCTGTACCAGAGATTAGACAAAGCACAATGAAATAATAGAAGCTGTTGATAAATTCATTAAAAGGCAGTGCATTTTTAAAGTGTCCAGTCAGTGGTGCAACCCTCCAACCCACTTGGCTCACTCCTCCTACGGTCACAACCTGGTCCCTGTGCTGGTAGCATTATCTCAAGGGACTCTTTTGTGTTCTGTTCCTCTGCTTATTTGGAGGAAGTCCGTCTTGGTCTGGATAAGCATGGTGCTGAGGGAGTCACTCAAGAGTGCTCTGTCCCACCTGCCCCGAAAGGGTCTGTTCTAAATAAATGGTCTAACCTCAGAGTTCTTGAGTGCTTAGATCCCTCTGGCCAAGCCTCCTTCTACTTTAATTACCAGCCTCAGTCCATGATCAGGCATTTTATTTCTCTGCCACCCTTTTAGTAGACTTCGTACGTTTGAAAATGCCCACTGCTGGTCTCCAGGCATTCATTTCATTCTAATGTAAGGACACTGAGAGCAGGAGCCTTGCCTGTCTTGCCCATGGTAGAGATTTCTCTGTCCCCACTATGGAGGCATTTTTGTTTACAGATATGTACGGTCCCCAATCTATTCTATCAGTTTCCCATAACTTCCCCCTTTCTCACTTATATTAACCGTATGTCTTTATTCTTCGTATTTTGGTATTTTGTGGCATCTGGGACCTTGCTGATCCTCAAGGGACTGCTGTTCCCAAGGTTAGCCAATTTCCTCTCACACCCATAACTTCAAATGCAAACCAACCAACCCAGAGCTCATATCCCCCACCTCCTCCTTTATCAAGCTCTCTCACTCCTGGCCACTGCCCATCTGCCCTAATTACCCAAGGTCCAGGGAATTAGACTTCTCTAGAAAGAGAACCAAAGGATGTATGTGTGTATTAGAGAGGGGAGGGGGAGAGACTTGTTTTATTTTAAGGTATTGCCTCATTTGATTATGGAGGCTTGGTAATCCAAATCTGTAGGCCAGGCTGGCAAGCTGAACCCTTAAGGATGAGCTGCAGTTTGAGTCCAAAAGCAGTGTGTGGGCAAATTCCTTATTATTCAGGGGGGGTGAATCTTTCAAGCCTTCAACTGGATAGATGAGGTCCACCCACATTATGGAGAAAAATTTGCTGTACTCAAGACCCAGTGATGTAAAAGTTAATCTCACCAAAAAGGAAAGAAGGAAGGAAGGAAAGGAAAGGGGAAAAAAAAACCCCTCCATAAGAAACATCCAGAATAATGTCTGATCAATTATTTAGGCACAAAGACTCAGCCAAGTTGACACATGAAATTAACCATCACAGCCAGGTAACTAAACATCCCCTAAATCCCAGAGCTCACTGAAATTCAAACTAGCCAAGCCTAAGCCTGCTGACCCTCATTCACCTGTTTCTTCTTACAGAAATCACACTAAAATCTCTTGTCTGCATTTTTCCTTCACTCCCTCTGCCTCTTGACTGACCCTGATGCTTCTCCATGTGGTCCTCCTGCATGGCATCCTAACAATTCTGTGCTAGGGATCTAAGAATACAATAAATCTCTTTCGTGATAGCTGTTTCCATGTGTGTGTTTCTTACCGTATCTGATTAAAACAAATCCCAAGTGTCCCTAAAATATCCCTAAATAAGATGATCTGGTATTTTTCCTACAGTGAAAGTTTTGTTCCTCGAAAACCATTTCAGATCTGGAATCAAAAATCCTTGTCATTTCTATCACAGGTTAACACCTTTTACCCCTTTCCCTGATGTGCTAGTTCTTGCCCTTGAGACTCATATTTTTAACTAACAATCCAGTGGTATGTGATACCCCAAATATGAGGGCAAAACCATCCACTTCGTGCTTCTCTTTCTCTAAGAAGAGTTACCCTCTGAGGCCTAACCATACTCCTATTCGATCTTGAAGCCATATTGAACCCTCGATCCCCTGCACCTTTCAAATATAATCAACCGGCTCTTCCGATGGCCTAGCTTTTCTATAAGAAAGAACTTTGTGGAGATGATATTCAGACTTGATCCTCACCCCAAAGTTTATGTTTTAAAAATTCCATTGGGTTGGCAAGGCAGTGTTGGTCATACATTCGAACCTGAATAATTGACCTTCATCAATTCTCTGTATCTCTTTATCCCTTTACGACAACTGAGGATACCTGCTGTTGTCCTTCCACAGTATCTACACCCATGGTTTATAAACTGACTTATGTCTTGATCATTCCTTGCCCACCCCAATCACCACCTTGCTATCTCTTGGTATGGAAGCTCTTCTGGTTTTCTACTATCCATTTCCACCCCCATAGCGATTGTCTGCTTTTTTAATGCCCTACTACATGCTCTAAGAAGCTCTGGCTTCATAATCTAAGCTCCTCCACAGATGGGCATCGTTGGTGTACTGGTTGGCACTTGCTGGAGAGAAAAAAGTTTGGATACTTCTTCCCTCAGCCCTCCTGCTTCACTAAAGCATTACTTACTGTTGTTTTATGTCTCCCAAACTCTACTTTCTAGAGGTCAGTCCCTCTCCTGGGGTCCCAGTTCTCATGGAGTTTCAGTGAAAGTAATTACTCCCTGTATCTGTCAACTCTGGAGAGGAAGGCAGTGGTGGTGGTGGTAATGGATTGCCATTGTTGCTGGTCTTCAGGTGCCTCACTTGATTTTTTCCTTAACTTGGTCCATATGTCTGGAAGTACCTTCATTAAAGTCTCTTCATTGGAAATATCAGAGTGAATTATGCTCCCTGACTCAAACAAGACCCTTATAACCTGCAACATTGTGGCAACATTGTGACAAGCCTGGTGAGAAAGAGAAAAACAGAATTGTGCCCACCTCTGACAACACACAATCCAGAGCAAACCCACATTTCCTTAAACTCTTTCCAAAATTGCCTCACCAAAGCCCAAATCCTATGAGTTCTCTCTGAAATCCTCTTACTGAGACATCCCACAGTTCCTTATGGTAGGCAGCCCTCCTCACTTCAAGTGATAAAGCCAACTTGTTCAACTACAGTTAGGCTTCTGGTGGTCTTTGACTATAAGGCATTGACCATGGAAATCACCTATCCTAAGCAGTCCATGTTCTTTGATTCAAATTCTCCATTGTCTTTGTTCCAAGCAAACCTGTTATACAGAAACCCCATTACAAAAACTCTCAAACTGGAAGATGACTGAGACTGCCACACCTAGAGAAATTATTTTTTTCTAGAATACTCTGTAGTCATCTAGCCCATGACAGTTCTAAAAAGCAAGACCATCCAAAGTAGACAACCACTGTACATATGTATTGCAGTATTTGATGTAAATGCATAGCCGCTAAAGGCAACTCCAGAGGATGGGGTTCAGGAGAGACTGGCAATAAGAGATATCCCCACCTAGAAGCTGTGACACTGTACTAACCAGTCAGGCCATCAAAATCCATTAAAGGCTATAAATATGATCTTGAGTTCTTTTGGTAGCTTGTTATCAGCGTGCTTCAGAAACACACAAGTATTTGAAATAGTTTCTCTTGAATCAGAGATGGAATGGGAGGCCTGAAGACCTGCATTTCTCCTCATCTCAAACATCCTAGGACCCTGTCGAAAAGATACATTTCAGATACTCTGCTTCCTAATGGCCAAGAAACCTTCCTAATAATGTTAAATGCTCTCATCAACGTGGCATATTTTGTAGGTATTAAACCCTATCCTTATCCATCTATATCAAAAAGACATAGCAAAACGATCTATGTTCACAGACTGCTTAGCTATCTGATCTCCGACACTGTCCCTCAGTTTAAATTCTTGGTTTGGAAAGTGTCCTTCATGCTTAGACTTGTGCATTCATACTAACCTGTCCATCGCATACCTCTCCTAGGCTAACAACAACTTGGAATGGTCAATAGGGCCCTAGAACATTGCAGATAATGGGACGGGCCAATCAATCCAGACCGTGCATGCTTGGCCTCCTCTAGACAGACTACCTGTTTTGAAACTAAGTACTGATTCTGCCCCCAAACTCCCTATGCCCAGACGACCACCTCTTCAGTAGCTATTTCCTAGAGTAGCCTGAGAGTCTTAAGAGGACGTAAAAGATAGTCTCCTTTGCACAACAGAACAGAGAATGTGTCAGGAAAGAATCTAGGATGGGAGATGGTACACAAGAAGCCCTTGGACCTGTTAAATCTTGGAGGCCTGTGACCTTGAGTCTTTCGAGGTCAACCTTATGTTTTTACAGTTTGCAACTCTAACCACCCTCCCTTATTATTTTTGTCCACCCATTCTTACCACTTTCTGGTCCATTTGCCTAGTCAAGACTCTGTTTTGTACATCTCCTAGATCCCAGAATCTAATATGAGTGACCTGAATATGTTGTCAAAGATCCTCTGGACTCTTGCCAAAATCATGTTCAGCCTCAGAAATTAGACATGAGAATGTATGGGATGGGACATGTGCTCTGAAATTTGGTACCTCCCATCCCCGATGCCTGGGATGAATCTGAAAGATGCTTCTGGGAATGAGAGCATCTCCCTCATACCTGACTATAAAAAAGAGCCCTAAGATAAGCTCTAAGACAGACACATCAGATCTAAGGAGACAACAATATCTGTTTCCAGTAAGGACCCTGAACTGCTTCCCGCTTTTATTTTAGGCCACAGCCTCCAATTCCAGGTTTAGATGCTGATTCTGGTTCCCAAGCAGTGATATATTTGGCCTATTCTCTCTATCCTACTGATTTCAGCCTTCCGATGGAAGGTTATGTCTCCCTCCAACCTCTGCGTCTCAGGGGAGAGGTTCTCTCGGTCCTATCACAGGGAGACTCAGCCCTAGGAAGTGCTAGATGTACTCGATACTTTGAGGACTCCTGCTTAATAACTTCCTTTGCTCTTCTCCCTCTTTCATAACTTCTCCCTCTCATAATCTCTTCTTAAGACCCATCCAACCATCCATCCACTTAGCCAATCGCCCATTCAAAATTTTTAAGAATTACTATGCCCCAAAGACTGCTAGACTCTTGGAATAAGACAGGGTCTACATCATCAAGTCTACAATATAGTGGTGAACAACTTCTAAAAAAAGAAAATCACATAAAATGTGGTGTATGCTATAATAAGAAGTAGAAACAGCATGTTGTGAAAGCGGGCTGGCGACTAGCCGCCTTGCTTCCCATCTCCTTCATTGCTGTGACTCCTCTGATCCTGTACATCATTCTCCCCCAACACAGTCTCCAGCTCCTGAGCCTGCTGTGTGCATCACCACCGACAGGCCTCCTTTTATCCACCCACTTACTCCCTCTTTTCCTTGCATACCAAGTGAGACCCCACAAGAGATCTATTAAAATGTGTCAGTCATTCCATGGGAAGGGCTTTAAAACAGATTTTGAGAGGCTGACTCTCAGGATGGAAAAATGTGTGTCGGGATAATGAGTTGTCTGTGTACATATACTATCTATTATAGAAAAGCAGATGAAGTAAAATACCAGCTGTAATTGCTCTCTTTGGGGAATGACATGGGAGGTGGGACAAAGTAACATTACTACTCTATTGACCCAGCACCATGAGTTTAAAAATGTTTCTGTGAGAATACCAAAACTGGATACATGCTACACTCCTACACACATATAAAAAAGACTTGAACTGAGGTGCTAGAGACAGTAACAAATAGCAAAGACATGTACCTGCCTAACAAGAGCCATAGAAAGTGAACGTTCAAGCATGTGTCAGTGTCCCCGGCCAAACCAGGCAGGGTCAAGACCCTTCACCTTGGAGTGTCCTAGTGCTTGGTGGCTGCCCAAACCTCCCTCACAGAGACTGAGCCAGGCTGCCTGGGAGTGCTTATCAGAAGTTCTTCTTATTTGTTTGATCATTTACCCACTCAACAAATATTCATAAAGGGCTCCTGTGTGCCAGGCACACTGTTGGGCTGGCAATGCAGGTGTGAACCTGAAAGGCATGATCTGCGCCCTCCTGGAGCTTGTATCCTGGGAGCTACTCAGGATAGCTGGACGTAGGCGGAGCTACCAGGAGCAGGAGGTAATTATAGCAGCTCTAACATTTAACTGTTGTGTGCCAGGTGCTAAGTGCCTTCCTTCTATTCATTAATTTAATACTCATCACCACCCCATAGTGAAGGTTATTATCCTCCCCTCTTTGATTTTTATTAAATGTATGATCCTTATCTTACAGCGGAAGAAGCTGAAGTTCAAAGGAATTAAGCAACTTGTCCCAGATGATGTGGTTAGGAAGTGGCTATCTCGCCACGTCCGTGTGCTGAGCCACTGTACTCTATAAAAGTTGCACAACTAGAAAGCTGTGCCCCATCACCCAGCAAAAGGAAAGGGCATCTCTTCTTCCCCTTCTAAGGCTAAGAGGTTGGCAAGTCAGAAGTAGAAGGATGAGTGGGCAGTCCCACTTAAGGCCCATGACTAGTTAACTGGGGCAATACTTAAAAATGGGCATCTGCCTCACAGTTTCCTTCCCTAACCCACCTCATATATGCTGTCTTCCACTCTGTCCCTCATCTTCCTTGCTTTGTTATTTTTTTTAATGTTTATTTATTTTTAAGAGAGAGAACATGAGCAGGGAAGGGCAGAAAGAGAGGGGGACAGGGGATACGAAACAGGCTCTGTGCTGCCATCAGCCAGCCGATTCCAGGCTTGAACTTAGGAACCATGAGATCATGACCTGGGCCAAAGTCAGATGCTCAACTGACTAAGCCACCCAAGTACCCCCATCTTCCTTGCTTTAGACTCCTTTCCTCTTTATGGATTTGCTTTGCCTTCAGGCCTACACCTAGTGCTGTATTTCCACCTAAGAGCCCCAGTTTCCCATCTGGATCTCCTTCTAGTACTGCTCTCCATAGCTCCAGGTAAATACATTGGCTAAGGTAGTACAACCCCAGGGACCACATCCCGCAACTCTCCAGGTTCACCTGGCCCTTGGGTAGGACAAGAGCACAAAGGATCCCATGGGTATCCAAATACAATGGTCCTATAGATAGATACACTCTCTGACGCATTTAAAGCTCCAGGTAAAACAAAACCTTTGATCTTCGGTTCTTCCCTCCTGCTATAATCGAAATTAATAATGCGATGGAAGGTAATGTAGAGCTGTGACAGGGAATCTTTTTGGATTTTGTGTTGAGCTTGGCTTATGGAGAAGTAACACAGCAACTGGCTTTTTCTTTTTCTGCCTTTGTTAGCAACCCAAATCAGAATGACTTAATTTGTTTCTCCTGGTTTCATTTAGAGATTCGAAATCTTTTTGTTCTGGTTCTCTGCAAAATTTCATTGTATCTCTGGTGAGAATGTCTCTCTCCTGCCTTATAATCTTCTACCATCTATAGGAAGATAACATGGAATAAAGTTCCAGGAGAAAAGCCATCACCTTTGTCACTCAACCAGAACTATAACGTGAGTCTTTGACAGATGACCAATTGATTGTGATTAGGGGAGTTATTTAAGCCCTGAAGGCCAAACTTGAAGGGTAAGAATTTTTTGGTTCCCAGGTCTAAAGCTAAAAGAAACCCATCAATTGCTTGACAGTCATATTTTCTATTGTTTTTCAGAACACATCTCTTCTTCTCCCAGCCCAGAGAGGCAATGCTTTACAGAAATGGCATTCTTACCACTTTTTGGTTAATGGGGTGCTCTTCCACAAGATCTATAGAATGCAGGAACTGAGCCAGAAGGAAACTGAAATCACTCAGTCCAAAGAACTCATTGTCCCATTGGAGAAACCAGGGTCCAGAGAGGGGAGCTGCTGGACAGAGATTAATGAAAGAGCCAAATGGCACCCTACACCTGGAGTCTCACCGAGTCAATTGTCTTCCCTTCTGTTGCCTCTCTGCTGGTTCCGTATAATTCTTAGACATGTGGTGGCAGGCAGTTGCCCCCAACCAGCTGCACCCAGAGCTTTGTGTGAGTGTGTTGAAGGAGGAGGAGTGCTAGCGAGAAACACTTAAAATAATTGAATTATTAATGGTAAAGATGAGATCTGGCAGCTGCTGCTGCTACTGACGGCCAATCATTCTTGCATCTTTAGTGACATCTCATTTATCAAACAGCATGATAGGATGATAACTTCGCAGAATGAAAAATGCTGACTTTATTTTACCGTGTCTAAAAAAAATTACCCACCTCTATCTTTTGGGGGGGAAAAAGTCAAAATGAAATACATGTTTTCATAATGTACAGTTTCACTTCTCCCTTTAAAATTCTTTTCATGACACATAAAATATGGGAAGGCCCACCTGCAAACTCACCACTGGGAACCTACGTGTATGTATACATACATCTCCACGTATTTTTTGAGGACTTTCCGAAATAATTTTGGATGGAAGTGTGTTAGGAGAGGAAGGAGAAGCTAAGCTTATTTGCCATCTAAAAATTAATTTAAAAGATAGTTGTAACCATGATTTCTTTTTAGTTAGGCATATACATTTTTGATAAAATTAATAAATAGCAACTGCAGAGCAGCATTACCCAAAAGTGGTCCATTGTCTAGTAATCCCATAAGACAATCTGTTAAAAATGGATTCTGTGGTCAAATGAATTTGAAAAATGCAAATAATATAGTCCCTTGAAAATTTACAATCCATATTAGCTTTTTATGGTTCTGAGATGTCCCGCTGTCAAGACAAATGCATTCCCAAGCTATTTTAATGCTGAGTCTTTTTAATTTTTCATGAAACTTATTTTGGAAAACAATGTCATACGTAATACTTTCTAAAAAAACCAAGAACAAATATTGAAAAAAATATGCATACATTTCAAACAACGGAGGTAAAGGCAAGAAAACTAGCCTTTGTTACTGATATTGACAGTTCTAGACTCCTACTTTTGATAGATACAAAAGTGAGCATAATATAGGAAGTATAACTGTTTTCAGACATAAGACAACAGGCAGCTAGGAGTATGACACCTAAGAGAAGAAAAATGCTTTAAGTGAGTCCATGGCCAGCTGTCCTTTAGGCTGGGACCCTGTTTGGACAGAGTGCAGGGAGGGGAACCCAAACAGAGCAGTTTCACTCAGCTGAGGAGTAGAGACTGAATTTGGTGGTAGGCATGTTGGACTGTGGGAGAGGGTGTCAGAAGGAAGGAGTTGCACAGAGAAGGACTTCCAGAAATCTACCCAGTGGCTGGTCCTCTTGTTGTTGGCCAAATCCAATACTTACGCACCGGGGAGTTCAGTGCCACCCCAGAAGAAAAGAGGTATGCGGTGGCTATGAGCTCCTGGAAGGTTTTGGATTTCCCACAGTGCTGGGAGACTAGAGCTCCACCATTATGAGGAGACCCTGCTGCAGGCTGTGAGCTCTCCCTTGAGAGCCAGCCAGACTCTCATTCTCCACTAAGGGCTGCACTAAATCCCACCTAACAAAGCTTAAAAAACAGCCTCCAAAGGATCCAGCTGATCTGCCACTCAGTCACTTCCATAACAAAATTCAGCACTCCTTCCAGAAAGAAAAATATCCAGACTCTTAAAAATGAAGCATTTCCAATGTCCAGCATATAATATATATATATCTTTCTCTTCTCTCTCTCTCCATATATATATATATATATATATTTTTTTTTTTTAAACCAAAAGATGTGACCCATAACAGGAGGTGGTGGGTGTGGAGGGGAACAATGGGAACAGACCCAGAGATGACCAAGGTGCTGGAATTAGCAAATGAGTGCTTCAAGTGGCTATAAAACAGGGGCGCCTGGGTGGCTCAGTCAGTTAAGTGTCCAACTTTGGCTCAGGTCATGATCTCATAGTTTGTGAGTTTGAGCCCTGCGTTGGGCTCTGTGCTGAGAGCTCAGAGCCTGGAGCCTGCTTCGGATTCTGTGTCTCCTCCTCTCTCTGCCCCTCCCCTGCTCATGCTCTGTCTCTCTCTGTCTCTCAATAATAAATACACGTTAAAAAATTTTTAAAGAAAAAACAGCTATAGAACATACATATGTTTATAGATTTAAAGGAAGATGGACACGATAAGTGAACAAATGGAAAAAACCGAAAAATATAATACTTGACATAAAACCAAGAAATCTCCAATAAGCACGGAAATATATATTCCTTTCAAAAAATACTTTAAAAACATCTAGTGATTAATTACTTTCTATAAGAAAGTTTACAGCTTCATGTTTAGGTTTTGTCCTTGCATTTTGCAGATTCTGACGATTTGAAAGAACCCCTAGAGCAGTGAAAAGATCCTGTAAGTGTGACTGGAAAAGACATAGAAATTATATACAGATACAAAAATTAGAACTTGGCTGTTAACGGCAAGTTATAAATGATTCATTAGCTGGTTCAACTATGGGAAGTCAAAAAGAATAGTTTCCTTAGTGAGAAGCAATGAGAGAAAATATTTCAAAACTAAAATATGAAGCAAGCACAAGTCATAAAGATGGTCACCCACATAAAAGGAGTTTTATATAATTTTGTCTTCAATCAAAACCAGTTCTTCACATTTCCAGGAGACGTTTGTCTCTCTAGATTTAATCTTTCCGTATTACACCGCAAGTCAGAATGGTGAAGCTCTAACTTTCATGGACTAGCTTCTATCAGAAATCTTGTAAGGTCCTCTAAATCTTGGGTCAGGAAAGTCAAACAGGTATTGCTAAATGGTGTGTGTGTGTGTGTGTGTGTGTGCGTGCGTGTGTCTGTGGGTGTCTGTAGAGCAATTGTATCAATAGCCTGTGGATTCTCCTCGCAGGAAGAAGTCCTATCTTTATTCTTTTTTTAAATTTCTTGAAGTTTTTATTTATTTATTTTGAGAGAGAGAGAAAAGGAGGGGAGGGGCAGTGAGAGACATGGGGAGAAAGACAATCCCAAGCACAGTCTGCACTGCCAGGACAGAGACCGATGTGGGGCTCAAACTCATGAACCATGAGATTGTGACTGGAGCAGAAGTCAAGAGTTGGACACTTAACAAACTGAGCCACCCAGACGCCCCTCTATCTTTATTCTTGGACAGAGACAGACACAACAAGTCGGGGGGGGGGGTGTTGGGGAGAGCCGTGGTCCATCCTGAAAGGGGTAATATCTTCCCCTTAACATGGTTTACCATAATTAGTGCATGGTAATAATAAAAAATGACTTCTGGTTGGTTTGAATATTGTCTTAAAATTCTTCCACTGCCCAACCTCTGCACCTACACCGCATACATACATCATATACCATTCCCTGAATATTTTGCTTATTAGTTTCATAGGCCATCCTCAATTTAATCAGACATCTGAGAGTCAATTTGCAGTAGTCCTCTTATACTCTTAGCTCTAGAGCAGACTTCAGTAAGGGTCTGACTCTACCCAGGGGCTTTAATCTGTATTATAGAGCCCTATTTTTAATCATTCTCAATAGACAAAGTGTTATGCATAGACCCGAAGGATGATTTTGTAGAAAAAATTGGTAAATTTAATAATGTTATATTATTATGGCAAATAAATCATTTTAAAATCCATTTCATTTGGGGTGCCTGGGTGGCTCAGTCGGTTAAGCGCCCGACTTCAGCTCAGATCATGATCTCACGGTCCGTGAGTTCAAGCCCCGCATCGAGCTCTGTGCTGACCCCTCAGAGCCTGGAGCCTGTTTCAGATTCTGTGTTTCCCTTTCTCTGTGACCCTCCCCCGTTCATGCTCTGTCTCTCTCTGTCTCAAAAATAAATAAATGTTAAAAAAATAAATAAAATCCATTTCATTTAAACCTCATAACCCTATTGTATCCTTATAGACACAGATGGATATTTTGCCACTTGACATATGATGAAACTAAGGTCCAGAAAGTAATTATTTAAAGTCACAAAGTTTGTTGGTGACTATGATTCTCCTACTGCCCAACTCTGTTTTTTTTTTTAACTGAATCATGATACATCATTTAATGTCTATTCAAGTTAATTATTCTTTTTAACAAGAGACTATCGAGAAAGGTATTTTGTAAATCTAGATTTTTATCCTTAATATTCCCATTTAGTCAGTAAGAAAACCAAAGCTCAGGAATGTTAACCAGCTTGACAGGATAGAAGGTTCAATGATAGCACAGGGACTACAACATAGGGCCCATCCTTTGTTTACTGCACCATATGGCCAACCTGGACTCTGGACTCTAACAGGATTATTGATTTCCATAAGTCTTAATTACAGAGAATTTGACATCCAGGGATAACAGACTCATATATGGTATCTTTCCTTTGCTGCTTTAAACATCTTAGATCAAGCTGCAGTTGAATTGCCCCAGGGCAGGAAATTAAGCTCTATACCAAAGGGTTTAGCAGCTAAACCCAGGGGTGACTCCTGCATGGATGAAAGATTCTGGCCCACCAAGAATGGCTAGTCTGTGGCAACAGTGGGCCGACCGAAGAATGTGACCTGGAGGAAAGTCTGCTCTTCTCTGGCCAAAGGGATGGTGGGGGAAAGGAAGGTATCAAGGCAGAGACACAGTTGGGTGGAGGTAGTGGACAGGCCAAGTGTCCTGGCTTCTCACTCTGGACTTCAGGCTGTAGAAAGGAGGTGCATTAGATGAGCAGGGCAAATGTCCCATTCCCACATAAGACTCTGGAAAGAGATCTCCAGTGGGCTGAACTCTCCATACCAACCATGTCAAAATAAATTTGGCAACGTGCTTAGATAGGAGGAGGCCTTGATATTTGTTGTACCTAAACAGCTCTAAATTCCCCCAAACAGGTCTAGAACACACCACATTATTTCTGCCTAAATGTTAAGCACTTTTAGATGATCTGAAGAAGCTCAAGAGGCCAGATGCCCATACACATGCAGACCTGCACTGCTTCTTAGAGGGAAATCTCAGAAATGGCTGATTCTCAGGGCACATGACATACAGCAAGAGAAGGCAAAACTCCATAGTAGAGGCTGGACTGCTTGTTTCAGAGGACAGGGAGAAGATACGGCAGAGGAGAGATCCAGAAGAGTCTAAAATACTAGTGAGAACTCAAATAAGGTGGAGACATCCAGGGACCATTGATGGGGTTTTGGAGTGGTGGAGGTCCGGAGCTGACGGCCAAGAAAGAAATCTTGAGACATCTTTGGTGCAAAAAGGTGATTTTATTAAAGCATTGGGACAGGATCCGTGGGCAGGAAGAGCTGCACTGGGCAGTGAAGAGTGATGGTTATATACTACGGAGTTGGGGGAGATAAAGGCAAAAGGGAAGCCTCCAGAAGGACTTTCATATGCTAAAGAGGATTCATAAGATAGGAGGTCTTGTACTGTCAAGCTAAGGCTACTTTCCCTCTAGTTAGGCATTAACATTAAGTCAGTACAGAGTTACTGGAGACATATTATACTCTGTATTTGCCTCAAGTATTTGTCAGTGGGCTGCAGGTTAATGAAATGCAATGTTATTTACATTTTCTCCTTGCCTTTGTTCTCCACATCACTATGGAGGAGAGGGTGACATTAGGGCTCTAGGAAACTGAGTCTATAGGTTTCTGGGGATTAAGCTATTGATAAAATTGCCTTTTTCTTGTAATTCACTAAGACATATGTAAACTGATGGAGACTCATGTGCTGCATGACTGTGATCTCTATCAGTCAACCATTGGTTTTCCCCTTTCCTTTGTTCTTGAGTAGACAGCAATGCCTGAGGAATGTCACACGTATCCCACTGTGGGGGTGACAAGGAGGGGGTTGTCAGCTTGCTTTATGCTTCTTCATCAGCATCACTAGGTTTAACCACACCCAGAGACCAGATGACTATAGACATTAACTGCAACCAGTGATGAGACAATGCCTCAGAGACCAGCAGATGGTCCAAGGAATCCTTGGGAGTTCTTACTCCCCCTTTGAACTATTTGAGAAGGAGTTGCTGACATGATACCTTTTAACCTTCAAATACTTTTAACATGTCATATTTCCAAGAAAGAAATAAAATCCTCCCCCATGATCACAGCACAAACATTAAAATAGGGAGATTTACATTAATACAGGACCTCTATTTCATCCTCCAGCGCCATTCGGATTTTGCCAATTGTCACAATTGTGTCCTTTATAGCAAAGAGATACAGTTCAGAATCACACAGGGCTTGCATCCTTAGTTATTTCTATTTGGAATGCTTCCATGGCCTTGAAGCTCCTGAAGAGTGCACTTAGTTATTTGGTAGAATATTCCTGGATCTCGGTTTCCCGACGTTTCCTCACAATTAGATCCAGGTTATTCATCTCTGGCAGGAAGATCACAGAAGTCATGCCGTGTTCTTCTCATTGCCTCTGATCAGGTGGCATATGATTTTCAGTTTGCTTACTGACGATGTTTACTCTGATCACTCAGTTCAAGTCTGTAAAATTCTGCTTCCCCCTTTTTTCATTAACAGGTATTGTGTGGGGAGTTACTTTGAAACTATGTAAATATGCTGTTCTTCCCCCACACTTTTGGCTTACTTATTTATTGACTCAAATTCCTATTTTTCAGTGGGTTATAATCCTTTGCTATCATTGCTTGTTTTGATGCTCTGTGTCCCTATTATCGTTGTTTATTTTGATGTTCAGTGTCCTTTTGATATGACTGTGCCTTGAGCTCTTAGCTTTATGGCAAAACCAGATGCCTCAGGCTTTGCCACCCACTGTGCTCAGCAACCCCCCCCCGCCCATGGTTTCAGGGCTGAAATGTTCAAGAGAGGGAAGAGGAAGAGCTAAGTTTCCAGCTAAAGCAGACAAGTTAATTTTGATATCCCTTACCTCCTTATCCAATGTGTAGGACTTAAAAGGAGACAGAATCACTGCTTCCCCTCCGTGATATGAGTGGCAGCATGAGGGAATTAAAACTTCGCCATATGTTTATTATCAGGGAGACTTGTCTTTACACCTACCGGAGACTTCCTTGGTTCCTGGGTTGATTACTTATGTTATACCTTTTGTTCATTCCTCTGTAGGGCTTGGCAATGAATTTGTGAAACAGAGCAGTAACACGGATCTGTTTTAGGAGCTTCTGTAACCAAAGAATTGGTGACATTTTAATACTTTCCTAATGTGAGTTGGGGAGGTGGGCACACACACAAAAAGGTAGCCTAGAGAGGTCACCCAAAAAGTAAACAAGCCCCAAATCTTGGAAATGGGGAAAAACTAACGAGCAAACCGAAGCTTGTCCAGGATTAAAAGGAGCTCTGGGTTTAAGAAGCTTAAGAAGCAGGGGGACAGTGTGGTCACAGATAATAGCATGTCACAACTATTCAATATGTCCTATAGATTATGGAGCAGGTGACAACATGTAGCACTTTCAAGCTCTCAAAAGAGCTGCTTTTTTTTTTTAATATAAAAATACAACCTGGGTTGTATAGTAAACACAATGTTTTCTGTTTTTTCTGTGGGGAGTGGTTCTTTGAAAGGTAATCATTTTCTAGGTTTTTACATTTCTGATACATTGGAATTTTTACTAAATATGTATTATTTTGTAATCAGAAAAAATTGTGGACATGTAAGAAATAGCAATAGTGAGGGAGGTGCCTGGGTGGCTCAGTTGGTTAAGCATCTGACTTTGGTCTAGATCATGATCTTGCCCATTCCGAGTTCAAACCCCTTCCCCTCCCCCACTCACACTCTGTCTCTCTCTTTCTCTCTCAAAAATAAATAAACGTTTTAAAAAAAGAAGTGAATAGCAATAGTGAAATAATGGATGAGGAACTATGCAGTTTCATTAAAATGCTTATTTTTTTTTTTTTTTTTTGCCTGAAGTATAATGTTACACTTGGTAAAATGTACAAATCTTCAGTGTAGAACTGGGGGGATGTGTATACATTCCAGCAAGCACCATTCCGGTCAAGATAGAGAGTATTTCTGTCCCCTAAGATAGTTTCCTTGCCCCTCCCACCAACCAATCCCTCACCAAAGTAACCTCCACTTTGTATTGCATAGATTAGGGTCTGGAGCAGGCTTCTGCTCTGACTGGATCATTAATATACAATGCTGATCTGTGTAAGTCTCTCTTCCTCTGGGTGTCTTAGGAAATAGACTAAATAACCTTTATGGACACCTTCAGTTCTAGTATTCCAGGAGAGAAATGATAAGTAATGTATTTTCCTCAAGGGTCCTTAGTAAATGAGCAGTAAGAATTATCTCCCAACTTCCAGGTCTAACTTCAGCTACTAAGCCGTAGGGCTTCTGTATAATTAGTTCCTAAAGCTGTATCAAATAGACTCTATCCAAATGAGAAGGCAATAGTTAATTCTGAATATTAGATTAATGTTTCATTCATTCCCTTTTCACTATTAACTGCATGCTAAACAGGCCTTTGGCAGGCAATTGGCTCTGCTGAGGAGGCTCCTTGGTATAGCGGAGGAATAAAAACACAGGCCCAATCTCACTACATATAGAATCTAAAACAAACAAACACATAATTCTGAAGAATTAATTGCTGATTGCCAAAGGAAGGTGTGGAGAGTGGGCAAAATGCGTGAGGGTGGTCAAAATGTACAAAGTTCCAGTTGTAAGATAAATCTTGAGGTTGTCATGTACAGCATGGTGGCTATAGATAACACTATTGTATTGCATATTTGAATGTGGCTATAAGAGTAGATCTTGAAAGTTCCTGTCAGAAGAAAAACAAATGTGTTACTTTATGAGGTGATGGATGTTAACTGGACTTATTGTGGTGTTTATTTCACAATATATACAAATATTGAATCATTATGCTGTTCCCCTTAAATTAATACAATGTATGTGTCCATTATATCTCATAAAACTGGAAGGAAAAAGGAAACACTGTCTGTAATAAAAAGAAGGAATTCTCAAAGCCACAAGAGAGAAAGAGGTTTTTTTTAATGTTTAATATTTTATTTTGAGAGAGAGAAAGAGAGAGTGGGGGAAGGGTAGAGAGGGAGAGAGAGAATCCCACGCAGACTCCATGATGTCAGTGCAGAGCCCGATCGGGGCTCAATCCCAGGAACCATGAGATAATGACCTGAGCCAAAGTCAAGAGTTGGATGCTTAACCTACTGGGCTGTCCAGGGGCCCTGAGAAACAGAGTTCTAAGGGAAGAGAAAACTCATTTTCAGCTGGGAGATTAGGGGAGGATTCACAGAAAGGGTTGACCAGAGAGCTGGACCTTGAATGATGAGTAGCAGTTGGATACACAGAAATAGACTTTCTCATACATGAGAATGACATGCTTCATCCGTAGAACATTCTCGGAGTATTCTTTTCTCAGCAAGATGAATGGTTTAGTGCTGAGGGCCTCATAGATCCCACCTGGTTTATATCTGTGAATGAGAAGGTCATCTTGGGGAAAACACGTTTGTGTAGTAGATTGACATAAACAGAGTTTTCATATGTCTTATCTAGAGATCAAGATATATGGAAAAACTCTTGTATCTACGAAGCCACTGTTAATTAGTGCTTCTGCTCACAACCTTCTAGCTGTGCTGTGTCTACCTGAAGGGCTGTCAAGTTTTCTGATTGGGCCGGACAGTAGATGCCTTTTACCAATGCCACAGGAGTCACTCTTCTCCTGGAGGATAGTACCTCATAAGGGAGTTCCTTCCTTCTATTGCTGGTGCGAGAGCTTCTTTGTGGATGTGACACGTGTATTATTGAATCCGAAAGCAAGTGACCCAAAACCTCACTTTCCCACCAATTTCCATGTTGAGAACTATGTCTTGAGATCTTCAGATTTGAGCTCATGTGGGGTGTTCCTCTGTGTGAAGAAAATCCCTTACTAAGGCATGTTACTGAAAACCGCCTGGCCATCCTCTCAAGGGAAGATTGGGAAAGAGCAAGTCACATTTACTGACTTGCTTACATCTACTTATTTCTTTCAAATAATATATTTTAAAAATGATTTGGGCTCAATTACCCACAACTTGAATTGCATCATCTTAATCTTTTTATTACTACTAAAAAATCATTTCCTTTTTAATAAACATGTTCTAAGCTCCACTGATGTGCTAGGAGTGGATACTCTGAAAATTCACAAGATGAAAGATCACAGTTTCTCTGTATCACATGTCCTAATTCTCGAAACATTCATCAAGCTTGCTCTGGGTCTGAAGCACTTTTCTAGGTGCTGGGGAAAGGAACTGGTGGGCCAGAGACCCACAGGAGTTATCTCTTACAATTCCTCTTTTTTTTTTTTTTTTTTGGATGAAGCAATTACAGTCAGAGTGGTTATAATTTAACCAAGGTCACATGGCTAGTAAATCGCAGAGCCTAGACAGGAGTATTCTCTCCAGGATTAGTAGGTTTTCCATTACAAATTTTAAAAATGCATTTTTTCCCTTTTTACGAGAATAAAAGCAAATCTGACATGTTTTCCCAAAATAGACTGATAGTTTGGTAGGCTAAGAACTGCCAACTGAGGACATTGTATGATCTCTTCTCAATAAAGAAGTGTAGATTACATTGGATCCAGCCAGATTTTTCTCACTGAAGTGTGTTCACAGAGCCATCTTGCACAGGTTGGGGTGGCGGGGGGTGGGGGGAGAGTCTTCCTTAGCCAGTTCAGTTCATTAGGAAAGAATATATATTGCTGAGAGCCAGCGATGTTGCTGTGGGTTTTAATTTGTTATTTATCAATACCAAGTAAAAACTAAAAGAACTGTAATATGATTTGCTCCTAAAAGAACAATTGTGACTCATGGTATGATAGCACTTGCTATAGATCAGCTATGTAACTGGGACCAGAAATAGTTTGTAGTTACTAAGTGTTTTGTTCGGTTTTCTACTCCAGTCTTCATCAGCTGAAATGCGACTGCCGCTGTTATTTATGGTCTCTGTTTCTCCTCTACTTCCCCCAGTTTGAGTCTGATTTTAGAGGTTAGCCCTCTTTCTTCATACAACAGCTTAAATATGCATAGAACCATGTATTACTTTTCTTTTTTTGAAGTGCTTTATTTATTTATTTTGAGAGAGAGAGAGAGAGAGGCGGAGAGAGAGGGAGGCAGAGAATCCCAAGCAGGCTCTGCACTGTCAGCACAGAGCCCAATATGCGGCTCAAACTCATGAACTGTGAGATCATGACCTGAGCTGAAATCAAGAGTCAGATGCTACCATGTATTACTTTTAGAAACCTTGGTTTCCATGTTATTTATTTGCTCATGCAATAATTCATTTGTCAAACTCTGCTTAAGCATCCACTATGTGGTAAGGCCCTGGGCTAGGCACCGGAGCTATGACAGTCCTCAGAAAAAAGCAAGCAAGCTCTTTGTACCAAATGTCACCACAAACATAATAGAGTGCGGGGAGAGTTCTTCGGGGAACCTCTGACCCAGACCTGGAGGTGAGCAAAATGACTTCTCTGTCCTGATTCTGCAACAAAACTACAAGACCCCTTTGACCTTCCCGCATCACGTAGAACAAGAAATCAAGTGTCATAGCATTCAAGCGACCTCTTTTTCACTCATGCATGCAACGAAAGAATGCGATGGCCTACTGGAATCAGGCACTGTTCTTGGCACAGGAAACAGGTAGTAATGAAAAAAAGATAACATTCCTGTGCTCAGAGATTTTACATTTTAATGAGAGAGGAAAGATTTGAACAAAAGCATATATAACATGCTGGGTGTCAATAAGCGCTAATAAGCAGACTGAAACAGGTGAAGAGGTATATAGACTAAGGTTGGGGAGTGTGGGGTTGCTGCCTTATGGAGAGTAGCTGTGGAAGATCTTTCTAATAAGATGACTGAGATTTGAACTGAGGCCTAAAGGAAGGGAAGCAATTAGTCATTTCGAGGAATGGTATTTTCGTCAGTGGGATCAGTAAGTACAATGACTCCAGTATGCCTGATGTGTTTGAAAAACGTATGACTAACGTAAAGGAAGAAGTGAGAAATAGATCAGGTTGGACTTTATAGAACATGATTCAGATTTTAGATCTGACTCTAAGTGTAATGGAAAGATTTAAGCAGAGCAGGGAGTTTTGTTTAGAAAGGATCATTCTGGCTGTGCTGATAAGATAGCAAGGGGCAAGAAAAGGGGTGGGAGAGTTCATTCAGAAGGCTATTTAACAGATCACGACTAGGTCATGGACTTGGACTAGGTTGGCAGGATGGAGGAGGTGAGAAATGACCTGATTCCGGGTATAGTTTGATGGTGGAGTCAACGGGATTTGTTGATGGATTGAATATGAGATATGGAAGAAAGAGAGGGGTCAGATGTCTCTTACAATGATGAACAGAACAGACAAGGGTCTGACCTTAGGGGGTTTATCTACTGGTGGGATAGGCAGCCAATAAACCAGCAAACAAATATATGTGATTACAGTTTGTGATCAGTACTAAAAAGGAAACAACAGAGTGCTATGCTACAAAATAACAAGGGATCTCTTTCAGTAGGGCAGTCAGGGACCATCTCCCTAAGGAGGTGGTATTTAAGCTACGAAGAAGAAAGAGAAGGGGCCCTCCATGCAAAGATGCAAGAGTGGAATGTGCCAGGTGGAGGCTCCGGTAAGCACAACAGCCCTGAGGTCCCTTGGCTGCAAAGCAGGAAAGCCCCAGGATTTACAACACTTCTGACCAACCCTTAAGCTTGTTGTTTTGTTTTTGTTTTCCCTACTCTTACATGCTCTAGCACAACAGTTTCCAAGGTATGATCTGTGTACCCCAGAGTTCCCTGTGACCCTTTCAGGGAGTCCACAAGGTCTTAACACTTTTCATACTAACGCTGAGTCATTATTTTTTTCTTTTTCATACTAATTCTTTCACGAGTATACAGTGTTTTCCAAAGGCGACAGGACTTGTGATACGACAACAGGCTGATTCCAAAGCCGGTATGAGAATCCAGCTGTCTTGTACTGAGCCAGATGTTAGAGATTTGAAAAAAAATGGGAAGCAATGTCACTTTTACCATTGTGTTATTTTTGCTTTGTAAAACAGTTACTTTTTACAAAATTATTGTAAAACAGTTATTATTACTTTATACTAATAAACATTATGTTTATACAAAGGGCATTATTAATATTTTAAATAATAGCTATTTTAAAAATCGCTCTGTATTGATTTCTAATGATAAGTGTCAATAGATATAGCTCACAAAAACAAAAGTTATTTGGATCCTACATAATTTTTAAGGATGTGAAGCATCCTGGGATGAAAAGTTTGAGAACTACTGCTCAGTATTAATGTTAACACTCTCAAATTCATACTTGACCTCTAGATATAAAATCCGCTTTGTACCTAGAACTTTCTTTAAAACACAATGGTAAGAATTGTGAAGACTAATTGAGTGTTTACTACATTCTAGGCATGCCTTAAATGCTTTATAATATTTTAACTAGTTTAATCCCTTCAGATAAACCTATGAATGGGTACTTTTATTCTATCCATTTCACAAAGAAGAAGCCAAAGCACAAAGACATGAAAACCTGTCCCAGATCACACAGCTATAAGTAATAGAGCTAGGATTGGGACCCAAGGGCAGTCTTGCTCTAGAGGCACCATTCTTAACCATCCGTGGTAATTTAATGGGTGAACAAATAAATGAAGATTTAGCCCTAATATTATGTAAACTTCACTTGCAGGGGTTCTCAGTAGCTCTGACTCACTGGGAGATCCATGTCAGGCAGGGTGGTGCTCGAAATATCACATACAGAAGGAGCCCGAGGCAGGTGAAAACCTTGGGCTAGGGAGTGCTGAGCAGCAAGCCCAGGAAATTCACCTCTGATGTCAACTCCCACAGGCAAGCATGAATCAGGACTAGGGTCAAGGCCACAAGGTTTAAAGCTGTGCAAAATAAAAACCTGCACAGCGAAGGAAACAATCAGCAAAACTAAAAGGCAACTGATAGAATGGGAGAAGATATTTGCAAATAACATATCAGGTAAAGGGTTAGTATCCAAAATCTATAAAGAACTTATCAAACTCAACACCCAAAAACCAAATAATCCAGTGAAGAAATGGGCAAAAGACATGAATAGACACTTCTCCAAAAAGGACATCCAGATGGCCAGCTGACACATGAAAAAATGCTCCACATCACTTACCATCAGGGAAATACAAATCAAAACCACAGTGAGATACTGCCTTACACCTGTTAGAATGGCTAATATCAACAACTCAGGCAACAACAGATGTTGGCGAGGATGTGGAGAAAGAGGATCTCTTTTGCATTGTTGGTGGGAATGCAAGCTGGTGCAGCCACTCTGGAAAACAGTATGGAGGTTCCTCAAAAAATTAAAACTAGAACTACCCTACGACCGAACAATTGCACTACTAGGCATTTATCCATGGGATACAGGTGTGCTGTTTTGAAGGGACACATGCACCCCCATGTTTATAGCAGCACTATCCACAATAGCCAAAGTATGGCAAGAGCCCAAATATCTATCGAGGGATGAATGGATAAAGAAGATGTGGTATATATATATGTGCAATGGAGTATCACTCGGCAATCAAAATGAATGAAATCTTGCCATTTGCAACTACGTGGATGGAACTGGAGGGTATTATGCTAAGTGAAATTAGTCAGAGAAAGACAAAAATCATATGACTTCATTCATATGAGGACTTGAAGAGACAAAACAGATGAACATAAGGGAAGGGAAACAAAAATAATATGAAAACAGGGAGCGGGACAAAACAAGAGAGACTCATAAATATGGAGAACAAACTGAGAGTTACTGGAGGGGTTGTGGGAGGGGGGATGTGTTAAATGGGGAAGGGGCACTAAGGAATCTACTCCTGAAATCATTGTTGCATTATATGCTAACTTGGATGTAAATTTTAAAAAATAAAAAATAAAATTAAAAAAAAAATAAAGCTGTGTCGGTACTAGGGACAAAACAAGGGAAGGAGTGAACTCAATCATCTCTCAGGAGAGTGGTCCCTGTCCCTCTGTTCCCTAGGTGTCACCTCTGCAGGGAGGGCTTGGTTGAGATTAGAAAAATTTCCTTCTCTCCTTCCACCCCACTCAAATAAGAGTGAATGAGTGAGTAAGAGGATTCCAGACAAACAATAGGGGGGAGGGCTGGCGTGCCCAGGACTCAATTTTATTTCCTGAAGGATTCAAGGTTCATAGGTGGACCACTTGATTTAATGGCATCAGGTTAGGGAAAATACCCACACCAGAGTAAATTTTACAGTAACACACTTTACCTGGTAGATTAAACAATCACATGTGGTTGGTAGACTTTAGCTTGAAGAGTCTAAATTAAGTCGTACAAAAATTCATAAATGCACATTTATTAAAGTCAAATATAAAGACCAGAAGTAACAAAGGATAAAAATCAAATTATATTTACTGAGCGTAAATATAATTTGTAATGAGATTTGAAAAACGGTATTTAAAGTTTTTCTGCTTAGCAGAATTTCTACTTTCTGGATAATGTAATTACAAGGTGAAAGAGAATTTTTTTTATATGAAAACCCATGGTCTCATCTGTCACAGGCCACATAACCTCTTTCTCTGCCTCCTTCAGTAAGAGGAGTGCAGCCTCACAGGGTCTGTATTATGCAAATGATGTAATGGATGAGAGGAGAGGAAACTCAGAGAAACCTACTTGTTTTATATTGGAAAGAGATAATATAACATGGATCCTCTCCTTAAGAGGTATTTGAAGCCTTCTACATGCCCCCCCATCCCATTCCCATCCCTAACCTACAAAGGCAGGTGCCATCTTAATAGTCTTGTCATACATGTATTTAGTTCTAAAGATACATTGTTTGGTTTTGCATGTTCCGAACATTAGGTAAATGACGTCAGATAGTGTGTGTTCTTCTGCAACGTGCTTTGGACACTCTAGTCTTAGTTCCTGAGACTCATCTGTGCGGTGAAGCTCATTTTTCCTAGCATGTAGGATTCTAGTTTAGGCCTGAAGCCCATTTTCTTCGTTCTTTCTCCTTTCGACTGACATTTTGGTTCTTTCCAGTTATTTTGCTTTACGTGCACTGATTCTGTGGGGCACCTCGTACATGAATCTTGGTGAACACAGTTAAGAATAACTTCAGAATATATATCTGGGACAAGAACTGCAGAGTTATGCAGGGTGTATGTTTTCAGCCGCACTCCATAATGTCATTTGCGTAATCAATTACTGAGAGAAATGAGCTAAAATCTCCCGCAGTGATGATGAATTTTAAAATTCCTCTTTGCAGTTCTAGCAATTTTCGCTTTATAGCTTGAAAATGAGAGATGATTCCCCTCACATTCATTGTGAATTTGTGAATAATGATGTTTGGATTTATTTATATTGCCTTATATTGTCTTATTTTACTTTTTCTGTGGACTTTCCCCCTCTTTCCTAGATTTCTTTCTGATTTATTGACATTATGGTGGATTTTGTTGTTGCTGTTGTTAAAAATGGGATGCAATTATTTCTCTCCCTGTATGCAAATCCCTTTGGCAGTAAGACTGTATTTCCTTCCATCGAGGTGAAAGAGAAACTAATCCAGTTCTAAGTCTAGGCTGGGAGTCAGCAAACTACAGCCCATAGGACAGATCTGCCATGCTATTTTTGTAAGTAAAGATTTATTGTAACATAGCCACACTCATCCATTTATGAATTGGTTATGAATGCTTCTTGAAAAATAGTAGAGTTGAGTAGTTCCAACTCTTCAGTAGTATGGCCCACAAAGCCTAAGATATTTACTGTGTGGACCTGTTCAGAAAAAGTGTGCCAACCTGTGGTCTAGGTCTCAAGAGGACTGTCACTCATTCTATTGGAACTTGTCCAGTTGCCATGTGTATGAGAACAGGTAAGTCCACTGGGAGATGAGTGTCCATGTGGAGCAGAGATGAACTGTCCTGGATAAGTCCAGCTCCTACTAGCCAGCCCCCAGAGACCAAGCCCCCAGTGATGTCACATATATGATCCCACCCAAGAACCATTAAACTAGCACGGATTAGCAGAACTGCCTGATGAGCAATACACAGGTTCATGAGTGACAATAAATGATTGTTTTAAGGGGATACGTTTGGGGATCATTTGTTACATAGCTAATAACAAAAGGTTTGGGGTTTGCTGTATTTTTTCTTTCATTTCACTTCTCCCTCTAGCAATTGAAAGTTATACTTTTATTCTGTTAGTGCTCACTCTAAAAACTTCAATGAGCAAAGTTTAAAGTAAGTCATGATTTTTTCCTTCTTCATAAACAATGCGAGGACCTCAGATGACTTTAATGCTGATCAGGTGCTCCCAATTTACATGCTACTATTGTACAGAATTTTGGTTCTATTTTACTGATTTAACTCAACAAAATAGACATTATAACTATTATTTTATACTGTTGATTTTTGTCTGGATTTACTCATATATTTATCTGTCTTTGCTCATTATTCCTTCTTGCACCTTAAACTTTCTATCTTTTTGAATGTCTTTAGTAAGAGTCAGTTATTGGCACCTTTTCTCAGGACTTTTTCCTAAAATTATTTAATTTTACCCCTTAAATTGGAAGATACTTTTATGAAGTATACAATTCTGGACTGATAGGTTTTTGCTCTCAATACCTTGAAGATATTATATATATATAAATTTTCCAGCTGCTTCCAGTTCACTACTAATTCCTCTTAGAAAATCTGCCTTTTCTCTCTATAGGGATATAATCTGTCTTCTCTCTTTTTGTCTTTGTCTTCTGTTGTACTACATCTACTTGTGGATTTCTTTTTATCCTTATATATACTCTTCAACATTTGTTCAGTTTTCTGAAATAAGGTCTAGTTTTTTTTTTTTTTTAATTTTTTTTTTAACGCTTATTTATTTTTGGGACAGAGAGAGACAGAGCATGAACGGGGGAGGGGCAGAGAGAGAGGGAGACACAGAACTGGAAGCAGGCTCCAGGCTCTGAGCCATCAGCCCAGAGCGTGACGCGGGGCTCGAACTCACGGACCGCGAGATCGTGACCTGAGCTGAAGTCGGACGCTTAACCGACTGAGCCACCCAGGCGCCCCAAGGTCTAGTTTTTAAAAATTTTTTTTTTCAACGTTTATTTATTTTTGGGACAGAGAGAGACAGAGCATGAACGGGGGAGGGACAGAGAGAGAGGGAGACACAGAACTGGAAGCAGGCTCCAGGCTCTGAGCCATCAGCCCAGAGCCTGACAGCGGGGCTCGAACTCACGGACCGTGAGATCGTGACCTGGCTAAAGTCGGACGCTTAACCGACTGCGCCACCCAGGCGCCCCCCAAGGTCTAGTTTTTTAATACATTTGAAATACTTTTGGACACTAAGTCCTCACATATTGACTCTCTTCTGCTGCGTCTATGCTCTTCTTTTATAACTTCAGGTAGACATATGCCAAATTGTTCACTCTCTTCCATATCACTTATTCACACTCTCAGAACTTCTATTTTTCTCTCTGAGAAGCATTTGAATATTTTTTTCTACTTGCTGTTTACTGATTTCCCCCCCCATTTATGTTAAATCTGCAGTTTCTATCCTCCATGGCATCCAATATCATGCAATGCAAAGTATATCATGTGAAATACATTAAGATTATGGGGTGCCTGGGTTGCTCAGTCGATTGAGCGTCTGACTTCGGCTCAGGTCGTGATCTCGCTTTCTGTGAGTTCGAGCCCCGCCTCAGGCTCTGTGCTGACAGCTCAGAGCCTGGAGCCTGCTTTGGATTCTGTGTCTCTCTCTCTCTGCCCCTCCCCCACTCATGCTCTGTCTCTCTCACTCTCTCTCTGTCAATACTAAACACTAAAAAATTAAAAAAAAAAAGAAATACTTTAAAATTGTGAAAAGAACACATTAATAAATACATGAATCGGTTTTTGGATATAAACTTGATGTTGAACGATAGAGGCTCTGAGCTGATGAGTCGAAAATCTCTGAGGTCTTTGGATCTATAATAAGAATCTGCATGTTAACCAAGCATAGCCAAAGACACGGTACTTTTACCTAAAGTGTATGTAGATGATGGTGTGATGATTTAAAAAAACCCAAATATTTATGAAGGTATGGATCGCTGAATTAAAAAGATGTGGTCCTTTTCCCTGAGAACGTTGTACTTGGGTCCAAATAATATAAATGCAAGTATTATTATATCTGTGTAATATTTAAAAAATTTTTTTTAACGTTTATTTATTTTTGAGAGATACAGGGACAGAGTGCGAGCAGGGGAAGGGCAAAGAGAGGGAGACACAGAATCTGAAGCAGGCTCCAGGCTCTGAGCTGTCAACACAGACCCCGACATGGAGTTCGAACTCACGAAAGTGATCATGACCTGAGCCGAAGTCGGACGCCTAACTGACTGAGCCACCCAGGCACCCCATCTGTGTAATATTTTATGTCCAAAACAGGCTCTGCTCAGAAAAGATTGAAATCACTAACATAAATGTGTGTTGTAATCCTTATCACAAGTGAATTGTAGTAGTGTATGCATTTCCTGAAGAGATTCAAAGCTAAGTCTCTTTTTTGGTCATCAGCACTCACCATAAATGAATGATTCTCCTAGACCATTGTCTGTAGGGAATGATCCCTCTTAGTGTAACACTGGCTGCACAGTTTGCTCTCTTAAGCTGCCTTTGCAACTCCTGGTCATTCCACAGGGGATGGCCTCTTTGTCACTCAGAATCACACGTCACTAAGGCTCCAATGAAACCACCAAAGCATAATGGGCCTAAAAACAGTTTCCATCTTGTAATTTCACATGATCTTCACAAAAACTGGGATTTCTTCAATCATTTGAATGAACTAATAGTTAATAGGGTAAGGAAGTGTTTAGCTTTCAGAATGTTCATAAAAATGAACCAGATGTGATAAAAGTTCTGAAAGCACTACAGAAAGAGAAAAGTACTGTAAAAACAAAAGACATTATTTTCATTATCAAGGTGTTAATATTGAAATTGGTAACATATAGCAGCACAGTGAGTACTTGGCATTTGTTTTTCTTCCTTTGGGCAATTATAAAAGCTAAGAGAGTAACATTGTAAAAGTTTCTCCATAATCATTGTAACATTTCTAATTAACACTCTTTTTTTTAATATATATACATGGAGAACTAATACATCACAGTAGCATTCAGAGAAATAAGACCTTATTTGGTTTTTAACCCTTGGAGAATTAACAAGTTCAAACACCATGGAAGAGTCAGGGATAGAACTACAGCATGTATTCACATGAATATATGTATTCACATATATTCAAAAACATGCTCCTTAAGCCAAAGAATTAAGAAATGACTCATTTGAAAAACCACACACAGCTGCATGTTGGTGTGTAAGTTGCAGTCAATACTCCTTGGATATGATATGGGGATGATCCCCATTGTCCACATTAGCCTCTGCAGAAGTTTTGCTGAACGCCCTCCCCAAGGAGCATTTCTGCATTTTGTCTTTGGGCTCATACTCAGTGGTGGTAAATGGATTAACACAGCAGTCTCTGATAGTATGATAGATGAAGTCGGAAGAGCAATTTTCTAAACACCCTTTCCTTACTTGATGGATGCTTCCATTTCCATCTCTTCCCTCGGGGCTCTTTGTGTGCAAAATCGCTCTTCTGAAAGGAGTTTTCGCATGCTATTAGTACCTAGTGGATTTATGATGTCCTCTCATGCAAACAGTCTTTCTGCCATTGTGTGGCTAGAGTCTGCTCTGGTGTTCTACGCAAAATGCTATCCTACTTCCCTGATTAACAGCTTACACTGGGTTGACATTTTAAAGTATGAGACACAATTTAGCTCCCCCAAACAACAATTATGTTCTCCTAATTAAGCCCAAGTGCAGTCAAAACTCATCATACACCTTGAGAAACCTTTACTTTCTTGGACGTTCAGTTGAATCCTGTGGTACTCCATTGTTACCACCAGCACCTCAACCTTAATTCTACTAGAAACCCCAGCTGGGAGCAGAGTATACATTCTGACTACACTAATTAGCATGCAGTTCTCCTCTATGACCTCTCTCCTTTGAACCCAGAAGCACTTGGGCCCCTGTGATGGATGAGAAAGAAGTTGGCAAGAATAATGACAAAAACATCAAATTTGGGAGGGAGAAGTTTTTGGTAAACAGTCCATGATTTTGATGTGAGGTGGAGATTTTAAAATAGTTTGCATCCAGTTGAACTAATTATTTTCTGTTACTTTTTCCTCACCTTCTTTATTAAAAATATCCCTGGTAGCAGAGAGTCGAGGAGAGGGTTAGGTGCTTAAATAACAGAATTAAAAATAACAGAATTAAAAAAAAAACAAATTAAAAATTGGGGAATCCCAGGACCAGCTTCCAGCTGAAGATTTTTGAGAACAATTTCCTTTCTGGCAAGTCCCCTTATCACCTGGCCATGGGAGGGAGCAGTAAGGTGACAGAAATGAATACAGACAGCAGATTCCTAAGGACAGCCCCTTCCTAAATTTTCCTGGTATCTCACAAACGGTAAGAAAGAGATCCAAAATTTCATACTCATGAATAGAATATGGAAATTTATTGAAAGCGAGAGCCATTATCTGCCAAAAAGTTCCTTCAAAGAAGTGAAGAAACATACACTAAAGAAAGGTGTGGTTTCAGCCACTGGCTGGGGACTGAGGCGCTGAAATCTTTTAAGTATCAACGCACCACAGAGTGGTCACCGTGAAAGACCCAGCGGGAGAGGACACATTATGTGTTATGTTAGTAAAAGATACCATGGGGATGTTGTCACGGACCACAAGCTCACCTTCAGTGCTCCCTGCAGTGAACTTCTCCTGAAGTCCAAATGCCATCCCCATAGGAGGAGGAGAGGAAAGGAGAATCTTGAACTGATAATATTTTAACCCACACTGAACTGGCGCTATTAGAGTGGACTGGACTGTTAGCCTGCTTTTAGATGGGCTGTGCAATGCCAAGTGAGATCAAACTGAGTTGCAGGAATAAAGTTCACCAGAGTCCTCTGGATTGCAGTAACTGAAATTTAAGATGCTTACATTTATGTTTCTTTGGCTTCTAAAGAACATAATAGGTTACCAAGATGAAGTCAAACAGTCCTTTTAAGGAAAATGTATTCAATATGGGGGATTAGAAGAGTTGGCAAGAGAATTATAAGAAAGCTTATAAAATTTTTGCCATTTTTAGGGAAATAGTAGATTCAGAATAGGAACAACGTGTATGAAAGCCAAAGGGAACAGGACCTGGGACCGTTTATCATTGAAAAATTTATAAACTTCAACATTTTTAAGAGGCGATTCCACAAAAGCAAATTCCCATGAATTTTGGGACAATTTGAATACAAACTAAGCCTGAACTTTGGTGGAAGGAAAAGTACTGGCTTTGGAATGGAGAAGAAATAAGGATGAATTAGTAATGGGTTGTGGAATCTTAAAATGCCCAAGTCTACAATTTCCCTAATTTATACCTTGTATAAGTAACACGAGTCTGTCACAATACAGTCTGTGTGCTTCAACGGACTCCCTAGCAACTCATGAAAAACGGCAGAATGATGTTCCATCAACCCAGACAAAGGATATTTGCTGGAGGAAAATTGTATTGGTGTGAGAGAAAAAGCCCTCAATGGTGAGGCCAATATATTCTGTTTAGATACTCCTCAGGATCACATTTTATTGAATATTACCATTTCACCTTTTGTTACCAGGGAAATATCAGGCTTAAAGCATATTTTCAGTGAACTGTGTATAGTGGAAGAATAATTATTTGAAAATAATTTTAGCTCTGGATTTAATGACCAGACTCTATTTCTCAACATGTTATATTAGAAAAACAACTAGAATTTAACAGCTTGTCTTTTTTTAAGATCCTAATTCCAAAATTGAATGCAGCTGCTTGTTTTTTATTGTTGTCTTGAATATTCTCTCTCTCTTTTTTTCCATGTATTTCAATATTTTTTGTTTTTTGAAAACAAAGGAATGGACAAAAATGAAATAAATCCAAAAACGTTACCTCAAATGAACTTTAGCTCAGACATTTCTAGCAAGTTAATGCCATCTGGTACTAAAATGTGAAATTTACAAAACGTGGTGAGAACATTTCGGTCTCTATTGCTTCTCCCTCATTAGAAGGGAAGAGCCAGTTCTTCAGGTACTATTTGATATCCCTCGTTTGCTTTTCTGGGCCAAAGATTAAAAGCCTTTGGCTTGGGCACATGTGAACATGTTTTCCGGTCATTGTGTGGAAACTCTTGCAAAGTACTGAAGAAATCTTTCATACCTCAGTACTCTGAATAGCACCTTCCCCATCAAAGCATGCTTACCGTCCAAAGGAGCACCGGAGTCATTGGTAAATGAAAAGGCTTGCAGAGGGCACTTGACCTCTCAGCCAATGGAGCAGTTTCAGCTGTCTGGGGCTTGAACTTCTTGTTCCTTCTCCTTTCTTCTGTCCTACTATCTACTCTCACCACCTTGCCACCCCCCCCCCCCTTACTGGAACAGAAAGAGCTGCTCCTAACTGTGTTTCTTGTCCCAAGCTCTCTTCCTTTTAATCCATTGGTTAGCTTATTTGTTTTCCCAGAACATATTTTTATCATTTTATTTTTGAAAATGATTAATTTCGATGTAGAGTCTTCACGGCACTGTCCCAGGCCTGACCTCATTTCAAACTATGTCCCACGAAGGGGACATGAAAGAGCTGTAACCACAGACAGCTAGAACTTTCAATGACCAGTTGCACTGGCTCCTGTTCTATGTTGCATCCAGTGCCAAATTGTCCTCCCATTCACGGCTCTCCTACTCCATCTTTACTTCCCATGATCTCAACTCCTATCCCTGACATTCCTGCTTTTCTATACTGTAACCCCACCCACACTTCCCCAGACACAGCCAGTAATAAATAGTTTGTAGATGGACATCTCGGTGGCTCAGGTTAAACATCCAATTCTTGATCTTGGCTCAGGTCACAATCTCACAGTTGGTGAGATTGAGCCCCATGTCGGGCTCTGCTTTGACAGTGCAGAGCCTGCTTGGGATTCTTTCTCACTCTCTCTTTGCCCCTACCCTCCTTGTGCTTTCTCTCTCTCTCTCTCTCTCTCTCTCAAAATAACTAAATAAACTTAAAAAATAATTAAAATACTCTGTTAACATTATAGTATTGCTTGAACTCTATTTATAGGTAGTGTGGAATAATCCATGCTCTAAGTTTCAAGTGACAATGAATCCTGTCTAAAAATCTTTACATTTTCCTTATTTTCAGTGGAAATAAGATACCCTTACTATAATATTACAATTAAAACCTCCATATCGTCTTTTCTCAGAGTCCAGGCAAATAATATCTCACCAAAATTAAGACTATTAACTAGAAGTCTATTGCATCTGTTACTCTTCCTGTTCTGTAAGAGAAGAAACTTGTATTTGGAAACTCAGTGAGAACTAATCTAATTAATGCCGTAAAGTTTATTTCAATTCAATACATATTCAGTGCTTCCTACATGAAAATGACTGTCCTAGCCAGACTGGAGAATAGAGAGATGGATAAGATACAGCGTCTGTCCTTCAAGAAGATGAAATCAAATGGAGGAAAGAGATACACACATAAATATTAGTTACTACATAAACTGGGGGAGAAGAGAGATGGAAGAGAGACCTATTTTGGCCGAACAGAGTAAGGATTAAGGATTCTTGAAGGAAGTAGGATTTGAGCTGGATTTAGAGGATTTGCAGGATTTTTTAAGGCAAGGCAATCCCGGTGGAGGCAAATTTGAGTGTGTTTCCCAGAGTCACGTTGTATGGTTAATGATTTTTTTAAGTGTCTTTCTCCTCCATCTGAATATTAGCACCTCTAGAACTGGGATCATGGTTTACCCATTTTGCAATATTAGAGTGACATATCTTATTAGTTTTTTAGCTTAGACCTGGTATATTGTAAGTTCTCAGTAAATATTTGTTGAATAAACCAATTGACAGCTATTAGGCTCCTACACAATTTTTTTTTTAATTTTTTTTTAACGTTTATTTATTTTTCAGACAGAGAAAGACACAGCATGAACAGGGGAGGGGCAGAGAGAGAGGGAAACACAGAATCGGAAGCAGGCTCCAGGCTCCGAGCCATCAGCCCAGAGCCCGACGCGGGGCTCGAACCCACGGACCACGAGATCGTGACCTGAGCCGAAGTCGGACGCTCAACCGACTGAGCCACCCAGGCGCCCCAGGCTCCTACACAATTTTAATGCCACGAGTCTCTACACAGGAGTTACTTAATGAAGTTTCACTAAAGCTATACCAAAAGCCATGTTGAAATATTAAAAATTCAAATAGAGACACCGGGGTGGCTCAGTTGGTTGAGTGTCTGACTCTTGGTTTCAGCTCAGGTCATGATCTCATGGTTCATGGGTTTGAGCCCCACACCAGGCTCTGAACTGATAGCACAGGGCCTGCTTGGGATTCTCTCTCTCCTTTCTCTGCCCCTCCTCCATTCATGCTCTCTCTCTCTCTCTCTCTCTCTTTCTCTGTCAAAATAAATAAATAATTATTTTTCAAATAAAAATCATATCTGTTATCTCTGTGAAGGCTAAGTGATTCTCACATTGTTCTCAGTAGTTAATGGGAGTAGTGTCACGGTTGTTATGAAAAACACTGTATTGGGCACCAACAGTATAAACTAAGGAAAACCAGTGCCCTATAAATAGGATAATCTCTGTTTCAGGCCAGACTCATCTAGTCTATACTGCTCAGTGAAGAGTTTTGTTCGTGCTGGTTGGGACTGTGTGAGGAAACGAAAAATGCTGTGTGAGCTGGTACCTCTTAGGAATCAGTGTGAGGTGAGGGTGGTATTTGTAATGCTCATTACATCCCCAAATAAAGAACGGTCCAAATTCTATTCTTTCATGATTACTTCTACTGACAGGCTTTCCCAAAGAGAAAAGTATATACAAAGAACATTATCAGATCAAAAACAAAATATTGCTTTCTTTACAGATATGTGAGAGCTCAGTGTCTCCAAGGTCAGGGCCCTCTCCTAAGCTATTCTGGAGGACATCTTGATTTTCAGATAAGGATGGGGCTTCTAATTCTTTACCCTCACTCTAAACCCTGAGATCAATTTTATACTTTACTGGGAGAGATCTGCAAGGTAAGCCCTGACATACTTACTATTCAGGTACTGATTTCCAAGGGATGGAAAAGAGGAAAGAAACCTACTTAGGATTATATCAAAGATGCAGAGCCCCTTTATATCCACCAAAGGAAAATAGAGTGCAGCAAAGTTGCTAATATTTAAGGAATATAGATACATGCAGCCGAATGAACATTCTAGCCTCTAACCAATGTCTCAACTCTTTTTCCCTCAAAAGAGAGAGGTTAACAAGGATATGGGCGTGGTAGGAGGAGACTAAGGTGCCTATTACTTCTACAGTACTTATCACATTCATGTGCTTGAAAGCATTTTCAATTATATTTGTCTTCCATGATGTGTGTTTTCATTCATCCATTCATTCATTCATTCATTCACTCAGGAAATATTTATCAAGTATGTTTATGTGCTGGGCACTCTGGTGAACACTGGGATGCAATAATGGATAAGAATAAAGTTCCCTGTTGGGGCACCTGGGTATCTCAGGCAGTTAAGGGTCCGATTCTTGGTTTCAGCTCAGGTCATTATCTCATGGTTTGTGGGTCTGAGCCCCATGTTAGGCTCTGCCCTGGAAGTACGGAGCCTGCTTGGGATTCCCTCCCTCTCCCTCTTTCTCTGTCCCTCCCTTGCTCATGTGCTCTGTGTCCCTCTCCCTCTCTCAAAATAAATTAATTAAGAGAAAAAAGGAAGATGGCAGCGTAGGAGGACGCTGGGCTCACCGCGCATCCTGCTGATCACTTAGATTCCACCTATACCTGCCTAAGTAACCCAGAAAACTGCCAGAGGATTAGCAGAACGGAGTCTCTGGAGCCAAGCGCAGACGAGAGGCCCACGGAAGAGGGTAGGAAGGGCGGCGAGGCGGTGCGCGCTCCACAGACTGGCAGGAGGGAGCTGGGGTGGAGGGGCAGCCTGCCAGCCAAGCAGAGCCCCCGAGTCTGGCTGGCAAAAGCGGAGGGGCCTGACGGACTGTTCCGACAGCAAGCGTGACTTAGCGTCTGGGAAGTCATAAGTTAACAGCTCTGCTCAGAAAGCGGGAAGGCTGGAGGACAAAGGGAGGGAGACTTGCTGAGCTCCCGGACGACAGAGCTCAGCTTGGCAGGGAACAAAGGCGCTCGCTAGCACCATTTCCCTCGCCCATCCCCCAGCCAAAATCCCAAAGGGAAGCAGTTCCTGCCAGGGAACTTGCTCGCTCTGCGCAAACACCCAACTTTGTGCTTCTGCGGAGCCAAACCTCTGGCAGCGGATCTGACTCCCTCCCACTGCCACAGGGCCCCTCCTGAAGTGGATCACCTAAGGAGAAGCGAGCTAAGCCTGCCCCTCCTGCCCCTGTGCACCTTGCCTACCCACCCCAGCTAATACGCCAGATCCCCAGCACCACAAGCCTGGCAGTGTACAAGTAGCCCAGACGGGCCACGCCACCCCACAGTGAATCCCGCCCCTAGGAGAGGGGAAGAGAAGGCACACACCAGTCTGACTGTGGCCCCAGTGGTGGGCTGGGGGCAGACATCAGGTCGGACTGCGGCCCCGCCCACCAACTCCAGTTATACACCACAGCACAGGGGAAGTGCCCTGCAGGTCCTCACCACTCCAGGGACTATCCAAAATGACCAAACGGAAGAATTCCCCTCAGAAGAATCTCCAGGAAATAACAGCTGATGAACTGATCAAAAAGGATTTAAATAATATAACAGAAAGTGAATTTAGAATAATAGTCATAAAATTAATCGCTGGGCTTGAAAACAGTATAGAGGACAGCAGAGAATCTCATGCTACAGAGATCAAGGGACTAAGGAACAGTCACGAGGAGCTGAAAAGAGCTTTAAACGAAATGCAAAACAAAATGGAAATGACGACGGCTCAGATTGAAGAGGCAGAGGAGAGAATAGGTGAACTAGAAGATAAAGTTATGGAAAAAGAGGAAGCTGAGAGAAAGAGAGATAAAAAAATCCAGGAGTATGAGGGGAAAATTAGAGAACTAAGTGATACACTGAAAAGAAATAATATACACATAATTGGTATCCCAGAGGAGGAAGAGAGAGGGAAAGGTTCTGAAGGGGTACTTGAAAAAATTATAGCTGAGAACTTCCCTGAACTGGGGAAGGAAAAAGGCATTGAAATCCAAGAGGCACAGAGAACTCCCTTCAGACATAACTTGAATCGATCTTCTGCACGACATATCATAGCGAAACTGGCAAAATACAAGGATAAAGAGAAAATTCTGAAAGCAGCAAGGGATAAACGTGCCCTCACATATAAAGGGAGACCTATAAGACTTGTGACTGATCTCTCTTTTGAAACTTGGCAGGCCAGAAAGGATTGGCATGAGATCTTCAGTGTGCTAAACAGAAAAACTATGCAGCCGAGAATCCTTTATCCAGCAAGTCTGTCATTTAGAATAGAAGGAGAGATAAAGGTCTTCCCAAACAAACAAAAACTGAAGGAATTTGTCACCACTAAACCAGCCCTACAAGAGATCCTAAGGGGGATCCTGTGAGACAAAGTACCAGAGACATCACTACAAGCATAAAACACACAGACATCACAAAGACTCTAAACCCGTATCTTTCTATAATAACACTGAATGTAAATGGATTAAATGCGCCAACCAAAAGACATAGGGTATCAGAATGGATAAAAAAACAAGACCCATCTATTTGCTGTCTACAAGAGCCTCATTTTAGACCTGAGGACACCTTTAGATTGAGAGTGAGGGGATGGAGAACTATTTATCATGCTACTGGAAGCCAAAAGAAAGCTGGAGTAGCCATACTTATATCAGACAAACTAGACTTTAAATTAAAGGCTGTAACAAGAGATGAAGAAGGGCATTATATAATAATTACAGGGTCTATCCATCAGGAAGAGCTAACAATTATAAATGTCTATGCGCCGAATACCGGAGCCCCCAAATATATAAAACAATTACTCATAAACATAAGCAACCTTATTGATAAGAATGTGGTCATTGCAGGGGACTTTAACACTCCACTTACAGAAATGGATAGATCATCTAGACACACGATCAATAAAGAAAGAAGGGCCCTGAATGATACATTGGATCAGATGGACTTGACAGATATATTTAGAACTCTGCATCCCAAAGCAACAGAATATACTTTCTTCTCGAGTGCACATGGAACATTCTCCAAGATAGATCATATACTGGGTCACAAAACAGCCCTTCATAAGTTTACAAGAATTGAAATTATACCATGCATACTTTCAGACCACAATGCTATGAAGCTTGAAATCAACCACAGGAGAAAGTCTGGAAAACCTCCAAAAGCATGGAGGTTAAAGAACACCCTACTAACGAATGAGTGGGTCAACCAGGCAATTAGAGAATAAATTAAAAAATATATGGAAACAAACGAAAATGAAAATACAACCATCCAAACGCTTTGGGACGCAGCAAAGGCAGTCTTGAGAGGAAAATACATTGCAATCCAGGCCTATCTCAAGAAACAAGAAAAATCCCAAATACAAAATCTAACAGCACACCTAAAGGAAATAGAAGCAGAACAGCAAAGGCAGCCTAAACCCAGCAGAAGAAGAGAAATGATAAAGATCAGAGCAGAAATAAACAATATAGAATCTAAAAAAATGGTAGAGCAGATCAACGAAACCAAGAGTTGGCTTTTTGAAAAAATAAACAAAATTGACAAACCTCTAGCCAGGCTTCTCAAAAAGAAAAGGGAGATGACCCAAATAGATAAAATCATGAATGAAAATGGAATGATTACAACCAATCCCTCAGAGATACAAACAATTATCAAGGAATACTATGAAAAATTACATGCCAACAAATTGGACAACCTGGAAGAAATGGACAAATTCCTAAACACCCACACTCTTCCAAAACTCAATCAGGAAGAAATAGAAAGCTTGAACAGACCCATAACCAGCGAAGAAATTGAATCGTTTATCAAAAATCTCCCAACAAATAAGAGTCCAGGACCAGATGGCTTCCCAGGGGAGTTCTACCAGACGTTTAAAGCAGAGATAATACCTATCCTTCTCAAGCTATTCCAAGAAATAGAAAGGGAAGGAAAACTTCCAGACTCATTCTATGAAGCCAGTATTACTTTGATTCCTAAACCAGACAGAGACCCAGTAAAAAAAGAGAACTACAGGCCAATATCCCTGATGAATATGGATGCAAAAATTCTCAATAAGATACTAGCAAATCGAATTCAACAGCAAATAAAAAGAATTATTCACCATGATCAAGTGGGATTCATTCCTGGGATGCAGGGCTGGTTCAACATTCGCAAATCAATCAACGTGATACATCACATTAACAACAAAAAAAAAGAGAAGAACCATATGATCCTGTCAATCGATGCAGAAAAGGCCTTTGACAAAATCCAGCACCCTTTCTTAATAAAAACCCTTGAGAAAGTCGGGATAGAAGGAACATACTTAAAGATCATAAAAGCCATTTATGAAAAGCCCACAGCTAACATCATCCTCAATGGGGAAAAACTGAGAGCTTTTTCCCTGAGATCAGGAACACGACAGGGATGCCCACTCTCACCGCTGTTGTTTAACATAGTGCTGGAAGTTCTAGCATCAGCAATCAGACAACAAAAGGAAATCAAAGGCATCCAAATTGGCAAAGATGAAGTCAAGCTTTCGCTTTTTGCAGATGACATGATATTATACATGGAAAATCCGATAGACTCCACCAAAAGTCTGCTAGAACTGATACATGAATTCAGCAAAGTTGCAGGATACAAAATCAATGTACAGAAATCAGTTGCATTCTTATACACTAACATGAAGCAACAGAAAGACAAATAAAGAAACTGATCCCATTCACAATTGCACCAAGAAGCATAAAATACCTAGGAATAAATCTAACCAAAGATGTAAAAGATCTGTATGCTGAAAACTACAGAAAGCTTATGAAGGTAATTGAAGAAGATATAAAGAAATGGAAAGACATTCCCTGCTCATGGATTAGAAGAATAAATATTGTCAAAATGTCAATACTACCCAAAGCTATCTACACATTCAATGCAATCCCAATCAAAATTGCACCAGCATTCTTCTCGAAACTAGAACAAGCAATCCTAAAATTCATATGGAACCACAAAAGGTCCCGAATAGCCAAAGTAATTTTGAAGAAGACCAAAGCAGGAGGCATCACAATCCCAGACTTTAGCCTCTACTACAAAGCTGTAATCATCAAGACAGCATGGTATTGGCACAAAAACAGACACATAGACCAATGGAATAGAATAGAAACCCCAGAACTAGACCCACAAACGTATGGCCAACTCATCTTTGACAAAGCAGGAAAGAACATCCAATGGAAAAAAGACAGTCTCTTTAACAAATGGTGCTGGGAGAACTGGACAGCAACATCCAGAAGGTTGAAACTAGACCACTTTCTCACACCATTCACAAAAATAAACTCAAAATGGATAAAGGACCTGAATATGAGACAGGAAACCATCAAAACCCTAGAGAAGAAAGCAGGAAAAGCCCTCTCTGACCTCAGCTGTAGCAATCTCTTACTCGACACATCCCCAAAGGCAAGGGAATTAAAAGCAAAAATGAATTACTGGGACCTTATGAAGATTAAAAGCTTCTGCACAGCAAAGGAAACAACCAACAAAACTAAAAGGCAACCAACAGAATGGGAAAAGATATTTGCAAATGACATATCGGACAAAGGGCTAGTATCCAAAATCTATAAAGAGCTCACCAAACTCCACACCTGAAAAACAAATAACCCAGTGAAGAAATGGGCAGAAAACATGAATAGACACTTCTCTAAAGAAGACATCCGGATGGCCAACAGGCACATGAAAAGGTGTTCAACGTCGCTCCTTATCAGGGAAATACAAATCAAAACCACACTCAGATATCACCTCACACCAGTCAGAGTGGCCAAAATGAACAAATCAGGAGACTATAGATGCTGGAGAGGATGTGGAGAAACGGGAACCCTCTTGCACTGTTGGTGGGAATGCAAATTGGTGCAGCCGCTCTGGAAAGCAGTGTGGACGTTCCTCAGAAAATTAAAAATAGACCTACCCTATGACCCAGCAGTAGCACTGCTAGGAATTTACCCAAGGGATACAGGAGTACTGATGCATAGGGGCACTTGTACCCCAATGTTTCTAGCAGCACTCTCAACAATAGCCAAATTATGGAAAGAGCCTAAATGTCCATCGACTGATGAATGGATAAAGAAATTGTGGTTTATATACACAATGGAATACTACGTGGCAATGAGAAAGAACGAAATATGGCCTTTTGTAGCAACGTGGATGGAACTGGAGAGTGTGATGCTAAGTGAAATAAGCCATACAGAGAAGGACAGATACCATATGGTTTCACTCTTATGTGGATCCTGAGAAACTTGGTGGAAACCCATGGGGGAGGGGAAGGAAAAAAAAAACAAAACAGGTTTGAGTGGGAGACAGCCAAAGCATAAGAGACTGTTAAAAATTGAGAACAAACTGAGGGTTGATGGGGGGTGGGAGGGAGGGGAGGGTGGGTGATGGGTATTGAGGAGGGCACCTTTTGGGATGAGCACTGGGTGTTGTATGGAAACCAATTTGACAATAAATTTCATATATTGAAAAATAAATAAATAATTAATTAATTAAAAAAAAAGAATCAGGTTCCCTGTCTTCATGGCATTTGTTGTCTAATGAGAAATAAAGAGAAGCACATAGGTGATTACAATACAATGTAAAGTCCTGTGATAGAGAAAGTTCAGATGGTCTGGGAACGAAGAATAGGGGCAACTTGTCTAGAGTTGCTGGCATGGGCATGGCCAGGAAAGCCTCGCAGGAAAAGTAATTGCATAGCTGACACTTGAAGGACAAGCAGGAGTTAGGTGGAGGGGATGTTGGTTGTCATTTTGTCGATCAGCACCCGTTCCTACATTTTTGGGTACAGCTCCCTGATTTCCCTTTGGGCAACTACCTCCCCCCCCACACACTTTACACCCATGTGGTGTGGACAGGGTTGATGTTAATTCCACACTCCAGGGTTCAGAGCATAGTTCAGATCCCATCCGTCAGAGCAATTCATGCCTCTGGTCCTCATGATTGGTTTAGTTATTTGCATGTGACCTAAACAAGGCCAGTGAGGCTGATTTCAAGGCCACATGCCCAAAACCATTTGTGGAGAGGCCCCTTTGATGCACTGGAATTGCCAAGCTAGCAGAATGTAAGGCTGGAGATTTGCAAACGTGGATACAACATCACATCTGTATCTGAGGCGTAGGAGAAGGGGGGAGGACGTACCTGTCTTTTTTTTACCATGAAAGCAAAAGCTTTTTCAGACGCCCAATTGCAGATTTTCTTTTGGTCTCACCGGCCAGAACTTGGTCATGTGCTCAACCCTACTTTCAGGGGATGCTGGGAAAACAAAGAAAAGGATTTTCAGAATTGGCTTAGACCAATCATGGTCCAAGTGCTGGGTAGAATGCTTTACTCGCCAAAAAAACAAAAAAAAACCAAAAAAAACCCCAAACAAATAAAAAAGTCAGGAGCAGGAAATGCATATTGAAAGGAACTAACTGAAGCAGCCACCATGTATGAAGATATTTTTTTAATTTATGATCTATGCGTTAGTTCCCTAGGGCTGCCATAAGAAAATACCACAGACTGGGCGGCTTCAACAACACACATTTATTGTCTCACAGTTCTGGAGGCTGGAAATCAGAGATTAAGGTGTCAGCATGTTTGGTTTCTTCTGAGGTCTCCTTCCTTGACAGATGGCCGCCTTCTCTCTGTATCCTTACATGGTCTTTCCTCCATGTGTGCCCATCCCTGGTGTCTGTTTGTGTCTCCAAGTCTCCTCTTCTCATAAGGACACGAGTCACATTGGATTAGGGCCACCCTAACTGATTCTGAAATTAATCATCTCTCTTTTATTTTTTAATGTTTATTTTATATTTTATTTTATTTTATTTTATTTTATTTTTTTAAGGTTTATTTATTTTTGAGACAGAGAGAGACAGAGCATCGGGGGAGGGTCAGAGAGAGGGAGACACAGAATCTGAAACAGGCTTCAGGCTTTGAGCTGTCAGCACAGAGCCTGATGCAGAGCTCGAACTCACAGACCGCAAGATCATGACCTGAGCCGAAGTTGGCCGCTTAACCAACTGAGCCACCCAGGAGCCCCAATGTTTATTTATTTTTGAGAGAGACAGAGCATGAGCAGGGGGAGGGCAGAGAGAGAGGGAGACACAGAATCTGAAAGAGGTTCTAGGCTCTGAGCTCTCAGCACAGAACCTGACGTGGGGCTCGAACCCACAAACTGTGAGATCATGACCTGACTGTAGTCAGTCACTTATCCAACTGAGCCACCCAGCCTTCCTAAATTAATCATCCCTTTAAAGGCCTCTGTCCAGGCACCTGGGTAGCTCAGTCCATTAAGTGTCCATCTCTTGATTTTGGCTCAGGTCATGATCTCAAGGTTTGTGAGGTTGAGCCCTGCACTGTCAGTGCACAGTCTACTTGGGATTCTCTCTCTCTCTCTCTCTCTCTCTCTCTCTCTCTCCCCCTTCCCTGCTCACATTCTCTCTCTCTCAAAATAAATAAATGAACGTTAAAAATAAATAAATAAAATAAAGGCCTGTGTCCAAATATAGTCACATTTTCAGGTACTGGGGGTTAAGGACATACGAATTTTGGGGGGACACAATTCAGCCCATAATAATCTATAATAATAAGTTGGTCCGAGAAAGTTTATAAAATGTATTTCTATTAGCTGTGGGGGAGAAAATTTTCCTCTCTCACTACATCTTTAAAACCTTAAGAATAACAATTTTAGGGGTGCCTGGGTGGCTCAGTTAAGCATCCTACTTCAGCTCAGGTCATGATCTCACGGTTCCTGAGTTTGAGCCCTACACAGGCTCTGTGCTGACAGCTCAGAGCCTGAAGCCTGCTTCGAGTTCTGTGTCTCCCTCTCTCTGCCCCTTCCTTGCTCACACTCTGTCTCTCTTTCTAAAAAAAAAAATGAACATTAAAAAAAATTGAGTAAAAAAAGAGTGATCATTTTAAAAATCACTTTAAATTCATCTGAGGAAGAGATTTGCTGTTGTGATTTGCATTCCTTTGATGAGTAGTGAAGGTAAACACTTTTCTGGTGTATTTTTCTCACAGAAAAATCTTTTATCGTACCAGATGCTTCTCAGCCTCAGACTTCAGATGTGGGAGTTGTAAGCAAGGGACTAATTCACTTGGCACTCAGTACCCGCTGTGGTCCTGTTCCCAGCAGTCCTCTCAGTGTGTTGGTGGGATTCTTCTTTTCTCTTCTCTGACCCTGCCCAGCTCAGAAGTGTGGGGCATTTAGCAGCCCCAGGACAACTTTCAACCAATGGGCTATGGAAGATGGTGAGCGGGTGCTTTTCCCCAGCCATCCTTGGGTGGGTGATTCTGCATGTTCTCTGTACTCCTAAGAATATCCCAGTGGGATCCAGCCTCAGTTGCCCAAGGTGGTGGCCAAGTCAACCACACATCATTGTATTAGCTTTTCCTCCTCCCCCAGTTTAATCTGCTCAGCTCCTCACTTCTCTTTTCTGCATTCATCCCCTCTCCCCCAAATAAATTATTTGGGGACACAAAATTCCCATTCATGCCTCTGTTTTAAGAGGCTAAGGCAACTGTAAACCGTTCTTTGGATGTACCTTTTTGGTTTTGTCATTGTTTTCATTGTTTTCCATGAATGTTTTATATAGAAAAGATATTAACTTTTTGGGACAATGTCAACAGAGTTGATAAGGGAAAATATTATATCCCTCAAACTCTATGCCACACCAAGCCATACTTGAGATCAAGAGAATATATTCTTGTATTTGTCTTCATACTTTAGAAATGCAATGTTTAGCAGGATCCATTTCATATTATTGTCTGCAACACAGTTTTTAATTTGGAAATCATATTTATACTTCCATACCTATATCAAGTGGTTCCCTTTTTACTCCTGTCTGTTTTAGATTTAGAAGTAGAGCACCCCTCTGAGTTGTGTTTAGAACATGGACAAAATAGTTTCTACATGTGTCTGTTTCTCACGGTTTGTGTGTTTTAGGTGGAGAGCCATCTTAACTCTCCTGTGAGCTCCATTTCCTTTGAAACACAGCTTTAATTTTGCTCTGCTTCAATGTTTTCACTTATTGTTCCTCGTGAATGAAGGTCTATGCTTTCCAGAATTAGCTTATAACCCAAGAAGAGTAGAGATGCACCTGTCAAAACTGCTGGGTTCTTGCCCAAACCTTTAGAGGCCTGCAGGCTCAAATAATTTGGAGATTCCTGGAGACATCATCTGATGTGCCCTTCAATTAGTCTTGAGGTGGGAAGTTCTAAGCCACTTTACATTGAATTCAAACATAGCAGGCCAAGAAGAAGGAGGTAAGATGGGGAACAGCTTATACATAGAGAGAACAGAGGGGAGGTAGGAAAGGGAAGCTTTGCAGAAACTCCCGAGCTAACCAGTACCCAGCCATACAGACACTGAATATAACTCCTGTGTCAAAACCAAGGATTTAATTACTGGAGATAGGACTGGACAGAGACAATACTGCAGCTAGATTAATTACCCCTACTTATAAAAGTCAAGGGAAGAATAACATTATTTTACCCTCTCAGATTATCTTTGTTTAAAACTTAGTCTAGTCAATTTCATTTGAAAATAATTAGCAAACATCTGGTGTTCTGTGGCTATTTCCCTCCCCATGATATAGATTCTTCTCACTTGGGTGAGCATTAATGGCATTTCCCTACAGTGACTCCGCTCCTTTTCTGAGGAAGATTTCTGTAAGTGGAAACCACAGCTGAATTGGGTGCTGTTTCTTGTACAGTAGGGTGATCTATCGTGTTCATCTGGAGCTACAGTCATAAACTTGTGGGTTCATTATGCCATTTTAACTGCCGCTGATCATGATAACTGCAAGTGTGACTCTGCAAATGCATTCTACCATTTTAAGGAAGTAACAAGGAGGTAATCAATCCTCTATTCATTTTGTCATTTCTTTTTTTATAACTTTAACTCTCCTCTTTGATAAACACCTAGATATTAGCATTTTTGGGCTGAAGCAGGATATACTAAATCAGAGATCCCAAAATTATACGACACAGACCATGTTTATTATGCACAAAGCCACATAGAAAGTCCAGCTGGACAACTGACCTGAAGAATCTAAGTGAAGAGGCAGAGAGGTAACGAGGGTCACCAGAGCAAGACAATTAGGACACATGGTGGGGACTGCATTTGCATCTTGAGAGGTTTCCTGAGGCCTGGACTGCAGTCTCAGATCTTAGTCCCAGGACCTTAAACATGAGAAGGGACAGGAATATCAAGAGCTCCAATCCCAAGCAGACATTCCCCTTCCTTCATGGTTCCTTCCCTGGGAAAAACAACACAGTATATATGAGCTAAGAAGAAAAGAGCAGGATTAATAGATGTTACCATTACCTGGTAGGAGTTAATAACTGTAATTGAGCAAAGAGTTTGGCTTAAATCATTGGTAGCTAAAACAAAAAGACAATATAACCATTGTTGTTTCCGGTGGGGGACACAAAAGATCTCTAAGCTTGTCTGTGGTGACTTTCCCCTTGTGATTATATTTGTTTGTGGGAATCTTATGTGGCACATTTAGCAATGCAGTGGAAAATATCGTTCTTTGTGAATCTGAAATGCTTTCTTCAGATCCTGAAATCTCTCAGGCCACTGTCTCACTGAACATCACCTGCTGGCAGTGAGGAATCTTGAGTAGTCCAGGTTGAGATTTTGCATTTGTTTCTGCAAAGGGTGATTATAGGCCCGGACTAATGTTTTAATCTAAGTTTTTAGTTGAAAGTGTCCAGACTACAGAGGTGGCATACATTTGAACCAGGTAAGGTCCACATCACTGGTTACTAATGCTTAGGGCAGACTTCTTTCTAGTCAGAAGCAGGCCTAAGATAGATGCTTCTAGTCACTGAGTTATGTTAATGATACTCTTCGACTACAGAAACAGTAGTGTCAGGCAGTGGTTGAAGTTGTGGAATGGAATCACGCAGGGAGCAGTTGTCACCAGAGAGTTCTCTGCATTCATGGTAGTAAGATCCCCCCTACCCCCAACAACAGAAATGGGACATGTCAGCAAGCACAAAGCTCAAAGGAGCAGCCTGAGCTGAGACACGGGGGCAGCACCCAATAAAACCAGACCTCCCAAAACTTGACTTTGTTAGGCCTTTCAGTTCTTTGTCTCAACTCATCACTCACTCGTCTGACTCACCTGCTTCTGATGATATTGGCTTCTGACACGGAATGATTTCTCTTTTCTTTCTTGAATGATTTCTTATACCTGGTTTTGCCTCATGTCTCTGTTCTGATGTTTGTCTCTGCATCTCTTGCCGTGAGTTCTGGATTCTTTTCTTGATTGCAATTTGCATTTGCCGATTGAGGTAGGCACTTCAATCAGTCCAACGTAGTCCCAAAGACCCTTGCACATAGGTGCCGTCTATTAAGTCCATTATTCCTGCTAATCCACCTGCAGAATCACGCAACAAACCAACCCAAGCTGGGAAGGGTGGGGCTCCACTCTGGAGGGCTTCCTTGAGAGAAAGGCAGGTCTGTGGAGTGAAAACTTGATCTGGTAAGAAGCCTGGTCCTGTGGATGGGATTCAAGGAGAGAGATCACAGAGAAGGGAAAAAAAGTTAAATTTGGGGTACACAAGGATACCCCTGAATTCTTCCTGAATGTAGCAGATTCTTCTATAAAAGAGACAAAGCAGAGCAAGAGCCCACTAATCCTGTCTGGGATCCTACATCCTGGCATAGAGGAACCTGACAATTCTAAGTTTCATCAACGGTAAGTTGAACCATAGGATCCAGCAATTCCACTGGGTATATGCTCCCCCAAAAATGAAAAGCAGGGACTCAAATAGGTGTTTCTAGACCCGTGTTCATAGCAGTATTATTCACAAAAGGTGGAAGCAACCTAGTATCCATCAACAAATGAATGGATAAACAAAAGGTGCTGAATACATAAATGGAACATTATTCAGTCTTAAATAGGAAGGAAATTCTGACATGTTCTACAAGATGGATGAACTTTGAAGATATTATTTTAAGTGAGCTAAACCAGTTATGAAAGGACACATGCCAAATGATTCCACTTACATAAGGTACCTAGAATAGTCACATTCAGAGGGACAGAAAGTAGAAGAGTTGTTGCCAGGGGCTGTGAGGAGGGGGAATAGAAAGTTACTGTTTAGGGGTGCCTGGGTGGCTCAGTCGGTTAAGCGTTCAACTTCAGCTCAGGTCATGATCTCATGGTTCGTGAGTTTGAGCCCCACATTGGGCTCTGTCCTGAAAGCTCAGAACCTGGAGACTGCTTCAGATTCTGTGCCTCCCTCCCTCTCTGCTCCTCTGCAGTTCATGCTCTGTCTCCACCTCTCTCTCTCTCTCTCTCTCTCTCTCTCAAAAATAAAAAATTAAAAAAAAAAAGAAAGTTATTGTTTAGGGTCACCTGGGTGGCTCAGTTGGTTAAGCGGCTATCGTCTTCTCAGGTCATGATCTCATGGTTCATGAGTTTGAGCCCGGCCTCTGGCTCTGTGGTGACCACACAGAGCCTTCTTGGGATTCTTTCTTTCTCTCTCTCTGCCCCTCCCCTACTTGCTCTTTCTCTCTTTCTCAAAGTAAATAAATAAACTTAAAACAAAAAAGAAAGTTATTGTTTAATGGGTACAGAGTTTCAGTGAGAGCAGATTAAAAAGTCTTGGAGATACATGGTGGTGACGATTATGCAGCACTGTGATTGTACTGAAAGCCACTGACCCATACACTTGCAAATGGTTAAACTGATAAATTTTATATTATGCAAATTGTAGTACATTAAAAAAAAAGTGAAGAAAGAAAAAAAAGTGACTTGGGACCGGTGGGGTGTGGGAGGAGTGACTGCAGAGATGTTAATATCCACCCCATCCCTTAAAGGAAAAAAGATCATCCCTGAGAGTGTAGACAGAAGCTGTTGTTGAATCCAGTTGTGACGGGCAAAAAAAGACAGAGGAAAGTTAACAGGGTTCAGTTCCTTATAAATATTGGCTCAAACTACCAGCCATAGGTGCAAGGGTTCCACAAATAATCTCAAGTTATTGTATTGAGTAGAGCACCCTATCTGATCTGTTCGAATGCCTGCTAACATGCTTACCACACATACACACACACACACACACACACACACACACACACAGACATTACATGCATACTGTTCCTGCCTAATTGTGCAATCCTAATAGCCCTGGGAATTTGCACCTAGTACAGCCTTCGCTCATTTAGCCTTGTGCTTGAGGACAAGGACATGCCCTATTGAATGCCCTCAGGTATGATGTGTAAGTGGACAAGTCAATGGGAGAAGCAACACTAGAAGCAATCAAGAGTGGCCAGGGCCAATGCAAGCTCATTGCACTCGGCCTTAGCACCTCCTTAAGCCTGTGTTCGGTGGTCTCCAAATAGGCAAGGTGCATCATTAGACTTTGGTCTCCAAAGTCTAATATCTGCTCTTTGCTTTGACTTCAGCCTCAGCCTTTGGAAGGCCAAATAACTGAATGCCTAACTGTAGTGTCATTCCTGGTGTCTCTGAAACGATGTGTGTGTGTGATCAGTGACCGTGAGATTGGGTAAATTACCCTTGGGTCTAATCCATGAATCAACATCAGTTGCATAAACAGGGGCATGTCATTTAGATGGCTTGTGATTGTCAGAATATTCACTTTCACATACAAGTAAAGCATTTTAGATGTAAGTGCAATTAAAATTTCCTTGTGTGTTTTGGTTTCTGAGATTCTTTGTGATTCAGTTGAAGTATAAATATTTATTTATGAGTTCAGAGGATGCTGCTGCAATAATGAATGGTGATTGTGAACAACATGTTCATTTTATACATAAAATAAGGGTTTTTCAAATAGTTAAGTATTTAGTTCATGGGATTAACTTACTGAAATTGCTTCATCATCCTTGACTAAATTATTAAGTGCAGGAGCTGAAGAGGAAGGAAAGCTTCACTTCTGTCATCACTGTAAGAAAATAGATAAAGTTGGACACCTTGTCATGCCACCTAGAATTGTTGCCTAAACTGGCAGAGTTAGCCACCAAGATCTTTGTTCCTCTACTCACTTCGGCTGAAAATAAACATCTGTTCACAGCCCAGATGTGCAGTTTAGGGACCACACATCTGTGCTGAGAAACTGCTTTTCCCACACTAGGTCCCACACCCTTAAAGGTTGACTCCTGAAAGTTTGAACCATTACAAATTTTATAAGATTTGATTGTAACATATTATTCTATGTTATCCATTCTGTGATGATTAGGTTGACCAGCATATGCTGGTTTTCCTGCAAATGAGGGTGTTCCCGGGCATGGGATTTGTGTGCTAACATCAGGAAAGCCCAGGGCCCTCTGGAATGAGTTGGTCACCCTAATGATGGTGATGCAGCCTCAGCTTTGGATTAGAGTTCATATTGCCTTTAACACTTAGCCTAAGGTCTGTATTTGATGTAGAGCCATATCTAGCCATATCTAGTGCAATGCTGACCACCTCTCCAGCACAGGAGAACACAGGAGCACAGAATGACAAGTCTGGAGCGAAAGTGTAAGGCTGTTTAGTGACCCATCAGACTTGAGGTAGTGTACCCAAACTCCTAGCACCTCATGGATGGACCCAAAATTCTGGGCCCCCAGAATGAGCCCTGGTTTCCATGTACTTCTCATGTTCAATACTCTATCCTCTTTACAGTTACTATTGTTGACTTCCCTACAGTACAAGGTATCTGCTTACGTTTTTACTTCTCAGACTGCCTGGTACTCCAGTTTTTATTTGCTAGGCCCTATTCCTGGTCTGAGTCCTTTACATAAATGTTTTTGTTAGTTGAAGACAAGTCAGTATATTGCTTTTGAGTTTGTAAACATTGCCTAGATAAATGAACCAGGACCATTACTACCATTACTCTGTTTTCTCAGTGTGCTGGGACATAGTGCAACTGATCAGTAGGTATGTTCCTGTCATTGAACTGGTTTCCTCTTTTTTTTTTTTTTTTTTTTTTTAAATTTATTTATTTATTTTTTAATATATGAAATTTACTGTCAAATTGGTTTCCATACAACACCCAGTGCTCATCCCAAAAGGTGCCCTCCTCAATACCCATCACCCACCCTGCCCTCCCTCCCACCCCCCATCAACCCTCAGTTTGTTCTCAGTTTTTAACAGTCTCTTATGCTTTGGCTCTCTCCCACTCTAACCTCTTTTTTTTTTTTTTTTTCCCTTCCCCTCCCCCATGGGTTTCTGTTACGTTTCTCAGGATCCACATAAGAGTGAAACCATATGGTATCTGTCTTTCTCTGTATGGCTTATTTCACTTAGCATCACACTCTCCAGTTCCATCCACGTTGCTACAAAAGGCCATATTTCATTCTTTCTCATTGCCACGTAGTATTCCATTGTGTATATAAACCACAATTTCTTTATCCATTCATCAGTTGATGGACATTTAGGCTCTTTCCATAATTTGGCGATTGTTGAGAGTGCTGCTATAAACATTGGGGTACAAGTGCCCCTATGCATCAGTACTCCTGTATCCCTTGGATAAATTCCTAGCAGTGCTATTGCTGGGTCATAGGGTAGGTCTATTTTTAATTTTCTGAGGAACGTCCACACTGCTTTCCAGAGCGGCTGCACCAATTTGCATTCCCACCAACAGTGCAAGAGGGTTCCCGTTTCTCCACATCCTCTCCAGCATCTATAGTCTCCTGATTTCTTCATTTTGGCCACTCTGACTGGCGTGAGGTGGTATCTGAGTGTGGTTTTGATTTGTATTTCCCTGATGAGGAGCGACGTTGAACATCTTTTCATGTGCCTGTTGGCCATCCGGATGTCTTCTTTAGAGAAGTGTCTATTCATGTTTTCTGCCCATTTCTTCACTGGGTTATTTGTTTTTCGGGTGTGGAGTTTGATGAGCTCTTTATAGATTTTGGATACTAGCCCTTTGTCCGATGTGTCATTTGCAAATATCTTTTCCCATTCCGTTGGTTGCCTTTTAGTTTTGTTGGTTGTTTCCTTTGCTGTGCAGAAGCTTTTTATCTTCATAAGGTCCCAGTAATTCACTTTTGCTTTTAATTCCCTTGCCTTTGGGGATGTGCCGAGTAAGAGATTGCTACGGCTGAGGTCAGAGAGGTCTTTTCCTGCTTTCTCCTCTAAGGTTTTGATGGTTTCCTGTCTCACATTCAGGTCCTTTATCCATTTTGAGTTTATTTTTGTGAATGGTGTGAGAAAGTGGTCTAGTTTCAACCTTCTGCATGTTGCTGTCCAGTTCTCCCAGCACCATTTGTTAAAGAGACTGTCTTTTTTCCATTGGATGTTCTTTCCTGCTTTGTCAAAAATGAGTTGGCCATACGTTTGTGGGTCTAATTCTGGGGTTTCTATTCGATTCCATTGGTCTATGTGTCTGTTTTTATGCCAATACCATGCTGTCTTGATGATGACAGCTTTGTAGTAGAGGCTAAAGTCTGGGATTGTGATGCCTCCTGCTTTTGTCTTCTTCTTCAAAATTACTTTGGCTATTCGGGGCCTTTTGTGGTTCCATATGAATTTTAGGATTGCTTGTTCTAGTTTCGAGAAGAATGCTGGTGCAATTTTGATTGGGATTGCATTGAATGTGTAGATAGCTTTGGGTAGTATTGACATTTTGACAATATTTATTCTTCCAATCCATGAGCAGGGAATGTCTTTCCATTTCTTTATATCTTCTTCAATTACCTGCATAAGCTTTCTATAGTTTTCAGCATACAGATCTTTTACATCTTTGGTTAGATTTATTCCTAGGTATTTTATGCTTCTTGGTGCAATTGTGAATGGGATCAGTTTCTTTATTTGTCTTTCTGTTGCTTCATTGTTAGTGTATAAGAATGCAACTGATTTCTGTACATTGATTTTGTATCCGGCAACTTTGCTGAATTCATGTATCAGTTCTAGCAGACTTTTGGTGGAGTCTATCGGATTTTCCATGTATAATATCATGTCATCTGCAAAAAGCGAAAGCTTGACTTCATCTTTGCCAATTTGGATGCCTTTGATTTCCTTTTGTTGTCTGATTGCTGATGCTAGAACTTCCAGCACTATATTAAACAGCAGCGGTGAGAGTGGGCATCCCTGTCGTGTTCCTGATCTCAGGGAAAAAGCTCTCAGTTTTTCCCCATTGAGGATGATGTTAGCTGTGGGCTTTTCATAAATGGCTTTTATGATCTTTAAGTATGTTCCTTCTATCCCGACTTTCTCAAGGGTTTTTATTAAGAAAGGGTGCTGGATTTTGTCAAAGGCCTTTTCTGCATCGATTGACAGGATCATATGGTTCTTCTCTTTTTTTTTGTTAATGTGATGTATCACGTTGATTGATTTGCGAATGTTGAACCAGCCCTGCATCCCAGGAATGAATCCCACTTGATCATGGTGAATAATTCTTTTTATATGCTGTTGAATTCGATTTGCTAGTATCTTATTGAGAATTTTTGCATCCATATTCATCAGGGATATTGGCCTGTAGTTCTCTTTTTTTACTGGGTCTCTGTCTGGTTTAGGAATCAAAGTAATACTGGCTTCATAGAATGAGTCTGGAAGTTTTCCTTCCCTTTCTATTTCTTGGAATAGCTTGAGAAGGATAGGTATTATCTCTGCTTTAAACGTCTGGTAGAACTCCCCTGGGAAGCCATCTGGTCCTGGACTCTTATTTGTTGGGAGATTTTTGATAACCGATTCAATTTCTTCGCTGGTTATGGGTCTGTTCAAGCTTTCTATTTCCTCCTGATTGAGTTTTGGAAGAGTGTGGGTGTTTAGGAATTTGTCCATTTCTTCCAGGTTGTCCAATTTGTTGGCATATAATTTTTCATAGTATTCCCTGATAATTGTTTGTATCTCTGAGGGATTGGTTGTAATCATTCCATTTTCATTCATGATTTTATCTATTTGGGTCATCTCCCTTTTCTTTTTGAGAAGCCTGGCTAGAGGTTTGTCAATTTTGTTTATTTTTTCAAAAAACCAACTCTTGGTTTCGTTGATCTGCTCTACAGTTTTTTTAGATTCTATATTGTTTATTTCTGCTCTGATCTTTATCATTTCTCTTCTTCTGCTGGGTTTAGGCTGCCTTTGCTGTTCTGCTTCTATTTCCTTTAGGTGTGCTGTTAGATTTTGTATTTGGGATTTTTCTTGTTTCTTGAGATAGGCCTGGATTGCAATGTATTTTCCTCTCAGGACTGCCTTCGCTGCGTCCCAAAGCGTTTGGATTGTTGTATTTTCATTTTCGTTTGTTTCCATGTATTTTTTAATTTCTTCTCTAATTGCCTGGTTGACCCACTCATTCGTTAGTAGGGTGTTCATTAACCTCCATGCTTTTGGAGGTTTTCCAGACTTTTTCCTGTGGTTGATTTCAAGCTTCATAGCATTGTGGTCTGAAAGTATGCATGGTATAATTTCAATTCTTGTAAACTTATGAAGGGCTGTTTTGTGACCCAGTATATGATCTATCTTGGAGAATGTTCCATGTGCACTCGAGAAGAAAGTATATTCTGTTGCTTTGGGATGCAGAGTTCTAAATATATCTGTCAAGTCCATCTGATCCAATGTATCATTCAGGGCCCTTGTTTCTTTATTGACTGTGTGTCTAGATGATCTATCCATTTCTGTAAGTGGTGTGTTAAAGTCCCCTGCAATGACCACATTCTTATCAATAAGGTTGCTTATGTTTATGAGTAACTGTTTTATATATCTGGGGGCTCCGGTATTTGGCGCATAGACATTTATAATTGTTAGCTCTTCCTGATGGATAGACCCTGTAATTATTATATAATGCCCTTCTTCATCTCTTGTTACAGCCTTTAATTTAAAGTCTAGTTTGTCTGATATAAGTATGGCTACTCCAGCTTTCTTTTGGCTTCCAGTAGCATGATAAATAGTTCTCCATCCCCTCACTCTCAATCTAAAGGTGTCCTCAGATCTAAAATGAGTCTCTTGTAGACAGCAAATAGATGGGTCTTGTTTTTTTATCCATTCTGATACCCTATGTCTTTTGGTTGGCGCATTTAATCCATTTACATTCAGTGTTATTATAGAAAGATACGGGTTTAGAGTCATTGTGATGTCTGTATGTTTTATGCTTGTAGTGATGTCTCTGGTACTTTGTCTCACAGGATCCCCCTTAGGATCTCTTGTAGGGCTGGTTTCGTGGTGACAAATTCCTTCAGTTTTTGTTTGTTTGGGAAGACCTTTATCTCTCCTTCTATTCTAAATGACAGACTTGCTGGATAAAGGATTCTCGGCTGCATATTTTTTCTGTTTAGCACACTGAAGATATCGTGCCAAGCCTTTCTGGCCTGCCAAGTTTCAAAGGAGAGATCAGTCACGAGTCTTATAGGTCTCCCTTTATATGTGAGGGCACGTTTATCCCTTGCTGCTTTCAGAATTTTCTCTTTATCCTTGTATTTTGCCAGTTTCACTATGATATGTCGTGCAGAAGATCGATTCAAGTTACGTCTGAAGGGAGCTCTCTGTGCCTCTTGGATTTCAATGCCTTTTTCCTTCCCCAGTTCAGGGAAGTTCTCAGCTATAATTTCTTCAAGTACCCCTTCAGCACCTTTCCCTCTCTCTTCCTCCTCTGGGATACCAATTATGCGTATATTATTTCTTTTTAGTGTATCACTTAGTTCTCTAATTTTCCCCTCATACTCCTGGATTTTTTTATCTCTCTTTCTTTCAGCTTCCTCTTTCTCCATAACTTTATCTTCTAGTTCACCTATTCTCTCCTCTGCCTCTTCAATCCGAGCCGTGGTGGTTTCCATTTTGTTTTGCATTTCGTTTAAAGCGTTTTTCAGCTCCTCGTGACTGTTCCTTAGTCCCTTGATCTCTGTAGCAAGAGATTCTCTGCTGTCCTGTATACTGTTTTCAAGCCCAGCGATTAATTTTATGACTATTATTCTAAATTCACTTTCTGTTATATTATTTAAATCCTTTTTGATCAGTTCATTAGCTGTTGTTATTTCCTGGAGATTCTTCTGAGGGGAATTCTTCCGTTTGGTCATTTTGGATAGTCCCTGGAGTGGTGAGGACCCGCAGGGCACTTCCCCCGTGCTGTGGTGTATAACTGGAGTTGGTGGGCGGGGCCGCAGTCCGACCTGATGTCTGCCCCCAGCCCACCGCTGGGGCCACAGTCAGACTGGTGAGTGCCTTCTCTTCCCCTCTCCTAGGGGCGGGATTCACTGTGGGGTGGTGTGGCCCGTCTGGTCTACTTGCACACTGCCAGGCTTGTGGTGCTGGGGAGCTGGCGTATTAGCTGGGGTGGGTAGGCAAGGTGCACGGGGGCGGGAGGGGCAGGCTTAGCTCGCTTCTCCTTAGGTGATCCACTTCAGGAGGGGCCCTGTGGCAGCGGGAGGGAGTCAGATCCGCTGCCGGAGGTTTGGCTCCGCAGAAGCACAGAGTTGGGTGTTTGCGCGGAGCGAGCAAGTTCCCTGGCAGGAACTGGTTCTCTTTGGGATTTTGGCTGGGGGATGGGCGGGGGAGATGGCGCTGGCGAGCGCCTTTGTTCCCCGCCAAGCTGAGCTCTGCCGTCCGGGGGCTCAGCAGCTCTCCCTCCCTTTGTCCTCCAGCCTTCCCGCTTTCTGAGCAGAGCTGTTAACTTCTGACCTCCCAGACGCTAAGTCGCGCTTGCTGTCGGAACACAGTCCGTCCGGCCCCTCCGCTTTTGCCAGCCCGACTCGGGGGCTCTGCTTGGCCGGCGAGCCGCCCCTCCGCCCCGGCTCCCTCCCGCCAGTCCGTGGAGCGCGCACCGCCTCGCCGCCCTTCCTACCCTCTTCCGTGGGCCTCTCGTCTGCGCTTGGCTCCGGAGACTCCGTTCTGCTAATCCTCTGGCGGTTTTCTGGGTTCTTTAGGCAGGTGTAGGTGGAATCTAAGTGATCAGCAGGACGCGCGGTGAGCCCAGCGTCCTCCTACGCCGCCATCTTCCCTTTCCCTCCTCTTTTTTTTTTTTAATGTTTATATATATTTTTGAGAGAGAGAGAGAGAGAGAGAATGAATTGGGGAGGGGCAGAGAGAGAGTGAGGCAGAATCCCAAGCAGATTCCTCACTGTCCGTGCAGAGTCTGATGTGGGCTCAAACTCACAAACCGTGAGGTCATAACATAAGCCGAAATCAAGAGAATGCTTAACGGACTGAGCTACCCAGGTGCCCCTGAAAAGGCTTCTTATTTATATAAAAGGTTATTTGGTTGAAACTCAACCTATTTGTGGAGGAAAAAAAAAAGGCTGGCCAAATGTTCAATAAGACGATTAGTCTATATTTTGGGGATTTATTTTTATTTTTTTAAAATCTTTTTTAATGTTTTATTTGTTTTTGAGACAGGGAGAGACAGAGCATGAACAGGGGAGGGTCAGAGAGAGGGAGACACAGAATCTGAAACAGGTTCCAGGCTCTGAGCTGTCAGCACAGAGCCCGACGCGGGGCTCGAACTCACGGACCGGGAGATCATGACCTGAGCCGGAGTCGGCCGCTTAACCGACTGAGCCACCCAGGCACCCCTATATTTTGGGGATTTAAAAAGAATTTTCTTTCTAAAAAGGAAGAGGTGGAGGGGATTAGGGTAAATAGCCACGAATTATTATGATAATTTTCTTAGTGCTTGTATTAATCCAGTCAGTCCTCACAATGGCTTTGTCAGTTAGGTCCTATATATTGTTAGACTCTAAGACTAACTATCACTGGCACTGGTTAGGAGACTTGAGACCACAGTCACAAAGCTAGGAATTGGTAGAGGCATAATTTGAACCCAGGTGCTCAAAGCTTCCCTACACTCTTGTATTTTTCACGATGGATACAACACGGTCTTTAATATTTCTATAGTACAATTCTATAGCTATATTGTGAAATATTTTTGAAATTGTAACTTTTATTTAAACTTTTCATTACTTAGAAACTAATTTTACTCATCCAGTTCATTCCAAATAAAAGTTACCCATTATTATAGAATAATCTTGAAAAGTTTATGAAAAGTATGAGATCCAGCAACCAGCTACTTATAATTTGAATCAATGTTAGTGTTCTTTCAGTGGTAAAGAAACATACAACACATCCTATACAGAGGGGTGAGATGGGGTAGGAAAATGACAGAGGTGGTATGAGAAAGTGGAAACGAAGGCATCTTGAGGCTATTTGCTTAGAACATTTTTTCATCTAAAAAAAAGAGAATAAAAAATTATAATCATATTTTAAAATGGCTCTTTACCCATATTATAACAATGACTAGAAACTTTCCATCTGAATTGAAGTCACAGCCTTATAAGTAGCCACTCTCAAAATCATCTGCCTGTTACTCTAGAACCAAAGACACAATAGCCTCTCAGGTCCCTAGAATTTTCTGATTCTGAATCAGTACCTTTCACTGCTTGTCTGTATTTTCTTCTGCCCCAAACAGTGAAGAGATGCAAATATCCAAAAGGCTATTTTCCATGCTTGTTGGGGTAATAGCTAGCCCATAAGATGCTAACCTACACAATGCTATTATTGGTCATAAATAGATCAAGATGACTTACCACCGTGAAAATTCATAGTAATATCTCTAACTATATTAGAACCTGCTTGAGATGTACAAAGCACTCTCATGGACTCAGTCAAGTCCCATAACAACCCTGAAAGTTAGGAGTTATTATCCCCAGCTCCTAAAGAAAGAGAAATAGAAGTGCTAAGGATCTCTTCCAGAGTCACACAGTATTCTGATTGCAAATCTAGCATACTTGGCATTATACACAGACTAATAATAAGACATGAACAATTTGAAAAGGAAGAGATTCCTTTGTATGTGTGACATTAGAGGGCATCAAAAGAAATAACCAATACTGTAGCATAAATCTTCTTTCAAGAACGACAACATGAGATGGAAAGAATCCTGTCATTAATTCTTCCTGCTAACACTCTTTATCCCTCTTAAGGATATTAATAAAAACTTTAAGGCTTTGGAAATCTGTATCAATTTATTCTCTCTCTCTCATATATACACATGTATATATACACATATACGTATATCTTATATAAATTACACATATATTCACGTATCATACGTATATGTGTGTGTGTGTGTGTGTGTGTGTGTGTGTGATGTAAAGGTTTAATTTTATTTTAAGGTAGGCAGAACACCTGCATGCAGAATTATATATAAGTGAATGATGCTCATGTTCAAATCTACTGATAATTAAGATGCCTTGTGCATGGAGTGTGGTTTACAAAAATATTAATGCTAGTAGGATTGATTCAGTGAGAGCCACGCACTGTCCAAGAATTATCCCCATATTGTTTATTAAAGAAAAAAATTCCTTTTGCTAAAAAAGTAGAAAATAGCTCTATCCATTTTTCAATATGCCTAGAAAACTATTACCAGGGATGTCTCATTGTGTTGATTGCCCTCCTGTGCATAAAATGCATATTAAAATTAAAAATCAACAAAAGAAATAAATATTTGTTGTCATGTCTACATTTGGGAGGTAAAAGCCTACAGCTTGGTTGAGAAAGTAAGATGGATATGCACATAGCGTGACTAATAGAAATGGGACTTCCCCACCCTAATTCAGTTTTCTGTTTGTATTCTGTTACCAGGCTGGAACAGCTGACTGGTCAACAGTGCCTGAATTTGGTGCTCTGGTTGTACCAATTTTATACCCTTGGGTTAAAGAGATACTGAACTCCAACTATAAGTCACCAGAAGCCAAATAAAACATAATAAAGAACAGAATTCAGCTTGTTTTGTTATATTTTCCTTTATCTGTGTTTCTTGGTTTTGTTTGCTTTTTATTTTAATTAGACTTACTCAAATTTCTTTAGTGTGTATATATTTTAACCAAATATTCAGGTACTGAGAAAAATATCAAGTGGTGCCAACATTAGCCATCACACAATCACTTTGTTTACTCTGACTGGGAACCTAAGAAATTCCAAAATACGTTATGGCATGGAGAATGAGCCCATGACCTGTATGTGGGGGTGGGGGTTGGTTGGCTGCATTTACAACTGTAAACTTTCCAATATTTTATGTGATGGATACTAACTTACTAAATTGCAAAATCAAGGTTCTCATTTTTGTGTGTGTCGGAAAATATTGTAACTAAGGGAAATTTTTTTTTCCTTGATTACTCATAACTATGATAAGCCTATTGGAGAAACTAGGACAATTTCCAGCAAATAAAAATTGATTGCAGTCACAAGCCCATGATATCTACATTTTTAACTTTGAAACTGATGCTCATAGTTCTTTGTTCTTTCACAAAAGGCTGTTTTTTTTTTTCTGGAGAAGAAAGACATTTATGAATCATGCCTCAGCCATATGCATTGGAAAAGAGATTATAAAGATGGCATGTCAAAAATATAAGTGCAGCATAACTCATCATAATATCCAATTCTATATTCTCAGCCTTAGTGGCCCACAGGCACACATAGGAGATGATTCATCTCAGAACTCCCCGAAAAACCTAGCATAATGCTTTGCACATAGTAGGTGCTTGCTAAATGTCTGATTATGCATTGAATGGATAAACTAGAGCTATTTATCCTGCCAATGTCCAAATTGCTCTCCAGACAGCTTGGGTAAGGATAATATCTGTTTGTCAGAGACATTTATTCACACAGTTGTGAATGTTACCCTTGAAAATACAGGAAGTATTTTTACAGTGTTACCCTTGAAAATACAGGAAGTTAGAGTTTGTTTTTTTTTTGTTTAGAACAATCTATAAAGACAGAATGATAATGACAAGTAGGTTGTATACCAGAACACATGAGTGGCCATGGGTCACAAAGAAAATGATACATATTGACTTAACTCAATAGACATTAGACATTAAATTAGTCCGGCTTCTCCAGAGAACTAGAAGCAAAAGAATGTATAGAGAGAAAGAAGAAGGAAGAGATTTATTACAAGGAACTGACTTACATGATTATGGAGGCTGAGAAGCCCTCAGATCTGCAGGCAGCAAGCTGGAGACCCAGAGAACTGACCCTAGAAAAGCTGATCTTTCCACTCCAAGTCCAAAGGCAAGAAATGATTAATGTCCCAGTTCAACAATCAGACAAGAGGAGTTCCCCCTTACTCATGGGAGGATCAGCCTTTTTGTTCCATTTAGGCCTTCAACTGAGTGGTTGAGGCCCACCCACAAAAAGGAGGGCAACCGGCTTGACTCAGCCTACCACTTCAAATGTTAATCTCAACCAGAAAACCCCTCACTGACACACCCAGAATAATGTTTGACCAAACATGTCTGGGCACCAATCACAGATGTGAAGGATTCCATTACTCCCTTCATCCATCATTCTATTTCATTGATAGTTCTTCATCTTGACAAGCTTATGTCTCACTTTTAACATAATCTTTGCCCATTTATTTTCTCAGCTTATATATAATATATATCATATATCATTAGTATAATATATAGTTATAAACACATATAGTTAATAATGTATAGTTAATTAATAGTATATATGTACCTCCTTCATACACACACACACACACACACACACACACACATATAAAATCGGTTTCTTGAATACCTCCCCACACATTGATCTCACTCTCCAGAGAGAACAACTTTTTTAATTTTTTAGATATTTATTTTAGATCATATCCCCATTTTTCTAAATCATGAGATTAGGGTGCTATTTCTTGATATTTCTGTTTTAACATATGTTGATTTCCTATAAGACAAGAATTTTATTCTTTGTTCTCCTCTCTTTCTCCCTCTCTCTCTCTCCCCTGATATGGTTAGTTATAGGACCTTGCTTTTGGTTCAAAAAATGTCTCAGTCTGTATTTCCCAGAAAGCAGTACCTAAAGCAAAGTTGATAGGCTAATACTTTACTGGAGGTACAACCCTGAGATGCAAGAGTGGGGAGGCAGGGTTACAAACAAGGGAAGCAAACATAAGGGCTGGTGCATTACTGAGCAGCTAAGCCTTGCAAGAACACTAACCAATTGCTTGACCCTATACAAACCCTCCAGAATGGTAGACGAGAACCCCTTAACCTCAGAACTGTCTGTTCTAGAGAAGGAAGGGTAAAGAGTTTGTTAGCTCTTTCCCATCTCTTATTTTTCACGGGTCATCGAGGCTTCCGCAGATGGGTCTTCACTACTCCATGCGGCCAGGTTGTACTACTCAGGCCTTCCTGGAGGGATGTGACAGAGGTATGCGATGCCCAGCTCTCCCCCTGGGGCGAGCTGAGATGAGGTGACTACCTGGTGGCCAGTGGCCAGTGCTCTCCACTGAGCAAGGAGCCAGGGTATGGGGGTGGGAGGAGATGAGGAACAAATCTAGAGTCGTATAAACTGGGTCACATACAATCAATATTCAGTGTCTTATTTTTGAGACTAAGTAAATAGTATCCATGGTGGAGTCTGATATTATTCTAGATTACATTCTCTTGTATAATTTAAAATTTCTCCTTCTTTTGAAAATTTACTTTTTATTTACTTATTATTAACTTATCCCCAAACTCTGACAGAATTGTTAATATCTGTTTTATATATCAGGTATTCTATTACACATTTTTTCCCTTTAGATACATTATTTTGGAGCCCTTTGACCTCTCTCTCTAATCTCCGCATGTTGCCTGCTAGACCTGCTCACACCTGGTATGCAAAATGTCCCTTCACTATCATTTTGAAATTGTCTTTTGATTCTCTTATATACAGGTCCCTGTTTCCTGAGTCCAATGTCTTCCACTTTCATGGTTTATGTTCCAATTTTGTTGGAACAAATCTGCCAGTAGTGTTGTGAAAAAGGTAATATTTTTGAGGTCTTACATGTCTGATGATATTGATGGGGTTCAGGGAAGGCCTCCCCAAACTGTGCCACTTGGCATATTATTTGGAATTAAGGTTACATGAGAGATAGCTGATACAAGAAGGATGCGCTGACTGTCCCTTCTCTCCCTGAAAGCAAGAAATAAATTCCCTATGTGAAGGGTTACCCTCTCCACACCTGGAGGATAAAAGGCATCCTCATCACCAGAGATAGGGAATTCAAGGCCAAGATGGCTATAGGAACAAGACTTGTGACTTCATTAAGTTGCTACCCCAAGCCCAAGCTACTTTATCTTGTCAATTCTTAATAAATGCCTTGTTTCTTTGTCTAAAAGATAGAGAAGCTGCCTGCTTTGGTCACTTCTTTGTGCCTCGTATTTTTATGAGCTCTTATACATACAAAGTTGAATTGTTTTTTACCCCTGTTGATTCTGTCTTATGTCAATTTAATGGGTAGACCAGCCAAAGAAGCCAGAAAGGAAGAAAGGAAGAATTTTCCTGTGCTACAATTGTCTTTATTCTTCTCCCCACATTTGATGGGTGGGTTAGCTCACATTTCAGTTTCCTTCAGAATTTTGAAGGCACTACTCCATTTTCTTTTCTCCCCAGTTTGTTGTTGAGATAATTACTGTCATTTGATCCCTGCTACTTTGATGAGATCCTTCCCAACCAGATATACATATTAAGTGTGCTGGGAACCCACCGGGATCCCTTTAGTCTGCAAACTGTGTCTTGCCTTCTGGGACATTTCATTGTATCTTCTCTTTATTTTCCTCCTCCTTCTATTTATTTATTGTCTGTCTTATGCTTTCTTTTTCTGCAACTTATATCACATGGACATTGGTGCCACTGATCTGATTGTCTACATTCCTGATTTTTTCTATCACATTTTCCCATTTCTTTCTTTTTGTTTTCCTCTCTGACAGTCTCTGGCCTTATCTCCCACTTCTCTACTGAATTTTTTATTTCTGCTATCAATTTTTAATTTTCAAAAGTCCTTTTTACCAGAACTTTTATGATCTGTATATTCTTTTCTTTAGAGCTTCCTTTTCTTTTTCTGGATGCAATGTTTCCTTCTCCATCTCTTTTACCTGTCATTTCAACCTCTAAATATTTTAACTATTAAAAACATGTAGCTATTTGTCTAAATGTTTTTGTTTATTTACTTTGTCTAAATGTTTCACCTAACTATTTAGTTCTAGGGGTACCCGAGTGGCTCAGTTGGTTAAGCATCTGATTTTCACCTCAGGTCATGATCTCACAGTTTTGTGAGCTCAATCCCTGAATCGGGCTCTGTGCTGACAGTTCAGAGCCTGGATCCTGCTTTAGATTCTGTGTCTCCCTCTCTCTGACCCTCTCTGCTCTCACTGTCTCTATCTTTCCCAAAAATAAATAAAACATTAAAAAAAATTTTTTTTAACTATTTAAAACAGGACTCAGCACCCCCCCCCCCCCATATCTCTTCTCTAACCTCCCTCTCCTTATGTAGTCTTATTTACTTCCTGGTTTTAATAACATGTACATGCAGGTGACTCGATCCTTTCATGATACGCTATATAAAACAACTCTCCTTGCCCACGACCCTGTGCCCCATTGCTCTCCACTATTTCCCTTCCTGTATTTTCACGTGAAAAAATTTATTTGTACACACACACATGTGTATGTTAATTTTAACTCCTTGGGAGAAACAGAATTCTTTCTACACCAAAGTGTAGACAGTTAGGCAGAGGAATCAGGATCTCTATCAGGAGTTTAATCAGAAGCTCGATTCTAAACAGATTCCATGGGGTTGAACAAAAAGTAGCATACTCTGAATGATCCCTTTGGGGATTGTTTAAGAGCACAGTGTCTGCTATTCTAAGCAATTTCTTTCTGGAATTTCTATTGGATTTGTTTATATTTGTACTATTTATTGCAAGACAGCTGCAATTCAAAACAAAGGGATAGCTGTGTAGTAGATATTTAAGTAGTTGGTATCTTGTCAGTTGTATCTGCTTGCTTGCTCTTTTTATTTTTTATTTATTTATTTTTAGCAAGTGTGGACTTTTCTGACTGCTTGAGCTAAAAGAGAAATGACCCCAAAACAAAATAAAGTTTATTGGGTGGGGAGTTTGACTTACCTAGCTTTAAGAGTATGCTGATTACCCAGAAAAAGTCTTTAAATGGATTTTAAGAATGGTATAAGAATAATCTTGAATCTGGGGCGCCTGGGTGGCGCAGTCGGTTAAGCGTCCGACTTCAGCCAGGTCACGATCTCGCGGTCCGTGAGTTCGAGCCCCGCGTCAGGCTCTGGGCTGATGGCTCGGAGCCTGGAGCCTGTTTCCGATTCTGTGTCTCCCTCTCTCTCTGCCCCTCCCCCGTTCATGCTCTGTCTCTCTCTGTCCCAAAAATAAATAAAAAACGTTGAAAAAAAAATTTAAAAAAAAAAAAAAGAATAATCTTGAATCTTAGAAACTTTTTTTAAATACCTGAAAAAAAATTAAAGAAACAAGTAATGATATTTAAATGCAAGGCTATGTCAGAGTTTGAAGAAGATAATGTCATTTGGAAAATATGCAGATAGCATAGACAAAGTGTGTCCCAATTTTGGCTAGATAGCATCTCCAAGTCCATGACTGGGGGGATTTCTTATTTTATGAATTTTGAAGGAAAGCAGAGCTAGCCTTTGTCTATATAAGCCAATAAGACCAGAGAGTAATTTTCCCAGACTCCTTTGCAGCTAGACTATGAACATGTAATGTAGGCTGGCCAGTCATGTTCACCCACATGAGAATTCAGATCAGGAACCAGGGATGCAAAGAGTAAAACCTGGGGAGGATCCATTTCACAGGTGGCAGTGGCAGGCTGGCCAGAGGCTGCATCCGGGATCCAGTGACCATAGTGAAGAGGAATTCTAGCACCATCTGTGGCCCGCATAGCAGCAGTATCCTCACCAGACTACATTTTGTTCTGGGTCAGCTTCTCCAGACTTCCTGTTAATTCCCCCCAGTTTTTCTTCTTTTATGAATTAGATTCAAAATCAGATTCAGTTTTTCTTACTTAAAACTGAAAACACTGACTAATGCTAAAATACTGCTTACACTCTAATAACAACCCTTCCAACCACAAATACATTACTATTGGGGTAGGATGGAGTTTATCAAAAAGAATTACAGTGAGCTATATTAGAAACTGAGCCTAGGGGACACAGGACATATCAGCCTGTAGTGCCCTTCCCTGTGCTCTTCATTGTAAAATCCTGCAAATGATGATGATCTCCAAATTCCCATTCTACTAGAATATATTACAGCCTCCTTTTAGCGAGGGGGGGGGGTAGTTAGAAATGCCTTAACATTTTTATAATCCTAGGGTTTACTAGACACTAGCGAAGCAATATATCTTTGGCTTCATTGTAAGGAAAGCAGGCAGAGTCATCTAAAGGTTTTTTAGGATGTGATGCCAAATAGCCACAGAAAGATACACAGATCAAAATGAGACCCCTAAAGATAGCTATCTTCCAACCGGCCATCAATTACAGCTGAAATTTCAGGCTTTTTTTCCCCTTTGTTTGGGCCCTCATGAGATGTAGAAAGTTGTGGAGGGAGGGGAATGAGTTGGAAAGGAATATTAAAGATGTCTTAGTATGGACAATAGTCTATGTAAATCTTTACAAAAGATCTCGCCTTAGATCCATGCTTGAGACATTGAACTGCTTGTTCTCATGATGCTCAATGAGCACTAGGAGGTCAATAAAATATCCTAAGATTATATAAGCTAGCTAGATACTGGTACCCAGGGAGTTGTCAGCTACTAAGTGAAGGTCCTTAAAACTCAGGGTGGAAGGGCAGGAGCTTTGCAATTGTTGCCAATGGAGCTAAAACCCAGAAGGGCAATATATAAACATAAAACACTTGGCAAAGTCCAATGTATCTAGTTGACATAACTAAAAATGACTTGGAGCAAAATGATTAAATGCAGTTCACCATAATCAACTTACTGTCCAACCACTAGGTGTAGGGATGTTCAGCATAGTGGCTAAGGGTATAGGCTTTTCTACTCTCTGACCTTGAACAAGCCACTAACTCCCTCTGAATCACTGCTTTCTCATTTACAAAAATGTCCTTAACAATAACCATTCCTGGTATTTTGAAAATTAATAAAAGAATACTTAGAAATCGCTATATATGTACATGACACATAGTAAGTTTACACTAAATTATAGCAATTACTGTTATGATGGACCTGAGCATTTTCTACTGGGCTAGTCTCTGGCTGTCTTTCTTCATGAGTCAGCTGCAGGTATACGTTGTTCCCTTTGTTTCATGTCCTGGCAGTGGCTTCCTTTACTATTTTACTTTCCTCTGCTACTGGTACACATTTTCCCTTCATTCTTAAACATGATCAGTCCTGATGGCCAGTTCCCATTTCTTTGCCAACTAGAATTTAAGTGTGATGATATGTAGTGTATTATTGGAAACAACAAACTAACATGTGTCATTTTTCATTCTGCTTCAGCAGCAGCCCTTGACCTGTTCAGTTTCTTATATATGTCATCCAGCCCATTGTAAGAAAACCACAGAACCAGTAGAAGTCCAGCCTATAAGGGTTTCAGGTATTTCTTCTCCACCAGCATGGGCAGACTATAAGTTGCCCTTTTTGCTTCTGGCCTGTGAAATCAACAACTAACACAGCTATCACAAAGCTTCTGGTTTCCAAATATCAGCTGATATGCAGATTGATGTCTTGCTTATTCTCAACTGCTTTCGTTCTCAGGTCACCTTCACCCAACCCCAAATTTGCATCTTTGGCTCCTTTGGATTTATTCTCTCTAATATTTAGTTCTTAGATTTCTCATGTTGACCTCATCTTGGCTTACTGTCTCAGCCCCAGGTGTTTCTATTAGGTTAAAATAAATTAAAAATCCCTTGTTCTAGCTTCATGGAAAACATAATCCCTGTCCTAAATAATTCTTGAGATATGTATGTGGCAGTAAAGAACATCATTCCAGAGTCAGCTTATCTGGATTCAAATCCCAATTTTTATATTTTTCAGCTATGTGGCCTTGGCTAGGTGGCTTAACCCAGTTGAGTCTCTGTATTTCCTCAGAAAATTGGTGTTGATATTGTTAAAACTATTATACGAGGATCAAATAAGACACAAAAAATGCCCCCCCCCAAAAAGAAGAATATAAACTACAAGGGTAAAGTTAGCCATTCAAAACTGAAATGAAAGATGGCTAATAAGAAGGTCAGCAAGTAAGAAAAGGAGCTATCATCTTCTCCCTTGTCTAAAACAAAGATCCGTTAAGATATATTTCTTGAATTGGACCCTGATGCCAAACCCTTAAAGCAAATGGAAGCAACAGTCTGTAGGCTCAGGAAAACCAGGATTTTGCCACTTTTGTTCTTAGTGTGATTTATTATGAACTTTTTTTTACTTCTAGGACTTAAAGAAATATTGGTTAGCATCGTAATTGCCTTTTTGAAAATTAGGCAGCTGAAGGTGTAAGACTTTGGTTGTATTTCTGCATGCAAAACTCATTTTCTTATTTTAATTAAGAAAACATGTCTATATATGTCTTTCTTTGGCCAAAGCCCTGATGACACAAAGCAGAGAGCTTGGGCGATGGACCAATGCTGCTTCCCACGGAATGAGAGACTGCTTGACCTTGGTAAAATAATAGATCAGGTCAGTTCATATCCAGCAAACTCATGCTGGGACTGAATTTTAAAAATAGTTTTCTGTCTGCAAGTGGGGAGCTTGATATGTTCCGGTCCACTTCGGTTCATTTAGGACTGCCACCTGACATCTGGATCGCCAAGGACAGACCTGTGATCACATCCACAGAATGAAACTACACCTTTCCTTCAGGATCTCAGAAGGAAGAGATTTCAATATTAACACCTGGAGTCTCTGTAAGACACACTTCTTCTCAAAGCCTAAGGAAAGAATTGATTTAACTGAGAATCAAAATGTCTAATTATCCTATTTGATAGGAAAACATAGAGCCATTAAGGGATTGATCCAGTTACACAGTTATATAACTAACTCGACATTGGCTGTTCAGTCCCAGAGTCTTTGTTCTCTCCAAAATCCTTTTACTCATCTTTTCAGGCAATTTGATTTATCATAAATTGTACTGTTGCCAACATTTCCCCAAACATTTGTTTTTCTTTTCCACTATGAAATTAACTCAGACATAAGAAACGAATGTTTGAGCCGGTGCTGCTTTGTGTATGTGTGTACTAAGAATGGGGTCTGTCCCCGCGGGATGTCATCTCTATGAACTTGTGTTGCATTCTGTGTTTACTCGATCTGGACAATAGAAGAGTGTGGGATGCTTTGGCCACAGGCCTTACAGGCTTCGGAGGGATGGACAATCAGCTCTATGTCACATACCCAAATCCAACAGTTGATGGTAGCTGCTGGGAAGTCACGGTGGGGATTTTGAGATTGGGCCCAGACTCAGTAGGAAAAATTGTGCTTCATTAGCAAAGCTAGCTGCAGGTACAGGAAGGAGAAAGGCTGTACCTGTGCCATTTGTATACCTTTCTGGTGAGCACTCAGGGCCGTGTATGTTTCAAACTTATCAACCAAGAGAAACAACATAATAATTCCTTGTGGCAGAAGGTTCAGGGATGAAGAAGGACAGGATTTAGAATGTGGGACATTTATATAGCACTTTGCCCTTTACAAAGGGTTTGCTCCATGTAGGATCTTATTTAATCCCTGCAACAGCTCCATGAGGCAGATGTCAATTTTATCTCCCTTTTGCAGCAGAAGGATTAAAGGCTAAGAGAATGTAAAATGGTCAGCCCCAAGGTCCCACATAGATAATAAATGGCAGCCTCACTACCCAAGCCCAGACTTTTTGATTCCACGCCCTGCGCTTGGAAGGTTGTGAGTCAATCAAGCCCTTCATCTCACCTCCTGCTCCCAAGTCAAGGGTGGACCTGAAGGTTTGTGTTGGGTTTGCTATCTCTGAAGAGCCTCTGGACCTTGGCAGAGAAGTGCAGTGTGCATACTCAGATCAAGTATGGGTTTATTCATCCTCTTTCCTTCCTTCTGTTCAGACAGGCTTCTTTGTGAAAGCATTAGAACAGCCATTACACAGAGCTAGAAGAGGCAAGGAGTTGTTACTAAATAAAATATAATGGGCTTTGTTTGAACAGGCTTATCCTGCTTCATTTGTAAATTGATGTTAATCCGACTGCTCAGTCTAATTTCTGTAAGCTACATTAATGCATTTGCCACCTATCTTCTGCAGAATGAAAATGTGGCGGCTTCTTTGGAAAGAATTTTCTTCTTCCTTGAGGCCAAAAGCCTAAATTCTTTCCCTCGGATTTTTGCCAAAGGTTCTAATTAGGACATGCAAATATACTTATGCAAATGAAGCCATGGATCACAGATTTTTGATGCTTTGGGGAAGAGTTTGGGTAAAATAAACTCCCTCCACAATTTCTCACCAATGCCTCCCCAAACTCTTGCTTTTTTGAAATTAAAAAAAAAAAAAGGGTAAGAACTTCTCATTCCTCTAGTTTAGGATCCTACCCTGGAGAATGATTAAAAAAAGTTACATGAACATCTTCAGTATGCACAGTGATTTTCTCCACATTAGATCTGGGTCTCAGAACAACCCAGGAGGTAAATGCCACCTTCCTTCTTTTACAGATAAGGAAACCAATGGACTTGCAGCAGGATTCTCGCACAGAGGGACGAGACACTGAGGTCTTTCTTTCCAGGGAGGAGCTTTATTCGTGCTAGCACAGGCTCAGTGGGCTAAGACCCAAAAGGCTGAGCCCCGAGTACAGCAAGGGTGTAGCCTTTTATACAATTTCTACTACTTTGTCTCCCATACATGGTAACATACAGACATACAGTCTGATTGGACACAGTCCAAGTTACAGAGTCCTGTCAGAGCTATGCATACATGTATAGGAGGTGATTGGACCACATTGACTTCCTTTGTTCTGAGAAGGCCTCCACCACATTCCTTAGGGAGGAGCTCTACCTCTCCCACAGACTAAGAGGCCCAACAGTGACTAGCTGTACTCTACACAACCAAAAAGCAGTAAGGGAGAAATGTAAATCTAGTATTCTTTGACCCCTTACCTTCTGCTCTTTCCCCTCTAGTACCCTCTCAATGGAAGTAAATACCACCTTATATGTGCACAGCACTTCAGTTATAAATTCCTTTCACTAAAATATTTGACCTCAAACCTTTATTGAGTTCTCTACTTCAATTCAAATATTTATTGCCATCTACTATGTGCCTGCCAGACATTATTCTCAGTGCAAGTGGTATAAGGTCCCTGCTCTATTAGTGTTCAGATTATTGGTTGGAGGGAGGCAACTAATGAAGCAATCAATAAAATAAATTCAAATAATGATCATTGCTATCAAGAAAATTAAATAGAATAAAGTGAAAGGCCACGACCAGTTGGTGGTAGAAATGGAGTGTATGGGGGGGGGGGGTAACGAAATATTTGATAAGGTGGATAAAGCTTTTTTTTTTTTTAACATGTCATATGAGCTGAGACTTGAAAGCGAGGGATGTCAAAGAGAAGATCACTCCAGCCCTGATGTAAGAGACATATTGATATGTAAGCAATAGACAGAAAACCCATATAACATGAACTGAATGAGTGGGAAGAGAGATATGGAAGATGCAATTGATCTAGCAAGGGCTATATCAAAAGGGGCCTTTTAGGCTACTGTGCTCGGATTATATTTTAATTGCTATGGGATGACTTGGAAGGATTTTAAGAAATTTTATTTCCCACAATAACCTGTGAGGTGGATGTTATCTTTGTTTTGCAAATCATCAAACTTGAAGATGTTTGGAGATTTACCTAAGGATATATGGTAGCAAGATTCCAGTCTTCAGCGTCCTAGTCTAGGGTTATTTCTCTCTCTACTGAAGGTAGAACTGGAAATAAACACACAAAGGAAGAAACTACAGCAGCAGATGACTATTATACTCCCATGAGTATAGTAGATGAGTTCCCTGGGGCACCCAAGAGCTCCCCCATTATGGGAAGTCCTACAACTATTTGGGCCCATCTGGAAGGAGACTCTAAATCTTTGAAAGCCTTTGGTTTAGCCTTAAGACAAATATTCTCTTGAAGTTACTATTGAATATTTAGCATTATTGAATTTCTCCTGAAGTCTAATATGCTTGACAGATTGCTTTGGGAAAGTAGCCAGTGAACACCAAAGACTAGGGGATGAGGAAGTGTCACAGTCATCAAGTCACATGCTTTGCTCCAACTTCTCCTACCTTGGGCTCCCACCCCACACAGCAGATTGATGGATAGTAATCCACCCATGTGGCTAAGATTGAAAAAGTGCCTCCAACATATTCTAAAATCTAGCTCATTCATATATTACCCATAATATAATTATAGTCAAACTTTCCCCTTTCTTCACCCTCCCTAAGGCAAACTTCATGGGATTAGTTTTTCATTCATTCATTCATTCATTCATGGAATATCTGCTGTGCTATGGGCTGGGTGAGGTGTGGGCATAGCAGTATCACATAGCCTGGGATATTAGGGCTATCTCAGGCCAGAGGACACAGATCCCTCTGAATGGTTCCATCTGTACCCCAAGTGTTGCAGGTAAAGCAGGAAAGTATAATTTGTGTCTTGCCTCATCCTTTTAAGAATATTATTTGTTGCCATTCAGATTTTGTGATCCTCACAGGCATCAGAGAGAAAACACAGATATGGTCCCGTAGTTGTCTCTTATCTGTGCATGTTAAAGAATGACCTGTCTTAATTATCTTTCATTATTTTCAGCTAATTGCCCCCACACATTCACTTGCAAAATCTTTCCTCTGAAATTGGTTTCCCTCCTCTTTCTGGCCTAACCTGCTTCCCAGCACTCCCGTGGCTCTTGTCCAGAAGAGGGCGAGATCACCTTTACTACTTAGAATTCCTCTCTTTTTTTGCAATTAATTATGATTCATTGGTCTTTTGATTGCTTAGCTTTCTCTCCTGAATTAGAAAGCCAAAGTCCTTGATACCTCTCCAACAAAATTTATATATACTATGGGTATTTTTATTGCATTATGTGGTTTAAAAAGGGACCGGCAAGAAGCTATAAGCATAGATAATAAGGAATTACAGCTGAATGGGAGAAGTCTGTGAACAGCCAGGATTGATCATGACTATAACCTTCTCCATGCATTTGCCATTCTGTTTTGCTAACACTCAGATTCAGAGACTGCTATATTTGAAAGAGTCTTACAGATTATCTGAATATGTCATCACTTTATGCTGAGGGAAATTGAGACATAGTGCAGAAAAAACCACTAGACCTACTATAACTTTAAACTGTGTAGAGACCCATTCTATACATATGGACATTTTAAAGTAAGGGGAAGCTTATGAGAGTATTACTCTCGTTTGTCTTGCCATCCCAAGTCCTATTATTCCTCTTTCCCAAACCATCCTATATCCAGAGTGATAACTCTTCCTCTTCCTGGGTTTGCCCCATCCATAAGACAATGGGATGCTCTGCTCCATTTGCACTCCACTTCCATGCTGGGACTGGCACCATCTTTAAACTCCAGTCCACTTGCTGGAGCTCTGAGAATCTATGATCAATGCCAGGATCCTACTTCAAAAATGTTCTATTGCTTAGAATCATAAATCAAGACCCTGCCGCCCTGCTTGATGAACATAGTTTATCACCTACAGATTGGTTAACAAAGCAAGTCAAGATTCTACACAAGTTGTCATGCTCCAGAGGTTATATTCAAGCTCCTGGCCAGACCCTCTCCTCCCCAAGGACAGTCCTAAGGCAATGCTTACCCCAAACTCAGTTCCAACTCATTCTCCTCTTCCTTGGCCTCATAACAGGAGCCCTCCCAAGCTAGTACCCCGAAGCCATATAAGTTAAAATAGTTAAGAAAATATGTGTAATTTCTAGGTGGAGACTAGGACTCACCCTTTGCCAAGTTTATTCTTCATGATATTTCCCATTTGTTTTCCTTTGTAGCCCTCAGTCAGAGGAGACATCAGTTACTTGTACTTTAGCATCACTGGCAGGGTATTTTTTTTATTGAAAAGAGATTGACATTTTAAGCCTTACTCTTATCCTTTAGTTAGGTGGTTCACAGCCCTCAGTATGCATTAGAATCACCAGATATCATTCTACTGATGAACAGGCCCCATTGTGTTTCATTACATCTAAATCTCATGGTATGGAATTGGGTATTAGCATTGCTTAAAACCTCTCTAGGCGATTCAGAATTTCAGCCAGGTTGGGAACCACTGTCTGGTTAAAAACTGTTTGGGTTTTGGAGCACTGTGAATACTGAATGATTAACATTCCTTTGGGCAAGGCTCTTCCAGAGCCCCTAAAATTATACACACCAACTAGTACTATACACTAGTACTAGTGTATAGTCCATATCGAAATAAGTTTTGCTGAAAGAGTATAAGATTTAACATGAGAGACTTTCTGATTCCATCCTCAGGAGTTTCTGGAAAGAGAATTAAATTCACAGCTGATTTTTAGGAGGGAGCTTAAAGCATTCCACCAGTTGGCCCTGGCCAAGGACAAGGAAGAATTGGTAGGCATTGGAACAAATCTTAAAGGAGGGAGCAGACATCATGTTCAAAGAGAATTGGTTCATGAATCCTGTTTGGTCAAAGGCATGAGGCAAGAACTAAGAGGAGGTTAGCCTATGGGAAGAGGATAGGGATAAAAGATGTACATTCAGGAATATGGGGTGAAATTGGTTCACTCAAAGACTCCATCTAAGCATGAGGGGAGATGATAGGAATTGGGGTTTAGGAGTAAGGTGAAAGTAGAGATGCACAACAACTGATCTGGGTAGAGGATAGTCCTTCATTTTAGGCCCCAGTGCTTTGGAGGGAATGGAGAAAACCCATATTCCCCAGAGACTAGAACAGAAGGAGGCATGGGAACTTTTCAGCAGTGGGGAGATTTCTACTTTAGAGAGTACTGAACTTCATGTGTTGAGATTAATTGCAACTCCACCAATCCACAGGGGGAAGGTTATTGGCACACCAACCTGTTGACCCCCAGTTGGCTCCAGGTGAGGAATCAGAATAGCCTGTGAGGAGCCGAGGTTCATTATCCAGAGCTGAGATAGCATAAGGCTGAGACAGAGTCTAACTTCGAGGATATTGGCAGCCAAGGACCATAAGGGGCTCGCCACAGTATGCCAGATGGGAACTGCAGCCTTTTCATTTGGATATTATGGGTAAAGTTGACAATGAACGCTAGAAAACTTGAGGACACATAGGAATAGGTTTCTGGGCAATTGGTGATTTAAACTGCCTTGGTATTATGAATGAATGAATAACATTTTAGTGTTTAGGTGGAATAAACAGAATGTCTCTGTGACAGAGAGTGAGTGAGTTCCTTGTCACTGGAGGTATTTTGTTTAAATTTGAAAGTCTGACTACATGCTCCTCTTGAGATGCCATTAAGAAACTGCATGATGGTTTACCACCAAACAAGAGTGAACACTGAGAAAGAAGGATAAGCAAGACTTAAGAATCAGGAGATGAACAGAGGAAAATCCAAGGATAACAGTGGTGTAGCGAGCCTTGTGCACCAGCAGCTCCATGCTGGGGGAGGAAGGAGAACTCTGGAAGATGGTCTGCAGGAAATAAGGGAGTTGGGGCTCATTAGAATGGAATACTGTCAGATTAGCACAATGTTTGAAAGCTTTTTTTTTTTTTTAATGTATGGATCAAAATTTAAATAATCATAATGATTATTATTTTTTTTAAATGTTTATTTACTTTTGAGAGAGAGAGAGAGCACTAATGGGGGAGGGACAGAGAGAGGAGACACAGAATCTGAAGCAGGCTCCAGGTTCTGAGCTGTCAGCACAGAGCCTGATGTGGGGCTTGAACCCATGGGCCACAAGATCATGACTTGAGCCGAAGAAAGACACTTTGCCAACCGAGCCACCCAGGTGCCCAATAATGATTATTTTTTTAACCATAATCCGTGATAAAACTACCTTAAGAAGATAGGGTTGGGAGGAGGTAGAGGGTACCAAACTCATCTATGATAACAGAAAGTCAGGAGTTAATGTTTAAAATAGAGAAATTAAGAGATATGCAATGTCAGCATATTTACAAAAATAAAGGTGACAACTAGAAAAAATCACTAAAAAGAGTAAGATGGTGCCTTTTGGGAGTATGCAGCTATGGGGTAGAAGATAGCATTCTTCATCAAGATTATGTCAGTATTATTTCATTTTTGTTTCAAATGGATGCATGGATTTCTTTGGTAAAAACAAAATTTAATAATAGTAATTTAAAAATACAAAAAACAGAAGAGATGAATATTTAGGAGCAAATTCTGACTGGCACCTACACCAGATGAATTTTTCTTCAAATGCCTATGTCTCTAGGTCCTTTTTCTTAACATAGTATGCTTAGTCCAGCCCAGCATGTGGGCTGGAGAGGTTAGAGGGTATATAGAGGTGGTAACACAGACAGTGTGGGGAACACAGAAATTAGGAAGAGGGCATAATCTAGCTCTAGTTCATCTCAGTGCTCATGTAGAAGTCCAAGACTGGCTGTCCAGGCAGTGTGGACACCAATCCTAACACTCTGCATGTGGTTGCAAGGAGTTATGAAGAAATGACCCACGGGGGTTTGGGTCATTTGGTCATGGCCCAGCTCTAGCTTCATGAAGTTGATTTTAATGGCCTATTGATCAATTAAGAGAGCAGCCTTTGTCCTCAGAGTGGTGCCTTGTGGGTTTGGCATCTCTGCTTCCACAGAGACTTGAATCCAATAACCTTAGCCATGTACAGGTCAGTGGTCACCCCCATGGCATTTCCAGGGACTTAAGCACCTGGGCTTTGGATCAGACAGACCTGCATTCAAGTCCTAGCTCTGTCACTGACTAGCTGTGTGGCCTTGGGCATTTTACCTAATCTCTACAAACCTTAGTTTCCTCATCCATAAAATGACGATGGCAACCATTTCTATCTCACTGAGATATGGGGAATTAAAAATAAGATAATTCTGGGCGCCTGGGTGGCGCAGTCGGTTAAGCGTCCGACTTCAGCCAGGTCACGATCTCGCGGTCCGTGAGTTCAAGCCCCGCGTCGGGCTCCGGGCTGATGGCTCGGAGCCTGGAGCCTGTTTCCGATTCTGTGTCTCCCTCTCTCTCTGCCCCTCCCCCGTTCATGCTCTGTCTCTCTCTGTCCCAAAAATAAATAAAAAACATTGAAAAAAAAATTAAAAAAAAAAAAAGATAATTCATGTCAAGCATTCAGTGTGGTGCTCCATAAATCTTAGCAATAAAGTACTAGCTTTCCAATGATCCCAATCCCTTGTTCTTCCTGGTGTCTGTCCAGTTAAATGGCCCTGACCAGGCAGGGCACTCTTCCAGCTTCCTAGAATGGTGCAGAGCACACAGCCTCCATTCAGGGCATGCTAATTACATGATGACCAGCAAGATGATATGGCCAATAGTCTCTTCTCTGGCAGTGAGGCACTGCAGCAGAAAAATTTATCTCCTTATGTACAAATGTGCTGAGCAACACAGCACTTCCATAAACCATCTCGACCCCTGACACTTGCACAGGGAAAAGGAATGCTGCTTTCTCTGAATTTGTTAGCCATGAACATACTCTGGCTTGATTAGGCTGAAATGCATATCACACGAGAAAGAAAAATCCATGTTGGCTTTGGGAGTGTCAATAATGTTATGCCCCAGGTTCTACACAAAAGGAAAGAGAACAAAGAGAGGAACCAGCTGCTGAGTCGCAGAATACCTGAAACAATCCCCAAGGAAAGAGAAAGGAATTCTCATTACAGTCATTCAGGTCACAGCCTCACCTCTCCAGAATGTCATGAATACATGATTAACTCTGCATACATACCTCAATGATTTGCCTTGAAACCCTGGAGATCCTGACTTTTCACCCGTCTCCGTAACTCTTCCTCATTTCTCCTGTCCAGGTTCTTCAAGCCTCTGCCCTGATCACTATAGGTTTTCCCTAGCTGTTCTGAGCTTCTGTGGACATGCGGTTCTGGAACTGCCCTGCAGCCTTGTTAGTCACAATGCTTCTCCCTTTTCCCTCAGGCAGCCAACTTTGGAGCAGGAGTGCCACCAAAGCTCCTTCTACTTGCCCCAGTGCTTCTCAAAAGCAAACCTTATGGCCTTTCGTTTCTAGTCTCCCACACCCTCAGAACATTCCAGCAGCAGATATATTTGTGTGCATGACATTACTCTTTGAGAGGTTTTATATCATTTTATTCCTTTGGTAAATGAAGGGTCTGCCGCTGGATATGTACAAGTTCTCCAGCTTTCTGGTATCACTCTTTCTTTTCACATTAAACTACAAGTACCCCGACCACTATTCCATTTATTCTGAAAGCCTAGGACATCACACCAATATTCTTCTTCTCAGGAGGGGTTTACGTTTCTGTCCGTGTCCTTGGGAGGCTTTCTCTTCTTCATGTCTTTGAATTTCTTCCCCTGAACTCTCAATTATTAATCTTACATCACTCCTGCGATCGCTGTTCCCTTTTATACCACTTTGTCCCATGTAGGCAACACCTTTCTTCCTTCATTCTCTAAAAAGATCACAAATTCAAGCTATTGTATGTATCAAATTCTACTGAAAGTTGGAAGCAACCTAAGATCTTTATGACAAACACTTAGGAAAGGATTGACTTAACCAAAATTATCTTTTATTCTTCTATTGAGACCCTTTCTCTCCCAAGGCAAGATATTTGAAAATGACAGGCAATTCATGGCCCGAATGCAGTCAGTCCATGGGCATGTTTTGTTTGGCCATGACAGAAATAACATAAAATTTTAATTAGTTTCCAACATTTTAAAAGGAGGAGGTTTTTTTCAGATTTCTGACTTTCCCTGGAAGACTGGGAGACCTGAGGTTGCTGATGTCCCACCTAAGCATGGTGATGACTGGCTGGAGCTGAGTGGTGGCCACACCAGGACTTGCTCCTGTAGAGCCATCACCCCTCACACATCAGCTGACTCAGCTCTGTACCAGCATGGGCTCCAGGAACGCTTATAAATTTTGCTCTCCAGTTTCCTTCTTTCTCTGGCAAACAATCTAGCATTCCTGTCTTCCATCTTGAAGAGCATGTAATTCTTTTTGAGGCAACCCTCAAACTAGCACCAGCCACCCCCTCCTTTTATAACCAAAAAGGCCTATTGAGATCTTCAAGATGTTTTCCTCAATAGAATTTATCCATCTTGACGTGGATTGTGCCATTCTTGTAGAGGGCAGAAGTACTTGGGATCATTTGATGTAGGAATTGCTCCCTCATCATATGGTTGGTAAGTGGCAAAGCCAAGGTTCAAATTCTGTCCTCCTGACTCCCAGTCCAATACTTCCAGTAATGCAGCTTGATGCAGTCCATAACCTGGGAGAGCTTTATATTGAGACACTGATTTAGAGACGAGGTAGAGAAGGAAGTGTCTCTGCCAGCTGATGTTCATGGGCATTTATCAGCCTGTGCATCTTCTCCCTTCAGTAAGGAAGTAGGCAATCCACTGCCCTTCCTTTCTACACAGGTTTGGTTTTCTCTGGTGGCTTTTTAAATCAGAACATTCAAGCGGCCAAAGTACCCCAGGGGCCACCTCACTGAACAACCCAATTCTTTAAATGAGGAAATTGAGGTAACTCGTCCTTTTGAGCTGCTTAAATATCCTTTTTAAGCAAAACATGCTCATTTTGTCTGTACACAAATTGCTGGACAAGGTACAGTGGGTATTTTTTCATAAATCTTTAAGTAGAGAATTTCCAAGGTGGATTTGAATAATGATGGAAAACACAGCAAAACAGCTTAGGTGACAGTAACAATAAGGCACACCAGAAACAATTTTATTGTTTAGTGAACTGTGGAGAGAGCACTTTTGCATCTCTTAAAGTGCTGTCAGGCATTAACTTATTAATCCTCAAAGCAGTCCAAAAATTTTACTCAGAAACATCTACTTTCCTAAAGCGACTGAAAGCCAAGAAAAAGAGAGTATCACTGTGAATATCTAGATTTGAAAAACAGCTAAGGGGATTAGCAAAAGAGAGCACGGATGGGTTTAATCCACAGGGCGATAGAACAAGTGAGTGCAGCAGAGGAAGATACCAAGGATCTAGTCTCAGCCTACACCCACGATGAGGTGGAGTCATTCTGGGCCCCGAGCTCCTGAGGAGAGCAGAGCAGCGCTTCTCACATTAGCTGTGATGGAGGACAGTTGTCAAATACCCCCATTAAGGGTTTCCAGATTTAGCAAATAAAAATGAAGGACACTCAAATAAGCTTGAATTTTAGATAAACCTGAGATAATTTTTAGGAGAAATATGGCTCTAAAAATTCTTGGGACATAGAATGATATTAAAATGTTATTCATTGTAGTCTGCCATGCAAATTTAACTGGGCATCCTGAATTTTATGGGACAAACCCTTCTTCCCCCCAGTCCCTCATGGAACCCCCAGTCCATCATGGAACAATACCTGAAGAAATGAAATGACTGTGCACGGCCAGAAATAGCTTGCACCTGTGTGACTCCCCACTGAGTAGGACAGCTGATCAATATCCTCTTTATTGAGATGTACCCATATGCTTGGGTATCAGAGCAAAGTCAAACTGGTATAAACATTTCTGAGCACTTCCTCTCAATTTCTACACTTACATACCCTGGACCAGGAACAACTACTTTGTCTACTGTCATTTGCAGAACAGGCTTTGTTTGAGTGGCCCTGGGCAGGAAAAGTGGAAGCTCCATCTGCTTCCACTTTACCTCTTGCCAGGTGGGCAAGTCTGCTTAGGGCTTGGGTCTCTCACGGTCTCTGATAGTCTCTAAAATGACAGTAATTATGCCCACTGCCGGCTCTGTGCCACGCACAGACTCAAGTCTTGCATGTACTTGAGATAACAGCAATATCTCTCGTGTACTTGAGATAACAGCAAAGGAAAGATGCCTTCACAGGCTACCAAACGCCAAAGAGAGAGAGAGAGAGATGAAAATTTAAATATTTGATTTTATCAAGAAAATTGTCACACTTAGAAGACAATTCAGAACTTGTTAGACTCTCTTATACCTAGCCTATATTTAGAAATGCTTTCACATCGAAGGCTACATGAGGATGAGGGACTGATAAGTACCTGAATCATGGAGAGCGTAGTGATCCGAAAGATTTTAAACTAGCCCTGATTATGGTTTTTTTGCTTACTTTATATGATTGCTGTAAGATTCAAAAAAAAATTATGTGAAATGTTAAATGACTCATCAGTGTCTATTTCCTGTAAGCAAAATGTTAGTGTACTTAAAATTTGTCTTTTTAAAGAAAAGCTAAACGCCAATTTTTTTTTTTTTTTTTTTTTTTTTTTTTTTTTTTGCCACTTGGCCTGGAAAATTTTGTATATGTGTGTATACATAGACATATACATACACATATAAAGTTTCCAGAGCTGGAGAGACTGGACACATGTGCATTTAGACAACTTTCTTAACCTTAGATCTCACTTCCCTTCTGCCATTCAAAATCTTTTCCCTGGAAAGGATCTATTAAACATTTTTGTTTATTTAATCCAGGTATACTATTAGGTGAATTCGGTGGAAATATTTGGATTTGTTTGTGCTAGGGGTGGGCCAACAAAGACTGATCTTGTTTGTATTGTCTAAAGATGGATAACATAAGAGAGAAATCAAAATTGTAACACAGGGGCAACACAGTGAATCAAACAAGGCAAAGACTACAGAAATAGCAAAGTTAACCAACCCTTAGGAGACACAGCCTGAAGTGTGGGTCAGTTCAAGAGATTCAGGACTTGTGGAAAAGTGTGTATGAAAGGGAACCCTGATCTGTGGCTACATGCACACAATGGGAAGCCAAGTACCACATTTTTAGGGAGCATATTCTGCTGGATGGTAGGTATGAATGATTGAAACTATACTGAGATAACTTCTTGAAATGAATCAAGGTGTTTTTCCTTTACATTCCCTCATACAAAATCTTCCCTTTATTCACCTGAGGCATCCATTACTTTGGGGGGAAATTGATATAATTGTAACAGAAATGCAAAGAGAGTTGGTACTCAGATTTTGAGTTCCAAGAGAGGTTCTCGATGCCTACTTCAGAGGCAATAATTATGAAAGCCAAAGCTTGGTTCTTTATATTTTATTTTATTTTTATTTATTTTTTAAAAAATTTTTTTAATGTTTATTTATTTTTGAGACAGAGAGAGACAGAGCATGAATGGGGGAGGGGCAGAGAGAGAGGGAGACACAGAATCGGAAGCAGGCTCCAGGCTCTGAGCCATCAGCCCAGAGCCTGACGCGGGGCTCGAACTCACGAACCATGAGATCGTGACCTGAGCTGAAGTCGGACGCTCAACCAACTGAGCCACCCAGGCGCCCCAAGTTCTTTATATTTTAAAGGGAAAGATAAGTTTTTGTGAATCAAAAGGCAAAGCTCTAATGGAACTGGGCACAAAATATATCCACCAACAAAAGACTGAAAAGAGAATAAAGGTGGCATCAGTTTCCTATCACAAGAAAGACTGGGTTATTGAGGGCCTCTTTCCTGCTAAAAGCATATAAAAATGTTATATAAATTTATAACATTTTTAATATCTACCTGAACTTGATAAAAAGAAAGTGTACTTTCCAACATTCAGAAACAAAGACAAAACTTAAAATAAGATGGATATCTAAAACAAAATGTATCAGACAATTAAGAAGAGAATTTTATTCAGGCTATTGTGATAGGAATAAGGTTCATTTATGGGAAGCATCTTGGGGGCAAAAAAAAAGGAAGGGAAAGGAAAGGAAAGACATCAGGGATTTATAGAGCTCATAAACAAAGAGTTATTCCTGTCTTATGGGAGTCATGAGAAGGTGGAATCTGCTCTAATCTGAATCATTGATGAAAGGTGGAGGTGGGTTATATCTTGAAATATGCCAGAACCTGCTGCCAGTCTTTTGTGGTTAGCTGGTTAGGGTTGACTTTTCTCAGAACATAAAAGTATTGGGAGGATTTCTTAACTGTAATTATTTTCTGGAAGCTCAGAGCTCGACAAATTTCAACCTCGTCAGCACTCCCTTTCCAAACAATTCAGAAGTAATCAGAAACCTTCTGATTGCGGGAAGTAGGGTCTAACAAATAATCTCTGGCTGTTGGCATTGTGCCTGCAAATCAGTTGAATTAGCTGTTTAGAGGTTGTGGCAAAGGTCAGTTGTTTTAGAGTCCTGCTGATCAGGCATCTTAAAAGAAGGATGTCCACAATGGAAAGGAGAAATATTATCATAAAAGGTTGTTTCAAAGTAAGAGCTAGGAGTTTAACCCTGAGGGTAACTGGTACAGCGGATTCCAAGAAGTCAGTGGAGAAAAATCTTTCATTTATGCGATATATATCACAGAGTTTCTTGACTCTCTTGAGCTAAAAGTCCATGTTCTCACTGACCATGTCCACAATGTTGGCTACCTCTTACATGAGGGCTTGCAAGCCCCAAGCATTTTGCTGGACTTCCTTTGTGGCTAAGCCAGTTGCTTGCTCAAAGGGACATCCAGCCCATGTAAGGCCTGCTGTGAGAGTGAGGTTTATAATCCATTCTCAGGCATCAGTTCATAGGGACTCTTCAGATCCTGCGGAAAAGGGCAAGCTTCAAGACAATCTAGAGTCTCAAGAAGGATCTGAGTCATGTTTTAGTCTTTGTCCTCCATGACATAGGGTCAAGCAAGAGGAAAAGAAATTAGACATGTTATCTTGGAGGACTGTGATCAGCTATTGAAGGAAATGGGAAGAATTGAAAATTTGGTAAGGATTAACAATTTGAGCAATGTGCATGTAGTCTAATTTACACATAGGTGCCAAAATTTGTTTTCCCATGGTGGGGAAAGTGGCATAAATTTTTATTGGACAAGATGACAGAATGTACACATCCATCCATTAGTTACCATAATTTCAAAAAGGTTGCAAAAAATACTCAGAGTGAACAGTTAGAATTTGGCAACTTGAAAGATTGTGCTATAAATAATGCTGTTAATGAAAACTTTCTGTTGAAATACAAAATTTCTCTTCATAGCTTCCCCTCCTTTGATCAAAAATAATGTCAAAGAAAGATTATTCTTGGTCACAAAATGAGACTAGCTTCATTTTGTTTGGCTTCACTATTTACATAGATGCAGCATATAGACCGTCTTAAGCTGGTTTTGCTGGAAATGTTCATAAAGGAATTTCGAACTGGAATTTTAAATGCCTTTTGAGATTATGAAGTCAAGTCATGAACTTAATCATCAGATTTCACCATTGGTACCTATAAATTGGGGTATATACCTCTCTTCTTCAAGTCCCCCACATGTCCTAAGATTCCTGAGCTTTTGAGGAAATGGCCTTCCTTATTCATCCATAACTCAGGAAATTTTGTGAGTCAGGTACCAGTCTAGTTTTTCCAAGGGGGGCTTTATAAGTACTGACTCCATAGTGTCAACTTCAGTTCCTAAGTAACTGGTCATATCTAATTAAATGAGCATGGTTCTTAACTATGATATTTCAAGCAAGTCGTTGGTGGCAAAACCAATATTTCCAATACCTGCTGACAAGGAGAGCAGACTTCTGCAGAACTTATGCAAATAAGTATATTGGCCATGAAAAAAAAAATACTGAATGAAAACTTCCAAATCCTGGAGGTATCAATGAGGGAGAAAAAAATAACATTTACAAGTATTTCTTTCAGTTTATAGAAGTTTAGTCTACTGAATTGTTATAAATTATACATAAAGAGAAAAGATTAAAGGATTATTTATATATCCAGAAAATAAAACATGAAAACATCAACAGTATTCCGAACAAAACCCATAGTCATCCTTCATCACTTCACTGACATGAATTGATTCTTGTTATGCTTATTCTTGGGTTAGCAGTCTTGTGAGCCCACTTGCTTCTTGACTAAAGTTCTGGAAATCCTGACTCAGTCCACTGGTATGGTCCCAAAGTTGTTTAAGGTGATAGGATATCACCAGAATCCTGGACTCAGAAGTATCTTCTGGCATAGTCGTTTTCCATTTAGCTCTAAGCAAGTCTTTCTTTGTTGAAGACCAAGCCCTCTGGCCTGTAGCTGATTGCAAGTGCTTTCAGGGAAGCATCAGAATAAAACAAAAGACTGCCCATAGATGACAAAAGATGTAAAACAGCTGTGCTTATTACTAACAATTTTCAAAAGTAAAAGATCTGATGAGTGTTCATTTCAAGAATAATGCATCTGGCAAGGAAAATTGGTTGTTTCTGTGGCATGCAAAATAAGATAATAAAATCAATAAAAAGTTTGGACAAAATATATCAACGCATAATGATTAACCTTATTTCTACAGAAGAGTGACTATTGCATCTAATTTATTAAAATGGATGAATATAATCTTTCATAGAGAAAAACAGGTTCAGAGATAACATATAATAATCCTGAGAAATAATACACAAGGAATATATCAAGTGAATATACCAAGGATGTCAAGTGAAGAGATTCTCTAAGTCTAGACTGAATCCTAAACATCTGTATATTAAATAAGTTTGTGAACTCCAGTTGAAAACCACTAGCCTGGAAGATGCTATATTCAAATTAATGAAATAAATTGAAATCAAGTTAACATCTTAAAAGACAACTAAAATAATGACTCATTACATTGTTGTTGTCTGTTATTAGAGAACACAGCACTAAGGCTCTGATGAAGGGAAACATCATGCACAGTGATGGCACATCACTGATGGACAAATATCTAGGAAATTACCACGCAGCATACAATTTCTGAAATATTCATACTAACAACATTTTTTCCCATATAAATTTGACCTTGGGAGGGCTAAACATCTCTCCTGATTTGGCAACTTTTCCCATGAAACTCATCAATAATAACTTACCAAATAAGCCTAATTATTTCTAACATCTCTCTCTCTATAAGGTGGAAGCACAAATCCTTTGTGATTCTGGAAGCTTCTGGAAACTATCAGAGACAGTTTTAGGTCCAAAAGACATTAGTTAGAATCAATTTTGTAAAGGTAAAATATCAAGATCGTCAGCTTATTTGAGCTTGATGAAGATAGGATCATGGGTCTTCCCATAATAAAATTTAAAAAATTAAAGTAAAAAAAAAAGAACCCTGTATGATTGAGAAACAATACTTAGCTACCTATTAAATTAAGTGGCAATCAAATATTTTAAAAGTAAACCCAGTAGGTAATATGATTATAAAGAATTTTAGTTTTTTCACCATGGAAAATTTTTGCTTTCTTAAATAATCAAGAACATAAAAAAATCAATACAGACCATAGAAGTGATCCTAGTCAGACACAGAATCTTTGCTTTTTAGGCAGATTTTATAGAAAATAAGAAAATAATCTTTTATAACCTTTCAGTAAGAATAGACCAACACTCCAGGGAAAAGGTCACTTCAAGAGAAAGAAAACCAAACTCTATTAGTGCATCAGTGTAATACTTGCTATTATCGTTTTTTTGAAAATATTAAAAATAAACTGGGGCGCCTGGGTGGCTTAGTCAGTTAAGCATCTGACTTCGGCTCAGGTCATGATCTCATGGTTTGTGAGTTTGAGCCCCGCGTCGGGCTCTGTGCTGACAGCTCAGAGCCTGGAGCCTGCTTAGAATTTTGTGTCTCCCTCTCTCTCTGACCCTCCCCCACTTGTGCTCTGTCTCCCTCTCTCTCTGTCAAAAATAAATAAAATGTAAAAAAATAATAAAAATTATTACAAATAACCTTATCAAATTTTAGCTTTGACCATAACAAAGTTCTCTTTCCATGAACCTCCTACTGCTTTCTATGCACATCCCTTGTAGAACAACTTCTCAGGATGGCAAAAATAAACACTTTTGTTAACGAATTCAAGTATATATGTCCTCTCTGAACCATATAAAAACAAGAATCAGAAAGTATAAGCTCAAAAGTATGCTTAGGAATTAATATATATTTAAGTAAATATTCCATCTTGTTTAGAAATGATCTAACTATGTAAAGAATATTGATAAATTAATTCAATTTAGTTTCAGTCTAAGACTTTAAGTTACCTAAAGATTTTGGAACTTATCTTCAAGCTACAGGCTATAAAACATAATTAATGTTGAAAGAAAATTTATCACCACAACTGTATGGTCAAATAATCTTCAACAAAGCAGGAAAGAATATGCAATGGAAAAAAGACAGTTTCTTCAACAAATGGTGTTAGGAAAACTGGACAGCAACATGCAAAAGAATGAAACTGGACCACCTGCTTTCACCATACCAAAATAAATTCAAATGGATGAAAGATCTAAATGTGAGACAGGAAACCACAGAACAGAGGCAGCAAATTCTTTGACCAGCCGGAACAACCTTTTACTAGACATATTGCCAAAGGCAAGGGAAACAAAAGCAAATGTGAAGGGACTTCATCAAGATAAAATCTTCCACATAGGGAAGGAAGCAATCAACAAAACTAAAAGGTAGCCTACAGAATATTTGCAAACAACATATCTAATAAAGGGTTAGTATCCAAAATCTGTAAAGAACTTATCAAACTCAAAACCCAAAAAACAAATAACACAGTAAAGAAATGAGCAGAAGACCTGAACAGACATGTTTCTAAACAAGACATCCAGATGGGTAGATAACAAACAGATGAAAAAATGGTCCACAACACTCATCATCAGGGAAAAACATATCAAAACCATGATGAGATACCACCTCACACCTGTCATAATGGCTAAAATTAACAACACAAGAAACAAAAGATGCTGGTGAGGATGTGGAGAACACATCTTGCACAAGAGTGGGAACACTCTTGCACTGTTGGTGGGAATGCAAACTGCTGTAGCCACTCTGGAGAACTGTATGTATGGAGGTTCCTCAAGACACTAAAAGAAAAATCCCTATGATCCAGCAATTGCACTATTAGGTATTTGCCCAAAGGATACAAAAATACAGATTGGGGGGGGTAAAATGCACCCCAATGTTTATACCAGTATTATCAACAGTAGCCAAACTATGGCTATTATGTCCACTGACTGGTGAATGGATAAAGAAGATGTGGCATACACATACAATGGAATATTATTCAGCCATCAAAAAGAATGAAATCTTGCTATTTGCAATGACACGGATGGAGCTAGAATGTATTATGCTAAGCAAAATAAGTCAATCAGAGAAGACAAATACCTTATGATTTCACTCATATGTGGAATTGAAGAAACAAAAGAGATGAACATATGGGAAGTGGGAGAAAAAGAGAAGAGAGGGAAACAAATCATAAGAGACTTTCAATAATGGAGAACAAACTATGGGTTGACAGAGGGAGGTGTGTGGGAGATGGGCTAGATGGGTGTTATGTGTTAAGGAGGGCACTTGTGAAGAGCACTAGGTATTGTACATAAGTGATGAATCACTGAATTCTACACCTGAAACCAATATTGCAGTGTATGTTAACTAACTGAAATTTAAATTAAAAAAATTACAAAAGGAAATAAAATTTGTCAGAATAATGATTCCATTTGATTAAGCACAAATACACATGTTGCATCATCTTAAGCACTAAAAAGAAGTTATGTTACCTTATCTGACCAGTAAACTTGTAAAAGTTTAGGGAAAACATACCCAAGTAGAACAAAATATAGATGTATAATATATACTGATAAATCAGTAGTTTTTTTATTAAGCCAAATCATTAAAGTAGTTTATTAGGAAATATTTTCCAAAGTTATGTAATCTTGATTTCTTAAAACATTTGCGTTGATTTCTATAAGAATTTTTTAGCACATTAAAAGTGTTGGAAGTTCGATTTTCTTAACTTATGGTAATTTTGGGCATATTCAATTTATACAATTTATTTGTCTTTAAGTCTATCAGAATAAAACTCTGTTAAGAGATTTAATTCATTTATTAATACCATCCAGTGATAGAAAAATATTACACAATCACACAATGAAAGGTAAAGACATGACTGAATTTCATATATAGACACACAGACATACACAGGTGAAGTGCATATGCTTTCATTACAAAATTTCAGTCCTGGATCAAGAACAAACATAGACAAAGTTCATGATTTTATATAAACAAACTCTTCTTTTCCTAGTGGATATGAGTTTTTAATTGACTGGAGGTCAAAATAGACAAATGGACAAGCAAACAAAAGAGATTAACAAATTAGATTTTTTATTGTCTTTCACATAAAAGAAACAAGATCTCTATGAACCATCAATCCATTTACAGAAATCACCAAGTGGTCCGACCATGAAATCAAGTGAGTACTCTAAATAAAAATCAAATCCTTACTATGATATCAGAGATACCAGGAGAGCCCAGACCACCAGTCAGGAACAGAATGCCAAGGTCTCCGAGAAGACCCACTTACAGGGATGGAGTAAGCAGGGATCTAAAGGTGAGGATCAATCTCATCTGAGTCACAGTACCAAACTCTCAAAGATAAAATGCACCTGGCAGTTAAGGAGATGATCTTAATCAGGCTATTGTAATTGTTGGAATGTTCACTAATGAGAATCACCTCAAAGAAAATAAAGAGGGCTTGGGAAGATACAGATTAACAAAGGAGTCATCCAGGGTCTTATGAGAATGATAAGAAAGGATGAAGATGGGGCTTATCTGAGTCACTGAGAAACGGTCTCCACCTTTTAGACTAGGTCTAATCTTGAAATGAGGGAGAGCTGGGCATCCTCTGTGGATTAGCCATTTCTCAGGAAACAAATGAGAGGGGATTTCTTTACCAATTACCTATTTTTCACAAGCACAAGGCTCTGGTGAAGTTCAATATTGTCAAAAGTAAGCTTGTGAGCTGTAACTCCAAGTTGGATCTTGATTTAAGTTGCAATTTCTTGGGAATAGGTTTTTAATGCTCATTATAAACAAACTGGCAGAAGACGGGGAGCTGCAACTGAGATCAAGATAGCACCATAGGTGACTTATTTCTCAGTGAAATGAGAATTAAAATATCTTCTTGCACCAATCCAAGGAAGCTGATCTGTTTGGAGCTGTGAGAGGAAAATGTCTCCTATTTGTAATCAAAAAGATAACAAGCGTTGGAACAAAGGGATCCTTGTATACTATTAGTAAGACTGTCAATTGGTACAACCACTATGGAAAACAGCATGGAAGTTTCTAAAGAAATTAAAAATAGAACTAACATATGACCTAGGGTTCCCACTCTGGGACTATATCCAAAGGAAATGAAAACACTAATTCAAAAAGATATTTGCACCCCCATATTCAAAGCAGCGTTATTAACAATAGCCAAGACATGGAAAAAGTGTGTCCAGTAGTTGATGAATGAATAAAGTAATGAAATATTACTCAGGAATATTAAAAATGAGGAAACCCTACCATTTGAGACAACATGGATGAAGCTTGAAAGCATTATGCTGAAGGAAATAAGCTAGACAGAGAAAGACAAATACGGTATGATGTATGATCTCACTCATGTGAAATCTAAAGAAACAAACACAAAAACAAATCCACCAAACTCATAAAAGAAGAGACGAGTTTGTGGTTACTAGAGGTACGGGTTATGGAGAGGGGAGACTGGAGGGAGGTGGTCCAAAGGTATAAACTTGTAGTTACAAGATAACTAAGCAGTAGAGATGTGACTATAGCTAACACTGCTGCATGATATACAGGAAAGTTGTTACGAGAGTAGATCCTAATAGTTCTCATCACAGGAAGAAATTTTTCTTTTCTTTTTCTTGTGTCAGTATGAGATGATGGCTGTTAATTAAACCTATTGAGGTAATCACTTCACAATATGTGTAAATCAAAACATCATGCTGTACACCTTAAATTTATACAGTGATTCATGTCAACTATTTCTCAGCAAAGCTAGAAAAAAAAGATTTTATCAAATGCCGGGAGTAGGGAGGAAGAATCCCAGAAGAAAAGGAGTGAGAATGAGGCAAAGAAACTATGAGATAGTGAATGAGAACTTTTGAAATTGATAAAAAATCAAATCATAGATTAAGAAGCACTAAGAAACCCAATCAAGTTAAATATATTGTAGATTAAACATATATACATTAAAGTAAAGCTGAAAACCAAAGGGAAACCCCTCAAAATAAAGGAAAAAGGAAGTATCACATTCAAAGGAGCTACAAAAAGACTAGCATTTGACTTCTCAGTGGAGACAACGGAAGCTAGAAAGACATGGAACTTTGCAGACACCAGGAAAACACTACCTTAACCAAGTGATCCAAGTTAATGTCAGCAGTGGTGGGTCTTAATCCCTATGTCCCCCTCCTCCACACCCCCTAGTAACCACTATTCTATTGTTTATCTCTGTAACTCTGCATATTTTGGATGCCTCATAGAAGAGGAATCAGGCAGTATTTGTCCTTCTATGACTGACTTATTGCACTTTTCATAACTGTCTTCCACTTTGTTACTATCCACTTTGTTACCATAGCAGCTTTATTCATAATACCTGGAAACAAAAACTGGAAACAAAGCAAAGGTCCACTTACAATAGAGCAAACAAATACACTGGGATAAATTATTTCTTTGAATATTACACCCAATGAAAATAAATGAACTACAGCTACACGCAACAACAACATGAATAGCTCTTTTATTTGACTCAGTCAGAGAAGTCAGGCACAAATAAATACATGCTACATGATTCTGTTTACGGAAAGTTAAAACAAGATTGGTATATAGAATTAAAAGTATGCATAATGTCTCTGTGGGTCTGAGAACTTGGGCAGGGAAGTGGTGTGAGGCAGAAATTAAGGGCTGGGGTAAAGTTATAGAATTCTTGGTTATTCCTCTTTCTTTTGAGTGCCAATGAGTCATTGCTTCTTTCTCAAATGAAAGTAAAATTCTTTAGTTCAATCACAGGCATGCTTTAAGATGAAAATAAAATTAGCAAATAAGATTATTGAACAAGTAACTAGTCTTTAGGGAAATCGAGTTTCAATCATATAGGATTTACCCTTGGACTCAGAGGTTAGACCTTATTCATAAGAGTCTACTCTACACAAGAATAATAAAAGATAGTTGGATTCAAGGAGAACACTGTGGATATTCTGTTGTAGTTCTCTGGTAGCTGAGTATTATGAACAAAGCACAGGTGGGTAAGAAACTCTAATTTAAGGATACGGCATGGGCAGGGGGCGGATTTAAAGCTGTTTATTGTAATCCTAAGAAAAGAAGTCACATTATTTCAAATCCTTCTCCAAAAGCATCCACACCAGCACACATAACACATGCAAGGGTGGAATTTCCCTTCATGAATCCCAACAGGCATCTCCACCACGGCCTTCATGCTATTAGTTGAGACTTAATAATGAGGGAAATGAATCTTGTTTCTGGTATTAAACAGATGGCATTAAGAAAATATTCCAGGACCCTGTAGAGTGCCAACTACTAGTTCTGCAAAATTTATAAAATTGGCTCATACAAATGAAGGAGTTGGGATCGCTAAATAAAAGTGCTAGAAATATGAATGTCCTTTTTGGCTGTGCTCTGGAGATTAGATGTACATTCCAAGTGGTCTATGCAGAGCAGCTGGTCTAGGACAGAATGCAAAACCTGGCCTGGGACCCAGAATCTAACAAATGAGGGCCTAGACTTGGTTTGAGATTGTATTTGTCTCAGTGTACCAGGAACCAACAACAAGCCGAGTGATGGATAAAGATCAAATGTGAATTCAAGTGAGTGGACATGGCTTCCCATTGCTGCTCTAGTTTTCATGCAACTTCAGTGATCAATGCAGCCAATGCAGAACATGAAATCTGCTGGACGAGATTTGCTCAGAGACCTGGCTCTCTCCCTTTGGGCTCAGGGAGAATCACCTCAGCACCTGAGCCTGCCCAACAACGCATGAGGACACTTTTCTTCTGCTTAGAGTGAGGAAGGGCTGTACCAGCATTCAGTATACCCACTAACACATTAGGAAATTCTTGCCCTGCTACATATTTGCTATTGCATCACTGGGATTACTTACAGCAAGACTGGCCATAGGCTCCCAGAGGCAACAAAAGAGGGATTTGTCTAAAGGACAACAGTAAGAACCTATCAGCATATGGTATTATTTCTATAACAAATTGCTTTTAGGTAGAAAGTATACTTGTTTAAGTGACATGTGATGGGATTGCTACTTTTACCTTTAAGGAACCCATTAGGAAGAAACCTCAACACTTGTAACAAAAAAAGTTATAAATATTAAGAATAGGACCAAAGCCATAACTTTTAGGTAGGAATTATAAGAAGCTGTCAACCTTATTAGAAATTCTGTTAAGAATATTAAACAGATGGACAGACAGAAAGACAGACACTAATAGTCACCATAAAATAGTTACTGTAAAGAAAGTTTACAGATAATGACTGAATGGTTCCTGTCATCATAGAAGGTCCAATTAGAACAAGATTATTGACATTTGGGACTGGATAATTCTTTGTTGCGGAGGGCTTTCCTGTACATTGTAGGATGCTGGCTGTGGTCTTTATGCATGAGATGCCAATAGTAACATTACTTCAACATGACCATCAAAATGGTCTCCAAATGTTGCCTGAGAACATTCAGATGGAGAGCTCATGGAAACCAACCATCTAGTGAGTAGGTGGATGGAGTTGACAAAATGGAGGCATGGAAGAGGAAGAAAGGAGAGGCTGCAACAAATCCCAGAGATAGTAAAACCCAGGCAAAATCACTCCCAGTTGGGAACCCCTGAACTGGAGGAAAGATCCAAGAGAATCAAGGAAGAATCTGAGAAAAATGATTAAATCTTAAAAGGAGAGTGCAAAATAAACATTCCTGACAATGGGGTACTTAACCTCCAACAAACCACAGCTCCACTTAGAGGAATAAGAATTAAAGTCCCTTTTAGCTCTAACTAGGTTAAGGAGTAGTATTGCTAATAAGAGGCTTATCTATAAAAGACCAGCAGAGCTAAAACTGTATTTTTAAGAGTTAAATAATATTACAAATCAAAGAAAGAGAAAATCAGAAGAAAGCAATAAAGCCTCATTAAAGTTAATTATGATAAAGGTTTCCTTTCTTGAAGTGACCTTTTAGATGACAGGCCAATTTGAGTTATCTGATTATCATATTTACTATGGAATTTTCAAAGGAAGGAAACTGACTTTACAGATTTTGTGGTTTACATTAAAAAAAAAGCATCTAACACACCAATGGTAATCTGCCAAGCTCTTATACTTCTGTGCTATTATCTGTGAGTGCTTCTTAAGGAATTTGTTTCCACTAGAAGTTATATCAATTCAACACAGTTTAACCAGCTGATTTCAGGCCTGGGGTGGGGGTGGAGATAAAGAGATTTCTCACAACAGTCTCCTTGCCCTCAATGAACTTACTATCTAGTGATAGAGGTAGAAATACTCTGAAATAAATCATATTAATTTCTTTCCCAAGGAAATTAATAAGTTACAAGCAAAGAATAAAACTCCAAGGAAGGAGGCATTTAATTTCAACACACTAAAGTTAGGGGAGGGAACACAGGGAGGAAGAGGGTTGGGTGCTACTTTATGTAGATTTGGAACTGAGCCTGAGAACTGGCAAGAGTTCAACAGGTACTGATATTAAAGGTGGAAAGAACAGAAATGGTGAAAGCTGAGAGGTCAGGAGGCATAAGCTCTATTTTTGGAGTGCTGAGTTAATCTATTATGACTAGGGTGTGGGATGTGTGGTAACATGGGTGATGTTGTTAGAAACCAGATTAGGGTCAGCTGTGGAGAGCTTTGAATGCCAGAGTAAAGTATATGTGATGATGATTTAGGACTTCTGTCTTATTACATTGGATATTTTGGTTTTGAATTACAGACTGCTCTTGCTGCTATGTCTCTATAGACATATTGATTGTAAATGAAGACTACATTATTACTAAGTTAATGTTAATAATCTTTTCAAAGGCATAAATACATCTGAGATGATTGACTGCTAGCAGTTCCAGAATTTATATCATAACAAAATGACTTTTCTATCTTGGTCTTGATGTTGAATTTGTATAGCAGACACACTACTTTTCCTAGAATTTTAATTCTAGAATGGCTTTGAGAAAGATGGCAGAGATTATAGAGTGATCAAAGTTTTTCAAAAATCTTATCTGGATATTACCATTGTACTTGATTAATTAAGCAGTTGCTAGGTTAAGGTTAAAGAAAAATGTCTTTGTTTAGGCTCTATATCCAGGGCAAAGCAATGCATAGGGTAGCAAAACCCAAAACATTTATTTTATATCCACAGAGAATAGTAGAAAAGAGCTCTTTGAATGTTATTGATGACTTTCTGGAAATGTCCATTGGATAATAGTAACAGAAAAAGCAAATACTTTATGTTATTGGATACTATGCACCCTTCAAATAAGTAAACATCTTTATGTTAGCCATTAAACATTTTACCTTCTTCAGCAAATTTTGTCCTGTGGCATTAGGAATCAAGGTTATAACATAATGTCAAAGTTATGTCAAAAAGAAACAGTTTTATCAGAACTTTTCCACTGAGGAGTTCACCTCTGGAAGCCCTTTGGTGAAGAGAGTTTGACCTATTCCAAAATAGACTGAATAATCACTCCTCTAAGAAAACAAAAATGCCTTTGTGAAAGGTGCCATAAAAATATAGTTATGTAGATTTCATTATCATTGCCCTTGCTCTATTAATAGCGTATTTCTGAGACACTTCATGTATATACAAAATTTAGAATAGAGGTTAAAGTCTACTTGAATTATTGAACAGAAAACATGCCATCAAAGTCACAGGGTTTCAGTGTCTTGACCAAGTTACTTAGTGATTGTTATTTAAATGATGAAATCTTTCCTGTATTTGTGGATTTTCACCCAAAATTTTCTGTACCTTCTGCTGAAACATGATTGAATTAGTATCCTTTGTTGAATGATATTGTGTGTCCCATATACAGCACTATTTTCATCTGATTATGTACATATATTTTTTTTAACATCTATTTATTTCTTTTCAGGGAGAGAGTACAAACAGGGGAGGGGCAGAGAGAGAGAGAGGGAAAGTGAGAATCCCTAGCAGGCTCCACACTGTTGGCCTTGCTCACAGAAGCCAGTGACATTCTGTTAGGATTTACTTTATGTTTAAATAGGTGAGAACTATGCCGAAAATAAGTGAAGTAAATCCCAGTTTGTCTTCACTATACAGAACATTCTCCTTAGGCCTGCCTATCTTTGTTCAGAAAATAGTTTTACCTTTATTACGAAGATACTTCTTTATTTTTTAATATTTATTTTATTTTTTAAAGTTTATTTATTTTGTGAGAGACAGAGACAGCATGAGTTGGGGAGGGGCAGCAAGAGAGGGAGACAGAGAATCCCAAGCAGGAAAGCAGGGCTCAAACTCAAGAAACCACGAGATCATGACCTGATCCTAAACCAAGAGTCGGTTGATCAACCGATCAACCAACTGAGCCACTTAGGCGCCCCTATGAAGATATTTCTTAGTTACAATTCCTTCTCCCTGGCCCACTCTTATTTACCATGGTGTAGATAATTGGTTACTAATCTGTGAGATACAAAATGTCCACCTCCAGAAACACTTTGGAAGTCCAGTAAGCTCTGGAAGCTAATGGAATCTGGCTTGAATTCTGGCTCTGCTGTTTACTAACTCTGTGTCCTAAGGAAAGTTACTTAATTTTCCCGAGCTTTTGTTTTTTGGTTTATGCAATGACTATACTCAGAGTACCTATCCCACAGTGTTGTTTGTAAGGTTTAGAGGGAAGGTACACATGGATCTGATCCATGGTTGGGGCTCAGGTAACAACAGCTATTGCTGTTGTCAGTATGTGGCTAGAATTGAGCTGTTAACAAGTCAGCAGTGACAGACCAGAAACTGGTGTTCTTGTGCAAGTGACAGCTGAGCAAGAGAGAACAATGGAGTGGGGGGCTCTCAGAAGCCATCTCTCTACAGATGGATGGAGTTGTCTACATGGAGGCAGAGAAGAGGCAGAAAGGAGAGGTTAAAGCCGAAGCCCTGAGGTGACAGGGGTGGAAATGTCAGAGAAGGGGGGGAAATCAAATCAACATCAAGAAATGGAGTTGAATATGGCACCAGGCATGGTAAGATAATAAAATGAAAATTCTTTGTTAGCAGAATCAGAAACTAGGGAATATAGCAAAGCAGGGAAGTCAGCAGTAACACTGATCACTCACACGAGGACTTTACAGGTTCATAGCACATTCACAACCGTGAATTTGGGGTGAGGTAGACCCATCATCAAGACCATACTATGCCCACAGTCTCACTGTTTAGAAAATGGAAAAACCAGAAAACCCCACTGATCTATAAATTTGTAACCTTCATGTTTTAGAAATCACCTCACTATACTTCTAACCATATATTAGAAAAAGAAAGCATATAGTTGCCCAGATTTCCAACCTGTGGGAAAAAGACCCACAACAAATAGCTGTCACGTGTTCTCCTAGAGAGCCTAGAAGTAATAAGCACTGTTGCACCGTCAGCATGGTCACTTACCAATGCCTGAGCAATCATAAACCCTAATGCTGGCTGGCTAGCTGCTGGACTTGGGCCACCAGGCAGTGCCAGAGAGGTTAATATAGTGTGCTGAGATGTACTTCCCCCAAGGCTACAAATGCAGACTCTTCAGTGGTTGCTAAAGGGGAGAAATAGCCTCTTCGCTGCCAAATAGGCTTCATCTGGGAAAATTGAGCTCTCGGTCATCTAGGCATTTTAATGGACTCTATGAATCACCAATCAGCCAAGGAAGAATGTGAACAAACCCAGGGTCCTAAGCCTGCTGATTGGCTCTTTCAACAAAGACAAATGGAGAGCCCGTCACTCTCAATGAAGCAAGCCACAAAAGAGATCCTTCCTGCTAACTCTGGCCTCTCCTGTTTCTGTCCCCAGAGGACCATGGTGATAAAAGCTGCCATAAACCACAATTCCTTGCAGACAGCAGAAGAGAGTACAGGAAACAAGGATGGATTGAATCACCCAGCGTCCTTCAAAAACTGTCAGCCTGGGCTCACAGCAGATAAGAGTATTTAGATGACTGGGGTCCTCATTTTTTCAGAACCTACAACAAAATGATTGAGACATGACACACATTAGAAATAAGGGATCTTATTCTTGGAAGGAAATTCAAGTCTATTACTCCACCCAATCCCAAGCCATTTTATAAATGAGAAATCTGAGGCTGAGAGAGGCAAAGGAAAATGTCGAAGATCAGGCTGTTTATTAAAGGCAGGACTGGAACTAGAACTAGAAACTAGGACAGGAACACAGTCACTAGGCAGTGACCATGTACTCACAGTCTGATGCTGAGTAGATCCTGTTGCTGTACCAGACACAAGGCAGAAAGCATAACCACTTACAAGCAACATGTGAGCAGTCAGAACGAAGAGCCTTCACAGACACATACTCACCTTAGAACAGGGGGCTTGTGTAACAAAATTACTTTCAACCAAACTGTAAGATTGTGAGAAGCCCCAGGGATGAAAACGCTGTCATTTGGTTGCTTAACTGAGACTTAGCTGGAAAGTTAGAGAAGATCCAATTCTGATCCAGTACATATTGAGAGGACCTTTGCTAACATCCAAGATGAAATAATAGAAACCAGTTTATTATTTTTCCTAGAAAAAAAAAAAAGAAAGAAAGGGGCACCTGGGTGGCTCAGTGGGGTAAGCGACCAACTGTTGATTTTGACTCAGGTCGTGATTTCACAGTTTATGGATTTGAGCCATGTATGGGGCTCTGCACTGACAGTAGGGAGCCTGCTTGGGATTCTCTCTCTCTCCCTCTCTCTCTGCCCCTCCCTGTCTCTTAAAATAAATAAATAAATAAATAAATAAATAAATAAATAAATAAATAAATTTTTTAAAGGTTTTTTTAAAGGAAAAAAGGGGGAAAAAGGAAAAAATATGTACAAGAAGTGAAGCAATGGTTTTCAAGTAATTAGACATCAGGCAACCAAGGACAGTGATTCCTGAGAATGGGAAAAAACAAATTAGATGAGCCCTGTGATGGCCCCATCTTACAACCCAGAAAGAGTTTCCAGACTGTAGCACTGGTGGGTGAATCCAGGTAGAGTCTCATGAACTTTCTGGGCTGGGATTCTAGGAAGGCTAAGGTTGCTAGGGTGCAAAAAGCAGAGTACTAGAGAACAGAGAACTTCAGAGAAAGAACTTAGAGGTTTTCAGATCTTCAGAGTCTTCAGGTGAGTAAAAGTGTAGGGTCAACAGACAAATAATGGTATTTCCATGACAGCTCCCCCTGTTTGAAAGCAATACTATCCATTTTTTAAACACAGATTTCCCATTTTAACACAATCATCTACTGACCTTTGTGGCATTCTCTTAAACTCTCAAAAACTTTGTCACCAGGACTTTTGGATTCAACATCGTCTTTAAAGCCATGATTAACTTTGAATATCAGCACTATTTCTATTTATTTTAACCATGGGAAGTCACTTAACTGCTGCCTCAGTTCCCTTTCTGATAAATGAGGACAACAAAATTTTGGAATTTTTGTAGGATTTCAATGACATAATCCACCTAGCACAATGGCAAGTACATGATCGATGTTCAACAAATGGCAGTGGTGCGGGAGGTTTCAAAGAGTGGATTCTGGAGTCAGGAGACTTGATTTTGGAAAGAACTTACAGTTTTAACATATAATCACGTTTGGGTAAGATACTCAACCTCCTAAACCTCAGTCTCTCGATTATAAAACAGAAATGATAATAATAGTCACTACTTCATAAGATTGATTCGAGAATTGAATGAGAAAATACAAAGTGCCTCCTGATGTACCTGGCACCTGGTAGATGCTTACTGCAAACTGTATCATCATTCTTTTTCTCACCCTCTTCCTTCCTCCACCCAATCCCCTGCCATGCCCACCACTCATACATCCTTTGTTCCATCGACTTCTCTGGCCTTGGATGACCCTATTACTCCAGTGATCCTTCACTCTATTCCCTAGCACCCCCCACTCAGTTCCAAATCATTTCCTGAATGCAACAGATTTCTAGAATTTGTCATTGTGAATTCCACCTCTTTAATCACAGCCTCCTTTTGTCCTCCCCTCTCACTTGACAATCCCAGTAGACATTCCATGGACATAAAACTGCCACCAGCCTCTTCAGGTCTTACCTTTTTTGGCCTGCAGGTTCCTATTGGTTGCTCAGCCTGAAAATAATGTTGACAGCCTGGCCAAGCACATTTGATCAGCCATGGCTTAATCCAGATATTACATCCTTCAGTGGGTTTGAAATCCCTGTAGCCTACACAAAATTGAGCTGATAGATTGGGAAAGCATCATTCACCTCTACAGATTTTACTCTTTGGCTCTGTTAATACTCTCCTGGCAGGAGGAAGAACCCGAGATACTGAATTTAATGAGATCATTTGATGGCATGGCATCGATAGCAGGATGTTGCTGCTTTCGTCCCTAGCTCCCCATTAAAACCTTTGCAGTGCCTGTGCCGCCATCCCAAGAATTTCTGACTTAATTGAGTTGGGAGGCCTGACCATTGGTGTTTGTGAAAATGTTGCCATGATGATTTTAATATGCAGCTAGAGCTGAAACCCATTGCAATAGAGGGAAAGAAGAGATTATTGGAACAGTTTCTTTTATCTAATCCCAAGAACTCAATTATAGGAAACTTAACTCTTCTGTGGTGTGCTATAGCTGGCTTGTACCAGCTCAAGAAAACTGTCAAAATTTCAGAAAGTTTCCTAGCCAGTTAGTATCACATTAGTAGACTGAGTGGTCACATAGGAGCATGTACACATTGGCCAATACTACAAATCAGGGTGTCCCTCCCCAGCTGACCGTGAACTGTTACCAGCACACTGCTGCTCTGGCCTTCTGTTCATTTCCCTTCCACCTTCCTTGTCCTTGAGTCAAATTCTGTGTAACTAAAAGCACTCTCCTTTTAATATCATTTCAACAAAGTTTTTTTTCCTTTGTTTACTATGAAATTTCTCTGCTTCCTCTTCTTTTAAATAGAAATATAAAAGACTAGTACTATTGCTGCCATAAGAGTTGATGAATACTTCCATAAATAGGGACCTACTTATGAGTTGAGGAGAAGGCTTCACTTTCTATGCAAGTCTATTTACCCTCATTTGATCAATGTTCTGATAATTTCTAGATCTATTGATCTCTTAGATTTATTGGTCTAATTTTCATGGCTCTCCAAACCTGCAGGCAATCCTTCCAGTTCTGCAACACAGGAGTTACTGGTTTCCATATATTCCATCACAAGCAGTGTAGGAGGAAATAAACTTCTCCTAAGTAGACATGACAACACAGAATATCAGAGAAGGAAATGACCTTAGAAGTCATCTAGTCCAACCCCCCTTTTTGAAAATGGCCTATCAGACCCAGAGAATTAGGTAACTTACCAATGGTCAGACCTCACACCTAAGTTAGTTCACTTTTCTCTATGCTCTTGTACTTCAAAGTGGCATGCCCACCAGCAGCATTGACATTACCTGGCAGCTCTGAAAACTCAGGTCTTTCTTCAGAACTCCTAAATAAGAATCTGCAGCTCAACAATATTCCAAAGTTATTTGTATGTGCATTAAAGCTTAAGAAGTACTAACTCACCCAAGAATTCTACTTGTGGGTAGATATTTGCAGACCCATGTCCATTGCAGCTTTATTCACAATAGCTGGAAAGTGGGAACACGCATCCACTAATGGAGGGATGGATAAACAAAATGTGGTACATACATTTAAAATGGAATATTATTCAGTCTTGAAAAGGAGATTCTGACACATTCTACAACATGGATGAAACCTGAGGACACTACGTTAAGTGGAATAAGCCATCACAAAAGGGCAAATACCGTGTGACCTAGAGTCAAATCACAGAGACAAAGAGTAGGATGGTAGCCTCCAGAGGCCAGTGGGAAGAGGGAATGAAGAGCTGTGGTTCACAAAATTTCAACTCAAATGGAAAAAGTTCTGGAAATTGGCTACACAATGATGTGAATGTACTTAACTTACTGACCTATAAAGTTTAAAAGGTTAAGATGATAAATTTCATGTTATGTATATTTTTCCATATTAAAAAAAAAACACTTCACTAAAGAAGAAGGAGGAGGAGGAGGAGGAGGGGGAGGAGGTAGAGCACCAATCCGTACCTATTTGATTCTGGTTTTCTGGAAGGTCTGATTCAACAAATGAAGCAGATATCAAGTGGAGACAAAACCAATTAAGAATACTGTTGAAATGAACCGAATACAAATATTTTTCATTTATTTAAATTTTATTTTGATTAGGCCTTCTTCTCACTCAGAATCTTCACAGCAACCTTCAGGTAGGTATTATTTAAGCCTACCTGGCAACCCTTAAAATAGTGTGACCAATTCATCCTGGTTACTCCCACTTTTAGTACAAAAAGTCCCATGTCCCAGTAAACCCCTCAGTCCTTAGCAAATGGGACGACAGCTGGCTACCCTATTTATTAGTGAATCTTAGAGGGGTTATGCAGCAGCTAAGTAGAGCCAAGGTTCAAACTCAGATCAGGCTGAAAAAAGAACCAAAGAACTATAATTAAATGAATAAGAAAAAAGAGAGGAGGAACCATAAAACCTCTCTGCTGATGCCATTGTATCATAATCAGATAATAGTACTGTAAAATCTCTTCCTACGGTCTGGGTTTAGATTTAAAAGAAATCCAATCTGCCATGTCAAATATACTTAGTTAACTGGCTTCTCTGCCCTATTAAAGATGTCACTATGACCATTAATATCTGGAAAGTTTGCAGGTTGATGTTCTTCAAGGCAAAGAGAAATCTCTGATTTGTGTGTTGTGCCTAGAATGACTTGGAGTACAGGGTAGAAACAACGGGCAGTGACCCCAGACACCGCATATCATCAGGGCTGTACTCAGTATTTGCTCAAAGCCTTCCTAATAAAGGACTTCGGAGGGGACAGTCTGAGCTTTTCAAATCACTGCAAAAAAAAAAATCACTGTAACCTCGAGCAACATTCACAATATAGGCTGCTAACCAGATGGGCAAAGATGTTTGTATTGCAGTCAGAGAATGACCTTATTTGATTTTTCCTACATTTCACCAGAGAGGTAGCAGAGATGGGCAGGGGGAACAATAAAGCCAGAGGAGTGGGGTTTAGGATCCTAAAAATCCATTCGAGGTGAGAAATCTCAGACTGATTCCCACATCTGCCTTACTTCTATCTTCTTCAGTCTTAAGTGCTAAAAGAGAGGAATTATTAGGAAGTAAAAGGCTGAAAGAACAATGGGAGGAGAGGGCGATATTCCACTTCCAGGAAAAGGGAGTAAGAATGAGGACACTGGCCAGACACCACCTCAGGAAAGACTGATTGCCTGAGCCTCCAAGGATACTTCAAAATAGCACAGGAAGTGGATTCCCTCTATTTCACTGTAGATCAGGGAATAACTCTGAGGTCTGAGGAAGTTTTGCCACTGCCCCATGATGCTTTGTTCTTCATTCTGTTCACTCCTAGGGGTTAGTAATAAAGCCCTTAAGTTATGGGTAGAGGGAGTAAAGCTGGTACTGTTCCACCACTGTCTCTGGGCGAGGGTGGGCCTGGAAGGTTGACAGAGGAATCTCTAGGTATTATCTTTGGAAAGAAGAGACCAGAATGCTAGCTCCCTTGAGCATACAGAAAGAGAAAATACAGGTAGTAGAAAGAGCTGGTTTTGAATGAAACAAAGAAACTTGGGGCCCAAGGCCTTTCCCTTGTAGGGTCCACTGAAACATCCCCTTGTCCCTTCAGAAACAAACCCTGCAGAAATGGGTGCAGCACAAATGCATGGTCAACTAATCTTTGACAAAGCAGGGAAGAATATCCAGTGGAAAAAAGTCTCATTAACAAATGGTGCTGGGAGAACTGGACAGCAACATGCAGAAGGTTGAAACTAGACCACTTTTTTATACCATTCACAAAGATAAACTCAAAATGGATGAAGGACCTGAATGTGAGACAGGAAACCATCAAAACCCTAGAGGAGAAAGCAGGAAAAAAACCTCTCTGACCTCAGCTGCAGCTATTTCTTACTTGACACATCTCCAAAGGCAAGGGAATTAAAAGCAAAGATGAACTATTGGGACCTCATGAAGATAAAAAGCTTCTGCACTGCAAAGGAAGCAATCAACAAAACTAAACGGCAACCAACGGAATGGGAAAAGATATTTGCAAATGACATATCGGACAAAGGGCTAGTATCCAAAATCTATAAAGAGCTCACCAAACTCCACACCTGAAAAACAAATAACCCAGTGAGAAATGGGCAGAAGACACGAATAGACACTTTTCTAAAGAAGACATCCAGATGCCCACAGGCACATGAAAAGATGCTCAACGTCACTCCTCATCAGGGAAATACAAATCAAAACCACACTCAGATAACTCCTCACACCAGTCAGAGTGGCTAAAATGAACAAATCAGGAGACTATAGATGCTGGAGAGGATGTGGAGAAATGGAAACCCTCTTGCACTGTTGGTGGGAGTGCAAACTGGTGCAGCCGCTCTGGAAAACAGTGAGGAGGTTCCTCAAAAAATTAAAAGTAGATCTACCCTATGACCCAGCAATAGCACTGCTAGGAATTTACCCAAGAGATACAGGAGTGCTGATGATGCATAGGGGCACTTGTATACCCCAATGTTTCTAGCAGCACTCTCAACAATAGCCAAATTATGGAAAGAGCTTAAATGTCCATCAACTGATGAAAGGATAAAGAAATTGTGGTTTATATACACAATGGCATACTACTTGGCAATGAGAAAGAATGAAACATGGCCTTTTTTAGCAATGTGGATGGAAATGGAGAGTGTTATGCTAAGTGAAATATGTCATGCAAAGAAAGACAGATACCATATGTCTTCACTCTTATGTGGATCCTGAGAAACTTAACAGAAGACCATGGGGGAGGGGAAGGAGAAAAAAAAATGTTGGAGAGGGAGGGAGCCAAACCATAAAAGACTCTTGAAAACTAAGAACAATCTGAGGGCTGATGGGGAGTGGGAGGGAGGGGAGGGTGGGTGATGGGTATGGAGGAGGACACCTATTGGGATGAGCACTGAGTGTTGTATGGAAACCAATTTGACAATAAATTTCATATAGAAAGAAAGAAAAGAAAGAAAGAAGAAAGAAAGAAAGAAAAGAAAGAAAGAAAGAAAGAAAGAAAGAAAGGAAGGAAGGAAGGAAGAAAGAAACGGGTGTAGCAGAGTTAGTGATAGACTAGAGCCTTTTCCTTCTACAACACACTTGAGAAACGACGTTCATGCGCCTGGCAAACTCCCATGACCACCTGCAAGTTTCCTCTAAATTCCCTGTGTGATTTCTGGGAATTCAGTTTTGCAAAACAGGATGCAAGTGGGTGAGAGCGATGTTACATGGATGTCTATTGATTTCCCTCAAATTTATTACATCATGGCCAAAAAGGGCAGTGTGGCTGCAAACCTTAGGTTTTTATCAAGTCAGGAATGACTTCTCTCACACAAAGATTTGGACATGTATGTTCACAACATGATTCTCAAGAGCCAACAAGTGGAAACAACCCAAATGTCCCTTGACTGATGAGTGGATGAACAACACATGGTACTATATCCACGAACACTATTCAGTATTAAAAAGGAATAGGGTAGTTCAAATGGCTGAACCTCAAAAATATTATGCTAAGTGAAAGAAGCCAAACACAAAAGAACATATAATATATGATGTCATTTATATAGCATGTCAAGAAAAAGCATATATAGAGAGACAGAAAGTAGATTTGTGGTTGGCCTAGGACTGCAGCTGGGAATGGGGAGTAACTGTGAATGGGCATGAGGTTTCTCTTTTGGTTGCTGGAAATGTTGTAAAATTTGATTTTGGTGATGGTTAGACAGCTCTGTAAATATACTAAAATTTATTAAAGTGTACATTTAAAAATGGGATACTTTTATGAGGTATAAATTATATCTCAATAACTTGCTTTTAGAAAAATATTCCTTGGAAAAAAACTAGCTCGTGACATCACTCATAACTGACAGAAACTGGCCTCGCGTGTGTCTGCTAAAATCTCTTATCTCAAAAGGTGTTCTCTGGCGTCTCCTGGCACTTAGCTCAGAATTTTAAAAATGTACCTTGTGCCTCCTCCTTTGTTGGGAAAAGTGTGGCAGCATCCCCTGTGATGCATTACCACATTTTCGTAAATATAATCAACCCCATTACACTTGCAGGATCACTTGAAACTCAACAATTTATTCTAGAAGCAGAGAAATCAGGAGGTGTTGTGCATGGGTTACTTTCAAGGACAAAATACAAGAAACAAAATATGAACTGTCATAATTTACCTGTTGTGTATCCTTAGGGCATTTTCCTCATCAGACAGAAAAAAAAATAGGATAATGATAATGTTTTCTGGGCACTAAAGACTGCTTATATTAAAGGATATTTCATATGTGTGAAATAAGAACATAAAGGTAGTATTTCCTATTGACACTCAATAAAAATAATATTGTGTTGCAAATGCCTTGAAAACTCACATTTTTAATAAATTCCTATTGCCATGTATAGATCTGAAAAAATAGAAACAGATTACAGGTTTATAATAACTTTTGTGGTGATACAATGTTATACCAAGTTTACTTAGGTCACGTCTCTGATTACAATGTTAAAAAACCTAAAATATGCAAGTTGGAAGGGAACTAAAATATTATCTAGCTAATTCTCCCAGCTGAGGGAACAAAGGACTATGATAATAAGCTTGCTCCAAATCTCACAGAATAGGGAAGGCAATTCAGGACGCAGAGGCCAGGTCTCCTGACTCACAATCACGTGCTCTTTGCATTATTTCCATAGTGCCCAGAGCATGTATGTGGAGGTTACACTCTGGATAAATACAAACAGGAAAGGGGCTTCCACTCTGAGGACACCTCATATTCAGTTAGAAAGAATTAGAGCACAAGTAGCAAACTGTCCTTCCATGGACTAAATGCAGCCCCACAGACACGTTTTCTTGACCAACATGGATTTTTTTAAAGATTTTAAATTAGTTCCCAAATGTTTAAAAGTTTGAGATTTTATATGGAAACTCAGATTTCCTGCCCCCCACTCTTTTGTTTTTAATTAGAACTTTGGCAACACTGGGTCAGCATTCTTCCATGACAGCGGTCACCAGAGGTGAGTGGTGGCTGTCCTGTCTAGAAGGGCCTTTCCTTCTTTTAGTGTGTACTCTTTTCTGGCACCTGATCTGCCTCTTTCATTTAATTACCCAGACCCTCGCAGGCATTTGAGTTTGTGCACTGAGCTAGGGGACCGGGCAGTGCTGACTCTGTAGATTGTCTGTATCAAGGTGGGACTAGTGAGACAGAGGTATAAAGCCTGGATGCTGGCTCAGTTCTTAGCCTTTCTGGTTGGATGTGACTTATGCAAAGGAAAATCTGCTGGGACTGCCTATCAGTAACAGGTTTATTAGGGACATACTTAGGAACTGGTGGTTTTCTGTTTTGTTTTGTGTTTTTGTGTTTTCAAAGAGAGAGCACTGGGTAATCTAGGACAGATTTGCTCTCTACATTTGTGAGGCCTTGAGTAAGAATGTAAATAGCAGCCCATGTACCCTAGGTCTAAATTTGTTAGAAGTTCCCAATTTAGGCTCACAGACTATTCAGCAAAATGGGAATCTATATTGTTGACAAATGTATCCACATTACATGAGGTCTAGTTTTGTTTTTTTTTAAGTTTATTTATTTTTGAGAGAGAGAAGGTGGGGGGGGAAGAGAGCACATAAGTGGGCAGGGGCAGAGAAAAAGAAGGAGACACAGAATCTGAAGCAGGCTCTAGGCTCTGAGTTGTTAGCACAGAGCCCGATGTGGCGCTCCAACTCATGAACCATGAGATCATGACCTGAGCCGAAGTCAGATGCTTAACTGACTGAGCCACCCAGGTGCCCCACATGAAGTCTAGTTTTAAATTTAAAATTCTCACTCTGGAGTTCTACATCAGAGCAAGATAGCATGTGGAGAACTGGCTGCAAGACCCTCCCCCACAGCCCGCCTCATCTCTTCCCATGCAGTGTGGACCTTTAACCACACACAGCTTCACAAACATTTATGTGGACATCGGCCATCACATCAAGCTGTGCCCTCACCTCTCTCCCCTTAGACAATATCCTCTGGCCCCTCCCTGGCCCTAGAGAATCTCACACAGGTTGGTGGCCAGGATGAGTGAACTATGGCCTGTGGGTCAAATACAGCCCACAACTTGTTTTTGTATGGCTTTAAAGCTAAGGATAGTTTCGTGGTTTTAAAAGCTTGTAAAAATTACAAAGAAAGAGTATGTGGTAGAGACTCTACGTGGCCCACAAATCCCAAAATATTTACTATTTTGCCCTTTACAAAAAAAGCTTTGCCTACGCCTACTCTAAGGCTCAAGGCAGGATTTCTTCTCTCTGATCTAAGGGCAACATTACCCAGATCCTTCTAAAACTACCATGGAGACAATTCAAAGTCGACTCTCCTCCTCCAAAATCCCTCAGTGACCCTGGAACAAATCCTCTATCCTGCCTTTTGTGGTTTCCTCCTAATCAAAGAGGATTTGAATGGGGCTAGGCTAGAAGCCATATACTGAACACCTACTCTGAGTCAGGCACTGTGCTGAAGCTAAGGCTTCTACCTTATTCTACCCCCTCAGGCCGATTCCTGTCAAGGGCAGAAACCCAAGTCATGTAAACAAAGCTGGGGAGTCTGGAGACAGGAAGGAGTCTAGCACTCTTGTGTTTGCTGAAAGTATCATCAACAGCATCATTTTGGTTTAATTTGATGATGACAAGGATGGAAAGAAGAATCGATCGTCTTTAAAAAGTACGGTTTTAGTTAAGTGTAAAAATGATTCTTCCTTTCCACAGCAGAGGGATTCAAGAGCTGAGCTAAGGCTTAGAAGTCAGGAGTTCAGTAGCCTAGAGACCTCGGTGATTAAATTCCACCTCTGTTTCTCCTCTGTGTCTCTCTAAGGAGAGAGACAGATGGTGTGTCAGGAGAAAGAAGATCATGGGGAGATGAATCTCTCTGACACTGGCTCAGAGGCAGCTTTATAAATGAGGCCAGTGGCCTCGAATGGAATCAAATACTTACATTAAAAGAGAAAGCATCAGGAGTTATACGCCGTGAAGCCGGGGCACCTTACCTCACAAGCTGCCTGAGGTACTATGGACTGCTGTTTCCTCACACCACACAAAGAGGCACTTTCCCAGATGGAAAATAGGCTCTTCCCCCAGAAAGGCATCAGTTCAGATCCCTGAACAGAGTTAAGAACAAAGAAACCTTAGAGAACGTCAATCATGACCTTTGAAGTTTATCTGATTTTCTTCTTCACAGCAACACAGATGGCTTTTGTTTTTTTATAAGCAAAGGCAAAAGCCCCACTGTAATTGAATAAATCAAAGGAGTAGGAGGTTGATTTTTATGGGCTTTTTTCAGTAAGAAATAGCTTTATCTATTGCTAACATAGAAAACTTGGCTGTAATCTACTAGAGAATTACATGAAAAATTCCAAAATCAGAAAAGTGCAGAGGATAACATAATAAAGGCATTACACTCATCACCTAGATGGAATAACATTTTGCCTTAGTTGCTTCAGATCTTTAAAAAAAATAAAATAAATTAAACATTATTTTTAAAACTGAATTTCCCTTTTTACCCACATCTCCCTACAGTCCCATTAAACCTGTTACCTTATAAAGTACATTAATAAAATCTTTATGTTGAATTTTTTTCCTTAGAATAAATTTTATTTGTTCAAATATATATGCATGCATAGTATTGGGTTAAATTGTTTATATGATATCATCTATAATTTGTGTATTTGTGTTCATTAACAATATTAGACTATCATTATAGCCTTAAAAATGAGTTCAGTAACTTATCTCTTTTTTTCTATTCTCTGAAACAGTTTGCATATGAAAGAGATGATTTATTTCTCCTATATAACTGCCTTATGTTGTCATAATTTTTTACTATTAATCCAATTTTTAGGTTTCCATTCTATTACTTTTTAAACGTCTTGTTTTTGTTTTGTTTTGTTTTTTACTTATAGTTTTCACCTCATTCAAATTTTTTAGTTTATTGGCAAAAATTGCTCATGGTATTCATGAATTGCTCATTGCTCATTGCTCATGAATCTTAAAAATTCAATTCTATTTGCGATGTTTTCCCTTTCATATTTCTTTCACTATTTATTTGTGATTTTCTTTCTCTTCTCAATTATTTTTTTCAGAGTTGTTTGTTTTATTATTCAAAATAATCAGATTTTTACTTTTGGTAATTTCTCTTTTATTCTTTATTTCACTAATTTCACTAATTTGTATCCTTTTCCTATATTCTCTCTGTTTGCCCCAATTTTTTCTTTTCAGCTCTTTGACTTGAAACCTTATCCCATTTATTTTCATTATTGTGTTTAAATAAATACAGCATCACACAATTTTATATGCAATTCCTCTGTTTTATTCAAAACAAAATATTTTGTGTTTTCAATTATGATTACTTCTTTAACTTATCATTTGTTAAGTTCCGCCTTGCTTTCGAATAAATTTATTTATTTTTTAAATTTTTTTAATGTTTATTTGTTTTTGAGAAAGAGAGAGAGCGAGAGAGAAAGACAGAGCACAAGTGAGGAAGAGGTAGAGAGAGAGACACACACACACAGAATCTGAAGCAGGCTCCAGGCTCTGAACTGTCAGCACAGAGTCCAATTTGGGGCTTGAACTCATGAACTGTGAGATCATGACCTGAGCTAAAGTTGGATGCTCAACCTACTGAGCCACCCAAGCGCTCCATGAATAAATTTCTTTTTTAAAACTTTTCAATTAATTTCTTATTTGTTTTTGGTAATTGAATGCACAATGTATGATATCAATTCTTTGGAATCTTTTGGGAGTCCCATTGTGCTATTATTTGGGAAAATATATTTTGTGAATACTTGAAAATAATTCAGGTCCTCTATTTGATGCTAAGTTCTATATAGGTACTGGATCAAGCTAATTAAATGCATTATTCATATTACTACAGTGCTAATATTTTTTTTTCTTTCTGAGTTATTGATTTCTTAAAATGTATTAAAATCTCCTTCTGTGATTGTATTAATGTAGTAAATTGCATCGATTGATTTTCTATTGTTAAGCTACCCTTGCATTCCTGAAATAAATCCTACTAGGTTATGATTATCTTTTTTCTCTCAACTTGCTAATGATTTCCTTAAGATTTTTGTTTCTATATTTATAATAGAGATTAGCTGTACATTTCTTTGATTGTAATATCCTTGCATTAAAATGAGATAGGAAATATCCCCTCTTTTTCAGTTCTCTGGAAGATGCTGAGTTGGATTGTTATTTCTTTCATAAATGTTTGGAAGATTTATCAGAGAAATCATCAGGGTTAGTAGTTTTCTTCGTGGGAAACCTTTTGAAAATGAATTTAATTTTCTTGACAGATATGAAAATTCAGATGTTCTCATTTTTCTTGGGTTAGTTTTGACAAGTTATATTTTTCAAGGAATTTGTGTATTTCAATGAAATAGTCAAACTGGCATAAAGTTGTTCATAATATTTTTACTATTTTTTACTATCTGTAGGATTTATAACCATGCCCTCATGTTATATTCCTAATATCAGTAACCTGAATTTTCTCCCTTTTTCTTGATCAGTCTTGTTAGAAGTTTATCAGTTGCATTATTTTTTTTTAATAACTTACTGGCTTTTTTTTCATATTGTGCATCTATTTTCTATTTCATCAATTACTGCTGTTATCTTTATTATTTCCTTCCTTCTATTTTGTTTAGGTATTTTTTAAGTTTATTTATTTTGAGAGAGAGAGAGAGAGAGAGAGAGAGAGAACACAAGTGAGGGAGGGGCAGAGAGAGAGAGGGAGAGAGAGAATCTCAAACAGGCTCCAAGCTATCAGCACTGAGCCCCCACTCAGGGCTCCATATCACGAACCATGAGATTATGATCTGAGCTGAAATCGAGAGTCGGACACTCCACTGACTGAACCACCCAGGTGCCCCTATTTTGTTTGCTATTCTTTTCCTAATTTATCAAGCTAAAAACATATTTTTAATCTTTTTCTAATATATGCATCAAGAACCATGAATTTCTCTCTAAATATTTTTCTAACTTTGTCACACAAATTTTGATACATCATATTTTCATTATAACTCTACTGTTGTCTAAAAATATACTCTACCTAATTTTAAACCTTTGTAATTTGTTAAGACCTGCTTTAGGGCATAACATATGGTCTCTTTCTGGTAAGAATGTCACATGCACATGGAAAAATAATGTGTATCTTCAGTTGATGGATGCAATTTCTACAAATGTCAGTTTTGTCAGATTAAATAATCATGTTGTTCAAATCGTTTCTATTCTATTATTTTTTTTTTTTTAACGTTTATTTATTTTTGAGACAGAGATTGACAGAGCGTGAACAGGGGAGGGGCAGAGAGAGAGGGAGACACAGAATCTGAAACAGGCTCCAGGCTCTGAGCCGTCAGCACAGAGCCCGACGCGGGGCTCGAACTCACGGACGGCGAGATCATGACCTGAGCCGAAGTCGGACGCTTAACCAACTGCGCCACCCAGGCGCCCCAACTATTCTATTATTTTTTAAAATCTACTTGTTCCATTAGTTGCTAAGAAAAGTATGTTAAAAGCACCAACTATAATTGTGCATTTTCCCATTTTTCCTTCTAGTAGTATCAAGTTTCCTTTCTATATTTTGAAGTTATGTTATTAGGTATATATAAATTTTTATGTTTTTCTTGTCTTTCCCTGGATAAAACTTTTGGTACCATGTTAAGTGGAAGTGATAGCAGCATCCTTGTGCTGTTTTATATCTCAAGGGGAACGTTTTTAATATTTCATCATTAAATTTAATATTTGCTACAAGCATTTTATAACATATTCTTTGTCGGTTAAGGAAGTTCCCTTCTATGTCTAGTTTGCTGATAGTTTTTTTTATCATAAATTGAAGATAAGTTTTATCAAATAATTTTCTGTATCTAATAAGATCATATAAATTTTGTTTTTTTTCTATTAGTGTGCTAAATTATGTTAATTGACTTTTAATGTCACATTATCCTTAATACCTACAATAAACTCTACTTGATTATGATGTATACTTTTTCATATAGGAGTTGATTTCAATTGTTAATATGTTCTTTAAGATATATCTATATTCTGTATTTTTGTCCTCAGGATTTTTGCATATGGTCTTTATTTTTCCAATCTGGTAATATTCTTGTCCAGCTCTTGAATCAACATTATGCTGGCACATAAAGAATAGGAAAGAATGCACCAATTTTTGCATGTCTGAGTTTTGTAAGATTGCTTTTTCTTCTCCAAACACTTGGAAAAATTCACCAATAAAGCCATCTGATCTGGAAGTTTTCTTTTATGGTAGGATTTTAAAAATAGGTTCAATTTATTTAACAGATAAAGAGTTTTTAGGTATATTATTTTTTCTGGATCATATTGGACAAGATGTATTTATCAAGAAATTTGGCTATCTCATCTAAATTGTGAAACAGTGACATAATGCTGTTTATAATATCCTTAATGCTGTTTAAATATCTGTAGCATCCATTATAATATCCATAATGCTGTTTATATATCTGTAGCATCTAAAGTGATGTCCTCTTTTATACTTCTTTTATTAATAATTTTGTGTTCTCTCAATTTTTCTTGATCAATTTCATTAATGAATTATTAATGATATTAATCTTTGCAAGTAATCAAATTTTGGATACACTTATTTTCTCTATTATACATATATTTTCTACTTAATTGATCTCTTATCTTTATTACATTTTTCCTTCTCCTTCCTTTGGGTTAAATTTACTGTTTCATTTTCAAGTTTCTTAAGATAGAAGCTTGGAACACAGACCTTCAGCCTTTAATATATATAGTTAACCCTATAAGCATCCCAATTAGCACTGCGTGTAAGTTTTTATATGGCATGCCTTTATTATTTTTTAGTTAAAAATATGTGTTCTTACTTCATTTTTACATATTATTTTAAAGTGTGCTATGCAATTTCCAAGCAGCTGACGATTCTAGCTCTCTTTCTGGGACTGAATTATAGATTAGTGCAACTGTGGTCAGAGGAACTATTCTGAATGATTTCAAAACTTTGAAATTTCTCAAAGTTTACCTTATGACCTAGAATATGATCACTTCTGGTGAATGTGCCAACTACACTTGAGTGTGCATTGTGTCACTGTAGTGTGCAGTGTTCTCTTTATTATGTCAAGTTTGTAATAATTCTTTTTAATTTTATTTTTTAAATTCACATCCAAATTAGCATATAGTGCAACAATGATTTCAGGAGTAGATTCCTTAATGCCCCTTACCCATTTAGCCCACCCCCCTCCCACAATCCTTCCAGTAACCCTCTGTTTGTTCTCCATATTTAAGAGTCGCTTATGTTTTGTCCCCCTCCTTATTTTTATATTATTTTTGTTTCCCTTCCTTTATGTTCATCTGTTTTGTCTCTTAAAGTCCTCATATGAGTGAAGTCATATGATATTTGTCTTTCTCTGACTGACTAATTTCACTTAGCATAATACCCTCTAGTTCCATCCACGTAGTTGCAAATGGCAAGATTTCATTCTTTTTGATTGCCGAGTAATACTCCATTGTGTATGTATATCCCATCTTCTTTATCCATTCATCCATCAATGGACATTTGGACTCTTTCCATACTTTGGCTATTGTTGATAGTGCTGCTATAAACATGGGGGTGCCTGTGTCCCTTCAAAACAGCACACCTGTATCCCTTGGATAAATACCTAGCAGTGCACTTACTGGGTTGTAGGGTAGTTCTGTTTTTAATTTTTGGGGGAACTTCCATACTGTTTTCCAGAGTGGCTGCACCAGCTTGCATTCCCACCAGCAATGCAAAAGAGATCCTCTTTCTCTGTATCCTCACCAACATCTGTTGTTGCCTGAGTTGTTGATGTTAGGCAGTCTGACAGGTGTAAGGAAGTATCTCATCGTGGTTTTGATTTGTATTTCCCTGATGATGAGTGATGTGGAGCATTTTTTCATGTGTCAGTTTGCCGTCTGGATGTCTTCTTTGGAGAAGTGTCTATTCATGTCTTTTGCCCATTTCTTCACTGGATTATTTGTTTTTTGGGTGTTGAGTTTGATAAGTTCTTTATAGATTTTGGATACTAACCCTTTATCTGATATGTCATTTGCACATATCCTCTCCCATTCTGCCGGTTGCCTTTCAGTTTTGCTGATTGTTTCCTTTGCCGTGCAGACGTTTTTTATTTTGATGAGGTCCCAATAGTTCATTTTTGTTTTTGTTTCCCTTGCCTCTGGAGACATGTTGAGTAAGAAGTTGCTGCGGCCAAGATCAAAAAGGTTTTTTTCCTGCTTTCTCCTTGAGGATTTTGATGGCTTTCTGTCTTACATTTAGGTCTTCCATCCATTTTGAGTTTATTTTTGTGTATAGTGTATCCCAGCACCACTTGCTGAAGAGACAGTCTTTATTCCATTGGATATTCTTTCCTGCTTTGTCAAAGATTGGCCATACATTTGTGGGTCCATTTCTGGGTTCTCTATTCTGTTCCATTGATCTGAGTGTCTGTTTTTGTGCCAAGTTTGTAATTATTTTTAAATCTTCGACACCCTTACTTATTTTATGCTTGCCTGCTTGTTCTATCAGATGAGAGAAATGTGTTAAAATTTCCCTTTATGATTATAAATTTGTCTAGTTCTTATTTTAGTTCTTTCCACTTTTGGTTTATATATTTAAGCTATAATATCAGATAGATGAAAGTTTGAATTGTTATAACTTATTGGTGAATTGACTTTTGACCATTATGTAATGTCTTGTCATCTGTTTCTAGCAATGTTTTTGTCTATAAAATCTCCTTTTATTAGACATTAGTAGTGTTTCACAGGATTTTTTGGTTAGTGTCTATATGGTGTATCTTTTCCCATTCTTTCTCACTTTGAACCTGTGTATTTGTATTTCAAATATTCATCTTATAAATAGTATATTACCATGGTTTTTTGAATCTACTCTAACAATATTTTCTTTTAACTAAAGCATTTAGTCTATTTATGTTGAATGTAATTAATGTATAGGATAAAATTAAATATATTAATGTATTTGGGCTTAAATCCACAATTATTCTCTATTTTCTATTGGACTCATTTCAGTTTCCTTTTTCATCTTCTTGCCATTTTTTCATTAATCAAACATTTTATTATAACATAATTTTCCCCAGTAAGTGGTTAGCTATATATATCTTTCTTATTCTTTTAGATATCACTGCATATTTCCTTACTAGAATCTAAAACAATTTACTACTTTTTACTACTTCTCCAGAATTGTTAGAACCTTAGAACTATAACCTCATTTCTCCTCCTCTTGCCTTTTACATTATTTTTTTTCATGAATTTTAATCCTACATATATATTTTTAGGCCTCATGAAACTTTACCCTTTAGGGGGCACCTGGGTCGGTCAGTTGGTTAAGCATCTGACTTGGCTCAGGTCATGATCTTCCAGCTCATGGGTTTGTTTTGGGCTCTGTGCTAACAGCTCAGCAGGCTGGAGCCTGCTGCAGATTTTGTGTCTCTATCTCTCTCTGCCCCTCCTCTGCTCACCCTCTGTCTCTCTCTCTCAAAAATAAACATTAAAGAAATTTAAAAAAAAATTCTTTTTACCCTTTTTGTGAAGTTAATATTCATTTGAATCTGCTCATATGATTTCTCTTCCCATTATTCTTGTTTCCTTCTGTATTTCTGTACTTCCATATTACTTCTGTTAGTGAAGACTGCTGGTGATAAATTTTGTCTCTATTTTTCTCTTGAAATATATTTATCTTCTACTTTTGAAGAAAAATTTTGCTGAGCATAGAATGATAGATTGCTAAGTATTTTCTTTAGGTATATTGAAGTTGTTCTACCACTCTTCTCCAGATTTCACTATTTCTGTTGAGAGGTCAATTGCCAATCTATTTGTTGCTCTTTTAAGTGATCGTTCTATTTTCTATGCCTCCCTTTAAAATCTTTTTTAAAAATATTATTTGTTCTCAGCAGTTTTACTATGATGTGTGTAGATGCCAGGTGGGGGCTGGAGACTTTTTAAAAATCCTGCTCGGAATCTTTAGGCTATCTTCAATCTGTGGGTCAGTATCTTTCATCAGTTTGAAAAATTTTTAGACATCATCTAGTGTCAGTTCAAATATTATTTGCCTCATTCTCTCCTTTTTCCTTGGGAAAGCAACTACTACTTTCTGACTGTGACTCACATTTCTTTTACAGTCTTTTCTTTATTTTCCATTCTTACTTTGTCTGTGTTTCAAAGAAATTATTCATCTTTTTGTGTAATTTATCTTCCCCCCCCCTCTATTTTATTCTGCATAACAATAAACAATGAAGTCTTTTTCTCTTAATTCCAACTTCTAGATAGCCTAAGGGTCTGTCGTTTCTCTGTTCACCCCTGACCCCCATCCTCAACTTTGAGTTTTTGGTTTTATGATTTTTTTTTGTCTTGGTATGCCTGCTATATCCTTGTTACTTTAAGTGAATGCTGAATATTATGTATAAAGAAAATACAAAATCTTTGCATCTCTGCATGATATTCTCTTTCTCCAGGGAAGGTTTAATTTTCTTCTGGGTGGCAGATATAGCATAAACAAATAGAGCATCATGGTCCAATTGGGTTTGATATGTTTTGAGGTTGCGTTTCAGGCTTTTTGACAGCTTTTCTATTCTTAGTTTGTCTTGATATCTAGGACATTACTCTTCAGTTATCCCAACCAAAAGCCTTGGATACATTCAAGTTCTCCTTCTCTTCGACAGACCCTAACCCCCCATTTTTTTTTCTTTCTGTCTTGGTCAGTTCAGGCTGTTATCATAAAATACCATGGACTTGGTGCTTTAAACAATAGAGATTTATTTTCTTATGGTTCTGAAGGCTGGATGTCAGAGATTAGGATGGATTAGCATGGCTGGACTGAGGTGAGGGCTTTCTTCTTGGCTTCCAGACACCTATCTTCCTGTCTTCACATGCTCTTTCCTCCGTGCATCATAAGAACAGAAAGAAATATTTCTCTCTCTGTTTTGATGAGATCACTAATCTCATCACGAGGGCCCTACCCTCGTGACCTATTCTAACCCTAATTTCCTCCCCAAAGCCCTAGGGCTTTGACATACGAATTTTGGGGGTTCACAAACATCAAGTCCATAATGCTCTCCAATCCAATAACCAGACACTCTGGTTAGCATTTTGAGCAGCTGCTTTGTGGTTGGTCTCCCCACACATGTGCAACTTGGCAATCATCAAATGCTTCAGTGGAAAATTGTGTGTTGGTCTCCTCCAAAGTTTTTCTCCATCATCATGACCCTTCACATCATGGCTGCTTTTGTTGTTCCCTGGTGCTTTGCAACATCTGTGGTTGTGTATTTTATTCAGCTTTTATAGTTGTTTTTAGCAGGGAAAAACTATATATTTCAGTCTAATAGAAGCTGCTCCTTTTTTATCTGTAAGCACTAGTACACTGTTTTCTGAATTGCATGGGTGAGAAAGAATATAAAAATGCAAGAAAGACATTCTTTCTGGGAATAAGATTATATAATGAGCAGGGCTTCTCTGTGTTCTCTAGGAATTCAGAATGTAGATAGTGTTGATTCTTTCTCATTCATGTTTTTTTAAATTTAATTTTTTTTTTGAGGGAGAAAGAGACAGAGCATAAGTGGGGAGGGGGGTAGAGAGAGAGAGAGGGAGACACAGAACCCAAAGTAGACTCCAGGTTCTGAGCTGTTAGCACAGAGCCCAACATGCAACTCAAACTCATGAGCTGTGAGATCATGACCTGAGCCAAAGTCAGATGCTCAACCGACTGAGCCACCCAGGCGCCCCTCTAATTCACGTTTTAAATTTACTTCCAATCTTTAATTTAATTTCATTTGGGAACTATTTGATCAGTAAAATTTTACTTGTCCGGACTATATATTTATTCTTAATTCTATTTTACTGAACGTCATGTAGATAGAAAAAGGGAGTTAAAAAATAAATTTAGGCTAACATGGCAAAGGATACACTCACTTGGGGGCATTTGAGTGGCTCAGTCGGTGAAGCATCTGACTTCACCTCAGGTCATGATCTTGCAGTTTGTGAGTTCAAGCCCCACGCTGCGCTCTATGCTAACAGCTCAGAGCCTGAAGCTGGCTTCTGATTCTGTGTCTCCCTCTCTCTTTCTGCCCCTCCACTGCTCCTGCTCTGTCTCTCTGTCTCTCTGTCTCTCTCTCAAAAATAAATAAACATTAAAAAAAATTTTTTAAAAAAGGATATACTCACTTCATATAGTCATATGAAGCAAAGAAAAAATTGGAAATACATCAGCTGTGAGTACCAAAACCACAGATTTTGAAGTTTAGAGGTTTTTTGTACATTGGTATTTTCCTGTTTCTGCAACAACAGGGCTCTACACTGAGAGAGAGAGAGAGAGATAAAATGTAAACAGAGATATGAACTGAATCATAAAAGGAATATTTCAAATTTCAACTCATTATCCCAAGAATGGAAATTTACAAAACTTTCAAGGTAATATATTTTTTCTAATTAATAATCTCATTATTTTAAATGTCAAACCACTCTCAGCATATCAGAGAGTTCCAAAATGTATATCCAATCCAAATATGCAATCTCTAAGAAATGGACCATGATGTTTTATTACTGTTACATGTCAGTTTCATGTGTTACTATGATATTTCTCACCAGACTTCAACAAATTACTGTCACCTAACATAGCATTAAGATAATTTCTTATTGAAGATAAGTAGCAAGAGCAAAACTACTTAGCACTTGACTAATGCTTTACATGTATTAATCCACACTTGGCAAGTATTATCTTGTTCTCATTTAACAATTGGGAAAATGGAGACAAAGAGAGATTAACTCTGGAGAGCAGAATTAGCACAATAGTTTACGGTAGAAATTTGCCTAGATAATCATCCCACCTCTTGGTGCATTTCTTAGACCAAAGCTAAACCAAATTAACAAACCAAACCAACCAACAAAATAAAATAATCATCTTTTAAAAAGGTATATAGACTTTTTTTACAACCATTTGACAAAGTGGAACTGGAAAAAATGTTATTTTTAAGATGCAGAGTATTTCTGCTTTCTAAGGCATGGAGGTTCGAACTACCCTGGAGGGGATCTTCTTGGTTGTGGGGAGGAAGTGTCCCACTACTAGATGGGACAGGAATCCATGCATTATTATTGGATTTTTTCATGAGTAGTTTAGTAGCCCAAATACTGATGCTTCAGATCAAGCAATTAAGTTTCTCGTTACTAACATAAATAGGATTTATTTTTTAATAGATATTTGTCATTCCAAATTATGTAAATTTGTTTTATGCTTATATATTTATTGCTGGTCTTGGTAGATGTGTATGCTATTATTCAAATTGTTGCTCATAGGAGATCAGGTTAAAATCTCAAAAGGCTTAGAAGATTTTGTTGGCCTGGTCATAGCATCATACTAGAGAGTAGTCTTGAAATGGAAGTATATCGTTGCTGAACATAATTGAAGAACTAAAGGCTGACAGATGGTGTTATTCAAGATGAAATAACCTAGACCTTGAGAATTATACTGATGCTGACTGAATGCATGTATTTGAGACATATGTTGATAAAAATTACAGAAATTACAAGATATCTTATGGTCTGATGTAAAAGGGCTAAAATCATGGGACGTATGTTTAAAGATGAGATTCCCTCTCCAGGGAAATTACATTCCCAATGACAGTCATCCTAGAGGAGGGAAGAATGACTGGGAGATGGGATTTAGATTGAGGGAGGGGGGGGAAACTATTTTCTTTCTGGGATTCAAGGAGATGGGGCTAGGATTCTGGAGAAGGGAGTAAGATTACAGGGACTCCCATTGGGGAAAGCAGGCTGCCTCTTATCACAGCTGCCACCCAAAAATTAAATAACCTGGCTGACCTTTAAAAACAGCAAGATCACACGCAGCTAAACAAGAAGTTGCATAGTAGGGGATCAGCGATGAGGGTCTTAGAACTGTAGTCTCTTTCTAAGAGCAGCATATCCATGTATAAATTATCTGTGATGTAATTTCCTCCAATTATTGACAAGACTTTAGTAAAGACCCTAATTGCTACAGTGTGGTCTCAGCTCTTGTGGTCTGGCTGAAGTGGAACTAGACCAGCAACGGCCTGAACAACAGGGCTGCTGCAAGAAGAGATGCTCCAAAGTAAGAACCTGACAGGTGACTGCAGTGGCTGACAACCTTCTTGGAGTGGGAACACCTATGCACTCCCTGGGGGCTTCCCTAGGAAGAGTATGTGTGTTAAAGTGCAGACTTCTCACAGATGCGTGTAATATGAGACCCTTCATAGGGTCTGTGATTTGCGACATCACAGACTGGAGAATTATGGAACATTTAAAGAACACAATACAAAAGCTTTCACAGTTAAAACAGCAAACTACAGAGTAAAAATAAACATCAACTTACTCTATGCTTACCATTTGCGGGGGGAGGGTGAATACTTTTGGGAGTTTTTATTGCTTTGACTTTTTTCTTTTGCAACACAATAATCAATATTTATTTTAAAATTAAAGTTTTTTTTTAGATTTACATCACATCTGTTTAGACTAATATTTTATTTTATTTTTTATTTTATTAAAAATATTTTTTTACATTTATTTATTTTTGAGAGAGAGACAGAGCATAAGTGGGGAAGGGGCAGAAAGAGAAGGAGACACAGAATCCAAGCAGGCTCCAGGCTCTGAGTTGTCAGCACAGAGCCTGACACAGGGCTCAAACCCACAAACCGTGAGGTCATGACCCGAGCCGAAGTTGGACGCTTAACCGACTGAGCCACCCAGGCGCCCCTGATTAGACTAATATTTTAAAATGAATAGCTGTTCTTTAATGTCAGAGTCAAAGCAGATTATTTGTTTTCTTTGGAACTAGAGTAATTCCTTGACTAATTATGATGAATAGTAAAAGTTATTAGCTGTTGGTCTTTACACGTTTACTTTCAGCAGACGAATACATGCACACATATACACACAGGTATACTTTAGATGAACACTAATTTTGCTTGTTGATTTAAGCCAATGGTTTTCAAAATGTCAAGGATTCAGAGTGTACCATTACAACATGCAGTAAATATTAATAATACAGATTCCTGGCTCATAACCCCAGGAATTCTGATTCAGAAGAATAGTCTAGGGCTCAGAAATCGTCATTTTCACAAGCTCATTGGCATTTATTGTGTCAATAATGTTTGAGAATCACTGCCAGAGGCTCCTCCATATGTTGGACATTTATTACTTAAAAAATTCACAGCTTTTTCTTTCACTGTAGATGCTCAGAGCTAAAACAGTCAAGGTATTTTTTAATGTACAAAAAAAAATCAAAATCTGAAAAATACAAAGAAAAACAATTTTTTTTTTTTTACCAAGACAGTAAAAGCATTTGAATTCATATTGAATTGCTGGCCATTATGAAATTTTTGCCCTGCTTTACAGCACTGTGATATCACTTGAGATAAAGTCCCAAGTGACCTCTGCTCATCTCCACGCCGCATCACTGGCTCACACTTTCTACCACAATGCCATCTCTGAAACAGCTCCCAAGGAGGTAGAAATAGGAATTTCTCCATGTTGTGCAAATCCCCCAAACTGATCATTTCTAGCCTTCCCTGTTCTCTGAACCAACCCCCACTAGACTGGATGCACTCACAAGAGGATGATGGCTTTTCTTTTAGAACTAGAATTTGTAGTCAGTCAATAACACTAATTACTGATTGTCACTTTTGTTTTCCTGTGGTGTTTGGTTAACATCTGTTATCACAGTGGGTTCATATTATTGCTCCTTGATTTCTTTTCTCAGTGCTCAGTATACATCCTGTGTTGGTATCTTTCTTATGGCATCTTGCCTTACTGCTATTTGTGTGTATACCTCTTTCTCTTCCTCCCTTTTTTCTTCTTCCTCCATTCTTCCCTCCCTTCCTCATCTCTTTTCTTTTTTCCTTAGAAGATCCCTCAAGGGGTTGTTCCAGGATCACCTAGTGTTTCTTCCTCATATGTGGCACTTGTGGGTTCTGCATGTGTGGACACTGAGCTTGGAAGTGAGAGGCACAAGTGGGGGGCAGAGGCAAGGCACCATCAGACTGTACTTGTGTGAAGCTGGTCAAAGCCTGCAGGGTACAACTGCAGCAACTGACATGAGAGACTGGTGGGCCGACAGATTGTAAAGTAGGGCCCAAGAGATGCTGACATGGATGGCTTTGAGAAGACGAATTAAGAGTTGCCAAGCAGACAAGTGGCAGATCATGGGAGTCCAAGGAGAGAGACTAACACATGGAAAGAAACCAAGGCATGAAACAGTGGGTTGTGTCCAGAGACTGACATGCGGTCCCAGTTTGACAGAACATAAAACAAGAGGGGGTTCTGACAAGAGATGAGGCATTTCCTTATAGCCTTATTTTATAGAATTGAAAAGGACTCTGAGAATTGTTTAGTTTCACGTACACTGGAATTTATTATTGGTTTAATTTTATGAGATAATTTACACCCTATAAAGACAAAGGCATCACTGTCTTTTCCACCACAGCCAGGCACATGGTAGGCATCTTGAATGAAGGGTGAAGTCGTCAGGGGTTTTGTGTTCCATTCCAGAGATCTCCCACCAGGCTCTGAGATGCTGGAGGACAAATGTATCTACCTCATTCTCCTAAGTGCCCACTGCAGAGCCTTCTGCCAGTAGGTACCCAGAGACGGCTGACTGAAAGGATGCTGAATTACACAGTTCCTGAGTTACACTGATTCAGTGGAAGGTATGAGAAGCATAGGAATGCTATGAGAGGCTGCTGTATTGTAAGAGAGATGTCAAGAAGCATGATTTGAATAATTTGAAGGAAGAGGGAAGACATTTTTGACATCTAGCTATTTTCCAAACTAACGCGACTAGTCAAATCATTCATAACACTCAAACTAATTCATGCTCTCAGATCAAGCCTCAGAGTTTCTTTCCTGGATTCTGGCATATGAACTTTCCAAGACATCAGGGAAAATACTTGCTATTATTTTACATATATGCCTACTAAACAGTAACAATTATCCAAGTGGTAAGATATTAATGTGGCTTTAGACTATAACTGCATTTATAAGACATCAACTGCTCTTTGACATTTGCTTCTAGATAGAGCGTTATCAGTATAAGTGTGGAGAAGCAAATGAGTCCCAACAAATTAATGATTCTTGGGTGAAAGCCACAAGGCTTCTTCGGGTACATTCTTCCCATAGTTGTGACATCTCTGACAAAGAGCCAAAGAAAATGTGAGTTCTAAATAGTATAAGGCATACCATTTCAGCTTTTTTTGTTTTCTTTTCAAATGTCATTTCACATTTGCAATGAATTGACCTAGCACAGAAAGGATACACAATGCTGAGAGGAAAATCTGTGAGCGACTCCATGAAGGTATTTGAGATTTGGTGTTTTTTCCATAGTTAAGCCTATCAGTGGCCTCTGGGAATATCTTTTTTTTTTTCTTTTTAAATAAAAGCTTACAATGTGTTATTTACATAATGACTTGATAATTTTAGTAAGAGTAAGATAGGAAGCATCTAGCAGAATAGAGTTCTTGTTAATTAAATGATGTGCTAGGCAACAGGATCAAAATCTGAGTCAGAGGTTACCTTAAAGATCTGGTGTTTTACCTAGGAATTGACAACCTAGAGAATGAAGTCTGGCCTACAAGGTAGGTTTTCTTTAACCCACACTTGGTTTCTACCCCTGCTCTCCTTCCAAATCCGAAGTTATTGATAACTCAAGATGTTTCCCACAAATGTGAAGGGTTGCAGCTTATCATCTTTTAGGACAATACTGAGCCCTTATCTCCAACCATAAGATGGGGCTGGCAACAGCTCTTCCCTTTAGAGAAGGAAGCCCTGCTTCTCTGTCCTCCACCGACCCACTGAGGTCTCCAGCCTCACATGCCCTGCAGGCGTGTGAGTTTCCAATTCCTGTGCTACTTTAATGCCAAGGTATATTTTAACTGTAATATCTTGAATATCTGAAATTGAATAACACATGCTGTACTTTTATCTGGTTAACATGGGTAATTTTTCTTCAGTATGGTATTATCTGGCAATATAAATATTATAATTTGTTTAACATGTTACAGTTTTAAACTAATTAGGGATTTACTTCTACCTAATGAAATTTGCTTATAGTAATTTAATGTTATCTTGTTAGTACAGATTGCAAATACCAATTCTTTTCAAAATATTTTTTTCTTTGAAAGCACCTTGAATATATACATATATGATCTCGGATTAGTTTCTATTCTGAATGTTTTTTAAACTATAACACCAATTTAAAGTAGGAATAATTTTCAAATGGCAAAATAGTTGACAACAAACACTTGGCTGTATAATTGGGAATCTGATGCTCACTCCCAGTAAATGATTTGACCTACTTTTTTGAATATTTATTTAGCAAATGCTTATCATATTTCAAAATCTCTGTGTAGAGGGCAATTAGAGAATATAAAGGTGAATGAGACATGGTCTCTGCCCTCCAAAGAACTTACATTCTGGTCAGGAATACAAATGCATAAATAATTCAAGGCAGCTGGGAAAGGGGAGTGCTGAATGGTCGGCCAGAAGAACTGAGCACTGTCAAGGTCAGAACTGGAGTAAAGGTGTGTGGGGGAGGAAGTAAGGGTGTTACTGCAAGATTCTAACCCACTGACCCAGGGTGTTAGAGAGTCTACCCAAGTTTGGGACAGGATTGCAGACCAAAAGCATGCTGAATGCTGCCCCCAAAAGGGGTAGATTCCAGGCCCTGGTCTTGTCAGTAAGAATTTTTTTTATCAGGTTGTATAGCTTTGTAAAAATGCAACTTGGAAGAGTTAAATGTTGGCCTCAAAAAAAATTAGGATACTAGTCTAATGAAAGAGATTAACCATAGCCTGCCTTTCTGTTTGGAGTTGTTTTGACGATTTTTTCATGAGGATTGCTGTGGATAATCCAGGCTGGCGTGGGCTTAAGGTGGTTGTAATATTTGCTAAGAGGAAAGATATCCTCTTAGACTATGTCAGTGAAGACCCTTGTCACTTAGCCAACACTGAAAAAATCTGGTCTGTAGATGCTGGTCCTACAATGACCTTTATTCTGGAGGTAAAATCGGCCAGATTTATTATTTGATATTATAGATAAAAACAACAACAACAAAAAAACAAACAATAACAATGATTATTGGGCTAAAACTTTCCCGTTCCAGCTTTTGCAAATTCTTCTATTTGGATAACCTGATGACATTAGGAAATCTCACTTAAATGACTGAGACTCACTTAGAACCTCAAGAGAAGGAGACAGGGATGAAGAGAGGTAGGGATTATCACTGATCAATGTGGCAGAACGCAGGCTTCGAATTGCAGAGTTGCTGGAAAATGTCATTTCTGATTACACATTGTTAGTGAGCTCTTACTACTACTAGCTGGCCAAGCACTGAAAGGAGAAGAGTGGATAATATTAACTCACGTTGATAACTTACAGTTGTCTTGTACTTTCGTTGAATCCATCTTTTTCCATCTGCTTAAGTGCCTCCAATGGGCCTTTGTACCTGATTGTCTTTTGCCAACGCTGCTTAGGTCAGCTTGTGTGTGTGTGTGTGTGTGTGTGTGTGTGTGATTTTAGGTCCTTCCCTAGGCACAGTCAGTGAACTAGCCCATCCACGTTTATATTTATTGCACATAATTAAAGCAAAGCTAAGATGTGTAAACATAGTGACCACAAGACTCACTCCCTGCCTACATTATGTTTATAGTATGGGAGCACCTGGGTGGCTTAGTCAGTTAAGTGTCTGACTCTTGGTTTTGATTGAGGTCATGATCTCAGAGTTTGTGAGATCGAGCCCTGTGTCCAGCTAGCTCTCTGCATTGACAGCACAGATCCTTCTTGGGATTCTCTCTCTCTCTCTCTCTGCCCCTCCCCTGCTTTCTTTTCTCTCTCTCAAAATAAATAAACATTAAAAAATCATGTTTATAGTATGGAAGGAAGGAGGAGGGAGGAAAAGTAATTCATTACAACCCTGTAATTTCCAAGCACCCTCACAGGGCGCTCAAGTGACCCAAGCTAGAAAGTGTCCCAACGCCTCCCACCAGCCCTCCCATTAGCAGCTTTTGTTTATTCCCTTCCCCTTGCACTGGTAGATTTTTGTCTTGTAATAGACTGAGCTGGATACATCTGTCGCAAAGACTGTGAAATACATTTCCCTAACTCCAGTTCCTGGCCAAGGGTCTGGCTCCTCTTTGGCGCCCAGTGATTATTTATAGAATTAGTTGAATCTCCTTAACTAAAACAGAGTGCTGGTGGGGAGATGATGCTTGGCATTCAAAAGCTCTGATTTAATGTCTGTTCGCCATAGGGTTGGAGTCCTTCCACGGAGCAGGCAGAGCACCTGCCCATTAATCATTGACCAATTTCTCAGGTCATCAGTTTTCCTCGAGAAAATACAAAAAATTCAGGCTTCTTCAGCTTCATTTACTGGCGAATGCTCCGGAGTATGCATGTGCCTCACTTTAGGAAAGCCAAATATGGAAATGGCTGGATGTAAAAGACTTTTTAAAAATAAGAGTTTCACAAGTTGGATTTGTGGTGCATTGTGAACAGTCCACTGATGGCGCTGACCAGATCTATTGTGTTAGGCATAAGGGGTAACACGATAAGGCAGATGGGGTGTAGCTGTGTGACTCTGTTTAAAATGGCTGCTTCCCTAGCACACAGCCTCTCCCCTACTTTTGAACACCCGCATTCTGACTTGCCGTTTCATCTAAGCTCAGGATTTTGATGTACTCTGTTGTCTAAGCACATCCTCACCACCATAAACCTTAGCAAAGTTGGCACTGCATCTCTAAAATCATGTGAAAAAAATGAATCAGTGCTTACACTTTGTTTGGGAATCACGTTGAATGCAGAGTACACAGGATTTCCTTCAGCTGTCTCACAGAAAATCTCCAGGATCCTCTCTGCTTCCTTTCTTCTTCTGGACTCCTCAGGCCCTGAGGCCCCACCCCACTCCCCAAAAAGGAGATATAGTGCAGAAATTGAGCCAGGGACTATGGGAACAAGCCCCACGCAAAACAAAACAAAAACAAACCACGGTACACCTGGGGTCTTTTTGTCGCTGCTATTGTTAACCACTTCTCTTCCAAAGCAGAACCTGCCAGAAGGCACCCTGTCTGCAAGCCCGACTTAAAATGGAGGACTCCTCCTCCAAAAACACCAATGAGCTACTGAGTTGCCTTCCAACCCATCAGGATGAAGTCCTTCCACCAATCACGATGAGGTCCTTCCAACCAATCAGGATGAGGGAACTTTCTCTATATACGCAGGACCTTCTCTCTCCTCTCAGAGGGTACATTAAGTGCTATTTGCTAGTGCTGGTGTTCTGTTCAGCTTGAGCTGTAGTGTCTATAGAGCTTTTCCTGTGACTTTGTTCTTCAGGTCTGGACTCTTTTCTATCATCGACAGCCCAAGAACGTGACTCTGGTAATAAAATGAGGGGGTTAAAATCAAGGTCATGTATTAGGCCCTGTGTTAACCAGAACATACTCTCTATCCTTACCTCCTTCTGTCATTCTGTATGTATTGTAAGTGTGTGTGCTTCCTCTTGGTAGTCCCTCTCTCTCTTTCTGCATTTACACAGGCCTAGGATTACTCCTATTTTAGTGTTCTCCCCATCCCACTTCATCTGGTGTGCCTGTCTGAGGCCAGCCTAAGTGGCTTTACCAAATGCTGGAGGTGAGAGTGCCCTGCCACACATACAGATAATAAAGGTGAAAGTATTCTGTAGAGAATCTAAAAGCAATAATAACAACTTAAAATCTGTTTATTATCACCACATGCCCTAGCAGCTCTAAGCAATGTCTATACCAAATGCTCCTCCTGATCTGGAAGGAGCAGACTTAACTGGTGCCTGACCCAGTGGCTGGTATTCCTCCAGCCAGCCCTGCTCTGGAACTTAGAAATTCCTTCCCTTGGTTGGCTTTTCTCACCTCTTCTCCTCAAGGAGGAATAGGAAGCAGAGTGGACCTAAAGCAGCGAAAAATATGACCCTGGGACCACTGGTGGCCTTTGGTTATTTAGCTCTATCAAGTTGGCAGTTTCAAAGAGAAACAGAGAAAACAATACACTTTTCATATGTTGGCAATTATTTTTCCCAGAAATCCTGTTAACATCCTTCAAATTACATTCCCAGCCTCTGCACAACATACTCTAAAATGGCAAAGTTGGTTGTTCGTCTCGATCCACAGTGTACACTTTGTTGAAAGAATATTTTCCATTGTTTGCATGTTGCTTATTTTAATAAAGTTAACAGTTTTAATTATTTTTAAATGTTGCATTACATCCTTTGAAAATGGCTCAAAATACATCATTAAAGCATTAAGGTAGTCATTTAAAAGTCATTTAATGCAAATGCAACTTTAATGAATCTGAAGGTGGACTAATTTAAAAAAAATTTTATTATTTATTATTATTTTTAATTTACATCTGAATTAGCATATAGTGCAATAATGATTTCAGGGGTAGAATCCAGTGATTTATCCCCTACGTATAACACCCAGTGCTCATCCCAACAAGTGTCTTCCTTAATGCTCTTTGCCTATTTTGACCATCCCTCCCACCCACAAACCCTCCAGCAGCCCTCAGTTTGTTATCTATTTAAGAGACTCCTATAATTTGTCCCCCTCCCTGTTTTTACATTATTTTTGCTTCCCTTCCATTATGTTCATCTGTTTTGTATCTTAAATTCCACACGAGTGAAGTCATATGATATTTGTCTTTCTCTGACTGACTTATTTCACTTAGCATAATACATTCTAGTTCTATCCACGTTGTTACAAATGGCAAGATTTCATTCTTTTTGATTGCAGAGAAATGAATATTCCAGTGTATATATATGTACCACACCTTCTTTATCCATTCTTCCGTCGGTGGACATTTGGGCTCTTTCCATACTTTGGCTATTGTCTATAGTGCTGCTATAAACATTGGGGTTCTGTGCCCCTTTGCAACAGCACACTTGTATACTTTGGACAAATAACTAGTGCAATTGCTGGGTTCTAGGGTAGTTCCATTTTTAATTTTTTAAGGAAATTCCATACTGTTTTCAGAGTGGCTGCACCAGTCTGCATTCCCACCAGCAGACAAAAGGGTTCCTCTTTCTCCACATCCTCGCCAACATCTGTTGTTGCCTGAGTTGTTAATGTTAGCCATTCTGATAGGTGTGAGTTGGTATCTCAATGTGGTTTTAATTTGTATTTCCCTGATAATGAGTGATATTGAGCATTTTTTCATGTGTCTGTTAGCCATCTGGATGTCTTCTTTGGAGAAGTGTCTATTTGCCCATTTCTTCACTGGATTATTTGTTTTTTGGGTGTTGAGTTAGATAAGTTCTTTATAGATTTGGGATCTAACCCTTTATCTGATATGTCATTTTCAAATATCTTGTCCTATTCTGTCAGTTGCCTTTTAGTTTTGCTGATTGTTTGCTTCACTGTGCAGAAGATTTTATTTTAATGAGGTTCCAATAGTTCATTTTTGCTTTTGTTTCCCTTGTCTCTGGAGACCTGTTGAGTAAGAAGTTGCTGTGGCCGAGGTAAAAGAAGTTTTGCCTGCTTTCTCCTCTAGGATTTTGATGGCTTCTGTCTTATGTTTATGTCTTTCATCCATCTTGAATTTATTTTTGTGTATGATGTAAGAAAGTGGCCCAGGTCCATTCTTCTGCATGTTGCTATCCAATTTTCCCTATACCATTTGCTGAAGAGACTGTCTTTATTCCACTGTATATTCTTTCCTGCCTTGTCAAAGATTAGTTGGCCCTACATCTGAGGGTCCATTTCTGCGTTCTCTATTCTGTTCCATTGGTCTAAGTGTCTGTTTTTGTGCCCGTACCATAGGGGCACAAATTGATGATTACAGCTTTGTAATACATCTTGAAGTCTGGGATTGTGATGCCTCCAGCTTTGGTTTTCTTTTTCAAGATTGCTTTGGCTATCTGGTTCCATATAAATTTTAGGATTATTTGTTCTAGCATGTGAAGAATGCTGATGTTATTTTGATAGGGATTGCATTGAATATGTTGATTGCTTTGGGTAGTATCGAAATTTCAACAATATTTTTTCTTCCAATCCATGAACATGGAATGTTTTTCCATTTTTTGGTGACTTCTTCAATTTCTTTCATAAGCTTTATATAGTTTTTAGTGTATAGATTTTTCACCTCTTTGCTTAGGTTTATTCCTAGGTACTTTATGGTTTTTGGTGCAGTTGTCAATGGGATCAATTCCTTGATTTCTCTTTCTGTTGCTTCATTATTGGCGTAAAGAAATGCAACCGATTTCTGCGCATTGATTTTATATCCTGCAACTTTGTTGAATTCATGGATCAGTTCTAGCAGTTTTTTGGTAGAATCTTTTGCATTTTCCATATACAGTATCATGTCATCTGCGAAGAGTGAAAATTTGACTTCCTCCTTGCCAATTTGTATGCCTTTTATTTCTTTGTGTTGTCTGATTGTTGACGCTAGGATTGCGAGAGTGGACATCCCTGTCATGTTCCTAACCTTAGGAAGAAAGCTCTCAGTTTTTCCCCATTGAGGATGATATTCGTGGTGGGTCTTTTTGCATATGGCTTTTATGATCTTGAGGTATGATCTGAAAGTGTGCTAATTTTATACAAGCATCTGGAAAAGGAAAGTCTACATAGGAAATAAAGAGTGGACACCTGAAAATCAGTTATTACTGGAAAAGTGACCCATTTGCTCCCTGTCCCCAGTTTTGTTGTCTATGAAACTGTCATTTAGTGGCATGAAGCCATAAGATTTTCACATCATTCTGAAACAGAACAGCAACCTCTTTGGTAAACCAATCACATTTTCTTGGAATGAGCTCAAAATAATGTTTTGGAAGAGCAAACTGATTAATCTTGTCATGAAAGTTAGACATGAGATAATATTACTCCTGTATTTAAATTACTCAGGCATCAAAATGAGTAATTTTCATTACATATAACGAAAAAAGGTATGTCCCTCTATTTCAAGAACGTAAAACCAGAGACAAAGTCATTACCGATATTTTATTTGGAGAAGAAACAGAATGAGTTCTTGGCAAACTTATTAAATAGCACCTTTTAGATATTACATATTGTCAGTGGCATATGATGTGATTGAGCAGTCAGCATCCCATGGGCATGCTTAGAGATGCTGCACTTTACAGTGAGATGGAAACATTATTTTGAGCAGGGTATAGAACAGCTTTTGGCAAAGGTACTTTAATTTTTTTTATGTTTATTCATTTTTGAAAGACAGAGAGAGACAGAGCACAAGCAGGGGTGGGGCGGAGAGAGAGGGGGACACAGAATCTGAAGCAGGCTCCAGGCTCCAAGCTGTCAGCACAGAGCCCGACACGGGGCTCAAACTCACAAACCTCTAGATCATGACCTGAGCCAAAGCCAGACGCTCAACTGACTGAGCCGCCTAGGAGCCCCAGCAGAGGTACTTTAAATGAGGAAAAGTACCCAATAATTTCTTATTGTGTTCTCTTAAAACGTGCAGAAGAGAGATTTCTCATAGCTAACACCTGTTTTTGCGAGTCACAAGGTGTACTGGAAATGGTGCATTGGGGTCAGAACTGAAAATGCACCAGATACATGGGTCACAAAGGGGGGATTTACCATAAGGAGAGAAGACACTGCTCCTGGATGCCAGCCCATCCACCAGCTTATTCCAGGACAACAGGTGGTAATCAATAATATACATCCAGATCTTGATTCAGTGGCTGTGATTAAATTGTAAACCCTGAGGATATGTCTCTTCAGCCTGCTGTTCAAAGAAAAAGGCAGCAAGTACAAGACTCTTTCTACGTAAGTTTGCCGACTCTCAAGAGGAAAGGTGTTTACACCTGAGTGAATAAAGTATGAAATACAACTATTTTTTCACAGCACTGTTCAAATCAGCAAAGACCACCTCTATAATTTTAAGTGACTTGCTCAAATGGAATGTTTCAACATTCGAGTCAATAGCTGAGTACCTTGACTCTATTATCCTAGAGATAAAATATAATTTTTAATGTTTATAAAAATATATCAGATTTATTAAGAAGACTAAATTATGGTGAAGTCAGCTTTGTCATCTGGAATTTGGATCTTTCCCAAAATTTGAATATATTTTTTCTCCCAGCAGAAAAACAAATCAATAATATATAATTGAGAATTTTTTAAAAAACACATTCAAATGCCAGAACAGACTATAAATGCATTAAGAATTAAAGCACCTGAAAGTGGATTATTAATCTACTTTCTGCTGTTTCCCAAATTAAAACATTTAGCTTTCCAGTTTGGGACAGGATATCCCAAGCTAGTACATGACAGAAATTTGAGAGTAACCTTCAATGAATTCTCTTTCCATCTTGCCAGCCTCTGCACTGATCCTAATACCCAGATTTATCTGACAGTCACCAAACACTCCCATTTCTGATGATCTATAACTGTAAATTAAGATTTACTATTTGGGGAGCACCTGGGTGACTCAGTTGGTTAAGCGTCTGACTTCAGCTCAGGTCATGATCTCATGGTTTGTGAGTTGGAGCCCCACATCAGGCTCTGTGCTGACAGCTCAGAGCCTTCCTTGAGCCTGCTTCGGATTCTGTGTCTCCCTCTCTCTCTGCTCCTCCCCCACTTGCACTCTTTCAAAAATAAACATTAAAAAAAGATTTTCTATTTTTATTTTGTAAAAACGATTGAGAACATAAACCCAGTAGATGTGAAACATGACTGGCAGCTTAAGGCATATTTATCATAGAACTGGGTATCCATGTACTAGTACTTTGGTGAAAGATGGAAAAATATGTTGTCCATTATATGGCTATGAAACAGTAATAATTAGCTTGTAAATATTTTATTTCATATTTGCCTTATTTAAAAAAAAAAAAAGATGTTAGAGTGGGAGAGAGCCAAAGCATAAGAGACTGTTAAAAACTGAGAACAAACTGAGGGTTGATGGGGGGTGGGAGGGAGGGCAGGGTGGGTGATGGGTATTGAGGAGGGCACCTTTTGGGATGAGCACTGGGTGTTGTATGGAAACCAATTTGACAGTAAATTTCATATATTAAAAAATAAAAAAAAATAAAAAATAAAAAATAAAAATAAAAATTAAAAAAAAAAAAAAAAAAAAAAAGATGTTTATAGAATGCTACATATGCCCTGACACTCATAAAAAGCTTCCTGAGGCTAATATGAAAAAGACATTCTACTTCCAGTGTGGATAAATGAAATCACGAAGAATTACACTGGGGTTTGGAATAAAACACTCCTGGTAATAAACCATGTGACTTTGTTTTCTGCCTACAGATCCCTGAGGAACTTCTTCAGAGAGAATGGAAAACATGAGGGAGAGGGCAATAGGAGGTTAGGGTTTGAGGATCCTGGGTTTCTGCCCATTTTCTTTCTTCCATTATAATTTGTTAGGATGATTTTAAATTTTGTATAAAAATATGGGTATTGTTTTGAAAAAAAATTGTTTTATAACAGATTTTGTAGCATTTATGCTAGCTAAATTGGAACCTTTTTACTCTCTTGTTTTAATATCTATTATTATTGCTTATTGTAATTTCAATAATGACAATGCTTCCTACTCTCATTGTCTATTAAAACTTAAAATTCCATAATCATGCAGTTAAACTCTCACAGTGATAATAATTGTTATGTGTCTGCATGTTCCTATGCAGAACATTTTTACTGCATATGTCTTCATTTCCGTAATGCAAGGGTAAGCATTTGTTTCCGATACAATTGCAAGCTGTTCTTAATGTAAACATCAGTATTCCATCAGCCTTACAAACCCACAAGCAACAGCTCTCCAGTAAGCATCAGCATTGTTATCTCTATTCCTCCAGGGAATACATTTTCACTTTGGTAATTTTGCCTGTATTTTTAGGATTAAACGTATGCTTCTCTCACATTGGAGTGAAGAAGGGCATACTCATTTATCATTAAGCAGGCAGTCTGTTTTCCAACACTTAAAGGCAGAGAGAAAGGGGGGTGGTGAGGGGGGTGGAGAAAGGAAAGATCCCTGCTGTCCAACTGGACTTTTGAGAGTTTTCCAGTGTTTTGGACCTCTGTCCATGGTAGCATATACCAGGCTGCACTCATTTTAGGTGCTAGAACAAAGAGGAGAGGAGAGGAGGGAGAGGAGAGGAAAGGAGAGGAGAGGAGAGGAGAGGAGAGGAGAGGAGAGGAGAGGGGAGAGGAGGGGAGGAAGGGAGGTGTGGGGAGGAGAGACAGTTGTTTCTCCTATCAAGTGGCCAATCCAGCTCTTGGTTCTAGCACTATTTTTGTATCTATGGTTAGCATTGAGGTGTTAATTTCTAGAGTGAATGGGAATCGAATGGATTGGCTGGTACTGGGAAGAGTGGGCAAGTTAGACCAGGAGCCATTTGCTTTATTTTCTTTTTTCTCTGTTTTTAATCATTTCAGCCTAATGCTCTTTGTCAGTAAACCATATTACTCCTACTACCACTCCCTAATAGTAAGAAGTATAATTTAATAAGTAAATACTATATGTAAACAACTATGCTGATTCTTTTACATATATTACTTCATCTAAAACAGTCATAACCCCTTTGAGGCAGGTGTTACTTCCTGCAATGTTCAGATTAGGTCATCAAGGCGTAGAGTTCAGTAGTTGGCCTGACATGATATAGCAACTACATGTGTAACTGTCATCCCAATACAGAAGTCAAAGACTTCAAAGCTTTAACTAATGCTAAACCTTTGTATTATTTTGTTCTACAAAAAAAGTGAGGCTTTCAAGAAGAAAAGCTATACATTTTCCTTCAATCAACACTAACTAAATAGGTTGTTTTATTAGGCTGTCTGGGGAATGTGTAAGACATGGATTCTTTCCTCAAGGAACTTGGAATCTAGGAAGAGAGATTATGTAAATGAAAAAGTAATTGTAACAGCAAAAAGTGGTAAGTATGACAAAAGAAGTACAGATGAGGTTTGTTTGGTAGAAAATTAACTTGCAGCTAGGAAGATCAGAGGATCTTTATAATACAGGCCAGATATAGCCAGACATAGGAATGTAGAAGAAGGGATACCTAACAGGCAAACAAGCCACCCAGCCATACAATTAAGAAGCTTCCCCCCAGTCTCATCATAGACAGGGGTAGCAAATGTGTGTCTGTGAGCAATTTATATTCTCTCTTTGACCCTATCTCCTTATCTATAAATTGAAGGGGATAGCCTGTAGGACAAGCTACAATCTTTGGCTCTGTATTTGGATTGGATTGGTTGCCAAAGGGAGAAGCAATCTAGGGGAGGAAAGAGAGAACCGTTACATAGTCTTGAGCAACTGTTGCAGAGGAAGGATAAGGTGGACTTTGTTGAACTGAGAGAAAATGGAATCTCTTCTATAAGCCCAAAGAAATCCTCATTCTGGGAAGAAGCTGCCCATAACCATGAGAGGATGATGCTTGATGTCCATCTTGTCCCCACCCTCTGAGGAACTGTACTTTTTGCCTTTCCTTTGACTTGTATGGTAAAAGAGTCAGAGTCTGGTCTTTGAATTCAGACTACTTTTGGGGGCTTGTTGGTAGGCTGCCTGGACTCAGATGACCTCCATCCATTATATTTCTAGGTGAAATTTCCATGATTCTACAATTCAAGAAATGTAGATGAAGTACCAAGCACAATGCTGGTGTATAGTAGGGATCCAGTAAATATCTACTGGAAGTCAGGAAAGAGGTGCTGGAAACAGACCGTAACCAAACCTAAGTTCGTCTCTCCAGGGCACGGCAAAGCCAATCAATGAGACATCGAGCATATAGCAAGGAAAGGGTTTATTCGAGAGGCAGCCCAACTAGGAGACAGGAATACAAGCCTCAAATCCACCTCCTGGAAGAGGGAGAGTCAGGGAAATTTAAAGACAAAGGAAAAGAGGTCTGGGTAAAAAGCTGCAGCTGCCAATATTAGTCCTGTTAACTTTGGTTGCTGCTTTCAAAGCTAAGGGCAGTTTTCCAAATGATCTAGCATCTTCTTTTCTGGTGATAACAACTCAAGGGCTTTGCTAAAGATTTGAGACTTTCTCTCCCATCAGCCACCCTTTTCACATTTTATTGGCAAAAGGGTACTGTACAATTTCCAAAGGGAACTCTGCCATCAACATAGACATCACATCAATGAGCAATTAAACATCCATTAATAAAAATGTGCAGGCTATGTCCTCCGGAAAGTAGAAATGAAATAACATTAAATGGAAAAGCCAAATAAAAATTATTATATACACTCTATAATTACTACAATGGTTACACATGGAAAGATTTAAAACAGGCCAAGGAATAATGAAAATCGTTGTTTAAGCAAAAGGAATAAAGATATAATTCCTTATGAAGCTGATTTAATAATAAACTCCTTTTCTAATGAATATATCATGGTACTTTTTCTTATTGTTGCTAAAAACCCAAACCATGCAGAAAATGTAAAAATCCCTATATAATCTCACCCCCCAAGGGCTAAGATTTAGCAGACTTTTAACAGACTGCTGGAATACTTCCAGATTTCAATGCATATATAAGCATACCTAAGCTTATTTCTCCATAAACAGAACCATATTCTGCATTGTTTTATATCTTTTTTATTTTTAATATCAATAGTGTTTCTGATAGCGAAAACAATGTAAGTTCATAAAATCTTCAAACAATAAAAGATAAATAATCAATTTAAATACAAATAATTCTAGAGTTTCAAATGCAAATGACAAGGTATATAATCTTTTCCTTGATTGCCATCGAGATTCCAAACAGGTGGAGCCCTACGGTTCCTGAATGCAGCAGCCTGGTAACAGGGCTCTGTCTTCCAAGGTCAGGAAGAAGGGCAATGGAGGGATTCTGATGGTGTGGGGGAAGGGCACTTTAGCCCCATCTGTCATTTTGTGCCTGACCCATCCAGACAGGGCTCCGAGGAGTTCTCCACAGTGAGGAAGGAAGAAGTTGCCTCTTTTGTTAATTAAATCAATGTGAGCCCAGGGAGCCCATAAGTGAGCCGCAAAGAGGCAACTGGTGAAAAGCTGCTACATATGTACCAGCAGGCCTCACAGGCTTGGTTTTGATTTTCTGTGTTTACACCCTACTTTCCAAGGAGACCTGCTATCCATATTCTGCAGGTCTCGAGCCTGTGTGCCTTCTCTCCCAAGGGATGCTTCTCAGCTAACGCAGGCTCGTAGTCATTATCCTCATGTCATTCTGGCTAATAGGACTGAGGTTTCCCTGAGGTCACATGGCAGCGCTGCTCCGTCTTTGAACCAGGCAGGCTGGAAAAATGCCTTCTCCTTCTGCTCTGTAACTACTTGAGTAATGAAATAATGTAAGGTTATGCAGCTCGGCATATGGCATTTCCTCGGAGAGTAGAATCGTAGGACTGGAAACCTTGGAAGTTAGTCTTTAGGTAGAACAGCCTCACGGAAGCCTCTCAGAGGTACTAGACTTGTTATTTTTTAACACAGCCCTGGTAGGTTTTGGGACCTATGAATGCTGGCCACTGTAAGCATTTACATTTTTCTGAGGTGGGAGTGTAATGCATGCATCAGATCCTCAAAGAGATTCGCGGCCCCCTGAAATGTAAAAACCCTCACGTTATAGATCCTAGACCTGCTACAGCACACACTGTTGCTGCTTGGGCCAGATTCCCTTAGTTTTCTTTTGCTATTTCAAGCACACGCTTCCTCCAATTCCATAGGGCTTTTGCTTCTAAAGGCTCACACCTGTGACTTTTCAGAGGCTCGTTGCTTACTCTGCAAGCTGAATATCTGGAGTTTATATCCTCTTGGGGTGGCCCTGGGTCAACAACAGGCTGGTGAAGTGTGAAAGCCAGTCACGTTGTCTCCAGTAGAGACAATCCAATGTGTGCTTTACACTCTGGTGTGCCTGTGGAATCAGGCTGGAGCTGGAGCTTTGCCAGAAATTACTTGTCTGCTTCCTGTCCACCTCTTCTTTCCCTCACTACCTTCCTGGGTTTTCCTGGGAGCACTTTCTTAATAACTTGCACAGAAGTCCTGGTCTCAGGGTCTCCTTCTGGGGAACGTGCCCTAAGATAACTGCGCACAGAATGCCAGCAAGTCCCTCTTTCCCTGAACTTCTTAAAAAACAACCGATCACAGCCTACAAGCGAGATGGGTTGTCACAGACAAGCTGGAGGCATAGTAAGAGGCCAAGCGAATATGAAACAGATAGATGGGCGTGTAAGTAGGACAGAGAAAAAGGAAAGAGGAAAAAGAATGGTAAGGGAATCATTCATTTATTCACGTGGTACTGTGTTACACTGGAAAAGGTTTTAAATAAGAATAGAAGAATCTAGGTTCTTCTTCGGACTCTGTCAATTATTAGTTGTTTGGCCTCAGACAAGTCACTCAAATTCCCTGAGCTTCAAGCATTCTCACTGTAAATCAGCGATCATAATATCTAGTTCATAGGCTTATTGGAAGAATAAAATAAAACAATGGAAGTGAAAACATCTGAAAGTCGTAAAGCATAATGAAATGCTGCTTTATGGAGCATCTGTTTGTCTCATGATTTAGTCTGTGTCAGTACTTAACAGAGTACAAAACACACTTAAGGTGTGACACTGTCATACAAGAGGTTTTAATCGAACTGGAAAAACAACACAAACACAAAGGAAATAGCTAAATAACAGGTAAGCATGTATCAATATACAGAAGTATGTAGACATGGAGGGCAAAAGAGATTTCAGAAGGTTGGTGAGGTCACACTTGCCCTGAGGGAAAGCCTCATGGCTTTAAGTCATTTCTTTCTGTTAAATGCTTCCCTGGCACCTGTTCTCCTTCTTGGAACACTCTTCACATCATTAGAAATTGGTTATTTAATGTAAAGCTTTTCCACCAGATTGTAGAGTACAAATCATATCTGAATTAGTCACCTAGAAGTCTCCAGTGCCTAGCACATAGTTGGAGCACAAGAAATGTTTCTTAATGAATAAGTAATATGAGGTGAACATTTTAGGCTAGATGGAATTTGGATAAGCAATTCAAAAATATGTTGCAATGTGAATGAAAGGAGAAACGGGATAAAACTATTTAGACCCAAGTAGGGCTCATGCTCGGCATAGCAAAAGAAAAGTTGGAGACATAGGGCAAGGGCCACACTATAAAATGGCTTTGACTGCCAAAGCAATTGACCTTTGCCCATGAGGAGCAACTGAAGGTTTTGTAGCAGAAAGATGTGATGGGGTCAGTGAAGTAGGAAGATTCTTCTGGCAGCAGGGATGGGATGTGCTGTGGGGATATGTGGATCGGGGGGGTGGTGGTGGAGCTAATGCATGGGGGGAGGGTGGCAAGCAGTTAGACTAAGGTGCAATTCATCACCAGGGGCACCCATCCTGTCTCAGCCTCCCTTTCATAATTTAATCAGAGATTAAACTTTTGTGTCAAAGGACATATAGTCTCCATTCCTCACTATTTTCCAACAAATGAATTAGCAAATAACAGATTTACAGAAAACCAGAGGGTGAAATCAACCACCCATCTGATGCCTTTATCTACAGGTTTCCTTCCAGGTAGCATTTGGCCTGTGCTTAAGCACCCCCCATGGGCAAAGAGCTCACTACCTTCCAAGGCAGCCTGTTCCATGCCAGCATTATTGGCATTATTGAAACACAGGGCATACTGACATGACTGGTCATTTGTTTCAAGAAACTCCACACGACTTACCTTGCCCTTGATATGGGACTGGCAGTCAGAAAACTTAGATTCTATTTGTTACTTGATAGATGATATTGGGCAAGTCGTTTCTTCTAAGTTCACTTCCATGTTCTCACCTTCAAAATGATGACGTTGGACTAAATTATTGATTCTCAAACCTGGATAATCATTTCAACCACCAAAGAAACTTGTTAGAACCATAGCAAACCTTCTGAATCAGAATCTTTGAGACCTGGGCTCGGGAATCATATCATTCACAAACCCAAGTGATCTCATGAAGCCAGCCTGGGTCTGGTGCAGGTCGAGGCCTCTGGGATCACATGGACTAGATGAGCCTTTTGGTCTTCTTTGGCTCTCAAAATTCAATTTGAGAATTTTGTTCTGTGATTCCCATCTTAGTAATAATACAAATACTCATATAACTATAATCTTTTTGTCATGATATACCACCCTAGGTTTTAAAAGCGAGGAGAGGGGAGGGTATCACTAATAATGTAAAGAATTTTTCTCTAACTCTACCCCTTCCTGTATGGGGGGAATCGCTGGGGCTCCACAAACCCCCCATTTCAGTTACAGGGGGATTCTGCTCTTCTACTCAGGCTCTGCTTCTGATGAGCACCCCTTGCCCTGGAGTGACACAAGTGTCATCTCTGAAACACAAGAATTCCTCCAAAAATGATGTTGGTGCTATTGTTCTCACTACATCCTGCTGATGACAATTATCCTATGCTTGCTAGAGGTGTCACCGTGAGTCACAGACACTAAGTCCACTGAGGTTGCTGATGAAAGGGCCACAGGCATCGCTCAGTTACAAGTAGATCAAATGGGCTTCATCTCATGTGCTGGCTCAGACCAACCAAGCATCCCATGCCTGCATCAAGGTTTGGGGGAAATGCCATGACCACTTAATTATGTCTGTTATGAACACAAGGATGAAAAATGATGGTATGCCCAGGACGTACCATCTAGTCCAAATCCCCTCTTTTATTTTTAGGTCTTTGTTTTGTTTTACAGATGAGAGCACTGAAGCCCAGAGAAAGACTTACACAAATTTCCACAAGTACTGTAAAGACACAGATTCTCCCAGGCAAAATCTTGGTTGGAGGCGGCTGGCCAATATGCAGAACTTGAGGCTTGTGGTATATTTCTGTGTGTGTGTGTGTGCACGCGCGCGTGTTTCCCTTTAGAAACCCAGGCAATACTCCACATTCTAATGCAATGCCTCTTGTGCATAGTCTGTGTGGGCTTCCCAGATGTTTATCTGCCTTTTCAAAGTTAAAAAGAAATTCTCTACAGGATTTACCCAAGAAGCATGATCTTAGGACATTACTTACTGCATTTTCTAATAGTTGCTATTTCCCCTTTGTTAAAGGGTCAGCTATAAAATGACGCTTCCTTTGCCGAAAGCCTGTACTGCCAGACAGATTAGATAACTCAGGGGATTTGCAGCACACTGTAGAGCCTTTAACCCCTGGGTCACTCTTTCATCTCTCACCCAGATGAGGCCTGACAGCTGTTCCGGAGTCTTCTTGGAAGGAAATGCCCAGCTACTTGTCCCAAGACAATCAACACCGAGAGAGAGAGAACCTTTTTGAATGTTTTGACATACATTTTGTCATCCCTTTTACTCTAGTTGTCTGCCATTCCTCAAATCAACAGAGATCCATGATGTCTCAGTGAAGTTTAGTTGGCACAGAACAGGGAGGCACTGACCACTGAAACGGGCAATGGCTGTCTAGCCCCAAAGCTCTGTCCACAGGCCACAAGTAAAAAGATTTCACCACGTGTGATCACTTCTTTGTCACATTTCCATAGAGTTCTTTCCTCTCCACCATGTCCACTTCCCAGAGTGATGCTGAGAACAATAATGGTGTGTCTTGCAGATTGAAATCATACAATGTCCTGGTTGAGTTCATCCCACTCAGAGATCTAGCATAGAATTCGCCTCAGAAAATTTATTGACTTGCATGATGATTATTGGGATTGTTGATTCCATCATAGGAATAAAGACTTAAGTGGGAAAGAATACATTATAAATGGGATTTTTAAATATTATTGACCCAGAGCAATAATTCACAACTTTTCCAGTTAAAGGACACCTCATATTCAGGAACCCCTCCAACCATAATGGTTCTCATTCTTTTAGTATTCATGGGGTGGCAAAACATTTACATACTTACATATCTCTGGAATTTGTGTCATAAATCCTAGTCTCCCGAATTCTCCCTCCACCTTATCCAAGTTTCTCACAGATTGGGAGTCTCTGTCTGACCCAGTGGATTTATGCGTGTGTGCATTCTTACAGGTAACAGTATCTGTTGAAATAACCTGACAAAGTCTCTGTTCCTACAATTACGTTTTGTTTTCATGAATGTACAATAGTCGTAAAAACAGGGTGTCAACAGAAAAGCAGGCCATTGACAATTTCCAACCCAAGTTACTATTTATTTGTATTTATTTGTATCCCAAATCTTTCAAGGGGAGGCTAAGTCAGCTCAGATGATCCCCATGACACACTGGCTCTGATAATGCTGCTGTGGTTTCATTATTTCTTCTACTTTCCTAAGTATCATTAATAAATTAGGGATTATCATGGAGTATTATTAGACTTTTCTTTACCAAATAAAGGTATTATGAAAGGAAGGTATTTTGGAGAATTGTGGTGCAGTGAAGAGAACATTGGATTAATAGTAGGAAGACCCATTCTTATTATCATGTTGGGTATTTGGCCATGTGATTGAACCCTCCTGAGCACCAATTTTGTCACCTATACATTGGAAAAATAATTCCCTTTCCTGCCTCACAGCAGAGTTACAGAGATCAAATACATTAATGTACACAAAAGAATCTGCCAGCTTTAAAGTTTTGCAGTGTGACTTATAATACATTTTTTACTATCATAAAAATAATGGTAGTTTATTATGGAAAACTGCAAAATGTAATAAACTATGAAGTGATTTAATATTAACTCATGATCTCACAATTCAGAAGTATTACCTGTTACAATTTTGACATGTGGATTTCCACACTATTTTTGCTCTCCATATGAGTGTGTGAAAGTGTTTAAAAACGGAAGTCTATAAGCATGGTTTTATGATGTACTTTTTTTCACTTAAGAAATCTTGAGTATGGTGGGCTGAAGTGTGTTTCCCTAAAAATTGTATGTTGAGGCCCTAATCCACAATGTGACTCTATTTGGAGATAGGCCCCATAAGAGATAATTAAGGTTAAATGAGGTCATTAAGGGTGGGAGCTTAATCCAATATGACTCATGTCTTTTATAAGAAGAAAAGATACCCGGGACATGTGCACACAGAAAATAATGGCTATGTGAAGACACAGGGAAAAGGTGGCCATCTACAAGTCAAGGCCAGAAACGTGAGAAATAAATTTCTATTGTTTAAGCCACGCTTCTGTGTGTTTTCTTATAGCAGCCCTAGCAAACAAATACTCTGGGCATTCCTGTTTAAATATTCTTTTTTTTTTTTTTTTTTAATTTTTTTAACGTTTATTTATTTTTGAGACAGGGAGAGTCAGAGCATGAACGGGGGAGGGTCAGAGAGAGAGGGAGACACAGAATCTGAAACAGGCTCCAGGCTCTGAGCTGTCAGCACAGAGCCCGACGCGGGGCTCGAACTCACAGAGTGCGAGATCGTGACCTGAGCCGAAGTCGGCCGCTTAACCGACTGAGCCACCCAGGTGCCCCTCCTGTTTAAATATTCTTAAAGAATTTGATTCTTAATGTCCACGAATTCATTATTTTGATAGAATTATGTAATTAATCCCCTATTTAGATTATTTAGGCCATTCCCAGTTTTTGTTATAATAAATAATGCTCCAATATCCTTAGACATTGGTAAACTTTTTTGGGGGGGGGGGAGGGTGCAAAATGCTCTCCAAAAGGACTGTAGTATAAATTAATGGGACTCAACTATGGGAATTCTTTGTGCTATTTTGGCATCTTTTCTGAGTTAAAAATGATTTAAAATAAAAGCTAAAGAGAGACAGAGAGCCCATAACAAGGATAGAATATTTTACAATATTTATACTAGTATTATCTGCAGCCATGATTATTTAGGTACAAGACCAAACAAGCCTTCTTGGAGATCAATGTTCTGATTACATGCATCAGAGACTCTACCATAAATGCTTTCCATTAGTAGGAATTTGACAATTTGGTGCACAAAAGGGATGGGAAAGAAAGTATGCTCCACAGAAAGTATCTTTCTAAAAATTATTGCTCCTGTACAGAGAAAAGCAAATGCAGAAGTGTAGGTGAGCTCACTGCCTTTGGTGGTCTCCTCCTTAATTGTATAAGCAGTGGCTGTAGGTACCTGTCTTCCTATGTCCCCCACATTATGAGAAGATTTACCCGGGCTCTTATAATCAGGGTGGTGCTTCCTGGGATTTGGGGGGAGTGAGATAATTCAATTAATGTCCAGTATTTACTAAGCAACTAATTCATACAAAGTTTTGTTGGAAGGTACAGAAATTAATAAGGATGGGTTTCTACTCTCTAGGTGGACAAGCTAGTGAAATAGACTAATAGGAAAACAATGAACTCTCATGAAAATTGAAGGCAATAATCCTATCGGGAGCTGGCATAGTACTGACTAAGCGTTAAAGAGATCAGGGCATCAATAATAGAGGAGATGGCATTGAGGGACATTGAGGGTATTGCTAAGCAGAGGCAGATGGAAAGCCTCTAAGAATACCTCACATCTGAAAGGAATGCCTTGGGGCCAGGGAGGTACAGTGCCTGGGGTGTGTCATGCGGGATGCACCTGGGTTTGGGAGCCACAAATACATACCGCAAATGGGTTTGGGGTAACTAGGGAGCCACCAAGAGTTTTTTATTTGATTTGTGTTTAAAGATCACTGAGAAAACTGTAAGGGATAAAAAGTAGAAGAAAATATATAGCAACTGGTTCAAGAGTGGCAGAGGGGAAAAATTTGCTCTCTACCCCACTCTACCCCACCCCCCAGAATTCAGTTCAGGAGGATGCTGCTGTACTTGGCAGAACCAGAAAAATGGGAGTTACATGTCAGTCACACACACAAGGCAGTGAAATGAGGTGATCAGACAAAAGAATCCACACATTTTTTTCCAAGTGCTTGGCAGACAGGTTTAATATTTGTCAAGGCATGGAAAAATGGTTCACTCTTCACTTGTGTTAATGCATAATGCACCTTTATTTGTAAGGTGTCAGTCTTGCATTTGCCAATCTTGATGTGACTTTCAGAAAGTTACATACCCTCCCTAAACCTCAATGGTCTCCTTTGTGTGATGTGGATAATGATTATCTACCTCATAAAGATCTTGAAAGCATTAAATGAGATAACGCATGTGAAGGTGTTTGTTAGCTATAAAGCGTAATACAAATGTTATTATTATTATACTAATTCTGTATTTCTATTTTATTTGGTGGGAATGACAGAGAAAATATTCTGTACTATTTTACCAGAAGGTGGCAGCATGTGGTTTGCTAGGCACATCCTCTCTCTTAAATCTAGGAGGTATTTTCTGGAGACTTCTTCAAGCAACCCTGAAAATCTCATGGGAAGACCCTGATTCTTCTGTCTTATTTTGTTTTGATTTAGATTATAGGAGGATTAATACAGAGAAAAGTTGTAGGAAGCAAAGTCTTCTTAGAAGCTCAATTAAAGAGAATGCATTTTTTTCCTGGCCCCACCCCTGCTGTGTATGTGACATTCAAGGCCCCACATTTGTTTGAGTCTTCTTAAAATGCCTTCATTGTTGCCTGTTGTTTGAAGCAGGGACTTATGGTTTTATGGATCTGATTACTGCTTTTATCTGATTGTCTTGTCTTCTACATGTTAATCCACATCAGCACCCCCATGTGCATTAACTGAACACTTCTGGCTGCAGAGATGATCTGAAGAAAATTTCAAAGCCAGTCATATCCTTCAGGATCTTACAGCCAGTCTTAGTGGGAAGATGGAGCATGAAAGGGTTTGAAAATAGTTACAAAATAATATATCAATGTGACCAAACAAAGGTGCTACTGGCTGAATAGTGGGACCCTACAAATACAGAAATGGTCAGAGTAAGACAGGTGGTAAGAAGGCTTTTTGAAGGAAATATGTTCGCCCTGTTACTTCAAATCAGAAAAATATGTGTGATGTTTTATAACCTATTCCACTGCACACACCTCCCAAACAGACCCAACATACCCTGCATACCACTGTTCCACTCAGTGCTCTACATTTGTATATGTATGTATCTCCTTAGACTATTGTTTTCTTTAGACTTTGTTAAGATATATTACTTCCCATTATTTCTTATAATGATATAAGACAGTTAATCTGGATATATTGCAAAATGAAGGCTTTGGAGAACAGGGACTGTATCTCTGTAAATACCTCTGTAGTGTGTCTAGTAAAACTAAATAGCTTTGTGGCAAGTAGTTTTATTGATAATGTAGAGATGGAATATATGTCAAACCTAGGAATAGCTTTAACCATCTTTTTAAAATTTTTTTAAATGTTTATTTTTTGAGAGAGAGAGAGAGAGAGAGAGAGAGAGCATGAGTGGGGAAGGGGCAGACAGAGATGGAGACATAGAATCCGAAGAGGTTCCAGGCTCTGAGCTGCCAGCACAGAGCCCGACGCAGGGTTTGAACTCATTACCATGAGATCATGGCCTGAGCTGGAGTTGGATGCTTAACCAACTGAGCCACCCAGGTGCCCCTCTTTAACCATCTTTTTAAAAATTGCTTTCCTGTTCTCTACTTGGATAACCACTGTTCTCTTGACTTGGTTTTGCTTCCCATCTTGACCATGATGATAGTACCATATGCTGGTGTTGTCATGAAACCCAAGTTGAGTATGAAGGACAGTCCAGTTGATGCTTATTGTTTGATTTTGCCAAGCATGGAGACAATGAAAGAAGATATTTTTTAATTTTAGGAACTATTTACAGAGTGACATGAGGTGCATAATCTGTGCCTATGAATCCAAAATTGACAGTATGCCAGATTCGGTTTCATTAGGAAAGAGCCTAGGACCCCATGCATGATTCAATCTCTGTGATCATTGTGATAGGAACTGGGAAAATATCCAGATCTATAAAATTTTTCCTGCAGCCCATAAAATTTATAATTAACCACTGCCACCATTTTTACTTCCAAATTTATTTTAAAAAAACTGTCTGATTTTTGCCCAAGATCCAATTGAAATGGTCTACTATCACAGAATAAGAAGCAAAGATTTATCTAGCCAGGTATTTATTTTGCCCGTGAGATTAAACTAATAATTAAACCATATTAAGGTCATTCTAGACCACAGGAGACATTTGCTAACACACAGGTTGACCTGTGAAAGTTGTTACTTCCCTGAATCTCATTTTACCTATCTGTAAAAAAAAAAGATGGCATAGATTGTCTCTGTGGTCTCTGCTAGCTTTGACCTTCTGCGATTCTGAGAGACGTCAAGTTTTGGTAGTTGACCAGGATTCAGTATCAGGCTCCTTCCTGAAAGGAATAGGGAGGGTCTTTTTAACTCAGTTTTGTTCAGTGTGTGTATTTGTATCACCACCTGAATTGACTGGTTGACTGGCCCCTGGCCAATAATGAGGCCTAACATGAAAACTCTGCCACCAGATCAGCCTCTTCCCATTCTGGTTTGGAAGCACCATGCAGGTAGTGAAAACTCCATTTCAGAACTGCCTAGATCCTCCAACAAATATAGAAAATAATGAACACTGCCTCTGATGATGAATGTCCCCAAGCTAGGGCAATTATCATCTATGGGTCAGCAAAAAGGACACTTGCCCTAGATAGAGTAAGAGAACTTAAATTTGAGACCTAGCTCTGGTCCTAATATTGGCATAAGTCCTGGGTCTGACCTTCAGTTTACAGATATTTAAAATGCAAAAATAACAGCTGACTACATTGCCTATGGTGTTTTCCAGGTGACATAATGGATGTGAATTTTTATGAAGATACATCATTCAACATTAATTGAGAATCCACAATAAAAAAGTAATATGGTTTTTAAGGACACTTCAAATCACTTTTGGGAAACAAGAATGTGGCAGACATGCAAAAGAGTAATGTAATAAAAGACTAATACTGATAAGTTTATGAAAGGAGTACAAAATGGCATGAGCAGAGACAATGTCCATGTAATTCACTACATCAATAGAGAAAATAAGTTAAACTAAAAGAAAATCTCAACAGGTCAGAAACTAGTACAGGGGAAAAAACACTTGATAACATAGCTACTCATGAATAAAAGCTATCAGAAAATATCCGTAAAAAATCTTACCAAACTAGAAAGATGCCACATGCTGGGAACCTAAAAGAAATGTCATTAATAACATTAGAAACATTCCTAGTTAAATACGAAAAGTTACAGGTGCACACCATATTTACAGCTGTTATCTCCCCCTACACTATACTAGAGATCCTACCCCATGACATAAGACAAAATAAAGGAACAAACAAACCTATTAACTATGGGGGAAAAAGCAAAAAAAAAAAAAGTCTCATTATTTGTAGATATTATGATCATCTATCTGGAAAATCCATGAGAATCCATTTAAAAAATTATAACTATTAAGATATATTTAATATTTTCTCTTATTAATATTTAATATTCCTATATCAATAGCTTTCCTAAATACTAACAAAATCAATTAGAAAGTATAAAATAAAAATTGCAATCACAATAGCATATTATAACATTGCTATAAATGTGAAAACTGTATGATTTATTAAAATTCATAAAGACTTGGATAAATGCAGAGATAAACAGTACTTCTGGAAGGGAAGACTCATAAATAAGCAGTTCTGGGTGACAAAAGAACAAGGCAGTTTCATGCATGTTGGCATGTGAATATCTTCAAGACATTTTATTTTTTTTTTTTTTTTTTTTTTTTTTTTAAATTTTTTTTCAACGTTTTTTATTTATTTTTGGGACAGAGAGAGACAGAGCATGAACGGGGGAGGGGCAGAGAGAGAGGGAGACACAGAATCAGAAACAGGCTCCAGGCTCCGAGCCATCAGCCCAGAGCCTGACGCGGGGCTCGAACTCACGGACCGCGAGATCGTGACCTGGCTGAAGTCGGACGCTTAACCGACTGCGCCACCCAGGCGCCCCTCTTCAAGACATTTTAAATGAAAAACAAAAAAAGGAGGGGGGCGTGTGTGGCTCAGTAGGTTAAGTATCCTACTCTTGAGTTCAGCTCAGGTCATCATCTCCCAGTTTGTGGTATCGAGCCCCATATCAGGCTCTGTGTTGGCAGTGTGGCACCTGCTTGGGATTCTCTCTCTTTTCTCTCTCTCTGCTCCTTCCCTGCTCTCTCTCTCTCTCTCTCTGTCTCTCTCTCTCTCTCAGGATAAATAAATAAACTCAAAAAAAAAAAAAAAGCATCAGTTCCAGATTTAAATCCCAGCTCTGCCACTAGCTAGCTGTGTGACCTTGGGCAAGTTACCCTACCTCCCTGGGCTTCAGTTTCCTCATCTCTACAGATGGACTAATAAAAATACCTGACTATGGTGACATCTTAACTAGAAACCTCTTGTAGCCTACTCTGTAATTTTGGATAATTTTTATTCCATATGAAAATATTATGTTTTCCAATTTTCTATCATGAAAACCACTACTACTTTTATATGAATAATATCTTTACTGACCTCTTTCTCTGAGATGCCATGTGATGAAATGTTAATGGACCAAGTGTGTTTTAGAATCTGCACCAGAAAAACATACACTTCATTGCGCGGGGGGGGGGGGGGGGCATTCCTCTAATGCACAGGGGACTGGTCAAAGAAGATCACTATGAAGAAGCTTCCACAGCATTTCTTTTCTTTGTGATTTGCTATAGATTGTGCCCTTTCTCTTCTCGGTGAAGGAAATGGGGAAAAAGATAAATGAGAATTTGTAAGGCAAGTCAGCTTCCAAAGAAAAAATCATTTCCAGATAAGAAGGCAGACCTTCCCCCAGCGTGGCTGCAGGTGAGACAGAAGTCAGTAACCAAGATTAATATTTTAACAAGGATGTAGGCATAAATAACATCATTACCAAATGTAATTTCACAAACCGGAGAGGTTGTGTCTGTGAGTTTTTGCCTGATTAGGCTTTTGGAGGAGGAAGAAGGGAGGCAATAGAAATGCAGTCAGAATTTGATTTTTATCACCTCAGAATTACAGGAAAGAAATGGTGAGCCAGTAGAGCATAAGAATTCATGTTCAATATCCTGAGGGAATTCTTTAGGGGCAGGAAAACCTATATAGACTGTACACAATTTAAAACATACATTACATGAATCATGCATGTTGGAACTGAATCTTCCAAAATCTTTTTTTAATTTTTTAAATTATGTTTATTTATTTTTGAGAGACAGAGCACACGTGGGGGAGGGGCAGAGAGAGAAGGAGACACAGAATACGAAGCAGGCTCCAGGCTCTGAGCTGTCAGCACAGAGCCCGATGCAGGGCTCAAACTCACAGATGTGAGATCATGACCTGAGTCGAAGTCGGACACCCAACCAACTGAACCACCAGGTGCCCCTGAATCTTCTAAAATCTTAATCACTGATCTGTAAGAACACAAGTTAAGTTCTCAGTTAGCATTAGTTTGTTTTTCTTTCATTGCGGTTCACATGCAATCTGCAACATCCACTCATTCAGTTCAGGAGCACGTTTACCATTGTCCGCAGCTCCTTTGTGAACTTTCAAATCTCCTTAGGGGCCTACCTAGCCCATTATACAGATAAGTTGATTAATTTTCAAAAACATTAACTGAGAATATTAAATGAGAAGACAAATGAAGCTCCATGACCTTACTTTTCTGCTCAAAATACCCCAAATATATACATCAGTTTGTTCTCTTTGACACAAAACCTTCCTGGTTAAAAATTTCCTATCAAACTCTTACATACTAGAACAAAAGACCTGTATCTGATATGCTCAGCCTGTCCTTGCATGCACCTCCCCCCTCCCCCACACCTCACGGAAACATTTCTTCCTCATTCCACTGCCCCGAAGGTCCAAGCCCAGGAGGTTCTGAATAGCCTCAGACTCCTTGGAGCACCAGGTTCCAAGAGAGGCTGGACAATTCTTTCAGCCTGTGTCTCAGCATCGCTGACTCCTGGCTTCATCCTGTCACAAGGTCCCATGAATGTCAGGGCCAATGTATGAAAGTCCCCAGATTAATGTTACATGATACACCACACTTTAGTGGCTAATAAGCCACCCCATCATCATCAAAAGCATTTCTGAGCATCTCTTGCTGAAAGCAGTGTATCATCCAGAATGTTTGCAACATTAGTCTGTTTCAGTGGCTGGCCTGGGAAATGTTTTTCTGGAGCTGTAGGGTCCCTAAAGGAATTATAGAGTTAATAGGTTGTCACAGGTCTGGGTGTCACCAAATGTGTGATCAATCCTAAATTAAGTCATAACATGGAGTGGCCGATGCTGGACCTATCAGAATCCAGAACTAATAAGAGAGAGGTCAGGTTTTGATCCTATTGGAACCAGCCAAGTTCTGTTATGGACTCAGCACTCCCAGTAACCCTCGGTTACCCTTGGTTCAGGTGGTCATTTACAAATGCCTATTCTTGTTCATGATGGGAAGGCGTGTACAAGTGTATGAATGACTTCTTAGAGTTTCTCAGAACTCCTGGAGACAGAAAGCAGCCTCAGAGCATGTGCTTTACCAGTGATGAGAAAGGGATCCTGGGTTTGGAGGGAAAAGACCTGGGTTTGAACTTAGGGTCCCTATTTCCTTGCATATATCTTGGGCAAAACTATTGATCACAATGAACTCGAATTGCTTCAACTGTAAGATGAGGATAATGGCCACTGCCTACTTTGCAAGGTTATTGGAAAGCTCAAGTTTGGCAATGAATGTGAAAGTGTTTCATAAAAAATCATATATACATATTTGGAATGATTTGTGTTGTATTATTGTCATCATTGCTGGTGCTGATGAGCATACTTAACGTGTATAAGAACCACCTGGAAAACTTGTTAAAATGCAGATTCTAATTCAGTAGGTCTGGGAAGGGACCCAAGAGTCTGGCTGCTTTTTTTTTTTTTAAATAAAATCCCAGGTGATGCCAATACCGCTGGTCTAGAGACCATGCTTTATGTGGCAGCCACTCAAAACTACTTAGGACCCTTGAAAGTGATGAATGTCTAGAATGATTCCATATATGATTGGGGGTGAGAATCAGAATATCTTAGAGTGTCTATTCTATTTTGGACATAAAGGCAGTTTTTACTTTGCACTGATTGCACACACTGAGAGCATACGAGTCTGTCACACAACTTCCATTGTGGACTGTTGGATTCTGTTACCATAAACCATAGATGCAATCAAAGAATATTGATGAATGTCCTATACCTTTTTTTTCCTCTAGATATTTTGCTTTGCCTAACTACTCAGCTACTCTTTAGAGAAAATTCAATTTGGCAATTTGTTCTTGGTGGTCCCGAGAAATGATTTCCAGTAGAGAAGAGTTCTGACCGGATGACCTGAGAGGGACCTTTCCCTTCCACATGTCCACCAGGCCCCGTAGACTCTCAGCAGCTCTGCTCACTGTGAGATTCATCTTTGTCACAAATAGCAAATCACATGCTATAGGATATCACAATCTCATTATGGGATGTCATCTCACAGCACAAATACATTATTTTCACCAGATTTACAGACCATGCAGCCCATGTCACAGCCAGCATGTGATGGATAGGCTCTATCTGGATGCGTTTGGGTGTGTGATTTACACATGGCAGGACCCTGGCAGACGTGGACCGCAGCCAGCCCCAGAAGGACTCTAGAGAAGGTTTCTCCTTCACGGTCTCTTAAACACAAAACCCAGTGGTTGGAAAATGTTGTGGCACCTCCTTTAAAGGAAAGAAATAGAGACTGCCTCAAAAACCTCGCTGTAACACTTTCCTTAGCATCTCGTGTATTTGAATTTAGACCTCACAAACCAAGGGATTGTGGTTGAATTCACACAAGACTTCACTGGATGGGCTGGCAAAGAAAAGTCTGGCATTATATTTCCTACTATGGAAAAACTTCTTTAACAAGACGGTGTATCTTCCATGAGAAAAAGCATTGTGCTGTTGAATTTTGAAATTTCTATGGAGATCAAATGTCATCAAGAGAATAAGGTGTGAGAGAATTACAAGCATCCTTTTACTTGTGGCCACTTGTCTCTGGAAAGAGAGAACTGAATCTTATGAAATGAAACAGTATGAATTTCATAGTGGAGACTTTCAGTGCTAAAGGTCCTAAAACCCCTAACATCTTCTATTATACCCTAATCTCTTGCCCACATTATTGTTGCCCGATCTCTGCTTGAATATTTTGGGTACTGGGGAGATCACTATCTCCAAACAATTTTTCTTTTCTTTTTGAAATACTTGGGCCCTTGGAAAGGTCTTACACAGAATAACTCTGATTGTCACACAGTGTCTCTGACTGTCCCCCTCTGGCCCTAGTTCCGAGTCTTAGTGGCTAACAGCATAAGTCTATTGCATCAACTCTCCAGCTCCCCTACCTCTCTAAATTCCACCTCCCCCCAGCCATAACCCTAATATCTCATATCATTAATGCTATGTTCGTGTGGTCCCTATAGGAAAATTCAGTTTTCCAAAGAAGTGACATCATACTTGAGATTAAAGTTATCATTTGTTTCTAATTCGGTTGTGTGTGCTTATCAGAGAAAGGAAAAGAGAGAGAGAGAGAAATAGAACAGCAAGAAAGAAAAAGAGAAATGCCATGCTAAATTAAGCTGGTGATTCTATCCATCTTTTGCCCCAGTGACTGTGCACCCCAGGATAAGAGGGGATTCTAGTTTCTCTGTTGGACCAGTTCCAAGGCGTCCCTACATATAGGCAACTTATTACACTGGGCATGTTTTAAGTATTTCAGATTGAAAGAATGGACCTATGCTGGCCGACTCCATCTTGTTCTGTGTCCTCCACCTTGAGTGACTATGTCCCCGACATGCCCCCTTTCCGGGAAAATCGCAGAAACCTCAGACCACGCCTCCTCCCCTTGAGTAACCTCCTGCTCACCCATTCAAACTTCCTAATCAAAACACGTCCAGCGACCTGCGTAACAGGACTCCGACCCTTCCCCAGCCAATCGGCTGAGGCCACAGCCATTACCTCACCAACTGCCCCTAGACCCCTATAAAACCTTTGTGCTTTTGAAACTCACTCGCTCTCCCTCTCCGGGATATCACCGCTGTGTCGTCGGTGCAGGTAGGAGATTGAGCTCAAGATAGCTCAAATAAAGGCTCTTTTGCTTTTGCATCGGATTCGGCTCCCTGGTGGTCTTTGGGGATCACGAATTCTGGGCATAACAAGATGACTTTTTTTGGTATTGTTATAACATAGCACCTGAACATGAGCCAGCTACTTCATTTGGGAAACTACTAATATTTTACAGATACTAATTTTAAGCTAAGTGTATTAGTTTTCCACTGCTGCTATAACAATTACAACACATCTAGTGATTTAAAGCAACACAAGTTTATTATCTTATAGCTTTGGACGGTCAGAAGTCTGAGTCTTGCAGGGTCAACTTGATTTTAGCAGGGCTATGATTTTGTCAGTAGGGCTGTGTCCCTTCTGGAGGTTCTAAGCATCCATGGATTCTCCCAGCATCTAGAGGCCACCTACATGCTCATGGCCTCCTTCTCTGACTCTGTCTCTCCTAACTCCGTCTTACAAAGTCTCCTGTGATTACATGAGGCCCAGTGGGATAATCCAGGCCAATCTCCTCATCTCCGGATTCTTAACCACATCTGCAAAGTCCCTTTTTCCAATTAAGATAACATATTCACAAGTTTCCAGGAGTAGGAGGTGGACTTGGGATGGGAGGAGGCATTAGCGTACTACCAGAAGTTGAAGAAGCAGAAGCAATCGTGCATTTTCTACTATAAAGTGTGTCTTTCCTGAGCAATAAAGATGATAGGCTGAGGAAAGCATAGGCGCCCCAGAGTCTGATCCCAACAGTCTGATCCTCTTCTGCCTGGCTGGGTCACAGGGTAATTTATCTTCAGAGCTGGGACGAAGGAGGGGGATGAGACCCTCAGGGAGCACAAGGCAAGGCGGCACCCACACGCGGGCGCCAGTCGTATTCACTCATGTGCCCTGAGAGCCAGGGCCTCCTGAAATTTCAAGCCCTGGGACCCTTGCTTGCCTCATGCTTGGCTGTGCATCCCTTTATCTTTCTATGCCTCGGTTTTCTCATCTGTAAAACTGGGATATAAAGTTAATAATCATCGCTCTTTTTCATCCCGCTTTTTTTTATTTTGCTTTCCTTTTTTGTAAGAAAGTTACATAAAGGCACTCTGTCACCGGTAAAACACTAGGCATGCATTTATGACAGCTATGATATTTTTTTTGAGCATGAGGGTAGAAGAAATACTTCCTACTTTTCACCCAATTAATATAAAAGTTAATTCATGTAAATGAAACATATGAAGGCACATGTTTACAAAGACAAATCAGAAAATGCCCAAAAGGAAATGTACTGGTTTATGGCAATGGTTCTTCAACCTTGGCTGCCCGCTGGAATCACCCAGGGAGGTTTCCAGAGCACTGATGCCTGGGTCTCATCCCCGGACACTGTCATTTAATTGGTGTGGGGGGCAGCCCAAGCACTGGGATTTTTAAAACTCCCCAGCTGACTCTAATGTGCAGCCAAGGTTGAGAAGCGCTGGTTAATGACGACTTTAGAAGCCTCAGAAATGTGTTTTGAATTGATTTAAATTTTATGGACAGTAGAGAACACACTTTTCGTATTTGCAAGAGGGTATGCCGTAGAATCAACATGACCAGCAAAATTCACAAAATCATATTCTGATTCATATACAAAACCATTCTGTTAATGTATAGGAGGTATCTAAACATCAAAGTGCAACCTAATGCTTATTTTTGCCCCCAAATTAAATATTACGGATGAGTAAAAGAAGAGCAGCCTAATATAATGTTTCCTTCATAGATTAAGTCCTATCTTGGCTCAGGCAGTGCTTCTAAAGATAATTTCTTGGGGCGCCTGGGTGGCTCAGTCGGTTGAGCGTCCGACTTCAGCTCAGGTCACGATCTCCAGGTCCGTGAGTTCGAGCTCTGCGTCAGGCTCTGGGCTGATGGCTCGGAGCCTGGAGCCTGCTTCCGATTCTGTGTCTCCCTCTCTCTCTGCCCCTCCCCCGTTCATGCTCTGTCTCTCTCTGTCTCAAAAGTAAATAAACGTAAAAAAAAAAAAAATTTTAAAAAGATAATTTCTTTAGTGTTTTTATTTATTTTTGAAAGAGAGAGAGAGAGAGAGAGAAAGCAGGGGAAGTACAGAGAGAGAGAGGGAGAAACAGAAACCGAAGTAGGCTCCAGGCTCTGAGCTGTCAGCACAGAGCCTGACACAGGGTTCGAACCTACAAACTGTGAGATCATAACCTCAGCTGAATTCTGACGCTTAACCAACCTGGCCACCCAGGCGCCCTGGCCCGGGTAGTATTTCTAGATAGTAGCACATTAGAACCTGCTGAGGAGCTTTGAAAATGCCCTAACAGCACCTCAGATCAGGTAAGTTAGAAGCTCTGAGGGTGAGACCCAGGGATCGGATTTTTTTTAATTTCCCCAGGTGACTTCCATGTGCCAACAAAGTCAGAACTGCTAAAGTAATTCAGTAAAACTCAAAAGCAGTGTGACCAGCATTTATTGAGAACAGGCCGTTTCTTGTCAGGAACTGCAAAGAGGTTGCTTCCTACCCTCAAGCGGCACCTAGTCTTGGGGCGCCTGGGTGGCTCAGTCGGTTAAGTAAACAACTGTTGATTTCGGCTCAGGTCATGATCTTACGGTTTGTGAGTTCGAGCCCCGCATCCAGTTCTGTGCTGACAGCATGGAGCCTGCTTGGGATCCTCTCTCTTCCCCTCTTCCACTTGCACACACACACACTCTCTCTCTCTCTCAAAATAAATAAATAAACTTAATAAAATAAATGCTCTCTGTTTAAAAACACACAAAAAGAGGCACCTAATCCTGTGAAAAAGAAAAACATGGCAACATATAGTTAATAAAGCTAAGAACAAGATGCAGTGAGCATATAGAGAAAGACAGGCATGCCATTTCTCCTTTGACAGGGCCTGGAAAAGAGGAACTGAACAGACCACTCCAAAGTTCAGTGAGGGATTTGGCGAAGGTGAGAGCTGACCCAGGGCCATGGTGAGAAGAGAACTTCTAGATGATGGGGCACATGCAGAGGACCAGAAGCCAAAATGAAAGGAATTGACCATATCATAGAGCATCACTAACGTTCTCAGAATTACCATAGAATTGTCTACACAACGTCTTATTGAATAGAGAATACATTAGCACTCATCAAACTATTTAAACTCAATTCTTGAAATACTACTCAGAATTAAAGGGATCCAACTGCTGATGAATACATAAGAAGGATGCATCTCAAGGGAATTGTGCTGTGTGGACATAGCCAATCTCAAACCACTACATACTGTATGATCCCATTTATATAACAGTCTTGAAATGACAGAATTATAGAGCTAAAGAACAGATTTAAGATTCCCAGGGGTTAAGGATGGGAAGGGTGGAGAGGAGGGGGTGGTGTTAGAAAGAGAGATATCATAGTGGTGATAGATTCATTATGTACTTGATTGCAGAGGTTATATCAATCTCCACATGCAACAAAAAGGCAGAGATTGATACACTCCCATCACACCAGTGGCAATTTCCTGATTTTGAGATTGTGCTACAATTACATAAGATGTAACCATGGGGAAAACTGAGGGAAGGAGGCACTGGAACTTCCAATGAATCTATAGATATTTCAAAGTAATTTTTTAAATAAACTAATAAAATAAAATAGATTGTTACAAAAGAAACCCCACAATTATAATATTACTATGATTCGAAAGGCAGTTTAGGACCCCAAAAAGAGTGACACAAAATTTCTTGGATTTCCTTTTATTCTTTCACTCTCTCCTTGTTTCTCCTTTTCTTACCTTTCTGTCTTCCTTTCCCCCTTCCTTCCTTTCTCTTACTTTTTTCTTCTGTTTTCCTCTCTTCCGAATCTCTTTTCCAAAATTACAGCTTGCAGAATACATTTTAAGATTATTCCAGGCAATTAAAAGGAGGGAAAAAAACAATAAAGGCCCTAAATGATAGAGAAAAGTTAGTGATGTTCCAATAAGTCTCAGTAGTTACTGGCCACAAGCCCATTCTGAAAATTTAGTTTATAATTTACACAGCAGGATACTCACATGCTATTTTATTAATATGCTAACTTCAGGCTAAAATAAGAACCAAATAACATCTCAGTTACAGCTCCTTTAGCTCCTTTAATCTAATGGTGACATATTAACAGCAAAGAATAAACTTTGGGGATGAGAAAGAAAATGCAGCTAAAATTTTAGAGGTCAGAATGTGCATATGTTTACACAGTTGATTACAGACTGACATTTTATGTTTTGCTTAAAATTCGCTCATATAACAAAAAATAAAGTGGTTCTCTATCGAGAGAATTCCTATACTAACCCCCCTGATGTATCTAATAAGGATAGGTACCTCTGTTGTAGCTAAATGCTCTTGAGAAATTATCTGTAGAGCAAGTCACATCTGTCCACTGACTTCCATGTTAACAACAAAAACGTTTGCTCTAACAGTTCTTGTTGGTGAGAAGTAGGGTGATCAGAAGCTCCCCCAACGACTGGCAGCAGGCTCAGGCCTCATTCTGAACAGGGCCCGAGGTATGTATTCCCTGCTTTTCCCCCTCAATGACTGATATTTTAGAAAATAGGAAGATGCTCAAACTCAGAGCCCTCAGCACCTCTTCTGTGAGATACGAGTGCTGTCAAATCATTCATTGGTCTTCAAATGACATAATTCATGCTCCCAAGTAAACATGAAACATACATATAAACTTATTCTAAGGGATAAATGGGGTTTGTTGAACAACGAAAAGGCAATAGAACCTTTTCTTTTACAAAGGAAATTACATACTTTAGAAGAACTAAAAATATCTTCTAATTAAAGGGAATATGAATATCCCCTAAGGAAAAAGGAGTAACTAATTATACTAAGAAATTTAATGAGATTATCACATACCTTAATGGTTCTAGAGTCACTATGGACTTTTTTTCTAATTATTGGGGTAATCTGTACCTTTGATGACTTAGAGAAAATAGTTTTCCACTAGGTTATTGGAAAACTATCAAGTTCCTCCAACTCAAAGTGCTCAAATAAAGCCAAATCACAACAAAATCTAGAAAACAAGGTGGGAATATAAAGAGATCCTGAGCCTTCTTGGAAGTGAAATATAAAGCAGGTGTGCCAAGAGCTACTTTCAAAAAATGAAACCCTGCCCCAAGTTTCAGATGCCAGAATGCATGAGCAACCCGTCATGCACGCGTCTCCTGCTGGCAGCAATGTGATGTGATGATGTGATGTGATGTGATGTGATGTGATGTGATGATGTGATGTGATGTGGTGGGGAGCCAAGCCAGAAGGCTCAGAGGACCCAGAGGACCCATTCTATCACTGGAGACCTCTGCAGCCTGGCAGAGACTTTCCTTCCAGCCGCTCTCTTGTTATCTCTTGTCCAACTCTCCTCACTCAATTACCCTCAATTCTCTGATATGTCTCACCCAGTGATCTCCATTCTCTGTGCCTCTCCCATGGCAGGTATTACCTCTGCTGGAAAGGCTTCCTCACTTAGTCAGATCTCTTTGTTGAGCATCGGCTATCTGCCCAGGGCAGAGGAAAAGCTAGACAGGGCTCCTGCCTTGACAGAGCTTAACTGTTAGTGGGGGGTACACACAATAAACAAGTAAGCAAATAATTAAACAAGATAATTTTGGAGTCTACTAGGAGCTATGAAGGAAATCAATAGAGCAACATGATAGAGAGCAGCTGGGGCCAAGAAGCAGGGCCACTCACAACAGGGTATCAGGGAAGGCATCTCTGAAGAGGTGACGTTAAAATGAGAACTGAAGAATACAAGGAAGCCTGCCGTGCAAAGAACAGGAAAAGAGCTCCCAGACACAGGAAGAGAAAATGTGAAGGCTCTGCAGTGGGAATGGAATTGGTAAACTCGGGCAATTGAATTGAAATAAGAATGGTCAGAATAGAAGTGATTCCAAGTGAGGCCAGAGAGGTGGGATTACATAGGGTCAGGTAGGATCTACAAGGCCATGGAAGGGAATTTGCATTCTTAGTGAGATAGGAAGTCACTGAAGAACTTAAAGCAAAAGAATATTATGATAAAATTTATATTTAAAAAACATTTCTCCAGAGAAAGTAGTACAGAGAAAGCATTTTAATGGGGTGGAGGTGTTGGGAGGGGGCAGTTAGAATCAGCAAGATCTTCTGGGAAGTTACTGCCACAGACCAGATAAGAGAGAATGGTAGCCTGGACTAAGATGGTAATTGTAGGGATCAAAGAAAATAAATGGGTTCTAGTTATATTTTGAAGACAGAATCAACAGCTCTTCTAAAAGGATTTGTCTTGAAGGATAAGAGAAACGTGAAATACAGAATCACTTGTGGTTTGGGGACTTGAACGCTGAGATGATGGTGGCACCATCTAATGAGGTGAGAAAGACTGGGGGAGAAAAAGATTTGGGGAGGAAAATGGGAGCCATATTTTGGACACTGAAATATCTGTGACACACCTAAGTAGAGATGTCAAGCAGCAGTTTTGATGGGAATGAAGCATAAAGCAGGAGTGAGTTCCAATCCCCATTGCTGAAATCAAAATCCCACCCATTTGGTTTTCTCTCTACGTTTAAATATTGATACTTCTGGAACATAAGTTCCAGGTATCCCTTCTTCCAGAAAATATTGACATGTGTGTACAAAGACACATGTACTAAGATATTTATTGTAGCATCATTTGTGATAGCAAAAAATTGAGATCCACCTAAGTATTCACAAAAAAAGAGAGTGCTATATAAACCATGCAGTACATCCATAACAGGGAATCTCTGACAGTTAGCTAACAGAGAGTTCTAGTGTTATGAAATGAGAAGATCACAAGCTATGTTTTTAAATAAAAAGGAAAAGTCAAGTTATAGAATTACATATAATATAATCACATTTATGGGAACAAGTGGCATTATGTGAAGATAAATACAGGTATATGCAAATGCAATAAAGATGTGACTCCATAAAATTACATCTGGAAAGGAGAAGAAGAGTGGGTGGGAAGTAGGACTAGGATTCTTTATTCTACTCAAGTAATGTTGGAATATTTCTAAGAAAAATGTATAATGTATAATTTTAATATTCTAAATAATGCTTAAACCAGTACATCCTACCCGTTGACCTCAAAAACAATGGAATCCTCCTCTTTTATTTTACAGAAGAGAGAAGCAAGACCAGAGAAGTTGAAGTAACGTGTTAAAATTGCACAGCTAGTTGAGACTGAACACAAGTTTCCTGGTGGGCGAGGCTACCCGGGTCTCAGAGATGTTGACCTGTGTGTTGGTTCGAGCTGCTCTAACAGAGTACCAAGAGACTGGGTAGCTTTCTAAACAAATAATATTTGTTTCTCACAATTCTAAAAGTCCAAGATCAAGGTGCCAGCATGGTCAGTTTCTGGTGAGAACTCTCTTCTGGATGGCAGCCTGCCAACTTCTTTTTTTTTTTTTAACATTTTAATTTATTTTTGAGACAGAGCGAGACAGAGCATGAACGGGGGAGGGTCCGAGGGAGAGGGAGACACAGAATCTGAAACAGGCTCCAGGCTCTGAGCTGTCAGCACAGAGCCCGACATGGACTGGGAGATCATGACCTGAGCCAAAGTCGGACGCTTAACCGACGGAGCCACCCAGGCGCCCCACAGCCTGCCAACTTTTTGTTGTATCCCTCCCATGGCAGGAAGACTAAGAGACCTCTCTGGCCTCTCTTTTATAAGGATACTAATCCCACTTATGAGGGCTCCACCCTCATGCACTAACCACCTCCTGATACCATCACATTGGAGGTTTAGGATTTCAACATGAAAATGTTAGAGGAACACAAACATTCATGCATAGCAACAAGTTAGTATGTTTTGTTAGCATTTGTGCAAGTTTAATTTCATTTGTTAAGTATATATCTGGCTATACTGTATGGATTTTGAGGATTAAATGCAGGCAGTTATTTTCTATATAAAGAGTGGATGTGTATTTCTCTCAAGCTGTGGAAGGAAGAAAGGATGGATCCAAGGAATTTGGAATAAGCCAGAGAGGAGAACTCCATGAACCACCAAAGGACTGATTGGAACCTGCGAACACCTGTGTGCATGCACCCACAGGCAAAGCAGAAAGAGGACCCCACAGTTTGAGGTAAACTGATGAACTAGCCACATGTCCTAAGGAAATAACTGATGGCCAAGACCCATTTTCCTCCCCACCACGTCCTGAGAGATGATGCCTCAGCATGATACTACTCATTAGATGTCAATTTCAAGGCATAATGAAGCAGACCATGAACCCAGGCAGAATTTTTTTTGTCGTCAAGATTGGATGGACATGAGAATGTCAAAGCGTGATGCAAGAGAGAGGAAGAGACCAGAAGCTAAGAACAAGAGTGCGTCTCTGTGGTTTTGCCTCTTGGTTTTTTGTTGGTTTTTGGTTTTTGGTTTTTGGTTTGCTTTGCTTTCGGTTTGGTTGGTTGGTTGGTTGGTTGGTTTTTACCCCCTGGTTGTGTTTCATCCGGTCTGAGGCCACTGGTTCTTTCAAGCGGAGGGATCCCTCCCGCCATGGCAGCCCGCCCTCTCACCACCTCTTACTGCTCCCTGTGGAGGAGAGGTGGTGTGTATGGCTGGTTAAGCCTAAGCAATGAACCCACGTAATCTTTGCTCCTTCTTTCCTTTTCCTCTCTGAAGTCTTTTCTGTAGGAAGCATGCATCGTTCGGCTCTGCTTCTCTGTGTCCTGAGTTTTAAAAAGGGAGATGTTCCTAACTGGGGCAGGGCCCGTGTAGTCTTTCTGCTTGTGAAGTTTAGTATTAGTTAACCCACTAGCCCATAAATAGAAACTACATTCTCTAACATCAACCTCATGAATAATAAAAATAACATGTTTGTTATTGAGGAGGGCACCTGTTGGGATGAGCCCTGGGTGTTGTGTGGAAACCAATTTGACAATAAATTTCATATAAAAAATGCAAACTCACAGAAGTATATGAATGCAAATTAAAAAAAAATAACATGTTGGCATCCAACCTGCCTTACTCTAAAGTCTTACATGCCCCTTGGTTCAGAACTCGAGTGGACAAGAGGGCCCGTTTACGGGGCCTGTTCCAACCGGACCAATGACCCGTGGAATGGCAGGGAACAGTCCTCTCATCCAAATGCATTTGGCACGGATGACTTGGGACTTTGTGGGGCACACTGGCTGACACCAGTCGACTGAGAAGTATTCAAATCAGAAGAAAATCAGCATATTTTTTTAACATTTATTGAACACACGTCACTGTAGAAATAAATATTGTTATTATTGGAGATTTGTGTGCACTTAATGTAATTAAAATATTTTTATTGCCATGAAAATAAATCTTACTGCCTAAGACTTAAGTATTAAAGAAATACCAGCTCATCCATCCAGTCTGCCTTGCTGTCACCTGCAAGATATGCTTCCTCCTGCCTCAACTCCTAAAATGCTTCCTTTGTATCACTCAAGCCAGTTACCACAAACAGCCTTCCATAGCAGCAGCTCTGAATATGTCTTCCCTCCCATCTCTAGTGTTGTTAGCTCTGCAGCCCAGGCACCTTATCTTCTTCATGGCTGTGTGCTTTGTAGCATCTATTATAGAGACTTGCAGTTTGTAGATAGCAAGGAAATTCAGTTTTAAAATGTTTAAAAGCAAAAAGATCATAAACCAAAAGGCTTGGAGTTGATGGCAAATCATATCATGTACTTTTCTTCTTCACAGCCATTTAATTACATATTTAAAAATCGATGGACATCAAGGACAGGAGAATTTCCTAAAGAGCAGCCTTAGGCAGTTGAGAAAGGTGCAAAGAGGGAGGTGTCTCTTGTCCTATGTTAGTGCATGGTTTTCACTATCTCTCAGCCTTGATAATTCATATTTCTTGGGGCACCTGGGTGGCTCGGTTGGTTAAGCATCTAACTCTTGGTTTTGGCTTAGGTCATAATCTCAGTTCGTGGATTCGAGCCTATCATCAGGCTCTGTGCTGATGGTACAGAACCTGCTTGGGATTCTGTCTCTCTCTCTCTCTGCCCTTCCCCTATTCTCTCTCTCTCTCTCTCTCTCTCTCCCTCTCTCTCTTTCTCTCTGTCTCTCAAAAATAAATAAATAAACATTAAGTAACAATTAAAAAAATAACCCATATTTCTCAGGCTTTTATACCCCATCAGCATATGCAGGGGCCCACTCCCCTACAAAGTCCTTCCCCCCATCACCATTCCCAAATGGGTATCTTTGGTGAATTCCTAAACATCCCAACAATGCCCAAAAAGCCTCTTGAAAGTTACATGGTACCTTGCACTGCCACACCTGCCTCAGTCTCTGACTAATGCTCCAAAGCCCTTTCTCTCAGGGCTCCCCAAGCTGCCAGATGTGCAAAGGGAGAGTAGGATCCTCCTGCATGCTGAGGAAACTATCTCACTTTTCCACATCACATCATATGGGTCCAAAGGAGGGATGCTTATTTTCATTGCCTCCTGGAGAACATTAGGGAAACAGTCCCTCCAACTTCTGCCTGGAGTCCCTTGTAAACCTCTTCCTCATTCTCTTTCAGAAGAAAGAATAGTCCCTCATGAAAATTCATGCTCCAAAAACCTGCTCTCACTTTAGTGGGGTCCCAAAGCACTTAAATAAGAACTCTCCCTACATCACGGATTCTTTGCTTCAGGCCCTGCCTTACCCTGTACTGATTGGCCAGAGAAACAGCATGGAGCCTCAAAGCCCCTAAGAAGTCATCCCGAATTAACCATGCACTTCATCCAGCTCTGAGCCTTGGGGCTGACAAACCTGGCTTTCCCAGTTCCATCTCGGTGCTCACATAGGCGAGTCATTGCCCGGATCCACAGCTCATCAACACAGTGGAGTGGGATTTGATGAAGGAGGGTGAGAACATTGAAAAGAGCCCAGGGTAAATGTGAACTCCATAGTCCGTCACTCTAGTCCCAGACCTGCTGCTACGTTCCAACCATCTTGGAAATGGGAGTAGCTTCCTCCCTTAGTTCCCTCCCCCTTTTCTTTGCTCACCTGTACATAAGGTGGTTGTACCTGGAGATCACACTGACACACTAAGAATACATATAGCTTATCTAATATTAATAGTAAACATTATTGTTTGTCCTTGTTTAGTTTCATTTGATCATTCGGACAGGGCCCATGCTCACTCATGCAAAGCTTGATCCCATTTAAAATTGTACAAACCGTGGGGCTCCTGAGTGGCTCAGTGGGTTGGGCGTCTGACTTCAGCTCAGGTCATGCGAACTCACACCATGCGGTGTGTGAGTTCGAGCCCCGTGTCGGGCTTTGTGCTTACAGGTCAGAACCTGGAACCTGCTTTGGATTCTGTGTCTTCCACTCTCTCTGCCCCTCCCCCACTCGTGCTCTGTCTCTCTCACTCTCAAAAATGAATAAATATTTTAAAAAATTAAATATTTAAAATTGTACAAACCCAGGAATACTAATGTTGAAAGTCCCATTCATATCCTTTTAGGCTAAGAAAATAGCTTGTCACATGTTCACTGCCTCAGACAAAGCCAAGGGCTGAGAAAAAACTAAGTAGGAGCAACATTTCCTCTTCCAGGTGGAACATCCAAACCTGTGGCAGAAATTCAGTAGCCAAGCAACTATTTCTGTCTTAAGCCGTGATCTTTTCCTTAGCTGAAGAAATGCACTGAAGCACTGGGTTTTATCTGACACTTGGTGAAAATCATGTTGCAAGAGGAATAATAGAACTGGGGTTTGCATTGCAAAGGAGCCGAAATCATCCCTTGACTTGAGCTGCAGGAGTCCTACCCATTGCACAATTCACACACGTGATAAATTACACCCTTACTTCTCAGTGAGAAGCTGGGCTCAAACTCATTACATTAATTTTATTGATTTATAGTCTGTGTGAGATAAAAGTCATGTGATTGCATGGCTAGCCCTGGTAATATTCCATGTTCCTTGACAGGTTTTGTGATAGGTCGAAGAGTTATTTTTTCCCCTAGGCTGTATCTTAAACAGCCAACCTCAGCGTTTTTGCAAGAGCTCAGGGATGTGAGAGATCTTGTTGGCTGTGCACATCAACTCTCTTTCCCCAGCACAGTGATTCACTCTTTCTGGAAACTTCTCCTCTAAACATCATACAACTTAGGGGAACACATCTAAGTGTCAGTCAACCCAAGACCAACACAAACCCCTTTGATTTTTAGATAGCTCCAATGGTTAGAAAGTGCTTAAGAATCATGACTCTAGGGGCACCTGGGTGGCTCAGTCAGTTGAGTGATCGACTTCAGCTCAGGTCATGATCTCACGGTTTGTGAGTTTGAGCCCCACATCGGGCTCTGTGCTGACAGCTCAGAGCCTGGAGCCTGCTTCAGATTCTGTGTCTCCCCCTCTCTCTCTCTGCCCCTCCCCTACCTATGCTCTGTCTCAGAAATAAACATTTAAAAAAAAATTTTTTTTAAAAGAATCATGACTCTAAAATCAATCTTCCTACCCAGGTTCCAAAATGTTACTAACTTATAAACTCTTCACCCACCTCCTCCTCACAGATAGTAAATAGTTGATAAATAATAAGTACTACATGGGTATTAGACTGAAGCGGTTCATCGTATTATATATTAAAATCATGGATGTTGGAGGAAGGCAAGGCCTAAGGTGAGGCGTAACCTTGGGCAAATCATTCTCTAAGCCTCAATTTCCTCAATGTGGAAAATAATAGCTTCAACCTTACAGTGTTGAAAGGATTAAATGAGATCATGCAAGGCAAGCACTTCGGGTAATGGCTGACAGGAAGCACTCAAAATATTTAGTTGTTATTAATATTACTGTTAACAATTATTTCTAGCAATGCTCCCCTCAATTGAAAAACCGTCAGATACATATACTTGAAAGGAGACATACAAAATAAACTGCTGAGAGAGAACAATAGAAAACTTCCAACTGATAGCAAGAACTCTGGCCTGGTCAGCTCCTAATCTCTTGTGCATAACATTGTCCCTGGTACTTTTCTACATCCTTTGGGATATTGGACCTATTTTTACTATTACTTATATTATGGATATCTGAATCTATCATTTCTACCATCAGTGGTCATAATGTTGGAAGGGGCCTTAGAGATTAAGGGCATCCTCTGTGTTTTACATATATTGAAAGTAAGGCCTAGGGAGAGGGAGCAATATGGCCAAGGTCATCCAGGTTCTTAGTAAAAGAACTAAAACTGAAAAATGACTTCTGATTCCCAAGATAGAACTCCTCTTACTCTACCATACTGTTAGTAGATACCAAGAAATCCATCAATGTATGATATCTTTGGCATTTCAGAGCTCTATTCTGTAAGTAGATGTGTAGCCTTTCTTCATATGTGCTAGAGGAATTTAGGGAGATATTGGCTATCCTTTCCCTCCCTTCCCCCCACCCTAGTTATTTCCAAATTTTCTACTGATCACCCTCTTAAATTATATCACTTGCATGAATCTGGCCTCTTTGAATGCAGGTGACAGAAAACAAATTTGAACTAATTAAGGCAAAGGGAAATTATTTGGAAAGACTGCCAAGTGTCTTCCAGAACTTTAGGGAGTTTTGACTTTGGAAAGGAAAGAAACTTGGGCTCATGGACCTTCTGCCTAGAGTACTTCCATTAATACAATGTGACTCCACTGGCACCCAGTCTCTGTGTCTTTTGTTCTTAGTTTTAAGTGAGAGAGAGAGGCAGAGAGTTGGACAGAGAGACAGACAGAGAGGGAATAGATGGGTACAGCTTAGGTCCTGTCTACCCATGGACCAATTTGCTATTGTAAGTTAGAAGGTTACCCATTGTGTAGCTCAGCTAGAGACCTCCCTCCCCTAGGCATGATAGGCCCTATCTGGAAAACAGGGAATCATTGTGAGAAAAGAAGCTTCCCCAGGAGGTGTGTATGACATTCCATTTGTATCTCCCCAAGTAGATTGTGAGTCTGTGGAAGATAGGGACTATGGCAATTTCATCTTTATACAGTGTTTTCAAACATCTTCTTTGCCCTGTGCGTACTAACCCTCCAATGAATATTGGTGGATTTGAATGCATTAGATCTGCAATTTCTCTTGATTCAGAAATATCAAACCAAGTTGATATTGACCAAAAAAGAGACCTCTGTTATGTTTTTGGTCACATGGAAAACCTCCAACACAAGTAATACACCGTGGCTCCAAGAAAAGCTCTCCTGACCATGTTTCCTGCTCCAGCTCCTTGTAAGGATAGAGCCTTTCTTTCTTAGGCAACCTTCCTACTGGAAATGTCTCTTCCTGACAGCCTGGCGCTTCCCCACAGCCCTGTCTTCTGTGGTTGAAATGGAGCCCTGCTGTGCTTGGGTCATTAGGGTTCTCATCTTGCCTCTTCATATGACAGATATCAAGAGGACATGTTCTTTTCTCCTGAGAAAAAGCCCCAATTAAATATGCTCATTAAAGCCCTGTGATTCCCCTGCTTTCTTCAAATGCATAACAAAAATGAATCACTTTCTGCTGACCTGAAGCCTGGCCAGGGAGTGCTTGGCCCAGGCCGAGGTGTGGGCTGACTGCCAGAACCTTGTGGGATGTCCTAGGCAGTTTGCACTGTCAAATGCCAGACTGTCGCTGCTGCCCCTCCAGCTGGTTATCAGATGCTGGCAGGCGACTGCATGAAGAACCCCCAACAAAATATCACAGTTTACTCAGAATCAAAAGAGTGATAACAAATTAAGGTGAAATGGAGTTCAAATCTGTCCAATTCCTCCCTTAATTGGCCACATCTACAATTCCTGGCTTTTTAATTATAGGCTACGATGCAGTGTGGTGGGTAGGAAGGCATAAGACAGGAAGCAGAACAACTGAGTTGCCCACGGACCCTGTCACTAGCTAGTTGCATAATCTCTCAGCTTCAGGTATGTCGTGGGAAGAGAAGATTCTACTCATACCTTGCAGTTCACAGACTTGATTTTAAAATATGATCTCAACAAATTTTCCTACTACTGATACAACCACTTCTGTTAGCTAATATTTATAAAATATTTACTCTGTGTCAGACACTGTTATGTGTTTAATTACTATGTATACACTCATGTAATCCTTTTAACAACCCTTTGAAGAAATTTAGTAATATTATTTTTCCTATTTTACAGATGAAGAAACTGAGATTTAAAGAGTGAAATAACTCAATCAAGGTTACATCAGCCAGTAATGACAGAGCTTCAGAACCCATGTTCTTTTTTTTAAATATAATTTATTGTCAAATTGGTTTCCATACAACACCCAGTGCTCACCCCAACAAGTGCCCTCCTCCTTGCCCATCACCCACTTTCCCCTCTCCCCCAGCACCCATCTACCTTTAGTTCGTTCTCAGTCCTTAAGAGTCTCTTATGGTTTGCCTCCCTCCCTCTCTGTAACTTTTTTTTTCCCCTTCCCCTCCCCCATGGTCTTCTGTTAAGTTTCTCAAGATCCACATATGAGTGAAAACATATGGTATCTGTCTTTCTCTGCCTGGCTTATTTCACTCAGCATAATACCCTCCAGTTCCATCCACATTGCTGCAAATGGCCAGATTTCATTCTTTCTCATTGCCAAGTAGTATTCCATTGTATATATAAACCACATCTTCTTTATCCGTTCATCAGTTGATGGACATTTAGGCTCTTTCCACAATTTGGCTATTGTTGAAAGTGCTACTATAAACACTGGGGTACATGTGCCCTTATGCATCTGCACTCCTGTATCCTTTGTGTAGATTCCTAGCAGAGGAGTTGCTGGGTCATAGGGTAGTTCTATTTTTAATTTTTTGAGGAACCTCCACACAGTTTTCCAGAGCGGCTGCCCCAGTTTGCATTCCCACCAACAGTGCAAGAGGGTTCCTGTTTCTCCACATCCTCTCCAGCATCTATAGTCTCCTGATTTGTTCAGTTTAGCCACTCTGGCACGAAGTGATATCTCATTGTAGTTTTGATTTGTATTTCCCTGATGAGGAGTGACATTGAGCATCTTTTCATGTGTCTGTTGGCCATCTGGATGTCTTCTTTGGAAAAGTGTCTATTTGTGTTTTCTGCTCATTTCTTCACTGGATTATTTGTTTTTTGGGTGTGGAGTTTGGTGAGTTCTTTATAGATTTTATATATGCTTTTAATAGCTGTAGTACCTCAGTAATATCTCAATAGACTGGAACCAATGTGGTGATGCTAAGCTTCCTTCTTGGCCTCCTTCTGCCGTAAACACTTTCTGTTCCTAAGTACATCAATTTATCTCCTTGAAATTAGTTCACTGTTTCTGCACTAACTGGCCACTTCTGAAATCTTTGTCCCATTTAAAAATCAGCGCACTTCTGTCTTCTAAAAATCACTGAGGTATAGCTAATCTTCATTTGCTGTGATCTCTGTAAATTCACCATCTATCATTCTCATTTGGCAATGAATGTGTTGTCTCATTAAGTCATGACTTTTATTATTATCATTTATCTCTTGATCATCTTTGGCTATTTATGTCTTATCTCACTAACCAGATTGAATACCTTGAAGATGAGGACATGAATCATACTTCTTTAGACTACTCTTAGCCCCAGCATGATGTTTTATGCCAATCAGTAAATGTTAACTGGGTTTGGTATAGCTTCTTCCCCAGCTTCAGCCTGAACTATATTCCTCATTAGTTTGTGTCTATATGACTGTAGGTGCCCTCTTTGGAAACTATGGTATTAGAATTGACAGCAGGAAGTCTGATGGCTTTCACTGTTCAGGAAGGACCAGGAAAGTGCACCCTGTCCTACACCCATGTTACTGTGCCAGCCTATGTATGTTACTTATGCCAGAGCTTTACCATGTCTGCACACTTCCTTGTATCTTATGGTATCAAGGCAAGCTTTTCTGGGGATATCAGCCAAGAAAAAGCAGCTGGCAAATGTGGAAAAGATGGTACCAGGCACCTGGCCCACTTGGATCAGCTTTCTGTGCCAGCTTCACATTTTGCATCAAGGCCTACCTTGAAAATAGGGAGTGACTGTATGTTCTCTTCTCTCCAAAAGCTGATCTGTCGGTGCCAGTTTCATAATAGGCATCTGTTGAGCTGTCTGTCCACAGCACCTGCAGCTCAAACAGCCCAAACCAGAGGTTGCAAGATCTTGGCACTCCCAGAGTATGATGGCAATGCCAAGAGCTGAGGGGTTGATGAGTGTCCAAATTATCTTGTCACCTCCTCTTTGAGGTTCCAACACCCTAGTGCTGAAAGTGAAGCTGAAAAGTTTTCCAGGTGAACTGTATTATTGTAATTTACAAACATCATGTATTTCAGCAAGTAGAGGAGATACAAAGGGATTCAGCAAATTGTGCAGAGCTCAATATTTTCAGAGAGGATGTTGTCTTTTATTGCTTCCACAATACTGATTTATTAACGACCTTCAATGTGCTTTTAGTAGCCAGCTGCTCCCCAGTTTCACTGACAAGATAAGATAAACCAACTTTGGCAGCAGCAAGAAGAGAAAGTGCTAGCTATACTTTTTAAATTGTACTCCTCTTAAGACTACTTTTGGGGCGCCTGGGTGGCTCAGTCGGTTAAGCATCCGACTTCTGCTCAGGTCACGATCTCGCAGTCCGTGAGTTCGAGCCCCGCGTCAGGCTCCAGGCTGATGGCTCAGACCCTGGAGCCTGTTTCCGATTCTGTGTCTCCCTCTCTCTCTGCCCCTCCCCCGTTCATGCTCTGTCTCTGTCTCAAAAATAAATAAACGTTAAAAAAAAAATTAAAAAAAAAAACAAAAAAAAACACTGCTTTGAAGGAGGTGGTGAGCAGGGAGGGCTCTAAACAGGGGAAATAGTAACAATGGTGGCAAATATAAAACATTTTTATTAATGTTTAAATCCCTGTAAAGAGAATGGATGTTGTAAAACAAAAATAATAACAATAAACTGTAAGGTTTGTAATACCTGTAGGAATTAAATGTATAACAATAATAGCACAGAGTCCAAGAGGAAAGAAGGTACGTTCTTGTAAGATCTGAATACTTTATGTGCAGTGGTATAATGCCACTTGGAGATATACAGGAGGAAGTTCCATATGAATACAATAAAACAAAAAGCAGCCATTAAAATAAAACAGCAAAGAATTATAGCTAATTTGCCAACAAAAAAATATAATGAAATAAAATCTTTTAAAAAATAATCACATAATCCAAAAGAACGGAGAAAAAGAAGAGAAAAGGAACAAACAAAAGATAGGACAAAGAGAACTGAAAGAGCAGGATAGAAGATTTAAAATCCATCACATTGATAATCATATTAAATGTAAATGATCAAAACACCCCAATTAAAAGACAGAAATTGTCAGATTGGATTAAAAAAGCAAGACCCAACCATATGGATACAAGAAACTAGTTTAAATATAGAAATGTAAACAAGTTAAAAGTATATTGTTATTTATTTTAATTCCAGTATAGTTAACATACAGTGTACAGTACTAACATTAAATGAGGGCGTGGGGGAATGCTCGAGTGGCTTAATTAATAGCAGATCAGGAAGATTTCAGGGCAATGAATATTACCAAGGATAAAGAGGATCATTTCACCATGGTAAATGGACCAATTTTTCAAGTCAAAACAACAATCCCAAATGTTTATGCACATATACCAGACTCAAAAACCTAAAAGAACTGCAAGGATAAATAGACAAAGATAAAAATCTTCCCAAACAAAAAGTTTAGTTTGTGACCATTAAACCAGCCCTGCAAGAAATTTTAAGGGGGACTATCTGAGAGGAGAAAAGACAGAGTAGCCATACTTATATCTAAATTTTAAAATAACGACTGTAACGAGATGAAGAGGGACATTATATCATAATTAAGGGGTATACATACCAAGAAGATCTAACAATTGTAAACATTTATGGTCCAAACGTTTCCATGTATTCCACCCAAATATATAAATCAATTAATCATAAACATACAGAAACTCATTGATAATAATACCATAATAGAAGGGGACATCAACACCCCACTTACAACAATGGACAGGTCATTTAAACAGAAAATCAATAAGGAAACAATGGCTTTGAATGTTACACTAGACCAGCTGAACTTGACAGATACTTTCAGCACATTTCATCCTAAAGCAGCAGAATTCATATTCTTCTCCGCTGTACATGGAACATTCTCCAGAATAGATCACATACTGGGACACAAATCAGCCCTCACCAAATACAAAAATATCGAGAGCATACCGTGCATATTTTCAGACCACACTATGAAACTCAAAATCAACCACAAGAGGGGCGCCTGGGTGGCTCAGTCAGTTAAGCAGCTGACTTCGGCTCAGTTCATGATCTCACGGTCTGTGAGTTCGAGCCCGGCGTCGGGCTCTGTGCTGACAATTCAGAGTCTGGAGCCTGTTTCAGATTCTGTGTCTCCCTCTCTCTGACCCTCCCCCGTTCATGCTTTGTCTCTCTCTGTCTCAAAAATAAATAAACATTAAAAAAAAATCAACCACAAGAAAAAATGTGGAAAGATAACAAATACTTGGAGACTAAAGAACATCATATTAAAGAATGAATGGGCTAACCAAGAAGTTAAAGAGGAACTTAAAAAGTACATGGTGGTGGGGGGGGGGGGCGGTGTGCCCGGGTGGCTCAGTTGGTCAAGTGTCCAACTTTGGCTCAGGTCATGATCTCACAGTCCGTGGGTTTGAGCCCCATGTCAGGCACGGTGCTGCTGGCTCAGAGCCTGGAGCCTGCTTCTGATTCTGGGTCTGCCCCTCCCCAGCTCGTGCTCTGTCTCTGTCTATGTCTCTGTCTCTCTCTCTCCCTCTCAAACATAAATAAAAACATTTTTTAAAAAAGTACATGGAAGCCAATGAAAATGACAACATCACCCAAAACCTCTGGGACGCAGCAAAGGTGGTCATAAGAGGGAAGTATGTAGTGATCCAGGTCTTCCTAAAGAAGGAAGAAAGGTCTCAGATACACAACCTAACCTTACACCTTAAAGAGCTGGAAAAAGAACAGCAAATAAAACCCCAAATCAACAGAAGACAGAAAATAATAAAGATTAGAACAGAAATTGCTATTGAAAAAAAAAACAAAACAGTAGAACAGGGGCTTAGTGGGTGGCTTAGTTAGTTGGGCATCCGACTTTGGCTCAGGTCATGATCTCACGGTTCATGGTTTGAGCCCTGCGTTGGGCTCTGTGCTGACAGCTTGGAGCCTGGAACCTGCTTCAGATTCTGTGTCTGTCTCTCTTTCTGCCCTTCCTCTGCTCAAGCTCTATCTCTCTCTCTCAAAAATGAAATAAATATTAAAAAACAAAAACAAAAGAAACAGTAGAACAGATCTAAGACACAAGTTTTCAAAGAACCATCTTTGAAAGAATTAACAAAATTGATATGCCCCCTAGCCAGTTTAATCAAAAGCAAAAGGAAAGGATCCAAATAAATAAAATCAAGAATGAAAGAGGAGAGATTACAACCAACACAGCAGAAATACAAACAATAATAAGGCAATATTATAAGCAATTATATGCCAATAAAATGAGCAATATAGAAGAAATTGACAAATTCCTAGAAACATATAAATTACCAAAACTGAAACAAGAAGAAATAGAAAATTTGAACAGACCCATCACCAGTAAAGAAATTGAATTACTGATCAAAAATCTCCCAAAAACAAGAGTCCAGGGCCAGATGGCTTTCCAGGAGAATTCTACCAAATATTTAAAGAAGAACACTTATTCTTATGAAGCTATTCCAAAAAAATAGAAGTGTAAGGAGTATTTCCAAACTCATTCTATGAAACCAGCATTATCTTGATTCCAAAACTAGACAAAGATCTCACTAAAAAGAAGAACTACAGACCAATTTCCCTGATGAACATAGATGCAAAAATCCTCAACAAGATACTAGCCAACCGGATCAAACAATACATTAAAAGAATTATTCGCCACAACCAAGTGAGATTTACACCTGGGATGGATGCAGGGCTGGTTCAATATCTGCAAAACAATGTAATACATCACATCAATAAAAGAAAGGACAGGAACCACATGATCCTCTCAATAGATGCAGAGAAAGCATTTGACAAAATATAGCACCCTTTCCTGATAAAAATCCTCAAGAATGTAAGGATAAAAGGATCATACCTCAAGATCATAAAAGCCATATATGAAAGACACACCACTAATATCATCCTCAATGGGGAAAAACTGAGAGCTTTCACCCTAAGTAAGGTCAGGAACATGACAGGGATGTCCACTGTCACCACTGTTAGTCAACATAGTATTGGAAGTCCTAGCCTCAGCAATCAGACAACACAAAGAAATAAAAGGCATCCAAATCGGCAAGGAGGAAGTCAAACTTTCACTCTTCACAGATGACATGATACTTGCATGGAAAACCCAAAAGATTCCACCAAAGAACTGCTAGAACTCATCCATGAATTCAGCAAAATCACAGGATATAAAATCAATTGTACAGAAATGTACAGAAAATGGTGGCATTTCTATACACCAATAATGAAGAAACAGAAAGAGAAATCAAGGAATCAATCCCATTTACAATTGCACCAAAAACCATAAAATACCTGGGAATAAACCTAACCAAAGAGGTGAAAAATCTATACACTGAAAACTATAGAAAGCTAATGAAAGAAATTGAAGAAGACACCAAAAAATGGAAAAATATTCCATTCTCATGGATTGGAAGAACAAATATTGTTAAAATGTCAATACTACCCAAAGCAGTCTACATATTCAATATAATCTCTATCAAAATAGCAACAGCATTCTTCACAGAGCTAGAACAAACAATCCTAAAATTTGTATGGAACCAGAAAAGACTCCAAATAGCTAAAGCAATCCTGAAGAAGAAAACCAAAGCTGGAGGCATCAAATCCAGACTTCAAGATGTATTACAAAGCTGTAATCATCAAGACAGTATGGTACTGGCACAAAAACAGACACTCAGATCAATGGAACAGAATAGAGAGGCCAGAAATGGATCCATAAACATATGTCCAACTAATCTTTGAAAAAGCAGGAAAGAATGTTCAATGGAATAAAGATAGTCTCTTCAGCAAATGGTGCTGGGAAAACTGGAGAGCAAAATGCAGAAAAATGAACCTGGACCACTTTCTTACACCATACACAAAGATCAACTCAAAATGGCTGAAAAACCTAAACATAAGACAGGAAGCCATCAGAATTCCTAGAGGAGAAAGCAGGCAAAAATGTCTTTGACCTTGGCCGCAGCAACTTCTTACTCAACACATTTCCAGAGGCAAGGGAAACAAAAGCAAAAGTGAACTATTGGGACCTCATCAAAACAAAAAGCTTGGTTTACAGTGTGCTCTTGGTTTTGGGGGTAGATTCCCGTGGTTCATCGCTTACATACAACACCCAGTTCTCATCCCAACAAGTGCCCTCCTCAATGCCCATCACCCATTTTCCCCTCTCCCCCACTCCCTCCATCCACCCTCAGTTTGTTGTCTGTATTTAAGAGTCTCTTATGGTTTGCTTCCCTCCCTCTCTGTTTGTAACTATTTTTTCCCCTTCCCTTCCCCCATGGTCTCCTGTTAAGTTTCTAAAGTTCCACATATGAGTGAAAACATATGATATCTCTCTTTTTCTGACTGACTTATTTCACTCAGCATAATACTCTCCAGTTCCATCCATGTTGCTGCAAATGGCAGGATTTCATTCTTTCTCATTTCCAAGTAGTATCCCATTGTATAAATAAACCACATCTACTTTACCCATTCATCAGTTGATGGACATTTTGGCTCTTTCCATAATTTGGCTATTGTTGAAAGTGCTGCTATAAACATTGGGGTACATGTGTCCCTATGAATCAATACTTCTGTATCCTTTGGATAAATTTCTAGTAGTGCTATTGCTGGGTTGTAGGGTAGTTCGACTTTTAATTTTCTGAGGAACCTCCACACTATTTTCCAGAGCGGCTGCACCAGTTTGCATTCCCACCAACAGTGCAAGAGGATTCCCATTTCTCCACATCCTTGCCAGCATCTGTTGTTTCCTGAGTTAATTTTAGCCACCCTAACTGGCAAAAATAAAATACATTTCAATACGCTAGACATAAATGATAGGAAATTAAAATTTAAACAAATAATACCATATGCAATAGCATTAATTTTTATGAAATACTTAAGGACATATGTAATAAAAGATGTCCAAGATGTACACCCTGAAAAATACAAAATATAGCTAAGAGAAATAAAAGGAGACATAAATAAATAGTGTTCTCACCTATGTTCATGGACTGAAAGTCTCAATACTGCTAAGATGTTAATTCTTCCCAAATTGATCCATGAATTAATAGACCCACACATATATGGTAATTGATTTTTTCATAGAAGAAAGAATAGTCTCTTTGACAACTAGTCCAGGAAAATAGAATATTGATAGGCCAAAACAAAAAAAAAAGTGAACTCTGATCCATTCCTCACAACATATACAAAAATGAAGTCAAAGTGGAACATAGACCTAAGAGTAAAACTTAAAACTATTAAACTTCTAGAGAAAAACATAGAAGAAAATTTCTGTGGCCTTGAATGAGCCAAACATTTATTTTTATTTTTTTTAATGTTTATTTATTTCTGAGACAGAGCATGAGCAGGGGAGGGTCAGAGAGAGAGGGAGACAGAGAATCTGAAGCAGGCTTCAGACTCTGAGCTGTCAGCATAGAGCCCCACACGGGTTTCAAACTCACAAACCGTGAGATCATGACCTGAGCCGAAGTCAGTGGCTCAACTGACTGAGCCACCCAGACGCCCCATGAGGCAAACATTTCTTTGATACAGTATGATATACAGGATCTATAAATTTTTTTATAAAGTCACCTTATCAAAATTAAAAAATTGTGCTCTTTAAAAAGAAAATGAAGAGACAAACCACAGACGAGGATAAAAATACTTGCAAATCAACAATGTGGATGGAACTAGAAGGTATTATGCTAAACAAAATAAGTTAGTCAGAGAAAGGTAAGTATCAAATGATTTCACTCATATGTGAAATTGAAGAAACAAAATAGATGAACCTCAGGGAAGGGAATGAAAAATAAGATAAAAACAGACAGGAGGCAAACCATAAGAGACTCTTAAATACAGGAACAAACTGAGGGTTCATGTAGGGGAGGCGGATGGGATGATGGGCTAGGTGGGTGATGGCATTAAAGAGGGCACTTGTTTGGATGATCACTGGTCGTTACATATAAGTGGTGAATCACTAAATTCTACTCCTGAAACAATTACTACACTGTATGTTAACTAGCTTCGATTTAAATAAAATAAAAAAAATACTTGCAAATCACATATCTGATTGCCGATTTGTATCCAGATTGAAGAACTCTCAAAACTTACAAAAAGAAAAAAGAAAAAAAAGGAAAAGGAAAAAAAAAAGCAAACCACCTAACTTTTTTAATGGGCAAATAAAACAGACATTTCACCAAGGAAGATATATGAATGGCAAATGAGCACACAAAAAAGCTCAACATCACTAGTTATTAGGAAAATGCAAATTAAAGCCATAGTAATATTACTATGCACCTATTAAAATAGCTAAATTTTAACAATTGAACCTACCAAGTACTGGCAAGCATATGGTAGCTTGAACTTCCACACTGCTGTAAGAATGTAAAATGGTATAACAAACTTGGAAACAAAGCTATACTAAACATCTGACCTGGTCACTTCACTCTGAGATATTTACCCCAAGTAAATGAAAACATATGTTCATACAAAGATTTCTATACAACTGCTCCCAGTAACTCTATTTGTATTAGACCAAAGCTGAGTTATCCATACAATGGATTATTAGTCAGCAATTTAAAAACATGGGGCACCTGGGTGGCTCAGTTAGCCTGCTTAGGATTCTCTTTCTCCCTCTTTATGCCCCTCCCCTGATTGTGCATCCATTCATTCTCTCTCTCTCTCTCTCTCTCTCTCTCTCTCTCCCTCTGTCTCTCTCCCTCTCTCTCTCCCTCTCTCCATCAAAATAAATACATAAACTTAAAAAAAAAAAAAGATTGAATTGTTGATATATGCAAAACCATGCATGAATCTCAAAATATGCTCTGGAAAAAAAACCCGGACAAAAAGAGTACATATTACAGGATTCCATTTACATAAAATTCTAGAAAATGCAACCTGTAGACAGAATCTGTAGACAGAAAGCAGATCAGTAGTTGCTTATGAACAGGTATGGGGAACAGGGAGGGGCAAGAGTAATGAATCACAAAGGGCATGAAGGTAATTTGGGAGGTGAGGAATGTTCATTTGCTTAAGGTGATAGTTTCACTGGCATACACAAGTCCATACTTGTCACATGATCCAATTTAGATTTGTGCAGTTTATTGTATATCATTTTTACCCCAATAAAGTTGTTATAAATACATACATATGTACATACCTAAATATATAAATATCAGAAAAAGTTGAAAATTTATGGAATAAATCAATCAAATATCAGGAATGTCACAGGTAAGTGCTAAAACAGAATAGAACTTGCAGTGTTTCAATTTTGCTTCTCCAACAAAGTAACTAGTTTCTGTTGTCCTCAAGTATCCCTTTGCATCTGTAACATTTAAGTGAATGTTGCTCATTACTAAGGAAATTTAACCCCTGAATGGTACTCCCTCTTTAGTTACAGTAATGACAGACTATAATAATAGGAAAATATTTCTGAGAAATTTTCCCAGCAGGGTGTGAAATAGATTCTAATGTTTTACAATTGCCTGTATGCAAGTATTTTTTTTTTAATTTTTTTTTTCAACGTTTTTAATTTATTTTTGGGACAGAGAGAGACAGAGCATGAACGGGGGAGGGGCAGAGAGAGAGGGAGACACAGAATCGGAAACAGGCTCCAGGCTCCGAGCCATCAGCCCAGAGCCTGACGCGGGGCTCGAACTCACGGACCGCGAGATCGTGACCTGGCTGAAGTCGGACCCTTAACCGACTGCGCCACCCAGGCGCCCCTGTATGCAAGTATTGACATCAACCCTTGCCTGAGAATAAGATTGGAAACTGCTTAAGCACGTCCTGCCCAGCAGCTGAAAAGTCTATACAAGATTAAGAAGTACCCTGGTTAATTTGTAATCCTGGCCGGTCTATGGATGGTGAGTTGGTTTTGAAGACTGGAATAAAGGAGTCCAGAGAAGTCATTCAACTTTCCTGATGTCATCTTAAGTTCAATGAATTCTGAATTCATATCTCCAATTAATCAGTCAAATCACTGAGCTATGTCAATCAGTCTATTCTAAGCTAATCACCACTGTAGGGGGCAAAAGGAAAAGTCAGCCATGGGATCTCCCATCTAGCTAGCTCAAGCCAGTAATACCCTTCAAACAGACAAATAGAAAGATCATATCCCCGAGGCACGTGAACTTGGGCTAGTCCTCTGACATCTTTGTACCTCTATTTCCTCATTTCTTTTCCTCCAAGCACCTCACTCATTATTCTCCAGGCATACTGTCCCCATTCCCTCAATGCACCAAGCTCTTTCTTGCTTTAGTGGCCTCGAACATGCACTTTCCTCTGTTTCAAACAGTTTATCCTTCACATAACTGGCCCCTTCTTCTCTTTCAAGTTACCTCCGGAGAGAAGCCTTCCTAGACCTTCGTAGGTAAATTTATTCCCCACTCCAGCCCAAGTCACTCCTAATTACTGTCTAGCATATGCCTTGTTTTTTTTGTTTTCTTTCCTAACAGTCCATTACAATCTGTAATTATCTCTTGTTACTGGTTTATTTGCTTACTGTCTCCCTATAGCATATACACTTTTTAGAGGGTATATGAATATTAGATAAAACATCTTTTTAATTGTGATGAAATATGCATAACATCAAAGTTACCATTTCAATGACATATAAGCTTTTGAGGGCAGGAACCTTATAGTTTTCTTCTGTACCCTAGTGCCAAGAAGAGAATGTGGCAGGTACTCAACACTATTTGTTGGGTTAATGAATGAACATTAAAAGGAGGATAATTCTCACCCAGCCTGCTTCACAGAAAGAAAAACAGAGAGAGAAACCACTCTGAAACACTACCCATTGAAAGGAATAAACGTATTGATGTTTTTATTATTTTTAATGTGATGCAGCTCAGCGTTCAATACTAATTGGGTACTTAAATGCAGATTGGTTAATGAACACAGTGTAAATTGGGCTGGACTGGTCAGAGACAGCTTTCTAGAGTAGGGGCAGGGTCTAAATAGCTGAAGGGCATTGTACTCTGCCTGCCTGGACAAGCTGAGATCTAACTCCGAGGTCTGTCTCCTCCTGGCTTCTCAGGTAATAATTTTACTTGCTGTCTTTCATTAAGGATGTTTTTTTCCCTTTCCCTCAGAAGAATAGGCAGAGTTGGCATTTCTGAGAGAAATAAGCAGTCAAGGAGCATAACTCTAGGCACATTTAAAGAATTCTGATGATTTTGTGTTTTTCCTCGAAGGGCTTGGTTTGCAGATCTTCTTTGCATTTAAAAAATGATAGTACTGAGGCCAAGCTAGCAATGAATGCTGAGGAAGGAGGAGCCCTCAGTGTAGGAGAGAATATGAGATTTCACTCACCTCCTTGCCTTCTGGAGGCTTACCGAAAGGAACTGGTTTTCTCTTGAAAATGGAACACTAAATGCCCCACCTAGGAAAATGCCACTGACAGCGGTAAGAATATTGGGGGTGGGGTAGGGCATCAGTAAGAACCCAGATTTGTAGATGCAAAAAGAGATTCATGGGAACGCAAGCTGGTGCAGCCACTCTGGAAAACAGTATGGAGTTTCCTCAAAAAATTAAAAATAGAGTTACCCTATGACCCAGCAATTGCACTACTAGGCATTTATCCACGGGATACAGGTGTGCTGTTTCGATGGGACACATACACCCCAATGTTTATAGCAGTACTATCAACAATAGCCAAAGTATGGAAAGAGCCCAAATGTCCATCGATGGATGAATGGATAAAGAAGATGTGGTGTATATATACAATGGAGTATTACTCGGCATTCAAAAAGAATGAAATCTTACCATTTGCAACTATGTGGATGGACCTGGAGGGTATTAAGCTAAGTGAAATTAGTCAGTCAGAGAAAGACAAAAATCATATGACTTCACTCATAGGAGGACTTTAATAGGAGACTGCATAAGAGACAAAACAGATGAACATAAGGGAAGGGAAGCAAAAATGATACAAAAACAGGGAGGGAGACAAAACAGAAGAGACTCATAAATATGGAGAACAAACTGAGGGTTACTAGAGGAGTTGCGGGAGGGGGGATGGGCTAAATGGGGAAGGGGCACTAAGGAATCTACTCCTGAAATCATTGTCGCACTATATGCTAATTTGGATGTAAATTTAAAAAAAAATAAAATAAAATTTAAAATCTAAAAAAAAAAGATTGAAATGGGGAAAAAATGTAAAAAGAAATATTGTGCGACCCAACCAGATGCAGTTTGGACAGTAAGGAAAATCCTGAAAATGATATTAGAGAGACATGAATCCCACCTCTGGACCTCACTGTGTGATTCTGAACAAGTAATTGGCCCTTTCAGAAAAAGTGAAACACTTAGATTAAATGATGTCTCAGGTCCTCTCTGGTTCTGTTATTCATGTAAAGCTCATACATTCTTCCTGTGAAAGTGACGGAGTCAGGAGTCATAGGAAGCCTTTGACCTCATTTCTTTAGTTACCTTACCTGTACTGGGGAAGTGGTTTTAGGACTCTTCTGCCTTTGTTTAATTTGTTTTTTCAATCATTGTTCTTATTTGCAGAAGTTGGGGCTGGCGGGAGAATACTATGTGCGACCTGTGACCTGTGACTTTGGTTAAAAAGAGCTCATCAAGGGGCACCTGGGTGGCTCATCAGTTAAGCCTCTGACTCTTGATTTTGGCTCTGGTCATGATCTCACTGTTCATGATCTCAAGCCCCATGTCAGGCTCTGTGCTACCCGTGCAGAGCCTACTTGGGATTCTTTCTCTCTTTCTCTGCCCTTCCCCCTCTCATGCTCTCTCAAAATAAATAAATAAACTTAAAAAAAAAAAGATCTCATTGAAAAGATAGCATCTTACAGAATCATAAGAAGCCTGAAGAAGCCAGAAGGGAAGTAGGACCTGAAGTCAAGCCAAGACCATAGCCATCATGTTACCAATCTACATGCCCTGAGGACTCCACATTCCCTCCATGAATACTGGATGCCAAGCTGGCACCTCTGTACCCTTGACAGAGGACGTCACAATGGTCAACACCAGAAGTGCCACAGCTACTGCCACCACCTGTCTCTGGAATGGATTCTTGGCTGCACTTGAACCCAGCTAGTGACAGGTTCCCATTTCAGTGTTGGTGGCTGGGTCTCATGGCTCTAGCTTCCCTCATGTAACCTAGTGCTAGGCACAAAAGAAATAGGAGACTGCATAGTTGGGGTTTTCAATGTCTCCAACCAAGATTTATGAGGTGGAAAACTCCACCCACAGATGAAGGGCTCCAATATGTTGCAGTCACAAAAAAAGACATGTTTAAAATGTCTGAAGTATTTATCAACAAGAAAAGAATGTGCCTCCATGTCATTAAGGACTAAAACTTCTAAAATTGAGACCTAGAAAGTAGACTACAAGCCATCTAATCCTGCCTCTTGTTTTACAGATGAGAAAACAGGGATGGGAGAGGGATGATAACCAACTCAGGTTCACAGCTGGACCAGAACTCAGGTTTCCTGTTGTGGGGCCGGTCGTCATTGCATAATTGTGCCGCCTTCCAAGACAACAGAATCTCCTCATTGTCAAACTAGGTGAGATGCCAAATGTTCACACAATGTTTATTTTTGTAACTTCATTTGGTTTGATTTATTGTGAAGATCTTGAGATGAAACAGATGTAGATATGATCCCCACCCTCTCAAGTTTCATATTCAATTAATATTTATTAACCACCTATCATCATGGCAGACACAGAGCTGGGTTTCTCCTTAATGGAGCAGAAAGGACAGGGATCTGTTTGGATTTGAAGAACAACTGCTGGTGGGGCCTAGAGCCCTGCACGGATCCTCTTGCCATCTGTCACTTCTGCTTCTCTCTGATCATTTTATTCTCTCTTTTTGATGGATACCTCTGCATCTGGTCCTTTTGGCTGGAAACAAGATCTGCAGCTGCTGTGGAAAGATAGGTTACAGTGTCAGTAAATGTCCCGGTTCCCTGATTCCCAGCACCAAATTCCCCAGGAAGAAACAGTTGGCCCATGGTGTCCATCCCTGTCCAATCAGCGGTAGCCAGGGGGTCTCACCCCTCTACACAGCATGCTGTTTCCCAGCTTTAACTACAGGATGGCGAGGGCAGTTCCAGAAAAAGCTGAGAAACACTAAGACAGCACACTGATTCCTGTACACATACATGAATTAATTTAACACTCACGTTAGCTCCATTCATTCATTTGTTCATTAAATGTTTATTGAATGCGGCTGTTTCTCGGCCCCATTTTAGATAATGGAGATACAGCAGTGAGCAAAAGAGGACAAAAAAAGGTAAATGAATAGGGGAACATATTGTGCATCAGACACTGGTGACTGCCATAGGAAAAATAAATCAGGGTTCAGAGGAATGTTTGGGGGTGGGTGAATATGTATACATGCACTATTTTACATAACACAAACAGAGAAAGCCTCGTGCAGAAGCAGATATTTGAGTTGAATTCTGAAGGATGTGAGAGAACGAGCCATGAAGTAGAAGCATTACTGGAAGATGGGGCGCCTGGGTGGCTCAGTTGGTTGAGCGTCCGACTTCGGCTCAGGTCATGGTCTCGCAGTTTGTGAGTTCGAGCCCTGCGTCAGGCTCTGTGCCAACAAACATCTCAGAGCCTGGAGCCTGCTTCGGATTCTGTGTCTCCCTCTCTCTCTCTCTCTCCCCCTCCCCTGCTCATGCTCTGTCTATCTCTGTCTCTCAAACATAAATAAATGTTTAAAAAATTAAAAAAAAAAGCATTACTGGCAGAAAAACAGCAAATACAGAGCCTCTCACACTGACATTTGCTTTATGTGTCCAGGAAATAGCTAAAAGGTTGGCATGGCTCTACCTAAGAGGGTGAGGAAGAGCTCTAGGAGAGATGAACAAGGCGGGGAGCAGTCAGACCCTGTGGGACCTGGGGTTTTGTGAACCCCTGGAAGGACTCTGGCTTTTACTCTGAGAGGGAAAACATCCAAAGGTTTTAAGACTAGATGTGACATAATCTCACATGTCTATGGTGTTGGAAGGAAAACAGGGTAGTGGTGAGAAGGCTGTCAATTTTTGGATTTATCTTGAAGGTGAAACTAACAAGATATACTAGTTGACTAGATGTGAGAAGGTAAGAAAGAAGGGAGATTTAATGATGAGTTTTGACCTCAGCAACTAGAAAGATAGCCATGCTATGTACTATGAAAGGGAAAGCTGAAGGAGAAGCAGGTCAGTGGGGGTGATGAGATCTGAGTTTGGTTTGGGACATGTTAACCTAAGGTGATTTTTAAACATCTGAGTGGACATTGAGCAGGCAGCTGACTGCATGAATACTGAGTTCATGTAGGAGGCTCTGCTGAAGATATACATTTTGGGATTGCCAGTACATAGATGGCACTTAAAGCCTTGAAACTGAATGATATCACCATGGAAGTGAATATCAATACAGAAGAGAGCAATGAGGGCAGAAGAGGAATCCCCAGAGGAGTCCAATATATAGAGGAGGAACCATAAAGGATGTTAAACAGAAATGTCCAGTGAGGTAGGAAGTGAATGGTATTCCAGAAGCCAAGTGAAAGAGTTGTTTAAAGAAGGAGGTAATGATTAAGTGGGTCACTGGTCCTGATACTTCAATCCAGATAAGAGCACTGGATTTAACAACATGGAGGTCACAAATTAATTTCTTTCTTTCTTTCTTTCTTTCTTTCTTTCTTTCTTTCTTTCTTTCTTTCCAGTGAGATGGTGGGAACAAAATCCAAGCATATTGAGTACAAGAGAGAAAATAAGGAAAGAGAAAGCAAAGACAACTAGTATGAAAAACTCTGGAAAATTCTACTATAAAAGTAAACAGAGAAGTGGGGTAGTAGGTGGAGATCAAGAGAAGTTTGTTTTCCTTGTTTGCTTGCTTTTAAGATGAGAGTATGGAAGCATCTTTGAGCACTTATGGGAATGACCCAGTAGCAAGGGCAAAACTGATTGTGTGGGAGAGAGAAGGGAGAAATACCAGAGGGATGTCTCTATGTAGGTGAGAGATGATGGGATCTAGGGCATGAGCCTGAAAACTGGCCTTAGATGGGAAGAGAGAAGATTCAGCCTCAGTAACTGGAGAGTGAGACCATATGGGTACAGATGCCTGTGAAGTGGTAGACATAGTCATAGGAACATATGGAAGTTTCTTTCTTTTTCCCAATTTTCTCTTCCAAGTGCAGTAAGAAGTAAGGTCACCAACTGAGAGTGAGGGTGGAGAAAGAAGTTTAAGGAGTTAGGAGAGAATGTAAAATACAGACAAATAGGAGATTAGATGGACTAGGAAAATTTAATAGTATTTCCAGGCTTCAACACGAGCCCTTTTGAAATGCGTAATCATGAATTTAAAGGGTGACAAGACAGCATGGTTAATTGTTATTTTCTGGCTACATTTAGCCACATGGGTGCAATCACTATGTAGGTGGAGAATTGGATTCAGCCAGCTTGGAGGTCTGACCAACAAATTGGATGAAGGGAGACAGGAGAGGGGAATTGAAGATAGTGGCAAAGGCACAGTTATAATAATGGACTATGGACATTAAGCTGGGTAAAGAGGAGAAGAGGACATGAAGAGGTGCAAAAAGGTAGAAGAATCAATGACCATAGATCTCAGGGGAGTTGAAACTTTAGCAGTAGAGTTGGGGTATAAGAAGGAGTGAGGTGCGAGTCTACACGGTTGAATCAGAGGGAAATGCATGTGAGATATTGACATTAAGAGTCATGATTAGGAATAGGCCTAAGTTGTGATGAGCCCCGAGTGTGGTTCGGAGGTGTGGAATCACTAAATTGTACACCTGAAACTCCTCTGACACCGTATGTTAGCTAACTCGAATTCAAATAAAAACAGCAACAAGAAAAGGAATTAGCTTAAGTTATGTAAGTTACCTGAGGTCCGCTGAGTGGAGGAGTCAGTTTCCACCCCAGTCCGTCTGCTTGCAATGGTGTAGCCACCAGGGCCCATCTCCTCTCTGCCCTGTTGCCACTGTTCCTCCATGACCTGCCTCTCCCTGGACCTCACCACAGAACACTTCCTCCGATCACAACAGGAAGCTGAGGCTCAGAGAGGGTAAGAACCATTGCCCAGGACCACACAGCTGGAAAGTGGAATTTGTTTGCGACCTAAGAGGTAGGATGAGAAACATACCTAAGAGGTGAATACTGGACTCCAGAGGAAAACGCTTCCTGCGGAGGAATGAGCCGTGGTGATGGTTCAGACCAGATGAGAGCAGGTTTGAGTGGCAGCCCGAAGCCTCAGGACCTCTTTTGGTTCCCGATTGTTTGCCCTCTAACTGTTGTGTGATGACCGGTAGCTAAGGGCAGAAGCCTTGAAAGAGTTTTAATAATAGTTTTGTAAAGGTCACTACAAAGTGCTTTATAATTGTTCATCTTTATCTTTTAATTCCTGTTTTGAGAAACAGGAAGAAAAATAAACAGGAAAATCCCCAACAGGATCCAATGAAATAAAAATAGTGCTGACAGGAAACAAACATCATAAAACTTTAAAGGAGGGCAGAGGACGATATGGGCTGAGAAATCCTGCAGGACTGATGAACTTTGCCTTCATATGGAAGTCATCAATCACTGTTCAAGGGAACAGTGACTGACATTTGGGTAACAGCTTACCACCTGCTTGCAACCCCTTTCTGCCACATTAGACATTTCGCCCCAAACTGCTATCTGACAATACCTGTAAAGGAAAGAGGATCATATCTGGCAGTGCCTCTGTGCTAATGGTCAAGTGATACCATCATATCTTGGCCTAGGAAACAAGTTCCTAAAAGAATAATTAGCATTCACCGAGTGTTAATGTGTGTTATATACCAGGCTATGAATTTAGCACACAAAATTTGAAAGGGGCTAGAAGAATCTCCATTCCTAAAAAGTTCCTCCTTCAAAACACTCCTGCTTTATCAGTTCTAAGCCTCAAATAGCTCTGAGTGCCTCAAATGTGAAGTAATTCGTCATATTACCTTGAGTCTAAGTCAACATTTATAGAATGCTACTGTAAATGGGACATTCAGATTATCACCGTAAATGCAAAGATTGACAAGACACAGCCTTCCAGAAGCTAAGAATCTGACTAAATATGAAAGTTTGGATTTGTTAAATCTGTCCTATATTAGTACCTATTATGTGTTTCTTATTTAAAAGCACTCTTGATGGGAAATCAAGAGTCTTTATTTCTACTCCCTCTGTCACCAGTTTAATCAACTGTAAAAGACTACAGGTGAATCATTTTCCTTCTTTGGAACTCACCTGCGTCTCTTAAAAGGCATCGTTTGGGGCGTCTGGGTGGCTCAGTTGGTTAAGTGTTCGACTTTCGCTCAGGTCTTGATCTCACAGTTTCGTGGGTTTGCTCTCTGCTGTCAGCATGGAGCCCGCTTCAGATCCTCTGCCTCCCTCTTTCTATATCACTCTCTGGCTCATGGTCTCTCTCTCTTTCTCTCTCAAAAATAAAAATAAACATTAAAAAAAAAAAAAAAAGGAATGGTTTGGCCCATGTTCCCTACATTCTCTTCCAATCCTGACAATCTGTGAATCTCCTGCTATTTTATTTTTTACTTATTCAACAAATGCGTAATGTGTCAGGCACTTTACAAATATCAACCTACGTATTCCTCATAACAATCCTATTATGTAGATAATACTATCATCCCTAAGAATATAATTGTATTAACCCTATGATAAAACTATTATTATCCCCTTTTACAGATCATGAAACGGAGGCACACAGTCATTTAAAAATACTTAAGATGTATTTTATTCTTGAGATACTTATGATTTGTTTACTTTTGCTTTGCTGAGTGATTTATAAGCAGCCTTTGAAATTTCATTGCAGGTGTATTTATGATATCAGGTTTTCTTTTTTAAGTTTATTTATTTTTGAGAAAGACAGAGTGTGGATGGGGGAGGGGCAGAGAGAGAGGGAGACACAGAATCCAAAGCAGTTTCCAGTCTCTGAGCTGTCAGAGCCCAATGTGGGACTTGAACCCATGAACCATGAGATCATGACCCAAGCCAAAGTCAGACACTTAACCGACTGAGCTACCCAGGCACCCCTATTATATCAATTTTGTAGAAGTTGTTTTCTGCTTGGGTTGAACAGCTGCAGTCACCACCAGAGACAGTGGGGCCATGAGGCTTCTGTGTCACCGTGACAAACAAGCACACCTGAGCAACCAGTGGGGGTCCCTTTATGTCCTTTCTGTCCCTCAACATGTACACTATCTCTCGCCTTCTCTTTAGTGGAAGTATGTGAAAGTGCTAAGTTAGGAACTGGTTTATTTTACACTGTTTAAAAAATAATCCCCTTTCTCCCTTGTTCTCTCCCTCCATCTTCCCTTCCTTTATCCCACTCAGCCTTTCAATGCCACTACTTTTATGTTGATGTTCTTTTTTGCCTTTTTTAACCATTTGTTACCCACAAGTGCTGGCTACCTTCCACCTCCAAGCTGGCTGTGTATCTTTACCCCATGATTTCAACATCATCTGCTTCCCCTCGCATCTGCTCTCAGAGTCCATTTACCCACAGTTATTTCCTGCAACAGGTCCCCACCACAGTCCTGCAGTCGGATCCCCAGGGCCCCCCCCTTTCCTGCCAAGACAAACTCCCTCGCCCAACCCCCGCATGACCCTGTAATTCTATCTTTCTGTGTTGCCCTATGCTATGAAATTTCCACATCAAAGGGCTCTGTAGGCACCAGGTTTGACCTGATCTAATCCTTCTCAACACCCCACCTATTTGACAACACAAAGTAGAATTTTAACAATGTGAGTTCATCAGTATATTAAATGGTTGGTCAGAAGAGACCCGCTTTAGACAGAGCAGCAGTGTATGCAAAGCAACAGCCTTTTTTTTTTTTTTTTACAAGTCACTTGATACTAATAACATTTAAAGAACGGACACTTGCAACTTTTCAAAAGTGTGAGAAAAGGCAAGGTGATACCTATAGTAATGTGAGTCTCACTTGCATTATGGCAGCATTCTTGTGTGTTGGGGATGGAGAGGTCGCCCTGCTCTCCAATGTCATGTGCAAGTCTGGCTATGCCCATGGGAGAGCCTCATTCAAGTGAACATCATGTGTCAAACATGTCGCAGTGGGGAAAATGTCGCCAACTAGTGGGGAAGGAGAAGAGCATGGACTTGAAGTCAAAAGACCTAGGATGACATCGAAGCTTTTCACTTACTTACAGTTTAACTTCAGGCAAAATCATTACCTCCACCTAAATCTCAGTGTACCCATTTGCAAAATGAAGAATTTGGGGGAGCTCCCCTCTACTTGCTAGATGGGATGCCACCCATTTCAAAAATCACTTAATTAAGCCAACTGGGGCTTCAAATTAAAAAAAAATGAATTTTGTATATTAATCCCAAAGGTCCCTAAGGCTTTCAGGTTCAGAGGTTGCATGATTCTAAGCTTATTGTCTAAAATATTTCAATGTCCATTGTTAACAAATTGTGTTTTACAGCACCAATTTCTAAACTCTGTTTAGTGGTTAAGTGGTCCCTAGTAATGAGAAACCATCATGCTAGGTAGGGTGTGGGGACATAAAGAAAAATAGAAAACATGGTTCCTGACCTTCAGGAGTCTTAAACTATTTGTGGAGAGAAACATTGATAAGGGTAACTAGCCTGAATACGTGGGAAATGAAATTTTTCTAACTCTAGTGACACCTTACATTCAGAATCATGACCAATAACAGGAGTGATCATGATATTGACTCTAAGCTGGGCTTTCCGGAATGGGCAGACTTCAATCAGTGGAAAAAAAGGAAAAGACTTTTGGGTAGAAAGAAAGCAAATAATGAGTGCTTGAAATGATGTGATTGGACAGTAAGAGAGTGACTGTGTTAAGGATGGTTTAGAGAGAGCTAAGCAGAGAATTCCATATTTGTTTCCATGAATGGTTGGAAGCCATTGAAGGATTTTTGAGCAGATCTGTGATATGATAAATGCACAAACCAAGTAAATAATAAAGATCAAATATATATCTATCCTGGAAGTCTTAATGTGGCAGGTCCCAGAGCCAAGGGCACTAGAAGTTTAAAAATGTAATAAAAGAAAGAAAGAAAAAGAATGAAAAGCCCCTTCCTCTCATTTTCTGGTACTCTGATCTGGGGACTATTAGCTGGAGCCGGCGAGAGTTTTAATTGCCTGTTAATTGACAATGCGGAGGGAGGGAAGTGATTGCTAAGGTAACCAGGTCCCAAGCCATATGGGGTTTTGCGGAATCATTCCAACACCTTGGGCTACCCTTGGAAATGAACAGGCAGTCCTGTTAGCCTGCCCAGTCTGTGGCAGAGCACCTGCTCCTAATGTTCACCCAGAAGAAAGCAGGGCCATGATCTAGGCTGGCTGACATTTCTGGGTGATTTTAAAAGAGAAGTTTGATGCTGAATTCTCATTAGGAAGTGAAAAGATAAATTTTTCTCATTGATTCCCCCATCTTTCTGCTAAGATGATTTTAAGTGGTGCATCTTAGAAAAATTTCAGCAGAGGGGCTCCTGGGTGGCTCGGTTGGTTGAGCGTCCGACTCCGGCTCAGGTCATGATCTCACAGTTTGTGAGTTCAAGCCCTACATCAGGCTCTGTGCTGACAGCTCAGAGCCTGGAGCCTGCTTCGGATCCTGTGTCTCCCTCTCTATCTGCCCCTCCCCTTCTCATGCTCTGCCTCTCTCAAAAATAAATAAACATTTAAAAAACTTTTAGAAAAATTTCAGCAGAAATGCATAGCCACAAAGTGTTAGACCTGGAATTGCCCTTAGATGCCAACACTTTCATTTGTCAGATGGGGAAATCAGCTCAGAGTGGAGAAGGAAGTTTTTTAAAGTCAAATTTCAATTAATGGCATACCTGGGATTAGATCCCAGGTTTCACAGCTCTGAGGCAATAGCTTTCTTCAGTCCAATCAAATGGCCTCTCACATTATTTTTTGTTGAATTAAAAAGGCGTTCCAAGCAATCTTCAAGATCAGTGTGGGAGAGCCATGATGAAGTGGGGGGTGAAGTCTCTAGTTCCTTAACATTCCCATGCATGCAGGGTACTGTTTGTGAAAAAGACCCTCCAACTTTGCCAGTTTACTAGCTGGTCACCACAAAGAAAGAAAACTTGACTCTGGTTCTCCTCAAAGCCAAAGTTAGATTAGTCCTCCACAAATCAATTTCTGGACATTGGACTAAAAGCATCCTGTTTAAAATCCAGTTTTCAAGTTATCCCTCCTTGCTCCTTATCCTCCTTTCTCTGCTCTCTTTTTTTATCCTGTAATACTTAGGACTTTCTAACTTACTACGTGATTCTTTATTGAGCTTTTTGCATATTACCTGACTCTCGCACTAAAATGTAAGCTCCTCGGGGCGCCTGGGTGGCTCAGTCGGTTGAGCTTCCGACTTTGCCTCAGGTCATGACCTCGAGGTCTGTGAGTTCGAGCCCCACATCAGGCTCTGTGATGACAGCTCAGAGCCTGGAGCCTGCTTTGGATTCTGTGTCTCCCTCTCTCACTACCCCTCCTCCACTCATGCTCTGTCTCTCTCTGTCTCAAAAATAAACAAACATTAAAAAAAAATTTTAAATGTAAGCTCCACCAGGGATCTTTGCTCTGTCTACACGTGTCCTATGGACTCCGTGTATTCAGTAAATACTTTGCATGAGTGGCTGAACAACAACTGGATCTACCACTTACTTTGAACCATGAGCATACTTTTAAGTCATGGTTTCTTACCTGCAAAATGGGCAGAGTAATTCTCACCTAACAAGGATGTTGTAAGGATCCAATAAAGTAATATGAGAAAGACTCTTGCACAGTACTGGACCCTGAGGCACCTGTTATCCCAGGAAGTGGATTGATAGACTGCAGAGCTGTCCTTTGGAAAGATGAGATCTAAACAGGCATGACTGAATCCCTCCATGACTGTGTGTTGACATAGATCACAGCAAGGCTTGCACAGAGTTAGGAATTACAGAATTTCACAGCTAGGTTTCCTACTTACGTTTCTCATTTTGCAAAGGACACACGGCAGAGAAGGCTTGTGTAAAAAAACTCAATTTACTGAGTACTGTTTTAAATTAAAACAATTCATAGATGTTAAAAATGTTTATAGTTTCTCCTCAAAGCACTTCGTAGTTTACAGAACACTTTCGTATCCATCATCTTGTCCGGTCTTACTCGTCACCCGGCACAATGAGTAAGAACGCTGATTCTATGCTTTCTCACTCATTTTCCCTATTTTACTCACTGTGTGTCCTGACACTCTGGACATCAGCCTTCTTATCACTTCCAGAGCCTGATTCATACTCGCACTCTTCCTTTTTCCGTACATACTTTTGCTCAGGCCGTGCCCTCTGATTGGAACACCTTCTTCCTTCCGGTCCCCCAAATCTACCTTAAAATTCTATCCATTTATCAAGGCCTGACTTGAGTGCTTTCCCTCCCCAAAGCTTCCCCAGGCCCTTTTAGCAGATGTCTCTAGAGGACATCTGTAGTTTTTGCCTATCTACTATCCTTTCTCTCTTATGGTGTCAGCAAACCTTCTTTTCCAAATGATCCTGGTGTGACTATCAAATGCACTGTCCAGTTTTTCCCCTCTCTGCCCTCCCCAGCTCTACACTACCACCAACACAAACACCGAAGTGTTTGGACATGTGAGCCAAGCCAAGCAAAATGGGTCTCTGCTGAGAATGAGGAATGGAGTCTTAGGGCAGAAGGCTATTCTGTTGTGAACTCCTGAGTCTTGAATGATTTCAGTAGCATGATCCTAAAGGCACTCTCCGTGACCACAGGCTGCCATGCTCACAAGAGTTGGCTTCCTGTTCCTGTCTTTCCAAGACCTTTTCTCCTTCAATTCTGAGAACTATCCAGTTTCCCTCAATAAATTATCCACCTTATTGATTAAAGTTTTGTTGTAAGCAACCACAGAAACTGAACTGTTATGTTCTCTCCAGTATTTCCACCGTTGTTTCTGGGTCAGCCTATTATATTCCTCACATTTCTGCTTTGGATAGAAGTGTTGTGATATGCTCTGCCTCTTTCATTGAACTACAAGCTCCCCACCAGGGTCTGTATCTGCTTCAATTCCTACTACTGTCACTTGCATACCTGGGTCCTCAAAAAATGTTATTGGAAGTTGAGAAAACGTATATTATCTTTAGACAGCAAACTGATTCAAATTCTCATACAACACTTAGTTCCAAAAAAAATTATTTTCTCAAATGCTTGGGATAATTAAATCTTAGGACTAGAAGAGACTTGTAACTTTAACAGTGGGATTTAATTCTTATGCCCTTATCACATCAGCCATGTAAAAAATGAAGTGCAAATAAATATCACTGGACTATTGGTGTGGACAAAGTGATTGTCAGCCCACTCTAGGAGAGCTACTTTCGCATTCCATCCTCCAATGATCAAGAGCCAGATCAGAGCCAGGACTGGTGCAGAATGGAGGAGAGAAGTGATGGTGGTTAGGGGGGCAGGGAAGGAATTTTGAGTCCCTGGAAGAAGCAGGATTGATCTGAGAAAGTTGTGGAATTAGTAAAAGCAGAACTGAAACTTTTATGTGCATATGGGGCTTTCACTCCCATATACATTTGAAGTTCTTTAACAGTGCATCCGTGAGATAAAACAAAAAGCAGGGCTCACTGCTTCAGATAGAGCCAAGAGTCTAGAGATCCCAATTCTCCAGAGAGGTTTCTAACAGATCCTGACAAACCCTGTCATGCCTTTACATCAGGGTGGAAAGCAGGACACATTTAATGTTCTAATGGGATATCTCTGTCTTTTCTATTTTTTTTCAAATCTATTTCATTTCAAGCTGCAATTATCATTAGATGGCATCTTTTTATTTTTCTTGGATTCTCTAGTCTCTTGATTTATAGACTCTCAGATGTAGCCAATGTATGTTTTTCAAACATTCCATTGAAGCTTCATTATAAAATTTGATAAGTTATGCCTCTCAATCTAAGGAATAAATCAATTTATTAATTGGATCAAAAATCATCCCTCATATATAAATAGATTAACATATAAAATATATGTATCATTTTAAATAGAGATACGTTGTAACTATAATGTATAAAATAGCTAAATTTATCCCAAAGTATATCCAGCATGTAAAATATGGGAATGCAGAAAGGAAAGAAAGAGGGGAGGGGAATAATATTGATTTAGTCTCTGATGTATGTGATACATCTTTATTTCACAAATTAGGAACTGACCAGTCTATAAAGAGGATTGAATGAAGCCAGCTAAAAGATGCTCTCTTATGCAGTCATTTTTTAAGAGGTATTTTTTTATCAAAAAAAAAATGTTTATGATCATGGGTAAAACAAAGGAGGGGAACTAACTCAACCCCATTAACTCAAGACATGATGACCAAGGAGAGAAGCAAGTTCTTGGCAAAACAAAGCACAGGACGGTGTGGGCCCCCCTCCCCCATGCCATTCCCCCAAACTAAAAAAAAAACTGAAGAAAGATGTCTAGTCATAAAACTCTCCTTATTCGATGGAAGTAAACTGAGAGGGTAAAGTGTCAGTCCTGGGGTAGTTCATAGAAACATCTTCTATAGTAGTCGATGTACTTACCATCACAGGGCTTCTATATATGCAGGAAGGGCTACCAGGGCTCACAAGCTTTCAGGAAAGACATTGTGCAGGGACGAGATGGGAGGTGCAGGTTGACGGGGGGGGGGTTGGGGGGGGGTTGGGGGAGGGATATCCCCTGGCTGGGTGCAGTGGGCCTCATGCCCCAGTTAGGAAGAAATTAGGTCAGGAAGGAGAAAGACTGTCTTCTTTTCAGCTCCTTGCCACTGCCTATGAGTATCTCAAGTAATGTACAGAACCTATGGCTTCATTAATAAATTAATAGAACCTCGGGCTCCTGGGTGGCTCAGTCGGTTGAGTGTCCGACTTTGGCTCAGGTCATGATCTCACAGTTCATGAGTTCGAGCCCCACATCAGGTTCTGTGCTGACAGCTCAGAGCCTGGAGCCTGTTTCGGATTCTGTGTCTCCCTCTTTCTCTGCCCCTCCCCTGCTCATGCTGTCTCTCTCTGTCTCAAAAATAAGTGTAAACATTAAAAAAATTTTTTTTAATAAAAATAAAAAATAATAAAGCAATAAATTAATAGAACCTATGAGTTTACTGACAAATTAAAATACTCTCAGCTCAGGTCTTGATCTCAGGGTTGTGGGTTTAAACCCTGCATTGAGCTCCAAGCTGGGTATAGAGCCTACTTAAAAGAAAATGAAAGATAAAATAAAATATCATCTGGAATTATTAACAAAAAAAGGATCTGAACGAAGTTTCTTGTATGCTTGATTAATAAGAGTCAGCCCCCTGGAGCAAAATCACCCTTGCGTGAATGGGTTGAAAAAGAAATTGTCAATGAATGTAGCTGAGGATCAGTTGCAAGCCAATGGGAGGCTGGTCAGGACACGGTAAAGCTGTTTTGATGCACTGCCTTCACACACCCGCAGTCAATTTACCGAGTTCTAAAATTTCAATGTATGAACCCACCAAATATGGTAATGTCTCCCCCCTCCACCCCCATTAACACAGTGTATCATCAAACGTTCTGATCTTTGCCTTTTTCATAGGTAAAAGTGTGTACGTCATTGTTTTCAAATTGTATACCCTTTACATAAGTACTAAAAAACAAAACAAAACATGGTGTACTTCCGATAAAAGATCATTTTGAGATGGGGAAAGACTTTTTGAGCATGAAATAAAACCCAGAATCATAAAAAAAGTGGCAAATTTGAGTATATAAAAATTAAAATTTCTGGGTGTGGAAAAATAACATAAGTAAGATTAGAAGCAAATGGCAAGGAAAAAATATTAGCAAAACACATACAAAAGGCCAATTTTATTAATTTATAAAACTCTTTTAAATTAATAAGAAAGATTAAATAGGAAATGGGGAGAAAGGAATAAAAATATTTCTAAATGCAAACTCTGTTTCTCTTCCTTTAACACTCAAATAATTTTACACCATTCTTGGAATAAAAGTCAAAATCCTTGTGTGGCTTACCCTCCTATGTATGATCTGGCTCCCCTCCACCCCTCCTTATCATTCTCCCCCTCGCTTTCCTGTTCCAGATAGATTGGTCTTCTTCCAGTATTTCTTGATTTCTTCATGCATTCTCTCCCCTTGGAGCACTCCCTTCTTCCTAAAAAGTAAAAATAAAATAAAATCCTTATCTTTACAGACATTCAAATCTTACCTTAAGTGACATTTCCTTAGAGAAGCCTTTTCTGAACACTGCAATCCCCACTCCAAACTAGATGAAGTTCTCTATTATTTGGTATGATAGTTCCCTATCCTTTCCCTTCATGGTACCTCACAGTACACTGTTCTCTGTCCGTGCAGATTAATGTATGTCTCCACTGGATGGAAAGTCTCCCAGGAATCTGACCTGCCCATCTCCAGGACTTTGCATGTTGTCTGGCACAAAAAGCAGTTGAATCCAGTATTTGCTAAATTCATGCTTGTTTTAGTTTTCCTACTTCCCTGACCATTTTGGTAAACATTTCTCATGTGACTCTTTTATGTGCTAGTGCATATTATCTCAGGTAGTGATTGCCCAAGCATGGTGAATCAACAGCAGCAGCATTACCTGGTAACTTATTAGAAATGCACATTCTTGGGCTCCAATCTAGACCTACCAAATCAGAAACACTGGAGATGGGGCCGACAATCTGTGTCTGAATAAGCTTTCAGGTGATTCTGATGTACACCAAAGTTTGAGATTCCAGGGTTGCCCTGAACTTTGGTATCCAGTGGAGGCAGGAAAAAAGAGAGCATGGGAACCATGCACCAGCTTCTTGAGCACATGGCCTGGAGGTGACATGTAACACCTCCACTCACATTCCATGGGGCACAGCCAGTCATGTGGCCCCATTTCAAAGTAAGGAGGCTGGGAAATGTAGTCCTCTACTGGGTAGCTGATTCTCAGCAATAACACCATACCATGGAGGAGAATACAAATTTTTCTTAAGTTTATTTATTTTCAGAGAGAGAGAGTGAGCACGTATGCACAAGTTAGGGAGAGGCAGAGAGATGGGGGGAGGAGAGAGAGAGAATCCCAAGCACTGACAGTGCAGAGCCCCACACGGGGCTCGAACTCTCAAACTCAGATCATGACCTGAGCTGAAGTCCGACGCTCAACTGACTGGGCCACCCAGGCGCCCCCTGAGAGACTACAAACTTTTGATGGGCAGTTGGCCATCTCTGTCATAGGTGTAGCATGCAAATGTCACTTCTGAAACTTACTTTTCTCTAATGAGAACAGTAACACCCTATCTCAGCAAAATCCCTGGAAGGCAGATTCCAGATCTCTCATCCTGGTTTCTATGGTGTGATTCACATGTGCTAAAAAGAGCCCAGGTCAGCCGTTTCACCCGTTTAGAGGTGTTTGTTCCTGCTGGCACACACTCCAGGCTGCAGTTTTGGTCCCTGAAAGTAGAGGAAGAAAATGGCTCATGCTGGTCAAGGTGAGGCAATAAGCAGGACCCGGATCTCCTTCCCCTTCTCCCTTCTCGTCCAACACTCAGATCATAGCCACCAAACGCAAGTACATCTGGTGTTTAGGTGTATGTTTTGCATTTTTGTTTATTCATTTATTGTTTTGTTCAGTAATTACCAAAGTTCTGACATACATGCCCCAGGCACTAGGTTGAAAGATAATTTAGGTGGCCTTTCTTTCTTAGTTTTAATGATTGTCCTTATATCAAGCTAGTGTAGCTGTCCTCTCTCCTCTCAGAGAAGGCTTATTCTCCCTCAGGTGTTCTGGTGGCTGATGGCAGGGGTGGGGAGGGGTGCAAGGGAAGGCATGTTACTTATAGGTGAGGACCAGACATTGGCTCTGGCCTGCTCAGTCTCTGACTACCCACATAGATCTCATTAATTTTTTATTAATTTATCAATTTTATTAATCATTTTCATTAATCATCATTTTCCAGTAGCATTTATGTGTGCACAAAACTGAAGCCCTATGGTGGGATATCCACATACAAGAGATTAAAGTTGGACCCCTACCTTATACCATCTACAAAAGTTAACTCAAAAAAGGATCATCAACATAAATATAAGAGCTGAAACCATAAAACTCTTTTTAAAAACCATAGGGGCAAATTCTCATGACCTTAGATTTGGCAAGGATTCTTAGATATGATATCAAGACCAATAATAATAATAATAATAATAATAGTTAAATTTTGCTTCTTCAAAATTAAAAAGTTTTTGCATCGAAAGTCATTATTAAGACAGTGAAGAGACAAGTTACAGGATGTAAGAAAATATTTACAGATCATATATTTGATAAGGGTCTAGTATTCAGAATATATAAAGAACTCTTACAACTCAGTTACAAAAGAACAACTAAACAAAAAATGGGCAAAGGACTTCAATAGACATTTCTCAAGAGAAGATATACAAATAGCCAACAAGCACATAAAAAGATGATCATTAGTCATTAGGGAATTGCAAATCAAAACCACAATGAGATACCATTTCATACCCACTAGAATGACTACAATAAAGAAAAAGAAAAGAAAAAGAAAAATATAGCAAGTGTTGGGGATGATGTGAAGAAATTGAAACCCTCATACTCTGCTGGTAGAAATGTGAAATGAAGCGGCTGCTAAGGAAAACAGTTTGATGGTTCCTCAAACAGGAAACATAGAATTACCTTATGACCTGGCAATTCCATTCCTGGGTATATATCCAAAAGAACTGAAAAAAGGTGTTCAGACATATACATGTACATGCATATTCATAGCAGCACTACTGACTATAGCCAAATGGTGGAAACAACCCGAACGTTCATCAACAGATACATAGATAAACAAATTGCAGTAGATACAATGAAATATTATTCAGCCATAAAAAGGAATGAAGCACACTGATAACACGCTACAATGTGAATGAACCTCAAAAACTTTCTTTTAAAAAAAATTTGTAATGTTTTCATTTATTTTTTGAGAGAGCAAGCTCAAGCAGAAGAGGGGCAGAGAGAGAAGGAGACAGAGGATCTGAAGTGGGCTCTGCGCTGTGAGCACAGAGCCCGATGCAGAGTTTGAACCCATAGATGGTGAGATCATAACCTGAGCCCAAATCAAGAGTCAGCCACTTAACTGACTGAGTCACCCAGGTGCCCTGAACCTCAAAACTTTCTAAGTGAAAAAGCAAGATGTAAAAGGTTATATATTATGTGATTCTGTTTATATGAAATATCCAGAGTGGGTAAATCCATACAGACAGGAAGTATAATGGTAGTTGCCACGAGTTGGGAAGAGGATAGAATGGAGGCTGTTGAATGTATGCAGAGTTTCCTTTTTGGGGTGATGAAAATGTTTTGGAAGTAGAAAAAGATGGGGGAAACCCACAACTATGTGAATGTACTTGTTCCCTTTAATATGGTTAATTTTATGCTATATGAATTTCATCTCAATTTAAAACACTTAACTGGGGCCCTCATTTCATAATCCCAACTATATTTTTAAGAGTCACTAATTAATCACTGAGTTAACAAAATAACACTCAAACGAAAAAGACATCTTTTTAACACAATTGCCTATGAGCTGCTGCTATGATCTGGGCTGTTGTAAATAAAGATTCTAGCATTGAAGAGCTGTAAGAAGTATTTTCAAACACAAATAAAAGTACATGAACACATTTGAATTAAAAAAAATTACAAGCTAAAAATATTTTTCTTCTCAGTAAATGCCATAAAAATGTTTAAAAAATAGGGACTGGTGGCTGGGTGGCTCAGTCAGCTGAGCATCTGGCTCTTGATCTTGACTCAGGTAATGATCTCACACTTTGTGGGATCGAGCCCTGCATCAGGCTGTGCACTGACAACGCAGAGCCTGCTTGGAATTCTGTCCCTCCCTCTCCCTTCGCCCCTCCCCCTATCTTTCTCTCTCTCTCTCTCTCCCTCTCTCTCTCAAAAAAATGTTTAAAAAATAAATGTACAACTCATTATGAGATGCTGAGATATGCTATGACCCTATCTTTTCAGTTTGACATAAATTAAATTCCTAGAAAATTATGATACACTGTATGTTAGCTAACTTGACAATAAATTGATTATAAGCACAACCAGAGAGCTGAACTAAAGGAGGCCTCTTGGTGTCTCAGAAATGTGTCTGAAGGATATCAGAATCAAAGTCTGTGCTGCTGGAGGAGCTCTGCAATAATTGGACACGTGAGCAGAGAAAACGAGAAATCTGATGCCTACGTATTGTAAATATCAGCCAGTTTTCAGCTACACCATCAGATAGAATGATCAGACATAATGATCAGTAATTGATCAGACATAATGATACCCACTGATTTCAATTCAAAAGGATGAAACTGACTCAAGGTTGATATTTTTCCTTAACTACTTCTCACTCTTTGGGGGGATACAATTCAATTGGCTTCCTGAGAAGTGATACATTATTGGTAGCTTTCTGCAGGACATTCTTACCTCTTTCTTTTATTTTTGAGCTTAGACAGAATCTTTTTCACTATCCTCATCCATTTCTAATTTCTTTCTCTCCTTTCTCCTTTTCCTCCCTTTTGTTCAAAAGACAACTATGATGACAAGGGTTGGAGGAGAATATGTACTAGTCTATATGCACCATTCACAAAATCAGACCTGAGTAGGAAGTCACGACAGGTCTTAGATAATATGGAACCAGTTGTGTTTCCACACACACACACACACACACACACACACACACCCATTAAGTTTAAGCTAATTTTTGGTTATCCATGATAATTGATAAAGATAATCTATGCTAGCTGATAAGGAAAACCCCAAAGTTACCACCAGAATTTATCTTGGGCTCTCATTTTGTAATTTTTTTTAAAGTTTATTTATTTTTGAGAAAGACAGAGCCTGAGTGGGGGAAGGGTAGAGAGCAAGGGAGACACAGAATCTGAAGCAGGCTCTGGGCTCTGAGCTGTCAGCACAGAGCCCAACACGGGGCTTGAAGTCACAAACCACGAGATCATGACCTGATCCCAAGTCGGACGCCTAACCAACTGAGCCACCCAGGCGCCCCTTTAGGCTCTCATTTTGATGTATTCATTCTCAAAGGTTGAAGGCAATGTCTTTTAGAGTCTGCCTTCCTGCAAGGTCTGTGAGAAATATAAATGAGATGTGAAATGAAAACAAAGAAAGGTGAGAGGAAAAAAAAATAAGGTCTTGCACCAACCACAAATAGAATAATCAACTTGTAAAAGACTCAAAATGAACATTTTTTTGACTCCTGTCTTGAGCCAGATTGTGAACTATGCACCTGGAGTGGGTGGTACAGGAAGACTAAAATGAAGAAAGATGAGGGAATCATGGCCACTACCCTCCAAGTGGTAGAATCTGAGCTGGAACTTCAAGTACACGACTTTGACGGCGCCAGTGTGAAGCATGGTTCCGTCCCACTAAAGCAGGAGTGAGCACATAACACCTGGCATAATAGACTCTTAAAAATTTAAGTTTGGCTCTTGCTCATTTAGAGGCTGATTACCTAGTCTGTTTATAGTCTCTAGTCATCTTAAACTTTAAGCTTTCTTTCACTGCGACAGATTTTCATCATTCCAGGTTTGTACATATTTTGGAAATTTTGTACAATCTTAAGTACTTTGCTGATTACAGCTAAAACTGATTCTCCCAGGCAAGTAATTCCTTCCTTCCTCTGTGTTTCCACAGTGCTCTGTTCACACCTTTATGGAGCTCAGATTACACTGTATATTAAGTATATGTTTGCTTTTCTGACTCCTTCACTTGAGTGAGAGCTCTTCATGGAATGTGATTATATTTTGTTGAGACAGGGAAACATAGTGGTTAGGCATTGGAGCTCTCAGCTCCTTCTCCCCAAGTTCAAATCCCTGCTCAACCATTTCCTATCTTGCTGTATAACCCTGGACAAATTGTGTGTCAGCCTCCCTATGCTTCAGTTTCTTCCTGTGCATAATAATGAATATACCTCATAAAGATATGTTGTGACCATTAGATTAGACATGTGAGGTGCTTTCTCAGTGCTTGGCACACAGGGGGTGATCAATAAATACAGGCCTTCCTCCGGTAGCCCTTCTAACACACAGTAAGTCTTTAATAAATTTCATAGAAGTAGGAAATGAATACATTATTTTACCAGAGCTGCCTAGATTGGGGAATAGTTGCAGCCTACTTTTCCTGCTCAAATTTCCTTCAGATAAAAAGAGAAATCCCCTTTCAGACATCCCATGATGCCACACTGAGTCACTCATTTCCCTTTGGCTTAGTGGGGAAATGACGGTGACTGTTTCTTCCTCATCTCGCCCAGAAACCGCTGGACTCAGCTAACAACTGAAGATAGGGAGCAGTGGCCCAAGATACAGCTAGAAAAACAAACAAACAACAACAAAAAAACAACCCTAGCTGTTCAGTTCCCCGAGGGCTACTTCTGATCATCCTTATGGAAGAACAGACTGTGGCTTGGGAAAGAGTTTTGGAATCTCTGCACCAAAGATGTCTCCCGCAAGAGATGTCATTACTATATGGCCTGGTTTCATGAATAAATGTAGGTTACCACTTGCTCCCAAGATGAGCTAATGTTCCTCTTTTGTGCTTTCTTAACACCTAAATCACAAGAATTACTAGCCATGAGTAAGCATGAGGTACATATTGGGCATTGTGCTATCCACTCCACATTTAATCCATAGATGTGCATTTAGTCCAGACCACACATCAACGAGGTTGATGTTATGACCCCCACTTTTCACAGGTGAGGAGACTGCAACACAGTGAGTTGAAGTTATTTCCCCCAAATCACCCAGCTACTAAATGGCAGAGCTGGGATGTGTCCCGAGGCTACTTGCTGCCAGAGTTCACGCACAACAGTACACGAAACCGCCTCCCTGACTGTTTTCATGTCACTCATTAGTCTGTTGTGTAGAAATCCTTTGATGAGTTTGGTTGGAGAAGCTTCTCTGCTTCTCCAACCAAATTGTGAGCCTCCTGAGGGCACAGCTTATAGCCTCACTGTTTTCCCAGCTCCTGTCACAGTACCTGGCACACAATAGCTGTTCAATGCACACAGAATAAGTGAATGAATGGTTAAGCACATTGAGGCAACACTTTAGGCTGAAGATGATTTATTGGGTTGGAATCAAGAGGATTCGTATCTGCCTCAGGCTCCTGAAACTGTTTGAGATCTCTTCCAGATCCAAGAGCACTGAGATAGTGAGACTAGAGCTCTCTTCTCCATACTTTCAGCAAGACAGTTCAAAGCAATCGTCAAATAGGAACCATTTAACTTGCCTTTCCCTGCACTCATTTCAGATTTTCCATAAGGAGCTTTCTCTGAAGGCTCTGAACACAGTCCATTGGCTGGCTCAGTGCTTCCTGGGATGGCCAATTTCTCCATCTGCCATGGGAATGGAGACTCTGAACATCTGCAAAACCCTCCCAAGGGAAGCAGCCCTCAGATACAGTATGTTCAAGAATTGGGCTTGTGACACTGTCCCAAAAGAAGCCCTTGCAACATTTTTGTCCCAAGTATTGAGCTGCTTTTCCTGTCTTTGGTTGGTTCCCTCCTCCTGTCTCTGGGCAGGACTGGGCTCTTCTACTGAACTACCTTGTTGGCTAAGATTTCAGTGAGAACTTTATGAGGATTTAAGATCCCAGGGTTTTTTGCTGAAGAATAAAGCTTGTTGTGTAGCCAGGAATCTGAGAGCATACAGCAGATTTTTGTGGATGAAACTACATATTCTCAACAACCTCCTTCATTTCCTTCTGGGAAATCTTACTGTCACTGGTCAGATTGAGGTTATACTTCTTCCCAACTACCTATGACCACAGGACTGTTAAACAGAAGTCCCTTTCTCCAAACAACACACACACACACACACACACACGCACACACACACACACACACACAGAGAGTGTATCATCTGTTTCTAAAACAGCTGCATGCAAAGCTCACTCAAGTGATTCTCAGATATTTGTAAGTAAAAAGGTGAAGCTTAGCACAATATTCATCTTTGGGTAACTATATGAAGCATTTCTATCATCAACTTTCATAGAATAGAGTTAGTTTAATGCAACAATCTCAGAAAGCGTGTCATTGTTATTTAATTTATGAAGAAAAAAGAAAAGATAACCAATTTACTTTTTTTAAAATTTGCCCTTTTCATCCATGGTTTACTGACAGTAAAAAATGAAAATCACCCTTTCCTTTCACCTGGCATTATCAACCTTCTTTCACTTATCAAATATTTATTGACCCTCAAAGTGCAGAGTACAGGGTACTGCATGGGTTCTTACCCATTGTTCTGAAAAGCCAACCTAGAAATAGCGCTGAAAATGAACTTCCGTTAATAATGAGCTGCAACTAGTATCCAATGGAGAGGTAGTCCCCTAAAAAGAAAATTTAGAAATTCTCATGAGACCATCTATGCGTGGTTTTCTAAAATGTTCTTTAGCTTCAAAAATTCTTCACCCAAAATTTTCATTGGGAGCCCCCTACATCAAATAAAAGTCATTTTCTAATTCAAGCAGCTGAAGTCCAGACAACATTCAAGATTGACCAGTGCCTCCAAACTAGTTCTTGAGCTACAGTCAGCTCTGGTCCTCTTACCTGGAGCCATGAAAGGCGTTACTGTTACACTATCGGCTCCCATATTGCAGTAAGCCGAATCTCCCAATGTTGTCAGTACAGTCTGCAGACTAAATCCTGCATCCTGACTCGTGGTCCTTGGGTTCAGTTGCCAACTAAAACACCTAATTAGAATGAGCATTATTTCTCTCAAGATTTGGAGAATATATCTATGGTTCAAGATGTCTTCCAGGATTTAATGGAAAATGTTTAGACTCTGAAGCATTTCAAGTAGGACGGAAGTGGAACAGAGGTGAAAGACTGGATTACTTAGATTGCTTTGGGAAAACTGGATTATTAATATTACATGAAGAAATATAGAGTTGTAGCCTGACCTTATATACGACATTTGAATATGGACTCCAGGTAGATTATGGACCTAAATATTAAAGATAAAACGGGGCACCTGGGTGGCTCAGTCAGTTAAGCATCTGACTTCAGCTCAGGTCATGACCTCACCGTCTGTCAGTTCAAGTCCCATGTCAAATTCTGTGCTGACAGCTCAGAGCCTGAAGCTTGCTTTGGATTCTGTGTCTCCCTCTCTGTCTGCCCCTTCCCCACTCATGCTCTGTCTCTCTCACTAAAATAAAATAAAAACATAAAAAAATTTAAATATAAAACAATAAAACTATCAGAAGGAAAAATAGGATATCTTTGTGAAAGATAGAGAAAGTCTTCTAAAGGAACATCCCAAAACACAAAACATAAGGTTAAAAGTTGATGGATTTGACTTCATCAAAATTAAGAATTTTTGCTCAGTGAAAGACCTAACAGACACCAAAGACAGAGGACAGACTCTAAGCATATATTTACAATGTATTTAACAGTTAAGAGATAAATATCTGGAATATGTTAGGAGCTCCTCCAAATCAACAAAAAAGAGATGAGAAAATAAATAGAAAAGTACTCAAGAGATATGAAAGGTTAATTTATAAAAGGGCCTTAAAAATTGATTTAAGAAGCATATGAGGGGCACCTGGGTGGCTCAGTTAGCTGAGCATCCCACTTCAGCTCAGGTCATGATCTCACGTTCATGGGTTTAGGCCCCGCATCGGGCTCTGTGCTGATAGCTCGGAACTGTGTCTCCCTCTCTCTCTGCCCCTCCCCCCACTCATGTTCTGTTTCTCTCTCTCTCAAGAATAAACATTAAAAAGGAGAGAAATATATGAAAAGATGCTAGTAATCAGAAGAATGCAAGTTATAGCAACACAATACCACTTTACACCATCATAATGGCAAAACAAGAAAAGAAGATAATACCATATATTGACAAGAATATGAGGAGATGAGAACAGTCTGGTAATGCTTCTTGGAATGTAAAACATACAGCTTTGGGGCGGGGGGGCACCTGGGTGGCTCATTTGGTTGAGCAACCAATTCTTGATTTCAACCCAGGTCATGATCCCAGGGTCCTGGGATTGAGCCCCAGGTCAGGCTCCATGCTGAGAGCCTCTATCTTTCCCTCTTCCTCTCTCTCGCTCTCTCTCTCTCTCTCTCTCTCTCAAACAAAAACAGAAACAAAGAAAACATACAGCTTTATGGAAAGAGATCTGGCGATACTTAGTCAAATTAAGAATGAATGTATTTCATAACCCAAGAACCCTACTAATGGGTATGCTCAGATAATAGCTCCCCAAGTTCACTAAAGGACACATACAAAGATGTTAACTGTGACTTTGTTTGTGGTGTCAAATATAGAAGTTAACTAGTATCTGCCAGAAGGGAATAGATAATTAAAATACAGTATGTTAATACTCTGGAATACTGGGCCATGGTCAAAGTTAATTAAAAAATATATAGTCACATGAGCAGACCTGAAAGCTTAATGTTGAATGAGGATTTATACATAAAACAGTATTTGCATGGGTAAGAACATGCCAAACACAACAGAGTGAGTACCTAAATGAGAGAAAGGGCTGGAAATGACCACCGTGAAGGAAAAAACACATAACAGAACAAGGACAGTCTTTGTATTAACTAATGATGATAGTGTTCTATGAACCAATGAGTGTAATTTAATAAACTCTGTGAAGAACAGAAAAGGAAATGGGGGCAGGGGGGCTGTTGTCGGAGAGGCCATGCCATAGAGGTAAGTGACCCTGACTGTGAGCAGGAGACCTGAGTCCCATACTGATTTGGTCTGTCATTTGGTGGTAACATGAGCCTGGGACATTCTTTTTTAGATTTCCTTTTTTCCCTTTGGTAGCATAAAATATTAGGCTGGAATTTCTAAGATCTTTTCCAGCTTTGTGCTTCATGTACTCTGTTCTTCCTTTCCCATCAATAACCTCCATAATGTCATAAGCAACAATAAAACCATATCACCCATTTCAGAACATTTTTACTCACATTGAAAAATAACCGAACTTATGAAAAATGTCTTTTGCTGAAGGTGTATTTTTTATACACCTGGATGACAGAGTGATATCATTTCTTTAAATGTGCTGTCTTTATCACCTTAAGGCAACAGTTTCCCTTTCCATGGATCAATGGACAAAGGAAAAAAGTTAAAAAAAAAAAAAGGCTTACATAACATTCAGGAGGACTGGAGGAGTTATAGGATGAAAGAGCCCTTCTTAGAAAAACACAGATTGTTGAGGAGGCGGACAATGATGATGATGATGACTATGACTACGAAGACGAGGACGACAGCAAACTAGAAAAATGTAAATCCGGAAGAGTTCACCTTGTCTCTGGACATCTAGCTCATAGAGGCCACTAGGCCCTTGTAGCTGGCTCCAAGCTTTTTTGGAGTCTGCTTTACGAGGAAACATACCCTGGAGATGAGTGATGGAAAGCATTATAAAATGAGGAAAGCCACTTTATAGAACTGTGGACTCCATTTACAAACTAAAATAACAAAATGGGAAAATACACTATCATAGAAAATCTATTCTGCACTGTGCTAGAGGAATCATTTTGCCCTTTTAAGAGTTCATTAAAATTCAACAGCTCTTTTCAATCAATTAATACGTTGGCTATGAATAGGAAAATATGTGTGACTGGCCAGTCCTGTACAAACTAAAACATTTGCATAACATCAGCTCTTTCTTTGGTTGCATAATTAATCATTTGGGATTATTCATTTGTAAGCATCATTTTTCAGTGTCAGAAGAAATTATGTTTTACTTATGGCAACATTCTAAGTCATAATTACAGCTATCACTTACTGAACACCGGCTAAGCATCAGGTATTATACATGTCATAATTGTTATGCTTACCACAATATTATAAAGTGAATATTATTATACCTGTTTTTTGGATTAGGAAGCTGAAGTTCAGAGAAGTTTATTAATTTGTTCAAGATGATATGCACTTCAACAGTAAGAATGACTGTCTACAGAACTTATCTTTTTAGCATGCCACATAGCCTCCTCTAAAGATTTTTTCTTCTGAAAATAGTGATTCCATATTAATAGTTAATATTTCTTGTGTGCTCACTATTTGCCACTGCACCTGCAACTTGATAGGCATTGCCTCATTTGAATTCACCAAACATCCCTATGAGATGTGGATATTCTTAGTGTATACATTTTCAGTAATGAGAAAAGTAGGGTTTAAAGAAAGTAGTACTTGGTCCAATAGAGCACAGCTAGAAAGTAATGGAATCTGGATTCAAGGTCCTGGTGTCAGTTCATATTTTTCTTAATTTTATTTTTAAAAATGTTATACTATAAAACTGAGATTTTGGGTATGCTCCGTGAATTTTAACATATATGTAGATTCATGAAACCACCACCACAGTCTGTAGGCAGAACAATTCCATCACCCTAAAAAGTTTCCTCATGGTACCCTTTGTAGTCACACCCTCCTCCATGCCAACCTCTGCATTCACTGATCTGGTCTGTGTTCCTGTGGTTTGTCTTTTTTTTTTTTAATGTTTATTTCTTTATTTTGAGAGACAGAGAGAGGGAGCACATGCAAGAGAGGGGCGGAGAGAGAAGGAAAGAGAGAATCCAATGTGGGGCTTGATCCCATGAACCACAAGATTATGACCTGAGCCAAGAGGTCAAGAGTTGTCCACTTAACCGACTGAGCCATGCAGGCACCCTTGTAGTTTTATCTTTTTAAAAATGTGATATAAGTGGAATCATGCAGTATGTATGTTTTCAAACTTACTCCTTTCAATCAGTATAATGCCTATGAGCTTCATCCATATTGTTGTTTCCATGTTGTTGCTCTTTATTGCTGAGTAGTTTTTCACTGTACTGATGTATCACATTTGTTTATCCATTCAACTGTGGGGAAAAAAGTGTGGATTCTTTTCAGTTTATGAATAGATAATGAAGAGGTGATTATGTATGCAGTTGCTATAAACATTTCTGTACATAAATTTTGTGTTAACATGGGTTTTCGTTTCCTTAAACACCGAGGACTGGGTTGTTGACTCATAAGTTAAGTGTTTAATCTTTCAAGAAACCATCCAACTATTTTCCAGAATGGCTATATAATTTTGCCTTCTCTCCAGCAATGCAAGAGGATTCTAGTTGTTCCGCACCCTCATCAGCACTTGGTATTGTTAGTGATTGTTTTTAAAACAGTTAAAAATTTTAGCCATTCTAATAACTTTGTAGTGGTATCTAATGTTTGTTTAATTTACATTTGTCTATTACATTCCTTCATGTGCTTATTTGCCATCTATATTTACTCTCAAGCCAAGTGTCTGTTCAAGTTTTTCTCCCATTTTTTATTTTTATTTTTTATGTTTATTTATTTTTAAAAGAGAGAGAGACAGAGACAGAGTGCAAGAGGAGGAGGGGCAGAGGGAGAAAAAGATACAGAATACAAAGCAGGCTCCAGGCTCTGAGCTGTCAGCACAGAGCCCGATGTGGGGCTTGAACTCACGAACTGTGAGATCATGACCTGAAACAAAGTGAGCCACCCAGGAGCTTTTTTTTTTTTTCTACTTTTTATTCTCCCATTTTTGAAATTGAGTTACTTTCTTGCAATTGAGTTTTAAGAGTTCTTTATGTACTCTAAATATAGGAACTTGGTCAGAAATATAATTCACAAATATTTTCATACAGTTAGCACTTATCTTTCATTATTTTCATAGTGTATAGAGAGTTTACACAAAGATGGGTCGAGCTGCCTGGGTGGCTCAGTTGGTTAAGAGTCTGAATCTTGATCTCAGCTCAGGTCATAATCTCATGGTTTCATGAGTTCCCGTCCCTTTTGGGCTCTGTGCTGACAAAGGGGAAGCTACTTGGGATTCTCTCTCTCTCCCCCCTCTCTCTACTCTTCCCCCGCTCATACTGTCTCTGTCTCACTCAAAATAAATAAATAAACTTAAAAAAAAAAACCACCAAGATGGGTCATGGGACCAAAGATATACTGGGCTTTCAGACAAACAAACGCGGACAGAAAAATAGAGTGAATCTCTCCAATCTCCATCCCCATGGAAAATGTCCCCTGCCACATTAAATTCTTCTCTATGCAAGAATGATGTGCATGCAGTTCTAAAGAAGCCAAGTTCAGGCCTTCTGTCCTCATAATTTGCATAGCACCCTTTCCCAGCCTGGACTTGGGGCTGAGAGGAGAGAGGAGGTCACTTTCAGTCTCTTGCTGCACTGGTGGGGGGCCCTGAGTGAGAGAGAGGAAGCTGCTATATCACAGCCCCATGAAAAGTAGAAATGTGCCTTTGCTTGCAGGTAGAGTGAATTGTTTCATCACAGCTATTGCTCCGTGGTTTCCAATCTTCATAAACAGTGAATTAAAGGAAATTGGCTTAAAGCTGCAGTATAAAAAATAAAAGTCCTGCATGAAAGGATTTTCCAACTGTGAGGAGTTGTAAGCCCTGTGTTGTATTTCTGATCAAAGGTGTGTACAGAGTCTCCAAGAGACTGTGTTCATTCTGTTTATTTAAACTCCACTTTGGGTAAATAACCACCTCTGGGGAAACATAAACACAGCACCTCTTTCCCGTTACAGAGTAACAATTTCCAACTCTATGTCACCTCTTTATCATCAGTGTGTATATATAATTTTTATGGAGTTATAATCCATGTGATGCTTGCTTCCCAGTGTTCTGTTTTTAGCTTAACATTATTTCACATACATTTTTCCATGTAGCAGCATAGTCTAAATATTTACCATTTACAGAACTACACAGTGATACAGTAGACTAAGAATAGCTCACACTTACATAGTAATTACTGTATGTCAGGCAAGTGCTTTACCTATTTTTACTCATTTAACGTTTCCTCCCTACAACCCTCTGAGGTGGGTACCATCTGTCTTAGTCTGGCTTCAAAAGAAAGCAGAACCTGAAGCAGAGGGTTCCGTACGCTACTTTATTCAGGGTGCAATTCCAAGGAAGCTGGGGTGAGGGAAAAGCGAACGGAGGCAAGGAAAGGAGGAGAGTCATGGTGAAGGTGTGTTATCAAGCTGGTTCCCACCAAGTGTGATTGATTGCCCCCTCTCACAAGACCGTCCTCCCATGAGACCATCCTGCAAAAAACTGCATCAACCGCATGTCAGACAGTCATACAGAAAGAGAAGGGAGGAAGGGCTTATCTACCACTTTTCATCTGCCCCATGAGAATTTTATCCACACACATACTTCCGGGTAGGCAAATGGGACACCTCAGTTTCAGCAGGGAAGCCTCAAGAATCAGGGCTTGACGCAAGGTGCTCTGTAGTTTGCCTGCACAAAGTCACCAAGTCAGTCAGGGCCCACATAAACCTGGGATGGCAGTAATGGCTGCAAATATACAAGAGATTCTGTTATTGCACTAGTTTTACAGATGAGACACAGAGATTGACTCCCTCCCCTAAATCACTCAGCTGGTGACTGGTGGAGCCACATTTGAACCCAGAAAGCCAGACTCTTAACAATTATGCTAAACCAGTCCTTTGATTTGGGAACCTCTGAGTTGTTCTCAGGTTTTCACTGAAATGCTTCAGAGCATAACAGAGAGATTATCAGATAGGAATCTTTGATTCTGACATGGCTCAGAAACTTGGAAAATCATTTCTGTATGGGTTTCAACTTGTCATGTATTTTTGAAAGAGCTCAGACTACAGGGCCTTAGAGATCTCATATTCTGAATATAATTATCCTGAAAATTTTTGAACAAATAATACATATTTTTGTAAATTTACCTATCCTGGGTGCCTGGATGGTTCAGTCGGTTAAATATCTGACTTCAGCTCAGGTCATAATCTTGCAGTTCATAGGTTCAAGTCCCATGTCAAGATCTGTGCTAACAAAACAGCTCAGAGACTGGAGCCTGCTTCAGATTCTGTATCTCCCTCTTTCTCTCCTCCTCCTCTGCTCATACTCTGTCTCTCAAAACTAAATAAACATTTAAAAAAATTTAAAAACAATTTACATATCCTTAGGATTTGTAAGACCAGAAAGTAGACCTACTGGATCATAGGGTAGGACCATTTATATGACCTGTGATTTAAATTAGCAATTGCCTTTGGGACACCTGAGTGGCTCAGTCAGTTAAGTGTCCAACTTTGGCTAATGTCATGATCTCATGGTTCATGGGTTTGAGCCCCGCGTCAGATTCTGTGCTGACAGCTCAGAGACTGGAACTTGCTTCGATTTCTGTGTCTCCCTCTCTGTCTGCCCCTCCCCTGCTGGCATTCTGTCTCTCTCTTGGAAAAAAATAAAATAAAATAAAATAAAATAAAATAAAATAAAATAAGTAAACATTAAATTTTTTTTAAATAAAAAATAAACATAAATAAATAAATTAGCTGGGTGCCTGGGTGGCTCAGTTGGTTAAGCGTCCAACTTTGGGCCAGGTCATGATCTCGCCCTTCCAGAATTTGAGCCCCGTGTCAGGCTCTGTGCTGCCAGCTCAGAGACTGGAACCTGTTTCAGATTCTGTGTCTCCCTCTCTCTCTCTCTGCCCCTCCTCCACTCATGCTCTCTCTCTCAAAAATAACCATTTTAAAATAAATAAATAAGTAAACAATTGCCTTTGAAAATAATCTTACTAATTTCATGCATTTCTTAGATCTTCAAGGGATGAATGTGCCTCTTGCCTTCCCTGATCATCATTGGGATGAAATAAAATTATATATGAAATATTTCACTTTTGGTGACTTGATAGATATGAAGTAGCATTGCAAAATTTTTCTTTTCTATATCTTGACTGCCTCAATAAGTCAAACATTTTTCCAGGTGTTTTTCATGTGACTTCTTCCTGTATTAATTTTATTTTTAGCAAATTATTTCCTCTGTCGGAGGGATCAGCTTTACCATCTGCCAAGTGAACAGGTAGGCTGAGGTCTCCAAGAGGTTTTGAGCAGTGAGACAGTACCTATTGGAGTACTGTCTCAATTCTCGAAATAAGTCAGTAAGGGCTTTTACATCTTTAGAGTTCCTGTGAGTCTAGAAACAAGGAAGCCTGTTCCTTGACCAGGGACCCCAAGAAATGTCGTGGTCAACCAAATTCTCTTCTTTGTGCATGGCTCATGTTTTAGTCCTTCCTAAAAGAAGGAGAGATGAACTTAAGTGACCTGATGGGTTTGCCCCCCAATTTAAGCAGTTTGTAATATTTTGTATAATGAGCACACATATCAAATGCTTCTCCCAAGGCAGCAGTTATCTCGATTGGAGAACACTTCTCGTTTTCTTCTAAGCCTAGAGCTTCTGAAACACTTGACACATTTGTTCTGCATTTGTGGTGACCTACTTATTCTAAGTTTTTATCTTTTAGCAGCTGAGATTAAAATGGCCAAAGCAATGAAGTCATCATTGTCATTCTCTGGAGATTTAAAAGAAGTATGACAGCATTCTTAGATACTAGGGGAGTTAGGAAGCAGATTACCATATTCTCATCTTGGGACAGGGCTAAAAAAAAAAAGCAGGGGCTGATTCTTGAGGAGCTCCAGCCCCCTTTTCCTAAGCCACTTTCTCCATTCCAAAAGGGAGACGTGCTGCTCCTCTTCACTTTTACTCCTATAAACATGTGTCATCAGAACTGGATGAGGGGGCAGGAGAAATGGGTTCAACCCTAGTTCTGCCAACTTCACACCCCTGTGGATTTCGGTAAGTCCCTTATCTTCAACAAGTCCAAGTTTCCTCATCTATTCCCATCATTATAGTCCTTTTCATTGATTATTCATAGGCTTCACTAACTGGTACGTAAGACCTTTAAGTTAGTAGCAGTACCTTGTTTATTATCTCTATGCCGCCCCCACAAAGGCCCTTTATGGAATTTGTCATAGGAAGGCATTCTCTCCTCGGTACTATACTGAATTTTTATGAATCTCTTCTTGTCCCTGAGGGTGGCCACTACCATCCTCTTTCCAAGGTTGCCCAGGTAGTCGAGTTTGCTAGACCTACTGTAACAAATTACAAATGACCACAAACACGGTGGCTCAAAACAACAGAAATGGGGGGGCACCTAGGTGGCTTGGTCGGTTAAATGTCCACCTCTTGATTTTGGCTCAGGTCATGATCTCACAATTTGTGGGATTGGGCTCCTCGTTGGGCTCTGTGCTGACAGCGCTGAGTCTGCTTGGGATTTGCTCTCTTTCTTTCTCTGCCCTTCCCCTTCCAAATAAATAAATAAACATAAAAAAAAAACCAGAAATGTATTCTTTCATGGTTCTGGGGGCTAGAAATCCAGAATCAAAGTGTCTGCAGAGCCATACTCTGAAATCTCTAGCGAAAGATCAATCCTTGCCTCTTCCTAGCTTCTCATCATTGATGATAATGCAGCTGCATCAGTCTAATCTCTGCTTCCATCATGACACGGACTTTGTCCCTCTGTGTGTGTCTTTCCACGTCTCCAAATCTCTCTTATCCTTATAAGAGCACCAATCATTGGATTTAGGGCCCAAATTAACCCAATATTACCTCATCTTAACTTGATTACATCTGAAAAAATTTTATTTCCAAATGAGTTTACACTCACAGAGGATGTTCCAAGTGGATGTCAGTTCTGAGGGAACACTATTCAACCTGGCACACCAGGACATATCTAGCCCTACTACTCCCATCCCATAGCCTTGGACGTTGTCTCCTGTCCTCATCATGCAGAATCCTTCCCCCTCAGATGACTCCCCCTCACTGGAGTCATGATAATTATCCCCATTGTTCTCCTTCACAATAGGCTCTCCCTCTTTCCATCCATTTTCCACAAGAGCCTGCTGTCAGGCTAATCTCATAAAAAGGACAGCTTGATTAGCTTCACTTCCCTGCTCAAAAACTTTTTTGATGGTCCTTATTACCTAAAGCATAACAGCCCCATTTGGGTCAAACTTCCTTAGGAAGACATTCACAGACTTTGACTCCAACTCGCCCTTGCAGTCCTACGTCCCGACTTTCTTCCATGCACTACTCTAATTGTCCTTTCTCTCCATCATCTGCCTTTTCCTCCTCTATCATGTCTCTGCCTCCATCTCAAAGCCATTCTCCATCACAGCATGTGTTATTTTTACCACTCTTGAAAAGCTATGTTGTTTCCAATGTCTACCAAGACCTCAGACCATGCCCAGCCCAATAGTCACTCCTGTTCCAAACTCCCAGAATAGTTTGTACTTTCCTTGATACTTTTCATTGTTACATTATCTGATGATGCTGTCTCTTTTGATTAAAACATGAGCTCTTAAGAGTCAGATGTCTTTCTCATTCCCCCAATTTCTGGCTCTTCCAGAAAGACAGCATGTTTTGAAGAGAAGGAAGGAAGGATTCTAAAGTAATGATTTTCAGAAGATGCTTTTGGGAGTATGCAAATGTTTTGTATTTCATTAACAGTCAAGGCGATAAAAAGTGAAAAATGGCACCTTTACCCCTAATTTCAACTTTTCATATTTATAAAAATAGCTCACTTCTTTATACTAAGCTAATGTTATACATTGGGAGTTACCAAATAAATGTATGCTAATAACATGTGTTTCTGCCTTATGAATACACACTGGGTAAGACTTATTGAATCAAAAAAATATAAACATGACTATAGCAATGGAGTCACGTATTTCTCTTGGCAGATGAAGTATTTGCATTTCTTCTTAGAGTCTCTTAGCCATAATGGTGGTTGAGATTTTTTATCCCATGTGTAAGATTAAAGGAGGGGGATGCTGTAAGGCCAAGAAGCAGAGCAGAGAGGCAATGGACATTGGAGCCACAAGGACTATGACAACTCTGCCATTTATTAACTGTATGATTTGGGGGATGTCACTTAACTTTTCAAAACCTGTTTCTTTCTTGTTAAAATAGAGATTAACTCTAACTCATAGGAGTGTTGAGATGATTAAATAGTATACCTAAAATAAAATGAATAGCATATAAAAGAATAAATGATATCTACCTTATTACAAGGGTTAGCTCTGGTGAGAGTCTTTTTTTTTTTTCCACTTGCCAGGTAAATTGCAGAGGTAATTCTAACAGCAGCTGAGAACTTAGATGAGGAGGGCCTTAACCTCTAAATTGCCCCGAGGGAGAGCTAGCTAATGAAAAGTCACAAGAGTGAATTATCTGCTGACTATGCTCTTTTGCTGAGGTACAAAATTACTTTTCTATAGATATCCAGTTTGCTAATTACCTTTTAAAAATCGAATGAGAGCTCTTTCTAAAGTCCTGGTAGTGACCAAGAAAATATATTAAAGGAGAAACATCAGATTTTATGCAAGAGTCAAGAAAAACTCATTTGGAAAAACACAAGTACTTAAGTACAGACTGTTTGGTATGACTCCGGAGTAGATAAAATATTTTCTTGACTGTAGTTCCCTTCCTGTAAGATGTGGGTAAAAACTAACATCAAGAGATGACTCTGAAAAATAGAAAAACCCACTTCCTGAATTAATTTGGATCTTTCAAAGGAAACCAGTGGCTGACATCTCTTACTAGTTGAGTATCAAATCATCTTTCTCTCCTTTCATGAGGCTGCCCTTCTTTATTCTTTTATGAGCATCAGTACTTAGGGTTATAGAAGCCATGAGTGCTTTATAAGGATGCTCTGACTTTTCTGTAAAGGGATCCTTCTAGGTTTGACTCGTTGAGCCCTTGGGCTCTCAGACACACAGCTGGCAACATCCCCTTACATGTGGATGTACTTTCACTTTCATGACCAGTGCTGGGGAAAATTATTCCTTACAGGGCTTTTCAGGGATCCTGCTCCCCCATGTGTATGTTTCTGACATCACGTTCTGGGCCTATTTCTCAGACCTCAGATCTTTTTATCTTCACTGCTTTAGACCTCAAATAACTTAACCTACTGTCTCTCCCCTTCTAGATGTTACCACTGCTTCCCATTCTATCCCACAGATAAGGCACCAGGGCTCTAATTTAAGGGTTTTACTACCAGTTAGAATGGGGAGCAGATACTAGCTAACAGAAATTACATGAAGAAGATGGAAAGTTGTTGGCATCTTACCAAGTAGAGCCAGTGTCCAGAGCTGGTGTCCAATTTCTATCCTTTGCTTTCTATCCTTTACCTTCATTATTCAGGTAAAGCATTATCCCATTGCCACAAAGCGAAATTCCCCTACCACACTTATACTCACCCACACCCACACACGCTTTCAGATACACACACGGGAAGAAGCAATCAAGACAAAATAGATGTTCCTGGCTATTAAGAGTGTACATTTTGTCTCTGAGAACTCCACACTGGGGATCTCTGAACTTTTCATAGGAATGAGTGACACAGGGCATACTCAGTGTGGCAGAGGTGACAAGACTAATGAATTAAAGATCAGATTGTTTGGAAGGACTTCATTCTGTTCATTCTTATACCCCACTCTCTTGATATACTGCAAAGCCCATCATTGCTTGATTTTGAATTAAGCCGCCCCTTCCTGGTGGTTCATAAGCTGCCTCCCTTGGTGATTATGAGAAGCTTCTTGATTCTTTTACACCCCAAAACTGCCAGAGGATCCTTAAAGCCACAAGCTGAACATGAGATACCTTTCTGTCCATAAAATCTCAAAGATAAGGAATTTAAAAGCCTATCTTTATATTAAAACAAGCACATGTAGGGGCGCCTGGGTGGCGCAGTCGGTTAAGCGTCCGACTTCAGCCAGGTCACGATCTTGCGGTCCGTGAGTTCGAGCCCCGCGTCAGGCTCTGGGCTGATGGCTCGGAGCCTGGAGCCTGTTTCCGATTCTGTGTCTCCCTCTCTCTCTGCCCCTCCCCCGTTCATGCTCTGTCTCTCTCTGTCCCAAAAATAAATAAAAAACGTTAAAAAAAAAAAAAACAAGCACATGTATATTGGGAACAAAAAGAAATTCTTATGTTTGGTTGAACTATATGCAGTTACCAATATTCAACCATTTTTGGCCTATAAAAATGGCAGTTGCACATGGTTTGACCTGATACATTTTAAAGGTAACAGAAATGTTTTTCTTGGGGCTTCATCTCTAGGCCCAGGAGTAAAACTTCTCTTTCCACTGACATAAGGGATATTTTAACATTTATTTATTTATTTTTGAGAGTGAGAGAGAGAAAGAGAGCACAAGCAGGGGAGGCACACAGAGAGAGACACAGACTGTGAGGCAGGTTCCAGGCTCTGTCAGTGAGGAGCCCACGCGGGGCTCGAACCCAAAAACCATGAGAACATGACCTGAGTCAAAATCGGATGCTCAACTGAATGAGTCACTCAGCCACCCGACATAAGGGATATTTTAAATAAAAGTTTGAAAAGCAGTCTTTTGCACAGTTTATTTAATGATATTTGGAATATTCTGTGATTCTGGGGATAATTGTTTCTCACTCAGAAATGGCTATCTTTCAAACTAATTAGCACTGGATTCTGAGAACAAAGGGGGAAATGATAGGTTTCATTTTTTTGAATTCTCTCCAAACCTCTTTCAGAGTTCTTCAATCTCTCTCCCAAACCAAATTCGTCCCCTTTTTTCTTTCACAGATCTTGATCATATAAATCTATTAAGCTTCTCTGCTTTCCCCTCCCCAAGCCTAAGAACTGATGAAACATTCAAGAATCCAGATCAGGTACTATGGGTCTCCAAGTGGATCTTTGTCTGTGCTTCCTTCTGGAGGTGAGGGAAAGGTAATATTTTCATAGAAGACTGGGGTGAGAAGTTGTGCTGGGGAAAACAATATGTCCTTATTAAAAATTGATGGAGCAGACTGGAAGATATCTAGAAAACACTCACATATTCCTAAATTCTGTTTCATTAACATTTGCATTAGGGGCGCCTGGGTGGCGCAGTCGGTTAAGCGACTGACTTCAGCCAGGTCACGATCTCGCGGTCCGTGAGTTCGAGCCCCGCATCAGGCTCTGGGCTGATGGCTCGGAGCCTGGAGCCTGTTTCCGATTCTGTGTCTCCCTCTCTCTCTGCCCCTCCCCCGTTCATGCTCTGTCTCTCTCTGTCCCAAAAATAAATTAAAAAAACAAAACAAAACAAAAAACACAACTTAACATTTGCATTAAAGTTTTAGTCATGTGATCAAGAATTAGTTACTCTTCTCTCTCAATCAATCTCTGTTTCTCTTTTTCATGTGTAAAATGTAGGTATTTAACTGGATGAGATAACAACTGTAGGTCTGGCATTCTAAGACACTGCAACTGAAAGGCATGTATACATGTTCATAAGGCCAAGAACAACTTAAAAATACATCAGTTGGGCTCACCATCAACAAGGGACATCAGCCTCTGGTCATGGAGCCAATAAATATGTATATTTTTCACATTCTACTGCATATTTGCCTCATGTGTCTGGGGTTTGAATCATTTTGCGAAGATTATTGATCCATAACATCCAATAAATGCAAAAGCAAGGAAGGTATTAGAAGTGCTAATAAGAAAAGGCACATGGTAATTATGTAAGCAAGGTGGGGTATATTTAAATTTTTTAAGTGGAATGATTCACTAGATTGAAGGGAAGTTTCTGAAGACAAAGAGCTATTTATGAAGCAGGTGCAAAGATCTGTCTACACCTCTGCAATCAGCAATAATTTTTAAGAGCAAAAGAAAAGTGGTGAACCAGAATACCATTTGAATGTGACACTAGCATTGGCAAAAGTATGTTCACTCAAGAGAAGGCCATGAGTTTGTTAAAAATATTTAAAGGTGAAAGAAACATGGTAACCTTGCTGATGAGACCCATCACAAACTATGAAGAATTTGTGGGTTTAAGAATTTCAGTGATGCTAGAGTGAGTGCAGGCACTGTAACTATTAACAGTTTCCCCCATAATACTTAGAGGAATTATCAAGGAGGGACATGCCCTGACTCGACAGATTTCTGGCATGTGAAATAAGATGGTTGTTTTTGGAAAATATAGAGAAAAAGTAGATCTTCAAGAAGTGAATACTTGGTTTTAAAACTTGGAAGGTCACACTCATAATTCTACGTGATGGAAATGAGGAGATGGACAATAAGATTGTTAAGGGAAGGCTCTAATTCTCATTAGCTTAACACAATAAAGGTATATTTCTCACTCACTTAAGAATTCAACATGGATTCAGGCAACTGGGTGGCTCAGTAGGTTAAGCGCCCAACTTCAGCTCAGGTCATGATCTCACGGTTGGGTTCGAGCCCTGCTTTGGGTTCTCTGCTATGGGCACAGAGCTTGCTTCAGATCCTCTGTCTTCCTTTCCCTCTGCCCCTCCCCTGCTCAGGTTCTTTCTCTCAAAAATAAAAAAATAAAGAAAAAAAAATTAACCAAGAAAAAAGAATTCAGTGTGGGTGATTCTTGCAGGGTGACAGTTTGTGTGCAGGGGCCAGGAGCTCTCTATCTCATGGCCCGACCTTCATTCAGTTTCCAGGAGTCTATTCTTCTAAAAGATAGAAAAAGGGGCTGTGGGGAAGGCACATCCACCTCTTACCATCCCACCCAGAAGTGACACACAATCACTTCCTTACATTTTCCATTGGCAAGAATCAGCCAGATGGTTCCCACTGGAACTGCATCGGGGCAGGAGCAAGAAAGACAGTCCTGGGCTGGGCATCGCATCCTAACAGCAACCCTACACTAGGGAGGAGTCTTTTGCAGGGGCCAGCCTACGAAAAGAAGTTATGCCGCACCTCCTGACTCCAGTTAGGAACAAAAGGATTTACAACGAACTTTTCAGAACCTAATCTATTTGCATATAGAGAAGTAGAGAAACTTCTGTGGTATGTACTCTAAAATAGGAGCCATGACTCACAGCACTGAGTGCCTATAAAATGACTGAATAAAAGCAATGTTTAAAGGAACAAACTACAGTTTAAAGAAAAGAGAGCTGTTCTATTTTATATTGTAAATGTATTATAAAGTCAAGCTGGGGTAATGCATGTGCACGTGTGTGTGTGTGTGTGTGTGTGTGTGTGTGTCTGGTATTTCTTCCTTTGAAAAATGACTCCAACCTCATTCTGTAAATATCTTCCTAACTGCAGCTAAAGGAGGTGGGGGAAGTAAAAAACTGACCAGGGTCATCTCCCTACCTCAGGGGTTACATATGACTCCTGGCCAATCAAACATTTGGATCCCTCTGAGCATAGTGAGTTTTCAGTGATGAGCCCTCCACCTAAGCTGGCCCAATCAGAGCTCACCATGGTGTCTTTTATCCAGAGACTCTTTCTCTGGGGCCGTCATCTCTAAAACCTGTAAGCCTGAGGCTCTTGACAGCCATTTACAACTACATGGAGAGCCTAAGAATGAAGCCAATCAGAAAGCTGATGACATTATTTGAGTGCCTGGACAATGATGACCAAAGTTCACTACTTGAACTTCCTAGTTATATGAGCCAATAAATTTCTCCACTTACACCTTTTTTTTCTTTGCTTCATTTATTTCTGACAATAAAACCTTCAGAATTAAAAGGGTCCTAACTATAACGGTTTGAATTTTTCATATCTTTTCATCATGTTTACTATCCTGTTCTAAAACCGTTAATGGCTCATTAATTGCCCACAAAGCCAAATTAAAGCTTCTCTGCTTCACTTTCAGAACCTTTCACAAAAAGGGTTTGCCCTCCTAATCTAAGAACATAAACCTTAGAATGCCCAAGCACTTATTTCTTATATTGACATCTGGTTTTAGTCCATTTCTGTCTGAACGTGTCTCAACTTCTAAAATTTTACGTATGTTAGCACAGTTCCTGTGCAAATTATTACTGCTTTGAGGGTTGGGACCTTGTCTCACAGACGATGGTAGTCAACATCACTATCCATACTTCCTAGCCCTTGCAACTGTTCAGTCCTTAGCCTGGTACAGAACTCATAAAACACTCAGCAAATACTTGTTGAATTACATTCCCACAGTGATATTTCTTAGGGAAGCAGACTTTTAATTTTGAAGAGTCTACATTTTTTTTTCTTTCTGAGAAGGGAAAAACTATCTAGGTAGACAATTTAGGAAGTGAATTTACAGCTTGAAAAAGGTGCTGAATTGACCAAAGCCTTCTTGGAGGCCAGCATTAAGGTCACCTTTTTCTTTATTTCATTTTCAATACAGTTATAGCTCAGGCAGCAATTCAGACAGGGTTTCTCAGTAACTGATCTAAGCGGTAGTCACTTTTAAATGTGAAAGAAAAAAATCAAGTTCTTCCCAGACCAGCTATCCTGAAGCTGTTAAATATTGTTCTTCAGTACTCCTGCGTGCCATGGTGTGTAATATTTGTTGAATGAATAAATGATTCCCTCCTTCCCTTGTGTTCTTTCCCCCAAACCCAGACATCATTTATTCCTGATAAATATTAGGAAAATATAAACCTAAGGTATAAAATCAAGGTGTAATTCCTCATATCTTTAAGTATTTTTATAGTTTTTATTCACATTCCATTGTTTCACATGCCTTCCATGAAAATTTTGTAGCTAAGAAAGAAGAATAATATCCATTTTTCAGAGGAGGAAACTGAGGCTCAGAGAGTCCAGGGAAGCTAAAGGTCATACAACCAGCAAACAACAGACCCAAGGTGTCAGCACCTGCCCAGTGCCCTACCTACCATCTCATCACGTGCTCTGGAAGGAGACCAGGCAGGTGGCATAGGGTGTGAGTCAAGACCATAGACTTGGACTGAAGCAGACACAGAAGAAAGTCCAGGTGTGCCACTTACTACCATGTGACCTTGGACAAGTTACATTATCAATTGAAACTTCAGTTTCCTAAGAATACTCCTGAAAATAGGAATACTCCCACAACCTCTTAAAGAGATGTTGAGGATGGAATGAATGACCCAGTGACTGAGGCTTGATAAGTGCTCAGAAACTAGCTATTAAGGGCAAAGTTGTCAAGGAAATGGGGAGCCAGCCAGGTGCAAAATATGGTTACCGCAGGTCTGAAAGTTGGACTTTGAACTCTATTTAGATTAAATATACTAGTTATCTTGTCTATTTAATGTACTGTGAAGGACTTCGACTATGGGAAGTGCACCTTCTTTGGAGAACGCCGAGAAGACATTGCTGGAATTTAGTCCCAGTTCCATAATACCACAATTGAAATATTATCCTTGGGTGAATAGGGGAGTAAACTCTGACCAAGATCTTCCAAGGAGAGCAATGGCAGGATGAGGATCCCTGAGTGGAGGGGCTGCACCTGTGCTAATCCTAGGCCACCTGAGATTTCCTATTCCCAAAGACATTTAGACATTTTTTGCTGAGGCACTGGTTGCACATCCCCACATGACAGCACTTTTTCCTTCAATGACCATCCACACCTGTAGTTCTTCCCACCCCACTCCGTGATGTGGTTGCCTCCTGGGAGGAACAGACGTCTCACCCCCCTGACACATGTGCCTCACACACAGTCTGCCACCTGAAGCCTGACCCATCTGTAGTGAATTTTGAGTTTTGATATTCTTCAAGTTCCAATCCCAATTGAGTGAGGCTTCTTTTCTACCTGCCTCAGACCTGCCCTAGCTAAGTACTTTTTTGAGGCTCTGGCTCTGCCCTGATGATGGTCTCTGAGGATGCCTATTCTTTTAGGAGAGATTCTGCTTTGTATCCTAAGGGATGTGACCTTATCTTGAGGTGGAGTGAAATGCAATAAACCTGTTACAATAGATGAGTACCCACTTTTGGAGAAATTCAATTTAACAAAGACCATTAGTCGGTATGATTACCATTTCTCTTCACTAAGATGTTTCGTGTCTGTCTCTCCACATCTGCACCTCTGAAATACATACCGGCACCTTTCTCGACACACGCCTGCCAGGTCTTATTCACATGTTGTGGAGGGTCAAACTCTGCCCTGCCTCCAAAATGTGTTGCAACAGTCTGTGAGTCAAGGTCAGCCTATCCACAGGATTGTTGTGGAGATTAGCCTTGAAATGAGATAATATACAACAAATCTAAAGTAGCAGGTAAATTTAAAGTAAAGTTATGACTCCAAGCCTTTAGACACTTTCTAGATCTCCCCACTCTTGGAAATAATGGAAGAACATCGCCACAAGACAAATATTCAGCTATTACTGAGGAAATTGGACTTTGATTCCCCTTGAGCATTCCATATGTCTTTGAACATCCACTTCTTGGTGATGTTCGTTTATTTAATACCTCTGATCAATAACCTTATTTCTCTCCAGTCTACCTTTTACTAATCTCTTTGATAGTTTTAATTAAACTAATGCACTTTATGGAGATATGAAACCAGGCACTTGATGATGTCACTTCCTGGTTTGGGTCTTCAGCTTCCCTTTCACACAGTGGAAGTAGGAGGGACAGAGAGAGAAGAAGAGGGACAATTTGCTGTTGCTCAATTCACAGTGGTATGAAACTGAATAAAGACTTGTTTGGGAAGTGTCTGAAATCCTCTAATTCCTATAATTATCTTAATTTTTTAAAACGTTACACTGGCCTCAAAGCCAAGCACATTGTTTTGAGAGCCATAAAACCATCAATTTTGAGAATAAACCCATGTATGCTTAGTTTAGTAGTAGAAAACATGAATTCCTATGTAGGCAAAACAATGATTGAGTTTAAACTGGGGATAGGAAAGGCCGGTAGTGAAATAGGACACAGCCCACGTGTGACTTGCTAGACCAACCGCTTTTCTTGAAAATAAGGGAGGGGCATGGGGCATGAAAACAAGATGGCAGAGAAAAATTGTAATAAGCAGAATATGCAAAGCACACAATTGTGAAATAGAAGAAGTCTTGAATGACTGTTACTTTCTTGTGACCCCTGTAGCTCCCATATATATTTTCTGTCTGCACACCATTCCTTTGACCATAGCCATTTAATTATAGTACCAAAGTGGGGGAAAAAAAAACAAGAAGTATCCTCAGCTGAGTGGTAAAAGCAGTAAGTTTTCAATTTTATGATACAGAAAGCCCTGAGCATCTTGTTTGGGGCATTGAGACTTTATATGCATTGAAAGTTAGGGCCTAATAAATTTCTTCCATATATCAAAGAATGAAATGACTTTTTAAAGGATAGTTCAACTGAAACAACAAAGATAAAGCAGAGGGTCCTTTACCAGGCATGGTAAAACTCATTTTTGAAGAGTCAACAGTATCTAGCTTCTGAAAGAAAATGGCATTGACTTGTGTGTGAAGATTTTCTGTGTGACTTTGGAGGAGTCTCTTGATCTCTCTGTTTCATCAGCAAATATTTTAATATCTTGGGTGAGTACTGGAATGAGCACTGAGTAATCACAGGCTAAATAAAAGAGGTTTTGATGAATGCTCTATATTTCCAGCCTAACTGAACCACTCAATGTTTCTATATACATCACACATTTTCCTGACTCCACACATTTGCTTATGCCATTTCTTCTACTAGGAATCCGCTCTCCTGTGTTCCTTGTTCTAATTTTACCCATTCTTTAAGGACAAGGTCAGTTGTCTTTTGCATTTTCAGCTTTTCCAGATTTCTTTACCTAGAAGTACCATTTCTTCTTCCAAACCCTCAAAGACAGCTGTTCTCTATCTCCCTTATGGATTGGTAGAGACTCATATTTTTTTTTTAATTTTTTTAATGCTTATTTTTTGAGAGAGTGAGAGAAAGCGGGGAGGGGCAGAAAGAGAGGGAGACACAGAATCCGAAGCAGACTCCAGGCTCTGAGCTGTCAGCACAGAGCCTGATGTGGGGCTTGAATTCATGAACCGTGAGATCATGACCTGAGCTGAAGTCAGTTGCTTAACTGACTGAGCCACCCAGGTGCCCCTAGACTCATATTTTTACATATTGATTTAAGTAAATGACTTATGCTCTTCCTTTAGAGGGCAGGGACTATACATGATTTATCTCGGAAATTAACATGTGATAAACACTTAATAAATGTTTGCTGGATAGATTGCATTATGGTTAGTTTGTGTTAGTTTCATGTGTCAACTTGGTTAGGCTATAGTACACAGTTATTTAATTTAGTTATAATACCTAGTTATATATAGTATATAGGTATTAGTTATAATACCTATATACCTAGTTATTTAATACTAATCTAAGTATTACTGAGAGAGTGTTTTATAGATGTGGTTGACACCTGCAGTTGACTTTAAGTAAAGGAGATCATCTTCAATAATGTGGGTGGGCCTTATCCAATCACTTGAAAGTTCATAAAAAAGAGTTTTCCGAGGAAATCCTGCCTCAAGACTTTCAACTCCTGCTTGAGTTTCCAGCCCTACAAACTTGCCCTTTAGAGTTTGGATTTGCCTGCTCTACAGATTTGGGGCTTGTCAGCCCTCGCAGCTGCATGAGCCTTTTCCTTGAAATATCTCTCCTTATGTATGTATGGGCTATTGGTTCTGTTTCTCCAGAGAACACGGACTGATAGAGATGTCAGGCACAAAATATCCTGCTTATCATTTAAATTAAGTGACTTATTTGACCACAAGCTCTGGGAGGACATGAATTTTTACTTTGTTCACCATTGCATCCCAGTGCCTAGAACCGTGCCTGGCACATGATAGAAGTTCAATAAATATTTGCTGACTAAATGAAGGAATCAAAAAGACAGCTTTATGGAAAATACCCGCTGGCAGCCATTTACTAGGTTCGAACTTGCCCTCACATGTTTTGGCTCTTGTGCTGATATGCACGGCAGAAACCCATCCCAGTCCGACCACTCTAGGTGCTCCCATAGGCAGATCACTTCCGTTGTCTGAACGTCATCTTCTTCATCTGTATGATTAAAATTTTTAATCTGGTAGAACGCTTAACTCCCCCTCACCCTTCTTTTCCATTTTTTTATTTTGATGCATGGCTATAATATCCTTAATTTTGCATCTGTTTTTTGTCATCACACATACTCGAATATTATTTATTACAGGATGGTTGTAATTTCTTTCCTTACTAATCATGCTTTCAGCAATTACTACCTGAGATTTATAAAGTTGCTCTCTTCCAAAGTACTTAAAAAAAACTTCAGCCTAGATTTCTAGGACCAGACTTCTTCCATAACTGAGTTGTAAGGAAATAAATAGACTCCTTAAGGTTTTTACCAGAACCATGATTCCTTGTCTGCAAGTGCTTTACAAGCCAGCTCTAAAGGCCCATATATACATTCATCCTCACCTAGGCTTCTGAACTTCAAACCTTTGCTTCTAATTTTAGGGCCAGTTTTATTTTATAACCATTTGCAGCCTCTTATAAATACTTCCTGTGGTGCTTTCTTTGGGTATCTTTTGTTTCCTCTCATCCTGTGGGGAAAAGGATTTCTGGAGTCTGAACATACCTGCTGGGCCCTAGCTGGGCCCTAAGAACACAGAGGTCATATGTCTATGCCCCAGGGCCAAGCTGCTCAGTGAATGTCAGCAGCAGATCTTGCTTCCACCCCCCACCAGCAGAGAATAAGTGGCTATTAGCCACAATGTGCCAAGGAGGGGGTCTTAATGCACTTATAGATTCTCCTCTCCTGATCTCAGGCTAATTCTTTCAGAGCTGACTTCCTAAAAACAAAAGATTCTTGGAACGTCCTACCATGGAATGTCAAGCTGTGCAAGAATAGACTGGGGAGAAATAAACAAACAAACAAAATGTACCAAGAAATTGCACCCAGCACAAGATTGCTTTATTTGTCTTTTCATGACAGAGTTACAGTTTCAGAATGTCACGCCTGGATGATACCTTATTCTATTCATTTACACTTGAGGAAAAGGAGCTTCAGCAAAGAGGAGAGGCTTTTCCACCCATCATGGAACGAACTAATGGGCGAAAGCCAGGCTAGAATCAGTCTCCTGGTTTCCATTCCACTGATTCTATCTAAATGTATTTATTCATAATGCAGATCTATATGCCCCTGCTCCTCCCACAAAGAAGCCAAACAAACTTTATGAGGCAAATTATAATAAAATGCACATACTCATATCCCCAGGGCAGTTTAAATAGACATGAATCATTAGAAATTAAATAGAGGGGGTTGTGGGGTTTTCTTTTCTGTCTTTCCTCCTTTTTTATATTTCTATCCTTTTCTTTTTTCTTTTTACTCCTGTTTTCCCACTAGACTATGTAGAAGCACTGGAGAATCTATCTGAGGGTTTCTTTGTTTTGTGTGTGTGTGTGTGTGTGTGTGTGTGTGTGTGTGTGTTCACGCCCAAAAACTACTAATGGAGAAACCACAATCTGAAGGCGGGGTCCAGGAAGTACACTTACAGTTGTGTGTGATAATGTTGTCAGAGCTGAAGGAGTGTCAGAGTTTTCCTCAGATGCCCTCTCTCCAGGTTTTGCAACTTGGAATTTAAAATGAGCTTTGGACCACAACTCAACCCACCAGGTCTCGGATGAGGGGAAATAACTCCTATTCATGTACTGCACTGGGCATGGGGGAAAAAAGCCAAGTTTTTCCAAATAAGCTTGTTATATAGTGCAGGATTTAGAGAATCATTTTTTTATAAGCTTTAGAAAACAAAACAGGCATCATTGCCATTCCCTGCTCCATTTTATAGGTCTGCTCAGAGAGCCAGCTTCTATCATTATAAAATAAGTGTGTAAATAAATGTGCTAAAGGAAATACCTTATTTTTCTTCTTTTTCCCTGAGAGCTTTTGGAATGGGGATTTGGGTGTGGGATGCCTGAGAGCTTTTGGAATGGGGATATGGGTGTGGGATGTGGGTGTGATGTCTGTGGCATGTCTATATCATGGGGTGGAAAAAAATAGCCTGCTAGAATAGGACAGTAGGGAAACCAGAAACAATGAAATATGAATATATTTTAAGCCTAGATAAAGCAAAACACAATCCTCAATCTTGGGTCCTTATGTGAAAATGGATATAAAACACCTTGTGTGAAAAGTTCAGAACATAGTTCTGTTGTGCAGTGGATCCTTGTAGGAAAGGAGTTGTCAGTTATTACTTTAACTGACAAAGACTCATAGAGTCATAGCTTCTCAGAGCTGAAAGGCACCTCAGGGGTCAGAGTCAAAGCTCCTTACCAGCTCGGGAACCTTCTCTATTGTAACCCTGACAAGTGGGTAATGTGGTTCTGAACACCTCCTGTGATGCTGAGTTTCCTAATTCATAAGGCAGCATATTCTGTGCAGAGTGCCTCTCCTTGCTGGAAAATGCTTCTGTATCCTGAGCTGAAGCCTGTATTTCTGTAACTACCACCTGTCTCTCTGTGTTCCCCCCTCTATAGCCACCCAGAAAAAACACAAATTATTTTTCCCAGTGATAGCCCTTCATTCAATTATTCACAGAGAAACAAACCAAATATCTCTAGTCTGTACTGACAAGGTATTATGCTCTCCCCTCAGTCCGTGTCCCAGTATCCAAGGTCACAGGATACAACACAGCATTGGTGTGGAAGACACGTAGTTGGGCCCTTTGGCAAGTTTAAGGGCTAGAAGGGGATGGAACAGTGTCAAGAGATTGGTAAGGGGGACCCCCTCAGTTTCCTCAGAACAGTTGATGGAGTTAAGGCATTCATAGAAAGAAGATTTCTAGAGCAATTCATCACTTTCCTTTTTCTTGCCTGGTGTATGAGGTCAAGCAGACAGGGTTTCCCCCCAAAGAAGGGAGAACTGAAATGTTTCATTAAATTTTGTTAAGTTATTTTGTCAGAGAATTTATTGAAGAAATGGCCTGTGTTCAGATTTTAAGGTAGAGAGAAGAGGAATCGAAGGTTTTATTCGCCGTGATGGAACTTGAATTGGGCTTTGGGGTCAGATTGTGCATACGGAATGCTGGGTAAAGTGTCAGGCTCTCTAAGACAGGAGAGATTGTTGGTGTTTTTCTGGATACTCAGTGGGTTGGGGACAACACAGTCCGTGAGGTTTGATGGAAAGAACCTGAGTTTGGGACTGCAACCAGCCACCTGCCTATTCAGTTCCTCTTTCATTCATCAAACATTTGTTGAACACCTACTAGGTGCCAACCCCAGTGATGGGCACTGGGAATGCATCTGCGATCAAGGTAGACATAGCCACTGCACGCATATAGCACACATTTTTGTGGGGGAGACAAGTTATCAGGCGCTTTAATGGCGTTTGTGAAAAAATAGTGACGGAACCAAAGGCAATGAGTGGCTGTAAAGAGCCCACGTGACCTAGACCTGGGCATGTGCAGGTGGAAGATGTTGGGGAAAAGCCAGTTGCAGGAAATGACTTCTAACTAGAGAGCTGAAGAAAGACAATTACTAGCTGGTGGCCTCACCGAAATCACCCTCTCTCTGAGCCCAAGTTTCTTATCTCTAAAATTGGAATGATAATAATAGTACTGACTCACCTGCTTTAGTGGAAGGTTGTGAGGATCCATAAACAGATTTTTTATGATAAGTGCTGTGTTGAACTGTAAAGTGCTCTATCATTGTAAGAAATGACAATTGTTAATAACTGTTATCAGATATTGTTATCTCCGTTCCTAGCTCCGTTTTCTTTCCACACGTACAGATCTGGCTCCCCTGAGGACAGCAGGAGCTGCAAGAGAGAATAAAAGGACAGATTTGGGTGCAGAGATTTACGCTGCTACAGTTTCTGTATAGCTAGAGTCCCCAGGCCCTCAGGGCTACTGGTCACAGGGTTGAAGGCAAGGGTGGAACAGGGCTGTCTGAACCAGGTGCATGCGTCACACGGGGTGCACTTCACTTGGGGGCTCACCTTGATAGAAAGGACAGACTGGGTCAAATGTTTATCCAGACTGTTCTGGGGACCTCACTAACATTTCCATGGCCCTGGTCTCACCAGAGGTAAAATTACCCCAACTGGGTTGCGTGCCTGTGAAAGCCTTTGTGAGATACCAAGGGAATTCTGCTCAGCTAGTCCTGATGGTGGGGGAAAAGCAGTGGCCAAGCCATTTCAAGCATCAGCAATTCCTGGTTTACTGAGATTTAACTTTTAAGAGCAATAAGTGCATTTTGCCCGAGGGCTAGTCTTTTTGTTTTATTAATTCTGGTCAAATTTCAGGGGATTTTTTTCCATGCCCCCTCTGGTGGCCTGGAGACATAATAAATATTTACTAAATTTGAAGTTAGTTTGAGAGCTAGAAACAGCACTGTCTATGTAGGCACCTCCACTTTCCCCTTCTGTGCCAAGTTGTCTTACCTGCAAAAAGAAATGGAGATGGCAGATGGGATTTTATCCCTTGTCTCTCTACCATCAACATCCCACATGTCTGTGATGCTTGTCTTTCTTTTTCCTGCCTCCATTTTCAAATCCAAGAAGCTTGGGCCAATTCTATTTGTTAGGCTTTTATTGACAATCTAACCACCCTAGAAGGCCAGATCTTGTAGCCTGGGCTGCTATTTAAATCTCCATCAGACCAGAGCAACTTTGTTTAAAATTACATTTTGTTAATCCATCATGTGGATGTGGAGCTTGCTATTTTTAATACATGCTCTGAACAGCCCAGTTATTCATGGCTGAGAGTTTGCCACAGAACTTTAGAGCTGAATTTAAAAACAAACAGCCCCAGAGAAGCAATATTCAGAATGCTTCTTTCACAAGCTAATAAAATTTGGGAGTGGGGAAGTAGAGGGGCAAGTTTCACCTCTAGTGGGACAGCAGCTTGGAAAGGCAGTGAGTTTCTTTGCTCTGTTTGATGCTAGGGGAGCAAGTAAAGGAATGACTCTCTTTGGTGCTTGTTTAGATGGCAGACTCCATTGACCTTTCCCGAGTCATTTGTCAAAATTCTGGAAATGGGCACTTTTATTACAGGACTGTGACACTCTGTAATATCTTTTGATAATTATTCTCTCTCTCTTCACTCCCCCCACCCCCATTTCCTTCCTTTCTTTTACACAGGGGGAGAAAAGGCATGAAAATAGAAGTACTGAATTAAATTCTAGCAGAAATACCTGTATTTATAACAATTCTTAAGTGATTGTTGGGAAACCATAGATAGTTTACACTGGATGTTTAATGGTAGCAAAAATCACCTAAATGTTGACTTCTTGGACTTTGAGGAATGATATTAATTTGTTAATTCATTCATTCACTCATTCATTCAAACATACTAATTAAGGTCATAACATGGGCCAGGAACTGTATCAAATGCAGTGTTTACAAAGCTGGAGAGACCCAGCATTTGCCCTTGAGGAGCTCATGAGTTTACTAGGGTCCAAAGATTAAAAAGCCTCCCAAGAGACCAATTCAGGAAATTATGGTTCCTGATCCTCTTTCTTATTTTGCCAATTCGACAAGAGATATTTATGCCACCTTATCAGAGTACTATAAGAGCATATAAAAGATATTTCATTTTCTATTCAGGACATTCTGTAAATATATAGGCTCATTAAAGGTCAATGATTCATAGAGTACGGATCTGGCTCATGTAAAGTAGAACAGACAATGTAGAAGAACAGAGAGACCATTTATTGACTCACTCACCCAAAACATCCAAGGCCCAGGGCTAAGGCACAATCAGAGCAATTTCTGCTAACTACCTGTTTTCTCTCAGTGAATAGAAGTATCACAAAAAAAGGTAGAAACAAGAGAAGAGCAAATGCCTTATTTATGCTTTTGGAAATCAACAAAGACAAAGTGTCTTGACTTTTTTTTTTGCCTGAATTGTTTCAAACTGCTATCATGTAGGTTGTAGGTTATTACTTGCATGGGTGAACTAGGATCTTTCCGATCCATGGAATGACTGTGCCTCAGCCAGCTGTCTTACAGATGCTTACCATTGATCATGAGAGAAGCACTGACAGATGGGAGCAGATCGATTTGTGTTGGAGTTCCAATCACTTGCATAGTGTATACCACGGCCCAGGTAATGGTAATAACCCTCTCAGATGAGAAGTCAGGGCCATATAGCAGACCCGCAAAACCCAGCATCTATTTGGTCAGGTAACTTCTTTAATACTGAGTGGGTGAGAAAGCTTGTTTCAAAGAAAAGGAAACCAAAAGCAAATATAAAGTAACTGGTTTTGCCAAAGTTCTTCACTCATTTCTTGATTCAATAAACTTTGAGGACCTTTGTACAGGGCTAAATGCTATGGGAAATACGAAGATGGTTAAGATGTAGTAGTCCTTCTCCTAAAGAATCTCATTGTTTCAAACTTGCGTCAACCATGAAAAAGCAAGGTCAAAATTGATCAGTGCCACATAAGTTTCCAAAAGGGTGTGAGGGAGATTCTAAGGAGAGACACTTTGCCACCAGGTTGAGGGGGGAAGGGTTAGGGAAAGCTTTCAGGAAAATGCAGGTATGGAATTGGCTTTGGTGTAAAGTTGGGAAGAGAGTAAGGAGGAGGGAAATTCCAGGGAAATGTCAGTGGCCAGATCTGTGTTTTATAAATATCACTGTGGCAACAATATGGAGAAAAGGTTGGAGAAGAGAAAGAATTAAGTTTATAATAACAGTAATAAGCAGCTAACATTTAATTTATTGCCTATTATGTCAGGCATTGCACTAAGGGCTTGCCCAGCTTTATCTCATGTAATCATTAAAACGACTTCTGAGATAGGAATTACCACCTCTATCTTATAGGGAAAGGTATGACAGAACCCAGACTAACAAAGAGCTTGTATCATTGGCAGTGAACACTTGTAAGAAAATGAAAGGGGTCCTTCCTATCTGAATCAGGGACTGTGGAACAGAGGAGATGGATTGTAGAGAATTAGGAAGACAACCTGTTTCCAAGAACCAATAGGCCTTTAGAGTGAGTCAAAAACCTCATAAACACTAAAAACCTCTGTGAGATTCTATTCTGCCTGAAGGACTATGACTTACATGGAACCTGCCTTGTGAAGTAAGTTACAATGCCATTGTAAGAGGTCCCTTGTCTTATCACTGTCCACCCAGATTCTGGCACTCTGCCTGGCAAATGGTGGGTGCTCAAATGGTGTACGTTCCTTGAGAGAATGCTCACCTCGTCATTCAACATTCATTGGAACCTTGGGTAATTCATTCTGCCCCCCTTCCCCCACCCACACCAACCATTTAGTTTTTCTATCTTCATATTAGAGCAGACTGTGCCTCATTAACTCATTATATGTTAAGTTGAATAAGGTGTTATCCTGGAAAATTAATTACCTAGGGCAAAGAGAGGGATACTGTAGTGGCTAATGGGAGTGTCTATATGGCACGTGGGGGCACTTTTTGGATACGGTTAATTCTATCATGTTTCTCAATCTGTGCAGAAAAGGGCAGAAGATTGGTTTCTTATTTATTCCTTAAGGCAGTTTCCTTCACCACCTAAAGGCATTGGGGATTTTGAGATGGAAATGCTCCCAATGAGATGTCCTCCTTCAGAACACCGCCCTTAAAATCAGACAGAGGAAGACTCCCCCCTCCTTGAATGAGCTTGGCAAGCCCTGCCCCCAAAGGGGGTGGAGGTAGGGAAAGAATAGTCCACAACTCTCACGTCTGCTTGAGTACATTTTGGCAAGTGGCATAGGCGCGCAGACCTCTGTCATTTATTTATTTTTCTTTCCACTGGGTGCGCTGTCCCTTTAAATGGGGACGCTGGTGCTGGCTCCGTAACACCGGAGCCGGCAGCTTGTTGATTTCAGAGCTGGTGAATTTCACATTGTTTCCACTTCACTTTCCTCGCTCCGGGGGGAGGCTCCGGTTGGCTGTAAGACCACTGTCGCCTCTGCCAGCCGGGGCCAGGGGAGGGCAGGGACCTGCAGCATCGGGGCCCGCGTGGGGCCGCAGGGAAGGGTGTCGGGGCCACACACGCACCCTCGCTGCAGTCAGCTGCTGCCGAAGCCCGGACGCCCGGAGCGCACGGAGCCGGGACCGCCCGCCCAGACGCCCGCCCGCCAGCCCGCCCACGGGCCGGGGCCGCAGCCAGGGAGCCGGCGAGGGGAGGAGGCCCGGGGGGGGGCGGGGTGGGGGGCGGGGGTGGGTGCTGCCGCCGCCGCGGAGCTGCTACTCGGCGCGTTTTGCATGAAGATGGCGGCTCCCACCGCCAGCAAGGCAGCGTCCCTGGGCTGTAACAACAAGCCAACGTTCCCGGAGCTGGATTTCAGGTCGGGAGCTCGGGTGGAGGAATTGAACAAACTCATCCAAGAATTCACGAAGCACGACCAGCGGGAATACGACGACCAGAGAGCGCTGGAGATTCACACAGCCAAGGATTTCATCTTTTCCATGCTGGGTAAGCAGGAAAAAGGGGGAGGTGTGTGCGCGTGTGTGCGTGTGTGTGTGTCTGTGTGTGATGAGAAGAGGGGTAGAGAACCCATTCCCCCTTTCTCGCACTCTCTCTCCTTCTGGCTTTCCTTTCCGGAGCCGGGTGCCTGTGGTAGAACCCATCCCTGTTCCGCTCTTCCCTTCTTTCTCGCCGCAAGCCGAGCTGCCTTCCTTAGTATACTTTGCGCCGGGTCCCCTTCTAACCCCGTTCGCTGGCTCTTTTGTTAATTTCTCACCGGCCAGGGGCTCGTAGGCAGGTGAAGAGTTGGTGGTGAAACCTCGCCCTGTTGGGGGGAAGCCCCTGGAAACCGCGTGGTCCAGGTGAGACCCCGAGGCGCCTTTCGATGAAGGGATTTGGCTCCGGAGGTTCGGACCTGCGCCTTCCGAACGCCGACTCTCGGGTCCTGGCCAGAGCCTGGGGCGCGGAGACCGCGCAGGGCTCTGGCTCCGCGCCCGAGCGACAAGTTGCTTCTCTAGTCTTGCGGCGCGGCGCTGTCATGCCAAGCCCCCGGTGACCAAACTTGTTGGGTGTTCCCTAGTAACCCGCTCGAGTAGGCTGGGCGCCCGGAGTTCCTGCAACTTTGATTTGCAAATCGACTTCCCTTTGAAGCGCTCGGAAGCATTTCCTGTGCTTCTCCGGGGCTCTTGCAGAGCTCGGAATTCCTCACTCCCAGCTCGTAAATGACAAGGCTCTGAGCTCGGACCCCAAGAAGCGCCAGCCCCCTCCTCTTTGTGTAATTTCCCTGCGCTGGTCCAGAGAGGCGCCCTTAGTTTCGAATCCTGGAGACCTCGGGGGTTAGAATAATGCCGCTACTCCCACCCTCAAGCCGGGCACCTAACAGGTCCCTCAACAGATTGTCGGATGGTGTGTAAAGGGGAATCATGAAGCCGACCTGGAGAGCAAATCCCCCTTCAAGTGTCCTATCGTTCGAATTATTACTGCTGAGGTACATAGCGTGAGTGTCCGCTGTTGGGGGCTTCCTTCCACGTAGCTTGCAGCCCCACCAGTGCAACCTTGGGGGCATGCAGTACGTGGCCTGGCCGTTAACGTTTCGCAGAACTGGGACTCGAGTGTGGCGCTGCCCTAACACGGGGCTCTGTGCCCTCTACAAATACGTCCTCAGCCAGTTTTCCAGGTCGTGGAAAATTTTATTGAAAAAGGGCTTGAGGAAAACAGCGCTTTTTGCCTTCCTGCTACCATTTACTTGGATGTCAGCTGGCTGGCTGTCGTTGCTGGTGCTATCATGGGGTACCTTCTTCCCTCGTTTTCTTGCTCCCAGAGCCCACGTCCAAGTCGGGGGTAATACAGATTGAACGTGTGGGGGGCTGGTAATAGCAACGCTTTGGGAAGTTGGAGAAAGTCTGTGGAAACTTGGGGGTGGATTTCACCCTTTGCTCCAGGCTGCCCAAGCGGATCCTAAATTGTGTAGGAGGTTGAAAAGCTCCCTATTGAGATACTCGACCATTCAACTGTTTAGATGAATTAAATGTATTTCTTTCCTTTTTTTTCTTTTTTAAACAACTCCCTAACCTGGTGGGAGTGAGCTTCCAGATCTGAAAACAAGTATAGTGATTGTCAGGAGGGTGGGGATATGCAGAGAAGGCTCAGGGCAGTGATTTCAGCTGCTTAATCATGGCCTTTCTCTTTGACATAAATAATGGAAGTCTGCCATTGTGTTGTTAGAGCCCCCGCATCAATTCCGATGTCTCCTGCTCTAGACTGTTTTCTAGAGAAAGGTGCTGGGTCACCATCACTCAGGATAGTCATGGAACAAAAAAATGGGTGGGTGTGGGGAGGGGTAAGTTTAACTATACCCTGCTCATTAGGAGCTTCTCTGCTAACCCCATGGCGGAGACACTGATTTAGCAAAGCCTTCACCCAGATGTGAAGGGTAAATGATTCTGGGGTGCTTCATATATACATGTGTTTAATGTCACCAGAGGCATTGTGTTGACAGGTAAGCTAAATTCCCTTCTATTCCTTTTTATCCGGTTGACCTTGCAAGGGAAGGCTTTCTTGCCCCCCCCCTGGGAATTTGCTATTTCCACCTGCAGGAGAGAAAATTCAGGAGAGTGTCATTTAAGCCTTTTGCCCCTCTGGACACTAGAAGGCAGATGGCCAAATGAGCTTGCCTGTGTGTGGTGCTGCATTCATTTGTGAGTTCCTTGCTTTCCTTTAATGAGGTGCTGGCTGCTCTAGACAAGTGAAGGTTTGGCGACAGCCAGGGTCCCCGTGTGGATTTACTTTTTCTAAAGCGGATTTTCGCTTGGCTTAAAAAACAAAATCTCTTTTTGTGCACTTTGTTTCACTTGCCACACAGCCTTGAGTCTTTCATGAATATGCAAATGAGGTGTCTTAATGACCCTCAGCTTGTTAAGGTGTCACTGGGGTGGCACCAGGCCCTTATTTCTGGTAGGTTTTTTTTTTGGAGGGGGGGGGGTGACTCCTCTTGGCTTTGTTCTGCTTCTATCTGAGCTGGCTGTACCTGAGGATTGTCAGCAGTTTAAAAACATTATCCCCTCACACAGCATGAAACAGTAGAGGAATTTGGTGCAAGCACCTTTAGTGGAGCTGTGGATAACATTACTTCTGGTTTTAGGCAGCTGGGGGAACAGCCTCTCTCTGTCTATAAGATTGTTAGTCTGAACCCTAGCCCCCTTCTCAAGCCGTTTTTGTTCTGTCTAGTTTGGAGGCAACTTTATGCAGAAGAGTATAGTGGTGGTAGGTAGTTGTCATAATCAGTGACCTGTCAGCACCAAGAAAGTCCACTGTCCTATCAAAGCAGGGTTCTTAATAGGCCTTGGGGTTGATCTGAGCCTGTTGGTGGTCATTGTGGTCTCTGTGATCTTCCTGACATTCTGTGTTTGTACAGAGATTCTGATTCCTTTGAGGCAGATGTTGGCTGGAATCATCTAGACTCACTCTTTATTTCTCTACACCTTGGTCTTTTAGGAGAATGATTGCTGTTATTATCTAGTTAATATTTGAGAGCCCAGATTGTGTGAGAGGCTGGCAGTGCATAATAAACACCATTTATCAAAATTCAGGGAAATTGCCAGAGTTCATTAATGTTTTAATAATATTTGGTATTTGCATAATGTCTCTGCCAGCTCTTTTGTTATCTTCATTCCCTGGTGAGGTTGGATGGAGACTGGTTGTGTCCCCATTGAACAGATGCAGAACAGGAGGTATGCAGGAACTATAGAAGCCAGGAAGGAGCCAAGCGGTCACTTACCCTACAGTCCAAATGGTAGATACCATGGCATAGTTATTAGAATAGCTCTCATTTACTGATTGCCTTCTCAGGGCCAGGAACTTCCCACAGTCGTAGGAGTAGGTATTGTTTTCCCATTACACAGATGAGGGTATTGAAATTTACTAGGGTTAAGACACATCTAGGGTCTCATGGCTAATAAATGGTACTGATAATGCTCAAACTCACAACAGCCTGCCTCTAATAAGACATATTCCTCTTCTCTACTGGAGAAACTATTAAGAATAAATGCATTAAGTGCAGAGTACAGGCTTTGTTTACAAAAATTGCTACCTCTTCTTTTAGGATTTTGTTTCTGATTTCAGCTAGAGTGTTAGGGTGATCCAAGCAGCGTCTGAGCTGATTTCTGGAACAGTCTGAGTTCAAGTATTTTATTCCATAATAAAGTCACTTGTTTGAATTTCTGTTTGAGAAAATAATGGCCATTATAATAAAATGTTAAAATCTGTAGTTCTGGTCATAGTTCTAGTCTGCCTCTTTGCTAGTGGGGTGGTCTTAGATTTTTTGTCTACTAAACATGGGTAACGGTAATGAATCATTTCTGAATTGCGTGTGAATGTGAAGTCACTTTGTAAACTGAAAATGAATGTATACATTATTTTATTGTTTATTTAAAGACATGGGCATTATTCAAAAATCTAGTGAACTTAACCTGGAATTATTTCTGCAGGTTGGTATTAGAACTAGGGAGCACAGTCAGAGGCAGCCGAGGAGAATATAGGTTCTGTAGAAGGCATGATTAATTCTAACATGCACTGCCATTTTTTAAGTTCATACCATGCTCTGGCCATGGTGCTAACTACTTTGCATAAATCCATTAATTTGTGTTATTTTCTTCCAAAAACTTTGTGAGGATAAATATTATCATGCCTGTGCATTTAACATATACTTGCTGATTGTTATACTGCTTGCCAAACAGGATGCAGGGTCCTGAGGGATAGCATAGTGAGTAGAGACTTTGAGAAATTCCTATGGGCCCTTGGAGACCCCTCCCTCTTCTCCTTTGCCCACTACCTGGAGGAAAGTGGTTAAGTAGTTTGCTGGCTCTTGTCTCCTTTTAGGTCCATAAATACATTGTAGCCACCTGAGAATCCTACAGTGTAGTGCTTCTGAGTTGCTGCCAGATCTATCTTTTTTTTTTTTTAATTTTTTTTTTTTTAACGTTTATTTATTTTTGAGACAGAGAGAGACAGAGCATGAACAGGGGAGGGGCAGAGAGAGAGGGAGACACAGAATCTGAAACAGGCTCCAGGCTCTGAGCTGACAGCACAGAGCCCGACGCGGGGCTCGAACTCATGGACCGCGAGATCGTGACCTGAGCTGAAGCCGGACGCTCAACCGACTGAGCCACCCAGGAGCCCCCAGATCTATCATATTTTTAAGTACTTTCTGTGTCTTCAGAGTAGACCCTTTTGAAGCCCCATCTTTCCAGTGTTTGAATGTCATTTTTCTCCTAATGAATATATCCAGCAGTATTTATTGAGGGAGTTTATTCTGCTGTTGCTTTGTGGGCCCCCAAGTCTTGGTAAGTCCCTTAGAGTTCTGGTCACTAATGTGCTGTATCGGTGTAACAGTCAAGATCGTATTTGAAGTCTGCTCTGGTGCTGAAAGTATTAGGCATCTAGGTCAGGGAGAGCCCTCCGACCATTTATCTTTGCTGCTCGTTGGGGTTGGTTTCAGTTCTCCCTCTGTGGTTCTGGGTACTGCTGACCTTCATCCTTGACAGAGGAGTCCTAGAACTGTTGATGATTTCTGAGTCTCCCTTGATGCCTTGTTCTGTCTGCTACCTATTGGATTAATGCATCGTTTGTGATTAGACTGGACCCCTTATGTTTACACAGAAATATTGGATTCTTTCTTGTTAAACTGAGAACTTGTTATTGAATATTAGCTCTTTAGACTCTCCTGCAGCTTTTTTTTTTTTTTTTTTTTTTTAAACAATTTGGAATCTCTGGTCCCCTTTCAGACCTATTGAATCAGAATCCCTAGAGATCTCCAAACTGTCTGATCAGCACTCTGACATCCTGTCCTGTGTGAGGCCTGATGCCACTCATTTTCCATCCACCAGAGCTGCCCCTATGCACAATGAACATGATCCCAGTTGACTGGAGGCTAGACCCAGGCTGCTGAGCCTAATGGTGGATATCTCCTGTTAGTTCTTGTAAACGGAGTCCTTCCACTTGGGATAGAGGCAGGGAGGCATGGCGATTGAGATGATTAGGGTGTTCACTCTGCACGAGAGGTTGTGATAGGGCTTTCCATCATTGTATCACTGAATCGCCACCATAACCCTCTGACGTCAAGAACTACAGGGGAAAATTCGGGAACTTCCCAAGTTTACCAACAAGGAAGTGGCATAGCTGGGACTTCACTGGAGTCAGGCTGCTGCAAAACCCTTGCTTTTGACAACGACACTACTCACTCTATGGTCAGGAGTGGGAGGAGACCTGGATGCTGGCCCTGACTCATTCAGTTATTTGCTGTGTGACTTTGGGCAAGTCACTTAGATTCTGAGCCTCAATTTCTGAGTATGTAAGCTGGGGCTAATAATTATAGCTATCTCCTGTGTTCAGGTGCCTTCACTTCTGGATCTGAAAACTTTTGTGCAGGACAAACAAAGGACGTTTCTAAATTCTGGTACTGGCTCTGTTTTGTACTGTGTAGTATGTGTGTTTCCCTGAGTAAGTCTCCTAACCTCTCTGGAACCTCTTTTTGCCCCTTTTCCAATTATATAATATACAAAGAATAAACTAAAATCATTCCTCAATTTGAATCACTATTAATATTTTGACATACACTTTTTCCCTAGACATGTATGTTTATACACACACTTATACCCACTCATGCTTACATGCACACAGTCTTATATCTTTTTTTTTTTTAATTTTTTTTCAATGTTTTTTTTTTATTTATTTTTGGGACAGAGAGAGACAGAGCATGAACGGGGAAGGGGCAGAGAGAGAGGGAGACACACAGAATTGGAAACAGGCTCCAGGCTCCGAGCCATCAGCCCAGAGCCTGACGCGGGGCTCGAACTCACAGACCGCGAGATCGTGACCTGGCTGAAGTCGGACGCTTAACCGACTGCGCCACCCAGGCGCCCCACACACAGTCTTATATCTTATGGATACATGATTTCTCTGGGTAAATTTATCCATATTCTGTCATCTACCACACTTTTTTAAAAAAAATATTTCTTTTTATTTTGAAAGAGATAGCAAATGGAAGAGGGGCAGAGAGAGAGAGAGAGAATATCCTACACATGCTCTGTGCCATCAGCACAGAGTCCGATGCAGGGCTTGAACTCACGAACATGAGATCATGACCTGAGCCAAAGTCAAGAGTCTGCGCTTCACCAACTGAGCCACCCAGGTGCCCTGACCACACTTTAGAAAAAGGAGTTCTAAACTAAAACCTGTGGACAAATGTTCTCCTAGTTTCTTCATTCATCTTTTATTTCAGGAGATACTGTTTGAGAACTTAAATCACATTCTGTGATTTAATAATTGGAGACGTTGAACCTTGACATTGTCGACTTGTGAGGATTTTACCTGCCTTTTACTGCCATCTTCTCTCTTTGTGTTTGCATGTTCTGTGTGGTCACAGAATACTACCCATATTTCTCACTTCCTTCCTTTGCCTAGACTGTTTTCTCTATGAGGATTTCTTAATCTAGGTCCATGGAAGTAATAACATAGAGTCTGTGAACTTGAATGGAAAAAATTACATCTTTATTTTTATTAATGTCTAACTGAAATATAGCATTTTCTTCCATTATAAAAGCAGGTAATAGATCATAGTGGTATTAGCAGTACCTCTATTTTTTCCTTTCGTGCTAATGGAAATCAGATATTTTCATTTCATGTTAGAATCCTTGCAGATATCTCAAAAATTGTTTATCGCTGCTTTGAAATTATTGTGTCTCTTAGACTTGCTGCTAGGTTTTATTTAATGCATTAATAAAGTCACATGTACTCTATCACAGATTTACTTTTTAAATGTATATTTGTGCTTTAATATTGATTTTCTATAGGGGCACCAGGGTGGCTCAGTCGGTTGAGCATCCAGCTCTTGATTTTGGCTTGGGTCATGATATTGATGACCTCAGGGTCATAAGATTGAGCTCCAGTGTTGAGCTCTACACTGAGCATGGGGCCTGCTTGGGATTCTCTTTCTTCCTCTGCCCCTCCTTTGTACATGCTCTCTCTTTCTCTCCCTCCCTCTCTTTCCCTCTACCCCTCTCCCCCACTCTTGCTCTCTCTCTCTCTCTCAAAAAAAATATATATATATATGTATATATGTTGTATATATACATACACACAGGGAGAGAGAGAGAGAGATTTTCTTTAAAGCCCTATGTAATTTTATCATTTTCATCTAAATATACTATTTTTGCAGGTGTCCATAGGCTTCACCAGCTTGTCAAGATAATCTGTGTCACAGAGACAGTTAAGAGTTTTAGCTCCTTTTTTTTAAAGTTTATTTACTTATTTTGAGATAGAGAGCATGCATGCAAGCAGGGGAGGGGCAAGAAGAGAGAGGGAGAGTGGAGGAGTGAGAGAGAGAGAGATCAAGAGAGAGAATCCCAAGCAGGCTCTGCTTTTAGTGCAGAGCCCGACATGGGGCTTGATCTCAAGAACCTTGAGATTGGGACCTGAGCCAAAATCAAGAGTTGGATGCTTAACTGACTGAGCCACCCAGGTGCCCCAAGAGTCTCAGATTCTAAGCAATGACACTTTACCTCTGCTTTGTCTTCTTCTTCCAGCTCCAGCTCCAATGCCACTTGACTCATGAAGCTTTCCTAAAAGTCTCCAAGGAGAAGACAATTTACCTTGCCTTTGTGTTCTCCTAACACCTGGTCCCCTTTTATAGCCCTCAGCATGTTCTTCCCCATGCTAGGTTAAAGAATCCAAGGCTTATTTATCTTTGCAGCATTCAGTGGCGTCAGGTACACAGTAGGTGCTCGCAGAGTGTTAAGTGATTTGATTCCTGTGTGAAGCTTCAAGGAGTGAACACTTTCTGACATTGTCTCTGAATCTTCCCTCCTGTAAAGCCATGCTAAATCATCTTTTCTGGAGTCAAGGAAATCTTGATCTAATCTTTTTATTTAGTAGGAGAAAATCTAGAAAAGCTATTTTTCTAGATTCCAAGAATAGTAGCCTTAAGACTGATTGCAGGGCAATTTAAGAAGTGTCCCAACTGATGGCTGTAGCTTATTGAACAGAAGCAGCAAACAGTGAGTTGTGGGAATGTCCCTTTCTCTGTAGACCCTGACTGTTCTTCCACAGCCATCTGGGGTAGTCATGGAACACCTGTATGCCTGCCTTTGGGGCTTTACAAAATGCAGAGAGGGGTGTAAGTCCTCTTTCCCAGGAAGGTGTTTCCTATGCTTATCAGTCAACCTCCAGATGTCTGGATGCCAATTTCTAGCAATTCTTTATTTTTTTATTTTTTTTAATGTTTATTTATTTTTGAGACAGAGACAGAGCATGAGCAGGGGAGGGGTAGAGAGAGAGAGCGGGACACAGAATCCGAAGTAGGCTCCAGGCTCTAGCTGTCAGCACAGAGCCTGAGCATGGAGCTCGAACTCACAAATTGTGAGATCATGACCTGAGCTGATGTCGGATGCTTAACCGAATGAGCCACCCAGGCGCCTCTCTAGCAATTCTTTATTATAAACGGCCATTATTTGCCATCCATAATAATTTAACCATAGTGCAGTGCTTTATAGATTACAGTACATATTCATATTTGATGTGGTATAGTATTATTCTCTGAACAGTCCTTTGAGAATGGTTGTGTAGGAAGTATTAGCCCTCATTTACAGATTGGGGTCCTGAGACTCTGGAAGGTGTTATCACTTAGTTGGAGGTCCTAGTGTAAGTTGTAGAACAGGACTCAACCCAGATCTCAAGTGTTTTTTTGTTATAGCACATGGTCTACAAAGAGCTCGTGTGCATTCCTACCTTTAGACATCTAGGAGTTCTGGGGTGAGTCTGACAAGGGCAAGGGTGAGTCAGACAAGGGCAAGGGTAGCCATTTTCATTCTTCTCTGGGCTTTTCTGCTCTCCCCTTGGGCCAAGGATATATAGTGAGAGAGGCTTGCTGAGATTGGAATGGGTAAGTACATGCCCCATGGGTATACATTCTCCAGGTCTGATTGTTAGGCCTTGCCCAACTGGTTCTTAGGGTCCGTGACAGTGTTCACAACAGACCTGGCTGAGTACTTACCAGCTGAGTAATCTCTTTAAGGACATTTGTAATTATGCCGTTCTGTGAGGCTCTGTCTAGGAAATAGCTGTTTTTTTATCCACTTAAGTGTCTTTTCATAAATGCCCTCTGCAAAAGATAAAGAGACAGATAACTAGGTACAGCGTCGCTATGAACAAAGCTAACACCGGGAGCTGTTGTTCACTTTGTCTTTTTAAAATATTTTTTCCTGAACACAAGAAGACATGATTACTGTTTGTAAGTTAAGTCAGCAATAGGAGGTGGTATAAGTTTTGCTTAGATTTTTGTTTCTTCTAACTAGTGTTTGAATATCTACAGGGTGTATTGAATGGTGTAAGCATTCATTCATAAATTCATTCAACATATGCAGGAGTGCCTACTGTGTCCTAGTGTTAATTACTGTAGTGCAATTACTATGTAAGTGCACAGAGTGGTGAGTAAGAGAAGCGAGGTCACTGCCTCCGTGGGACTGATGTTCTCTGGGGGATTCAGCAAGATTTAAGCATGCCAGTAAATAGGGATGCACGCTATTAAAGAGGAACAGTATGTTATGACGGATGGTATAACTGGGTGGGATGGAGTGAAGAGTCGGAGAGTAGAGCTCTGTGAAGCAGAGACATTTGAAATGGAAAGATAAGAAGGAGCCGACCATCCGAAGCAAGCCTATGTAAAGGAGTATTCTAGGTAAACAGAACAGCATGTGCAGAGACCCTTAGGTGGGGGTAAATTGGAAAGCAGTTTTCAAGGCTGCTTAAATTATAGCAAGTCTGATCTGGCCTCTGCAAGGAGGACTGGTCTCTGTTCAGATTAGGCCTGAGGTGGAAAGAATGCCCACCTTGGAATGTAGGGAGCTTCCTACAGGTAGAGAGGTTTTTCCAGGTGGACCCGCCCTTTGGCTGGGCACTTGCTTTCCGTATTCAGGGATTAGGGGGAGGGGGACAATGTAGAAAGGTTGGATTACAGGTCCTCAAAAGGCCCTTTGTAGTTGTGTAGATTCTCTGATTTCACCTCTGATAGCCGTAGGCTAGAAACAGTGAGTCCTATATTAGATGATTTATGGGTCAAACTGCAGTTTTCATGGGCTAATAATAAGCCTTCTATGTATCTAGTCCTCCACAGTTTACAAAATACTTCCATATGCATGATCTCATTTTGACTGCTCACAACAACCCTCTGAGGTAGGTGTTTTTTGTGTGTCTATTTTAACGTAGGAAGAAACCCATGAAACCCATGGTCGAGAGAAGTTAAGTAATTCACGGCCATTAAATGGTTCAGGTGGGATCCACCTCGAGGCCTTGGCAACTCACCCCCAGATTCTTTGTATTATGCTAATTCTAAAAACCTTTCCCCCTGCCCCCACCCCCTTGTGTCTCAGGATGTGGAGGGGGTAGGATTTCTGCACCAGGGAGACCTTGCAGGGTCAGGAGGAGGAACCCAGCCAACGGACGTGCCTGTTATGGGTCTGCACGTGCCTGTTATGGGTCTTCAACTTGTAAGCACTTTCTAGGCGGCTTCAAGATCACCCTGTTAGCAGCCACAGCTGTTCTTCATAGCAGCTGCTTGTGCGGATTGGGTAGTGATTAATAAAGGGAACTCAACAGTTTGTTCTTTCAGCTGTGCCCTTGGTGTGCACAGCCTGCTTTTAGAAAGGCTCTGTTTTGGATTCGGAACAACGCAGCCCTAACGGTGCATGGTGCCTGAGGGACTCCTGACCCTCCCGTGAGAAGGGGTGGTCCCTCCAGATCAGGGCTGGTGGGCCTTTGGACCTTGGTCCTTGGTCTCCGAATCAGGGATGCTGGGGTGCAGGGGTATGGGATCACACTCAGCCTCTTGTCTAAGGGTGGGGGGGGGCGCTGCCCCTAGATGCCTGCCTGGCCTGTCATTGCCCGCCCCCCTCCCAGATTGCCCGCCCCCCTCCCAGAGTTTCTCCCACAGTAGGTCTGGGATCCGGCCTGAGAAAGGCATTTCTACGAAGTTTCCAGGCGATGCAGCTGCTGCTGGTCCAGAGTCCATACTTCAAGAACCAACGCTGGGGAGCCAGGACCGATCAGACTTTGGAAGTTTTAAGACACCCGGTGATGGATCTGGATTTTTACATGAAATCTCCAGATTTTTAAATATTGAGATTAAAATCAAATATTAAAGGAACATCATGCGGTTTAAAACTGGAGGTCAAATAGTACACTGTGGCTGCCAGTGTATCACCTCTGATCTGAATACTTTCAGAGAAATTCATGCGCTGTCTGCTCTGGAAACTGAGGCCCAGGGAGGGGCAGTAGTTCATCCATAGCCTGTAGCTAGTTTGGGGGCAGAATCTTGACTAGACCCCAGGTGACCTGTCCACCTGTTGTGTGTGTGTGTGTGTGTTGGTGTTAGTCCTAGTATACTGTCTCCCAAATAAATTTTCCCTTTGAGCAGAAACACTGTATAACTTTGAAAATAATAATCACACTGAAATAATTTTTTACCGAGTTCCAGGCACAGTTCTAAATACTTTATACTTCATGTGTGTTAACTTAGTCCTAATAACAAACCTATGAAGAAAGGTTATTCTTCCTATTATTTTCTGATGAGCATTCTTTTTTTTATAGTTTTTTTTTTTTTTTAATGTTTTTTATTTATTTTTGGGACAGACAGAGACAGAGCATGAACGGGGGAGGGGCAGAGAGAGAGGGAGACACAGAATTGGAAACAGGCTCCAGGCTCCGAGCCATCAGCCCAGAGCCTGACGCGGGGCTCGAACTCACGGACCGCGAGATCGTGACCTGGCTGAAGTCGGACGCTTAACCGACTGCGCCACCCAGGCGCCCCTCTGATGAGCATTCTAAAGCACAGAGAGGCTAAATTTTTGCCCAATGTCACAGAGTTACTGGTAGAGTCAGGATTTGAACCCCAAAAATCTAGCTTCAGGCAGAGAGCAGCAAATCATTACGAACCTTCTTTTGTATTTCATTAAACAAACAAACAAAAACCCTTTCCTCCTGCAAAATGGAAATCACTGTTGGGATATTACAGTTTTAACTAATGCTGCTAGGAAACTTAGAAATTAGCTGGCCTGAGTTCCTCCCTCCCCCGTTTTACAGAAGTGGAAATGGAGGCCCATAAAGGAGAGGAGACTTAATCATCTTGAACACTGATTTTACTTTTGGGCAGAGTGGAGGTTAGGTAAGTGTCCAACAAGTGACTGGTTCCTGAGAAAGGTGCTTACCCCTGAGATGGGTCACTCAGTAGCCTTTGCTCCTGAGGAAGGGTCTGCCTCGGTTTGAAGGGAGGGTGAGGCACTGAGAGGGCTGTGCTTTAGGCACAGAGTATTCCCTTGCCCCAGAGCCACCTTGTATCATTTGAAGGTCTCTTAATTGCTATTAGGTGAAGGATGCTAAATAAATAACCTCACAGGCACAGTGTATTTCTGGTCTGTCGTGTTTGCCTTTGTCTTTTGATTGTTCCTTGTCTCTCCCTGTCCAGTTTCTTTCCTGTGAAGTGTGTCCTTTTCTCACACCTGTGCTGTCTCCACAGCTGTGAGCCTCATGGTGAACACGTTCATCTCTGAACATCCTGTATGTATAGGAAGGGAGGGGCTGGCTGGGTGGACTGACCGCAGGACTCTGGGCCAGCCTATGCTTGGGGGGAGGTGCAGCTCCAGGGGCGAGGATACCATCTTGGGACCTGAAGGAGAGCCACCAACTACTGTCCCTCCCTGCTGCTGGACTGGGGGCTCAGAGCCTTAGGAGGATTTAGAGTTGTAATAGGATTCAAAGAATTACAGACGAGTTAAGCCAGTGGGGATCTTCCTGAGATCAGTTCACCCACCCCAGCATTTTCCTGGTGGGGAAATTTTACCCCATGGTGGACAGTGACTTGCTCAAGGTCCAAATGGTGGTGGTTGGGAAATATGTCCCCGCTGTTGGACACAGATTGTTCCAAATGCTTTATAATCATTAACCCCTTTAATCCTCACAGCAGTCTTGTGATGAGGGTACTATTCCTGTTGCGACTTTACTGATAAGGAAACCACTGTAGGTAAGTCACTTGCACAAGCTGGCCATGGGGGCTCCATTCCAACCCAGGAACCCGGCTCCTTCCCTCCTTGTACCTCTCCAAAACACAAGTAGCCTTGCTTTCCCAGGCTCTGTGTTAATTGCTGGTATCTAGACGTGAGGTGGTGCCAAACACTGAGGGGTGGATGGAAGGAAGAGCGTGGTGGGTAAGGTGGAGAAGATGGTGATTGTGTTACCCTGCAAGCCAGTGGCTTATATGGTTCTTCTGGTTCCTGGTCCAGAGTCTTGTCATTCCATCATTAGGCCTTCCTTGGCAGCACTCAGGACAAACATTCCTTTGAGGCTTGTGGTTTATGTTTATTGAAAGTCCTTTGTATTACATCTCATCATCTCCACAGTCTCTCCGTTTTGAAAGAAAGAAGGCGTGTCCCAGTTAAGTGATTGATTTAAAGCTGTATAAAGGTCAACTAGGCCCTTGATACTAAGTAAATTAGGGCAGTTTTATGAAGGCTTTTTCCTCTCTCTCTTCCACTTCCACCACCCCCCCCCACCCCCAGTGGGTTTTGTTCCAGATTTAGAGCATTTAATTAGGACATAGTTAATGTAGTCTATTGTTGTGGGGAGAATGGGGAGCAGATCTTTTTTCAGTGAAAGACAGATGCCAAAGGTACCCTTGACAAAATTTGAAATCAAAATTTATAAATTGAATTGGATTTTATGTGGCCCAAGGCATCTGCCTCTTCAGTGTTGTGACTGTTTTTGAAAAGTGTTCAAGTAAATCACTTTGCCCAGTTTCCCTGCTTTGTAAGCACAGGTGTTTGTGCATTGGCTTGTCTTTATCATTGGCATCATGCTGCAAGGTCAGTCATTGGGATGAAACAACTTCTTGAGATGCTAGTGCTCATGATACAGGAGATTGGATTAGAATCCTTAGAGAAGCTCCATTCCCAACCTACTTACTCATGGCTTTCACACAGTAGAATATCGGTGGCAATGGAAGTCAATGGAAGTATCCCAGATTGGTGAACACATCTGCACAATGTAGCAACTCATGGGAAAGGATTTTGTTGTTGTTGTTGTTGTTGTTGTTGTTGTTGTTGTTTTGAGAGAGAGAAGGAGCCAGTGACCTAAGAGCAGAGAGAGAGTGAGAATCCCAGGAGGAGCAGAGGGAGAGAGAGAGAAAAGTGGGGCTCACCTGATGTGGGGCTTGTGCTTACCTGATGTGGAACTTGAACTCATGAACCGTGAGATCATGACCTGAGCCAAAGTCAGATGCTTGATGACTGAGCCACTGACGCACCCTGGGAAAGGGTTTTATAATGTCTAATTCTTGGGGAAGAGAGGACTGATGGGAAACGATTTTACTCAGTATTTTTGTCATTCAAGACCAACCAACCCCTGTCCCTGTCTCTTGGATCCCATTCTGTCTGCGGGCTGCTTTGGCTGAGGCCCTAGAGATTATTCCTGCCTCCTTCATCTGCAGGTTCTCTTTGTTACACATTCGTGTGTGCATCCTCTATTTTTTCAACGGAGACCTTGAAGGACCTCAGCAACAGCCCCTCTGCTAGGCAGTAGAAATACAGTGCGGAACAACCCTTCACATTGTTGACACAAGTCTTTGGAGGAGCTGGACAATGAAAAAAGAAATGTACATATTATGATCAAAGTCCTGAAGGAAAAACCAGAACAAAGCAGGGCATATTGCTGTGATTTGTCATTCCTTCTCCAGTTTGACGTCGCTGACCTTTCTCCCCTAACCTCTCTTCCCATGGCTTCTGTGACAACATACTCTTGCTAGTTTTCTCCTTTTTCTGTTTTCCGTGTAAGGGACAGACTTGAATGCTTTTTAACCCTTGGTGACTGCTTCTGTCTCTTCCTCCCTCACTTTCTTTGATCTGTCTCACAGTGCAATTTTTTGTCTCTGCTACTGCCAGTGTCCCAGCCTGGAACTTTTTACTGCCTCTTTGACAGCTCCCCCCGGGTGGCCCAGAGGTGCCACAGACTGAGCGTTCAAAGTGAAGTTGTGCTCCAAACCAGCTTCTCAGTCAGCCACACCACTGTTGACCCAAGTGCCAAAGACAGGAGCTTGAGAGTCCTCCTGAGTTCCCCACTCTTCTCCCACCGACCCCCCATCCCAGAGCTGGAAAGGAACTGAGGCCTGCCCATTCTGCCTCCTCCTTTAAGCCCTCACTTCCTTCTGTCCATTCCCGTTGTCGCCACCCTAAGTCGGGTGACCACCATCTGTTTCCTGGATTACTGCAATAATCTGCACACTAGGTTTTCTGTTTCTAATCTTGCATGTTTCGAATCCATTCTGGAGAAGAATGATTCCAAGAAGAATCCATTCTTGGAAGCTGAGTCATCTTTACAATATGCCTAAATCCCTCCAGGGCAGCCCATGATTCTTCACATGGAGTTCACACTGCTCAAGTGTATTTCACAGGGCCTTTGGGGACCCAGCTGCTCATGTCTCTGGCTTCATCCCCTGCCAGTTTTACTGTTTATTTCCTGTACACTTGCTGTAAGGTAGGCCCTGTGTGAGGTACCAACTTTGCGTTCCCTCTTAAAGGAAAAACCCAGACATTCTGAATGGAACTAGAAGGCCTCAGTGCCCTGTCTCCTATGGCCTCTTTCACCTCATCTCAAACCTCAGACGTCTTCACTGACTTGGTTTCAGTCACATTGACCTTTCAGTTCCTAGGAAATATCACATCACCACCCACTGAGGCCCTTTGCTGGAATGTCCCATCCCTCCCACCAGATGCCCACACAGCTCATGAACTTCTGTTACCCATAAGATCTCAGCTCAGTCAAATCAGCACTTCTTAGGGAGGCCTTTCAGGCCAGCCCAGAACTGGCCAAGTTCTCTTAAACTGGCCTCCTAGCTTCCCGGGCTTCTTGGCTGCACTGGTCAGTTATGAACTAGCAGTGATTTATGACTGATGTCTGACTTTTCCCACTGCCATGAAAGCTTGATGATCGTCTCTGGTTATCTGTTATTTTTTTCACTTGCCTGAATTATAATTGTTCAATAAATTATGTGTGTGTGTGGGGGGCTCCATAAATATTGGTGGTGGTGTTGGCTATTCTTCCTTTGTCCTAGCAGTTAGGTGGTAGACAGTTCATGATAAGTTCATGATGATGGCCACGTGTGTGGTGAGTTCTGAGTACGTACCTTGGTGTGGTGAGGGGGTTTGTCTTCCTTCCCCAGTCTCCCACCTCTCTGCAGCATGTAGACTTGGAATTACAAACATGTGGACTTTAGAAATTATGTAGTCCAATCATTTCCAACCTGTTCTAAACATGAGGGTCTTTTTTTTTTTTTAATCCTGTGACAAAAAATTATGAAGGTTTAAATGGGAGTGGTTATATTTTTACTGTCAGTTCATGGGGGAAAAATGAGTAGTTATGGAAAGCTACAGTGGATTTAGTTAACCATGGAAATTGCATTGAATTTTTTTGTAATAACATCTACATGTATTTGAAAAATACTGGTGTGTATGCATTAGAGCAAGTGCTTGGTGGGCATATGGATTTATAGTACCAATAACTCCATGCTTCTGTGCTCTCTCAGGAACTAGCCATTTAGTCTGGCTCTTTATTTTACATTTGCATGAGATTTAGAACTGGTTACCTGGGAGCTTATGTTTCTCTGTATATATGTTTTATTTGAGCAGTGTAGTGTTTTTAAAAACTTAGAGCAAACATTTAAAAGCTGGGAGATTTTTCACAAAATCAGATTTTCAACTTGAAAAATTAGAGGGACTGGGCCTTATTTACCATATGGCCATAATCACCTGGTACTGACAAGTAAATGACTCCTTTAGAAGTGCCACACTTCTGGGGCTCCTGGGTGGCTCAGTCGGTTGAGCGTCCAACTTTGGCTCAGGTCATGATCTCACGGTTTGTGAGTTCGAGCCCCATGTTGGGCTCTGTACTGACAGCTCAGAGCCTGGAGCCTGCTTCAGATTCTGTGTCTCCCTCTCTCTCTGCCTGCCTCTCTCTCTCTCTCTCTCTCAAAAACAAATAAACATTACTAAAAAAAAAAAAGAATTAGAAGTGCCACTCTTCTGGGGCACCTGGGTGGCTTAGTCAGTTAAGCATCCGACTTTGGCTCCGGTCATGATCTCATGGTTCACAAGTTCGAGCCCCGTGTTGGGCTCTGTGCTGACAGCTCAGAGCCTAGAGCCTGCTTCAGATTCTGTGTTTCTGTCTCTCTCTGCCTCTCCCCTGCTCACACTCTGTCACTCTCTCTGTCAAAAATTAAAAAAAAAATTGAAAAACTTAAAAAAAAAAAAAAAGAAGTGCCACATTTCCTTCTGTATGTCATGGTGCTCACCTATGTCTATGGCTATAGAGCAAGTTGCCCGTAAAATGGGACCTGGAAACCTGGTGACCTCTCCCCTAAAGGAAGGAGGCCTCCTGTCAGGTGTCTGCAGAAGCTTGTGAATAGGAAGGGCCCTGGGCCAGGAGTCAGGAAGCCTGGATCCTTGTCCCCTTGCTGTTACTGACTAGCTTGCTGACCTTGAACAAGATATGCAATCTGAGCCTCAGTTTTGTCGTCTGTTACCAATTTGAGAAACACCTCCTGGGCCCCCCAGTTTTGTTTGGTCTGGTAGTATAATGGGGCATGTTTGTTATTAAGTCCCCGATGTTCTCTTTCCTTGTCTCTGCCTCTGTCTCATGGAGGGATTTATCATCTATTATTGCACCTTGCTGTTCACTTCAGAAATATGAGAAGGGAGCTCTCGGTTCTCCCCTCTTTCTCTCTCCCATTTTTTTTACCCCTGGCCTGTCTGGAGCACTTCTCTTCCTTTTATCCCACGTCCTCTGCTCCTGCAGAGGGGTGGGGGTCCCAAAGCCATACCCAAGCTCCTGCAGTGACACCCAAGACACCTCAAAGTTGAACTCCAAATATCAAAGAATTGTGGTTGCATTATTGCCTATTGAGATACTCAGTAACTGGCCAACCGTGGTGCTGCTAATATTCTGAAATGCTAACAGGATACCAGGCTAGCATGGAGGATTTGGTTTTCAGTGACATCGTCCTTGTAGGCAAGATGTGTGGTTATGCATTAAATTTCACTCTTTGAAAGGAACAATCCAGTGCTTTTGTCCTTCTGGATCTGCAAGGGACAGTAGGCATCAATGCCACAAAAGAGGAAATAAACAGGAGTGTCAGTCTCTGGGATTACATGAAGCAGGGTGGTGTAGTGGAAAGAAAAGAATGGTGTTTTGGGGTCGGGCAAACCTGAGTCTGTTATGGGATAGCTGTGTGACGCTGGGCAAACTTTCTGAGCCTGTTTCTTTGTTAATAAAACAGGGATCAAAGAACATGTTTTATCTTTTAATTTTATGCAGGCCCACCTCAGAGATGTTGCAGGTTCAGGGCTAGACTACTGTAATAAAGTGAGTATCGTAATAAAGCAAGTTAAATGAATTATTTGGTTTTCCCAATGCATAGAAAATTCTGTTTATGCTATACTGCAGTCTAAGTGTGCAGTTAAGCAGTATGTCTAAAAAAAAAAAAACAATGCACATACCTCAGTTTAGAAATACCTCCTTGCTAAACAATGCCAACCTGTGTCTGAGCTTTCAGGGAGTGGAAGTGACAGATCACATGTCATCATAACAAATATAGTAATACAGAAAAGGTTTGAAATACTGCAAGAATTGCCAAAATGTGACACAGAGACACGAAGTGAGCAGATGCTGTTGGAAACATGGTGCCCATAGACTTGCTTGGTACAGGGTGGCCCCAAACCTTCAATTTGTTTTAAAAAAAAAAGGGGTAATAGGTGCAAAGTGCAATAAAGGGAAGCACAGAAAACAGTGTGCCTGTACATGAAATTGCCCTTCTTGTCCTTTTTTTTTTTTTTTTTTTCTGAAAATCCTTTTTTTCCTCCTTGAAATAAGATTAGTGGGTCAGCCCGTGAACAGAGAACTAGCATAAAGTTGTCTCAATAAAAGTGTACTGTGATTCTTTGTGCAAACATTTTGGCTCAACATTCTCTTGGGTAGGTAGAATGGAGCTCCTAGTGATTTTTTTTTTTTTTAAGCTTTGTAAATAAACAAAAGTAGATTTTCCAGGAAACTTAAAGAGATTTCTTCTGCCTTTAATGGTTTTCCAGATGTTTTGAAGAGGGTAGGATTGGCCAAACTGGATGCTTACTCCAGCCACTCTATAAACCCAGGTCACAGGGCCTTTGGGAGGGGAACAGAGCCCTCTCCTCCCACCCCTCCCACCCCCATTCCACAGTGATCGGCTGCCTGGATTAAAGTAAGTGAAATAAAGTTGAGGTTTAAAATTTGATATTTCTATCAATTTTTACCCCAAAGAGAGGGAGAGGGAGATAATTTAGGGGAGACCTGACCTGGAGATGACTGGGGTATATGCTCAGGTATGAGAGAATGTGGCATGCACACTCAAAAGTCTGCATAGGAGTTTAAGATTGCACTGATACTTTTAAGAATTTAGGGTGGCGCTAGAGGTTGGGCATCTGCTGGTGAAATGAAGGAGAAGGGCCCTGGACCAGATGTAAGAGTATTAAGAAGAGACTCCTCCTCCAGGTTTCTTGAGAAGTGGGGGCCATGCAGAGATGCCCTAGCAGGTACCCCATTCACCTACCCGTCACACAGCCTCCAGGAATTGATGACTGGCTGGTTTTGTGGAGAGTGAACTTGGAGTTGATGAGTTGGACACCCAAAAGGATCCTGCAGAGACTGAAAAGGCCTTGGGAATGTTCCCTGAGGGGTCAAAGAGGAGATTTCTTATGAATGCTTGCTTTTGTTACTACTCTTAACTTTTTGTGTTGTGATTAGGTGAGAAAAAGCTGGAAGGGAAGTCTTTCCCTTGAGGGAGAACTGCCCTGTGAAACAGTTGTACCATTCCTCAAAATGCTAGCTCCTGCGACCCAAGTGGGAGATGGAGGGCCAGGTGCTGGGTGGGCAGGGGAAGATGGCTTCTTAAGGAATGGAGGGGTGGAGCCTCATCTCCGCTTTCAGGAATAGAAGCGGAAGCTCTAGTAACTTCTTCAGAAAAGAAATGTGACAACATTATGGGCCATGGACAACAAGTTTGTAAGGTTCTGGCAGCTTTTAAATGTTCTTGGGTTTGTTGCTTCTATTACCCATTGTCTCTCTGCTGTTATGAGAGGTAGAGATCTCCGAGATGAGAGATGTACTTATCTTCAGGGGGAGCCAGGTAGAGGGCTGCGCATAAAGCTGGGGAGACAAGGCTCTACTGGAAAACCGGTGGGGGACAGAAGAGCCTGGGTTGGTCTCTGAGGAAGGGGCAGCCACTCCTGCCTCAACAAGGCTAAGAATTGCTAGGGATGTTTCCCAGTTGTTTCAAGAAGTGGAAGATTATCCTGTGATACCACAGGCATTTGAGACGTTACTCTCTTGCTTACTGTGTTGTCTTCAGGAAGTCACTTACCCTCTCTAGCACTCCCTTTCCCATCTATAAATGGGGAAATTGGGTTGCCTGAGTCTATGATTTTAGGATTCTGTAAGTCATTGATACCGGAAACTTGCAACGAGTAGCTGTACTTTTGACATTTCTGGGATAGATGTGGAGATTTGCCAAGGTAGTTGGTTTGGGGGCAGGTATTTTTGCAGGGACTGTATGGAGAGCGGTTTCTGTTCTCATTTGGGGAAGTCATAGCGCCACATCACAATACTCACAGGGAAGCCCAGGTCCCCTCCTGTGGCTCCCTGAAGGGCGACTCCTTGCACTCCAGGGAAGTGTGGCCCCTGTCAGAGGTTGGTGAGCTGGCCCCTGTTGCTATTACTGGTACAGAAGCTCAGGGCTACAAGCTCAGTGGACCCTGGCTGCACCATGGAAGGCACCAAGAAGGCAGTTTATACTGAAGGTGACAGCCAAATATTTTTGTACAAATTAAAGTAGGTCACCAAATGCAGACTTCATCTTATCTTTTTAAAAGACTTCCTGCTCATTTGCAAAGGTTCCAAATAATACAGTTTCAGAGGTTCAGAGGTGTCTAATGCAATTTTTACCCCCCTCTCTGTACATAATTCTATGCCCATTGTGTAACGCTATTAGAAACATTAGGGTAATTAGAGAGCTACTCTCTGCTTTTCATTTGCTGTAATACTAACCCTCAGTCTGCCTACACTGGTCATATTAATAAGTAATGACTCAAAATTAAAAAGAATTCGGCAGACTCCTAAATTAAGATTTTTCTAAGCCTTTCTTCCTCGCAGTCACATGCTACTTACTGCATGCAGGTGGGGAAGGTGATACATGGGCATATGCTTTGGGTTAGGGGTTCAGAGACCCTGCTTCTAAGTCTTTGTTTGGAAAGCAGGGACAGCTATCTGAACTCTCCGTCACTGGTGGGTGTGAGGAGCAGAGAGCCTGTTGGGTGTGAAAGCACTTTGGAAGCTGATGATGGATGGACAAATGCCAAGCAATCGGGGGTGATGACACAGTTCCTGAAGTGTGAGCAAAAAGAGAATGCCATTTTCCCATGTGCTTCTGGGCACCCTTAGACGTGTGTTTCGTGGAACAGAAATTTTACACTTAATATTTGGTCTGATAATTGTTATGCTTGTTGGACACATTAGCACGTACAAAGAACATTTTCCCCCAAACTCTCTTAGGGAAGTGGTTTTGTGTTTTTATATCCTACCAAGCAATTAAGGTGCCGATGGGTTAAGTAATATGCCTAAAATCAAATTAAACTGTTCAAAAATACTTTGCTAAACATTTGGCTTGTCTTCACAGCCTTTGGAGCTTTTCTTTTCTCATTTATCACATTTGACTCTGGGAAGGCTTCCACCATCTCTATAGCAATAATAACAGCTGGCATTTATTGAAGCTTGCCTATGCCAGCCCAGTGTACAGATGAGGAAAGCGAGGCACAGAGATGTTAGCTTGCCAAAGGTAACACAGCTCATGCGACAGCCCCATCTGAGCTATTTCTGTGCTACTAGGAATAAAAGCAGGACTAAAAGCATTGACTGTATCCTAGGAGCCAAGTGCTATGTTAAGTAATGCCCATTCAGAACCTCGTTTGGTGGCACACTCCCTGTGAGGGAGGCCCTGGAAAATGTTCTGCAGGCGGGAAACTCCTATCATCCTTTCTGGTTTCACAGTCCACTTACAGCATCTCCATTTTGCTTTTCTCTTGCTGATCTGGAAACAATCCCTCTTATGATGCTTTCCTTACTCTCCTATAACACTGGTTTTGCTAATCAAGATGTTACACGTCAGCTGCCTGCAGCCTGAATTTAGCAGGTAGACCTATCATAGTTGACCCTGATTGTATTAAAAACAAATATGAAATTGAGTTAGGTGACAGCCTCTAAAAATTCAGGTGACTATAGTGGTGCCTGGGTGGCCTAGTCAGCTGAGCATCCGAACTTCGGCTTGGGTTATGGTCTTGCGGTCCGTGGGCTTGGGCCCCATGTTGGGCTCTGTGCTGACAGCTCAGAGCCTGGAGCCTGCTTTGGATTCTGTGTGTCCCTCTCTCTCTGCCCCTCCCCTGCTAATGCTGTGTCTTTTCTGTCTCTCAAAAATGAATTAACATTTAAAAATAAATAAATAAAAATTTAGGTGACTATAGAAAAAAAATCCACATTTGGGATTTCTTGTGAAAAACTGTGACAAGACAGGATTTGCTTATCCACCTACCAGCACCAAACCACTCCCTTTAGACTGAAAATGACCTTCATCCCCCACCCCCACCCCATCTTCTTTCTCCATCTCCTGCCTAACTATCAGACTGTGATACCTAGGAATGTATACCTTATGTAAGATAGGAAAATAAATACATTTGGGCATACAGAAGAAATTTAGGAAGTGTATGTTGAATTGAATTAAAGTTACTGGCTTAGAAATAGTCTTAGTTTGGTAATAGAATATTTGCTATTTGTGAGCTGACCATTTCTCATGATACTTTTTGGGCAGATGGGTACATTAGGCTTAATCTATTATTTAAGGAAAGAAAGGCTCTGTCCCTATGCTTGAAGGTCTATGACTCATCAAAAGTTAAAAGATATACTTAGACCTACTCTTGATAAAATTACTTTTATTGTCCTAGTCAGCATCTGGGAATATGAGAAAACAGTATTTTCTTTAAAACAAACCATAGATTTGATGAGTTAAATGAGGTAATGTATGTGAAAGCACTTTATATATTATTGGGTATTGAGCCAGTAAGTTATTGGAGATGTTTTGGGAGCATTATCACCTTATCATCATTTCAAGCTTATGACAGACATTTAAATCTTTGCTCTCCGCCACTTTGTACCTTACTCGACGAGGCACTTACCTCTCCTTTTCCATAGGTATATAAAAATGTGGCTAATGTTATTTCCCAGCACCTAGTACAGTGCCTGCCGTAGAGAAGGTGCTCATATTTATGCTGGCTAAGTGAATAAATAAATAAATAGACATGGGGATTTTTGAGACCTTACTGAGCTAGTGCACATAAAACATCAAGCAGAGTGTCATATATTAGCTTGCAGTTTTTAGTTTAGACTGTTTTCTAAAACTTTCTCCTGGACACAGCCTGGGGTGTGATCTGTGTTCCTGGATGAAGGCAATGGAGAGCTGGCAGGTGTGCCGACAGGCAGGTGACAGAGGCCGCAGAGCCCCGGGCTGTGTGTGAGGTGCTGGATGGACAGAAGCAAACTCCTACAAGGGCCAGAGCTGGTCTGTTGCTCTCATCCCTGGCCTGTCTCATCCAGAGCATGCCACAGGCAGATGATTAGGCAGGGGCTAGGTGAGTTCAGACACATGGAATTCTGGACCTTGGGATTAAACTATTGGAAATAATATGTCAGATCTGGAAGGGCCCTTTGCAGTCATCAGGCTCATCACTTTCTCTATGTAAAGATGTGGAAAGAGCAAGGACACTGGAGTTGGAGAGGCCTTGGTCTTAATCTCCCTGGGTTGCCTTTTCCTATCTAACTGTTGGCATGAGTCTTAACTTCCTTGATTCTCGTGGCAATTCATTGGCTGTTTTTGAGGCTTAAATTCAGTAAAAAGCATTCTTTTTTTAAATTAACCACTTTATGTTTTAACTGTTTTTTATTTATTTTTGAGAGAGAGAGAGAGAGAGAGAGTGAGAGAGAGTGAGCGGGGGAGGTGCAGAGAGAGGGAGACAGAGGATCCGAACTGGTCTCCACACTGACAGCAGAGAGCTTGATGCGGGACTTGAACTCATGAACTGCGAGATCATGACCTGAGCCAAAGTTGGACACTCAACCGACTGAGCACCCAGGTGCCCCAAGTATAAAACATTCTTAGCATGATACCTGACATGGACTTGGTACCAAAGAAAAATAGTGACCCTTATTGTCATGGAAAGGAAGTGGAAGTCTAGAGAGACAGGAATGGTTTGTGATAAGTGCTGGCTGTGGTGTGTCCACCTGGTGCTGGTATCTCCCAGTGTGGGTGTGTGGTGGGCAGGAGATGGATGTTTATTGCGGCCAAAACTGAGCTGCCTTTGTTGGAGAGTGAGCTAGTTTAGGAATATCACAGCGCAGGATCTACTTACTTATTTGAGATAAAAGGGTGCACCAAATTAATTGGAGCAGGAAGCTTCCAGAAGAACTTTAGGCAAGTTGGAAGAGATGATGTGTGTTTTGTATTCTAAATAGATCTCTGGTTTCGTCTGCTGAGTGGTGGTCTTGTTTTTTGAGATAAGCTGTGAAGAAAAATGATGAAAATTATCTCTAAAAATATACGAACTTTGAGCATGTCACTGTCATTTTCCTCCTCTCAAGACAATCTTTGAATTTTTACTAATACTTTAAAATTGCCTTTCTGCTTTCTCTCCACTGCTCTGCCTGGATGTGATATTTAGGGACTTCTAAGAGGCATGTGCATCCTATATCAGTAACCACCTGCTACGGATGACACAAGGGTGGCCATTGTGACTTCATGACCTATCCTCACACTATATATCATTTTTGCTGAAATTCACGCGTTTCAAAGGTTTTCGCAAGATAGCACAATCACTTGGCTTCGTGGCTTTCAGAATTTATGAGTTTGTACCTGTGCGGTCAGGAAGAGACATGGCATGCCAACTGTTAACTTTATAGATAAGGTTTTTTCTGTAATCATTGCTCACAAACCAGACCACGTCAGACGTTTTCAGTACCTGGAAAACCATCATGCAGGAGGCTCAGGTTTACTTTTTGTCATCCTGCACCATCAGGCATTAAAAGCCAACTCTGCCACCCTCTAAAACCCTGGCTTTCTTTAAAGGACAAGTGCAAGCTTTTTGTTTCTCTGGTGTCTTGAATGTTCAAGGTTCATTTAAATCATGATCTCTCCAAGTCTAGAGAGTTGAAAACATTAGGAAAAAAAATCTTCATTCTTTTATTTCTGATGGGAATTTCCCCTGACGACTGTGATCTGTGAAAATAAACTACACAACCATGAGATTCCTGCTTGTTTGCACATTACTTTGCCATTAACAAGTCACTTTTACATATTTGGGGGTATGTGGTATGAGGATATGAGGTTAGAGGTATGAGGATACGTCTCCTGTGACAAAGGCAGGAACATGCTTTGGTTACTTATTCCAAGGATGTGTTTTTCCAGAAGCACCAAACTATGTCAAGAAAAAGTTGCTCTTGTTTTTGTGTCCTCAGGGAATAAAGAAAAGTGAAAAGAATTGTTTTTCTGATGAGCTGTAGTTTCAGAAATCGCATTAGACATTTCTTATTTCTTAAAATCCACCTTTCACAGAAAAGACATTTCTGACGTCAAATTTTGGATTATTTGGGTTTCTTATTGACTGAGCAGCATTTTTATTATTTTCTCTTATTAAACTGAGGGCCAGCTCTCTGGATGTAGGTGTTTAGGATCTGAAGTCTTTCCATAGGACTGGATTTAGTTTTAGGAATGGTAGAGTGTGGGTGTGAAAACTTTTACCGTAATGTTTTACTGTCATGTACATTTTGCAAATAATCCACGGAACACTTTTCAAGTTTTGGTCCTTTGGGTATATAGGGTTTTTTTTGTTCCTCTATTCCTTTTGGAGGGGTAACAGTTTGGCTTGGGCTTGCGCCTCCCTGGAACAAGCCTCTAGAAACTGTTTTTAGCCATGTTTCTTTGTCATCCTGTGATATACTGGATGGCTTGGGCAGGCAGGGCCTGGCCTGGGCAGGTGTCTTGTAGTTTCCCTACAGGCTGCAGTCTCATGGAAGTTTCTGGGACTAGGCACAAAGAGATATTTACTTCTTTTTTTGGTTTTTATTTATTACTTTTTTAAGTTTATTTATTTAGAGATGGAGGGCATGCACACGGGGGTGGGGAGGGTCAGAAAGAGCCGGGAGAGAGAATTCCAAGCAGGCTCCGCCCTGTCAGCACAGAGCCCGACACAGGACTTGATCCTACGAACCGTGAGATCATGCATGACCTGAGCTGAAATCGAGAGTCTGATGCATAACTGACTGAGGCACCCAGGCGTCCCAGTACAATGAGACTTTTAAAAAGAGTAACATACATCAACTAAAAATTAAGTATGAAGTGTGAAATTAGAGATTCAGAGCCAAGAAACATCTCAAAATAACCAATTCATTGAATTTTCTTCCCCAGGAAGCTTCAATAGTCTGTATTCCAGCCATTCCAAGCTACTCATTGGTTTCGGTTTTCACATGCCTCAGTGTCTTAGTTTGTATTTTTCCTTCTTCATGTATTATAAGCGTCAGTATTTTAAGGCCCAGCCTGAAAACCATCTTAAAGGAGACCTCCTTAATCCTTTTGTCAGTATTCTGCCTGCTCTGAATGGAGTGTGTGTGTGTGTGTGTGTGTGTGTGTGTGTTGAGCAGATAAATAAATTCTGTTTTAATTTTTCTCCTGGTGATTTTTCCACTGGACTATACAGTCCAGTCTGTGGAAGATAGGACTGTGTGGGGGTGTTTTCCTTCTACCCACTGGTGGCTGCTCCCTGTGACCCTGTGTGAATGGTAAGAGAGGGACATGGTCCAAGCTGTTCCTCTAGACTTTAGATAGCTTGGAGCTAGAGTTCCCAAGGTAGAGAGGGCATAGTACCATCTCCTTTATATCACTCCTCGCTGAGAGAAGTGAGAATTAACACTTTAGGAAACATTTTTTTGCAAAGAGGGGAGGGATTTAGAGGCTATAATTAGATTTCAAAAGACAATGAGTGGAGACAAAGCATTTTAAGTGAAGTGATTCATATAAACTGCTTAGTGCTTGCTTAGCACTTAGCAAGCTCTCAAGAAATGGGAACTGTATGATCATATGGTAATGGCTTAATCACATATCATACTGGCTAAAGGAGGGAATCCTCAATTATAATCCCTGCCCTCTGGGCATGTGTAGTCTAATGGATAACAGAACAGTCTCTGAGGACAGAATACTTTGGTCACGTCCACCTGATGACCATAAGACATTAGAGGAACTAATTGTATTTTATGGACATGATATTTTATGAGTAGAAATTCTTTTTTTTTTGGTTCTTTTTTTTTTCAATATATGAAATTTATTGTCAAATTGGTTTCCATACAACACCCAGTGCTCATCCCAAAAGGTGCCCTCCTCAATACCCATTACCCACCCTCTTTTTTTGGTTCTTTAAAGATATGATGATTGTTTAGGAATGTTTGTGCTTAAATAGATTTTATTTCTTTTTCAAATGGAATTTACTAGAGTTTCCAAGATATTTTGCTCTTGTAACCTTCTTACATTTTGTTAATGATTCTCAAGTCTTGCCTTGGCTTCTGAACTTTGATATATAGACTTTTTTTTTTTTTTCTTAGTAAAAAGTTTTTGTCCTGTCCACTGTTTTGGTGATCACCACTGAATGAATAATGATGCCTGCTGCTGGGGTGGTGCAAGGGGATCGGGAGACCTTTCTCCAGAACACAGCAGTGTGGGTGGGTGCCCTTCTAGTCTCCAGAGAAGCAATCTAAAGAAAGCTTAGCTGGCTTCTCCCCTTACAAATGCTTGCTTGCTTGCTTGCTTCCGTAAGTCCTCTATTGCCTTGCTATTCAGTGTATGACCCGTGGACCTGCTGCATCACCTGGGAGCTTGTTAGAAATGCAGTATTTCAGCCCCTGCCCCAGTCCTGCTGAACAGAACCCACATGTTAACAAGATCCCAAGGCAAGTTATATGCAGGTTCAAGGTCTAGAAGCACTGGCCGTTCTAGAACCACAGCAGCAGGCAAGGCAGGTCTCAGAACTGTTAACATTTGAAAAATATGCTGCTTTTTATTTCTGCTTCAAAGTAGAGATAAAATTGTGAAATGAAATTTGTTTTGGTTGGGCTGAACCTTCATTTAAGACTTGTTATCTTGGAGAACCTCCAATATATGTAAGTAGGGAGACTAGTATAATGATCCCCTATTTACCTGTCACACAGCTTTAACAGCTCTAAACCCAAACTAATTTTATTTCTCAACCCAATCCTACCCTGCCCTGGAAAACAAATCACAGCCATATAATTTATCCCCAAACATTTCTTTTTCCCTTTTTAAAATTTGTGGTAAAATATACACAACATGAAACATACCATCTTGAGATTCTGAAGTGCACCCTTAAATGGTGTTAAGTACATTCACATTTTTGTGCAACCAAGCTCGAGAACTCTCTTCATCTTGCAAAACTGAAGGTCTATAAACATTAAACAGCATCTTTTTCCTTGTTAACATAACCGCAGTACTATCTCATGCCAAAAAAAGTTACATTAATTTCTTAACATCAAATACCCGATCAGTGTTCAGATACCAAATTAAGGCATTCAGCTCAACGTCTTCTCTCCGTGAAGCTGGTGGCCTTGTTTGTTCAGTGAAGAATCTAGAGGCAGGGTGACTGGAGGTTTTTCTCCTTTCCCACCCGGGAGCCTGGCAGGATTTTGCATGAAGGTTTTGTAATTTCCAATATTCTTCTATTTTCAGAAATCAAGAGTTTTACGGTAAAAAGAGCATGGACTTTTGATTAGAAGAACGAAGTCTGAGTCACTTATTGCTTCTTAGAATTGGGCAAAATAGTTACTCTTTTATCATTTCAGGCACAAGACTGCAATGAAAATAGAGTTAAATTGGAATACCATATAGGAATTAGAATGAATAAGCTAGAGCCCTATTTCCTGGGGGGCTAAATCTCAAAACCAGTTCAGAAGAGCAGGTTGCAGAATGATTTGTGCAGCCTGATACCATGTATTTAATGTTGGACAACAAACAATACTGCAAATTGTTTATGATTATGCACGTGGTAAGAGTATGACAACATGCTTCAGAATTATAGCTGCACATTTTAGGATAACAGTCCCCTCTCTCAGTGACAGGAAAGTGTCATGGAATGACTGTTTCTGTAGTTTTTTTATTACCCCAAATTCTGAAGGAAGTGTGGTGAAATGTCAAGATTTGCTACAGCTGCCTGATGGGTATTCACGGTGTTAGTTCTGTCATGTATGTTTGGACACGCTGCAGGAGAAAGACTTTTTAAAACCTGGTCAGTTTATGTGCAAATATTTTTCAGACTCAAGTTACTCAAAAAGGTTACTAGGTGTATTCTCTTGATACTCGCAGCTCATCCCAGAAATTTTATGCTGAAGAACAACAACAAAAAAATTGATATTGGGCACAAAAACTATGAAAGTGATTTAACTGGTGGCCCTCTTGGTAGCGTTAAAGGTGTAAAAAAACCAAAAAACCAAAAAAACCCCCAAAAACCAAAACCTAGGAAGAGCCACTTGTGAAGTGTATGGTGGTGTTCAACTTCCAAGCAGTCTTCTGTGCCCCATCCATTTTACCTGGGTGGATTCTGGTGAAGTACCAAAGAGTTTCAACAGTAGGCCAGAGCCTTTTTTTAATTTGATTGGAATGGATAGCTCGGTTGCTTCCCAGGAAGATTTGAGGTGGCAACGTAGGAGCTCCGCTGTGGCTGTGTGACCTTGAAAGCGTCTCCTGGTCACAGAGCCTGCACTTCGCCCTCACTTCCCTCTGTTGCTGTCCTGTCTCTGGATAGTATGGCTCGGCTCAGAGTCCTGGGAGACAGGTGACGGTTTCAAAGAGCACTGAGAAAGGGCCTCTTGGGGGACTGTTGGGTTGAATCACCTTCTCCTTCCTCACATCCGGGTTTTCCTGTTGTGCAGATGGAGCTGACTGATTAGTGGTCTCATTAGGATAATCGTGCCTAGAGGGTATGATAAAGGGCACACATTTGATATTTATTCATGAGTGTGGAACGGAAACCATTCACCCTGGATGTTCTTTCCAGCAATGGGGAAGGTTTGGGCTTTTCCACCAAAGTAAGTGTGCTGGGGGTGGGAAGCAGACATGTTAATTAAGCCCCGTTGTCAAGAATGATGGAATATGTCATGCCAACAGCTTAAATAATGTGTTATTTCTGCAGGTGGTCTAGCATCAAGATCCCTTAGTTGTGGATGTTTTATTGTTAGTAATTAAATCACGACTACAACTATAGTCACATCCAGTACCTGAAGACAGCCTGGAGGTCCGTTTCTAGTCTAATGTAACCCTTGCTACTGTGATTTTATTTCCCTCACAGAACCGATTTTTGTCCCCTTAATCATATTTATTGCTCTTATCTCAACTCTCAAATATCTCTAATCTTCCAGAAACATATATAATTATCTTTTAAGGGTCTGAATCGTGCCAGCTGTAGCAGAAGAATTGCTTCCTGGCTCTTGCATGACACTAAATCATTTCGTATCAGGTCTTACCTATTAGAGTAGAAATGATACTCTGTCCATTTCTCTAAGTGATTCATGGATTTGTCCCCTCATTCAGGTATTCCTCAGGCATTTATGGAATGCCTCTCCTGTGTAGGGAGCTATGGCCAGTGCCTCAAAGGAGACAGAGTCATAGGAAGGGGGACACATACACATAGATACATTTGGCGAGAGAGTCTCAAAGTAACCTCGAATTTCTGTTTGACTTTGGTCAGGACAGAACAATTGTTGGCTTTGAAACCTATCTGTGTACCTCTACTACCCTCCACCTCCTTGCACTGTGGCTGGTTCACTTTTTCTCAGTCGCAGATAGTTCATGGGGAGAGAGTGTTAGTGCAAACTTGCAGAATGACTTACTGTGTCTGAATGGTGGAGAAATTAGGGGGATGATTGGTTTAAAACATAAACAAGCAGCAGCTGTGGAAATGCAGTACAATTCCATGTTAACATCACTGCGTAAACACTGGACACTGCCTTCGAAAGGTAAGGGAATGTCTCGTTTGGTATATCAGATATATTCTGATATCAAGGACTTTGGGCCTAGCTTTTCATGTGTGTGAACCCGTGTGCCTATGAGTCAAAGTGGCTTTGACTCTTGGCTAGCTCCTTTGCTGTGACAAGATGTCTTCAGATGCCCAGAGACAACCATACAGACAGACCAAGCCTGAGAAATTACTAGAACAGACTTTTTTTTTTTTTTAAAGCAAATGGAACTTTCCTGTCTGTGTCTCCTGCCAAGAGATGCCTCTAATGGAGAGTGGACATAGCTGGGTAGAGGTGAATTAACTCTTTCAAGTCAGGGAACTATTTAATAATCCTATGACTTTGTAGCTGGAACTGGCATTCAAGAGAGTGACTCTCCTAGTATTGACAGCGTCCCTGGTACTGAGATTTCAGGCTACTGACTCTCCCTGCTGAACGTTAACTAGAGATACAACTACTGTATAGTGTTTTAAGATAACTTCTAATGGATTGCTTCCTTTCCCCTCTTCTTTTAGAGAATGGTTAAGAATTTATATCCTTGACAGTAAATACTAAACCTACCTGTGAACTAAGCTAGAAGCAGTCTCTGTAATCCCCCACACTTTGGCATCTCTTTTTATCTATCCCTATACTGCTCTTTCTAACCTAAAAGATAAATGTTTATGTACATGTTTTACATCTATGTGAGGCTAGAAACTAGATCTTTTCTCTTGTATTTCTTTTGTCAGTGTATAACTGTTTTAAAGTTATAAACATGACTCTCATATAAATGTAAAATGAGTACATGTCAGAGTAGTATTGAACTCATGAATGAGGGAGCCAATTGGACGATAAAGCTGGTTCAGAGAGCATTTGGGGAACTGTGTAGTTATAGGCACTGACATATATTGAAATTAGATTGTTGGGTTAGATATGAAACTGGTTAATGCCCTCCAGGGCAATAAAACAACATTTGGGGCTCTCATTTCTACCAATCAGAAATCATATGGCTCTGTAATGGAAAAAAAAAATCTATAAGTTAGCATGTAACTTCACAAAGTCTGAACCCATTTCAATGGTAATAAGCAAATCAAACGCAGGTACATCTCCTAGAGAATAAAATAATCCTTACGCGTGCCTGTTGGGTAATATTCTAGTGTGGCGTCAAAAGTGCATACTGCCTTCCTTTTGCCTTATTTCCAAGAATTGCATATTGTTTTCTGACATCCTCACTGTTGTTAGTGTGCATTCCTTCATTTCTTTGTTTTGTTTAATAATTACTGAATGTCGGTTTTGTGCCGAGTAGTAGGTAGGCACTTAGAGGTACATAACTGAATGAGTCAGATGAGTCAGATGGTCCTTGCTTTCATGGAGCTCAGAGACTATTCTGTTAACATCCTAAAAGGGAGGCAGGGAGTTCTTTTCAGGAATCAGTTTTATTGTGGAGAAGCAATGGTAATCTTTTTTTTTTTTTGGCTCACAGTCCCTTTTGGGTCTCTGTGCTTATAAGGCTAGGATAAAATGCAAATGTCACAAAGGAGGACAACCAGAGCCAGTACTTTTTGGGACAAGAGCAGATCAATATCCATGCCACTTCTTTTTGTTCTTGTGACATTTATATCTTTCTAGTGATAACGTTTCACAGCATCAAGATTGTGCCGTCTGACATGAAGAGCTCCCAATGGCCTGTCCCGCCAGGTCTCTCCAGAGACCCCCTCTGTTTGTCTCCACAGGTATAGATGTGCTTATTCCTGGTTAGACCAGTTTGTGCGGACCTGCCAGAGAGGCTGCTTGGTAACTGACAGCGCAAATTTCATGGCTGTCAGTACAATTTTCTTACAGCAAATACATATACATTTATTTAGGGTATTTGGAGGGTTTGCCAATTTAATTTAATTCGTCCTTCCAAAAAAATAATGTGTGTGTGTGGGGAGGGGACATGGCTGACATTTGTCTCAGAGCTGTAAAACAGGGACCCGCAAGGAGCCTTACAGATGCTCTGGCTGCCCCTTTCCCAGCTAACACTGGGAAACTCAGCACAGAGAAGCCAGATATTAATTGTGCTCTTGTGATGAGTCGCTACTAGACCTGAAGCTTTTGTTTACTTTTTGGTTCCTTCTTCTATAATGGTGGTTCTCACCTGGATTTATTGGTGGCATATAGGAGTCCTCCAGGGAGGATGCTTTTCTTTTGTGTTTGCACCTGTGTATCTGTTTACAAAGATAGATGTGCTAGATGCTTGTTCAAGAAAATTTAATACTTAAAGGCATTAAGAAGAAAGCAAAAAAAAAAATCCTCTGAAATCCTGGCCTTCAGAGATAATTTTACTGAAGATTTTTGGGCACATCCTTCCAGACAATCCTCTCCTTAAGTATTTACATCTGTATCTATAGTTGCACTTCGATGATGTGTATGTCTCTTTACAATTTTCAGCAAATGCGAAGAGGATCATTTTCTTGCAATGGATTCTTCTTTAACTTGAAAAACAATACTCAACTTATTTTAAGTACAAATGGAAAGATTTTCCTTTTGGGTTGTATTTTACTCATATTACTGTATCTCCAGTGATATAACTTAAACTTTTAATATTCTTACTTAATCATAAACATAAGGACAGGTCACGTCTTCAGAAGCACTGGTTGTGCTAGCTGTAGAGATGCACCATTCGGCTTCCCTTTGAGGGAAGGGCTTGCTGACAGTTGTGGGGAGGGCAGTCTGCAGACAGCCTTGTACTAGCTGTCAGCTCCATGAGGGTCCCCCTTGGCTGTGTCTGCACAGAGTTATTCGCCCTAGGCCATGCCCTTCCTGGGGCATCTGCATCTGGTGACATCTGATGACATGTGACAGTATGGAACATGAAGGCTCCCTGGATACCAGAATGTCCTGCTGATAAGCTGAGGCTGTCAGATTGCTGTGGTGTTCCAGCTCTTCCTCTGCCCAATCTGCTTCTTCTTCCTCCCTTTACAAGGGTTGAGCCTTAAGAAACATCTTGAACTCCAGACTGTCACAGTGGATTTTGTTGTTGTTTACGAAATGACTCCATAGCCATTGGTGCAGCGCGAGCTTCTACTTGAGTTGCTCCTGTGATGGCATCCTGGGAGCCGGTGGAGTCCTAGGGGGTTCAGGAGATCCTAATCCATCCCTCTTCTCCAAGAGAGCTTGCAGTCTCCTCTGCCCCTCATCAGAGGGTTTGAAGGGGTTTGGCTGTGGGCAGGTGTTAAAGCTGACTCTCTGTGGTTTTCAGGGAAAGTTTAAAAGACTTTGTTACTGATGGTATTCTCTACAATAAAATCTATTTTGATTTTTCCTGATATTAATCAGTTAAAGTTTTATCTGGTTTGGGAGACATTTCTCTGGAACCATTGAAAGCTCCTCCCTAAGAGTTAAGATCTTATTTTACCTTCTTTCTTTCTTGCTTGCTTTCTTGCTTTCTTGCTTTCTTTCTTGCTTTCTTTCTTGCTTTCTTGCTTGCTTTCTTGCTTGCTTGCTTGCTTGCTTGCTTGCTTGCTTGTCTGCCTACCTGCCTCTAATAGATACCCCTTTCCCTGACCCTGTCCTCTTCCAACCTGATGCAGGATGGGTGGTGTCCTCTCTGGACGGTCCGTATTTGTACAACCTCTCCAGCCACTCTTTTATTCCAGCAGAAATTATAATCTCACTGTTTTGCTGGGAAGAAATATGGTGATGGAAGGTGAAGGAAGCAGAGAGTGCCTTTTGGAGGCCTAAGGGTTTTTTTTCCAGTCACTACATGTGCTCAAATGCAACGTTGCTTTTGTTAGTACTGAGAGCACCGATGGACCCTGCCTCTGTCTTCTCAAGGTCCCTGTGGAGTCCTTCATTTCATGGCTGTTTGTGCTGGTGGAATCAGGCTTGAGGACAGCCATGTGTGCTCTGCAGCCCCTTGACATCTCCCCTCTCTGAGTGAGTCATTGTGGATCTCCCCCCTCATCCCCAACACTGAGTGTATTTTGCCTTTAAGCCCCTCTAGCCTTAGCCAGCAGATGCTGTGTGCATTCCAGCATCTGTGTGGGTTTTAGGGAAATAAGGAAGGCCTGCAGAAGGTGGCCATTGCTTCTTTAGCACATCTTTCTGTCCTTTTCCTGGGGTGGGGGTGGAGCACAGTGATCCTGCCCTTCAGCACCAGGTGCCCCCCATGTGATCAGCATATATGCTAGCTGGGACTGTAGAGCCCAGTTGGGATTCTCACAGTAAGGTCTGCAAGTCATAGTTCATTTAAATGCAGAAATTCGAAAGCTGCCCTTGACTTAATGGATGCTTTTGAAAGCTTTTATAAAAAAAAAAGTTTTTTATGAAAGGGCAAACTAGACCAGAAGATGCTGCTGAATAAATCTTTATTCTATAGAAGGTAATAAGCAAAGCCCTGATATCAAAGAAGTTAAGCTTTTTATTTCTTGTCCAATTTTCTCTGTGGGGGGAAAAGGTCTATAAAGTCACTCATCTGTGTCCACCTTTTTAATAACTTAGTCATGCTGTTGAATTTGCCTGGGGGAAGAGAACTCAGAAGTATGTAATACACCAGGAGTCAAAAAGCCATTCGAAGTCCTTTAATTCACTCCTCAATTTTGGATGTTGGGAGGTGGGAAGAAGGGGAGGGACTGTTTGAAGGGACTTTTGTTAGGGATGGTGCCTCCCTATCCCATGTCTTCTCCCTACCCTCAGGCTCTCTCTACCAGTGATTTTTTCCTTTTTCAACAATAGGTTTGTGTGAGAGGAAGGTTATGATTTACTGGGGAACCCCAAATTCCCAGCAACTGGTATCTTCGGCCTTTCCAAGTTTTGACAATAAAATACTAATCTGAATTTAGACATGGAAACTTCTGGAGAGAAAGATGTGCAAAACATGCGTCTGTCTAGAATACTTGCATGTGAGCTTACCGGACCCCCAAGCCCCCCCCATCTGAGTAGCCTGGTATCACTCACTTGTTACCTATTCTTGTTAATAAAGATGTGTTGGTTAGGAGTTTGAACTAGATTCCTGGAGCAAACATTTGAGTACAGATAAATGTTTTATATATGCATATATATATATATATATATATATATATATATATGTGTGTGTATGTATATGTTATAACATTTTGATGCATATATATACATACACACAGCATGTAACTACAGATAAACAATGCATGGTTGAGGAATTACAGATGAATAGCATAGAACATGGGAAGATATCTGTATGAAGCCTTGTGGGAGGTCAACAAGATTAACCCTACCTTTAGTGTCACTCACACCGGTGGCCAGGGATGCTTCATGGATGAGTTTATATTTGAGATGGGCAGAGCTTGGAGTAGTGAAGAATAGTGTGAAGAGGTATCCTATGTTCTCACTCATATGTAGAATGTGAGAAACTTAACAGAAGACCATGGGGGAAGGGAAAGGGAAAAAATAGTTACAGAGAGGGAAGGAGGCAAACTATAAGAGACTCTTAAATACAGAGAACAAACTGAGAGTTGATGGGGGGGTGGGGGGAGGGGAAAATGAATGATGGGCATTGAGGAGGGCACTTGTTGGGATAGGCACTGGGTGTTGTACGTAAGTGATGAATCATGGGAATCTACTCCCGAAGCCAAGAGCACACTGTATTCACCGTATGTCAGCTAATTTGACAATAAATTATATTTTAAAAAATAGTTTGGTCAGAGTGAATAAATCCACTTTTTTTATTAAAAAAAAAAAGAATGGTGTGAACAAAGTTTCAGATATTGGGAAAGTACTTACATGACTTGTCTGGTGGAGGTAAGCAGTTTGAAATGGTCCTGAATACTCAGGATGATTGTCCAAGTTTTTTTCTTTTTTTCAATTATGACATAGATAGTTACTAGTGCTCCTTTAAAGATGAGCTTGGAATCATCTAGAATGATTTGAAGGTAATACAGTTTAAGTGCAAAATAATAGATATGGTAATCTCTGGAATTCATTCCATCTCCTTAGGTGGAAAACTAAGAAAATAAAAGCATGTGGCTAAGCTCTTTGTGGAATCCTCGGGATCCTAACTAACACACATCTTTGCAGTACAGGGTGTTGGACTTGCTTAAAAACTGATGGCTTTTCATCACTCCCTCCTTCCTTCTCTCCTCCCTCTTTCTCTTTCTTGTATTCATCCATAAATGTAAATGAATTACTGTAGGCCAGACAATGTTCTAGATCCAGGAAATAAATGATGAGCAAGCCACTGTTCTCAGGTTTCCCTCAGAAAACAGACTGTTACAATAGTAAGCATCAGGTGCTATGAGAATACACACAGAAAGAGCACCTAACCAGGTTTTGTGCCCTAAGGGAGTTTCTGGAGACAGCTGGAACCTGAAGGGCCAGTAGGAAGAAGCCAGACCAAGAAGGAAGAAAGAAGGAAAAAGGAAGAGCATTTTAACCAGAGGGCAAATTACTCAAAGGCCACTGAGCCCAAGGAAAAAACATGACCCTCAGAGGAGCCACAAGTAGCTTAGTGTGGCTGACAGGTGGAGTGAATGGAGGAAATGGTGAGAAGCCAGGGTGCAGAGTAAACAGAGGCCAGGTAATAAAGAGCCTTGTGCACCAACCTCACTTATTGTAGGGCATTGTCAACATAAGGCAATTGCTATTGATGAGCTTTAAGCAGGGAAATGAAACACACTTCCCTTCAGGAAGACCACCATGACACAATGTTGGGAATAGATCGGATAGACCAAATGAAGGCAGACCAGTTAGGAGTGCATTGCAATAGTCCGGGAAGGAGATGATGGGAGCCTGAACTGGAATAGGAGCAGCAGTTATGGAGAAAACTGGGCATGTTCCAGAAATAATTGCAAGATAGTTATTCAGATGAGTGTTGTCGATGTGGGTGGTAAAGAAGCAGCAGAAATCTAAGGCAATGGCTAGGTTGCTATCTTGGGCACAAGAACCTATTGTGGAGCCATTCACAGAAGAGTACAGAAAGCAAAGGGGAACACGTTTCAGGGTGAAATAGCTTTTCACTGGTCATGTTGAGTTGGCAGACCCTGAAAAACATTCAAGAAATGATATTGAGATGGCACCTTTACTATTGGGTGGCCTAGCCCTGGAGGTAGTGAGTGCAGAATGTTAAAACCATAATGTTAACAGGTGAGGAAAGTAGAGTCCAGAGAGGTGGAGAAACTTGCTTAGGATCACACTACTGCTTACCGGTAATCCAGGTCTAGTATCTAAGTCTCCAGCATATCTCTAGGCATGTTTCCACCTCTGTTGTTGGTTTAGTAGCCTCTGGAAAACATGTAGAGATACATTCACGAGAAGAACTGCTGATAGTAAAAATGGGGGCCGTAAATCCACGTGGGGACTATGCCCCATTTACATCTCATTTGATTCCATCTGCCCAGTCTTCGCAAATATTTGTTAGGCAAGTGGTTGCTTAACACAGTGGAAAGTCTTAATTACTCTTTAATAGCTATATACAGAGGGGAAGTCAGCCTTAATGTTTAATCATTTGGTTGTCTCTTGAACAAGTTTATTTTGGTATTCCATTTGTGTACTCATAAAACATATAAATGCATATTTGTTACACTTCCTTTTCCATTCCAGATTTCAGTGACACAAAAATATTTTCTTTTCGAAGTATTATTGCTGCATAAACACAGCAAATTTAATGAAAAATTAAAAATTAAAAATCCACCCACAGTCTTTTCATAATAACAACAATGAAATTCAAGCTTTATGTTCTTAATGATCTGAACATCCATATGGTAATTCTAATTTACATTCATTTTTTTTAACTTTTTTCTTCTGCCAAATATTTTACCTTATTGTTTATTTGTTCATCCATCCATCTATCCATCCATCCATCCATCCATCCATCCATCCATTCCTCCATCCATTTGGCAAACAATCTAAGTGTCTTCTAGACTAGATGCATGGTATTAGAGGTTATAGCAGTGTCCATCCTCACTAACATTTGGCTAACGTGATATATAGGGGAATGGTTGGGTGGGTAACATATTAACAGATAACAAATAAGACTTAATAGGAAAAATATGCAATGGATTTAATAAACATAGTGCATCATGTTTTCATGTTGTAGATGTAATATAACTACTTTCTTGGTTTTGTTTTTGTTTTTGTTTTTTACCATTGTATCAGTCAGTGTCTCAGGAGGAAATTGGAAGCACACCCAAATTAGGGTGGGTTTCATATAGGGACATTTACACCAGGATGGTGTGGTTCCCCAGTGCTAGCAACTATAAAACACCTATTCACCTAAAAGGGTCAGAGGAGGAGACATTTTAAAGGTACCTTCAAGTATGTTAGCTAGGTGTTGTGCTCAGTGCTGAAGAGAAGGGAGGTAATGTACTGGGCAGGGGGTGGCAGGGGGAGGGTGGTGTTCTGCCTCACAGATCAGGACAGCGGGTCCAAGTGGCAGAGGTGGGGTCACAGGGAAGAGGCACGAAGAAGGCCATGTGGATTCTCTAGCTATGAAATTGGCTGAATGGAGGAGATGGGAAGACTGGGTTAAAGTTCGTTTTTTTTCAGACAGAGCTTTTCAGTTTGGGGCAGTGGTTGGGTTATATAGTTGGGGAGAGGAATGAGCAGGGAGGCCTCCTGAGACTGGTTACTTAAGGCCCTGGAAGCCTCTTCCCTCTCATCCTGGCATCGTACAAATATCAGCACTCTTTTGTGTGCTGTGATGGGATGAATTTGGGAAGTATCCAGGGACCGTCTTCTGGGTGTCAAGTACTGTCATTCTAGAAATTCTCCCTGTACTGTCCAAAGCTATACACTTGAGTACCGTAACATTAGTCAACTCTAATGTGATCGTACCAGTAGTAATTGTGAGTACAGTGGCCTTTCCATTGCTAACGTTCAGGGAGACAGATGGAGCTGGGGGAAGGGTGTCCTTTTGAAGAGGGGAGGGATTGAAGCACATAAGCACTTCCCCTGCTGGTGGATGTATAGGACAAGGGGTAGGGGGGCATGCTCACTAGGTTTGTGTGTCTTCTAAAGCTGTGAATTTCATGTTGGGTGCTTTGCTGAGCATTACCAACGTGGGGAACTGTTGGCTTTAGGGAGCTTAATGAACCACTTATGCTGAGCCTCATAATTGAAAAGAGAATAGAGGGCCGGATTCAGTGGCATCTTTAATGACTGTAACTGTGTGTGTGTCTGTGTGTGTGTGTGTCTCTTTGAATGAAACCTTGGCTGTGGGTTCTATTTTCAAAGACATAGTGTCAGGTCTTTACTGCTATCAAGTTATTGATTTTTCCATTGCTTTGTTCTATTTTGCTCTCCTGATGGAGGCAGAGAGGTTTGTCCAGAGATGAGCCCAGAGAAAACCTGAAAACTGGTTCTGCTTCTTAATTTCAGCCATCCCCTTACCCATGATTCTTTCTCAGTATGGAAATGTTCAGCCATAAAGTCATAGTTTTGCCCCTTGTGATCCCGAGGCGCCCCCCCCCCCCCCCCCCCCAGGATAATGCCGAAGGCCAACAATGACATTCCCTTTACCTTAGGAAACCTTTTGGTTTGTTTGTATCTCTTTACCTTGCAGTGTAAACTACTTCAAGTCCTTTTTGGAGCTTTACTCATTTACTAATTAATAAATGAGTAAATTTTTTCCTTTATCTAAATCTAAACAGTCAAGAAGCTAGGCAAGAATTATTTCCATACCTCAGTTTTATGAGAGACAAACCTAGATAATGCTTATTAAAAAAAAAGTGAAATGTTTAGGAAATGTTACAAGATTCAGTCAGCCCTGCCTTAATCTATCACAGAGTTTGATCATTTTTCTTTCTACCTCAGCATCCTATAATATCTCTGTTTAGGACCCACAGGTATTTCTAGTTATTGAAACTAGAGAGTCTGCTTAATTGCTTTCCCCACAAACTTTTGTCCCCCTTCTGTCACTCCTGCTTGAGGCTTTCCCATGGCTCCTATTAGCATCAGATCCAGTCATCCTTGTTAACCTGTCTGTAAGGACCACCTTACAGCATTCTGCCCACCTCCTGAGCCTCGTCTTTTTCTGTGTCCTATTTGCTCTTTCTACTCTGGATTCCTTTGAGATCCTTCAGCCTGATTCACTTCACTCTGGACTGCAGATCTGACCTCTCCCCCTCCCTATTCTTCAAGTCTTTCCCCAAGTGCATGGATGAGGCTAGGTTTTTCCATTCTCCTCCCCTGTGTACCTGTCCTTACTAATACTTATAAAATGTCAGTCCTTCTCCAAAGGAGATAGTCCTCAAGAGGACAGATTCTGCATTGTTCTTGTTTCCTACCATCTTCCCAGCATCCTGCTCAGTGCCTGGCAAACAGTGCATGCTCAAGAAAGGTTTGTTGAAAAAAGTGAAATGTGTCCTTTACAATAGCCGAGTCCTTTTGACATGAGTGATCCATATTTGGTAGGTACTATCAACCTGTAGATAATGATCATTTTTAACATGTTAGTATCTTTCCTTTTCCAATATGTTTGGATACCTGATACCTTCAATCTGCAAATGTTGGCAACTTTTCATGCTAGGTGATGGTTGGCACAAGGGGGGCGGGGTAGATGCAAGGTGGGTTGTGTGTGGAAGTGACTGGCTTAACCCCTGGCTTTATGAACATTCTCATGGTCCATGTGAGGTGAAGCTTTGCAGTATGGAACTTTTACTTGCATCATCTCCATCCATGGCCTTATAATAACCTCTCAACTTGGCAGAGCAAATGTGTTTGTTGCCACCTTACAACTAAGAGATGTTGCTGGCAATAACCATGCAGTGTGTGGTCAAGCAGTTGAACCTTCGCTCTGAGGATAGAGATGATATCAGGTCACACTGTCTGGAGCGACAGCAGTATAGAATTACAGTAGCCACAGGCAACCGTTCTCAGTTTGGATGTATTTTCACATTACACAAGGCATGCGACGAGTGGTTATCTTTGGACCTACCTGTTTCAACATGGATTTGCATTTTTAAGTACAAGGGTAGCATGACCGAAATGCCCAGATGATCTGGTGCACTTACCCCTTGTGCTCACGATGCTTTATGTGTTCTAGTTTCTTTACCTGTTTTACAGATGAGAAGCTGAGAGTCAGAGGAAGTCATTAACCAGGAAGATTGAACTGGGGAATGGAGTTGCGGTTCAGACCCAGATTTCCTGACTCACCTTAGGGAGGTTCACTCTGTGTACTGAGTATGAGTTGCAGCCCTGAATGCATGGTTTGGGGATCACTGTGTGTCTAAGCAGTCCTGGACTGAGATCATCAGTATTTGGTTGTATAATTTATTTCATGATGATGATTATTAGCCTTCTTCAGTGAGCCATTCTGATAAATTGCAGGCCCTTGCTCCAGTTAAGGATCATCCATCCAAGTACGATTGCTGTACAATTTATTTTCCCCTGGGAATCGCTCCACGTTGCCTCTAATATCGGGTGAAGGCTGCAGCCGCCTTGTTTCCTGCTGCTCAGTTCCCTTCCCTAGCTTAGTTCAGCCGATTGTAGATGGTGGTGCGGGTGGCGGCCCAGAGAGCAGGGGTCTTCTTTATTATTCATGATGTTAGTGGCAGGTTGGCGGCTTTGGCCTGTGCAGGCTGGAAGAGGCTCACTGATGGCAGCAGGTGCGGCTCCTTCCTGTGGAACTGCCCTTATGCAAGCTGAGGTTGAGGGCTGTTGGGGTTAGGGGGGTTTGTAGAGCAAAGGTCTCATCAGGGTAATGGGCGGTCTTCACTCTCCTTTGGCCCAGCCAGAATCTCAGCTGTGATCAGAGTGTGGGTAGGGTCAGTCGCTACTAAGTGACTCTGGATGGTTGTGCATGGGGTTCGTTCTAGTGATAGGGGGGACAGGATGGTTGGAGCATCAGACCTCAGCTGGAGCCAGCTTTTTAGATTCTGGATTGTTTCATTCACAACGTCTGTCTCCTTCACTTCCCAATCCTGCCATGTTATTCCTCCTCCTCTTATTTCATTACTAAATACAGTATGTTTATTTTAACAACTACCCGATGGCCTACTTAATCATATAATGTTTTATTTAATGGACACATTTTTGGTAATTAGCATGGTCCCCAAACTTACATTACATTGGCCTTATTTCCCACTGTGCTTTCCATGGTAGTTTGCTTAGCCAGCCACTAATACCAGTGTGCTCGGTTACCTCCAGTTTTTCACCAGTATATGTGGCAGTGAATAGCATGGAAACGTTGCAGCCACAGAATTCTAGGATGTTAGGATCTTTCCTTTCCTAGCAGCAGCTCAGTCCCATCTTTTCATTTTGAAGACTGGAAAAATGGAGCCCTGATGTGTTTAAAAACTTTTAATGTAGGCCCCCTGCCAGGCCCCCTTAGGATGACTTTTTTCTTTTCCACTGATGACTGGTGGGCTAGGAATGGAAGAAGGCAAGGGCCAGTGATAACCTTCTCCACTAACTGGCAGTTAGGAATTGCAGCAGCAGCGAAGTGTCAGAAAACTCAACACAAACTTGCTCAAGCAAAATACAAATTTAGTAACCTGTATCATTGAGAAGTCCAGGATACCTGGCTGCATGAAGAGAGTCAAATGATGTCCTCAGTCCAAGTCAGTTCTTGTTTCTTTCCTTTCCATTGCCATTTCCCCATTGCATTGACTCCATTTTCAGAGAAAATCTCCCCTCTTGCTCTGCCTGCCTCTTCTCCCTTTTAAGTCCAGATGGTGAAAGCTCTACCTCTTCTCCAGCCTTCTTGGCAAAAGCCTCTTTGTGTCTCACTGGCTCTGAGTAAATCAGTCACCCACCCCTGAAGCAATCTCTGTGATCAGAAGGATATCAAGCTAAAGGACACAGGGGGTGAGATTATCCCCCAAGCAATGGGAGGTGCATCCTCTTCTTTTACGGGCAGGGAGGGAGGGGAAGCAGTGGTTCCCCAAATGAAAATCTTATTGGGCCATGGGGAGGATGGCTGCAGAAGATTTGGGGAAGGTCCAGCATGCACTCAGTCTTCCTACTTCTGAATTCGGCTGTCCTAGTGAGAATGGGGTAAGAAGTGGAGGCCACTGAGATGCATGAAGGTCACAGAATCAGTTGGAGCTAGAAGGACTTTTCAGGCTCCTGTCTCAGTTACTGATTGCTGTGTAACAACTACCCCCAAAACCTAGTAGCTTAAAATAACATTATATTTGATGATTCTGTGAATCAGGAATTCAGACAGAGCACCAAGGAGATGGCTTGTAATTATAAGCTCTATGGTTTCTGTACATCAGCTGGGAGCTGGCCAGACATCTCTCTGCCTCGCTCCTTCTAGTCTCCCCCACACACACCTCCAGTCGTTCTGTGTGACTAGTGTGGCATTTCTCATAGCAGGACAGTCTCAGTGTAAGTCAGACATTTTACATGGAAGATGAAGGATCCAAGAACAATGCTTCAAGGGACAGGAAGCAGAAGCTGCTAGCTTCTTAAGGCCTGGGCCCAAAAATCTGCCAAGTATCACTCCCATGGTATTCTGTTGATCTGGCTGCCAGAGAATCCACCTAGATTCCAGGGGAGAGGGCCTCTTCTGTTCACAGATGAAATACCCCAGGCCCCCAGAGAAGCAGTGACTGATCTAATTTCTCAGTATTCTTTTCAAAACAAAATGAAAACAAGCAACAACCCAGGTAAAAGCCTATGCCCTGTCCAGCCAGAACACCTGCCCTCACTATCTTTTGCTACCTTCTCCTTTTGCACCAAATCAGTGAGTCTTGAACTCTCAGGGCACGGTGAGCCAGGTTATATAGCTTCTCCTTTGTGAATAAGATGCTCACAACATGCTGCTTGTCTGAGCTGCCTCTTCCTCCCTTCACCCAGTGCTCCTCCTGTTAAGTGGCGGGTCACTGACAGATTTCTGTTTGAAAGTCATTCATTTCAAAACCTAATTACGTCAGTATTGTCTGAGCATATTGTCTCCCTCCAACCCACGGCTTCGCACCATCCTGCGTGTGTGCGTGCGCACTCAAGGAGATGAGAGGGAAGGGAGGTGGTCCTCTACATTTCTTCTCTTCTGGAAGGAGGGATCATTTGCAACCTGATGTCTCCTTCGAGGTGTGTGAGGCAGGAGAGAGCTAGTAGAGCGTGATAGTGCAGGTATCCCAGCAATTTCTTAGGAAACCAGTGAACTCCCCTCTTCTAGCAATGGGAGATTTCTTCTCTGTGAGTTATCTTATACCTGGTGGGAGGACATATTGTTTTTTATATCCTTATGTTTCATGCGATCAGCCACAATGCTTCCAAAGCAGGCACGGTCTTCATAGAAATTCAAGCTAATTAAGTTAGTTTAGAATTACTTACAACCTGGGGCACCTGGCAAAGAAGATTACAATGCAGAATCATATGTGCATGTGTATGTGTGTGCACATATGCAGGTGCACCTGTGTGCGGAGTTACACTGTGTCCTTAACGTTGTAGATCAGGCAGGAAGAAATCCCCAAAACACACATATTGGGCTTGGGGAAAGGAGGAGGTAAGGTGATTATTTGAATGCAATCTTCATGTATTTCCTTGCATTAATCCCCTTAATTGGATAGATACAATTAGAAGATGCAGTCGAATTGATGTTCTTTTTGTTTTTTAATTCTCACAAGTTGAAGGGATCAGGCCGGCAGTGTTTTTGGTTCCTTCAGGAGGAGTGTGATTCCTGCTTACACTTGTGCATGGTAGTTTTAATCTATTTAACGTTTGCAGTTGCATCCTCCTCCTAAGCATTTTGGAGAAGTTCTGAGCCCTGGAGATGAACAATTAGCTTAAAATAATGATATTTGGGAAAGTTCATGGGCACAAGGGTCACCGGCTCTGTTTTCAGTTTCTGATGAGTGGATTTCATTGTTATCCTTGGTATTGGCCACTTCTAGGCCCTTGCTTTTCAAAGGGGGTGGATCCAGTGCTGTATTGGATGGAGAAGTCATATATTGGATGGTAGGTGGGGCTGGGGGGAGTTAGAAGGCTCCAGGCCAGGTCTGCTTCCCAGGTAGCACCACAGCTACATGCATCCCACATCTCCACACCAGACTCTCCTCTCAACCCATTTCCTAAGTCCCCCAGATTCTGTGGTCATTTGGCTCATGTGCATGGCCTGCCTCTTACTTGTAGATGAAGGAAAGTAGGATTTGCCCTTTTTGCCCTTCCAGTGGACTCCTTGTTCTGTATTTGAGTAATTTCCATTTGCTCCTTCTGAGTCATTTTTCTCCATATAGAATCCCAGGAGCCCGTTTACATGCTTCAAAAGAATAATACACAAAACCGTGAAGGCAATGGCGCCCTAAGGTCAGGAACTGAGATCTAATCTGGGTCAGCCTCTAACGTGCAGTTCATGTAACCCTGGGCTGCCCCCTGGCCTCATCCACGCAGCCAGCTCCCTGGGTTGCTGTAAGAATAAAACCCAGTGACATGTGAGAGTGCTCTGGGGCGGGGTGGGGTGGGGGGAAGCTCTGTACGCAAGAGGTTATATAATTATGTTCTGAGAACGCTCACAGCTGTCAAGTATGACACACTGACATCCTCTCTTGCTCTTCCACTGTTGGGAACCAGCTGTTAGTTTCATTTCTGCCGCTCCTTTCTCCATATGCCAGAGTGAGGAGACATGAATGGATTAAAACTCTGTTGGGGGTGGGGGAAACCATCTGATGTGTCTTCTGTCTAGCTTTTCATCAGTGAGTATTTTAAGTTTTGATATTGCCATTGAAGCTGTAAGGGGGAGTATATAGCCAGTGTTGGGGAGGGAGTAAAGTGATCTAGTCATTCAAAAATGAAACATGAAAATGACATGGTGTACCGGGTATGAGGGTAGTGACTGAAGAGACCTCTTCAAAATTGTCCAAGCACCTGTGAGGTTTCCGGGACTAGTTTGTGTACAATTGGAGATGCTTCTACTTAGATCTGGAGTTAATTTCTTGTCCCTCCTTATACCTTACGTCTGCCCATACCTGGGACTTAGGCTAAGGCCTGCAAACATGAATTATCATGTCTAGAAAGTGCTTCCGTCTTGTTCACCTGGAGAACGCAGACTTTTTAAAGATCCAGTGCGGATGTAACCTTTGCAGAAAGTCTTCCCTGATTCCCACTGTTGCAGATGACCATTCTTGTCCTTCCCTTACCTCTGTGTTTATAAATGAGTCTGTTACAGCACCCAATCACTGATGGGAAGACATCTGCCAAAGTATGGTGGAAAGTGAACGGGGAGCTTTTTGAAGGCAGGGATCATGTCACCTTGTCCCTGTGTCCTCAGGGCCTCACAGAATTTTTGCCACGTATTAAGGACTCCATGAATGTTTAGTAAGTGCATGAATGAGTTAAAAAAAAAAACAAACTAGTTTCTTAACAGTCCTTCTGATTCAAGAATTAATGTTAGTGCCTCATCAAAATTCCCACATGGGAAGCAGCTCTTCACTCCTAAGACAGAGTGTTACCAGGTTCAGGCCTTGGTACATGTATTCATTTCTAGGGCTGTGCTAACACATGATCACACATTGGATGGCTTAAAACAAATTTACCCTCTCACAGTTCTGGAGGCTAGAAGTCTGACAGCAAGATGCTGACAGGACTGTGCTCCCTCTGAAGGCTCTGAAGAAGACTCTTTTCCTTGCCTCTCCCTAGCTTCTGGTACTTGCCTGAAATCCTTGGCATTCACTGTCTTCTGGCTGCATCCCTTGCATTTCTGCCTCTGTCTTAACCCAGCTGCCTTCCCTCTGGGTGTGCCGGTGTCCGCATTTCTCTCTTCTTTGAAGGACACCAGACATTGGATATAGGGCCTACCCCAATTCAGTAAGATGCCAACTTGATTACATATGCAAAAATCCTGTTTCCACATAAGGTCATGGTCACAGGTGAGGGGGCCTGGGGAGTTTTTTTTGTTTTTTTTTCCAGAACGCAATTCAACCACAACAGCACTTTGACCTATTATCATGGACTCTTGACTCCTCTCAACTCCTTGGCCTCCCCTCCCAGTGATGGTCCAGCCTCTGCTTCGGTATTTCTGGCCTTTGGTGCTGGGGAATTTTCTGCATATGGGTGACAGTGTTGGGGGGATTTTTTCCTCTAATTGGGCCCATCTCTACCTGCCTGCCATCCCCATCACTCTGAAACTAAGGCAAATATGAATATACATTTGATCCTTTCAGGGGGAGGAAGGAGAGCTTTCAGCTTTTGGAGATGATGCTCTTGCCCTCCATGGGTTTCCCTCTCGAAATTTTCCATTTCTTTGAATCTTCATCCAGGTTATAGTTTCATTACCAAGCTCCCTCCATGCTGGTGGAACTTCCTGTTTGTCAATATGTGGGTGAAACTAGATGAGAATCTTCCAGGTGTGGTATGAACACAAATTAAAGGAGACACATCTGCTTCCAGGGAATCCACTTCTGTTCATGCAGCTTCAGTCACACTGTCTTGGCAGCCAGCATAATGTGTTAGCACAGCCCTCGGAAACTATTACATGTACCAAGGCCTGAACTTGGAAACATCGACTCTTGGTTATATGTGATGCTGCTAAGCCCTCTTCCTCTCATTTAATATTTTGACCCCAAGAGTAGGACCTGGCCCTTGTGCGATTATGCTTTTCTCTGTTGCACTTGGCCTATTGCACTGGCCTATAGCCATGGCCTGTTGAAACAGCCATGTCACAGAGTTGTCATTGCACATTAGATGATAATGGATCGCACTGTGGGAGGGTAAAGGGAGGGACCATCAATAGAAATGGTGTCTATGTTAGAGGCCACTGCACTGCTTCTCCATCCCCAGACAGCTGGCCAGCACAGAACCCAGATATGACTTGTCAGTAACTGTAGAAAAGGCATTAGGATTTTCAGCTGTCACTCTAGGTTACTGAGATGGGGCACAGCTCCTTCATACTATTGGGTATGGGGTTTCCTCTGACACTTGGGTACTAGTTGGATGCAAGTAGACTCTGGTGGTCCCAACCCTTTCTCTTTGAATGAATTTATATTTACATCTAATGAATTTGAATAAAGGAATGCCACAGATGGTCAAAACCAGAAAGAACTTGGCAATGTTAACCTGAAGGCAGTACGTGGTCTAGATTAAGTACATGAGCCTAGATCAGACAGATTTGCGCTCCTGGTTTCACCTCGTGTTTGTGATTTTGGAAAATGTTACTTTGTAAAACAGGAATAATAATAGCATCAATTCAGAGGTTTGTTACAATCAAATGAGGTAATAGGATCCGTATCATTTTCACTAAAGTGTGGTCAGGAAGGGAAACTGAGGCCCAAAGAAGTCAAATGGTTTATACAAGGTCACTTGGCGTATGTTGCCTCAAACCAGACTCTTTCATCTAAACCACTAAAGCACTTCAGAAATCATCCATTTGCCAATCTGCTTTTGTTCATAGAATAAAGAAAGGGAAATAAAATTGGAACTTAAAACCTCCCTCACCAGAACATGGACTGAGTTCCTCTGTAGCCTCTTTGGATTTATTTCACATGTGTCCGGATTACTGGCAGGGAACAGTTGCCCTCTGGGACCAGGACATAAGTGAAGAAGTTGCCCCAGACCTTGGTAGTGTCACTCCCTTCTGCTGGGTGACCCTGGCAGTATGGGCCCCAAGGCAGGAGCCTTGCAGAGGCCGTCTGTACATATTCAGCAACTGTCTGCATCCTGAGGCCACATTATCTCCATTTTCTATATGCAACGTGGACTATATTTTCTCTCAATTTCCTGTGAATGGGAGAGGTGCATTGTGCCAGCTTTCCTAAATTGCCACAATCAATATTCTACTGCCTTTATTTTTTATGCATGCTAATGGCTTTTCTCCTTTTGAAATATACTTGTTTCCCAGATCAGTCTCTGCAACATTAAAATAAATAAATAAACAATAAAATAACTAAAAAGGAAAAGGAAAAAAATAATAGCCCTCTCTATATCACTTTGAGTTTCTGCCTAGAATTTTGTGGCATGAATCTGAATGGGGGCAAAAAATCCAAACAAACAAAAAACAAAACAAAACACTGGTCTGCAGTGCTGGCGAGACCCTGGCTGGCCTTTCTGGGCCAATCAACTCAGCCAAGGCAAAGTGAAGAGGGAGGCGGGGTTTTGGCTCCGAGAACCACTTGGCCTTGTGCACAACAGCTTGAAGGCCTGTGTTATATTCATTGGCTTTCAGGGGTCATTCCCCCCCCCACACCTCCCACCAGCTAGATTGCTTTCTAACAGGGCCTGTGTGAGTTTGGGGGCACCAAAGTAGCTTCCTAAGATTAGGTGGTACCCTTCTACCCTTATATATGCAGAATTATCTGCATACATTTTACCAGATGCTTGGGGCTCCAGTCTGCATAATCTCTGTTTTAGTTTTCTTTATACATCTTGCATTTCAGACAAAGGAGCCCCTCACTGGTGTTACATTGTTCCTTCCACCTGTGACATCTATGTTGGTCCCCACTTCACATCAGTGTCTGTTTTTTCTGAATACCATCCATTATTTAAGCATGAGATCAGTGTTGTCTGCTTCATAAAGCCTTCTCTGATTTCTGTTTTTACTCATTGATTTATTCATTACTCTCAATAAACACTTTATTGAATATCTAATATGTGCTATGCTCTGTGCTTGGTGCTATGGATGAAGCACTGAAGAAAACAAAAAGATTGCTGTCCATGGCCTTTCCATTCTACCTGGGGAGAGGGAGAAGGAGAGAGAATGTGTGTGTGTGTGTGTGTGTGTGTGTGTGTGTGTGTGTGTGTGTGTGTATAGGATGTCAGATGGTAAAGTGGGCATGGGAGGGGTGGTCATTTTAAGTAGAATGGTCCAGGAGGGAGGCCTTACTGACTCGGTCGTATTTGAATTAGGATTTGAAGATGTAAGTGTTGTCTTCGTCCTCTGACTGCCCTCCTTCTGCCTTCCTCCGGCACCCTCTTAGCTCTGATGTGGATGGGAACTTGGTGGGAGGTGGTATGGGAGAGAAAGGAGGCCATGCACACACTTGCCATGCTGCCTAGCATTTTGTCTTATGGTGTTTATTAAATGATTTTGGGGCCTTCACTGTTGACTAGGCTTGTCTTACTGCCATTCCTAGTGAAGTGAAGCATTGTGTATTCTGTATTGTGCCATATTTTTTAAAAAATTATTTTAAGTGTTTATTTTTGAGAGAGAGAGAGAGACACACAGAGTGCAAGTGAGGGCGGGGCAAAGACAGAGGGAAACACAGAATCCAAAGCAGGCTCCAGGCTCTGAGCTGTCAGCACAGAGCCCAACGCAGGGCTTGAACCCATGGACCGTGAGACCGAAGTCAGACACTCAACCAAATGAGCCACCCAGGTGCCCCATTGGGCCATGTTGCTGAAGAATGGGTCAGGAGTCCCTCTGGGTCCATGGTCTTTAGTGACGGTGCTACCATTACTCTGTAAGCCCGGCACCCTAGGGCCCCTACCAAAGGCTTAGTTTTCTCAATCTTGAAATAAGGGAGTTGAATATCTGACTCCTTAGTGCTCTCCTAGTTCCAAAGTCCCTCCACTTCACGTTATGAAGTTCTAGCTCAGGTCACATTGTGTGCAGGATCCTTTTGCTGAGGATGCCAGCTCGCGCACTGCTCCACTGCTTGTGGTGCGGTCTGCTCCTTGCAGGTATGCTCCCTACAGGTGTAGGGAGCACCTACAGGTGTATTTTCTTCAGTGTTGTGTGTCCTAAGAGTGTATCCTCTCCAGGAAGATTGTGAGCACCCCCTGGGAGCATACCTTCTCCCCTTTATAAGTTGCAGTAGCAGGTTCTGTTGGTTAATTCATAGCTTTGACCATCTATCTGTCCACTGGGTGCCTGGAGAGTCTGATAGGCCCTGTGATAGACACTGGAAATACTTTTCCCATGAGTCCTCTACAAGTTCACAACATGTCAGATGAATAATATTATCTGGGGCGGGGGGCGCACCTGGGTGACTCAGTCAGTTAAGTGTCCAGCTTTGGCTCAGGTCATGATCTCAGGGTTCATGAGTTTGAGCCCCTCACTGGGCTCTCTGCTATCAGCACAGAGCCTGCTTTGGATCCTTTGTTCCCCTCCCTCTCCCCTTTCCTCTCTCTCTCTCTCTCTGTCTCAAAAATAAATAAACATTTAAAAAACAATGACATTATTTGTAAAGCACTTTGTTGTCTACATGGTGTTTCACATCTGTGTGAGTCTATTGATCTTCATACATCCCTATGATTGAGGCAGGACTTATAATGTGAAGCTGTATTTTGTGCCTTTTAAGTGATCAAAATGCAATAATATGACTTGGCAGAAAGAGAGGGGGAGAGAGAGAGAGAGAGCGAGCGAGCAAGCGAGCGCACCCAGGAGTAATCAGTTTCAATGGTGCTGGTGGCCTGGAGTCTGGAGTCCCACCATGAGGCAGTGTCCTGAGGGGCAGGTGATGGGGATGGAGACATAGGTCTGTTCTCTCCTTTGGTCGCAGATCCATGTGCCTTTTATGGTTTATGCATTAAACCACAGGGACTGTACCTTTCAGATGACTTTAGGGATTTCCAGGGCTGCTTGTAACATATGTGATTTTTGCCTTACCTGTTGATTTAGGAACCAAGTTCCTGGTGTAATGCGTTCCCACTCTTCTCCCATGTCACAGATGAGGAAATGGTCTCAGAGGGAGGAATTTTCCTCCTCTGCCTGCACAGAAGGCAGGGTAAAGGATTGATCACATGTCTTCTCAACCTGCAACCACAGTTTCTTCCTCTTTAGCCTCCGTTTCTCTAATTCCCATGGGGATCATGTACGTGTGGACTGGTAATGCCTCTGGTAAGAGAAGCTTGCCCAGAAGCTGGCACAATGTGCACTTTGGATGGATAATGAAAGAGTGGTTTCCCTTTGGGTCTTCAGCAGCTCTGGACCGCCTTGGGCTCCTTCTGGCCTGGGTTGGAGACGCCTGTTCGGAAATCTGTAGCTGCTTCTCCTCTGGCATCTAATGAATTCCGACTGATTTTGAGTGCTCCTGCGACTCCCCTGCAGTTGTTTAAAGCCCGTCTTCCACATGGAATTGGCAGGTGCATTTAATTGTTTGGGAGCCAGATAAAAATGCTTTGTTCTTTGTTCCTACATTATGCCATTTCACAATATCTCTTCTCCCACAAATTGCTGAGGCTGTTCAATTTGGGCCTTCAATTGGCTCTCTGTGAGCAGATCTTTCAATTTATATTCCAAGGCCTGTTCTTTTTGATTACACGTTTCGGAGATCAGTTAGGTTTCTTAATCTATTTATTCGTACTTCTTTTTGCCTGTCTCTTCTCCCTTTAAATCCCTCCCACTGTGAAAAACATGCAGTCATGGGAAATGCAGGTATTTATTTCTCTTGTCTGGCAACTTAAGATTCTTAAATTTTTTTTTTTTTTTGGCTTAGTATTTTTCTTTATGCTGTATTTAGGATGGTGTTAATGATGACGAGAATAATGATGCCATCATCATTATTAAAATGTTTCCTTTATTTTTAATTTTTTAGGTATTTATTTTTGAGAGAGAGAGAGAGTGTATGTGTGTGTGAGAGGGGGAGGGGCAGAGAGAGAGGGAGACACAGAATCCGAAGCAGGCTCCAGGCTCTGAGCCGTCAGCACAGAGCCCGATGTGGGACTCAAACCCATGAACCGTGAGATCATGACCTGAGCTGAAGTTGGACGCTTAACCGACTCAGCCACCCAGGAGCCCGTAAATTTTTCCTTTTTAAGTCTGTTCCTACACTTAGCTCTCAAGTAGGCAGTATGTTATCAGTGAATAAGAGAAACACCCAGAAAGGCATGATCCAGACTTCACAAAACATGCCAAACTCCACACCAGGTGCCGGGGTAGAGCTGTGGGCAGGATAATCTGGGTCTCTTTCCTTATGGTATTTAAAGTCTGGATTCCTCTGGGTCCTCATTTTTCCTGTGGGGTAGACATTGTGAGTCTCGTTAACCTGTGAGGAAACTAAAGCTCAGAGTGTAGCAGCATCTGGCCAGGCTCACACAGTCGAAAAGGGCGGGAGGTGGGTTTTAACCCCAAGCGTGGAGTCTCCAGGGCTAGTGTTAGAGTCTATGCTCAAGGAGGATATTCCAACTTGACTTCTAATAAGATGTGGTGGGACATTATGAGATGTAGATCTCTGGTGCTTCCTTTTTTGTGCTATTCATCTTCTCCCCATCTCCACTGTCCATCCGTGAAGTGAAAAAAGGTAGGAGAAGGGGGAAGAGAGGGAAAGAGAGGAGGCTGATGTTCAAAGGAATGGGTTCTTGAATAGAAGAGGAATAGAGTCTTGGCCCTGCTGTGTTTTTACTCTGTGTTCCTAGAACCTTGTTTGTACTATGGAGATGATAGTCCCTACCTCAGTCATTAGAGGATTTAATTTAAAAAGAACACAGAAATGAATGTGAAGTATTTAGCATAGTGCAGAATCAATATTTGCAGGCATTGTTTTTCTCTTGGAGCCATTTCTTCATTTACATGTTGGGTGTGCACTTATCGAGTGACATCTGGGTTGTAAATCCCGACACTCTGGTCGTAACCTCTATTTTGGCCCATCGTAGGTACTCAATAAGGCATTGCTGAGAGGACATGGTTACATTTGTGATGAACTGTAATTTGGTGAGCGTCAAATGGTAAAAGTCACATTACATTAAATGCTCCTTCAGTGTAAAAATCTAGTTGTCACAGAAGTGTCCTGGAAAGAAAGAAGCGTCGTGTTCCCACAGGGTCCTCACGGACTAGAGTGATTGCAGGATGGCGTAGGGGCAATGGAGTGAAATGCCCTGAACTGGAAGAAGAGCATGGAAGACTGATGCGGCTGGTGGGATGATGGGTCTTAAAGTCCAGGCTAAGGAACTTAGGCCTCATTCATTCATTCATTCATTCATTCATAATGTGAGGTCATGTGGAGGATGAAGCAGAGTCAATATACTGAACTGTGTCAGAGGCAATTAAAATGGTCTCAGAAGGAGAAAGACGGTGAGGGCCTGACTCAGGGCAATGATAATGGGGAAGAAAAGTAGCTGAGAGAAATCAGAGGTGATGAGATGGTTGAAAAGCACTTTTAAGGATCTGGATTTCTGGGTGGTCGTGAATGTAGAAGCAGGCAAACCCAGGGTCATTTGGAAATGTAGTTAAGAGTGCCACAGGCAGAGAATAAGAGGCATCTTGATTAAAGTGACCTGGAATGACTGAGCAGACAATCTGTGGTGAGGACTTCATTCTGAAAATTCCAAGGCACAGTTTGAGGATTTGCCAGATAACTGGGCTTCACCTGTTTCTTTATCCATCTCCCGATTATGGCAGCCAGACTGAGACATTTTCTTTTGTTCCAATTGTTTTCAATTTCCTATGTTTACAGCCTTTGGATTTTAGGAAATGCACGGAAGAACACTTCTTTTTTCCTCCCCATCAGAAAATGAAGAGACTGTTTCTTCTTCTTATTTGAAGTGATCCTTCTTCTCTTTTTTCCCTTCTTTAATAATTCCTAAGAAAATGACCTTAGGAGATGTATATGGAATAGGTTGTGAGGATGGTTCCGCTGAGTGCTAAAAAATACTTAAGAATTCTTTACTGCCAGCTCAGGCAAAAAGAAACAGTGGCTTTGAAATATGGAGCTATTTGTTTCCTATGGTATTCTCTCTCCTTTTACAAGCAAGCCTCCTTTCTAGATCATTTATTTTTGTGGCCATTACACAGATTAAAGAGAGACTGTATAAATAGTGCCGCGTGTTGGAGCCGGCGCTGTGCATCCTGATTGCCATCTCTGGTTATGCACCTCACTGAGAGGCTGAGACAGGCTCCCCTCCCCCACTCTCTCCTCCTGAACTGCTTTGTCCCAAGTTCTGCTGCTTGATCATTTCCCTGTTGGCAGAACCTGCCTTTGACCCTCAGCTGCAGTGACAGGGAGCGTGTGCTGGCACTGCTCCAAATGCCTGGGGGGACAACTCTTTACCCAAGCTGGCCAATCATTCCTCACGGCTGCTAGGCTCTTCTAGTCTTTGTTGATATTTCCTTGAAAATTCTGGCTCCACAGTCTGTCATTGGTTCCTTAGTTTCTTTGACATTGGGCTTGTCTTCTTGTTGGAGACTTTAGGGGATACAGTGATAAGACTTGGACATTGTCCTGGAAGTGGCTCTGGAGGGGAAAGAAGGGGAATGATACTTTTTTTTTTTCAAGTGTGCAATTTCGTGGTTTTGGTACATTGACAAAACTGTGCAGCGATCGCCACGATCTAATTCCAGAACATTTTCACCACACGGGGAACAAAGCCCATACCCATTAGCAGTCACTTTCCATTCCTCCTTCCCAACAGCCCCTGCCATTCACCAATCTACTTTCTGGATCTGTGGATTCGCCTCTTCTAGACATTCTGGACATTCCATATAAACAGAATTATGTAATACACAGCCTTTTGTGTCTGGCTTCTTTCACTTAGTGTAATGGTTTCAAAGTTCAAAGTAGGCTGTAATAATACTTCATTCCTTTTTTGTAGCGAAATAATATTCCATTGTGTGTATAATCACATTTTTTTTATGGGAAAAGTATCTTGACTAACATCTTTGGATGTTTTCTGTACTCATTGTTCCATGAACTGTATCATTTTAAATTCATTTGTCTTCATATTAAACCAACTTGGTAAATATACTTATAATCACCACTTTATACCAAAGGAAGGAGGCATAGATAGGTCACACAGCTAACACTCGGCAGAGCAAGCTTGGTGTAACTGCCATTTTGTGCTCTTAACCACCCCATAACCCTCCCTTCCACTCCCACCTTGCAAGTCAGAGGATATAAGACATATTTTAAATTATCATAAACAAGGAGAAGGTTACCCAGGTCTTAAATTACTGTGGGGGTCGTGGGGGTCAGTAGCTCAGAGTTGGCACTGGCCTGTGGTTTGGTGTGGCCGACAGAAAGTGTGTTACACTCTGAACCATTCTTCCATGCCCTTTGGGTTATGGGACTCAGTGGATTCAGGCCAGCACAAGTGATCAGGCCACATGGAGGTGGGGTGGGGCTCCCATTCACTGCCAGGTTTGGTCTGGGCTGACTTAGGCAGTGGATGGGGCTGAGCCTGATGCCAGAAGTTTATAGACTGTACGTGCACCTGGGTGGGGCTGGGCAGGTAGGAACTTGAGAGCAAGCAGCTTTTTTTTTTTTTTCTGGAATGTAGAGGAGTACATGCAGGGCAAAGGGCCATATCCAGCTTCTCACATGTGTGATAAGTGATGGAATGAGTGAGAGATACCATGGGTGGGTGCCAGATTTGAGAGCCTGAAACCTCAACTTGAAGAGTCCATGCAGTGAGGTGCCTTGGTGGGCATGGAAACATGCAGTGAGTGATGCCATACTTGTGTTTTGGGCAGTGTAGGTCTTGCCCAAGTCTATCCATGTTTCAGTTACTCTGCTTGAGCTTCTGTCCAGCAGCTGGCTGGGGGGATGCCATCCAGGTCCTTTCTGATGGCATCACAGAGCGAATGTCCTAGGACGTGGTATTCTCTAGGGCCTACCTAGTCTTTGCTTTAGTAGAGCCCCTGGGAGTTGTTCTGTGATAGAATACGTCTGTCTCTGGCAGTTCAGTTACTCATTCAATAAATATTTGAGGCCCTGTCGTGTGCCCAGAAGTATTCTAGGCATCTGAGACACACACCATTGAACAAAATGGATAAGGACTCCTGCTCTCTTGGAATTTAGATATTCTATTGGGGGGAAGCAGACAATATATGATTGGCATGATAATAACATTATCATTTTGTTTTTATTTAGTACAGTGAGCATCATTAAAAGGAAAAGCAGAGCAGAGTCAAGGGAATGGAAGGAGGTTGAAATGTTAAGTAGAATAAGGAGATGTTGAAGCAAAAATTTGTAGGTGGTTAAAGATGAGCTACAGGAACATCAGGGGAAGGGTCTTCCTCCCAGGGCAGAATTTGAATATGCTCACGGAATAGCGGGGAGGTGAGTGTAGCAAGTGTGAGCATGGATGGGAAGTAGTGGGATGGGAGAGAGACTTCTCACCCCTCCACCATTGGGACAACCCCGGCTTTTCCTCTGAATGGAACGATAGCCTTTTAGGACTGAACAGAGGAGTGACACATTGGGACATAAGCTTTAAAATCTTCCCTCTGGCTGCAGCATTGAGACTTTTACCATGATACTGAACCTGTAGTATGCTAAGTGCACTGCTTTGAGTAGACAGATGACTCAAAAAATTAAAAAGCATGCATGTGGCAGATCCAGAACATGGGGAGTTCTGGAGTCCTCTGTTAGACCCTCAGGGACCCTCCAAATACATTTCTTTACTTGTCTGTGGTCAATCAGAGCCTCATGGGGAAGGGAATACCTTCTACAGTTGAAGCTTTGCCATGCCGTGGTCCTGGTGGATGTGTTTTTTTGCTGCTGACTATACATGACCAGGCTTTGGATTTTGTTTGCTATAGGAAGACTTAGTAATCAGTACTGAATCATTTGCCTACTTTCAGCATAGACTATAAGAAACACAGATGTATATATAGCACATAGCATCTGGATGCTAATGTGTTATTAACCTTCTGTAGGTTGATTTATTCCATTTCAGAAGGTTTTCTTCAGGTTAGAAGTATGAATTCAAAGGGGGTACTTATAGTCTGCAAAAGACTGGGTCTCTAATGCAATCCCAACTTATTCCATTTGGAGGAGGAAGTAGGTCAGTCAGTAGTCTGTGAATGGACCCCCTCTTACAGCATAAGTATACAATAGTGTTGTATAAAAGTACATATGCCACTTATTTTCTCTGGCTTGATGTGGGGCCTTCTCTGGTCCAGAAGTCTTCAAAGATGCCTCTGGTGTTTGAAGTTCACGCTACGTGTGTTGTACTCCCTTCTCCCCTCCCCATTACTGATGTGTGGGCTAGTTCCTTGGCAAAATGTCAATGCAAATGTTTGTAGAGGCGGGCGAATGAATTAAAAAGCGGAGTAGGCATGTAACTGGCAGACTGAAAGGAAAATGTCAGTTTCTGTGGGTTAAGCAGGATCTTTACGGCATATTTGGCACTCGGCTTCTTCCAAATTCGTCTCCATGAAATAACCTCTCTGTTTTCACACAGGAAATATTTGAATAGCTTTGAAATATGTGTGTAATGCTGGGTATGCGACCAGATGGAAGAGCATTTCTTGGCCGATAAATGTAAACAAGCTGCCGCTGATGTCCATGTTACAGCTGGAGACGTAAATCTACTTTGGCTGGTCATATTTTATTTTTGAGAGTGCTCAGGGCTTTGAAGCTAAGCCCAGACTGAGTTTCTATTTGAATTTTGTGGATGGGGCTTTCATTTGTGTCAATTTTACCTGCCTTTATTGGCTAGAATAATTCATCCCAATGTAAAGTGAATCCAACCGTTAATACTTTTCAGATAGCATCCAAATTATCATTTCCATCTCTGGTTCTCTGGGGAAGGTGCTCTGCACACAGCTTTAGGATATTGTAATTAAAGGAAATTGTCAGCTAAGGTTATTGAGTTTGTAAAGCAAACTGTGATAGGCACCTGATGTGCTGTTTTGAACTGGGAGTTGTTTTTCCTACAAGAACATTGGCTTTGGGGCTTTGTGAAGAAGGGTGTTCCACTGTTGTAACCTAAAAATGAAGGAAGGTAAAGTAGCTGCTGTGAATCAAGAACTGTCCTATCCCATACTTTCTTGTTGAATCCAACTCTTTAGGCAAGTTGATCTCATTCCTATTTTTATAATGAGGAAAGTTAGCCTTTGAGTGACACCAGTCCCAAGATCCCTAACTGAGAGTTAGTGACAGAGCCAAGAATTGGACCTAGTTCTAATCTACTCAAAAGCCCATGTTCTTTTTACTGTCTGGTTATCTCCAGGGAAGGAGCAAAGTCGTGTTTGTTAAGCAGATCCCAAAAGATTTTTTCCTGACGGATCATATGTTTCTTAATCTCTCAGTGATTAAATGGAGAACCTATGACCTTACCTGATTATGACTTTATTTTCAACACTTACTCAGGAAAAGTAGTGTTGGTGCTCAGAGACTCGATCAGCTGGATCTTGTTTTGACAAATAAGTATGTGATTATCTTCCAGCTCTGTGACTCTGAGACCATAAAGACTCAGGAGTGGCTCCTTTCAGGCTATTTCCAGAGTGTCTGTCTCCATGTGGTGGTTAGTCTTCTCCAACTGGGCTATAATTGCTACCTCCAAATAAAAGGGTTCAGGGAACCTGGAAACCAGATCATCTGGGGGATCTGAAATAAATTTACATTGAAAAAAATCCACTGGCATTTAATAAAAATGTTTGCAGGAGTCAAGGTGCCCATGCATACACCTGTCTGGGCTTGTGCCACACTCTTACATCTTGCTGCAGGTATGATAGAAAAGTAAACATGGTTAAGTCCCAAGAAGACCACAGACTTAAAGGTTATGATAGGTGGAGCAGAAGTGATAGATGGTCCCTGGCTTTGTTATCTTAGGGATCCCTTTCCAGCAGTGTCCTGAATGCAGCTTGGTCAAATGATGGCTATTTCTCCGGTTTTAAATGAAACTGCATGACCTCTTTGTTCAGGGTATTTTTGGTGTGTTTCCAATCAAAAGAGATTTGTCTGGGGTTCCAAATCTCTGAGTTCTATCAGGGGTAATACTGTGGGTGGATGAGGAGGGGGATCAGTGGTGTGGATTTGTCTCTATGCACGTGAGCACATTGACCCGAGCATGTGGTTGTGGTGTGGCGGGGGTGGGGATGGCAGGGGGAGGGTGAGAAAGAAGGAGAAGTGTACCAGGTAATTAGATATAAAAATAAAACAAAACCAGGGTGTCCGAGTGGCTCAGTCGGTTGAGTGTCTGACTTCAGCTCAGGTCATGATCTCGCGGTTTGTGTCATTTGCTGACAGCTCAGAGCCTGGAGCCTGCTTCGGATTCTCTGTCTCCCTCTCTCTCTGTCCCCCTCTCTCTCTGTCCCTCCCCCATTCACTCTCACTCTGTCCCTTTCAAAAATAAATAAACATTAAAAAAATAATAAAACAAAATGCCAAAACAGCCTATGCCTTAGGATTATTAGGAAAATCTACTGAAATAATATGTATGAAGTGCTCTAAGCCTGGCATCTAGTAAGTATTTAATAAATACTGTTTTTTAATGTCTTTACTATTGCTTCTATTACAGTGGTTATATGCATATCAAATGTGCATGGGAGAAAGACTTATGAAATACTAAGATATGCTATAAGTTTTATAACATAACTGATAGAATTAGATGATGGCTATGATTACAATATAATTCAGACAGTTGAGAAGGTTGGGTATTCAATGAGATCTTTATAATGATTTGGCTAAAGGCATTATTTTAGACTATAATGCGGATGTGGACTCTTGTGTACTACTTGTTTGAAGCCTCTGGTGGAGGGCAAAGGGAGTGACCAGAGTGAAATTTGACACGTCCTTCCAGTGAGGCCTTCACAGTGCTTGGGGGCGGGGATGGTGGGGGGAGTGGATGGCAGAGATTATCAACCTGGCAGGGTGAAGAAACATTAACAGCTGAGATATGAATTATGGACTAAGGAGGCCTAGAATTTCCTTACCTTTGCCACCCTCCTGTCCTGTGGTAGAAATTTATTATGACTGGAGCATAGATGTGGATGCCCACCAAGGCAGGGGATGGAGAGGAAATGTGCTGCAAATGGCAGTCGTGATTATTGATGCAAGATGGGCTCTAACCACAAAGATCACCAGTGACTCTGTACTGGGACAAGAGAGTCTTTTTGGATGCCAAGACCATTTGCCTGAGTTAGGGATGGTGCATTGTTCTTCCTGTGACTTGTAACTGATGAAAGTGGTTGCAGTTTCTTTTTCCTTGGCTCTTAAATACAAAAGGAGAAAACCTTACTCAGTAAATTATGTCATTTGAAGAATGTGTGCTGGTCACCCTATGATCCTTCTGCCACAATTCTTTATGCTTCTTCATCACTTAGTCTGCAACTTCGAGCTTCCCAAGAAAATGGGACAATGAATACATGTGTTTCTTTTAATTTTGAATCAGATTTACTTAGCAGCCAAGTCTATAGTGAGTAGAGGATCATTCTTATTTAAGAGGCTGTTAATCACCAATTGTAAAAGTTCCAAGTGGGAACTGACTGGCCAGAGCTTTCGTCTTGTTGGCATTCCTTTGGAGGAAATAAGGAGAGAGGCTGCCAGCTGCTTGGTTGAGAGAGGGGAGGCTTAGAAGTGGACTTTCTCCTACAGATCAAAGAGAGGCTCTTTGCTTATTCAGCTTTCTCTTTATCAGGCAAAACGTGGTGGGTAAGAATGGTGTCCTTGTGAAGGAACAGGCTGGGATTGGCCGTGGGAGTTAATGTGGGGAAGGGGTCCTGTTGGGGGGAAGGGTTTTGACGCATCTCATCTCCCTCTGGAGTTCCCAACCTGTTGGAAATTGGGAGCACAGAGTAGGGGTGTCCTCAGACTCCACCTGATCTCACTCAGTGGGTTTTGTTGGCTCCATTTGCCAGAGGGGAGAAATGATGGGGGTGGGGGGAAGGCAGAGATCTGCTTGTAAACAGAGGTGGGTGGTGCCATGTTGTTTACCTCCCTCACCTGTGTTTGGGGATTGCATCTAGAGCTTTGGCATCACGATAGCTATGTGGCATCATCTGCTAATTTACCCATCTGTCAGTTTGTGAAAAGGAAGGAGAGGGGAAGGTATGGAGTGCTGCAGGGAGACGAACTGTCTAAACTCATTCCCTCCTGAAAGGCTGAAAGTAAAATAAAAATAAACTTGAACATTCATGGGCATTGTGTATCCAGGCCAGATTACCACAGAGGCAGGAATGAGGTAAGCGAGAAGGCCTGGCTGGGTGGGGAGGAAGCCATTCAGGTGGTTTTGGTGTAGGGTTCTGTCCAAGGGAGGCAGACATAGAAGGAACAGGATTGAGTGGATATCCAGCTCTGGCCCAGAAGAGCCATAATCAGTAATGAAGTGAGCACAGTTTGAAAGGAGTCAGGAGAGCAAGGTGCTCTGGCCCAAGTCCGGTGGTTTGGACTCAGTCTACACATGGCAGGCAAGTTCCAGGATATGCTTGGAAGGGTGCCATCCGTGGCTGCTGGCAAGCCTGGGCTGGGGACTGTGTAGGCACCTCTCTCCCATAGTCTTCTTGACCAGTGGACAAGGGGAGTGATATTTACTTCTCTTTTACTGATGGGGGAACCAATGCTCAGGAAAGCAAAATAGCTGCTAAGTGGCAGAGCCGGGATGGGAATACAGGTGTTCTGTTTCAGTGTCCAGAGCACTTTCTTCCCTCACCAGCTCTGGTTTATATGTGCATGATGTACACACTTCCTCTGACAGATTTTAGTGTCACCCAAACAGAGATATGTTTATATTTCTGTGAATTTAACTAGTCCAATTTTCATGAGCAAATGTCCCTACCTCGATTGCTTTTGAACCGAGAAGGGTGCATCTCTGTAGTGCCAGCACGGTATGCGGTTGCAGAGCTGGCCCCTGAGCTGTGGTGACAGTCCTGGGTCATCATAGCAGGTGGAGGAGAAGCACGGGTTACTGAAGCTGGGTTCTTAGCACCTTGGCTCATGGGAAGCCTGATCAGCGTTCTGCTACAACATACTGGAGACAGGAAAGAGCTTGCTTTCAGACAGGAAGGAGCTTGCTTTCGGTGTTTGTCTTTTGTAGTTCCACCAAAAGGGCTGACTTAGTGGTGGGCAAGCCTCTGGCAAGCTCCAGAAGTGGCTGGTTGAGCCACTTTTTTGGCCAGGGTTGAATCATGTTACTCCCTTAGTAAAAGCATACATGTTTCCCCACCGTCTGTAAGGTAAGGTTCAAATTTCTTTTGGAATCCCAAACCTCTTCAACTTGGCTTGAGCCTCCCTTTGCACCTGGTCTCCTGGGAATCTCCCTCTCAGGCCACCACAGAGCCAGTCTTCCAGGCTCTGTGAATGGCCTTTGCCACTGCCTCCCTATCAGACACTAATTGGCTTTTGAATGTCACCTGTTCCATTAGGTCTGCTTCCCCTTCCCCCCAATAGTCAGCCTTTGGTTAGTCGGCTGTGACCACTTTCTGTCTCTGCTAGACTGCCCCAATCCTTGCTTCCCTCAGCTCACATACCAATCCTTATCTCACAGGACTGTGCAGACTGCTGGGTGTGTAGAAGATGCTTGACATTTGCTGAGTTAAAGGGCTCAGGTTTTGTTTCTGCATGGGATCAGTAAATCTCTGAGCACAGTGCATTCATCGGAGACTCTTTGGAAGACTGTTTCTTTATCTTCCTCCTTTCCACTGTGGGATCACATGAAACAGAAAGACTGCTGGGCTTGGAGTTCAAGAAACCAGGATGCTAGTCCTGATCTACTCTCCAGCCTGTGTGACCTGGGCCAGAGCAGCCTCAGTTTCCCTAGCAATGGAATGAGTGTGAGCCCACTGATCCTCTGTCGGAGTTGCACTAAACCAGGTGGGCACTAGCCTTGTGCATCTGGATGTGCTTTTTTCACCCCAGTGGCATGTGGCTTCCTTTCCTCCAGTCCCTTAAGACTGTTAATTGAGGACCGTCTGCCATAGAGTAGGGCCCTTTTGTCCATTTGACTAGAATGGCCCTAAATGCACCCAATGTTGGCGGCAGCTTCGAAAGCCTCTGAGTAATTGGATGGCATCCACTTCCCTGAGATCCCAGATATCCCACAATCTAAATGTGCTTTGAATCTCCTTTGGCATTTTGATGATTTTTCTCCTGTTACATAGGATGACCGGACAAGATTGATAAAACCAATATCATTTCTCCGTGCTTTCCTCCTCAGACCTGCCACTGTTGTGAAGGATTGTTTTTGAAAGGCCTGTGGATCACTCCAACAGTGGGTCCTCTTTTATTAGTATTTGACTTTATTTTATTAAAGATAACAGTGTCATTTGGAGTCAGTTCTTGAGGTTGAGGTGATTTAAGGGAAAACAGATCTTACCCATTTACTCTAATTCTGTGTCTGTAATGTCTACAATATTTATGGCATTAATTTCGTAGGCAATGTATTGTATACCAGAACAGCATGTTATATACATGAATGGTGGCGCCTTGACTGAAGTATGTGTCCCGTGGTAGCTTTGTCCTCAGGCACGTGACCAGATATGCACACAGATTAAATGGACGAGTGAGTGTTCAGAAATCTTGGTCTCTGGCAGGCGGCTGTGAGAGGCCAGGGTTGACATGCTGAACCGTGTTCACGACATCCCTCTTGTTCTCCATTCCTACCTCAGCTGCTCTCTGGTTCTGCTTTTTATTTCCTCCTCTGGATCATTACAAAAGGCTCCTGTGTGAATTTCTGGGTTTATGCTGTCTGTGCCCACCAGTCAAATCTCCCAATCCTGGTTACTGCCTAGTCACCCCCTTCCTCAAGGACCCTTACTCCATTGCCCAAGTCAGAAAAAACCCTTGGCTGACACTTCCCTGCCCCTGTGTCTGCATTATTCATGTCTACAGTATGGAGTCCCCCACCCTTCACAAACTCATCCTCCCTTCAAAACCTACTTGTGTGACTAAGAACTCCCAGGTTTCAGGGATGTCTTCTACCAAACCTTGCAGCTCTTAGTGTGGCCGAATGTATTGGTTATTTAGTGCCGTGTAAGAGATTACTGTACGATGTAAAACAATAAACATATATTGTCTCCCACAGTTTCTGAAGGTCAAGAATCCGTAAGTGGCTTAGGTGGGTGGTTGTGGTTCAGGATTTTTCCTGAGGTTGTAGTCTGGCTGTCAGTCAGAACTGCAGCCATCTGAAGTTTTGACTGGGGTGGAGGATCCACTTCTAGGCTCACTCATGGGGCTCTTGGCAAGAGACCCCAGACCTTCTCTACTCAGTCCTCTCCATAGGACTGCTCAATGACATGGCAGCTGGCTTTTCCAAAGTGAGTGATCAGAAAGACAAACAAAGATGGCAGCTGCAGTGCTTTTTGTAACCTAATCCTGGAAGTAAAACCCATCACTTCTGTTGGGCCCATTGACCAACCGTGGTACATTGTGGAAGATGACCGCTCGAAGATGTGACTAACAGAAAGTGAGGTCATTGGGGGCCACATTGGGTTTTGGTTACCGCCCCTGCCCTGTCTTTTTGCCTGTATATGTTGTTTTTCCAGCTAGTCCCAGGGATGATTAGAGATCAGAGACTGGTCTCATTCACTGCTGTTGCTCCCATACTTCATTCAAAGTGCTTTTCACAGAGCTGCTTAGTTCGTCTTCACAATAATCTGTTGGGCTTTTTAAAAACTAATTAATTAAAACAGATGCAGGAAACTAAGGTCCAGAGGTATTATTATCTAAGTCAATCAGCTACTATATGACAGAATTTGTGAATTCATTCCCAGGTCTTTTCTGATCTAAAACTTTGGTGTTTTTTGTTTTGTTTTGTTTTTCATTTTACACATGATTTGCCGATTATGACTTCTGTAAAATATTTGCTACAACCCGCATCCTGTCTATCAGCTTTGGCGATAATTTAGAGGAACAATTTGGGGGCAGCCAGCGGTACAGGGAAGTATTTGTATAAAGCAATTCCAAGATGGGAAAAGTTTCTAAGAGATTGTCCCAACCAATGGAAATTTCATCTTCTGGGCTTTCATCTGTTCAGCAATGGTTTAAGTGAAGCCCCTGATTTATCTGCCTGTTCTACCGAACAAGGGAGCTTCAGAGGCCCATACAAGTGTCACGTTTCAGCAGGTTTTTCTTGTGTGGTCATCCCAGGAAGTCTTGCCTGTTACCTTCTACCGCAAGACACACAAGACACTGCCTAGCACAAAACCTTGCTCATGTGTTTCAGACAAAATGAGAACAGACTCTTGGTCTTCTGGGTTTTGTGGGATTAAGTCATAATTTAAATTGGAATATCTCCTGATAAATCGTCCTAGATACCATGACTCCGTCCACAGGGAGCCTGGTGTGGTGGTGGGGGGGAGGAAAGGGAAGGAAAGAAAAGAAAAAAAGGGAAAAAAAGGAAAAGGAAAGTCCTTGCTGTACCTTCGAACACAGAGTTATGGTGGTGGAATTAAAGGAGCTTTGATTTTCTTTTTCATTTTGAACAAAACTCTGGCCCCCATAGTTGGCTTTCAAAATGTGGAATGAGTACAAGTGTTTCTAATTTCAGTCATTCTTCCTTTATTCTCTGCAAAAAGGGGAACACGACAGGTGGCTTTCTAAAACTTGAACACCTCGAGCTTTGTGTTCCCTCTCATCATCTTTTATGTCTGCAGGGGGCATTTAGACTTATTCTAGTAATGGTCCTTTGGGTTTTTGACTTACTGGCTGAAGATACTTTTTTTTTTTTTTTATTCTTGATTTAGGTATGTCCTCCACCCCTTAAGCCTGGAAAAGTTTTGAGTACTGGTTTTTCAAGCTCTTTTCTTATCTCTACATGGGTATTTTCTCATTTTTTATTTTTTTTTCCCCGTCACTGTCATAGGGTGGTTTAATATTACATGTCTCGCCACAGTGCATTTTCCCAAAATTGCGGAATTTCTTGGATCTCTTCAAAGAGTCCAAAAACACTGGGGAGAAGGAGAGGATGAGAAAGGGATTTGAAAAAGAATTGGGAATGAGATTTCTTAGACACTTTCATACTCTGAGGTGGTTATAAGTTGTTTTCTGCATAGATTGACATTCTCTCTCTCTTTTTTTAAATTTTTATTCATTTATTTTTAATTTTTTTTTAATGTTTATTTATTTTTGAGACAGAGAGAGACAGAGCTTGAGCGGGGGAGGGACAGAGAGAGAGAGGGAGGCACAGAATCCGAAGCAGGCTCCAGGCTCTGAGCTGTCAGCACAAGGCCCGACTCAGGGCTTGAACTCGTGAACCGTGAGATCATGACTTGAGCTGAAGTCTGCCACTTAACTGACTGAGCCACCCAGGTGCCCCAAATGTTTATTTATTTTTGAGAGAGAGAGAGAGAGCACGAGTGGGGTGGTGCAGAGAGAAGGGGGCATGACAGAGGATCTGAAGCAGGTTCGTGCTGACAGGAGAGCCTGACGTGGAGCTTGAACTCGTGAACCATGAGATCATGACCTGAGCCAAAGTTGGACGCTCAACCAACTGAGCCACCGAGGTGCCCCAGATTGATATTATGTTGAGCAGCTGTACTCTGAGTCAAATTCTTTTCTCTGGAGCTCTGAGGAAGTTCCCATTCTGATGACGGTAGTATTCTCTCTCACTATTTTGTTTCCATGTCCGCATATGTCTATATGCAAATAATACTTAAATATTCATGTGGAGACATACCTGCAAGCACAAAATATTTCCAGAATCGTCCATATTTATGTGCAGTTCCTTCCTCTCACCCCTGCCAATATAAATGGGCATTTAAAACTTCAGGGGAGCAATTATTAGTCCTTGAGAGAAGTTACCTGGTCAGGTGGCTTTGGTCAGTTTAGGTACATTTTACAGGGCCTACCCAGACATAATTCCTAGGAATGCCGCGGGTAAGACCCGACACCAGAAAGAAAACACAGTTTGGAGCAGGAAGAGGAGTGTCCTTTTTGAAAGGATTTCCTTAGCACCCAAGGGTTGCTTTGCCCCTGGAGGGAAAGTACACAAATCCAGAGAGGATATATGCAAAAAGAATTAAGCGACCTGGCATGCTGACCTCATTACCCTCTGATACGTATACCCTCACTTACAACAAACATGGTGACAATCATAGTTATTAGTATGTAAAGCCATTAGCTATTTGCCCAGTACTGCATGGGTTCTGTCTTTGACTTCACAACATCCCTGCCCCCAAGTCCACTCCTTTACCACCATGAAGAAGTAAGTCCTGTTCATTTTGTAAAGAGAGAGGGTAGTAGTAGCTCAGTGACTAAATGGTGTAACTAGCTCAAACTGGGAAAGCAGAATTTCAAACCCAACGCTTTTTTTATCGCCCAAGAACCCAAGCCTTTTTGACTTCTAATTTAGTACACTTCCCTGCCTCTGTCCCTAACTTAACTGCGCGTTCACTAGCTTGACTTCATAAAAGGGGAATCATATATTTTTGGTTCTATTATTGCTTCTTTCTTTCATTCCTGCTCCCATATTTCATGAGGTCAAGACCGTAGATGCTTTTGTGTTTCTAGTTTCCATTCCATTCTCAGAATATGACAGACATTGACAGACACTGGAAATCATGGTAGTTGAAAATATGCCCACAGAATCTTTGACATTCCCTTCAGAAGATGGAGCCTATTCTCCTTGGATGTGGGCTGGCCTTAGTGACCCATTTCTAACAAGTAGAAAAAAGTAAAGATGACAATGTGTGTCTTTAGAGACTAGATATAAAAGGCACCATGGCTTCCTCCTTGCTCTCTCTACTGGATCACTCGCACCAAGGGAAGTTAGCTGCCCTGTTATGAGGACATTTAGGATGTCCTATGGAGAGGCCCATGTGGTGAGAAACTGAGGCCTCTGGTCAAGAATTTGGAAATGGATTATTTAACCCCAGTCAAGCCTTCAGTTAATTACTTAACAGCTGCCTCACCAAAGACCCTGCATTAGAAATACCCAGCCCCACCATGCCTGAACTCCCACCTTACAGAAACTGAAAGATAAGAAATGCTTGTTTTAAGTTCTGGGTGTTGTGTTATGTAATAACACACAAAGTAATATAGAAATAAAAGGATACGAACCCCAAAGAGCTCCGGGCCTATGCTTCACGTCGTTGATGTTACTGACTCAATGATACAAACTGTGATTTATAGACACCAGCTATTTCTCTGTTGTTTTCTTTCAACTCTGAGAAAATCTACAGCAGTTTTGAGTGTTTTCCGAATGATATAATACCGGGGGATCATTTAAAAACCCACGATCGAAGGCCCCACATGGGCCCATGAAATGGAACAGTCTAAGGACGGGGTTTTGGAATTTCCATTTCCAAAAACCCCTTTGAGATGATTCAGATGCAGACAGCCTGAGCTTGTCCAAGGAGTACTGTTTGGGAACCACTGAACTAGAACACTTTCCCCTTATTTCAGTTCTGATCGTGAAGATTTAATTTGGTTTAGTTCTCTTGTAGGGCCTCATCTTAACGTCTTCCATGATAGGGGAGCATGCCTTGGAAAGAAAAACTGTTGTCAGATCTGCAGCTCGATGCCCACTGCAAGCCCCATTTTGTGTTTGGCATGGAGCCCACGTCAGACCAGGACTCAGAGACTGTCTGTTCAGGCATCACGTGGGACCAAGAACAGAGAAGAGAGGTTCCAATGCAAATGTTGAGTCTACTGCCTGGTATTAGTCTCAAAATTAGGCATGTTTCTGTTTAAGTGTCTCCCCATGTATACAGATCTCAGGAGGCTCCTTTGGGAAAGGAAGGAGCACAGAGGAGAATTGATAGCTGTGGAGAGCACTCTGGGGGACACTTGTTGGCCTTCTAAAATGAAGGAAGAAGTCCCAGTCCCACACTCCGCTCAGTAGGTGCTGACAGAGTTCTGGCACAAGCAGAGCGTATTTTAAAAACGTGTTGTTAGTTCTTTGGTGAAATATTCTAATCCTAACATAAAATCACTTCTTCATCCAACGTGGATACTCCTGGGAGGTCACTGTCCCTGGGCACTGTCCAGGTGCCACAGAGGAGCCTGGGGCTCTATCCTGTGATGTACAGTGCTTTTCCACAATGGTGGTGATAGAGCTGGACCTTGAGTCTGCACCTGTATATTCTTACAGCTTCTTGGTGATCCGTGTACGATGACCGAGGAGGTAAATCACATAGACAACATCTAGCATATGGAAAGGTAAATTTTTAGTAAGCTCCTAAATAGGACTCTGATCCTCAAAAAAAGAACAAACAAAAGAAACAAATAAAATTAGTTCTTCAGACATCGTGACTAAATACTGGGTATAACTTCTGTGATGTATACCATCTGGATGTCTCTGCCAAGTGTCAATGTTTGTTGTATGATCTGCATTTTTTTTGTTTTGTTTGTTTTTTTATTTGTTTTTGAGAGAGAGCGTGAGTCGAGGAGGGGCAGAGAGAAAGAGAGAGAGAGAGAGTGAGAGGAAGACATAGAATTTGAAACAGGCTGTAGGCTCTGAGCTGTCTGCACAGAGCCCAACGCAGGGCTCAAACTCGGGAATGGCAAGATCATGACCTCAGCTGATGTCGGACATTCAACCGACTGAGCCACCCAGGCTCCCCTGATCTGCATTTTTAAAAAAATTTTTAATGTTTTATTTTATTTTTGAGAGAGAAGGAGACAGTGTCCAAGTGGGGGAGAGGCAGAGAGAGGGGGAGACATAGAATCTGAAGCAGGCTCCAGGCTCTGAGCTGTCAGCACAGAGCCCTGATACAGGGCCCGAACTTGTGAACCACGAGACATGACCTGAGCCAAAGTTGAATGCTCAGCCACCCAGACACCCCTGTGATCTGCATTTTTTTAAAGAGAAAAAGTCTGGGGGTTGGGGGTGGGTGTTGAGTGTTCCTATTTCCCCCATGAGCTTTGATCTAAAGTCTCTTCTGGTACCACGCAAGTATGTGACCTTGGAAAAGTCACTTTCCTGCTTTAGAACTCAAGTCTTCCCATTAGACAAAGGAGAGATGTAGACACATCTGTGATCCAAGTTGTTATCTAAAGCAGTGAATCAATCAGCACTGTATTAGTTGACTAGGGGTGCTCTAATGAAATATCACAGACTGGGTGGCTTCAACAACAGATTTATTTCCTCACAGTATTGGAGGCTGGGAATCCGAGATCAAGGTGTCAGCAGGTTTAGTTTCTCCTGAGACCTCTCTCCCTGCCTTGCAGATGCCTTTCTTCTCACTGTATCCTCACATGGCCTTTCCTCTCTGTACATGAGTTCCTAATGTCTCTTTGTCCAATTTCTTCCTCTTTTTTTTTTTTTTAACTGTTTATTTATTTATTTTTGAGAGAGAGAGCACACGGGAGGCACTGTTAGTTCAGAGCCCGATATGGGTAGGGCTTGAACTCACCAACCTTGAGATCATGACCTGAGCAGAAACTAAGAGTTGGACACCCAAGTGACTGAGCCACCCAGGTGCCCCACCCATTTCCTCTTCTTATAAGGACACAAGACAAATTGGATTAGGACCTACCCCAATGGTGTCATTTTAACTTAATCATTTCTTTAAAGTCCCCATCTTTAAATATAGTCCCATTCGGAGATACTGGGGGTTAGAGCTTCAAAACAGCGAATTGGGGGGAATACAATTCAGCCCATAACAAGCATCCAGATTACCTTCACAATTATTAGAGATCCATTGTGAAGCACTGGCTGGGGGTAGATGTGGGGCAGTGTTGGGTATCTATAGCAGAGGTAGAACAGATAAAATCAGCCCCCTTGAGGCATCTGGTCGTTTCCCCACTTTTCCAGAGAAAAGTTCTGAGATTATCTCTGGAGTTCAGTAGAGTCAAAGTTAAAGTCACAGAATGCTAGCAATAAAGGAGACCTTCAAATAATGCCCCTATTTAATATTAAAAGAAGTGGAGGGCTAGAGAGGTGTTGCACTACGTTTATAATTAGGTCTCGATTTACAACTCAATTACATCTGCTCAAAGACAAATCAGAGTATATAACCATAGTTTCTGACCTCAGTGTTGCCTCACTCCAACACCTCTGAGACACCCCAACTTAGGAGTGGTATGACATTTTTCCAAGCTCCAAGGAGGAGAGGATATGATGGTACTTCACCGGGATGTGCTAAGAACATTCCCAAAATAGTGACGTTCTGTAATCAAAAGCTTTTTGTCGAGGGAGAGGGCTTTTTCAACACTTTCTTCTTGCTCTCCCAAAGGAGGGCAGTTTTCTCACTATGAGTTATAGGATCAAGGGTAGTATATCTATAAATTGGCAGAGTTTTTCTTTATAGTTAAACAGGTGAAAAATAGCCAGAAACAATAATAAAAGTGATCCATTTAACTCTTTAGTTTAATTCCAGAGTTAGGACTAGAAACAATTTTTGGTGTCTAAAACTTTTAGAAACCAACAGACTGTTGAAATGTACTAAGAAATTACATCCAATTGCTATCATTTCTTTTCTGGAGTCCATAAGTGGCTTGAGATTCAGAGATGTGACCTGGCACTTTCTCTGGGTTAAGTGGAATAAAATTTGCAAATATTGGTTGTATACTTTTAAGAAATTTTTTAGGGGTGCCTGGGTGGCTCAGTCAGTTGAGCGTCTGACTTCTGCTCAGATCTCAATCTCACAGCTTGTGAGCTCGAGCCCTGCGTTGGGCTCTGTGCTGACAGCTCAGAGCCTGGAGCCTGCTTCGGATTCTGTGTCTGCATCTCTCTCTCTGCCCCTTCCCACTCATCTTTTTCTCTCTCTCACAAAAATAAACGTTAAAAAAAATTTTTTTAAAAAGAAATTTTTTGAAGATCATGGGTATATCAAATAAGAATAATCCTGTCAGGTATCTCTACCTGTGATAGAAAACAATGGTTTACATAATTCAACAGACATCTCAATTTGTCCTGGGAAAGAAATTCTGGGAGCATCATATTGGTGGTCCCCATTTGTCTTACTCCCATGATAAAATATCTAGCATGTACCCTCGTTAGCCTACTGAGAGAAAGGCTGCCAGCTTTTCCCAGAATCTGAAACAGGGACATCTGTGTTTAAGGACTGGCTACTTCTTATTTATAAAGTGAATTATCTGAGTGTAAAAATAGATATTTTTTAATATTGTGCCAGAATGATCTGACCCTTTTATTGTATGTCTGCTGTTCATGAGACAGAATATTTGCACCACAGACCCACTGCCTATTTTCAGAGAGTTCCAAAATGATTTATTCATTCAACAAATATTTTAGTGAGGCATCCTGTGCTAGCCCCTAGCGACCGAGCAGTGAACAACAACAACAAAGACATGCCCTGTTATTGTAGTGAGAAAGATAGGCCTTCATAAAATAATTTCACATTTGAAAGGAAAACTGCAAGTTGGGCTACAGTTTCCAAAAGAAATGAACGTGATTCTGGGAGATTCAGAAGCAGATAAGCAAGGAGCCTGCCCCAGGCTGGAAGGCGTCCCTGGGAACCTCATTCTGGGCTGAGAAATGGTGGGGGAGGGGGAGGCTGAGCCAGAAGGCCTGAGCTGTGGTGACAGGAGACCAGAGTCACACAGAGGGAAGGGCATGTACCTGAAGGAGGCATAATGGAAAACAACAGGTTGGCAAGGAAAGATTTTGGGTTTTTGTGTGTCCTCTTTCCTTTTCTGGTGTGACTTTGGGAAAAATCACCTCACTTCTTTAGGCCTCATGCCTTTATTTGCATGAATGAGAGAATCTGAGGTTACCCCAGAGTCCCTGAACTAGATTCTTTCATTCACACAGATTGCCCAAGCACCTACTGTGTACCGGGTAATCTGATTGGTCCTGCGATTCAAAGGTGAATTAACTGGGATCATTGAACTCAAGCAGCTGGATCCAGCAGCAGAGACCAACAGAGGAGACAGCCGATTGTGGTGTTGTGTTGTGGGTGTCACGGGAAGACGGATGACCGTGGGATTAGCCCCGGTGGGAGGAGGATGGCAGTCTGGAAGACTTCACAGAGAAAAAGACCTTTCAGCAGAAAATGGGGAAGTCAGCCTGGGCAGTCAGCAAGGTAGGAAATGATTCTTGGAGACTGGACATCTTCACTGGGACAATAATGTGTAACAGTACTCTAAAGTGCTGATGATGCAGGCATGCCCTTTTGAGATTCTATGTGCACCCCAGCTTCCAGGGATGGTTATGGAAATGCTTGCCTCTAATCTCCTTACTGCATGAGGCTGGGGAAGAGTGCAAATTTTTCCTGTGCTCTGGCTTGGTTTCCCATCTGTCAGAAAATGCCCTTTACACAGCAGGGTTCGAGCGACTTAATTATTGTTTGTGGGATATTTGGAAGTTCAGGTCAAGGATGAATTTCTGTTGCAAAACTGAAGGCACGCAAGTAAGATGTTTAAAAATGAAGTGCAGGGTTTTCTTTGTTTTCATTTTGGTTTTGGGGGGGGTTTTGTTTCATTTTGTTTTTGTAGGGAAGGATCTTAATGGCTTTATATGCTTCCCTAGTTGGGTCAGATTGTCAGAATATTCTGTTATCCACCAGAGAAAGACAAGATGACTTTTTTAGAGATGCTCTAAAATTATTTTCTGTTTATTCTCTTAAATATTTGGCTTGAACAGAGTCTCCTTGCCAGGATACAGTTAGCATTCCTGCGGTGTTTTAAAAGCTGGCCAAGAGACTGGCATGAGAGGAGAAAACCCTTGCAACTTGAAGTGTTGCTGGATATTGAGTTGTGGTTGCTTAGTCTAAATGTGATGAGAAACAGAAAAAAAAACAAAACTGACAGTATTGATTTTAAAATTTGTTCCCTTCCGGGGCACCTGAGTGGCTCATTCGGTTAAGCATCCAACTCTTGATTTCAACTCAGGTTATGATCTCACGGTTCATGGGTTCCAGCCCCGTGTTAGGCTCTGTGCTGACAGCATATAACCTGGTTGGGATCTTCCCCCCTCTCTCTCTGCCCACTCCCCCGCCCCCTTAAATAAATAAACTTTAAAAATAAAATAAAATAAAATCCTACCTTCCAAAAGGACTGGAAGTTCTCAAAAAAAGACCTGAGTGTAACATGATGACCATTACAATACAGGACAAAGCCAAACGTCACAAGAAGTTCCGTTTTGGTTTTTTTTTTTCTGTTTGTTTAATTTTTTTGATCAAGGTATGTAACTATTGTTAATATTGTTATTGTTTTGGGGCATGAATTTTAGGTGAAAGATTCCTGGCAGTCTAAGCAAAAAAGGGAAAAATGGTTGCTTAGCAACTTGCATTGACTGATAAAAAAGGAAACAGGTCAGCCTGTCAGGAGATACAGTCTTTAGTATATTTATTATGCTGATTTTCATACTGTAAATATTGAAGAATAGTATTTTCCATAGCTTCCATAAGCTTCCCAGCCAATGGCAAACTCTCCTTGATGAGACAGCTTTTTTACATTGACCTTCAGTAAAATCTTATACTGGGTTGAAGGCATTGTGTTTTTTTTTTGTTTTTTTTTTTTTTTTTATTTGGGGACATAGCTAAGGCAGTCCAGGTTTGTAGTTTTCTATTATGATTCAATGCAAGGAAAAATACCAGTAAGTGGATGGGTATTACTGTGTTTCAATGTTTTAAAACCTGTGTGTTCCTGAGAACCGCCTGGGGCCCTTGTTAAAATATAGATCCAATGCCTGCTCCAGATTTGCTGAATCAAAGTCTGTAGCAAGGGGCCTGGGTGTATATTTAACAAATATACCAGGTGATTTCTTAACGCTCAAGCAAGTTTAGGGAGCACTGCCATCAATGGTTTTCCTTGATGGTTTTTTCCTCTCAGTTGGGCTTTGTAACAGTCATTTTGAGCATAAATTGTGATAGGAGCCTGAGGCAAGTGAGGTGATGAAGCCAGTTTAATTAGCTGGTCTGGAACCATAATGTCATTTCCCTTTCTCAAGCCGTGGTGCTTCGGGATGCTGTCCATGAGTTCCCTCTGGGCGCCTTCTCATCTGTTACACCATCCATCCTTCTAACGTGTCCACGTGGCGGGCAGAGCAAGTATAACACTGTATTTCGTCCTTTTTAAGATGCATGTTTCCCCACAGTTCTACATCTCTAAAATTAGTCTGCATTTTAGAATCGACCGGGTATGAATTTGGTGACGCTTTGTCTTAGTGATATATAAAATCGTAGTGTCAACTTTATACTCAAAGGTGTCAGAGATCAGATAATCTGTAGCTGTTCCTTTTACAGATGAGGCATCAGAGACACCGAGAGGGTGAGGTGACCGAGGAAATCCACTGCCAGTTGGGGGAGCCCAGTGTCAGACCCCACTCTCTATCCTTGCAGTAATTATGTATGCCTGAGTAACCAATTATCCCCAAACTTAGTGGCTTAAAGCAGCATCGGACATGGATGATCTCACACAGCTCCTTGGGGCCAGGCATGTAGGATTGGCTTGGCTGGGGTCTTCTGGCTTAGGGCCTCTCATGAAAGTGCAGATTTGACATTGGTTGTACAGTCATCTGCAACCTTGACTGGGGCTGGAGGTTCCACTTACAGGCTGGCTCACTCACTTTGTTGGCCAGTTGGTGCTGACATGGGGGGTGGGGGGGAAGCCTCAGTTCATTTCCACGTGGGCCTCTCCACAAGTTCTTCCAGGTGCCCACACCATGGTGACTAGCTTCCCCCAGAGTAAGTGATCCAAAGGACCAAGGCAGGAAAATGTTAAATGCCTTTTATGACCTCACTTCCAAAGTTGCGTAATGTCACTCTTACACATGCAGTTTGCCACACAGACCTGACTCTGTTCAAAGGGAGTACACAAGGGCACGGATATCAGGAAGGGAGGCTCCGTGGGGGCTGGCTGTTTCCTTCACACCACACTGCTTTTCCAATATCACTCTGTCCTGCCTGATCAGCTTGGCCCTCTTGTATTCTTAGGTCAGGTTCTCAAATTGAATGGATGAAAACTCTTTGGGATTTATGCCCCATTCTGGCACCTGTAAAATTTTAGTGTGCCTACAAATTTTCTGGGTCTCCTGTTAAAACACAAACCCTGATCCAGTAGGTCTTAACGCAGCCTGAGATCCTGCATTCTGACTGGCTCCCGTATAATCCCCTTGCTTCTGGCCCTCCTCCTCTCATTTTGGCAGAGAGACAGATGGTTTGGGGAGAAGGAACTAGGGAAACCAGCCTGTTTCACCATGCTGGTTGAGGAAAGGAGAGGTATGAAGCCGATAAGAACCCCTGAATTATTAGGTAGGCAGCTCACTGCAGCTGTGAGCTTCTTCACAGTGAAGGTCAGGTTTCAGACAGCAACAGCTGGGTGCTCAAAATGGCGAGGTAATTAGCTCGAGGGGGGTTGGGGGGTGTGGGATGGAACACAAACAGTGCTTAAAATGAAACGTGTCAATGCATTATTCAGAGCTCAGATGCCCATTGGTAGATTGTTCATCCTCCTTTTTTGCCTCTCCCCTCTCCCCTCTCCTCTCTCCCTTCTCCCTCTTACATACACACACATCAGCTAGCACTCAGGAAAACTCTAGACTCACAATTTATTTCCCCGAACAAGATGAAAATCAGAGGTGAAGTCCCCTAAGTGCTCCTACTTTAAGCTACTTTGCTGTGATCTAGAATGCTGGCCCTCTGCCTTTCTTCTTGCCCACGGCAAACTTTCTGCCTTGTGTCTTTCTACACATCACTTAAGAGGAGCATATTAGACTGTAAGCTCAGCAAGAGAGGGGCTGTGTCATTTTTGTTCATCTCTCTATGTAATATCACACACACATGCATATATTATAAATGAATAGAGGAGTGAATAAACCATCCTAACAGGTAAGAGTGACCTTGAGCCTTGTGATGGAACACAGGGGCCTCCATTTTCACATTCTAGTGGTTGCCGGGGACCTTGGGAAGGGGTTCAAGTTTATCACCTACCACTTCCTTATCCGCCATGCCAGTCTGTAACTGTAGAAGCTGAAAACTGCTGTTTACTCAGCACTTACTGTATGCGAAGCACGTACACCATTAAGCTTCCAACAACCTGAGAGGAAGGTAATCATTGCTCCCAGTTTGCAGAAGAGGAAGCCAAGCCTGTGAGATATGCTTATATAGCTAGTCAGTAGTAGTTTTGCAGTCTGTCTCAACCTGGTTTCAGCCTAAAGCTGCTACTTGGTGCCCACCATTGCAGAATAAGATGTCTAGGGAAGGCAACAGAATGATAGACTACTGAAGCTGGAAGGGCTCTCAACACTGAGTTCACATACATACTTGGCATCTGTCCTTGGTGCTGTGGGGGAGCACTGAGATGCATTTCATGAGAAGAAGAGTCCACACATTAATGGGACATAGATAGAAATCTCAGCCATTATCTAGAGCTATCTGTTAAAAACCAACCAGTCCACACATGGCTGGTGGGAATGCAACATGGTACAGCCACTTTGGAAAACAGTGTGACACTTTATAAGAAAGATAAACACATACACTTAACAAATAGCACAGCTGTCACGCTCCTGAGTATTTATGTGAGAGAAAAGGAAAGTATGTCCACACAAAGGCCTGGACACAGATGTTTGCAAGTTTTATTCATGTTAGCAAAAAACTAGAAACAACCCAACTGTGTGTCAGCTGTTGAGTGGATAAACAAAATGTCCTGTCCATGAAAGGGATGCCATGAGAGGAGCAAGCTATTGATTTGATGAATTCAACGACATGGATGAATGTTAAAAAAGTGTCAGACTAAGTGAAAGACAACCATGGAAGGCTACATTCTTTGTCATGTATGTGCCAGACAGGAAATGACAAAACTATAGGGACAGAAATCAGGTCAGAAATGCCCCGGGTTTAGGAATGGGCTTGACTACAAAGGGGCATGAGGAAATTCTGGGGGGTGGTGGAAATCTTCTGTGTCTTAATTGTGGCTATAGTTATAAAACTGTAGACCTTTGTCTAACTCATCAAACTGTATCTTTCAGAGGGATGAATTTTATTGTCTATAAGTTATACCTCAGGAAACATGACTTTAAGAAATATATCGGCCAGCCCAAACCCACCATTTTCCAGATGGGGAAACTTGTCCCAGATGAGGAAACGACTTGCTCCAGCAGATGTGAATTGAGAATACAGGTTTCTCGGCCCCCAGTCCTGAGGCAGAAGTGAGCTGGAACTTTGGCCTCCTGTCTTAGACCACAGCACATTGTAGCTAGGCCAGGAGTGTTCATCCCCAGCTCTCAGTGTGGCATCAGGGGTGACTTTTCAAAACTCGACCTCTACTGCACTGCTCTTCAGGCTGTCGACCTGCAGTTTGGAAAGAGTAATTAGAAAAAAAGAGTAAATTTGTATGTAGCCAGCATCCGAGAGTGTAAAACTCCAGGAATAAGCCTCTATATACATATTCCATTCCACTTTTTTTTTTGGGAAAGAGGGAGAACAGACAAAACAGGAAGTTGATTTATCTGGAATCATGCCTTATAGGACATTGCTGCCCAGTCACTCCAGGAAGAACAAAATATCCTAGAGATTCACACCAACATCTTGTTGCAGAAAGCAGGTGGGATTTGGAGTAAAGCCAGACCTGATTTTAGTTCCTAAATCTTTTCCTTTCTAACTTCATGTCCTTGAGTAGCCACTTAACTTCTCTGTCTGTAAGATAATGACCATAATTCCTACCTCACAGGGTTTTTATGAGGTTTAAATCAGAGAATGGTAAATACAGTATCTAGTCTGGCTGTGATAGACTTGTCTAGGGCATTCATCACTGGGCCATGTGCTTTACATACATTATCCTAAACCTTAACCGTCCTTATCCCTCTTGTGGAGATGATCAGCCTACGGTAAATAATCTGCCTGCAAATGATCTACCACCTGGCCAGAACCACTGGGCTGTGTGTAGATCTCAGTAAATGATGGTGGATCTTAATTGAGCCCTGTTTATAAAATAATTGGGTAGGGAGATTGGGAAGAAATGAAATTCTGCTTCTTAGTTTGAGAGAAAGCATAATTATTAATTATTATTTGCTTTTTTAATTAAAAATTTTTTTTAACCATTTTTTTTTTGAGAGTACTGTTTTTGTTTATTGCCTGTCTTCCCTCAATTACAGTGAAAGTTCCTTTTTTTTTTTTTTAGTTCTTTTTTTTTAATTAATTAATTAATTAATTTATTTTTTAATATATGAAATTTACTGTCAAATTGGTTTCCATACAACACCCAGTGCTCATCCCAAAAGGTGCCCTCCTCAATACCCATCACCCACCCTGCCCTCCCTCCCACCCCCCATCAACCCTCAGTTTGTTCTCAGTTTTTAACAGTCTCTTATGCTTTGTCTCTCTCCCACTCTAACCTCTTTTTTTTTTTTTCCCCTTCCCCTCCCCCATGGGTTTCTGTTACGTTTCTCAGGATCCACATAAGAGTGAAACCATATGGTATCTGTCTTTCTCTGTATGGCTTATTTCACTTAGCATCACACTCTCCAGTTCCATCCACGTTGCTACAAAAGGCCATATTTCATTTTTTCTCATTGCCACGTAGTATTCCATTGTGTATATAAACCACAATTTCTTTATCCATTCATCAGTTGATGGACATTTAGGCTCTTTCCATAATTTGGCTATTGTTGAGAGTACTGCTATAAACATTGGGGTACAAGTGCCCCTATGCATCAGTACTCCTGTATCCCTTGGATAAATTCCTAGCAGTGCTATTGCTGGGTCATAGGGTAGGTCTATTTTTAATTTTCTGAGGAACCTCCACACTGCTTTCCAGAGCGGCTGCACCAATTTGCATTCCCACCAACAGTGCAAGAGGGTTCCCGTCTTTCCACATCCTCTCCAGCATCTATAGTCTCCTGATTTCTTCATTTTGGCCACTCTGACTGGCGTGAGGTGGTATCTGAGTGTGGTTTTGATTTGTATTTCCCTGATAAGGAGCGACGTTGAACATCTTTTCATGTGCCTGTTGGCCATCCGGGTGTCTTCTTTAGAGAAGTGTCTATTCATGTTTTCTGCCCATTTCTTCACTGCGTTATTTGTTTTTCGGGTGTGGAGTTTGATGAGCTCTTTATAGATTTTGGATACTAGCCCTTTGTCCGATGTGTCATTTGCAAATATCTTTTCCCATTCCGTTGGTTGCCTTTTAGTTTTGTTGGTTGTTTCCTTTGCTGTGCAGAAGCTTTTTATCTTCATAAGGTCCCAGTAATTCACTTTTGCTTTTAATTCCCTTGCCTTTGGGGATGTGCCGAGTAAGAGATTGCTACGGCTGAGGTCAGAGAGGTCTTTTCCTGCTTTCTCCTCTAAGGTTTTGATGGTTTCCTGTCTCACATTCAGGTCCTTTATCCATTTTGAGTTTATTTTTGTGAATGGTGTGAGAAAGTGGTCTAGTTTCAACCTTCTGCATGTTGCTGTCCAGTTCTCCCAGCACCATTTGTTAAAGAGACTGTCTTTTTTCCATTGGATGTTCTTTCCTGCTTTGTCAAAAATGAGTTGGCCATACGTTTGTGGGTCTAGTTCTGGGGTTTCTATTCGATTCCATTGGTCTATGTGTCTGTTTTTATGCCAATACCATGCTGTCTTGATGATGACAGCTTTGTAGTAGAGGCTAAAGTCTGGGATTGTGATGCCTCCTGCTTTGGTCTTCTTCTTCAAAATTACTTTGGCTATTCGGGGCCTTTTGTGGTTCCATATGAATTTTAGGATTGCTTGTTCTAGTTTCGAGAAGAATGCTGGTGCAATTTTGATTGGGATTGCATTGAATGTGTAGATAGCTTTGGGTAGTATTGACATTTTGACAATATTTATTCTTCCAATCCATGAGCAGGGAATGTCTTTCCATTTCTTTATATCTTCTTCAATTACCTGCATAAGCTTTCTATAGTTTTCAGCATACAGATCTTTTACATCTTTGGTTAGATTTATCCCTAGGTATTTTATGCTTCTTGGTGCAATTGTGAATGGGATCAGTTTCTTTATTTGTCTTTCTGTTGCTTCATTGTTAGTGTATAAGAATGCAACTGATTTCTGTACATTGATTTTGTATCCTGCAACTTTGCTGAATTCATGTATCAGTTCTAGCAGACTTTTGGTGGAGTCTATCGGATTTTCCATGTATAATATCATGTCATCTGCAAAAAGCGAAAGCTTGACTTCATCTTTGCCAATTTGGATGCCTTTGATTTCCTTTTGTTGTCTGATTGCTGATGCTAGAACTTCCAGCACTATATTAAACAACAGCGGTGAGAGTGGGCATCCCTGTCGTGTTCCTGATCTCAGGGAAAAAGCTCTCAGTTTTTCCCCGTTGAGGATGATGTTAGCTGTGGGCTTTTCATAAATGGCTTTTATGATCTTTAAGTATGTTCCTTCTATCCCGACTTTCTCAAGCGTTTTTATTAAGAAAGGGTACTGGATTTTGTCAAAGGCCTTTTCTGCATCAATTGACAGGATCATATGGTTCTTCTCTTTTTTTTTGTTAATGTGATGTATCACGTTGATCGATTTGCAAATGTTGAACCAGCCCTGCATCCCAGGAATGAATCCCACTTGATCATGGTGAATAATTCTTTTTATATGCTGTTGAATTCGATTTGCTAGTATCTTATTGAGAATTTTTGCATCCATATTCATCAGGGATATTGGCCTGTAGTTCTCTTTTTTTACTGGGTCTCTGTCTGGTTTAGGAATCAAAGTAATACTGGCTTCATAGAATGAGTCTGGAAGTTTTCCTTCCCTTTCTATTTCTTGGAATAGCTTGAGAAGGATAGGTATTATCTCTGCTTTAAACGTCTGGTAGAACTCCCCTGGGAAGCCATCTGGTCCTGGACTCTTATTTGTTGGGAGATTTTTGATAACCGATTCAATTTCTTCGCTAGTTATGGGTCTGTTCAAGCTTTCTATTTCCTCCTGATTGAGTTTTGGAAGAGTGTGGGTGTTTAGGAATTTGTCCATTTCTTCCAGGTTGTCCAATTTGTTGGCATATAATTTTTCATAGTATTCCCTGATAATTGTTTGTATCTCTGAGGGATTGGTTGTAATATTTCCATTTTCATTCATGATTTTATCTATTTGGGTCATCTCCCTTTTCTTTTTGAGAAGCCTGGCTAGAGGTTTGTCAATTTTGTTTATTTTTTCAAAAAACCAACTCTTGGTTTCGTTGATCTGCTCTACAGTTTTTTTAGATTCTATATTGTTTATTTCTGCTCTGATCTTTGTGATTTCTCTTCTTCTGCTGGGTTTAGGCTGCCTTTGCTGTTCTGCTTCTATTTCCTTTAGGTGTGCTGTTAGATTTTGTATTTGGGATTTTTCTTGTTTCTTGAGATAGGCCTGGATTGCAATGTATTTTCCTCTCAGGACTGCCTTCGCTGCGTCCCAAAGCGTTTGGATAGTTGTATTTTCATTTTCGTTTGTTTCCATATATTTTTTAATTTCTTCTCTAATTGCCTGGTTGACCCACTCATTCGTTAGTAGGGTGTTCTTTAACCTCCATGCTTTTGGAGGTTTTCCAGACTTTTTCCTGTGGTTGATTTCAAGCTTCATAGCATTGTGGTCTGAAAGTATGCATGGTATAATTTCAATTCTTGTAAACTTATGAAGGGCTGTTTTGTGACCCAGTATATGATCTATCTTGGAGAATGTTCCATGTGCACTCGAGAAGAAAGTATATTCTGTTGCTTTGGGATGCAGAGTTCTAAATATATCTGTCAAGTCCATCTGATCCAATGTATCATTCAGGGCCCTTGTTTCTTTATTGACTGTGTGTCTAGATGATCTATCCATTTCTGTAAGTGGGGTGTTAAAGTCCCCTGCAATGACCACATTCTTATCAATGAGGTTGCTTATGTTTATGAGTAACTGTTTTATATATCTGGGGGCTCTGGTATTTGGCGCATAGACATTTATAATTGTTAGCTCTTCCTGATGGATAGACCCTGTAATTATTATATAATGCCCTTCTTCATCTCTTGTTACAGCCTTTAATTTAAAGTCTAGTTTGTCTGATATAAGTATGGCTACTCCAGCTTTCTTTTGGCTTCCAGTAGCATGATAAATAGTTCTCCATCCCCTCACTCTCAATCTAAAGGTGTCCTCAGATCTAAAATGAGTCTCTTGTAGACAGCAAATAGATGGGTCTTGTTTTTTTATCCATTCTGATACCCTATGTCTTTTGATTGGCGCATTTAATCCATTTACATTCAGTGTTATTATAGAAAGATACGGGTTTAGAGTCATTGTGATGTCTGTATGTTTTATGCTTGTAGTGATGTCTCTGGTACTTTGTCTCACAGGATCCCCCTTAGGATCTCTTGTAGGGCTGGTTTCGTGGTGACAAATTCCTTCAGTTTTTGTTTGTTTGGGAAGACCTTTATCTCTCCTTCTATTCTAAATGACAGACTTGCTGGATAAAGGATTCTCGGCTGCATATTTTTTCTGTTTAGCACACTGAAGATATCGTGCCAAGCCTTTCTGGCCTGCCAAGTTTCAAAGGAGAGATCAGTCACGAGTCTTATAGGTCTCCCTTTATATGTGAGGGCACGTTTATCCCTTGCTGCTTTCAGAATTTTCTCTTTATCCTTGTATTTTGCCAGTTTCACTATGATATGTCGTGCAGAAGATCGATTCAAGTTACGTCTGAAAGGAGTTCTCTGTGCCTCTTGGATTTCAATGCCGTTTTCCTTCCCCAGTTCAGGGAAGTTCTCAGCTATAATTTTTTCAAGTACCCCTTCAGCACCTTTCCCTCTCTCTTCCTCCTCTGGGATACCAATTATGCGTATATTATTTCTTTTTAGTGTATCACTTAGTTCTCTAATTTTCCCCTCATACTCCTGGATTTTTTTATCTCTCTTTCTTTCAGCTTCCTCTTTCTCCATAACTTTATCTTCTAGTTCACCTATTCTCTCCTCTGCCTCTTCAATCTGAGCCGTCGTGGTTTCCATTTTGTTTTGCATTTCGTTTAAAGCGTTTTTCAGCTCCTCGTGACTGTTCCTTAGTCCCTTGATCTCTGTAGCAAGAGATTCTCTGCTGTCCTGTATACTGTTTTCAAGCCCAGCGATTAATTTTATGACTATTATTCTAAATTCACTTTCTGTTATATTATTTAAATCCTTTTTGATCAGTTCATTAGCTGTTGTTACTTCCTGGAGATTCTTCTGAGGGGAATTCTTCTGTTTGGTCATTTTGGATAGTCCCTGGAGCGGTGAGGACCTGCAGGGCACTTCCCCTGTGCTGTGGTGTATAACTGGAGTTGGTGGGCGGGGCCGCAGTCCGACCTGATGTCTGCCCCCAGCCCACCGCTGGGGCCACAGTCAGACTGGTGTGTGCCTTCTCTTCCCCTCTCCTAGGGGCGGGATTCACTGTGGGGTGGCGTGGCCCGTCTGGGCTACTTGCACACTGCCAGGCTTGTGGTGCTGGGGAGCTGGCGTATTAGCTGGGGTGGGTAGGCAAGGTGCACGGGGGCGGGAGGGGCAGGCTTAGCTCGCTTCTCCTTAGGTGATCCACTTCAGGAGGGGCCCTGTGGCAGCGGGAGGGAGTCAGATCCACTGCCGGAGGTTTGGCTCCGCAGAAGCACAGAGTTGGGTGTTTGCGCGGAGCGAGCAAGTTCCCTGGCAGGAACTGGTTCTCTTTGGGATTTTGGCTGGGGGATAGGCGGGGGAGATGGCGCTGGCGAGCGCCTTTGTTCCCCACCAAGCTGAGCTCTGCCGTCCGGGGGCTCAGCAGCTCTCTCTCCCTTTGTCCTCCAGCCTTCCCGCTTTCCGAGCAGAGCTGTTAGCTTCTGACCTCCCAGACACTAAGTCGCGCTTGCTGTCGGAACCCAGTCCGTCCGGCCCCTCCGCTTCTGCCGGCCAGACTCGGGGGCTCCGCTTGGCCGGCGAGCTGCCCCTCCGCCCCGGCTCCCTCCCGCCGGTCCGTGGAGCGCGCACTGCCTCGCCGCCCTTCCTACCCTCTTCCGTGGGCCTCTCGTCTGCGCTTGGCTCCGGAGACTCCGTTCTGCTAATCCTCTGGCGGTTTTCTGGGTTCTTTAGGCAGGTGTAGGTGGAATCTAAGTGATCAGCAGGACACGCCGTGAGCCCAGCGTCCTCTTACGCCGCCATCTTCCCCCAGTCTCCTTAACCATTTTTATTTATTTTTGAGACAGAGAGAGACAGAGCATGAACGGGGGAGGGGCAGAGAGAGAGAGGGAGACACAGAATCGGAAGCAGGCTCCGAGCCATCAGCCCAGAGCCCGACGCGGGGCTCGAACTCATGGACTGCGAGATCATGACCTGAGCTGAAGTCGGACGCTTAACCGACTGAGCCACCCAGGCGCCCCTATTATTTGCTTTTTAAGAAAGAATAGGAAGACCGTTGAGGCCAAAATTTGGACCCCGAGTCAGGGTCAAACTCCCAGTTGAAGAGAACGTGTCCTCCCCTTAGTCTTTTTGTCCAGGAGAATACTCCAACAACCCAAAAGACTTTGCACTATCTAGGGCCCAGCTAAAACCAGAGAGGTAGGGAGGCTTTCCACCTGCTCCTCGGCAGGGTGACCCTCTGCAGACATTCTCTGTACTCTCAAACCTTGCCTGCCTTCTAAGATTTAGAGGCTGGCTTAAGAGTTACTGAAAAGGGCTGATTTTATTAAGCTTATCTGTTTTTCTTCCTTTGTAGCTGGAATAGCATACCAGATAAGTTTTCCATCTTCATTTGAAAACCTTTCTCAGTCCATCACACAGCCAGTTATCGGCCTAGATTTACAAACCACCAACAAGTTTTAATAACCTAAGACAACTGGCAAAATACCAATTGGCAAACTTGCCAAAGACCATAGAATTGGGTGTTTAAATTCCACCATTATACGCTTCATGTGCCTGGGCTCAATTTCCTTTCCTAATCATTGTCTTCCAGTGTGAAGTGGCCAGTTGGGCTTAACAGATTCATCGAGCATGGTGTACCATTTAGTGTCATGGATCTTATACACAAAGGCCATACATAATGTAGGCTGAAAGTAAGCATACTAGGTTCCTATATAGAGAGAATACGATCAATGTTAAATCTGTATGTGGAGTGAAAAGCACAGGATATTTTAGGTACCCTAGATTTCTCTACTACCCAGGGTAGAATTACCTTCTTAAGTGATTTTAGGAGCCTGAGGACCAGAAAAACTATTGTCAAGGCTGGTGGTCAAAGTGGGAGACTATTAAGACAGAATCCCAACACCAGCCCAGAGCTGTTTCCACTAGCCCACACCACATTCCCTTTGTGTTGGTTATTTAATAAATTCATTTCACAACCGTAGAGCACAGTAGGAAACAATGCAATTACTGAACCATAGGAACACAGCTGCCAACATCTTGTTGATTCAGAATTGTCCAAACACTTCCATGTGGGGGTGGGATTGATGCAATTTGCTGGTTCAACAGTTGACATTGATAAATTGGAGTTTCATTTCCTCAGCCTTCTGTTGGAGGTGCTAATGAGCGTTGAAAGGCTGGAGAAACGCAGGAGGGAGACAAGGGAGAACCTTGCCTGATCTACATACTAAGTAATTGAGCCTGTATGATGTAGGCTTGACACGGCTAGGGAATAGGTGGACTCACTGAAGGCACTAATAAAGGCGAAATAAAATTAGCACCATGAATTTTTTTTTTAAAACGATTTAAGTTCTACTTGCAGATTGTGTAGGCTGGTATCCTCATTTATTAGAGAGAATGTTTGCTTTTCCTAATACTCTTTTGCATGTTTCCTTTTCTATTTCGTGGGGCAGTTTGCCAAGATTCCTTGGCTTCTGGAAAATGAGGGGGTTGGACCAGATGATCTCTGAGGTCCCTTACACACTCCATTTTTTTACTTCCTTGGCAAGAGAATTTGCCTGAAATGAATTGCATTCCCCCCACACACATTTATCCCAGCCTCTGTTTTCCCATTCATCTTCTTCTTCATTCAAAAAGCACTTGGGATGCTTACTGGGTGCCAGTTACTGTGCTAAGAACTGGTAATAGAGTGGAAAGTAGGCCAGGGCACCACTGGGCCCCTTCTCTCAGGAGTTTACATTGCAATAGCGAGACAGGTGAGTAAGTAGAGCAGGTCAGAGACATGCTGGGGGTGCACACAGCAGTATCAAAGCACACACGAAGTTCCCTAAGTTGGACATCATCGTGGAAAGCTATTCAGAGCAGTAATATTTTAAGTTGCTCCTGAAATAAGAAGGCGAAGATTGGGAAGACGTGTTTGGATGGACTTTCTTCTGTGTCCTCCCAGGACTTTTTGAGCATCTTTTCTCTATGTAGTTTCTAGAAGGGGTTTATGGGAATGTCATAAAACACAGGCATGGCTTGATGTGGGAACACAACATAGATAAAAGAATGACTTTTGGAGAAGGGGTAACAGTCAAGGCTGATGTTATAAAACATTTTTTGTTTAAACAAAAAATCTTAAAAATATTTCCTTTAGGGGCGCCTGAGTGGCTCACTTGGTAAAGCATCTGGCTTCAGCTCAGGGCCTGATCTTAAGGTTCGTGGGTTCGAGCCCTGAATTGGGCTCTGTGCTGACAGCTCAGAGCCTGGAACCTGCTTCAGGTTCTGTGTTTCCCTCTTTCTCTGCCCTTCCCCCACTTACACTCTGTGTCTCTTTCTCAAAAATAAACATTATATATTTATATATATAAACATATTTATTTTGTAATTTCCTCCTTAAATAAGGAGTCTGTGGACTACTTATTAAACTCAATCACATCTTTATGAACATCAGCTATTTTAATCATATTAGAGTTGAAAATCTTTTAAAAGTTGTCTCTATTCATTTTATACATAAAGCAAAACTAGAAAAGTTTTAACTAGAAAAGTTAATTTTTTTTTCCAGAATTCAGATAGTTTAATAGCAGAAGTAGCTCTAGAACTCACCCCACATCCCCAAACCACCTTCTTTGTTTGGAGGTTAACTCAAGATACTACCTTGACTAGAAAGCTTTCTCCCATACTGTACTCTTTCCCACTTTGACAACAAACTCCAGCTTTCCCTCATAGTTTTTGCCAAGTTATTTGAAGTCTTATTACACCTCCTGACATTCATTAGTAATTTATTGTTTCTTCTTTAATCCAACAAATGTTCATTGAACTTTTATAATGAGGGCCTTAAGTACCATGGAACATTGTTCTTACACTGAGCGAGTTTGCAGTCTGAGGGGAAGGTGGATGCCGTGGTTTTACAGGATGAAATCTTAAGTTCTTCCTTTGGGATTTAAGTCCCTCAGTGAGCTGACCCTATTCTTACTGTCCAGGATTCTCTTGATGAAACTGGGTATACTGCCAGCACAAGACATTGCTACTTTTACTGACAGAGTTCCCACAGAAACAAATTCCTAGTAAACATAGCAGCCTAGAGAGGATTTTTGTCTTTTTGGACGAAAGATCGATCCATAGGCTATCTGTGGGATAGCCTTCTCATGGAAGTATTTGTTATTACTTCCAGGATTTTTATATTTTCTCATCCTTTGAATCTGTTAATTTATTCAAAGCGAGAAATCAGTTTGAATAAAATGGGTTGGCATGGGCTTTCAAAATTAACCTTTTACACATACGAATTACAAAATTCGTAATTAGATATACGAAAGTCCAAGCCAGCCAAGAATAATCTTTTTCCTTCTCTCCAGCTCTCAGAAGAGTAGATTTATCTTGGAGAAATGCATTTTGTTAAGCTGTGAGTAGATGCAGTTAGGAATTCTCCAGCTGCAAGTAATTTTAGAGATTATCAGACATTGATTTACTCAATATTTTTAAAGCAAATTGGATTTTTTTTTTTGTTTTTGGTATGGCATTAATTAAAATTAAGCTGTTCTAAGTGGAATTTCTTTGCAGGTAATCTTGATTTTCTTTATTTTAAACGTGCTTGGTTCAGGCCACCTATAAATAAACCAGAGCTCAGAATATTCAGTGTGAAAATAATATGCATAAAAATGCAGATTTAACTGTGAACAAATACTATACTAGCTTGTAAATGTGTCAAAAATCTAACATATTATGTTATCATATTCTATCATATCTGTTTAGTAGAAACTATAGAAATCAAATGTCAGCCAATTGTTGGCATTCGTATGATGATCAGGCTGTCCTGTGAAGGATTTATGTCTACACTTATAGCGCGTTTCACCACCTCTGTCTGGTAGCACTTGACTCTTAAACCTGGGCATCAGAGCATTGGTTTAAGAATTTGGAAGTGTTGGTCTAGTCATGACCCTGACACTAGCTTTGTGAGTTTTAGCTACTAGCCGTGCCTCTCTGGCCTTCACTTCTCATGAATGCCAAATGCAGTGGTTAGACTAGACGTTCTAAGGACCCATGTACTTTTGAGATGGATGAATGTGAGCGATGGGATGTTTCCTTTCGTTGTGCACCCAGAGAAGAAAAAGCCGTGAAAGGTAAAGTGACCTGCTCTTGGCCACAGGGAGAGTCACCAGCTCAATAGGAATGGCCAGGCTCTTTTAGATCACTCATGTGGCCTCACAGTCACCCTGGTAACACCTACCTACCTAGGATTGTTTACAAAGCCTGGTCATTTGCATTTGCCCTTCTGTCTGTTGGGATAACTTCTAGGTGGGTATTTAAAAGTGCGGGAGTAATAAAGTTAGTTGGCAGAATCCCATTTTAATCATCCCACCATGCAATCAAAATTGGTGTCCTAGGGACACCTGGGTGGCTCAGTCGGTTAAGCGTCCGACTTCAGCTTAGGTCGTGATCTCATGCTCCGTGAGTTCGAGCCCCGTGTCGGGCTCTGTGCTGACAGCTCAGAACCTGGAGCCTGCTTCCGATTCTGTGTCTCCCTCTCTCTCTGACCCTCCCCCCATTCATGCTCTGTCTCTCTCTGTCTCAAAAATAAATAAACGCTAAAAAAAAAACAATTTAAAAAAATTGGTGTCCTAAATACCTTTTCTATTGAAGCTTATTTTGAAGAGAAACCCCAAATTACAGTGAAGCAGTAGAAGCCACTCTCCAGGGTATCACAGGTTCTTCTTTTCAACCACATCTGAAAACAACTCCTATTAAGAATGAAGAATTTAGGGGCGCCTGGGTGGCGCAGTCGGTTAAGCATCCGACTTCAGCCAGGTCACGATCTCGCGGTCCGTGAGTTCGAGCCCCGCGTCAGGCTCTGGGCTGATGGCTCGGAGCCTGGAGCCTGTTTCCGATTCTGTGTCTCCCTCTCTCTCTGCCCCTCCCCCGTTCATGCTCTGTCTCTCTCTGTCCCAAAAATAAATAAAAAACGTTGAAAAAAAAATTTAAAAAAAAAAAAAAAAAAAAAGAATGAAGAATTTAAGCAGATTCACCACTCCCTATTTTCCTTTGGATTGATACTATTTAAGCATGCTTGGGGCATGTGCAATAAGCATCTATTGGCTTCCTATTAATGATGCCTCTTGGTGGCCTCACATTTAGCAATAAGAGGGATATGTATTTGTTTGTTTAGAATCAAATTACAGGGGCACCTGGGTGGCTCAATCATTAAGCATCTGACTCGATTTCAGTTCAGGTCATGATCTCATGGTGCGTGAGTTCAAACCCCGGTCAGGCTCTGCACTGACCGTTTGGAGCCTGCTTGAGACTCTCTCTCTGCCCCTACTTTCTCTCTCTCTCTTTCAAAATAAATAAACGTTAAGAAAAAAGAATTAAATTACATATTTTATGTAAAAACATCCCAAGTAGTGTCTAGGTTCACAAGTGCCGTGTTCAGTTAGTTTGCAGCCGAACTATAATACTAGTCTTAACGAGCTTGTGTTTGGGAAGTAGCAGTCAGTGCTGCAGGAAGGGAGAGGGAGAGAGAAGGGAGCAGTTTTGAAATTGACAAGAGTCATCTCCTGGCACTGCCTGTTGCAGCCTCCCTGTCTCTAACATCTGTCCTCAGGGACTTCCAGTACTCTGATGACCCACCATCATTTGTAGATTTATTAACCTACAGAGCACTCAGTCCACTCTGGATCAAAACTCCCCCATTTTGGGTGGTGGTTTCCAGCGCAGTGAGAAGGTCATGCTCTGATCAAACACATTTATCCTAAGGAGTAAATGGTAATTAGAGCCTTAACTCCCAAAAAGCAATTTCCATTTTCTTCTTTTAATTATGAAAATGAACCTTATTGGTAGAATTTCTGGCAAGAGGAGAGGGAAAAGACAGACAATTTAGGCCTGGAAGTCTAGCTCCAGGTTCAGTTTTCCTTGTCTGCCCCTGTATTTCCCAGCTTCTTTCACTTCTGGACCCCCTGGTGTTTGAAAGCTTCAGTTCCTTGGCCGTCTCCCCGGGCAACAGTGGAGGAGGTGTTGTGAGGATGAGCTGCAGGAAAGGGGAAAGCCCATGTGGATAAGTTGTCACAACTCACCCATGTGATCTCCATAAGCCCATTTTGTCTTTTAAGTCAGATACCTGGGTTCAAAGACCAGATCTACAGACTGTATACCTTTGGGCATTATTTAACGTCAGAGATTCCATTTCTTCATGCTACCCAGGGGCATCATAAAGATTAATACATAAGCAGCCTTTGGCTCAAAGTAGATGCTCAGCAAACGGGTTGTGTTATTAGGAGTCCAGGCATGATTAGATAGTGGCATTAGGAATATCTGGAAGGCGACAGCGTCAGAGAAGTTTCAAATAAGTGACATGTATGTTATTATTTGAAGGGTGCCCAATGTCAGAGACCATTCTGATTGTTTTCAATAGATTTCTGGGAATGGAAAACAGGTGGTGGAGCTGTATGTTGTGTAGGTCGCCCAGCTATGGCACCTCCAGATGTGTGCAGGGGAGGACAGCTGGGCTGCTCCCAGGAAGTGTGGGGGGGGGATCACAGGGCCTTTGCAGAGAGCGCCTGGGGCAGGACGCTGGAGGAGGGCTCACACCTACCCTGAGCAGTCCCTGGGACCACACACTTTCATCCGCAGTCCTTTGTCATCTGTCTGAGGCAAGAATCAATACCAGAAGGGGAAGGTGACAGATCGTTCATTGCCCAGAGACTGCCTGTAAATCCAGCACCTGCTATTTTTTTTTCTAACTGCTTTAAAGAAACTTCCACTCGTGTCTTTTCCCTGCAACATGGAGACTCACCTAGATTTTGAAAGGAATTTGGAAAGGTCTGTAATTCCCTTTTCTGTTGTTAGGAGTTGTTATTTCAGGGGAATGAAAGATGTGTCCTGTACCATTCTGTTTCAGTGATATCAGCACTCAGAATGTCTTTCTTTACTTTTCGTTTCCATGTGTTCCTTAGTACTCATGACTTTTAGAGAGATCTCTGTCTGGAAGGTCTGTGTTTGTCTCTGCATGCATCTAGGAGGCATTTGCTTTACACCTCTGATCTCTGACTTGCTGCCAATTCACTCTTCCTACATCCCTGTCTTTCCCCTCCACTCTGGAACACAACACTCTTTATCTGTCTGGACTCCGGAGAGTCAGAAAGAACAGTGAAGACCATCGAGTCTGCCCACCTCAGTTGGGAGTGAGGACATGACCTAGAGAGGGGAAGTGACGTTCTCATAGAGAGCCTCAGCACCCTGGGATCATCAGGTGTCCCGCTTCGCATGAGGTCTTTCAAGATCCATGGCTTCTCTCCTCCCCTGAGCACCTGCTGTGGGGCTGGAAGATCCCCTCTGCTTGCTGCCTCCACTTCTGCAAACTGCTGACCCTCCTTGCAGGGTCTGCAGAGGGGTAGAAATAGTCAAATGAGCCAGTAAAGTTGGCAAAAAGTGAAGTCTGTTTTAGACAGCTTTAGAATGATTAGAGCAGGGAATTGGGAACCCCCCCCAACAGCATTCTGTATAGAGTAGATCTTTTGTAAGCACTGATTTATTTTTCTGCTGAAGGCCAGCCTCGGGCAGAATTGGGAAATAGCCAGCTTGATTTTCAGACCTTCTTTCCCTCTCTCTTAAAGCTGTAGTACTCTTACTTCAGATAGAGGCATCAGAGGAAGCCCAATATGTAAAACAGATACAAGTGGTTGGAGTGGGCAGGAGACCCAGGTTCTGCCCCTGTGGTGCATTTGGCGGGCAGGGGACTTCCTTACCCTTCCCACCCACCCAGCCTCCAGTCATGCAGGACTCCCCAGGAGACCTGGCCCTTGGGCTCAGTTTGGAAGCCACCATTGCAACGAACAGCCAGCGAGTGTTTGGAACTCTGGCAACCTTTGTTGATCACTGTAGGTAGATCCTTTAACCGCTGAGCCTGATTTTCTTTTCTTGTAAATTGAGTAGAAAGCACCAAACTGCAAGAGTTTTTTTCATCTACAAATTGAGATAACAAGTAATATACTTGGCTCATAGCAGATACTCTGGAAATATTGAGTCCCACCTCTCTTTTTATCTTTTTTTCATTCCCCTTTTCTATGCTGCTTTCCCTTAGATGTCCCCTCCACTCTTCAGAAGCCCAGAGGCCTCTGGCACTCTCCAGACTGCTCAGCTCTCCAGGAAAACTGAGTCATTTATATTCTAGTGGCAGCTCAGGGCAGCCCTTTCATCCCCAGGAGCATTTCCTTTGGCACCTCCAGATTTTAGCAGAAGAGGGTCCCTCCTTGCCTCTCTGATTTTTAGTTAGTTGAGAGCTGGCTGAATAACTGACATCCAAGGGAATTATACTGAGGGACTTGGTAATCATTCCTTTCTTACAGACAGCAGTCTGACTTCTATCACTGGTTGAGTCCTAGTCTAGACATTTATGTAACGATGCAGTTACAGAATAAGGAGGATTCCTTAAAATCCTTGAATTCTGCAAAACTGCACTCTCAAAGTGACAGAGCTTGTGTGCAGATCACTCAGAACACATTTGACTTTGGAACCAGGGCATTAACAAAAGCAATAGCAATACTGAAAAATAAATATTACTCCAATGTAGGTCTTTACCTTTACAAAAAAAAAAAAAAAGTGGAAGGTGGCTTTACAGAAAGTGTTTTAGAGAAAAAAAAAAAGACAAGATAAAGTTGTTGAATTTTGAAGACAAAGGTAAAATGCACCAAAATCAGAAAATAAGGGGGTGCCTAGGTGGCTCAGTTGGTTAAACGTCCGACTTCAGCCCAGGTCATGATCTTGCAGTCTGTGAGTTCGAGCACCATGTTGGGTTCTGTGCTGACAGCTCAGAGCCTGGAGCCTGCTTCAGATTCTGTGTGTGTCTCTCTCTCTGCCCCTCCCCTGCTCTCTCTCTCTCTCTCAAAAATAAATAAATGTTAAAAAATTTTTTTAAAAGAAAAGCATTTCCAGGACAGATTACATCCTAGTCTGAGTGAAAAGGAATGTGAGCATCATTCTGTCTGCGGGATGCTACATTCTGCTGTGTTTGAGCATGTTTTGTTTAGTGGCTATTCCTTGGTTGTACAAAATATTAACATTCTTGGAAAATTACGTATGACCCTAACACTACTTTCATTGTGCTGACATAATGCCAGTCCTATACAAGCTAGTTCATGTTACAGCGGCTCATTCTGTGTCTGGACAGACTGTTCCTAGATCTCAATAGCTTAATCCCTAGGCAGCGAACTCAGGGACAGAGGTGATGAGTAAGGTCCATCCCTGTCCTCAGAAAACCACATGATCTTGTGTGAGACACGGAAATACGCTCAAATAGCTGTAATACCAGTCACACCGTAAATGTCATGAAATTTCATATCAGGTTAATCAAAAGGCAGTGCGAAGAGAGAAAGGAAAGAGTATGTCGGGGGCGGGAGGGGGTAGGAGGCAAAAAGCTTGTAGAAGGGGTAGAATTGGCGGGATTTCATCAGGCAAAGACAGAGGGCAAAGAGAAGAGAATAAGCAAAGTCTTGGGGACCTGATAGCACAGGACATATTTGGGGGACTGGTATAGTTTGGGGGCTTCACTTTAAGGCTAGAGCCAGTGAGAAATATAAGGGAACAGTAGGATGAGGTTGAAATAGAAGTTGGCCTCTGAATGTAGGAGGCCTTGACAGAGATGGGGGTACCGTCAAAGAATTCTGAGCAGGTGAATGATGTGTTCAGTCAGAGCTGTCCTTTACAAAGCTCCTTTTGGCAGGTTATGCTGGGTGATGGTGCTGGGGAGTAGGATCCAATTAAGAGGTATTGCAGTAGTCCCCGTGAGAGATGTGGGGGCCTAAGCTCCACAGTGACGGTGACACCCAGTGGCCGTGGGATGTATGGGGAGGGCATGACACAAGACAGTTTAGAGCAGAATCTCAAGTATTTATCAACTGAATGGATGGTATAGGGCTCTGATAGTACCTGCCCAATGATGATGTTTATTGTTTAGTAACGATAGCCAGTGTGGAGCCTTATTTTGGAATGTTTGAGAGTTCATGCCGAGGGCCGGCAGGGGCTTTGGCACACCTGGGTTCTGTGACTGGTCAATACTGAAGTTTGGGCAAAACTCATGCCCCTCAGGTTACTGCTAGGTGATCCACGTGTGCCCTCAGCTCTCAAAGGGAAGGCAGTGTTCCCGATATTGACACCTGCCCAACTGCCCAGAGCCCCAGTTTCTGCTTATGTTCTGACCATAGAACCATGCACTTTTAGATTGGGAAGACCTTAGAGACCATCCTTAAACCCTTTGCTGAATGGAAAACTATGGCCCAGTAAGGTCAGGTGTGTGTCCAGAGTAAGTCAGAGGCAGAACCCAAAATAGAACCTAGGACCATCACTCACCAATCTTCAGAAAACCTTTTAAGTAACGGATGGCTGTGTATTAGCATTTCCCAGAGAAGCAGAGCCAATAGAATATAAAAGGAGATGTATTATGAGGAATTGTCTCATGCAGTTATAGAGGCTGAGAAATCCCCCTACCTGTCATCTGCAAGCTGGAGACTCAGGAAAGCTGAGTCTGCAATTTGTTCCAAAGGCCGTGAGAATGAAGGGGAGCCAATGATGCAAATTCCAGTTGGAGGGTGGGAAAAGATGAGATGAAATGCTCCAGCTTGAGCAGTGAGGCAGAAAACAGGGGCACATTTCTCCTTCCTCCACCTTGTTTTTGTCCGTGCCCACCCATGCTGGAAAGGGCAACTTACTTCACTGAACCCACCAGTTCAAATGCTAGTATCATCTAGAAACACCCTCACAGACACATCCAGATATACTTGACCAGAAATCTGGGCATCCCCTGATACTCTCAAGTTGACAGCTCAAATCAGCTATTGTATGCAGTTCGGAATTGTTGATCATGCTTAGTTCCTACAGAGCATTTTCTAACTTTGCAAAGTTTTAGTTCACCTGTTTCATTTTTCACCCTCATTTGATCTCATGGGTAAACAGACATTGTTCCCCTTCACAGGTAAGCAAATGAAGGCATGACAGGTAATGACCTTTCCTGTCACATGGTGAATTAATGGAAGATCAGAATTGGGCCTAGGTTTCTTATCATGATTCCATTTTCTTTTCCACAGTTGGATTGTAAATTCTGTGGCTACGCTAAACCATTGGTTCTCAAAGTGTGTCCAGCATCAGAGTCACCTGAGACCTTATTAGAAACGCAAATTTTTGAACCCTGCACCAGACCCTGTGAAGTAGGAACTCTGGGGGCTGAGGTCCAGCAACCTGTGTCTTAATAGTTTCTCCAGATGATTCTGCATGCTAGGTAGAAAACCACTGTGGTAACAAGACAGAATCTGTTTGGTATCCATGATTTCACTACATTTTGCTTGTTTATCAGTCATCTGAGAACATAAAGGGTGGTATTAAGCTGAAACTGACCATAAAAATTAGTACATCTTTCTTTTTCTCTTTCTGCCATTTCCCTCCCACCCACTTTTCCCTTTCTCCGTCATCCAGGTGCATTGTGGTAACTTTTGACTAAAAGTGTTTTCTGTTCCTGGGGCACCTGGGTAGCTCAGTCGCTTAAGCCTCTGACTCTTGATTTCAGCCGAAGTCAGGATCTCATCGTTCGTGGGTTGGAGCCCTGTGCCGGGCTTTGTCCTGACAGCACAGACCCTGCTTGGGATTCTGTCTTTCTCCCTTTCTCTCTGCCCCTCCCCTGCTCATTCCCTCCCTCTCTCTCTCTCTCCCTTTCTCAAAATAAATAAACTTTTTAAAAAGTGTTTTCTGCTCCTTAGAAAGCTGGCAGAGTTGGTCATGAGCTTTCATATATCCAGCCCATGTTACTTGACACTTACAAAGCTTGGGGAAACTAAAAAGAACAAGGAGGGTGGAAGATGGTTGAATAGATAGACAAATACTGTTACATGACTTTAAAAAAAAAAAGTCACATGCCCAAATAATAAGACCAGTGTTACTAACTGACTTAGAGAAGTGTGAACAGAATGCTATTTTAAAAGGAAAATTACGGGGCGCCTGGGTGGCGCAGTCGGTTAAGCGTCTGACTTCAGCCAGGTCACGATCTCGCGGTCCGTGAGTTCGAGCCCCGCGTCAGGCTCTGGGCTGACGGCTCGGAGCCTGGAGCCTGTTTCCGATTCTGTGTCTCCCTCTCTCTCTCTGCCCCTCCCCCGTTCATGCTCTGTCTCTCTCTGTCCCAAAAATAAATAAAAAACGTTGAAAAAAAATAAATAAAATAAAAGGAAAATTACATTTTCTCAACATCTGCAAATTTCTAGAAACCGTGTTGGGAGTTTTAGGTAACTTTTTTTTTTTTTTTTTTTAATTTTTCTTTTTCAACGTTTTTTATTTATTTTTTGGGACAGAGAGAGACAGAGCATGAACGGGGGAGGGGCAGAGAGAGAGGGAGACACAGAATCGGAAACAGGCTCCAGGCTCCGAGCCATCAGCCCAGAGCCATCAGCCCAGAGCCTGACGCGGGGCTCGAACTCACGGACCGCGAGATCGTGACCTGGCTGAAGTCGGACGCTTAACCGACTGCGCCACCCAGGCGCCCCTTAGGTAACTTTTTCTTCAAGCCTCATAATAGCTTGTGAAAGAGGTATTATCCTCATTTTTTTTTTTTTTAATGAGGAAACTAAAGTTTCGGAAAGTCAAGCAACTCATCCAAATGTCAATGTAGCTAATAAATCGCGAAGCAAGTGTTCACATTCAAGCTTTTCTATATCCTAAATTCATAATCTCTTTGTCACATCATGCACATTATCTCTTCGGCATCTTTCTTTTCCATATGCCTTTCTCATCCCAAAGGTATAGAATTCTGTCAGTGGCTGGATGACATCCCATCCTTATGACAGGATTGCTGCAAACAGCATGTGGGCATCTTGGATTCATCAGAGAGTCCATACTGTTTCTCAAGCCCAAATCCATTTATGACTCACTTTGAAAGCATATCTATAAAATCAGGTATGAATTAAAAAATATGTATCCTATTTATACAGTCGTTAGGACTTTTTCTTCATATTTTTCCTTTTTTTTTTTTTTTGAAGCCAGTCTAACACTGGTGGAAAAAAAAAAGAGGGAGGGAGGGAGAGAAGAAGAAGAAGGAGAAGGAGGAGGAGGAAGAGGAGGAAAAGGAGGAGGAGGAGGGGGAAGTAGGGAGGGAGGAGGGAGGAAGGAAGGAAAGAAAGAAGGAAAGAAAGAAGGAAGGAAGGGGAAAAGAGAAGAAAGAAAATTAGGAATGCCTGACCTCTAGTGGAAACACTAAAAACTTCCCATGGTTTTGCTGGAAGGCTTCTCTTCAAACCTCCTCCTTTCCAGGTTTAAAATGGAATTCTGGAATTTCTCATCTGAAAGCTTCTCTCATGAGAAGACTGGGGTCTGTGTGCAAAGGTAATTTTTGTCACTGCCTTAAAAATGGGGCTTCCGCATCTCAAATTCACACAGCACTTGGGTGTGAGTCTTTTAATGACCTTTCTCAGGCAAGCACCATCTTTTAAAAATATTCTTGCCCTTTGGTCTTTTCCCCACTTAACTGTAAATCCTAACCTGACTGGGTTTTTGGAAGGGACACTGTATAAATATTAGTGTCTGTGGTTAATCCATTGTGTCTAAATTTGCCTTCGGGACAGTTGATAGCTCTGGAAAGTGAACGCTTCTATTCACACTGTGTAATCTTTGGTTTCAGGGACTAAGCTGTAATTGTGCCCATCACCGCAGGCTTCTTGCCTGGCTGCCAAGCCAGCCCTACAGCCTATACTCACTGACCCAAATATGTGCTCCCGAGTGAGGAGTGGAGTGTGCCAAGAGCCCTCAAGCATTCTTGGTTGATTACACAATTGCTTTGTCTAAGTTGAAGATTGAAGTAGAGGACAAAAATCAGCCACTATCTGATGGGTGGAGAGAGAGAGAGGGTGTGGAAAAAAAAAAAACTGGAAGAAATCTAACAACAACAACAACAACAACAACAACAACAAAACCCAGATCTTTTTCATTCAGAGCACAATGAACAAGTGGGAGGTCGCCAATGTTAATGAGTCCCTCAGTCATAAGGAGTGAGAGATGTCCTATCTTTCCTGAATCTCAAATGCTGTCATGTTTCCAAAAGTTGCGTCAAAGTTGTGTCTTTCTTGATTTGAAGAACAGGTAGTCTCTGCTCTAAAAGATTTTAGAGAATTATAGGTGTGGTGAACCCCTTCTTCTACCTTGACAGCTTTGCCTTTCTTGAATACATGCAGTTAAACTGTCTGCTTTAAAATTGAGGGAGGGAATAGTCTCAATTTTTGAAGGCATTTCAACATTGCTAGTTTAAAACATGTATGTGTCCCTGGAGATGATGCTTCAGTCATGAGTGGGGCCTCAGGGACCCATAGTTTCCACAGACTCCTGGTTAGAGACCCACATACGGACTGGTGAGAGCCCTGGACTGAGGACCAGGACTTTAAATTCGTTTTTAGCACCTGTGCCAGGTGTGGTGCTGTGTCACCTTTGCCTTTTGGGCCTCAGCAACCTGATCTGACAACTATGACAGCTGGAGTATTTAACCTGGAAGGTCAGTTCTGGCTCTAGTCATCTATGACTCATTCATTCATTCTATGTGTGGAGTACACACATACGACTTAAACTTTGTCCCTGGGAGTCCAAGAGTTCCTGAACTGGCAACTGATTCAACAATAATCTTTACCACTATAAAGTTAAAAAAAACAAACAAACACCTTTTATTTCTCCTCTAATAGCCACCATGTTAGTTCACAATTCCTAGCTAGAATATTGAATTGCCCTATGTTAGTTCACAACTCCTAGCTGTTCAACCCCTTTTCAACCCCACACTACGGAGTCTTGCTCCCTTTTTTGATGGTTGGAGGACAAGTAGAAGTAGGAGGGGAAAAAGCCATCTCTCAAAATACCACTTTCCCACTTCATCATTAAGAGATTCACTTCTTGACTTCCTCTTTGACTTTCCCTTCTTTATTGTGTGGGTGTGGATTTAAAAACTCTGCAACAATTTGACCCTCTTTCAAATGATCTTCCCGTGCTTTTAAACTGCAAATTTCAACCTCCGCACCGGGCTTTGACTGGTTGTTTTTTTAAGTCTGACTTCTTTTGATGTGAACATTTCCAAGCTCAAACAATAAAGTATGTTTCTACCCAGATACTGAAAGTAATTATCAGGTAGACAATCATGGCTCTGAAGTAGAGTCCGCTCTTTGTCACGCTGTCAGTACTTATATTCTGTCTGTTTTTCTTGGAAATACTTATTTGATCCTCTCATCCTTCCTTAAATTATAGGTATGGGTGTAGTTGTACCAATCCAGACTTTGATGTGGAACATTCTGGCCTTTTATAATGGGAAAACTTTTAAGACTTCTTAACTGAGTTATTTTTTGAGATAGCAGATTTTTGGGATGTTACTACTTTGTTGTTTGGAAATCTGAGGGTGTTAGTATTTGACGTAAGATTTATTTAAATGAAGATGAAGACAATATAGGCAAGGGGTCATCATCATTAATTAATATGCCACAGTAATGAGGCATATGGAAAACTGATTAATAACTGTTGACTGGACACTTAAAGGCAAGTTATCTCCTAGGAATGCTGTATGTCTCTTTTGCTGGCATACAGAAAGAAAGAGGGGCATCATGTCAGTAGCCCACCCAGGCCAGGCATAACTGAGACCTCTAGGTTTATCATCTATAGACTGCCCCTAGCAGAACAGGCTTTACCTCTTCAGCCCTTTCTCCACCTTTCTGCCCACCCTGCAACAAATCAATTAGGAACCTGGTAAGGAATCCAAATGACACAGTTTTCCTTTCTTCAAAATAATTGAATGTGGTCAGACTAGTTTTTAAATTTTTTTTTTTTTCAACATTTTTAATTTATTTTTGGGACAGAGAGAGACAGAGCATGAACGGGGGAGGGGCAGAGAGAGAGGGAGACACAGAATCGGAAACAGGCTCCAGGCTCCGAGCCATCGGCCCAGAGCCTGACGCGGGGCTCGAACTCACGGACCGCGAGATCGTGACCTGGCTGAAGTCGGACGCTAAACCGACTGCGCCACCCAGGCGCCCCATAGACTAGTTTTTAATCCAATTTAGGCCAAACAACCATGTAGGTATTTTGTGCACTTGTATTGGCCAGTCTTTGCAGCTGGCAAAAGCCTCAGTTCCCATATCTGTGCAATGAGAATTCTAATGCTCTTCACACAAATGACTGATGGCCATTCTCAGGGAACGGCAGAACACACATTCGTACAGAGCATACAGTGTAAATCAATATGTGTTTTACTTTTATTGATTGAATCCAGGTTAAAAAATCAATTTCCTTTTTATTAATAACCTTGGCTCCCAAAATCTTTTGGTGTATTTACTTATTTGTAGTCAGAATCAAACAGTTTCCAGAGAGAGTGGTATCTTAACCTTATAACATCAAGGACTATTTCCTCCACCTTCTCGATACCCGTTATTCCTGTCACTTGAAGCTTTATTTATGATTTTTTTTTCACTGTAGCAAATCGGAGCTGAAACTCTGTGCCTTGCAACAAGGTCTTCTAATATACTTTGAGAATCAATTGTCAATCACATCGCCTGCCCAGACAAAGCATCTTTTAGTCTTGGCTCAACCTAGATAGAGCCTATGAGCTCTTGAATCACCAACAGATTTCCTCCAGGAAACCAGAAGGCAAAATTCAGAGTCACTGGGTGGTACCTTGAATTACCACTGCCCACGGGAGGGTTGCTTGTAATATAGTCTTATCAAATCTTACCGCTTTGCTAAGCCTCTGCTTCCCTAAAGCTTTCATTTTAGGATTCTTTGATTATGGTTCCCAGCTATAAATGCTAGGTAAATGAATGGGGTGTGGGTGCCATCTCCTGGCAGTGATTGGAAACTGCTTAGTAAGACAGAATCCATTTACCTGCAGGGTCTGTTCTTGCACATTAAAGGAAAAACACACCATTTATCATTAAAACACACACACACACACACATAGGTATTAGACTTTGATCTTAGATCACACTGTAATTACATAGTAGCTTTTCTTCTAATCTCTGGCTATGATTGCGGGCTAGAAATTGGTGCTTTGGAAAATATCCTAGAGTTAAATTATTCTTGGAGAGTACGAGATGCCTTTGTGTAGTTACCATATAGTTAGTTTAGAGTCAGCTCATTAACAGGGTCCTAGCTTCTCCTTTCCTTCTCTTCTGTAGATGGAGTGTGATTCCTTTGCTTATAGATATAGTGGCTCTGGAGTTCTTCACTGGGTCTGGAAATGACAGTGTCAAATTGACACTATCTGTGTAAGTTTATCTATCACCCTGGCAATTCATCCTGGAAGATGCTCATAAACTCTTATCTTTAGGCTATACCATCTATTTATTCATTCAACTGAAATCTGTTGAACTTTTGTCGTGTTAGGTTAGGGGATACACATATCATCAGACAAAGGGACACTTGACAGGTCAACAAATAACTGATAATTGGCCTAAGCACTACGCTAAAGAAAGTATGGGCAAAGGTCACCTAATGGAGAGATTAAATACATCATTCACAATTTTTTCCATATATTTTAGAGGAACAGAGGCAGAATAATCCCAGGTGGAAGCTGAAAGAAAAATGTGATTTTGGCTTTTGAATTTGGTTTGACCTTTTACATATTAATAAGGCGGGTGCACTTGAACAAGCTCCATTCTGAAGGTTGGTTTCTGCAGTAAACTGGGAGGCTGGCTTTTTCTCCTCAAACCTACTCCCTATTGTTTTCTTTGTAATTTGAGGAAGAAATCCCAATTTCAAAGTAATATATAAGTTTTCATCTCTCCAAAGTTTTCTAGAATTGGAAGAGGTTTTAGAATGTCCTTTGGAAAATGAGAATTGGAATATCAGCAAAGCAATAAATTAATAGGCAAGGTGCTAACTGTAAATGAACCAGAAAACAAGCTTGCTGAGCGAAGAAAGATGATGAACTCTTTCTAGGAGTTATGCTCAGATGTAGTTTTATAAGCCACGTATACTAGATCTATACCTTGATCGTGGGAAAGAACAAGTAATTCATTATCATTGGATTGTGCTTCTGGTCTCATGGCCATTTATAAATCTGACATGTTATAATTTTATCCAGAATTATTAGAGATGTGCCTGTGTAGTATTGCTACATACACACACACACACGTGTGTGTGTGTGTGTGTATGTGTGTGCGTGCATATGCCCATGCACATGCAGTCCCCAAAACAAGAACTACCTTGGTGTGGTACTAAGAAGCAGGAGTAAGGGAGTAGAGCAATTGAAGCAGAGAAGAGAGAAAAGCTAATGAAGTGTTATTGAGCTAATGAGCACATTAATCTTGTGAGACCCTCTCAGAAGTTGTATAGAACCCATTTCAGAATTGTCCTAGTAGGATCTGGGGAAGCTGGGGCATTGGTTCACCGATTCCTGCTCCCATTGGTTGAGGATTGCCACCAGTGGTGTCCATTGTTGTGCATTGCGCCCCCTGTACTTCCTGGTAGTGCCAGAGCAGAGACGGCCCCCAGACAAAGGAGCAGACTCATTGGCATTGAGAAGGGAGACTGCCGGCTTGCAGGACACTGCCTACCTCAGCTGCAAGAACATGGCAGGGCATCAACATCATCTCCTACACACATACACGTGAGTGTACACACACACACACACACACACACACACACACACACACACACACCACCTACTTGTATATTCATACATATTAGAAAAAAATAAAATAAGTCAATAACAATAATAAGGATTCATTATACTATTATCCCTACTCTTGTTTATGTTTGAAATTTTCCAGAGTAAACTAATTTTAAAACAAGCTCATTGCTAGCCAATGATGATTTTAAAATCCTCTAGAGGAGCCGTCTTTATACACTGGGATCATTTTGAGGTAATGTAGCAACTCTAAGTGTGTAGTGTAGACTACAGCTATAAAGTCCAGTTTTAATCAATAGTCTCATACTTTCTTAGGCTGCTGGGTCACAGGAAGGATAGCTCTTCCCATAGGCTCATGGATACCAGTTGGTTTCTTGGTTTTGTTTTTGTTTGGGCAGGGGGTTGGGGGTGGGGTGGGGGAGTCTGTATTTAGGGAAGACACAGGATTCTTCATGTTTCTTTCCCCATGGTTTTCAGTGTGTCTGAGCTTAGGTTTTCAGTGAAGAAATGTTGCCACAGTAGATACTGTGTCCACAGAGGAAAGATTTTGCTGCTTCAGAACTCAGAACTGAGCTTATGGCTCTGTGGTTACGATTTCCTTTGGTAATGACATTCTCAGCCACCCTCAGTCTGTCTCCCCACCTTAGTAGTAGAAATTTAGGGGATTTGACTTTAAAATTAAGGCTTCGCTCTTAGACTGAACTACGTAAATTAGACTATGCGTCTAAATAGATGGGAACGTTCTCAAGAGTGTGTCGTGGGGTCCTAAAAGAATGCCAAGGGTGTTGTTGTGATTAAGACAACTTGTGGAATGCTCTCTGAAAATTGTCTGAGAATTAAGTATCCAACACATACACGTGCCTGCATACAGAGCTATGTGTCACAACTATTTTACTCATATTCTTCATTCCTTAGGGATGCCTAAAATCAGCTGCTCATCTGTTTTAGAAATCATTTCATTCCAAAATAGAATTTGTTTTATTTTTAGATGGGGAAATAAGCTTCCACTATTTCCTAGAATGTTGTATATGGCAATTTCAAAGGCTTGAAGATATGAAGTTGTTTATTCTCTTGAAGAAACTTTTTAATGCTGGAAAGCAGCATGGGATAGTGTGAAATCAATCTGAATTTGGATCTCGGCTCAGCTGTTGTGACTAGGAACAATTTACTTGACTGATATTCATTGGGATTTCCTCACCTATAAAATGAGGGCAGTCTTAAGTTCTTGAAAATGCCAAGAGCTTTGGATAAGGTAACAGTAAAACATTCCGCCAATAAACGTGCCCTTCTCAGCCTTTGGCATGAGATGTGTGTACCTTGAAAGTGTGCTGTGGAAAGTCAGCCCTACTTTTGCTCTTATGTGTGTTACTGCTAGTACTATGCTCTCTCTCTCTCCTTTTAAAACTGGCAGAGTTACAGATGTGACCGCAGCTGGGCTGCAGATTAAAGATGAAGATGGGTAAACCTGATGAGAGAGCAGCATCCAGCATTTGAGTCTGGTGTACCCTTGGGTTTCTTACTGCTACTGTTTCTGGGCCCCCCATGGGATGGCCAGAGGTGGCTTTAGGAGTCTATGGTGTAGTTGTCTGTCTTCAGTAGTAGGTTTTTGTCATGAGCGGCCACCTCGGGAGACATCTAGACTCAGACTCCATCGCATATTTGTCTTTTTAGTCTGCCGCAGCACCCCCAAAGATTACGATTGATCATCTCTTGGGACAGGAAATGCCCTCTCTAGACTGGCAGCATTGTTAGAAAATTCTACCTGACACAAGACAGGTCTTTCACTGACAGATCAGGCAGAATATTTCTCTCTATGCCTTCTACTTACTGGAATCCTATAGGTAAAGCCCATTTCTTTACCAGGTGACTCATCAAATATTTAAAGGTGGATCTCATGGCCTTCTTGAATTTTCTATTCTCCAGGCTGAATGATACACACTCCACTTCCTCTTCTGTGTTTTCACTTGGACCTTTATTCATTTCCTTCAGTATTATTATCTCAGCTTATAATTACATGTTCATTAGTGTTTGATTATTTGATTAGTGTGAGAGCTGTTCATGCTCCTTTTCAAATATTTCTGTCTCTCTACCTTCCCAGCTTGGAGGTAGAATTGTACTTTCTTCCCGGGGGTTGGGTGAGACCATGTGACTGGTTTGGTTTTGGCCAGTGATTTATGAATGAGAATGACATCTGTCACTTCCAGGCCAGAGCATTTAACTGCTGAAGAGATCCTCCAGGGCTTTCTTTAACTGCAGTGAGTAACTGTGAAGTTCTAAATGAGGGTTGCTCTAGCTGCCTGGGTCCTGGTTTAAGACAAGAAGAGCCTCCAGCCAACCCCTCATGGTCATACAGCCTGAATGAAAACAAGACTTTGTTGTTTTAAGTTACTGAGACTTTAGCTTTGTTACTCAGCATAACTGCATCTGTCCTGACTGATACAATGACTGATACAATTATATGTGGCTTTCTCACTAAATGATAAGCGTTATGTACCGGGGCTGTGTGTTTCTCTTCACCTTTGTATCTTCGGCACCTAGCACAGTACTGGCTGAGAGGAGCCACTAATACTATGTGTTGCATGCATGAACAAATTAAACCTGAGTTTTGAATTCCGTCCATTTCTGCAAGTTCCTGAATGTAGCTTACTGTATTATTTCTCTTCTAAAATGTAGACAACCCCATTCCCCAATCAAACCCAGCTTTCCAGTTTCAGAGAAGATAAGTGGTTGCACAGACATCCCCAAATGCCTTTCAGTGCAAACCACACTTATCTGAGTCTCAGGCAGAGGTTAATGGGGTACAGCTGACTTAGTTCTAAATGCCTCCATCACAAACTTCTCGCTTCTTCTGAAGATCCAGAGAAAGGTGGTCTGGTCATCACTGATATATGTTGGTGTCCTCAGGTAGCCATTTAATACTATATTGGCAGTATTCTTGCTTTCCACTTGCTGTTGTTTTTTTCATCTTTCAAGAATGAGCCTTCTAAAGTGAACATGCCTTGTAAAACTGACAATATGTAGCTTTCATGGCCTGTTGTGGCTATGGGAAGCTTCTAGGTGGAGCTAATAAGATGCCCCTTTGAATCTTGCCAAGAAGTTCTAATTGGCAAAAGCCATGACTTTTTAAACTGTCCTAAGAACTAAAAAGAAAAAAGAAGAAAGGGCAAGACTTATGAGATGAGGAAAATATATTGATAATGTGTACTGTATGCATGTTCTCAGATCTCTGTCTTTATTGGCTGCCGAGTAGGTACCAGGCCACATGCTAGGTTATTTGGTGTGCCTGTTCTCGTTTTATCCCTGTGACCACCAACTAAATTTTAGTTGTCATTCCCTAACTTCATTCCCCAACAGATGCCCAGAGTGGTTAATTATGTTGTTCATGGGTGAATCAGACTTGATTTCAGGCCTAACTCATGCTCATTGTGTTCAGAATAGCATAGTAGACTGTGACAAAGAAACTGATTTTAAAATTAGGCTTTTTTTTCCATTATGACTTTTGCCTTTTTTTTTTTAAGTAGGCTTTATGCCTAGCACAGAGCCCAACGTGGGGCTTGAACTCATGACCCTGAGATCAAGACCTGAGCTGAGATCAAGAATCGGATGCTTAACTGGCTGAGCCACCCAGAGCCCCTTTCACTCTGACTTTTGAATTATTAGTCAATGATCTTACAGATATATGCTGGCAGTATTTTGTATTATGTTGTGTAGCAAATCCCATGATCCTTGGGATGTGTTACTGGGGTACTGACATTGACTGACACAATGGTACACTCAACAAGCAGTTGCCTTCTGATCCCAGGATCTGTGTTAGCCACTGTAGTAATAAAACCTGACTGCAGGAGCTTATGGACGATCGGCTGTGACAATTTGCTGAGCTTCTTTGCCAATTACTGTGTCAAATGCTTTATATTGTTATCTTATTTAGGGGGAAAAATAAGCCGTGAGTACAGCCCACTATTCAATAGGCATAGAAAGTGCTAATGTAAGAACTCAGACCAAGGCCCTCCATAGGGGTGTGCAGGTATTTATAATGCAGAGCATTTGTTCAGAAGGAACAAGGAAGGGCTGGAATCCAGTCTGCCCTCTGCTTGCCAAGCTGGGTGCCATCCCACACGATGGCCTTCAGCAGAGGAGGCACCCGTGGGCCAGCAGCAGTCTGAGCACAGCTAAGGGAGAGAATACTCTATCCATCTCCCTTCACCTAATATGTTTTATATGCCTTGCATATGCTAGAGGCCTTAGACAGGCTTAGTTAAATCTTCAGAACAACTCTACAAAATAGGTGGTGTTTGCTATTCCAGTTTTACAGGTAGTGGAGAAAGGGAAGAACATATGGGGAAAATTAATGAAATATCTACTATGTGCTTAGACATTTCATATTGACCCTGTAAGTGTGGTTATGTGGTTGGTTGGTTTTTTTTAAATAGATGAGGAATTGGAAACATAAAGAGGTTAAATAACTTGTCTGAGTTATTTAAGTAGTAAATGACAAACCCACAGTTAAACCCAAGGCTATCCTAGTCCAGTGCTCTTGCATACATATTTGTATCAAAACAAGGGAAGATCAGGGGAGACTCCTTTGAAGAGGCATCTTTTGAATCAGTCCTATTACCATATATAGTTAGTTTTTACCATACATGGGTTAATCAGTTTTTTAAAAGATTTAAATAAGATTACATGCACTTGTCTCAGAAATTATGCCAAGTAAAACAGACTCTTTGCATTATGGAATATATTGTTACAACCATTAATATTAATGACCACTCAGCAGATTATTGAAAACCTGGGAGGTTCCAATCGTGTCTTACTTCTCTATTTCCTGTGTCTTACAGTCTATTTATTTTGGAATAGTAATAACTCCTTGCAAGATATCTTCCTTATGATAAATTCTATTTATGATTAGATCTGTGATAGGTATCTTATATTAGATCTATCTATGGTAAGATTCTATTCTTCCTCATGATAAATGTGGATGCTCAGACATGTTCTGCTGCTTGCCCAAGGCCACACTACAGCTTTGACCAATGAAAGCTCAAAGTTGACACTTTACCTTCAGACCCCCTGCTACTTTCCTTTCAAGCATTCTGCATTTATGTCAAGTTCAGTTATTGTCATAAGGAAAACAGTATATATATGCTATTCTGACCTTTGCAACAACTGTGGAAATAAGACAATGCTGTTAATCTGTCACCTGGGCTGTGTGATCTTGAATGAGTTATTTCTCCTTTCTGAACCTCCTCTGTAAGGTGAGAGACTCCAAAGATATGATTTCTTGCCACGAATGAAGAAAATCTTCCCCAAACTGGTATCATTAAAACTCCTGCAGATTGGTGCCTTTCTTGGAATAAGGTGGCCAGCCTATTTCTCAGAATGTTTCTCAGAATGTCAAGTAAGCCTGACAAAAACATTTATTTCTTTGAAGTGTAAATCAATTTTTTATAGGAAGGTTTTATTATGTATTAACAACCAATAGACGGTTCCCCAAGGAGATGTATCAGAATCACAGAAGCATTTTGTCAACATCGTTATATTCTGTACCTTTCCTACTATTAACTGTCACTGGCTGTCATGAGGCACTGTTACTGGTGTGTCACATGAGTTTGGGTAGAAAAGATAACACTTTTTTAGAAATGAATATTATTGAGATGCTCAGGTCTTTTTTTAATTTACGTAGAAATCTTTTGTATACATAGTCAAAGATACAGAGAGAGACAAAGCTGATCTAATTCTGTAGCTTTAATAATAAGACATAATTGGGGCACCTGGATGGCTCGGTCGGTTGAGCATCTGATTCTTGATTTCGGCTCAGGTCATGATCTCACAGTTTGTGAGATCAAGCCCTGCTTCAGGCTCTGTGCTGACAGCACAGGGAGTATGCTTGGGATTTTCTCTCCCTCTCTCTGCCCCTCCCCCATTCTCACTGTCGCTCTCACTGTCAAGATAAATAAATAAACTTCAAAAAATTATTATAAAAATAAGACATAAACATTTGACCTCTTTGACATATCTTTCTCCCTTCAACATGGGTAACAGATTTGTTTTGTTTTTTATGGAATCTGCACAAATACCTTATCTACTTAGCATTTATTAAATTACCTCCTTGAGCCCCACCCCCCCATATCTACTGAAGTGACACTGTGAAGCTGGAAACCATACCCAGTTCCTGTGTTCTGGTGTTAACAATCTGGCAGCGTATGCTTGAGCGATGATGGCTTGGAGTATGAAGTCACTGGAGTGTGATCAAGTTTCATTCACGAGAATATGAGGGAGCCAGGGACAGAGTCCCATTTTTCACTTGACATTCTATGGAGGATCAGCAAAGGACTAAGTGGATGACATGGAAGTCATTCCTTAAACTTGAGGCCCCAGTGTAACAGAACCCAAGTCCATCTGTCTAGTGCATAGCAAAACCAATCACTGAGACACTGAGTGTGCAGCAAGGAAAGGGTTTCTTCAAGAGACAGCCAAAGAGGTGGAGGCGGGGCAAGCCTTAAATCTACCTACCCAAGGGAGAGGGTCCAGGATTGCTAAAGGCAAGTGGAAAAGGGTCCAGATAAAGGGGAGAGAAGCTACTGAGGAGTGTTATTTTCCTTTCCTTGTTCTCAAAGAGGAGGCCAGGGGTCCTGACTGGTTTGGATGGCCTTTTGATGAAATCTTGAGTCTCTGCAAAACAACTGAATTAACATTTGGTTATCACTGGGTGTCAGGCAAGAATATTATGCCATAGAAACAGGGTAGCAGACAGCATGCCTGAGAACTAGTAGATTTGGGTAAAAGAGTTGCAGCCTGGCTTAGCTGCCCTGTTAACTCTTTAGTTACCAGTTACACCATTAATTAAGGTCTTCTTAAGTAGAAACTAAGGAATAAAGCAAAATCAAGGAATCAATTTCAGGAAGGGAGGCTGGGTGGCAGTTTTGCTTTCTGTTTTTAAGAGCAAACATGTGCTGATGCTTCCGTGAAAAAGAGGAGACCGACCCAAGGGAATACGCTCTCTCTCTCCTGCTGACACGCTCAGCGTTCTGTGTGTATCTTCGTTTTATTCTCACTCTTGGGTTTGGATAATTCACTAATAGCTAAACAGCCAGTCACTTGATCTCACCCTCCTGTAATTACACAGAAATCCTTGGATCAATTCAAAGAAGCACTTGTCAGAACTGGTGTCCATGGCCAAAGTGTAGGGTTGATTTTTTTTTCTCCTCTGCCTTTTTCCCTCCAGCCCCTGGCTGTATCTACCATGATAGCTGATGTCAGCTCATTTTCATTTCAACTTGGCCTAGGAAAGTTTTCAAGGAGGGCATCTGAGTTTGTAGAATGTTGGGGCAGGCTCCAGTCTGTGTTACCAAATCAGTGGTAACACTGCATACTAATTGGCTCAGGCAGGTAAATGTAAATGTAAGTGCCACAGGGGATTAGCTTCTGGAACAACTGGCCTTGGGGACTGTATTTCTAACTTTTAGGAGCTTAGCAAATGAGCCTCAGCAATATTTTCTCTGCTGCTAAAGTTCTCTCTGCCCTTTAAAGGAGTTAAGTCCAAAATTAACCTAACTCCCGAACACAGAATTTAGACAAATAGTTTTATGTCTCCTGAAAGGAGGGGCAGCATTTTAACTGGTGCATAAGCCACACTGGGGAGGAAAGACCATTTTATTACTGGCAGGAATGTTTTAGTGTATATGCTAACAATTGGCAACATATTAAAACTTCTTTAATCCAGTAGAGGGCAGAAGTGAATTTTAGCTTTTTCTTTCTTTCTTTTTTAAGTTTTATTTATTTATTTTGAGAGAGACGGGGACAGTGTAAGTGGGGAAGGGGCAGAGAAAGAAAGGGAGAAAGAGAACCCCAAGCAGGCTCCATGCTGCCTGCACGGAGCCCAATGTGGTGCTTGAACTCATGAAACCATGAGATCGTGACCTGAGCCAAAATCAAGAGTCGGACACTTAACCTATTGAGCCACCCAGGTGCCCCAATTTAGCTTTTTCTTACCTGGCACATTTGTAAACAAATTATACTCAGCCTGTTAATGCACAACTTATTCTGGTTGTCTGGTTGGTAGTATGCTCAAAGCCAGCTTCCTCCTGTTTAGGACAGAAAACAATGTATAGAGTTTTGAGTCATTTATGCCTAAGAGGGAACAGTGATGTGGTATCCAAATTATAATACCACTTCTAGTTTGTTCAGCTCTTATTTATTAATTATAATATTTCAACATATCTCTTACATGCATTTATGGCACTCCACATGCTACAATTTAAAAATATTTGAAATAATGACAAATTATTTCATTATCAAATATTCCTCTTTGAAAGCAACTGCCTACCTGTGAGCCCATAAAATAGTGAAAATGATTCTCCCAACCTGTTCTAGATTCTGAGAAGCAAATCTTACCTGTTTATCCTGTAGCTAAAACTTGAGGTGGTGACATTTGTTACATTATAAAGATGAGGTTAATACTGAAACATGGTAGCCATTGAGAAATGAATCTTTCTTTGTCTTGGTGTTAATGGTAACTTTTAATCCTTGGTTGCTAAATTTGGTTTTTGAAAACCGCTTTTAAAAGGAACATAGGGGCACCTGTGTGTCTCAGTCAGTTAAGCCTCTGAGTCTTGATTTCTATTTCTGCTCAGGTCATGATCTCACGGTTGGTGAGCAGACTCTGTGCTGACATCGCAGAGCCTGCTTGGAATTCTCTCTCTCTCTCTATCCCTCTCTCTATCCCTCTCCCCTCTCCCCTCTCCCCTCCCTCTCCCCCTCCCCCTCCCCCTCCCTCTCCCTTTCTCTGTATCTCTCTCTCTCTCTCTCTCTCTCTCTCTCTCTCTCTCTCTCTCTGTCTCCCCTCCCTCTCCCTCTCCCTCTCCCTCTCCCTCTCCCTCTCCCTCTCCCTCTCCCTCTCCCTCTCCCTTTCTCTGTATCTCTCTCTCTCTCTCTCCCTCTCCCCTCCCTCTCCCTCTCCCTCCCTCCCTCCCTCTCCCTCTCCCTGTCTCCCTCCCTCCCTGTCTCCCTCTCTCCCTCTCCCTCTCCCTCTCCCTCTCCCTTTCTCTGTATCTCTCTCTCTCTCTCTCTGCCCACCCCACTCGCCTGCGCATGTGCACACCCACACTCTCTCAAAATAAATAAATAAACATTAAAAAAATAAAAGGAAAAGGAAGATAAATTTTCCATGCTGACATTGTAGCAAAGGCTGCTTTTGCTTGGTTGGTATGTAATGCCTTACATTGGGTTACTTAGGAACCAGTCCCTGGAATGGAGTTAGGATATTTATTAAGAAACACCCCTGGGATCAGCCACCATAGAAGGGAGGGACCCTAAGGAGGATCAGGCAGAGGGAGAAGTCAGGTGTCTTTGAAGACCACAGTGTCTGCCTTAGCTGACCCCCCACCTCCACCCCCGGGAACTCTGGATTTGAATGGTTTTTCAGAGTATCCTGAACCGGGGCATTCCCAGATTGATATGTATCCCCATCCTCACCCCAAGTCCAGGACATGACTTTGGTTGAGCTGGCTCTTGGCAGCCAGTCCTTAAGGGACAGCACTGACAGCAGGAGTGTGAGAAACAGCCCCCAGTCAGGTATACTGGATTCTTTCTGACCAATTATGGATTTTTTAAAACAAAAGTGGTAGCTTGCTATATTCCTATTTATATGTACGGAAATGGCACTAAATGAGAGTTTTTCATGGTTAATGTGGTTTGGAAAATAGGATCTTAAAGAACAGAAGAGAGCACATTTTTATTTCATTTGAGTATTAAATTCTGAAATAAAATGGTAGCATAAGCCTGTATACAAGGCTTATCTATTTGCATTTGGATTGTCTTATTAATAATAGGCCATGTTGATTCAAAGTAATTGCAGTGAATAATGGAACTGTAGTTTGTGATAGTTCTTTGCAATATTTGGAGAAAATTTGTTACGTATGTCACAGAGAGTGATGCTGGCAGGAAGGGCATGTTTGTATGTGGATGGGACAGTCATTTACATTTAGTCTTTATTTAAACAATTCATCCCATTAATGGGTTCAGTCCCTTTAATTCTATCTTTTTGTTCCTTTGTCATTTAGTCATACCTTCAGTTCCATTCCCACTGGGTACAGGGCCCAATGCCTGCCTACCACATAGTGGAGACATAGTCCTCTCTCTCAAAAAGCTCACGTTAGCATCCAAAAATCACGTTTTTTATATCACCACACAATTGTACTAGAAAAGCATACCATTTGGGAAGATATTAAGCTCATGATGCAAGACATGAGTTTTCTAAAATTTAGTGTGTGTGTTTTTTTGTTTTTTTTTTTTGAAAACCCTGGGTTTTTTTCATTGGTAATAAATATTTCAGTTGTTTTGTGTGTGTGTGTGAAGACAAGTTAACTTTGTTCATTTTTTAATGAAAATGTCTATCAGATACCCACGTCTGAATGCCCATAGTTTATCGTGGTTTTTTAAAGTAAAAATGGTCTTCCATGAACAAAGCAGCTGACTTAGCCCACAGCTCTAGCATGAACCCTCTTCTTGAGGACAGCTTTTGTATTTCAGTGTGAGGCAGAAGTGCATTCTGGTTGCTTCCCATTTTGTCACACAGCATTAGAGAGGCAGCCCCAGGTGGCCCCAGTTGGTTAAGCATCTGACTCTTGATTTCTGCTCAGGTCAGGATCCATGCTGTGTTGGGCTCTGTGCTGACAGTGTGGAACCCGCTTAGGATTCTCTCTCTCTCTCTCTCTCTCTCTCTCTCTCTCTCTCTCTCTCTCTCTCTCTGTCTCAGCCCCTGCCCCCTTCTTTCTCTCTCTCAAAACAAATAAGTAAACATTTAAAAAATTTAAAAAAGAAAGGTAGTTCAAGAGTTGGGATTTAATAAAGTTAACCCATTTCATTTTTCTTTTCCATTAGGGATTTTCTGGAGTGAAACTGAATTTTTTAAATAATTTTTAATTCATTTTTCATTAAAAAAAACTTTTTTTAATGTTTATTTTTGAGAGAGAGAGAGAGTGCAAGAGGGGGAGGGCAGAGAAAGAGAGAGGGAGACACAGAATCTGAAGCAGGTTCCAGGCTCTGAGCTGTCAGCACAGAGCCGGACGTGAGGCTCGAAGTCATGAACTGGGACATCATGACTTGAGCTGAAGTCGGACGCTCAAACGACTGAGCCACCCAGGCACCCTTGAATTTTTTTTTTTTTTAATGCTAGTACAGTAAAGAGTCCAATGACTGCCAGTGTGGTTTAGTGCCACTGTCTTCACGAATGCCTACCAGTTTGTCCCTCCACTTACTTCATACCATCAAGTGTCAGTTCAGGTGTCAACACGGTGAAAAAAGACAAATTATGTGTTAGTGTTATTGTGGAAAGAGCTGTGACCTCACCACCCCCTGAAAGTGTCCCGCATTCAGTCTCCACAGCCCACGCTGAGAATCACTGGCACAGAGGGATGTTTACTCAGGGCAAACCTAGGGGTGAGGAGGCTGTTTTGGCAAGAGACAAAAGAGCCTGGCTTTGTATGATGACAGCAGAGATGGGGAACAGGGAAGGAGTGAGAAATGTTGCAGAGGTTATATAGACAAAATTTGGCTGTAGAAGCCAATGAAGATTAAAGCTTACTGAGGTTTTCAGCCTGGATGATCTAGTGGATGGTGATGCTACTGACCATGGTGATGACAGGGGGAAGGAAGGCCCCTGTTTATGATTGAAAAAGTTACTGCTCTTGCTACAAGAGAAAAGTCTACTGTAATTCTCCCACTCAGCAAAGGATGTATTCTCGCATGTATGAGAAAGAAGAAAATACTGCTGTCTGGGTCCGTGTGGCAGCCTGAGATCTGAATTTGCACCGGAAGCGAATAGTGGGTGTTGGAAACTCAGAACGTTCTACATTGATGCCAAAGAGTCTGGTATCTGTGCTTCCTGTAATAGTGTTTTCTCTTTCTGCTTTTCTAGGAATGGTGCAAAAGCTGGACCAAAAACTTCCAGTGGCCAATGAGTACCTGTTGCTCTCCGGGGGAGTCCGGGAAGGCGTGGTGGACCTGGACTTAGATGAGCTGAATGTCTATGCCCGGGGGACAGACTATGACATGGACTTCACTCTTCTGGTGCCAGCCCTTAAGCTGCATGACCGTAATCAGCCTGTGACACTCGACATGCGCCACTCAGCCTTGTGCCACTCTTGGCTGAGCCTCCGGCTCTTTGACGAGGGGACAATCAGTAAGTGGAAAGACTGCTGCACCATCGTGGATCACATCAATGGTGCCACCAACTACTTCTTCTCCCCAACCAAAGTGGCCGACTGGTTCTATGACTCCATCAGCATTGTCCTCTCGGAGATCCAGAAGAAACCCCAGCGAGGGATGCCAAAGGTGGAAAAGGTAGAGAAGAACGGGACCATCATCTCCATCATTCTGGGAGTGGGGAGCAGTCGCATGTTGTATGATATCGTTCCTGTGGTATCTTTCAAGGGCTGGCCTGCAGTGGCCCAGAGCTGGCTCATGGAGAACCACTTTTGGGATGGGAAGATCACTGAGGAAGAGGTCATCAGTGGGTTTTACTTGGTGCCTGCTTGCTCATACAAGGGTAAGAAGGACAATGAATGGCGGCTGTCCTTTGCCAGGAGCGAGGTGCAGCTGAAGAAGTGCATCTCTAGTAGCCTCATGCAGGCCTACCAGGCCTGCAAAGCCATCATCATTAAACTCCTGTCCCGGCCCAAGGCTATCAGCCCCTATCACCTGCGGAGCATGATGCTCTGGGCCTGTGACAGACTTCCTGCCAACTACTTGGCCCAAGAAGACTATGCAGCCCACTTTTTGCTGGGCCTCATCGATGACCTACAACACTGTCTGGTCAACAAGATGTGCCCCAATTATTTCATCCCTCAGTGCAACATGCTGGAGCACCTGTCAGAGGAGACCGTCATGCTCCATGCGCGGAAGCTCTCCTCCGTCCGCTCGGACCCGGCGGAGCACTTGCGCACGGCCATCGAGCACGTCAAGGCGGCCAACCGGCTGACGCTGGAGCTCCAGAGGCGGGGCAGCACCACCAGCATCCCCTCCCCGCAGTCCGACGGAGGGGACCCCAACCAGCCTGATGACCGTTTGGCCAAAAAACTGCAACAGCTAGTGACTGAGAACCCGGGGAAATCCATCTCTGTCTTTATCAACCCTGATGATGTCACAAGGCCCCATTTCAGAATTGATGATAAATTTTTCTGAGCGTTTTGCTGCCTCCCCCTCCCCCACCCCTTTTTCTGGTTCTCAAACGCTCATCATGTGTAGTGTGGTTTGTGATGCTGACTTTCCGTTTTTTACATATCCAGCCTAGATTGGATCTGTTAAGAACACATTTTAAGTTTCCTGGTTCTGCAGGACGGTGCAGGCTCTGAAACAGTATATTACTATTTCATATTCTGCCTCTGATTTTGTTGTTTATTTTTTGTAGTTATTGTCACATTGGTTTTTGGTTTTGGTTTTTTTAAGGAGAACTTGAGCCATAGACGAAAATGCCCATGAATTCTCTTGCTTTTTTACCGTTTCATGCTTTGTGCAAATTTGTTAATGAGGATAGGGCAACAGATCTCTTTCTGACACTTCAGGATTCTGTTGTGGGTTTTTTTGTGGGTTTTTTTTGTCTTTTTATTTAATTTTTTTTTAATGAGCTTTCATCACTACAGATATTTGAGAATCATCTGCACCTGGAAACTACCTGGTATGTTAGCTGGGTTTATTCCCTTTGACCAGTGACGGGAGTAGTTTCCCCTTTTCACCAAACAATGTAGACTTTGAAAGTGATAATGCTACCAGTTGTGTTTTGAAGCAACTTCATTGAATGTAATTGTCCTCAGATCAGAACTTTGGATGGTTTGGAGGGTGTGTTTGACAACTTTCCAAACAGAATTAAGGTTTCCAAATGGTAGTTTTAGCGTGTGTAATTATTTGAAGCCTTATTTAAATCCTATTAAAGAACATACCATTATAATTGTTATTTGCACTAATGAAATCTTGGCCATTGTCAGAGTTCCAGTGTGTGTGTTTCAATAGACATTGACATCCACTGTTGAAATGCTGTCATTTTTTTTTTCATTTAACCCATTTCTCTCGATCAATAGAATGATTCTTTGCATTTGTTTCGTTCTCCTTTAATTGTGGGGTCCTGTTTTTCCCTCTTTGATATTCCTGGTTCCTGTCTTACGGAGAGAAGTTTGTAAAGCTTTACACCTGCTAAGTGACCATCCGAAGCTGGGGAAAATATATTTGATAGAGTAGGTGTCTTTGTATGTACTGCTTTTGGGGTTATAGAGGTAAGCTTTTATGTAAAGTCTCTTTGCTTCTACTGGGAGTTGTGGGGAAAACTGGCAGAAAGAATTTATAATCCCCGAATAGAAGACACCATGCCTGTTCAAAAGCAGGTTTTCTATAGAGCAGGAACGAGGACATATCTGTGGGTGGTAGCTTTGTGTGGAGGTGTCTTATCTTCATGAATGAAATCACTTGCCAGGTTTAGATACCACAAGTCACTGGCTCCCTGTTTTGGTATGGACTCATGGCAAACTGTGGTGTCTGAGAGGTCAGGGGCCCAGCTGATATCTCAAAGGATGACCATGATGTCTTCTATTGGAAAGGTCAAGCAACAATTTGGATTTGATCTTAAAGGTCCAGACTCACAAGTTGGATTTTAGCCAATTGAAATCAGGCATATGCAGTCTTGGGTTTTTGCATGGGAATTAATGTAATGCTTATAACTGAAAATGAAATCATTCAGCCATCTTAAGTCAAACACAAAATAATAAAAGAAACATATTGGCCTTGGAACGTTGTTGTTGCTATTGTTCGTTTGTAATCGGGGAACCATTTTCTTATTGGTAATACCAACGGTGATTTTCAGTAAACGTAGCCCTGGGTTTGCTATTGTCTTTCAGACCAGATGTCCATGTAGTGAACACCCAGTTTTCCTACTAGTATCTTTGTCCCTTTCCCCAGTTTTCCTACTAGTATCTACCTGCCCTCCACATAATCTATGTCCTTCTCAGAAATGAGCCCATCCCCAGCTCCAGACATGCATCCTGATTGGTATAAATCAATCGACATAACCATTTCCCTGGCCACAATTATTGTGGATTAGTCCTATGATGTAAGCTGTTCCATTCAGGGAGGGACACATTCAGGACTCTTGCTCAGAATGCTGGGGAAGAAGCAGGCCTCTGGATGTGCAGGAAGAAGCACTTGGCCTCTATCCTCTGACAACTATCATATAGTTACAACTGGAACCAACCTTAGGATGAAATGACATGGTGTAACACTATGGAGAGAGGAGAAAGAACATGAACCACCAGACGCAACCCCCACCCCCACCCCAAGTCTAAGGCCTCTCCTCCCACTGGTTTTTCTTGTCAAATGAGTCAACATTTAGTTCTTTTTTTTTTTTTTTTTTTTTTTTAAATTTTTTTTTTTTTCCCAACGGTTTTTATTTATTTTTGGGACAGAGAGAGACAGACAGAACATGAACGGGGGAGGGGCAGAGAGAGGGAGACACAGAATCAGAAACAGGCTCCAGGCTCCGAGCCATCAGCCCAAAGCCTGACGCGGGGCTCAAACTCACGGACCGCGAGATCGTGACCTGGCTGAAGTCGGACGCTTAACCGACTGCGCCACCCAGGCGCCCCAACATTTAGTTCTTTTAGCCGATTTGAATTTGGTTCAACTCACCAAAATATTTAAACTGACATTCCAAACTATTTCGGTTCATTTAAACTATTTCAGTTGATGTGTGTCTCTTTTCTTTCTGCAGATGGGTATCAGGGATATCTCCTATAGTTTATCTAAAGGCTAGTTTCTGCTTTCTGACTTGCTTAATTCCAAAGAATATCATAGACTCTGTAAGAAATATGCACCTGGTAAAGTATGTTAAAACTTATTATACTTTGACCATTATGTTACACTTCCTAGATTAGAAGCAATTGTTGTAAACCACTAAAGTAGCAAGCATATTCAAAGGCACTGGTTCTCTTTAAAGTCAACCATACACTGCCATAACTGTGCTTTGAAGTGGCCTCTCAAATACAATTAGCAACATTTACAATATTTTTAAATGCTGTGTTTGCAGGCAAAGTTTCATTCCAGATGTGATAAAAAGCCTAGTTTCAGTGATCCTTTTGGCATGTTTTTCCTTTTGCCATGTCTAGTCCTAATAAAGAACATGCTCTACAAATTCTGGGTTTAACTTTATTTTAAAAGTCCAGAGGTTTCTGAGATCTAGTAACTTTAAAACTTTAATATTTTTTTAATTCCTGGAATTTTCTATCAGCACCATAAACCCAGGACACGGATCAGACGTTGGTGAAGGTGGGTAGATACGGAATGTAGTCTGATCCCTTTCTTATCTGAAACTTAGTAAATCATTGAATTACTAGCCTGCTCTCCTTCTGAAGTCCAGAAGATTGGTGAAAATCACTTCCTTTTCAAGTGCAATAGGAAGTGCCTTAAGGCTGGAGTCACAGTTTCCAGATAGCTTATAACTGATTTTTTTGGTTGTGGGAATTTACAAGCTACAACTCAAAGGATTTCAATTCTCTGATGAGACCTGGTTTCATATATTTCACAAGTAGATTATTTCCTACCCTCTGCTTTTCTCATTTGAAACAAAAGATCCAAAGATATAAGTAAAAGTTGGTTTCAGAGTGGAAGGAGCCAATTAGGATCAGATATTATAAAAATAAAAAGCTCCCTGAAATTACTATGCAGAATTATTTCTGGAGGATTCTGGGGCTAGTCGAAGAGCCCCTAGGGACTTCTGCACCACCCCTTACACACATGCACACACAGTGCTTTCACTGCACTGGTTGGAAATTTCTTTAGTCTATTTTGTAACACTTCCAGGGAGGATTCAGCCCATTGGCTGGTCATAGCAAAATGTTGATTCTTTTGGATCAGTTCGTTACCTTGCTGAGAAAAATTTCCTGACTTGGAGTTCAGCCTTGGATGAGATTGCTGGGAAGGAAAAGGAAGCTTGTGCTTAGCAGCAGATGCGGAATCCTAGGGTGAGGCGGCGTCCTGCTGCTTCAAAGCTCCACACTGGTCTTTGGGGAAGTACCCAAACTTCCATCCTGATATGCTCTCCCTGGAACCTCCTCCCTTGAGCCCCCCAGGGGGCATTTGTATGGCTTTTTCACTTCCCAGATGGCCATTATTAAGGGTCAGGGAAAGACTTATTTCACACTTTCCATCATATTCTGACCTGGAGGGTGAAAAGCTATTTGCCATTAAACAGAGCATTATTCATATACTAAAGGAAAGATGGGCATCATTTCCTGTTGCTGTTACTTTATTAATATCGGGTAAATAATATGTATTTTCAAACTGATTGATTCAGTGTCATTAGTGCTCTTCTATGAGACAGTTTTTAAAATGTACCTCTTACGCTCTGATTTCCTCAATAGGTAAACAAAGAATGTGATCTCAATATTGTTTAGTTATTTGCCATTGGAGAATTATTTGCAACACGTCTAAAGTTCCAACTTCTGTTAATGAAATGGAAAGTATAGTTTTTATGTTTTAAGAAAACATACATCATATACAGTAGAAATCAAGCTTATAATAATCGAACTACAATATTGTTTCTCTATGCCCATTTCATAGTGATACTGTATTAGCAGTACGTTCAAAAACATGATGGTCCATAAAGTGCACCATTTGCTGTATGGCACTAAACTTCTATACTAATCTAGTGTGACCCTGGTTTTCTAAGTTTGGGTTGACAGCTTTTAATCCACAGTTGGGTCCCAACATTCATCAAACATCAGGGAGACCATACATCTGTGTCAGTGTGGTTTAGAATAATGAAGAAATTTGAGCAAAGCCAAATACTAATCCCCCATGTAAAAGCACTGTTGTTCAAGTATCTTTAAAGACAGACATATGGTTCACTTTTATGTGGATCCTGAGAAACTTAACAGGAACCCATGGGGGAGGGAAAGGAAAAAAAAAAAGAGGTTAGAGTGGGAGAGAGCCAAAGCATAAGAGACTCTTAAAAACTGAGAACAAACTGAGGGCTGATGGGGTTGTGGGAGGGAGGTGAGGGTGGGTGATGGGTATTGAGGAGGGCACCTGTTGGGATGAGCACTGGGTGTTGTATGGAAACCAATTTGACAATAAATTTCATATATTTAAAAAAATAAAAAAAAATAAAGACAGACATATTTACCCTTAAGTTAGCAGCTGAGATGAGAATGTTTGTATTTCTGGGCCACTTGCCCTCTCTTTTCAGGGTGAGTGAACTCTTACTGTGACTTTGGTAAGGGTGGACACATTGACACATTTTTCATCCACCATCTTTTCCACCAATTAATCACCAAAGCTAAAGGGTGGAGGTTAAACTTTGATTTTAAATCCTTTGACTTTATATCTTTATCTGTAAAATGCAGAAGTGGGGTAATCTGTTCCCTTCCTTTCTGGGTTTCTCAATCCAAGATTGCCTGTCTCCAGGGCACCTGGGTGGCTGAGTTGGTTAAACATCCAACACTTGGTTTTGGCTCAAGTCATGATCTCACGGTCCATGAGATTGAGCCCCACGTCGGTCTCTGCACTGGCAACATGGAGTCTGCTTAGGATTCTCTTTCTCTCCTTCTCTCATTGCCCCTCCTCTGCTTGTGCTCTCTCTCTCTCAAAATAAATAAATAAACCTAAAAAAAAAAAAACGTATTAATTGCACCTGTATATATAGTGGGGCATAGCAAGTGTTTATCAAGTACTTTCTAGTACAGAAGTTCTTACTAGATGCTTTGTACTCATGAACCCATTTAAGTATCATGATAACTCTAAACATCCAAGGAAACCAAAACTCAGAAATCAGACCTGTCCAGAGCTCCATAGATAATTAAGTGGTAGGGCAGAGTCAGAATTTGAACCCATTTGTCTGTTTCCAAAATTAAGAACTTTCCTACTATGCCATTCTACCTCTGGTATTAGAATCTATTATTAAGGCTAAATTCCATTATGTGCATTTATAGAGGACCTGTATTTTGATAAAAGGTAAACCTTAAATAACAGAGCCTGAGGCAAACTTTAGAGATTTATCATCAGAAAAAAACAGATTATTTGGAGAAAGTTAATTTCTGTCACTGACAGATCCTAGTAGAAGAGAGATAATCACTTTTGGGAAAGATTCTGATTGGGGTAGGAAATGAACAAATGTCCACCATGATTTCAATTCCTGAGCTCATAGTGTGGGTGGTGAGAGAATTGTTACTATTAGCAAAACACTACTCTTTTTCAAGATATAGGAAGAGAGGTATTGTCTTCAAAAAGAAAAAAAAAAATGTGTAGTTGGGAACTTAGTTACATTTTTTTTTAAACCAACCAGATGTGTCTCACTTTTCTTTGAAGTGATTCCCCACAATCTGAACCCTATTTTTTTCTTATTATTGTTTTTAATGTTTATTTATTCTTGAGAGAGAGAGAGAGAGAGAGAGGGAGAGAGAGAGGGAGAGAGAGAGACTGGGGGAGGAGCAGAGAGAGAGGGAGACACAGAATCTGAAGCAGGCTCCAGGCTCTGAGCTGTTGGCATAGAGCCCAATGTGGGGCTTGAACTCACAAACTGCGAGATCATGACCTGAGTCAAAGTCGAACACTTAAAGACTGAGCCAGCCAGACACCCGGGAACTTAGTTACATTTAAAAAACAGCTACAAATGATAGGTAACCAACAACTTTAATGGATCGGGCAGCTAGCATTGAGGAAAAAAATGTATATGTAAATAGACCATCTTGTACTTTTAAAACAGTATTTCTGGGGCGCCTGGCTGGCTCAGTCCGTTAAGAGTACGACTTCAGCTCAGGTCATGATCTCGTGGTTCGTGGGTTCCAGCCCCACATCAGGCTCTGTGCTGACAGCTCAGAGCTTGGAGCCTGCTTCAGATTCTGTGACCCTGCTCTCTGCCCCTCCCCCACTCATGTTCCGTCTCTCTCAAAAATAAGTATTAAAAATTTTAGTAAAAAAAGAAACTAATAATATCTCTTATAAAACAAACATTAAAAAACTTAAACAATATTTCTGCAAGTTAGGGATTTTATAATATGATGGTATTTTAAAAATTTTCTGGACATTGGATAGAAATTTGGTTGACAAACTCACTACAAAATCTTACCACTTACATTTTATAAATCCATACACTTACCATTTACAGATAAAAATCTTTTCCTAGTAATCAAACTCTTAAACCAGCTTTTATAGGCTATTACCAAATTAAAGACTGTGAAGTGATTTTAATGATGACTTAAGTGACGGACCTAAGGGAAAAGATGGCATTTCTTGGTTATGACAATCTTGAAATAAACAAAAGTTGTTTCTGAAACACACTTCTGAAAATTCTTGTTTCTTCCAGACTCGACACAGACTGTGCTTCACAGACTGAAGCAAATATCTGTCATTGTGAGCCAAACTCTTCCTTATTCATGGGAATAAATAAATGCAAAGAAGTCTTCCATTTCACATGATAAAATGAAACACATCTGATCTTTTGTGTGATTGACAGGTACTTTCTGTAATGCTTATTGAAATTCACTAGGCACGTCCTGCTGATCACTTAGGTTCCACCTACACCTGCCTAAATAACCCAGAAAACCGCCAGAGGATTAGCAGAACGGAGTCTCCGGAGCTAAGCGCAGACGAGAGGCCCACGGAAGAGGGTAGGAAGGGCGGCGAGGCGGTGCGCGCTCCACGGACTGGCGGGAGGGAGCCGGGCGGAGGGGCAGCACGCCGGCCAAGCAGAGCCCCCGAGTCTGGCTTGCAAAAGCGGAGGGGCCGGATGGAGTGTGTTCCGACAGCAAGCGCGACTTAGCGTCTGGGAGGTCATAAGTTAACAGCTCTGCTCAGAAAGCAGGAAGGATGGAGGACAAAGGGAGGGAGAGCTGCTGAGCGACCGGACGACAGAGCTCAGTTTGGTGGGGAACAAAGGCGCTCGCCAGCGCCATCTCCCCCGCCCATCCCCCAGCCAAAATCCCAAAGGGAACCAGTTCCTGCCAGGGAACTTGCTCGCTCCGCGCAAACACCCAACTCTGTGCTTCTGCGGAGCCAACCCTCCGGCAGCGGGTCTGACTCCCTCCCGCTGCCACAGGGCCCCTCCTGAAGTGGATCACCTAAGGAGAAGCGAGCTAAGCCTGCCCCTCCTGCCCCCGTGCACCTTGCCTACCCACCCCAGCTAATACACCAGATCCCCAACACCACAAGCCTGGCAGTGTGCAAGTAGCCCAGACGGGCCACGCCACCCCACAGTGAATCCCGCCCCTAGGAGAGGGGAAGAGAAGGCACACACCAGTCTGACTGTGGCCCCAGCAGTGGGCTGGGGTCAGACATCAGATCTGACTGCGGCCCCGCCTACCAACTCCAGTTATACAGCACACCACAGGTAAAGTGCCCTGCAGGTCCTCACCACTCCAGGGACTATCCAAAATGACCAAACAGAAGAATTCCCCTCAGAAGAATCTCCAGGAAATAACAGCTGATGAACTGATCAAAAAGGATTTAAATAATATAACAGAAAGTGAATTTAGAATAATAGTCATAAAATTAATCGCTGGGCTTGAAAACAGTATAGAGGACAGCAGAGAATCTCATGCTACAGAGATCAAGGGACTAAGGAACAGTCACGAGGAGCTGAAAAGAGCTTTAAACGAAATGCAAAACAAAATGGAAATGACGACGGCTCAGATGGAAGAGGCAGAGGAGAGAATAGGTGAACTAGAAGATAAAGTTATGGAAAAAGAGGAAGCTGAGTGAAAGAGAGATAAAAAAATCCAGGAGTATGAGGGGAAAATTAGAGAACTAAGTGATACACTAAAAAGAAATAATATATGCATAATTGGTATCCCAGAGGAGGAAGAGAGAGGGAAAGGTGCTGAAGGGGTACTTGAAAAAATTATAGCTGAGAACTTCCCTGAACTGGGGAAGGAAAAAGGCATTGAAATCCAAGAGGCACAGAGAACTCCCTTCAGACGTAACTCGAATCGATCTTCTGCACGACATATAGCGAAACTGGCAAAATACAAGGATAAAGAGAAAATTCTGAAAGCAGCAAGGGATAAACGTGCCCTCACATATAAAGGGAGACCTATAAGACTCGTGACTGATCTCTCTTTTGAAACTTGGCAGGCCAGAAAGGCTTGGCACGATATCTTCAGTGTGCTAAACAGAAAAAAATATGCAGCCGAGAATCCTTTATCCAGCAAGTCTGTCATTTAGAATAGAAGGAGAGATAAAGGTCTTCCCAAACAAACAAAAACTGAAGGAATTTGTCACCACGAAACCAGCCCTACAAGAGATCCTAAGGGGGATCCTGTGAGACAAAGTACCAGAGACATCACTACAAGCATAAAACATACAGACATCACAATGACTCTAAACCCGTATCTTTCTATAATAACACTGAATGTAAATGGACTAAATGTGCCAACCAAAAGACATAGGGTATCAGAATGGATAAAAAAACAAGACCTATCTATTTGCTGTCTACAAGAGACTCATTTTAGACCTGAGGACACCTTTAGATTGAGAGTGAGGGGATGGAGAACGATTTATCATGCCACTGGAAGCCAAAAGAAAGCTGGAGTAGCCATACTTATATCAGACAAACTAGACTTTAAATTAAAGGCTGTAACAAGAGATGAAGAAGGGCATTATATAATAATTACAGGGTCTATCCATCAGGAAGAGCTAACAATTATAAATGTCTATGCGCCGAATACCGGAGCCCCCAAATATATAAAACAATTACTCATAAACATAAGCAACCTTATTGATAAGAATGTGGTCATTGCAGGGGACTTTAACACCCCACTTACAGAAATGGATAGATCATCTAGACACACGGTCAATAAACAAGGGCCCTGAATGATACATTGGATCAGATGGACTTGACAAATGTATTTAGAACTCTGCATCCCAAAGCAACAGAATATACTTTCTTCTTGAGTGCACATGGAACATTCTCCAAGATAGATCATATACTGGGTCACAAAACAGCCCTTCATAAGTTTACAAGAATTGAAATTATACCATGCATACTTTCAGACCACAATGCTATGAAGCTTGAAATCAACCACAGGAAAAAGTCTGGAAAACCTCCAAAAGCATGGAGGTTAAAGAACACCCTACTAACGAATGAGTGGGTCAACCAGGCAATTAGAGAAGAAATTAAAAAATATATGGAAACAAACGAAAATGAAAATACAACAATCCAAACGCTTTGGGACGCAGCGAAGGCAGTCCTGAGAGGAAAATACATTGCAATCCAGGCCTATCTCAAGAAACAAGAAAAATCCCAAATACAAAATCTAACAGCACACCTAAAGGAAATAGAAGCAGAACAGCAAAGGCAGCCTAAACCCAGCAGAAGAAGAGAAATCATAAAGATCAGAGCAGAAATAAACAATATAGAATCTAAAAAAACAGTAGAGCAGATCAACGAAACCAAGAGTTGGTTTTTTGAAAAAATAAACAAAATTGACAAACCTCTAGCCCAGACTTCTCAAAAAGAAAAGGGAGATGACCCAAATAGATAAAATCATGAATGAAAATGGGATTATTACAACCAATCCCTCAGAGATACAAACAATTATCAGGGAATACTATGAAAAATTATATACCAACAAATTGGACAACCTGGAAGAAATGGACAAATTCCTAAACACCCACACTCTTCCAAAACTCAATCAGGAGGAAATAGAAAGCTTGAACAGACCCATAACCAGCGAAGAAATTGAATTGGTTATCAAAAATCTCCCAACAAAGAAGAGTCCAGGACCAGATGGCTTCCCAGGGGAGTTCTACCAGACGTTTAAAGCAGAGATAATACCTATCCTTCTCAAGCTATTCCAAGAAATAGAAAGGGAAGGAAAACTTCCAGACTCATTCTATGAAGCCAGTATTACTTTGATTCCTAAACCAGACAGAGACCCAGTAAAAAAAGAGAACTACAGGCCAATATCCCTGATGAATATGGATGCAAAAATTCTCAATAAGATACTAGCAAATCGAATTCAACAGCATAAAAAAAGAATTATTCACCATGATCAAGTGGGATTCATTCCTGGGATGCAGGGCTGGTTCAACATTCGCAAATCAATCAACGTGATACATCACATTAACAAAAAAAAAGAGAAGAACCATATGATCCTGTCAATCGATGCAGAAAAGGCCTTTGACAAAATCCAGTACCCTTTCTTAAGAAAAACCCTTGAGAAAGTCGGGATAGAAGGAACATACTTAAAGATCATAAAAGCCATTTATGAAAAGCCCACAGCTAACATCATCCTCAACGGGGAAAAACTGAGAGCTTTTTCCCTGAGATCAGGAACACGACAGGGATGCCCACTCTCACCGCTGTTGTTTAATATAGTGCTGGAAGTTCTAGCATCAGCAATCAGACAACAAAAGGAAATCAAAGGCATCCAAATTGGCAAAGATGAAGTCAAGCTTTTGCTTTTTGCAGATGACATGATATTATACATGGAAAATCCGATAGACTCCACCAAAAGTCTGCTAGAACTGATACATGAATTCAGCAAAGTTGCAGGATACAAAATCAATGTACAGAAATCAGTTGCATTCTTATACACTAACAATGAAGCAACAGAAAGACAAATAAAGAAACTGATCCCATTCACAATTGCACCAAGAAGCATAAAATACCTAGGAATAAATCTAACCAAAGATGTAAAAGATCTGTATGCTGAAAACTATAGAAAGCTTATGAAGGTAATTGAAGAAGATTTAAAGAAATGGAAAGACATTCCCTGCTCATGGATTGGAAGAATAAATATTGTCAAAATGTCAATACTACCCAAAGCTATCTACACATTCAATGCAATCCCAATCAAAATTGCACCAGCATTCTTCTCGAAACTAGAACAAGCAATCCTAAAATTCATATGGAACCACAAAAGGTCCCGAATAGCCAAAGTAATTTTGAAGAAGACCAAAGCAGGAGGCATCACAATCCCAGACTTTAGCCTCTACTACAAAGCTGTCATCATCAAGACAGCATGGTATTGGTACAAAAACAGACACATAGACCAATGGAATCAAATAGAAACCCCAGAACTAGACCCACAAACATATGGCCAACTCATTTTTGACAAAGCAGGAAGGAACATCCAATGGAAAAAAGACAGTCTCTTTAACAATGGTGCTGGGAGAACTGGACAGCAACATGCAGAAGGTTGAAACTAGACCACTTTCTCACACCATTCACAAAAATAAACTCAAAATGGATAAAGGACCTGAATGTGAGACAGGAAACCATCAAAACCTTAGAGGAGAAAGCAGGAAAAGACCTCTCTGACCTCAGCCGTAGCAATCTCTTACTCGACACATCCCCAAAGGCAAGGGAATTAAAAGCAAAACTGAATTACTGGGACCTTATGAAGATAAAAAGCTTCTGCACAGCAAAGGAAACAACCAACAAAACTAAAAGGCAACCAACGGAATGGGAAAAGATATTTGCAAATGACATATCGGACCAAGGGCTAGTATCCAAAATCTATAAAGAGCTCACCAATCTCCACACCCGAAAAGCAAATAACCCAGTGAAGAAATGGGCAGAAAACATGAATAGACACTTCTCTAAAGAAGACATCTGGATGGCCAACAGGCACATGAAAAGATGTTCAACGTCGCTCCTTATCAGGGAAATACAAATCAAAACCACACTCAGATATCACCTCACGCCAGTCAGAGTGGCCAAAATGAACAAATCAGGAGACTATAGATGCTGGAGAGGATGTGGAGAAACGGGAACCCTCTTGCACTGTTGGTGGGAATGCAAATTGGTGCAGCCGCTCTGGAAAGCAGTGTGGACGTTCCTCAGAAAATTAAAAATAGACCTACCCTATGACCCAGCAATAGCACTGCTAGGAATTTATCCAAGGGATACAGGAGTACTGATGCATAGGGGCACTTGTACCCCAATGTTTATAGCAGCACTCTCAACAATAGCCAAATTATGGAAAGAGCCTAAATGTCCATCAACTGATGAATGGATAAAGAAATTGTGGTTTATATACATAATGGAGTACTACGTGGCAATGAGAAAGAATGAAATATGGCCCTTTGTAGCAACGTGGATGGAACTGGAGAGTGTGATGCTAAGTGAAATAAGCCATACAGAGAAAGACACATACCATATGGTTTCACTCTTATGTGGATCCTGAGAAATTTAACATAAACCCATGGGGGAGGGGAAGGAAAAAGAAAAAGAGGTTAGAGTGGGAGAGAGACAAAGCATAAGAGACTGTTAAAAACTGAGAACTGAGGGTTGATGGGGGGTGGGAGGGAGGGCAGGGTGGGTGATGGGTATTGAGGAGGGCACCTTTTGGGATGAGCACTGGGTGTTGTATGGAAACCAATTTGACAATAAATTTCATATATTAAAAAAAAAAAAAAAAAAGAAATTCACTAAATGGTCATCCTCTGAAAGAGGACTCTGGTGAAGGAAGGACAATCTTTAGAGGGAGGGAAAGATCAGGCTGACGTAAGTAGCACCAATAGCCAGAGCTGAACCGAGAGCTGAACCACGTGGATTCACTCAGTTTTGACATTAGTCATGTGACTCTGGGCAAAGGTGTTCCTACTCTGTCTTGATGGCTCTTCTCATTTGTAAATTGAGAAGTGAGATTTGCGACCTCTAAGGATCCCTTCTGCTCTGAAGAGCTGTTGGCTATCGAAGAAAAACAACCCATGAAGACAGAAGCTGGGCACAAGAGAAGATTCATCAGTGACAATTTCTGACTGGTAAATGGGATTGGCAGGCCCAGGCAGGAGCTCCGGATGAACTGAGGTGGATGGACATGGCAGGAAGTGCTCAGATAGGCGAGACTAATGATGGGATCTTGCTTTTGGTTATCCCCTTCATCTTTCTTCTTCCTCTCTTCAGGGTGGCATCATTGTTCTGAGAGCTCCCCAAGGCCAGTCTCAAGTCCATAGGTACAGATCTCTCTGGGCCCTCCATGCAGCCGTGTCTGTGGCATCTTATAAAGCTATTGCTTACAAAAGGATTTTACTGGAAAATTGAAACCTTTTTTTTTGACTCTCAGATCACTAAATATAGCTGGAGCATTGACCTGAGGTAACTCACACATCAGTTTTGTTTTTAGTTTTTTTTTTAATACAACAATTCTGAGAGGAAGGAAGCCATTTAGAGGTTTATGTGAGAAGAAGGTAAGTCTAGATTGGGTATATAATCCATGTAAATTTGATTTCTACCTGCTACATGTTCACCTTATGGCAAAAACTTCTGGGGCAATATCTCCCATGATAATCCTGTGACTCTTACAGAATCATGACATGACTCCAGCCAGGGGGATCCTTTCTTGCTGTCAAATTGACCTTCATATCATTCTGTGTTGTTGTTGTTGTTTTTGTTGTTGTTGTTGTTTTTGTTTTGTTTTGTTTTGTTTTGTTTTAGAGAGAGAGAGAGAGCACACTCGCAAGAGGGGAGACGGATCAAAGGGAGAGGGAGAGAGAGAGAAAATCATAAGCAGGCTCCACACTCAGCACCTCAGCACAGAGCCTGATTTGGGTCTCCATCCCATGAACTGTGAGATCATGACCTGAACCAAAATCAAGAGTCAGACACTCAACCGACTGAGCCACCCAGGGCCCCCATTTTGATTTTTTTAACACTGATAGTGTGGAGAAGAATCATAACAAAGTATAACAGAGACTAGAACAAAGCAACATTGTCCAAGAATGGTTTCCTCATCTTCATCATGGAAGTCCTGATGCTCTCTGCCCAGACTCAACCCTTTTATATAGTTAACAGCTATGTAAGACACTGAAAGGCCCCAGGTCATTACATAAAATTCCATGTTTTCTGCCTCGCGCATTTAAATATCTTGCAATCTTTTGATAAACACAAAAACTTCATGCTTCAACCTTTCCATGTAAGATTCTTAGACACTACCTTTTCACTTGCCTATTATTTGTTAGAGAATCACTATCTTCTAAGTATTGCCACCAGCCAGCCAAAAATATTTTGACAAGATTTCTCTAAGGTTTGTATTATGAAAATTACAGGTATTAGAGGATTTTAAAAATAACTTTACAGACTATGCTTTTTCAAACTACACATTCCCCTAATTCCAAAATACCATTATGTCACAACCCTTTCCCCATTAAGAATCATGTATCGACATGGAAGGATAGGCAGATGTTGAAGGACTTGCTAAATTTATTCTGCCTAAATTGATCTCATAGAAGAACCTGTCTTAGTGGGGGATGGGGGGTGGAGACAAACAATTCACAAAGAAATAGATTTATAGATAGTTAATCCACAAATTTTAAGTATTAAATTCCCATTGTGAAGAGGTGTTTCATGGAGTTTTATGCTGGTGAAATGGAGTGAAGTTGTCGGGGAGAACATTAGTCTTAGATGTTCAGATACAAAAAATAGAGGTTCTAACCATACACACACACACACACATATTAGCACAGCATGGTATTAGGTTAGCCCAACAAAATAGAAACCTTTGTTCTGCACTGCCTCTCAGGGTACTTAATGAACAGAATGCAGCTTTAGTTAGTGACCTACCACTACCTCACCATGTGACTTTATTTTGGTTACCTTTTCTCTCTATTTCTGTTTTGTTGATTATTATTTGAGAGTAATTTGCATTGGTTTTTCAATGCTCACCTTAGGAGACACCACAGTGTGTTGGTGGGTGGGCTCCAGATGCCTTGTCTTTGGAGCATCTCTATTCTAATCTGCCTCGTACATTAGAATCTTCCATGAGAAAGTATTTGAAGAAAAAGTGTCACACTCTTTTTTTTTTTTTAAATGTTTTTATTTATTTTTGAGACAGAGAGAGACAGAGCGTGAGCAGGGGAGGGGCAGAGAGAGAGGGAGACACAGAATCTGAAGCAGGCTCCAGGTTCTGAGCTGTCAGCACACAGGCTGATGTGGGGCTTGAACTCACGGACTGTGACATCATGACCTGAGCTGAAGTCGGACGCTTAACCGACTCAGCCACCCAGGCACCCCAAAAGTATCACACTTTTAAATAGTAAACGGCATGTGATGAGATTACCTCTAAAGGTCCTTCTAGGTTTCTGAAGAATCAGTAGTCCCAGAAAGCAGATATTAGACCAATGCACTCTCAACACTTAATTATTCATTCAACAAATATTTATTGAACACCTAGGCTCATCAAACATTTATTGAGCACTTCCAAGAAAGAGGACTGGTTTCCAATCATGTGAAGTTTTTAGCCTAGTGAAATGCTGGTGTATGTAGAAGCAGACATCAGCCCTAGATTTTCAGATATATATAAAAAAAAAAATCCTATGAAAATGTCATAATTTAGGAGACAAAAACGTATATGGAACACTGTTTTCCCCTATTTCAGCCCACATTGGCCCAGTAAATTAGGCTTCTCAACCTCGGTACTGACCTTTTGGACCAGACAATTCCTTGTTGTGGATGACGGCCCTGTGCAGTAGGGTGCTGTGCAGAACCCCTGGACTCGATTCACTATATGCCAGTTGCATCCTGCCCCTCTCGGTTTTGGCAAACAAAAATGTCTTCAGACTTTGCCAAGTGTCCCCTGGGGAGCAAAATTGTCTCTAGTGGAGAACCATTGGAGTAAATAATTCTACTCTATCATTCATTTCCTGGGGCTAGACACAATTTCAGGTTCATTTCTATGACCAGCCAAAAGCAAGTGAATACCTAGGAAATGCTGGTTAAATTAAATTGTTAAGAGCAGCATGTTGATGAGTCTGTTCATAGTTCTTCATTAATCACTTTCATGTTTGTAACTATCAAAATACTTGCTCAAGCAATTAATCAACCAACATTTTCCAAAGTTTCACATATTGCCAACAGGGGCTAAGGGTTATCTTTGAATTGTAGCTTCTCTCCTCAAGGCACTTACAGTGTATATAGGGAGATATTAATCACTTAGGTGGATATAAATTAGCAGAAAAAGGAGTATACAGAAAGGATCCAGTGAAAGACCAGATGATAATTACCACAGGAGTTGGGCTTAGGGAGAAATCTTTGGGATGTTTAGGGTAGGCTTTGTAGGATAAGAGGATTTATAAAACCATGGAGATAGTGGAGAAAGTATTGTAGGATGAGGGAAATTCTCAGTAAGTGAGGCATGGGGGGCGCCACATATAGGAATAAAGGATAAGATTTACAGGTAGTTCTATTCTTTCATACATCGAGGTCTGCAAAGTGCTACTGAAACTATGATTGATTTCGACTTGGAAAATACATCTGTTGTAAATTTGTGTGGAAATGGAATCTTCTTGCTTTATTGTTTGACAGCATGGGAAGTATAGAAAGCAGTCTGACGGTATTTGAAATTCAAACATTAATTGTCATTGAAATGACTTTACTGCTGAATAAGGTTCACTGTTTGGTTGAATTCATTAAGAAACATTATCAAGTTTAGGGGTTCCTGGGTGGCCCAGTTGGTTAAGCGTCTGACTTCGGCTCAGGTCATGATCTCACAGCTTGTGAGTTCAAGCCCCACATCAGGCTCTGTGCTGACAGCTCAGAGCCTGGAGCCTGCTTCAGACTCTGTCTCTGTCTCTCTGCCCCTCCCCCACTTGTGTGCATTCTCTCTTTCTCTCAAATATAAATAAAACATTAAAAATTTAAAAAAAAAGAAACATTATCAAATGTGTAGCAGCAGCTATTTTCCAAAGCCACATAAGGTTAAACAATAGCCATTGAGAGGAGTTCTCATTCAGAAAAAATTTCAATCTCATCCCTGTGCCAGAAAAAGTCACAAAAAAATGTTTACCAGTGCTAAGCTATTGACTTGCTGTGTGGCTGGGCAATGAAGGACATTCAACTTCTACTTCTGAATGAAAATTCTCAGAATTGCCAGTGGTTAAGTCTACAAGAGCACACGAAGTTCACTGTTGATGCCACTATGTTTATAACACATGATCATTCAAATAATGTCTTCAGAGTACCTGCTGATGAATAATACAGGGAATAATAATAAGCTTAAACATTACAGTTTCACAAGTTTTGCTCCATCTAAGCTTTGGTTCTGCTCCCTACCTATTTTTGCACCATTAGCTGTCATACATCTTGGCAGATTCCACTTCAGATTGTACAGAATTATTTTTTTATTTTGTTTTTTAACTTTGAAAATGTCTTCACCTATAGTTTTTCCATCCAGACTAAAAGAGGTCACATCAGACTCTGCACTGATTCCTCAAATAAACAACTGAGCAATATTAATAACACCTATGAACTCCTCCAGAGCCAAGGAAACCCTCTCAAAATAATTTGTCTTGTTTTTAAATTGGCTATCAATTTTGCTCTCGATGTAATTTGTTTTCTGTTTAGATTATTCTCTCCCATGTTTTTTTTTACTTTCTCTAGCACTGAAATTCCACATTAAGAAACATTTTGGTATTGACCATTCTTGGAAATATTGGCTAGTTCCCTGGATGTTCACTTCAGCATATATATCCTAGACTTTCTCAAGATACAATTTTAAATATTTGGTTTTGGTTTTGACTTTTTTCTTCTGGGGCTCTATTAATACCCATATTCTTTTTCCTTTGCTAGTCTCCGTATCTGTCGTTATCTTAAAGTCTTTTTTTTTCTTGTTCTTATTTCCTGTTTTGTTTTTTTTTTTTTTTTTTTTTTTTTTTAAATTTTTTTTTCAACGTTTTTTATTTATTTTTGGGACAGAGAGAGACAGAGCACGAACGGGGGAGGGGCAGAGAGAGAGGGAGACACAGAATCGGAAACAGGCTCCAGGCTCCGAGCCATCAGCCCAGAGCCCGACGCGGGGCTCAAACTCGCGGACCGCGAGATCGTGACCTGGCTGAAGTCGGACGCTTAACCGACTGCGCCACCCAGGCGCCCCTCCTGTTTTGTTTTTTATTTATCTCTTGCAATATTCATTTTCTTTGCTGTGCTTTCTATGTGTCTATTCTTATCTTCCTTCAAATTTACTTTGCTCTCTTTTCTTGGGGAAACAGTGTAAACTTATGGAAGATTTGAAAGTACAATACGATGATATTTTTTCCCTGAAACTTTTGAAATTAAGTTGTAGATATGATGCCCCCCCACCACCAAATACTTATGTGTATTTCCTACTACTAAGAAAATTTTCCTGCATAACCTCAACACTACTGTTAAGCTAAAGAATTGACACTGATTTGTTATAACTATCTAATCAGACTTCATTCAAGTTTGGTAAATATCCCTAATAATGTCCTTTACTGCAAAATGATCCTGTCCAGATTCTTACATTACTTTTAATTGTCATATTTCTTTAGTTTCCTGCTATCCAGAACCATTTCCCCATCTTTCCTTAGCTTTAGGGCCTTGACACTTTTGAAGACTACTAGCTAGTAAATTTGTAGAATGTCTCTCAATTTAGACTTGTCAGTTTTTCCGGTTTAGAATTAATTTTTGCATCATTGGCAATAAAACATATGATCTATGATCTATGTTGAGTTCTTAATGCATTTTATTCTGTGTCACATTGTTTATATTTTCCTATTATTGGTAATATAAGTTGGCCACTTTATTAAAATATTACCTGCCAAGTTTCTCATCATAACGGTAACTTTTTCTTAAAAAGTTCCTCCTTTGTAAGGAGGTACTTTCAAGCTATGTAAATACCCTATTCCTCATCATATTATTTCTTAATTCGTTTGTTTCCATTAGGACGGACTTGTCGACTTTTTAAATTTAATGGCTTATAATCTTTTATTATCATTCTTTATTTTGATACTCAGACCCAGATTTGGCCAGTGAGAGTCACTTAATGATGGCTTCTGCGTCCTCTTGACCTGACCCCATCACTCTTTGAGCACTTTTTTTATTTTTCATGTACAACAAGATGTTCCAGACTCATCTTGTACTTTCTCTGTCCCAGGCCTGGAATCATTCATTTTCCCAAGAACTCCAGTTCCTTTTAGTAGAAAATGTTAATTGGAAACCAAGATCTGCATGCTGGGGATGCTAATTGTTACTTCTCCCAGGCCCTCTTAGTGGAGAGAACTAAGGTATACATCCACATACATGTATACACACACATACACACCTATATTCATTTCTCTATCTATATTTTGAAAACCATGAAGTCTTCCCAACACTTTCAACTCCAATCTATAAACACAGGGTTCATTTCAGTTTCCTCCCTTTTTAACTTTTCATATTGTGTATTTATTCTCTGAGAAAACTGGCCTGAATATATTTATGTGATCAATCTTTCTGTATACAACCAATCTTCTATGCCTTCTGCCACTTCTTAGCCATTTTCACTTCCCAAAATGGATGCCCTTCTTATCTCACTTGAGCTCTGACATGCCCTCCCTGGGTGCTGCCCTCCCCAATAAGACAGTCTCCTCACCCAGTAGCACACTTTCTCCAGGCTAGCATGCACTCCACACACATAGACACACATACTGTATGTGAATGCCTACCATGCTTTGCCTTGTCTAATAGTTTTGGACTAGGACGCCTGGATGGCTCAGTCAGTTAAGTGTCTGACTCTTGGGGCGCCTGGGTGGCTCAGTCGGTTAAGCGTCTGACTTCAGCTCAGGTCATGGTTCGTGGGTTCGAGCCCCGCATCAGGCTCTGTGCTGACAGCTCAGAGCCTGGAGCCTGTTTCAGATTCTGTGTCTCTCTCTCTCTATGCCCCTCCCCAGCTCATGTTCTGTCTCCCTCTGTCTCAAAAATAAATAAACATTAAAAAAATTTTTTTAAATAAAAAAAAAATTGTCTGACTCTTGATTTTGGCTCAGGTGATGATCTCATAGTTCATGGTATCAAGCCCCGTCTCAGCCTCTGCACTGACAGCACAGAGCCTGTCTGGAATTCTCTCTCTCCCTCTCTCTCTCTGCCCCTTGCCTGCTCACATGTACTCTTTCTCTCTCTCTCTCTTTCTTAAAATAAATAAATAAACTTAAAAAAATAGTTTTGAGGAATTGAGGAAAGAGGATTTTTTTTTTGGCTTCTTAATTATTTACAGTGATCTCTTGCTTCTTATTTCATGTCTATGTTATTTCCAACTACTTGAAATTCTGAGATTTTCTATGTCTGATTTGTGCTGTTCTTTCAAAGATGAAGTAATGTTCTTAATGTCTTTTAGTTCATTTTGGATTCTTAGTTTTTATGTGATTTCTGGGCACATTTTTCTGTATGCTCATAGTCAACATATTATAAGGTTTATTTTAATATTTTTACTATAATTTGTGTTTTATGGGGTTAAATTGTATCCCCTTTTTCCCTTTCATGTTTAGATAAGGTGAGGTTTTTTTTTTTTCCTCTGAGCTTTAGAAAGAGTTGTCTGTTGGGTGGGAGGGCTGGAGTAGGGTATCTTTCTGAGTTTCAGAACTCAGTGACTACCTTCTGTGTCAATTGCCATGAAAAACTTAAAATATGGCCTCTCTGTGTAGCCTGGTTGGATTCAGTAACATTGGAATCAGAGCCAAGTTGGATTCAGTAACATTTTTCTGGTCTAGCCCTGTGTACTCCAGCCTCCTTTGCTTCCGTGTTGGGGCTCCCTGCTCTATAGGCTGTTGCTCTGTAGATTCCCTGCTCTAAGGACTATAGCATTGGTGTATGCTGTTACAGAACTTCTTGGGATGTGCTTCCTTAGAGTCCTTCCTCTTTATCATCACTGTCCTGCTCTGTGTAACTTGATTTTTGTTTCCAGTACATTTCCCTCAAGGTGGAGTTTATCCTTCTGGACATGAATGTATGAACGTTATTTCTGAGAATTTCAAGGTCCCAGATGGCCACAGCCTTTTTTTTTTTTTTTTTTTTTTTTGTATTTACCGAAATTCTGACCTTGTGAGAGTCTTTCCCTATTGGTATTTCCCAGAACAATCCATATTGGTTTCTCATCAGGATGGTATTTTCTCTTCTTGTGGATGAGCGCTTGGTAATTTTTTAGTATTGATAGCTTTTAAGATATGGTGGTAGACTTCTATCACACAATATTTATTTCATGGAGGTGCTGCTGTTATTGATGGTTTTGTCACAAATGGCTTTTAGGGGGATCTTGTTGAAGATGTTGTCCTGTCTAACCCTCCCCCCCTCCCCATACTGGTGAATATGTTTCCTTTTCAGGAAGTTTTGGTGAAATTGAAAACTATATCATGCAGTGCCAACCCAGGACAAGTGTCTTGGTTTTTGAATGAAGTGAATTCTTCCTGGGCCAGTTATTTGCAACAGAATAAAATGGAAGGGCTGGGAATTCTCTCTGGTTTGGAATGAAGCCCCACAGTGAAGCGGGGTTTGTGTTGGTAAGGGGTTAAGCCCTGTCCATCACTTTGGCTTTGAAAGATTAGTAACTGTAGAGTTTTTTCACACCACAGACTCTCTCCTAGTCTGTCACATGGTAGCCAGCTGACATGTTGAAAGCTTCTTTTCTTTTGTTTCTTTCCTCATTTGTCCTTAATTCCTTTCCCTCTTTGTGGTGTTAAAAGGGATTCAATGATGTTCTCAGGTGCTTCTTCCTTATCTCCAAACAAAAGGTCCGTGATTCCGCCCCCTTTCATGGCCCCTCATATTTGAGAGGCAACTAGGTCAACTACTTCCCCTTGAGCTCTGTAGTGCGCATGATCCCTCCACACCCTCCCTCCCCTGGTTCAATTTTCGCCACTCTTGGCAGCTTTTCAATATATTTGACTTGGGACATTGTTGTTTCCTAATTTTGTCTCAGAAAGGATTTTTGTTTTTCCTCACCTCCGTTGTTGCTTTTTTTTGATAGCTAAAAAAAGTGAACAGATATCTTTACTTCACTATTTTACAATGTTTCAGCTGTGTTTTATGTTCATGCATAGCAGTGTTAAGGCTTTTTCCCTAAAGCCTGCCAATCTCTTCATTTATGATTACTGGGTTTAAAGTTATTCTTAGAAAGGCCTGATTATAAGAATGTTCATGTATATTTCTGTTTCATGTTTTACTTTGTACATTTTAAAAATATTAAATTCCCTAATCCTACTGGAGTTTATTGTTATGTAAGGTTTAAATTTTTTTTTTTTTTTAATGTTTATTTACTTTTGGGTGACAGAGAAAGAGAGCATGAGCAGGGGAAGGGCAGAGAGAGAGGGAGATAACCTGAAGGAGGCTCCAGGCTCTGAGCTATCAGCACAGAGCCCAACATGGGACTCAAACCCAGCAACTGTGAGATCATGACCTGAGCCAAAGTCAGATGCCCAACTGACTGAGCTACCCAGGTGCTCCATTACATAAGGTTTAAATTACAAGTTTCATTTATGTGCTGATATGAATGATTGGTCTGTTTCCCCCCCACCAATTGTTTATATCTATCTTTTCCCCACTGTTATGTAATGCCACAAAATGTATTAAATTCTAATATGGACACTCTGGAGCTCAATGTACTATTTCATTCCAATCATCTGTCGTTCTGTTTTTGTTTCAGATTCACAGCCTCTTAATGATTTTATATTGAATATGTGTTTTATTATATGAAAGAATAATTTTATCTCACTTCCTTTATTTTCCCAAAATTTGTCTTAGCTATTTCAGCTATTTTTGAGCCATTTTGTTGAGTAATTGATATTTTATACCCTTTCAGAAACATGGAATTCATTTCCACTGTCAGTATATCAGCAAAGTATTCTGAATTTTCCACAGTTCTTATCACTGCAAATGTAATCTCCATTCTTGTTCCATTTTATAGTTTTTTAATAGTTACTATAGCTATAGAGAAAAATTTGACATCAAGATAAGACTGGCCTTGTGAAATTAATGGGAAAGAGAGTCATTAAAAATTCATTTAAAGAGTTTAAATATTAAGAATTTTCTATTCCTTGAATATTTAAGGAAATTCCATTAAAATCTAACTAGGACTGATGCCATGTTGTGGGAGGGCTACATTTGCATTTGTTAAAGTTTTTAATAGATTTTATAGGGCATAAGAGAGACAAAACCATCCACTTAATTCAGGCATTTTATAAACATCATATGCCAGGCACTGCACAGTGTTGGGGATACTGAGATAAGACATTTATCTTTGCTTCTTAGTGTCTCCAGAATTTATTTTAACTGAATAAAGTGGCAAATATGCTAATATAAAATAATAATTAAACTAGCAAAATAACCTGAGTTTCAGTTCTTTTGACAAGTCCTTTGTTTGATGTTATCACTACCTAAAGTAATTCTAGAAGGTTGACTGCTATAATCTTAAAATTAGTCATTGATTAGGTTTGTATTTGAGTTCTACTATAACTTCTAGAGCAACATTTGTCAGTCTTATCTCTGTCCCAACCCAGCATACCAAGGTATATTATGAAATAGTATTAATTAATGCCAGTGATTCATTGAGTTGGTGTTTGAATTGCTTTAAGAAACACCATGTTGATTTCCCACCATGCACTACACACATATTAAATCACCTTCAGAGTTTATGAAACTCACATGAATGTTTACATATGTTTATCCTTTTGTTATGTAAAAGGTGAATTCTTTTAAAGCAATTTTTTTTGCTTCTTGGAACATCCTGGGGTGCCTGGGTGGCTCAGTTGGATAAGTGTCCAGATCTTGATTTCAGCTCAGGTCATGATCTCACAGTTCATGGGTTTGAGCCCACATTGGGCTCTGTGCTGACAATGTGGTAGTTAAAAAGCATGTTGGGGGAGGTCATCGAGGGGACATGACCTGCAGTTGACCTGCGAGCAGGTCCCTTGTCCTGTCCTTGGAATTTACATTCTGCCGCTCATTCCCACATTGGGGCTGTTTGAAGGACACAGCCTTCAGAGAGTGAAGTATTGCTGAGACCTTCAGGACACTTACATGACTAAATCCATGAAATTCTGGCAGCAGTGAAGAGATCTGTGGGCCTCGTGGAGCGGAGACAAACCTTGTATGTAAGTTTCTTACCACCTGCAGGTCTGGAGTGGTCTGCTCCTCCTTCTGTCTCTCCTTGGCCTCTGTGCCCCAGCTGTTTTGCAAACCAGCAGTCATGGATCCAGGCTCCTCACTGCAAACATCTGTGAAGAAAGTACATAGTTTTTAATTTACCTAGCTTCCACCACAAGGAGTTATGATCTGATTGTATGAACCTATATTCCACTGTGATTAAATTTCCTTTTGAATTATCTTCTGAGTTCTTCCTCTGTGTCTGGCAGGAGCTCCTTGCCTTCCCTTTTAAAGATGAATTGGAAGGGTGCCTTTGTGACTCAATTGGTTAGGCCTCCCACTCTTGATTTGGGCGCAGGTCATGATCTTATGGTTCTTGAGTTTGAGCCCCCACTTCGTGGGGCTCTGTGCTGACAGCACGGAGCCTGCTGGGGATTGTCTTTCTCCCTCTCTCTCTGCCCCTCCCCTGCTTGCACTCTAAATCTCTCTCTCAAAATGAGTAAAGAACATTAAGAAAATAAGATGAACTGGAAAGAGCCATTGTGTCCTGAAAGATATTACAGCAGCTGCTTCTTCATGGAGACCTCTTATTTTTGCTTGCTAACATTTGCTTTGCCCAATTTTATCCCAACTTGTTACTTGTACTTTTTTCCCCAAGGGAAAGAAAAATAGTCTTTGACCAATTGTTTTGTCCAACTTTATCCCTACTTGTTTTTTGTATATTTCCCCCAAGGGAAAGAAAAATAGTCTTTGTAACGAGAATAATGGGCAGCTATAATTTTATATTATTGAAATTATAATTATTATTGATATATAATTTGTGCTGTATTTTTTTAAATTTCTTAACATTTATTCATTTTTGAGAGACAGAGGCAGAGTGTGAGTGTGAGAGAGGCAGAGAGAGAGGGAGACACAGAATCTGAAGCAGGCTCCAGGCCCTGAGCTGTCAGCACAGAGCCTGAGCACGGGGCTTGAACTCATGGACCTTGAAATCATGACCTGAGCTGAAGTTAGACACTCAACTGACCAAGCCACCCAGGCACCCCTATATTTTGTATTTTATACGAAAAGGAGAACTTTGAAATTATTTCATACCTTTGGGAATATAGTCTTTAAGTGAGTGAGTTAATTCTTTCAAGAGTAAGCTTGTAATTATGGACAGATAATGAAAATAGAGTTCATTTTCATACTGTCTATATTGTGAAATGTAATATCACTCAGGAAAATGCATAAAACGTGAATATAAATATACAATTTAACTTTGACAAATTTTTAAAAGAATAAACACGCATTTAACTACTATCCAGATCAAGCAATAGAACATTGCTAATACCCTCAAAACCTGTGCTTCTTGCCAATTACAACCCCCTTTTGCTCTAACAAATATAACTTTGCTAAATTTTAAATTAAAAAAAATTTTTTTTATTATTTATTTTTGAGACAGAGAGAGACAGAGCGTGAGCAGGGGAGGGGCAGAGAGAGAGGGGGAGACACAGAATCTGAAGCACGCTCCAGGCTCTGAGCTGTCAGCACACAGCCTGATGTGGGGCTTGAACTCACGGACTGTGAGATCATGACCTGAGCTGAAGTCAGATGCTTAACTGATTGAGCCACCCAGTCGCCCCTAACTTTGCTAAATTTTCTAAGCTCTCCTTTGTTTTCTTTATAGCTTTTCTGTATGCTGCTGCACCTTTAAATGATATAGTTTAGTTTGACTATGTTTTTGAATTTATATAAACAGAATCATTCTTTTGTGTCTTATTTCTTCCACTCAACTTGATGTTTGTGAGATTCACCCATGTTGCTTTAAGAAACTGTAGTTTGTTAGTTTCCAATGAGATCTGATATTCCCTTACACAAATATACCCCTATTTATTTAACTATTTACTGTTGAAGGATATTTGACTTGTTTATAGTTTTTACTTATTGTGAATAATACTGTTATGAACATTCTTATCCAGGTATTCCTTATGCATATATTCCTTCTGGAACTTACATGCACACATTTTTGGACATAAATCCATGGGCAGAATTGTTAGTTATAAATGTTTCAAATATCTTCTCCTTTCTGTGACTTGCCTTTTCATTCTCTTGATGATATTGTTTGATAAGCAGAAGTTCTTAATTTTACCCTAATATAAAATTTGTCAATCTTTCATCCTGTTGATCTGTTTCTTCCTGGGGCCCGATGGTTGAAGCCACTATTCCATATTATCTTTTAAAAGATTTATAATTTTTCTTTCCAAGTGTATGTCTATTATCCATCTGGAAACGTTAGGGTTGTTTCCAAATTTTTCCTGTTTTTGACCATCTGAATGGTTAGGAATAAAGTTCCTATGTGCATTTTGTACCTGTCTTTTTATTAGACACATGTACTTGTTCCTTCTGGGTATATATCCATGAACAGAATTTCTGATTCAGTTAATAGCAGATAACTCCAGTTATCTAAAGTGTGCCAATTTATATGTCCATCAGCAATGGATGAGATTTCTAGTTTTTCCCCAACCATGCCAGCACATAATATTACAAGCCTTTTTATTTGTGGTCATTTGGTGGGTGTATATTATGTTTCATTGTTATTTTAAAGCTGCATTTTCTAACACCTAATGACATTGAATAATTTTTTAAATGTAGATTGAATGGATATTTGTACATATTCTTTGGTAAACCGTTCAATTTATTTGCTCACTTTTGAAATTGGGTTGTTTGTTTTTTTCTCATTAATATGTAGGAATTCTCTATATATCCCAGAAACAAATCTGTTATTATATAAATGTGGGCATCTTTCTCAGACTGTATTTTGGCTTTTCACTCTCCTAATGATGTCCTTGATGAACAGAAGCTTATTTGTAACAAAATCCAATTTCTCAAATGCATTTCTTTTATAATTATTGTGTTCTGCCAAAAAAATATCTTCACCTACCCAAAATGTCATGAGGATAGTCTCTTTTGTTACTTCTAGATACTTTATTCTTTTACTTTTTATCATTTATGTTTATAATATATCTCAAATTAAATTTGTGTGTGAAGTAGGAAGTTAAGGTTTATTTTTTTCCCTTGTGATTACCGAATTGACCCAGTATCATTTATTAAAAGATCATCCTACCTCCTTTGAATTTCAAGGGTATCTTTGTTGAAAATGAACTGACTATATATCTATATCTATATATATGGATATATATATAGATATAGATATAGATGTAGATATAGATACACACACACACACACACATACTTCTTGATACTTAATTCTGTTTTATAGTTGATTTCTTTATCCTTATGCCCCATGCCACACTGTCTTAATTATGGTAGCTTTAAAGTAACTCCCGAAATCTGGAGGTGTAAGACCTTTAAATTTGTTCTTCTTCTTGAAAACCTGTTCTAGGTTTTATGTACTTCCATATGAATTATAGAATCAGTTCTTATCAATTTTCACACACACACACACACACACACACACACACACAGCTTGCTGGGATTGATTGGATGATTTTGGATCTACAGATTAATTTAGAGAAAAGGACATTTAATAATTTGGGGAGAAGACGTCATAAAAATATTGCATTTTCCATTCTGTAAATATGGTATACCTCTGCACTTAACATGTCTTCTTTAATTTGTCTCAAGTATATCCTATAGTTTCAAGTTAGAGATCTTGCACATATTTTATTAGATTTATTCTTAGGTGTGTATTCGAATTTTTCTTTTAATTTTGGGGAGAGTGCAGGTGGGGGAGAGGCAAGGGAGGGGGACAGAGGATCCGAAACGGGCTCTGCACTGACAGCAGCAAGCCCAGTATGGGGCTCAAACTCGCAAACTTCAAGATCATGACCTGAGCCCAAGTGAGACGCTCAACCGACTGAGCCACCCAAGTGCCCCTGTATTAGACATTTTTGATGCTATTATAAATGGTATTGTTTTTTAAATTTAGTAGTCCAGTAATTATATTCTTATTATGTTTTCACTTTAATCTATTTCTCTTTCTAATATGGTGTTAACTTGAGAAAATTCTGTCTTTTCTAATCTTTCCCAGCCTAATGCACTGAGACTTTGTTTCACAATCTGCTTGTTTCTTTGTTTACTTCTATTCTGGGTTTTTAAATTTCTGAATTGAAATGCTGTTTCATATCTGCAAATTCTTGTTTAATTGTTTTGAATTCATATTGGAGTATTTTAGTACAGTTTTCTTTACTTGGTGATTGTTGCTTTGGTGGACAATTATCATTAGCTAAACATTTTGATTCATACTTTCTGTTTTATTCTTCTGATAGCTTTGTATTAATGTGGCCTGACAAATTCTGTTCATTTTAAAGTCTTAGATTTACTTTACTGAGCCATGCAAGTGCTTCTATGAAGGAGGTATGTGGGGTATGTAGGGTCTTACTTTGTTCCTTAAGTATGTTTCTTTCAGTTATGGTCCCTTCTGTCAGTTCAGTGACTAATAGTTTTAATAATAAATGGTGACTTTTGGGGACAAAAGGTGGGTTATTATACTCAAGATTCAAAACAGTGTCATTTTAGTAGAAAAAACCACAATCTTAGATTTGACAAATGATTTCAGAATATTTTTTCCTATATATGTGTTTTCTTCAGTGACTGTCATCTATGCTAATTCAAAATTTAGGTAACATCAAATTTTGGAGAGAAAAACTGGAACTTTCATCATTATAAAAATCTATTTAACTTATTTCTTTCTCTGCAGGCTTTATTGTGAGTGTCTAGTGACTTATAAATGTCCCCATTCTATATTCAGTTCCTTGGTTTCTGTTCTTTCTGTGACAGCTATTGGAATGCATTTATTTAAAGTTCCCAGTCTCCATAACAGTAATATGGGAAACATTTTGCATTTATGTACAGTGATCACTTTCATTTGAAACATTCAGAGCACTTTACGGGCATTGTCTGGTGGAAAGCATTATTAGAAAGGATGCCTAACCATTAAGATTCTTTCTACACAACTTCATTGTGCTTTCTTTGGCCAACAGGAAAGGAAGAAGAAACCAAAGTCTTAGGAAGGCTGAAAGACTCATCTCATGTTTTATATTTACACTTCTTCTGGAATTCAGCATTTCAGAAAAATTGTTTGAAAGTGTTGAAGATTAACCTGAAACAAAATGCCCAGAGCGTGAGGCAACCCAATTGACACTAAATTATTACAATACTGTCTATGGAGTCTGAGATGCTTAGATATTGGCCCTGTATTATGGAAGACAGTTTCAACCCTGAGGTTTAACTTACTAAAATATCTAAGGCTTGCGGTTGTTCACAATGACAGGTATTCTATTCTCATAGATCCATCAACTGCTTGGATGCTTCCCTTGATGAAGTTCATTAGATCCCGGAAGCAAAGCCTGACTATGTTGGCAAGGGTCCCCTAGGGGGCAGCAGAGTAGCAGTTGCCATCTACTTGGCAGTTACTGGAGTCTGGAGTCCCGGGATTACGGGGAAGCCCAGCCTGAAAGGAAGACCAGAAGACAAGAGTAGAAAAGTGTCAGGATGTCAGGATCAAGGAAATCTATACAGATATGCCTGGGGGCAGAACTGTAACTGAGCTAGAAAAGAGAGCTGTATTTGTGGCAATTAAATTAATAGAGAAGGTAGGGGCGCCTGGGTGGCGCAGTCGGTTAAGCGTCCGACTTCAGCCAGGTCACGATCTCGCGGTCCGTGAGTTCGAGCCCCGGGTCAGGCTCTGGGCTGATGGCTCGGAGCCTGGAGCCTGTTTCCGATTCTGTGTCTCCCTCTCTCTCTGCCCCTCCCCCGGTCATGCTCTGTCTCTCTCTGTCCCAAAAATAAATAAAAAACGTTGAAAAAAAAATTAATAGAGAAGGTAATATTCACTTTTTTTTTTTTTTTAATATTTACTTTTTTATCTAGTGTGGCCTGAGTACCTGACCTGGGACAGGCCCTTGAGGCATGTATTAAGGATTTTCCCGCGAAATGTGGTATTGAGGCATATGATTAAGTATAATGTGTTTGGTGCCTTTAAGAAATGCACAAAGTGCAGGAGGAATTCAAAAGCAGTGACTTTAGGATAGGGGGGTGGTGGTGAGGAGGGCTGCATATGTGAGCAACATGGATACCAGGCCTTAGAGAAAGAATGAGTTGTAAGAGAAAGAATGGGGACAGGTTAAAGGGTATAATGCACATCTGGGCAATGGGGAGCTGTTCCGTTGAACTGTAATATAATGTCCACATGAAGATGTAGGGAAGACAGGTGGTTAACTTTGCCCTCTGTGCACCTCTTCTTGAAAGCATAACATCTGTTAATGTACTCAGAAGAACCAGGAACCTCCTTTGTCAATGTTAGTGGTTTTCATGGCTCTTAAGGGCTCTTTAGAGACTGACGACTAACTGGGTTTGCAGAAAATTGGGAGGTTTTGTTAACTGGTTGAAGCCAGAAAGCCCCACGGGAAACCAGCAATGTGAGCCCTCACTTTGCTACAACATTGCACTGTAAGGGCATGGGGGTGGGGAGGAGGGACTTTATCAGGAAAGATGAAATATGTCAATTCATCATACAACCTTTCTTCATTGTTCCCCTTGCAGCTTCTCTTTGTGAGCTCTAGGCATCTCAGAATTCTGGGGCTAAATTATTAAAGTAACCAGGATTTTTAGATATCTTGTTGCTTGAGTCCTTCTGTCTCACTTAGTATCAATTTTTGACAAATATTGACAAAAAACAAATCTCACAAATCAACTAGTGGAGAGGCAACACACATTCTATGAAAAAGTGGGTGCCTATCATCACTGGTTAGCTTATTTGGTATTTGATGTGACGTGGGATAGGGGTAGTAAACGGCTTTATTCTAGAGTTAAGATTCCAGACTCCCAGTGCTTAAGCGAAAGATCCCTGAACCTCTATTTCCATTTGCAACAATATTTAGACTAACATTAGTGTCTGGCGAAGAACAAGGATGTGATCAATAGTTGGTAAATAAATAGAGGAATGAACTCATCCATCAATCAGTTGGACTATATGAAAACAAAGACATTTGTGAGCATTCGTAGCCCTGAATTTGTTGCTCTTTAGCCTGTGGCTAAAAACAAATGAAAACACTGATACTTGTAAAAAAAAAAAAAAGTCATAGAGACATGCTAATTGTTCTCTAAAGCAGAGCTTTCCAACCAGGATACTGTGCACAGTTTAATAATGCATGTGCAGTAAGGAAATGATCAGCTTGCAACTGGCCAGGTTCCGCAGCAGCTGAAGCTCCTAAGCCAGTTGCCTCAGGACATAACCAGTATCATCTGAGGCTCCTTAGAGGTCAGCATGATTGGAGAGGAATTTGAGGATATGCCGGTGGTGCCCACAAACTCAAAGAATGAAAGCCAGCATTCTCAGCTCTAACAAGAAGCCCTGAATGTCCACCTAGAGGAGGTCTTCCTCCACTTAGATTTCTGTCTGTGCTACCAACTGTCTGGAGTCTGAGCTACCTCCCACGTGACTGCTTTAACGACGAAGGTACCATCTGCAAGTTAAATTAGCCATCCCTCTGTTTTGAAATGCTTGATACCAAAAAAAATGTTATTCCGTTCAAACCCCAACTCATGTTTGTTAATGCAAGGTAAGGAAAATTTGTCAGATTCTTTAAATGTAATTTCAACTGCTTTAAATATTTAGATGGTTATCTAAAAAACCAGTGGTTTTAAATTTTTTATCATCTGCTTTTGTGACTGGTTTCTCATTAATGATTATTACCATGAATTTGAAGAGCTCATCATTAAGAAGTCTTGTCAGATCCCCATGTCCACTTGTCCACTGATGGCCACTTCAAGCACAGAACCTGAATTCAAAATCTTATATTCATTGACAAGATTTCAAGTTTCTCTCCAAATTTCTGAAAAGATTATATTCATAAATTTTTATCAGATTTAATATTTAACATATTTTCCTCACTATTATTTTATCTATCTTATATATTAAAAAGAAAATCTAACAATTTGTTTTTCCCAAACCCTCTAGAGAATCTCCAAAATAACTTTCTTTTTTATTTATTTATTTTTTATATTATATGAAATTTATTGTCAAATTAGTTTCCATACAACACACAGTGCTCATCCCAAAAGATGCCCTCTTCAATGCCCATCACCTACCCTACCCTCCCTCCCACCCCCCCTCAACCCTCAGTTTGTTCTCAGTTTTTAAGAGTCTCTTATGCTTCCAAAATAACTTTCAATGTTCTTTAGGGTGTCATACAAATATTCTCACTTGCTTTGAGCACCATGATGTACACGGACACCCCCTTACATACACAAAATAGGAAGAAAACATGCTCTGAGGTTCTGAGACTAGTTTTAGGACACTCATCCTGACTCTTTTTGTGTGGGATCCTTGAGAACTGCTTTTAGGTCTTATGATCTAAGTCTTTACAACGTGGCTTATGTCAAAGATCAGAAAGTTGCCGCATTTTCAGTGTTTCAGATATTGTATTCAGATTGCATAGTGTGATCTGATAACAATTTGTTTTATCATCCAATGAGAACTGAGCAACCACTTGGATTTCTTTTTGCATCGGCTTCCATGACAGTAATTCTTCAAATTTTTTTTTTTTTTTTAACGTTTATTTATTTTTGAGACAGAGACAGAGCATGAGCGGGGGAGGGTCAGAGAGAGAGGGAGACACAGAATCAGAAGCAGGCTCCAGGCTCTGAGCTGTCAGCACAGAGCCCGATGCGGGGCTCGAACTCACGGACTGTGAGATCATGACCTGAGCTGAAGTCGGACGCTTAACCGACCAAGCCACCCAGGCGCCCCCCATGACAGTAATTCTTAACTGCAGTGACAATTATTGTTAAGGCATAGTAGGCGTATTGAAGTTTGATGTTAAAATAGAATAAAATTATGAAGACAAACAGACAAGAGTTATAATTCCCTTTCATTGTAAAGAACTTGAAGTTTATCTGAAGATAAAACTTAATCATGTGGATTGATCCACGTACAGATCTTCCTTTTCTTTCCTCTGTTTCTCTCCCACCATTTAAAATAATATCTTTGCTGAGACTGACAGGTCATTCTTGCCTGATATAATTCTTGATAGGATTACAGACTTGGCTCCTCATGTCTTTTCCTTTCTTCTATATTGTGTATAATATATCTGTCCTTTTCTACATGTGGTATTTGTTAAAAGAGGGATAGAAGTTGTCAGGGGCTCTTATATGGGTCTATTTCTTAGAATTATGTTTATTTTAGGTAAATGCACTATTGTTTCCTTCTGTTAACTCTCAACAATTAGGAATAAACTGCATGATACTTTATCTTTCATATGTGTCTACCTGGGTTCTTTCATCAGATTATATCACCTTTGAGGACAGTGGTTATATATTTTCAAAAAATCTAGCACCCAATGAGTTTAGCATATTTTGATGAAAACAATTGGTGCTTATCCCATTCAGCTCAATTTTGCCTAATACAACGTGACTGTAAGAGAAGTCTGGCAGGTTTGGAGTCAGAGGACTGGGAATGAAGGGAGTCCTGGATTCTCAAGTCTAACTCTGGTGCTAATGTGCACTGTAATGTTGGGCAGATTTTTTTTCCCATCTTCCAGTACTGCTTTCCTGATTTGTCAAATCAAGAGTTTTGAGCTAGATGGTCTCTAAAATTTCTGCCATTCTATAGTTCTGATGAAATTCTATATTTCTGCTGGAATAAATTACTATAAACCTTAAAATATCTTTGAATTATCCCTGATTAAAATGAAAATTGAAGGCTGAGTCTACAAGCTGTTTATTTATTTATTTTTAAATGTGTATTTATTTTTGAGGGGGGGAGGGGCAGAGATAGAGGGGGCACCGAGGATCCGAAGTGGGCTCTGTGCTGACAGCAGACAGCCCAGTGTGGGGCTCAAACTCATGAACCTTGAGATCATGACCTGAGCTGAAGTTGGAAGGATAGCCGAGTGAGCCAGGTTTTTTGTTTTTTTTTTTTAACGCAGAAAACGTAAGGGTCTGATAAATTGTTGACATAAGTGCTTTTGAGAATGGAAAATGGAGTAGTTATTAGCTTCTGTTTAAATAGACAGAGGAGAGGTTGGTAAATGTTTATACATCATCATTTACCATGCCATGTAAGCAAATCTGTACTTACCTGTGTCTAGTCATTAAAAAGAAAAAAAGGAGTCTATATCTGAGTTCGTTTATTAAAAGGGAGAGATAAAGTTTTCTACACTAGTAAAATTTTTATTTTAATAGTTCCCAAGCCAGTTGAAATTACCTTTATTATAATTAAATGTATTTGATTAAAAAAATTTGTTGCAGAAAAAAAAAGCTATTTTAAATCAAACTGTTTGTCATGGGAGATTATCCAATCTCAAAAACTGTGGTAACTAACCTGGTAATTTTAAAAATTAACCTGACCAATTTTTATTAGCTAGCTAGTACCAAAACTGTATGGATTCTTTTAGAATGAGAACATATCTTAAGTGCTGTACCCAATAAATAGTCATTTTACAAGTAAAATAAATGTCTCTAACAGATTAACTTTGAAACGTGAGATTGAATATTAATTTGTTACATTGTTACTAAGAATTCTAATCTCTTTTTTTAAATTTTTTTTTAATGTTTTTATTTATTTTTGAGTCAGAGAGAGACAGAGCATGAACAGGGGAGGGGCAGAGAGAGAGAGGGAGACACAGAATCTGAAACAGGCTCCAGGCTCTGAGCTATCAGCACATAGCCTGACGCGGGGCTCGAACTCACGGACCGTGAGATCATGACCTGAGCTGAAGTCGGACACTTAACTGACCAAGCCACCCAGGCGCCCCTCTAATCTCTTTTTTTAAGTTTATTTATTTATTTATTTATTTATTTAAAATTTTGGTTTAATGTTTATTTTTGAGAGAGAAAGAGCATGAGCGGGGAAGGGCAGAGAGAGTGGGAGACACAGAATCTGAAGCAGGCTCCAGACTCTGAGCTGTCAGCACAGAGCCTGACATGGGGCTTAAATGTATGAACCTTGAGATCACGACCTGAGCTGAAGTCAGATGCTTAACCGACTGAGCCACCCAAGCACCCCTAAGTTTCTTTATTTTGAGAGAGGGAGAGAGAGAGAGAACATGAGGAGGGGAGGGGCAGAGAGAGAGGGTGAGAGAGAGGAAGAGAAAGAGAATACCAAGCAGGCTCTGAGGACAGTGCAGAGCCCTATATGGGGTTCAAACTCAAACCCTGAGATCATAACCTGAGCCAAAATCAAAAGTCCGATGCTTAACCAACTGAGCCACCCAGGTGCCCTAAGAATTCTAATCTCAACCTTGTTGTTAAAATTAAGCAACTTAATTCTCCCTCTTTTTTTTTTTTTTAATAAAAAGTCTCACATTTGATGATGTGATGTGGAACATCTTTTCATGTGCTTATTTTCCATCTGTACATTTTCTTTAGTGAAGTTTTTGTTAAGGTCTTTGGCCCATTTTTTAAATTGGTGTGCTTGTTTTCTTTGTTGAGTTTTAAGAGTTCTTTTAATAATTTGGATGACAGTCATTAATCAGATCTGTCTTTTGCCAATATTTTTGTGGCTTGTCTTCTCATTCTCTTGACAGTATCTTTCACAGGGCAGAAATTTTGAATTTTAATGAAGTCCAGCTTATAAATTATTTTTTATATGGATTGTGCTTTTGGTGTCATATCTAAAAGCACTGTGCCAAACCCAAAGCCATCTAATTTTTTTTCCTAATTTTTTTTCCTATGCTATTTTCTGAGATTTTTAGTTTTGCTTTAGGTCTGTGGTCCACTTTAAGTTTCTTTTCATGAAGGGTTTAAGTTCTGTGTCTAGATTCAGTTTTTCTCATGTGTATGTCCTGTTGTTCCAACACGATTTGTTGAAAAGGCTATCTTTTTTCCATTGTGTTTTCTTTACTCCATTGTCAAAGATCAGCTGACTATATTTTTGTGGGTCTATTTCAGGGCTCTCAATTCTGTGCCATTGATCTATTATAAATTCAAGCAACAATGAGATGCCATTATATACCTGTTAGAATGGCCAAAATCCAGAACATGACAATACCAAATGCTGACAAGGAGGCAGAGCAACAGCAATTCTCATCTATTGCTGGTGAAATGGAAAATGGTACAGTGACTTTGGAAGGTTTCTTACAAAACTAAACAAACTCTTACCATATGATCTAGCAATTTCAATCTTGCTATTTTAACCAAAGGAGCTGAAAATGTTTGTTCACAAAAAATCTTTATGTGGGTGTTTATAGTAGCTTTATTCAAGTTGCCATAACTTGGCAGCAACTAAGATGTCTTTCAGTAGGTGATTGCATAAATACACTGGTACATCCAAACAATGGAATATTAGTCAGTGCTAAAGAGAAATGAGCTATGAAGCCATGAAAAGACATGGAGAAAACTTAAATTCATATTATAAAGTAAAATAATCTACATATAATTTATGGTTTCAACTGTATGACATTCTAGAAAAAGCAAAACTATGGAGACAATAAAAACTATAGAAAGAGTCATTTGCAGGGGAGGTTAATGGGAAGGGAGGAATGAATAGGCAGAGCACAGGGGACTTTTAGGGCAGTGAAAATACTCTGTATGATATCATAATGGTTGATATATGCCATTACACATTTGTTCAAACCCATGAAATATACCACACCAATAATGACTTCTAAGGTACACTATGGACTTGGGGTAATAATGGCGTTTCTCTGTAGAGCAAATAATTGTAACAAATGTACTCTGGTGGTGGGGGAATTTGGCAGTGAGAGACTATGCATGTGTGTAACCAGGGAACATATGGGATATCTCTGTACCTTCCTCTTGATATTTCTGTGAACCTAAAACTGCTCCAAAGAAGTCTTTGAAAAACAGTCTCTGGGATGACTCAGTCAGTTAAGTGTCCGACTCTTCATTTTGGCTTGGGTCATGATCTCACGGTTCGTGGGTTTGAGCCCCGCATCTGTCAGAGCAGAGCCTGCTTGGGATTCTCTCTCTCCCTTTCTTGCTACCCCTTCCCCACTCGCTCTTTCTGTCTCTCTCTCTCAAAATAAATAAACTTAAAAAAAAAAGTCTCACACCCAGACTGGCTTTAAGTAATCTATTGCATTTCTAGAAAAGTAAAACAAATCTCATGTGTGGTTTATGATAATTCAAAACAACTGATAAATCTTCATGATATGAACTTCCTTCCTCATCACTCAACTCCTGGGAGAACAATACTTCTGTGACTCTTGGCACAAGGGAAATAGTGTTGGTATTCTCATCTCCTCTTTATGCTATCCCAACTGCTAGTTGACAGCTACTTTAACCTATAGACTCAGGAACAAGGTGAGGTATTACCTGAAAGCATGGATACTCTGGTACCAGTAACAGCACATGCCCTCCTCTTGTCATGGGCTATTTGCCTCCATCTGAGTAGGGGGAAAGAAGTTGAAAAAGGTAAAAAAAAAAAAAAAAAAGCTTGTGTAAACTGTGAGGGAATGTACAAAATATAGAGTTATCACATACATAGTAATCATATTTTCAAGAATAAATGTAAGTATTTGTCCCTTCACTTGAAACTGAGGCTGTGTTAAAGATGAATTTATATAAAACAAGTTCTATTTCCCCATCATCATTGCCAACTGTTATAAATGAAAAATATATTGCCATATAAAGCAGTGCTTTCAATGCCCTGAATTAATAATTATTCTTGTTTAGAAAGGGTTAGATTGTGCAATCTCCACAGCATATTGGCATTTAAAGTATGAGTGGAAATCTGCTTGGAGTGGAATTCCCAAACAGACCATGAATTTCACATTGCAGTATTATCTCAAGCTCACTGTTATCTTTTAATTATTCTAGGCACCCCAGAAATAATCTTCCCCTTGATCTTGAATACCAACCTTGTACTCAGGGAATCCAGAACTTTATTAGTGGAGTGGAAACCTAGAGATAGTCTGCTAAGGACCCCTTTTCTGTAAGTGCCCTTTTTCTCATCAACTTATTAGAATAATTACATTGGTGCCTCATAACTGCCCATTGACCCCGACTGTTTGGTTCAGAAGTGGGCCTATGTAACATGAGCTAGGTGAGAGTCATTTCTCTCTGAGGTTTTTGATCCTTGACCTAACAATAGGGTCATTGTCTCTCCATGGGCTGAAAAGTTACATGTAGAACATTGTTGGTGTTATCAGCTGTGTTTTTCAAAGTATAGAGAAAGGTGATCTGTTAAAAGAGGATGAGGCCATTTCTAGAGAGAAGCAGTAAAGAGAGCTAGAAGACATCCTGTAGACTCCCAAATCCTTATAATAGTCAGCTATTCCTGAAGCCAGTTATGGCTTTGCTATTCAATTATTTTCTAAGATATTTGTGTATTCTTCCAATATATTCTCACTTTGCTTAAGTCTGCTGGGATTTTGTCACTTATACCAAATAGAATCTAACACAGCTTCCTTTTATTACCTTGTGTCTTATTATCAACAGTGTCTAATGGAACTAGATGAAATGCCACATTATTAGAAAGTGATATCATATAATATCCATGGTCTCTTCAGAATGGGCTTGAAATTGAAGCCAAAGACTATGAAAACCAGTCTACCAATAGTTCCCTACTTACCAGTTAAGTTCATGATTTTGAATATTGAGTTTACTTGAAATAGTGTATATCCATTATTTGGTATTCATATCATACTCAAGCATGAGAAGAAATATAGATATGGTTGTGAATCTATGTGTGACATAGTTGCATATCTCTTTAGGAGTGAGAAAAATTAAGAAAAATTACATTAGAGGTGGGAGTTTTCTCAGAGATCTTGTAATTCATTATTTCCATTGTTTTTAGGTAAACTGAGGCAAGAATGGGGAATTGGTTTCTAGTAATTAGCAATGTGAATATGTTTTCTTGGTGTCTAGGTCAGTATTTCTTATGGAATTCTCTGTGAAAAGAAGGATATTAACTTGCTTTTCTCTCTGGGTCTCAATTGTCCTCTGTAAGCTGAGTGGGTTATACCAGATAATCATTAAGATTCACTTTGGCTCTAATATTCTATGATTCAACAATTTTATGATACATAAAATCATTATGCAGTGTTTATATAATGTCAGAGGACTTTGATTTTGTTTGAAAATCTGGATTGAAATTCTATTATAATAGAGAAAGAAAAGACCATGAGAGAGGAGAAGAGCTAGGCCAGAAGGACAAAAAACCCAGAAGTGACACAAATGAAGACCAAAATTTAATTGATTTATTTGTTAGCAATTTACAAGTTGAGTCTTTATTGTTTTTTTAGGAGTCATCTTGCTGCTTACATCTGGCTTCCAAACAGATTTTGCTATTTGGTTTTTTTTGCATTAGTCTAAGCAGAATGTTTTTCAATTAAAAATACATCAGAATCAGGTTCAAGAAATAATTCAATGAAGAACACTTACAGCTTCAGCCTTGAGGATGAAATGCATTCTATTTTAAAAGGCTTAGCTATAATGATAGTATTGAATTAGTCATATCTTAAAGCAAGTTATAGGGAGACTATTAACAATAATGTGTTTCTGGGTAATGTAGACATTTCCGTGACATTTTTAGAAAGACAAATTCAAACACATTCATTTTATTGAGGACTTTGGTTCAAACCTGGGTTCCAGTTCTTATTGTCTTTGTGTCCTTGGGCAAGTTATCCAATCTTTCTGAATCTCAACTTCCTTCTATGTAAAATGGAGATAACTATTTATAATTAATTTAAGGGATTGTTGTGCGTATTGAAAGAGAGAATGTGGGTAAAGAACTTAGCATGGTGGTTGGTGCCCAGTAAGTGTTCAGTGGCCCCTCCCAGAGTAGGTTCTATTGATGTATGACATTAAAACCATTGGGGCGCCTGGGTGGCTCAGTCGGTTGAGCGTCAGACTTCGGCTCAGGTCATGATCTCACAATCTGTGAGTTCGAGCCCCACGTCGGGCTCTGTGCTGACAGCTCAGAGCCTGGAGCCTGTTTCAGATTCTGTGTCTCCCTCTCTCTCTGAACCTCCCCCATTCATGCTCTCTTTCTCTGTCTCAAAAATCAATAAAGGTTAAAAAAAATTTTTTTTAAATAAAAAAACTGTAGATAACTTTGATAAAAGGGAAACTCTTCAAGCCATATTGTATTTCCATAAATAGTCTTATTAAATCAAGCACATGAGTCTTTCACAATGGGAAGAATTCAGTCCAAACTCATATTTTAGATTGTTGAAAATGATACTTCATATTTATAGAGTTGTTTGTGGTTTACAATATATAAATAAAAGCGTGTGTGTATAATTTTAATTTTTGTCTGTCCACTAAATAACCATATTATTATTTCCACTCTTTAGATGAAGAAACTGATTTAGAGATTTAATGTTTATAGTAGCTAGTTGGTATTGTACTGGCACTTGAAATCTGATCTTGTACTTGTGACTCAATGCTCTACTTAATGAATGTTTATTAGGAACAAAGCCCCATAATGGGCACCAAGAGAGATATATTGTAGTGTGCACCCATTGTTTTGCTCACTTAGCACTTCTCCCTCCAGTTGTCTTTTATAGGAAACTCCCAGAGTTTTCTGTGCACTGCCGCTACCCACCGATCTCTAACCATAAGTGACTGGAACCTTCCATGTCACTTTATGGCAGCCATGGTAACTACCCAAGGAATCAACTGATACTAAAATGTGAGATTCAGAAATACTTTAATAGACTGTGCCACAGTAAGGGGAGGTGGGGAGAAAAAGGCAAAAAAGAGAGCGAGAGAATGAATATGTGTGTGTATGTTTATTTTGGGGAAAATGGACACCTGATGCCTCCCAAGCCAATTCAAATCTTCTCCCTGAGAATCTGAACTTACAGAAGGGAAAGTTATCTGGGTGTATGAACTAAAACACATAGCACTTGGGAAATGATAGCAGTCATGGTCTTTCATCGAGGAGGGGTGAAAGCCTGTCTGAGGTGAGACAGAAAAACCAAGTAGTTATTTAGAAGCTGGTCAAATATGAGACAGAGTCCTAGAGGTGACTTCTAGTTGTTCTCAAACCCAACTGCACTCTTTCTTGGTGTTTCGTGACCCGTTTCATGACCAGTATCTTTACAATAGATCTTCTCTTTTGGTTAAACTAGTGAGAATTATATTTTTGTTATATGCCAACAAAGATGTAGAATTAATACCAGCATCAAGACTAAAGACACGCAGTCTCTGCTTCTTTGAGTAAGAAACCAACATTGGGGCTCCTGGGTGGTTCAGTTTGTTAAGCATCCGACTTCGGCTTAGGTCATGATCTCGTGTTCATGGGTTCGGGCCCTGCATTGGGCTCTGTGCTGACAGCTTAAAGCCTGGAGCCTGCTTCAAATTCTGTGTTTCCCTCTCTCTCTGCCCCTCTCCTGCTCACACTCTGTCTCTCTCTCTGTCTCAAAAAAAAGAAAGAAAGAAACCAACATTAGTATTTCCCAAATGACTAAGATTAGGCGAGGTGTCTAAGAAGCATTAGGGAACTGGTTAGAATGCAGATTCTAGGGCACCATTCCTGTAGGTTCTAGTTCAGGATGTCAGCAATTTGGCCTAGAAATCTGTATTTTTAACAAGAACTTCAGGTGATTCTGGTTCATAGCCAGAATTGGAAACATCCGGCAGAAATAGTTTCATAAATGTTTTGTGGACAGGCAATGTAACTTAAGGATGATTTAGGTCATGTCAGTTATAAAATGTGAGTTGTGGGTGCCTGGGTGGCTCAGTCAATAAAGTGATCAACTTCAGCTCAGGTCATGATCTCTTGGTTCATGGGTTTGAACCCCGCGTCGGGCTCTGTGCTGACAGCTCAGAGCCTGGAGCCTGCTTCAGATTCTGTGTCTCCCTCTCTCTCTTCCCCTTCCCCATTCACACTCTGTCTCTTTCTCTCTCTCTCAAAAATAAATATTTAAAAAATTAAAATGTGAGTCATATGGCAGTTGGATATCGATTAGATGGTAAAAGTAAACATTTCCTCTTATCGGGTTACTATCCCTTTGATGTGCTAGGATGAAGAGGAGAGAGAAAGCAGTGCAGTCAAATTTTTTTTAAGTTTCTTTATTTATTTCGAGAGATAGAGAGTGTGAGTTGGGGAGGGGCAGAGAGAGGGAAAGAGAGAGAGAGAGAGAGAGAGAGAGAGAGAGAGAATCCCAAGCAAGCTCTGCATTGCCAGCACAGAACCCTACGCAGGGCTTGAACTCATGAAACCCTGAGATCATGACCTGAGCTGAAACCAAGAGTTGGATGCTTAACTGAGCCACCCAGGGGCCCCCAGACTTGGGTTATTAAAGGTTTTGGTGGAAGAATGGGGAAAAACTGAAGATCAGATTGCAAGATGTTATGTAGGAAAGCAGTTAGGAGTGGTGGGTGGACAATCATAGCATTAGGCACCTCTGGCCAGGACAAGGGGAAAAGCAAAAAGCAGAAACAAAAGCTCTTCTGATGGGAGAATTAATTTCCATGTCTGTTTCTCCTTCCTTGACCTGGCCTATGCTGGTGACCTAGCTCATAGATGTAGAGGATAGTCCCATGATCTTTGCCTCTTGATCTCATGGACTAATGCCAGATGGTCATCTTGGGAAGGATTACTTCCTACCCCCAAACTGACCCTGTAATTTACATTTACCTCAGCATCTTTCAGAAGTGCAGATCATCAGCAATTCATGGAGCAGCTCTAACCACAATCAAGCTGTAAGGACACTCATGAGAAGCTTTTCCATCGAGAAACACAAACAGTTCCATCGATCTTCCTAACACCCTAGAGGTAAGTGTGAGAATAATAAAAATGATCCTGGGGGTGGAGTGGGGTGAAGGGATGGCTTAATGATTCTTGATTTGTTTCCTGGCTTTGCCAAAAAGCATTGCTGGGAAATAGAACTGGGTGTGGTTAAATTCCCCATATCGTAGAATGTCACTGCTGGAAGAGAACTTAGAGATTATCCAGTACTGAACTCTCTGAGACCCAGGGTAAGGAAGGGACCTGTCTCTGTTCATGCATCTAGTTGATGGCAAAGCCAAGTCTAGAATGTGGGTCTGCTAACACTGAGCTTAGTGTGCAATAAATGCTTTACAGCTAGCAGAGCACTGTACCGTGTACCCCAAACAAAATCACTTTAAGTAAAACTCATGACTGTGCATAGGGCATGCGAAGGTAGCCAGTGTGAGAACAAAACTGTAACAATAGAATTGTCTTAGTCAGTCCAGGCTGCCCTCAAAGTACCTGACACGGGGTGAGTCCCACAACAGAAATTTATTCCTCACAGTTCTGGAGGCTAAGTCCAAGATGAAGGTGCCGGTTCCTGGTGAGAGGTCTCTTCCTGGCTAGCAGGCAGACAGCCACCTTCTTTCTGTGTCTTCACAGGGCAGGGAGAGAGAGAAAGACAGAAGGGAGTTGGGGAGGGAGGGAAAGGAGACTCTGATATCTCTTCTTATAGGGACACTAATCCCATCAAATTAGGACCCCACTCTTCTAAACTCCTGTGACCTTAATTACCTCCTTAGTGGCTTTATCTCCAAATACAGTCTCGATGGGGGGCAGGGCTTCAAGGTATGAATTTTGGAGGGAAACTATTCAGTACACAGCAACAACCATCTTCAGACTAGCCCTCATCCTTTGTCTTCCTTTAAGTCCCTGCTGAATAGTCAGTGTGACTATTCAGATGGAAGCAGGTATTTGTGTTTTTTTTTTCACTGCCAGTAACAAAGATGATGCTTTTGAAAGGAAAGAGGAAGAAAAATACCTGCCAATAATGGCACCTTACATCTATTTTATTTTCTATGGTTTTTCCTTATGAAGACACAGAAAATCCATAGGAAAAATCAACTAACAGTGATGGCTCCCTTAGAAAGATACAGGAAAACATCCATGTTAGTTGACTTGAGCTGAGTCGTTGTACAAACTGAAAAGTGATATGGATCCACCATCCTGTATTTGCAATTTTGAAATCCAAAAAGTTCTGCAATCTGATTGTTTTTCTATAAATGTGCAGCAAACCCAGCTGGTGACAAAACTCAACCTGTCCTGATGTGAGGCTATTTATAGCTTTTATTTATCCCACTTATTGAGAATATTCATGTTTTGCTGAAGAAATACTAAAGCATTTGACTATGGGGTCCTGCCCCAGATCATGCAGGAGTATTTGTAATACATTAAGAAGGGTACTGAATCACTAACTTTCCAAAATCTAAATGAGTATGAATTCTTTTTTTTTAATTTTTTTTATTTAAAAAAATTTTTTTTTAACGTTTATTTATTTTTGAGACAGAGAGATAGAGCATGAACGGGGGAGGGTCAGAGAGAGGGAGACACAGAATCTGAAACAGGCTCCAGGCTCTGAGCTGTGAGCACAGAGCCCGACGCGGGGCTCGAACTCACGGACCGCGAGATCATGACCTGAACCGAAGTCGGCCGCTTAACCGACTGAGCCACCCAGGCGCCCCGTAACTGAGTATGAATTCTTAAAACACCTATGTATTCCAAAGGTTTTAGGCAAGGAAGTCAGAGCCTGGACTAAAGTAAATATTCCGTTCCAAGGACTGAAATTACATGCGATGTGGCAGGGGAAAGCAAGTAAGCTTAAGCAGAAGCGATTGTTTGCCCAGAGTTGCCAGGAAATGAGCTGATGCCAGAGCCCTCAGAGCAGGTGTGGGTGAGAAGGTGAGTCAGTTGTGCGGAACTGCCAATCCTACCTCTGCCTGACTCCAATTACTGCAAGTGGGGTCATGGATTTCTTCAAAGGAAGTTTCTAGGTCAAAGTATCTGGATGTGGATTGCATAGGCTTCTGAGGAGAGGCATGGTGATTTGAAACAGCAATAGAATGCCATCATTTCAGGAATTTGGCAATGCTGTCTCATCTAGCAGGTTGACCTCCAGGGAGAAGCTGACTTTCTGGTATTCCCTTCTTACTCATCTCTTCTTGTTGGAACTTGGCCCAATCACTTAATCTAATATGCCCCCCCCTTTTCTCCCCCCATTTAAGCGTGGATGATGTGAATAGCTTTCCTTACCATGTTCTGGATCAATACATAAAATATCATTAAAATGAGACTTTAAGTGCCACACAGGTCTTGTTTTGATGGTTACTTGATCGCACAGCTTGTGGTTACAGTGCAGCAACTTCGGGGCTGAGAGTTCGGAGTCATGAGTTGAGTTTCATCTTTGATATTAATTGCCAGGGTGACCTTGAGCATGTCACTTCCCCTCTCTAGACTTATTTTCTCATTTAGAAAATAAGGGGCTTGGGACTGATGATCTCTGAGATCTCTTTTACAGTTAATCTGGAACCTGCAAATAACAAGGTGAATAATGATAATTGCAACGTGGTCCCAGTTTATTTAGCCATGATTGTTTGTAGACAGCTCTCACATCCATTAAGTCACTGGACACTTACAACAAACATGTTAGGATGTTCTGGGCAACTAGGTATTATTATTCTCTCCTGAAGAAGTTCAGAGAGAGTAGAGGTTAACTCGATGAAGGTCACAGAGCAAACTGGTGTCTAATAAAGAAAGGGCCAGACCAGGCCTTCTGACTTTCTGGCAGACTAGCCTGTGTTCTTTCCACTCTGCCTCACTAGTTTCAGAGATGCCTTGCTCAAAGGATCATGGGGTCACCTGGGTGGCTCAGTCAGTTAAGCATCTGACTCTTGACTTTAGCTTAGGTCATGATCTCCGAGTTCATGAGTTCAAGCCCCGCGTGGGGCTCTGTGCTGACAGTGTGGAGCCTGCTTGGGATTTTCTCTCCCTCTCTCTCTGCCCCTTCCCCTCTTGCTCTCTATCTCTGTCTCAAAATAAATAAAAATAAACTTGAAAAAAAGTATCATGAAAATTCATGCACGCTGTGTGTTCCCAATAGAAAAGAATGTTACTTATGACTAGTTGCAGGCAGAAAAATGACTTCTACTTTGTTTCGGACCTCAATAATTGTTGGTATTTAGGGGTTGGGCTGGGCAGTTGTAGAAGATAGGACAGCGCCAATGAAATGCTCACCCTGAGCACAGTGGGGGAAACAGAAGGAGGCGAGGAAAATGTGTGGGAAGAGGTGCCATGGTCAAGTGAGGCACCAGTGGCATTCCCAGAGAATCATGACCTGCCTCATGTCCAAAATGTTTGCAAAGCCTAGTGTGGGCCTAGGATGAATAGCATTTTCTGCATCTGGCACTGTTGTATTTAGGGAGAAAATAGCCAGAAAATGTTTTAGCTTTGGTTAGTCAAGACACTGGTTTTCCTTGTTAGCTGAGAAGATTTTGGCAGATGTAATGTCAGAAAAGTAGAACAGAGAAGGACAAAAGGAGGTGAGTCAAACTTCTCGAGGCCTTGATTTCCTCATCTGTAAATGCACCTGGCATTCAAGGCCCTCCTGGCTCTGACCTTCTATAACACCACTTTCCTCCAGGATACCCAACTTTTCTTTCTTGGTTACGAGGCAAGTTGACTCTGCTTTTGCTTCTTTAAGCCCCTTTCTCTGTGATTTGTTCTCCTCACTATTCTAACTTCCCCTGTTTTTAAGGCCAGCACAAACGCCATGGAACTTTCCCTGAAATCCCCAGTTAGAAGTGGGGACTCCTTCCTAACCCACCAGACATTTGGATGATGCTTAACAATTTTCCCTTTGTGGGCACTCGGGTGGCTTAGTCAGTTCAGTATCCGATTTTGGCTCAGATCATGATCTCGTGGTTTAAGAGTTCCAGTCCCGCATCAGGTTCTCTGTTGACATCTTAGATCCTGGAGCCTGCTTTGGATTCTGTGTCTGCCTCTCTCTCTGCCCCTTCCATGGCTTGCACTCTGTCTCTCTCTCTCTCTCTCAAAAATAAATAAACATAAAAATTAAAAAAAAAAACAACAACAAAAAACAGTTTCCCTCTTGTACTATAGCTGTTTGTTATATATCTTGTGCTGTTATCTGACTGGGACACACATTACTGTGTTCTGTCCCCTCGCCAGAGCTGTCACTTAGGGAAGTATGAGCTTAATAAGTATCTGAATGAACAAAGGGATGAATGAGATCTAAGGTCCCTTCTAACAGGAACTCTCTATGACTTAAAAGCAAAGCAGTATCACACCTGTTCTGAAGAAAGGTTAACAAGAATCCACTTAGAAGTAAGAGGCTTTTTAAAAGTTATAATGATGTGACTTGTCCAATCAGAGACTAAATTGTTTTGACTGAATTATTCTTGTCGTCGTCGTCGTCGTCGTCGTTGTTGTTGTTGTTAAACCCATTCAGGGGCGCCTGGGTGGCTCGGTCATTTAAGAGTCCGACTTCGGCTCAGGTCATGATCTCATGGTCCGCAAGTTCGGGCCTCGTGTCAGGCCCTGTGCCGACAGCTCAGAGCCTGGAGCCTGCTTCTGATTCTGTGTCTCCCTCTCTCTCTGACCCTCCCCCGTTCATGCTCTGTTTCTCTCTGTCTCAAAAATAAATAAACATTAAAAAAATTAAAAAAAAATAAACCCATTCAAAGGTAGGCGCCATGTAGTAGAAAAACTATCACCTGGGCATTTTTCCTGGGGAGAGTTAATTTTGAGATCCTGTTCTGTTTCTTACTAGCTGTGTGACTTTAGACAGGTCATGCCACTTTTCTGAGTCTGACTTTTTCAGCCACAAGACAATGAGATTGGTTTCACAATGTTGTCAGGAGGAGTTAATGTGATAATGGAAGGGGAAGTGCTTTACAAACTGAAAAGCACTCCACACATAAGAGGGGTTACTATCATTATCGTTATTATTATTCTAGTAGTCATTTCCACAGAATGTAGATGCGGTCTCTCGAGCTCCTTGGAGCCTCTAAGTGTACAGATTGTATTTAGAAGTTTCTATGATACAAATATGGGGTTGAACAACAGCCAGTCAGTGCTAATAGCCCTGGATCCTTATTTACAGAGTGGCTTTCCTCTGAGCTCAAGCACTGTTAAAAGCTGGGTTCATCATTCCTCAATCAATTTCCATTCACTCATTCGTTCAACAAATGTTTACTGTATGCCTAGTGTGAGTTGGGCAGTATTTTAGAAAGTGGGTAGGCCACTGGTATTGCTCACGTCCTGCTACAATGTAGGAAATGCAGATTCATAGAAGGGACTTTCACATAGCTGCATACATAGACAGGGTGGGGGTCAAGGGCACAGCTCAGAGCCTACGGTGGTTAGTGGCCTACATGGTGACAAGCGTAATCGTATTTCATAAACTGAAGCCGGGCACCTTTGATGTGAGTCACATTTATTTTTTTTTTCAATGTTTATTATTTTTCAGAAAGGGAGTGTTAGCAGGGGAGTGGCCTAGAGAGAGGGTGACAGAGGAACCAAAGTGGGCTCTGTGCTGGCAGCAGCACCCGACACAGGGCTCGAGCTCATGAACGGTGACCTGAGCCTAGCTCAGGTGCTTAACCGAGCGCAGGTGCTTAGCCGATTGAGCCACCCAGGTGCCCCAGAGCTACGTTCTTCATCTATAGCAAACTGCACCTTTGCCTTATTTCCCTGTAACGAGAAACGATGTCAGCGGCCGAAAGGCACATTGTGTGACCCAAGTGACATGGGTTAGGTTTCTGAACTGCTTTGGTCGGCTCAGTTTCAGACACTTTGGAAAGGAAAGTTGAAATGTAGCTATTGATTGAGAGAGATTGGAGTCTGTCCCAGAGCTGACTCCTGCAGAGCCCCGCACCTGGCTGCAGACACATTTCACAGAGGTGCAGTTTCCTTTTTATCCTCCGGAGAGAACAGGCTTTTTTCTTCCAAGTGCAGGATTTTAAAGATGCCGGGATAAAAGCTCTCCTTTCATGTGTGGGTGACTCAGAGAGCAAGGAGTCAGCAAGGATGTGACAGGCCAGTCCAAGGTGCTACACGGAGCATGAGGCCTCGTTCCCATTTTCAACCTTAGCTCTCAAAGGCATTCCCTACCCACAGGCTTAGTAAGCTTCGACAGTTTTGGAATATTCCAGCAGTTTTAGCCTGAACAGGAAAATAGCATCAATCGTTTGTACCATTTTCAGTTATGGGATTGTTGATAATCAATTTGACACATTTGCTGAGGGGTTATGGACCTAGAGAAAGAGACAGAGGTGACAGGCACTTCTCCCTCCAAAAGTTCACAATGGGGTAATTAGGAGCATTGAAAAGTAATTAAGAGGGGGAACTCACTGAACATAGAGTTCTGTCAAAATTTTGTCTGTACAAATTGTACACTTCAAAGAACAAAAAGGATTCAGTGGATCCAGGAAAGGATTTTTGTTTTGTTTTATTTACAGAATATGGTATTTGGGATAGTTTTCTAGGTAACTGAGAAGATTGGGAGAAGAAAGATTGTTTAATTGATATAAAGTTTCAGTCATGCAAGATGAATGGGTTCTAGAGACGTGTTGTGCAACATACTGCCTATAGTTAACAATATTGTATTGTGTACCTAAACATTTGTTAAAAGGGTAGATCTCATGTTAGGCATCCTTACCATAAACAGACAAACACAGAAACAAACAACAACAACAAAAACAAAGGGATACAAGAAAACTTTTGGTGGTAAGGGATACGTTTATTACCTTGGTTGTGTTGATGGTTTCACAGATGCATACATACGTCCAAACTCATCAAATTGTACACAATAAATATGTGGATTTTTTTGTATATCAATCACATCTCAATACGTCTGTGAAAAGAAAGATTGGATAGGAGGGGTACATTCCAGAGGTGAACAAAGCAGGGAGGTAGGGGCTGTTCCTGGGCCCCTAGAGTGGTCCTGTTAAGATAGAGTAGAGGGGACAGTGGGAAAGTTCTATAAGAAAAGGTGCTTGTGGGTCTCTTGACAGCAAGCTTAACTTCTGTTTAATTAGATAGACAATGCTGTAAAACTTGGAAAGTGCTATTTGGAATCATTTAATGATTGCTCATGTACAACCTAAATCTTTGGTCTATAGTTACTATTTCACAATTCACCCAGTCTCATGTGTCATAGATTGCTCTGAGCAACTGAAATCTGGCCTCTTCTCAAATAATAAATGACCTCGTAACTTCTGATGAATGAAAGGTCAGAAAGATCTACCGCCATGGTTTTTCCAATTACTACTTTAGCTGGGATTTGGTGTGATTACCATTTTTGGCAAAATGGCCCTAAAAATTCAATAACCATAATGGATCATTAGTTTGAGTATATAAATGTTATTTTGGGAGTACCTGGGGGGCTCAGTTGGTTGAGCATCCAACTCTTGATTTCAGCGTAGGTCATTATTCCAGTGTTGTGGAATAGAACCTACACCCAGCGTGGAGCTCGTTAAAGATTCTCTCTCTCCCTCTGCCCCTCTCCTGTGCTCTTTCCCTCTCTCTCTAAAATTAAAAAAAAAAATGGCTTGGGTGAGATGACAAAAAAAAGGAAACTCCCATATCTTCCCTTTGACTACATTTCTTTGAATCATTGAATCACTTTAAATATAGGAAAATATATAGATATATTTTTGGAATTAGTTTCTTCTTGTTATACACTTAGTTGTTATAATATTCTCAGTGAATTAGGAATTGGTATATTTGTCTAGTTTTCATCAAAATAATGTATTCACTTAAAAAAATTAATTCCAGTGGCATCTGCGTGGCTCAGTTGGCTGAGCATTTGACATCAGCTCAGGTGAGGATCTCACTGTGAGTTTGAGCCCCTCATCAGGCTTGCTGCTCTCAGCACAGAGCCCACTTCAGATCTTCTGTTCCCCTCCTCTCTCTATCCCTCCCTGCTTGCACTCTCTCAAAAATAAATAAAATGTTAAAAAAAAGAATTCTAGTATAGTTAATACACAGTACTATATTAGTTTCAGGTGTACAATATAGTGATTCAACAATGTTATACATTAGTCAGTGCTCATCATGATACGTGTACTCTTAATCCCTTTCACCTATTTCACCCATCCCCCACTCACCTCCCCTCTGGTAACCATCTGTTTGTTCTCTATAGTTAAGAGTCTGATTTTTTTGTTTATCTCTTTTTCTCTTTGCTCATTTGTTTTGTTTCTTAAATTTCTTAAATTTAAGAAATTATATATATATATATATATATATATATATATATATATATGATTTATATATATTCTACCTCTTCTTTATCCATTATCTGTCAATGGACACTTGGATTGCTTCCATAATTTGGCTGTTGTAAATAATACAGTAATAAACATAGGGATGCATATATATTTTGAATTAGTATTTTTGTTTTATATTTTTGAATTAGTATTTTTTTGTTTAATGGAATTACTGATCATATGATAATTCTATTTTTTATTTTTTGAGGACCCTCCATACTGTTTTCCACAGTGACTGCACCAGTTTGCATTCCCACCAACAGTGCAAGAGGGTTCCTTTCTCTCCACATACTCACCAACATTTATTGTTTTTTTGTGTTTTTGATTTTAGTTAGCCATTCTGACAAGTGTGAGGTGATATCTCATTGTGGTTTTGATTTGTGTTTCCCTGGTAATGAATGATGCTGAGCATCTATTCATGTATCTGTTGGCCATCTGTATGTCTTCTTTGGGGAAACGTCTTGTTAATGTCGTTTTCCCATTTTCTTAATTGGATTATTTGGGTGTTTTCTTGATGTTGAGTTATATAAGTTCTTCATATATTTTGGATACTAACCCTTTATCAAATATGTCATTTGAAAACATCTTCTCTCATATAGTAGGTTATCTTTTAGTTTTGTTGATTGTTTCCTTTGGTGTATAGAAGTATATTTTGATGTAGTTCCAATAGTTTATATTTGTTTTTGTTTCCCTTGCCTTAGGAGATATATCTAGAAACATGTTGTTGTGGCTGGTGTCAGAGAAATTACTGCTTGTGCTCTCTTCTAGGATTTTTATAGTTTCAGGTCTCACACTTAGGTTTTCAATCCATTTTGAGCTTATTTTTGTGTGTGGTGAAATAAAGTGGTCCAGTTTCATTCTTTTGCATGTTGATGACCAGTTTTCCCCACACCAGGTTTTGAAGACACTGTCTTTTTCCCATTGCATATTCTTGTCTCCTTGCTTGGAGATTAATTGACCGTACAAGCATGTTTTGTTTTTTTGTTTTTTTGTTTTTTTTTTTTCTGGGCTCTCTATTCTGTCCCATTGATCTATGTGTCTATTTTTGTGCCAGCATCATACTATTTTGATTACTTTGTAGTATATCTATAAATCTGGAATTGTGATACCTCCAGTTTTAGTCTTTTTCAAGATTGCTTTGGCTATTGGTGTCTTTTGTGGTTCCATAAAAATTTAAGGATTATTTGTCTAGTTCTATAAAAATACTGTTGGTATTTTGATAAGGATTACATTAAATGTGTAGATTGCTTTAGGTAGTATGGCCATTTTAACAATATTTGTTTTCGTAATCCATGAGCATGGAATATCTTTCTATTTGGTTCATCTTCAATTTCTTTTTTTTTTTTTTAAGTTTATTTATTTATTTTGAGGGAGGGGAAGGACAGAGAGAGGGAGAGAGAGAATCCCAAGCAGGGTCTTCACTGTCAGCACAAAGCCCGATGTGGGACTCCCATGAGCCATGAGATCATGACCTGAACCAAAATCAAGAGTCAGACACCTAACCAACTGAGTCACCCAGGTGTCCCAATTTCTTTCATCAATGTTTTATAGTTTTCAGAGTACAATTCTTTTACCTCCTTGGTTATATTTATTCCTAGATATTTTAATCTTTTTGGTGCAATTTTAAGTGAGATTGTTTTCTTAATTTCTCTTTCTGCTACTTCATAATGTATTCACTTTTAAGTCTTTCTGTTTCAGGAACACCTGGGTGGCTCAGTCAGTTAAGCATCTGACTCTGGATTTTGGCTCAGGTCATGATGTCATGGTTTGTGGGATCAAGCCCCATGATGGGCTCTGCTCTGACAGCATGGAGCCTGCTTGGGATTCTCTTTCCCTCTCTCTCTCTCTGCCCCTTCTGTGCAAGTACTCTCTCTCTCTTTCTCTCTCTCTCTCTCTCTCAAAAATAAATCAATAAAAATTAAAAAAAAAGTGTTTCTGTTTCAAATCCTTCAATGAGTATGTATATATGTCTATATATAGCCCTACTCTTTCTAAAATACTCAGCCTCCCAAACTACTGAAAGAACAGTATAGAATAGTGGATTGGGCCTGGCCCTGAGATGCAGGAGGAATGGATTCTATAGGGCCTCTGCTTTGTGATGTTGGGCAAGTCACATACCTGCTGTGGGCCTCAATTTTCCTTCAGGAAAATCCTCTGGCTTTCCTGCCTTCCACTAGTATTTAATGATGTCTGTTAGGTGTGGTGCACTGTGCTAGATATCATACATATAATTCCATTGTGCTTTTTCCCAAACCTTAAAGTCTAAAGAGGGAGACCTAAGGTCACCCAGCAGTTTGAGTAATGAAAAGGGAATATCCAGGATTCTAGGAGAGCCCAGAGTGAGGAAGCTTCAAATCACACTGGAGGATACAAGGTACTTCCTGGAGGGGCTGACATTGATACTGAATTTTGAGTGAATTCAAGAGAAAAGGACATGAAGTCTTCCCAGGTGGGGAGAACAGCACAGATGAACTCACAGAGGCATGACACACATCATGTACTTGGAGAGGGGGATCAGCATGGGGAGAGGTGGGACATGGGGCTGGAGATATAGGATGAAGGGCCTTTAGGCCAAGCTGTGAATACCACTACTGCTAATAGTAACTATCTTTTGTTGACTGAACTGAAAATACAAGTTAAGCATATTCATATGTTTTAAAGATTGGCAAAGTTAGTATTGCAGAGAGCCTAGCTTTTAACCAAATAGCCATTTCAAATCCTTATCATTTTTCAAATGTAAACAAATATTTAAAAAATCTGCTGGCTTAACTGAGACCCATTAACAAAATCAGGAGATGAGGAAGTATGGAAGTGATGATGTCTCTCCATGATATAAAATTTTACAACTGCTCATTTAAATGTTCACCAAAGTGCTTTAATAAACGAGTCCACATATTAGCATGTTCTTGAGAATAATAAGAGTTGAACTGCTTAGTAGTATTTATCCTAGTGTAGTTCTCCTGAGCATAAACATTCAGGATATTTTTCATTTCTCAGCACAATTTTATAAGCATTCAAATTAAAACAATTTTTCACGGTTACTGTAGCAGTAACATATTAAAATCCTAACAGGAAAAAAAAAAGGGGGAAAAAGTTAAAGTTAGAAATTGCAGTGGAAGAGTAGGGTGGAAATTCAGTTTTCCAGTGACTCCTGATTCCAACCACATATGACGTTCAACCATTTTTGTTAGCTGTATTTACTTGGTAAACTTAGGAACCTTAGGAATAATCATTCACAACCTGGAAGAATTGTAAGGATTAGAAATAATGTATACATAGTGCAGAGTTTATAGAATAAATAGTTAGAAAATTGTACTATCACTTTTCAGGCTCTGTTCCAAGTGCTCTCCTGACCCCACCTCCAGAACAGGACAGATAGGGAAGGTGAACCAGTGGGGCTTTTGTCAGAGCAGAAGTGCTAGGCGAGGTGGAGCTGTAAGGGCTGCTGTTCTGAAGGTTGTTCTAGAACTCATGGAGTTAAGGAAGAGAGATAAAAGCCCCACAGGGAGGTCAGAAGTTGGATCTTGCATCATGCTGATCAGGGAGGTGGGGATGTAAATGCAAGTCAGATGCAAAGCTGGTGGTAAAGTGGAGACAAAGAATCCAGGATCAAACTGCTGAGTGGGTGAGGTCAAAGATGAAAATCTAAATTTGCATGTGGCCCAGATTTCTTTTGTGCAGTCTCAACAACTAGGAAGGTCAAGGTTGGACCCTCAAAGGAGCTGCACTGGAAAGGGTAGTTTTGAGGGCAAGCATATGTGGAAGATTTGGTCTTCGTGGTGAATGAGCTGAGATAGACAGGATAAATAAACATGAAAAACAGTCAGTGCCAAGTCTAAGGGAGAGCATACTGAGAGTTTTAACACAGGTAAATATGTTACACTGGAAAGGCCTTCCATCTAGACAATTCCCCTGCTCCAAAACTATAGTAACCACACAAAATGGCCAAGGCCATTGGGGCTGAAATTAAAATTGGCCTCTTAGATACAGTAATGGCTCTGTTCTAATGGGAATCCTGGAACCGCTAAGGCACCTCCCTCAATTCAGCACTGCTTTTCTTCTCATCTTCTTTCCACTCCAGCAGCATCAGACTAGTTGCTTCACCTCAAATCCACCCTACATGTTCTCTTGGCTTCGAGTCCAATGTTGAAACTTCCGCCAGAAATAGCTTTCTCTTCTTTGTTGGACTGTTGCATCCTTTAGCATTCTCTGCCCCTTCTCTGACTGCTAAAGAAATGAATTCCCTTGTTTGGACTCCTGTAGCACTAGTTCATACACTGGTCATGGGGGTTTTATCCACCAGGTAGGAGTGGTAGTCTTACCCACCAACTGCATGTTCCAGAGGCCAAACATTTAAATTAAACATTAAACTCTGAAAGTTTATACAAATCACTCTTTCTTCCTTTGACTGAGTTGGGATACTGGTTCAACTCATGTAGGTCTATGGAGCCAAGCAGGGAGATTGTTAGTGGGTGGTGTGTGTGTGTGTGTGTGTGTGTGTGTTGATCAAATAATATACCTTCCTGGAGTCTTGGTTCCTTATTGGTGTTATTATGGGGATTTAATAAGATAGTGGATAGTGGATAATAAGATATAACCCAGCATGATGTTAAACAAAAATTAAAATGTTTGTTAAATTCAATGTGTGGCATTCATAATATAAATACAAACCAGTCAAGTACCTTATACTGAGTTTTAGGGACAACATTTGCCAACATTTGCCTCAAGAATGAATTATGACTTTCTACAGTATCACATTGTCCTTTGGATAAATTCTCTGATGTCACAAAAGAACAAGTCACACTCCCCTATCGTAGTAATTTTCCTGGAGTGATAAAATGGTGATATGTAAATCTTAGTGGATATCTAATCCACAAAGAAATATGCTTAAATTAATTGTATAAACTTATTTTTCTCAGTTTTTATTTCTCTTCTAAATTCTGATTTTCAGTTTATCATTCAGATGGATGAACAATTCCAATGTTTTGTTCTTTTTCCATGTCTTGTCAGCTTGATTGCATTCAGACTCCCACCGTCCTCTGTTTAGGGCATGAGTGATACTTCTTGCATGATCTTCACCCTTGAAAATAATTAAAAAACAAAACTTAAATGTGAGAAGGCACGATTCTGTTGGCGATTCTCCCATCTCCATCTGTCCTTCCCAAAAAATGTCTGCTTTCTGTACTCACAAGACATTAGTCTTTTGGCACTATTATCTGGAGCAAATAATGCTGAATGTAATAATAGCAAATGATTTGGCATGTACATCAATGTGGAAATAGGCTTTACAGATGCCCAGTAATGTACCTGCAAGAATACATCATCTTTTAAAATGTGCATCTTGAACATACTTACGTTCAGCCAAGAAAACACCACATCCATTATTAGAAAGGTAGAGTGGTTCTTTGTATTCTGTAAGGGTTATTGATAGATGATTGCTATATTTAGCCATGGACGCTAACATTTCACTTAAGGAGAAAAGAAAAGCCCTCTATTCAGGGAGAAAACCAAGAATTGAGGTATTTTAAGTTCTCTGCCTAAAAGGAGAAAAATAATTGGGACAAAATTAAAGAAAGTGGGTAACAGGATCAAATAGTAACATTCAGCTATATTTAGGACTTTAAATTGGAAAATCTAAATCTATGGAATATTTGTCATTCATTAATTAGTTTGTCCAAGTTATTCCTTCTTCCGTTGACTGAGTCAGTGTACTGGTTCAGCTCATGTAGGTCTATGGAGCCAAGCAGGGAGATTGTTAGTGGGCTGTGTGCGTTTGTGTGAGTGTGTGTGTGTGTGTGTGTGTGTGTGCGTGGCAGTAGGGTAAAAGTGGGCAGCTGGGGAGATGGGAAATCCCAAGACCAGAGGGAGAAGAAATAAAGGTTGAAGAAAGGTCAAGTTTAAGAAGACAGAAGTGGAGACCTTTGTTTCTACAAACTGAAGATTTAGAGAGAAAAGAACAAGAATAGAGTAGGTTGATGAGAGACACTGAGAAATCCTGAGCACCTGGGTGGCTCAGTCAGTTAAGCATCCAACTTCTGCTCAGGTCATGATATCATGGCTCGTGAGTTTGAGCCCTGTGTGGGGCTCTGTGCTGACAGCTCAGAGCCTGGAGCCTGCTTCAGATTCTGTGTCTCCCTCTCTTTCTGCCTCTCTCTCTCTCTCTCTCTCTCTCTCTCTCTCAAAAATACATAAACATTAAAAAAAAAAGAAAGTTCCAGGAACAATTTGAATCTTCATTCATTTAGTCACTCACTCACTGATTCATCAATGAGTTCAGAATACAATTATTCTATGCCTACTATGTAGTGGGCTGTATGCTATGTGATAGGAATACTCTACTTTATAGACAGACATACAAATAAATGCCAGGGATGAATGAAGAATTCTGAAAATACTATGAATATTCAAAGACTTTTCCTCAAGAAATGTTTCCCTTGGATTCTGAAGAATAGGTTTCCGAAGCTAAGAAAGAGTGAGCCCAAAGTTTCCATCCAATCCTGTAGCTCTATGAAATTGAGTTTATCATTTTTTTATTATAGCCCTCCATCATCCACTTGTAGGGGGTGATAAAGAAAGAAACAAGTAAAAAGATAGAAGAAAGGGGGCACTGGGGCAGGTAGAAGGAAACTATCTTGATGGGATTTGTAACTCCTCAGTGAATGGTTGAATGGCATTAATGGGGCCTCGTGGATTCCTCTTTCTTCTCTTCCACCTATTCTCTGGTTAGTACTCAAGTACTTCATATTTCATCTACATAATGAATATCAGGTGGCAGTGAGATAATGGTTAAAAGGACTGACTTTGGATTCAAGCAGTTCCAAATTCAGATCTAAGAGTTTTCACATCTGTGGGGCTCAGTTTCCCATATATAAACTGAAGGAATTGGGCTAGAGGAACCCTAGAGGCCCTTTGGGCTTCAACATCAATGCTAAAAGGAAGGTGACCACATCTGTGAGATGGCCAAGGGTTCACATACTTTCTGATGGGGGGTGATGTCATGGTCCACACATAGAGACCACCAGTGTAGGAGTTGGATGGGGCCTCACAGATTGTATCATTCATGCCTTTTCTTTTACAGAGCAAGAAACCAGGATTAAGTCTCAACCCTTCCCAATATCCTTCTTATGATGGCTATTAGTTATTAATTATGTATACCTTGCATTTCTCAAGAGAGAAGGGAAAAATGCATATTCAATGAATCTGGAAGAGATTGGGTAGGCTGATTGAAAGGTTTGCCAGTCATAATATATAGGCATACCCTTAAAATCAAATGAAAAGCAATAGATGTTTTAAACTGAGACAGACTTTAAGTAACTGAGAGAGGGCCTAGGAACATCAGCAGCATCATGGTCTTAAAACCTCATGGCCTGGAAATTCAGTATTTAAGAGACTCTCTGTGCAGAGCAGCTGTTTGGTTCCACCTCTGATGACAACTCTTGTCTTTGCTTCTTAACATCTAATTCAGTAGGATCATCTCAGTGGGATAAAATGATTAAAGAGGTAAAACAAAACAAAACAAAACAAAAACCCACAGTGTGTAAAATTCTGTTAAATGTTTTTAAGGATGGAAAATATAAAAATCCATTATATTTATCTTTTTTTTTTTTTTGTAGATTGTAGAGTGTCAGTATTATTAGCCATTGGTCATGAACCTTTAAGTTCCTGTTAATAATACCCTTGGGCTAATACACCTGTGGGATCCATTGTGCTATTGTTTTCTTTTGCTGTTATTTAATTTCAGTTGGCTGAAATTACTCATTAATCTTTTTTCTCTTTTTAATAGCAAGTTTTTTTGGCACTACTATCATAGCTAATTGCTTTATTTCTGCATTTTTACTTTGCTTGGGTAGCCACAGCTGCTAAGTGAATTGGGATTTGAATATAAACATAAACCAGAAAGACTTTCACCAAGTAAGAACACTGGTAATGAAAGAAATATTTGTTATTAGTCATCACACAAATGATACACTTGTGCCACATCTATCAGGCATCATGTAGAGCACATTATGGAGGTTGTTCATTGTTCACAACACATTTAGTATGGTTAGCATTTTCTAGCCCTTCACCAAGAACTTCTGGTTGTGTTTACCAAGGTAATGAATAGAGCTCTGAAATAATAGTTTGCAGATTAATACACATAGGACAAGTTCTCCAACCAAAGAATGTGCGCACATGTGCATACCATTGTGGAGAAAGCTGTAATGAAATGGGGCACCAGCAGATTTAACATCTAATTTTGTTGGTAGCTTGCCACCTGGCTTTGGGAAAGTTGTTTTCTCCCACTGTGGGCCTCAACTCACTCTTCACTTTTGTATAATAAATGTTGGGGCTACAAGATTTATGAAATATCTTCCAGTTGTGAAACTGCAATGTGAACACTGCGATACAGACTGGTGGTATACCCCAACACCTAGAGTAGAACGTGGCATACAGTAGGTTTTCAAAATATTTATTTAATGAATTAATGACAGACTTGGGTTATATTGGTTGACTTTTTAGGACTACTTATTCATGTGCTATTTTTACCAAAAATAATATTGAGCATTCGTGTATTTGGAATTTGAGGGAGGGTATAGGGTAAACAAATGGCTTTATTACAAATGATTACATACCTTTGAGACAACATTTTTATGATGCATTTTTAGACTAAAGCTTGCTGTATGTTTGGTCTGCTCTTATCACCTGAACTCAAGGATTGGGTTGGTCTTTATAATGATCCAAACCAGATTTAAGAAGTTAATTTTGCATGTCATTTGCCATGTGATTTCTTATCCCCAGAGTGAAAAGAGACAATCAGTTGATCAGTGTTTCCCAATATTCTGTTTGGACTGATTATTTCAACCTGTGTGCAATGGGGACCTAAACATTAATGAGATTGGCATACCCCATTTTAAGTGGGCATTATGCCAGTGTAACAGATGGGCCTTGAAATTGTCAGTTGATAGCTTGTGTATAAATCTCTAATATTGTCAAGTGGACAAAGTCTTTAACAAGAAATGTCAAAAATGTTTGTCAGTTGGCTTCCAGATGCCTTACCCATGCATCATTACTCTGCCTCACCATTCTGCAGGTCTCTATAGACTCTTAATAGTCTACAGAGAAATCACTGTTGAAGTATGTGGATGAAGTATTCCTTGGCAAAATACACCCAGATGACCAGCATTCTCTTCTGCCATTTCTCATCGTTCATTGACTGTTTCTTACCTCCATTACATACCTGCAGCCAGAATTATTTCTATTGAAACTTTATCACTTGCTGTTTTCTTCTTAGAAGGACTTTTATTTCACCTTCACTCAAGAAAGAGAATGAAAACCTCACACATAGTAGGTAGTCAAGATATGTTTGCTCTCAGAGGGATGCTGCCTAATCTCTATAGCATGGTTATTCTCACATGGCTTCGACATGTTGACTCATCATTTTTTTGTACTTTGAAATTTTTGTCATGTACTTTATTCTTCTTTCTTGTATACCTAATTTATTTCAGCCACCTAAGCCCTTTGTGGAAGTATAGCCCTCCTATTAGCCTGCCTATGAGATACTTAAACCTAGGCCTGATTATTTATAGTCTTTGCCCAAGACTAAACACTGAACACATTTGTTAACTGCCTTGTGATAATCTTGCTGCCTCATCAGGTCACTTAGGATCCTGTTTATGTTATCAGGATTGCTGATTGATGCCTTTCATTTGCCAAGTAAACTGGCTTTGTGGCCATGGAAAAAAGGTTTATTTCATCAAAATCATTCATATACTTATCAGGTATTAAATAAAACCTCCTAAGTTCCACATGCTGTTCTACATGCTGGAGATACAACATTGAACAAATGGACATAGCCTTAGACCTTGTGGAGCTTACATTCTGGTGGCAGTTTGAAACTGATATCCTCAGGAGAGACTTTGACCATTTTACAGTGAATACTCATTTATAATGATGAGTTGACTTTAGTATTGTCAACCAAAAAAAATTCTAAATGGCCAAGTGTTATTTTGTATAATAGATCATCAGTTACAAAAGGTGAATAGTAAGAAAATAACGGGGCACACACAAAAAAGTCACAAATTCAGTTTATATCCAGCACTCTGGAAGAACATAGTGAATATATCGGGGGGGAAATCTATGTGAATTGGTAATTGATTTGACATATTAGCAAGGCTCTTTAAATTGTTAATTGTAAGGTAATACATTGTTGTTAACTAACCCAATCATTTATATTGTTTCTGTACATTCTAGTAAGAACCAAAGCTAGAGAATCTGAATATGCCTACATAGCCAATCAATTACACGGGTTAACCAGAATTAGGCTGGAATGTCAATATTGGTGGTTCTCCTCTCATTCGATTGTGTAATATAAGTCATATGGCCATATTATTGTCCAAACTAGGACAGTTTTTTGATGGTGAAATGGGGCACCCCAATATCAGGGATCTAAGTCTACCCAATTCTTGGCATTTTAAAGTAGCAAATTACCAGGCTACTTAGTGTATTTCCCCTCTTCCAAGTTCATCATCAAGCAGGTTCATTATAACTAGGTCAAATAATTTCTTATTAACACTTTCATGAAGTCCTTCTGTTGTTAAAACCTTTCCCACTTTGTGTATGTATTGGTGAGAGAGGCTAGACTCTTTCCTTCCTTCCTTCCTTCCTTCCTTCCTTCCTTCCTTCCTTCCTTCCTTCCTTCTTTTTTTTTTAAAGGGGAGCAGTGTGAAGGCTTCTAGCCTTGTATTCATAAAACCTATGGTTTAGCTAACTGCCCAACCTCTTCTGTGCTCCCATTACACCTGTGATAATCTCTACCTTATGCCTTACAGTATCTTTTAAAATCATTTATGTTTCTATCACCTTTAATAAGTTCTATGCTTCTGTAGGGCAGAGATCATGTTTTATTCATACTTTAACCTCGCTGTGCCTGTGGTTGCTCATTTTTAAAATACAGATAATAATAGTACTAACCTCCTAGAATCTTACAAAGATAAAATTAATTAAAACATTTGGAATTCTTATAATAGTGTCTGGCATATAAGAAGCTTTTAGTAATCCTAGCTCAATATTATTGTCATCATTATTTCTTATCATAGTGCCCACAGTCAATGTCACATATACAAAAACATGTATACTACATAGTATTAATTCATCAAACATTTATCAGCATTTCCTATATTGAAGACACCATACACTACCAAAATGAGTCAAGAGCCTATTTTTTAGTAAGGATGGAGAAGAGGAATGAGATATGCAGATAAATAATTATAATACAAAATAGAAGGTAATAAGTGATCTAAGACAGATAAAGATACAGCAACATTGTTTTTTCTAACCGAGAACATTTTCAGATTGAAAGATTCAGGAAGACTGTGGGAGTGAGATGGAAGTGTAGTTGAATCTTGAGGAAAAATAGAAGATTTGCATATGTATACATTTGTGTTATTGGTGCAAGGAGGTGAAGATATTATAAGGATGACTATGTAAGTAAAAGTATGGAAAGGGAAAATCTTGAGGTTTGCTTACAATAATGGCAAATATTGTCTGCAAGTTAAGTTTGGAGAAGACTTGAAAGGTAGTTTGGATTCAGATAATACAAAGGTCTTGAATTTTTCATTTTTAATTTTGATTTTTGACTTTACACTAAATTTATTTCCCACTTAATAAATCATCTGGGCTTGAAAAAAACTGAATAAAAATAATGAAAATTCACGAAGTCAGAGGTTCTCTCTATTGCCATTCACTGTAGATAATGAGAAGGTGGCTATATAAAAAATCATCCTAGACCATTGGGTTCTGAGCTTGGGTCTGCTCAACTATGTGACTCTTATCAAGTCAAGTACTCTTCCTGCCTCTCCATGTGCAAAATGGTAAATATTAAGGGTGTATATAGATCATTCTAATGATGTCTTCTTTCCTGAAACTTTTGAGAGGGGAAGAATATGTAATGGGTGCAGTGTTAGGACCGGAAATTATTTATCCCAATGAAATAGGTGATTGTTCCTAAGGAACAACTCTACTCTCACCCTTAATTCTACTTCCTAAACCTGTCAAATTTTAAAGAAACCCCGAGATTTGTGATTTTTCCAAATATTTGCTTGGGCATGCAATGGGAGAGCCTAAACACTAGTAGATGCTAGGTTGTGGCCTCTGCAATCCCATACTGGAGTGTTTTAATTCCCCAGTGCTGAATGGAGGCAGGCTTTGCTGAGCCATAGCAGTTCAGCAGGAATCCTCTGCTACTATATGTCCATGTTTGGCGGAACCCTCATGATTAATATTTGTAATCATGGCCCTAAGGCATTGGAAAATCCCAGTATGCTTTCTGAATCACCAGGAGACTGAATTATAGTCTGCCTCAGGTTTCTTGTTAGGAATCTATTTTACTGCATTTCAATGGTTTGATAATTGGGATTAGAAGTCTACTGTGGAGGGATCTTTGTGTAATCTGAAGTGTGTGATTAATTTGCACATCTCTCTCTTTAACCACTCCAGATAACAGAGTGTTCTAGGATCCTTTTTATGCCTGAAAATAAGACTTACACTTAAGGAGAGTATATTCTCTTAGGAGAATTTGGACTATTGGAAAAAAAAAAAGATAATAAGTACCTACTTTTTTTCCTATTAAACATTTTGCAGATTAACTGTAGTGTGGGCTTTAACAAATATTCTGTTAGCAAAGTAGTGCTTCAAGGGATTGTGGCTTTGCAACCCTTCCTTAGAACCTCATGTAAGACAAACACTCTTCCTCTGCACTTTTATAAAAATGATTATGGGTACAGTGTTAAAGTGTGTATTATTAATAAGGTAACACCCCACCTCTGGGGACTTTGCTGCTTGGTAGATTGTTGAAAAGAAGCTAAAAAGAACACCTCACAAAGTCCTCAGTGGCTTTGTTGGGAGAACTTTAGAAGTGTTGGAGCCTGTTGATGGAACAGTTTTGAGGTCAAGGCCAAAGAGAGCTTAGGGAAGGAAGCAAACTCCGAGTCTGAGTAGCAGAGAAGCGGGAGAATATTAACCTTTAGTACCTCCATGATGACACCCATCTCATCCCCAAACAAAACAAAAACAAATAGGAGAATGCAAAGAGAAATATAAAGTCAGGGGAAGTGGGTAGAGGAAGGGGAAGCATACATCTGGAAAGTTACTGCAGCAAGTAGGAAGAGAACTTCAAACTGTGACCACTAAATAGGATTCATGAATCTCCTCTTCTCTCCCTTCTGCTTCTGAATAAAGCCATGCCTAGCTCAGAGACCCTAGCCTCCTCTAAAGCTTCCGTAATCCATCCTGGAAAATCGTACGAAACTGATGCACAATCCCAATCCAATCCATTTTCTAGTTAGCAAAAGAAAATCCGGTCCGGCGTTTATTTTTAGCAGCGCTTCCCAGTGACCGAATGCTACAGCTCCTCAGCTAGGATAACTGAGGACCGTATTGGGGAGAGCGGCGAAGGGGGGCGGGGGAGCGGGAGGCGGTGAAAAGGGGAGGGGGGACGCCCTGCGCATGCGTGCCAGCGCCCATGCAAATCTGCTGTACATCCAGAGAGCAAAGTGGGATGATCTGTCACTACACCTGCAGCACCACGCTCGGAGGACAGCTCCTGCTGGCAGCTTCCAGACCCAGGTAAAAAAAAAAAAAAAAAAGAAAACAAAAAAATCTCAGCGGGCACCATGCATGCATTTCAATACCAGATACGCGTCGCAACCCATCCCCTGTAGAGGCAATCTGCTGCTGCTAAGTGTCCTTTGGTGCCTGATTGCAGCTTCAAGGTTTAAGAAATCCCATCTTTCAGGAAGCCTGAGGGGAAGGAAGGAAGTACAGGCGAAATCATCAGATTGGCTTCCCAGATTTGGGAATCTGAAGCGGGCCCACATCTTCCGGCCAACTTCCATTGAACTTCCAGCACTCGAAAGGGACCGAAATGGAGAGCAAAGGTATGTGGTTGTCCCCATCGGGGGACTTCCCGCTGGATGTGCGTGTGGCCAGGGCAGTCCTCAGCGAGGGGACTGCAGTGCTTGGGGAGCGAGCATCATACTAGGTCGATAGGAGGAGATGCTATGTCCGTTGCAGCACCAGGGGAGTGTGGCAGGAAGGCGACTTCTTTTTAACTCCCACAGCTTGGAAGACAGTGTTTAATACTCCATCAGTTGCGTAGTGAAGTGTGATGAGTTTTTTTTTTTTTTTCTTTTTGGGTGGGTGGGGGGAGAGTCTTTAGATGATGGGGGAGGAGAGATGTGTTGGTAAAGCAGTTTCTTTTCTGTAGAGTGGATGGGCTCAAATAATATATTTCATTTGCTTTAGGATTGCTGGCAGGCATGTTTGTATCTGATATACAGTAATGCATTGCTATTAAAAAAAATGTTTGGATTTCTTCACCCCCACCCCATAAAGATGGTATTTCTGGGCGTGTATGACCACATCCTACTGCATTTTGAATATATATCAGCAGAGAAATTGGGTCTATTTGAAACAGTGTGCGTTAGAACTGACCTCTAAGGAGAACAGTCTATCAGAGTACTGCTTGGCTCCCAAGCGTGATGCATTTACTAGTTCTGGACATGTATATATTAATATTCTCCTCATAAGCAAATCTGCATACTATACACATACGAACTGGTAAATGAACTATAAAAATCAACTTGTGATGCCATATTTAACAAACAAAATGACTATTACAATTGTAAGGCTGATTATCCTTCGGGTTTAACTCCATCTATGCAGGTTTCTTCCTCCTCCTCCTCCTCCCCCTCCTCCTCCTCTTTCTCCTCCTCTTCCTCCTCCTCCTCCTCCCCCTTCAAACACCCACCAGGTTGCAAGAACCTTGAGTGATGTGGTCAGATACCCAGTAGGAATATTGGATGTATTTAATTCTGGTGAAATCAGAAGAAATGATGTCAACTTTTATGAAACTATATTCATTACCCAGAACTCGAGAAGCTATATTTGAAACAAGGTTTTATTTTTAAACCAGGAATGTCAGTCATCGTGGCAATGTGCTCAGATCAGGGAATGGTGGGGGGTTACCTATTTCTGAGCTGACTAGTAAAAACAGAGTGTCGAACAATAGCAGGTATATGTTCAGTAAAGTATTTTAAGTATTTAATTAGAAGAGTTCAGTATTTGAGCGTAGGAGAGCATTTACAGTATGAAAAGAACTGAATTAACATGGATTTACACTAGTTGGCGATTTTCAAATTAGACAGATTATCTTTAGGATTTGCTGATGGGCATTTCTATGTTCAATAATGATGTACCTACATGAGAGAGTCCATGTCTCTTACATAGATGAGGCATATATTTATTAACTCTTGTGTAATCCGTTTTTAAATGAGAAGCCAGTTTTAACTCATAGAGATCTGTAATATTCTAGTTGATTATTTCTGGAACATAAGTTAACAACAGAGAGTATCATTTTACTCTAAAGCAGGTTTTTTTTTTTTTTTGCACTTAGATGACACCTGCTATTTGGTTATTAAACTTTATTTGGCAAGGGTTCTGAGTAACACTTTTGCTTCCAATTTATACACTAATTTTTGATCCATCATATATAGAGGATGTATCTCTTAGTGATTGTTTTTTACTTCCCTTCTTTGCCCATAAAATATGCTACATGTCACTCAAAGTGCCAGGTGGTTTATATCTCAGGTTGATAACAGTAGCGTTCTAGCCATTAAGTACTGCCAATCTTGGGAATTTGGAATGGAGAAAGAATCTCAGAAATGTATCTGAGAAGAATCAGGCCAGAAGTTGTATGCCAATCCAGATAGCAGTGATACAGGCGTGATTCACAGCATTGACCCAAAGGCAATGAAGAATTTTGCCTTTATTGTGGTCGTTTTGCAGTGGTACCAAATTGCTTCAGGCACAAGACACAGTGAAGGTCCTTTTGCATTTAGTTCTTAGACTTCCTTTAAAAAACCGAATTAACCAGGTAGTGATCATATTAAGAATGGCTAATTACTTACACATTAGCCTCACTTTCTAAGTTGAGGCAAATGGCACAGGAAAAATGGTAGCTAACTTGAAATTTTTATTATAGAAGAAAAAAAAGTATATTGAGAGAAGTATATCCATATCTCATTCTAATTGATGCATCTTTCATACTTTATGCTCTCATGCACAAACTTCCTTCCCCCGCAGATTTAAATCTAATTCTAGGAAGACATTCCCAAATGTAAGTACATATAATTTTCTTTTCTATTGGAAACTCTTTTAACGTAGATTCAAAGAGTGTTACTGCATGATTCAGTTGAGGGTTCAAGAGTTCTTCATTTCAGAAAAAAAAATCTAATGGCCCGATTAATCTCGAATCTTGTTGCCAGCATTTGACAACCTTCACATTACCTCCAGCATTTGAAAACCTTTCTTAGAACACTTGTCCAGAGTCTCTAGCAGAACATCAGGTTACAAATAGGATAAAAATTTTTTGCTTCCTTATTACTTTGCATCACTTCCTATCATCCAGGGTAAGGAGGAGAGGAAAATAAATCAATTGACCTAGCAACCAATCATGATCTAATTTCAGTGATTTTTATGCACCGTGATAATTAATATTGCCTCAAAGATTTGGGTTGGTTCACAGTCTGACCAGCTTTGACAGAATTTACAGTTCACAGTGGTTCACAAACTTTGCTACACATTAGAATCATCTGGCATGCTTTTTAAACATCCTCATGCCTGGCCAAATCCCTACCACTGACATTAGAATGTTGAGGTGTAAGAGAGGCACAGCTATTTTTTAAAGATGCCAGGTGCAGCAATGTTTGGGCACCACTAATTTAGATTCTTGATAATCAAAATGTGACTTGAAGACTAGCTTTTTAGAAGTACAGAATCTGGATTTTTATTCTAGGCTTACTGGACCAGAATCTGATTTTTAACAACATCCCCAGGTAATGTACATGCCCATTAAAGTTTGAGAAGCCTTGATTTAGAGTGACGCAAGAGGTTCTCTGTCCCTCTCTCTCATCTTCTTTTTGCCTTTTTCTGCCTGCACCACATCTTTTCTTTGTCTAGCTAGGTTCTAAACCTCAGGCTGGCATATTAGAAACACCTGTGGAGCATTTAAAGCATAAAGATGCTTAGGGCACACCTCTAGACATTCTGATTTAATTGGTTCCGGAGTGGAACCTGGGTGTAGGTATTTTTGAAAAGCTCCCCGGTGATGCTAATAGCTAGCCGGAATTAACCACTGGTCTAGGTCTTTGCTATTCAAGGTGTGGCCAATAGACAAGCATCATTAGCATCATCTGGGAACTTTTTAGAAATTCAGAACGCCAGGCCCTACCCTAGACTTACTGAATCAACATGCATTTCAGTAAAATCTGCTGGTCATTTGCATGCACATTAAAGTGGGAGAAGCACAGGTCTAGGTCTTCGGGAACTGATTGTATCTAAGACTGCCACCTCCGTATAGAGGATGTGATATCCTCTAATCAGTACGGAAGCTCCTGGATATGTGGTCATGTTATAGGTCTTTGGTTGCTTTTGGAAAGAATGGGAATGAGATGGAAAAGACATTGCTTGTTTTATGGTTAGATCAGAAAATGGATTCACTTTTAAATACCCTCTCTGCTCTTCCTCAAGCCATTTAACTTTCAACCCCCGATTATCTTTGAACACTTATTCTGTAGGTCCATTCTGAGCTTCTGACAATATCCTGGCATTAACCCAGGGTAGTGTGATATTAGACTGCTTAAATCAAGGTATGTCTTAGAGTGAATATTGCCTTAACCTCTTCCCATGGGCCTATGGCCCTGTTTAACTCCTTTGAGATTTATTTGATGTGCCCCTTGCTCCACAAAATCTTCCCTGACCTCCCTGCCATCTACTTGGTATTTTGTTGGCATACTTTATGTGACCTAAGTATTGTTTGTCTCCCACATAATGCATTTCCTACAATCAGCATTGCAGTCTTTGTGTTCTTTATTTAAACAAGTATTTACTGAATACCTGCTATATTCTCAATGTGCCTGCTTCTGAGACTAAAAGAAAACTAAGATGCAGTCCCCAGTCTTAAAGATCTCCTTCTCATGACTCCACTAATAGATTAACCTTCCTGCAGGCATCATCTGAACTTCTTATACTCCTGCAGCTACCCAGCTGCCTGCTTCAGCTAAAACATTTTTGTTTACCATAGCGGAGTTCTGGTTACATATGTTGGCCTGAATGGCCTGACTTAGTTTACCATGCCATGTTCATGCATTCAGTAGATAGTAAATCAAGAGAGGTGAAAGATGTTTGGGTACCAGAAACATCAGTTTGATTCCAGAACATAGAAGGCAGTGACCTGACCTGCTTTCTCTGTAGAGAACTGCACATGTATTCCCAGTGAAGTTTCAACTCTCCTCTGGGTTTCATATCAACCATTAGAGTCGAACCAGGGGCATGAACCAATATATTTAAGGCACAGAACAGTTGTTTCTCTGAAACCAGAGTGACTCACTTTGTAGGAGAGAAGGGAAATGTATCTGTAGTAACTAGTTGAGCAGATCTGGGAAGTGATTTTAAGAAAAGCTATTTCATGCTTTAAAAAAAAATCCCAAACTCTGAGACCACTGTGGTGGGATAGGTAAAATATAATGCAGTAAAAAACATAACAATAGAAGAGGCATTGGGCAGGAGATCCTTTTTGCTACCCCAGCTCTAATAAGTAACCTTGGGCAAATCATTTTCTCTCTCTTCTGAGTCTCATGATTCTCACATTGTAAAGGGAGTTCATTTCATTGAATTCAAAAGGTTTACTTAGTTGCTGCATTGTTCCAAGAGCATTGTTAAATGCAGGGTATGGGGATATAAATAGTGCATTGACTTGCCCTCTAGGAGCTTCCTTCTGTTCTGGAGACACATGAACAGACTCAGGAGCTGTTTATTTCCAACATCGTATGTCTTTTCCTTATTCATTTTTCAGTGCTGGTGGTTGCCCAGAGGCTAGAGTATAAAGTCTTACAGTGATTAATGGCCTCTATAGGGACACTTGACATTCCACAGCAGCAGTTCCTACCTTTTGTTCCCCTTTTGGTTTATCTAAACAAAATTATTGTGTGGGGAAAACATCTGAACTCAAGCTAAGTATCTATTCTAAAAGCGGTCTGGCTGACCAGCTACCTTGCCAGTAACCTACTGTCTGATTTAGGTGCTTATTGTGAGGTGTGTTAGCATCAGGAATGAGTCCAGAGATGGCAGCAAGCAGTGCCACCCCTTACCTCTGTCTCTATGCCTTTAAGCTTCTGAAGTACTGACCCTATTAGGTATGCTGTCTTGTACCCATTACATGGACCAGTAGTGGTAAATTGGATTTTCTGACTTGTCACATTTTAACTGCCGCAAATAACATTCATGAGACACTTTGTATTCTTTCCAGGGGCTTTTAAGACATATCATCTCCCTTCAAACCCTGTGATTAGGCATTTTAACTTCATTTTATAGATAGCAAAAACAGAGGCTCAGAAAGACTAAGTGACTTAGGCAACTCATCTTTGTTTCTCTGTGAAATAAGAATTACTGTACCCACCCCAAACCCTGCACTATAATATCATGATTATGAAATTAAACGCATACCAGTAAAGCATGCAGAGTTCTGTAGAATCACACTTAGTCTTTTGTTATTATTAGATGTGTTTGTCTTTTCCCTAGAATGTGAGATCCTGGAGGGAAGGAATTGGTCCTTTGCTACCTTTGTAGTTTTAGAAGCAAATGTGTCGCATGGATACTCAACAAATCTTCCCTGTTGATTTCTGCAAAGGCCTTAATTTACTAAAAGGGATTTCTTCTGTGCTTAATCTATATTTCTATAGTAACTCCTTGAACACCTGAATTTGTATCTGTTTTGCTAGGACTTAGTTGTGAGGCAGTTATATAATAACATCGTGTGGGTTTGGGGATGGGGATAGATTGGGTCAAGTATTACACCTTGAATGGTTTAAAATACAGACAGTGTAAAATCTGATGACTAATAGCATTCTCCGTCAGGGGTGCACATCAAAATCATTGGGTATGCATGGTACACAGCACTGGGATATTTAAGAAGCACCTCTGATGGTTAGGGTGTGCATTCTCAATTAGGAACCAATAGATAAGCCATGGGGGGGAATTAATATGAAAAGATAACATGTACCTGAGTCACTCATCAGGAACACTACAGGACTCCTACTGCCTGGATCTTGACTATTATTATCTTAAGTGTTAAGAGAGTGTGACACATAGACAAGAGACCTAATTCCTGTACTATAGGCTTGGGATAGAAAATAGACAGGTCAATAGACTGTGGGTGTCTGAGGCTAAGAAGACACATGGTTTCCCCCAATATCTTCATCTCTGCATTAGCATCCTTGCACTCAGAACATGGTGGATTTTTTTCCCAGGATCTATGTCTATAGTTCTAATTTTAGTTTGCTCTTCTCTCCAGTTACTTTTTCAAACAATCTCTGTCTCCTTGTCTTTGGGAATGTGGGATTCCCACCCCAGAGGAGGCCATGGTATTTCGCTCCTGTGATACAATTGACGGTACCTTGGAAGAAGTCCCAAAGGACACCTGTTGCTCCTCCACAGACCCTTGTTCTTTTCCCCTTTTGTACACATCATAGACTGGCTTCTTAACTGAGACAAACTCCATCACCAGTGATTCAGAGAGTGCAGATAATCGAAAGTGGACTTTAAACTATGCAAAAGAAGGAAGTTGTTATTTTGTAGTTGGGGTTTTTGTTGCTCTCCTCATTGTGGATTGCCATTAGCCTGAGAAGCAGCCCAATGGGACGGGACTGCAAAAAAACAAACTCAGAAGCTTTTACAGGCCATTCAGAAGATAACAAAATGTATCAGATTCCCTTTACCAGAAGGTAGGAGGAAGCAGCAATGCCAATCTGCCAATAATGTGAAATGGTTTTTCTTGAACCCTTAAATACCGATAATATTCAAACAGGTGGAGCAAACCTCAACACAGGGCAAATTGGGACATTCTTTTTCAACTTTTTGGAAACCAGAAACCTAGATATGTTTCTGGCTTTAAAAAAATGACATAATCATTCTAATTGTTAACATCTAGAAAGTTTAAAATTAAATTATTCGAGCAGTTTTCTCCTAAGGCACTTCTTTCATTTCAAAATATTTTTAACATTTCTAGTACTATTTAAAATTGAATTTGATTTGCTTCTTTTTCTCTTCTGGGATTTAAAGGGGAAGTATTTGCTACATGTCAAGAGAAAGGTTGCCGTGCAAATCATGCTTCATTTGCAAGTCTACAAATGGTTTAAAAGGAGATGACATAGGTACTTTTTACCTGCGGACTTTGCATTGGCATCAGCATAAAAAAGCAAAGTGATGATGCAAATAGAGCAAAACCCTCAATAATACTGAGGCAAGGGAGACAACTAAAGCAATTTTAAAACAAGGCAGTTGGTTGATTAATTTAATAAGCAGTACTTATTGATTACCTAGTATGTGTTTGGATTCTCTAAGGCTGAGTTTTTCAAACTGGGGCATGCACACTAAAGGGATTGCAAACTGATGTGATCCACTGAGGCACAGAAAACATGCTGCATGTTCTGATGAAATAAAACTAAAACCATGAAACAAACTCTTAACAAACTGCGGATTGATGGAGGGAGGTGAGAAAATAGGTTAAATAGGTGAGGGGGATTCAGGAGGGCACTTGTGATGAGCACTGGGTGTTATATATAAGTAATGAATCACTGTATTTTACACCTGAAACTAATATTATAGTATGTTAACAATCTTGAAACAATACATAAATAAATAAACAAATAAATAAAGTACTTTAATTAAAAAACACACAACAAAACTAATATTGGACTAGATGCTAGAAAACCTCCCTTCAGGTTCTAGTCCCTGTATTCAATGGAGGAACTGGGGAATAATCTCTTCTGTCTCCTCTCTGGAGCTCAGGGTCCTAAGTCTTTTTTTTTTGTTTTTTGTTTTTTAACTTGATTTGCCTATTGTTTTCTATTTTCTTATTACAGAGAAACTGCTTTTTCAGCTACTTTGACGTCTACAGAAAATACAACGGGGTGGTCATTACTACCACATTAATTTTTAAAGACACACTATAGATCTGAGCTAGATTTTTAATACTGTGAGTTGTGTGACTGACATTGCTAGGTCTATTGCTGAGTTGAGCAATTTATTTGGTTCCAAGTGAGAAAGGACTAAGATGAGGAGGTCAATTGCTACTTGGCTGGCATTTGTAGATTGCATGCTTATGACCACATATAGGTCCAGGTATGCCGGAACTGAGTGGGGGCTGCGGGAGCCTTGTGGCAAAGACCCTGGATGGGGAATCTGAAGATTTGGATTGAATCCTGCTTCCTGCCCCAACTGTTTAGAGTTGCGCTGTCTTTGTTTCTTCATCTGTGAAACAAGGGTGGATTAGAGGCAAGATTCATTTCATCTCTGGGATTGTCAGAACCAGCATTTGTGAGGTATTTATGTAGGTACCACAGTGGATAAATTCTGTTTAAGGATTTATGGTTGGTGCCTTGGTCTCCTATTTCTTTGGCTATCTGAGTGACATTTTCTCAACAGATTGTATGTTATGCTTTTTTTTTTTTTATTCTCACACGGGTCTTCTTTACAATTAAGATTAGTTTATTTATAAATCAGTCATATGTGAAGTTGATTTGGTAGATACGGTTTTCTCCTTTCTCCCACCCTAACCAGCACCTCACCCCTAAAAAAAGGAAAGACAAACAGAATAATGCCAAGAAACCCAAGTGCTGAGTGTTTTACTGACGTAATAGAAGGAGATTTGATTTTCTTATAGCCCTCAATCAGCAGTAATATATTATTAAAAAATAATTGCGCTCAGTCCTTCAGTCTTCAAACAATTAAAAAACCGATAACTATCTCTTCTGATATTTGATTAGCTACAGATCATTTCAGATAGAAGATACATTTTCACTTCCAGATGAAAGTTATCCAAAGTCTAAGAGTTTCATGGTTAATAAGCTGAATTTCTTGAACGCACCAAGAATGAAATACAGTGATGAGGTGGAAATTTGACAGCCATTAACATGTTTATGAACATGAGTTACAATCAGAAATACTTGTGATATGATGATCCTTATAAAAAACAGTGATGTGGTTATATGTACTGATTTCATTAATGTAGAATTTGTATGTCCATGGACAAAGAGTAGATTGTAATTTGCAAAAAGTGGCAATATTTGGGTAATGCTAATTGAATTATGAATAGATTTTTCCCCATTTTCAAAATTTTCACCAATATTTAAGTTTCTTGTTGTTGTTGTTGTTGTTGTTGTTGTTAATAAAGCATAGGTACACTGGGTATTGGGTTCAGTGATAATCTTTTAAACAAATCTACTCAAACTGAACTCAAGCAAATCCATGCTTCATGGTTTTATGCTTTATTCATGTGAGACATTGAAAGGACATTTGAAGAGATAATTGCCTTTTGAAATAATGTTAATGTAGCTTTTGCTATGTACCAAGCACTGTGTTTTACGTATATTGACTCATTTAATCCTGATAACAATCCAGTGATTCAGGCACTATCGTTGTTCCTATTTTAGGAAGTAAAAAAACCAGGGATAGAGACTGTAAGTAACTTTCCCAGATTAAACAGCTAGTAAGTGGCAGACTGGCTTTATCATCTGTGAGTTTAACCCCTAATGAAAGTTGAAGGCATATTTTGCTCTAGTCTGGTGAGTCTAGACTTATCTTTGTTATTGAAAACTAGCCCATCTTTGCACACACATGTTAAATGTGTACATTTTATTAAGTTTTAGGATGCCTGATCTCTGTAGGCTCAGTCTCCCCCAAGCTTCAGGCCAGTGAGAGTAGACTTGGGGCATCACTGGAAGTTCCTGCCTGATATCAGGTGCGTATGAGAAAGAGTCCTTTGTTCTTGTATGCCTTCTGTTGACTTCTAAACCCAATGGCTTAACTAACCATGGGGTTACAATTACCATTTTTTATTTTTATCTCACCTCCAATAGCTGTCCTGCATATCTGGGAAGCTCAGTGGTATGGTAGAAAGATTATAAGGCTTGAAGTCAGGGGTTCCTGGGTGGCTCAGTCGGATGAGTGTCTGACTTCAGCTCAGGTCATGATCTCATGGTTCGTGGGTTCAAGCCCCGTGTCGGGCTCTGTGCTGACAGCTCAGAACCTGGAGCCTGCTTCAGATTCTGTGTGCCCCTCTCTCTCTCTGCCTCGTCCCCGCTTGTGCTCTGTCTCTGTCTCTCTCTCAAAAATAAATAAACATTAAAAAAAAAAGACTTGAAATCAGACATAACAACTAGCAACTTGTTAATCCCTATGGCTTGAGCAGGATTTGTCTCTGTGTCTTTGCCTCCTCATCTGTACGATGGCTGTTTCAAAATTGATGGGGCAAGGAAAGAAAATATATATAAAGAACCACGTCTAAAATCAGTAGTCAATAATAACAGCTGTTGCTGTTGAGGTTATTAGTTGATCCTTAGGCTTACACCTTCCTCTTTTCCTGAATGGGGCTGGATTCTTTTCTCAAACTCCTAATTATTACCTTAGCTTTGTTCCATAGAACCTGATGCAGCTATTGGTGTCCTTAATACCGCATGAACATTCCTGATACATGACAGGATTCCTACTTGATGCTGGAAGCTGCTACCTTTCTTACTCTTAATGACACATTCCTTCCTTTCCCATCATTCTCCTCCTCCTCCTTTGACATGAGGTGTAATGGATCTAGAATTGGTTCCATTCCTCCTCACTCTTCTTTAGACTGCTAACCTTGCTGCCCTCAGTGGTTTTCTCCTTTATCCTGCCTAACTCCAATTTACTCATTTTTCTTTGGTTGGAGCCATCAGAATGCCATGCAACAATGGTATATTGTTCCAAACCATAGTTTTCAAGACATAGTGTTTATATCATGCTACAAAAATTAAAGAGTAGTGACACTGATTGGTTAATCCATTGATCTGCTTGATCAGAATTTTACTAATTTGTCCCCATTGTCTGACCTAAAATGCGGTCCAGTTTCCTCAGCTTGTGTAGACAACCTAAACTTCTCTTGTACCTTGTTATTGAGTATAGAAATAAATGTGTATTTTGCTGATATTTGAGGAATGTCAGAATAAAGGATCATGGGTAGCATTGTCATGAGGAAAACATATAGCTTAAAAGAGTAAGTACGATTATGTCTAAAAAATCACTCCAGTACAACCACACCAGTTAGTTAGTTAATACAAAGTTGTTATTAATAATGTAAATAAATAATACATGTATACAAATAATGTACGTTTGGAAGTGTCCATTTATCCATTTCTCTGTATCACACACATTGGTTGCCATTGGGATTAAAAATGGAAAAAATACCTTTTCTGACCTCATGAAGACCTCATAGACAAACTTTTGAAGGTAGACACAAGCAGGAGTCTGGGAAGAGATGACTGCTGGTGATGCATGTGAAAATTTAGATTAAAATTTAAATTTACTCTTAATATCACATCTTCTGTGTGGATTGCTCTGGCTAGGTGTTACAGGACAGAGACCAATGATTATGACAAGGTTTATACCCTTTGCTATTATACCAGATACAGAAATATAATCCATGGGAACACAGAGAAGGGAGTTGGCATTTGAGTTTGGTCTTTCAGAAGGAATGGAACTGACATATTGTAAAACTATTCCAGGCTGATGGAATAGTATAATCAAAGGTATAGATTAATTGACAAACATGTTACAACTTGGAAAACATTAAGTGGTTGGTTAATTCATTCATCTAGCAAATATTTGTTATGCTGGATACCATTCCAGGATACTGTTCCACTGTACTGAATATAGTAGTGAGAAGACAAAGTCCCCACCCTCATGAAGCAGGTAGGTTTGGGGACACGATACAGTGAATGATGAATCATGAAAGATTAGGGGAAATTGTGGAGGCCTGTTACAAATTACATAATGTAGATGATGATAATGTACATTTAAAACATTAATTAATATAATTATCTTTAAAAATTAGATTCCCAGGGCTTTTAGAGTATAATTCTACTTGCAAAGCTTCAGTTATTCCCTTGCTTTTCAAGAAAACATCCACTTTACAAAGCAAGGCATACCTATAAACATACTGCCATGGCCAGAGAAAATACTGTGATCCAGTATTTTACTCTATGACTTTTGCCAGTCTCTGATGCTAAGACACTTCCCTTGCTTAATGGAACAGTGAATTTCACTTCTGGTCACTTTTGGCTTTCAATCCCCTGAAATTTTTGCATTGCAAATTACAAACTGGTATTTAGGAGAAAGGTCCAGAGAATCATTTTGAAATGTGTCAGGTTCAAAACCCATACCTTGAAGGTCTATAAATTATTATCAAGTCTCAGAATTATGATTACAGGGCACAAATGACACAAGTACTAATATACGTGTATTTTGCAACTATGTTACATCAGACTCTTCAAACTCTCCTACCCTTAATATATGAAGACTCATGTAAGAAATATGTTTGACTTAAACCTTACCATCTACTCTTTCAATGGCATATTTTGTTTTTGTAGCTATCTTTCTTTAGGGAAGATAAGGAAATTAAAAAGAGTAGTTTCTGAACCCAATTCTGTTTTTGATTTTTGTCTGTACATTTTCTATGTGAAGAAATTGGGCAAGGTTCCTAAATCTCCCTAGCTATAGATTTTATCATCCATATAATGGAGCTAATAATAGTGTCTATTAAAGGAGATGTTTTGAGGATTAAATGAGATGACATATTAAAGTGTTTACTACACTGCCTGGCATATAGTAAAGACTCAACAAAACATAGCTATGATTAAATATCTCAAAACTGCCTCATAACCTCTGGTACAAAATTATAGGCATGGCTTTTGCTGAGTCTGATGGATTCATGTTTGCTTAATTATTTAAATGAATTCCAAGCATAGTTCCAGTCTGAACTTTTAGTTGTAACTCAACGTAGAGCTGCAAAATACAGTAACCCCTCAAAGATACCACTTTTGGATCAAAGTCTTCAAACTGTTCCAGGAAGACACTTCCTGTCAAATTGGACAGCGATAATCAATGGTTGAAATCTAGAATACCATCTTATGTAGAGAAGGTCTCATCCTGGCTGGTGAAAGATTTATGAACAAGATTTCGAAATTGAAGGTCAGCAGATGATTTTCATCTAATAGCCAGCCATAAGGAGCAGTTAGACAGATGGCAAAGACAGCCTTGTCTTTTCTCTGAGCAACCTCTTTTGATCTTGACTGGCCATGAATCATGTCTCAGTGAGGAGGTGAGGGTGTTGGGAGCAGGCTGCAGCCTCCTAAGATACTCATTCCTTTAAGAATGTTTCTGGAACAAGAGAGTTATAAAGACAATCCCTCATGAATAAAATTTGAGGTGATTTCTTCTTTTGCTTTTTTTTTTTTTTACTTATTATTTTTGTCACAGTTCTAGAAAGCGTATTGTCCAAGATAGTTTCTTGTCTCCTCCCTCATTTTTTTTTCTCTTCAGAAACAATCACTTTCAACTCTTTTTGATATTTATTCTCATATTCTAAATAATATAATATTCTTGCTGCCTCTCAATTTCTCAGATCTGTTGTTGATGTCCTGCCATGAAAATGAATTTTCCATCTCTTTTCATGATCACATTCTCACCCTTACAGGCATCCTTCTAGCCTGCCATCTTCCCAAGGCTGTTACTTTGTTACTTTGGTTAGATCTGGTTTTAGTAGTTAATTATTATGACCTGGTAAATACTTTTTATGACTAACCAAGTTAAACTATCATTACTCTTCCTTTCCTCTTAAGATTTTGTGTTTTTTCTCTGATTGATAGCTGTCTTGTTTTTTTGTTTGCTCAGCTCTCTGTGTACTTTTCACTATTTAACTACAGGTCTCTCTGCCAGTGTTCTGAATCTCATCTCAAGACATTCAGTTGTAGAGATAATTCTATCAGGGTCATCTTCTTGAAGTGATCTCTCTCAGTACTTTTTGACTTGATTCTATATGTGCTCTTTTCCTTTGATGCCCTGTACATGGGTTTGATTTTGGAATCTTCCTTTCCATCACCATGGAAAATCTCTGCAGATCTCTTTGCTTTGATCTCTTGTTCTCCTGTATCCTCTGTATTCTTCTCTCCCTTATTTTGGGGGAATAAATTTTCCAGTGACTTCCTGAAAAAAAAAAGATACATAATAGTTAAACTTGAAATATCTGAAATATCTTTGTGATATCTAAAAATACCTTCATTCTTTCCTCATATTTGAATAATAATTTGGTAAAGAATTTTAGTTTGAAAATAATTTTCCTGAGATGGCACTGCTATAATATCTTTTTTGTCTTTCACTTTGGTTGTTCTGGTCTGATGCCATTCTGATTCTTTACTTTTTGAACAGACTGATTTTTTTCTCTTTGAAAACTTACAGGATCTATTCTTTTTGGCTGAGTTCAGAAACTTTATGAAGATTTGCCTTGTTGTGGTTTAATATTTACCCATTAGGCTGGGCACTTAGCAGGCTTCCTTAATATGGAAACTCATTCTTTACATCTAGAAAACTTTACTGAATATTTTTTTCTTAGTAATTTCTTCTTCTGCCCCTCCTCGTCCTCCTCCTTTGTTATTGTTTGATTCCAGCTTTTTGGAAATCTTATTACTTAGATATTGATATCCTGAATTTCTTATTTGATGTTTTTATTTTTCATATTTTATCTTTTATTTTCCATCTCTTCTTCATTTTCCCTATTCTCTAGGTGATAGACTCAATTTTATCTTTTAATCTTTCTGTTATTTTTTTTTGAAATTTCTGGTATCAGACTTTTAGTTCCAAGATCCTTATTTGTTGCTTTTCTTTGAATGTTTGATTTTAAATTATGCTGTCTTGTTTCGCTAAGGCAATATTTTCTAATACCTTGTTAAGGATAGTAATGATATATTTTTCAGAAGTTTTCATCTCCTTCTATAGCCATTGTTTCCAGTTAGCTTTTTTTAAATTCCTTGCTTTAATTTTTCTCTTTCATGTTAGAGAGTTTTACCAATATTTTTTATATTTGGTTGCCCCTTCCAAAGTGTGGGGGACTAAAAAGGTTACTGGAAGGAATCTCTGTGCACATGGATGGGCTTGTTGAAATGATCTCAGTTGTAGAGTAATCACAGTGGGCTGCTCACTGTGGAGCTCCTGATTCAGTATCTTTAGGTCTTGCCTCTTTTTTTTGTTGTTGTTTTTTTTTTTGTTTTGTTTTTTTTGTTTTTTTTATTTATTTTTGGGACAGAGAGAGACAAAGCATGAACGGGGGAGGGGCAGAGAGAGAGGGAGACACAGAATCGGAAACAGGCTCCAGGCTCCGAGCCATCAGCCCAGAGCCTGACGCGGGGCTCGAACTCACGGACCGCGAGATCGTGACCTGGCTGAAGTCGGACGCTTAACCGACTGCGCCACCCAGGCGCCCCAGGTCTTGCCTCTTAATATTTACAAGTTGTCCAAAGACTTTTTTTCTCCTGCCTGGATGACAAAGATGTGGCTGCTGGAATTATGTGGGTCTCAGCAATTAGCATATACACATTCACTTAATCTTCCAGTTTTCCATGTGGTTCTACCCATTGTATGGGGAGCTTCTGTTCTATTTTCTACAAGGAATAAATCTCCAGTCTTCTACTGGGATTGGGGAGGGCAGGTGTCTGGATGTTCACTGTTTAGGAAAAGGTTTGAGGTTATAATTCCTTGTTAAAAACAAACTTTACACCAGTACTACATATTTTACCCCACACCCCATTCACTGTATTTCTCGAGAAACCTCGTGCTACCACTGTTTGAACTTTTGAAGATTCTGTAGTCTGAGTTAGGTTGCTTACGGTCTTTCCCCACTGCCGACTTAGAATTCAGCATTCTCAGGTCTGCTAAATCCTTTATATCTTCATTAGCTGGTTTCCTCTTTCTGAAATTTAGTTGTTGTGATCTTGTCTCACTTTTGTTCCATCTTCATAGATTTCCCCCTCTCTCTCACACATACATACACACATTTATTGTACTTTTATTGGTGTTTCAAGTAAGAATGAAAGTAAAAACTTGTGTTCATTTTCCCCATCTTTAGCCAGAAGTTTCTTCACTTTTGAAAGATGCTCTTGCACAAAGATAATCTCAGCTCAGAGGTGCTGGAAACAGCATTTTGTGGAATTTTCACAGCACTCTGGCTGGTTTCTCCTTTTTATTCAACATACTTAGATTGTCAGACATCAGGGTCACGGAAGTAGTCTTCTTGTGAGAAACCAACATGTAAATACCTTAAAAGAATTACAAGATTAAGAAAGGTACCAAGATTATGACTAAATTATTTTTTGAGATGCCTTGACATAGTAATTCATTTATTCTTCCACTGCTTGGGCATATATTGGACATTCGTTCTGAGTCATGCATTGCTGTACATTGGCAAAACATTGAAGAGGTAGTATGTGACCTTGTAAGCCTTCCACATTAGCATGGAAGACAGACACCATTGCTCAAGATGCAATGTGGTAAATGCTGTAATGGAGTTATTAACAAGTGCTAGAGATTCTAAGGGGTGGGATTGAGTAAGTCCACCCTCAAATTCATGATTGGCAAATGTGTCTCAGCTCTCACAGTTCAAGCAATAATTTCCAGAAAAATCCTCTTGCCAATTCATAACTGGCAAAGTTACTAATTTTCCAGCACTGTAGAAGAGTCTTCATGGTCAGAAGGGACTTTAAAATTCATTTTAAGATCTTCATTTTACCTGGAAAAACTGAGGCTCAGAGAAAAAAAAGGCTCAATCCCAATGAAGTCAGGACTGGAACTCCGATTTTTTTTTTTTTTATTCCTCTACTAAATATCTATCTACTAACTCCTATTGATTCCCTACCCTATCTCTAAATAGGATTAACTTTTTTAACTGGTGGCTCTAAGTTTCAAAGATAGGGAAGTATCAGTTTTGAAAACCCCTGAGGATTTCTTTTAAAAGAGCATTTTAAATGAAGGAGCTCTGCTTTGGACATAGGTATGAAACTCCAAACTCTTTCATGTAATGTTAGAAAGACAGAAAGCTTGGAGTTGTCATTATTTCGTTTGAGAGCAGGGCCACTCTGGATTAGTGGAAGAAACTGGAAGAACAGGGCTCTTTTTATTTGCACAGATTAATATTGATTGAATTTAAACTCACCTATCAAATTCAGGGGTGACTTCCTAAATGAAGCCCTGGTTATGCCGTTTTGCAACATATTTTTGAGATTTTTCCATGTTTACATTGTCTCAAAAGCACACAACAGATGTATAAACATAGACTTTAAACATTTTGGAGAGGCGGAGAATGTTGTCTTCAATGAACACTTAAGAATGTAGTGCATTCTGTTAAATTTATGGTTTCGTAACTTAATTAACTAATAGCAAGTGGTGTGTTGTGGGGAAGCTAAGACCTATAAAATATACTGCTGAATAGTCAGTTCCTTATCAGTAATATAATACTAACAATAATTACATTACTCATTAAAAACAAAACACAACATCTTGAAAGAGATCTTATCATATCTTCCCAAAGGACATTAACTTTTTATATCTACAAATCATTAGATTGTAAATTTCTCAGTGAGGTTTGTCTTGGGCCTTCTTCAGTTGAGAAAGGTCTTTCCTTCCTCTGGCCCTCTGAATGTTCCTGCAGTGCTGGTTTGTTTCCTTCTACACTATAGTTTCTTTGAGTCCATGACCAGGCTCGTCATCTAGGCTGTGAGCATCGGGAAGGGAAAGAATATGTCTTTCTTCTTTGTTTGGCACATATTAACTTGACAGTAACTTGGCACACATTAAGTATACAATAGAAAGTTACCTGAATAAATAAAAATATAAAGCCCTTGATATGTAATATTTACTTATTTGATTTTCATAACTTTTTCCATTGTATCCTGGGTATAAAGTAGCTAAAGACTCAGAACTGACACTCAAGCACCTCATAGCCTCCACTGCCCCTCCTTTCTTTTTTGAACAGCACTCAGATTTCACCCTGAGCTCAGATCCAGCCTCTAAGTAATGGGTCATCATCACTGTGACCTAACTTCCAGTTGCCGGTAGGAAAGAACTCTCAGTCTTCATCCTTTAGAAATCTGGTAAGGCATAAAAACTTCCTCCCCCACCTTGTTAGAAGCATTTTTCTCCCCTGCTGTGTTTCTTTTTTTCTTTTTAAAGCTTATCTATTTATTTTGAAAGAGAGAATGAGAAAGAGCGAGAGAGAGAGGGTGGGAGAGAGAGAGAAAGCTCACAAGGGAAGGGCAAAGAGTGGGAGAGAGAAACCCAAGCAGGTTGTCAGCACAGAGCCCAATGGGGGCTCAAACACAACCATGAGATCATGACTTGAGCTGAAATCAAGAATCAGAAACTTAACCAAATGAGCCACTAAGGTGTCCCTTTTCCACTGTTTTTAAAAATGAAAAACAAAACAGTGTCTTCTCTGTCCTTCTCATCCTGTATGGTGGGGAGTGGCATGATTCATTATTATCTGTGCATATACCTTGTCATCAGTCCCTGGGTCCCTCTTCCTCCTGTTAGGGCCGGGATGTACTGCTCTTGTCAGCTCCCACGAAGACTTCTCTGAATACTTCCTCACATTCTACTTCTTGTCCTTAGTTACAGCCCTGACCTCAGCGACTCTGGGGGTACAGATTGTACTTCTTAGGATCTTTTGTGAGTGCCACCAAAGAGACTTCTATATTGGTTCAAAGGGTGGCCACGACTATCATAACATGTTTTTCAAGATGCCCCAGGATTTCTACTTTTTGGAAAGTTGAGGATGGAAGTGTTTTAGTTCCTTAACCTTAAAAGCAGGCGCTGAAAGAAGCAGGTAATGAAGGTCTTCCTTGTCCTTGTTGTCTAAATCGCTTTGCTGGACGTGCATTTCAGTGACTGTCCTGTCCTTTTTCTCAATTCATCTATTACCTTTGCATGGGTTATTCATCTGGTTAGTGTTAAAATTCTTTCAAATTCAGCTTGCATTTATTTATTTATTTATTTATCACAAAGGCTTCACAAAGTTACTGAGTCAGGCCCTTTAGAATTGTGGCTTCATAGGGTACAGATGAGGATCATAATGGAATAATTCTTTTTCTTTGATTGTATCTGTGGAACAGAGATTGATATGGATTTATGTATGGAGAATTAAATTTGTCATAAGAAAGTGTGCATTCAAATTTAGCTGTGTGACCTTGGACATATCACTTTACCTTCCTGGGCCTTAGTTTATTGTAAATGGAAGTAAATCCTGTCTCTGGGGTTTTGGAAGGATTCAAGGAGAGAGAGTCTATGTAAAGTATATAGTACTATATAAATGCAAGTTGTTATTAATAGAGGTCTGACTATTCCCAATTGTTTCTGCTTGGTCAGTTAGTTCTGGATGAATAAATCGGAGAGGACAGGAAGGAAGGAAACAACACTGAGCTAGGAGTCGGGTGATCTGGAGGCCTTTCTGGTATTCAGCACTCAGTCACTGACTTGATGTGACCTTGGCAAAGTCACTTTACCTCATGCACTTCTGTTGCATCATTGGTAACATGAAGTGGGCTGAAGAAATGATGATCTAGACACTGTCTTCCAGTTTAAAAAAGTCGAGGGTGTTTTTTGAGTCTAGTTAATAAAAGATTATTATCTCTTTGAGAGTATCATTATGTTTATGTTATTAAATCAGAAGCCTTACCAATTATGAACCCAAGTGATGTATTTTGAATATATGTTTTTAAGGAATTCTTTTACAGAAAATGCCAAAGCTTAATTTCTTTTTTTTTAATTTTTTAAATGTGTATTTATTTTTGAAAGAGAGAAGAAACAGACCACAAGTGGGGGAGGGCAGAGAGAGAGGGAGACACAGAATCAGAAGTAAGCTCCAGGCTCTGAGCTGTCAGCACAAAGCCCAACACAGGGCTCCAACTCACTGAGCCAAGGACACTCAACCAACTGAGCCACTCCCAGGCACTCCACCAAAGCTTAATTTCTTAGGCACCAAAAAAGAATGATGGAATCTCCTATCTACTGAGTGTTTCTATTGTGTCTGGGAGTAATGTGTATATTTAAAGAGGAGGCTAAGTATTAACAAGTGAAATTCTGTGTGAGAAATCAATTATGTCCGCAAACGCTTAAAGCACATTTTGTTGTGAAATATGCTCTAATATCTTTACTTTTTTGTCCTTCATTCAACCAAAAAAATATTGAGTATTTGTTAAAAATACTATGCTAAGCACTCTAGATTCACAAGTGAGTAAGGTAATTCCTATTAGAAAGGATAGTTGATCTGGAGTAGAGAAGAGTAGGTGTTAAAAACTATGAGAGATGAAACAAGGTTCCAAGAGTTCAGGATAAGGAGAGATTAATTTTTCTGAGGAGATGAGGGGAAGGTAAAAAATATAGCATCTTTAAAATACTTTGTAGATTATAAATGTTTTCCCATGTACTATCTTGTTTAAATATTATATAGACTTTGACAGGTATAGAACAAGATAACATCTTTTGGAAATCAGTGTGAAATCCTCTGAAACTCCTGAAGCCTGAGCAATGTAGAGAAAATACCAATAATACATGGTTGTTTAAAAAATTAAGGTGGAGAGCTATAATCAAGTCTTTCAAATTTCTGAAAGCTTTTCCTACAGTGACATGGACAATTTTTATTTGTTTTTTTAATTTATTTTTTATTTTTTAATGTTTATTTGTTTTTTGGCAGGGGGGATTGAGAGAGAGAGAGTGGGGCAGGGGCAGAGAGAGGGAGGCATTGAATCTCAACCAGGCTCCAGGCTCTGAGCTGTCAACACAGAGCTGGACGCGGGGCAACAATTTTTTATATTTGAGCATGAATATCATTTTAATAATCACTCCATTTGAAAATAAGAAGGCTATAAGAAGCTTCCCAACTGACATAATTTAGGTATTTAATTCCATGTACATCTAAAAAAAATTTTTTTATGTTTTATGTTTTATATTTGAGAGAGAGACAGAGAGACCGAGAGTGAGCAGGGGAGGGGCTGAGAGAGAGACACACAGAATCTGAAGCAGGCTCCAGGCTCTGAGCCATCAGAACAGAGCCCAATGCGGGGCTGGCTCAATCTCACGAACTGTGAAGTCATGACCTGAGCCGAAGTCGGACGCTTAACTGACTGAGCCACACAAGCGCCCCTAATTCCATGTCCATTTTTAAGGTGAATTTATCTAATATTTGTAGCACGTTGGTTTGTGATCACAAAACTAGAAAAAAACCTTAGTTCAATTATCTAACTTTACAGATAATGAATACTTCATCTGTAACTTTTTTAAAAGTTATTTTAACCAGTTATTTTATTGATCTCCTGGACCAGTGTCTTTGCCACCAGACTACAGACCAGAGTCTGTTTAAAGATTGCAGCAAATAGACCTACATTTGATATGAGACATTGCTAAATGGTCTGTCTCTGTTTTGCTGTTCACACAGTATTTTTCCATGAATACCTTTTAAAATAATGCTGTGTTCAAAGTTACTAGTAGTGTGTGATGTTAATATTTCGAGGAAGAGTGTGACTCCTTTGTGGCACCATATGCTTTTAATAATGTATCTCCTCAAATATGATAAGTAACTTCTACTCATAAAATGAGGAAATATGGTTCTGAGAAGGCATTGTTTCATCTCTGCCTCATATTCCATGACAAATCTTTAAAAAATGAAATATTTCTTTTTATTATGATGCCATAAGAATTTGCTTAGGTTTGTTTTATTGCAAAGTAAAGTTCACATTTTATTTTATCTCAGCACATTAAATATAGCAAATCTTAAATTTCAACAACTGTGGCTATAATTTATTTTATTTAAAGAAGTATAGTGGCCTGGGTTTGTGATTATGATCTTTGGTTATATTCTGTAGTATTTGGATATTATTAAAGCATTGTGTCCCTTTTCAGACTGCAGTTTAGAAGACTCTAGTAAAAAGAGAGTAGAGTATGCATATGAAATGAACACTTTAATAACAGGGTAAGGAATCGAAGTTCCTTAACCTAAAAAAAACCAGAGAGCTCGTGAAATGTGCTAATTACCACTCTTAGCTTCCAAGTGATTTTATGAGGGGCACTGCTATTTCCCCTTCCAGCCAGGAAGGAGAGATTTGCTCCTGTGTTAGTGGTGATGGGGAATCTTGGTTCATTTCCCAAGACAGGAATTGATGACCATTGAGCTTTAAGTTATCTTTTTTTGTGTCTGAATAAAATGATCTCTTAAGTTATCTTTAAGTTCTATTGTTACCTTTGGGGCAGAGAGATTCAAACTGATTTCCTCTGCAATAAAAATAATTAGGGGCCATGAAATAACCGAGTCAAGGGATGTGGGAATTGTCTCGCCGACCCATTGTGCTATGGAGGCAGAACCAGTAGTCTAGAGGGAGTGAGTGGTAGAGAACTTATAGCAAGATCTAACTCTGATGTTTAGTCTTTTCCATATCTCTGCTCTCCTTCTGAATACTTGACTTCATTATCTGGCATGTAATAGATTTGGTTGGTCATTACTTAAAATTAAAGTAATAATTGGGATGGAAGGTCAAGCTCAAGATAAATTGGGAAATTCAACTCTTTCCAAGTATTGCAAGTGATGGCTTATTCTGTCAGATCAGTGGCTTTTTGCCAGGGTGGCTAAGGAAGAATAGATTTGTTGATTATAGATGATTAGCAGTTAGAAATTATGGAAGATTTGACATGTGTCCTAGATCATTGTGCTCTTCTCTTACAAGCTAGAAATAAATGTGTGCACCTCAACACAGTTGAGCAGTTATTACTTGGAATTCTGCACACCCAGCAGTGGTATTAATATCCTACCAGGTATAGCATTCTGAGAGCCATGATCACCACTGACATAATTCTTTCCTGTGACTTCAAATTGTGAATGAAAGGAAAGGACAAAGAGGTTCAAACCAATTTCCTTGTTGTGGAAAACACCAACATATAAAAAAATGGTAAAGTTGCGGGGTGCCTGGGTGGCTCAGTCGGTTAAGTGGCTGACTTCAGCTCAGGTCATGATCTCATGGTTCGTGAGTTTGAGCCCCGCATCAGGCTCTGTGCTGAGAACTCAGAGCCTGGAGCCTGCTTCGGATTCTGTGTCTCCCTCTCTCTCTGGCCCTCCCTTGCTCACACTCTGTCTCTCTCTCTCTCTCAAAAATAAATAAACATTAAAACATAATTTAAAAAAATGGTAAAGTTGCAAATGGCATGAATGTTATTTTGTCCAACCCTTCATCTGATATTTAAAACCTGAATCCAGAAAAAAAAAAGATATGGCTGATATTTAGTGGTAGGTAAGGATAAGAAACCAGAAATGAGAAGGGGAAAAAAAAAACATTTGAAAGTTACACATGTGTTATGGGATTTCGTGGGGAGATGGTAATGGCAGGTTTTTTTTTTTTAAATGTTTATTCATTTATTTTTGAGAGAGAGAGAGAGAATGATCAGGAGCGGGTAGAGAGTGGGGAGGTGAGGAGAGAGAGAGAATCCCAAACAGACTCAATGCTGTCAGTGCAGAGCCCAATAGGGCTCGATCTCACGAACTGTGAGATCATGACTTGAGCTGAAACCAAGAGTCAGATGCTTAACCGACTGCTACCCAGGCACCCTGATTTCTTTGATCTCTTGGGAACTATATTTTTTAATGTTTATTTATTTATTTTGAGAGGGTGGAAGAGAGAATATGTGAGCTGGGGAATAGCAGAGAGGGGGAGGGGAGAATGAGAATCCCAAGCAGACTCCACGCTGTCAGCACAGAGCCCAATGTGGGGCTTTATCTCACCAACAGTGAGATCATGACCTGATATTGATGACAGTTTTTAAAGAACTATATAAATCTTTAGACAGGATGAGGGAAGACATCTCTCTCATGACACATAAAATTATCTTTATAGCATTAATATAAAAGACTTGTCCTGAAAGGAACAAATATTTTAAAAGACTGAGAGCAGTATGATAGGCCTCTGAGAGGCCGGGGAGCTGGTGACCACAACTCAGGTCTTCTCAGTAGCGTGTGTGGTTTCTCTTTGTAAAGTGGGAATGACTATCACCTTTTGCGAGAAGATGAAAAAAAAGTGATGAGGTCTTTGTTGATATTTGATCATCTTTGGCAAGTATCTAACGCTTTCAAATTTTCAGAGAACCAAAGGTAAATTATAGAGCTGGCAGGAATATTAGAATTCATCATTCATGCTCAATGTAGGAAACTAATCTATCTTGTGGATTAATATTAAACTTCTCATTAATTTTTGTCTCTTCTATCCTTGCTCTTGGTAGTAAGTAAGCTCTATTGGAGCCAAAGTCTATGTTTAGTAAACCTTTATGGCCTTCCAGGATAACAACAGCTAATACTCAGTATATTTTTGCTATTATTGCTGTGTATGAAAGCACTGCTATTTTTACTTTTATTATTACAGAAGGTTGGTGTTTGGAAAACACTTAAGAATCTGGTGTAATTCCTATATTTTACAGTGGAGACTGAATCTAGGAAAGAGGACTATATAAGTTTATGTATCTGTATAGCTGCAGAGCATAAACTGAATTTAGATGTACAAGCTTTGTTTATCTCCCAGTCCAGAACACTAAATTTTAAAGTAAACAATTTTTTTAGAAAAATCCACATATAGTTTTTTTATTAAGACATAATTGATATATACCATTTATATAAGTTTCAGGTGAACAACATAATGATTTGATAGTTGTATGCACTGTGAAATGATCCCCACAAGATGTTTAATTACCATTTTCCATACAAGTTACAATTTTTTTCTTGTGATCAAAACTTTCAAGATTTACTCTCTTAGCAACTTTCAGATATGCAATACAGTATTATTGTACAGTCACCATGCTGTACATTACATCCCCATGACTTATTTCTTTTATAATTGGAGGCTTGTACCTCTTGACCCCTTTTGTTCATTTCACCCACCCTTCAACCTTCCTCCTCTCTGGCCACTATGAATCTCTTCTCTGTATCAATGAATTTTGTTTTGTTTTGTTTTTTAGACTTCACATGTAAGTGGAATCATATAGTATTTGTCTTTTTTCTGTCTGATTATTTCACTCAGCTTAATACCCTCAGGGTCCAGCCATGTTGCCACAAATGGCAAGATTTTATTCTTTTTTTTTTTTTTTTGGGACAGAGAGAGACATAGCATGAACGGGGGAGGGGCAGAGAGAGAGGGAGACACAGAATCGGAAACAGGCTCCAGGCTCCGAGCCATCAGCCCAGAGCCTGACGCGGGGCTCGAACTCACGGACCGCGAGATCGTGACCTGGCTGCAGTCGGACGCTTAACCGACTGCGCCACCCAGGCGCCCCTCATTCTTTTTTTTTTTAATGGCTGAGTAGCATTCTATTGTGTACATATACTACATTTTCTTTATGTATTCATCCATTACATTTAGGTTGGTTCCATATTTTGGCTATTGTAAATAATGCTGTGTGAACATAGGGGTACAGATATCCTTTTGAATTAGTGTTTTCAATTTCTTTGGATGAATACCCAGAAGTGGAATTGCTGGATCATATGGTAGTTTTATTTTTAGTTTTTTGAGGAACCCTATATTGTTTTCCATAGTGGCTGTACCAATTTACACGAAGGTTCTCTTTTCTCTACATTCTTACCAACGTTTGCTATTTCTTGTCTTTTTGATAATAGCCATTCTAAGAGATGTGAGGTGATAGCCCATTTTGGTTTTGATTTGTATTTCCCTGGTGATTAATGATTTTGAGCATCTTTTCATGTGTCTGTCAGACATCTGTATATCTTCTTTGGGAAAACTATCTATTTAGATCCTCTGCCTAATTTGTAAGTAGATTGTGTTTTTGTTATTGAATTGTATGAGTTATTTACATATTTTGGATAATAACACCTTATTTGACATATTATTTGCAAATTATGCAAATATTTCTCCCGTTCAGTAGGGTGCCTTTTCGTTTTGTTGATGGTTTCCTTTCCTGTGAAGTTTTTTTTAGTTTGATGTAGTTCTACTTGTTTATTTTTATTTTTGTTGCCTTTGCTTTTGGAGTCAGATCCAAAAAATAATAATTGCCGAGATTGATGTCAAGGAGTTTACTGTCTGTGTTTTCTTCTAGCAGCTTTATGATTTCAGGTTTTACATTGAAGTCTTTAATCCATTTTGAGTTAATTTTTGTATATGGTGTAAGATACTAATCTATTTTCTTTCTTTCTTTCTTTCTTTCTTTCTTTCTTTTTTTTTTTTTTTTTGCATGTGACTGTCTAGTTTTCCCACCACCATTTATTGAAGAGACTGTCCTTTCCCCATTGTATATTCTTGCCTCCTTTGTCATAAATCAGTTGACCATATATAGCATGGGTTTATTTTTGGGCTTTTTGTTCTGTTCCATTGATCTGTGTGCCTGTTTTTATGCCAATACCATACTATTTTGATTACTATGGCTTTGTAATATAGTTTGAAATCAGGGAGCATAATGCTTCCAGCTTTGTTCTTTTTTCTCATGATTTCTTTGGCTGTTCAGGATGCTCTGTGGTTCCATGGAAATTTTAGAATTGTTTTAGAATTGTTTGCTCTATTGTTTGGTGAAAAATGTCATTGGAATTTTGATAGGGATTGCGTTGAATCTATAGATTGCTTTGGGTATTATGGACATCTTAACAATATTAATTCCTCCAACTCATGAGCATGGAATGTCTTTTCATTTATTTGTGTCTTCTTCAATTTCTTTCATTATTGTTGTAGTGTTCAGTGTACAGATCTTTCTCCTCCTTAGTCAAACTTATTCCTATGTGTATTATTCTTTTTGATACAATTGTAAATGAGATTATTTTCTTAATTTGTTTTTCTGATATTTTATAGTTAGTATATAGAAATACAACATTTTTTAAACTTAAATTTTAGTTAACATACAATGCAATATTGGTTTCAGGAGTAGATTTCAGGGATTCACCATTTACATATAACACCCAGTGCTCATCACAAATACCTTCTTTAGTATCCATCACCCATCTAGCCCATCTCCCATCCACCTCCATCCACCAACCCTCAGTTTGGTCTCTATCATTAAGAGTCTCTTTTGTTTCCCTCTCTTCTTTTTGTAAAAATGTTGTTTGCGTACTCTGCAGCTTTACTGAATTTATTAGTTTTTACAGCTTTGTGTGGAGTCTTTAGGGTTTTCTATATATAACATCATGTTGTCCATATATAATAACAGTTTTACTTCTTTTTTTCCAGTTTCTTTTTCTTGCTTAATTACTATGGCTAGGACTTCCAATACTATGTTAAATAGAAGTGGTGAGGGTGGGCATTCTTGTCTTGTTCCTGATGACAGAGGAAAGGCTTTCAGCTTTTCACTGTTCAGTATGATGCTGGTTGTGGGTTTGTAATATATGGACTTTTTTATGTTCTGATTTCTCTATACCCACTTTTACTGAGAGTTTTTATCATAAATGCATGTTGGATCTTGTCAAAAATTCATTCTGTATCTATTGAGATAATGATATGATTTTATCCTTTTTTGTTTATGTGATAATATTACATTGATTTATAGATGTTGAATGATTTTTACATCTCTGGAATAAATTCCACTTGATCATGGTATATGATCCTTGTAATGTATTGTTGAATTCAGTTTGCTAAATCTCTTCACTAGTAATCAGTTCATTCAGGTTTTCTATTTCTTCATAATTCAGTTCTGGAAGATTATATGTTTCTAGGAATTTATCCATTTCTTTTAAGTTGTCCAATAAGTTTGCATATAATTGCTCATAGTAGTGTCTTGTGTTCCTTTGTGTTTTTTGGTATGAATTGTAGTGTCTCCTTTTTCATTTCTGATTTATTTATTTGAGGCTCCTCTCTTTTTTTTCCTAGTGTAGCTAAAGCTTTGCCAATTTTATCTTTTAAAGAACTAGCTCTTACTTTCATTGATCTTTCCTATTCTTTTTAGTTTCATTCTATTTATTTATGACCTCATATTCTTATTTCCTTCCTTCTACTAACTATGGCTTCATTTGTTCATTGTTCTCTTAGGAACAGATTGTAAAGTCAGATTGTTTATTTGAGATTTTTCTTATTTCTTGAGGTAGGCCTGTATCTCTATGAAATTCCCTTTTAGAACTGCTGATGGTATGTTTGTATTTCCATTTGCATTTGTCTCAAATTATATATATTTTAAATTTATCCTTGGATTGCTTTGTTGACTCATCAATTGTTTAGTAATATGTTGTTGAATTTCCACGTTTGTGATTTTTTCCAGTTTTCTTCTTATAATTGATTTCTAGTTTTATATTATTGTGGTTAGAAAAGATGCTTGATATGATTTTAATCCTTTTAAATTTATTGAGACTTATTTTGTGGTCTAACATATGTTCTATCCTGGAGAATGTCCCTTGTGCACTTGAGAAGAATGTGTATTTTGCTGCTTTTGGATTGAATATTTTGTATATGTCTGTTAGATCCATCTGATCTAATGTGTTGTTCAAGGCCAGTGTTTCCTTACTGATTTCTGTATGGATGGTCTATCCTTTGTTGCAAGTGCAGTATTAAAATCCCCTATTATAATTGTATTGCTGACAATTTTTCCATTTTGTTCTATTAATTGATTTATATATGTAGGTGCTGTTATCTTGGGTATATATTTACAAATGTTATATCTTCTTACAAATGTTATCATTATATAATGTCCATCTTTATCTTTTATTTTTTATTTTACAGTCTTTGTTTTCAAGTCTATTTTGTCTGCTGTAAGTATAGCTACCCCAGTTTTCTTTTGATTCCCATTTGCATGAAACATCTTTTTCTATCCCTTCATTTTCAGTCTGTGTGTGTCCTTACATCTGAAGTGAGTCTCTTGCAGGCAGCATATAGATGGGTCTTGCCTTTTTTCTTTTATCCATTTAGCCATTCTGTCTCTTTTGATCGGAGACTTTAGTCCATTTACATTTAAGTAATTAATGATAGATATGTACTTACTGCCTTTTCGTTCATTGTTTTCTGGTTGTTTTTGGCTCCTCTCTGTTCTTTTCTTCCTCTCTTGTTTTTTCCCCCTGTAGTTTGATGACTTTCTTTAGTGTGATGCTTAGATTCCTTTCTCATTATCTTGTCTTTTTTAAAGTTTATTTATTTTGAGAGACAGAGAGAGTGAGTGGGGAAGGTCCAGAGAGGAGGGAAAGGGAGAGAATCCCAAGCACTAACAGTGCAGAGCCTGATGTGGGGCTTGAACTCACAAACCGTGAGTTTGTGACCTGAGCCAGAACCAGGAGTCAGATGCTTAACCAGCTGAGCCACCAAGGCGCCCCTCTCATTATCTTTTGTGTATGTAGGTTTTTGCTTTGTGGTTACTGACTGACTCACATGTAACAACATATAATAAATAAATAAATAAATTAAATAAATAAATAAATAAATAAATAAATATTTATTAACAAATTAAGTTTCAGCACATTTTAAAAACTCCACGTTTTTATCCGCTGCATGTTTCTGCTTTTCATGTCACATTTTACACCTTTTTGTTTATCCCTTAACTAATTATTAGAGTTATTTTTACTATTTATCTCTTTTAACTTTCATATTAGCTTTGTAAGTGATTAATCCACTATTTTTACTGTATTTTTACCTTTACCAGCAAGATTTTTACTTTCACATGTATTCTTGTTTCTAATTAGTGTCCTTTCTTTTCAGCTTAAAAGAGTCTCTTTAACATTTTTTTGTAAGGCCAGTTTAGTGGTGATGAACTCCTTTAGCTTTTGTTTTGTGGGAAACGATCAGTCTTTCAATTCTGAATGATAACCTTGTTGAGTAGAATATTCTTAATTGGAAGTTTTCCTTTTTAGCACTTTGATTTTATCATCCTACCCATTTCTGACCTACAAAAGTTTCTGCTAAAAAATCTGGTGATAATCATATGGGAGTTCCCTTGTATATAACAAATTGATTTTCTTGCTGCTTTTAAGATTCTCTCTTTAACTTTTCCCATTTTAGTTGTTGTGCGTTTTGGTGTGGACATTTGGGATATTTTTATTTGGAACTCTCTGGGTGTCCTGAATCTGGGTGTCAGTTTCCTTCCTCAGGTTAGGAAAGTTTTCAGCCATTATTTCTTCAAATAGTTTTCTACCCCTTTCTCTTTTCTCCATCTGGAATCCCTACAATGTGAATGTTATTCTATTTGATGTTGTTTCATAGGTCCCTTAAGTTATCTTCACTTTAAAATTCTTTTTTCTTTTTGTTGCTCTGTTTGGGTGAATTCTACTGCCCTTGTCTTCCAGATCACAGATCCTTTTTTCTGCTTCATCTAGTCTACTGTTGAATGCCTCCAGTGTATTTTTCATTTCAGCTATTGTATTGTTCATCTCTGTGACACCTGTTTGGTACTTTCTTATATTTTCTATCTTTTTGTTGACATTTTTACTGTGTTCATCCATTCTTCTGAGTTTGGTAAGCATCTTTATGACCATTACTTTGAACTCTTTTTCAGGTAAATTCCTTATCTCTGTTTCCTTAATGTACCTCCCTCCCCAACCCCCCCCACCCCCACCCAGGCCAGTGTGTGAGCTTGTTCTTTTTTTTGGAACATATTTCTGGTTCTTCATTTTTCTTGACTCCATGCGTTTGCTTCCATGTATTAGGCAAAAACAGCTACCTCCAGTCTTAAAGGAGTTACTTTGTGTAGGAGATGAATTTTAGTTTTCAAACTTGCCCTAGTTGTTGGTTGTCCCTCAAACTTTTGTGAATGTCTAAGTTGCCTGATATATTTTTAATAGGTCCTAGTTGTGGAAGGTGTGCCAACATCTGTCAGTGTTCCAAAGGGAGAGATCTCAGCCAGCATGTAGTTTTAAGCTGATTGGAAGCTGGACCCTTAGACAGCAGCTTTTAAAATATGTAAATATATACCGTCCTATAGGAGGACAATCGTAAAGTAGACTGGCCTCTAGACCAGGCAATATTGAGGTGTCTTCTTGTTGACAGTTCTAAAAATCAGGGCTTCAGACAAGTGTATAAGCTCTTCTCTGGTAGGCACTGGCAAGATATAGCACAATTAAGGAAGAGTGCAAAGATGGCATCCTCTTAGTCTACATTCCCTACATTCCCTCTGGATATGTGGCAAACCTGAAACTTGCCCCTTAGGCTGATGCTCCAGGCCAAGTAAACAGGCCTTTTGCGTAGGAGGACTGGGAGTATGTTTCAGTCGGCTGTCTGTATGGTGCCTGGGTGTGGTAGCCTGCCAAGAACTATCTCTCTGATTGTTTCAGTTCCATGGGGCCCAGAAACTCAGCCTTCCCTGGCCACCAGAGCCAGGTGCTCAAGGGCTGTCCCCTGTGTGGACTGTGCATGCCTACAGACTTTAGTGAGGCAACAGGAGAGCTGGGGGCCATCTACCAGTAGGGGAACAGAAAAGCACAGGAATGGGGCATGCCCACAAGCTTTAGCAATGCAACATGCCTTCACCGGCATGAGCAAGGTAGAGAGTGCAAAAATGGTGCCCAGCAGCATCTCTGTCCCTGAGAAGAGTGCCAGTGGTCCCTGCCCCTCTGGCAGATTCTTTAAGATCAGCAAATGAATCTCCTTCACATATGGTCCAGGCTCTTTTCTAACTGTTGCCTCTGTGCTGGGTCGTGGGGTAAGTGAGCCTGTGTGTGAACCCTTTAAGAGCAGAATCTCAGTTCTCTACAGTCCTTTGAGTCTTCTGTACACAAGCCCTGTTGGTTTTCAAAGCCAGATATTCTGGGGGCTTGTTTCCCTGGTGCATGTCCCAAGGGTTGGAGTGCATGATGTGGGTCATGAACCTCTTGCTCCTCAGGGAGAAACTTTGTATTTGTGAGAAACATCCTGATTATGGGTCACCATAACAGGAAGTTTTTTGGCAAGACCATGTCTCTGCCTCTCCTAGTGGTCTTGATGTGGCCATTTTATCCTTTGTTGTAGAGGAGCTATTCAGGTAGTTTTCAGGTCTTTTTGAGAAGGAATTGTTCTGTATGTGGTTGTAGATATGGTATGTCCATGGGTGGAGGGGAGTTCAGCGTCTTCCTATGCTGCCATCTTGAACTGCTCTCCTTCATATATATTGTTGTGATGAGCAACTGCATTGCCTGAGATTCAATACTTTAGAAACCCCATTACTAATTAGGTAATTGATTAAAAGATTTATTTATTCATTTGCCAGTTGTTCTTGAGACCTATAATATGCTAAGCACTGGTCTACAGAGAAAAGTGAAGAAAACCAACAGAATTTCCTGATTTCATGAGGTTTGTCTTTTGTGATAGGGGAGAAACTACCAAATGAGTAAAACATTTAATGTCAGATATTAAAAAGTACCATGAAAAAAAAAAAGCAGGAAATATGGGTAGAGAAATGCTAGGAGACATTGAAGGGTTTATTTTGAATTTTGATTAAGTGGGTCATGGAAGGCCTGAACGAAGAGGTGACATTTGGACAAGGACCCGAATTAGGTAAGGAATAAAGCCATGCAAGCAAAGGAACAACAAATACAAATCCTCTGGAGGTGGGAATGTGCCTGGCAGGTTTGCTGAGCAGTAAGGAAATCTGTGGGGTCAGTGAAAGAGAGAGTGCTGGAGGTGAGGTTTGGTGAGGCCAACGTACATCTTCATCCTCATGCCCCATTTCTCCTGACTGGTGGATTCCATCACAGTCTAAATCTCAGATGCACAAGAGAACACCCCCTAGACAATTCGATCCACCCTTTCCTTTGCATGAAGTGCTTTCTGCCATAACTAGTTCCTTCAGACAATTAACAGTTGGGTCTGTAGGGTTAACAATGAATGCTCTGGAATTTTGAGATGGGCATTGACCTGTGAATGCCCTTGTATCCCAGAAATTTGGGACAGTACCAATAATTTCTCCTTAGAAAATATAAACACCTCTTCTGATGTGGCAAGAGCCTCACATTGCTAATGAAGGAGACAGAAATGTAAACGAGTTTGCAAGGGGTGAAATCCTGTGTGCACCTGTTTCTAAAAGCAACGTGAATCCAATGGATTCCTCTGGAGAAACTGTTGGGGATCCAGAGCCTGTTTCATTTTTAAAAGAGCTTGGTTTTCCACAAGGTTCCTCAGGCTCCTTCAACACACACACACACACACACACACACACACACACACACACACGCACAGTAACCTTTGGGAATTCATTGCATTGCTAAATCATGGCATAAGCCTGCTGCCTTCTGGAAAAAACCTAATCCCACTGCTCTGTCAGTGGGAGAAGACAGCCCTTGGGCTGGAACCAACTGCACTGAGAATAAACTGAGAGGTAGGAAAGGGGAGGGAAGCCCTTAAAAACAGGTTCAGATCTTTGGGGGCAACAACTCTAGGAAATGCTGTACTGAAGTAGACCCAGAGAAAGCACCTATTCCTATTATTGCTAATCATAATAGCTTTCCTTAATACATGACACTTTAAATAGTATTTCCCTTTCCCTTGCCTTGTTCAGTCTCCTCCACAATCTATATGGCCTTGTTATTAAAATGATTTCTACAAACCAGCAGATCTGTGTCACCCAGGAGCTTGGTAGAAATGCCCCACCCAGACCTACTGAGCTAGAATATGAGTTTACTAAGCCCCTTAGCCCTGTAAAGTTGAAGAAGTGTTGTTATAAGTTACCTAGGACAATCATTTCTCCTCATTACAGTAAGGAAATGGAAGATCAGCATGGTTGGGTGACTGAGGCAAGGTCACCCACTTGAGCAATAGGGAAGTTGAACTCATGGTCAGGCTTTATGGCTCCTGATCCAGCAGGGTCCCAACTGCAGTCACTTCTTCCCACACCATGATCCCTTTGTGACTTACCCTTGATGTGCTAGCTTTTGAAAGAAAAGCAACCCTTCTTTCCTGAGCCTGGACTATCACCTTCTCTTATTTTCTTCACCAGCTGTCTTGGGCCCCTTCCTTGCCTGCTTGTTGGTTCCAGAAATGCAAACACCTTGGAAAGCTCTGCAGCATTGCCCATGTGGAGCCAATAATGAGTGAATCTGATAAGAAATGCTGGCATCAGTCACTTGCACTGGGCTTCTGTGCAAAAACTTGCCAGCTTCATTAAAAGAAAGGGGTAAAACTTGGAGCAAGACAATGAAGGGAACACAGCTGGGAGATTCTGATGAGTACAAATGGGTTTTTCCGCTCTTGCCCATGGTTATAAGACAACAGATGATGCTTGGTTTAGTAGCACAGAAAAATATGTGTATGAAGTTCTCTTATGTTGGGGCACCTGGGTGGCTTAGTTGGTTGAGCGTCTGACTTCGGCTCAGGTCGTGACTTTACGATTTGTGGGTTCAAGCCCCATATTGGGCTTTCTCTCTCTCTTCCTTCTCTCTGCTCCCCCCACCCCTGCTTGCATGCTCACTCTCTCAAAAATAAATGAATATTTAAAAAATTAAAAAAAATAATGTTCAATTGTGTCTGCAGAGAGATTCCCAACCACCATTTTTCAGGGCTTACTACAGTTTTGAAAATGTTAGCATTCCCATTTGAAGGATATAAAATTATGCTTAGGGGGTGCTTGGGTGGCTCAGTCAGTTAAGTGTCAGGCTCTTGATTTCATGTCAGGTCATGATCTCATGGTTCGTGGCCTCAAGCCCATGTTAGTCTCTGTGCTGACAGTGTGGAGCCTGCTTGGGATGCTTTCTCTCCTTCCTCTTTGCCCCTCCCCCTGTGTGCTCTGTCTCTCAAAATAAATAAAATAAACTTTAAAAAAACACTATGTTTAGATGTCACTTAGATGACACTTAAAAAGTGAGTACTTTATTCTTTGCTGATGTATTGACCTGATAGGTAAAACTGAGTCTAGTGGGTAAACAGTGCTTTATCCATACGAATCATGCTCTGAGAGAAGAAAAATTCTAACAGAATTTTAAAGGTGATTCATAGATCCTGAGCTATAATTCTTTAAGTAATTGAAACTTACTAATCTCAAATTGAATCTTCATATTTTGTTAGTTAATTTTTTCAGTGACAAATGATTTACCTCCTGTGAACCTACTATGTGTGCGTAAAGTTCAATTGTAGTAGGTGGTAGGAAGGACTCAGTGATGAATGAGATCCTCTCAGGGCCTGCAGATTAATGGAATACACATATATGTAATAGGATAAACTATAATGGGAGACAAAGCGACATTCCTCTTCCCACTCAAAGAATAAAGGCTCAATCCAGGAGGGGGCATTTGTGTTCTTTCTGGACAGAAGGCAGGCACCGGGCATTCAGAATCTCCAGAGTAGGGAAGGTCACAGGGTGAGCAGAGACAAGAAGAAAATGCAGGTTTGTATTTGGAACAGCAAATGAACAGTGTATTGAATGTGGCTTGTTACCTACTAACTCAGACGCAAAAGAAATCTGCCTTTCTCTTCTTCCAATTAAATCAGCCTAAATCGGACTTTGATGCTCCATGCCTGGTGGTAATTCATTATCGGGTCTTACTGCCTTTTCCAGATGGAATCAAGGGCCTTACCTGGGTCTGATGAGTCCCAGAGCGTTTGTGGTCATTGACCACTGTTATGGAGGACTTGCCATGCCTGAGGCATGCACATCTTTATTGCTATCAAGAGATCTTCTTGTCTCGGGTTCTGCTCCCCAGAGTACTGCTCTTTGCCTCTATCCTGCTTCCGCATCAGCACTCTCCTCCAAATGTCTTTAGTCCTGAGGGAACATCATCCCCTCTCCCCATCTAGATGTTCTAAGGAGACCCATTTCATAGTCTCCTCAATGATTTCATTCTTTTCCAAGAGCTAAGACCTTCAGATAGCTTCTGTTTTCCTCACCAGAAAAAATCCCTGAGTCAAGGAAATACTACTTTAAGTGACCTACTTCAAATAGCAAAGGAAAAGGAGAAGAACAGATATAAGTTAATATTTTAGTAAACAGCTGCATCATGTTCAGAGTACCTGGGGCATAAGGTGGTGAAGGACAATGGTGGGGTCACCCTGGATCCTTCACTGTGGGGAGAGGGAGGGACAGGGGCATCTTCCATTAACTCCAGTGACTTTCTTAAGGTCATATAGGACTACGTTGTGGTCTGATCCCAACTTTCCCACCCCTTTCATCATATATGAACTTGCCTCTACCTGTGCCTTTCTTCCCTCCTCCTTGCTCAGAACAAAGGTTGACTCTTCATTTTAAGCTTATCAACATTTACCCTGGGTCCTGTCACCTTCTGTGTCTTGTGGGATGCTGTGTTGGCACCTTCTTGTGTCTCTGGTTTTTCATCCTCTCTCTCTGCTGACTTCTCAGCTTATCAACGTGCTCAAGTCTATCCTATTTAAAAACAAACTCAGCCCATCAAAAGTCATTCTCTTTACCCCCCACTTCTTTCTAGCTCTTTCCTCTACTTTCTTCACAAAATCTGATTGTGCAACAGACTTGCCTCCAGGACTCAGGGGCCCCTGAAAACAGCCTGTGCAGCTCCAGTCTTGGAGACAGATGGGTTCTGCCACTTATGGTATGTTCTAGAAAAATAGATCATAAGCCTTTCTAAGCTTTAAGTTCTTCATTTCTAAAGCCATCATAGTGGGGCCAACCTTGAAGTATTATTGTCAGGTTCCAGTAAAATGCAGATAAACTATTAAATACAGCAGTTTTTGTATATGTAACAAACACTAAAGATATGGCAGTACTGTTATTGCTCACACATATTGCACCCTTGTCCTGAGCACCTACTGTTCCCTGTCATATCCCTCCAGTTTACTTGGCAAATTCCTGCCCTTCCTCTAGTACTGTGCCCTGTAGTAATTAATACCTGCCCCTATCTCCTTCCCTTCCCTTCCCCCAGTCCATTTTGCTCTGGCTGTTGTCTCATGGTACCAAAGAAGTTGTATTATGTTTGTAGAATCTTCTGCTTCCCTCTCAATACTCCTCTCAGAGCTCCTTGAGGTCAGAGACTATGGCTTAAATCTCCTATGTCCACATCCTCATTCAGGACCTGACATGTTGTGAATACTCAAATGCTCAGTGCTCGTTGAATTTAATTTTATTTCACACACTTTCACACACACACACACACGCACACACACACACACACACACACACACACACATAGTATTTACTATGAGGCAGACACTTTAGAAATAATTAGTTTGTTAATAACAATACTGTGAGACGGGCCCTATTATCTTCATTCTGTAGATGAGGAAACTGAATCACAACAGGTTAAGTTACCTGAGGCCACATAGCAAGTTAAGTAGAAGAGCTGAGATTTGAACCCAGGCCATACCCCTCATTTGTGTCCAGGTTTAATGCTATCTAACCTGGGATAATATTGTATACCTTGTCTGTTGGAAGGATCATCATGGAGACCATGAAAGATATGTGAACTTTTTAAATTACAAAATGTTGAATGCATAAGGGAGTTGAGTTCTTTGATTCCTGTTAAAAGTGCTTTATAAAGGTATGTCATGATAATGACTAAAAAAAAGGGCATCATAAATGTAACACTTTATGGAAATGTGATTTGTCAAAATACTTTTTTACCCTAATTTTTAATTATTGAAAGAAGAAGCTACTATTCATATTTTCTTTTCCATCAAAGGAAAGCAAAAAGTGGAAAATAGTTTAACATATGTCACCTCTGGAGTGGGGTCCTACTCCACTCCATTTTTCTGCAAGGATCGATTCTGCTTGTGAGCAGCTGTTTAGAGCAGATGAACTTCCTAAAATGGCCCTGGAGAGAAAAAAGCAAACAGGCAGCTTCTTGACCTTTTTCTAAATGAAAAAACAAACCACGATCAGTTGGTCTTGATTGACATGGGGCAGAGTTGAGGAGTCTTTGATCAGTTTTTATAACATATCACCCGTGATGATTACTCACTTCTCACCGACATTATGTACCACAGAGCTGGTGGTCTGATGTAGGTTTCCATTTTAGCTCCATGAACACAGTCAGCTGTGGACAGGATGTGCTGTGCTGTGCCAGTGGTGACCTATGGGGAGAAGCAATCTAAAGGGTTCCTTGGTGTTTCTGCAGATCACCTGTGTTAGGATTTCCTGGAAAGCTTGAACCATGCAGATTTATCGGACTCAACTTGGACCTACTAATTCAGAATCTCAGGGTGAGGATCCCAAGATGTTGCCTAGAGAGCAATCACCCCCAAGGTGACTCATAGAACACACAATTTGAATATTGCTGTCTTAGTAAGCTTAGGCTGCCGTAACCCAACACCATAGATTGGGTGGCTTAAATAACAAACATTTATTTTTGTTCTGGAGGCTGGGAAGTACAAGATCAAGGTGCTAGCAAGGTTTGGTTCCTGTGAGGTCTTGCTTTCTGGCTTGTGGATTACCACCTTCTCACTACACAGCCACATGGCCTTTCCTTGGTGCAACAGCATGAGAGATAAAGAGATAGATATGTGGAGTGGGACAGGGAGCAGGTAGCAGTCTGTCTTCTTCAAGGGCACTAATCCCATCATGAGGGCCCCACTTTCATGTTTTTATCTAAACCCAATTACCTGCCTAAACCCTATCTCCAAATACCATGCCATTGGGGGTTAGGGCTTCAACACTTGAATTTGGGAGGGACACAACCACTGAGGTAGGATTGTGGTCTTTAATAGTCATGGATGATGAAAATGGCTCTAGAACTTAGTTTGACCTTTCCAAAAAGAATGCCAGATTCTCTCCTTTTTGCTTCTAGTGGTGATAAATTAATTGATGTTTATAACTGCACACGGGAGCTTAGAGATTGAGTTTGCCTTAGAACAAAAAGATACTCTGAAATTTATTTTGGCTCAGTTGTATCAGTGATTTCAGTTCTGTCCCTTGTGCCTGTAGGAAGGAAAAAAAGAAATGAATTTTATGGATGGCCAACATTTGAACTGCTTGAGAATGATAAAAATAAGCCCCACAGAGTAGTGGTTAAAGAGATGATGTATTAGGCAGGGCTTTAGTCAACTCCTAAATGATGGCTGCTACCCCCTAGAATTTTTTTTCAAACTTTGTAACAGCTGCTTAATATAGCAGGGGAACGTTTCTTTTTAAAGCCCTGTTAGGAGGTGCTAGTGCAGATAAATGTGTCCTCTTTGACATCTCGAAGAAGTTTTCATGTCATTCATCACACCAAGATCACCATGATGTTATAAGAGGATGGCAGCAGCTGATCTCTTGTGATCATGTAACACTTAGGATCTGCTGCTGCCAGAGCACAGCACCAACTGTATGTCAGAGATCACTGTGGGTGTGTGGGGTCTATTCATTTGTCTAAGGACATATGCAAATTATAATTATTGTCCAACAGGTGTTTCACAAGCAACACTGCAATTTCTGATGCTAACCGCCTGCAGTTCACATCCATTCCACAGGTTAGGGCATAGTCTCCAAAAAGACTGTCTTGGGGTTCCCCGGGACACCTTCACTTCTAACCAACTGGTTACAAATTCAGAGGGTCTTCCCATGACGCCTTTCAGATTTAGATAATTTGCTAGAACAACTCACAGAATTTAGGAAAGCATTGCTGTTTGGCTTATAGCTTTATTATAAAGGATCTAAATCAGGAGCAAATGAAGAGACTCATAAGACTAGGTCTGAAAGGATCCCAAACATGGAGCTTCCTGGCAGTCTTTCTGTAGGATCAGAAATGCCACCCTCCTGGCATATTGGTGTGTTCTCCAGTGAAGAGGCTTACCTGAGCCTAAGTGTCCAGAGTTTTTAATTAGGTTTTCATTACTGAGGCATGATTGATTGAAACACTGATCATATGAATGACTTATTCTCCAGCTTCCCTCTCCTCTTGAACTGTACCTCAAAGTCCTAACCCTCTAATCACTTAGTTGGTCTTTCTGGAACAGCCAGCTCCAGTCATGAGTTATTGCCTTAGCTTAAACTCAGGTGTGGTTCAAGGGCCCACCATGAATAACAAAGGCATTCTTATCATTTGGAAAATTCCAGGGGTTTAGCACGTCCATGACAGGAACCCAGGGCAAAGACCAGACCCATTCTTTATCATACAATACCCTAATTTCCAGAAAATTATGTTTTAGATGAAATAAGTCTTAGTCACCGGAACCTCATCTATTATTGAGGGAAGAATGAAACTTAGAGCTGAGTTAGTCCCAACCTCTCCCTTGAGAGATGAGGAAACAAGTCCTGAGGTGAAGGGCATCATCCAAGATTGTAACTAGTAAACAAACATTAGAGGTGGAACTGAAATCGGACCAGGTTTGGGTTTTCTTGCCTCAGGGCCAGAGATTTGAAACCAGGGTGGACAATGCCTTACAAGATCTACATTTATGTGAGAAAAAAAAAAGGGAAGGGATTGGAGGGAGGTGGGGAAGAGAAAACACACATGTTTATGTGCACTCAAACACGTGTGTGTTAAGGAGCTCATAGTAGAGGATGTTGGACGTCTGCTGTTCACCCTGCTTGCTCCAGGCTGCCACCTGGTTCATGAAGGGCTTTCTAGACCACTGCTGGAGGAGTTACTGAAACATAAAGCTTGGGGTGTGTGTTACCATTTCTCCTGACCTAGCGAAACCTTGTTCTATAAAAAAAAAAATCAAGACCTTGGCTTTTGGCTTTGTTCTGACTCTTGATCAGCTCATGAGAAGATGAGGGGGAAACAGTCCTATTTCCCACTGTCTTAACCCCTCCATTTTTATAAAAAGAGTGGGGACAGGAATAGCATCACATGCTGGGACTGTTAGAATGTCTATGAAACATTCTGAGATTTTCTCCCCCTGGTACAAATAAAAAGAAATGTAAAGAAAACCTGAGATCGTCATATCATAACCCTAGCCATGCCCCTCTTCTTCCTTTTCTAGGCTTAGGGATGGGGCTGACTAAATGATACTTATGATGCCAAGGAGCTTGTATGGTGAGCCAGTAGGTAGTGACCATTGCTCCCTGTATCCCTTTAGTTACTTGCTTAAGCTAAAAGGAGGATTTGTATAATGCTTGGGAAAGAAAAGAAAAAGAAAAACAAAAACATGCCTTCCAGCTAGCTGACATTTTTCCTTCTTCATGAGCTTTCTTTTTTCCTTTCTAAATCTTTTTGGTCAAGGAGCAACTTTTAAAAGTAGGAGCCCTCTGCTGCTAGACCTTGTATTTTGGGGGGAAGGGACAAGGGGGATGGAGACCTCTATTTAGCCCTTCTCTCTTGAAGATGTCATCTGCTCCTAGTCTCCAGTGCCTCCTGTATTCTTGTGAATTGTATGTCTCTAGTCCAGAACTTTCTCCCCAACTTCAGACCCAAAGCACCTCAAATTTTACTGGCTCTGATGGAGTTTCTCATTTTCTCCCTGATCACTCCCCTGCCCATTTTCTCAACTTGCCAAATGGGGCCACAATCTATGGGAAACTTAGGGTCAACGTCAGGAGCCCCTGCCCCCACTGACCCCATGCACCCCTTTCTTAGCCCTAGTTTATTAAAATATTTTAATAATATTTTATTATATATTAATTTTAATATATTACAATTTTTAATAATAATTTTTTAACACTTATTCATTTTTGAGAGACAGAGATGGAGCTCGAGCAGGGGTGGGCAGAGAGAGAGGGAGGCAGAATCCAGAGCAGGTTCCAGGCTCGATGTGGGGCTCGAACCCATGAACCGTGAGATCATGACCAGAGCTGAAGTCAGACACTTAACCGACTAAGCCACCCAGGAGCCCCTCTTATCTCTAGTTTAAATCATGGTGTCCCTCTGGTTCTACTGTCTCAGTTCAGACATTCATTACCCCTTACCTTGTCTCCTGAAATGGACACCTCACTGCCCGTCTTCTGACAGTGCCCTTCTCGCCTCTATGATTTACAACAAAACACAGATTCTATGGTCTGGTTTGTATTGAGCTCAGTGGCATACACTCAGGAATGGCACTGGATGAATGAATGAAATGTTTGCAAGTGCATTCCTGAGCTGACTACATTATTACATAAGCAGATCTACTTGAGGACTTGGTCAGCTGGGCCCAGCACCAGGGCCTCATTAAATATCTTTGTGTAAATAAATTATTAGGCCTAATTTAGGGCAGACTCTAAGTCTTCCTGTTCTGTGATCCTGGTGGCTCATGAGTCTGGTCCTTAAAGATAGGGTCACTTTCTATATTATTATTATGGCTCTAGCATGGAACTACCTGGCAAATTGTGGGTGCCTTTTTTTTTTTGTAGACTGAATGGATGCAAGAATGCATCTCCTCATGTACTTGAGAGCTAGGAGACCCTCCAAGAAAAGTTAAAAGATTCCATTCATTTATAAATATAGAAGCTAGGGTTAAAGAGAGGGAAGGAAGTCACATTGCGAACCTGAGCTTGTCTGGATGGGCTGTTCGGATGCCTCTCACGTCCCCTGTTGGGCTTCCTGCTGTGCAATCACTGGTCTTTTCAGTTGTTGGCTTTTCTTCTGTCTGCACCAGAGCTCACCTCACAGTCTAACCTCTTTGACTCTCTCCATGTAATGACCTGAATCACCCCTGCAATAATCCTCTTCTTCACTTTCCTTTCTACCCCACTTCCCAAAATGCATCCTCACCTGAGTCCATTTGGGTTTGTAGCCCCTCCAGCTCCCTTACCTCTTTCAACCTGGGCCCTGGGTGGAGTCTCCTGTTCCTTTTGTACCATGTCCTTCTGTAGCTGGCATCGCTCTTTCCACTTCGTTTTATGCCTGGATGTGGCAAAACTCTTCCAGTCATTCCCCCCTCCCTCCAATTATTTGTTCAAAAGATTCGGAGCAGTGATGCTTATTTCCAGATGTTGCTGAGAGCCCTATGAAATCCCTCCCCTGCCATATCTCTGTTTCTGCCTTCTAAAAACTGCTTTCTTAGCAATGATGGAATAGAACACATGGGGCAACCTATTTTTTTTTTCTATTGACAGAAGAAGCCCACAGTATGGAAATCTTTTGCTAACATGGGAGCCAAAGGAAAGGTTTGCTTTTGTTATTTCCATCTTTTAAAATATGGTGTTTTACTAGCACAAGTGCACCTGATGGTGAAGGGAATGAGACAGAGAGTTTAATGCTCCTCCAGTTCAGGAAGTAATTCTTCTTCTTGAGCTGGAGGACCCACTGACCTTCTACCTCCAAAGCCCCACTGCCTGTTCAGCTGTATGGAGAAGCCACACAAATCATCTGTCATGGTTTAGAAGCTTTAGAACAATAAGATGTTTGGCCTTTAGTTTTGATCCCAGGGTGTGGTGGTCCAAGGTGTATGGGGTTGATGAGGGTTAGGGCTTTCCTGAATGAGAAGGTAAATCCAAATCTCTTTATGATCTAAAGATTGAGCTGAACTGTTTATCTTTTGGGTCAAGTCCAAGTCTACTGCTTATCTTCCCACACCCCACTTTGCACATCTCACACTCCAGCCTCAGCAGATGCTCACATTCGCTGTGCGAGCCTGACCTGCCATGCTTCCTGTATTTCTGCCACATACAACCTTACTCCACTGGGATGCTTCTTACATATCTACTTATTTCCTTTTTACTTAAAATACTTATTACTCTCCAAAGCGGAGCTCTAGAACAGTGCTTTTCAAAAGCGTGGGCCCCAATCCTGCCACATTAGCCTCACCCTGGAACTTATTAAGAGTGCATATTTCAGACCCCAGCCTAGACCTCCTGAATCAGAAACTCTAGGGTGAGACCCAGCAGCCTGTGTTTCAGTAAGCCCTCCAGGAGGATTGTCAAGCATACTTGAATTTAAGAACCAGGGCTCTTAAGTGAATTCCAGGTCCTCCTCATCCCCTGTGAGCAGTGTCAAAAGTCCTGTTATAGTGGATGTAGGAAGCTGAAACTGCACTGGCTTTCAGGAAGGCCCTGGATTCTGTATCATGCCATGGACCTGACCCTGTTTTCATTCATTTCGTGTATCTATGGAGAAAATCGTACTAAACTCAAGGACATACGGTGGGCTTTGGGGAAATTTCAAGCATGGCTCCGCTATGAATTTTGCACATATATGAACTGGGAGGAAAAGACGGAGGTTTAAGATTTGCCAACAACCATAAGGCAGAACACTGTCAAATGATCTAAGAGGAACTGAGAAAGTTAAGTACAGGGAGACGGTGTTTCTTGATTGGGGTGTGGGGACACAGATGAGTCACCCCACATCAATCATTGAATGCAGGTGACAAGAGGACAAGGCCGAGAGAGGAGTAGTTCCAGACCTCAGAAAGCTCAGAGGGGAAGATACAGCTACAGTCGGGGCTACCAGGGTGACAAGCAAGCTAGGGTGGTGGTGAAAAGTGTGAGCTCTGCAGCCAGCGTGGCTCCACCTTCTGCACCTGCTGTTCACCAGCTCCGTGAATTTGAGCGATTTACTTTACCAGTCTGTCTGTCTCAGTTCCTTCATCTGTAAAGTGGGAATAATCAAAGCATGTACCTCACAGAGTTGTGAAGATTAGCACACAATAGAGGAAAACCATTTGAGGCACTTAGCCTGGCACCTAGTAAGGGCCTAGTAGATGTTAGTTACGATTTTGTCGTTAAGTATTGAGATAGCAACTTGTATACAGCACACCCAGAAGAAGGAGCTCTAGCGTAGATATTCTTAGGATGTCTTACTCTTGGTAGGGTAGACCTAGAAAGCATTTCGACAGTAGGCCTAGTTGGCGCAGTAGAATGATTTCATATTGGTCAAGAATGTAGTGTTAGGACTTAATCTGTAAATGATTCTGGTGTTTCCTCTTCGGTGAATGAGGTCTGAATCAGTCTGCATCACGCTTATGGGCCAGTGCAGCCTAATTCAGAACTGTACTGCCAGGCAGTCCACTTAGGGGACATCCTTAGTGTAAGTCGGAAAACCTGCCAGAATCTGTCTTTGGCATCATCCACAGGCCTCTGGGAGGGGCAGCTTGCCTTAAAACACATAAAGAAAGAGTGAGGTCACATTGCATCTCTACTGGTCTGCTCTGGCACAGACCAAGTAGCTTTTTGTCAATTTCCGAACTTAGAGCTTCCTACTCTTTGGAGTCATTTGCGTCTTCCTGTTGAAAGAAAAAGAAAAAAGACTATATACTCAAGTAGCCAGTAAAATGATTAGAGAATATTACTCATAGTGAAGCAATTGGAAATACAGGTCCAAGAGAAGAGGATTCTCTCTATGTGTATATCCGAAACATCCTAGGCCAGAGCTTGGAGTATATCACTTCATGTCCTAGAGTTTACCTGGTACAACATCTAGAGTTCTCTCTGGCCTGGCCTTTCTCAGGGGTGACATAAGGAATGGGGCAGAGGGGTGAAGTCATGTTAACTCAGAAGTTCGCAAGTTATGATAAATGCTGGACTCAGGTTTGCCTGTAGAACTGGGCTCAGTCAACTCTCAGTGGGAACTGAGGGGATTTTGTGCTGATTATCTAGAGGGTCACAGTTGGAAAGGTGAGGAAGGAGTGAGGCCATTGTTTGGCATGCCTTCTTTCTTTTTGTAATTTTTTAATGTTTATTTTAATTTTGAGAGAGAGACAGACAGAGAGACAGAGAGAGAAAGAGAGAGAGAACAAGTGGGGGAGGGGCAGAGAGAGAGGGGGACACAGAATCCAAAGCAGGCTCCAGGCTCTGAGCTGTCTGCACAGAGTCCAATGTAAAGCTCAAATTCATGAGCTATGAGATATGACCTGAGCCAAAGTCAGATGTTTAACTGACTGGGCCACCCAGGTGCCCCTGCCTGCCACCTTAATGTCTGTGTCAGAGTAATGGACTTTTCATAATGTCCAAAGTCAAGCCATCTCTGTGGCACATATTTGGGTTGGGGCCAGAAAAAAAAACAGCCTATCACTACAGAATGAGCAAATCCAGACTGCAGACCAGGGACTGATTACACACTGGAGAAACTGTGTGTCTGTCCCAAACCCATTGCACTAGTTTTCTAGGGCTGTTCAAACAAAGTACAACAAACTGAGTGATTTGATCAACAGAAATTGATCATTTCATAGTTCTGGAGGCTGGAAATCCCAAGGTCAAGGTGTCAGCAGAGTTGGTTCTTTCTGAGGGAAAATCTTTTCCATGCCTTCCCCCCAGCTTTTTTATAGCTTGCTTCCTTGTCGTTACTTGGTAGGAGGAAGCCTCTCTCTGTCTCTTTCTTCATCTTCGCATAGTGATTTCCCAGCATACATGTCTGTCTTCAAATTTCCCCTTTTTATAAGGATACCCATCATAGAGGATTAGGGCCCATCTTCATGGCTTCATTTTAACTTGACTTACCTTTGTAAATACCGTATCTCCAAATATGGTTACATTTTAGGGTACTGGGTGTTAAGATTTCAACATACAAATTTTTGAGAAATATGATGCAGCTCACAGGCACATATAATGAATCCACTCTAATTCAGTCCCATTCACAGTTACTTGAGAGAACTGTGTACCATGAAAGCCTGAAGCCAGCTCTGCCTCTAATTTGCAATTTGACTTAGAATCATAGATTCTGAGGCCTCTTCCCATTCTGGGAATAGAGGGCTTGCTGTTCTTTCAGATTTCTTTCATCTCTAGTCTTCTAGGACTCTGCACCTCTTTCTCCAACGATCTCCTGTTCTGTCTAGGAAGTCTTATGTTGGTTAATAGCATCATGCTTACTCTTCAGGCTTATAGTGGTGTGAGCTGTTTCAGGGACTGGCCCAATGGAGAATTCCAAACACCTACCACAACAGGGGACAGAGAACTGATTCATGCTTTTATTTAAACTGTCAAGAATACTTGTGAGCTTCTAGTTTTGTATATGTATGATGGGTGTCTTCATTATCCTCTAACTCCTCACATGACCAGGACTTGTCAATAGTGTAACCTCTCATCTGATATTATCTAGGATATGTCAGCCTGAGGGGCCTGACCACCAGAGGTGGTGTCTTGGGTTTGGGACCCTATGGGAGTATGGGAGATACACACTGCTGGATCTCACCAAGTCTTCACAATCAACGTGAATGGTGAGCCACACTGCACACACCTAGATTGTTCTCACTGATCTGCTTAGCCATTCTTGAGTGCCTTGCAAAGTAGTTCCTTTTGAGGAAGGCTGAATTTCGCACATTTTAGTAACCTATTTTTATATGCACATATGACCTTTGGACTCTTTATTTTTTAGTGTTATGTATGTGTATGCATACTTTATCAGAATTTTATCTATTTTACTTTATCATTAATTTTTGAGTATTGTAAGCTTGCTATCTATGTGTCTTGGGCAAAACACTTTGCCTCTCTGAACATCAGATTCCTCATCTATAAAATAGGCATAAAAACCTCCATTCTGTCCCCTTCAAATGAATCAGGTGAAATGGTAGGTAATGAGCAAAGAACTTTATAGATAGAGAGACTACATATGTCCCTGTTCATACCTTTTGTCTTAGGGTGATAATCAATATCATCTCCTTCTAGACCCAGAAGTGCCTGAATTTGCATAATAAATTGTATGATCACCTTAGAAAATAATGAATGCAAGAATTATTGGTTTATCATACATGTCACTATATAGATGATTTTAAATCTTGGGTTCTTACATACTCTCACTTAAAAAAAGGTTAGAGACTTTTTCCTTTGCTCACTTTAAAGGACAGAAAAACTGTCTGAATATGAGCTCTACACATCCATGCCTATTTACATAATCAATGTCATGGGCCATTGTCCAGCCCAAATGGGTGCTGATGATGCTCTGTCCCGGGAACTGTTCCATCCTTGCCAGTGCTAAGGCTGTCCACAGGCTTCGGTCACTCACCTGATTCCCACCCACCCCCACCGCCCACCACCACTTACTCTATCCCTGGGACTGACTACAGGGTGATACCAGTTTCTCTAGCTCAGCCTCTCCTGTCTGCTCCTAAAGACAAGTGCTCAGGCCCTGTCCATTTTGATGACAAAAACACTGATCACACTGGTAGACAGATGGTGACAGAAAGAATAAAAACATGGGAAGGCTGCAAAGCTTAAGAAAGGTTACCATCTTCCTCCAAAGTCTTTGTTGTATATTTCTCTACTCCCTTTCTCTGACTGTAACTGCAAACCTCAGTAGGCTTCTGTCCTCTGCATTTATGCATAAGGCTCAAACATACCACTCTCTCCCTTTCTTCAGAGTTCATTTTTCTCTCTTTTAGGAAAAAAGCACACCTGTATTAAAATCTTGGACCTCACCTAATGCTGAATAAAAGCTTAGGTCCTTTCCTTGAATGAACATTTGCATCTCTGAGGATTTACAGACTGAAGAATACTTACTTAACAGGGACTTTTATCCATCTAACTGCATTTTTTTAAATTACTAGTAGCACTGAAATTTTTAGCAGTGGAAAGCAATTTAGGGATTACAAAATCTACTGTGCACTGTCCCCTTTTGCACAGTTGAAGAAAATGGATACCCAGAGATTAGTAACTGTCTTTTAATCACAGAGTGGCCCTCTTGCTAGGTCTCCAGACTCCAGATTTCTAACTAACATACTATTCACAGTCATTTATTTATCATTTTGTTTTTACATAATGTATTGGATGTAATAAGTGTTCACCAATGAATAATGAAATATGGATGGATTGTATAGTTTCTAAATGTGCATCGCAAATGCTGAACCTCTTCCTTCTGTGGATTACATTGGCCAGATTTTGGCAACAGCATTTCTAGAATTCATGGTGTTTTGATTATTTATAAACCAACTGACCACAGTCTATGGCATGTAATAATTTGTCACGAGGACAATAACCACCACTTGGGTCATTCTAGGGATGAAATGAGATAGGGTACCAACAATCTTCAGTGTGGATGTGAATGCTCAGGGCTGCAAAGCTGCATGTCAGAGTGATGACTTAGTGAGAACACCTAGTTAAAAAATACCCGGCACTGACAGTGGAATGAGCTGGAGTCGAGGACTGGGTGATTTGGAAACGTCTCTCGGTGTAGCCTTCATGAACATAGGAGATCTGTTGTAATTCTGTGTAATAGTGTTTGCACTTTTCTTGCAAACACCAGAGGCTTCTTTGTTGTTGTCCCCTTTCTGGGATTCCTCAAGGCAACCTGCTGGTACAGACATGTAACCCGTAGAGAGTAAATCAATGATGAGGACACCTCCTCATGCTAAGGAGACACAGGGAAGTGAATCATCTGGATTTAATCATTTCATGGATAAAAAATACTCTTTGGGTCCTCAGTTTCCTACCAAGGCCTGGTTCAAACATCACCTTTGCCTAGCCAGAGCCTTCACCTTGAAGTGATCACTCATTATGCTAAAGCATGACACCTGCACCTCTAAGCATGCTCTTATTGCCTTTTATATTGTGCTCTAATCTATGCCTTATTTTTTTTCTGTATCTCCCAGTGTGCTTTGCCCAGAATCTGACACATGGGAGAAGCTCATGAACTGTGTTCAGAAATGGAGGTGAGAGGGGGAGACAGGGTGAGGGGACTCAGTGGATCAGGGCCAACCCTTTATCTTGTAGAATACTTCTAATTCTTCTTGTTAGTGCCAAGTGCCAAGGGTCCTAAACTTCATCTTTGTGCCTGAGCTGCATGTTTCTATGGCCTAGATGGATTCCTTGGCAGCACAGAAGCTCGGCAACTGAACCATTTATGGAAATTCAAGCAAATTGGTGAATAAAGGGGACTAAAAGAAGCCCACACAGTCTTCCCATGCTCTATTTCTTTTAAAGAACTCTGTTTGTGTTATCACTTCAACAGTTTGGTAAATAACCATGCCTTCTCACTGATCTGTCCTCTTGTGCTTGAATGGTAACATGTGATGATTAGTCATGGGGAAAAGCTGTATGCACCTTCCAAGCTGCTTGATGATATGTATGCAGGATTTTGAGGTAAATAGACATGAGTGCAAGCTTTGAGTGACAATTTTAGTATGTGTTCATTGACTTGGAATTTTCAGGTTTATTTGTATCAAGCTGAAAAAAAAACAATGTTTTGACACTATAGTGATTTCCTTTTTCTTTTTGGCAGCAGGAAAACCTTATTTTTTAATACTTTTATTAAAAAATCCAAGGGCGCCTGGGTGGCTCAGTTGGTTAAGTGTCTGACTTTGGCTCAGGTCATGATCTTATGGCTTGTGGGTTTGAGTCCCACATTGGGCTCTGTGTTGACAGCTCAGAGCCTGCTTCGGATTCTGTGTCTCCTTCTCTCTCTCTCTGCTCCTCCCCTGCTCATGCTCTGACTCTCTCTCTCTCTCTCTCTCTCTCTCTCTCTCTCTCTCAAAAATAAATAAATATTAAAAACAAACCAAGAGTTGTTCTCAAAGCAGTTGGGCTGGGAGGTGTTGGAGGGGGTTGTTCTTTGTCATCTCCCACCCTAGCCAAAGCCCTTTGCACACCATTGTAGGGCTCTATGGAACACAGAAAACCTCCATGTTTCCCATCATGATCACTCATGCAGCTTATTATAGAAGACTATTGGACTGGATGTCAAGAAAGGTCAATTCTAGTCCTGGCTTGGCCATTAACTTGCTGTAACATTGAGTAAGCCAAGCTCTCTTCCTAGGTCCCAGTTTCTTCATTGGGGAAATAAAAGAATTTGTCTATATGAGTTCCTTTCTAGGGCAACTAAGGGTTCATAATTTTATTTTAGTCCAGTTTATAATGAAAGTTATCTTCCTTTAACTTAAAATCACAGACATTATAGCACTGGATGTGGGCTTATATAGCTTCAGATTTCTTACATAGTCCTGGAATTTTCCTTTTTTTTTGTTGGCCAAGAAGCATGAGATGCTTTGCTGAATGCCTTCACTTCACAGAGCCTTCAGCTTCTCACCTAACTAGAGTATTTCTAGTCTCTAAAGGGCTATCCCATTCATCCCTCCTGTGGCCTTTGTAGAAAGGGTGCAAGGGACCAGGGAGGGTATCTTATGCCTATCTTTCAGTAAGGGAAAAGGCTAAATAGCCTAGTTGGCTCCAAGTCACACAGCTGATAAGTGATGATGAACATTTCTACCTACTCATCCAGAGCCTCTACCATGCATTGGGTTAGCTTCTGACAGCTGGGAAACTGGTGGCTACAGAATATAAGCAATTTATGACATTTCCATAGAAAGCCCCACAATCTTTTTGTCTTTAATAATTGACTTCTATGGGTCCTTTTTTTCCCAACCCAGACACAATAACAAACAGAGAGTATAATCTCAACGAGTTCTCTTAACTCTTCATCTCTTCTCTGAACCTCCACTTCTGTCCCTTCCAGTACATCTACTCCCCAACCAAAGAGATTTTTTTTTGAAGCACAAAAATAATCACATCACTCTCCTACAACCTTCTTGGTGTTTTCCTACCATCTTCTTGGAAGCTCTGTAGGGTAGTCTAGATTCTTGCACTTCATATGTTAAACCGTTCCCTTCCCTCCTATCATTTCCATGCCCTCCATTTATTTGTTCAAAACTGACTTTCACACTATGATGTTGCAGTGTTCATGCTAGGATGAAGATGACAGCTGGCAAGTGAAATAGATCTCAGTGAGGCCCTATCTGAGGTAACCATATAGAGTCTAGCTAGCCAAATGTCATACATTTGACACAGCTCAGCCCAGTTCTCCCTCCCATTTCACACATCCTCCCTCCACCTGGCAAACATCTGCTCATCTTCAGAACTCAATGTCTATCACCTCTGTTAAGCTATTCTCTGAGTCTCAAGGAGAATTGAACGAAACTTCCTTTCGGCCCCTATTATACTCTGTATATATGTCCATGATAGCACTAATAACACTTTAACCATATTCATTGGTGTACTAGACTGCAGATGCCTTTAAGGTAGGAAACACAATAAATATTTATTTAGTGCCCTAGCAGTTTTGTGAGTCAAAGTAATGCACAATCAGTAAACCTCCACCTGGGAACTCTAGTCCATTTACTCTGCTTATATTATTTTTAGAACTAGGTTTATCTGCCTGTAGCTATATCCCAATATATTATCCTTCGTGTTAGATCATCTATTAGATCACTTGCCATTTCAGTACAATATGCCGAGACTCTTGACTGATGCCACTGGCTTGAGTTAACTTTCAGAGGATCACAGAAGGTGGCAGCTAATGGATGGGTGAACCAGACAGAGCCTTATGTATGCTACAGCCATTTATACTCTACAGAACCCTTCCTATTGCAGACATATAGAAGGGAAATTGTTAGATATGGGCTATGTTTGTGACCAGATCAGGTTATTTTAGATCATCTGCTGTTATCGTGCAATTTCAGCTTTGCTAAAAAAAATGCAGGATTTATTTTTAGGGTTTTAAAAATTACAGATTAAAAAAAAGTAGCATGCCTAAGCAAAAGATGAGAGGATGAAAATTCCAAGATAAAAAACTAAACATTTAATTGTTTTCAGGATTCTTTAGAAGCTGTTGTGTTTAGCACATACTATTCAATGAATCTGTAAAAACCTACCTACCTTCCATTTTCCAAAGTCTAACAGAAAATTGATAACAAGTGAAGATATAATTACTACTTGATATTGAAACCGATGCTGTGAATTCCTGCATTTCTAAATTTTTTTTAATGGTTATTTTTGAGAGAGAGACAGAGTGTGAGCAGGGGAGGGGCAGAGAGAGAGAGAGACAGAGACAGAGACAGAGACAGAATCCCAAGCAGGCTCCAGGCTCTGAGCTGTCAGCAGAGTCTCGAACCCACAAACCGCTCAAAACCACAAACCGTGAGATCATGACCTGAACCAAAGTCGGACGCTCAACTGACTGAGCCACCAAGGCACCGCAAATTCCTGCATTTCTAATAGATGTTTTATTTTAAATTCAACCCCTGGCAAGACTTGTGCATTCAGTTGAGAGATAACTTTTTCTCTCCAGACACAGGCTCCAAGTTACTGCCTTTGCCTTAACCCCACCCATCTCCAAATGCATCCACGTCTCTTTAGCACTTGTGGTACTTTTTGCAATTTATTCATTTCTGCTAGTTTGTATGTTCGATGTGTTTGCCTTCTGTCTTGTTTTCATGCCTATTCAATCAATTTTTCACACTCCACCAGAGTGAGATGTATCATCCACCCATCTGTCTGTCTCTCTGTCTTCCCTTATTCTGAAACTAAATTATGTCACACACACACCGCTGCATTTATTTGGCAAAACTAATCAAGATTTATAATCCTATATTTAAATAGTGTCTGTATGTGATTTGTTTAACTCCTGGCTAGACTGTGAGGTCCTTGTGAGGAGGGATCATGTCTTTTCTGTTCACTACTGCTAGCCCAGTGCCAAGATAACCACTTGGCAAGTCTATCGCTCATTTAAAACAGGAAGTGCTCACATTCAGTGCTACTCCATTGGCACTCCTGGTCTAATTTAAAGCACACTGATTTCATTGGGGTTATACAATCTCTTCATCTTATTATAAAGATACCTTTTTAATATCTCACGATGGATTGATTTGGTTAGCACAAAATTAATTATTAAGGTATATTACAATGAGAAGGACATTGAGTTAACTTCAAAATTCTAGCTACTTCCTTTTCCACATATCTTGAAAAAAGTGGAGGCAGACAGTGTGCTGTTAAGCATGTTCGTCTCCATATTCATATACCTGGGGTTTGCTCTATCACCCATTAGTGGCAGGACTTGGAGCAGCTCACGTGGCCATTCTGACCCTCTAATGTGGGGGGTTGGATTACATGTCAGTCTATGTAATTGGGTTATATAATGCAAGTGCAATGCTAGGTCAATTAATACAGAGCACAGAAAAAGTGGTTGTTGCTACCACTATTGTAGGATCTATGTGTACAGGGGAAAATGAAATCCTTGGAAACAAACTGGAAGGTTTTTTCTTTAGCATCTCTTCTGCCAAAATGTATATTGATTGCAGCTGGAAGGAAACCACAGTGAGAGGGTAAAACGGTGCTGAATAGGAGTCAGAACCTGTTTAATATTCTGATAGCTTGAACATGTTTCTTTATGTTTTATAATAATGATTTAGTTTTTAAGTAACTTCTCTGACATGAGAGCCCGCTCCATCAGGAAGACTATATATTGCTGAAAGGCTACCTTCAGGGAGCTGGCCAGGCAGGGGCCAATGGGATTGGACCAGTGTGTTTGGCTGAGGGTACTCTGTTGCCTAAGACTTTATAGGCTTCAAAGGAAGCCAGTCGTGCTGCCTGTGAAGGACCAGAGAACTAGCCACCTGTCAGCCTTGGACTTAATTTCTTGAGAGCCTACTATGTGCTGCACTCAGTAGTAGGCACTCTGACAAAAAGATTACTCTTGACCTATAGAACATTTAGGAAAATTGATTCTTGAAGTGGTGATATGACATTCCCTAAGCTATAGTTATGATCAGGTCTTCCAATTCTAAATCCGGGGCCCTTTTCATTGTATAGACCCTACTCCCATGCCCTGCTGCATATAATCGTATTAGTAACTGTGTTTACAAAGTACTTTCACATAGATTACCTTACTTGATTGCTTTCTCTGTCCTCAACCTTTCCAAGGCATGTTCCTGTATTGTATATGACATGCCTGGAAAGCACATTGGATGAAAACCAGCACTCTGGCACTGTCTCCTTCACCAGTTAGCTTTATTACCTCAAGCCTTGAAAGAGGTTTGCCTCTAGTCTAGTTATTTGGTAGAAAAATCTGGAGCAGATAGGTTTCTTGACAACCAGGTCTCCTAAGGATCTTTGGAGATAAAATGTACTAAACAGATAAGTATTTATGCATTTGTGGAGACCACCATTTGATTAAAAGCTGTAATCAAGTAGTAGATAAAACTGTGACTATAAAATGGGATAAGGGAAAACATTGGTAGAAAAAGTTTACTGTAGGGTTGCCTGGGTGGCTCAGTCATTTAATCATCTGACTCTTGGTTTCAGCTCACATCATGATCTCATGGTTTGTGGGTGTGAGACCCACATCAGGCTCTATGCTGACAGCGTGGAGCTTGCTTGGAATTCTCTCTCTCTCTCTCTCTCTCTCTCAAAATAAACAAATAAACATTTTTTAAAAAAGAAAAAGTTTACTTTAAAGGTTTGATCCTAATTTTTAATGAAAATGATACTTGGGGACAAAGGAGAAGGAGCATTATTTGTGTAAGTCCCAGCTTTTGGCATCGAATCTATACAGACATGGATAGAGTTTAAGAGAGTGTGAGCACACCAAGTCTCCTCTTTGTGGGGGACCCAAGTCATCCTGCTCTAGAAAATGAAAGCCTAGAAAGTCAGTCTGCCTAATAGAAAAGGAATGGGCAATACTTTCAGCTAGGTAGCTTTCAGGTAAGTCTGTGGGAAAGATCATTGTACAGAGTTAATTAATGTGATGGCTACTGTAGTTATTGGAGTTATTGGAGGCTATTAATTTGGATTTTATGGCAATTCAGATTTATGAAAATGAATTTGTAATGAAAATGAATGGCAGAAATAAGCTAACAGGGGGAATGCTTGGAGTATCCAGGCAAAGCTTCTTTTATAATAAGATATCACCTCTGGAGGATGAAGGTAACATTCCTTTGGGAATATTTTATTAAAAGTTAATTGTGATTTTCTTTTGAGGACAGTTGCTACTGTTCCCAGGAGGATGACCTTGGCGCTTCTTCCTTCTTTCTCTGATCTTTCCTTTCCTTCCTTTATACCATTCCTTCCAGATTCATCCAGGTCTGGTGGAAAGAAGGCTGTGGAATATGGAGTGAGGAATGAGGAAGCCTACTCAGATTGAGTCAGATGCACTGGGAGATTAGCAAAATGGATTTTTCAGTAGGGATGGGGATGTGTTGGGGTGAGAAAATGTTTTGAAGTAGCATTTTTACTACTCAGTGTTAAGTTGTAGACATCAAATGGGGCAAGCTTGATGTGAAGCCACTTTCTCATATTCATACAGTTTGTAAAGTTGTAAAGCCATGATTTGAACTGGATCTGTCTGGCTTGAAGGCAGAGGACCCGAGGAATTCCTGGGCCTGGCTCCTGTTGGTTCTGGATAGCAGGAGGCTCCTTCAATGTCAGCCATTGTTTTCTTTGCCAGATTGATTACATTTTGTCTGGAACATGATAATCACAACTCTGGTTGGTCTTCAACTCAGGAACTGTTTCCTTTATTTAATTGATTGTTGCTTCTATTCCATTAGACAAGACTCGTTCTTTAGGGATACAAATTATTTGTAGAGATAAATCTATAGCCTTTGTCTCTGTATTTATTATCTTCTCTTCATAACTTTTCATATTTTCCTGACTTAAGGCAGAATTTCTTCTTTAATCAATGATTTAATTTTTTATAGTGCCGGTTCCATTCTTTTCCATTTCCAATGTGGAATTAATTTGGCTTTTGCTTCTTTTCTATTCTCAGCCAGCTTCCTTAATAATTTCAGACTGAATGTCTCTAAGATATCTTTTAATCTCATCAATCATCCCTTATTCTAGCAAGCCCATTACTTCACATATTTATCTGAAAACACAGAGCAGATATTCCCAGGTTTTTTCTTTTTTCTTTTTTTAATTATGGTTTTCTGTACCTTCAGAGTATCCAGTTTTACAGTATGGGTTCCACCTGTGCTGTTTTTGTTTTTGTTTTGGTTCTCTTTGAGCCTGGGTCCAAGACTGGACTTTCCAAAAATGTAAGTTCCCATGTTCTCTCTTATCCCCTAATAATTTCCATGTGAATATGACAGATTCTGTCTCTTAGGAATTATGTTAGAGACTTTTTGATGTGCAAAACTGCTCACTAATTTTTAGGAGATCAATTAGTAAGGCTCTGCCTAAAAAGAAAGGATCTTCCACTTCCAATGCACAAATATTAGTCAGGGTTTTCCAGATACACAGAACCAATAGGATCTATATTGGCTGACATGATTATGGAGGCCAAGAAGTCCTGTGATTAGAGCTGGGTGTGATTCAGTCTAAGTCTGAAAGCCTGAGGGTGTGATTCAGTCTGAGTCTGAAGGCCTGAGAACCTGGAGCCACATTGTTGGAGGAGAGGATGGATGTCTCAACTCATGCAAAGAGCAAATTCACTCTTCTGCCTTTTTGTTACATTCAGGCCCTCTAAGGATTGGATGATAACCATCTACATTGCTCAATCTAATGATTCAAATGCCAGTCTCTTCCAGAAACACTCTCATAGACACAGCCAGCAATCAGTTTTGCCAGGTGTCTGGGAATCCCTTAGCCCAGTCAAGCAGACACACAAAACTAACCATCACAGCCTGTCCTTTGGCTATGAAAAGTTAACTTTTTTTTTTTCCCCTGAGTGATCTGAAACAATTTCTAGCTCCTATTTCTCCAGAAACAGAGTATACAACTGTCAAGATTCTTCCTATCTTCCCCAGTGCCCACCATCAACTTTACATTCCTTCCTCCTTGGCCTTTCTGTACCATAGAGCATTACCGCCTTAAAATTCTCATGTCAGGGACCCCACTCATGCTGTATGAGGAAAGGATTAGCCATCAGAGGAGAGAGGAAATCATCTTGGATGGCATAGTAAACCATTTTCTTGTATGTGTGGAGAGGTGGATGTCATATTTCTGATTTGTGCACTTGTGAAATGAGGGTACACAGTAGGAGGTAGTCAGGGCCTCTGCTCATTTTCAAGCTCCATGTAGACACATCAGTTGGGGATGAGGCCACATGCCTGTGTCACACAGATGAGTATCAATTGCTCCCAGATGCTGAAAAATTGTTGCTAAATATTATTAGTTTCTATTGCTATTGTGATGTCAGGTCATATTTTTTATGTTGTGTGTGTGTGTGTGTGTGTGTGTGTGTGTGTGTGTTGTATTTTAATACACAAATACGGAGAGAGAAAATTAAGTGCCATAAATATCAATGCTTAATTCCTTGTGATATCTCATTAATGTGTCACCAGACTTACCTTCTGTACCTATAACTTCCTGGAGTCCTTTTAGAAGAGAAGGTATCCATTCCTTAGCTCGTGTTTTTGTATAAGTGGAAATGTAGTGTCAGCAGCTGAATCTACAATCTTTTGGTGATTTTCAAATCTAATGTGTCCTTCCTGTGGTTCACTCAAGGCACATGGGGAAGCAGGTCCCCATCCTGGCTAGACTACCAATCCCTGGAAGACAAGGGCCAAGTATGACTTATCTGTGCATCCTAAGCACTTTGCAAAAAGCCTAGCACCTGGGCTTTTAGAATGTACTAAATTATGGTTCCTAAGGGCAAGTGCAGAGACCTATTAAGATTTCAAGGGAAAATACAGCCACCTTTTCAATCACTGTATCATCAGCCCCTAATTGGATAACTATTTTGAAAGGTAGCCAATGAGTTTTTTGATAATCTTAACTGCAGTGGTAATTTCATACTAAATCTCCCACTGGAGAAATAAATGATTTTCATTGGAAAATTAAGTTACATTAAACCATGATTTAAGAGAAAAGCAGAGTTCCTATCTCTTCTCAAGCTAACCCTTTATTTTCCAAATAAACCAAATGCCCTGCTTCCTAGGGCAAAGCTAATGCACTCTAAAATTTTCACTAGTTAACATACTCCGAACTCTGTTTTGCTCTGTTCTCCATGAAGATCCAGCTTGCTCAGCTTCACAAAACCATGGAAGAATGTAATAAAACTGCTGGTAGCAGCATTTGGGTACCCAAGGGAATGTTCTTGCAAACCAGCAGCTGATGTTGAGTTGACAGAGGCGAGCGGCGAGCCATAGAGGCAATGCAGCACTCTTACATGCCAAATTCTGGGTACCTGGCCATTGGCAGTTTCAGAACTAGCTTTCAGCCTGACAGAGCATCAGCCCAGTGTACCAGCTATTTTGTTGATATACTATACAGGAAATTTTTAAAAATGTGATATTTTTTAAAAACAATGGACTGATTATCTAGTAGATTTGTCATGGTTTTTTTTTCTTTTTTCAATCTTCAAGAATCATTGATATGTCTGATTGTATTTTGTCTTGGTTAAACCTCACGGCACCTCTAGTTTGCATCTGTGGTTGCAAAGTGCTGATAAGGGTTCTTTCCATTCTCCAAAAGAGTAATGGTGGAGTGAAAAAAAGCCCCAGTGGTGTTGTGGGCCTTGTTGGAGAAAAAAAAGTTTCCCCAGAGTAAAACAACCATTGAAACTTCATATTCTCTTGCTCCTTTATTTGTTTTGAGAATTTTATTAGTATTTTGATAATTTTTCAAATTAAAAGTAGGAGCTGCATGTATAAAAACTTAAAGCATTGTTTGGCTATGAAATGTGTTTCTATTGATGAATTTGGTGTTTAGGTGTTAGCGGACTAATACTTAGTGTGTAGAAGCATTGCATATAATACAGCCAAAGGTAGGATTTTCTAAATTACAATGATTAAAATGTCCATTATTGTAATACCTCATGAGTCTGAAGATAACAGATACAACAAATTCAGGTGGTTGGAGCCCAGCTGGAAACTAGGAAATAAAGCTAAAAGGAATTTAGAAGAGATAAAGATGATACCTTGAAGCTTACCTGTTCTCAGTCCCTCTTCCCTCCTTGCCCCCCACGCATACACACACTTTGGGAGATTCTTTTCAGATTTTATTATTTTAACTGTAGATATGGTTCTAGTAGAGGTAGCGATCTATCTTTTCATCCATAGAAGATGAGAAGCACCTGAAAGCAGGCACACCAGCTATAGTTAAAAGAGGCAGTTATGAGTCGGCTAGAAGAGGCAGAGAAAGAAAAATGATAAAAACCAGGCAGAAAAACTCTAAAAGTATTGGGTCCAATCAAGTGAGGAGACAGGAAACCCTGTACATTTCATTAGATCCAGAGGACACAGCAGTACGGGGTAGTGTGGGTATTCATCGTAACCATCCTGCCATGTCAAGAGAGGATTAAACTATGTTTAATATAGTGTGCCTAATAAAGAGCAGAAATGTACAGTGCATTTCAAGAAGCATTCTGTGCAAGTAAATCAACGTTTTTGTGAACTTAAATGTGGGGAAAAAAACCCTCTCAACTCACTAGAGAACATTGGTATCCAGAATAGCAACCATTTCATGATTATACATTTAGCTTCCTGTGGTTGGTATGCACTGGGATCCTTTGTTATTTATAAGTTCTGTGACCTTGGGCATGAGATTTTATCACTCATAGCTTTAGAGTTCTTTTCTGTAAAATGATTGTAATAACATTTATCCCTCAGGAGTGTTCCATAGATTCAATAAGAATTTTTTTCTGAAGTTTTTTATTTTTATTTTTTTTGCATTATGCCTCCCCAAAAATTTGTATTTAAAAATTTTGGCTATTATTTATTTCCAGCCTTCTGTGAACAAGGACATATATTGGAGCTGAGTAGTACCAACAATTACAGACCATACATTATGTTTTTATGATTCTACCCTTAGGTTAGGTGTCTTCTTATTGAATACTCTGAAAAATATTACATGAGCTGAATACATCAGCACTGGGGAGATTACACCATAACCTTGAAGTAGTTGGTGTGGTTACTGGATTTGGGGAAGGATAATCCTTTGTTGGGGTGGGAGTTGCCCTGTGCATTGTAGGATGGCTGGGGAGTGGCATCCCCGGTCTCTGCCTGCTAGATGCCAGTAGTACCTTCCCCCACCCCACTTGTGACAACCAAAAGGGGCTCAAGAGACATTGTCAAATGCACCTACAGGGCAAAACCATCTTGGCTGAGAACTACTTTACTAGAGAAACAGATGTATAAGTATAAAGCATAGAGTTTTAAACTGCAGTTGCAGATAAATACTGAGTGTTTTTAAATTCATGTTCCTTTTGTGCTGAGGCTTTGGTGACATGTATCTGCTTTATTGCAATTACCGAGATGTGTATCATTTCCTTTATAATTTAGATGTTCTTCAGTGACAATTAAAGAAGAGAGAGAAAGGCTTGGAGTGGAACAGTGTGTCTTACGGAGTTTTTTGAGAATGATGCTCCCAGGTGAACTTCAATTACTGATTTTCTGGATGGCTTTAAATCAATCAACATACATTTAATGAACATGTACCCCACAGCCCCCTACTTTTAGGTCCTGTGCCAGATATTGCAAGGGAAAGAAAAAAATTTTTTTGACCCACTTGGAAAAGGGAATTTCTTATCTGATGTGCAACATTTCTTTTCTGGTTCCCTGTCTCTGGAGGTAGGTGGTGTTAGCCCCACCAGTTCCAAACAGTATGCCTTTCCCACTAGCTCCAGTAATCCTTTGCTCTAATGTCCTCATTCCTTAATTCACCTCTCCACTCTCCACCCCTGCTGCATAATTATGCAGGGCTCCAAACATCATCATCTTCTTTCTGGCATGACTCAGACTCCTGATAAGTTCCATTTCTGGTTGCCTCATTTAGGGAAAATTATCTGCTTCTTTTAGCCCACATTAGTGTGGAACACTGGTCTATCTCTTACTCAGTTGGTCTTTCATTCTAAAATGCAGTCATAATCAAATTTTTTTGGCTCTCTATTCTGTCCACATTTGGGGGATTCATCAGTTATGATTCCATTGGTGAATACCAGTAGCAAGAGATCTGAAATTATAGTGACTTAAATGAAATGGAATTAATTTTCTCTTAACGTTGAAGTCAAGGGGTAAGCATCCTAAAGCTGGTATGATTGGTATTATGATATCATCAGCCTCTCAGTTTTCCTCCATCCTTCTGCTCTGCCATTCCTATTGTGTCACTTTCATTCTCAAGGTTGCTTCATGGTCAAAAGATGTCCATCTATTGTAGCTCCAACCATCACATTTGAGTTTCAGGCAGAGAGATGGGGAAAGAGAATGGCAAAAAGAAGGCCTGCTGAAAGAATACTTTCTTTTTCTCCTATGTCTCTCTTAAAATGGTTTTGTTTAAAATGTAAAACCTGTCTACAAAGGGGCAGTTGGGATATGTAGGTGGGCACATTGCTGCTGCCAATGATATAGAAACTGTGTTACTAAGGAGGAAGTGAAATAGATAATGCTCAGGCAGCATTCATCTCTGTCATACAGAGAATTTTGAGAGGAATTCATATCAGATGTTATATACCCTATGCATGCAGTAAGACTTCAATAAGATGTTTCATATTCTGCATAGCAGAGATTTCTTATCATATTAATACTGAGTTATTATTCCTAACATGGTCTCTTTGTGCTTAAGTACAGAGCTGGAAGGACTTTTTATCATTGCTCCAGGGAATGAAGTGGAAAAATATAACATTACTCTGAAAAGTGAAAGATATGGTCAATCAGTTCAGTTGACAATTAGTTTTTTCCTCCACTGATTTGTTAGAAATGGCTAATAAGCCGTGGATTTTTATAGACTGCTAGAGTGTATCAGTGAAACATTGTCAGGATACCATTTCTTTAGTATATATGAAAATCATGAACAGTTCTGACATACAAGGGGAGATGTAGTATTCAGGTCTGTTAAACTGTGATGTAGTAAGTAAGGTATGGGAGAAAGAATGGACTGTGTTCAACAATCCTCTATTCTACTCCAACTTGGTCATTTCCTGGCTCCGTTATTCTAAGGTTTCATTTTCCACTTATAATTTTTTTAAATGTTTATTTCTATTAGAGACAGGGTGGAGGAGGGGCAGAAAAAGACAGAGACTGAACGTGAAGCAGGCTCCAGGCTCTGAGTTGTCAGCACAGAGCCTGATATGGGGCTTTAACTCACAAACCACGAGATTATGACCTGAGCCAAAGCTAGCCACCTAACTGACTGAGCCACCCATACGCTCCTCCATTTTCCACTTATAAAATGGTGCTAATAATCTTTAGCCTTCCTATTATTTGTCTTGTCCTTTCTCAGATGTGTATTGAATACCCACCTATGTCAAGACACTAGAGTAGGATGGAGGTATTTTGAGCCTTAAATGAAATATATTGTCTCAAAGCATTGAAAACATTCAAAATGCTGTTGGGCTGCTGGTGTTGATTTTATTATTTAGATCTAGATCGGATTTTATTCACTCTTGGTAACAAGGAAACTATTTTCTAAAAATATCCTGGTAGCAATTAATTACCTCAAAAAGAATTCTTCTCTCCTGTGTGATATTGTGACAGTGTATTACCCATTAATACTAATGAAGGAGGACCTAGGAAACACAACCAGATAACCTAGATTTAGCCCTCACCCTCTTACTTACCCCCCGCCCCCAGACTTCCACAAAACACTTCCTTTGTGCCCACTTCTAAATCTAGAATCCACAAGTGGCATACCTTATGCTTTGTCTCTTTATGCAGTGGCAAAATCCTGTCATTCTTCACGTATTTGGTATGAAACCATCAGCATTCATAAAGTCAGCATGGCACCATCACTTAAGAGGTCCAACATGAGGAATGGATACTGGAAGGAAAAGAGTTTTATTTATTTATTCATTCTGGTTTAATGAAAATTTGATCCATTGTCTTTTTCTTAATTAGAAATGATTTGCATCAAGGTTTTCTTACAGGGCATACAGGAACTAATTAGAATATTTTTAATAATACAGATCTGCACTGTGTTCCCAGAAGGCCACAGAGCTCTGTAAGAGAGAAATAATTCATTCTTTGGTCTGTATTGTATAAGAGGAGAGGAGATCATATCTGGTTGAGGGGAAAATGGTGGCATTTGCACCCAGCTTTGACAGGTTTTGATGGATTTTGATAGTGGAGCACTCCAGGAAGAAACTCCTAAGGTAGGGAATAGGGGAATTCCTGGGGGTGGTTAGGGAAAAGTGAGAGGATTTTGTGAGCAGTCCAAAGAACCAGAGTGTAAACTCCTTGAAAACAAGAACAGCAAGCATTACCCATCCCCACATCCAGCCTAGTCATGCTGATAACAGAGAGCTTGGCGATTAGTTATCAAATTGGATTACAGCCAGTTCTAAGCCACACCAAAAGATTTCAGGAAAACAGGTGTGCCCACCTTTCCCTCTCATCATACTTTATTGCCACTTGGTCTTAAAGAGTACTTCACAGTTCCCATTTGTGAGTCATTTGAAATATGGTGTTATAACTGGGCTACCATTAAGTCCTATACCACAAAAGAAGCTTATCCCTGGGATGCCATAGATGATGTCTACTCAGATGAACCACAGATGCTTACATCTCCCTTATAACAGTTCTGAGTGGTGGTACTGCACCTCAACATAAATTCCTAGTTTATTCCCAAGTAGACCGTTTTACCTTTGACCAGCAGACCTACTCCCCACCACATACACACAAAAAGTTAGTGTGCAGACTTAGAAGGTGAACCAGCTAACTTTGGGACTAGAACTGATGTGTTACAAAGAGATAGACATCCACACTGGCAAGGTAAATATTTTAAGGCTGTGGTTCTCAAACCTGAGCAGATAGCAGAATTGCCTGTAGTTCTTGTTCAAACATTGAGTGCTAGGCCCCACCCCTGGAGTTTTTGATTTAGTAGGTTTGTGACCACGACCTGAGAATTTGCATTTCTCAAAGTTGCCAGGTGATGTCAGTGCTGCTGATGTAGAGATCACCCATTGGGAACAATTCTTTACGGATATTATAAAGCCAAGCACAAGTAAGCATCCTCTTTGGGAAAGCATGAGAGCAAAATCCTAGGGAGGATGTTTTACTTTGCAGCCGCAGAGCTGGTCTGGGTTTCTCTCAACAAAGCTGGTGCCCACTCAGAGGAATCTTGCCATGCTGACCAAAGGAACTACCTCCCAGGATGAGTCTTGCCCTTTCCATCTATCTGAGCTGTCACTCACGCTGTTCTTTTCACATTGTCATGACTCCCCTTCCTGTGTCCACTTATTGAATGAAATACTCATCTTCAAGGTCCAGCTACATGCCAGAGGCTCTCTCTGACTCTCATAAACAGCATGAATTATTATGTGTGCCCCTAGCTCCTCAGTTATATCTTTACGAGGCACATGTAACATCTGCCCACATCATCTAGTTACACTTACCCTTTTTAGTCCCTCCTGTAAGTGTAATGGCTGGAAGTCCAGGAGGAGAGGGTTTGAGTGGGATTCGGTTTTCCTTGGCATCTGGCAGAGTGTCTGGCATAGAGTATGTGCCTGGCGAATATTTCTTGAATGAATAATAAGTCTTTTAATCCTTTTTCTTCTCACTTAACAGCATCCTCTGCATGAATAGTGTGACTAGAGGGTGAGAGAGCATTAATACAGAATGAAATTGAATTTGAAATCTAGAGACTGATGATTGAATCTCAGCTCTGCATTTATTAGCAGCCTGACCTCAGGCAGTACGCTGAACCTTTCTGAACTTTGGTTCCAATCTCTGTCCGGTGCAAAGAACCCGGACTCTCAGAGATGCCTTGGGGGATAAATGAGACACTGTACCTGAATGCTTGAGCAAACTGTAACTCCTATAAATGTGAACATGATGCTAACTGCTTAAAGTTTTTTATGTACAACAAAAGGATGTATATCTTCCAGACTGACCCAAAGTACCAGTGGTTTCAACACACTTTGTGTGGTGATGTGCCGGACTCCATGTTCTATTGGCCAATATTAAATGTGTTGCCTATATGAAAAAGTATCTGATTTTTGTGTTTGGTTCATTTGCCTTCAAAGGTGAGGAAAAAGGATGGGAGGATGAAATAGAGAAGCAGGTGTACTATTTTGCCAGTTACCAGTAACTGTCACTGAACTTCCCTCATCATTTTCTATGATGTGAAACAGTCCCAGAGCCGATAGGATGTGAGAGCTGGAAGGCCCTCAGTGATGTTGTGTAGCCTTCTCATGTGATAGAGGAGGAACTGCACTTTAGAGAGACATCACCCACCCAGGTTTACCCAGCTGGTCGGTGCCTAATTCAGACAACCTGAAAATCCCACCTGAGGGCTGTGAAAGACGTCTATTGGTCTAAGAAACTTGGTGTTCAGGCTCTTCTTATCCTGGGACTGTGGTTTCTATCAATCCATTGACCCAAGTGATTTGGATGTTTTTGGTTTTGTGGGATTTTACTGAATCTCCCCTTTTGGCTCATCGTAGATGTCTATGTCTGTGAATATAAAGGACAGATGTAGGGGCACCTGGGTGGCTCAGTCGGTTAAGCGTCTGACCTCAGCTCAGGTCATGATCTCGCGGTTTGTGAGTTCGAGCCTGCATCGGGCTCTGTGCTGACAGCTCAGAGCCTGGAGCCTGCTTCGGATTCTGTGTCTCACTTTCTCTCTGCCTCTCCCCTGCTCATGCCCTGTCTCTCTATGCCTCAAAAGTAAATAAAACATTAAAAAAAATTAAAGGACAGATGTATAGATTTCAGCTAAAAACTCTATTTTTTGGTGTTTAGGTTGTGAAGATCTTCCTAAAAATTGGAACATTAGGACAGAAATAAGTTGAACTTAGTATCTTATTCATTGTTTTAGGATTAAACATCGATCCATGAAACCTGTTATTTACATTTTGTATTTATGTTGTTCATATTTTTGCAACAAAAATCAGGATATATGGTCTGAGGGTAGGACTGAATATTTAAAGTTAGGATTGTACCATTTGAAATATATCAATATTCCACATATAATTGTATTTTAGATTTTAAAAAGCCATTATACTTTAAAGTACAACATTTCATTCCTTAGGTCATGAATACTCCAGCTTCATTCAGCAGTTTTCATGGAACATTTTCTGTGTACCAGGGACTTTGCAAATTGCTAATGATACAAAGTTGAACTATGTGTAGATCTTGCTTAGAAGAAACTTAGAGACTGATGGGGAAAATGTCCTTAAAACTGTATTGTTACAGTGAAGCATAATAAATGCAATCATGTAGTAAATAATAGGTAGAGGGTTGGCACACACAAAAGCGAGTGGGCAGTTGTTTGGGTGGCTCATGAAGGCAATACAGATGGGAACTCTCTTTCAGAATGAGTAGGAGTTCATCAGAAGGGGGAGCTAGGAGAAAGAAAGGATGGCAGTTCTAGTAGCAGAAATAGCAGGTGCATAGGCATGAAGATGTGGAACACTATGGCGTATTCAAGTGGCTGTAAACCAGCAGACATCTCTGGAATGCAGCATATGTGCATACATTGGTGGTGGAAACTGAGGATGAAGAAAGAGGTGGGGGCAAGTTTCTGGAAGGCCTTGTAAAGGCCATTAAAGGGTTTGAATTTTATTCTGCAGGAAAAGAGTTCTGAGTGTGTTTAATTTGGGGGACATGTGCCTTGGTCAGAGTTATACTTAAAGAAAATACTCTGTTCTCTTTGTCACTTTTCCCATGACTCTTTTTGGTTCTCCTTCCTTGTAGTCTATAGAAGAATAACAGATGATTTCTTCCATCAGGTACACCAGAGAGGGGGAACAGATTTGCATGTTGTCAAGTTATCAAAGAAAAATAATTTCCTTTAAGCCCAACAATTCTCCCCCACCCCTGGAACTGCTAGTAATAAACATATCAAGAGTGGACTATACCACAGAATAACCCTAAACAGAATTTTGTAAAAAAAAAAATACTATCATTTATATGAAAATAATTCATAAGTGAAAACATTAAAATGAGATTTGAGTATAATTTTAATAACACAAAAAACTCAAGATGTTTATTATAACCCAAAGTTAAAATAAGAAGGAGAAAACTAGATTGCCAAGGTAATCTATGAATTAAGAATTGAAACTGTTATTAATGAAGCAGAGAACCCTTACAGGGAAATTAATCAATAATGAGATTTGTACTTGAGGAGGGCCAGTCCCTACCTGCCCATTGAGTAGACAGTATCATTTGAGTCACTCTGTTTATCAGAGTGGCTTGCTATGGTTTATAGTGGCTGGGGTTGTGGCTTTGGGGATTAATCTCTGCTGACAGATGAGGGGTAGATGGGATCACTTCCTGGGTCACTGTAATGAATTTTCCACTGTCTGGGGACTATCGGTTAAATCAGATGGTAGCGACTTGTAGGTGTATTGATCCAAGAGCTGAGACAACTCAAAAGCCTTTAACTTTGATATCCTGGTTGTGCTGATTTTCAATATGATGCAGTGATCTCTCCCATGTAGAAACTCTCCTTCCATACTGAACAACATCTACTTTATCTCCCAGAGAGAATGATGACCTGAAATAATTTTAAGAGTGAGTCCATTGATCTGAGAATCCATTTTGTAGATTAATCAACCCCAAGTTCAAGGAAATCCCTAACTGCCTCGTAACCCCATACTGCAAATTTAGTTTGTATTAGATTGTAATTCAATTGAAAGCCTGATCGTAAAGATAAATTATTCTACTTTTTGTAAGCATTATTTTTTGCCAGATTTTATCCTCTCTATTGCTCTTTCTGATGCCATTTCTCATTTTTCATATTTCTCTTTCTTTTGGAGCACAGAGCAGAATCATGAGTAAATGACCTCAATTAAAGTAATTGTTTATTTAGGAGATGCTTAGCTAGTTGGAGAAGGAGGAAAACCAACAAAAGCCAGAAGTTTGGTGGGTTTTAAAAAATAACTTGTTTTTGGCAAAAGAGGAAACACCCACTGATGTGAGAATTCAAAATTCAGAGAGATTTAAAAGATTATAAATATTCTTTGACCCTATAAGGCTATGGATAGTTCACACCTGACCATATAATGGGAGGAGACACTCATCTTGTGTATATATAGGTGTCTTAGTGCCTTGATTTTCTTTATAAGATGAACAAAAGCAGAGACAAAATCAACACAACCAACAAAATCAAATATTTTTCAAAAATACACTATTTTCTAGAACACTAGCCAGTTTTTATACCACAGACCATTTTTTTGTAATACCATAAACCATTACTCACTTTTCTATCTGATATTTGTATATATCTTTTTATCCCATGATGATAAAATAACGTTACTAATAATACTAAAAATGATAATAGAATACTATGTCATGTCAGAAATGCAATGGACATGATATCAGTTGGTATAAAATTGGATATGGTACCTATCAAAAATGTGAGTCTGCCCAAAGTGACCTTATCCTGTTAAGCCTTATTTTGCCCTTCTGTGAAATGGAGCTATCGCTCTGTACTACTTATTTCATAGAACAGATTTGAGGATCAAATTTTTAAATATATATGAAAATAGTTTGATACCTATAAAATACTATTTTTATTTGGATTATTTTCAATCTGCTTCTTCTTAGACAATTCTACGTAGTTTGCTTGCTCACTTGTTTATTTATTTACTCACAATGCATTTACTCATTTATTTGCACCTTATTTTCTAAGGAATTTGCCACTTTGAAGAGATCTCCATCATATATGTTGATATATCTATTTTTTCCTAAATGTCCATAACAGAAGTGTCAAACCATGTTATTCGAGTTGAAATAAATTCCTGGTAACCATTCTTTTATTATTAATTATCAAGGGAAAACAAAAAAAAATATTGATAAGACTACTTATTTCTTAATACTTCTTTGAGTATTTGGACATTATAAGGATCCAACAGCTTGATATATCACAGAGTTTCTTAAATTAGAAATATATTAAAATTTTAAATCTTACCTTGGCTGTTGGGTAAACTTTAATATTGGGTGAACTTTAATCCCTCTTTATTTTCTAGACTGAAAAAAACTGGTAGGGTTACTACCGGAAGGATAAATTGTGTGTGAAACACATCTTCTGGTTCATTGATAAGTATGTCATGTGGATAGAATCCAAAGCTTCATTAAAGCCCCAATGTATTATGGATCTACTTCATTTTTATCTATCATCCTTAACATTCAGCACAAGGGATGACACTCCTTGATAGTACCTTTACAGGGTAGTAAGTGCAAGGTTTTATAAGACACATTGACTCCGTCTTCTTCATATTATTTATGTGAAGGATTACTAAAAGCTTTTTCAGCATGTTCCCAGGTAAGAAATTAATCTTATGGAACTGAACTTCCAAAGTCACCATTTAATATAGACATAACTCATTCATCCAAAGATCATCAAAAATAATATGAGCATAAAATAATTAATTTCAACAAAATCCTATATAAGCAAGCTGTCTAGATCTATCTACCTTTATGTCTATCTATCACCTGTGGAGACTGAGAGAACACAGGTAGATGTCTCCAAGCAATTTTTTAGTAACAGCTTCATTGATATGTGATTCATATACCATAAAACTCACCCTTTTAAAGTGTACAATTCAGTGGCTATTAGTATATTCATAAAGTTGTACACAATCAACACTACCCAATCCTAGAACATTTTCGTCACTGAAGAAGAAAACCTCATATCCGTTAAGTAGTCACTCCCTATTTCCACTTATCCCAGCCCCTAGCAACCATTGATTTATGTTTTGTCTCTAAGGATTTCCTTATTATCAACATTTTGTATTGATTGAATCATACACTATGTGGCTTTATTGCACTTAAAACGTCTTTAAATTCATCTAGTTGTAATACATACTGGTATTTCATTCTTTTTATGTCAGAATGGTATTCCATTGTGTGGATATACCAAATTTTGTTTATCCATCCCATGAGATCTTTACATTAACAAAAGTACCTCATGGATCCCTCCTCTAACCTTTTAGAAGAGAACACTTCTGGTGGAAAAATTAGCTATGAATAACAACTCATTTATTTATATTAACTGAGAGAAAAGAACTCCTTTGTAGATACCATACTGTGGTGGAAATGATAAAAATTTAGGTTTCTTTTGTAGGCTTTTCTTCCCCTGCTCCCCTAATTAAATGTGATTTTCTGCTGTGATTGAGTGATTGATTGATTGATTGATTGATTGATATTATATATCAAACTACAGACTTTCCCTGGATGAATGAATCTGCTTAAATTTGCCTCTTCCTTCCATGCCATCCTAGGTTCATACATTATGTTCCAATCACATGGGTCTTTCAGTATTTTCAATATAATTAACTCTAGCCTCAGGTCTCCACATATGCTGTTCTCTTTTGGAGTGTTCTTTACTTGGCTAATCCTTTATCAGGTGTAATTTTCAGTTTAAATGCCCCTTATCTTAGAGAGTCCTTCCCTGACTATCCCCTACGTCCCAACCTAGTATAGACTATATCACCCTTCTATGTATGTATGTATTTATGACACTCAATGCTTTTCCTCTCTGGTACTTAACACAACTTGTAATTGTAAATTTATTTGTGTATTCCAAAATATAGCCTCTCCTAGGACGTTGGCTCCAAGAGGGCTGGATGTGTTTTTGAATGTGTTTTAACTGCCATATCCCTGGTGCCTAAAACAGTTTCTGGCACACAATAGGCATTCAGTAAATACTTGTTGAACAAACAATTGACTTTAATTACCAGCTGTGCCCTGATCACTCCCTGTATGGCATCCCTTTCCCAGACCTATCTGTTGATCCATTCTAGTGTGGGCTTCCATCTTGACATCTCTATCTGGGTGTTCCTCAGGGTACTCCAAAGTCAGCATTTGTAAAACCAGACTCATTATCTTTCCTCTCAAACTTTGCTTCTACTTGCCATCTTTAATGATTTCTTATGATCTAAGCCAGAAACCTGAGTATCACTTTAGATTCTTTTCTCTCTTCGGGCCCTTAATACCTAATTGGTCATAAAGTCCAGTAGATGCAGTCTTGTATACATCCCATTAATTAGTGTTTTTATTTCCACAGGCACTACCTTAGTTCAAGTTCAAGTTCTCATTTTCTCTCTGCTGTGCATTTGTGATATCTTCCTAACTCTCTCTCTCTCTCTCTCTCTCTCTCTCTCTCTCTCCCCCTTTCCTTCCTCCCTCCATCCCTGGTCTTATTTGAGCCATACTCCACACCACTGTGATCTCTCTAGATCTAAAATGTGACTCTGTCACTCTGCTTCAAAGTCTTTAGCACCTGCCCATTTCCTACAGGCGAGATTCCAACCTCATTGCTTGGCCTGCATGACCCCACCTACCTCTTCAGCTTCAGCAGCAGCCATTCTCTCATGGATTCCAATTATGCTAGATTGCTTTCAATCCCCCAAATGTACTATTTTCTTCAAAACATTGCACCCTTTCCCATAGGGTTTCCTCTATTCACAAAACCCTCTTTCTCTTATCTACTTACCAATCTTCTAGTCATCCTTTTAGATTCTGCCCAAATGCCACCTGTTCCTCAAAGATTAGGCCAACTGCCCTCAGAAGAGTTCGAGTTCTTCCTCTATGCTCAATGACACCATGTACTTACCCAAATAACAGCTTGTAGCACATTGCTTTGAACATTGTGATAGATGGCTCTCCCACATGCTAGACATGAGCCCTCAGACTTTGGGTGATGACAGATATGGGTTCTAATCCTAATCCCCACTTGCAGTCCTGGGGCTTGGGGGAGCCATTTAACATTTCAAGTGAGAAGTTGTGTGTAGAGTTCTTAGTACAGACCTGAGATACAGTAAGCATTTACTGTTAACAGTCATTATTGATTATATTATTTTTAATAGTTGTAGAAATAAATGTACTATTCTAGGTGTAGGACAGTAACTGTTATGTGGCAGTAACATTTGTTGGATCAGTGATTAAATAAAAATTCACTTCATTTTTGGTAAATCACAATTAAATATCAGTAAAGTAGGAGTAACAAAAAGCGGTACACCTGGGTGGCTCATTCAGTTAAGCGTCCGATTTTTGGTCAGGTCATGATCTCATGGTTCATGAGTTCGAGCCCCATGTTGGGCTCTGTACTGACAGCTCAGAGCCTCAGATTCTGTGTCTCCCTTATCACTCTGCACCCCCCCACACTTGTACTCTGTCTCTTTCTGTCAAAAATAAATAAAATATTCAAAAAAATTTTTTAAAAAAGGAGTAACAAAAAGCCATGAGCTGGGTCTATAAGGACAACTTTATAGCACAAATGGAAGGGATATGACAATGAGGCTTTTAGTCTATAGTGTTAGAGAGAGGGCTGGGTAAATCGGGCTCTGCTTCACCCCAACTCTGCTGAAGGCCAGATCTGAAAAGTTTAGAGGATCCATACAAGACTCCATGATCCATAAGGTATGGCCCAATAAGCTATTTAATGAAGTTATGTGTGTGTGCTTTTTGCTTTTGTTTTTTGTTTTTTAGGAATCTTCAAAAATATATGTACGTGATGTTAACAGGAACAAAGTACCCAAACACATATTTACATTTTGGCAATGGACTTCACCAACGAAAAATGGTTATTAGAGGAGGCCATATGATTGATGGGGGTTGTATCAGCATTGAGTCCCAGAAAACTCAGGTTTTAGATCTGGGAAAGTCACTTTACTTCTTCAGACCTCCATATTTTATGTGGAAGAGTAGAAATATGGCCTGGAAATTCCCCTATATTCTTTTAAAATGAAAAGTTCTAAGGTTACATGAGTTACTTACTCTTTGAGTAGGGTGTCAGTGATATCTCTGAACAAGAAAATGCCTAAGCAAGCAAGACCCATTTTAGTAAGACCTAACTGATGCTGTTTATTATGGCATAGGAATAAAAATATTTTTTCATTTTCTATTGTTTCACCAAAATTCAGCTACCAAAAACTTTCTATCATATAATACTCTTTTCTATTGTTTTAAAACTATGGTCTAGCAACAATGAATTGTGGAAGTTTTTCAAAATCTTCTAACTCATGTAAAATAGTGAAAACTAGAAGAATGGATGAATAAAATAAGTGCTATTGGAAATGGCCACCAATCAATGCATGGGAAATTCAGAGGAATAGAACTTTGGAGAGTGGCAGGATATGAACATGAAAAGTAAGAGCAAAAGACATTTATATGATTTAGAAACTACAAAGAGGAAAATGCATAACATGATGGTTTGGGAGTGGGTTGAGGGACAGTGAGCATAATTTGCATGAAGCAGAGCTGATAAGTGGTAAGATTAAAAAATGTAGGCTGAGGCCAGATTGCAGGCAAATTGAACGTGTACCCAATTTTTACTTTCAAGACTCCATTGAACAAAATCCCCTTTGGCAGCAGCTTCATCACTGATTAAGAATTCAACTAGATGTTCTAAAATTCGGTCTAGATTCCATCCAGTCATAATGTTCTTCGATTTTGTAATTCTCCAGCATGCCTGGGTCAATAAGTGATATTCATATTCCAGCTAGCTATAGATAGAAAGAAAGATTATTGATAGATGATAGATAGATAGATAGATAGATAGATACAAGAGATTCTCAATTATTTCTCTCCCTCTCTCTCCCTCCTTCTCATTTGCTACCTATTATAGAGATTTCCCAGCCATTTTCAGAAAACTGGAAGAGTAAAGAATTGTCCTAATAGTTTTAACTCTCATTCTGAATTATTTTTAAAAATCACGATTGCCAACTATGTGCAGAAAACTTTTTTGTGCAACATCATTCTTTCAAGAAACATGTATTGATTGTGAATATATCACAAGTCAATTTGCTACCGGTAAGAAAATATAATTGACAGATGGTCATAGCATTCAGTAGTAAAAAAAGGAATAAAGGGAAAGAAAAATGGAGTAGCACTTCAGACAGATTAGTCAGGACACTCCTTCTAGCCCCTATGGGTTGCCTGCCAGCATGGCATGGTGACAGCAGTGATGTTGTCCATCTTTTTCTTGAAGCTACAAGTAAATGGCCCATCAAAGTGGACTTCATGGAAAGTGCCACACTGACCTTAGATTAACATTTACTTGGAAATTCTCTTTTCCTAGGGGATAATTGGAGTCATGTGAAATCTTTCCTTAAATAGAAGCAGTTTTTACTGACAGGAGATGCTGCCACCTAAGTTATCCTCCATTAGTTGGGAAATATAAGAGAAAAAAACTTTATTTTTCAAATAAGTAATATATGTACATGGTATAGATTTCAAATGAAAAATGGTGAGTGTCTGTTAACTCCTTCTTTAGTTAACCAGTGGTAAAAACTTTTATTATTTTATTTTATTTTATTTTAATTTTATTTTTTTTTTTTTTTTTTTTTTTTTTTTTTTTTTTTTTTTTTTTAATTTTATTTTTGAGAGAGAGAGAGAGACAGAGCATGAATGGGGGAGAGGCAGAGAAAGAGGGAGACAGGCAGAGAGAGAGGGAGAATCTGAAGATTCTGGAGAATCTGAAGCAGGCTCCAGGCTGAGCTGTCAGCACAAAGCCTGGTGTGGGGCTTGAACCCACAGAGTGTGAGATCATGACCTGAGCTGAAGTCAAACATTCAATGACTGAGCCACCCAGGTGACCAGATAAAACCTTTTTGAGGCAGTCTTCCAGAGGTCAACATGCACAGGAAAGAATCAGAAACCTGTGTTTATATCATCCTTTTTGTGATTTTGGCTTTTTCAATCTCAGCTGTGACTGTGTTTGTTCAGAGAAAAGTGCTGCTTTCCCAGGAGCATCTGGATTCTGGGTTAGCGCATGAATCTTTTGCTTAATGCTCCTTGCCTCCCGAGAAAGTAATTTGAATACCTGGAATCTCAGTTTATCCCTCTGATAAGCAGAAATTGTTCTTTTCATGGGCACTTCATTTGCTTTTTGTCAGAGATCAATGAAATCAGAGATGTGAAAATGTTTCAAATGGTAAAGAATTATATAAATATGGTTTGAGAAGGGAATAGTAATTGTTGAGAAGTAAGAAAAATGCTCAGACATTTGATATCTTCCATAAAACAGTTTGGTGAGTTCAGGCACGTGTAAACAAGATACAGAAGGACATGAATCAAGTTTTGATGATGTCTAATTCATAAATGGAAGTTAATCTATTTGCAGACACAAAAATATGTAACATACCTCTCAAATATGTCATTTAGCAAAGGAAGCAGCAAATTTTCTGTAAAGAACTGGAGAATTAATGTTTGAGGCTTAGTGAGCTCAATAAGCATTGCTGTGTTCCAATAAAACTTTATAGACATTGAAATTTGACTTTCATATGGTTTTCACTTATCAAAATATATTGTTCTCTTTATTATCTTTCAACTATTTAAAGATATAAAAACCATGTTTAACTCTTAACCCGTACAAATAAGGGCTATAGGTTAAGTTTGGTCTGTAGGCCACAGTTTGCCAACCACTAATTTAGAACAAATTTATATAAAGAAAAATGAACTTTTTCCAACCAAAATTTTGATTTACTTACTCACTTTTTTAGAGAAAATATTTGATGTGCTTATTTTACATCAGACTATGAGTATCTTTGTATTTTTCTACTGTATTTATTTACTTATGTACTTAATTTATCTCAATCCTAGTTGATTATTTTTTTTATTGAAGTGTAATTAACATACAGTATTGTAGTAGTTTCAGGTTTGCATCGTAATGATTCAACAATTCTATAATCAGTGCTCATCAGAATAGGTCTACTCGTAATCCCTTTTGTCTGTTTTATCCATCCCCGGCCCCCACCAATCACCTCCCCCATGGCAACCACCAGTTTTTTCCTGTGTTTAAAAGTCTGGTTTTTTGTTTGTCTCTTTTTTCATTTGTTTAGTTTCTTAAATTCCACATATGAATTAAATCATGTGGTATCTGTCTTTTTCTGAGCGACTTATTTCACTTAACCTTCACTTAACCCATTTCATTATACCTTCTAGGTCCATCCGTGTTGTTGCAAATAGCAATATTTCATTGTTTTTAAATGGCTGAGTAATATTTCATTGTGTGTGTATATATATATATATATATATATATATATGTAATCTTTATTCATTTATCGATGGACATTTGGATTATTTGTATACGTTGGCTATTGTAAACAATAATTTACAGTAAACATAGGGGTCCATGTTACCATTCCAAATTAGTGTTTTTGTTTTCTTTGGGTAAGTACCCAGTAGTGGAATTACTGGACCATATGACAGTTCTAGTTTTTATTTTTTGAAGAAACTCCGTACTGTTTTCCACCATACTGCACCCGTTTACATTCCCACCAACAGTGCACAAAGAGTTCCGTTTTCTCCATATCCTCACCAACACTTGTGGTTTCTTGTGTTTTTGATTTTGGCCCTTCTGACAAGTGTGAGGTGATATGTCATTGTGGTTTTGATTTGCATTTCTTGGATGATTAGTGATGTTGAGGATCTTTTCATGTGTCTGCTGGCCATCTGTATGTCTTCTTGGGAAGAAAATATCCACTTAGGCCCTCTGCCCATTTTTTAATTGGATTCTTTGGGTTTTTTTTTTAGTGTTGAGTTGCGTAAGTTTTTTATGTATTTTGGATACTAACCCCTTATCAGATATAGTATTTGTGACTGTCTTCTCTCATTCAGTAGGTTGCCTTTTTGTTTTTGTTGATAGTTTTGTTTGCTGTGTAAAATCCTTTTATTTTGGTGTAGTCCCAATAGCTTTAATTTGGTTTTGTTTCCCTTGCCTGAGGAAACATATCTAGAAAAATGTTTCTATGACTGATGTCAAAGAAATTACTGCCTATGTTTTCTTCTAGAAGTTTTATGGACTTATTCACGTTTTTAACATGTCCTATGCAAGACTGAATTGACTGTGTGAAGGTGGGTAGGCTTCCTGAAAAACTGGGGGCATATATTGCACAATGTCTTAGGAGCTTTCCTTTTCTCTCAGCTTTTGGTTTAATGATTCTGCATTACCACTTTCTGTTGGAGTCCATTTTTACTTGTATATGATATATAAAATGCACCTATGAAAGCCCTTCTCCCAGCAAGCTTTTGGCTTCTAATATTTCAAATGCATTTATAGCTAGTTGTTGATTTCAGCATCTTGATGGATTCAATTTTCCCTGGTTCTGAAGTTTCTTTGTATTAAATGAGATGTTTTAGATGTGCATTAATTCTGAAATGCCTCCTGGGTATCACTTGGTGCCTTGCCATATTATTACTGCATTGCCCCTTAGGATCTGAAAACATTTTATTTTGGTAGGATTTTCCCTATCCAATATTCCCACGAATGGGAGTTATAACTCATACTAAATGAGTACATCTACAAAACACAGAACTAATATTCACCTTGTGGGCATGTGGTGAAATTAATTAGTTAATGCTTCTAAAGAACTTTCAAATTCATGGATAAAATGTGTTATTCAGTTGCTAAGAGCTATTACTGTTTATTATTTCCTCTAGGTATTTCCCAGCAGGTGCTTTGCTATTAGAATATAATGGCAGTGATTTTGAAACAAGTTGTTTGCAGAGTGCGTGAAGCTAAGGGTCACATTTTAATGAAATCTCCTCTTCCTTTCCCCCAAAGTCTTTAGGTACTCACCCAGTTATAGCCTCCTTCTCTTAGATGTTCATATAATTTATTAGTATTTAATAGTAACATTACCACCAGCGCAAGAGAGAATCAGTAGAAAACATTTTTCCAATTAGATTAAGTGATTGAGTAATATATCTATGTTAATATATTTTAATGGTAAGGCTGTGTCTAAAGGGATGGAAAAATGTTATATCCAATAATTTACTAATAGTTATAAATTGACCTTTCATGTTTGTCAACATTACAGTGTTTGGATAAGAGCCATTGGATACAGATCCTAAGTCACTCTTCTATAATGTATACATGAGCTGGGAAGGGTTTGTGAGTTTTAGATGTTGCGCTTGTTATAATAGATAGAACACCAGGCCGTAGCAAGCCACTCCTTTAGAGACTCTGTTGTTCCCCTTCTTTGCAAGTTTCTTCTCTTTCTGGGTCTCAGCCTCTTTATCACATTAGACTAGATTGTTGGTTTTCAAACTGTTCCCTTTGAAATTTAAGATTCAGAACACATGCTTCAGGGTTTTTAACAACATTTAAATATTTTCCAACAAACATTGGAGATTTATTTGCCTGAGGACCCCATTTACTGCTTTTTCCTCTCTATAGATGTTAAGATTCCTTTTAAATTTACATCTGAAAATTTTTATTGCTTAGGAAAAATTTCAAAGACAGTTTCTGATCCAAAAGATCCCCTCCAGCTCTGGTGTCCTAAGATCCTGCAATTCAAGCAAAGCTGAAACACACACACACACACACACACACACACACACAGAGGTATTAAAAACAGTCTTTGAAGATTTCAATTGTAGGCTCTGAGACCAAAGACAAGTTTAATTCCTGAGGCTTATGCACTATAGAAGCTCCGTTTAATAAATAAAATATTCAATGAATAAATAAGTAGCATTTGAAAGGCAGGCAGGCACTCTCTGAAACTGCTACTAGAATGTTTGGCAAATACCTGCCTTAATTTTTCTCAATATATTATTCCCTCCTAAGTGTTTGGTGTAGCCAATATTCACTTCCAGGGTTCTCTGGACTCACTAAGTCATGTGGGTGTGGTTCAAGTGAGGGAAAAGCTGTAATAGGCCTACTTACTTAAGTGCCTACTGTCTGGGGGAGTAAGTTAAGGCACAGAAGAGAATGGAACTCAATAATTTCTTCTAACAATTATCACTTTCCATTTCATAAGGTAGAAGCTTTTAAAATGCTAGCTCCAATGCTTATTTTTCTTTCCCCCATGAAAGAAATCCTTGTGGTTCTGATCTGCAGAAATAATTTCGGAAGCAACTGGTAAAAGCTAAGTTTTCATCCTTCCATTGCAACATAGAATAAAATGGTTGATATTTATGTATGTATATTTAAATATATTTATGTATATATACACATTGTGTGTGTATTTTATATATTTGTGTATGTAGATCTCTATACATATACACACACACATATATAATAAGGCAGAAATACTATAATTATCAGTGCAAACATGCATTTAGTAAATAAACAAAAAGTAAGTGCTCAGAAACATATGTTGAATTGTGTTGATGTGACAATACTCAGTGTTTGGTCCTCTAGCTTGAAAAATGACTCCATCCTTAATATTTTGTGTGACACCTGAAGTTACCTATTTGAACGCTAATCTTCCTTGGGTGTTGTAGTTGTTGTCTGTCATTGGAGAGATGAATTCACTGACATTGTGACAAGGGCATGACCATAGCTGTTTGTAGGCCTTACATTTTGAGTTGTCTGTACAATAAAGAGAATCCTTTGCCTGACATTTTCCACCATGCAATGCCTACTGGCACTCTCTGAACATTCAGAAGATCTCAGGGAGGCAGTGGATGGGATGGAAAATCTGCCACTAAGGAGCTTCTGTTCTGCTACTGATGGTTTGTGAATGTGGGCAAGTGACATTCCCTGTGTACATCTCAGTTTCCTTGTCCGTGAAATGCGGAAGTTGAACAAGAAGATGTTTAAGGTCTCTCTTAGCCCTCAAAGTTCTAGTATCAGGCACAGGGCAAATTTCAGCAGTTGTATTTACTCAGTGTTTATTTAATGCCCAACAGTGATCATTATGAGTATTTACCAGGTGTGGGACATGGTGCTAAGTTTTACTTTCATTATCTCCGTTAAACTTTGCTATAATTCCTGAGGGTACCCTTACCCTTTTTTAACAGAGGAGGAAAATGAGGCTTAGAGTGGGGAAGTCTCTCTCCCAAAGGCACAGTTAGCAAGTAGCAGAGGTTTAATTTAAATCTAGACAATCTGACTCTAGAGCCCACGATGCGATGTCAGTGCCGTATTGCCTTCAGTTGTTAGGGGCGCAATGCTAACACCTGTCAGGAGCCACAGAGGTCAATATGACAGTGGGCCTGTCATCTCAGAACTTACAGTTATTTTTAGGCTAAAAGGAAAGATGACTGAAAGGGTTAAGAAAAATGCCAGGCAGCCTGTGCATTGGTTTCCAAAGGAGAGATGGAGAACATGGCTATAATGGGAGTCTTAAGGAGAGGGCAATAGGAACTTGGCACCACTGAAGTGTCATTACAAAACCAGCCAAAAGCATTGTCAGCATTTAGCAAGATTTCTGTTGCTGTATCCAAAGGGCTAGGAGCAGGAGAGAGATGTTTTAAAAAAGAAGAAAGGAAATGTCTATTTATCAGCTGTGTTCTCCATCATCTGCAGTGAGGTTGGGCTGACAAACTATGCCAGCCAGGTCAAAGGTGGTTTGTCAGTTGAGTCTGTGCAACCTAGGGGGTCTTTGGTTTCCTCCCACCTACTCATCATTGCCATCACCATTCTTTCTCTGCCTTCCCTAATAACCTGCCCATCTAGAAAGTATCCTAGTTTTCACTTAGCTTTCAGTTTAACGTTATACAATGGCAGAATTTTAGAACAGGTCCTCTGGTAATATCTTTATTATTCTCCTGGACGCTGAAGTCATTGGGGAAAAGTCCCCTGAAGTCACCTCTGCTGACTAGCATGGCTTAGTCACCTCATTGCAGAGAAGGCCTCAGCAGGCAGAGCAGCCAATAGCTATAATTCTTTACCCTTCCTCACACCAGCTCTGACACACCCACATGTACCCACACTCACTTGCAGGAGACCAGATAGTACCATATCCTTGACTCATGAAGGAGAGAAGAAATGTCACCTTGGAAGAGACTTCTGAACTCCTTTGTTAAGTGGACTTGTATGGATTTCAACATCATGAAATGCTGATGGTTTATATTGGTTGTTAAAAATTTTGCAGTGCTGTCCAATAGAACTTTCTGCAGTGTTCTACAAGTGTTCTATCTGTGTCTGTGCTGTCCAACACATTTGCCATGTATGGCAATGGGCAACCTGAAATGTCAGACTTGCAGTGAGACTGAGGAAGTGAATTTCAGATTTTATTTCATTTCAACTATTTTATTTAAGTAGCCACAGGTGAGTAGTGGCTACAATATAGGTAACGGGGAAGCTATGGATCAAAATACCCAAATAGTCAGTGACAATTGACAATCTAGGAGAATCTAGTGTACGAATGTTAACATTGGTATCATGTTTTCATAGTCACATAACATATTGTATAAACGGATTTCCTGTACACAATTGCATTTGAGCAGAAAGGTCTTGAGTGTATCATGAGTTTAGATGTCATAAATATTTATTGGAAGTGCATGTGTGCCATTTATCCGCCTGATCCCAGGCTCAGTCTCAGAATCTTCTTCGATGCATTGCTCCAGTTAGTATCATTTGGTTGAATTTGTCAAGAGAGAGGAACCTGTTTGCCACCTCTGAGGTAGGGACAAAATGAATAGTATCCTTTGATACAGATATTTTCAGTTAAGGGTTGACGACCAGATGACCTTTAAAGTCTTATCTTGAGACTGTATGATTCCATCAATAGAAAAAGAATCAGTTCTACATCTTATCCACACTTCTTTATAAAGTTCATCAGAAAAACCATCTCTGTAGTACTAAGATGATAGCCCCTTGCTTCTAATAAATTCCCTCTCCCTACAGAAAAATAGAACAGAGAGAGAAAGGTGCACTGAAGATTTTAAAGAATCAATTTATTGGCTTAAATGATATTAAATAACTGATTGTTCTCTTTTGTTTCTGGCTTGGTATATATGCAGCCTCAGGCCAAGTCACAATCATTATAAACATTTATTAAGGCCAAGCACCGTTGGGTCCTGGCATACCTAGGGAATTCAATGCCATGTTATTAAAGATTATAAAGTGATGTTGGAAAAATCAACAAGGCTTTACCAGGTTGTACTTAATTAAAGCAGTAATGGTTTATGAGATCTAGGCATATCATCAGTTTTAGCCTTACAACTATGGTCATTTTAATGATTTGGCAGTAGTCTTCTTAAACACTACTAGACTTGGCCTACAGGAAGAAAAGTGATGGGTATGGAGGTACTTCAAAAAACCTTTCAAACATTCTAATCAATGAAACAGAGGCTGAATGATTGAGACAGCACCTAAACCCATGTTACAGAATACTTTTTAATTATTTTGTGATTGCATAATAGGTCATGGTATTTTTAAAAATAATTCTCATTTCTTATTAATTATAGCTTATACTTAAAACCAGTTATCTATTATTTTTTATTAAAATGTTTTAAATTTTTATTTATTTTTGAGAGAGACAGTGTGAGCAGGGGAGGGGCAGAGAGAGAGGGGGACAGAGGATCCCATGTGGGCTCTGTGCTGACAGAAAGCAGACAGCTGGATATTGGGCTTGAACCCATGAACCATGAGATCATGACCTGAGCCAAAGTCAGAAGCTTAACCAACTAAGCCACTAGGCACCCAAAATCAGTTATTTTTTAAACTCTCATAATTTATTTCATTCTTAAATATATAAATTAATTTATTCATTTATCAATAATTGAACACCTTCTTGGTAAACAAGTGTAGTGCTGTATACACTAAGAGATAGTAAGATGTGAGCCTTCTCTTTAAGAGTTTGGCTTCTACTTTCGGAGCTATGTGTGTATATATATATATATATATATATATATATATATACAGGCAGGTATATATTTGCACCCACATGTGTGTGTATATAGAGAGAAAGGGTATGCATGTATATATTTGTACATGTGTATGTGCATGTATATATATATATATATATATATATATATATAGAGAGAGAGAGAGAGAGAGAGAGAGGGAAAGAGAACAAAGAGAGGAAAAAAGGAAGAAGAATAAACTATCATTCAAATTAGATTTTGGTTAGTAATTAAAAAAATTTTTTTATGTTTATTAATTTTTGAAAGAGAGAGACAGAGCACAAGCAGGGGTGGGCAGAGAGAGAGGGGGACACAGAATCCAAAGCAGGCTCCAGGCTCTGAGCTGCCAGCACAGAGCCCAGCGCGGGACTCGTACCCATGAACCACAAGATCATGACCCAAGCTGAAGTCGGATGTTCAACCGACTGAGCCACCCAAGCGCCCCAGTAATTTCTTTTTTTAATGTTTATTTATTTTTGAGAGAGAGAGAGAGCAGAGGAGGGGGAGAGAGAGGGAGACACAGAACTCAGGCTCCAGGCTCTGAGCTGTCAGCACAGAGCTCAAAGCAGGGCTCAAACACACATGGGAGATCATGACCTGAGCCAAAGTCAGATGCTTAACCAACCAAGCCACTCCGGAGCCCTTGTTAGTAATTTCTTAAAGCAAAAAGGGAATGCTTGGAAATGTAAGGGATAAAGAAATATATATCTGCTCTGGGCCTTTATGGATTTTGATACAGACTCTATAGATCATTGTTTGGGTCTCAGCTCCCCAATCAATCAGCTGTAGGATTTTTGGAAATCATTTAACCTTTTTATAGTGGGTTGAGAAGTGTCCCTCCAAAATTCATGTCCATCCAGAATCTCAGAATGTCACCTTACTTAGAAATAGCATCTTTATAGATGTTATTAAGTTAAGATGAGGTCATACTAGTTTTGAGTGGGCCCTAAATCCAGTGACTGAGGTCTTTTTAAGAAGAGGAGAGGATATACAAGAGGAAAACACCATGTGAAGGCAAAGGCAGTGCATCTACAAACTAAGGAATAGCAAGGATTGCCAGCACCCACCAGAAGCTAGGAGAAAGGCACTGAACAGATTCTCCCTTGGAGCCTCCAGAAGGAACCAACTCTGCCAGGGCCTTACTTTCGGACTTCTGGCCTCTACAACTGTAAGAGACTAAATCTCAGTTGTTTTAAACCACCCAGTCTGTGGTACTTTGTTATGGCAGCTGTAGGAAGTGAAAACACCTCTAAACCTTCATTTCCTTTATTGTTAAATGGGGAGGATGATACTTACCATCTGAGAGTTTGGGTGAGAACTAATGAATCAGAATTGAATTAAGAGGAGATGTGTCAATTGCAAAATGCTCTACAAATATTTACACATTTAAACATTCGCTTTCTAGGACTGTGAAATATATATCCCAGTTACTCGGCATTCGCGATGTATAAAGGAAAGTGTTGGGCACTTTATGGCCGCTATCTCACAATAGAATGAGCAACGTTTAGTTGTCTAAACTCCTATCATGTTGCCTTCGTGGCATGTGAAATTTAATGGCGAGAACGTTTTACAGATATTTACTTACTGTAGAAAAAAAATGTAAATGCTTTGGCCAAAATGGAATGGTTAATGTGTTTGTACTTTCCGGCAGTGTTTTTCATTTAGTTGGAATCACTTTTCCCCCTACAGATGAGCAAAATTGTTATGCTATGGTTTAATAAGTAAAATAGGTGCATCTGGTTAAAATAAAAATCTAAGTGGAAATTTGCATTCCAAGCTTGGCTTTTCAATCACTACTGGTTTTCCGAGTAAGGCACACCTTCTTTTTGCCTGAGTGGGATTAGATGGGGGATGAAGAACTCCATGTACCATGTAGTAAATGTAATCTAGAGTCCCAGGAGAGGAGATGTGTGTAAAGCTATTTAGCTCAGTTCATTTTCAGATGATTTGGTAAATATTGGCTAATTTGTTCTCATTGCTCTCCTGAGAGAACTGTGTGCTATGTTCTTTTGTAACACAGAAGCTGAAATAGAGCAGTTTAGTGATTTACCAAACAAATTAAAGAAATAGGTGTTGCTGCTGGAGTTTTAGGATTCTACTCGCTGATGAGCTGAGGCCTGGGATTCCCACAGACAGGAGAGGACCCCAGGCACGCTCATGGTGCCACTGACCTTGCTGCAAATGTTCAGATAATTTTTCTGGGCTTACATCCATCATTTATTGCAAAAATGTTTGCTCTCTCTCACTCTCTCACAAGTCCCCTAGTTTCGCTTCCATTACCTTATATCTAGAGATACATTGGTCAATGTAATAGATGCTGCCTCCTGCCTTCATTGTGCTGGGTCTAGTGGGGGATGTAGGCACTAAGAGCACAGTGTGGGAAGTGGCACGATATCTGTCAGAGCTCAAGATTAGCTAGCCAAGCCACTTACTTTCAGCAAGATGTGGCAGAAAGGAGTAGTCTGAGACATTCTGGTGCTAGCAACTTGTCAACCCATGTGCTGTAAGGGGTTGAAAAAAATTATCCACCTTTGGGTGTAAATAGGGGTTCAATCTGGTGAACAAGTGATGTTAATGAGATTTTCAGTTACAGTTAAGCAGTTGCCATGGGAAGTTGGGAGTGATATGTGGGATGGAATAGCATTGTATCCCAATAGTTGGGCTAAATGTAGTGATGGATGCCTGGGGCTGGGCCATCTCAAACATCTGGACAGTTGTCATCAGAGTAATAAATAGTGCTTAGCCATTGGCTTGGGGTTTAGGAATAAGACTTTCTTCGTTGAAAGGGAACTGAAAAAGCAAATTAGGGCCAGCAAATGGGCAGAGGCCTTTGGAGTATGGAGCAGGTTAGCAGAAAAAAGATTTCTGTTATGGGAACAAGGCAAAAAGAATGGCATGGCTCAGGAGCTGGGGAGTGAGATAAAGAATGGGCTGCTAGTGGGGCGCCTGGGTGGCTCAGTCAGTTAAGTCTGACTCTTGATTTCAGCTCAGGTCATGATCTTATGGTCCATGAGATCCGGCCCCATGTCAGGCTTGGTGCTGACAGCCTGCTTGGGATTCTCTCTCTCTCTCTCTCTCTCTCTCTCTTTCAATAAATAAACATTAAAAAATTAAAAGAAAAAAGAAGAATGGGCTGCTCAGACCTGATACCTATGAACTGCAGAATGGGGACTGGAGCCAGTTGAGTAAATCGTGTCATGAGACAAAATCTGGGGGGAAAACAAGGATTGGAAATGAGCCTGCAAGTATGGAACAGAGCTGTAGCCTCAGCTGTGGGGTGGATGAGGGATGAAGTTTCGAACCAGGATAGGCTTTATATAATTTCTTGGTTTTTTTAAAGTGGATTTTTGTTGTTGCTATTAGAGACAGTGTGTCACAAAGGTTAAGTGCACAAAGAAAGTAGCAGGAGTGCTAGTTTAGCCTTTGTTTAGTTATTGGCTGCATGGCCTTGAGTTGTTGGGGGAAAATTCTTTCTAGCCCCGATTGTCTATAAAATGTAAGTGTTGTCCTGTGTGTGTAGTTCCTAAACGCCAGGTGACACTAGGTTGCTCATGACTATCAATCACCTGGGGAGTTGTTAAAAACGTGTGCTCCTCAGGGCGCCTGGTTGGCTCAGTTGGTTAAACGTCCAACTTCAGCTCAGGTCATGATCTTGTAGTTCATGGGTTTGAGCCCCGCATTGGGCTCTGTGCAAACAGCTCAGAGCCTGGAGCCTGCTTTGGCTTCTGTGTCTCCCTCTCTCTCTGCCCCTCCCCTACTCACACTCTGTCTCTCTGTCTCTCTCTGTCTCTCTCTCTCTCTCTTTCAAAAATAAAAACAAACAAAATATAAATTAAAAAAAAGTATGTGCTCCTATCCTCTACCCCCTAAGATTATGCTTGAAATAACTAGCAGTGGATCCTGGGAATCTGTTCCTGTCACATATATCTCATGTGATTCTAAGGAAGGAACCTATGTAATGTTGTATTAGATTAACCACTGGAGTTTCCTCAACATTCTGTTATTATTTTTTCTTGCCATCCTTTGCCCTTGCACCTCTTTGTATTCATGGTCTGGGATGATGATCAAACATTCTGTAAAAAAATTTTATTGGCACATTATTTCCAACTGACATTTGAAGTTTAGGAGCCAAGTGAAGCAAGAAAGGTTGATTTTACTGCCTGAGATTCTCAGCCCTGACAGCAGCACAAGCCTTCACGGGTCTAATGTGGAATCTGCTCTCATTGGACTCCCAAGCCCATTTGTGCAGATACAGCGCTTGGCTTTCTTGAAATGTCTGGTGTCCCTTTTCTACACTGTGAGGCTTTTCTGAAGGCAAATTAGGAGCATCTACCTAGCATTTCACATTCTTTAGAGAAAAAGAGCCTTTATAAATAAATAAAGGATGAAGTTATTGTGGAGATTAGGTGATTTCTACTGCCAGCTAGGGCAGAGGGGAGATTTCCTTGGAGTTCATATTAGATGAAGTCAGTCAACTTGCTGTGTGGAGGGGGTTATTTGCGGGGGTTGGGGGCAGTAATATATACATACTAGACCTCACATGTTACTTGGTTCTCCAGGAAGATAATAATTTCCTACTCAGTAAGTAAATTAATGCTTTTTCCGTTAGAAGGGAAATCACTTACAGACTCTCCCTAGGTTCTAAACCTCCCTGTCTGTTCTTATCTTAGATTCATACAAAGTTAAAATTGAAAGGACAATTAGGAATTTTTTGGTTTATATACAGGGAAAACATACCCCAGTGAGGAAATGATTGGCTCAAGATCATAGCAAATTAGTGGCATGACAACCTCAAGTCTCTGATTCTTAGCTCTGCCATCAGTGGCCAATAAAGAGGCCAGAAGGATGGCTAAAAGATAAAGTAATGACAATACCAAATTCTGACAAAGATGTGGAAACACTGAGTCATTCATATATTGCTGGTGGAGACAAAAAAAATTATACAACTACTCTGTAAAAACAATTGGGCAGTTTCTTATAAAACTGAACATCGAATTACCATACACACCACAGTTGTACTCTTGAGAGCTATTCCAGAAAAATGAAAACTATGTTCATATAAAAAACTCTACATGATTGTTCATAGCAGCTTTATCTATAATATCTCAAAACCCCAAACAAACAACAATGTCTTTTAATGGGTGAATGATTTAACAAACTGGTACATTCATATCACAAAATACTACTCAGCAAAAAAGAGAGAAAAAAAAGGAAAAAACTATTTCAACATGTAACATTTTGGATGAATCTCCAAAGAATTATAGTGCGTGAAAAAAAACCAGTCCCCAAAGATTATGTACTGTATAATTCTGTTTATTTAATATGTACATTCTTAATGACAATATTTGGACATGAAGAATAAGTTAGTGATTTCCAGAAGTTATAGAAGGAGTGGTAGGGTGGGCAAAAGAGAAATGGGTGTGGTTATTAAAGGACAACAAAAGTGATCCTTGTAATGATATAACTATTGAGGATGTGGATTGTGATGGTGGACACATGAATCTCTACGTGTGATAAAATTATATAGAACTAAACACAAACACACACAAGTGCACATCAAATTTGTGAGATAAGTGTGTTTATATAAACGAAAACATTCTGATTGTGATAATAGTTTTGAAAAAAATGTTACCATTGGGGGTAATTGATTGAAGTATACATGGGACCTACCTCTCTGCATTATTTTTTTAAATTACATGTGAATTTGAAATTCTCTTACACAAATTTCAATAAACTATATTCCTACTAATAAGAAAGTTAACAAAAAGTTTCTAGTATTTTCATTTTGTCAAAATGGACAAAGGATGTTTTTATGCTTCTCCAATGTTGGTGATAATAGAGTTAAGTAGATACTTCTGTGTATTGCTTTTGAGAGTATAGATTTCTATACTTTTGAAAATAATTTTGGGGCGCCTGGGTGGCGCAGTCGGTTAAGCGTCCGACTTCAGCCAGGTCACGATCTCGCGGTCCGTGAGTTCGAGCCCCGCGTCAGGCTCTGGGCTGATGGCTCGGAGCCTGGAGCCTGTTTCCGATTCTGTGTCTCCCTCTCTGTCTGCCCCTCCCCCGTTCATGCTCTGTCTCTCTCTGTCCCAAAAATAAATAAAAAACATTGAAAAAAAAAAATTAAAAAAAAAAAAAAAGAAAATAATTTTACATAATAAAATCTTTTGACCTTCTAATTTCACACCCATGAAACTGCCCTAGGAAAATATTCAAAGATATGAATTAAATATATACATATATAAATATCTTCACTATAATATATGGTATAGTGTATTATTATGATAGCAATGAAACTGTAAATAACCCATATAATAAAAGATAGTGTTTTTAATGCTTTATTAAAATTGTATTTTCCCAAAATGTTTATTAATTAGAACAAATGTCCATTATATAATGTTAAGTACAAAATATAAGATATGTTATTTTTATATCACAAACTCCATATCTCCATATACACCTGACTCTTATACTTACTAGCTGTGTGGTCTTGGGTAAATTGCTAATCCTTTCTGTGGACCTCTTATCTGTACAGTGAGGATATAATAGTACCAACCCATTCTTTTTTTAAAAAAAGTGAATGATCAAAGCTCTTCCTAGAGTATCCTAGCATATAAATTTTAGTAGATATTAAATAGTTGTTTCACCCGAGTAGTAGCGTACTACCCAACTTTACACTCTTCTGTGTTTTAAAACTCTTCCACAATGGTCATGTAATACTTTGCATATATACACATATATATATGTATATATACATATTTATATATATGTATATATATGTATACATACATATGTATACATACACATATACATGTGTGTATATATATGTATGTATACATATATATATATATAAATGTTTGACTTAAACCTATTTCAATCATGACTAATTTCTACTTATGCTTAATTCATATTTGGAATGCCTATAGCTGGTCCATTTCTGAGAGGGAAGGACTTGGCAAACTTGTATCCACCTGAAACTTTCTTTAGAGATTCTCTTGGAAAGTGAGAGAAACTTGGAACTGAGCACTTAAATTTTTTATTTTAACTATGACCAGTTTTCAGAAATATTGTTAAGGAATATGATGTGATCCTTAAGAACAGAAAGTGTTGAGAAATATTTACTGTTCATTTTGGCAGTAGATGATTAATTAACTTCTTGGGGAATTAATCACTGATGCAAATAAATCACATGCTGGGTATTTGCAAAAGATTGATATTGTTGGTGATGACAGTTGAGAACGCGAACCAAGTACTGGGTCATGTTCTGAAGAAATTAATCATTTACGTATTCTTGGTAAACTTTAATTTGCTTTAAAAATAGCAGCCATTATCGCAGCTCTAGAAAATTTTGTACATTTGGCATTGCAGCCATGTCAGAGAAAAGGGTGGATCTTTGGAAACAAAATATTATAGAATGCATCTAAAAGAGGGGATTAATTTATTTGTCTAATCTCATCAATCTAATCTTATCTACCAAACTTGTGGCCAATCTATCAATCTATCTATCTTTAACCCTTTCCCTAAACTTATGATCCTGTGAAAAATTGCAATTCATGACATTAGCTTTCTAAAGCTTATATATATATATATATATATATATATACATATATATATACTATTTTTTTATTTTTTATTAAAAAAACTGTTTTTCAATGTTTGTTTATTTTTTAAGGACAAAGAGAGACAGAGTGAGTAGGGAAGGGGCAGAGAGAGAGGGAGACACAGAACTCAAAGCAGGCTCCAGGCTCTGAGCTGTCAGCAGAGTCCAATGCGGGGTTCGAACCCACGAACCATGAGATTATGACTTGGGCCAAAGTCGGATGCCCAACTGACTGAGCTACCCAGGCGCCCGGAAATATGTATATTATTTAACAATTGTTTTGCCTGTCATTTACTCTCATTTTTTAATTCCCCCTTTCTCTTTTAATATGTTTTGAGTTTTTTAAAAAATATTTATACCTTGAGTACTTCTTGGGATAATCTAGACACCCATTCGTGTTAACAAAGTGCTTGCAAAAATACAGGCTTTAAAAAGAAAATTTTGCAGAGAATAGAGATTATTTTCTTCAATTCAGCCTCCAAGGAAAAACATAGAATCCATATTCCTCTATGAAAATCAATAGTGCTTGCCACTAGTGTTTCTTATCAACTTTTAAGAAGATATTAAAAGAGCCTGTATATATTAGTTCCCATTTTTATTTCTAATACAGAAAACTTATAATTTCAAGGAAAATTCAAATGGTTCTTAAACGTTTGGAAGTATGCTCAATCTCTCTCACAGTAAGAAAAAGGCAAGTGAGGGGCACGAGGGCAGCTCTGTCAGTTAAGCATCTGACTTTTGACTTCAGATTAGAAAATGATCTCACAGTCCTGGGATCGAGCCCTGCATTGAGCTCAGCATTCTGGGCTCCAAGCATTTGGGACTTCTCTCTGTCTCTGTCTCTTTCCTTCTGACCCTCCCCTACTTGTGTTCTCTCTCTCGAAATAAATAAACTTAAAATAAAAAGAAAAAGGAAAGTTAAAAATGAAACCCTGACACACTATCTTTAGACTTTTAGATTTTGTAAAGATGAGAAAGTTGTATTATACACTCTATTGACAGCTGCAGGTGAAACAGACCCCAGTATAATGCTGGTCTGAGAATAAACTCACTTAATCTTTATGGTGGGTAATACACATATCTTAATACAACAATTCTATTTCTAGGAATTGATCTCAGGTGTACTTGGACATATGAAAGATGAATATATAAAATCACTTATCACAGCATCATCTATAGGGGCGAAAGATTGAATAAAACAGTGTCTGGTCAAATAAATGATAGTATATCTGTAAAATGGAAGCCTACATATCTGAAACTCAAGAGAGCTTCTTATTTGCTATATGGAACAGCCTCTTGTTAGACAGACAAAGCAAAGGCACAGGGCTGTAGGAGTATTATGCAATCTATTTTCCTTTTACTAATAGATTCATAAAATATCTCTGGGGGAATACATTAACACATGACAAAATGGTTTCTCTGTGAGAGCATACAGGTGGCTGGAGGGTAAGAGATAAAGACTTTTTAAAAGGTCTCTTACACCTTTTGAGTTTCAAACTATGTGACTATATCACCTAATCAGAAAATAAATTAACTTTATGTAATAACACATTTATACACATATAGCCTACGATCAGTAGAACTGCTTAAAACCAACTTTCTCCTTGTTACAGAGTTCATTTTTTCCAATGTTGCCCTCAAAAAAGAAAGATGCCATGTAATTATTTTGTGATGAAAAATAATTTTTAAAAGTTTAAAGAGAAAAGTTGAGCTCTACAGTATAGAAGCCATTTTATTGTTTCTATTCCTCGAGAAATGATGCCCCCCCTCCTACTCCTTCTTCTCTTCCTTCTCTTTCTTATTCTATTCTTGTTTAGCTTTTCTGTAGCAGTGATTAAAGTTGGGAGGATTTTCAAAATATATTCACCAAAATATGGGTACATGGATGACCCATGTGGATTCATATTTGTGAGTTAACATTTGTATAGTCATTTAAATTGTTTCTGTGCTCACAGGAGTAAAAACAGGACTGACCTGCCTTTCTGAACATATAAGCCTCATTTTAGCAAGGACTTATATTAGTTCTTAATTTAATTTCATTTGGGAAGGGTTTTTTAATTTTTTAAATTTATTTTTATATGTTTTTTAATTGTTTTTTAGAGAGAGTGTGAGTGCGGAGGGTGCAGAGAGAGAGAGAGAGAGAGAGAGAGAGAGAGAGAGAGAGAGAATCTTAAGCAGGATCTACACTCAGCACGGAGCCCGATGTGGTGCTTGGTCCCCTGATCCTGGGATCATGACCTGAGATGAAATTAAGGTCTGATATTCAACTGACTGAGCCACCCAGGCACCCCGTTTTTTTAATAGAGAAATTTCCACATTTGCCAAGGAGATATGTACCCTATATGTGTTTCTATAAAGATCATCAATGCGTTCCACTAATTTTTGACATCAACTCTAGAGACGAGATGGGAAAAACAGGAGTGTAAACCACTTAGCTTCATAATGCCATCTTGATCTGGCTCAAGATGCAGTGTGTTTTCGTATTTAATTTATCTTCAAATACTGTGCTAACCCAATCTTAAAACTGATTATGCACTCGTGACCGTGCTTTTGGAACTCCATGAAATAATTACGTTTTCCAACATGCAGTTTTGGCAACTAGTCATGATTGCTTCTCAACCTCTGTAAGTGGCTATCAAAAAAAGCTCAAATAAACATTAAAAAAAAAGGCTCAAATCTGATGTGTCATGAAAACAACTCACGAGCTTGTATTGATAGTGGGGAGGGAGGTGAAGTTATCAGACCTCACTTCTCTACTTTTCTTGCAGCCTCCGGTCCTTGTGCTGAGTCGGCACCAGGAGTGACCCATTTATGTTCTTTATACCTCTGGAGGCCAGCACTCCCTGTATTCTGGGCAAACAAAAGAAAGCACGTTAATGGAGATCTGGCTTACCACATTTGTAATGAATCAGGCTCTCTCTATGAAACACCAACAAAACCTTTGGCTAAAAAGCAGAATGCAAAGCAAAGTAAACACCACCTCCTTTTGTACAAAACAAAAGGACAACGATTTGTAGGGCATACTGTTTAGGGGAACTTTGAAGGAATTAAGTAGGCCTTGTGGCATCACACCTAAGTCAGTATTAGTAGCACCTTCCTTGTGTTCAGCTATTAAGTATCAAACCTAACAAGAAAACATTTTATTTTTTTTTAATTTTTTAACGTTTTTATTTATTTTTGAGACAGAGAGAGACAGAGCATGAATGGGGAGGGGCAGAGAGAGAGGGAAACACAGAATCGGAAGCAGGCTCCAGGCTCTGAGTCATCAGCCCAGAGCCGATGTGGGACTCTAACTCATGGACCATGAGATCATGACCTGAGCTGAAGTCGGATGCTTAACCGACTGAGCCACCCAGGCGCCCCAAGAAAACATTTTAATGCCATGATTAGAAGTTTGATCCAGACCTGTTAAAAAACCATATTTGTTATTTTCTCTGGGTTCATCATTTAATTAGTGACACACTTAGAACTTTTTGAAGGCAATGCATCTCTCACCGTGCCCACTTTAACCCGGGATGATTTGTTTGCTCCTTTCAGAGTAAATACTTACTAACTCTTGGATCAGAACCCAAGGGGGAAAGGAAAAAACAATTAGTGTGCCATCTAACTTCCTAATATCATTAGCCTGTCAAACCTCCAGTCTATGTGTTTCCCTTCTTCAGAAAACCTATGCCATTCTGCACTTCTGTTCCTGACTTGAGCAATATATTTGACTTTTCAAAAAATTATTTCTTTTCTTTTGTCTGGTCAGAAAAAAGATGAAACCTCCCTCAGTGCTCTCCTAGTTCATTTAGTATTTGCTTGGCTTTTGCCTTATTATTAGTGGTTGTTCTCATGCTCCCCCATCCCCACTTTGAATGTTCACAAGCTGAGGGAAAGAATTCTGTCATTTCTCTCTTGATCCCCTAGAGCTTCTAGCAGGGAACCTGGCACATGGTTGCTACACAAGTAATGTTCATTTAATTGAATTGTGTTATGAGTGACACTTTGACTATGCAACTATAAACAGCTGGAAAAGAAAGATGGGAAAGGGCAAGCCAAGTATGAACTATAAATTGGTCGTGTTTCTAATATATTAAGCTTCAGCTGTAAGTGTCATAATCCAGAAAGATGTTGGGTTGCCCCTCTGTGTATGTGAAGAGATGTTATGGAATTACTCTCCTGCCATCGTCTTAGGTTGACCACCAGGGGTCACCCTAAGGAAACAACTAGCACCATGAGAGAGAGAGAGAGAGAGAGACAGACAGACAGACAGAGTGTGTGTGTGTGTGTGTGTGTGTGTGTGTGTGTGTGTGTGTATGTGTGTGTTAAGTGACTTGCACCGGTTCTTCCAGTTAGTCAGGGACAGAACCAAGACAGGCTGCTGGATCTGTAATTCCAAAGAAAAGGGAAGAATGGAATTTCAGAATTACCTGGAGGCCTCAGACTCCACATATATCCTCACTTAATGGTGATTCCTGCTCCCTCTTTTCCCTCCTCACTGTTTCCATGAGATAGTGTTGTATCCCTTGGGTGGCTTAGGGTAGAGTGAGGATTAAAAACTTCTCTCACAATGATTGGACCACTCATTCAGAGCTTTCTGCTCAGGGCATTTTCTCCCAAATGACTTAGCTATTGTCTCATCCCGTAGGCAATCAGTCTATAGAATGGCTCCGGGTGAGGTGGAAAGGAGCACTCAACCAGGTTACTCTGTTCCGGGCTGTCCTGCTGCTTCCCTGCGCTGCTCCACAGCCTTCCCAGCTCCTGGTTGCTGTATTTTGCTCAGTGCCCTTGGGCTGACAGAGGGCGTGCTGTGTGAAATGATTACATCTACATGCCAGTTGGCACAAGGAAGCCATGCTGTGCATATTTATTTGTGCCCATGCCACTTGACAACAGTAAGATTTAGAATTTGGCTTGCATTTGGAAAGGAATTGGGAGGGAGGCCTTTTTCCTCAGTGGGCTGCTCATCAACAACTGTGAAGCTCCAACATTTCAATCCTGGTCAGCTATGACTTTCTTCACCTAAATCAGGCAACATTTGACTTCTCTGCACAGAATAGGTTTTTGGGATAGAAGGCATGTACCCATTTTCCTATCGCTCCAAAGAGAATTAGCAAACATATCGTTTCCACCACGGGCAATGGAACACTGTGCCAGGCAGTGCCAATCTGGCCAGGTTTTTTGAGGTCCCTGCTGGTTCTGAGATCCATGATTCTTAAGGTTGGAGGTAGGAGGTAGTGTGTGTGTGTGTGTGTGTGTGTGTGTGTTTCTGTTTTCATTGCTTGTATTTAGTTTTTACTTAAGATCTTCTCTCCTTATTTAACAACCTTGCTAGTGCCCAAGATTGGAGACACAGTTTTCCCACCAGTAAGAACACTGTGACAGGCACTGCCTTCCGTGTGTTGTCTACATTATCTCTCATCTGTAAAATAGCCTCCCAGTGCAGGGGCTGTGATTCCCAAAACCCAGTAGGGAAAGTGACTGGCTCTATCTATATTCTTTCAGACCACAGCAGCAGAACTGGAGTTCTAGCTCTATTCTGGTCATGTTTCAAAGCCCAGACTTATTGTATGTAATATCGCATGGCTAAACTAAGCAGAAACTTAGCTTTTTAAAAATGCTTATTTTTTTTTATTTTGAGAGAGAGAGAGAGAGAGAGAGAAAGCAGGGGAGGGGCAGAGAGAGAGAGGGGGGGAGAGAGAGAATCCCAAGCAGGCTCTACATTGTCAGCGCAGAGCCCGATGTGGCCCTTGATCCTGCCAACCATGAGATCATGACCTGAGCCAAAACCAAGAGTCAGATGCTGACCCCACTGAGCCACCCAGGCACCCAAGAAACTTAGTTTTTTTAAAAAGGTACAATTTCTTACAGTATTTATTACTTAGCCTGCTATCCATTGGGGAAAGCTCTCATCATTTTAAGGAAAGAAGTTTCTTCATGAAAATTAATTTGCTAAATGCATATTAAATCCTCCTATTAGGGAATATGAGGGAAAGGTATACATATCATTTTGGGAATGTGTGAAAACAAAAGCAATGACTGGATTTGAAGTCAGCGACGGATTGCTGAAAGAGACTGAGAGGTTTAAGAGAGGGGATGTTTGAAATATTCAGGTCATGTCCAATCACATTTCCTTAGTCCACCTGACCAGAAATATAAAATTAATGTGTTAGAGTCAGATGGTGCTGGAAGCCCATCCCCCAACTTTACAGATGGGGTCTGAGAGGATAATGCTCCCTGAGCCCATATTGGTATGTGCGGTCCTAGAACCTGAGCCTCTTTATCTTGACCCCAGCACTTTTTTTGTGGGCTGTGATATGCTTTGGTCACCCACAAAATGTAGGGAAGCAAATGTCTCAGCATCTTTGGCTTGTCTCAAAGGTGAATCCAAAATTCACCATACTGATAGGTAGTTCAGAGCCAAGTATGTGGCAATGTAGACATTTTGAGCCTATGAATATACCTGGGAAAAATTCTGAGATTGAATGACTCACAAATAAAATATAAGAGTCAGCCTCATAGACTGTAGTTCCCAGTGAATGATACATCAGGGAGAACAGCCCATTAGGTTCTGAGCGACAATGTAGCCTCTCCTATCGGCAGCTTGTTAGGCAAGAAGTCTGGGCAGCAGATTGGAAGCATGCTGGCCAGCTCAGGCAGGGTGGCATTTTCCCTACCATCTAGTTTTTATCCAGAGCACACACCAAGCAAATGATTCTCAGCAGGGGAAGATGTAGACTACTTCTTGTGTATTACTTCCATTGGGGTAGATGAAATATGGGTTCTGGAAGTCTTTTGGCAAACTCTCCAATTATCACAAGGAATGCTTATAAGGAAGAATATGGACTCTTTTTTAGTCTCTTGAAACCTCAAAATGTTTTTTTCAGCTTTGAGTGTGTGTGTGTGTGTGTGTGTGTGTGTATTGATTTAATCTTGTTGAACTAATAAATGAATTTCAAAGGCATGAATTGAACCATGAATTTCAAAGGCAGAATAGGTTTCCACATGTCCGTCACCTAGGGAGTATGGAGATGACATGGGCAAAAATGGAGTGGTAACAGGAAACAGATGCCACAGTTCCTGTGTGGTTATGGGAGGTCAGAAGATCTCCATTAAGCTCTTCTTACCCTTTGATCATAAATGACCATAAAACATCCGGGTCTGAAACAACCAACGGATTTCTTTTGTTCTCCCAACCCATCTCAACCACCTCCCCCAACAGTTATGGAGAAGCCCTTGCCTAGTTGGACTGAGGGCTGTTTATGCCAGGTTGCTAAACTCCATTTCTCTGCCCCTGCTGAAAAATCACCCAGCTGGAGATGGCCTCCAGACTTTGGATATGACAAAAGAAAGCATAGCTCGGAGAGATGTTCCCAATTTCTCCTTCAAAATGATGTTCACTTGAAAAAACGTTTGGAGTAAAGCAACTTATCTCACCTCTGTCTCATGACAGTAAAGTTAAGCAAGGAAAGCTTGAAGACTTGCCATAAGCAGGTGTCAGAATTGGGCTTAATACCTGGATTCTAAAATCTCGTACCAGAGTGTGAGGGTGGTGGTAGTTGTCCTCAAATTATGCCATGCTTGAGGTTGCCAGTAAAACCTCTGAGGTAGAGAAAGTCCATGGCTTTGACTGAAAGTCCTCAAAGATGTCAGCAGGAAGTGCTCAGAGGAAACTGGGAAGGAGTGATTGGCAGGGATGCCAAGGCAGGCAGACCCAAATGGACATCTCCAGCCCCAGCCAAGCTGCCCTGGTATACACCACTGGTCAAGTCCACCTTTCTCAGTTCCTGCCTTGCATTTTTACTCCTCTCTGCTATTTACTCTTTCCTCTGCCCAGAAAGGTCTCTTCCTTTTCTGAGGCCCAGCTCAAATGTCCTCTCTTCCGTAAAGTCTTCTCCAGGCCCCACCCCAGGGGAAAGGAGGAGGATTCCTCCTTTATCTGTGATTCAAGATTATATTTACAGCTCTTTTTTTCAGTAGTTAGCATGCTATATTATTTTTGGGAGGGGGGGGGTATCTGTCTGTAACCTCTATCAGACTGTAAACCAGGCCTTTCCTGTGCATCCCTAGCCTCTAGTAAGTCCTTTCCACCCAGTAGGGATGCAGGAACTTTCGTTTATTTGGGGTCCATTCTTAAGCTGTTCTCAGACAAAGAGCAGATAATCTTATTTTTCTTTTTCAATGTTTGTGAGACAGTCAAGCTTTCATCTACAAAGACAAAAGCTACATTTGTAAATTAACTCGGTTATTGCTTTTGTCTTTTCCATCTGTGAGTCTGATCTAAAAGCTTTGGCAGCTTGGAATGAAACAGGAACTAAGATTTTAAAGGCTTCAATTTCTGGGCCAGAGGGTTAGAGAGAATATTTTTGGCACCACATCTGGGGAGGAGAATGTTCAAATTTATTATTAACATGTTGCCTTTCTTTTACTTTATCTAGCTCTTCTCATCTTACTGATAATACTGTTTAATGAAGTTTCTTTTCTCCTTCTCTTTCTTTCTTCCTGCTTCCCTCCCTCCCTCTTCCTCCCTCCTTCCCCCCCTCCCCTTCTTCCCTTCCTTCCTTCCCTCTTTCCTTCTTTCCTTCCTTCCTTCCCTCTTTCCTTCCTTCCTTCCTTCCCTCTTTCCTTCCTTCCTTCCTTCCTTCCTTCCTTCCTTCCTTCCTTCCTTCCTTTGCAATGGTAATTAATATGTACAATCCATTTATTTGTTGTCTTCCCTTACATCTAATGGCATTTATCTGCCCAAACTGGATGGAGTGTAATCTAAGGTCGTGGGAGGCATGTTGACTTTAGAGACGCCTATGGATTTGGAATCGAATACTATTGGCAGCACTCTTTGCTAAACTTAGCTCACTTTAGCATTTGTCTTTGAGTTAGTCAACATAAGCCCTCTTCAAAACAAACAAACAAACACACAAACTACAGGTAGCCTTTATAGCTTTGGTGATTCCACTGTAGAATCAGAAGACAGTAGAGTAAGAGCAAACCTTGGCAATCATCTCAATGAGTCTTCTATAAGTCCTATGATAAGAATTTCTTAGGTTGAATTTGAACACTTCCACTGAAGGCAACTGCCTATCATCCAAGTTAGTCCATACTTTGTTAGTCAACTTTGACTCTTCTTTGCTCTTTTTGGGGGGTACCATGGAGGCATATTATACCAACAACACAGATTTACTGTCCTTTCCCCATATATATCTTCCTAAAATGCTTAGACTGACTGCAGTGCCTCCAGTATTTCTGGATGGTAGGTGGAGGATAGTTCCAGAGTATTCATAAACCACAATGTCAGCTTTGGATCCTGTTTTTCAGCATCTATGAGTTCTTCCTCTCCACTCTAGCTTCTCCTTGTTAGTTTCTTCTCATTATAAAATCTCTATCAAAGTCCTACCTTGAGGTTGCTGGACCAGCCCCATCAGCATCACTGGAGAGCTTATTTGAAATGTGGAATCTTGGGCCTCACTTCAGACTCACTGAATTAGAACAGTGCTTTCACAAGACCCTCAGGTGAGTTGTATGTACATTTAAGTTTGAGAGGCATTGCTCTGCCTAGGCAGTGTCTTATGATTTCCTGTGGCCTTGCCCATTCTGATAACACGAACGTCAGAATTAAAAGAGGTTCTGCTGGATGATTCCCAAATCAGAATGACCAAGTTGAGGTAAATTCTGTACAGCAAGTGGGAGATGACCTCTTCAATTTTATGACTCACTTTGTCACTGAGCAGGGGCCTATGCAGCTATGTTCTAAGCCCCTCCTTCCCAATGGAGCTTTTCATAAAAAGCTCTTTTCCCTCAGTTCCTTTCTCTAGAGACAGTCCAGAAAAGTAAGCTACACCATCAGTGCACAGCCAAATGCAGGGCTTGACCCCATGAACCATGACATCATGACCTGAGCCAAAGTCTGACGCTTAACTGACTGAGCCACCCAGGTGTCCCTCTTTCTACGTTCTTAATATATCCCTGTCCCTTCTCCTTCAGCCTGAAATAGAAAAAACAAAACAAAACAAAAAAGCCTACCAAGAAGTCAGTTCATGCCAATAGATCCTTATGGACTCACCATTCCCAACAACACATCACACACACACATACACACAAACAAGTCTGAATTCCCCTTGGATTTAACTGGACCATCCCATATTCACTTACATTGAACTGACACATAGCTTCCAAAACCTTCTCTCTAATTGTTGCCTTCTAACACCATGAAAATTATGCTCAAAACCCCTCTTCCGTATGACTGCTTTTTAGGCATTTGAAGAGCATTTTTAGGCCTCCATCCCCCAAACTTTCTCATTGGTAGCCTGCTCATTCCCATTTCTTTCATCTTTTCTCCTGTTTGATTTTCAGTTGTTTCCGTAGATAGACTGATATAAAAATAAACTAATGATCATAAGCAAGAGATTGTGGAAAGCAGAGAGTAATGACAGAGGACTTTCTCCAAGTAAATGAGGCTCCATATAATGTCACAGAAGACTTCTATGAGCAGCCAAGCTAGATAATATTTCTGTTACTTTACTGCCTCTCAAGGATCAAGCAGATGAGCTACTGATAGTCATTTCTCAAAATATCATTGTCCATCTCACTTTTTTTCCAGTTTATTTATATTTTAGACTTTAGTATCTCAGAGCTCATTCTGGGAACTCTTCAAACAATACAATTATGAGAATCTATTCTTCAAAGGCCCTGTGTATGCAGAGCTCTTCAAATTATTGAATATTAGAAAAAATAAACTTAGGGATCATGATAAATCTGCTGTGAGGATTGTTGTGATGGCTGATGCTTTTATAAGTTTATGAGGTACGTATCTAAGTAGACACAAAACTGTCTTAGAATCACAGACAAGAATCACTGATGACATTCTTTTGCTTCTCATAATGCTTTAGAAATAAGAAAAACAAACCAATAAGCCAAATAAATCATCAGTGATTTTGAAACTTCTCTGAGGCTAAGAAAGTATGACACACTTTTTCTTTGCCAGTGATTCAAATAATGAAACAAAGCCTAAGTTTTTACCCTTCTGGTAAAATTTGTTCCTTTGGAAAAGATTACATGAACACCTATACACTATGATGATTATCAATAGAGAAAATTTAAGGTTATATGTGTTATATTTTAGAATGTGGAGTTTTTTCTACATATAATTTTAACTACCTACTGTAGTATATTTTAAAATTATGATTTACTATAATCACAAGGATTATAAAATCATCCCTAATTCCACTATTCTTAAACACTTAATATTTGGATGTACATGAGGAAAACATATTTTACTCTGTCAGTGTATTTGAGGTGATGAGTAATTTTAAGGAATAGTACAGAAAAAGAAAGACAATTTAACAAACAAAATAGTGTCTCTCTTTCCTCAACTGGCTCAGATCCTTTTCCAGCTACCACTGAAGTGTTTTACAGGTTAAACAATGCTTGGGGCTCTAGGCTTATTCCTTCTTGTCACCCCATAAAAGTATTCTGAATACTAAGGCCCTAACTGTATCATCTTCTGTGTAGTCTACCTTTAGAAACATAAGTCCAGGTGAACAAAGGATCAATCCAGTAGATCCATTCAAAAAGGAGGGTTTAGAAGACATAACTTTAACCCTTAAGAGGAACAAATTTTTTAATGCAATTAAAGAAATAAAAGCAAGGGGGAATGACGATTTAGGAATAAAACGGTCTGTATTAGGGATACATAGAGCACCACATTGAAGACTCTCAGCCCCATAATCCTGGGAGCAAGCCTGAAGGTATGGAAGAGATGAATGGTTTGTCTTTAGTGGGGCATAATGGGAAAGAGGGGAAAGGTGGGGTGCCAGGGGATTGCACAGAGCTGTGACTGTGATCCAAGTAACCCATCTGTCATTCCAAGGCTGATCATTCTCACAACTGATAAATGAATTAATTTACATTCCTTTATTTAATAGCCTTATTACAATTGGAAATTTATAAGTGATGTTCTGGGATATTATGTATAATTACTGGCAAAAAAATCTGCGTGTTTAGTTCCACACAGTGTTGGAATTTTATTCATCAAAGATTCCATTTTGGACGTTCCCAATAATATGAGTATCAGTGGGAACGTTTCTTTGAGGTTTGTTTATCCAGTGCACTTGAGATCATTCATCCTCCATTTCCCTTAATTGGAAGGGTGATTGGGGAGATTGCTCCACACCTGATTTTTCTCTGCACATGCATAACTCTTAGCAAATATTTGCAAAGCACTGGAAAGTTGTGTGGAAGGTCTATGGGTCAAAGAGCATTTGTTTCACAGAATGGTCATTTCTTGGACTCTTTATCTGTTGCGCGTATTTAGAACCCAAACATGATTGATTATCCAATCAGATCAGGAGAAATGAAGCAGGTCTCCTATTGTTGTGTCACGTGTGTTAGCAAACACTTTCTCATCATACTGTTGTCAATACGTAAAACAGCAAGGTATTCGTGGTGCCCCTGTGAGGAGTTCATGTATGTAATTTCCTCTACCATAAAAGCCATTAATATAAAAATGCTCATAAGCAAAAATGAGAAAGAGCTTGGGGGCAATCAATACGGCACAGATTGCACAGTAAAGTCACTAACCTCTTTTCTGAGAAACTTTTCAGCAAGGCAATTATGCATAGAAAGTCTTCAAGGAATGATTGACTTCAACAAGTTTTCTACTGGTCAGCAAACACTTTTTTTGCTTTGAAGTAAAAATAAACAACAATGAAAAAGCAAAACAAAAAAGATCCCCAAAAGAGCAGTAAACAAGGAGAAATACATCTTTCTAGCAAGAAAAAAATGAGCAGGAAAAGGTCACCATCTTGTGTTTTCTGTATTGTTTATCTATTTCACAGTTTGTGGTTCCAAAGTATTTTATCAGCACTACTCTTTTTTTCTTAAAAAATCTGGGAACATTCAACTGTGAATAGTTACGCCAATTTCAATCTGAAAGTAAAATCTGGACAAGTAGCATGTTTATTGGAGGAGGGTGTAAAGAAAACTGATTTCTATTTATTTGGTTTTCATTAAAAACACAAGTTGTTGCCTATAAATTGCCTTATTGTTTTCTGTCTGGAAATTAATATATATTCACCTTGGAAGATTTAAGACATATAAAATAAATAAAAGAAAATAAATAGCACCCAATCTTATTTTATAAATATAACTTTGATGTATTTTGTATTATATTGTGAATAGATTTGTATCCACTCAAATATTTTTATTGTACGGTGAACATTTTTTTCCATATTTTTAATTCTGCAAAGTATGCCATTATATAGATCATAGTTTATTTATTCCATGTCCTTTATTAATCTTTTGTTTGTTTAGTTTAAATTAAGATACATAGTATCAGCCAAAGAGGAAGTCAGGTAAGCCAAACACAGTTATGAAATTCAGATAATGTCGGTTATAGATCCTAACTTAGCAGAATAAAGCAAAACTTGATTTCTCTTTCTTCCAAATGATTTAACAAGACTGACAACGGAAACCTTGTATGAACTCGATAGATTAACAAATGCAAAAGTGTGGTCCAGAAATGGGAGGATAATACAAAGAGGACAGGTAGGTAGGAGTATCCAAAGGGAAGGGTCATGAAGGCCAACCTGAGCATACTTCATCCAGTTGTGTTAGCATTTTTAAAAAATGTAGCTATTGGTATACTTCTCCAGCTGGTTTGTTTTCCTGGCAAAGAACTGGCTTTGGTTACAGCTCTCTCTGGGTAAGATAAATGTGCATATATAGAGCTATGTGGTGACATGAAGCCCAAGCATGATTACAATTCCAGAGACCCTGCATGGCTGTTTAATAGGGCCTCAGCCTAAAAAGTCTCTTACTAGAATCTCTACCGCATCTTCCTTAACCCACTTGAGTCCAGAGAGATTCCCCGGGACACTGAATCTCTAAGAAGGGGCATAAGGAACAAATAATTCTCCAACTTTATTCAAACATGAGGCTATTTTTTCCCCTAACCCCACGTATTAGCCTTCCACAAATGATTACTGTTCTTTGGAACACAGTTTGAGGAACATTGCTCTGACTAGAAGTGATTCCTGTCTGGAATTCCCTTAAGACTTCTGGCTGTCGCTCCCTGAATATCTATGCCTTTTATATGATGGCATATAAAAGTGGTAACCTGGGGTGCCTCGGTGGCTCAGTTGATTAAGCGTCCGACTTCGGCTCAGGTCATGATCTCATGGTTCGGTTGGTGAGTTCGAGCCCTGTGTCGGGCTCTGTGCTGACAGCTCAGATCCTGGAGCCCACTTCAGATTCTGTGTCTCCCTCTCTCTGCTCCTCCCCCACTCATGCTCTCTCTCTCTCTCTCTCTCTCTCTCAAAAATAAAGCTTAAAAATTTTTTAAAAAAGTGGTAACCTGGGATGGACATTAGAATCACCTGGGAAGTATTTCAAATGTTTCCCTTGCTCTTCAGAATTTCTGGAACCAGGCCCCAGGCATTGGTTTGTTTTATGTTTCCTGGATGATTCTCTCGTACAGCTGTTGAGAACCAATGCCTGATGGTACACTTTTTCTTTATGTACTCCAGGGAATGTGTTTAGTGTAACTTCAGATCCCCTTAAGGCTAATCCAAGGGCCTTGCAGATAGATAGCAGGTTCTCAATAAATATGTTGTTGAATGAATGAATACAATCTTAAAACATAATACCACAAAAAGTATTTAAGTGATATCTAAAATCAGAGATAGGGAATAATCCCTGATAGCTTCCTTCTTTCCTTACCCTTGGATATGCACATTTTAAAAGATAGAAATAATTCCAATAAGTAACTGTAAATGCTTCCTACTCTGATCTTTTAGAAGCCTGAAGAATTTTAATTTATTTCCATAAGAAAAGCAGAAAACAGATCCTTCTAAAACTTGAGCCATTCTTTCATCTTTTTTCTTTCCTTCCTTCTTCCTTCCTTCCTTCCTTCCTTCCTTCCTTCCTTCCTTCCTTCTGTAACTGATTACTAAGTGCTTACTATATGATATACACTATTCTAGGCCTTGACAATATGCTAGTGAACAAAATAGACAAAGGTCCTGATCCTCAGTGGGGGAAACAATATGTATGTAAGATGATAGGGCTGAAGAGGAAAATAAGGCTGGGAAGGGTATAGGGAGTGAAGTGAGAGTGCAGTTTTTATATAGGTGGGCTAGCCTAGGCCTGCTGAGAAGATATTTGAGTAAACAATGGAAGGAACTGAAGCAACATTTGGGGGACAAGTTTCTGAGCCAAGGGAACAGCAAGAACAGAGAGGCTCTTAGACATGAGTGCACAGTGTGTATTCCAGAAACAACAGGAGATTAGGAGTAGGAGATAAAACAAAATAAATGGGGTGGCCAGATTTTGAAAGTCATTGAGGGTTTTTTTTTTCAGTTTATTTGTTTATTGAGAGAGAGAGAGAGAGAGAGAGAGAGAGAGAGAGAACCCCAAGTAGGCTCTGCACTGCCAATGCAGGGCTTGAACTCATGAACCTTGAGATCATGACTTGAGCCAAAGTCAGATGCTTAACCAACTGAGCCACCCAGGTGCCCCATCATTGAGGGTTTTGAGCCAAGGAGTGGCCTGACCTGACATTTTAATAGGATCACCTTGGTTGCCATGTTGAATAGACTGAAAGGGGTAATGGGTAGAAGCAAAGAGACCAGTTAGGAAGCAATTGCAAAAAACCAGATGAGATAATGGTGATTTGGACCAGACTATTAACAGTTTGAGATAAACAGTGGTTGGGTTTTATGTGAATCTCTTCTTTGATCTATGGACCAATGTAGCAAAACTGGAGAGAACACAAAATTTCCTTCATGGACCAATATTGTAATAATTCTAGTCTTCACAATTTTTTGGAGTCCCTTGTGATTGTAAAAAATGATTCCTTTTTTTGCAATTGCAAACAATGTAAAATAAAAGCAGAAAATGTGATTTGTTTTTAATAAGTACTCAGCTTCCATTTCTTGGGTGCTTTTCTTGTGGAGAGACTAAAGAGGGGATTTCTGTATCTAGAAAGTGGGAATAGATGTCTTTCAACATGCCTTCCAATCCAAGTATTCTATGACTCAGTGATCCTTAGTAACTGAATATTATCCAAATGTGCAAGGACTAAAAACTCATATATGATAATGGCATGAATTGTACCAATAAGTTAGAAATGAATACTAATGATCATAGATGGTATTCAAAATATTGTACACCTAGCCCAGCAGAGATACCAATCAGAACAGATGCCAGCTGAAAAATAACCAGCACAGCCCTCTGTCTGGCTGAATATCAGCTCTGCTTATACTTGAGTGTGGATCAAGCCACATTTGAGTGGACGTGGTTTGACCAAGGTTCCTGTTGGTTTAAGCCCATTCAGTTGTACAAGTAGAATGGACATGGATTTTGTGCTTAGGTTTGTGTCTGACACTTTAAGAAGAATCTAAGAGAAGTAAAAGGCATGGTTGTGATCTTCTAAGTGCTTTTAATCCATTTTAGAAGACTTCATTTGGCATTCAGAACAAATTGAGAATCATGCGTCTTATGATGTGGTAACAATTTTATAGGTTCTCAGCCTCTCAACACTTTGCCCCTACCTGAATAGTTGTGTCCTTGCTGAGGCTTCAGAGTAGTGTAATGAAAGTAGTATAATGAAAGAAGAAACCAAGCTGACTTGCAGGTCAGGATTTTAGGTCGTCGGCCTCAAGATGCTTGGGGGCATCTTGGAGCAGACACTCAGCATCTCCAGCCAGCGCTCATCACACTGCAACAAGCATGACAACAAGCATACAGAGTAAGACCCTTTCTCCATGTTAATGTTCCCCTCCTGGTTTAGGTGCTTCCCAGTGCTGTAAGAACCAATAATCATAAGCCAAAGGGAATGGAACTAAGGAGGTAAGGGTAAGGAAATAAGGAGAGTGGAAAAAAGCAGTCGTGCAAATGCAGCCTTGTCTCATGCTTCACTCCCAACTCGTGATTAGCTTTAAGGAACACTCTGTCATGTGAGATCTAATCAAGCATGTTCAAAGCCTGGTTGAACATCATTCATTGAACACTTGAAACAGATATCTAGACCAAGGTTATGACTGCTTTCCACAGTCGACACACCCATCCCATATAACAAATACAGAGAATTTACAGAATTTGAATTTATTTGACCTACTTATACCCCAATCATTAAAAGGAGCCTGGGGGCAGAAGAGAGTGATACAAGCTCTATCTGGAAGTAATACAGAATTTCCCAAGTCAACTAACTACAGATTCTGTCCCCTAAGCTGGATGCCCATTATAGCTCTGCCAAATGCCTTTTTTTTTAGTATCTTCCTATTTAAGTCTGCCTCGCTAAGCTGGTAAAGTGCCAGAATATGTTGGACTGACCATGCCATAATGGACTCCTTCCGCATTAAATCTTTCAGAGCTGGTAAATTTAGACAACCTAAAGAGCCATGTTATGTCTGTACCACTTATCAAATTGGCATAAGGGTTAGAGACTTAAGACCGGGACCTGGATTTTCCCAGAGGGCTGAATTATCTAATCGTCAGCAATTTTGAGGCTCACAGCAAAGTGGAAATAATGGAATCATCTGCCTCTAGATGTAAAAGCATCTTCTCAGAAGGTCAGAAGAAATTCATAGCCTTTGCTGTTGGCTGGGCAGTCTGCTCCCTGCTAACATGAACTGCTTATCTGACTGGAAATGTAAGAAGATTCTGCTATTGGAGAGTAGGTTCTGTACCGATCTAAAAGGGGGCTCTGCAGCCTACTGACGGCTTCTCATGAGGGGACAAATCATCAACTTGGGTACGTATTCCTCTCCTTCTGGTAAATACTCATCCACAAAGCTATGGAGTCATGTTCTGAATCCTGCTTCTACCACCTACTAAATGTGAGACTTGGGCACATGACTTCCTTCGCTGCACTGCAGTTTCCTCATCTGTGAAATGGGGATGATAATGGCACCTATCTAGCAAGGTTATCGTGAGTTTGAATTCAGTCTAAGATAGCGACTGACTCACAGTAAGTGCTCAGCAAATGTTAACTATTCTTATTTACTGCTGTTGACATGGAGAGGGCTGATAGAAAAACTTCCAGTAACGAAAGGTTTATGTCTTTTTCTGTTTTTTTGTTTTTCATTTTTGTCAAAATTCTATTGGTATAGATGAAGAGCTTAAATAAAACTAATGAAGCATGACCTGGAGTAACAAGAGTGATAATAGACATGCCTTTTTTTTTTTTTAAACAGTGGATTGAAAATTAAAAAAATCTTTATACCAACAAAGAAACCAGTGTATGTGGGGAGTGTGCTATGTGCCAGGCGTGTGTAAGAGCAGGCACATCACATTTAGCCTCTCCTCACTCTGGTGTTGCTGTCCTCATTTTATAAAGAAACCAATGCTCCAGTGAGCAAACAGCAAGATGAAAACTCAAGCCTGATGCCTCTAAAACCTCTCCTCTTCCACTAACTCCAAATACCTACCTGTTCCTCCTTCCTCCCCTTCTTGTTCCAAGCCTTGATTTCCTTGCCGTGAGGTCGAGTTACCCTCTCTTGGTGCTCCCCTCTCAACAGCACTGCTCCTCTGACATCATGCCAAAGTGCCCTCATCAGCTTTCCCTGGAAACAGCTGGATTTCACCCAAACTGCTATGAGGTGTGGCAGCCTGGCATGGTTTTTTTTCCCATCTTTAACTAGATAGCAGATTTCTTATGCGCAGTAGTCAGTCAATGGCTAACTAATGACTCCCTTTGTGTCCTATGATGAAAACATTTCAAAAATTGTAGAGAAGCAATCAGGAGATGAAAGGTAAAAGTGTGGCCAAATATGCATGTGTGTGCATGTATGCGTGTGTGTGTCCTTGAAGCCGTGTCTTTGCATTCTTATTGCATTCCAGTAATAAAAGTTCATGTCACGTGGTTTACTCAGCCTGCTCCCGTGATTGCTTCAAGATAGAGCACACAGGGGCGCCTGGGTGGCGCAGTCGGTTAAGCGGCCGACTTCAGCCAGGTCACGATCTCGCGTCTGTGAGTTCGAGCCCCGCGTCGGGCTCTGTGCTGACAGCTCGGAGCCTGGAGCCTGTTTCCAATTCTGTGTCTCCCTCTCTCTCTGCCCCTCCCCCGTTCATGCTCTGTGTCTCTCTGTCCCAAAAATAAATAAAAAACATTGAAAAAAAAAAAATTAAAAAAAAAGATAGAGCACACAGTTGGGGAGACGAAGGTTTATACTCTTGAGTCAGCAGGAAGACTGAAGTTTGCTGCAAGCCTGTTGGGCAGCCTGGACCTGGGTTCAAATCTTTGCTCTGGTTTTTAAGAATGGTAGGACCTTGGAGAGTTTATATGACTTTTTAAGCCTTGTTTCTTCCTGTGTAGAAGGAGAATAACCATATTTTGCTATGGGTTCCCCCTGGTGATCAGTGAGGTCATGAGAGTCAGATATATGGCACATAGATTAGAGAGTGCCAAGTAAGTGGCAGTTATTATTAATGTGCACTGATTTAATTATAAAAGCCAGATATTTATAAGAAGCTATGGTTTTAGCTGGCCGTACACTTGGTGGTATCATAGACCTTCTCCTTAGAAGGTACCTGTTGAAATGTTGCCCTTTAGAAAGTGAGTTGGACACATACAGTTGGGCAGGAAATGTGTGCCTCTCAGAGTGGAGCCCCTCAGCAGCCGACTTCGACTGCACATCTTACCTCTGAGACTGTGTGTAACCTTCATGTCTACAGACACAACGTGAGCTGACAATGTCAGAGAAGAAGTGAGGGATGGTTTTGCATAGTTGGTTCCTCCTTATCATTCATGTCTTGCACGATTCCACCTCATCAGAGGGAACTTCCCTGATCACAATATCTCAAATGCCCCCCTTCCTTGCCAGCCGCCCTCTCCCCTTCACTCTACTTTATTTTTTTAATAGACTTCATTTTTTTTTGAGCAGTTTTAAATCTGCAGGAAGATTGAGCAGATAGTACAGAGAAGTTCCCATATACCCTCTGCCCTCCCCCAGGCATAACTTACTTCCCCAATATTAACATCCTGTACCAGAACAGCACATTTTTTACAATTGACAAATTTGCATTGACACATCATAATTACCAAAGTCCATAATTTACATTCGGGTTCACCCTTGGTGTTGTACATTTTGTGGCTTTTGACAAATATATAATGGCATGTAACCACCATTACAGTGTCATACAGAATAGTTTTACTGCACTAAAAATCCTCTGTGCCCTGCCTATTCATTCCTCTCTCCCCTTAACTCCTGGCAACCACTAATCTTTTACTGTCTCCATAGTTTTGCTTTATCCAGAATGTCATGTAGTTGGATGTTTCATTTTAAAAAATCATTCATCGCTATTTATGTGTTTATTTATTGTTTTTCCCTCCCAGCAGAATGTCAGGCACATGGAAGTGGTGTCATTTTCTGACTTATTTTATTTTTTTTATTTTTTAAAAAAATGTTTATTTATTTTGAGAGGGGGCAGGGGCAGAGAGAGAGGGAGAGAGAGAATCCAAAGCAGGCTCTGCATTGTCAGCACAGAGCCTGGTGTAGGGCTCCATCCCACAAACTGTGAGATCGTGACCTGAGCCGATGATGTCAAGGATCTGACACCTAACCAACTGAGCCACCTAGGTTCCCTGATTTTCTGACTTATTTTAAAATGAGGTACCCTTGTGGCACCTGGATAGTTCAGTTGGTTAAGCATCCTACTCTTTATCTCAGCTTGGGTCATGATCTCACAGTCATGAGATTGAGCCCCACATCTAGCTCTACGCTGACAGCAGGGAGCCTGCTTGAGATTCTTTCTCACTCTCTCTCTTTCTCTCTCTCTCTCACTCTCAAAAAAAAAAAAAGAGGTATCCTCTGTGTTAGACTATACCCCGCTCAGAATAGCCCTCAATAAATATGTATTAGCTTAATCATTAAATCTTTCCCCCATCAAAATTGTTCTCCTCCTTCTGCTAAGGTTAGCAGCTGATAATTAGATGGGTGCCTGGCTGGCTTAGTGGGAAGGGCACACAACTCTTGATCTCAGGGATGTAAGTCTGAGCCCCACACTGGCAGAGAGATTACTTAAAAATAAATTCTTTATTAAAAAAAAGAAACTGAAAATTGGAGATACTTATACAAACAGCAATAATAACAATATTGGTTGTCATTTTTACTATCTCTCAGATGGCAGGCTCTGTGCTATAAAGTATGTTGTTTAATTTAATCCTCATAATTACCTTCTGAAGTAGTCTAGCCATTTTAGAGGCAGGAAAATAGAGGTTCAGAGAAGTTAACTTATCCAAGGTCAGAGTTAATAAATGGCAAAGTTAAGGCCCAAACTCTGGTCCATAGGATCCCAAAGTTGACGTTCTTAAACAGTATGTTGTAATTTAGAGCTGGAGGAAACTGGCTAGCCTGTGCAATTCCTTGGACTTGGAGCATGGTTGGCTCATCTAAGTGTCTTGACCTTCACCCTGGTCCATGTAACACTTATAAAGCATCTGCTGTTTGCTGTGCCATGTGCTCTAGGGCATCACCTGGATATTCTCAGGATCTACACCTGACGGGCTAACACAATCTGCATTTTAACAAAATCCCAGGAGATGTGTGCGGGTGACACACGTATGTTTGAGAAACACTACTCTCTAAGGATATCAAAACCAATAACTCTCATGTCCCCAAGCTCATGAATCAACCAGGGTTTCAGCTTTCAGGGTAGCCTGTACTTTAGAATGGGAAATAGTCATCCATATAAAATGCTTTTCTCGTTCCCTAGCACTTAAGCATTTAGTAAATATTTGAAATTATTATAAATTACACAAGGAATGAAATATTAGTCAGGTAGAAGGACTGAAGGTAGCTGAGTAGGAATAAGCCAGCCTGTAGGTCCCAAACAATATAATATATTCCCTTCCAGTAACCCACGAGAAATGCAGCTTGTTTCTCTCTTGCTGTTATTCAGTGGTGGTGTTGGTATCTGGGGGGCAGTGTAAATGTTAGGCTTGGTTAAGTATAGTTGCTTAGATTTCTATAACACAATTTAGACTGTAACACATCTGCAATAATGCGGTAATGAGCGTTGCTAGGGAAGGCTGAGGTTTTACTCTAAGTCACAGAAGTGCTATTGCATTTCCCCCAGGGAAGTTGTGGGTGGTCCATTTTAGCACAACTGGAGCCTGCTGTGTTCTTACCACAGGGAATGGAGTGTCATGTTTTCTAATATCTCTGTTCTAATCAAACTCAACCTTTACTACCCACTTTACCGTTTTTGAGCATATGAGCCAGGAAAATGCATGTAGCTACTCCGGGTGTGCCACCTAGCCCAGTATTGTTTGCCTGAAAATGCCAGGCTGCCGTCCAACTGATGCTCCCCTCGTAGTTGCATTGGAGTCTGAGGATGAATTCAGCAGTTTAATCAGTGCATTTGTTTTCTGCTTTGTCATATACAGAACTGGCAAGTCTAGCCAGAGCGCTGTTTGCAGAGGAAATCTCCCTGTGTCTGGAATGCAGAGCGGCCAGTTTCTCAGATTTCACTTCTCTTCTCCCTCACCACCGCCACTCTTTCCATTTGTTCCCAGTTGTATGCAGACTATAATTATGTATATTTCCTTTCCTGCCACTTCTAATTGTATAAAACTTCTGCATCCCGGATGAATGCAATTCATCCAATATTCTCCCCTTTTTCTCCTCTGTGACTCAAGCTGTTGCCTTGTTCTTTCTCATTGATTCCCGCACCACAACACAAATGAAAATACATTATGTTGCACCTGACAACCATTGAAGTCACCTGCCATGGTGCTAATAGGCTCTGCTGATTTCTTAGTGCAGCAGTCACTGGTGAATGGTATCAGCACTACAATAACATGCCTGTATTTGCTTTTTCTGGGATATGCTGTGGTCGGATGCCTGAAAAATTCAACAAAATTGTGATAATTCAATGGAAATGAGCAATAGATATTCATCCAACATCTCAGTGAATGTTGAAATCCTAGCAGTCCCAGCAAATTCTCCTTTCCTTCCAAGGAATTGGAGTGGAGATAGGAGGTGGGTACCCTTCTTGGGTACTCTTAGTGCTTAAGACCCTGGACTAGGTACTTTATAGGTCCATTCCTATTTTTACTTGGATTTTTACTTCATCTTTACAAGGAATTTAGGTTTTAATACATACATGTGATTTATTTTACAGGCAAGAAAACTAAAGTTCATATAGAAGTGAGATGATTTTTCAAGGTTTTATAAGTGGTCAGAGACAGAGTGGAGGTTTGTCTGAGTCTAGTACCCATGCTCTGTCTATACACTATCTTCTCTCTTTGCAAGCTCTTGAATTCCAGAAAGTTCAGCACATTCCTTTCCTATCTGAAGCTAATTAATTGGTGGCATGGAATCTATTTTTATCTCATCCTAAGTGGCCAGTGCCAAACTCCTGTATGCAATATATATTCTTTGGTAAAATAGATGGTTTTTTTGCTATGTGTGAGCATATACATTGCGAGTTCAATTGTATTTAAGAATCTTTTGGCTTCCCATAAGACCTTATTGTAGTATCAATCTGGTCATCATTATGTGTCAGTATATAATCCTGCTGAGCAAGATAAAAGATCAAGGGCTATTCCTGGTGTTGCCGCATGTGTCCTAGAGAAAGCCACATATTTATCTGTAGTGTAGTGTCATCCATATGCCCTATTTACCTCACAGGATTGTTGTGAGTACTGAATGAGGTAATGAGTATGAACGGCTTTGGAAACCATAAGAATACCTAGGAACACATCAATCATACGTCAGTAGGTATTTGCCAGGCTCTTACCATAAGTTGATGTTAAAGACCACAACGGGGAGGCTACTAGGAATTTTTTGCTCTCAAAGAACTTAACATGAAGACAAACAAGAAATGGAATCACTGAGCTGGGTCTTGACTTTATAATAAATTTATAATGCTCTTTTTTGTTTTGTTAGTACCATCAACAGCGGATTCTCAAGTGCAGTAAGCATCATGCGAAAAGCTGTCAATTATCTGATGTTTTATAATTCACATTTTAAAAGTTTTTTTTAATGAAATTTACTTTACTGTGTCTTGCATTCTGTTTGCCAAATTCTTAGAGTGTTTTCATAGCTTCTCACCCATCGAGACCAAGGTCAGTCCCCCCACTGACTACAGCACTATTTTCCAAGTGTGGTCCTTAAGCAGTATGTTCAGCATCCCCTGAGAACTTGTTAGAAATGCAAATTCTGGAGCCCCATCATCCCAGTGCTGCTGAGTCAGAGACTCTGGGAGTGGGGCTCAATCCTTTGTTTTAACAAGCCTCCCAGGAGGTTCTGAGGCAAGTTCAAGTGTAAAACTTGCTGCTCTACTAAAACCTCATGGTGCAAGTCAGAAGTTATGAACAGCTAAGCTAATAGAGGCCAGGAAGGACACATGAATGACAGAGAGGACTGGGAATAAAATAAGGTGTTAGAGGAGGGGACAATTGAACTGGAGAGGTACCCTTCTTAATGCAAGCAGTTACTGGTGATTTCAGCTATTGGTTACCATTTAGGAATGCAAAGCAGATCCAAATATGATTTTCTAAAACATAGAAGCATGACTGTTTTATAAACGTATAGTGAATACATGTCAAAGATGAATTTGGTTCATTAATAAGAAACTAGCAAGATGATAAAGTTCGTTCAATGGGAGGCTGGAGAAAGCTAGAGAAAATGAGAGGCTGGCATATTTATATAGTCAACAGAAGAAAGAATACTAAAATAAGATTAAGTTAGTTACAGAATCGGTTGATGCCCTACAGAGAAATAGAACTATTACCTTTGGGGTTGTTTTTTTCTACTGGACAAAAATAATTTGCAACCAATCAGTCTTCCACAAGTTAACATCTAACTTTAAAGACTTTTGGCCCTAATCAATAGTAAACCACAAATCAAGCAAGATTGCATGCTTATAATCTAGGGCCTAGATCTAGTCCAGGGTTGAGATAATTGTATAAATCTTGGAAGATTTATTAGGTAACACTCTATTAAGACTCAAGGAGTATGTAGGAATCTTTCTGAGTTATTTCCAATGTTTGGATAACGTTTCTTAACAAGTAAGGATGGCAGACGTTCCATTTTCTTTAAAGGAGACTGAGAATCAGTACTTACATGTGAAATTTTCCCATTAACAAATACGAAATAACACATGCTTGAGGACAGATAACTGTGGATTACCAATTTACAATCCAGGTATAAGCCATTATTGAATTTGGAAAGTCCAAAAATATTCTATTCATCATTTGATGCCACTCATTCTATTCACTTTCTCCACTGTGTCCAGTTAAGCACTCAGTGTTTTATTATTAAAGCCTATTATCCAATGTTTGAAAGCAGAGCTAACAGGGAAGTCTCTTGTTCAAATGTCCTTACCAGATATTTCAGGCCTTAGCTCCCCCTGTGTTCTTCAGAAAATTGTAACAGCTTTGCTTTCTTGCAGTTTGCTTTCTTTCATGACTTCAACCTAAGAGACAAGCTGCTTACCCTATCAATATTTAGGGAATTCAAGGCAAGGCTGAGAATGAAATAAGTCTCTAGGCAAAGTAAGACCAAAACCATTCAAATCCTTATTACAACATTCTTAGGTAGAGAGATGCGATACAAGGACTTTCATAAAGAGAGGATTTTTCTTCCTGCTTTTTTCCCCCTGCTTCTAGAGCCTTCTACCCATTGAGCCAGTATCTTTCAAACCTCAGAGGGAGGGCAGATACAACCCAGAACAAAGAAATCAATGCTCAGCTTCGAGTTTCAAAATAGACTTTTAAAAGTGCACAATAAGAGGAAATCGTCTTGAAACCCAATGCATTTTCTATGAGATTTTTTTTCCAGTTCCAAAACATTGACTTTGCATATAGAGAGCCAGCGTTTGGTATATCTTACTTTGGAATTCATCCATTCACTTATTCATTCATTCATCCTACAATTATTTATGGAGCATCTAAAACATACTGGGTTCTGTATATATAGTAGTGAACAAAACAACGTGTTCTCATGGAGTTTACATCCTGATGGGTGGAGCTGGACAATAATTATATCACAAAAAAACATATAAGTCAGGTGGTAATAAGTGCCATGGGGAGAAAAGGGCAGAAGGAAACAGACAAGGAGTGTTACAGAAGGGGTATCATTGCTATTTTACATATGGTTGTGAGGGAAGGAAGGTCTGCCTGATGGGTGATCATTTATCGGACCTGAAGGCTGTGAGGGAGAAGCCAGGCAGATATCTGGGGTCTGAGCAAAGGGAACCTCCTGCACCCAGGCCTGAATTAAGAGGTGGCTGGGGCAGAGTGTCAGAGAGGAGGAGAGAAGAGCAAATTACCTGGGGTTTCTCAGGTCAACATCGGAACTTTAGATTTTATTCTGAGTGAATGGGAAGCCAATGAAGGGTTTTGTAGAGCAGAGGAATGATGTTATGTAACTTGCATTTTTAAAGGAATCACTCTGGCTGCTGTTCTGAATATAGACTCCAGAGAACCAGGGGAGGAAACAGAGGGACCAGAGAGGAAGCAACTGCAATAATACAAATGAGGGATGATGGTGGCTCAGACCATCATGGTAGTGGTGGAGGGGAGAGGAATGATCAGCTTTTGAATGTATTCTGAATGGTGAATCAGAACCGTAAAATATCAAAGGGCAGCAAGGAGCAATTGGAAGAGCTGTGAGTTGGTCTGACATGCACTGAGTCTCCAAGAAATCCCCTTTCCTGTTTGCCTCAGACTCAGCTCTGGAAGATCTAAGGCATGTGGGGCAGAAGGGTTTTGTTCTGCAAGGCAACTGTAACTCCCAAAGAAAAGTGCTGAAGCCTGCACGATGCTTGGATAGTAGAGGAGCATTAGTTGGGTGAGGACCCTGGCTGCCATGGAGAAAAGGACCACTTCTCAGACTCTTAAGCTCTCTGCATGGTGAGCAACCCCCAAATATCCCACAACCTTGAGAAGTCTGCAGTGGTAAGAGGAAAGAAAGTCAGCTGACCCAAAATGTCTGTGGCCAGGACTAGAACACAATGTGTAAATAAATACCTGTTTACCAATGTCCATCACAAGATCAGAGATGCTGGGAGCAGCAGATTAGAAGAATTGGATTCAACACCCAAGACCAGGTAAGTTCAAACTATGCCCCAGGAGACGTCAGCAAAGACAGTGACAGTTCACAAGGACAGAGTCTCCTCTTCCAAAGAAGAGAGCTTATCCTAATGGCGCTTTGTAAAAAGTATGCAGTCTCAAACAACACTAGGGCAAACAACAACTCCAGACAAAATTTCTGTTCATCACAGTTGAGTTTGAAGAAGGAGCACGTGTAATTCCAAGGTCTTGAATCAGCGAAGGGTATTCAAGTATCCTGGATTCTTTGCCCTAGTAGAGAATTTTCCCCTCTGCCTAATCTGTTTTAATTAATTGTCTGCATAGCCTATAGCAAAATAGAGTGCGGAGAGTAGTCACTTAATTGGTCTTGTATATTTTTCTGGCTAAACCATTGTGATTTGGTACTATGGCAAAAAAGTGCTAATAGGTTCTAATTGTATTTGTGGGAACAGTCTGGTAGGAGCCTGTCTTCTGCCCACACCCATCCCACCAGTGTCTTAAATTCTCCATCTGTACAATGAAGGAAGGGCTTGTGCAGAAAATCTTTATAATTCCATTAACTCTAAGTTATTTGGGCTGACTATTGCCGCTTAAACATTTTCAGCCACACTTACCTTTCCTATCACTTGCCCCATCGTCTGACACAGCGCCTTGCTCACATTGGGTCTGGGATGACTTTCACCTTGTGAGTGAATGAGAATGAGAAGGGCGTCTGCACACCAGCCCACTGTGGGGACTTGCTCAGGGTAAAGGGCTGGGCCCACTTTACCCCACTGGGTGACAGAATTAAGGCAAATTAAACTGGGAGCCACAGTCACCTTACTTTATCACCTTTCCTGTCATTATCAGCACCTCTTCATTTTCTGGTTTAATCCCTGAGAAAATACAATGAGAATATCTGAACTTTTCTTGTCTCTTTTCCTTCACGCCCAGCTGTTTGAAGGCATGAAAACTGGGAGCTGAATATGTCCTAAAGCTAAAGCATCCTTGGTGGTGGCAGATTTAGTCCCTAAGTTTTTGTTTGTTTGTTTGTTTGTTTGTTTGTTTGTTTGTTTTACTGCACATGAAAGGGCTCTAACCGTTAGTCATTGAAAAGGGCATTCACGTAGCAGGCAGATAGAACCCCTCTTAGAGAAAGGCTGCTGAGTTGGTGTGGTGTGCCGACAGATGCCCAGGTTCTGCCTGGTCTCAACAGATGACACTTTCCTGACTGATCTGACCTCCTCAGATGAAGTGGGATACTCAGGCTCACACTGAGAATTTTCTAATTCTAGGCAGGAAGGGATGTGAATAGAAAATGGAGAGAGGAAATCTCATTGGGCTAAGGAGATGGGTAGAAGGGCTGGTGTTTAGTTAGGAGGTGATATGGAAGGGAGAGAGTCTGAGATGCAAGGAACTGTCAGAGCAAGTGTGTGGGAGAGGAAGGAGGAAGAGCAGGGATGCCTAGGGAACAGCAAGTAATCAAGTCATGAATTTATCTGGATCTGCGGTGCTGATCAAGATTCATAAATTAATGGTGCCATTTTTAGAAAAGTTGAAGATCTGAGGCCAAGAAGTCTGTATTTCATAAAATCAATAATTCAATGAAATGTGGCAATGTACACGTGATCATTTGCTGGCTGCGTGATATAGCATGTAGTGGAACGTGTAATTGTGACCGAAACCTCCATCTTTGGCCTTCAAACAAAGAGAAGTGATTTGTTTGAAAGATGGATATGTAAATGATTTTTGACAAATTTCAAGCAGCACTTGACTTCTGTGGGCTTTTAGATTTGGAATGAATACTTATCTACATTATCCAATTTCTTTGTAGTGCCGGAAAAAAAAACGTTTTGTTGCTGAAAAGAAAAACCTTCAAATTTAAATAAACTTTCCTGAATTCTCTGAAGCTCTAATTGATATATTAACACAACTCTTGATTAAGGATAAATGAATTCACATTTTAAGGATTGAATTTCCTGAGAACTGTGTTTTCTAGATGAAAGAACTCATCTATAAGCTACCAACAATGTGCAAGGTAGTTTAGGCTTCAAAAATTTTGTTCATAGTTTCAGGCTTTACTCTTTATATTCCATCTATATAGTCTCTCTCTATATTCTGATTCTATACCCCTCCTTGGTTCTATACATATACTGGTTCCAGAATAAATTACCAGGGTATTGAGACTTTAACACTCATTCCATAATTTTTGCATGAAGTGGATATTTGTAGCTTGAGTTTCAGATTGAGAACATGGTAGGGTAGAAAGAGCAACATTGGAAATGGAAGAACCAGCGTCAGAATCCATTCTGTTAAGGGTCACTCTACCACTCAATTATCTAGTGGCCTTGAGCAACTAAAAAAATTATCCAAGATCATTTTTCTCACCTGTATAGTAACACAAACAATGGCAACCTCTCGCTTGTAGAGAAGAACAATGTGAGTTTCTTGCAGTGTAGCTGATATAGGGTAGGAGCTGAGAAATGACTCCTTATCTTCTCCCTTCCTCACCCCTCTCCTTACACATAAATTGTAGTACTTGTTTGCTCAGTCCTTTTCCTAAAAAGTTCCACTTTCACTGAAAACCACCAGCCCCTGTGTGACCTTGAGGAAGGAATTTCTGTCCTCCGGGTATCAGTCACATTTTCATTAAAGTGAGGGACTGAAGGTGATGGCTATGGGACCTCACTCCTGTTGGGGTCATCCAGAGAGTTTGTGGATCTCTCCTATTTCCTGGCTTAGCTTTTCTTCAGCTGACATTCCCTCCCTCCAGCCCTGGAAGCCTATTGCATTCCAGCGTAACTTACATAATAGGTGCTCTGTATCTGACACACCAGCCACTGATAAGTCTTAAGCTTAGAAATAGGCTAATAGAATTTTCTGCAAGCTACAGATGGAGCAGTGTTTTCTTCTTGTTAGCTAACTTTCTATTTCATTTCAAAACATTATGGTTTGCACATCTCTGAGAATGTTATATCTTCTGAGACTTTAGCACAATCTGCTTATATAAATGGTCCGTTACCCACTTATGTAGCAATTAGTTTCTAATGGTAAACTCCTAAGGCCACTCTAGCTGATTGGTGTGCTTTAGACACAACGTTGTATGGCTAGGCATTGAAAATGAGGGAATAAAATAGGAAATTCTTTAAAAAATTTTTAACTTTTATTTATTTTTGAGACAGAGACAGAGCATGTGTGGTGGAGGGGCAGAGACAGAGTGAGACCCAGAATCCAAAGCAGGCTCCAAGCTGTCAGCACAGAGCCTGACATGGGGCTCAAACTCACCACACTTAACCGACTGAGACACCCAGCTGCCCGAAAATAGGAAATTCTTGACCCTGGTATCAGGTTGACACAGATTTCCAGGGACCTCTACCATGTCCCCTTAAAATTTTTTTTAAATGTTTTTATTTATTTTTGAGACAGAGCACGAGCAGGGGAAGGGCAGAGAGAGAGGGAGACACAGAATCCAAAGCAGGCTCCAGGCTCTGAGCTGTCAGCACAGAGCCTGATGTGGGGCTTGAACTCACAGACTGTGAGATCATGACCTGAGCTGAAGTTGGATGCCTAATTGACTGAGCCACCCAGGCGCCCCTATCATGTTCTTTTTAGTCTCAGAACTTGGGTATGAAAGATTCTGGCATTACACCTAAAGAAGTGGTCACAAATACATACATCTGCTACTAAGATAAAATGATCGTATTTTTCATTCATTCATTCATTCATTCATGTTTTAACCTCTAAAATACTGTAATTTACATAGTGACTTTCTACATAAAGAAAACCCCCAGGAATTCCAGGATGCTTTATAGAGTAGAAAGAGCTCTGAACTCAGATCAGAAGACCTATGTATGAGTGTTGTCTTCTGCTTTCTAGCTGTGTAGACTTGAGTGAGTTAACTTTCTGAACGTTAAAATTCTCATGTGGATATGATAATCCCTGTATCCTAGGATGCTACATGGATTAAAAGAGTTGATATATGTAAAATAACATGTGAAGTCTAAAGCACAACATTTGGCATTATTATAAAGTAACTTACTTTTGTTCATCATCACCATTCTCATATTATTATTTTTTATTATATAATATAGTACCATATTCTGAATTCCTTAATATATCTTTTAAAAAAGTGCTATAAAAAAACAAGGAAATCATAAATGCCCAAAGAAAACTGATGATACTCACTGATGCAATAAGCAAATTAAATAGCCAAAGAGAGTGCAAAAATAAGTTTATTTCTTGTTTTTTTTCAACCATTTCTTGTGAAGATGGATTCATCTTCTACTATAAAGTTTCTAGGATTACAAAATTATCTTTCCTCACATTTGCAGGGGTATCTTGATCTTGAGTGTGAAATTATTTCTTCACCTTTTTATCTAAACACAGAGCTGATATTCAGGTGGGACCCACCAATGTTGGTGTCCTGCATGTTATAATATTGAAATACAACCATATTCTGCTGTCCCAAGACTCTCGTACCCCCACCACCTTTGCCTCTGCCAGGGGTGATCTTTTCCATCCTTCCACAGTCCAGGAACTAAATGGGTTAACTCCTGAAACAGCTGAGGGCCTCCAGGAACTCGCCTGAGCACTAATGGCACGTATTCTGATTGAACGATGCCACTGAGGGCTGGTTGGTAACCATTTTGAACACCACTCCTACCTAAGTTCTACACTGAAGGTTAAGTGGCTCCATTTCTACCAGAAGGTGATATCTTTTCATTGAGAGAACTCTGTGCTTGATGAAGAGAATGTAAGCAGCATTTTTCCTTTGAATGCCTTGCTAGAGTTAATCTCAAAGGTTTAATATGATTCTGAAATTGACGTAAGACCTGGAGTTTTTAAGCAGGGTTTGAGTTTCCAGAATTTAGACAAGATACACTGTGTATGTGTGTGTGCATGAGTATAATATATGTACACATTGTATATACATATGTAGTATGCATGTATATATATATACACACACACACACGTGTGTATATATATGTATGTACTACACACACACACACACACATATATATATATATATATATATATATATATATATATATATATAGTATGTACTACATATGATAGTTTGTGTATACAATGCATGCATATGTTGTATTTTTATAATGTGTGCATATATAATGTAATGTATTATATTATATATATTATACATTATTATTGGGGGACTCTCCAGAGGTCAGTGACTCCAAAAAGTTTAAGAATCATTGTGTTAGACTCTTTATGAAATAACAAATTGTTAGACTTATAGTGTTAGACTATAGACTTATAGCATTTTAATAGGAAGACTAAGAGGACTTGAATGATTTAAAAAAAAGGAGTAAAAATGAGCTTGGTCTAGTCTGCAGCTGGACGTATACACATTTCCAACAGAAACTAATGGATCTCCGCGGAGTTACCTAGACTTGAAAGTTTATTAACTGCAGTTTCTCTACTAAAGTGAGGAAATAAAATTTACTCTTTGATACCTTCATGTGCAGGAAAAGAGAGCCCTACTTGCTGGCTCCTGTTCTTTATCCAGTTCAGGTGAAGTTATCTTGCAACAGAGAATGTGTTGGAGGCAGTCAAGCACTTCTGGTGATATTGGAGCCATTTTTTCAAGCACCATTTCTGAATTAATAATAATAATAATAATGTCAGTAGTCATAGCTAATTGTACTACTATTTATTGAAGGTTTACTATGTGCAGGCACTATACTGAATCCTTTACTTACATTATTTTATTTAATCTTTGTAACAACCAACAGGGTGGATATTACTGTGCCCTATATATAGATGAAGAAATTGGGGTTTAGAAAAATGAACTTTTATAAATTTACAAACCTAGTAAACAGCAGACCCAGGAAACCAATGTAGGTAAGTCTGTCTTCCTCAATATTCCAAGTGATTTGGGTAATTCTCTGGATCAAATTTAAAGGATGTCATGTGTTACTTATCTGTTTGTTACCTATGCCTATCTTATCTGAGTTATCCACAGCCCTCCCCCCACATTAAAAAAAAATCATAAGTGTGTAATAAGCAATGGCTGCCTACATCTTCATTCAAGTTTTGTATGGTGACTTTTCACACATGTGTTTGGCATATTTTTATATATAGTATTCATGATGATAATTAATTTTTTATGAGTGACTTCCCATTTTCTAATACTAACCTCTTAACTTGTAATAATTTAGACCCAGTGCAACATCTTATCTTCATAAATTATTATATCTACTTTTATATACTCTCTTAACTAGCTGCTAGAAATGTTGCTAGATTTCAACTAAATATATATAAATATATTGAACTAAATATAAGTAATCATGGGATTTCATCAGTGAAGCTGAACTCTTAGAAATAATATTCCATTTGTGAAAGACAGTTAAACCTCTTTCCCACCTTCATACAACACAACTGACTATTGGCTCTGGTCTTCCTCCTACAGTTACTGTTTTGCTGGTTGTTGGTCAGGGAAAGCATAGTGTGTGTGTAGGGAGTTCATGGAGGGCAGGAAATGGCGGATGACCTCTCCTCAGGAAGTGGGGAGATGAAGAGTAAGTAGGTCCTGGAGTCTCCAGAATTCTGCAAGTCCAATGTCCTTGGGTCAGGTTGGCAAAACAGGTACCAGAATCACTACTGCTATCTGGAAGACCCAACCAATGATTGGGTCTAGAGTTTCTCATGGCATTTAAATGGGGCAGGATAATTGCCACCAGCTGGTGCCAACCCACAAGTGAGAGTTGGATTTGTATACCTGAAGCTTCCCTTACTCCCGACCCCGAACCCCAGCTGGAAAGAGACAAATTTTCATTATGTATTATAGAAAATACAGAGATTTGGAGTTGGACAGACCTCGGTTATATCCTCTTGCCCCAAAGGTTATTGTGAAGTCTAAAATGACATAGTAAAACCAGTATAAACAGAAGGAATCACAGTGAACAGCATTTGTTGGGCATTCTGTATGTGTTATTTGGTTCAGACCTGGAAAACACTGATTTGGCTTGCAATTTATTCTGCAGATATTGAATTACTTTTGCTATTGACACTCTTACTTTTTTGCAAAAAAAGTGAACTTTTCTTAGTTGCTATTGAATCCAACAGAATAAGCCTGGTTTCAGAATGGCAACTACCTGTAAATAAGTGAGCCACATATTATCTTTAACTGATCTACTGGCTTCAACAAGGTACCCAGTTAGGAGCTGGCATAAACTGTTGGCAAGCAGATGTCATACTCCAGAGATGTCTGGAGATGGGAGTGACATTCTTTGTGGAGGATCAGAATTTTGCTGGCAGCTTTACAAGAATTCATCAACAGAGGAAAAGCAGCATGGAATAATAGCCCAAGAGAGACTCAGGACCTAAGCAGGTGCCTTACCAATCAGCGGGAGCAGAAAAAGAGAAGAATCTTGGAAGCTAATAAGAAGACAGTTTGGGAGCAGATAGTGCAGTATAGGCTGGCACAAACTAGATGGATAGGGCATGAGTATCAGATTGTGTGTACAAGTTTTTGTGATAAAGTCAGGGATGAAGCACGAATAAATATAGGAAATGTGGCCGAAATTCTGGTATGTCACTAAAAGAAGCCAACCCTCCATGGAGAACAATAGTGAGGCGGCCCATTAGATGTAAAGAGCCTCGAGCTCTAAATCCACAGATTGGAGTCTGTTTCTGAGCCTAGAGGTAATTCTGACCTGGACTGAGGCCTTGGCAGTTCTCCAGCCCTCTCTGGACCTCTTTCCTGCAGGGATCGCTCATGTAACTTCTAGCTAAAAATTCTTGCCATTATGTCTTTATTGATAGAGAACAATAAAAGGGGGGCACTGGGGTGACTCAGTCAGTTGAGTACCTGACTTTTGATTTCGGCTCCGGTCATGATCTCACGGTCGTGAGAAAGGAAGAACAACACTGCTCTTCCAGATATGCAGGTGGGAGAATCTGGGAGCCATGCCATCAATGACCAGTGATTTGAAGGGTTAACAAATGTAGCAGAGAAATAATGGCTAATCTTCTAGTAATTGTTTATTTCTTCTACTCCTTCTAACAAAGAACATAGGAAATGTCAGAGGAGATATAGGTATGAGATAAAGCTGGTCCCAGATCCCTTAAATGGTTTCTTATTGAATTCAGAAACACCTTAATCATTCGGCTCCATGATTCTGTGGTACATCTGTTTGATGTTCCTGTGTATTGCTAAAGAAGATTATGAGCTCAGATTTTTTTTTTTTAAGTCAGCAGAACCTTATTCTTCAGAGCAGCTCAGCAGGCTTTTTGAAGCTCGTTAGACCAAAATTTCCTCAGGATTTAAATTACCACAGGAAAAGATAAAATGATGATTTCAGATACAGATTTTTAAGGCCTCTAAAACAAGCTAAATTTGAAACTCAGGGCTAGGAGGTAACATTTTTGCAAAAAATGCCTAACCCTGGCAGTAATGCTTCCCCTCGATACCTATCCAAGTATGGGCACACCCAGGTACACAGTGGTTTAGACTGTGACCAGGCTGGCTGTGTGGCCTATAAATACCTCTGTAAGTAAGAAGGTAGAGAGTCTGAGAGTTAAGGACTCTTTTTCCCCAATTCATTTTTAAAAAGACAGATTTGGCATTTGCAAATTCAAAACTGTTTTTATCTGTTTCTCCTGTTACCTATGACTTAACTATCCATGTCTTGAGTTTTTAAAACTATTCTTACCATTTCAGAAAATTACTACTAAAGCAAACCAAACTGACTTCAATGGGAGTCTCACTCTCATTGCTAATATTACTGAATTACCTTACTCACCCCCATGATTTCTATTAGTTTGATGTTTCTATATATTTCTAAAGATTATGAGCTCAGATTGTTTTTATTTATTTATTTTTTTTATTTTTTATTTAAAAAAAAATTTTTTTTTTCCAACGTTTTTTATTTATTTTTGGGACAGAGAGAGACAGAGCATGAACGGGGGAGGGGCAGAGAGAGAGGGAGACACAGAATCGGAAACAGGCTCCAGGCTCCGAGCCATCAGCCCAGAGCCTGACGCGGGGCTCGAACTCACGGACCGCGAGATCGTGACCTGGCTGAAGTCGGACGCTTAACCGACTGCGCCACCCAGGCGCCCCATAGCTCAGATTGTTTTTAGATCAATAATATTTTTTCTAGAAAAGGGAAAAGGTCATGTTGTGAAGATGCTTTCAAATGTATAAATTATGGAGCACCTGGGTGGCTCAGTTGGTTGAGTGTCTGACTCAGGTCATGATCTCATGGTTCCTGAGATCGAGCCCCGGGACAGGCTCTATGCTGACAGTGCAGAGCCTGCTTGGGATTGTCTCTCTGCCTCTCTATCTGCCCCCCCCCCACCCTGCTCGTGTGTGTGCATACTCTCACTCTCCCTCTCTCTCTCTCAAAAATAAATAACACTTAAAAAGTATAAATTATTTTAAGCACTGATATCACAAAATAATCAGCATGTGTCACATTTTATCTTGTCTGCCTTCTACATTTCCACACTGTGCTAGGTCCTGTGGAGAATACAACAGAAGTAAAATGAGAGCCATGTTCACTGGTGACTTGGAGAGAAATTAAAGATGCATGTTATTTGAGGGAGTGTATAGTCAGATGACAAACCATGTATCATTTAACAATGTGTAAAATAAAGATGTAGTAATGGGAGAAACTAACATGAACCACAGCAGTCAGTGATCACTTCCTGGGGTGATGAGGTGTGAGGTAGGCCTTGAAGGAAAAGGAGTGTTTGGGAAGATAGAGAAACAGATAAAATCTCATTTGGGACAGACTATATGTGATCAGAGGGGAAGGAAGGAGGAACAGAATGAGAACATTACAGAGTCAAGAATGAAGAGAAGATAATGAAATAAGTCAGTCAGAGGAAGACAAATATATGACTTCACTCATAGGCAGGATTTAAGAAACAAAATGAATAAACAACAAAAAAGACACATACACCAAAAAACAGACTCTTAACTATGGAGAACAAACTGGTGGTTGCAGTGGGGGAGGATAGATGACAGGTGGGTGGGGAAAATAGGTGAAGGGGATTAAGAGTGCATTTATCATGAGCACTGAGTAATGTATAGAACTATTGAATCACTATATTGTACACCTGAAACTAGTATAATACTGTATGCTAATTATGCTGGAATTTAAATTAAAACAATTTTTGTTTAAAGAATAAGGAATATAGAATATTTGTGTTTGTGTTGAGGCAAGGATGGCAAGAAAGGGAGGAGAGTGAGGGTGAGCCTGGGGGTGGGGGTGGAGGGGTGCTGGTATCCTTCAGGACATCCAGCAGGGGGCATCAAATGAAGCTTAGAAGGTAGGCAGAGGCCTTTGACCTGACACAGGCATTGTCATCCTAATTCGGGTCCACTGCCAAACCTGTCTAATCTATGCTCAAGGACTTTTTTGTATCTTCTGGGAAAGCATTTCTGGCCTCATCTAATATCACCAACCCTCAGGTCTGAGATTCCACCTCGCTTTAAAACTGTTCAACCATGGTGACTCCAGACCTTTAGGACTGCCCTCCCTTCTAATGTGGTGTTTCTCTTTGTTCTAGACCACGTATTACAGGGCTTAGTAGCCAAGAGGCCTCATTCTTGTCAGGGGCAAGCTCATCCCCCTCTTTGCTTGCTAAGCTATGCATTAAGCAGGGAAATAATAATCCAGGAATAGAATAAGCAACCATATTGTTAACACAAAGCTTAACTTAAAAAATGTAAATCTTTTTTCCGCTCTCTTATAGGCCAATGACTCCCATTTGTATTTATGGAATGTGCTCTAGAAGGAAATGTAAGAAAAAACAGCATAAAATTGTTTTTTATATTAATAGTCTAAGATCTTCTAGGAGCCTAAAAATAACTTTATAGAGGTTCTAAATACATAGCCATAATTATTTTTAAAAGCTTAAAGCTATTTTTAAGCTGTCATAATTTGAGTAATTCTGAAATAAAATGGCAAAGCCTAACGCTTTTGGTGAATTATGTTGAACTCAGTTTAGCATCTGCACAGTTGTTATATATAGCTCCCTAGAAGTCAAGGGTTCAGAAGGACCCTATTTTACTGGACCTAGCTTTATTTTATTTTCCCACAAATTCTTAATAAGTACAAACGTAACAGAAATACTGTCAATGAGTAAAAATTGAGTCCCTTAGAACACTTGAATACCCCAAAGAGAATAAGGCATACACAGTTTTAGGCAATTTTCATATCTGTTTATAATCTTTCTTGCTAATTTAACATGATGGTATTTTAGAGGTTCATGTGCTTATCACATGGATGAATTAAAAATTCGCTGTGCCACTTAGATTCTAAAAGATACAGGGAAATTTAAATTATAGTTTTCTCAGATGAATTAAGAAGCCGTTGAGCCATTTGAGTTCTGAAGAATAGAAAATTTTGTATTTGTCTAGAATGTTCTGGTTTAGATTTTAACAAAGATTTCCAAAGGCAATAACAACATTTACAACATTTACTGTTTTTCAACTTGCAAAAGATGTTTAGTGATGAAAATCTGTATACTCCAGAAAAGTGATAAGAAGAATATAAACCAATTTATTTACTCTTTTCATAAATTTGTTTGAAATATGAGTCATGTGTGTTAGACCATGTGTGTAGCATAGATCTAAGCACAACAAGCATAGTAGAAGTCTTCAAGGAGGTAATTGTTTCTTGGAGAAAGTGTGTAACAGAGGTATGATGGGCAAAGTGCTCAGTGCCATGGTAAGCTACAACAGGAGCACCTGTGATGATGGATCCAGTGGGGTGGTAGTGAGATCTAAGTGGATGCTTGAAACATGAGTACAGATTCCTTAAGTGAAAAGTCATGAGAGTTGAGTGGTTCATTACAGGGAACAGAGGACTTGAAGACCTTGATTAGAGAGAGCATGACAAAACTGAAGAATTTTAGGATGTCTCACTGATCAGAATTAACATTCTCGGGACACCTGGGTGGCTTAGTAGAGTAAGCATCCGACTTAGCCTCGGATCATGATCTCGTGGTTCGTGGGTTCCAGCCCTGCGTCAGGTTCTGTGCTGACAGCTCAGAGCCTGGAGCCTGCTTTGGATTCTGTGTCTCCTATCTCTCTGCCCCTCCCCCACTTGTTCTCTCCCTCCCTCTCTCTCTCTCTCTCTCAAAAATAAACATTAAAAAATTTTAAAAAAAGAACTAACATTCTTGATGTTTTTGCATATATCATTCTTCCTGTCTCTTTTAAAAGATGTACTGAAATATATTTTAACATCCTCTGGATCATATAGTTCTCTATGTAATTTATTCAGTCATAAATTGTGCTTATTGGCTCACATCACTGAAATGCTATATAATGTTAAATGGCAGTATAATTATCTATGTAATTAGAATCTCATAATTAACCAGTCCCCTCTCCTTGAATATATAGTGTCCCATTTTTCTCTGTGATGGAAAGAGAACATTTTAACAGACATTATATACATATCTGATTATTTGCTTAGTATCAAATGTACTGTGTATTTTAAATAAACAACCCCACCCCCAATTAAACAATCACCAACATGAATTAGTATCCTTTAAGACCCTTTATTGAGAAGCATTTACTGAAAAGCCTTGTATATAGAACATAGACCAGTTGCCCCCAAGAGGCATAAGCTGACTTGCACCCATATTCTAAGGCCTAATATTTGAATAATATGGCACAGTCCCTTAGCAAAGCCTGTTTCATGTTTCAGCGGTCTCTAGCCGTATCTTAAAAAAATCCTTCAGTTGGACTTTAGGGAAAGCCTGAAGCAGATTTTAGTTTCTGATCACATTTTTTTTTTAATAAAAAAATACGGATTTCGGTAACATTTGCAAAATGCAGAAATCTTGACTCCATGACAAATTCCAGTAGTTTGCTCTACTACCATAGATTGGTGGTCATTCTTGCAGCCAGGGACATGGCACATTGTTTGGAACTTGAAATGGTTCATTGCATCAGATCTTGCATAAAGTACCTTCACAAAAGGGAACAAGTAAAGCATATAAAGAATTCAGCTACAACATTGCATGTCTCAGATTTTTTAAAAAGAAAAAGAAAAAAAGCGAGCACTGAATTGGAAGTCAGAAGACCCAGCGCTAGTTTTCCTTACTCTCCGGGTTGTAAATTCCTTGAGGTCAGGCAGCACAATCTGTCATCTGTGTGTCCCTCTATTGTCTATGAGAAAGCTCTGCAAATGGCACTCAGTACAGTCCAATTAATTCATAGTACACTCAACTGAATGAATGAATAAGTGAATGGATGAAAGAAAGAATGGATGAATGGACATTAAGCTTGAAGCTTTTAAAGAATAAAAGCTTACAGAAGAAATGTGGATATAGTGCTTGAGTGTCGTAAGCTTGCCAACCTGTGGGGCTGTTTCTCTGAGAACGGAGGGGTTACATACTCCAGCAAGTATGTCTACCCTTTTGCTCAGAAACATATATGCACATTTTTGTTTTTAATCTCTTAAATGTGTCTTGAGGGAATGAGCTTTAAATTGGGATAAGAGCTGTCTGCACAATTCTGTCTTTTCTTGTGTTGAGTTTTTAAGAGCTGTTTTTCATAGTATTATTTCGACCAAGGCTTGCACCTTGAGGAGAGAGAACATCTTAACTTTCCTTCCAGAAACAGACAGCAGCAGGCTTTCCAAATAGTAAAAAAATTCCTCAAGACAAAGACACATAGATGGAAATAATATTGAAACCCTGCCCTCTAAAGATCATCGTCTATTATAGAGAACTTTAATGATGAACATCAGGTATTTGAAAGAAAACTAGTGAAAGCCATTAAAAGGGAAGAGAAAGGAAAAGAAATCATAGTCTTAGAATAAAGATTTGGTGATAGACATTTTACAAACCAAGGCAAGCGTGGGAGTTCTTCAATTTATATTTTTAAATGTGAGCAGATGGGCTGAGCATTCTTATAGAAAGTGGATGTGTGTGTCTATGTGATGAAAATGTAGTTCATGAAGGCTGTTCCTTTGCAGGTGGGAATAATATGAGCTTACTCACTTTGCAGTGATAGGAGAGCTCAAATCAAATCCCAAAATTGTTTCACATATGGTGACCCAGTTCTTATTTTCTTATTAATTGTCTGGAGAGTTGTTCTTTCTTTACATTTGATAATTTGAGTGGAAAGGGTAGTATTTGCAAAAGAAATCTGAATGTCGCGTATCAAGATTAGACATCTCACAGCAGAACCACATCTATTGTGTGGCTTCAACAGTATTGGGTGTCATGGCAGTTAAGGGGGGGTAAAGGGTGAAGTCACACTTGCGCTGCTTACTGACTTACTTTGAGTGGCAAAACCACCGTGGCAGTAAGAAATGAGAGCAATAAACAAATAAGTTTTTCATACGTGCATAGGTTTACACGTTGTCATTGTTGTCGTTTTTCCTTGAAGGACAGTAGAGAGTTAAGAATGCAGACTCCAGAGCCAGAAGGCTTGAGTTCAAATCCTGACTCTGCTCCTTCCTAGCTGTGTGACCTTAGGCAAATCATTGAAACTTTCTGTGCTTCAGTTCCCTCCCAGGTAAAATGAAGGGGATGGGAAGGAGAATGCTAATACCCATTGAAAGGGACACTGGAGGGTTCAATGAGTTAATATACATAACATGCTTAGAGCAGTGCGTGGGACATTGTACTTGCTATATAAACATAGTGATTGCATTTAGTATTACTTGTTATTATGCTGATATAATACAGGTAACTGGAGTCTGAATTTCTCTTTTGAGACAAATGTACCAAAGAGATATTTTTTTGTTGTCATGGAGAACATGATCATCCTTCACGAGGTGACTGTACCATGTTGCTATTTTCAGATATGCCTGCTCCCCAAAACCCCTCTTACCAGACCTTGTTATCTGCCCACACCCTTCTTTGGAACCAGTTATTTACTCATATTCACTGCTTATCATGAAAAAATACCTTTTTAAAAAAAAACAAACTTGAAACATTCCTTTAGGGCTTCACCCAATGATCCCACATTAGTCTTCTAAGATATATTGGATAAATTCATGTTTATTCAACCTATAAGCTGCAATTCAATTCAGGCACCTACTATTTGCTAATATTATGCATGTCACTGTGAATAAAAAGATGAATAAAACAGTTGTTATTAGAGAGATTAAAATCTTGTGGGATTCAGATGCTCACATATGAAAGATTATTTTATAAACTTCTGTTACTTTACTCAGACCCCCTTCATCCTGATTTATCTCCATTGAAGCTTCCTGATTTTTAAATGAGTTCCTCTCTGCCATATGGCAAAATTTCCTCTTCCTTTGTTCTCTGCCCCAGCTTTTTCCTAAGCCTATTCGAGTTTCATCTCTTCAACATTGCCAAAATGCATGCAGTATTCCAGGTAAATCTGGCAGCATCAGGTTTCCACTTTGTGACAAATACCCTTTGTGTGGATTTTGCTGCTGGAATTGATACAACAGCACACTGGGCCAAATATTTAGGAAATCATGTAGTATGGCTCTGAGACTATTTGTTCATTTAAAAAATGATTCTTTTTCTTGTACTAAGGACAGCAATATATGTCCATAGTTCAAAAGTGAGAAAACATACAGTTGAATAAAGGAATAAACCAGTTATAGTCTCAACACTGGAAAGAACACAACTACCATTCATGTTTTGACATATCTCTCTTTGCCCCTGTCACCTAACAGATTTGGGACTAAACTGTTGTTCTTTTCTGCTTTTGAACTTAATATTATTCAAATGTGGGTATTTCTCCCATTTAATAAAGTACACCTAAAGGATCCAGGAATTGATTTAATTACGATTTCTTTATGATTTACTTGATCACATTCTTTTTATATGTAGAAGCCAGTATTCAAATAAAACCTTGACCTGGTTTCCCCTCTGCACCTTTATACAACATTGCTCTTTCCTTTGAGTCACATAGTGCTTCCTTATCTCGTGCTTTTTCCTAATCAGTCTTTCATCTTACACATTTGAGTGTTATGGCAAATGTACAAGATTTAGGGTCAGTTTTCTAATACCAGTTTGTGTGGTATTTGGCGACTCACCTCCTCTAACTTCCCATGGACTCTCTCATCTGTAAGATGGGGGTAAGAGTCCATTCCTTTGCTACAATGCAGTGCTGGTGCACATGAAGTGAGGTGGTGAATATGAATTTGTTCCACAAATTATAAAACCAGGGAGCCTTCTCTCCCTTTGCTTGACTTTTCTAACCCAAAGGCAACATTGATTTTTTTTTTTTTAAGTACAGAAAGGCTATGTTAAGGTACCAAAAAAGAACATTACTCAACTACCTGACCTCCCAAAGCGTTTGGTAATGGTTAAGTCCAACTCACCCCTTTCCCACAGTGACCTGATTATCCGGCTATTTAAAAATAAAGTTCTTTGGATGGTGAAAGTACAATTCTCAAATGTCTATTGGGAAGAGCAAAACCACTGATGAAAGAAAACCTTCATTATTTCTTTCCAGTTACCTCTCTTATCCTCATGACTTTACACTTGTAACAATAGTATTAATGTAATAATTACAATGTATTAGGTACCTACAAAGTGACCACTACATGTCAGTTTAAATCTTCGTAGTCCTGAAAGCTGTACATTGGAAATAGGTAACTTGAAAAGTGAAAAGTTGATCATTAGGCTAAAATCACTTAGAAAAGAGATCCAGAGTAGATCTGCAATATATCAAGCTTAATTAGAAAGAACCCAGGTTTAAGAGGAGATACCAAAGGCAAACCTAATGGCTAAGTGGAACTAACAACAGAAAAAGGAAAAACAGAGAAGACTTCAGCAAGGATGCCCTCTAGTGGGAGGGAGGGAGAGAGAGAGAGAGAGAGAGAGAGAGAGAGAGAGAGAGAGACTCCCCCCATCCCGTGTTGTGTGTTAACCCCTCTGCCATGTGCTGTCCTAGCTGCTAATGACTGTGTTCTCCATTCCAAACCTGGGTGCTCTAGGATGGGGCCAATGTCTTGATCACTTTTCTAAAAGTTAATTTTTTTAAGTTTATTTATTTTGAGAGAGTGAGAGCATGAGCAGGGAAAGGGGCAGAGAGAGAGAGAGAGAGAGAGGGAGAGAGAATCCCAAGCAGGCTCCACACTGTCAGCTCAGAGCCCAACACAGGGCTTGATCTCATGAACTGTGAGATCATGACCTGAGCCAAAATCAAGTGTTAGATGCCTAACCAACTGAGCCACCCAGGCGCCCCTAAAAGTTAATTTTTAAGCTTTACTAAGGTATGATTGACATATTATAAATAGTGCACAGTTAAAGGGTACAACTTGATAAGTTTTGACATGAAATTATCACCACAATACAATTAATGAATATAACAGTTAAGCCCTTTTCACTTGTAAACTTCTCCTTCCCTTCTTTGCCTCTTCCCCATCTCTAGGCAATCACTGTTGGCTTTCTGTCATTGTTTTGCTTGCCTTTTCTAGAATTTCATATAAATGGAGTCATACAGTAAGTGTGTGTGTGTGTGTGTGTGTGTGTGTACCTTCTTTCAGTGTAATCATTTAGAAATTTTAAGCATGTTGTATCAATAGTTCATCCTTTTTTTGTTGCTCAGTGGTATCCATTGTATGGATGTACCACGTTTGTTGATCCATTCATCCGTTGATATATAAGTTATCCATTGCTGCATAACAAGTGATCCTAAAACTCAGTGGCTTCAAACAAGCATCCATTATCTCGGCTCCTGTGAGCCTGAAATTTGGGAATAGTTTAACTGGGTAGTTTTGACTCCGGTCTCTCATGAGATTGCTGTCAAAATGTGGGCTAGGTCTGCAGTCATCTGAAAGCTTGGCGAGGACAGGACGATTCACTTCCAAATGGCTTTTATCTGATGTCAAGTACTGTGCCTCACCCTATTGTGTATTTGTTAAGTGTGTGTTGCTGGAGGGGGTTGAGCTGTGATCATGGACATCCTTAAATTCCAGGCCAAGCTAAAGCGAACATTTGTTTCTTTGCCCTTCTCACACATGCAGCTATGGAGAACCGGTGCAGGTGTTTAAAGGGGAATACTATGATGACCTGTGTGATATAGGAATCTGGTTTCAATGACAGGAGGTGACACATTTTTTAGTGGAATAAGCGCTCCCAAAATGGGCGGGGCACATCCGAGAGGTTCTGGATTTTACATTCTTGGTCTTATGCTTGCAGCAAAATTTCTTTGGGAAGGGTCAGAACCTTAGACTTTCATAAGGCACCTAAACCACACTCTTTTTAAATTCTGGAATCTTAAAGACCTGCTAAGAATACAGGCTTAATTATAGATTGGGTTTCACAGATCCGGTGATGGTTGCTGTGTGGCACAGGCAGATCATATTCTCTCTGAGCCTGGATTTCCTCATGTCTAAAATAAACAATAGCCTCTAGCTAACTTCCGCACTCCCCTCGAGTTTTAGAACGATATATTAGAAGTAGGTAGAATTAGGAATTGCCGAGGAATCACCGAAGTACAAGAGTCTCGAGTCTCCAACTCCTGTATACGACTTAGGTGACCACTTCTCTAAACACAATGATGGAGCCACTAGCTTTATAGCTCAACAGTAAGGTTTAATCTGGATAGACAGACATTTTCCTCACTCCTATGATCCTCTATTGCAATGTGGTTAGGGAGGGGCTCCTGTTTCCGGTGCACCTGAGGCTGGAGAGGCTGGGAAAAAAGAGAAGTGGGTTAAACCTGTCATTGCATGTCTGCTCCTAACTCAAATGAGGACTAAGTGACATTTACTGAATAAATGTTGCTGATGTTCCAGCAATGCTCATCTTTTTAAAGCAAATATTTGAAAAAAGTTTATTCATTTATTTTGAGAGAGAGAGCATGCCTGTGCAAGTGGGGGAGGGGCAGAGAGAGAGAATCCCCAGCAGGCTCCACACTGCCCGTGCAAAGCCTGACGTGCTGCCCAAACCCTCCACCCGTGAGATCATGACCTGAGCCAAAGTCAAGAGCCAGACACTCAACGGACCGAGCCACCCAGGCACCCCAGTGCTCATCTTTTTTTTTTATTTTAATTTTTTTTAACGTTTATTTATTTTTGAGACAGGGAGAGACAGAGCATGAACAGGGGAGGGTCAGAGAGAGGGAGACACAGAATATGAAGCAGGCTCCAGGCTCTGAGCCGTCAGCACAGAGCCCGACGCGGGGCTAGAACTCACGGACCGCAAGATCATGACCTGAGCCGAAGTCAGCCGCACAACCCACTGAGCCACCCAGGCGCCCTAGTGCTCATCTTTTTAAACTCAGATCCTTTAACACATCTTTTGCCCTATTTATTTTATATATTTTATATATTTTGTTGGCTTTCATCTCGTAGATATCATAAAAATAATAGGTATTGTATTGATCAGGGTTTGCCAGAGAAACAGAACCAATAAGATATATAATATATATAACATATTATTTCATATATGATATGTCTATAATAAATATTTCCAAATACATAAAAATATATATACATAAAGAGACTTACAAATGCAAATTCCTTAGAGCCAATGTCTTGTTTCAAGTACAAAGGCTAGAAGCTGCTGTAGCACAAGAAAGAGCTGATGTTTCAGTCTGCAGGCCATCTGACAGAATTATCTCTTATTTAGGGGAAGGCAAATCTTTTGTTTTATTCAGGTCTTCAACTGATTAGATAAGGCCCACCCACAATTGGCTTCACTCAGCCTACTGACTGAAATGTCAACCTCATCCAAAAATATCCTTACAGCAACACCCAGAATAATGTTTAACCAAGTATCTGGGCACCCTGTGGCCCAGTCAAGTTAACACATAAAATTAACCATAACAAGTATATTGACTATGCATTTTTTCCTTTAAATGACACAAGGCACCATCCCCCTCATTTTCCAGAATTCTGTTTACGGCCGATCCAAAGGTATGTTCCATAAGTATTGAGAATGAGGACTCCTATTTGAAAAGAAGGGAAAAACCTTCCTACATCTGATCACTGAATGTAGAATGGAACTTTATTTTTTATTTTTATTTATTTTTTTTAATTTACATCCAAGTTAGTTAGCATATAGTGCAACAATGATTTCAGGAGTAGATTCCTCAGTGCTGCTTACCCATTTAGCCCATCCCCCCTCCCACAACCCCTCCAATAACCCTCTGTTTGTTCTCCATATTTAAGAGTCTCTTATGTTTTGTCCCCTCCCTATTTTTACATTATTTTTGTTTCCCTTCCTTTATGTTCCTCTGTTTTGTCTCTTAAAGTCCTCATATGAGTGAAGTCATATGGTATTTGTCTTTCTCTGACTGACTAATTTCCCTTAGCATAATACTCTCTAGTTCCATCCACGTAGTTGCAAATGGCAAGATTTCATTCTTTTTGATTGCCGAGTAATACTCCATTGTGTGTGTGTGTGTGTGTGTGTGTGTGTGTGTGTGTGTGTATCACATCTTCTTTATCCTACAATGTTACTTCTTAGTATATACCTTTATCACTTCAGACTTTGCTTGGTCCAAGTGCCAGAAACATTTTTCCTAAATGCTATTTCTTTGTTCTTAGAGCGATACTTTATCATCCTTCCTTCCCTCTCTCTTCCTCCTTCTAATATTTATTAAGTATCTACTGCATGTAAAGTAATAAAACTATAAAGATGAGGGGCTCTTGGGTGGCTCAGTCAGTTAAGCATCTGACTTCGGGCTCAGGTCATGATCTTATGGTTCATGAGTTTGAGCCCCACGTCCAGCTCTGTGCTGACAGCTCAGAGCCTGAAGCTTGCTTTGGATTCTATGTCTCTCTCTCTCTCTCTGTCCCTCTTCTGCTCACGCTGTCTCTCTCTCAAACAAAAAAAAATTGAAAAATATGAAAAAAAAACTATAAAGATGACCATGAAAGGGTCCCTGTTTTTTTTTTGTTTTTTTTTTTTCCTGTAGGCCTTTAACGTGTTCTCTAAAGTGGTCTTTGGTATCAATTAGTCCCCCTGCATTTTTAATTTTACATAAAAAAATATGAATTGTTGGTGTGAAGTATTGCAATCAGCCACAAAGTGCTTTTACAGCTCTTATTAAGGTAGTCTTGTAGAGCATTTCTAAAATAATTGAAGAAACCAGTTTGGAGTATCATGTTACTGTGTATTTTGACCCAATGGGTTATGTTCTTTGGTGTATAATTTCAGCAAAGAATCCTAAAGTTTAAATCAAGGGGTTAAACACCATACATGCCAACTTTGCCTTACTTGGAGTCTTTTTAGTCATTATAAAACTTAGTGCTCTTATATGGTACGTTTTCTTTTATTATGTCCTTCCGATGGCCAGTTTTTGTGGCCATTGTTCTCTCCTAAATCCCCAGCGAACTCACTAGCATCATTACACAACAAAAGATAGACAGATGCATGCCTCTGTGTATGATCATGGTGGATTTTCCCCCTGTTGCAAGAGTTTCTCAAATGGGCCCATGGAGTATCAACTGGGCACTCGAGAAGAAAATCTAATTAAGTGTTGAGAATCAAGAATCATTTAGGGAAGGTTGTTGGTTTTATGATCTGGAAGGATGGAAGGAGCAAAAGAGCTCATTATCTGCAATTAAAAAGATACATATATCTCTTTCAAGAAGAAAGGAAAATCAAGGAGGAAGGGAAATAGAAGGAGTGTGTATTCACTTCCATCCAGGATCCGGCTTATTCTGGGGAGGTGGGGAGGTGGGGGTGGGGTTCCTGATGGATGCGTTTCCTGACTTAGCCTCACTATTCTCGTAACTTGTCCATTATGTACCAGGCCCCGTGGGTAACTCAGAGATATTTAAGGAGAACCGCTAAGACTAGTGTCTTACAACAGGATCTAGAAACAGTGCTAAGGATCACTGGGTGGCGAGAGGGTTCTGTAGAGGGAAGATGAGTCTGAAGGCGCTCAGGGAAGACCTCTGGGAGGCGTGGATACTAGCAGATGGGGACACATGGAACAGCCAGGTTGCTCCTGGGGCTGCTGTGGAGGAGGGCGGTGATCTGGCGCTGGATGGGCACGAAGAAGCAGCCAAGCGCCTTGCTTTGGCGTGGAGGAGCAAGTGTAGGCGCGGCACGTGCAGGAGCTGAATTACTCTCCAGGGGGCGCAACCTCCAACACCGCGCAGATTCAGAGACAGAATCTGCACGTGACAGATTCCTTTCAATAAGCCCCCCCCCCCCCCCCCCAAGCCTATTAAGCCCTCTCTCCTGTACTAAAGAGGATAGGGAGGGCTCCGGCCCTCTTGGCTGGGGACCCCGCACTGTCCCGCCACGTCTCCAGCCTGTTGCTGCAGCCCGGCTCCCGCTGGCCGCTCGGCTCTGGCAATGCTCCCGGTGCTGCATGAGTCAGTTTTGCGCTGAACCTCGGCATAATGGAGGAAGGTGCTATTTTGGGATAACAGGCATATGATCAGCTCTTTTTTTGGGCAGATTTCACAGGCCGCGATGTTTGCAGAATGAGTGACTTTCCAGAAGGCCTCCCTTTCTGCTAGAGCACAGAAAACAATTTCACGAAGTCATTGTTGCCTCTCCAGCAGAAAAAGGTTTCACATTTGACATTGACAGTCCATTAATTGTGTTAACAACAGTAATAGCCTCAGAGCAGTTTAATGGAAGATGTTTATGTGTGGTTAATAAGCTACATTCTGGGTTTTTTTTCAATGGTAGAAATGAAAGTGGAGACTAATTTGGAAGGTGTGGAGAGGCTCTCAAGCATCAGAAGGTTAATGGAATGGTGGAGCCGGAAATGAATAGAACTCCTCGCCTGTCCCCCCTCCCCTTTCCCTCACTACTCATTTGCTTTCCTAGCCTCGCTCGGATGCAAGCCAAAATGCAAGCCTCCAGCACAGAATAGTTATTAAGAAGGGATGTGCTAGGATTACAACCAGTTTGACTTTCTTTTTCTTACACGTATTATTACTGTAACTTACAATAAACATATATTCTTTTGGCAATAAGCCAAAACCAATGAACTATTTTATAGAAAGATAAAAATGCTATGTGCCTGTGTCTTGACTTCTAGGATTGTGAAGTTTGGGGACCTGCTTCTTCCTAGGTGTAGACAATATGGTGCTATGAATAGAGTGGATCTTAATCTTATTTCCAGGTAGTATACACTCTGGTGAATTCTCTCTTTCATGAGTTTAGTCCAAATGTTTTGGACTCAGTGTTGAATCAGGTGGAAAGATCAAAGGTGACCATAATGAAGTCCCCACCTTTAGAGACATTTTAGATCCCGGTCTTCCATAGATGTTGCCACATGCTTCACTCCCTTCTCTCTCACCCTCTCTCCCTGTCTCCCTCCCCTGGCAATTTCATCAATTACAGACTTGGACTATCACTTTTGTATGTTTTCTCCCCAAATATTTATCTATAACTAAGACCTTTTTTTGATAAATGTAAGATACTTAAGCCTAAACGTATGCTGGAGCTCTTTACTTGAATTTCCACAGGCAACTCAAATTCCACATGTTCACATTTAAACCACCCATGTAAGTGTCCCCATTGAAGATGAAAATAAACACATCAATCTGATGTTGTCTTACGTCCTCATTTTGGTAAATGTTCCCTCTATCCTCCTTGCTGCCCTAGCCAGGATGCTCCTATTCTGTCCCTCCTTCATTTTTTATCATGCTTTATATCCACTTATTTATTTTTTAAATTACTTATTTATTTGAGAGAGAGAGAGAGAGCATGAGCAGGGGAGAGGGGCAGAGGGTGAGAGAAAGAATCTTAAGCAGGCTCCATGTTCCGCACGGAACCTGACACAGGGCCTCGATCCTGCAACGCTTGGATCATGACCAGAGCCCAAATCAGGAGTGGGTCACTCAACTGACTGAGCCACCCAGGCGCCCCTATGTCCACTTACTTATTAAAACCTATGTATTCTGAGTCCTATTTGCCCTTGGATCCTTTCACTGTCCTCGGCTGAGCACTGCTCAGTTCAGGGTCGTATCATTTGCTTTCTGAAAACTGTCATAGGGCTCTGAAGTTTAGTCTTACATAGTCTGATAGTAAACCTCTAACTCCTACCCAGCTAAAGCTTGGCATTTTATATTATGAAAACAAAGCCAAAAATCGAACAAAGAGTTTTTCCATGGCTGGGATATACTATGCAGTTGTGTTGAACAAGCAGTCTTTAAAAAGCTGCTGTGAACACAAGCCAGCAGGTAAAACTTAAGCTGCACTGTTAAACTAGATTAGAGGTTTACAAAAACAAAGAAGAAAGAAAGAAAGAAAGAAAGAAAGAAAGAAAGAAAGAAAGAAAGAAAGAAAGAAAAGAAAGAATACAACTAGTTTTCATAGTGGGCAGAGGTTGTCCAGTTGGTGTCAAATTGGAAGTTTCAAGAAAGTTAGTTTATCTTTGCTTTAGGTCATAAGGTTTTTTTTTTTTAAATTCTTTAATGTTTATTTATTTTTGAGAGCAGGTGCAAGAGGGGGAGGGGCAGAGAGAGAGGGAGCCACAGAATCCAAACAGAATCTGAGCTGTCAGCACAAAGCCTGATACGGGCTGGAACCCACGAACCTCGAGATCATGACCTGAGCTGAAGTTGGATGCTTAACCAACTGAGCCACCCAGGCGCCCCTGCTTAAGGTCGTAACTTCTCACGTGATTGCTGTATATAAACACAGCTCTCTGTAATATTCTCTCTTCGGAAATTTGAAACTATTCAAGATACCAATATCCTGCCAGTTTAAGGGTCCATTGTGGAGCTGAATTTTGAGTTACTGTGCAAGATTTTTTTTTTTTCGTGCTGTCATTTGTAAGATGTTTGTGAGAATCTTTGAGATTAAAGTTTTGGTTACAAATCTTTGCTTAACCTGAAAGTCTGTCCTTGCAATGCTCAAGTCTGTGAGCTTGCCATCAAGTCCAGGTATAACATTCCTATTGGAAGCCATACTTGTATTTTCTCGTAAAGTGAGTTTGAGTTAATAAAATAGTAACATAATTGTGTAAAAAAAACTATCATAGAAGTTCTGTTGGCTGCACACCCTCAGTCCTGTCCCTCCCCAGTAATTGTTTCCACGTGTATCTTTCTAAAAACAAATGAGATTTGTCGTCGCCCTATTATAATCTTCCAATAACTCCCTGTTATATTACCCATGGGATAAAGTCCAAACTCATTTGCAAGGCATATGCCTCTCTTAGTAAAGAGTGGTGTGGGGTCTGGAGTCAAAGAGATTTGAGTTCAAATCGTGGCTCTGCCACTACCAACTGTGTGATATTGAGTGTCTTTTCTGTGTCTTGTTTTTTGTTTTTGTTTTTTAATCTGTGAAATGAGACTAAGAATGGTGGGTACCAGTGGTAAGCCCTACTTCTGTTCCTCAATACCTACTCCTCTATTTCTGGGCCTTACCCTTCTTTCTCCCTTTGAAGTTAGATGTGCCCAAGTGCCCCGCTCTGCTAAAGAAATGTAAGCAGAAGTGGTATGTGTCACTTCTGTGTGGAGGCACACAGTTACAGGCACTCTTCTCTTTGACGAACATGAAAATGTCTGCTAATACGAAGATGCTCTAAGAATTAAGTACTGAAAGTTTAGCCACCTGAAAGGTGAGACAGGTGCCCTGGAGAATGACCCAGATCCCAACAGACTCCACATGGATGAGAAACAAACATTCACTGGAATGCAGCAACTGAGATTTGAGAGTAGTCACCTCAGCGTGGCTTAGCCTACACCGACGGCTTATCTGTTGCCGTGAGAGTGTGTGATGTGTGATGGCCTTTGGTGGGGTGCTCTGCACAAAGCAAATGTTCAAGTAATGGTAGCAGTTATCATGGTGATCTTTCCAGCTGTCCACAAGATCCTTTTTCTTTCTTTCTTTCTTTCTCTTTCTTTCTTTCTTTCTTTCTTTCTTTCTTTCTTTCTTTCTTTCTTTCTTTCTTTCTCTTTCTTTCTTTCTCTTTCCCTTTCTTTCTTTTTCTTTTTTTCTCTCTTTCTTCCTCCCTCTTCTTTCTTTCTTTCTTCCTCTTCTTTTCTCTTTCTTTCTTTCTTTCTTTCTTTTTCTTTCTTTCTTTCTTTCTTTCTTTTCTCTCTTTCTTCCTCCCTCCCTCTCTTTCTTTCTCTCTCTCTCCTCCTCCCTCTTCTTTCTTTCTCTTCCTTTCTTTCTCCCTCTCTCTCCCTCCCTCTCTCTCTTTCTTTCTCTCTCTCTTTCTTCCTCCCTCTCCTTCCTTTATCTCTTTGTTTCTTTCTCTCTCTCCTTCCTTCCCTCCCCTCTTCCTTCTTTCTTTCTCTCTTTCTTCCTCCCTTTTCTTTCCCTTTCTTTTCTTTTTTTCTTTCTTGCTTGCTTTCTTTCTCTCTCTCTCCCCTTCCCTCCCTCTCCTCTTCTCTTTCTTTCTTTCTCTCTCTTTCTTCCTCCCTCTCCTTCCTTTCTCTCTTTGTTTCTTTCTGTCTCTCCTTCCCTCCCTCCCCCTTCCTTCTTTCTTTCTCTCTCTTTCTTCCTCCCTCTTCTTTCTTTCTTTCTTTCTTTCTTTCTTTCTTTCTTTCTTTCCCTTTCTTTCTTTCTTGCTTTCTTGCTTTCTTGCTTTCTCTCTCTCTCTCCCCCTCCCTCCCTCTCCTTTTCTTTCTTTCTTTCTTTCTTTCTTTCTTTCTTTCTTTCTTTCTCTCTCTCCCCCTCCCTCCCTCCCTCTCCTCTTCTTTCTTTCTTTCTTTCTTTCTTTCTTTCTTTCTTTCTTTCTTCTTGTCTGTATACTTTATCCCAAAGGCACCCACCCACTTGCTGTTTCACATCTGGGCATCTTGAGACATTCTGATTACTCAGGCAGTTTTCCACGATCGTGCTCTTCTGATGAAATTTGATTCAACCCTAAAAACCAACATAAACGTGACTGCTCTGGAGGCTTTCCTCAAGCCTGCTCTACCCACACCCCAGAGGCGGTCCCTTGGGCTTCCCTGCTCAGGTACGCAGAGGACATCTCCTTAGCACTTCCACGCTAGGCTGATCTCATTCTGTCTGTCCCTCCTACTGGCTTGTGGGCTTTCCGAGAGAAGGACTGTGTCTTGCTCATCTTTACAGTCCTCACAACCTAGAACAGTGGCTGTCACAAAGTAGATATTTAATAAAATGTAAAAACAAACAAATGTGCTTCTAGAACTAGTGAGGGAAAAAAGACAAGCAATTCTGCTATAATATGACAAGTAACTGGAATAAGGTAACAATGCTCTCATTTTCCTGAAGCCCCTCTGCTGTCCGTATCTTCCCACACTCAGCCTGCTTTTGACTTTGTGACCATTCGCTGGTCTACCTTTCTTATTTTACAGATGAGGAGACTAAACCGAAGGTGAGGACACAGGTGACACAGCATGTTAGTGTCAGAGCCTGGGGCAGAAATAAGATATTATTGCTCTCTAACAACTAAACATGAGGGAGGGTTGGGGAGTCTGTAATATGTGAGCTCACGCCCAGGGGAGTGGATATAAAGTCATGAAGTTATTGCAGTGGATTAAATGGTGGCCCCCAAATATATGTATAAGGCTTAACCCCCAGTACCAGCAAGTATGATTTTATTTGAAAAAAGAATCTTTGCAGTTGTAATTCTTGAGGTATCATCCTAATGATATTATCTGGGTGGGCCTTTAATCCAATGACAAGTGTCCTTACAAGAGACACAGAGAGCCACATCAAGGAGAATGCCATGTAAAGAGGGAGGCAGAGATTGGAGGTCTGGAGCCACCAGCAGCTGAAAAGGCAATGGAGATTCTCCCCTAGAGCCTATGGAGGGAGCATAGCCTTGCAGACTCATTGACTTGGGGCTCTTAGCCTCTATAACTTGTTTCAAGTTTGTTACAACAGCTATGAGAAATTAATACAAGTATCACTTGGAGAATAACTATGTCCCTCCCCTCCTAGGGCGTATTCCTTTCCAGTTCTGATTTCTATGGTAGTCTTTGAGATATTTTAGTGTTTCTTATTTAAAAAAAAATAAGAGTCATTTCTTTTTTCATTCTTTTTTCCCCTTTCCCCTCCACTTATGGTGAGGAATTCTTTTCAGCCCTCAATGCCTTAAATCAGCTTCGATTATATAAAAATGTCTTAGATTTTTCTTCCCCATTGAAGTTGAAGGTACAGTATCCCCATTCATATACTTTGCCCCTTGGAGCATATGTTAATTGGAATAATGAAAACGTTTTGGAAATTTGTCTCACGTTTGAGCCTCTGAGATATTTTTGATACCTGGGATAAAACTGCTCCTTTTTCTCCTCAAAAGTCATGATTCTTGTCCTGTGGACTTCACCGAGGTACAGTGAGGGTCAGATGAGAGAAAGTGTTTGTGGTAGTTTTGTCTACTGTGAGGTGCCATGTGGAGATCATATCACTAGTGTTGTAGCTGTTAATCAATATGTACAAAAGACATACAAAATATATGAAATCTGAAGTGTTTAATGCAAAGCACCCTCTGACTTCTGTGCACACCACTTTTTGCACTATACTTTGCTGCCATCTTGTGGTCTTTCTGGTAATTGTCGGTTCGGTAGTTTTAGCTAAGATTTTTTTCTGCATATAAAGTATCACATTTTTTAACAGTGATTTTTCCTTTAGAAGGAGGATGGACACGACAATTTTGAAATATTTCAGTGACCTTCCCTGTTCTTATTTAACAGATTCTAGGAGACAGGGCTTGGAAGTAACATTTGAAAAATTATGGCAGATAAATCTGGAGACAAAACGACTCAGGCTGGTCAGAGACAGTGGACACTGTTGTGGACTTTCGAGAGATGAGAGCACTTATCCTCCCCAAGAGGTGTCCACCAAATACTGTTGTTGGCATGCCAGCATTTCCTTCATCTAAAGAAAGAGTTTCAGTATTCCTGGCTTCCCCACAGGCAGGCAGTTACAACACACCCTATTGGGTCCTTTCCCCTGGTGTCTCTTTCTTTTCTTTGCCTCATGGCTACTGCGTATTTCTGGTCCTTGTTACTTCTTGTCTGGACCATGTCAGTACCCAGTCTCCCTATCTCCATAATCTCCCCTCTTCCTTTCGTCTTGCACACAAGCTCCAGATTAGCTTTCCTGAAATACCATAGAAGCAGGACAGAACAGTGAAGAAGAGTGGAATCTGGAGCCGGCTTGGCATCCCAGCTCCAGCAGCTCGGTTTCCACCTGCTAACCTGGGGCGGGTTACTTCAGCACACTGCATTTCCGTTTTCTCTTCTGTGTCGTGAGGGTGCTCTTGGTGCCCCCATCCCATGTTTATGAGGAAGGTTAAATGAGCTAATCCACATCAAAGTGCCTAGTATTGAGTTGGTGTGCAATTAATATTGGCTACTATTAATGTTCTGTCTTGCAGTGTGAATTCCTTGAATACCAGACTGTCTTTGATTTGTATTTCCACCTTCAGATTCACATATCACTTTTCCATTATCCTCATTCGATAACATTTTTGGTTATATAGGTGAAGAAGCACTAAGGTTTTTTTTTTTTTAATGTTTATGCATTAAAATTTTTTTAACGTTTATTTGTTATTGAGAGACAGGGAGAGAGAGAGAGCACAAGCAGGGGAGGGGCAGAGAGAGGAGGAGAAACAATCTGAAGCAGGCTCCAGGCTCTGAGCTGTCAGTACAGAGCCCGACAGAGGGCTTGAACTCACAAACCGCGAAATCATAGCCTGAGCCGAAGTCGGATGCCCAACCGACTGAGCCACCCAGGAGCCCAAGTTTATTTATGTATTTTGAGAGAGAGAGAGAGAGAGAGTGCGCAGGGAAAAAGGGCAGAGGGAGAGAGAGACAGAGAGACAGAGAGAGAGAGGGAGAGAATCCCAAGCAGGCCCCACACTCAGCACAGAGCCCAATGTGGGGCCTGATCTCACAAACCGCGAGATCGTGGCCTAAGCTGAAATCAAGAGTCTGACGCTTAACCGACTGAGCCACCCCGGTGCCCTGAAGCACTAAGCTTTTGATAGTACATTCAGTTTGCTTCTTGGAACTCACATTACATTATCCAAAAATGCTTAAGGTCGTACTGTGATTTTTAAAAAAGGTACAGAAAAATTTTAAACTTGCTGTATTTATAGTTAATAAAGAGTGCTTCACATTTATTGAGCATTTACTTATGTGATAAGCTCTGTTCAAAATGATTTATATGGAAAACCTTATTTAATACAAAACTTTTGTGTTTGGTACTATTGTCAGCATACCCGTTTTACAAGGAGGAAACAAAGATGGGGGGAAGTCCCACAGCAGGTTAGAAGAGGGAATTAGGTTAGAACCAATGCAGTCTGTCTTAAAAGCTCACATTCTTAAGTGACCTCTGTGCTATAAATATATCCTTTTTAAATGTCTGGTATCAATTCTGGGATGTTGCTTCTGAACATCAAAACACAGAACACATTTTAGAGGTGCCTGGGGGGCTCAGTTAGTTAAGCAGATGGCTCTTGATTTTGGCTCAGATCATGATTTCATGGGTTTGGGGATCGAGCCCTGTGTTCTGCTTTGCGCTGATAACATGGAGCCTTCTTGGGATCCTCTCCTCTCTCTTCCCTTCCCCAGCCCATGCTCTTTCTCTCTCTCTCTAAACAAGCCAATAAAAAAATCCTACAGAAAACATTTAAAAAATCCCAAACCCAGTGGCGTGCGAGTGCCAATCTCTGCTGTATGGCCTTGATGTTGCATCAGGCCTTGAGGTGGCCTGTTGTGTGGACAGTGCTCACTGTGATCATGAAGGCCATCACTGGTTTCTGTTGTTCTTAGATGTTAAGATGTTCTTAGATGTTCTTAGGTGCTCTTAAATGTGAAGATGGACTGGAGACCACGAGGGCCAGGGAATTCAAAGTTTGTTGCCGTAGATAAAACAATGCCCCCTTCCGATAGTGTATTGTCTGATGTATCACAACCCTCCTGCTGCCCCAACTACTGTTGGAAATTTCCTCAGAATGCTGGGACCCTGAAGCACAATGCAGACTCATGCTGAAAAAATGCAGTGTCCCAATAAGACTGTACAAGGGCTAGTTTTCAGACTTGGTCCCACTGTCCTCATTTTCTTACTCACAGATACCAATTTTTATGGTATACCCAATTATCCATCCTTTAAATAAATATTAAGCATCTTCTAAATCCAAGGAACATTAAGTTGACATAGAGAGTGTGTCTTCCCCAGCATTCCTTAAGGGAAATCCCATCTATCTGACATGCCTCACTGCACATAATAGTTCTCCCATTTATTCAAAGTTTATTCAAAGCTATGTGTGATCAACTACTATACAGAAAATGGTACAGGGTGTTACCAAGAATATTAAAAATATAAAATGTATTTTAGAAAATAGATATAAATATAACCTAGGAGTCATTTCATCTTTTGAGGTGGAAATAAAAATGGATGAAATTTTTATACCTCATTCCTCATTTTCTTTCTGATGATTTTTTTGGAGGGCTGTCTCAACAGCTTAAGTTGCCTCAAAAGCGTAAGTCACTGCTTCTGTGGAATTAGTTCAATTTGTGTATGATCCTTGATTCTTTTTTACCCCCCATTCTTGCTACCCCTTGGTCACTACCTCATTCCTTCACTTAGCGCACGTATCACTGGCATGACACTGAGAATGCAGCCAGAGTTTGTTGAGGATTTGGGGGGAATGGGAGAGGTTTATATTCACAAATTACTTTCACCAACTTACAACATGGAATTTCTCATTGGCCTCTTTTTTCTTCAAAATTTAGTTAAACACCACATGATGTTGGGACTCTGCTATGGTCTGAATATTTGTGCCCTCACCTTCCCAAATTCATGTTGAAAACCTAATGTCCAAGGTGATGCTGTTAGGAAGTGGGACCTTGGGAGGTGATTACATCATGGGGTTGGAGCCCTCATGAGTGGGATTAGTGCTTTTATAAAAGAGACCCCAGAGAGCTCCCCTTTGTCCACCATGTGAGGACACAGTGGGAAGACTTCAGCTGTGAACCGGGTACTGGACCTTCACCAGAACTCAGTCATGTTGGCACCTTGATCTTGAACTTCTTAACCTCCAGAGAGCTCTGAGAAATAATTTCCTGTTTTCTATAAGCTACCCAGTCTGTGGTATTTTGTTTATAGCAGTCTGGGCTAAGACAGACACCTTTCTTTCTTTTCACGTCTTCCCTTCACTCCTTTAGGACCATATCCTCAGTTGCCTTTGGAGGTATAATCTTAACCAAAGCTGTCTTCTACAGAAAACTTTTCTTTTTGTTTAACTGATATTTCTCCCTGCCATATATAGAAAATCTGAACTTTGAAAAGTGTAGGCACACTAAATGGTAATCGTGTATTAATAATAATAACCAAACACAGGTAACTAGTTATACACGGTTCTTAGGCTTGAGATGAATTAATTCCTTTAATCCTTATACCAACTCTATGATATACATACTCTTATCATCCCTATTTTTCTCAAGTAAGAAAACTGAGGCATAGAGAGGTTAGAATTCCAAACTGGGCAGTCTGGCTGTGAAGTCCATGCTTTAACAGTTCAGATATTCTGCCTATCATTATATGTATCTATTGATACAGCAGAGTTAAGTATTGAACAATTATGTAGTTTCTCTCTTTGTTTCAAAAGTGTCCTCATTACGCTGGTTGTTTAACTTGAACTTCCTCATGTGAAAAATGGAGAACATGGTGTCCATGAGTATGTCAGCTAAACAACATTGGTTTCAGTGCAGGAGCTCCATATGAGTGTTTGATAGGGAGTGTTTAAAAGGGGAACTGAATGAACAAAAGAGACAGTTGTTTGCAAGAAAAGGTTAGTGAATAGAACACAGTAAGCCTCTTAGAGGTAGTGTTGATATCACCCAAAATGTATCTTCTTTCCTCAGATTTGTGTACTATTTGACATAATGAATGGTACACCTATTTGATGATGGCAATATGTTTTATTGAATAATATATAGGGGTGCCGGGGTGGCTCAGTGGGTTTAAGCTTCTGACTCTTGATTTTGGCTCAAGTTGTGACCTCACAGTTGGTGAGATTGAGCCCCACATCAGGCTCTGCGCTGATAGTGTGGGGCCTGCTTGGGATTCTCTCTCTCTCTTTTTCTCTCTCTCTCTGTTCTTCCACTGCTTTCTCTCTCTCTCTCTCTCAAAATTAATCAATTAATTAATTAAAAAAGAAAGTAATATACAATTGAAAACCAATTATTTATCCCATTGTGACAAGACGACCTATATAGATTGGTAGACTTTTATGAAGTAAAAATGTATATATTCTTCATTAGTGTTTAATTTGGTAAAATTTAAAATGGTTGAAACACATGAATCTTAAATGCATTCATTAATATAATGAATAACAATCTTAAATAATTTACTGAGATTTGATGAACATAACCTATGTAACCCTAATATCAATCAAGACTGAACATTTCCATCATTCAAGAAAACTTTCATGCTCCTTTCCAGTCAGTTACCCACTTCTCAGTATACAACTTATTTTCCAGGCTTTTTAAAAACTTTTTAAAAAATATTTATTTATATTTGAGAGAGAGAGAGAGAGAGTGCACAAGCAGAGGAGGGACAGAGAGAAAGATGGAGACAGAATATGAAGCAGGCTCCAGGCTCTGAGCTGTCAGCACAGAGGCCAATGTGGGGCTTGAACCCATGAACTGTGAGATCATGACCTAAGCCAAAGTCAAACTCTCAACCAACTGAGCCATCCAGGTGCCCTGGCCTTTTTTTTTTTTTTTTAAATCACAGATTAGTTTAGTCTGATCTTGAATTTCATGTAAATGGAATCATACAGTGTATACAATTTTGTATCTGGCTTTTACTCAACATAGTATTTAAAAAATTAGGGGCGCCTGGGTGGCGCAGTCGGTTAAGCGTCCGACTTCAGCCAGGTCACGATCTCGCGGTCCGTGAGTTCGAGCCCCGCGTCAGGCTCTGGGCCGATGGCTCGGAGCCTGGAGCCCGTTTCCGATTCTGTGTCTCCCTCTCTCTCTGCCCCTCCCCCGTTCATGCTCTGTCTCTCTCTGTCCCAAAAATAAATAAAAAACGTTGAAAAAAAAATTTTTTTAAAAATTAGCATTTATTATTATTATTATTTTTTTTTTGAGAGAGAGAGAGAGAGAGAGAGAGATTGAGCAATCAGGGGAAGGGCAGAGAGAGAGGGAGACACGGAATCCAAAGCAGGCTCCAGGTTCTGAACTGTCAGCACAGAGCCCAACATGGGGCTTAAACCCATGAACAGTGAGATCATGACATTAGCCAAAGTTGGATATTTAACTGACTGAACCACTGTTTGTTTTTTAAAGATTTTATTTTCAAGCAATCTTTACATCCAGTGTGGGGCTCGAACCCACAACCTCGAGATCAAGAGTTGCATACTCCACTCACTGAGTGCCCCAATGTAGTATTTTTGAGATTTATCCATGTTATTGTGTATCAGTAGTTTATTCTTTAATTGTTGGGTACTATTCTATTGTATAAATATCTCACAATTTATTTATCCACTTTAATTTTGTTAGACATTTCAATTATTTCTGGTTTTTGATTATTTGGAATAGAGCTGATAGAAACCCTCACGTACAAATACTTTTATGCTATGTTTTCACTTGTATAAAAACCTAGGAGTGGAAGTGTTGGGTCATAGTGTAAGTGTATGCTTAACTTTATAACAAACTGCCAACAGCTTTCTAAAGAACCGAATGCTATTGTGGGTGGTTTTTAATAAGTGTTATTTTCTAATCATTTACAACATACTATACTCCCAATCTATGAGGTTTCCAGTTGGACCACATCCTCCCAAACACGAATATATAGCATTTTCAGCCTTTTAAATATGGAGTAGCATCTGATCATTAATTTGCATTTCCCTGATGACAAACAATGTTGAAAATCTTTTCATGTGCTTATTGGCCATTTGTATATTTTTGGTCTTGAAGTTAGTGTTCAACTATTTTGCATATTTTAAAATTTGGATTGTTTTCCTGTTATTGATTTGATTTGTAGAATCAAATTTATAGAACTAGAGACCATGAATCTTTCAGTCTCTATTGATTTGCCTATTATGGACATATCATATTAAAGGAATCATAAATATCTGTTTTTTTTTATGAATAGCTTCTTTCATTTAGCGTAACATTCTCAGGGTTTGCTCATGTTATAGCATAGATCGATACTTCATTCCCTTTTGTGACTGAATATCCCATTGTATGGAGATACTACATTTTGTTTCTTCTTTTTTTTTTTTTGCTATGTTTGATTTACTAACATTTTATTAATGATTTTTTGCACCTGTGTTTATGAGAATATTGATTTGCACTTTCTTTTTTGAGCGAGCAAGAGAGAGAGCAAGAGAGCATGCAAGCAATGAAGGAGAGGCAGAGAGAGAGAGAGAGAGAGAGAGAGAGAGAGAGAGAGAGAGAATCTTAAGCAGGCTCCACACTCAGCACAGAACCCTACATGGGGCTCAATTCCATGACCCTGGGATCATGACCTGAGCCAAAATCAAGAGTCAGACACTCAACTGACTAAACCACCCAGGTGCCCCTGTACTTTCTCTTCATTAATAGTTTTGTCAGTTTGGGGAAGCTTTTTTTTTCCTCCTTTAACTTATGAAGGACTTCATTCAAGATTAGTGTTCTTCTGGGGTGCCTGGGTGGCTCAGTTGCTTAAGCAACTGTTGATGTGGGCTCAGGGCATGATCTCACGGTTCAGAGGATTGAGTGCCACATTGGGCTCTTTGCTAATAGTGTGGGACCTGCTTGGGATTCTCTCTCTGCCCCTCTCCTATTTGCTCTTGTGTGCGTGTGAACTCTCTTTCTCAAAATAAATAAACAGACATTAAGGAAAAAAAGATTAGTATTATTCTTTCATAAATGGTACTCTTCCTTCCTAAATGTTTGATATAGTTCAGCAGTGAAGCCAACTGGGCTTGTGGAAAGGTTTCTTTGTTGGAAGGTTTTATTTACAAATTAAAATTATTTATCAGACATAGGATTGTATACATTTTCTTTTCTTTTCCTGTCAATTTTGAATTCATGTTGATAAAGAAATTCATCTATGTTACCTAATTTGAATATACTGGTACGAGAGTGTTCATAATATTCTCTTCATGCTGATGTTATATGCCTATAGGATTTATAGTAGTATACCATATTTTATTCCTAGTGTTGATAATTAGTGCTTTATCTCCTTTTATCTACTTAGTTGTAGTAGGGTTTAACAATTTTATTACATTTTTACAAAAAAGAATTGGCTTTGTTAATTTCCTATATTGTTTGTTTTATATTTCATTGATTTCTGCTCCTTCATATTTCCTTTCTTTGATTTATTTGGATTTAATTTGCTCTACATTTTATCCCGTTTAAAGGTTAAACCTTAGATTATTGATTTAAAAATGGTCTTTTCTAACATCCAAATTTAAAGCTTATATTATTTAGTCCTAAAACCTGATTAAGCTGGATCACACAAATGTATAGTGTTTTGTTTTTATGAACACATATTCTCAAATATTTTCTATTCCCCTTGTGACTTCTTCTTTGTTTGCATTATTTAAAGTTGTGCTACTAAATTTCAGAATATTGAAGATTTGCTTCATCTTATTGTTATTGAATCCTAGTTTAATACCATTGTAATAAGATAATACACACTGTAAGATTTAATTTTTTTATTATTGAGATTTATTTTATGTCCTATCTCAAATTTATCTTGAACATTGTAAGCAGTTAAAAAGGGTGTTAGTTTGTAATTCTTATGTATACTATAAACATCAATTATGTCAAATTGATTGAGATAGTGCCCAAATCTTCTATTTTCTTACTGACTTTTAAAATAATTATAAAGGGGTGCCTGGGTAGTTCAGTTGGTTAAGTGTCCAACTTTGGTCAGGTTATGATCTCATGGTTAGTGGGTTTGAGCCCCACATTAGGCTCTGTGCTGACAGCATAGAGCCTGGAGCCTGCTTTGGATTCTGTGTCTCCCTCTCTCTCTGCCCCGCCTCTGCTCACACTCTGTCTCTCAAAAACAAATAAATGTTAAAAATAAAATAAAATAAAATAAAATAATTAAAACATTTATTGTTTATAGTACTTTTAGGTTCACAGCAAAATTGAGAGGAAGGCACAAAGATATTGTATATATCCGAGGCCCCTACACATACATAATCTCCTCCATTGTTAACATCCCCCATCACAGTAGTACATTTGTTATAATTGATTAACCTATATTGACACATCAATATCACCCAAGGTCTATAGTTTATATTAGTGTCCACTTTTAGTGTTGTACATTCTATGAGTTTGACAAGTGTATAATGACATCTATCTACCATTACAGTATCAAACAGAGAATTGTCACTGCCCTAAAAATCCTATGCTTTGCCTATTCATCCTTTCCTCCCCCTAAGCCCTGGAAACACTCATATTTTTTACTCTCTCCATAGTTTTGCCTTTTCTGGAACATCATATAATTGAAATTATACAGTATGTGTAGCCTTTTCAGATTGACTTCTTTCACTTTATAGTAGGTATTTCAGTTTTTCTCTGTGCCTTTTCATGACTTGGTAGCTCATTTCTTTTTAATGCAGAATAATAGTCTATTGTCTGGATGCACCATTGCTTATTTATCCATTCATCTACTGAAGGACATCTTGGTAGCTACCAAGTTTAGGCAATTATGAATGAAGCTACTATGAACATCTCATTTATTGCTGGTATAAAGTAGCACAGCCACTTTGGAAGACAGTTTTTCATTTTCTTACAAAACTGAACATACTACAAATTCATGCTACTTTTCATCCAAATGAATTGAAAATTTATGTCTACATAAAAATCTGCACATAGATGTTTACCATTTCTTATAGTGCACTTTCTGTTGGTAACAAATTAGTTTGCATTTTTCCAAAAAATCACTTTATCCTCATTTTAAAAATATTTCTATGAGGTATTAAATTCTGATTCACTTTAAAAAAAAACAGTTTTTTAGTGTTTATTTATTTTTGAGACAGAGAGAGACAGAGCATGAGGAGGGAAGGGGCAGAGAGAGAAGGGGACACAGAATCCAAAGCAGGCTCTAGGCTCTGAGCTGTCAGCACAGAGCCTGACATGGGGCTCAAACTCATGAACCGTGAGATCATGACCTGAGCCAAAGTCAGATGCTTAACTGACTGAGCCACCCAGGTGTCCCTAAAGATTTTCTTTTTATCATTGTCTTCAACAGTTTGATTACAGTGTACCTAGTTGAAGTGTTTTTTTTTTTCTATTTATATGGCTTAGGGTTGACTATGTGAGTATGAATATATAGGATAATTTTTTTAAACAAATTTGGACTTTTTCAGTTTTTCTCTCTCCCTCCTTCTCTCTCTCTCTCTCTCTCTCTCTCTCTCTCTCTCTGTCTCTCACAAACACACACACACACCTTCTTTCTTTGGGATTTAAATTACATTATATTAGATTACGTGAAGTACTGAGTACTTCCACTCTTTTCTTTTCCCTCTATCTTTAAATTAGTTAATTTCTATGCATATGTATTCAGGTTTATTGACCCTTTCTTTTGCAGTGTCCAATCTGCTGTACAACCTGTCCAGTTAATTTATTCAGATACAGTATTTTTCCACTGTAGAACTCTCATTTAGTTCTTTCTTACAGATTTTATTTCTCTTCTGGGATTTCCTACCTCAGCAATATGTATACATTGTGTCTGTACGTTCTTCTTTTAATTCAGAATCATGTATAATATCTGTTTTAAACTCCTTGTCTCCTAATTCCAACATCTGTGTCATCTTGGGATCCATTTACATTACCTTCTTTTACCTTTGACTGTGGGTTGGTTGCATTTTTCCTACTCCTTTGTATGTCTAATAATTCTTGATTGTATGCTGGATATGATGGACGGTATATTGTACGGAACTTACAGTATGTTATTTTTCTTTGAATAATATTTAGTTTTGTTCTGGCAAGTGGTTAAACTACTGGTGGTTTTTTAGATTTCATTAAAATTGCTCTTATGCTTTATTTCCATTTTATCTTTAGTCTTTGGCATTACTCCTACTATAGGTCATGATCTTTACTTATAGGCATGATCTTTTTAGAATTTCAACCCAATGTCTGAATTGCTCAGCAAGCCTTTTTTCACTCTGGATGGGTTAGAATTCAAACATCTCTGAGCATTGGCTAATGTCTTATACTTCCTTTCAGATGAACACAGGATTTAACATTGCTGTGGCTGCTCTCTAGAGGGTCTCACAGAGTCTTTACTTGCATGAGTATTGCATACTTTGGCCATGGACCAGAGGACAACCTTAGTCAAGTTTTTTCACTTCCCCTATTCTGTGCAGCTACTTCTTCTCCATACTCTGTCCCACAAATTCCAGGTGCATCAGCAACGCCAAACTCTGATTTATGCTCCTTAGTTCAGTGAGATTGGCATTCTCCATTTAGGTCTGGCTTCCATGCTGCCCCTGGAAAATGGCTCCAGGTGGAAATCTGGAATTAACGTGGACCTCACTTCACATATTCCCTTTCTCTTAGGAATTACAGTTCTGTTCTGTTATTTGATACCTAGAAATAGTTTCATAACAGATTTTGTCCAATTTTATTGTTGTTTACATTGGGAAGGTAAGTCTGATCCTGGTAACTTTGCTATGACTAGCAGCAGAAGTTCTAGAACTTCATCCATTATGTTTTTTTGTTTTTTTGTTTGTTTGTTTATTTTTGGGAGACACAGAGGGAGAGCATGTGCACATGAGCCAGGGAGGGTCAGAGAGATGGGGTGGAAAGAGGATCCAAAGCAGGCTCTGAGCTGACAGCAGACAGCCCAATGCAGGACTCGAACTCACCAACCATGAGATCCTGACCTAAGCCAAACTGGGACTCTGAACCGACTAAGCCACTCAGGCACCCCCATTTTGTTTTTATTTAATATGGCGTGCACAATCCATCCTTGGTTGCTAGGGCTTATGTCTTAGGTGGCTTTCTAAATCTCAAAGTTACGTGAATTTCAGGGAAAGGAAGTTAAAGTCAGTAGAGTAAAAAAAAGAAGTTCTTTTTTATTTTATTTTTTATTTATTTTTTTTTTTAAATTTTTTTTTCCAACGATTTTATTTATTTTTGGGACAGAGAGAAACAGAGCATGAACGGGGAAGGGGCAGAGAGAGGGAGACACAGAATCGGAAACAAGCTCCAGGCTCCGAGCCATCAGCCCAGAGCGTGACGCGGGGCTCGAACTCACGGACCGCGAGATCGTGACCTGGCTGAAGTCGGACGCTTAACCGACTGCGCCACCCAGGCGCCCCGAGAAGTTCTTTTTTAAAGAAAAAAGATGTTTATCTTATTTATAATACTTGAAATATATTAATTTACTTTTTCATTTCATTTTGTGAAATCCATTACAAAACCTTCATTACTATTTTTTCTTGAGTTAACTTTGAACTTTTTAGCTATGTATCATACATCTTCCACTGTGTAGCTCCAACCTTTCTGCTTTTACCTCCTACACTCTCTAACCTGATGCTCTAGTTGTGTTGGACTATTTGTTCTTTCAAACACAAACCCTAGTGAACATGACATACTACATTCCTTATGATTCATTTTCTTATCTATTTTCAAATGTTATTTTACACTCCTTTGAATTTGATCCCGTATATGGTACGTCACAACATTCTAGTGAGAATAGTCATTATTTGATCACAAATAAAAAATGTCTTCACAAGTTCCCTTTTTGATTTTGAGCTCCTTTTCTACTTAGCATAATGCCAGGAGCTTGGGCATCATTGCTTCTTCCATTTTTTCACTTCTCATATGTAATCGGTTACCAAATTCCATCAATCACAATTCCTAAACATCTGAATCTGTTCTCTTATCTTTATCCCTACTGCATTTGTAGTAGTTAGGCCTGACAATTTCTTGTATAAACAACCTGGTCTTCTCCATCTCCATCCATACTGGTACCAGAGCAATCCTTTTGAAACACATATTTGATTACAGAAAGTCCTGAATTAAAATCTTTCAATAGCTTTGACATGATTGAAACGTTGCACCAGGGTGGCTCAGTAGGTTGAGCTTCTGACTCTTGATTTCAGCTTGGTCTTGGTCCCAGGGTCATGGGATCAAGCGCCGCATCAGGCTCTATGCTGAGCATGGAGCCTGCTTGGGATTCTCTCTCTCCTTCTCTCTCTCTCTCTCTCTCTCTCTCTCTCTCTGTTCTTCTACCCTGCTTATGTGCACTCTCTCTCTATATAAAATTTCAAAAAATAATAAGTCAAAGTTTCTTAGCCTGTCTGACTTTTAGGGTAGTTAGCTTGCATGGTATAGTTTATGGAAGCATAATGTAAAACCTCCACTCTAATGCCTATTAAGAAAAACTTTAGTGGTTTATAGTAAGAAAGTAACATAAAGATTTATGAAAGTCTTTTTTGATAGGAACAAGCCAAGTGAACTTTTTTCATGATAGTTATAATTTTTCAAGATAGTTATAATTTAATGAGTTATTGCCATAAGAACATATTGTAAATTGGTTATGGGAATTAGTTTTCTGATTTTTAGGTTAATAGTGCCAGTTTTTCAAAAATACTGTTTGTTGTTATTGATGAGTAAGAATATCAGTACATGTGTTTGGAGGAATGTAACATGACGGCTCAGTAAATATTCGCCTGTCTTTCAATCTGTCTGTTTCTGGCACAGAATGGTGACATTATTAGAGAATAGCTACCAGCAAAAGTAATATTAATGCTCAGAATCTGGCTCATGCATACTTTGATGAATTAATTAACTTTTATCCTAAGTATGGTAGATGAGTCATGGTAGTACCAAGGAGAATACAGGTGACAGCCACACAGTTGGAAAACAGGAGGAAATGAAACAAAATCCTTTGGAAAGGGATTTAGAAATGAAAGCGCTAATGGGTGCCTGGGTGGCTCAGTTGGTTGAGCATCCATCTCTTGATATCAGCTCAGGTCATGATCTTGCAATTGTGGGATAGATCCTTGCGTCCAGCTCTGTGCTGACAGTGCAGAACCTGCTTGGGATTCTTTCTCCCCCTACCCCTTCTGCCCGCACCCAGTTGCACATGCACATACACTCTCTCTCAAAAATAAATAAACATTTTTTAAATATGTAAAAAAAGGAAATGACAGGCTGAAATCTACTCCAAGTTGGGTCACTTGAATTCTACTTGTCAAATTATCTTCAAGGATTCACTTTTCTTCTCTGGACTTTGGTTTTTTCCATTTGTACAATGAAGACATTGGGCTCTGAATATCTGAAATCTCTGTGATTTTTAATATTCTACCTGAATAGAAATTTAAAAAATGTCCACACTTCATGCTTTATATTTTAATATATATCAATGCTTTAGGAATTAGGGCCTTTAAATTCCTTAATGTTATCAATTGTCATGAGTCCAACTGACAAGAGCTCTAGGACCTCTCTCTCTGCTCTTCTCTCCCTCAGCATACCCTAACACAAAACAAGAAATGTGTGTGTTTTGGGATATCATTCAGAATTTCTCACTTAGAAGTATAGTTAAGGAATTCATGCCCAAATCCTGTAATAATTAGAAAGTTTCTTATCTCAGTTCATTTTTTTGACTTTAATTCTGGTTCTAGTTATCTACCTCCTGAAATTACAGAGGACTCCAGTACATTTTCTAGCTAATATTTGGAAATATTTTCAAATAAATACAGCATTCTTACCTGGAATATGTTGAAGAAAAAAGTGTCAGAGGCTGTAGAGAAGAAAACAGTGATTGGAAATGCAGTGACCAAGAGATAGCTCTGACTAAGGCTATAGTCAAAATACCAGTTCAGTGGATAAACGGTCTTATGTAACTAGATCAACTATTTTGAATCAAAAATAGATCTACCCTATGACCCAGCAATAGCACTGTTAAGAATTTACCCACAGGATACAGGAGTGCTGATGCATAGGGGCACTTGTACCCCAATGTTTATAGCAACATTTTCAACAATAGCCAAATTATGGAAGGAGCCTGACGAATGGATCAACTGACGAATGGATAAAGAAGATGTGGTTTATATATACAATGCAATACTACTGGGCAATGAGAAGGAATTTAATCTGGCCATTTGTAGCAACATGGATAGAACTGGAAGGTATTATGCCAAGTGAAATAAGTCAAGCAGAGAACGACAGATTCCATGTTTTCACTCATGTGGATCCTGAGAAACTTAGCTGAAGACCATGGGGGAGGGGAAGGGGGAAAAAATTACAGAAAGGGAGGGAGGAAAACCATAAGAGACTCTTAAATACTGAGAACAAACTGAAGGTTGATGGGGGGTGGGGAAGAGGGGAAAGTGGGTGATGGGCATTGAGGAGGGCACCTGTTGGGATGAGCACTGGGTGTTGTATATAAACCAATTTGGCAATAAATTATATTTAATATAAAAAAAGAACTATAGGTTGGTTTCAGATTTAGTTTTGTATTCAGCAAGCTGTCTATAATCTAATATCCTTTCCATATAGCCAATTTTACTGCAGTATAAGCTATAATTTGTATAAAGACCAAAGTCTGTTAGTCACAATATGCCTTTGCATATACTTTAGTCTATTATAAAGTACAATCATGTAATTAGACACAACTTTCCCCTAAATGAGTTGGCACAGTCAAGAAGATGAAAAGGAAGACCCTGGGGGTTGGCTGAGGTGGGGAGCAGAGGCATTGTGAAGAAAATAGAGGCACTGTGGGTGAGTTGAACTTAATTTAGTTTGATCAGGGAATTTTCCCATGTGACTGATCTCAGGAAGACTCATTCATGGTGACTAACACACAAGAAACAACATTTAGTTAGTAAGTCAGGTGTCAATGGGTACATTTGTGCTGGTGAGACCTCTCTTGCTCCATTGCCACTGGGAATTACCAGTCTGTTTTCTACAAAGAGTCTCATGTTTAGTTCACAGAAAACCAAAATTGTAATCATATGCTTTTTTTTAGTATGTGTAATGATTACAGAAAGCCGTGGGTATTTCTAAGGAATATTTGAAGAGGCTGAGCTAGAATCTGGGTGTTGCTTTTACCTTGTCCCAGTGTCTGACAATCCTCATATTGTCAGGAATAGTGCAGACAATATCATTTAGTCATTCATTTTTGAACAGGTATTTATTGAGTATAGACTATGTGACAAATAACATGGAAAAAAACCATAAAAAATTAATAATTATTAGGAGAAAAATCCAACATGTTTTGACATGTGTTCAGTGGTCATTTTAGAGATATTTAATACTGGGAGAATCTAAATTTCTGAGTAAAAGCCTCAGAAAAATAAAATAATTTACATCAGTGAATTTTACAGATATCAAAGCTTACATTTTTTTAGTATAAAGCCTCTTCTAAAATAAAAATAATAAAAGCAAAAACCTCACTTCTTATCATTTTTTAAAATGTATTTTCAAGTCTATTTTTTAGAAGATTGTGAACATATTTTACAACTTTGATTTCTCAGCACCATAATTATTAATATTAATAATTATATTGCACTATAAAATGGCACAGTCTTTCTCAGAGATTTGTTAAGTTGTCTGATGCTATTTATCCCCACAGTAAATAATAAAGTAGGCTTTTATTATTGTGACTATATTGTGATATTTATTGGTTTGTTGTTTGTATACTTTTTCTCCCTAGAATTGTCATTTCTCACTTTAAAAAAAAGTCTGTCTCTTTCAATTTCTTTTTTTCCCTTCTAGACCAGAGGTCAGAAAACTTTTCCTATCAAGAGCCAGATAGCAAATACTTTAGGCTTTGTGGACCATATGGTCTCTGTCACAACCATTCAACTCTGCAGTTGTAGCATGCAAGTCATAGACAACACACAGATGAGTGGGTATGGCTGTGTTCCAATAAAACTTTATTTTCAAAAATAGGCAGTAAGCCTGAATATTTGTGGACCATAGCTTACCAACCCCTGTTCTAGATTGTTGTGTATGCTGAAATAGCTATGTAGATTAATATGTAAAAAAAGTAAATAGAATTTTTAAAAAAGTAAATACATGTGTTGAACTTAATGTGCTCCGACAAACAAAATATACAAAGTTTTGTGCCATAATCTTATGACAGCGTTTTTAGGTACTTAGTCATCTTTCCTTCCCTTTCTCCCTTCTTTGCATCTTTTTTTCAGGTTTGTGTCTATATTGCAAATATTTGCAGTTATTGGACAAACTCCAGATACTTGCTTCATGTAAATGTGTACACGTATGTTTTCATGTATCTCAGATATAGAGCTAAAGTCAGTGTTACAATGAAGACCTAGATAAGATTGGTTTGATCTCTATTCTGTGAAATTTGGAGGTGTAATATCCTCCACCAAGACCACCAAGTTTATGCAAATTTTCAGGGTGGGGTCATATTTTTATGGACCTTTGGCTCTGAATTCGACTTCTGCCAAATTAAGTCACTGTAGAGATTGCTTGGATATCCCTGTTCTAAAAAATTTCTTGGCCATTTTTACATCTCAGATTCTAGCCTCCTACTATGTTTCTCAGCTTTTCACAGTCCCTTCTGGATGGCCCCAGGAACTCCAAATTTGTCTAACTTTATTATGCAGATTAATTCCATTTTCTCCACCCTTACTCCCAAACTCCTCTCTGAATTCACTGTTCAGTTTCTAACCCACCAAGGTGCTCTGTGAACAAAAAAGACCTCTTCTTCTTTACTCGAAACATCCTGCTAAGAAGATAATTCAAATTTTGTGTGGAATTTTTTCCTTTATGGATGTTTAGATGGATGATTGGTTGGATGGATGGATGGATGGATGGATGGATGAATGCATGGATAGACAAGTATTATTCAGTAGTATAAGCTTGGACTAATATTGCATGAAAGCAAATGTGGAAAACCAAATATGGCTTATTAGAGTTAATTTTGTGATTTTAGGAATTATTTAGGGTTGTTCTTCAACCTTTATAGCCAAAATACACCCAATTTACTGTTTCTATTATTGTTCACAATGTATGAAGTATTTCATTCATTTCTTGTGTGTTTGTTTTTTAAATATTCTAATGATTTTCTTACAAAAGGAATTCAAATATTTCATATGACAGCCAACTAAATTATAGAAACAGAATATAAGATTAAAAACAGCATAAGGTAAAATTAAGCTTAGACCCAAAGGAACTGCATTGTATCCCCTTGAACTTATAAATAAGGGCTGGTATTTCTATTTGGGGATATGTCATCTAATCTCCAGTAGTAGAAAAATGGTTCTTCCAGTCACCTAAATATTTAATATAAAAATGATTTACCTTATCCACAAGTAAATTATTCAGTCATATATTATTCAGTCATATGTTAATTCATTTAGCAACTCAATTGTCTGCAGAAAGCACTAGAAGATACTCTTCTAATCCATCAAGGAACTTAAAACCTGCTCCTAGAAATAATACAAACAATAATAATACAAATATGGTTAAATAATTGGAAAAAAATTAAGAGTGCAATATATGAGAAAGTTAATTTTTTTACTTATATTTCCTAAACACTGCAATAACCTAAAATTGATCTCTTGGAAGTATGCTTGGAGTGTTGAACTGTAATGAAAACCAGTAGGAATGCAGCTTATAATTTTTCTTAGCATTGCTAGAAGTATTTGACTGGAAAAGGTAGATCCTGAGTAAAACTAGTTAAAAAAAAACAAAATAAAACAAAATCCATCATCTTATAAAGATCCACATTGAGAGAGGATGGAGATAGGACACTAAAATTTTTTTGCCAGTATTATTGTTTCGTATAGGTTTGCTTCATTCAATTTATTTATTCTTTTGAAGGAAACACACTGCCAGGAGTCACAGTAGTCAAATGCAGAGCAGACAGAGGGTTGTTCCTTAAGGAGGTTCTAGTCTAGAGGGAGAGATAAATATGCAGACAACAGAGGAAGGACCCATGCTTCTGACTTCAGGCTTCATGAAGGGTTGACATTTGGACTATCTGTGATATAGTTTAATAAACTAGAAGAGATGTAGAGGATATTCTTGGTAAGGACAGTAAATGAACCAAGGCTCAAAGGTTCAAAAGTTTGTTTTCAAGAAAAGCAAGCAAAGTTTCACAATCCATTGTCTATAGTCTGAATCCAAGAAGCTCTAAAATCCAGTTTGTGTGTGTGTGTGTGTGTGTGTGTGTGTGTGTGCATGTGTGTATATGTATGTGTGTGTTTTGTTTTGTTTTTTAACTTGTAGCAAACTTATTTAGTGACACAATCTGACCTGAATTGATGGTAGGCTGTTTATAATCCTTATTTATTCCACTTATGGGAATATTTGTAGACATTGTTGCAGAAATATCAATCTTATTTATTATAGGTGCCGCCCCATCACAGAGAGGTTTCACTGGTATTTTATACATTAACTCCATTACATTTAAAAACACCACCATGTGCCACCCAAACCAGAATCACAGTACACACCTAGCCGCAGGTGTTTCAGATATGGGATTGTGGACCTGAAGTAATTATAGGTGATGGGATATTGTGGAGACAATGGTCAGGAAGCTAGACAAAATTGTGCCAGTTTTTGAATTCCACGTTAAAGATGTTGAAAATTCTACTTTCAGCTGTAAAGAAACCGTTATAGGCTCTTGAAGAAGTGAGTAAAGCATTCAATAATGTTTTATCAAAATTACTTTGTGTTCCTGAGCACACACTATTTTAAATTTCTTTCCCCAAACAATCGTAAAACCCGAGATATTTTCCTCTGAGTAACAGATAATGATGTCAGATGAAATATCTGTTGAAAATAGATGTTTACATCTATCATTTGTTTCCTTGTGAAAGTGTACGGGAGAAATAAGGACAGAGAGAGCAATTTCAGGTTTTGTTGGCAGTTTGCTAAGTATTATACCAGATAATATGGTCAGTGTTTGATGTCCCCAGATGACTTTGCTTTGAAAATGCAAGAATTGCTTCCTGGAAGAAAAAATAAGCAAAACCCATAAGAAAGAGTAATTTATTTCATTTTTGTTCTCATTCCCTTCAAAATAATGAATTCTAATTAGATTAGGAGAATTAATTGAACAAAGATGAACAGGTAGAAACAGGAACAGGTAGAAAAAGTTCGGGAATTATAAAAATGAGTCTGGAATGCACCCATCTCAGTTTTTCTTTCTTGGGATACCTGGGTAATTAGTCTCTCACTTTTCCCAAGCTTGTAATAAGCGATCCTGGGAACTTAGGAACAAAAATACATTTCGCTTTTATTAAAAAAAAATCTCATTAGAGGGACTGAAAGCAGAGGTAGACATGTAATAAAACCATGAATTGGTACATTCTCCAAAAAGGGTATTTGGTTGCTTCCTTAGGGATATTATTAGATCTACTTCCTAGACATGGTATTTCAATCCCTAGAAGTCTGTACAGGGAATCAGAGAATCCCATCCAATTCATAGCTTATGCTTTTCCTGAAAATCTATTTGACTTCAGAAGAACTGTGCATAATAATAGCATGTTTACAAACAGTTGGGGGCTCTCACTGGAGTCCAAGGATGAAGTACCTGCATTAGGGCCATGGAACAAAAAGTTTTTGACACTATAACCTCAAGAGTTATATATAGTCTGAAGATGTGACATTCCTAGGTTTTAAAAAAAATCACTTATAAAAAATACTGATATTTTAAAAATCTTTTTTGAATGTTTTATTTTTATTTTTGAGAGAGAGAGAGAGAGAGAGAGAGAGAGAGAGCATGAGCAGGGGAGGGGCAGAGAGAGAGGGAGACACAGGATCCAAAGCAGGCTCCAGGCTCTGAGCTGTCAGCACAGAGCCCGACGCAGGGCTCGAACCCATGAGCCATGAGATCATCACCTGAGCAGAAATTGGATACTTAACTGACTGAGCCACCCAGGTGCTCCTTAAAAATTATTGATATTTTTAAAAACAAATAATATTTGTTTCTTCTTTTAAGCGTATTCAACGTTGGGGCGCCAATGTTGGGGTGTCAAAAGTAAATAAACAAAAAAATTTTTTAATGTATTCAATGTTAATAATAGAAAATTCAAAAATACAAAAATTCAGGAACAGAAACTGATGATGACATCGATTGCATGTTTTCGTATTCTACAGGCACTGTACCTCGTGCCCTATGTACACTATTTTGGTTAAGCCTTACCCTGTGGCCATTATTGTTCCCATTTCATATAAATAGAAGCTGATGGTGGGAGAGTTAAGTGATGTGCATAAAGTGGTCATGCCAACAAGTGGGAGAGCAAAGGTGAAGCCCAGGAGGTCCAGCTTGGGCATTGGCATTCATGCTCTGAGCAACCGCATACCACTGCCTCCCCTCGACCACCGATCACCACCAAAACAATCACCAAGAAATAGGCACTGTTGTATTTTTGTGTATATGATTTCAGTCTTTCCCCCCACGTGTCTTTATTTTTAAAAGCAATTAGTTAGATTTATTTTTAAATTCAAGTAATTTTAATTGAGATCCTAGTGCAGGCTGTTTCCTTTTTACCTACTATGTTGGTCTTTTTGATGTGGAACTTATGCAATAAAATGGCGAAGACATGGTTTTGGTACTTGGTAAACCAGAATGCAGTCCTAATGCTGAGTGTCATAGGTAATTTACTTGGATTAGAAACAAAGTCCAAACAAACAAAAAACACTCTCCAAACAAGTGGGCATCATGTTAACACCTCCTCCTAAGCAAAAGCTACTTATATTCCTCAGCTCAAGGTGTCAGTGACGGCATCCGGCATGTGTTAGAAAATGGAGGAAGGATGGATTTTCCAAATTTTATCTTCATATCCTTTCTTTTCCAAATGTAAGAATCCCAAACATTCTTAATAACCTTAAAGTTTTAGGACCCGCCTTTAAGAATGCTATTTCCATTTGCATTTACAGATTCTACATTTTAAGTACAAGAATGGCCATTGTGTGATTTATACCATGTCCTGATTTTTTTTTTAAAGAAGGCTCTCTTTTAAAAACATCCTAGTCCTTGTTAAGCAGACCACAGATCTTGGGAAAAAAGAGACAAGAATGGTTGAAGGGGATTAAGAGGTACAAATTTCCAGTTATACAACAAATAAGTCACGGGGATGAAAAGTATAACATAGAGAATACAGTCTATAATATTGTAATAATGTTCTGTGGTGTCAGAGGGTGACTACACTTATGGTGAGAATTTCCTAATGTATATAACTGTGCAATCACTATGTTGTACACCTGAAACTAAGATAATATTGTATGTCAACTATACTTCAATCCAAAAAAATTACAAACTATTAATTGTGGGGAGTCTGTAAGTGCTAAACTCTGCATTAAGCATTTTCCTTTCCCTTTCCCCTCCCACCCCCCATATTTTGTTGCCACAGCAATTCTTCAAGACAGGCCAGTAGCATAATTTTGCAAATGAAAACAATGAAACTCAAAGAAGTTAAGAAATTTGTCTGTGAACACACATGGCTAGTAACTGGTAACACTGGGATTTGAAGTCAGAAATGTAGAGCTCTGAAGTCCCAGATGTTTCGTATGATGTCACCTAAGAGTTGGAAAATTTTAATATTTAGGACCTGGGGTGGATTTCCATCCAAATAGGAAAGGCATCTAAAGCAGAAAGAGAAAAAGGAAAAGAAATCACTACTTAAATCAATTTTATGGTTGTACACCATCTTGCTAAGACCCAATAATTTTTCTTATAGAATTTTTAAAAATTGAATTGAGATATAATTCAGATGTCATAAAATTCACCCTTTTAAAGTCTACAGTTGATAGTTTTTGTATATCCACAAGGTTATGCAACCATCCATCACCAATTCCAGAACATTTTTCATCAGCCCACTACATAACTCCATACTCATTAGCAGTCACCTCTTATCCAGTTTTGATGAGGCAAAAAATCTTCAAAATCTTTCTTCCAAAAACCAAATTTTCTTAGATTCTTCCCTCAAACAAAAATGGTTTCTGGTTATTTTTATAGATGTAGGAAAGAATTTATAAAATAAATTAACATAACAAATGATTGATGCTGTGTAGCAGCCACTCATGCACAGAGAGTTGGGAAATTGAGGCTTTTCTTTTCATGAAGTAGCTTTATTTGTGCCAGCATGGGCTCAGTGGGCTAAGACCCAAAAAGGCTGAGCCCTGAGCACAGTGGGGGGTTGCCTTTTGTATGATTTTGTGTTCCTTTGTCTCCCATTTGTGGTGACATACAGTCTGAATGGACGGTCTATGTTAGAGTAGTGAGGAATGTTGTGTATGCACAGATAGCCAGGTTGCCTTCCCTTGTCTTAAAGTTTTCACCACATTCCTTAGGGAGGGGCTCTACCACATTCCCCCCGTTTGATGCTCTGACCCCCTATTTTGGGTCAAAGAGTATTATCTTGGTTTAGAGGTTTATATTTCCTTAACATCATCACATGTGTGGCTGATTTCCTTTCAACCATTACCTCAGTGAGGCTGGAGACAGACAGTATAACCACAGGAGCTAGGCAAGGTAGGATTTAGCAGGCTTCCAAAATCAAGAGGATAATACCTATGAGGGTTTTGAATCCCCCAAGATTGTAAAACCATCCTCCAAATAACTCCTCAGGGTCCAAACCTTTCCAAACCTTTCCAAACCTTTCGGGGATGTGAGCAACATTTCTCATTCGATCTGTGATCTCCTCTATGATTTTTCCATCATCATCTCTCTGTAGGCAGCAGTAGCTCACATTAAACTTTCCACAAACTCCTCCCTCAGAAGCAGGCAAGTAGTCTAAGGCCAAGCGATTTTGATACATAGCATTGTACATTTTGGTTGCTGCTTGGCTAGTAAGTTAAGACCTCTGGCAGTTTCACTGGTTATAATTTCTACAACTGCTTGCAGTCTGGTTATGCGGTTTAGCATGTAAATGGGAGTGCGGTAGCCCCAAGACCCATCCTCTGCCCAGGTGGCAGGGCCATAATATTGGATTATATGCTTGGGAGGCCATTCATCATCTTTCCAATTGCCAATGTATAGGGCACGTCATTTCCGTTGAGTCTCCCTATCCCCATACATGTGGACTCCTAAATATTCCCCCCTGGCAAAGGGAGCAGGAAGAAATATGGATGAATAGTTCCCAGCACATATGGCTTTGACCAGCCTGAGGGAAGGAGTATATAGGCTGTCCTTCCGCATATACAATATAGACCACCTGGGGCCTGCCATTCGATGGCTGAATCGACATTGTCCCAGGCCTCTTGGAGATGAAAGAAGTTAGACAAGGGATGGGTATCTGGCTCAAGGTGATCTGGGGACCATCACCATTGGGTTTCCCAGACAGTTGAGTTATAAAAATCTTTGGCCTAGGCACGTTAAGCTTCCAACAGAGATGGTGAACTTTCTTCCCCATCAGGCAAGGCAGATTTTCCCAATAATTGAGGTTTTGAGGAGCCAAACCCTGGTAGTAGGACTAGGGTATTCTGTTCCATTATAAGGTTTGTGGGGGATCTAATTCTCTAGTGTCCCATGGTCATTGATCCCCCATGTTGGTTCCCCCGCATACATAGCAAGAAGAGATCTTAAGAGTCTGGGCTATAGTCTCTGCTAGGGCTAGAAACAAGTTCCTTGCTGCGGCTGAAATGGGAGGGGGGCTACTTCTTATTTCTTCATAGAAGGAGTGGAAGACTTGATGGGAAATGGTTGGATGGGTGGTAGTGACTCCCTTGAAATACAGCACAGTCCCTGGGTCCCTGCCTCGCCCATGAATCCAGATGCCAATTCAGGTGCCCCCTTGCCACTTGGAATCTCCAGGGTTAATGATGGTAAAATTAACAAGGTTACAGGCCCTTGATGTAGCAGCCCCCTTCTGGAGGAGTGCTGTTGTGCCTTCTTTTTTCCAAGTAACCCATGAAACACAGCTCCAGCTGAGGCATAACAACTCAGGTGTATAGGCACATAAACCATTTTCCTCACACATGTATTTGTCATTGAGTCAATATTCCTGCTCCCAATCTAAGCCTCTTTATGGTATATCAAAAGTCCTTGGACTCTCTATGACAAGTGCCCACTTTTTTTTGTATGAGAGATGCATCTGGGCCAATACCCATAATCACACATACATCAAACAATATTGACACCAGTCATTTGGGGTTAGTAATTTGTGTCCAGCTGACCAAGGCCCCCCTCTCTTGACAGGATCGGACTTCAAACCAGTCTTCACCCGGGAGTATTGTGAGTCAAAGCAAGTGTATTGATTTTCTCGTTGGCAGATAGAATAGGTGGTCTTGTGTCCGCAGGTCCCCAGGACTTTTCCTTGGCATGAGAAGTGGGTATGGTATACTAAGGTCCAAGTGACTCCCTGGCCTGACCTGGTTATGTAAATACATGGGTCACATGATGAGGAATCTAGGTCTACAGAAGGGGTCCAGATTAGAAGCAATCAATACCAATGAAGCATCCCATCCACAAAGGGAAGGTGAGTGCTAACAGAAACCTCTCACCACACTTCGAGCTAGCCAGGGTGGCCTCTGCCAATCCTATGGGGAAAGTAGAGCAAGAATCACAATGACAGTGAGAACAAGGGGTGACAGTGCATCACAGTAAGGAAACAGATATAGAAAATAAGGACAGTCTATTTGTTCCACCGGACTGTCGATTCCTCAAGCTTCTGTGTAGATTAGTCAGCTTCCGGAGTGACTAAAGCAGGGCTGCAGTCTCCCAGAGTCTCTGGAGTTGTAGATTGCTTCTTCCGTAAGGTCAGCTTGCATGGATCAGGAATGCACTCCCAGTTTCAAGATGCCAACTTCACTCTGCTATGTGAATCCAGGGACCCGCCTCGGCTACCTTTACTGCAATAGGGGTGGACAAAATGACAGTGAACAGGCCCTCCAGAGGGGTTTTAAGGGTTGGACATTCCTTTCCTTCACTCATACAGCATCTCCTGGTTTAAATGGGTGAGGGTCTGTGGTCACACTCACAGGTGATCGCTGCCTAACCTAGTGGTGTAAGGTGGTTAGGGTAGAGCCAAGGGCCCACATCTGTTGCCTTAGGGTTAGGTTGCCTATATCATTTAGATCCCCCCTTATGCCCCCGATAATGGGGGGGGGAAGGGTACCCATAAAGGATTTCATAAGGGAAGAACCCCATCTGCTTAGTGGGGCTACACCTGATTCTTAACAAGGCGATTGGCAACACCTGGTCCCAGTGTAGGTGGGTTTCCTGACATAGTTTACTTAACTGCAACCTCAGGGTTTGGTTCATTCGTTCCACCTTCCCAGAGCTCTGGGGTTGGTATGCCGTGTGTAACTTCCAGGTGATCTTTAACCCCTTTGTCACCAGCTGCACCACCTCAGCCACCAATGCTTGCCTATTACCTGATCCCCTAGTGATAGGGATCCCAAATTGAGGAATGATTTCTTTTAGAAGTCAGGCCACTTCGTGTGCCTTTTTCTGTGTGAGTAGGGAAGGTTTCCACCCAGCTGGAGAAAGTGCACGCAAAGACCAACAGATATTTACAGCCTCGCACCCGGGGAAGCTTAGTGAATTCCACCATCATATTTTCAAGTGGGACTCCCCCGACATTCTGCACCCCAGGGGTGGCCTTGGGTCTCTGATGTGGGTTATTCCAGGCACACGTTTCGCTTTGCCCACATACGACTCAGGCTATTCTGGAGAGTAAAGGGATGTAGAAATGTTGCTTCAGTGTAGTTTCAAGAGCTGTCTGGCCAATATGGGTTTCCTGATGGAACTGCTTGACAAAAGCTGGAGCCAGGGCCTCAAGAATTGCTACTTGGCCATCTTCAAATTTCCATAATCCACCAGGGAGGTAGCTTCCATTTTCAGTCTTAAACCAGGTACTCTCATGTTGTGAGTAATTAGGATCCCATTCTGCCAATGGACTAGGGAACAGTGCAGAAGTTAAAGCCGCTGATTCTGCTGTTCCTTTGGAGGCTGCAAGCTTTGCTTCTTGGTCTGCCAAGGTCTTGGTCTGCATGGTCATACCATGAAGCTGTGGTATCTCCCCTTTGATGTCCCCAACAATGCATGACTGACACTCTTTTAGGGGCCTACACAGCATGTAAGAGTTCGAAGACTTCCATACGTTATGTCTTTTCCTCCTGAGTTTATTATATCCTTGTCTTTATATAAAGTCCCGTGTATGTGGAGAGTGGTGAAGGCATACTTAGAGCCTGTGTATATATTAACATGTATCCCTGCCACCACTTGGAGGGCTTGAGTTAGCTCAATGAGCTCTGCCTTCTGTGTCAAAGTCCCCTTTGGCAGGGGTTTGGCCTCAATGATAGAATTCAGGGTCACCACAGAGTACCCTGCAAGTCATTCTCCCTCTTTCACAAAACTGCTGCCGTTTGGTGAAATACTCAGTGCTGGGGTTCTTGAGGGGCTGTTCCCTTAAGTCTGGTCAGCTGGAGAACACCTCACCTATGACTTCAATGCAGTCATGATCTGGTTGACCTGGCCCAGCAGGCAGTAGGGTTGCAGGGTTTAGGGTCCACACTACTTCTAGGTGAATGTGCGGGTCTCACATAGCACTTCCTGATATCTGATCATCTGGGTGTTGGTTAGCCAGTATTGTCCCTTATACTCCATTAATGTCAATTCTGAATTTGGCACTTAGACGGTCAATTCTTGTCCCATAGTTAACTTGTCAGCCTCAGACACTGAGAGGGCCATAGCTGCAAGTGCCCGTAGGCAGGGTGGCCAGCCTTGAGTAACAGAGTCAAGCTGCTTGAAGAGATATGCCACTAGGCGATGCCATGACCCCAACATCTGGGGTAGGACTCTTACCACAATGCCAGTATGTTCATGAACGTACAAGAAGGACTTGTACATGTCTGGGAGCCCCAGACCAAGTGTGTTGGTGAGGGCCCATTTGATATCTGCAAAGACCCTTTGCTGTACTTGCTCCCATAACAGAGGTTACTGCTCTCTACACTTTATGGCCTCATAAAGGGGTTTTGCCAAGACTGAGAAGTTAGGTATCCAGATTCTACAGAAACCTGTGGCCCCAAGAAACTCCCAAACCTGATGTCAGGCCCATAGAACTGGGATCGAATAAATAGCCTGTTTTTGTCTCTGGGCCGAGTTGGTGCTACCTCTGGGAGAGGTGAAAGCCAAGGTACTTGACTTTCTTTTGACAGATTTGGGCCTTTTTCCTTGAGACCTTATAGCCAGTCTCCCATTGGAGGGTAGGGAGCTGCCGAGTTCCTTCCATGCAATCCTCCTGGGACCTTCCAGCCAGCAGTAAATCATCTATGTACTGAAGCAAGACACAGCCATGTTGATCCACTGGGAAGGCTCTTAGCTCTGAGGCTAATGCAGTGCTGAAAATAGCTGGGGAGCTTTTGAACCTCTGAGGCAATCTGGTCCAAGTCAACTGGCCCTTGTCACCTTTTTCAGGATTCTCACACTGGAAGGCGAAGATCGGTTGACTCTGGAGGGCCAGGCAGATGCAGAAGAAAGCATCTTTGAAGTGTAGGAATGTGAAGAAGGCACTTTTGGTGGGGATAAGACCCAAGAGAATGTATGGGTTTGGGACAATCAGGTGCAGGGTGATGGCAGCCTGGTCTATTGTGCAAAGGTCTTTGACCAGCCAATGGTTATTGGTGCCTGGCTTCTGGATTGGTAGGAGAGATGTGTTCCAAGGTGACCAACAGGGTTGGAGGATCCCCTATTTTAGAAGTCTCTCCAGGTGCTTCTGTATCCCCATCTGTGCCTTAAAAGGGATGAAATATTGTTTTTGGCTGATGGGCCCTGCCCCCTAGCTTTAGTTCTGCAGTTACGGGAGGTATGTTCTGGGCCAGTCCTGGTGGGTTGTCCTCAGCCCACACCCCTGGTACTCTGAAGGGCAGCTCAGGTCCCTGTTGTGTCTCCTCCATGAGAATGTAGAAACAACATTCTTCCCCTTGGGGAAATGTGAGAGTCATAATCTTTGCTTCCGGCTTTCATGGGGTCAGAGCAGCTTGTCTGTGGGAGTTGAAATTTTTCTGGGCCTGCTTCTTTCCTAATGGGTCCTAGCCCGTTAAAGCCATGGGGCAGTTAGAGAGGTACAGGAATTCATAGATGACTTCACGGCCACGTAAATTTCATCACCAAGGCAGCAGGAAAAGACAGCGTGTCCGATTGCCCATGACTCCCACAATGGTAACTTGTCTCTGTGAGAGGGGGTCCACAGGTTGGGACACCACTGAATGTTCCACCCCAGTATCTATCATGAAGTTGATGAGTTAGCCCCCCACATTCATTTGGATCATAGGTTCTTGGGGGCCTAACAAAATACAGCTCAGTCTGTCCTAGTCCTCCTCATAGTCCTTGGTGGTTGTTTGTCCCACAAAATCATCTTTGGGGGCCCCATGAGGTCATGATGCTGGTTGGTACCAGCCCTGGACCACATGGCCTCTTTCTTTCTGTTTGGGACCCCACTGAGAATTACCCAGCCACAGGGGGCACTCATTTTTCCAGTGGCCCTCCTGATGACAATGAACACACTGATTCCATCCTAACTTTGGTCCTAGGCAAGATGATCTTCCCCACCATTCCCCTTTTAGGCCCTGGCCCAGTCCCTGCCGGGCATCTTTCCAGGAGCGTTCTGACTATTCCACCAAGGCAGCAGCTAACAAATCTGACTTTTTCCACATCTTCTGGCATTCTTCCCTCCATGCTGCCTGGTCATGGTTGACAAACACTTTAGTTGCTACTTCTAGCAACTGACTGACCTTCATGCTGGCAAAACCTTCTAGCTTTTGCAGCTTGCACTGGATGTCCCCCCTCCTTGGGCCTGACCTATGAAATCCGCCTTGAATATCCACTGGTTAATGGGTGCCTCTGGATCAAAAGGGGTGTAGAGATGAAATGCCTCACATAGTCTCTCATAGAACTGGCTTGGGCTCTCTTTGGGTCCCTCGAGCACTTCTGATGTTTTACCCATATTTACGGCCTTTTCTTCCCTTCTTTCTTGCCATTTAGAAGGGCTTCTTGATACTGTTCAGTCCTTGCAAGCCCTCCATCTACATTTGAGTCATTTGGGTCCCATTTGGGGTCCTACCCAGGGAAGTGAGCCTGAGCATAAGCTTGGGTTTTCTAGCATCCCATCCGGGATATTCTCCTCTAACCATTTTAGGACTGCCTGGGTAATTTGGTGACGCTCCTCCATGTCGAAGAGGGTCGGGAGGAGTTGGTGGCAGTCCGTCAAGGCAGGTTTATGGGTTTCAATTATGGACTGCATTAGTTCAATCATAGCTTGGGGCTTCTCCATATAAGAGGGAATATGGTGCTTCCAATTTAGAAGTTATATAGTGTTAAAGGGCTGGCTTCCTCAGATCTGGTCTTCCTGATCATAATAGATAGGTCCCCTAGTTTCCTTCAGTGAAATCTGTAGGGGCCTCTGGTGTTGCTGCAGGGAGGGACTATCTCTGCTGGTCTGACCTTCTAATTGCTTCCTGGGATGGGTGTATGAGGTTAGGGATGGTGGTCCGGGCAAGCCGTCACATCCTGAGAGGCCGGTGTTGCTAGAGGTGGCAAGGCCTTGGAACTAAAGACAGGCTCTGGTGGGATTTCAGCAACCAGGGCGGCTGGAGGTGCAGGTGGCAGTGAGGGGTACAGTGGGGCATATGGCTGTGGAGGCTCCTCAGGCTCTCCTGACAGAATGGGTTTTTCAGTTTTTGGCCAGCATTTGGAGGAAGCCATGACATGAGCCATTATAACTTTACAGTTCTCTTCAATGTAGACTTTTAGCCAAGGCAGCCGGGATAGAACCAGGTCTTGCCAATAGTCAATGTAAGGGAATTTGTCAGGGTGGCCTGGATCCTCCACAATGACCCTGAACACTCAGCTATTTCCTTATCAAGTGAGCCCTCAGCGTGCCAGCCCACCCTGTATGATGGCCAATAAATTTCACAGAATGTCTGGAGCTTTCTGGGGGTTAATTTTACATCATAATCTTCTGAATATCCCTTTTTGAAATTTCTTAACATACACTTTAGGAGAATCAGTTTACTCTGCTTTCCTCCCGTTTCCTCCCCCTAACAGACAACTATCATTCACAAGAGAGGAAAAAGGGGGAAGGGAGGGACAAATTTGGAGAGGATACACACTCGTTTCATCTATTTCTTGCCAATCTCCTCTTGGAGATATTTCAGGCACCTCTTAGTATTGGTAGGTTCAGTATCAAGCCCTGACCCAGATCAGACTCCTGAGGAAGTCTGACACCACCCTAAGCCATATGAGGTTGCCAGGGAACCACGGATTGGGATTCAACACTCGATTCGGCCCACTGGTCAGGTCAGAAACTTTCCACTGTCTGTCTCATTCACACACAGTCACATAGTGACTCCAGCCTGCTGCCCAGTGCCAGTCACCCTGGAGTTGTGGTTTTGTTCCTTATGGAACTATCAGGCAAATCTGGGAGGTGACCAGGATTCCCTTCTGCCACTTAGGGGCAGGTCTACCAAAACGAACCTGGGTTCTTACCAGTCTGATGGGTGGCTCCGTGAGCTGGTTCCTGGGCCTCACTAAGTTCCTTTGTGCATCCAGGGCCCCTGCCCCAGCCTGCCGGGAGGGGCTAGGCTCCTATGGATCAAGCAGTCTGCTGGTGCTAGGCGAGGTCACCTCTCCAGGTGCTTCAAGGTTTGTGCCCCAGTGACAAGGGAGGTGAAACACTGTCTCTGCATCCCAGGTGAGCCCCCACGAAATGTAGCAGTGAGTCACACACAGAGAGTCAGGATACCGAGGCTTTTCTTTACATGAAGCAACTTTATTCATGCCAGCACCAGTTCAGTGGGCTAGGAACCAAAAGCCTGAGCCCTGAGAGGAGCAGGGGTTGCTTTTTGTATAATTCTTGCTTCCTTGTCTCCCTTATGTTGTGACATACAGTCTGAATGGGTGGTCTATGTTACAGAGTTGTGAGGAATATCGTGCACGTGTGAGGTTTTCACCACATTCCTTAGGGAGGGGCTTTACCACATTTTAAAATTTTAAGTTAATATACAGTTTTCCCAAATGAAAAATCCACAAAAACAGTCCCCATTTTATGTCACTTCATCAATATTTAACAGGAATTAATATTTATTTTTAAATGTTAATTTAATTTCATTCCATCAATATTTAGTAAATAAATTATTTATTACATGTTCTAGGTACTCAAGACATTAAAAAATGAAAGTTATAGTACCTAAATTTGTAGATAAAGGGGCTTACAATCTCTTGGAGAAGATATATGTGTGCAGGCAGAATAAAGTAAGTTTTATATTAGAGGAACTATAGTGTTCAGAAAAAAATGTCCTCGAGAGAGCATTGTGGCATTTGTGGTAGGTCTGAAAGAATGTGTGGGATTTTTAAAGTTAGAGATGTGTTCAGGTGATGGAAATGAGAACACCTATTTGGAATTGTGCCCCATTTCAGTAATGAATTTTGATTAATAAGCAAATGGTACTTCCTTGAAATTTTCCAGTATTAACTATCTTGGATTGACTGATTTCAAAATTCTCACAATAAATAACTCATGCTTGGCTATGATAAAGTAGAAATATTTTCCTTCTCTGTGACTCAGAGAGCTTACCTTTAAGTTTTTCTTATAGATGACAAACTTTGCATTTATTCAAAACAGCTTGTTTTAAGGGCTATTAAAGAGAATGGAAAATGCCTGATTGTAGCAGCAAATCTTGAAGTATTCTTTCTTTGAAGATTGGGGTCTGGGGGTGGGAAGGTTGGAGAAAAATGCCTGGAAGTGCTAATCATCAACCAGATATCAGCAGGTTTTATCAGAAAAGTCCTACAAAAGTAACATCATTCATTGACTGTTGAGTCTGTTAAGATAAGATGTACCTACATTAAATGCCCTGTAACTAATAGTGATGTGATGGAACATAGGTCAGAGGTGGAGGTATATAGAGTCTGAATTCTGGGTGCTGTTCTTTTCTAAGCAGAGTTTGTTCTTTAGTGGAGGCAGTACCTATTAAGCGTGGCTAGAAAGTAAAGTAGCAGCATTTATTAAGCACTGGACGTTGTATATTTCAATGAGAGTTATCTCCTTCCCTTCAGCTCAAGTTTCTTAAAGTATATGAAGCTTTTACTGAGTGCTTGCTTCTTACCCTCAAAAGACAGATGAATTTACCCATTCTTTGTAATGGGTACTGAACTCTGCAGTATTACCAGTACACTTATAGTTTACATATCTCTCTTCCTTGACTAGCTTTTTAGGGAAAGGAGTTAATTTTAGTTTCTAAATACTCGTGGGGAGGGTGGGTGGATGAGTGAATGGGTTAAATGTTATTTGGAAACTTTACACTGTTTTCCCAGTGACAATGACCTTGTTTTGAACCCATACCTCAACATTTAAAAAAATTTTTAATTTAATATAGTTTTATTTCAGTTCCCTTCCTGGTGGTAAAAAAGTGGAGTTTTTTTCCAATAGAAAAATTAGCAAGTAACAGGAGCGGCAATTTCTTGCAAAAATATAAGCTTTTAAATGAAAATAATGTTCAAATGTCCTTATAATTAGAGATATGCAGATGAAGACAACATTTCAAAAAAACTGACAAAAATAAAAAAGGAGGACAATACATTCTGTTGTGAGGCTGTGGGGAAATAGGCATTCTCATATATTGCTGGTAAAAATCCAAATTCATGCAAGACTTTTGAAGGAAACTTGTCAATACCTAACAAAACTAGTATACACTTATTTTTTGACTCAGCATTCCCGTTTCTAAGAATCATACTGTTTCAAAGAAATGGTCATGGGGGAAAAAAAGAGGAAAACTGAGAAAAAGACTCTTAACTATAGAGGATAAACGGATGGTTACCAGTAGGGAGGTGGGTGGGAGGATGGGTTAAATGGATGATGGGGATTATGGAGTGCACTTGTGATGAGCGCTGGGTGATGTATGTAAGTATGGAATTACTAAATTATACACCTGAAACTAATAATATTACACTGTATGTTAACTAAATGGAATGTAAATAAAAACCAAAGAAAAAAAGAATCACATTTTGCAAGAATCTACCTGCTGACAATATGAAAATATGCAAGTGTTCATTGCAGTATTGTTGATAATAGCAAAATATCGGAACTAACTTGAAGTTCACTATACATGGAAGAATCTACTCAGTTGTGCAAAGGAAGCATAGAAAAGATAAACCGGAAATTAAAGGGGCCAGTTACCTATAGGGAATGGATGGGAAAGGAGTGGAAAGAAGGGGAAGTGAGAACAGGACAGGAGGGATGAGACAGTGACATTTATGGGAGCATGCATTTTTTGTAAATTTTTGACTCTTAGAACCATACCAATGTTTTACATACTCAAATGAGAAAGAAATAATTAGTTACTTTTGATTAAATAATTAAGATCACCCAGCAGAGAACACAAATGATGACAAATGAATCTAACTGGATTACAAATGATTGACTAACCCATACTGAAAAGGATGGTGAAGAAAAGAACTAATCTATGTCATTTTGGGAAATAATATTTTGACTGGATATTGTAAGGCTAAAGACAAAGACAACTGTGCATAAATACAGTACTTCAGTGATGAATCCATTTCTCACAGGAATATAGGTTAGGAATTCTGTAACTACTTTAAGTGTATTCCAGAATTGAATAAATAAGTGAATATGTTATAAATAATAAAAGGTCTTTCACTGTCAGATAAAGAAGTTGCAAATAAGGAAGAGGCAAAGAGTAAAACAAAACTTGTGTTTGGTTGGAATTATAAGTTTAGTGATTGCTATCTTTATCTCTATTTCTATCCTGTCTGTATCTCTACACCTATCTGTAGATATCTACCTATTATATATCTACATATAGATGCATCTACATATAAATATATCCACATATAGATATTTCTACCCATTTATAGAGAGAAATAGATATTTCAACAAATATGATGTATGAGTTTGTACATACATATATTTCCTGGCTCTCTCCACCAAGAGAGCCTAGGAACAATGAACATCCCAGTAACAATGAGCACACTTAGCACCTGGATTTTGGTTTCTAAACACTATTTTCCAATAAAAAGAACTAAGGCTTATTAGAGAATTAGTTGATTCCTGAGCTGGGGCAGGAAAAATAAAAAATAAACCTGGAACATCTTGTGGTGCCAGAAAATTAAGGAATTCTTCAATAAAAAGATGTAGGAGCCAACCATAAGGACCTCCCAATAGCTAAAGCTGGGACAATTTGAGCCACAAAATAATGATAGTGTTGAATTATGACCCATAGAATTAATATCCATGAGACCATACTGATATAAATAAATAATTGAATAAACAAATAAGAAGAGGAGGAGGTACAGATCTCACAGAAGAACTCCCATTTGTATAGAAGGAATGAGGAAAATACAAAGTCACTGTGTAATGCTATGCAATTACACAGTGCAATGATAATTGCTATAAGCAAGATCCACCAATGGATTCTAAAATCAATGGATGAAAGTTTGAGGAGAAACAGGGTACAAACATAGCCTCAAAGTTCCTTCTTAAGAGATTTATCAACTATAAAAAATTTAAAAAGTAGCTTTATAGCGTAGAAACTTAGCAGATACTACCTTAACCAAGTGATTCATATTGTATCACTAGTTGATATCATGTAGCCCCTGATAATGATGGATTGAGACGGAAAGAACATAGCTAATGTGACCTTCATGCCAAAATGAATAACCTTATACTAATCATTAAGAAGTATCAGACAAACCCAAATTGAAAGAAATTCCACAAAAATATTTGACTGATATTAATATAAGTGTCAAAGTCCTGAAAGGCAAAAAGTCCTGAGAGACTGTCATAAATGGAAGGAGACTAAGAAGACACAACTAAATGCAAGGTGGATCTTAGTTGGATCTTGGAGGATGGGGTGGGGGGGGGAAAACTAGTAAAATTTCAGAAAAGTTTCCAGTTTATGTAATAGCATGGTACCGGTGTGAATTTTCAGCTGTGTTAATTGTACACTGGTTATGTGAGTCATTAACATTAGAAGAAGTTAGGTGAAGAGTATACATGAACTCTATAATCTTACAACTTTTCTAGAAGTCTAAATTTATTTCAAAATTAAATTTTGGAGAACAACAACAAACAAAAAAGAACAAGAGGAAGAAAATAACAAAAATAAAAACCCCAATGTATGTCATCTTTTAAAAATACAGTAAAACCTTGGTTTGTGAGCATAATTTGTTCCCGAAACATGCTTGTAGTCCAAAGCACTCATATATCGAAGCTAATTTCAAGAACGATTGGCTCAGTTGTGATCACATGATGTTTGGGATCGTGTATTATTTGCATAACAAGACATTGCTCATTTATCAAGTTAGAATTTATTATAAATGTTTGCTCATCTTGCAGAACACTCACAGAACAAGTTCCTCGCAATCCAAGATTTTACTATAGTTAAACGTATTTGGGCCATGCATGTCAGTAATAAAGTAAGCTAGCTGCTAGTGACTGTTTTTGCCACGTTATGTAATAAGGTTGATTCTACCAAGAAAATACCATATACTGGGTGGCTTAAATGATGAACATTTATTTCTCACAGTTCTGGAGGCTGGGAATTCCAAGATCAGGGCCACCAGTATATCTGGTGTCGGGTGAGGACCCACATCCTAGTGCATATGTGGCTGTCTTCTCACTGTGTCCTCACATGGTCAAAGGGGAGAGAGAGCTCCCCACCGCATTTTTATAAGGGCACTAATCTTATTCATGAAGGTAAAGCCTCCCAAAGCCTCCACTTCCCAATTTTTTGGGGTTAGGATCTCAAAATATGAATTTGGGGGGAATGCAAACATTTAATGTGTGGTAATTGCCTATCAAAATTGGACTTGAAGGTATTTCTAAGACGTGAGATACAGGCCTGGTCGCCAATGGACTGTACATGTAACAAAGACCAAAAGTACTATGTTAGCTATCATACTGGTCTTTATCTTTAAGTTTCTGTGTTGGTTTGGCTTCTCTGTGAAAATAAAGTTGCTTTCCATTCAATAGACATTTTGCCATTAATATACTCATTAAAACTTTTGGGGCCTGGCAAAATTCTGAATATGTTATTACTAACTCAGTGTAGTCTTCCAAGCAGATAAATATACTGATTAATTGCACAGCTGATGCCAAGAGTCAATAGATTCCTATTTAATATGAACAAAAAATATCTCAGATAAATGACCACTTAAAAATCTCAAAACTCCCACAAATATGAATTCCTACAAACTATGAGTAAATAACTATAGAAAGGAAAAATTTAGATACTAAGAATTTAAACAAGTTCACCTATCATTATGTACCAGATTTTCCAGTCCTTCTCAGAAAGTGATAAATTATTTCATTTTGAAACCACACTAGTGAGTCACTTGCCAGAGCTGGCCCAAAGTCAATAAGAAAATAGAGAGAATGCCTAACTTTAAAAATCTTAATTAGAAGCAGATAACATAATTTAAAATTTGGTCATTATGTAGTAATATATCTTGAATTTAAAATAAAAAATATGATTGCAAGTAAAAAATTTGATTTTGGCTTACATAATAATAATACATAGAGAATGTGGAAGTTTTTCTGAAACTAAATGTGACACTTTCCTACCATCCATTGTGCTCATGGCTACTCCTCTTTGTTTTTGTTTTGTCCTGTTTTTGGATGTTATGGTACATGCAGAATTGAGTTCTCCTTAAGAACTGCCCAAGGTACTTTTAGGAAGACTAAAATATGTGCCTAACTTGAACGTGATGTCACCTTAGGAGTTACTTTAACAAACATGTAAGTCAAAGACCAGATAAGGGGAGGAATCTTTATTTAAAAAACAAACAAATAAACAAAAAACCCCCCCTAAGTTTAAGTAATAAAGCTCCAGTGATCCATTCCCTTTTGTACTTACTTTGATCAAAAGTCCATAATATATACTAGGAAAATATTTTGCATTAAAATGTTATGTGCTCTCTTTGGTTTAATCTGAACTCATCTGAGAGTTCCATAACAAGAACAACAAAAATCTATAAATGTGATCCCAGGTTTGTTTTTTCAAATAATGTGATGATCCCTTTTCTTTGCGATGAATACACTTGACCACAGTGGTCAAGAACCACTGTCATTTAAGCAAGACAGCAGCAGGCCATTTGAATACGAACTGTAATGGAGTTCGCTTTCCTGCCTTGCCTTCTAAGAGTTTGCAATTCTCTTGAGGAGAGGGAAGATTCACAAGTAAACTCTTCATATCATCAAATAGAAGAGCCACTATGTGTGACCATTAAGGAGCACCTAGAACCCTTGGTGGTGATCACCCAGTGGTGATAGAGCCTCTTCTTGCAAAGATGATAGAATATCTAAAGCACTGTCACATTTCCCCTCACTGAATCCTTGCAACAGCCTTGCCTGGAAGGGAGAGAGGCTCATAAATATGGAAATTGGTGCTCCAGAGGTCAGGTGCCTTCTAAAATCACACATGGACCTGCTCACTCTGCTCAAGTTCCTTGAGGCTTATGCTAAACCGTTACTACATTTCAAGGAATAGCATTTCCCTCAAAGTAAAGAAACAGCTCTCGGCATTGGGTTCCAGAGCAGGAGAGCTCTATGGGAAAACTCTCTGCTTCTGCGTGTGTGGCATGAAGGGATATTTTTAGATGTTTTCCTTTTGTTAATTGCCTCTCCCTCCATGGGGAATTACTATGGGCAGAATCTCCAGATGGGCCAAGTTACTCACTAATTCCCGAAGAGACTGGAAAGACAAAGGCCATGGCCCAGGTTGCCTGGGGCCTTAGAACTTCCCCAGTGATAACAATGCTGTGGCTTTAGCAAGATCTTCAAGGACCTTGGAGCCCACAGAGCTTTGGTGATCCCACTGAACAATGCGGCTAAGAGGTGACTAGAAGGAAGGCCTGGATGTATCCTCTTAAGTTTTGGAACCGCCCCAAATGACCTTGCTAGAGCTCTATTATGAAATGAGTTTAGAGAATGTGGAGCCAGCAGTGGCTATTAGCTCAAAAGGCCCTCCAGATGTCCTGGCTTTCATCCATCATCTTTGAGAGGAAAAAGGAAGAGGCTTTTGAATATTTCTCCAGGGAACTTCAACCTTAAGCTTCAACCTTTAGGGAACATCACAGGAACTGTAAATCAGGTTTAGCCTAGAGAAAAGAAAGAAGAAAGGGGTGATGAAAACCATTCTTACTCCTTTGCAGGGAAGAGGTAACCAGCCAGTGGCTTTGGAACAATGGATGGAAAGAAAATGTAGTATGTTTTTGGTTCGATGTCAGGGTAAATCTTCTAACAGATTTTGTGCAATGAACTATCTGGGGAGTTGGTTGTTCTCTATTATCTGAACCTTTCAAGCAGAAATGCTAATATTGGTATAGACACTGGTGTTCCTTGGAAAGTGAAAGCCACCAAAAACCCTACAGGTGAGGGGCTAAGTAATAATAATTGCTAACACTATTATGACACTTACTTTATATCAAGTTTTTTTTTTAAATCTTCAACAAGATAGATGCTATTATTATCTATAAGGTATATAAGGTAAATGCTATTTATCAACTCTCTTATTGATAAGGAAACTGAGGCACAGAGAGGTTGAGTAATTTGTTCAAGGTCACACAGCTAGAGTAGGAATTTGAACATAGGCTGCCTGTCTCCAGCACCTGAACTGCTCACTGTATTACTGTATTGCTGTGTCCTCTCAGGTCTCTTCTTGCCCTGAGGTTCCAGATAGGGTGGAGTCTGGTCCCATAGCCAACATTCTTTGTATGCTTCACTCACAAGACTTCCAAAGGGGCACTGATGGCCTCTGAGAATAAACAAAGCCAAAGGGGTGGCTGATGAAAAAAAATCGAGACCTGTAGACCCACAGGGAAGTCATCTTTGGTGTCAGTTCGCCGAGTCAACCTACCAGAATATCGCACCAAAGCGAAGTGCTGTTGTTTTCAAATTTCCCGCCTCATCTGCTTTCCTGTCTGCACCTGTGGCCTTGCCTTCCTTCTGGCCTTCCTCTACCCACCCAGTCACTCCCCTTGCCCTCCGCAGCACTTGCCTCCCCACTCACCTGTGCTAGAGCTTTTTCAGAAGACTGGAGGCCAAGGAGACATCATGAAGTTGCCAGTTCTCTATTCCACACCCTCTTCCCCACTCTGCGCCCAGGGTGGTATGTGACTTACCCAAGGTCACAGAGCCCGGATCAGAAAATCCAGGTGTCCAGACTCCCACAGCCGCGCTGCGCCTAGGCACACTTGCGCTCTCATGGCTCGCACCCAAGAGCTTTCTTTATTCCACATCCCCACCTCCCCAGCGCCAGCCCCCCCCTTCCCCCCCCCCCCCCCCCCCCCCCCGCCAGTTCCCTGGAGTCGCTTCTGACGCTCCCGCAGCCTCCAGGGTCCAGCCCTTCCTGCGGGCGCTTTCCTTCCGCCGGATTCCCACGCTGGAGTCACCGTCGGCAGGAGCGCAGCCCGCGGGAGCGCTGCCTTCCGGGCTAGCTCGGCCGGGCCCCGCGGAGCCCCTCTCGGCGCCCCGCAGCCCGGCACTGCTGGGGTACTGAGGCGGGCGGGCGCCCCAGGCTCACCGCCAGACCCAGAGGGCCAGGGCCGGCGCGGGACCCCGTCCTCGTGCCTCCGGGCGCCGGCCCCTGGAAGGGCCACGGAGCCACCGTGACGTCCCCCCGCGTGGCTCGTTCACTCACCCTCCCTCCCTCCCGCAGCCCCGCAGCTTCCTTCGGGAAGTCCCAAAGTATCACGCTCGAGCTTACTGGGGTGTGGCCGAGCCGCCCGTCCCCCGCCCCCCCCCCCCCCCCGCCGGGCTGCCCCCAGCAGAGCGGCACTTCCTCCTCCCTCCCAGCCCGGCCGCGGCGCCCGCCGCGCTCCTGACCAGAGCCCCAGCTCCCTGGCCACCTGGGACGCGCGCACCATGGACTCCGGACCCGGCTGCCGAAGACAGGCGGCCTTTTGGTTGGACAATTAGCGGAGGTGGGCGGGGAGTTGACGAACCCCACACGCGCGCCTCTCCATGAAGATTCTTGAGCTTTCTTTGAAGAAAGGAGTGCATATGCTGCAGTGTCTCTGTGGAAGGAGCCTGAGGTCCAGCAACAGCCTAAGTGGTGAGAAAATGTTCTTTCCTCGGCCTTAAAACGCTGCAGATGCCCCCACCCCACCCCTTCCTCCCCCTTGGCTCCCTCTGCGCTCGGCTCCCCTCCTTTATTCCGCGCTGTCAGTGGGAGAAGGAAGGCGGTTCCCTAGTGGGGCGAGAGAAAGGCCCCGGCCGCCGGTTTTGTCTTTGGGGGTGTTTTTTACTAATCCCCGAAGTCATCTGCGCTTTGTAGAACGCTCTAGCTCTCGCTGAGCGCCTGGACTGGAACCACGGGTCTCTTTTCGAGGGGTGCTTATAAACTGACCTGCTTTCGCACTTCCTCGCGGCTCTCTCCTTGTGACTTGCAAGGGCGGTGTGCGACTTGGAGTTGCTCAGTGTCTCCTCTTAAGAAGTTGCTGATGCGTTCGACAGGAGAGGGGACTTTTAAACAGGTGGCTGGCGAGGCAGGTATTTTTTATTTTTCTTGCCTTGTCGGAGAAGTAGACATCTGGCCTTAGTCGGAGAGTAGCTTTGCCCTGGAGACTAAACAATTTCTGTCCTCGGTACTGAAACAGGAGAGTCTCAATTAGCCCTGGGTTTAACCAACCGGGTCCCTCAGGAAAGGCCCAGGGAGGGAAAGAAAGAAAATCAGACCCTTTTAATGACCTGCGAAATTTAGAATTTAAATGAAAAAAAAAAGAGGAAGGAAAGAAGGAAAGAAAGAGAGAAAGAAAGAAAGAACGAACTAAGCTAAAATCAAGTAAGTGAAATTCTCTTCTGATGAAGCCCTACAAATGCGGTGCTCTTTCACCACACTTTGATTTGTGCATCTCTCTGTTTCTTTTTAAGGTGTAAGTATCCTTTATTGTGATTATGTCTACTAACCTTTCGACTGCTAATCTAGTTTTTGTGTCTTTTGGTTTTCTTTACAAAATGGAGGTGGGGTGTGAGGAGAGAGGACAGGTGCCCTTATTATGTCTAGGCAAGTGTCACTTTCTGAAATAATTTGTTTTGCCCATAAATTACCAGTAACTTTAATGTCCAACAATTTAACAATATTATAGTAGGCTTCATGTTTAAAACTTCATATGCTATTCTGGGGGATCTGATTCATTTGGTTACCTCCCTATTTTCACCCTGTTCTGGAACTATAAAGATTATATTTGGAAAGATTAGAATATATATAGATTTCATTCATTTTTTCCCTAAAATTTTGACTTTCTGGCTACTCACCACTCTAAATGAAAAGTAAAACTATTTTAAAAGAACTAATTAGGTAATTTATATGTGAAATATGAGAATATACACTTTTGAAATACAATCACAATGAGATCGTATATTTTTACTTTTGTTGAATTCATAAGATTATTTACAGTCTTTTTTGCCACCATATTTATAAGTGCTCAATGATATCCAACTGCTATATTTTAAATTAGTATGCTTGATGATGAAATTTCATATTTTGAAAATACATATCTTAGGAAGCTGGTAAAGATGTATGTTTATTTCAATTTTCCTTGTTCACATTAAATAATACATAGATTGCAACTTGGATATATGTTTTCGGGATGTGAAAAAGTTTAAGTATATATGGTGTGTAATAATGACAAGGTGCTACCTTGTGTAAAAATAGGTAACATATTAATTTATATTCAGAGTCAGTTTCTCAAATAGTAACAGATCCAAATAGAAGTGATAACATATGTGATGGGGCAGCATAGGTTGTTGTAAAATCATGAGACTTAGAGTCAGAAGACTTAGTTATAAAGCAGTCTTAATAAAATTACTAAGAATCCTTTAACTAAGTATTTTTATCTGGAAAAAGTGGAAATAATAGCTCTAGCCTGGTTCCTATATCTTGTTTTAAAAGATTTAACATGCAACCCTTGAAAACTGTTGCACTTTATTTCTTTATATGCTTTTTTACTTAGTGGGGTGGTTGGTTAGTTTAGGGGATGATCACTCCAACATATTTTTTGTAAAATGGTTTAGTCACAAGTAGTGAAGATGAAGGTTCCTTCATAACTTTTCCACAGAGAGAGATAATATACAGAGATAATATATAGATAATAATATAATAATATACAGATAACATACAGAGTTACTGAGAGATTGTTTCTGGGAACTACATTGCTGTTGTTTGATTGTGGCCTTTCTTGGCTTATGATCTTGGATAACATGCTTGACCTTGCCATTCCTCAATTTATGTATAAATGTTAATTACTATGGTAATAGTACGTACCTCATAGGTTGTGGTAAAGATTAAGCAAGTTGAGAATAGCTAAAGATTTGTTGAACTCTTACTATATGCCAGACATTATTCTAAGAACTTTGAGTCTACCATATATAATGTGCTCAGTATATTTTAGATATTATTATTATTGTGCTCCATTTTAACATGATTTCACTCATGTGACTTGTACCATTAGCATGGCATCACAGCAATTCCATGTGAAATGTTTTTATTCCCAGTGTGTGAATACATTGAGGTAAAGACATCAGATACATTTTCATGGAACAAGTTTATAAGAATAGAACTGGAATGCCCAATTTTAATTTTTTTCAACTTACCTAAAAAGAAATATAATAATATTTTAAACTGTGTCAGAATGGAGTACAAAGTTTTACACCAGTAACATCTTCCCCATTATTTTACAGCTGAGGGAAGTAAGGGCCACAGGGGAGAAGTGGCATAATTTGTTTTAAGAAGTTAAAAGTTCAATCCCTTCCTCTAATGGATTGCTGCATTTTTGGAATTGCAAACATTTCAATAATTTATTTAGGTTGAATAAATACTAAATACTCCATTTAGGAGTATTTAAATAAATACTAATTTAAATACTCCATTTAGGAGTATTTAAATATACCTAAATAAATACTCCATTTAGGTATAAATGGAGTTAAACAAATACAAAATGATCATTAGTAACTTTCGAGCTTCTTAGTATAATTAAAATGTTTTATTGCTCCTGTCTTTCCTCTATAGTACCAAATATTAATCTTGCCTAATATATCCATTATATTAGTTTATAAATCCTTTTACTTCGGTAGGATGTAGATAGTATGAGATATCAAATAGAAAACAATCTTAGACAAGGTTAAGTGGGTTGTTTATGGCTTTTTCCTGGTATCTTATGATCTTTTTTTTCCATTTCTCAAAATCAGTGATATATTTTTTTAAGCATGGGGAGCCTATCTATTGAAATAACATTAAGAAGTTTAAATTCCAGGGGTGCCTGGGTAGCTCAGTCAGTTAAGCATCCGACTTTGGCTCAGGTCATGATCTTGCTGTTTGTGAGTTCGAGCCCCACATTGGGCTCTGTGCTGACAGCTCAGAGCCTGGAGGCTGCTTTGGATTCTGTGTCTCCTTCTCTTTCTCCCCCTCCCCCACTTGTGCTCTGTCTCTCTCTATCTATCAATAAATAAATAAATGTTAAAAAAACAATAAAATAAAATTCTAAACAATTCTGCTTAGAGTATATGACACTTCTATTAACCTGGAAAATGCTAAGATTTTAGTTTGAAGGGAGAGGGAAGTAGATTCATTTTTCCCTAGATTTGGGATCTTTACAAAGAAACATAAGCTCACTGAAGAGTAGACATTAAAACAATAGCTTGAATGACTGCTCCCTTTCCTCTCAAGATCTAGTTGGGAGGAAAGCAGAAGCATTCTATCAAGGAAGGGTTTCTCATCACTTTGGTAGGAAAAACCAATGAAAGAAGGATTCCTGTCCTAACAACCAGACTCCCAAGAAGGCTGTCTTAGGTATCAACCTGACAGAGGATGGCAGCACTTTTGGTAGTGGGTGCCCACAATAGTAGGAAAATAAGTGTGTATACCTGTGGGTGTGCACACTCATACCACAAGAGAGGGACAACACTGTGCTTGTCTTATCACCCTCAGCTGTTCCAGAAAAGCAGCCATTGGCCTCTCCTCCTTCTGTACACAGTCATAACTCTCCTCTGATATCCTGTCAATTAGGGGCTGCCTCAGCCTGGTGGCACAGAGGATTACCAGATGTCCAGACATCGAGCTGTACAATCACATCAAGTAGCTTTGGTGTGGGATTGAAACACTCCAGGCAAAAGTAATTTATCAATCCTAATGAACACACAAAAGTAAAACCCAGTCATGCCCTTACTTTCAAATATAGCACCGCCATCTAAATTAAATTTGCCTGCTTACATTCAGTTTACATCAGCTAATGTATATCTAAGAGATTTAGGCTTTAACTACTGTACAAGACAGTCAGGTGATCTTGAATTTGGTTGCAATGTGGTCATTGTTTTAAGCCCATTTCTCAGGAAGGGATCCTCAACAAAGACAGCATTACACAGTTGTTTTCAACTTCTCTCTGCTTTACTTGTGAGTATGTAGTCCTTTACTCTCTTTACTTTTTCTTCAAGGATGTGGGTCACATCCAAAATTTTGGAGAAATGAAAATAATGTATTTATAAATTGAGAATATTTTAGATTCTAATTCAGTCTTCAGAAATCCACCTAATTGAAAACAAATGGCAAAACTTACCTCTTGAAGCAATGTACTCAGTTGTTCACATCATTTTAGTTAAGAAACATGGGCGATTTCAGTGTGTCACTGCCTTCATTTATCTAATCTTGGAAAACTTCACTAAAGAATAATTAATTGATGATTTATATGTGGCAATTATCTTTGTTGTAAAATCTTTCTTTGAGCTGGTTTTTATGTCATAATGTTAAAATTCTTCCTATTTAAATGTTGCTCCAGTGAGTACAATGAATAAGAATTATGCAATATACAGGGGTGCCTGGATGGCTCAGTCAGTTGAACATCTGACTTCAGCTCAGGTCATGGTCTTGCAGTTTGTGAGTTTGAGCCCTCTGTCAGGCTCTGTGCTAACAAACAGCTCAGAGCCTGGAGCCTGCTTCAGATTCTGTATCTCTCTCTCTCTCTCTCTCTCTCTCCCTCTCTCTCTCTCTCTCTCTCTCTCTCTCTCTCTCTCTCTTTTTTTCTTCTTCTTCTTCTTCTTCTTCTTCTTCTTCTTCTTCTTCTTCTCTCTCTCTCTCTCTCTCTCTCTCTCTCTCTCTCCCCCTCCCCTGCTCATGTTCTGCCTCTCTCTGTCTCTCAAAAATAAATAAATGTTTAAAAACTTTAAAATGAAAAGAATATGCGATATACAAAATGTCCATAACTTTCTTATGGCTTTCATTTTCAAAGAAATTTTTGTTGTTTTACATGAGGTTTTCAGTGTTAATGTCAGAAAATTCAAGAAGTTCGTGCCTGTTACTAATCCACTTGTCATATAGTACTTTCAAAAAGCAATTTGCCAAGTGCCCACTATGTGCAAATATAGTAGGCATTGCCACTTTTCACTCAATATTTTGGGTTTTCCTCTTGGGCACATTGTAGGGTGGCACTACCCCATTCCTATGGAGTTAGGCTGGCCATGTGACTTGCACTAGCAAATGAAATGCTCTACCCGCCAGAGCACAACTCACCTCAGGCTCTGAGCTTCTGATGATGTTTAAGGAAGCAGTGGCTCCATCAGCCTGTATCCCTGAGTGTCTACAATAAGTAGAGCCTCATTATGTGATCCATGATGGACATTTAGCACAAATGAGAGGTTAAAGTCTTTTTTATAGTAGCTTAGATTTTTTTAAATATGAAATTTATTGTCAAATTGGTTTCCATACAACACCCAGTGCTTATCCCAACAGGTGCCCTCTTCAATGCCCATCACCCACCCTCCCCTCCCTCCCACCCCCCATCAACCCTCAGTTTGTTCTCACTATTTAAGAGTCTCTTATGGTTTCGTTCTCTCCCTCTCTTTTTTTTTTTCCTTCCCCTCCCCAATGGTCTTCTGTTAAGTTTCTCAGGATCCACATAAGAGTGAAAACCTATGGTATCTGTCTTTCTCTGTATGACTTATTTCACTTAGCATAACACTCTCCAGTTCCATCCACGTTGCTACAAAAGGCCATATTTCATTCTTCCTCATTGCCGAGTACTATTCCATTGTGTATATAAACCACAATTTCTTTATCCATTCATCAGTTGATGGACATTTATGTTCTTTCCATAATTTGGCTATTGTTGAGAGTGCTGCTATAAACATTGGGGTACAAGTGCCCCTATGCATCAGTACTCCTGTATCCCTTGGATAAATTCCTAGCAGTGCTATTGCTGGGTCATAGGGTAAGTCTATTTTTAATTTTTTGAGGAACCTCTACACTGTTTTCCAGAGTGGCTGCACCAGTTTGCATTCCCACCAACAGTACAAGAGGGTTCCCACTTCTCCACATCCTCTCCAGCATCTATAGTCTCCTGATTTGTTCATTTTAGCCTAAAGTAGCTTAGATTTTTAAGACCATTTGTTACCTGGCCTATCCTGATTGATATAGTAAGGAAGGACAGTTTAAAATTACTCAACACATCTCCAGAGGCAAGGGAAACAAAAGCAAAAATTAACTATTGAGACCTCATCAAGATAAAAAGTCTGCACAGCGAAGGAAACAATCAGCAAAACCAGAAGGCAACTGATAAAATGGGAGAATATATTTGCAAATGACATATCATATAAAGGGATAGTATCCAAAATTTATAGAGAACTTATCAAACTCAACACCTCCCCAAAAAACAAATAATCCAGTGACAAAAGGGGCAAAAGACATGAATAGGCGTTTTCCAAGGAAGACATCCAGATGGCTAACAGACACATGAAAAAATGCTCAACATCACTCATTATCAGAGAAATACAAATCAAAACCACAAAGAGATACCACCTCACACCAGTCAGAATGGCTAAAATTAACAACTCAGGCAATGACAGATGCTGGTCAGGATGCAGAGAAAGAGGAACCTTTTTGCATTGCTGGTGGGAATGCAAACTGGTGCAGCCACTCTGGAAAACAGTATGGAGGTTCCTCAAAAAATTAAAAATAGAACTACCCTATGATCCAATAATGTCACTACTAGGTATTTATCCAAAGGATACAGGTGTGCTGTTTCAAAGGTGCACATGCACCCCAATGCTTATAGCAGCTCTATCAACAATAGCCAAATTATGGAAAGACCCGTAATGTCCATCGACAGATGAATGGATAAAGAAGATGGCATATATATTTATATATATGTTCCCCCTCACACACAATGGAGTGTTACTCGGCAATCAAAAAGAATGAAATCTTGCCATTTGCAACAATGTGGATGGAACTAGAGTGTATTATACTAAGTGAAATTAGTCAGAGAAGGACAAATATCATATGACTTCACTTATATGTAGAGTTTAAGATACAAAACAAATGAACAGAAAGGAAAGGAAGCAAAAAATAATATAAAAACAGGAAGGGGAACAAAACATAAGAGACTCTTAAGTTTAGAGAACAAACTGAAGGTTGCAGGAGGGGTTGTGCATGGAGGGATGGGCTAAGCGGGCAAGGGGCATAAAGGAGGACACTTGTTGGGATGAGCACTGGGTGTTATATGTAGGGGATGAATCACTGGATTCTACTCCTTAAATCATTATTGCACTGTATGCTAACTAACTTGGATGTAAATGATAATAATAATAATAATAATAATAATAATAATAATAATAAAGTTAATGGTAAATTCTTGGGCTCCACTTTCTCTATGACCTCATCTATAGTATATAACCAATTGATGTATTGGTTTTCTTTGAAAATATTTGGGTAATTAGTTCAGCATCCCAAGGTATGAGGTTTTGTCATCCTTCTGATAAGTTAGCATGTGTCTGGAGCCTTGCAGGTACCATGTTTCTTAAATGATATTTATATTTCCTCCCAAAATAAGAATGAAGTAATCAAGTTCCATTGATGTTTGAGAATATTCTTTTAAACTTGTAATTTAATTTCCAGGCTCTTAAGAACTCCAGTTCTCCTTTCTACATACCCTGAGATGTAAAAACTACATATCTCCAAACACATCCTGAAAGGAAAGAACTAATTACAATACCTGAAAAACAGATACAACGTGGCAGCTCTCATCTCTACTGCAGTGTTGCCAGACAAGGAGAAATGCAAATAAAATTGCTTTTCTTCTCCCAGCTTATACACTGAGAGCAGCATGCATGGGGAAAAAAACAGGGCATTACTTTATGGTGAAGTGATTGGGCTGGGCTGAATGCTCTCATCTGTGTTAGGGGCCAGCAGTCCATTTTCCTGACTCCAGGTTAAGTACAGCAAAAGACAGGAGGGAAGCCATTTTCTGGAAGCCTAGGATACTTGAGTCATACTAACTAACCCTTCACAGTTGCTCGCCCTCCCTTTCTTCTCCATCTGAGGACAGGAAGTTAAAGAAATATGTCTCTGACTTCAAGGGTTGTCCTTTTTCACATTAGCAAGCATTCTTTGAGGGCTGTTTGCATGCAATGTTCTACATTAGGCACTAGAAACCTAGTAGGGAGAAATATATATATATATACACACACAAGCAAGAGGTATACTACTAGGCAGTATAGGATACGTGCCCAAAGTGGGATACTGGGGAGCCTCAGTTTGTTTCAGTTTAACAACCTCTTAGCTGAGTTAATGTTCTATGGTAAAATCTCTGCGAGGAAGGAATAGTTAATTCTGCCTGGGATTCCTGTTAATCTTCCTGAACTTGAAAAGCATTTAGAAGTTCAAAAGGTAGTACTAGCATGGGCAGATGGGGGCTCTAATGGAAAGGAGTAGTATCTCAGGATATTTTACTGGAAGAATGTGTTTGTATAAAAATAAGATACAGATATAAAAAAAGTAATTTTTTCAAAAGTAATTACCCTACCTCTCAATGCAAGCCTACCCAGCTTTGCTCATATCCAGATATCTTGCCTAGTTATCTGTGTTATACATCTCTTCTGCCCCTACCTCAACATGACTCCATTTATTCACAGCCTGGTACAATACATCAGCTTCTAAGAAAGCAAGTTGTATTCTCTGGTATCAGAGTTAGAAAGGGATGTCCAGGGAGCACTTAGAGATCTGTTTTCCCAATTTCCATGGTATATCTTAAAACAACAAAGCTCTCCTTTGTACTGCTTCATGTATGAAATTGCTATCTTTATGCCATGTTATTTTCATTGCACATCATTAGGAATGCCATGTCCGAATAGTTCTTCTAAGCCATTAAATGTTTCAGGGCATCTGCATTTCCTAGGGTGCCAATCAGAAAGCTACTGTGAATCTGCCAAGACCATCTCTCTTGCTGAAATGATCTTTCTTGTTTATACATAAGCTTCTAGTACCATCCCACCCCCTCCACTCATTACTGTTTATAGAAACGATAGCATTGCAGTTGGTGTCACTGATTGCCTACGTTGCTGCTTCAATGAAGCCAGCTGGGATTCGATTGCATGGTCTTTAAATAAAACTTAGTGGCACAAAATGAATCTCTTTTTTGAGGGGAGGGGTGTTGTTGCTAGCTGGATGGTTCTCTAAAGCACTAATTATTGCGTGACTTGGAGGAACTTGAGAATCAGTAGATCGCCATGTTGGCTCAGTGTCTGACCTTGGCACTAAGGAAATCGTGAGTAGATGAAGCCGTTCTCAAAATGATAGTTATGAACTCCTTACCCACACTCCATCGTAGCACTCTGTACATAACTCAGTGACTGGAGATAGCCCATGTGCCTATGGGTCCAGCTACCCAAAGGCTAAAGCCAGAAGATTGATTGAGATCATGAATTCTGGCCAGCAGTTTTCTGTGACAGTCTGGTGACAGTCCTGTATTCACAGACAGCTCAGGAATGACCTGGAAATGGTGATAAACAGAGAGAAAAATTGGTGCTGCATTTTCTAAAACTGGTGCAGTAATAAAATGGAGGATATCAATCATGACTTTTGGACTTTTGACTCCCAAAATTCACTGTGTGTTAGGCAGGATTCCTCTTTATAGTTATATAATACAGATTAATAAACTAAGGCTTATCCTTAGATTTTTATGTCTATATACATTTATTTATTTTCACACTAATCTGAATGTACATGTATGTGTCTATGTGACTCTGTGTGTGTGTGTGTGTGTGTGTATCTTTAATTAAATGCATTCGAAATTGTTAATGGCAATTACCTTTATGGAGTTTGATGGCAGACACTTGCTTTATGCATTAAATATTTCTATATAATTTAAATTATGAAAATGTGTTCCTTTTATAATAAAAGTGAGTGATATATATTTCAGAGTATACAGTTTTCTGCTCACAGCAGTAAACTTTGAAAATGTAAACTCTGTAAAATAAGAAAATCAAAACCACAACCTCAATATAATCTCTGCACTCTTTGTGTGTGAATTTTAAAAATGTTATCACAGAGTTATGTGCTTCATTTGTTTCTTTTCTTGTGATCTTAAATAATTACTCTAAATATGGAAATACATATTGAAATGTTTGGAAAACACTCTTTTTCCAGAAGGAATTATAAGAAGCTGTTAATAGTGGTTAGTTGGGGAGAGAAACTTTTGGGGCAGTAAAAAAGGTAGGCTTCCTTTTTTTTTAGCTTTGTGTGTTTCTAATGATTTGTACATATTGACTGTGTGTGCGTGTGTGTGTGTGTGTATAATGTGTGTGTGTGTGTGTGTGTGTGTATACACATATATACGTATGTATGTCAGGATATAGCTGGATGGGAAACTGTGGATCATTTTGTATTTTCTTTTTATTTGTTACTTATCCGCATTAAAAATACTAGTAGACATGTCCATTTACAAAATATTCTTCTAATGATTTTAAATTATTTAATTGAATGACATTACATGTCTGTGCTACAATTATCATTTACCTCCTGTTTTTGGATATTTAGATTACATCCATTTTTCTCTGCCTTTACATTTTTTGACTAATACCCTTGGGTAGAGATCTTTGTGTGTGGTGGGCTTAGGGGATGGCATTTATGATAACTTTTCTATCTCCTCTTTACAGTTACCTCCTTCCTTAATCTTGAGTTCAAAATGGTTGAGAAAATAGACAAAGTTGTCAAACAGATGGCTATTAAACATGTTTGCTTTTTTACTGGATTGCTGGAATATTGGCTTAGAGAATGGTCAAAATTGGATTTAGCACCTTTCTCCCCAAACTAAATATTGACATATGCAACTCACCAGAGGGAAGATTTGGGTCTGTGGAACAGGCCTGCTGAGAAATCCAACCTTACCTCTGTTGGGCCTCACTAGTGGAATCAGAGAGATTTGGATTTGATGTCTACCTCTAGAGACACATGTGGATCCTGACCTACTTGTGCCCACCCAGCAGCTCAGAATGTGTCCAGGCTGTGGGCAGGCAGATCCACAAAGAGGGAGGCGGGGAGGACCCACAACAAGCTAAATTTCACCTGCCCCATTTTTTTCTCTCTCTAATCTCACCACTCACATAAGGTTTTCCTCTTTCTTGGAAAGGAATGAGAAGGGTGGCTGGAAGGTCAGAGACTCTCTTGCCATATGTTGGAAAAGGCAGAAGTGGCTCTTCTGTGGACCAAGAAGTAAGCATGTGAAGTGGGAGCAAAACTTTACTCTTACAACGTGTAATTTTCAAAAGCACAGCTACTTTTAAGGTATTGATATGCTGTTCTCCAGTAACTTACACTTCTAGCAGTATAATATTCTCCTGGCTTTGTGTGACTGTGGGCGTGTTTCTTGGTCTCCCTGTGCCTCAAACGTAAAATGGGGCTTGATGATAGTGCTTAGGTTATAGGGTTGTTCTGAAGGTTAAATGCATTAATGTCGGTAAGGTTCTTTGCCTATGAAATCCCGAGCAAGTGGTCAGTGCATGGGGTTTTCTGCTCTTCTTTTTCTTGCTTTTCATCCCTCTTGGTGGGATAAAATACAAAGTGGATGCTGTTAGTGTGTAATTTATCCCATCTTATTCTGTCTCTTAAGGTAAAAAAAAATGTACAGCATACCAAAGTTAAGAATATACTTAAAATTTTAATATGTATGTTTACATTTTCTTTGTTGCTTAAGACAGGCCTTTTTTTCAGGTAAAAGCAATAGGAATCTGTATCTAGCCAATTTCATTTGTGAAGATCTCAGTTTATTTCCTCAAAACAAATAATCACCATAATATCCACAGCATTAAGAATAATTCTGAATTTTATTTCATTGGTAGAAACAAATGTAAAATGGTATTAATGGAGTAATTTGCTTATAAGAGGTAATTTGGATGGTACTCTCTTCAGCGACTTTTGATAACTGAATTTCTGGAATTAATCATAGTTACACTAACTTTGTTCTTTTTTTTCTGTAAAAATTGTATCACATTTTAATTTATTTTTTGTTTAAACATTTTTTAATGTGAAATTTATTGTCAAATTGGTTTCCATATAACACCCAGTGCTCATCCCAACGTGTGCCCTCCTCAATGCCCATCACCCACTTTCCCCTCTCCCCCACCCCCACATCAACCCTCAGTTTGTTCTCACTATTTAAGTCTCTAATGGTTTGCCTGCTTCCCTCTCTGTAACTTTATTTTTTCCCCTTCCCCTCCCCGATGGTCTTCTGTTAAGTTTTTCAGGATCCACATAAGAGTGAAAACATATGGTATCTGTCTTTCTCTGTATGACTTATTTCACTTAGCATAACACTCTCCAGTTCCATCCACGTTGCTACAAAAGGCCGTATTTCATTCTTCCACATTGCCAAGTACTATTCCATTGTGTATATAAACCACAATTTCTTTATCCATTCATCGGTTGATGGACATTTAGGCTCTTTCCATAATTTGGCTATTGTTGAAAGTGCTGCTTTAAACATTGGAACAAGTGCCCCTATGCATCAGCACTCCTGTATCCCTTGGGTAAATCCCTAGCAGTGCTATTGCTGGGTCATAGGATAGATCTATAACTTTGTTCTTGATAGTTCATAATACTCAAGTTTCAATTCTCTCTTATGTAGGTAGAGTATTTAGATGATCAAGACAGGAGGAAATCCAAAGTTATGTTAAATTTTAACCTTGTAGAATCACTGTAACTGAAAAACATTTTGAGCTCCTCAGGACTAAAACATAAATTAACTTTGATTTTCAAGTCTTGACAGCAAGTCTCATTTAGTAGATTGCTGATTTTCCATTCCTTGCCAACTCATTTCTAGGAAAACTAAAGATCATTTACACATTTACACAAGTCTGTCCTGGGATACAGGAGCTTTGTCACTCTCCTCTTTCAGTCTTATAGTAAACCAGACGGTGGATCTTCAGAATAATTTACTCAAGGGGTGCCTGGGTAGCTAAGGAGGGTGAGCGTCTGACTTCAGCTCAGGTCATGATCTCAAAGTTCGTGAGTTCAAACCCCGCATCAGGCCCTGTCCTGACAGCTCAGAGCCTGGAGCCTGCCTCAGTTTCTGTGTCTCCCCCTCTCTCTGCCCCTCCCCCACTTGCACTCTGTCTCTCTCTCTCAAAAATGAATGGACATTTAAAAAAATTTACAAAAAGAATAATTTACTGAATACCAGAGGTGTACCACAGGGCAGGAAATGGAAATGTAAAGACAGATATTAGCTGTCACTGCTCCTAGAGTACATAGGCCATGTCCTTATCTAAGAGAGCCTCCTGGTTATCTCCAGACTATTTCTGCATTATAGATATTCTTTGTTTCCTTCAGAATTAGGAATGGTTGTTTCAGGTTCCAGAGACACAGTGAGGTTATTCCTGTTCCCATTCCAAGGTTCATTGCTTTTCTGATGGCAGGATGACTGGCAGTGGAACATCTATGTCCTTTCAGAGAAACACACTTCCAGCACAGAATATGGTCTGGTCACTCCTGGTTTAGAAGAGGCAATCATGGTAGTAGCCTGTACATGTCTAAGTGTTTGAGTTATTCCATTTTAAATACTACCAGATGAGGAATGCTAAGTGTATGGCCCATGTAGCATTGTACCTTTCCTCCATCTTCCTTTCAAAGTAGATTGTAAAAGGGCTTAGTCTGGCATACTCTTCTTGCTATGATCTCTTCCACAAACTCTTGGGCCAAATAAGACAAGCCTTTTAAGGATAAGCAAAGATTTTCCAATAGGGAAGCCTAAATGTAGAGAAAAGTTCTTTATGAACTTGGTTCTGCTCAAAATATATCAAATTTAAATTACTAAACAGAGTAGTTAACATCTTAGATGGAAAGATCTGCTTCAGTGGTTGGAGAGGTTTTACAGCAACAGAAACTAGATATTGACTTATACTGGTATAATGAGAAAGTCTTGAAAGGTAGTCCCTCTGAAAATAAAGGAGTTTCTATGATAAGGGGAAATTCTATTTTTTTAAAAAGTTTACTTATTTATTTTGAGAGAGAAAGAGAAAATGCATGAGTTGGGGGGGGCAGAAAGAGAGAGAGAGGGAGAGAGAGAGAATCCCAAGCAGGCTCTGCACTGTCGGCACAGAGACCCATATGGGGCTGGAATTCAGGAATTTTGAGATCATGACCTGAGGCGAAGTGAGACACTTAACCAACTGAGCCACCCAGGTGCCCCTGGGGAAATTCCAAGTTTTATCCTATGGGGCAAAAGCTACTAACACTCCCCAAATTGTTATTTATCTAGTTATAAGAATTTTAACGTTGTCTTATTGGCTACCCCATTTCTTGGAGAGTTGGGTATTTTAGGTTTGTCAGAGAAAAGACATTATGGAGCATCACTTCATTTATATATTAATTCAGCCAGCATTTACTGAGACCCATACTACAAGTCAAGCTATGGGCCTTGCATGAATCCTTTTCTAAGATAACTTATACTTTGATAAGGGAGATAACACATGAGCATAAATAATCCAAATTAAGGTATTAATAGTGTCCAAAGTGTGTCATTCTTAGTTACTATTGTCATTATTCTGGAAGGTACTATTGTGTTTGTAGCAAAGATAAATTCTCCCCAGTGTTCTTGTTTTTAGGTTACCTTCTCTGATAATTATTATTTGCTGTATGATTATTTGCCATGTGCTCAGTTCAAGTTCTAGTTGAATAGATTGGTTGTTAATTTGTTTTCATCGTTCTAAGCTGGAAATATTTTGCTGTAGTTAGCATTAGGCAACTAGCTTTGGGTGAATCACCATTTCAGTTTTGTTTTCCAAAATGCAATGCTATGGATTCCATTACCTCACCTGGAAATGATGTTCATGGCTTTGGAGTTGGGGGGGGGCACAAGAAGGAATAAGAGATGTAATATATGTAGTTTGTTTTTAAAGTTAAAATACAGAAATGACCACTGATTAATATAACACACACTAACATGCCCAAGATTCAAGATGAACAAATTATTCACATTATGCCTTTTGTATTTTAGATATTTAAAAAAAATTAATGTTTGTTCATTTTTTTGAGAGAGAGAGAGAGAATGCATAGGAGGGGCAGAGAGAGAGGGAGACACAGAATCTGAAGCAGGCTCTGGGCTCTGAGCTGTCAGCACAGAGCCCGATGTGGGGCTCTAAACCACGACCTGGGAGATCATCACCTGAGCCTAAGTTGGACGCTTACCCTGCTGAGCCACCCAGGTGCCCAAAATATTTTTAAAATAAAGGAGTCAAATATTTATTACTGATAAAATTTCTTAGAATTGTCCCCAGCTCCATTCCAGAGTCTCTTCTTCCCTCAGGTGTGAAACTAAAGTGACTATAGTATGTGTCCCTCTAGTCCATGTATTTATATTCTTTAAAAAAAAAGCCTTTTTAATGCTTATTTATTTTGGTGACAGAGAGACAGAACGTGAGCAGGGGAGGGAGACACAGAATCTGAAGCAGGCTCCAGACTCTGAACTGTCAACACAGAGCCCAACACGGGGCTCGAACTCACGAACTGTGAGTCAGACGCTCAACCGACTGAGCCACCCAGGCGCCCCTGTATTTATATTCTTAATACGTGTCAGGTATGACACTGTTTTGAGAGTTTCCAAAATGTATATAAATGGTCCTGATCTGTATTTAACCTCTCTGCATCTTATTTTTTCACTCAGTTTTGTGTTTTTGAAATTCATCTCTGTTAACTGAGATTCAACAAGTTCAGAAACATGTAGCCTGGTATAGGGGAGTCTACTGAAGTGGCTGAGAACACAAACTGTTGAGCCAGGTTGCCTGGGTTTGACTTGGCTCTGGGACTTACTAGTCATGTGACCTTGGAAAAGTTTCTTGACCCCTCTAGGGCTTCAATGTCCTCATTTGTAAAATGGTAATAACAATAGCACCTACCTTATCGAGATGTGGTGAGGAGTAAAATGAATTAATATATATGAAACTTTTAGAATATATGAAACAAACCTATGTGTCCGGGGCTTGCTTCCTTTCAGAGGCAATTGGGCATTGAGTGGTGCCCAATGGGAAGCCACCGAAGCTGGAGAGGTTAGTGAGTCAGTAAGAAATAATAGTCTTCTGACCAAGGCTGCTGCTCAGTGGAGTATCATCAAATGAGTTTGCAGCATCTGCTGAAATTGCCATATTATTTTGGGGTTTGGTTTATTGTATCAATGAGACTGCAGGAACGATGGAGAATGGTGTGAAGTCCAATTCCATTTCCCCTTGGTTGTAAGCTGCACCCTCTCCTCCCCTCTCTCCAGCGTTGTAAATAGGTGCACTTGGTCATCTCTCCTTTTGAATTGAGAGGGAGTGGCTTCTCGTTGAGCTGGAACTAGAATGAGTGCTTGACACTGAAGCAAATCTCTCTAGAGGTTTCAAAGGAAAAATAAGTGAAAGACTGGATGGAGCGGAGACTGTCCAATGACTTCAGATCTGTGTCAGCTCTACTTTCCAAGCCACCTGGGCCTCCTTAGCACGTTCCTTATAGCCAAAAATAACCAGCTTCCTCAAAAAGATGGAAGGGCACTTCTAAGACAGATATTAAGACTGAAATAAGGCTTCGTTGTGATTGCTTTCCCCACCTCACGAAGCTTCTTAGCATGACCAAATATCAGTGATTCTAATGAACCTTGATGTCATTATCACAGCGCAGATACTAGGATCCAAGCATAATTCCTGTTTTGTAATCTTCTAACAGAGAGGGGCCAATTATTATATTATCCATAGAGCATAGTGATTCAAAATGTAGAATCATAATATTTGGTCCCTAGCCACAACCGTAGGAATTGAATACACACTTTTATGTGGCAAATGAAGAAACAGGCCCAGAAAACTTGAGACAGTTGTTCAGAACCCCATGTCTATATAAAGTAGACTTTGGATATTGTACTTAGTATACTTAGGATTTAGACACTAATTTGGAGTCTGTTTCTTTCATTCAGTCATTTCTTGATCTTAGGCAAGTTTCTTAACCTCTGAGCCTCAAAATCCATATCTCTAAGGTAGGAATAATCATCTTCTCCTCCATCAGAGCAGTGCTAGATGAAACAGTATGTATGCAAAGTGGCAAAATCTAAAAAGCATAATATAGATATAACTTATTTATTATTACTACTGCTATTATATTTGATGCATCTATGATACAAGGCTGTATTGGAGATAAAATGAAGCTCCATTTTATATTGTCATGGAGAGGGTGTTAATGGCAGAGGCCAGTTTTATCAACATGAAATTTATACCTGATTTGGAATAAGAATTGTATCTTCCAATAACTATCACATCTTGTTGCACACAAAGTTTTGTGGTGTACCCTATTATAATGCTGCTCAAAGAGGATGCTGTTGCCAACAGCAAGTATCAAACCTTTTCCTTTTGCATTATGAAGTGGGACATCATGATAGAGGTTAGGGCATTTTGTTGATTTAATCTTTAAATTCTTTTTACTGATGACTAATAACTAAAGTCTTGCATAGGGTGTGGAAATATGCAGGCGAACTTCTATTATTGAAGGCTTGCGTCACTTCGTTCTCGGTCAATAGTGAGCAAATATAAACTGTATTAGAGTTTAATTCCTGGGATCTACAGGCACTTTTGTGTATGAGGCAGAGGGAACAAATGAGCTACTTTTAGGATTATTAAGCACATTAATGAACAGCAGGTTCTAGTAAAAATAACTTAGCACAGGCAGAAGGAAATAGTAAAAACTTATATAAGCACTAGCAAGCAGACACATTTTAGACACAATTGGGTTCCTAGTTTCTGTTTGGCAGGGGCATATAGAGCTACATCAACTCTTGCCCCAAGGAATTAACAGTATGGAAAATGGGGAAAAAAAGATATAAGATTAAAAAGATATAAAAAAGACATCTTCAAGGGTAGGTGCTAGACTAAAGAAGGAACAACTTCTCTTGGAGGCAGAGAGAGATGAGAGCAGCTCCCTCTGCTTGGTGTGTATGTGTGTGTGTGTGTGCACGTGTGTGTGTGTGTGTGTGTGTGTGTATGTGTGTGTGTAGTCAGAGAGGCTTATGTGGGAAGGAGTGTGCTACCTAAATTGCATTTTAAAGAATAAATAGGCATCCATGTCGCATAGGAAATGATGAGGAAGGGCATTTTGGGTAAAGGGGAAAATATGCACTAAGGCATGGGGCCAAGAAAGAGCATGTGTTTCAGGCTAAATTTGCTCATTCTTTCACTCATTTATTGGTGGGCTACTCTTCACCAGGTAGTGTTCTAATTGCTGAGGATTCAGTGGTGAGCAAAACAATGTCTATTTTAAGAGCTTTCTTCCTGGTGCAGAAGGAAACTAATAAATAAATAAACAACAGCATGCATATAATATCATGTCAGGTGGTGGTAAGTGCTATAAAGAGAAATAGATGTGTTAAGAGGATAGAGAGTGAAAGAAAAATCTCTTTAGACATGGTAGTCTTCTCTGAGGGAGTGGCTTTTGAAGGGAGTAAGCCTTGAAACTTCCTCTAGCTGGAAGGAACAACAAGTGCAAAGGTCCCGAAGCAGGAATAGGTTTGAAATATTAAAAAAGGAGCAAGGATGGCAGTGTGGTCAGAGGAAAGTGAGGAAAAAATGGTAGGAAAGGAGATTGTTTCTGGCCTTGTGGGCTGTGACAAATATTTTGGAATTTATTTTGAGGATTATGGAAAGTCGTGAAAGAGTTTTGAACAGGGGTGTGATAAGCCATTTACATTTTAAATAGATCACTCTGACTACAGTATGAAAATAGACTGTATCAGGGAGACTATTTAGGAAACTATTACAGTATTTCTGGTGAGAGGCTTGGAATAGTCATAATGTGTTAGGTGGTAAGACTTGGTCTGATTTGAGATATATTTTGAGATAGAGCTGATAAGATTTGCTAATTGAGAGAAAAAGACAAGTCAAAGGTGGCTCAAGTAATTATGCCTGAGCAACTAGGTGAAGAGAGATCTTTGAGCTGGGAAACAAGGGTAGAATTGCTTTGGTGGATAAACTCGAGTGCTCTGTTTTGAATACCTGAAATATTACATAGAAGTGGAGTAGAAACATTGAGTTGAAAGAGAAACGTCTGGAATTTAGGGGATTCCATGGCCTGAGAGATGAGGCGTGATTCATCAGCATATAAGTGGTATTTAAAACCCCAGAACTGTGTTCAGTCACATAAGGAGTTAGTGTTGATATGAAAAGAAGAGATTTAAGGACTAAGCCTGAGGTTCTCCTATATTTATTTAGCCATTAGGAGCTAAATGCTACCAAAGAGACTCCAAAGGAGAAGCTTGAGCTGTGCAGGAAATTCAGGACAGTGTGACAACAGGAGTTAAGCAAAAAAAAAATGGCGAGAAGGAAGGACCAGCTGGGTCACAGGCTGATGAGAGATCCATAGTTAGTAGATTGTGAATGGATCTTCACATTGGTAAATGTGGGGGTGGGGGGCAGTCATTGCTCACCTGGGTGAGCTGTTTCAGTGGAGACATGGGTATGAAAGTCTGTTTGGAATGGGTTTAAGAGACTAGAAGTAGAGACAATGGAGATAATGGTTACCAAAAAAAAAAATCTTTGCAGGATTTTTTTGTGTAGTAAGAGTAAAGTTGCACAGGAAGGTCAGGGAATGTGGGATCATCAGAACATCGTTTTTTGAGAAATATTTATATGCTGATGAGAAGGATTGACTGGAAAAGGAGAGAGATGGGATTATTGCAAGAGGAAGTGGCCTCCCCTTGTTAACAAATTCCGGGCTTGGACCAGCTATATCCTTTCTTGTCAGAAAGGTCCCGTGTGCTCATATTTTTAAAGAGCTTCCCACTGATTGCAGGGTAGAGCTAGATTTGAGAACTTTTGTTTTAGGCAATGCTGTGCATTTTACAGTGGTTTCAAGAGTCCATTGACTTGGGGTGGCAGAAGATGGGGCTATAAATTTAGACTTTTTATAAATCTTTAATCTCTTAGCTTTGGCCTTTCTTGTTTTTGGATTTCTCCTCCTAAGAAAGCTAGCATTTGTGACTGGAGGCTGCTAATGGTTTTTGGAGCCCATGTGGTTTCTCTACAGGGCTATGAATGGAAGTGTCTGGTTCTCACAGTTTGTGATTTTAAGCAAATAGTTACTTATTGAAAAAGTGACGGCCATATGCTTTCCTCTCTTGTAGGAATACACAGAAATAGCCATAAAACTGCCGAATCTAGCACAAACATGTTCCAGAAATTGGGTCAAAGTGGATCATTAAGGTTTACAACTGATATATTGAGTCTTAGCACCCAGTTAGGTGCTCAGACACTTGATTATTTAAAGTGAATAATAGTGTGAAGGGAGATTGGATCTCAAATCCAAAGGCTCTGTAATTTACACACTATGTGAGTTTTGGCAAGTTTTGTGCATGCATATGAAGTGAAGCATGCTAATCTTTCCCTGGCTGTGTCTTAGAGTTATGAAGATCAAATGAGTGAAAAACATTTTATGGTTGTTGAAGACTTACAGATGTGTGTGTGTGTGTGTATGTATACATATATATGTATGTATATATAATGTATATATATATATATATATATATATATAGTTTTCATGTGAATTGTGGAAAACAGTTTTTATAAACACACTTTCATACTGCATGACACAAATGTCTTGGAAAATAGACTATTCACAGTCCACCACCATTTGTGACGCAAAATGAGGCTGATTAAAATATGTATGTATGTGTCTACAAATACATTGTTTAGTGTTATTTTTATTATATTTCCTCAGAGATCAGGATAATTTTTGGATTGTGATTATGTGAGAGGGAATAGAATGATACAGCAGGCTGTACTATTATATCCCATGCTGGTCACATAACGCTTAGAGGTGGGAAGGGGGAGATTATATCTGGTTGTGGAAAGCATGCTTCCCAAGAAATATTATTACATTAGAGTACATCTAGGAAATGATGACCATGATATTAATAGGATTTGAAATCATGGCTTATAAGGAGCAGATGAGGGCCATAAAGATGTTTAGCCTAGAGAAGAGAGCAGAGATTGAAGGAGAATTTAGTATTCCAGGAATTTCAAGGAAGTGCAAGCAGGTTGGACAGACTGAGTTTGAAAGGCAGCTCCGGGCTAAAGTACAACGGAAGTACAAGACTGCCACCGTAGAAAACACACAATGAATGCTATGGCAGCTTATGACTTTCCAGTTACTGTGATCGTACAAGAAGATGCTTGACTGTTGAGGTATTGCAGAGGGATTCAAACATCCAATAAGGAGGGGAACCTGGGTGGCTCAGTCAGTTAAGCCTCCGACTCTTGGTTTTCTAGCTCTAATGCTCTGTGTCAAATCTAAGACTTTATGTGAGGAAGAGCTAGTGAATTTTCTGAGGTTTGGGGAAAGGTTAGAGGAAAAAAGACACATGAGATGGTAGGTTGTGCTACGCAGTATAAAGGGTTTGGGTTGAGTCCAGAAGGTGCTGAGGAATATAAAACTCTGTTCAATTCTGAAGTCTTCAGGTAAATCCCTGGGTGCGTATTGTCCGGTTGTCCTGTTCTGATCCAGGAGGTCAGAGCAGTGTCATTGGTGTGTAGCTTGATTTCTTCTAAATGACAGGGAAAATTTCAGCCTCTGAGACCTCTTCATATCCTCCTTCAGGAGTAAAATTCACTGTAAAATAATAAGGCCCTTTAACACATAGCTCTGAATAAGTGGATACACTGAGTAGAAGAAGCACCAATGTAATTTATGGGCCCACCTAGGTAACAAGAAGTCCACTTGACATACTGAACAGCTAACTGTGCTCCTAATGCAGAATTAATGTTTCATTTAAAAAAAATGTTTATTTATTTAGTTTTGAGAGAGAGAAAGTGAGAGAGAGAGAGAGAGCAGGGGAGGGGCAGAGAAAGACAGGGAGAAAATGAATCCCAAGCAGGCCCTGCGCTGTCAGCATAGAGCCCGACATGAGGCTCGGACTCACACACTGTTAGATCATGACCTGAGCCCAGATCAAGAGGCAGATGCTTAACTGACTGAGCCACCCAGGTGCCCCTGAGCTGGAGTCTTTAATTCTAATGAACTAATGGTTTTCTGGAATAGCACTTTCTGAACAATGCACATGGTTGGTGTCTTCCACTCCTAAGCAGCCTTTCATTTCACTCTAATATGTTGTAATAATTTATATTTTATAGGCAAGCCATGTTTATGATGTGAAAAAGATGAACAAATGCTAGATAATAAAGGACAAAACCTCTATGATGTATGGTGCTTTTGAGTTTAAAAAACACTCATGTGTGAGGCACCTGGGTGGCTCAGTTGGTTGTGCGTCTGACTTCGGCTCAGGTCATGATATCACAGTTTGTGGGTTCGAGCCCTGTATCAGGCTCTGTGCTGACTGCTTGCTCAGAGCCTGGAGGCTGCTTCAGACTCTGTGTCTCCTTCTCTCTCTGCCCCTCCTCTGCTCACGCTTTGTCTCACTCTGTTTCTCAAAACTAAATAAATGTAAAAAAAAAATTTTTTAAAACACTCATGTGTATCAACTGTCTTGGGACACACTGCATTTCCATGAAGTAAACATTATTTTCCCCATATTTCAGGTGAGGAAACTGCGGCTCTCAGAGGTAAAGTTATCAGTGTAAATTTCCATGGCTTAAATGGATATCAAGTGAAGACTTAAAAGTTGTTATATTTTTAATCCAGTGAATCTTACACTATGCTACACCTGCCTTCAGAATTTCAAGTTTTCATATTATTAGATTATGAAGACTCAAAAACATGAACAACTGATCTTTGGTGCACACATTTCGTAGGAAGCTGTTTTGAATTAAAATTCCCTTCAAAGATATTTCCTGACTTAATTTTTACATTGCAGTATGAGATGACACAGATGTGAACCTTGCCTTCAGGGAGACTACAGTCTTATGGAGGTAGGGGAAGTTACAGATACAAACACCTGTGTAGCAAGCAGTTAGGGATATGTGTTATAAGGTAGGCACAGACAAAATTCTAGGGAGGAATAAGGAAAAGATCAAACTGAAATGAAGAAGAAATCAGAGAAAGCGTTATGGGAGAAATGTGATTATGTTAATGATTCTTTTTTGACATAGGTAAACTTTGCTTTTAAAACCTTTTAACTTAAGTATTCTATATAGAGAAATACATAAATTGCACATTTATAGCTTGGTATAATTTCACAAGGTGAACACACCCAAGTAACTATCACATAGATTAGAAACAACACTGCCAGCATCCTGGTGACTCTCCTTCCAGTCACTACTTCCCCAAGGGCAGCAGTTACCTTGTTCTGACACTATAGTTTGCCTGTTTTAAAACTATGTTAAAACTTACATGTGTAAGAGTATTCATAACATTGCATGTGGCTCTAGTTGTAGTTTGCTCATTTTTATTGCTGTAAATATACCACACATCTATTATCCATTCGACTATTCATGGTCATTTGGGTTGTTTCCAATGTGTAGTCATTGTGACTAGTGCTACTGTGAACAATCTTGTACCTTTCGTTTTGTGAATGTATCTATGCATTTCTGTTGGGACTAATCCTAGGAGTGGATTTTCTGAGTTATGGAATATGCCTATACTAACATAATGTTTGATGAGGAGAAGTAAGGATGGCAAAGGATTTCACTGGTGGAGGAGGAATCACTTACAAAGACCCATGATAGACCCCAGAGAGAATTCAAAGAATAATGAGCAGTTTAGGTAGCAGGAATATACTCTGTTTGAAAGTTACAGTGGAATGTAGATTTGGAGAGAGAGAAAAGGAAAAAGGGAAGAGTTTTGAGAATGCCTGAGCCATTTTACAGAAAGATAATTGTATTAGAAAGGCATTCGGCTGCAAGTCACCAAAGTCTTCAGAAAGTGTCTTGATCAGATGGATTGATTTTTCTCAAATACCAAGCTGTCTGGCAATAGGCATTTTGCTGGCTTTCACTCAAAAGTAAGCAATGCCATCCAGGATCTAGGATCTAGGATCCAGGATCTTTTTTACTGCGACATTCTTAGCATGTTGCCATTCATATTCTTACTTGTTGCTTTACAGTCTCAAGATAGTTGCTATAGCTCTAGATATCAAGTTGGAATTCAAAGCAAAGAGTAACTGTGATACCAGACATATTAGTCTTTCATTAAGAGAGTAAAAGTTTCCCAAACATCTCCCCAAAGATTTCCTCCCAAGTCTCATTTGCAAAAGTGGGTGATGCCTAGCTGAAAGTGAGGCTGGTAAATTGGGGCATAAAATTATTAAGACTGGCTCATGTTAATTGCTATCCATTGCCTGCATCTAAGCATATTGTTGCCCCAACGAACAATGGAGCCGTCTTTGCAAAGAAGAAAAGGAAATGGATGTTAAATAGGCAGTTAAGTGGGCCTTCCATAGTAATGATGGCCTCAAAGTGAAGAACAGGTCAGGGGAAAGGATTTTATGTAATGTGCAAGTTTATATTCACATAAGAAAATTGGGAATTTTTATAGAGAAAGTAACATATCATTCCATTAGACAATTTACAACTCACTGGAGCTTTTTACTATTACTCTTTTGTTGTTGTTGTTGTTGTTGTTAATGAGATGATGTGGTTAAAAAAAATCAGATACTATCTCTTAAAGGCAGCTTGCCCTAGCAAATTATCAGTTGCATAAAGTGACTTTTTACCAGATTTTCTAGAATAAAATGAAACCAACAAGCATACAAGCGTCGTGAGCTGCTGCAATTACAAGTGGAGTGGTGTAAAGAGATTTCCATGATGCATAAATTAAAACATCCCATCATAAGGCTAACAGATCCAAAATAACCTCAATTTGGTCCTTCATGTGACTATTTCTATCTCAAACCTGCAGTTGTTGATTTCTGACAAATTAATTTGTCATGAAGTCAGTTGAGTTGGTGCATAGAAGGACAGAACATTGATTTATGTCTTTCAAAAACTCATATGCATTGCCCTAATGGGAGAAAAATGGTCATAGGAATTTCTTTTTGTTTTAAGCAAGTCTTGGAAATCAGGTCAGTCAATAAATTCCATTTCCTGACAATTTATTCTCTACCAGCAGCAAAATAAGGTGGTTATTCAATTAAGGTTCGCAAAATATATTTCTGTCTCTAGTGGTTGTTTATTATCTTGTTTGGTGTTATGGCAGCATTACTACCTTAGCAAGGGTTAAAGTCTTCTGTATTGAGAAGAACTAAAGAGAAAGAACAAACTCACAACTATGTCATCTCCAGTGTGATATTGATAAAAGCAGCGCTAATGGACTGATTGATGTCATAGTGAATGTGATGAATATTCTGTCCTAGACGTTTTACCCAGGAAGAAGAAAAGAGGGAAGGAATGTGAGTGTAGTTGAAAGATTCAGTTCAGACTTGAGTGTAGTAGTGATGAGCAGAATGTTTCCATATTAGGGAACATTACCTAGATTGTTTTACAATTTCATAATTATAGTGTCTGTTGGTCTGTTTCAAAACTATATGTAGAACCAGTAGAAATGTTGCTTTTATAAAGGGTTCCTTGATGGACAAATTTAATTATTCTGAAAGATGTTATAGATTCAGAATATAAATAGAGTTAGAGAAACAAGAGGTGATCTAAAAGCCTTAGATTTTTCTAAAAAGCAATTAATTATAGTTGAGTAATTGGGGGTATTGGAGAAGTGGTAGAATCTATAGTCTTACTTATTATTTTGGATGTTTTGTCACAAAGTACAACCATGTTTTTTTCATTTTGTAGCCTCATATGTCCAAAGCACAATATTGGGCTGAGTGTACAATAGCCTGAAATTCACTCACTAATTCAACAGAATATTAACTGAGAAGCTTACAATGTGCCACTGCTCTAGGTCCTTGAGGTAGAACAGTGGACAAGTTAAAATGTCTGATCTATTGCTCCTACGTCCTTGTGGAAACATGTATTTTTCATGGCATTTTCACCTCTTCACCAAATCATTATGCTTTCTAAGCAGATGAAAGGAAAGGGATAAGACTAGAAACAGGCTTCAGTTAATCTCAACCCAACAGGTTGCATAGGATATACAATATGAATTGTACATTCCTTACTTTTCAATTTACAATTAAATTATAAATAAAGCCCCTTTAGCAGTATGTATTTTGTCCTACAACACCTGATTGTACATACGGTTCAACATCCCTCAAAAGTCTCAACAGTGCCTTCAACAATAGATGGAAATAGTACAGATCTAAGTGTGAAGGTCTTCAGAATAAAGCCTGGTCACTTAGGTGACCTTGACATAGAACAGAAGCTGAGGAATAGGCTTTGGATGAACACGAACACAGGATAAGTTGGTATTTCATGTGTAGGGATGGTCTTGGAGAGACAAATGGACAAAGCACTGAGGTCAATAAATGAACAAAAGTCAGGTCTAGGAAAAAGATCTTTAGGCATAATCTATACCAAGGTTTTGAGTCAGCCTGAGGGACAGTTCCCAAGAGCTATGAATGTGGTCCCTGTAGTCCCCCAGAGGAGGTGACAGAATACATGCGTCTAGATACATCTAACAAGTGACAAAAGCAAGTGAAGCAGGCCTGTTGTTAGGCAGTGGGGGAGAACTGTGACAAAAAGAAAATCACAGCATTTTCCAAATGGGGAAATGGAGCAGGAGCAGCTGCTACTGAGCTCCAGCCAATTGGTTCTAGGCAGGAATGCAGGCCCATTGTTACTGGAATCTCTAGAAATTAAAAACACACACACACACACACACACACACACACACACACACACACACACACAATCCGGGTATTTTAGGTAAAATCCCATAATTTAATAATGTTAACATGTCAAATTAAAGCATAAAAAGCCTAAAACACACTGCCTTGGTTCTGGTTCCTTTTAAGACAGCTTTTATCCTGAGTGAGGGAGGCTACATCCTGTCCAACTAGGAGCCTTTGAGGTTTTGTTAATGGAATATCTAGCTATTTTACCCACTTCTGCCTCATATTTTAAAATATAAACTAGATTGTGTTTTCTACTGTTTGTACTCTTCAATGGCTTCCTATTCCAATTGGAATAAAGTAAACCTCCTAGTATGTCTTTTAAGGTCCTTAATGATGTCCCTTGCCTGTCTCTGCAACCTGATCCCGTTATTCCCTATGTTCACTATTTCCCAGACACATTACTCTTCTACTTCCTACAACATGCCAAACTTTTCCCAGTTTAGAGGTTTATAGTGTTTTATTTTCTCTTCTGGAATAATTCCCTTTGCTATCCATGTCTACTCTTTGTTTAGATGTGTCATTCTTTGTCTGGGGATCCTCAACAGTATGTTTAAGATATGTCTAAGAGGCTCCCACTGATCATCTAGTCTCAATTGGTCCTCCACGTTATTCCATTTGTCATAGGACAGTCTTTATTTCCCTTGTACCATACACTGAATACACTTTGAATTTTTTTAAATTGTTTTTAACGTTTAATTTAATTTTGAGAGACAGAGTGCACATGGGGGAGGGGCAGAGAGAGACACACACACACAGAATCCAAAGCTCTGAGCTATCAGCACATAGCCTGATGCGGGGCTCAAACCCATGAACTGTGAGATCATGACCTCAGTCGAAGTAGGAAGCTTAACTGACTGAGCCACCAAGGTGTCCCTACAATTTGAATTTTTTACATAAAATGATTTGTTCATATGTTAATTATCTGTCTCACACATTTGACTGCAGTATCTCTGAGGATAGGGAGCTGTCTATTTGATTACTAGTATAGCTTCAGTGGCCAACACAGTAAGCATACAATAAACATGAATGAATGGATCACTGTACATAAGAGGTTATGAAAAATTTGTTTCTTATGTCGATTTGGTGCTGAATTCTTTGGATCTAGATCTTCTAGAACATTATTTCTCAAAGGTAGGTAAGGTAGTCATCTCTTTTAATGAAAGACTGTATCAATGGCCATCCAGTGCAATTTAAATTATTTTTATCATGTATAATATGTATACATAAATCTTCTCTTGTTTATAGCTGTTATAAAATTGTAAAACTAGATAACTTACAAATTCAGTTGTAAACAAGTCTTATAAAAGTAGCTTAATTCAAATTAATAATATTTATTTAATGTTATAGGTGATGTTTTAATGACATAAAATTGCTATAGTTCAGATGCAGTTCTATATTTAATGTTTCTGTGCTTTAATATCAATAATAATTATGCAGAGAATACCTTTTCATGTACGTATATTGAACAGAATTAATAATTTATTGGTTTTGTTTGTTAATTTGAGGATATTTGGCCTCATACTTAATCAAACATTTGCCTGCTAGAAATCCTAAATGTTAAATTTAATTACACGTCATTCTCAAATTACTTTCTTTCTCTTAAAAATAAAGTTAATAAGTCAACATTGCTGCAAAGTACATTAAAATGTTATGTGAACTAGTTGCTAGAATTGGAACAAGTCAACATTGCTGAAAGTTATGCGAACTACTCGCTAGCATTGGGAACAGAGATATTTCTAACTGCAAATTTGCTGCTTATTCTTACCATGAATGAGTTGTTGCAGCAATGGTATGCTTGGAACTGGGTTTTCCATAATACATCTGCTGCAAATTGAATGTCTTCTTACTGCTGAGGCACAAGTACTGTTGAGTTTTCGAATGTCAGATGATTACTCCATTTTCTTCTGTTTCAACAACCACAGACAGTTGTTTATTAGATGCATGGTGATTTCATCTGGCCTTTACTTTGAGCGAAACATCATAATCAAAGCCAGAAATATTAGTTCCAAAATTTTGTGTCAACAATCAGTTATAAAGTCATCATCTAGATGCCCTGAATATATCTAGCTGCAAATATCTAGGTAAGCATACATACATATACAAACACATGTTTTTATATTTAAGATATTTGAGTGTATATATGTTTGTGTGTGGATACATAGACACCCCCTACCTAGCCCCTTACCTAATTTGAGAAACTGTATTAGAGGATCCAACTATGTTTCAACTCTCAAAAGCCTAGGCATTGACTAAGGAAGGTGAGGCTCCAGACTAAATTTGAAACATGTAGGCTTAAAATAAAAATACAAATAAGAAGATGAATCTCTCTCTAGTAGTGCATTTTTGTCTTTGAACTCAGTTCTGGTCTGGGGAAGGATCACCAGTCTGGGTACACCATTCATATGGTTTTCTGGAATTGTGCTTCTCCTGAAGATGATAATCCTGTAAGTGCAATATGAACAGTGTCCCTGGAGTGGTGCAGTGTGGGCTTGTCCATTCAGCCATGGGAGAGTGCCTAACCTTCCATCCATCTCCGTGGCAACTGTCTTCTTCCATCTGGAGAAACCTGCATTTTCCCCATTCTAACTTTCACAGCCAACTGTCACTGTGGTATTAGTTTATATGAGAATTCCCTATCATAGTGATACTTCCATTCTAAAAATTGATTCTTCCATATAATGAATATTTCTCATCATGGAGTAATGAAAGTAGAACAACAAACTGTTTCCACGGGGAGAAGTGACAGGTGGTCAGAATCACTTACATTTTATCTTATGGAAGCCTAGATTGAAGGGTTTGTGTGGTGTTTCAGATTCAATATTTGTATAAGGTTTTAGAGTAAGTTCTAGATCAATAAAAATAATGTCTCTTTTTTTAGGGGAATAAAATGATCTCCTTTAGAGTAAAAGAACATCTGATGGTTGGAAGTTCTTTTGCATGGAAATCAGAATCTTTGCACCTCAGTGTAATGATGGAGAGTGCTGTCTCAGGGGCACACTTGTTTCTCACAGTATCAATTCTCTCCAAGATGCCCTTCATCTCCAATTCAACAAGACCAAAATAGAGTTTGCCATCTTATCTACTCAACTATGCCACCTGTGTGTATGTTTCATTTCTATTAAGGATATAATCAGTTCTCTAATCTTCTAGTCTCAAGTTCTTAGGTTTACCTTAATACTTCACTTTATTTTCCTTTGCTATTGATAAATCACATATGATTAACACGTTTTTTCCTTACAATGTGTATTATGCTACTAGTACTTTACAAAAATGTAACAGTTCCCTCATTTCTACAGTAAAAAGGCCAATTCCTTAAGCTTTGCACTTATTCATAGTTTGGCCTTGTAACAATTCTTACTACATACTGCCATCCAGAATAGCCCATGTAATTGTTACATGGATTACTTTTCTGTCTTTGGCACATACAAAATTCATCTTTCTTCTAGGCTACTACTTATTTATATAATTCTCTACCTGGAATGCCTTTTAAGTCTTTCTCATTTAACCTAAATACTATCTTTTTCTCAAGCTATGCCTCAACCACACTTCTATATGTTGGTAATTGACACTGGAATGATGATTCCTTGGTGTGACTTCTTCTTATCATTTACATTCGTGATTCATATATTATCTAATCCATCCTTGTATATTGAGTCATCTCATCTTATTATTTGCTCATTTCAATTGAACTGATATGTACTAAATTCTTATTTGTGAATTATCTCCTTTTGGCATCTTAAGGAAATAGAACCATATCAGACATAATTGTGCCCATAAAAAGTATTCACAATCCAGTACGAAAAATAAGGTATTTTCACATACAGTTATTATTTAATGTTTTGTTTTGCTTTTAAGGCTAAGCAACTTACATATAAAAGGTTACAGGAGCTTAGAAAATGAGAGGTTGCAGTTAGGGGGACTAGGTGAATCCCCATGAAGGAGGTGGCATTTATCTGGGCTTTGAGACACGGGTAGATTTTAGGTAGGCAGAAAGGGAGCATTCTTTAAGGATGGACAACAAGAGCAAGAGCATGTGAGTGGCTATACTTGAGGGATGCAGAGGACAACTGAGTGTCCAGGAATGCAGGACTGCAGGTCTTTGGCAAGTGGAGCTTGTAAAGGTAAGTAGTCACAGACAAGACCAGAACCATAAATTGAAGTCAGGTTGTGGGTTGTACAAGGCAATAAAGTCTATCCTAAAGTGTTTGGACTTTAGACAATGGAAAGTTGAATGCTGTGAACATGGGAATGAATCAATCAGTATTTTACCAAGTACAGTTTGTCTTTGCAAGTGGGTTAGATGCTACTCATTTTGAGGAAAATATGTAAATTATAAAGAATTGTTTAATTCTTTCACATTATCTAGCATAATGTGAAGCTATTTTCAGTAGCTTTGAAAATTGTATTATTATCCTTTTCTTTTACTGCCAAGGGGAGTAAATCCCAGAAAGTTTAAGTAATCTGCACAAGGTCACACAGCTAAAAGACACAGAACCAGACATTTAACCAGGTGTTAAGATTCATACTCTACACTTTCCTTCTTTACCATGTGTCTTTTTCTCAGTTGAATTTTTAGTTTTCCAGTAAAAGCTTTAATCCTCATTTAACAGGAAAAATTAAATAGTATGTATATATGTTTATATATGTTGTTTCTCACATGCTTTTTGCTTAGTTCTTTTTAGATACTAAAACACTAAGTGTGCAATCTCTTATATGATTGAGGTTCAAGACCCAAATTTGGAAACTCATAACGATCCCTATAATGAGGTTCAGCCTCCTTAACATTCTCAGCAGTGATGAGGTTGGTATGTAACAATGACATAATATTAAACTCTTGGGCCCAGAGGACCTCATTAGTTGCAGCTTCTAAAAATTATCCTACTTTCTTCAGATGGCTTCTTTGACTCTTCATATTTGGACAAATAACTATATTCTCAGTAAACTTTAGGATTCATTTTCTTGGTCTCTGACTAAGTATAGGCTCTGAAAAGGATTGAGCAACACTCCTGGTATAGTGATAAGAATGCTTTTAACTAAACTTTACAGAAAATATGACTCAACATTGCTTAAACTCTAAGGAGATGGTCTGACTCATTTTACTGGGAGATCCGGAGGTAGTCCACACTTCACGGTTGATTGGTCAAGTGGTCCAACTCTCTTATCAAGAATGTGATTTCTCATTATCTTTTGCTCAGCCATCTACAGTGTTGTAGGATTCCTTCTTAGACTGGTTTTACTTGTGGGGTTATAGATAGGATACTGCCTGAAGCAAACTAAGCCTAACTCAGTGGGACAGACTGGGCACCACTGAATTAAAAAAAACAAAATAAAAAATCTTCATGCCAGACAATTATCATTCAATCATTGCTATAGACATAGTTTACATAGGTATAGACCTTAGTTAAACAGTTTGTTTGGGTGGGATTACCATGATTGTTATAGAGTAATTAGGACCTACCTCTAGAGCTGGTATACTGGTAATTCTTCTCAAAACAAAATGGCTACTGTCCAATGGTTACTGAAAAGAAAAACAGGGTCTACTATACATCAGGGTAATGATATTTTTAAGCCATTTATGCTTTTTCCAATTTCAAAGAGTTTTATTTTTATTTATGTCAACATACCTTTATATGAAATTTATTTTGGGGACTGCTGATGAAGCCATTACTCAGCAAACCCTAGAGGCCTTTGAAGTGAAATTTCTGTTATATATAGTATTCTGAGCAAGACATGCAGTGAATGAAAAATTTCATCTGTCAGCATTATAGTTACTTCATTTTGGGGGAGAGGTTAAATACAGCATGTTCTTTTAGAAAACATAAATTAAGCATATGGAGCATTAACCAGTGCTACTCTCTTCCCTGCTTCCATGATTAGATCTAACCAATTATAATGCAGACTCCTTTGATTTAATTTTAAGTGAATATTGGAATAATTAATCTGTGTTAGCTCAACATGGAGACTAAGAAAACACTTTGATCAATCAATAGCAATTGGCAAATGTCAAAATACAATGCAGTTAAGCTGATTTGGATTCCCTTCTAAGTTTCAAAATGTACTGACCTATCTTTTTTTTGTTTGTTAGCATAGACTATATCATATATGGCATAAGACTCTAGAAGACTTTTGTTATGCCCTATATTGCTAGTGATTGGAACATTGAGCAGCAACTTTTTATTTTGGTTCAATTTAGAGATAGTTGGAAGAGATCTCTTAGTGTTTCCTGTCATGCACTTAGCAATTGCTCCACTCAGTTGGCAACTTTATTTGTAAAATACCTTGTTCTCTTATTATTTCTATCCATAGCAGCGTTTGCTTCAGAATCCTCTTGGAAGAGAGGGTTATTGTCTTTGTCAATCAGCACATCTTTTTCCCACTGTTGAACATAGCAACCACACAGCTTTCCTACAGTGTGTAGCTCCCTGGAATTAGTCATGGGCTCTCATACTGACATTCAATATCATAATTATATCTAGAGGAAAATGGAGGGAATTTAATGTTGAGATTTAACGTGTGATTATCCCAAATGAATTATTAGGATCCCATAGTCCTGGTATTGTTGGAGAAAGAATGGATTTTATGGACAAGAGTGAGAATAGTGAGGTTCCTTTGCGAAATCTTGTGATTATTCCCTAACTCTTCACTCTGTCTTTATCATCCTCATCGTTTAACCCTGAGTTTGTTTCACTTGGGTCATCATTAGATTCCTCAAGTTTCTTTCTTTATCCCCACTTCACAGAAAATTCTACATGCTGGTTCCAGCTGAATATACCCCAAGGTACTGATGTTCTCTTTGCTATTATCTTTCCACCATCTGCATGACAACCTGGAAAGTCCTTCTCCCTTCCTGGTCCCAACCCAAATCTTGCCTTTTAAACCCAGGCTGGCTCATACATGTGCTGCAAACCCTTCCCCAGTATTCTAGGCTACAATAAATCCCTAAATGTATTTGCTATAATCTTTAGGGTCTTCATCATGTGTAATTTTTATTTGTTAGCCTAACCCATCTTGCTCTTTTTGTAAACATTAAGCATCTTAATATTCTAGGGGATAGGGAATGTAATTTAAATTTTGCAATATCCGGAATTGGATACACCGGAAGCACTGAATGAAAAGGGACTGAATGAGCCAGGCAGTATTATTAGAATATAAAACACGATTTTATTGAACCAGACTAGATTAATTGTTATATTTTTCTCCTCATCTTACTCACGCCCCTTGTTCAGGAGCAACGAATATATCTTTATTTGTTTTGGTTTGTTAGTGGGGGACAGGAACATTTGTAGGCTTTTTTCCCCCACATACCATTTTATTTGGTGAAAAAGACACCAGTAATACTTAAAGTCTCCCAGGTGTTTTTTTTTTTTCTTTTTTCTTTTTTGAGTTGGACAACTGAAGTAAAGAAGTGGACTAAAGCTGTGTTACTAAGACTCCATGTGACTTTATGGGGTCACATATTCCAATAACATCTGACCCAGATGGAGACAAACTTTGGGCAGGTGGCATCTGCTCTGTTTGGGGACCTATCAGAGTGGTGAGCTAAGTCTCCTGACATGGCTGCTGGTGGCTGCCAAGATGAGGGAGGGACTCTCTGCAGATTGCACTGGTGTAGTGTCCTATGGCCCGGAAAGAGGCTTGGAAATAATCCCCTTTGATATGAGGAAAATAAGGGAGGCCCAGGCACATTGCCTGTTCAGAAGGAAACGCATTTCCTTTACCCAGCAAAAGCAGACTGGGAGGAGAGCAGAATTGAGCATTATGTGAGAACCCATAGCTGCATGATGTTTGGCGGTGCTTTTCAAATATCATGCTTCTTTGAGGCATCTATATTTTGACCAATGTGTACAACTAGGGATTTATTCTGTTTTATATTTGTTCTACAGAAAAAGGTTCTAGGCAGAGAAAGAATTCAGGCACAAGGCATAACGTAGAGATAATGCCATTGCATTGTTGCATGCTTATTGGAATATGAGAAAATGTTTCTTTTGAGTTGATGCAAGTCAACAGTTATACTGAAACAGTGATTTAATTCTGAAGAGGAACTAATTAATATTAATATTAGTGAGTAGGTATATTTTTTTAGTTTTTTAAACTTCCTTTTTTCTTTAAGGCAGGTATACCTTTTAATTAGTTCATGTATGCTGCCACACAATCTAGTACTTGAAAAATTTGCCTCAATGGCTGCAAGCCATTAATACATGATAAGGATATTTATGCGAAGAGTGAACAGAATCATCTTTTTGAAAAGTTATACTTAGGGAGTGGTGATGAACATCAGAATTTATAAAACAAAAATCTGATTTATATATTTATTACATTTACACAGTAGTTCAACATATGTTCTTTCGTTCGGACTCATAGTGTAGGGGGACCTAGTGTTATAGTGTGTAGTTTGGATTTGGGCAAGGGTCTGGTTCAAATCCTGATTTTATCAGTTACTAGCTGCATGACTACATGTATATTACTTAACCTAAGTTAACAAGACTTGGTTTTCTCATTGGTAAAATGGAGATAATGGGAGTATCTACTTCTTGGCTTGCTGTAATAAGTAAGAGATAAATGTGGTACTTGGAAAACAGTAAGTGCTCAATATATGTTTCCTCTGAAAAGTTAAATAGGGCAAAGATATTAGCTGAAAAGGTCAAGATCAGAGAGCTGAAATGGGACTAGGTCTCAAGCCTACTGCCTACCAAGGATGTTTTAATTTTATAAATTCTTGGCAGACACAAATATAGATAAATGTAGAATTTTTGCCTATGTTTTCACAAAGCCAGTGTGCTTATCAGTGGCATGAAGTAGAGCCTGTGGGTGCCCATGCACAAAAGCAGTGTCTCAGGAATTGAATCAAGTATCTAATTGAATGATATAAAGTGTAATCACTTAGCCTGTGATTAAGAAGCATCAAAATTTCTGTTTATGGGAGTTTTCTTTTCTGTCATGAACTTGAAAGATATAATTGATCAAACAGCATATTAAACTATGTCAATATGTAGCCTCAAGTGAAGTTAATTCTTAATTATTCATGCTTAGTTATCTACTATGAATAATTTTTAGCTGATTTTTCACACTAGATCATATTATCTTGTGTATATTTGTGTATATTTCTGAGTCCAGTTTTACTGTTCTCCATCCCCACCAGTACCTTCCACCTGAATAGCTGGTATATTTACAGAGACTTGAAATACAATATAAATGAGTCTTATGTTTAAAATAAATATATTATGTTATATAACCACTGGAAGTAAAGTATTTTGTGTACTGCAAATAATTTTAGCTATTCTGTCATTGATTCTTCTCCCTCCTCATCTCTGCTAATGTACAAACTAAAAGCAGTCTGTAAACCATACTGCAATAGAATTTTCTTCATTATTTGGAAGATTTCATAATTTTTTTAATGTTTATTTATTTTTTGATAGGGGAGAGGGACAGAGAGAGAGAGAGGGAGACACAGAATCTGAAGCAGACTCCAGGCTCTGAGCTGTCAGCCCAGAGCCCGGCGTGGGCCTCGAACTCACAAACTGTGAGATCATGACCTGAGCCAAAGTTGGATACTTAACCAACTGAACCACCCAGGTGCCCCTGGAAGTCTTTAAATCACATATTTTCTCTTTGTGCTTCTGGATCCACTCTCCACTCTCCAAACTGTCCCACCTCTGCCTTCTACCTGGGAGGTTGACCTGTGTGAATCCTTCAAAGGGTTCCTAAATACTCTGGCTGTTTATTGGATTTGTCCAGTGGGGAGCCTTGGCAGGTGATGAAAGGGCAAGAGAGTGAGATCAGATGTTTATTCTTCTGGTTCCTTTTCTGTGATGCCACCTCTAGCTAGGCATGACAGGGTGTCACTACCTGTTTCTGGGTAGCATGGCTTACACAACTTTCTCTCCTCTTGGTTTGAGTCACCCCTCTTCTTGTCTTGTCAAGCTAGTAGAGCTCTGCTAGCACTAGCCCTGAGTTCCCACACTGTCCTTACAGTTTCCCTACATGATGCTCTCCCTTCTTTAATCAGTTCTTTTGTAAGTAAGCCCTCCTCAAGTTATCCTGATTTAGGAATGCCATGTGTTTCCCTTTGGGATCCAGTCTGATACCAACTTCAATCATTCAAAAGTACTTCTTGGACACTTGCTTATATATGGCTCTAATGTGTTACTCCTTCATTCAGGAGGCAGGAGCCATTCAGTGTTTCCCCATTGCGTTCAGAGTAAAAGGTATCCAAGACCATTCACAATTTGGCTATAATCAATCTTTCCTTCGTTATTCTTACTAACTCCTCCAGATACCCTCTGTTCTAACAAAACTGGGCAGCCAGTACTTCAGTCCTCAGTAAGTCCTTTTTGGAAAGTTACCTTACCCCTCTGTTCTCAGATCCTAAACATTAAGACTCTTTCCAATATTTCCACATGATGACAGTACTTGTGGTGGCAATTCCAGGAAAACGTGCCATTGGAATTTAATACTGTCCAAATAGGGAGCATATTGCAGGTGGCTTTGAGAACTGTAGACTTAATGCCATTGATTCATTCGTTCATTAAATATTTATCAGGTACTTCCTGTATGTTGTGATAAAATGATGAGTTATTCATTAGAGGTCATGGAGACTGGTGTTGAGAATCAGGCTTTGGAGGCAGAACATGGGGGTTTATATTTGGATTCTTCTGCTTATTAGCTGAGGGCCTCTGAGCTCTATTTTCTCCTCTGTAAACAAAGAGAATATTATCCTCACAAATTGCTATGAGGAATAGATGAAATAGGCACTGTGTTCAGCCTTTTAGATAAATGGATACAAAACAGAAAGCATCAAAATTGTAGCTATCATTATTATTTTCATATTTTCCTACCATTTGAAGTATGGAACCTCACATGTGAGCCCTGAAGCCAATGTTTAAGTCATGCATGGAAGGTCTTTGTCCAGGGAGTGACCTTGGGTCTGTTCCAAGTTCAGTATCAGATGTCACCTCACCTTGAGCTGTAGGCATTCATGGGGATCAAAGAATTTGGTTTCTCTGCTGTTTGATGATAGCTTGGGGAGTTCATAAATTGTAACATTATTTGCTGAATTGCCTAGGCTATTGTTCAGCAGGATTTTCCATACATCTATCTGTCCAGCTAGCTAGCTATTTAGTTTAATAATTTTAGGTTAGCAAGTAAGGCTTTTCAATCAGGATTGTATTTCAGATACATGGGAACTGTGTTCTGTCCCTCCAGGCTTCCCTGTCACAACAATGGCTTCTGCAATGATTTGTAATCCTTCCAATTTTGTGTCATTAAAAAATCATGAAATGAGATGTTGGGTATAAAAAAGCTGGACCTGTCCTAATGATACCATAATCCATAATGACTTTAGGAATTCTGGCTTTTTCTATTATTTTAGCTTTACAACCTCCCATCAATGAGTAAAGAAAAAAAAACTTTGAATTTGTGATTTCCTCATATTTTCTGCATTTATTTCAGAAACAATCTTGGAATAAGCCGATATTCTAGGGCCTCTAAAGTTTGCAACTATATTCTTTGTACTTCCTTATCATCGACAGAAGTTGCGTGTTTATAAGTGCATCACTTAACTTATTAGCCTTCTGTGTCCTGATCATTGAATTTACAGGTTAACAGGAAAAATAGTTGTCTTCTCTGGGTATGGTTGGAAGGTCTGGGAGCGCTCTGAAACAGTCCATCTTCAATCTTCACTAACTTCAGGTTACAACAGACTACTGATTTAGGGTTCTCTGGCATGCTTACAAGAGCATTGTATTTTACAACTCCAGTTCTTAGACTCAATTAATTTAATGTTTTACTCTGTTTTTGTTTATGAAACTAATGATTGAAAGCTACTTTAATTCAAGTTGCATTCAATAGCATTTCTTTAGTTACAGATGCAGAAATTCATTTTGAGTCTACTTAAGTAAAGAGGGAATTTTTATTAGAATACTAGGATTGCTCACAACAAGAGCTGCATGAATGAGATTAGATACACAATTTCAGGAATTGGACAAAGACTCAAGAGCCCTCAGAACACTGTCACTTCTACTATTCCCTCTCTCTGTTGGCTTTGTTCTCTCTCTCTCTCTCTCTCTCTCTCTCTCTCTCTCTCTCTTCTCATCCTGTTTGGGCATGGCTGCAGACACCTGCTCTTGTGGACCTAGAACAAAAATGATGGGAGTTTTCTCCAACCAATTCAGTATATGAAAATGCAAGAAAGGACTATCATCTTGGCTCATATTCCTGTCTATGCACCAATCACTGTAATGAAGAAAATGGAGTGCTATGATTGGCTAAATCTGCCTATTACTGCAGCCTAGAAGGCCAGTGTCTTATGATTGGAAACTTTGTGAGAATTGCTTGCCCCAAAAAGGGATAGATGTTGCTACTGGAAGTAGGGGAAGATATTCTTGACTGAAAACAACAACAGATGTCCAATGCACAAAGGGGAACTAATTTTTAAGTTTTAATTTTTACATAATTAAACAAAACCTGTTTTACCTTATTGCAGAGTTACATTCATTCAAAAATATTTATTTAGTACTTTTTATGTTCCAGATAATAAGAAGATAAATATGATGTTCTCTACCATTACATTACAAATGAATTTTTAATAATTTACCCTATGTATAAGGCAGGCGTTCTTCCATATGCTATGTAGTAGATAACCACAAACCTCAGTGGCTTACAATGACAAATGCTGAATTCATACTTGTATTCCATGAATCCTGGAGTAGTGTAGCTCTGTCCCATAGATCTTTACATTGTGGATCTCATGCTGGATGAGTAACCTCTACCTAATACATTACATTTTCATGTTGGAGATCAAGAGCAAGAGAGCTTGAGCCAAACCACACTTTATGTTGAAAGCTTCTGCTTAATCATAGCAAACATCACCTCACAATTATTTTGGCCAATGCACGCCACCTAGTCAAGTTCAAAATCGATGAGATAGAAATGTGGTCTTTTCCCACCGAATGTATGACAAATCACATGACAATGAGTAGAGATGTAACGTCTTATTATAGAGAGGCACAAATGATTAAGGACAGTAGCTCAAACTACTCCACAAAGCAGTATTGGGTTTTCACTCTTACTCATTCGGTTTGTGTTCAAAAAAATGAAATATTGCTAGGTAATTAATGATTGCCATTACTTTTCTTTAGAGTAGATGGAAATTAGATACAGTGTAGTCAGCCTTACTATGTTACTTCTGTATTTAGTTTCCTGAATTCACCACCCACACATAAGGCTTTGATGACTACTAAGTCTTTGGTTACCCTCTAGTAGCCTATTCATGATACCCGATTTCAAGTAATGTTAGCTGGTCTGGAAAATTTTTTGGCATTAGGCAGGGGAATAAATAAGTAAAAGCATACAGAAATCAGTCTTAGCCATTCCCAAAATTAGGTTAGACCTCTGTGGTTTGAAGATGAGGTGGTTAAGATTTTCTCTCTACTGCACCATTTCAGTTGGCCCCACAACTTTAATTTCCTTATGCATTTTTGAACACATAGTAAGAGTTAGGATTACAAAAGTGAGTACATTCATAGGTCCTGCACACAAAGAAATCACGGAAGTAGATTGTAAATATGAAAAGTACATAAGTTATAGAAATCTTTTCTCAAATTTAATGGAAATTAAGAAGACAGTAACTACATCTCTCTGGAGCCTGGCATAGAGGGCAGACATGGAAACAGGGAAAGACTTCCTGGAACAGGTGAGACTTGAGCAGAATTGTGAACAATGAATAGAAAATATTTAAGTAGGAGTTGTATTTATGCCTTGAAAGTATCCACTAGTGGAATAGCAAGAACAAACTCAGAATGATAGAGACACAGACTTGCTTGTCTGTTTTTAATAGCCTTGGGTGGCACGAGGATACCAAACTGAGGAGCCAAACAGATGAGAGCAAGACAGTTAGAGAAAATGAGATCATTTCCCTTCTTGGAACAGAGAGAGTAATTATTCTCCCTCTCCTTCTCCCCTCCTTTGGAACAGCTGGACGTTCTTTAGAAGTTTTAGGTTATTGTCCTTCAAGGAGTATCTAGGAGATTTGAATTTTTTATTTTAATGTTTATTTATTTTTGAGAGAGAGAGAGACTGAGCATGAGCAGGGGTGGGGCAGAGGGAGAGGGAGACCCAGAATCCAAAGCAGGCTTCAGACTGTGAGCTGTCAGCACACAGCCCGACATGGGGCTCAAACCCACGAACTGTGAGATCGTGACCTGAGCCACAGTCGGACCCTTAACTGACTGAGCCACCCAGGCACCCCAAGCCACCCAGGCACCCAAAAATTTTCAAGTTTTTATTTTGGAAGCCCTGGGACTGTGGGCTTTGGGGGACATTTAGACTCTAGGAGCTGGTAATCATAGGAAGAAGAAGCCAGACAACAATATAGGATAGCATCAAATTTCATATGAAAGAGAAAGTGTTGTCGAAGAAAACATGAACTTTTCTACAGTTGAGCCTACACAATGACATAGCAAGGGAGGGGTGCAGGGGAGGTTCTACCTACTGACAACAAGGGGGTACAATGCCTATAGAAGTTTAAAAGTGTAATAAAGTCAAATAAAATCTATGTGCATGTTATTATCAGTGTGTGCAGGCAATTCCAAATTGTCAGTGATAACATACTCCCTCCCTAAAAGATCTGCTGCAGGGATGCATGGGTAGCTCAGTCGATTAAGTGTCTGACTTTGGCTCAGGTCATGATCTCACGGTTCATGGGTTCAAGCCCCGCATTGGGCTCTGTGCTGACAGCTCAGAGCCTGGAGCTTACTTCAGATTTATCTCCCCCTCTGTCTACCCCTCCCCTGCTCACTCTCTGTTTCTGTCTCTCAAAAATAAATAACTGTTAAAAAAAGAAAAAAAAATCTTCTGCAGTTACAAACTATTGAATTTTAAGAATATATATAGGGTTGAAATTAACACATTTTAAAATTACTTATCTTTAAAAAAACACTATATCCCACATGGATATTAATCTGGAAACCTCTCAGGGGTAGTTTAAATAATTTAATAATATAATAAAATAAATGAAATTTAAAACAATGAAATATAATACAAAGCATAGTTTACATCCCCCCTCTTTTTTTAAATCATTTAAAAAACGTTTTAATGTTGGGGCACCTGGGTGGCTCAGTCAGTTGAATGTCCGACTTCGGCTTAGGTCATGATCTCACAGCTTGTGAGTTCAAGCCCCGCGTCAGGTTCTGTGCTGACAGCTCGGAGCCTGCAGCCTGCTTCAGATTCTGTGCCCCCCTCTCCCTCTGCCCCAACCCACTTGCATTCTGTCTCTGTCTCTCTCAAAAATAAATAAACATCAAAAAAAATTTAAAAAAGTTTTAATGTTTATTTATTTCTGAGAGAGAGAGACAAAGCATGAACAGGGGAGGCGCAGAGAGAGAAGGAGACACAAACTCTGAAGTAGGCTCCAGGCTCTGAGCTGTCAACTCAGAGCCCAGTGCTGGGCTCAATCTCACAAACGGCAAGATCATGACCTGAGCTGAAGTCGGACACTTAACTGACTGAGCCCCCCAGGTGCCCCCCCATTCCCCCCCCCGCCTTTTTAAATAGTACATTCATGTAATTATTTTATTTTTTATTATTGTATTATTTTCATATTTGTTACTGGCTTGATTATACATAGGAGTCAATAAACTAATTTTTTTGCCATTTGGAATATTTTTCTCTTATGATTACTACTAAAAACAATTTTGTGGCATATAGGAGGGAAATTTAAAAAAATAACATGCTCTGGGTGTTGCATGTACTAGTTGTATCACTCCCTGGCTCCTGAAGCTGGGAACAGAGGCAGGGGATCAGGGAAAGCTCTGTCCCAGGGATGGAGACTGTGCATCTGAGTGAGACCTTCCCCGTGGAGTACATCTCTGCAACTTGAGCAGCACAGTTTTGGAGTATCCAGTCCTTGCGGGGCACTGTTCCTAGGACTGACATTATGATTGTGAGCAAGGCTCACACCAGAAGAGCCATACATTCTGAAAGTCATCATGTAAAATACAATAAATTAGAACACAAAATAAAACAGCATGGGGGTAATACATGATGGGGTGAGTGGTAGTTTAGGTAAGGGGTCAGCTGAGGTTTTGGGAGAAGCGCCATTTGGTGAGAAGCCAGCTATGCGAGCATATGGAGGAAGAGCAGTCCAGACAGAAGCGTTGGCTACAGCAAAAGTGTGAAGAGAATAGGCTTTGTCCAAAAGAGAGAGGAAAGGCCACAGTGGCTGGAGTAGAATGAAAATGGGGAAAAGGAGTTTTGTTTTTGTCTTGCGGAAGGAAACTGACCTTTCAGAGCCTAGAATAATAGATGTGCTCTGACAATGGATGTTTATGATAGTTATCAAACTCCACATGCTAATGGTGTACTTAATAGCCATAATACTGGATTTTCAAAGCACTGTAATGCATTTAGAAAACCCTCTTGTCATTTTGAGTAAAAACGTCTTTAGTGCTGAATTTTATTTTATTTTATTTTATTTTTTATTTTATTTATTTATTTTAGAGAGAGAGACATAATGCACGAATGAAGGAAAGGGGCAGAGGGAGAGAGAGTGAATCCTAAGCAGGCTGTACACTCAGCACCGAGTCTGAGGAGGGGCTGGATCTCACGACCCTGGGATCATGACTTGAGCCAAAATCATGAGTCAGACACTCAACCGACTGAGCCACCCAGGTGCCCCTTTAGTGCTGAAGTTTTTAAACATCTTTCTTAACCTTTAGCTTCTTGAGGCTCTGAATAACAATAAATTTAATACGACTACACATTTCATTTTCAAATTAAGGAATTTATTTTCATGGCCTTTTGATTACTTCACTGACTTCTTATACATTGCCTCTTTTTATTTTTACCTCAGGTGAGGAAATTAGAAGTAATTATACTCTTCATCTCATCGCACATTTATCATCCAGGTTCAGTGAAAATGCATCTCTCATTTTCCTTCCACCCAAAACTACTTTTTCCCTTTATATTCACTTCTCATTCCCATACCCCTTCCCGTCATGGTAAGCAGGGTCCCACATGCCCCATACATAAATATGTCTTTGTAACATATATGTTTCATGTAGGTATGCATTTTTTAGTTTATGTGAATGGTACTGTTATTTATTTCCTTTTGATTTTTCATTCAGCACTGTGCTCGAACTCTGTCCATGTGGTTATATGCCTGCCTATTTATTGCACAGTAGCCCACTTTTGGTATTTACTATTTTCTTTTTCCATTCTCGTGGTGATGGAGTTGTCTTCATTCTGGCAGCTACAAACAACACTGGGGTTAGTGTCATGACATACACCCCTTTATAGACCTGGGTATCAAGCATCTCTAAAGAGACTTTTTTGGAGTCAAAAGACACTTAACAACTTAATTTCATTAAGCCTCATTTCCACAGTTTGCTAAACACACATGGCTTTTTCTTGGCTGGGCAGATGATTGTGGAGGCCAGACTCTGCTGTTGACTATCCTGTGACAGCCAGCTCTCTCATCATTGGAGCAGAAAGTTACACAAAGAGAAGGGGCATCTGATGGCATTCAAGGGTATTTATTTTATTTCAATTTAATTTTTAATTTTTAATGTTTTATTATTTATTTTTGAGAGAGAGAGACAGACAGACAGAGTACGGGGGAGGGACAGAGAGAGAGGGAGACACAGAATCCAAAGCAGGTTCCAGGCTCTGAGCTGTCAGTACAAAGCCCAATGTGGAGCTCAAACTTACAAGCTGTGAGATCACGACCTGAGCTAAAGTCAGATGCGTAACCAACTGAGCCACCCAGGAACCCCAAAGGGATTTAGAGCTATCAGTAGGGACTTCATACTATTTAGTATTACATACAGATTCATACATAAAAAAATAGAGATGTGTAAATATGCATGTGTTAGAAAATGTACACATAATTTCTAGATCTGTTGGCTGAGAAGTTCTAGAAACAATGGTACTCCAGCTGCAGTGAACACAGTTACCACCCAGATCTTCATTTCGAAACAACATATTTCAAGGAAAGGAGCCGATACCTTACAGATATTTGATCCAGGGCTGGGCAAGCAAAATTCAAGATGATCCCGGAAATCTTGTGATACCCAAAAGTGTGGAAGTGCTCAGAAAGGGATGACATCTTGTCAAAGGAACACAGGAGCCAACCTAAAGGGCCTCTTAATGGCCAACACTGGGACAATTTGAGCAAGGAGCTATATAATGATAGTATTAGGTTTTAGCCCATAGGATAAAGTAAATATCTGTGAGTCCATACTGATAGATGATCAAATAAATAAGTAAACGAGGAGAGGAGGAAGGATTGCTTTTCCTTACGGAAGAATTCCAATCAATACATGTGGAAGGAAAGAAGGAAACAAATCCCACAGTTACAATAGACCACAGCTAAGGTGCCCTGTGGATGCTGACATCAGTGGGTGGTTATTCAAGGAGAAACAGGATATTTGTATGGTTTCAAAGTGTCTTCCCCAAGATATTCTTTCCAGTAGAGAAACCTAGAAGATGTTGCCTTAACCAAACAAGCAAAGTTAATATTACTGGTAGTAAGACACATTGACATCATTAACTCCTTGATATGATGCACTGAGATGGACACCATTAATTCTGTGGCATTCTTTTAAAAAATGCATAGCCTCAATTTAATCATGTAAAAATGGCAGATAAGTCTAAATTGTGGCACAAGCTATACAATTACTGATCAATAATCTTCAAAAGTGTCAAGATCATGAAAGACAAGGGAAGATTAAGAACTGTTACAGGCTGGAGGAGATGAAGGAGAAATACCAACTAAATGCAATTTGGGAACTTAAATAGGATTCTGGAATAGAAAAAGGACATTAGCAGGAAATCTGGTAAAATTTGGAAAGAGTCTGTAGTTCAGTGAATAATGTGATGCCAATGTGAACTTGCTGGCTTTTGAATTGCATTGTGGGTGTGTAAGTTAACCTTAAGGGAAGCTGGTGAAGTCTTTATAAGGGTCTTTACTACTCTACTAATTTTTCAATTTTTCTATAAATCTAAAATGAGCTCAAAATAAAAAAGTAAAAGAAAAAAAAAAAGATTTGTCTTTGAACTTACCAGACAGGAATCCTTGATTTCTCTGTTTACAGGACTTTATGTCTCCTGCATACCATAAAAGGAGCTTTTTGAATCTCTATGTCAGAGTTTACCCATTGTCCAGAATGGGCCACCTGCATTTGGTGTCCTCAGTTAACCCAAAAGTCCAGTGGGCTGAAGACACAGAACTTCTATGTGAATCCCAAATTTTCAGTTCAAATGCATTCTCTGAGAAAGTGTTGTTGTGTTAAGTCCAGGATATTGATTGGCCTGGGAGTCAGAAGAGCTATATTCTGGTGAGCTCTGCCATTACTTAATAATGAGGCTTTGGGCATGTGGTAGTTCTTTGTATGCATACTGTGCCTATCTTTTAGAAAAGTACATAATCATTAATCAGCTTCTATTTCTATGAATTAACAACCATTTTTCTACTTCTATGAATTTACAGTCATGTAGCTCTCTTTTAATTTAAAAAGCAAACAAGAGACCTTCTTCTCTGTGATGTAGCCGTGTCTCCTAACACAGCATGTGGGAGGCAGCTAGCATGTGAATGCTTCCTCGCTTAATGAAGGTTTTTGCAACATAACAGTCCATGTTTATTCCCTTCTGTGCTGTTCGTCCCTGTCCTACTCACCCGCTAGACTCACGATCTGGCTAAAGTGATACTCTGCTGCCACCCTGTGGCTCATTCTAGATACTGTGGGGCCAGGAAACTATCAAAGGGAAAACAGATTCAGGAATTACAAAAACATAGACCTTTGGAGGTAGATGATCTGTTAGAATTCACCTAAGTAATTCCCTTTGTTAATAAGAAAATTGATGTCCCAAGAAGTATACTGACCTTCCCGGTGCTACTTAGTCATCAGTGGTAGAATTAGGAGCTGAACCCAGGCAAGTGTGGCTGAATTTAATTTGTCAGACATATATGAATGACCAGGAGGAAAAGATTCCAAGACCTTGAAAAAAATTTTTTATGTTTATTTATTTATTTATTTATTTATTGAGAGAGAGAGAGCGAGCACAAGTGGGGGAGGAGCAGGGCGGGGGGGAGACACAGAATCTGAAGCAGGCTCTGGGCTCTGAGCTGTCTGCAAAGAGCCTGACACGGGGCTCCAACCCACAAACCAACGAGATCATGACCTGAACCAAAATCAGGCACTTAATAAACTGAACCATCCAGCTGCCCCAAGACTTTGAAATTTGAATAACAGAAAATTCCAAGGCATTTTTGGAGCTGGTCTATACAGAATTGCTTTCCTTTTATTTTGTTCTATGAAGATATTACAAATATTTATGCCAAAAATATAAATTATAATTAAAAACAGCCACTGTTTCTAGAAGAACAGATATTTTAACCCTAAAAAGACAGGACATAACTAAGAAAATATGGCAGTTCTTTTATTTTAGATCTTTTATTTTGTTCTCACTTCACTACAACTTCTTTGCTGGTGTAAATGCCCATATACAACCTGCATTGGGGGGAAATACGGAAATACTGCTATAGAGGTGAAGGCAAGGGCCACAGATTTGAAGAAGTGGGTCTGACTTCCACTCCTTTACATTCTGTGCATGTGAAGTAATGTAACTTTGCTCAGTCAAAGCACTGATTTCCTCCTTCTGGTTTGCCATTTCCTTGGCTATAGTAGTGACTACCTTTCTCTTGGAGTTTTGTGAAGATTACCTAAGAAAATTAGGTAAAATTGGGATTAAACTGTAAAGCACAAAATATATGATTATTTTATCATAATCATGGACTGAATTGAGATGAGACAAAGAAATTCATCAGTGATCTGAAAGCCCTCAGGGACTACTGTTCCTCTCCTGCTGACGAAGGGACTTTTAGTAAATGTAAAAATGGTCTTACATCATATGGAGGTGTGTGATATATTGTGCTCTGGTGCCAAGCCACGACACATGTAAATGTGTCACATGCTTAATTTTTCTCTGAATGTGCACATGTGTGTTTAAGTTCCTGTTTCAAGGAGGCTCAAGACACTCCACACATTTCGCGATTTCCTAGGAAGACTTACAGGACTCAGCGTTCAGCGGATAGGATTAAAGAGGGAAAGAGACAGAGTTTGTCAAAATCCATGTACAGGCTTCTAATGCACTTTTGCTTCTGTGAGGGGACATACCGAGGTGCTCCTCTGTCCAGTAGAAAAAAGCAGAAAAACTTTGCCATGTTTCTGCCCAGGGAGGAATATTCGAGACTTCGCGCTCAAGGATTTTATTGTGGGACTGGTCACGTAGGCACCCGCTGCTTAGCAACTACCAACATCCTGGGTTCCTAGAAGGAAGTGGGTTTTCAACACAAATTATATTGTTTGTATATGTAGTCTATACACAGTAAACCACCTTTATCAGTTAGAGGATGGAGGGAATATTCGAAAAGCCAGGTTCCCAGAGGCCAGCCAAAGGTTAATTTTGTAAGCCAGCCTTTCCAGAGATAGCAGCCTTGGGCTGCTTTATTAAATTTCTTCTGTGCAGTCCACAAAACTGAGAACTGTTTCTACAAATTCCAAGTGCAGAGTAAGTCTTGGGTTTATTGTGTCAACATTGCCATAGAACTTCACGTGTTCACATGATGTATATAGTTAATTCTCAGCTTTTACCTGTATTGTTTGTATACTTCTATGATATTTTTAAGTGTGGGGATTTTTGGAAGATACTAAGTCTTTCAGCTACCACACTGAGTACTTCTTTGAGAAGTTTTCCAGTGGCCTCACACATCAGAAACCTTTTGTAATGCCTTCTTAACCAGCTAATTTGCATTTACCTTAACAGAAAGTTCTGTGATGTAAAAATTCTGTCATAGCCTTTAATAAACAATTGGGACTTTTCTTTAGCTTTATTGAGATATGATTGATCTAACATTGTGTAGGTTTCAGGTGTTGATTTGATACACTTATATACTGCCAAATGATTAGCACCACAGAGTTAGCTAACACCTACATCATGTCACATAATTATCATTTCTGTTTTGTGGTGAGAACATTTAAGATCTCTATCAGCAACTTTCAGGTATATAATACAGTATTATTAAGCTGGTAATGTATACGATAGTATACATTAGATCTGCAGAATTTATTCATGTTATAAGTGGAAATTTGTACTCTTTAACTGGGACTTGATCTGTTTGAGTTTAGATGCCAGAAGGGAAATTTCATTAATATATACTCACACAAATGTCATTATATGATGTGGATAGAAGTTATAATATGCTGTATTAGTTATAATGTATGTGATCTTTAGCAAGGAAATCCATGATTAAAAATCACTGGAGACTTGGCCTTTTCTCATTAACTTCAGAAATATGAAAATGATTAAGAAAAACACTTTTTTCCCATTTTATGCTTATGCTTTACTCTTTCAGGTCCAGGGCTTTTCTCAACTTCACAGCTAGACCTCCCTGAGGCATTTCTGGCACTCTCTTCCACACTCCTCACTCCTTCCTTACTGCATTCAGATGGGCTTGCACCACCTTCTCCCAATCCACTGGAAAGCCCTGTGAGCCAGTTGTGTAAAGCAGGGACCCAATCCACTGATATTTACAGTAGTCATTATAAATTTGGCAAAAATGTGTTCTAGGAATATTCTGTTTATTTTATTTTATTTTATTTTATTTTATTTTATTTTTTGATCTCCAGTTTGTATTTGGTGAATTTGAAAGATATATGTGGGTCATGCTTTTGGCATCTTTTCCATTTTGAAAGTGTCCCTGTCAATGTAATCCATTAGCTGCAATGGTTATTTAAAACTATGACAAATGTTTTAACAGTGTTCATTTAAAAAATCCATTTCTTGGGGCGCCTGGGTGGCGCAGTCGGTTAAGCGTCCGACTTCAGCCAGGTCACGATCTCGCGGTCCGTGAGTTCGAGCCCCGCATCAGGCTCTGGGCTGATGGCTCGGAGCCTGGAGCCTGCTTCCGATTCTGTGTCTCCCTCTCTCTCTGCCCCTCCCCCGTTCATGCTCTGTCTCTCTCTGTCCCAAAAATAAATAAAAAACGTTGGAAAAAAAAATTTAAAAAAAAAATCCATTTCTTACATGATTGCACTTTCCAGGTAAGCTTCAGTCTGTGAAAAACATGTGTCTCTAACAGTGTATATTTTATCATCCTGAGTAGGCATTAAGCTCGTTGAGGCAGAGATCATGACTTATTAATTTTTAAACTGCCTTCTCCACCATGTCATTTAGCACAAACTCTGAAACATACCAAGTGTTTAATTAATGTATGTACTCTGGTTGAAAAGGAAAGGTTAGCAATGGTACTACTGTATGGTGGGAAGGGCTTAGAAATTAAAATATTCTTGTCTCAACTCAACTCAGGTGACTCTGGGGAATTCATTTCATCTCTCTGAGCTTCATAATCCTTGCCATCACTACCTCAAGGTGCTTTTATAAGGAGCCAGTTAAATAACAGATGGGAAAGAAGTTGCCAACTGTAAGGCATGATCCAAATGCAAGGTGGAGATTTTTTAGGGTAAGAAAAACTGGTGCTGTTCAAATGTCCAGGAAATATGAAAATAAATTCTTTCCCAGTTCCCTCTGCCTTTTAATACTCACAAACATTTACTGAGCATTGGGCTAGTCACTGATGGTGGGAGAAAGGTCACACATACCTTGAAAGACACAGCCCCTGAATTCAAAGAGCCGGGAATACAGGAGAGAGGGTTTAGCTAAGAGGTGGAATTTGTGCTCTTCCTACAAATACTGGGCCTGAGGAGCAGGGAACAGGGATGACCTGGAAATTCACAGGAGAGATTTGAGAGCTTCTGAGGTCTGGTGCTTGCTGGTTGAAGAGCAGGTACTCTATTCTAGGGTCTGAGAGCAGTTGGTTGATGTGACATTTGTTTAAGAATGGATCCCCAAAAACCTAATACATAAATCTTCTATTCCCACATTGAGTTTTAAATGGTTATGTAGGCCATGGTGCATATTTGTGTGTCATTTGTTATTGAGCAAAAACAGTGAAAGCTGGAAGGCTTCAATTTCTTCTACTTGATAGTCATATCATCTGTTTACAAATACCCCTTCCTCTCCAATGTACTTTTATAGATGCCGCTCTGATGGCTTGGGGCTCTTACATCATTGGCTCTTTTTAATAGGTTTAAAATCCTTTCTTCCTGATTTTGTGGCTTATTCCAAAACAAAACTGCAGAAAAATGGATACTCTAAGGATCTGTTGTGAATTCACTGGGGAGTCTGCAATTTCCTGCAGAAGCTTGTTGTCCCAATCAGCTTAGCTGAAAACATCAAGTCCCAGAGTGGGAAAGAGAAAATACTGTGAATAGAGTACAGTGGTTGAAAGGAAAAAGAATGTGTTATCTCCCCTGAGAAGGGTTTCATTTAGCAAAGGCTTCCATGGTAGCCATGCAGAACTTGCCTCTTAGGAAAGGGGATCCTGGCAATGATGCTAAGAACAGCAGGAAGTAGGGGCTTGATGAAACTGGGGAGAGGTGAGCACGGTTAGCAGAACAGGAATTGCAGGGTTTATTACAATCAAGGCCTTAGTGTCTACACATACTTATTCCCAAACTGCTTTTTCTCCCAGGACTCTGTATTTTCAGAACTACCCATCACAGGGTTGTGCTTTCTCGGGACATTGAATGCGTTTCATTCATTGCCTGCAGCCTAAGCTAAGATACATGTAAACCTAAAGTAAAGCTCATGTCTGGCTGGGGTGACTTTGTGCTACCATCCCTCCAATTGCGTGGGTAATTGAAAGTGGTTAAGAGGAAAGCTAACTTCCCCTAGGAACTTGATGAAACCCCACTCCTTCAGCAGTCTTCTGTGGTCAAGCAGGTGCTTTAGTATACTGGAGTTTTAGCTTGTGATATAAGTAAACATTTCCTAGAAGACCTCAAGTAGAACTCAGGTCAAATCTTGTGTTGTATAGGCCTCCTTTTCACATACAGATTTTTTTTTTTCACTTCTATGTCAGGAACTGAAATCCTTTTCTGCTCTGGACAAGGCACTGGATTATGTTGCCAGCTGGTGGCTCAGCAGGTGTGCCTGTTTTCCCGGGGACATTCTGAGCATCGTTGCCATTTGTCCAGCTCAGTTTGGAGGCTTTGGGCAAAGCTCAGACAGAGAATCTAGGCAGGCTTCTGAATTTAGAAAGAACTCTCTCTTCCTGCACAACCTGAAGATGAATAGGAATAAAATCATATGATGCAAGTGGCTAGTACAGCTAGTTCTTTTGGGAAAGGAAAAAATTCAAACACAGAGGAAAAAATGGGAGCATGCTTTATATTTTGTTTGCTTAAGAAAGGCAAAGATCTAATGTGTTTCTTTCTCATTAAGAGCCTGATAGTCATCAAAGTGTTCCCTAAGTCTCTGACACATAGGCATTGATTTCACCTGCCCTCACCACCACATCATAAATGTATATGTGTCTCCTTGGTCTAGACCTTCTAAGGCTAGAAGGTGGAATTTGGTCTAGTTCATCTTGGTAGCTTAATTGTTTATCACAGGCTAAATAAAGGTTTTCTAAGTGTTGAATGAAACATACAAACCTCTGAAGATTATCTTTAACATTATTAAGACTTTAAAAAAAATTTTTTTTAATGCTTATTTTTGAGACAGAGACAGCGTGAGTGGGGGAGGAGCAGAGGAAGAGGGAGACACAGAATCTGAAGCAGGCTCCAGGCTCCGAGCTGTCAACACAGAGCCTGATGCAGGGCTTGAACTCACAAACTTTGAGATCATGACCTGAGCTGAAGTCAGACGCTTAACCGCCTGAGCCACCCAGGCGCCCCGACATTATTAAGACTTCTTAAAGAATACATACAGTACACCTGTAAGCATCGCCATATTTTCACCAGATAAAGCACATGCATCTTCAAAATTAATTTGTTTTTCCTTTTGGAAACTGTGCAACATCCTAAAATTGCTTTATTATTAATCCATTTAACATTTGAATGAATGCACATGGTGTGTCTGAGTGCAAGCCTCATGCAGAATGGTGCTTTTTTTTCTTTAAAAAACCAAACAGGTTTAAAAACTGTCTGGTTCCCATGGGAACCAAGACACAGACATAGAATGGAGGAGATGAAATAAGATTCATAGTTTTGTGATTGTTGCTACTGCATAGCATTTTCCAAATCCTTTTATTTTGAAGGTGGTATTCACAGTCAGCAGGCGTGAAACAACTTTATTTAACCAACTTTTGCCTCCTAAGTGCTCAGCAACTCCTTTGAAATGGAAGAGAACCAGAAACAGAAAATGCCAATTTGTCTGGCCTTGCCATTTAGCATTTGTAGCGAGAATTGACACTTAACTTTTAGATCTGATGGGAAGTTCATTAACTTAACTGAGTTAGTGAAACCAAGCAGCCAAGGTATTTGAGAATTTAATTCTGGACGCCTATGGGATGCTAGGAATTATGCTATAAAAATAAATAAGATGGAGTCTCGGCATGCATGGATTTTATATCCTCTAGTCTAGAAGAGAATGACTACAGTTTGCATGTGGGGGGATCATACATTTCCACTGCAATGTCTCTTTCCTAGGAGAATGGTTTAACTGAACCCCCGGATACTTAGTAAGCCTTGATAGTGGCCAAGACTTAGAACTAAGCACTGCAGGGTGCAGTCCTTGGCTTGCAGAGTTCACAGACTAGAATTCATAGACCGGTATAAGAAAGAGGAACATAAACCGACTTATACTACAAACCAGACTCCAGTAAGTGACAATATGGATTTAGAAAGAGCACACAATGAGGTTACAAGGATGGAGGAACTCTGACTGAAAGGATGAGATTGGTGCCTGGCATGGAGTAAGTGCTCAGTTGCCATTTGCTCTGTGAATGAATTGTTTTAATAATGGTTAGTGTTTTATTAATCCAAGAAATATAAAAATGAAAGTGAGATAACAGTTTTACTATGTATAATTAGTCAATTAAAAAAAAAAGAAAGAAACCCCTGAGTGCTGATGAAAATACCTAGTGTTTATCTGCTAGCTCTGCTTGGAAACCAGTCTTCTTGTTAAGATACCCCTAAGTCTCAGCCAACCTTCTGCCTCCTAATTTTAAGTTTGTTCAGTGTGTAACAAACTTGGCTTCCCAGATGGTTTTATACATAGCCCTGGAAGGCAGAAATGAATTTATGATAGCTAGATTGATCTATATGATGATAATGTATCTCTAATTTTAAAGCACAATGAAATTTCAAATGTCCTATCTGATGTTTCCCATAAACAATGAAAATGTTATAGATATGATCATGTTTCTGGCATATTCTGGATATTATATACTGAAAAGTAACAGAAAAAGCTTTGGTCAGACCATGCATGTCAAATTTTGTCTCAGTATATGAGAAGACATAGCCATGTAATGCATCAATCCATCTTTTTCAGAATTTAGGTAAAGTGAGTCATGGTGAATTGATAACATTACTGACCTGAAAGACAGAGCAGTTCTTGGCCTTTGGTGATCACTCTGCAAAACCCCACTTTATTAGTCATTTGGCTTCTGTCTTGAGCATCTTCTGACTTGAGCACAACTTGAGTTGTGTGAAGTATGTTTTCATCTTTGTAGTTTTTTAAAAATTTTTTTAACGTTTATTTATTTTTGAGACAGAGAGAGACAGAGCATGAATGGGGGAGGGTCAGAGAGAGAGGGAGACACAGAATCTGAAATGGGCTCCAGGCTCTGAGCTGTCAGCACAGAGCCCGATGTGGGGCTCGAACTCACGGACCGCAAGTTCATGACCTGAGCCGAAGTCGGACGCTTAACCGGCTGAGCCACCCAGGCGCCCCTCATCTTTGTAGTTTTTAATGCATATATGCTCAGTTGTGTTTGGAGGGCCAGCGGAATGGTTGACATTTAGTATTGTAGAGGCACATAGTTATTCAGAGTGTATTCTCAGTTCTGTTTATTTGTTCAAAAGAGAAAACCCCAGAGTTATTTATGATAGTGGAAACTGAAAGCAATCTAAAACGCAACAGTAGGGTAAAGACTAGGTACATTAGGAGAACAACTCAGTGGAATAGTATTCGGTTATCAGTAATGTTATAAAAACTTTGTAACAACAAAAGATAAGCATACTTAATGTTGAAAAAGAAAGCTATAAAGTGTTATGCATATCATAAATACAATAGATTGTGCATCCTTCTTAAGTGGAGATCATGCAGGGGAGTGGGCTTATCCTGAACTTCTCTCTGTCTAAATATATATGTTATCATTTCTGCTCTGCAGGAGGTATACCCTGTTGGTGCAGAGGCTCCCTGCAAACTGTTCTGTTCCCAGAGCTGCAAACAAAAATCCCTGTATACTTTCAATTACTTCCTCAACAAGAGCTTCAATCTTCTTGCCTTTACCCTACCTTGAGCTGAGATCTAGAGTGGTGGAGGCACTGGGAACCTAAGAGTCCCAGAGACCCTTTTATTGTCCCTTTGAGAGAAACTCAGTATTTCTTCCTCAAAAAGTTTCCATGTCCGCATTCCATCTCATAGAAATTTTCTGAATATAATATTCTCCTTTCCTACTATGTAGACTTTTAATTGAGGAAGTATTTGCCCCCTCATTCCCAAGCACTAAGTCTCATGGCTTAGCCTTAATGTTAAAAGTTCAGTAAAAGTATATTTCTTGCCAGTAAGTGGGGGGGGGGGCATTTGATGGTGGAATTATTTCAAAAATATTCTCCCCATTTCAAATTAATAACAACTAAAATGAAAATAAATGTTAATAGATGTTTCAGGGAAATTAATATTATTGGAAAAAAACTGATCTGAGATGTCCAAGCCCACAGACATCCAGAATAGCTGTAATATAGTTGTGAGCCTTTAGTGCTTCTTTTGACTTCGTGTTCACAATTAATTGCCTGGTTATATACTAGATACCTTCTCAGTGTTGCCTCACCTTTATGGTTACATCTCCCCCTCCCCAGATCTACAGTAGTCAACAGCTAGAACCATTTATTATCTTTGGTGAAGTCTTGGTTAATGGCTTGATACCCTTCATTGCTTTTTGGAAACTTGTTTCATCATATGAAAAGGTGAACCATGTAGTGTGGTGAATGTGCCTTTCATGCTTTGCTGTTTCTATCCTAACTACCTGTCAAGAGAATTTCCCCATTTTTTCATGTTGAATCTCTGAAATGTAACATCCCTTTGTATCTTCTCCTTACTGAGGAGCCTCATTTCTTTTTAAGTGTCTGAACTAGATCTTTTATTCATAAAGTTTTGCTTTTTTTCTTTTCCTTCTACCAGACATTCAATTATTTTTACTTCTCTTGTTCATATCACTCTTTTTGAGTATATAACATTCCTAGACTGCATTTGTACCAGGCACCCCACATGTTTAATTTATTCTGCGGATAAAACATAAAAAACACTATATTTTTGTATGAGAACTATGGAATTAGAACATGCAAGCCTTTCTTGGTAAGACAAATGTGGATACCTGTATGTTTATCTTTTTGCCAAATCTTGATTAAAAGGGAAGTCATAGACCAAGACTATTACATGGGGAAAACAAAATCTCCTTGGTCTTACAGATGTATTATTTAGAGAAATGAACTATTCCTTTAGAAAAATACTTTGAGCTGATGAAGAAATGGTATTTAAATCTAAATTAGTTAAATTTTATCTAAACAAATGAACTTGGCTTACTGACTAGTCAAGACAAAAGTGGATATGAGTGTGAGATTGAAGGTTAATCCCAGGGGACCATTGTGGTGGGACAACTGAGACCAAGATTTCTTGCTTTAAGCAGAGACAACCTCCCCTGCCCCCAACACACACCCAAATAGGCAGAAGTGGTCACAGATCAGTAGCATCCTCTGACTCTTGACCAAAAACAAAAACAAAAAGCAAATATTCCCTGGAGGAAAACAGCCACAGTAATCATTTTTGAATAATACTTTAAAGAATTAGAGTGCTTTTACTTCCATTATTAGATATAACTCCCAAAGACAAAGAAAGATCCTCATAATTTAAAGAAATAGATTCAGGGGCGCCTGGGTGGCTCAATCAGTTGAGTGTCCATCTTCGGCTCAGGTCATGATTTCGCGGTCAGTGGGTTTGAGCCCCATGTCAGGCTCTGTACTGACAGCTCAGAGCCTGGAGCCCATTTCAGATTCTGTGTCTCCTCTCTTTCTGCCCCTTCCCCTCTCATGCTCTGTCTCTGTCTCACAAAAATAAATAAACATTTAAAAATTTAAAAAAGAGATTAAATGAAATTTGAGCTTACAGATAACATCAAACTCTTAAAACAAAAAGCCATTCTTAATGAGAATCACCAGGTAAAACAGATAACAAATTTAGACCCTTAACAACCAAAAACTTCATGTATTAAAATTATCAATTTCAGACTATTAAGGAGCGCTGTATAAAATATTTAAGAAATAAGATTAAAAAGCTATACATAAAGAAGAAACAAGAGATTTTCAAATGCAACCAAATTAGTGTCCAAAAGGAAAAAATACACCTTTTAAAAATGGAAAAAATAATTAAAATTAAAAATTCAGTGGATGTTTTACTAGCACATCAGACAGAGCTAACAGAATTTGTGAAATGGAAGCCATATATGAAGTGATTACCCTGATTATAATAATACAAAGACAAGGAGATAGAAAATATAAAAGGTTAAATGATAGTGGAGGTCACAATAAATAGCTCAGAGTCCTAGAAGGAATGAATAGCGGTAACTGAGAAGAAAATTCACTGAAAACTGTCTGGAACTGATGAAAGACTTGTAGATACACAAAGGAACTAGTTTTGTTGGGCTTCCATAACAAAGTACCATAGACTGGGTAGGTTATAAACAACATAAATTCATTTCTCACAGTTGAGGGGGTTGGGAAATCTCAGATGAAGGCATGGGCAGATTTGGTGTCTTCTGGGGGCCACTTCCTGGTGTATAGATGGCCATTTTCTGATGATATAAAGTGTAAGGGAGCTCTCTGGGGTCACTTTTATAAGGGAACTAATCTCATTCATGAGGGCTCTACTCTCATGACCTAATCACCTCCTAAAGGCCCCACCTCTAAATACTAACACATTAGGGATTAGTTTTCAACATATGAATTTTGAGAGGACATTCAGTGTGTAGCAACTAGGTAGGATAATAAAAAAGAAATACACACCTATGTATAATGAAATAATATATCAAGGATTTATAGTGAAATTAAAGAACACTAAAGAAAAAGTGATCTTAGGAATAGCCAGAGAGAAAGACCGACCAGATTCAAAGGAACAATAATTAGGTGAAGAGATCTCGCAAGGATGGAAGCTAGGAGAGTAGAACAATGCCATCCAAGTTCTGAGAAAATCATAGCAAGTTAGTGTGTGCAGTCACAAGAACCCCTGAACAATTGTTCAAGTCCCCTGAACAATTCCAGGGGAAGTGCCATTCATACAGACTTCAGTTTGTATAGTGTCCCCTAGAGTTAGCCAATGTGCAGAAGATAGAATTTAGGCTCCAACAAAACCAACTTTGAAAAATGACCCCAAATCTTTCAGGAAGTAGAGGAAGAAGCAATTTTAAACTTGATTTATGAGGTCAACATAACCCCATTACTAAAACCTGACAAAAATATTACAAGAAAATTAGCACAGATATAACACATAGCCACAAAAAATTCCTTAACAAACACTGAAAAATATATAAAAAGGATAACAAACAACAGCTAAGTGGACTTTATCTTGGAAACAAGGTTGGTTTATCATTTGAAACTCATCAATATAATTCATCATATTAACAGAATAAAGGTTTGAAAACATTGATCACATGATCATCTCAACAGATACAGAGAAAACATTTGACAAAGTTGAACACCCATTCATGACAAACAAAACAAAACAAAAACCTCTCATCAAACTAGAAATATAAAGAACTTTCTCAGAGTGATAAAGAGCATCTACAAAAATCCCTATAGTTTACCTCAAAATGAATGGTTAAATATTGAATGCTTTCCTTACTAAAACTAGGAATAAGACAAGGATGTCCAATTTCACTAGTGTTATTCCATATTGTACTGGAGATCTTTGCCAAAATAAAAAGACAAGGGAATAAAAATATAATTTATAATGTTGAAAATATGCATATTCTATGTATTCTACCCCGAGGCAAATGCTGTGGATAAAACTCTTACACATCACCAAGAGACACATACAAGAATGTTTAGCCTATGTGGTTTAGAGGAGCAAAAGTCTGTTAGCAACCCAATGCAATAGATAAATACATTTTAGTAATTAGCACAATAGAATACTATAGAGCCATGAAATGAATAAGTTAAAACTGTAGTTTTACATGGATAAATTTTAGAAACAGATTTTTGAGTAAAAAAGCAAACTGCAGAAGATTAAGTACAATATACACTAAATGCATGTGATGATATACCAGATCTTGACACATTCTCTGTAGGGGGTAGCTGTTTTTTTTTTTTCTTTTAATGTTCATTTATTTCTGAGACAGAGAGAGACAGAGCATGAGTTGGGGGAGGGACAGAAAGAGAGGGAGACACAGAATCCAAGCAGGCTCCAGGCTCCGAGCTGTCAGCGCAGAACCCGATGTGGGGCTCGAACTCACAAACCGTGAGATCATGATCTGAGCCAAAGTTGGTCGCTCAACCGACTGAGCTGCCCAGGTGCCCCAAGTAGGGTGTAGCTTTTTAGTAACCTCCTAACTACAGTAATCTACTCAATCCCAACATTATTTATCTCCAGTGCATAGATACCTAAGGACCTAATAATCATCACAAATATAGCTTTTTATATGATAGTGCCCTACTCAATAGTCATAATGACACCAAATAAATTTCAAGTATTGTAGGCTGGTTTCAGTTCTTATGGTTTGGCCATAAGGCTTTTAAATGTTCTTGTTGCCAACCACGATGCATACTGTGCTATCAAACTGGTAATTATCATGGTGTTTCCATTCTCTCAACTGTTCCCCCAAGACCTGAGGTTATTATCTTTAAATCTCATTTCTTGACACAATGACATAATACAAAGAAGGTTGTTAGAAAGTCAAGAGACTTGGATTGTATTCCTGTTCATTCTCTCTATACCTACTGTGTAACCATGGGAAATTATCTAAATGTTTATCACTGAGCACTGTCAGTGTGGAAACAATCATGTTTACAGTTAGGGCAGTGAAACATAACAATAAAAGATTTCTGGGGACACCTGGGCGGCTCAGCCAGTTAAGCGTCTGATTTTGGCTCAGGTCATGATCTTGTAGTTTGCGAGTTCAAGCCCTGCGTTGGGCTCTGTGCTGACAGCTCAGAACCTGGAGCCTGCTTCAGATTCTGTGTGTGTCTCTCTCTCTGCCCCTTCCCTGCTCAGGCTGTGTCTCTATCTGTCTCCAAAAGTAAATAAATGTGAAAAAAAAGATTTCTGGTCCCTGAGTAATATACAGCTTCCAAAGAGATGAAGGAAGGTACATAAGTAGTGACCACACAGAGCAAAGCACAGTACTCATTATGAAAGAAGCACAGATAATTCTATGGGGATCCCAATGATGAAGCAATTACATTTTGTATTATTAGTGGAGACTAGGAAATCCTTCATGATCGCAGTGGTATTTGAACTGGGAGTAGGAGATAGTGGTTGACCATTGTTGGAAATGTATTCCAGGTAGAGGAAAGTTACAGAAGTGTGTTGCACATACATGACAAGCTGTGACCAAAAGAAATACTTTGGATAAGAGTTTTAGAGGCTAAAGGAAATACAGGATTGATATAGAGTTTGCTATTTTTACTCTAAATCACTCTAAATTAAGACTATTAGATATAGTAGCCAAATGATCTGTTCACTGTTAGGAGCTGAGAAGGGACCATGGCCAGCCTGGTAACTGGATGCTTAATTCACTGAACTGTATCATATTGATTTTTCTTTGTATTCTAATTTTAGGAACCAATTTTTATTTATATGCTCAGTAAATGAACCTTGACTACTATGAAGGGTCAAACATCTTTTGTACTCAGTTTTGTTTATTTGGGTGAGCCATAAAATGAGTACCTGATTACATTATGTTTGTTACAATTGTACAGTCATTTCATCAAAAGTTAAGATGTCAATATACCTGGTGTCCTATGTTGAGTTTTATTTGGTGTCCTGTGTTGAGTTTTATTGGTGTTGAGTGTTGCCTATGGCTTCCAGAACTTGCTTTGTGATTAAAATTACATATAGTGTCAGTTTTCACTTTTTGCTCTTTTATAGGTTCCTATAAGTTTATCTCTGTGTAGTGGGGAGTCCAAGTATAACATATATTGTGGTGTGATATTTTTTCTTTGAGTGCCTAAGAGAATGAAGGAGACTTCTATTAAGTGACACTAAGGTTAGCCATTTTATAGAATTAAGTATTTCTTCCTTTCTCACCTGATATGCTTTTATTTATGGAATGAGTATTTCAATGTAGCAGAAAAATCACAGGATTTTGCAATTAAAAGTCTGGGTTTGGGTGTTGGTTTTGTCTGGGCTGCACTTGAATTTCTTCATCTTGTAAGATAGTGTATCAGGGCCCATTGAAGAGACAAACCACACAGGAATTTGAAAAGGGAAAGTTTAAGATAAAGATTATTAAGTATTACATGGATTGAAGTAATGAAGAATTGGCAGGTAATAAATAAATAGAGTTCTATGGAATGTAGGAATAGCATATATAAGGAGCAGCTGTTATCTGTAGGTCCGAGGAAGAGTGCTAAGGTAGAGTCCCCAACCTCCACCCTTGGCTGAAATCCAAATCCCTTTGAAAGAGGCAAAGCCATAGCTCATTGGTTGATGGAAAGGTCACTGAAGTACCTCACCACTTGGACTTGCTAGAAGCCTGCTTCCTGCAATACTTGGAGAGCAATACACATGGAATTGCTGAACCTCAAGACCTGCTGTAGAGTTGCTGGAGTCAGCACTGGGGAGAGCTGCTTGATCCTGGGCATTGCTAAGCCCCAAGCACTGTAAGAATTAGGAGATGAAGAAGACTTCCTCTGTGGGAATGAGACATTTGAGTAACTGCATTCCCCAGAAGTGTAATGCTAGAGAAAGCATAGGTATGGTAGGAATTGAACCCTGGAAGATGCACAGAGAGTTGGGCTGACTGGAGCTTGCTGTGCAGGGTGGTGTAAGGCCTGGGATGCATGGTATTCACATTGGCAGATCCATGCCAAGGTGGTTACTGGGATAGTGATGGGACCACTAGCTCACTAAAGGATTGCACATTCTAGGCATATGATTCAGGCCAAACACCACTGGATTCGTCTCACATACTAGCTGCTGGCTTCTATGCAGTGACAATAAGAAGAAAATCAATCTAGTATAGTAGCTCACTAGCAAACAGGAAGAAAAACCCCTTCCTCCAGTGCCCTCTACTGACAAAACTTAATATTTTGCTTGCTGGAAAGGAAAGAAGCTGAAAAAGTTCAAGTCCATTATGACAGCACAGATAATGAAAAATAGATTTGAGCTGAGACACAATAAATTGATAACTTGTACAGATAAAGATGTATCCCCCCGAATGTCAAGATTATTGAATTAGATTTGAATTTAGAAGCATGTTGTGAACTCTCAAACAAAATACAAAAATTCACTGTTGGCTACAGCTATAATTTGCTGAGATTAAACATGATATTGACATAAATTTACAGCGTCAGAGTTGGATGGGTAGGTTGCATTTCAGCAAATCTGTCATTCTGGCTTTTAGGGGACTTATTTCAGGATTATATTTAAGTATTGTTGTACCTGAAATTAAACTTATTTGAGCCTCTTAAGCTAAAATGCCCTGAGTGTTGGTAGCCATTAGTCAGTATAACAAATAATATCTGTTAAAATCTAGTTATATGGCAGACATTAAAATGCATTTACTCTTGCTGATATTAATATTCTTAGCCCCACTTTTGAAATGAGGAGCTGGGGTAATGTAACTTACCAAGACCACACAGAGTTGAACAAAGATTCAAACTTATTTTAAATGTTTATTTATTTTTGAGAGAGAAAGAGACAGAGTGTGAGTGCAGGAGGGGCAGGGAGACATAGAATCTGAAGCAAGCTCCAGACTCTCAGCTGTCAGCACAGAGCCCAACACTGGGCTGGAACCCATGAACCGTGAGAACTGAAGTCAGATGCTCAATCAACTGAGCCACCCAGACACCCCAAACCAAGATTCAAATCAAGGTTTTTCTCATCACACAATCTATGCATATAACTGAGAACCAAAGTTTAGTACCTCCGGAGACCAGGATATTGTCAAGGTGCTGTAACTTGGGTAAAATGAATATTTTCTTTGGACTTTTAATGTCTATGTGTGGTCGGCCATTCTGGTATATATCATGTCTCCCACTCCACCACCACCACTGCCTTTTTTATTGGTGTTTCCTTTTGTATTTGGGTGTTCCTCACTAACACATGAATTTGGCACTAGAAGTAAAGAACAGATAAGCAGAAATTGATTTAGAGTCAGTCATCCAGCTCTAACATCAGAAAAGGCTTTTTTTACTTATTTTTAAAAATTTATTTATTTATTTGAGAGAGAGACAGACAGAACATGAGCTGGGGAGGGGCAGAGAGAGGGAGACACAGTCTCTGAAGCAGGCTCCAGGCTCTGAGCTTTCAGCAACAGAGCCCAATGCGGGGCTCGAACTGGTGAACTGCGAGATCATAACCTCAGCTGTGAGTTCATGACGCTTAACTGACTGAGCCACCCAGGCGCTCCAGAAAATACTTTATTTACCCAATGCAGAATAACTGGATGAGGAACATTCAGGAAAAAACAACTTTCCTTCCACGACGTTGGTAGATGTCTGCAACCCTTTCACTAAAATGTGTTTTGGGCTAAATATATGACTGAAAAAAGTGTAGATAATCATAGAAACTTATATGTGATAGTCACAACCTGGAAATAAACCGTGCATCCATCAACCCTGGAATGGGTAAACATAGTTTACCCAAAACATACTTTAGGGGGCGCCTGGGTGACTCAGTTAAGTGTCCAACTCTTGGTTTCAGCTCAGATCTTGAGCTGTTTGTGGGCCCCGCGATGGGCTCTGTGCTGACAGTGTGGAGCCTGCTTGGGATTCTCTCTCTCCCTCTCTCTCTGTCTCTTCCCCACTCACGTGTGTGTGCTCTCTCTCTCAGAATAAATAAATAAACTTTAAAAATACTTTAAAGTAGTGAAAAATGAATGCAGCACTGCTATACACAACAGTACGGATGAATCTTGCGGATGTAATATTGAGCCAAAGAAGTCAGAACAAAGTATATAAAGTTCAAAAACAGGAAAAAGTCATTTATGGTGCTATAAGTAAAAAAAATACCTTTGGAGGGTATTGCTTGGAAAAGGGTATCAGGGAGGCTTTTGGGTGCTGTTAATAGTAAGTACTTGTTCTGAGTAGTAGTTGTGTGAGAGTAGATATTTGTAAATTTCATAGAGCAGAGTGGATAAGATTTATGCACTTGACTATATAATGTTTCAATAAAGTTATAAAATGTTTAAAATCATATTTTTTGAAATAAGAAAATAGTAAAAAATAATATAGTAATACGATTGAATATTAAATAGCCATTGAATGAAGCTTATGAAAGGTTTTTAAGTAAAAAGAAAAAAAGTGCTTAGTTTACAATGTTGAGGAGAAGCAAAATACTGTCCAAGCTTGACTGCATGACATTATCCCCACTGTGTAAAACAAATGTCTAGAAAATTACTAGGAAAAGCAAAATCAAGTAACAGTACTATAGAAATGGGTTATTTTTCTTGTTTCTACTTCACTAAGTTTTTCAAATTTCCTGCAATAAATGCATACAAGTTTTTAATAATCAACTGTAATAGTTATTGAGAAACATGAATATTTGGGGGGGAACTCTTCATCTTTAAAGACCCCTCTGTTTTCTCATTACCTAGACAATAAACCAAACCAATTTATCTGAATGCTCAAGAGCTCTGGAAAATGGCTCCAACCTGACCTTCTAGCTTGACTTTTCTCTGCTGCCCAAGCCTTCTCTATGTCTTGGCCACATTAGACTTCATCATTTTGTTTATTGATTTCAACAAATGGTTTTAAGCATCAATTTGCCAAACAGTCTAGGTATATAGCAACAGATAGGAAATGCAATGATTTCTGTTGTTTTGGTTCCCATTCCCTCTCTTGGGGAAGGCAAAACATAAACAATCGTCTTGAAGATTTGGTTAGGTTGAAGACGGGAGAAATCCAGAGTATTACAAAAGCATATACAGCAAGAAGACCACCTCTGGTCTAAAGGGACAGGATTATTGCTAGAAAAACAGTTTTGCTTAATCAAAGATGGCAAAGATAAGTAGAAGTCTGCCAGTTGTGAAAAGGTAGGACATGTGATGGTGGAGAGTGGGGAGAACAATGGATTGTGGCCTCAAGAAGATTGAAGAATTGTTGAGGAATGGTGGAAGGAAGTACTAGAAGGGTGAGAGGGCAGGAGTCAGAGTTGGGTGTTTGAGTTGAGGGTTTCAGAGGTGGTACAAGCCCACGTCTGACATGGAAGTGGGTTGCTTGGGGGAGTGTGTGTGCAGGGAAAGATCATTCAAGGTGAGGATGCCAGTCATCTGAGAGCCGATGTTGAATGTGTTATATGTGTGGATGCTGACCTCACTAGAAAGAAAGTGGGGGTGGGTAGAAAGAAAGGAATAACTCTGCTTGTTGGCTGCTGTTTGTGCTGTGTCCTGTCTCAGCTACCTACACTGTGCATCCTTTTAGGCCTACATGGGACTTGACTGATTCTATCAGACCATCCCTGAATTGCCCAATGTGAGGCATGCTTCCTTCCTTTGATTCTGCAGCATCTAATGGCTCATTACATGCGTTGGTGCTCACTAAGCATTTGCTGAATTTACTACTTCTGTGAGGCATCACTATTAGAAACGGACGTGTTGAGCCAAACGAACTCTGTGTTTTACATGGAACTATTGTTATGTTCCAGTGGTTCAGGCCAATTGATCTGCCTATTCTGAAAGCAGTTCTGTCTAGACAATAACAAGTCATGGTTTTCATTTTGTATAAAGCAAAAGAGTTGAGAAAAAGTTTCCACACATTTGTGCCAAAAAGGCAAAACTATGGCTTTTTAAGTAGTCACTTAATGTTTTTACTTCTGTTCAGTGTCTGGCTATAGTCTCGCTTTTCTGTAGATAAACCTGCAATATCAAATGAGTTGCACAGATTCCAGACAGATGCCTCCAATGTCTGGAATCAAGACAAATTATATCACTTGGCTGTCACAAAGAATGCCTCTTCTGATGTTATGGGGCAATTTGTTTAATGACACAATTGCTAGGCTGTGGAACAGATGACTGTCTCCTTTGTTGCTCAGGATTCCTGGGGCACTGCAGACAGCCAAGCAGTTGCAACATGATTGGTGTGTCTGGGTAACTGCAGTCTCAGTGCCTAAGTGGGCATGAGGGGACTGGCTGTATTCTGCTAAGGGCAATTGGTCTGCTGCTTTTAAGGTGGGTGGGAGGCTACTTCTTAGTGGCTGTGTTGTAAATCTTCTTGCTTGGCTAATTGCTTTTAGCCAAAAGATTCCAAGCTTGGGATGAATTCTTTAAATCTTGTCATATGCAATATGCTGATGCATGTCGTGTTGTTGGGTCCTCTAAAGAGATGAGTGGGACCCTCCTCACCTTCTGGGATTTCTCAGAAAAAACACATCTCTGATGAGCTAAAGTATAAAGGTGGAATAAAATGACTCCTTTATGGGGCGCCAGTTGAGCATCTGACTTAGGCTGAGGTCATGATCTCATGGAGTTTGAGCCCCATGTCAGGCTCTGTGCAGACAGCTCAGAGCCTGGAGCTTATTTCGGATTCTGTGTCTCCCTAACTTTCTGCCCCTCCCCCGCTCATGCTCTTTCTCTCTCAAAAATAAATAACCATTAAAAAACTTAAAAAATATTTTTAAATGACTCCTTTATAACATGTATAAGGATGTGACTGGGCAGAAGGACTCAGAGGAGAAGGCATGTGTTTAAATTTTCTCGAATAAATTGGGAGAGCTTCCTGGACTGTTCCAAGAAGTTGGGCTATGAAAAACTACTAATAGTCTAATACGCAAGAACAAGGCAGATCACTTCTTAAATTACTTAATCTCTGGATCAAATGCAGAGAGTATTGGGGACTTTATATTTTAATTTTATTTTTCATTCAAATATAATTAACATACAGTGTTATATTAGTCTCAGGTGTACAATGTAATGATTCAACAATTCTACACATTTTTCAGCCTCATCAAGAGAAGTGTACTCTTAATCCCCTTTATCTATTTTCCCTATGTCCCCACTCCCCCCCCCCCCCCCCCCGGCAACTACCAATTTGTCCTCTATATTTAAGAGTTTGCTTTTTGTTTGTCTCTTATTTCTATTTGTTCATTTGTTTTGTTTCTTAAAATTTACATACGAGTGAAATCCTATGGTATTTGTCTTTCTCTGACCGACTTATCTCACTTAGCATCGTAACCACTAGGTCCATCCATGTTGTTGCAAACGGCAAGATCTCATTTTCGTTATGAGTGAGTAATATACCATAGATCAATGGAACAGAATAGAGTCCAGAAATAAATCCACACCTTTAAGTCAATTAATCTAGAACCAAAGAGACAAGAATATACAATGGGAAAATGACAGTCTCTTCAACAAATGGTGCTGAGAAAACTGGAGAGCCACATGCAGAAGAATGTAACTGGACCACTTTCTCACACCATACACAAAAATAGACACAGAATGAATTAAAGACCTAAGTGTGAGACCTGAAACCATAAAATTCCTAGAAGAAAACATAGGCAGTGATTTCTTTGACATGGGGCCACAGCAACATTTTTCTAGATATGTGTCCTCTGGCAAGGGAAACAAAAGTAAAATTAAACTATTGGGGCCTTTAACTGGAGTCCACAGTATGCAGGAGAATCAACTGGAGTCTAACTTGAAATGCCCATTACTAGGTTCCAGCCCCAGAGATTCTGATTTAATTGTGGTATAGCTAGGGCTCAAGGCACATGCATTTAAAAAAAAACAAAAAAACAAAAACACATTATAGGTGATTTCAATGTAAATGGTCCATAAGCCATTCCTTTCACAATCGCTGGTGTTAAATATGAAAAGGTGACTGTTTTTTGTAAAATGGATGGTAGTTCCAAGGAAAGGAGAGATTTCCTGAGGGAGGATTTAATGGAAGAGCAGTAATTAGTCTCTACTTTAAACCATGGGTGGAATTTACTGCTCAGAAACTATGTAAATTTTAGTTTGAATGTGATCTGCATAATTAGTGCTCATTTTTCTTTGAATTTCTGACTGCTTCAAATCTTTTATGTAAAGAAGGGAAGCTAGGGTTGTCCTTCACCTTAAATTTTACCCGAGGACGGATTCATTGTACAGATATTTCTGTTGCCACTCAGAGAATACCTAGGACGGAGAATTCATAAATTCAGGATTTGCTTCAGTGACTGGAAGGTGTTCACGGCATTTTAAAATAGTCTTCTTAAACGTGTTTTGAGAGCTAAACTGAAAACTTGGACCAACCTGCAGAGCAAAGCATTTTCCACTAAGTCCACGAGGTGGCACTCTCCTACCATTCCTGGCCTCCCATGCCTGGCAAGCGGGCCTGGCGATGGTGTGTTCAAAAGCAGAATCTGGGGAGATCTTGTCAGCATTATGGAAGAGGCTTGTTTGAATTGTTCTTAGAACATGCGGAATGACAGGATACTTTGCTCTTTTTCTACTTGTTCCAGTCTTGTCTAAATGTGAAGGTCACATTATCCAGTTCCAGAAACAATGTTAGGATCAATTTTGAACACAAAAACAGGCTCACACAAAGCCAAGAGGAAAAAAGACAAAAGAAAAAAAAGTAAGACAAAAAAAAACTGAGGTCTGTGAGTGAAAAACCTGTAATCCTAATAAATACATGAATGACAAAATTGGGAGGTAAGAGGAGAGAAGGAAGTGTGGCAGATGGTGAATTCAGGCTCAAAGACATTGAATCAAATATCTCTTGCTCTTTTTCCAAGGTCAGCTCTCAAGGTCAGACTGAACAGCACAGGAGGGAACGTGGACTGTGTGGCATGCTGGTCCAAGTTCTAGGGTTTGGCTGAAGAACTCGACACAGCCAGATTGATGGTCATTTTTCTATTTTTTCCCTCACAATCAGCTCGTTAAAGTTCATGCAAAAGTGTCTGTGATCCAGTAGAATCTTATTGCTTTATAAGACACTACAGGGACTCCTTGGAACTCCAAGAATCTATGGTCGCTGAATTTAAGGATAGATCCGTGAGTCCCTGGATGAGCCTGATGCCTGGCATTATGCCAATACTGCATCCCTCAGTACCAGTGCTTATCAGCAATTATGTGTGAACCCTCTCATTGCCACCTGCTCTGCTTGCTGCTCTCCTAATTCCCATAAGCTACAGAGCGTTGCATGTACATCATAGAGCAACACCTACCGTGAGGGGGAGTTTTCATCTAGGCTTATTTTGTGTGAAGCAAATGCCTTCAATATGAGCAGGAAGGGTAAAGCAAAGTCCGCACCAAAATGTAGATTATACTGAGCTAGAACCGGCGTTTAAAACAATTTTTGTTTTCTAAGCTTACAAAGAATATTGAGACACATTTTGAACCCAGGACCTAAGCAAAACGTTATTTGAGGCATTAAGCCAAAATGAAATTATTAGCTGCACATCCTCAAGCAGGTTGCTGATTGTGTTGCAAGCTGCTTTTCAAAATCTTCACTAGCCTGCAAGATAAAGTTACTTAGCTAAGTATTCAAAACTCACCATCAATATTTCCAGCCCTACTCTGCACTACTGTTCTGTAATGGTTCAAGTTATTTATCTTTTTATAAAATATATATCTTATGCAGTATCATCTCTTTTTTTTGAAGACTTTTATATACAAGAGACAAAGAATATTCCATTCTGACTGTGATTTAGAGGCTACTGTGATAGAGCTGCGGAGAGCAATGAAATCCTCAGTTAAGGTTAGTCCTGAGTAACTATAATGCTTACACATGAAACAAAGAAGATGGAGATCATAGCAAATGTCTGGATTTCTCTGTAATAAGTCTTCTCTAAAATCCAATCTTCCCAAATAAAAGTCATTCTTTCAGTTTATTGATAGACCCATGTGGCTTCTGTTTTTCTATCTGGTAGGATTTAGGGTTTCTTTACATAGGGCTCATCTTGATTACCAGGCAGCGTTATTTTGGCACCATTCAATGACACTCTAATTGTGATCTATGTGACATACAGTAGATTGAAATTAGGTACTAAAATGTATGTATAATTAGTGGGGGTTAAGGCGAGTCAGCAGCAAAGGCTGTGTTTTATTGTCTTTCTCAGGAAAAATAAATTGTATTGAGTTAATGGGACCTAGGAAATAGAATTCTGCTACAACTCTGGAGCTTTGAACTATGAACAGACATTCTGTAATGGTTCGAGTTGTTTCTGGAAGCCCAGGGCAATCTTTGTGAGGTAATTGCTACCTGCCCGTCTTTGCCCCACAAGGTTCTGGCTTTAGAATTGCTGAGGACTCACTTGTTAAACAACTGCATCTCCTAAAGTAGAATTTCTCTTGCTGTCCCTTGCACAAGGACAAGTAGAAAGTAACAGAGCGGATCCAAGGGAGGAATCTGAGACCCTTCATTTGCCATTTGAAGAGCTCTTTTCACTCTGGAAATGAACAGTGCTCTCAGATTATCTTCCTACTCTTTACTCTCAAAGGGATAAAGAGTTTCTCGCTGGCTCTGGGGCTGTGACAACAAGGTGCCAGGAAAAATGTGCAGCATCACTGGGAGAGGTTTTGTAGGGGAGGAAACCAATGTACTAAAGAGAAGAGACTCACCTAGGATCAGAGAGTGAGTCAGTGGCTGAACTGGGGTTAGGATTCCAGTTCTCTGATTACATGATTAATAAATACCCTTTCTACTCACTGTATCCTCCATTAACTTCATTCATTCAGATATTCATTCATACTTGCCTTTATTTTTTCTCTATCTACTCAAGAAAAATAAATCTGGCTTTCTTTTTTAATGTTTATTTTTATTTTTGAGAGAGAGTGAGAATGGGATGGGGTGCAGAAGGAGGAGGGGACAGAAAATCTGAAGCCGGCTCTGTGCTGACAGTAGTGAGCCTGACATGGTGCTCAAACTCACAAACCGTGAGATCATGACGTGAGCTGAAGTCAGATGCTCAACCGACAGAGCCACCCAGGCGCCCCCTCTGACAAGTTAGTATGCATTAAGGTACAGGATCCCATTTAGCTGAATCTTCAGAGATTAATAATTCAGGCAACTGAAACTCAGGGAAGTGAACTAATTTGCCTACTTTTCCATAGCTAGTTAAGTAGCAATACTGGCATTTTCTTTTTCTTTTGCCTTATACCATTATATCCTTACCAATACCCAACACACTGTTAGGGATTGGGAAATATATGATATTTATTGTACCCGGATTGAGGTACTTTATCCCAGAGAGTTTTCTACAACGTGTTAGAAAGGTAAGATGTGGTTACTACCATCAGTGAACTTGCACTTAACTTGGAGAGAGATGCAATATACATTAAAATTTAAATAAAACTGTAAGTTTTATCAAATTATCAAATTAGTGTATAATATTTTATGGGACAGAGAAATGTTATCAGCCTCACAATGGATGCTCATATGGATTGGTAAGTTAGATGGTGTAGCTGGTGAGTAAGGCATCATTTGTTTTATTTTCAATTTGTTGAGTGATTAACATGTATTAGAAGGGTAAATAGAGTTGGGTTTTCAAATGTGGCAGATGTTTGAAATCCTCTTACCATCTGCAAAACAGAAGATTTAAAGAGATACTGCCCTATATCTTTGCGCCCCCTTTCTTTTTAAGCTATAGTGATTCCAGAAAAAAAATTGAAAAATGCTTAAAAACTAGGAACAAAGAAGAGAGTTAGTGAAGGAAAATCTTGAAGCTCAGTACATAAAAAATTTAAACTTGTGATCTTATTCCCCCTGTTGTCTTTTGACAACATTGCCCTATTTAGTGAACAGTATTCAGACTAACCCATTATTCCAGAAACCTAGAGATCACTGTTGACTCATTCTGTAGCTTCCACCCCAAACTGCATCTGCCTAATCAGTAATTACTATACTGCCACTACTTAAATCTTATTTCTTTCACCTAGACTGCTGCAAAATACTCCCAAACAGTCCATCCTGGGACCAAATGCCCCCTTCACTTGATATTTTCCATGACTTCAGTCAGAGTGACTTTTCAAAATGCATTTTTCCCCCACTTTATCTCATCAACTCTTCAAAACCTTTCAATGGATATCCTATTGCTCTTGTGACAAAGACAATTTTTTTTCAGTATTAAAAAGTTTTCCCTTATTCTTTGTACTCTCACACCACAAAGTCTTCTTACATACTGTTCCCTTATCTGAAAAAGTGTTTACTTAGTTACCTTTATTCTCAGCCCTTGGACTTCAGGTCAACATTTACTTCTTCAGCAAAGACTTTCTTGACTACCCTCTGCTTGTATTATACTTGCACCAACTATGTGCCTTTCCTTCTTTGCAGATGCAATTTCACATTTAATTTGTATGATTATTTGATTCCCTTTTGGCTCTCCCAGCACTAGACTCTGAGGTCAGTTGTGGCAAGAACCAGATCTGGTTTTGCTCACTTCTGTATCCTCATGCATAACACAATGTCAAAAACATATGAGGAAATCCCTATATATTTATGGAGTGGATGGTCTGAGAACATGGGAATATTCTGATTCTACAAAGGAAAGATTAAAGAGTGGCTTAACAGGGATCTTCATGGGAAGCTGTATTACACTGAGAAAAGCTTGATGTTCCTTTTAGATCCACTGAGAAGGGGTAAAAGTTCTACATTGTATAAGACATAAAGAAATATTGAGATGAATTGCCAGTGGAGGCTTTAAAATCCATAAAAATAATACTGATCGTAGCAGAATATGTGTTAACAGGAGAGAATAAAGGCTGGATCAGTGGACTGAAGGGGCTGCTGTAGTCAACAAAGTTTCTATTTCAATAAAAACTTTCAGTCAACTTTACATTTCTGCTTGAATCTTAGACTTAATATCTGAATCTGATTGCCCTCATACATAAGAAGATGATAAAGTCAGGGGAGCCTGGGTGGCACAGTTTGTTGAGCATCTGACTTTGGCTCAGGTCATGAGCAGGTTTGTGAGTTTGAACCCCACATCAGGCTCGCTGCTGTCAGCACAGAGCGCACTTCATATCCTCTGTCCCCCTCTCTCTCTGCCGCTCCCTTGCTTGTGCCCTCTATCAGGAAAATAAATAAACATTAAAGAATATTTTTTTAAAAAGGTGATAAATGCAAATAATCCCCTGTTGGTTATCTATGTGTTGGGTGGTTCTGGAAGACCCACTTCAAAGAACATTCACACATATGACTAGACCTACATACTTAGTGCTGCAGGTGAGGACAAAGTGGACCAGGAGGGTTGTGCACACTTTATGACCCCTAGGCCCACAGTGTTTTGTTTAGTTCAGCTCTATGGAGGCGCTTCTCTCTGACCAGAAATAAATTCTGTTCTTTTGAAACCAGAGGGCTTTATAAGGTCAGAGAGGCCTGCGGGCCGCAGGAACTCTGAAATGCAGCTCATGCACACAGGCTTCTTTAGTAATACTGTAAATACCACTGTGATTACGTACTGGTCAAGCATGAGCTTCTTTTGCTGGACTTCTGATCAGTTGTCTTTGTCATGAATGTTTCCCTCTTTAGTGATACCTGCCTGATTACAGCAATAACGCTGTGCCTTCTCTGGGGACTCTGCTCTGGCTTTTACTCTTCTAGGCTGGAGCTGGAGACCTCTTAATGAGTGATATGACTGCACTGGCATCAGAAAATAAAAAAGACCAGGAATCCCTGGTTCTACCTCTTGACTGATAAGGACAGCCAAATCTATTCTATTTTCCTGAGGATGGTTGTTTTCTAGATTGGCTGCAGAGTTTCAGGACAGTTTAAAATAAACCCTTTGTAGCAGTCTTTACCTTCCCAAATCAATTTAACAAATGATCAGTGCAAGCCTTAGGTGGCAGATATGCAGACGACAAAGCATACTCATTGTCCTCAATCATTTTAACATCTGAAAGAGACATGCAATTAGGTCATGAAATGTCATTATAATGTTAGAGAAATGAAGAAAGTACAAAGTTGAGAATCATATCCAGTTGAAATCAGAGATAATTTCAAAGTACATTTGAGATTTTTTAAAAGAATACAGGGTGCCTGGGTGGCTCAGTCGGTTAAATGTCCGACTCTTGGTCTCGGCTCAGGTCATGATCTCATGGGTCGTGAGTTCGAGCCCCACATCATGCTTGCTGCTGTCAGCATGGAGTCTGCTTGGGATTCTGTCTCTCCCTCTCACTCTCTGCCCCTCCCCCACTCATTTGTGCACTCTCAAAAATAAATAAACATTTAAAAAATAAAAGAATGGTAGGAGATCATGAATGGGCGAAGATGAATAAAATAGCATCCTCCAGTTTGAGGTGCTAAGAAACAACTTGGGCGGTATGTCCAGAAGGCAGTTGGAAATGAGAGACTTAAACTCAGGATAGTTGTAGGAGTTTGAGAGAAAAGTTTGGATTCATCACTACAGAAAATACTATTCCAGTTAATTGAGGTGATATGACTGCCAAAGAAGAATAGAATTCAGAGAATACATCTATTCAGGGACAAAGGAAAGAAGGAGAGACAGACAATGGAGCTGAACTAGGGTGTGTCAAAGAGTAGGGGGCAGTGCCTGAATCTCAAGGAAGCTGGCAATTTTAAGTAGAGGGTTTTTTAATGTTTATTTTTATTTTTGAGAGAAAGTGAGTGGGGGAGGGGCAGAGAGAGGGAGCTAGAGATCCCCAAGCAGGCTCTGTGCTGTCAGCACAGAGCCCGACACACAGGGCTCAGACTCACAAGCCTGTGAGATCATGACTTGAGCCGAAATTCAGAGTCAGACACTCAACCGACTGAGCCACCCAGGCACACCAAGTAGAGGGGTTTTATTCAGCAATGTTTCTAGATTATGGGCGGCTGAAGAAATAAGTCAATTTGGAATGGAAGTTACTAGCAAATATTCTCCCTCTCTTTTTTATAAATTCCACTGGCTTTTCCTTAGAACTTCTGGCTAAAGGGCATTGCTGCTGTCCAACTTGTTCTTTATACAGGAAGCAATTTTCTCTTTAATCGCCTTATATTTCACAGATGCCTTTTAATATCAACACTACTCTTCTACCTTCCTAATGATCTTGCACCTGGGATTGTCAGGGCTTCATTGTCATCTTTGCAGCTCAACTGGCTTCTTTCTCTAGGCACTACCCTCCTTAATAGCCTCTCATTCCTCCTCCTTTTCACAGAGAGTTCTTCTTCCTCCCTCTGCTTATCTATGACCCTTTCTCCAGCATCTCTTGCTCCAAGTTCCCTCTAATGAATCTAAGACACATGCTGCAAAGATGCAATTCAGATTATATTACTCTCATCCTTAACAAACTCTATTGCCACCCATTTTTTAAAGAAGAAAGCTGAGCTCCTTGGCACAACATAGAGTGACTCACTCAGGAATGTTTTTTCAATGAATGCATTAACATATTAATCTTCGTGTCCTTTGGCACCAATCCGGTTTGCCGTGGGTCCCCGTCTTTGGTCTTTGTGGTTTCCCAGATGCAATACAATGTTGGGAGACACAGCACCTCATATGTAATCAGCCATCAGAAAATATGGGCTGCAACCTAGTCTTTTCTGGGAAGTGTCATCCTAAGCATGACTTTTCCTACAAGTTTGAACCTACAAGCAAAGAAACCATTAATCAGCAAGCTACTCAGAAACAGACATAAACTTAAAAGCTTATCTTGTAAGTGCGCTTATTTGGGGAAAGTAACTTCATCTGAATGGAACCAGTGGCTCTCCTAGCCCGGTTGCACATCAGTCCACCTCGGGAGCTCTTTATACCTACCCATGTTAGAGCCTCATCCCAGACTACTTAGCTGAGTTCATCATTGTTCCTTTCAAAAGAGGTTCTCCAACTGTGGGCCCACCTCAGCAACATCAGTGTCACTTGGGAACTTGTTAGATGTACAAGCTCTCAGCCCTCCCTTGCACCTCCCGAATCAGAAATCTGAGAGTGGAGCCCCCCCCAATCTGTTCTAACAAGGCCCTCCAGGTGATTCTGAGGCATATGGCCATTTAAGAACCACCAATTTTCAGTACTTTGACTTTCTCCCACTGTATCCAAAGGGGCACAACAAGACGCAAAAGAAGGCATTTCTTTCTGGCACCTCACTACAACGCAGTATATCATTTTGAACCCAGAGGGCTGCTACTCCTTATCAGTTAATATTGGATCATTATCTAGGAGGAGAGTGAACTTCTTCTTTTTTTAAACGTTTATTTATTTTTAAGAGACAGAGGCAGAGTGTGAGCGTGGGAGGGGAAGAGAGAGAGAGGGAGACACAGAATCTGAAGCAGGCTCCAGGCTCCGAGCTGTCAGTGCAAAGCCCAATGCGGGGCTCAAACCCACCAAACAGTGAGATGATCATGACCTGAGCTGAAGTCAGATGCTTAACTAACTGAGCTACCCACGCGCCCTGAGAGTAAGCTTCTTGACAGGGCTTTGGCCACATCATCCTGGGGCCATGGTCTCTTTTCCTTGGAGGCCCAGCATGCAGCATAGGGGCTGCTAGGAAGTAAGTGTTCAGCTGGGGCAAGAAGAAAACTTTGGGGCTTACTCGAGCTAACTGAAAAAAGTAGATACATCAGTTGTGGTGTGTTGTTTCCTTAAATTGTGTCATTTTAAAAATACTCTTTACAAGAAGTATTCATTTAAAAAATACCAGGGAATTCTAAAACTTAGTTAGTCAAATGGTAGTTATCATTTGTGCCTCAGAAACCATGATTAATGAGATTTAACATGGTAACACATTGAACATCATTCTGCACCAGGAAAACTACAGAAACAGATCATATCAGCAGAGATGAAACAGAACAAGAAGAAATTCTCATTTTGACAAAGGCTTGGTATGCTTCAGCAGCAAAAGCAATCATTTATTTTGCTTTCAGAGTAACTTGCCTTTAAAAAAACCCCAGAATTTCTGATGTGGAAAGACCTAAGGATGTAACTAGGTAAGGTTCCTTCCATGATTGATGAGAAAAGGAAGGCTCAGGAAATTCCTCCATGGTGCCTTGGCTGTTAGTGCTGTCCTGGTACCAGAACTTGATTTCCAGTACCTTATCTGTCCTACCATGTGGCCAGCATGGTAACTTCCTGAAACTGCCTTCCTGAAACTTGCAGGCGGAGGAGGCCATGAGCCTGGTGATTATGACAGTGAGAAACCCAGAAGGAAGCCAGAAGAAGCCCGAAGGCCAAGGCTCTTTCAGAGAAAGACCTCCTTTGCTCAGATTTCCTTTCTCTTATAAGTGGCTTTCAATCTCAGAATTGAAATTTTCATTGTTTTTTACAATGATTTTACAAATAATTATTCCTTACTTAGTATTAATAGTAGTAGTAATGTATTTTATTCAGTTCAGTTTAATTTAGTTTTATTTAATTTAATAGTAATAATTTATTCCTTATGTGGTATTCAAAGAAATCAAGTTATGTGTTTTTTTTTTTTTTGGTTTTGTTTTGTTTTCAGCTAGTATTGCTCTAAATGAAAGAGATCTCAGTTAAATGCAGAATATCCCCCCTACCTCCCAGCCTCGAGTGTTTTCTCTTCTTGAGCTTTCAATTTGTGGTTTAAAGATAAGAACATAGAACATTGGAGCAGCTATGTAACCCTTTATCCCACTGTGGAAAAGTGAGAGCAGGAGGAATAGGAGATATCCAAAATTTCATGGATGGAGTAATAGTGAGGGTAAGACGTAGAGCCATTTCTCCTAATTCTTTCATCAGTGTTCTTTGAACCCTTCAGTGGCTCAGGCTTCTCCACTGGGAGGCTTGCTCATAGATCTGAGATGCAGCTGGATAAAGAATACTGCTGTCTTCACTAAATGCAGAGAGACTCCACTGTAAGTTAGTTTATCCTCTTACTTTTTAGAAAAATTACTTATTTTTTTCAATAATCTCTACACCCAACATGGGGTTTGAACTCTTGGCCCAGAGATCGAGAGTCTTATGCTTCTCCGACTGAGCCAGCCAGGCGCCCCTATTCTCTTAATTTTGATATCCTGCTCATGGGGGTTTTAACTAGCCCGCCATGATCTAGAGGGAAACACCCTGAGATGGGCTTTCCAATCACTGTGGAGTCAAACTAGTTCGTGATTAGCAGTGACTGCTGCCTATGGTCCCTAAAATCAACTCACTTCCCATTCTCTACTCCTATAAGTGAAATCAAGTAGAACAAATAAGAACTCAACAAAAGTCCACTCTACATTAACATTGAACCACAGAACACTTGCTTCCTTTCCTCTCTACCCAACACACACACACACACACACACACACACACGTGTGTGTGTGTGTGTGTGTGTATGCATGCACATGTATGCATACACACACATGCACAGTCCCATGCTTGCTCTGCTGGCAGTACGTGTGCAGCAAAGTGGTAAAGAGTGTGAAAGCTGAGTTCAGGCTGCCTAGGTTCAATTCCACCTCCACCCTTGATTTGCTGTAAGACTTTGGGAAATTATTTAATCTTTCCATGCTTTTTTTCCCCTCATCCTACAAAAAAAGCTTGGTTTGTCTCAGTTTTAAATGTAAAATTGATGTCTTTTACCTGCACTGAATAGAAGCTAATCAAGCTTCAGCATCATGGGTACCTCACTTGCACAGACCCTCTAATGGCCCTGGGAAAGGCCCTAGTAATGTGTTCACATGTTCATAAGTTTTTGTAAATTTGTAAAAATAAGAAATTTTGAGCACAATTGTTTAAGGTTGCTGTTTTTTTCCTTTCTGTCATCTCCTGTGTCGGTCGTCCCCTATGGAAGGACAGTGGAGTTATTTCTGTCATTTTTGGGATCTGGCTAAGAGGAAGTTGAGTTGGGGATGCATTTAATTTGGATTCAGTAGGATTATCATCATGTATGTTTACAGTCCCTTCCAAGTAAATCCTTGTTCCCAATACTCCAACTGCCCATTGTGCTGATTCAGTGGGGGCATGACACAGAGATGAGGGCCAGAGATTGTGTTGTGCTTTGAACTTATCCCAGTAGAGGAGAAATGTACAGAAATTAGTTTGTGGAAAATTCTTTCAAATTTTACAGCTTGTATGAAATAGAAATGGAGTTTGTCTTTAAATCATATTTGACAATATACCTAAATATTTACATAGCATTAACAATTGTGAGTTGTGAAGCTGAATTAAACACTTTTTAACTATTAATGATTAAACACAAATAAAGTTAGAGGCAACATTGAATCATTTATTTTCTCTTTAAAAAAATTGCAAAATTGTTATATGAAGAAACAATGAAAGCATATACAGACAAATTATAAGGAATAGGTATTAAAGCTGTGTGTGGATGTTGTGATGATTAGGGTATTTGTAATTTTTTTAAACGTGTAATTTGGTCTGATTTCTTATTTTTTTATGTTTTGATATATTTTAAATAAATACTTGCTTGGTAAATAATTTTACATATTCTTGAACAATGGTCCCCCAAATTGCATAAGCTTCAGGCCACACAACACTTGGCTATGTTCCTACAGTTGTTCAAGAGATTGAGGGATTAAGGAAGACACTTTCTGGGCCTCATTGTTTCCATCTGTAAAGTGAAGATGGAATGAGATTACTCCCGAGTACCTCCAAGGATCCTTCTATCTCTGAAGTTTTGTGATTCTGCCTTCTCTACACAATGACTGGTGTGCTAAGGTCCCCAGATTGCCCTGGAAAAGAACTAATCTAAGAATGATCAGTCAATGTCCTTTCTAGGAATTCCTTGAGTGGAACATATGGGAGGATTGATGACATCTGGATTCTCCAGTGTCTGGTGATCTGAAGTGTATCATTCCTGGGAACCGTGCGGGTGATCAGAGAATTGCTAAAATGATTTGGCATCCTCAGGAAGCTTACGAATTCTACACACCTCTCTGGTTCATTTCATTTAGGAAAGGTTTATTTGTTTTCTCATGCTGCATAACAACTTATCAAACATTTTGTGACTTAAAACAACATATTTTTACTACATTCCAGTAGGTCAGGAATATTGGCACATCTTGGCTGGGTTTTCTGCTCAGGGTCTCACAAGATTGCAGTCACTGCTCTCCTTTGGTGCTTGGAGCTCCCTTCCCAAGGTCATTCAGGTTGTTACCAGAATTCAGTTCCTTAAGGCTGTAGGACTGAGGCCCCATCTTTTTGCTGGCTGTCAGTCTGCTCAGTTTTTGCAGGCTGTCCTCAGCACAATAGTCCTGGTGGGGGGGCACCTGGGTGGCTCAGTCGGTTAAACGGCCGACTTCAGCTCAGGTCATGATCTCATGGTTCATGAGTTTGAGCCCCGCATCGGGTCTGTGCTGACAGCTGAGAGCCTGGAACTTGCTTCAGATTCTGTCTCCCTCTCTCTACCCCTCCCCAGCTTGCACTCTGTCTCTCTGTCTTTCTCAAAAATAAATAAACATTGAAAAATTAAAAAAAAGAGAACAAATCTACATGGCTATCTCCATAGGCAGGTCGCAGTATGGCAGTGTGCTTCTTCAAGACCCAACAGGAAATTCTCTCTCCTGCTAAGGAGGAATCTTATACAACATAATATAATTCAAGAAGTGACTATCCATCCTATTCACAGTCCTACTCATGCTCAAGGGGAGTGAATTATATATTAGGGGGTTGGGGAAGCCATCTTAGAATTCTGCCTACCATAGAAAGGAAAAGGCAATATTTTTTAGTTCCAACCATGTACTTCTTTCCTTATGTTCTTTTATTGCTCAGAATAATTCTGTGAGACAGATATGATTATCCCATTTCTCATGATCAAGATAGGAAGACTTGAGAAATCAAGTAACTTTCCCAGACTTAAAGAGACAGAGTGCGGATTTGAATCCAGGTCTATCTGACTTGAAAGCCTGAGATCCTTGCAACATACCCCATGGCCTCAGGAATTATTTGCCTGTCTGCACAGAAGAGCATTTCATGGCCTCTCTGAGCACCTCAGCCACATGGAACATACAACCATCTCATCATGTACCCTGCTCTTCCTAGGGGCCAGGAATTCATATATACAGGGCATGTGTATGAATTAATTAATACAGTGCATAAGGTACAGTTTAAATGTTAACCATGCTCCCCCCCCAAAGCTTTAAGTTGTCCAATTTACACTTTTAAATTTAATGTAGCAAATCTTTCTTGAGTTTTCCATGTAAAAAGTAGCTGGGGACATAAAAATAAATCAGAAACATGTTCTGATCAATGGTTTTCATAAAGACCATCATGGCAGAATATATGGAGCACAGAATACAGCTGGGGGGCCCAGACTCAAGTGCCTTCATTTACCAGTCACTTCAACTTTTTAATCCGCAGTTTTCCTCTATATAATTGTCTTATAAAGACACTTAGGAGGATCAGATGGAATGATTTATAAGACAACATATTGTTAATGGAAAATTATTGCTACTCAGGTCTTATAGAGTAATACATACAGACTATTCAAGGGAAGCATGAGTCTCCTGGACTGGGGGGACTTGGGAGGCTCCTTGGATGAGACTGAATTTAGGATGGGCCCTGTTTACATGTCTCAAGACCCTTTGAAGAAAATAAGGCTTATGTAGAATGGGGAAAATACTTACCATTTAATTTCACCATATTTATGGAAATATCTCTGGGTGTTGAGTCATTTCCATGGTATTGGAAACCTGTGTTTCATATGCAGCCCTGACCCATTTAATTACTTAAAATTCACTGGGTGCCTCACTGTAATTATAGTGATGATCACTTAAGTGACTTTCAGTTTGAGGACCCCCACACACATTTTTAAGCACAGTTTTTTTAAAATTTCCAAGCTCAAATTATTTTTCAAAGAAGAGGGGTTTAGGGGCACCTGGGTGGCTCAGTCAGTTAAGCGTTTGATTTTGGCTCAGGTCATGATCTCGCAGTTCATGGGTTCGAGCCCCACATCGGGTTCTGTGCTGACAGCTCAGAGCCTGGAGCCAGTTTCAGATTCTGTCTCCACCTCTCTCTACCTTTCCCCCACTCACGCTTTGTTTCTCTCTGTCTCAAAAATAAATAAACATTAAAAAAATTTTTTTTCAAAGAAGAGGGGTTTAAAATCATTTCCTTCTCAGTATCTTGCCTTGAATAACACAAATAATAGTAGAACTGATATCTACCCAAGTAAGACAATGTATTAATGTAAAAGCAAAGGAAAAGAAATGGGTAAACAAACAAACAAACCAACGAACACATAATTGGTTTTGTTTTGTTCTGTTAAAGCACAACACTGGAGGTTTTCTCTATATATATTCCTCCCTGGCCGTATTAGGAAGGGCTTCTTGGAGGAAGTGGTTTGGAAGAAGTGGGTACTGTGATCTGAATGGGCAGAAAGGAGAGGCTGCTCAGGTCAGGGGGACTAACACAAGCAAGGTTGTTGTGCACTGGGAGGAGGATGCTGTCTGGCAAGGAGAAAAGGGTAATGGGTCTTATCTGAACAGAGTACTGTGGGCAAAAGATACCTCAGTGCTTTATAGGTTAAAGCACTTTATCCGTCATCCCATAACAACCAGAGCAGGAAAGCAGCGGGTATGTGCTCATCCTGCTCTCTTACACGTAAGGCAATGGACGCACAGAGATGTCTCATGCCTGACAGGAGAGCAGGGCTGTTTGTCTTGTTCAGTGCCTCGCACAGTGCTTGTCCCCAGGTGGTCAGAAAATGTTCATTGATTGAATGAGTGATAAGGTATAGAAAAATGGAGGTAAGGAGGTCAAGAGGAATCTATTGTAATAATGAAAATGTGTTTTCTGATGTCACATTGATCTTTGCGGGATGCTATGATAGACTCCTAAGGATTAAACTTTCCCCTGGTGGGGCACCTGGGTGACTCAGTCAGTTAAGCCTCTGATTCTTGGTTTTGGCTCAGGTCATGATCTCATGGTTTTGTGAGTTTGTGCCCCACACTGGGCTCTGTGCTGACAGCTTAGAGCCTGCTTGGGATTCTCTCTCTGTCACTCCCCTGCTCTTGCTGTCTCTGTCTCTCTCAAAAATAAATAAACTTTAAAAAAATTACACTTTTTCCTCTGGCAATTTCTTACCGCTAATAGCATGCCTTTTCTCTGTGATACCCCATAAAGATGGGAATCCTGACTCTTTGCTTGTTTATATTGCATTTTGTCATTTTTTTTCATTAGAAAGGCCATTCTTAAAGTTCCATAAAAATCCACGAAAGATGGGGTGACTGGGTGGCTCAGTCAGTTAAGGGCCTGCCTCTTGAATTCTGCTCAGGTCATGATCTCACAGTTCGTGAGTTCAAGCACCACATCAGGCTCTGCACTGTCAATGTGTTGCCTGCTTGGGATTCTCTCCCTCCCTTTCTCTCTCTGCCCCTTCCCCTCTTGTACTTGCTGTCTCTCTCTCTCCCTCTCCCTCTCTCTCTCTCTCTCTTTCTCAGGATAAATAAATAAACATTTAAAAAAATACATGAAAGAGATACCAGTGTTCTCAGTGAAATTTAAACACTGCATGTTGAGTAGATTACTGAATGATTCCACTGCTGTGGACCACATGGGCTCCCCTCACATACCATGCATTCTCATGCTGGTTTGTCCAGGAAGTTCCCCTCCTCTTCTTCCACACTATCACCTGTTCATCAATGTCCTGTTTCTCCTTTAAAAATAACCTATATTGGGGAAAGGACTTTCTTGTTATACTTTTAAAACTTGCTCATTATAGAAAATGTAGAAAACACAGAAAAATATGGAGACAAAACATAAATTTTTCATAGAATTACCAAATAGAGATTAGTACTGTTGATATTTGCTGTTGGCACATCTATTTACAGAAGTTTATTTTTCCTGTATACGCATCTATATAATAATCGAGGCACGTATTTCCTATATGTAAACTCACATATAAATTCTCATGCATAGATAATATACGTGCAATATGCAATTTTACATAAAACAGAGACGTATGAATTATACAGTTTTGCATTTCACATTTTCACAAAGTGTATTACATTTCCTTTTTTATTTGATTTGGTAATATGATTTTTAAAGATTGTTTCTTTGTGTGTATAACATGCTTTTTAACTCTTAATTTTTGTTTAGATATTTAGGTTGTTACCTTTTCACAATATCTCTCACATGTTTCAAATTGTCTTGTCTTATAAAGTGGTTGAACCCACCTTACCTCCTATCTATTGAGCATGTCTCACTGTGCCTGGCCAATTCTGGTCTTGCCTTTTGAAAACGTGATCTAAGAGTTCATTTTAAATTGTAGTAAGAATGTGTCTTTTTTTAAAGTTTATTTTTATTTATTTTGAGAGAGAGATAGAGGAGGGCAAGGGCAGGGAGGGGCAGAGAGAGAGGAAGAGACAGAATCCCAAGCAGGTTCCGTGCTGTCAACACAAAGCTCAATGTGTGGTTCGAACTCACAAACCATGAGATCGTGACCTGAGCTGAAATCCAGAGCTGGACGCTTAACCAACTGAGTCACCCAGGTGACCCAGGAATGTGTCTTATTTTTAAGGCTTGGCTTTACTGTCACCTCTTCTTCCATCTGAAGTTTCCCACAGCACTTTGAACAAGATCGTATTTTTTTATTCTGTAGCATGATTATCAGTTAAGTTTTGTTATCTCCATTAGACTCTCAACTACTTGAAGGCAAAGATAATTATTCATTTTTTGTCTTTGCTAGCACTTAGGGCAGGGTTTGGAGCATAACAGGTTTCAATAAACATTGAAAGTTGGCTGCTGAAATAAGTCCTTTGAGGAATGGGAATGAACAGGGAGAGAGCACAGGCAGGCAGAAGTGATCTCAGTGGTGCCGTCGGGTGGGCACTGATGGAGGCCTGCATGAGGAACTAGCAGTGGGAGTAGAAAGGAGACAATAAAGAGACAATGTGGGGATAACATTGAGTGAAGTGTGACTGTGTGCAGATGTGTGGGCACTGAGCTCAGGGTATGTGAAGAAGAGGTTACAGTCAGACAGAATGCCAGCGCTCCTATTTAATGACCAGGTGGAGGTTAAGGCTATTACCTGATAGTTGATGGGGCAAGTTAGTTGATGGAGCCAGTTTGACACATCAAGTCTAATGTTTCACCCACATTTCTTGATAATAAAAAGAGTAGTCTAAGTTATACTTTATAATAATGATATATTGAAATTCACATATATAAATAATTTATAGCCTTTATGAAGTAAAAAAAAAATTTCTGAAGTCATTTTTTTAATGAGTAGAGTTGGCATTGGCTAAGGCTCAGGCTAACCTGTTTAGAGGTGACAGAGATGTTAAAATTAAGAAAGGGAGGTGTTAAGACCAGAGCACATTCAGGTAAGAGAGGAGAGGTCTCAGGAGGTTGTGATAGTCTATCAGTGGAGATTTTCAAGAATCACCTGTCACATGATGAAGAGTTGGACAATTTGGACTTCCAACCCCAGGATTCTGTGATTCTATCAGAACTATTTTCTATTCAGCAGGTTATATATTCTGAACTGATTTGTCACATTTCCCTTGTCATTTTTTATCCTAAGAAGAATAACGGTGTAAAGACATAAAGACAGCATCTTGATTTTCATCGCTTTTCTAGACATATTCACATTAGAAATACAGATATAAACCTGTGGTATATACCTTTAAAATTCTCCTTCCCACTTTTTCTTTTAATATAGTTTTACCAACAGGGAATAAAGCTATTTTGCTTCTCCCCTTTAGCTAAGATCTAATCAGCTCCTTTCTATTTTGACTTCTAAGAAAATCAACCTGCTACAAACCTTGAATTGAAGTGTTTCACCTTACCGCTTACAAGTGCCACCAGCTTCTCTATTCAGGCCCCAGCTTCTCTGTAAGTCTGAGGTTCATTGTGGCTGGTAAAGGCAGCGTTTGCTTTTGTTAGAGTGATCCAAGTAATTTCTCCATCCAGATCTCCTTTGTGCTGGAGTTCTGACGATAACTCATATGTCATCATCCATTCCTGTGCTCCTTCAGCTTACAGGGTTTCTTCCAAGTAATGTTTGGTGCTTGGGGAAAGCAGTTTGACTCCACTGTGGCTTGGGGCTTACAGGCAACCTCAAATATCTCTTGAAATAAAGAAGTGTTCAGTGGAATTTAGAAATTATTGATATTGGGCACAGACCTAACTGTTCGAAAAACTCAGAAATTCAGCTAGCAAATTCAGATGCCCCCATATACTGGTTATGGTATAAAAGCAGATTTCTTGATTCTGTATCGATATGCATCTTGTCTTTCCTTACCTGTACTCACTAAGACTCACCCAGCACTACCCTCCTTATAGTATTTTCTATTAAAAGATAGCAGTTAGTAAAATGCTTTCCTTCTTTCTTCCTTTCATCTGGAGCCAAATACATAACCTTACACATAACAGGACCTAAATAAATGAATCGAATACCTTCTAGCCAACTTGTGTATTACTCTGAGAAATATTTGTATATTTTACAGTAACTATTTAGAACTTGGAAATCGGAAACCAAATCAAAGGGTAGAGTGGAAATTGTTTCAGGCATTTCGTTTCAAGGAAGGTTCTAGTTCTTTTTTTCTTAAATTTTTAATAATGGTGAAAAACACATAACATTAAATTTATCATCTTTACCATTTTTTATTTATATATTTTAAAATTTTATTTTAGAAAGAGAGAGTGTGTGAGCCAGGGAGGGGCAGAGGGAGAAGGAGAGAGAGAATCTTAAACAGGTTCCATGCTCAGCACAGAGCCCAACATGGTGGGGGGGATCATGACCTGAGCCAAAATCAAGAGTTGGACGCTTGACCCACTGAACCACCCAGGTGCCCCTACCATTTTAAAAAAAAGAAATTGACGTCTATTTGTTTTTGAGAGACAGAGAGAGAGAGAGAGAGAGAGAGAGAAGGGGAGGGGCAGAGAAAGAGGGAGACACAGAATCCAAAGCAGGCTCCAGGCTGCAAGCTGTGAGCACAGAGCCAGATGCAGGGCTTGAACTCATGAACTGCGAGATCATGACCTGAGTGAGCCACCCAGGTGCCCCGCCCCTATCACTTTAAATGTTCCATGCAGTAGTGTTAAGTACTTTATATTGTGCAAGGGAACTCTGGAATTTTTCCAACTTGCAAAACTAAAACTCTATACCTACTGAACAACTTCTCATTCCTCTTCTCCAAGCCCCTGCAAATCACCATTCTCCTTTCCATTTCTCTGAATTGGACTACTCTAGGTGCTTCATATGAGAGGAATCATTCAGTGTTGGCCATTTTGTGACTGGCTTGTTTCAGTTGGCACAATCTCTTTAATCTTCATCCATGTTGTAGCATGTGACAGAATTTCCTTCCAGGCTCAGTAATATCTCAGTATATGCATATACCACACTTTGTCTATTCATTCATCCTTTGATGGACATTTGGGTTGCTTCCATCTTTTGGCCATTGTTAATATATGAACATGGATGTGCAAACCAAGGCCTGATTTTCAAAGTAATTATCCTACCTCCCCAAACGAACTTATCTTAAAATTCCTAGGGCTATTTAACAAAAATAGCATAGTGGCAGCTGAGATAATTTTATTACCCTGGAAAATCTGTATGTGGCTTTGAAGGAGCCATCTGGAATATCTGTACCTAAGGATATTTATTTGTTTACTTGTTGCAAAGAGTATCTGAAATGCTTTTCACTTCCTTTTTTTCTCCTTCATGGTATTTCTGGCACAATGCACTACTAGTATTTTTTCAGAATGGCATTAACAGATATCTTTTTGGGGCACCTGGGTGGCTTAGTCAGTTAGGCGTCCGACTCTTGGTTTCGGCTCAAGTCATGATCTCATGGTTTTGTGAGTTCAAGCCTGGCATCGGGCTCTATGCTGGTGTCGTGGAGCCTGCTTGGGAATCTCTATCTCCCTCTCTCTTTGCCCCTCCCTCACTCAAGCTGTCTCAACCTTCTCAAAAATAAACTCTAAAAAAATTTTTAAAAACCAGTATCTTCTTAAATCTATAAATATTCTTATCGATCTTAACTCATTTATTAAGATCCACAAACACCAAAGTGTAGGCCATTTTGTGACTGGCTTATTTCACTTGGTATAATCTCCCTAAGCCCGTGTTTTATGATTTACAGTGATTAGTCTGTGTGAGGACTGCTACAAATAAGAGTCAGATGTCTTAGGCTTCACCAAGAGGTGGGCCTGACATCGGCCTCTTCTCCCATTTCCTTCAGTAAACTTGGATATTTCAGTCCAATGTCCATTTGTGAAGTCTTAAAAAAAAAGGAGGAAGATGCGTTGTTCTAGGTGTTTGGAGTTAGGTAAGCTAAGCATACTTCCTACCCTAAAGGAATTCATGGTCTAGTTGGGAAAACCACCATGTATCAGTGTATAAATGAAAGTGTATAAAAATGATCCAGGTGGCTTGAAGGAGGACTAATAAATGGAGAAATAAAATCCGGGCAAGTGTCAAGGAGGAGGTGACATCTGAGTTAGGACAAATACAGGAGATATAATTCCTGGTGGAGGGAGTAGCCCAGGCAGAGACATGGAGGTTTAAAGGCATATGAAATGTTTAAGTGAACAGCTTCAGATTCTTTATCTAATATTAAGTTGCTGCAAGACTTTATTCCTGAAGTCTGTTCTTATTTTTCCCATGAGTCTGTAAAATATACAAGTACTGGCTAAAAGTTTTTCTTCCCCCATTTGACCGTTTCAGACTCTGACATTGTCACCAGGTTGGGGAAGTATGGGATTGTGCCCACATTCTGAGTTCCTTCTCCCATCTCCTGGAGCACTGTTCAATTACGAGAACAAAAGAGAAGATTCACTGACAAATTTTAGGTCCTTTACATGTTGCTAACATCCCAAGTAATGTTTTTTCTTTTTCTTTCTTTCTTTTTTTTTATTCCTGATACTCTGATATTTTGCAATTTTAAAAGAGAACTCTCTTTGTGTTCGAATTATTTGTTTCAAACTCAGAAGTGTAAAAGTCAAACATCATTATCAGAGAGGTTGTTTTCATAGTAATTTGTTCCTCTTATTTTCACACATGTGAACTTTTATTCTCCTTTATTTCATACCCCCACTGCTTCCTTCCTTCCAACACACATTTAATTAGAACTCCTTCTTCTAAATGAGGAAATTAGATTCCCTGTCTTCTAGGAAATCATAATCTAGTACAGGAGGTAAGACATGACTAAGATACTTATCAATATAATGCAAGGCAGAAAGCTGTCTTCACTGTGAGAATGCCAAGAAGAGCCCTCAACATTCCAAAGTGTGTGTGTGTGTGTGTGTGTGTGTGCGCACGTGTGTGTGTGTGTGTGTGTGTGTGTGTGTGTGTAGTGTAGTGTAGACAGGAATCCTTTTAGAAGTTCACCAGAGAAGTCGTAGCAAGGATCTGGAGGGGATTGAATAAGGAAAGCATTTTCCACCTGACCCAGCTTTATATAGTATTAACATCTTTTTTTTGGAGGGAGAGGGTTGGAAAAGCACAGATAAGGTTCTAAGACTTTCTTTGTGGTTAGACAGCTGAGTGCCTTGGGTTTACACTCTGGTCTAAACAAATATAAAATTAGTGGGCATATTTTTCAGGTGGCATCAGGCATGAGAAAAAGCTGTGTCCCCCATATATGCTACTCTGCAGGTGGCTGCATTAAGTGGTCTTTCTCTCCGAAGGACTCACTCTGCCTCGTCTGGCTGAGTCCTAGTTACACTGAGGCTCTGTTAAGACTGTACCAGCGAGTACAGTTTAAGAGCTGCTCAGTATCTCCTCTTCATTTTTTTTCTCAATGTAGTGCTTATACCTTTTTTTCACAAGCACATACTATGGAGGCATCAATGAAATGATCTGAAAACCACTATACTGTTACTCAGATTTCTTTCCCAAATGAAGGAGATGTCCACCCTATTGATTAGAATTAACCTTGGATTTTGTTTTCTTTTTCCATCCAGATAACCCAAATTATAGATTGAAATTCCCATGCTTATTTAAAATATCATTTGTGTTTTTGTGTTTTTGACACCTAAGACAGTTATGCACTACCACATTTTAATGCAGAAATGTTAACACTTACCCACACCTACTCTTGTAACTCTCTACAAATGTTACTGGAAAATTCAAGGTGATCACATCATAATAAAAATAGCTACCATTTATTTAACATAATAAATGGCATGAACCATGCCAAGTAATTAATGTATTTTCTCACTTATTATTCAAAATAACATTAGTTTTTTTATTCCCATTTCTAAGGTGACTACCAGACTAAAAGTAATTAACCTAAGGTTTTATAACTATTTAAAGAATTTAAATTTAAAATCAGGATTCTGATTATAAGTCAAACTCTCTCTTATTCCTGAGACATTTGCTTCTTTTGAATCCTAATACTTCTTATGTAAGTGTTTCTCTTTCAAATAAAGCTAAAGATAAAAGTAAATGTGTATACTGTCTTTCCAGCTCTTAATATTAATTACTGGGGTGTTACCATCTTTCCTTTGTATTACACTTTTTATCTTCCACAATTCTCAAATAATTTAGGATGTTAACAAGGAATATTACTATGTATTCCATCCTATGAAATGGGATCATCTCAGGGGTAAAATGGAATATCCATTTGAGTAGCTACAAAGATCTCTAAATTTGAAGTCTAATATATTTTCAGTTGTCTTAGTCCATTTGCGATGATATAACACGAATACCATAGCTCATAACTGGGTAGCTTATAAAGAATAAAAATTTACTTCTTACAGTTCTGGAGGCTGAGAAGTCCAAATTCAAGGTGCCAGCACATTAGATGTCTGGTGAGCGCCTGGTGTCTGATTCATAGTGGTGCCTTCTAACTATAACCTCATGTGGCAGAAGGAAGGAATTAGGAAGCCCTCTGGTGTGTCTTTTAGAATCAGCACCCAAAGTCCCCACCCCCAAACACCATCACATTGGGCATTAGGTTTCAACATACCAATTTTGGTGGGGACACAAACTTTCAGACCATGGCACCTCTGTAGCTTCCTGACTTATCTTTTATTTTATGTTTTTATTTGTTCACTTTCAGATGAACAAAGAAGAAAATCTATTGCTTTTTCCTCAGAAGAAGATATTTTCCAAACAGACTATGGAGGGTACCAGTCTACCACTTTCTTTTATAGACGAGACGTTTATAGAAAGATGTCTTTCTTTTATAGACGAGAGGACTGGGCCCCAGAAAGGGGAAGAAAAGCCCAGGGTCTTAGGGCAGGTTAATGATAGAAGCCATACTAAATCCTGTGTCTTTTTCATATGTGACTTTGGAAAAGCCTGCGATGTTTTTACCTGCTTTTACACTTATATGGCCACCAAGACGTTTCAATAACATTTGGTGAGAGTATGTGTAACACGTTCAAACTTAGTCTCTTAGAGCTTTGTCTCATGTGCTTTTTTTTTTTAAGTTCCAAACGCACTGCACGTTTGTACCTTAATGACACCCTCTGGCTCCAAAGCCCTGTCTCATGTGCTTTTTATGCTAATTTATATCCATGTAAGAAAGTAGTAAGACACTTCCATCCTCATATCATTTCTACATATTGAATTTTAGTTTAATGTGATTTAATTTTAATGTAATGAATTGAATCTGATCACCACTAATTCTCTTGTACCACATTTATCCCAATTGCTTTTGTTAAAAGATGCAATAGTATAGAACTTTATTAGTTAAACTGTACTGCAGTCACTTTTAAAGACTTTTCACAGCTTTCTGCTGCTTTGAAGATGAGGCACAAATTCCATAGCAATATATTCTGTTCTCCAGCAATGTGTCGCTGAACTTTCTTTAGAAACTGATTTCTACAATATGTCTCCACATATCTGAATCTTTGAACCCAATGAACTACCAACCAACACTCTTCAAGTGCTGTTCATTCAGTTATTGTTCTGTTTGGTCAGTTTATTTTATTTTTTTTTTTAATGTCTATTCATTTTTGAAAGGCAGAAGAGAGACAGAGCACAAGCAGGGGTGGGGCGGAGAGAGAAAGGGACACAGAATCCGAAACAGGCTCCAGGCTGTGAGCTGTCAGCACAGAGCCCCACGCGGGGCTCGAACTCACAGACTGTGAGATCATGACCTGAGCCAAAGTCAGACACTTAACTGCTGAGCCACCCAGGTGCCCCTGATCAGTTAAGTTTTGTTAATCATGAGTTTGGCACATGAGCTCTAATAGTGCACAGGATACACTGGGTCCCTGGGCTAGAGGACTTCACAGCCTAACGTAATTGTGATGTTAGACACCTTCATGCTTTTCTCTTTTCTCTGTTTGGAAGGCCTTTTTTGGCCCCCTTTCTGGGAGGCCACATCCCACTTATCCTTGAGTGGGAATTTCTCCCATTATTCTTCCTGACAAAACCTTGAAGGTCTCTTCCAGTTGGGAAGAGTGGGGTTCATCTCAGCACAGAGTTTGCCTCTCATTGGTACGTGTTTCATTCTGTCAGCACATAGGATGCCCGATTCATCCAGTAGACAGTAAGTTCTCTGAGGGAATAAACAATGGTTTATTTTCTCTGTGTCTCCCACATGCTGAGCAGTTTGGCTTGTGGTTAAATGCCCAGTGACTGAGGGACGGAGGGATAGATAAAATGTGTGGTAGAAAAAAATAGAGATAGAGGTGCAGATAGATGTAGAAAGAAACAAAAATACTTTGGTACTCCTACCAAATCTTCACATTGGCAACAGTTCACATTTCAGCCCTTCCCTAGTGCTCTCCTCACCTTAGCATTGAAAGTTACATATACAGGAGCCGCCAGGTGGCTTAGTTGGTTGAACGTCCAACTTTGGGTCAGGTCATGATCTCAAGGTTCATGGGTTTGAGCCCTGTGTCCGGCTCTGCTGACAGCTCAGAGCCTGAAGCCTGCTTTGGATTCTGTGTCTCCCTCTCTCTCTGCCCCTCCCCCACTCATTCTCTCTCTGTCTCTTTCTCTCTCTCTCACTCTCATAAGTAAATGAACATTATAAAATGTTTTGTTTTAAATGATTTTGATTTGGGGCACCTGGGTGGCTCAGTGGGTTAAGGGTCTGACTTTGGCTCAGGTCATGATCTCACGGTTTGTGGGTTTGAGCCCCATGTCAGGCACTCTGTGCTGACAGCTCAGAGCCTGGAGCCTGCTTTGGATTTTGTGTCTCCCTCTCTCTCTGCACCTCCCCCACTCACGCTCATGCTCTGTCTCTCTCTCTCTCTCAAAAGTAAATAAATATTAAATTTTTTTTTTAAGTTACACATACAGGAGTCTCCCGGTTGGCTCAGTCGGTGAGCGTCCAACTTTGGGTCAGGTCATGATCTCATGGTTCGTGGGTTTGAGCCCCACATCGGCTCTGTGCTGACAACTCAGAACCTGGAGACTGCTTCGGATTCTGTGTCTCCCTCTCTCTCTGCCCATCCCCTGCTTGTGTTCTCTCTCTCTTTCAAAAATAAGTAAATAAACATTTCAAAAAAGTTACATATACATAAATTTATACAAAATAGACACACAAAATAGACACACAAATATATAAATACACACACACACACACACACACACAGGCACATACACTGGAAGTGACCTGTTATAGAGAACAAAGACAGCCATTTACAGGCTCTCCTGACATGTGAGTCAAATTACGTATGTCTAAGACATAGGCAAATTCATGTCTTCACCGATTTCCCCTAAGCTATCGTTGTTTTTAAAGAAGACTTGCAGGCTAAGGAACGCTCCAACAATGATTTGCAAATTTTGCATTTAATCTAATCTTTGACTCCAAAGAAGGACAAGGGGTGAACTAATTAAGGACGTTACTTATGTGACTATCAGATGCTACAGCATCCAATACATATATTAAAGGCAGTGCCTGCCATGAAATTACCTGGCAGAGGAGATCCTGAGGCAAGGTTAGTGTCCTGCCTTTCAGCTCACATGTGTTCTTGGCATGTGCTGCACCAGGTGTTTTGTAAGCAGTACTACCTGGGGAAGAAAATTCTCATTAGCATCACAAAGAATTCTGCATTTTGATGATACTTGTAGAATTACGAAGAGTACCATAAGTCTTTTATCCTATGCAGTAAACCAGTAAGAGAATTCCTATGGTGCTAAGGAATCCTGTTTTGTTTGAAAAATAGAACTTGGATGAAGAGGATGAGAGGAAGTGGGTGGTAAGACCACAGAGAAGAAAATTCCTACATTATATGCTAATTGGGGGCTAATGGGGGAAACTGTTAGCACTCCTTATTGAAGATTTTATAAATCTTTTGATCTTACCCAACAGGTAAGTTTAAATAGGGGGAGGGTCTGGAAAGTTCCAAAGAAGGAAATAAAGAATTTCAAAGTAAGATCACAAGTGGAGCGCAAATGCCTTCATTAATTGTGAATATAACCGTGGCCCACACCCTCAGCAGCCCAATCTCTGCATATGCCTATGTAAATCAGGCATATGATAATAATAATAAATAACTGAGTAGTTGTGAGGATTGAGTGGGAAGTATGATATACATATCTCTTTTTATTTGCTTGTCTTTTTAAAAAGAAACCTAAAATCTGTTCTTCAGGTGAAAAATTAAATCTTCTACTGGGGAGACCATTGATCTTAGAATCGGGAAGCCTGAACTGGATTTCAGGCTAAGCCTTCAGTAGCTATGTGACCTAAGCTATGCTACGTCTTTCTCAGTCTTCAATTTCATAATCTTTCAAATGAGGTCATTGGTCTGGATGATTCTTAGGGTCCCTTCCATTCCAGTTCTTATGTTCAGTGATTGTATATAAATCTTTGTAATGAAAGTCTACTATTTTCATGTTCCAAATGGTCTTAAGGGACAAAAGGTTAAGCTGTTTGCCCGGGCTCTCTCAGTAAGCTAACAGCAGTTACGAATTAAAATGCAAACCCCCAGAATTTAGTGACTTGATAACTGCGTTAAGTTGCTTTTTTAGATACATACTTATATAGTGGCTCCCTAAGACTGAATACTCTGAAAAGAAAATCAGAGGTCGGTATTTTATGGATACTGCCAGTAGAATTCTTTTAAGTCTTACACTATTTTACTGGCTCTAGAAGAATTGGTTAGCAAAGCCATACACACTTTAATTACACAGATTATGCAACAGGGGGCTCTCCAACAAAGAAGAAAATTAGCAAGACACACATTTAGGCCTGATTCTGCTCCGAAAGCAGAGTCAGTCTTGCTCACAATTTTCAAGGCAGTAGAAGTGAGATGCTGTGCTATTATAGGGCTCAGCTAGGAGTATAAACTGAGGGGGGATGTCAGTATTGAGGATTACTTTCTGATTGCAGGACAGCAGTGTGATATTGGATGGTTAGTGCTCTGCCCACAAAGGCAGCCATACCACAAATCATGGTAAGGCATTCTGAGCAAGCTCAGACCTGCCAGCATCCTCTGTGGTGAATTTTTGGACTGAGCAATAACGGAAGGATAGAGAGAGAAAGCTTTGCTCCATGGATGAGAGCTCCACGTGAGAGCTAGAAAGGGTAAATAGAACCAACGTGGTCGAGTGGAGAGGACATCCCTTTGGAAGGCAACAGATTTAAGTAAGCCCTGCTTTTTTCACTAATAGCTATCACCTTGACTACTTGAATTTACTCATCTTTCAATGTTTTCTGTAATCTAGAATAATAATCATATCTATCACACTTATCCCACAGGATAATTGTGAGGATTGAATGCTTGAAAAACACTTAAATCGTAAGATGGGATATGACTTTTTCTCAAGCAGATCGCTCAGTTCATACATATCTTTAGCTATTTAGAAGAAGAAAGCATGGGCCTGTTTCCAACCTTTCCTACTTGAGAGCATTTTTCATATCACGCTTGCCTGCCCTGCCAAGTACCTCTTTCCTTTTCCTATGGGACAATAAAGAACAGCCACAACCAGCACCATCACCAGTAAGTCACCCCTTCCTTCTCCCTCACCACCGCCAGCACCACATATCTGGGAGGGGACCGATCTGTTAGTAAGAGGCTGGATCCAGACTTTCTGTGTTCAAATCCTGGCCATTCTCTTTACTGGTGGTATAACCTTAGCTGAGTTGCTTAACTTTTTTTGTTCCTCTGTTTCCTTGTTGATAATAGTAATACCCATATCGTGGGGTTGTTATGAAATTAAGTAATTGATCCATATAAAATGCTCAGACTTAGCACTCAAAAAGTATTTGCTTTCATTATCATTGCCTTTATCCAGAGTTATAGAGAGGTGCTTTGTGGTAAAAGATAACTGGTCAGGTTTAGTTCTTCTGGAGACTGAGCATGGTTGAGGGATGAAGGATAGCCAATCACTCTTTTTATTTTAGTTAACCACCCTGAAGTTACTTAGGAAGATAAAGGGAATATCCTAGTTTGCTTCTTATGACTAATATGATGTGGTGAGCATTATAATTAGAGCCACAGAATTTTAGAGAGAGAAGGGAACTCAATAATCAGCTTGTTAATCTCATTCTAAGAATGGGAAAATAGGTACATAGAGAGGAGGAATAATTTGTTCAAGGTTCCATATTGAGTAAACAGCATGAGAATGAGATTTCAGGTCAGACTAGGAGTAAGCCTATTAGAACATACTGCTTCTGTTGACTCTCATCACTGTAGAATTCTCTTTCTTTTTTTTTTCTGAATGATTGCAAATGTGCTTATTAAAAGCCATCTAAAATTTCTGGATCTATATAGACATGGCATACAAGGAAGAAAAAAAAACAACCTATGAAGTCCAACTGTGATGAAAATAGCTTTATTTTGTTTTGTGCCATCCTCACAAGTAACAGAACACTTCATCATTTCTCATTATTCCTCCACTTCCACCCACTCAGAGACAGAGGGACCAAGTTTGAACACAAATTGGGAGAATTTGGCAGCTTCAGAGAGTATCATTGGATTGGGGTCATTTATTATCATGACAGTCTTTGCTACAGGTACTAGTATACTTTTCTTTTCAAGTAAGTGGCCACATTAAAAATACCTGGTACTTTAGATTATATACTATTTTTCTTGTTGCTTAGAATCCCTAAAATTAAATGTCACTCCTGGTTCCAGGACCCTTCCAAAAGTAATCTTCCATTAGAAGATTCAAAACATGATGATCATCTGCTATTCTTTTTAAAATTTCTCATCTTAAGATGAGTACACTGATATACAGAGGTTAAACGACCTTTCTGTGGTCACATAATTCTCTTCTCAAAAACGTCACCTAGCAGGACTCATGCTTACTCCCAAATTTTGAAGATAATACTGTGTGTGCAGTAAGTTAAAAATTGCCAAATCAGGCAACAAGATGGCTGCCTTTCAAAATCCCTAATGTCATATATATGACAACTGTCGATCCACCATCTACAATCTCTCCATCTTCCTTCTTGTGTTTTGGAACATTGAATTGAGAAATCATTTTGTAAGAATTTTTCTCAGTTTACACTAAGTTTTCTCAAATTAGTTTTGAGTTTTCCAGAGTTGTGATTCTCCTTTTTCTTTCTAAAAAATGAAATCAAAGATACTATATTAAAAGCTGTGAATGTGTACATAGATTTAAATATGTCTTTCTTTCCACCATAAATTGAATCTTCAGATTTTTCTATGATTACTGATAGTAGAAATGGTAGATCTTGTAGCAGACAATGGCAACGGAGGCCAGTGTAACTATTTGCTTTCCATATTCTTCATTATGAGCCTAACAGTTTACCCACAAAAGACCTTCTGTGCAGGGAACCTTACTAGAGTTCCTAATACTATTCTTTGCCTCCTAATCATTTCCCTTTGGCTCTCTGTTCACCTTTAAGCTATTAGCTTTTGGTTCCTTTAAAGTCTCTTGACTCACATGGGATCTTTCCTACACAGGAATCCAGAAGGACCGGTGACCATCCTCTACAGAAGCCACTATCATTTTGACTAACACTCTAGGGGCTTTGACACTAACCTTTCCTGGGAAGCTTTCCTCACCTGCATTTTAATAGCCTCATGTTTTCTTTTCCTCACTGTAGAACAGTATACCTCATTGGAACATGATTATTTAACCTCTCAAGTGTTCATTAAGAAGCACCCCCCTTTATCGGCTATGTCCTATTAACATCATATAAAAGAAATGTTAGCCCTATGCTTTCTTCATATGGCTATCTTGATATTCTTTCCCTGTCTCCTTGGATCTTACATTGTTCCTTTCTCCATTCTACCATCATTTTTTTTTTTCACTAGCAATCAGTGTTACCATTCATTCATCCTTACCTTTTCACTTTCTTAAAAGAAAGATTTGCCAAGTTTTGCCTTGGATGCAGCCTGTAGTGGTTTTGGTTCATTCTCTGCCCCAGTAATACCAACTGTAACCATTTTATAGAAAGTGCATCTCAGCTCTTGAGCCCTCCTTCTGTGGTATTGCTCTTGACCTGAATGCCTCTGATGATGGGAAGCTCACGTCCCCATTTTGTGAAGCCATCTGTTTCAGGGCTGGTCTGCACTTTTTTATATACAACTGCTTAACTGAATCCAAGTTTGCCTCTGGATGCACAGGATACCTCTTTCTTTTTTTCCAAGAACTCTTTTAGATGCTTGAAGATAGACATCATTTTCCTCATCGTTTCTTTCCCTGGCTCTCGTTATTAAACTAGTGCCTCAAATGAGGCCATGAACATCAGGAAACAAATAGTCTGGATGCTTCTGACTTAGATTCTGAGTGGCCTTATTTCATGGGTTATCTTAACTTTTTTAACACTTCAAGAATATAAATGGTTTCCTTATTAATTCATAGTGTGGATTCATCATCTAAAAACAGTCATGAAGGGAGCCTTGGATTTGGAGTCAGCTAAACTCGATTTCGATTCTTGACTGGACCCATACTTCAGACAATTATTTAACCTTTTTGACCTTTAGTGTTCTCATCATACATGTGGATAATAATGTTGACCTTACAAGATTACCATGAGGATTAAGTAATATAACCTGTATTGAGCCCAGCACTGTGCCTGGTGCATTACAGATGCCTGATAAATTTTAGTTTCCCTTCTCTTTCCTATACTGTTCTTCCTTTCCTTCAAATATTTTTAATCTATACCTTGAACATAGTTTTCATTTGATATTTTTGGAGGGTTCAAACTAAAAGGCATAAGATTTGCCTGAAATTAATAAGGACTCTGTAAGGAAAACCTAATGATTGCTTGACTAAATGAAAAGACTTTACCAAAGGCCAGTGTATAATAGAGGAAATCACAACATGAAGAGTAATTTGCAACTAACATCCAGATAACTTGATATGATTCACTCTCTGGAGCCCACAGCTCCAGACCAGTATTTAGGAGCCCCTATGAGATTGTATTCCTGTATGGCCTGATTCTATTTGGTAGGACATCTCTTCTTTTGAGAGTCAGAACAACCTTAAGCCTGGATGGATTTCTCAAAATCCAGGGACAGGAGAAAAAGGCATACCTTCTTCCTGGAGCTTTAAATGCAACTTCTTAGGCTCAGGGTTTTGTTTGTTTCTTTGTTTGTTGTTTTTTAATCTGATACCTGAAACTATGACTTTCTACTAACTTTGGAGAGTAACCCTTCCCCTCAGGAGAATGGTGTGAGTTTCCCCTAGGATTTTATCAAGATAACATCATCAGAAAACAGTAGTTCAATGTCTGTCCTATATATACAAAGGGTATAAGGGAAATATATTTCCAGAATAAGACCATGCGTTTTCTACCATAGTTATCAGACATTTGTTTCTTTTTATTATTATTATTATTATTATAGTTACTACTTAAATGATGCTATCAGAGACTCAAGACAATATCACTATTAATAAAAGTATCCCTCAGGTTTTCTCTAAGGTAAAATTTGAGACTATTTTTATTTATCCTGAACATTTATTATTTTCAAGTTAAAATTAAATCAGCACGCAATTCAGAGTATCTCCTCTAGTCAAAATACTAGCTCTTTACAAGAACAGAAAATGTAAATCATGATTCCCTCTCCCAAATTCTTTTCCTATTTTTTTTAAAAAATGTTTATTTATTTTCAGAGAGAGGAAAGGAGAAAGAGCAGGTGTGCAAGCATGCACAAATGCAGTGAGGGGCAGAGAGAGGGGGAGAGAGAGAATCCCAAGCAGGCTCTGCACTGAGCCCAGAGCCTGGTGCAGGGCTAGACAGCATGAGCCTGTGAGATTGTGACCTGAGCCAAGATCATGACCTGAACGAAGATCAAGAGTCGGGCGCTTAACCAACTGGGCTACCCAGGTGCACCCCAAATTCTGTTTCTAATCTATATAGAATATACTTGGAATATTTTTGAATAATGAAGTCCAGTTATTTTAGCATGAAGTCAACATTCAGTCCCTGACTTTTGTCCTCAGCAAATGATAAATGCATCCAGTTACTTGTCTTTTAAAGGCCAGTTATGGCTATTTCCTTGTCTCTTTTTAGAGATGAGAGAAAGAACTGTCAAAATGAGAAAGGAATCTGTTTTCCTTTATTGCATTCTTAGCATATTCAATTAACCAGAGACAACATTCTAACTTACTTTTAAAGAAGTCTCTTTTCTTATGGTTTCTAGCTGATTGCAATATTTATAAATTATCTAGAATAGGTAATGACTGCTAATGACCTCATGAGATCTCTGCTATCTAACACTAGAATTTGAATACAAGTATCTTGTCCAAAACATTACAAAAATATTGCTCCTTCTTGTTTTAAATACTGTTTAAAAAATCCTTAGACAATAATCTTATCCTTTTCTATGTAGCTTAATACTGAAATGAATATTTACATCTATCTATCTATCTATCTATCTATCTATCTATCATCTATCTATACTGGCTTACATTTCATGGACACACAGTCATGTATACCAGTGGCCCCTTGATTTTATGTTGCATATGCTGGAGCAGTGTGAAAAATTAGGCACAGGGGATAGTTTTATGTGAAAAATATTTTTAAGTGAATGACTAAGAATTTTACTAAATTCTTTCATTTACTACTCTGGAATTCTTGAACATTTTCTTGTTTGCCTTCCCAGTATTCTGAAAGGAAGCTTGCTAAATATTTTTTAATTTTTCGAGCAATTTTTCTTATCCTAAAATGTGAATTTAGAAAAGTTTGATGAAAGATGCTGTATTTTCATCCATCCTTCCATCTACTCATTGACTCATCCATTTAGTCACTCATTTATTCATTTGCTCATTCATATTTTTCTTAGTTTTAAAACTTAGTGCTATTTTTTCAACATATCGTTTTAACTAATCTAGGTCCTATTTAGTAGTCATATTATAGGCAAATAAACTTAGGTTTAGGCAGGCTAAGTAACTTCATGCAAAGACAAATTATTTACTCTAAATTACATACTCTTTCTACTTTACATTTTATTTTTAGAGAATTCTAAAAACTTAGGACAGGAAATGACCTTACTGGTCACCTTGTCCAAACTCTCATTTGATCCCCTGACAGTTTTCCCTAACCACTGTGTATATTTCAGTTATTTCCAATAAAATCGTACTCAATATCAAACACCCATGAGCACAGGACCAGTGGGATGTTTCACTAATCATTATTTCAGAGCACCCAGGGCTAAGTGCATACAGTGGACAAAAATATGAATTTGTTACAATTTTCATAATGCAGTTTGAGTGTCAGTCATGTGCTGAGTGCTATATGTGACTGCTACTTCAACAAGATCCATTCCTTGAAATTTTTGAATCTAAAATTAGAAATGAGAGCAACTAGGATGGTCCATGAAGACAGCCGCTCAGTAAAGATGGCTGGCTGACAGCATGGATATTAAGATTATCAAGGCATTTTAAGATCATTTTGGTCATATTCTGAGAGTTTAAAAGTTGACTACTTATTTTACCTGATGTCTATGGTCTCTTTTTTCTTTCTTGTTATATTCCTTCTTTTCTGTGAGTGAGTGAGTGAGTGTGTGTGTGTGTGTGTGTGTGTGTGTGTGAAAGAGACAGAGAGAAAGGGAGAGAGAGAGAGAGAGACAAAATGAGACAAAATGAGACCAAATGAGACACAATGAGAGAAGGAGAACAGAACGAAAACTATAGACCTAATTATGGGGGATGGGAGTGCTCAGCATAGGAATCTAGGTACCATGTTCCCTCTTAGGCTATCAAATTTTAATAGATGGACTGAATTTAGGCAGATAACTGTAAACGGTATTGATAAAGAAAAATGATCAACTTGGAAATGTGGAAGCTACCCCTGAGTTAGCTGAGTTTGTTGCTTGAGATAAGAATAAATGTTTTATTTTTTACTTAAGATGGATAGATGGATGATTAATTACTTCATTGATGAATTTATCCCAGAATTTATTGAGCATCTGCCATACACTAAATACTCTTTTAAGCAGTGGAGATAGGAAACTAAGCAAAACAATCTCCCTCTCCTTATGGGTTTTATATTCTAATGGGATCTTCTAGCTACATTTCTTTCTAGAAGGAAGAGGTATCACTGGATCAGTGACAGTGGAAATTAAGAAGGGGCTAAAACAATGATGAGTCAATGGAAGCAGGCTTTCTAACATCCTCAATCCAGCTAGGAAGGAAAATAACCAAGTGCCAACCATGAGGTTCAAGCCAAACTAATGAATACTTTTTAGGAATAAGAATGGAAGGAAAGTAAATTTATCCTCTCATAAATTTCTCCAATTCCTATTTTTATTTAGTTTTCCTGTAGTTTCTTATGAAGCTCAACTTGAATTACTGAGCAAAGGAGGAGGTCACACTCTCAGACTGAAGGGTATCCTTTCATGGCCAAGGGAGGGAACATCACCGCCACCACCCCCCCCCCCCCCCGCCTTAGCTCCCCAGGCCAGAGAGAAATACAAGCTGTGGAAAGAGAAGATTTGGGACACTTGAGTCCTTTCCCTTCCAATATTGAATGATCTCTTGAAGGTCATTTATGAGATGTGAAACCCTGCTAGTGAGTACTAGAGATTGATGGATGAAAGGACATTTAACATTCCCATTTTTTTTCTGTGATCTTAGTTAGGACATGAGAGACACTGAGATCAGAAGGCCTAGATTAAACTCCTAGATCTTCACTCATCTGTTGCGTGACCTTGGGGGAATTTCATCACTTATTTGAGTCTTAGTTTGTCTGTAAAACTGGGTTATTATTATCACCTTAACTCTTTGCTGAAAGTTATTGGGAGTCTCACTGAGATAATACATGGGAAGATGATTTCTAAACAGTAAATGAGTATCAAAATGCAAAGGATATTCACATTCTTGTTTTGTTAATTTTATTACATGATTATAATTATGCATGGTATCATGTTTTTATTGACATCCAGTACAACACAGAGGATAAAAGGGAAGCTCTGGAAATAAATTTCATGGGTTGCATTTGAACTTTACCAGATCTTAACTGGGTGACCTTGATTAAGCAACCGAACCTCTTTATGCCCCAGATTCTTCGTTTATAAAATGAGGATAAAGACAGAACCTACCTCATAGAGTTGTTATAAGGATCCAATGTGTCAATATTTGCAGTGCACTTAGAACTGTGCAGGGTGCTTAGCATTCGTTCATATTAGTTGTATCTTATATTTCTTATCAAAACAGACATTCTTCAAAACACTGACAGTTTCTCTACTTGGGCAATAAGGATACCACTCTTACTCTATATCATAGAGAACAGTTAAATCGATTGTCTTTCATATTTTGAGAAATGACCAAAACCAGACAAACATATAACATGTAGAAATTCGATTGAACTATTGAATAAAGAACCACAAATAAATTTGATGTGTACAGGAATTCGCACGTTCTTAGAAAATAATTGTTTATATTGCAACCTATCTTTACCAACATCTGACAGAGAAAAGCAAAAGGAAATGGAAGTACAGCTACCTCATGGGATAAAATTCATGGAGAAATTCTTCTGCCCGTCAAGCTTGCTGTGTCAGAGCCCAGTGAGCTCATATTCACCAAGCTTTGAGTCAGGGGCCTGATCTCAGAGCAGAATGATGTATGAGCAGAGTTACATTCCTTTGTGTTCCTAACAGACAAGGACATTGACAATATTCCACTAATGAAAATTTTGTTTGTCATTACAATGTCAAGGTTAATCATTCATTTCAAGTAGATCCAGCCTTTGTTAAATACATTATGTTCAGGAGTGAATGATGATGTGTATGAATCACAAGGTATCTTTTTCTGTTTTGGGAAGTATGGGTTTTAGGGCAGGGACTTGATTTAAATGGATATTTTAATGACAGCATGCTCATTCTAATACTTTACATTATTATCACATCCTTGAGCCTTGTGGCGGCCCACTTAGATAGATATTGCTAGTGTCATGGTCACTGACCTGTTTTGCAGATGTGGTTGAGAGAGATTGAATAACTTGGCTAGTAGTATCCAGCTAATAGGTGATTAAGAGTCAAATATGATCATGATCCCATGTATTGTAAGCTTGTTGAGGACAGGGAGAATGTAGAGGGGTACAGGGTTCCCCTTGGTAACTGAAACAGAGCCTTGATGATACTCTGTGCTCAGACAAGTTTTCAAGTGAATGACTACGATAGTCCTAACAGTTTGATATGGGAATTAGAAGGCTTGGCCTGTGAATAAGAGAAAGCCTTCTTAACGTTCTGTGTTTTTTTTCCTTTTAAAACATGGAGATGATTAAGACTGTCCATGTTTTATTTGATTGAGTGGAGATCAGAAGTATAAATACAACTCTATAATTATTCTTTCCATTTATATTGGCAACTTTCTCCAAAGTAATTAAAACTTCTTCCACCTATGATGTCTTCAGAATTGTAAAGGGAAATTCTCCAGTTGTTCAAAGAAAGATAGCATAATATCAAGGTATTGATATCTCTGAGATATTGCCCTCTAAAAAATCTGATTGTTTTGCCTAAATCATCAGTAGACTGATTAAATCTCATTCCTGCCACCCAAATACTTCCTTCCATGGAGGAAGATTTCTGACATTTCGTGGCCCAGCTAGGAAAGTTATGAATTTCTAGATATCAAAAAACTAACTTAAGTATTGCTTCTGGGCTAAACCGCTGTATACCTTGGTCCTAGATATCTTCTCAAAGGTCCCCATACTTATGTCTTCCTCTCATTGGGGAAATGGAGTAAATAAAGTGAACAATGTTCGGGATGACTTACAGGGCTAAGCAGCTAAAAAAGCACTTTGACAACAGCTGCAGAACTGCAAGAAGAAAAGTAGAGTCTTTGTTGTTTAATGGACTCGAAAACACCATATTCTTTTAATAGAGATCTAAGACAGGAATAGTGTCACTCTCAGAGAGCTCACATGTGTTGTTTTTATTTTGTTCCTTAAATGCCTGACTTGATGCTGGCATGTCAGGACAAAGAGGAGAACTTCAAACAAGTGTTGTCTGCTTTTTCATCTCTTGCCAATCACCCTCTTCTATCCTGTACTACTACATTGTTTACCTTCTGCATCAAAGCATCTTAATTTCTCATAAACTTACAGAAAAAAAAAACCCAACACTACTCAATGATTAGAGAACACACATCCTCATCCCTGGCTTTTGGGTGGGGGAGGGTAGCACAGGACTGCAATCCTAGAGAAAGTACTAGATTTGGAGAGGTTTTTTTTTAATTTTTAATATTTATTTATTTTTGAGAGACAGACAGAGAGCAAGAGCAGGGGAGGGGTAGAGGTGGGGGGGGGGGGACACAGAATCTGAAGCAGGCTCCAGGCTCTGAGCTGTCAGCACAGAGCCTCACATGGGGCTTGAACCCACAAGCCATGAGATCATGACCTGAGCTGAAGTCCGACACTCAACCAACTGAGCCACCCAGGCACCCATAGATTTGGAGAGTCTGGAGTTATTTCTTCCTTCTAGTATTACCTATACTGTGTGTGTGTGTGTGTGTGTGTGTGTGTGTGAATAAAACTCTCAAACTTTGGCACATGAAAAATTTGTTAAAAACTCAATTCCTGGCCTCTACTCAGAGATTTCTGCTTCATGTTCTGAGAAACCATCAGGGATCTGCATTTGAAAAAAGCATCTCAAAAGGATATCATGCATTTTCTTAAAAAAAAATAAACAGTCATCATCTCTTTCACTCATTTGGCATTTTCCAGTTTTCAAAATGCTTGCGCACACATATTCAGTTCTGTGAGGTAGATGGGAATGATTATTCCCATTTTGAGGATAAGAAACTCCAAGTTTAGCTATGATTTCTTCAGGGCCTCACTACACACCCCTCTCTTTCCCATCTCCCTATAGTCCTCACCTAAGCTGACCTTTTCCTTTTTGGGTGCTGAGCTGCAGAAAACAAGGAGCCCCCAAACAGCCAATACTATCCGTGCCTGCCTTCTTCCAGAATGAGACAAATCTTCTGGTGGCCAAGGAAGGAAAATGATTTTATCTGTGAATTGTGAACATTTCCTTAATGGTGTTACCAATGATTTTAAGAATTCCACTAATCCTATCCAGTTTTGAAAAATGTATTGAGTTCACTTTTGGAGAATAGGTGTGTGTGTGTGTGTGTGTGTGTGTGTGTGTGTGTGTGTGTGTTTCTCCTGTCTTGTTTTGTATTGTTAGAATCCCAAGTTCACTGTCCTTATTCGTATTGAACTGCCACAGGGGATTGTGTTCTGTATTGACAACTGGGATTCCCGCCTCTCAGGGGGCCTTGTCTATTTGATCCTCTTCCTAGCTGTCTTCCCCATAAACTCCTCTGCCTGTGTTCTTCCCAGCAGCAGCATGGAATATCCAGACCCCCAGACACAGCAGGGTTGTTTGATACAGTGCTCAGTCCTAAATAGTCTTACAGGCCTCAATGCTTCTCATTGCCTAAGTGAATTTCTGCTAGGTTTGCACCCACATCTAGAGAGTTCTTGGGACCTGTCCTCTGGAACATTTTCAGTAGCTTCCAGGGCCTGCCTGTTCCTTGTCCTCTGTTAGGATGTTTTGAAGATGCACTTGTTTCTGTTGGAAATCTTCTGGCACTCCCCTTGGTGCTTAGTGGGCAGACTGAAGGGGAAGGATTGGATTAGGGATATTTGAAGATGAGTTGAAGAGAGATTGTAAGTAAAACTAATAGCCACCTCCAGACCTTAGCAAGAGTGGAAGGTGATTACTCCCTCACGTTTCCAAAATCTTTCATGCTGTTATTTCATCTTGGGTGACAAGAGCGTCTCTGCTGAGTTTTCCCTAACATCTATCTGTCCTCACAAGCATCCTGGAGACCTGACTGCTCTCCAAAGCTGGTTTTTGACTGCCCTTGTCCACAGTTGCCCTCTCACCCCTCCTGTATTCTCTTCTCTGTGCTTGCTGCTCACTTGATCCAACCTCATTTTTAAAGGATGGAACCTGCTTTGCAGCTTTCTGGATAGAACCAAGAAAACTGGGTTTCAAGGATGTAGAAGCACTTTATTCCAAAATGAGCTGAAGGTGGGGCCCAACATGAGGGCCCAAAAGGCCATTGTTACTTTGTCTGGTGTCCACTGCCCTCCCTCCTAAACAGAGAATTCTATGTGTTCCAGCTTATGGAAGAGAGGGTGTACTGCTTTCTCTCAGTTCCTCCTCCCCTAACCCCTTGTTTGTGTACTCAGGGTCCTTTAACGGGCCGGTGGTTGTGTTTTCTCTTGGGGGAGGGATGGGACAGAACAGACCGGAGCTGCAGTTCCTTCACTCTGCCTCTGAGAATTTCTCATCCAAACCTCAATCACGTAGGATTGCGTAGAGAGGAGAAAAGGGGAGAGACAGAAGACAGAGAAGGGGGAGAGGGGTGACGGGAGGGAGGAAGGAGAAGAGTCTGGGAGCAGAGGGCGCCTGGGAGGGGAGGAGGACCCGCGCGCGCCGCGCTTCCCCGCGCTCCGGGAGCCCGGCCCCCGCCCGGCCCCACCGGGGCGTTCGCGAGCCCTCGGGCGGGTGGGCGAGCAGTGCAGGAGGTACTCCGGCAGCAGCCAGTTCTTCGTCCCACCCTCCGTCTCCGCGGCCGTGTCCCCGCCTGGAGTTTTCCTGCGGAGCTAGCGCTCCAGCAGAGCGAACCGGCTGGGCGGCGGCAGCGGCGGCGCCCGGGAGTCAGTGAGGCTCGGCGCGCCCCAAGCCTCAGCCCATGAATGGGACTCCGCCCTGAGCGCCCCCTCTGGGGCCTGGGTAGGCGGCGGCGCGGCGGCTGGGGGCGCCCCGCTAGCCCGCGGCTCTGAGCGGCCACCCGCGCAGCAAGTTGGGCGAGTTGGCGGCAGCCCGCACCTGCTCCCTGGCCCCGGCCCCAGAGTCTGCGTCCGGCCCCGGGTGCGCGCTCGACCGCCTCCCGCCGTCGCCCCGGACGGCCTAGGGGCCCCGCCTGTGCTCCCGGCGCCAGACCATGGTGGGCAGCTCCGGCCGGGAGCCGCAGCCGCTTCGAGCCGACGTCGCCCGCAGCCAGCCCCCGCCCCGCCCGAGCCGACGCGCTGGGGTTCGCAGCGCGCCGGTCACTTCCTTCCTCGGCCGGGATGGGCTGCGCGGGAGCGAGTGATCGGCCTCGCGTCCGGCGGGTAATCCCCATCTGATCTGCTGCCTACGAGCTGCGGACGGCCGGGCCGCGCGAGCCTGGGGGGCCCGGGCACCGCGGCGATGACCTGATCCCGAGCCCGCCAGGGCGCCCCCTCCTTCCCTCTTCCCTCGCTCCCTCTGAGCCTGTGCAGAGACCGGCTCGGTGCGGCGGCCCCGGGCGGACCATGGCGGGGAGCTCCAGTTAAGGCGTGTGGGCGCCGAGCTGGAGAGGACACCTTCGGCATCGCTGCCTTTTGAGGGGGCTTATTTAAACTACTGAGTCATTCCAGATTTAGGATTCCCTAAATAATCACCAACTGTGCCCGTCTTGTGCCAGAAAGCGAGCAGAAAGAGAAAGAGCGCCCGCTCTTGGGACCCCGCGCATCCCGGCGCTCGCCTCTCGCGGGTTTCTCCCCGAGGGGTGCCTGGCCCTCGAGGATCTCCCTCCCTCCGTCCCTCCCTCTATCCCCGTCCCTCCTTCCCTCCCCCTCCCTCGCCTCCCGCTCTCTTCGCAGCGCTGCTGGCGGGGAGTCGCGCGCGCCGCAGCTGGAAACAGCTGCCCCCGCCCCGCGCCCCTACCCCGACTCCGGCTCACGGCTCCCACTTCGCGCCTCTCGGAATTCCAGAACTCCGGCGGCCGGCCCCTGGAGAACCGCAGCCGGGCGCGATGCATTCCGTAGACCTCACCCAGCCGGGACGGACCTCCTAATCTCCAGAACTGCGGGCCGCAGGGAGTTAAATTGCTGCCTTCCTCTCCTTCTCTCTGGCGGTTGGTGGCTTGTTTTCTAAAGGAACGTTTTATTCACTTTTTAGTATTTTCTACCGGGGGCACGCTACCCGCTTCGGTCCAGACTCTGCTTTGTAAACGGGTTTTATATGTATGTATGTGTAGATATACTTTGGACACCTTACAACGCTTGCGCCTCTCCAACGGGGGCACGGCTTGTTGTTTTGGACATCCTTCTTCCCCTTCCATTTGGTACTCTGAACGCAGTGTGACCAAACTCCCCACGGCCCCTCGGACGCGGATCGCCTTGGGGTGCAAGTTTGGGGTGCAAGAGTCTAGTTAACTGGAAGGCCTGGGACCGCCCCGCCCCCGCTGCCAGCGGTTGGGGAAGTTTACATCTGGATTCTCACACATTTTGTCGCCACTGCCCAGACTCTGACTAACCTTGTGGGCGTCGGGTTTTCGGTACTGCAGCCTCCTCAAATATTAGCACTGCCTCCCCGCGCCTGCCCTGTCCCTCCAGGCCGCCGAGGTCCTGCCCTCGCCCCGGTGGAGCGCGATCTCGAGGGCGCAGTGGAGCCCGGGGCCTGGGGCCCACGCTGAGCAGCTATGGCTGCGGCGATAGCCAGCTCCTTGATCCGGCAGAAGCGACAGGCGAGGGAGTCCAACAGCGACCGGGTGTCGGCCTCCAAGCGCCGCTCCAGCCCCAGCAAAGACGGGCGCTCCCTGTGCGAAAGGCACGTCCTCGGGGTATTCAGCAAAGTGCGCTTCTGCAGCGGCCGCAAGAGGCCCGTGAGGCGGAGACCAGGTCAGTAGAAGCCCAAGCAGTGGGCTCCCCAGAGCTGACACCCTACTCCTCTCTTTGCAGAGCACCTGGGGGCACCCACGGAAGGGAACCAGGATCTTCCTGTGCCATTCTGGCCCCCCTGCTCCCCTAATTTCCAGACGTCCCTCTTTCAATCACCCTCTATCAGTTAATAGCTTCTTGTCCCATATTCAGGAAAACACTTTATATCTTGAAGAAACCACGGTTTGACTAGGAGGAAAGCTATATGTGTGGATGCTCCTGGTCCCATATAGCCTGTCGAATTCTTGAGGGCAGCGACCATCTCATTCATTCATATTCCTCTCTCTCTCTCTCTCTCTCTCTCATCCATCCATGAATCCAGTGCTGACACTGCCTGCTGAGGACCTACATATAAATAAACCTTCTTCTCTATATCTCCCATAACATTTAGCATAGTTCTGGACACAGACACTTAGACACCAGATGAACTTAAATTTATTCTTTTTCTAACTCTTCCTCCAGCAACACATGATATTGCATCTTTCAGACATTCCAATCAGTTCTCACCTCCCCACTTTCCCATATGCCCTTTCACTTCCTTTTACACAGACCTTTTTCTTATTCTCTTCCTCCGGCTACTCTCCTAGTTTCCCAGGGTTCTACTCATTAACTTTCCTGCCCTATTGTGCCCACCCTTTGTACACTCACAATTTCTTTTGGGACATTAAGGAAATAACATAGTATCTGCAGTTTGGCCTAAGGTAGTGTGAAGAAAACTTTAGACTTATCAGAGACTTTCTTATTAAGGCCTTTCTGAAGTTGATTCAGAGTTTAGTTTGTCCCTAAACTCAAATGGTTGGTCTTTGATGGATCTTTATTATCAAAGGGAAATTGGATACCTTGATTTTCCAGGTGCTTACTCCCAGCTTAAACCAGGCCAGTTTGAGACAACAAATGCAGAATTGCCCAGATCTGTGCTTCCACCAGACTTTGTGGATCCTCAGGGTATGGCCCGCTCTGTCATTTGCAATCTGCAGATACTCTCCCCTTATTGTGGACAACTGAAAAAAATTGTGGTCTAGAACGAAAGCTTGCTCTGTGATCAGTTGACTGGTTTAGGGTAGCATCTTTGCAACTCTGACGGTGATGTTTTCCTGGGTTCCAGAAATGAAACCCATGGGCTAGGGTCACGGGGGTGAGGAAGACATTTGGAAAGTCTGGACAGTGAGGCTCAGAATTAGTTTGGAAATTCAGGATTCAGTCTTGTGAAGAAGCCATCTCGTTTTCATTTCTCCCATGGATTTGCATGGCATGATTCACTCCACAGTGGACTCCTTTTCTTATTCTGTGATATTGATAAAATAGTAAATTTCAGGAGTAAACAAAACGATTGTGATCCTAAGGCGAGCACTACTAAAATCTCTGTTGTTTTACATACAATTAATATAGACTGTGAATGTCATAAACTGAAGATTTATATGAAAACAGAGTTCTATATTTATAGAGTATATAATTCATATTAGGGGAAAACAAAATCATTTGTATTGTGCAATGATCATTTGGGGGTTGTCTTCTCTGAGGGCTAATGTGGTCTACAAGGAAATTCAAGTCTCTGAATTCAATGTGACTCTTACAGTTCAGTCTTTGAAGTACATTCTCGTACTCTAGTTGGGATAAATGAATGATGCTTGTGAATAGATCCTACTCAGCCTCCTCAGTTCTAAACGAGTTAGTAAAAATGATAGGTGGATGATATTTGTGAATGGATAAGCTATACTCACCTGATCCTTGTGGAAGTTGATTTGGAGATGAACAATTTGCATGGCTGAATTTTTACGTGGGGGAAATTGCTTCCTGTGGCCCTTTCCTTGGCATCTCATTAGAAAATAGAATTTGAGGGAATTGCTGAGTTTATTGTTTTCTTCAGTGTTTATTTAATCCGCTTCTCTTTCTCATTTACTTAGTGTATGTCTTGGCAGAGAGGATCCTGGCTGGTGACTTCCTTTAGCTAAAGTCTCACAGTAATAATCTGGCAGAGAGATGACAGGCCCAGTTAAGACATGCCCAGTGCAAGGCCCACATGCATGTATCTGTACACCATGGACTTCAGTTTGGTCTGCAGTTTAGCTTAGAAGAATGGAGTGTGGGGTGTGGAAAAAGATTTGGAAAGATGATAGTGTGCTATTATCGTTACTAACAAAGCCAAATAATTAGTCTGTTGATTTGCTGTCAGCAACCATGATTCACATAGCATGGGATGAGCCTATTTATAGAGAGATAGCACCTTCCACATCTCAATTCCAGGGAGATTCTTTTACTGGATTAGGAGGGAGTTGCTAAACACCAAGAAGAAAAGCTATTTGAGGGAATATGTTTTATAAGCATTTGATGTTACCTTCACTTAATATTTGAGTTTTATTCTTCAAATCACTTGCCCTTCTAAGTCATATCCTTATGAAACTATAAACTGAGGCACAAATGGTAATTAAGAGGTGAAATGGAATAACTTGTCCTGATAAAGAATTCCTAGTCTGAACTTCTGTAATTGAGACACATGTTCCATTGACCAGACTTTCCAAAGGAATGAGGCTGAGGCAGTGAAACTATGTCACATGTTGGATGAGACAGGCCACGGTTGTATTTCTGATCTCAGGGCTGACATATTGAGTGTCTCTCACTTTCTTGTCTTAGTTCACCAAATTCTGACATGTATAAGGTTGAAAGTTTATAAACACAGTGGAAAACTGAAATTAAATGGCAAAGGTTTCAGATTTTATTTATTTATTTTTAAAAAAAAATTTTTTTTTCAACGTTTATTTTATTTTTTGGGACAGAGAGAGACAGAGCATGAACGGGGGAGGGACAGAGAGAGAGGGAGACACAGAATCGGAAACAGGCTCCAGGCTCTGAGCCATCAGCCCAGAGCCTGACGCGGGGCTCGAACTCACAGACCGTGAGATCGTGACCTGGCTGAAGTCGGACGCTTAACCGACTGCGCCACCCAGGCGCCCCAGGTTTCAGATTTTAAAATCATGATATTGCCAGTTAAAACGAGAAGTCAAAGAACAGGACCTCTCATCGTGAAATTCCAGTGCCCTAGTGCACATCAGATATTTAATAATGCTATCCTGGGAGCACAGTGTGATGGCTTGCCCTGGGACTGTACAGCACAATCCTTATTTAGATGAGAAATCCTAGAATCAGAGCAAGTTGGTGGTCTATGGAAGGTTACATAGCTAGATTGTGGCAAAATTGGGACTAGAACTAGATCCAGTTGATTTTTCTTGTCCGTGCTCCTCACAACACAACACTGAAAAAAGCAGTATAAAAAACGGGGTGTTCTCTATTAAAGAGCGAAGTAATTGTATAGATTTTGCATTTATGCTTACCATTAGGGATTGCTGCTGCTGCTGTTTTTGTTATTGTTGTTGTTATTATTATTATTATTATTTTGTAATTAGAACATGAAGAGTGCAGAATACAGGAGGTACCATGCATTATACAATAAATCCATTAGTGAAGATGTGCAGACAGCACAGGAGTACTTAGCCCTTTAGGCACTGGTATTGTAGCTCTTTGGAAATGAGATGTTGCAGACCTTGACCTGGCAAGTTGGCTGAGGTCATTGAACCATAAAAAAGCCTTTAGAACATTTCTGTTTGTGTACCTGTTAATTAGGAAAGGAGCATTCTTATGTTATTATTTAAGTCATTATTTATGGGTGAAATACCTGTCTGAGCGAGGCCTGCTAAAATTTTTGCTTAGATGATGATTTGGTGCATCTAGGCTATGACTACATCCATGTGAATTGCATAGCTTATTAATTTCCAACATTTGTTCTACTTTTGAGTAGAAACACCTGTACAATTGGTGGACTCCCAAAACATTTATGTTTTGACTCTAAAGTCACTGCAGGTAGTGGATAGCATTTACAATCAAGAAGGGAAAAATGTTTGTCGACCCTCTGACTGTGGGAGAGGCCATGAACCTTGGAGGTCATTCCTATCACTCTTTCAGTTTTCAAATGAGAGCCCTCTGGAAGGTATAGAGTGATGAGAAAAGTCTTGATCACGTATTTTAAGAGATTTTTTTTTGTTTTTATTATTTTTTATGTCATTTAATTCCTTCCTTTAAACCAGAGCATTAAGAAAAATCAGCAATCAGGAAAAATTCCTCGTCTGAAAACATTAGATATTTTTCATGTCTTAAGTATTTGGTTTTATAGGCCCCTCCCTTTTGAAAATGATGTAGTATATTTATACTGAGTGGATAAAATGAATCAAGTAAGTGATTATAATTTTTGCTAAATTTTGTTGCCTTTTGTCTTATTTTTGTGTCCTTATTTATGCTTTTCTAAAAATTGTGTGTATTCAAAATATTTTAGTATCCTTCCAACTTGTTTTGGTAGATGTATAGAATTTAATAGCACACTCATTCAACATTTTACTATCAAATACATTCTTTTACATAGATGAAGAAGACATTACAGAAAATAGAAACTTCAGCAAGAAAATTGATGAGAAAGGGGAAATAATGCTTAATCATGGAATCTATGGAACATAAATTAGATTTTTATAAATTGAAATACTTTTGGTCAATATATAGATCAAAAATAGTTTCATATGACAGGTGATATTTTACATTTATAGCAAGTACTTTTATTGTATTTTCTTTTTTAAAAGTCTTACTCCTATCTCAGCTACAGAATCAGCCTAATTAAATGATATTTGGCTTGATGTCTACTAAAAAAATAAAAAAAGCAAAGAAGCTTTTCACTTCAGAAACCCGCCGGAGGGTTTAAACTGGTATTTTGAATGTTTTTTTTTTAATCCTATTTTCTCTAAAGCAATGCATTCTCATCGATAAATTAAGTTTCCATTGTAAGAACATTTTAAAATAGCAGGTACTGTGATCTCTTAATTTCTTTCATCCCACAGAGATCTCATCAAACCATAACTCAGGATTAAATCTTTAAAGTTTTAATGAAGTTGATATTTTTGAATAGAATTAGAAAAACAATTTGTAGGAAATGAGGCAGTCTCTGTATTTGAGTATGCAACAGGAATATTTTGGAAGATCTTTAGAAACTAAAGCTTTGGCTCATAAAATTATATGTAGAAAAAAAGTACAGGTCTTCCTAGTATAGCACCACATTGCTTCTGTTCCTGGTGAGAACATCTTTGTGTGTGGATACTACAGTGTGGATTTGGTTTGGGGAATTTGTTAATAGTGATTACTTTTTCTTGTCTCTTCCTTGCATGCTTCATCAAAATGTGTTTGCTATTGACTTCCATCCTAGAATTATTTTAGATTTTATGAGGACTCTCAAAGACAGCCTCATTAGAGGGGGCCCAGTTCATTTACTACATTTTGCATTCTAATGGTCTACACAGCAAACTAGAAAACTTTACTTGTTTAAAGAAAGATGCACCGTATAGAAAGGACTCTCATTTCAAGGCCACCTTCTATGCATCTGTAAAAAGGAGAGCCTTAGATACAAAATGCCTATAAATTAATCATATATAATAATAACTTTTAATAACAATTAACTTGACTATATGACTTAAGAATTTACAGAATTTCTTCACAGCTTTTCCCCCTTTTATTCTTTAGAGCAATCAACTGATATGGGCAGCCCTATCTTTGTGATCAGAAAGCTATGCTTCAGAGTGGCAGGGAGACTTGTTCAGGTTCATGGAGTGAGGAAGTGGCTAAGCTGTCACATGACCCCCACCCCCTACACTGCAGGCATCTGCCCTTATCTTCTACTAAGTTGAGCTAAGAAGACTGAATGTGAATAACTCAATTTGATTTGAAGCTGGGAAATTCTTGTTGGGTGAATCAGATGAAGAGTTCAAGGACATGTGGAGTGTGATGACAGGTTTGTTTTGCTCTGTGTGTGACCTAGAGCCCCTAGGGGGGATCTCTAGTGAGGATGAGGCATGAATTAGAAAGACTGGTGGCTGGGTTGATGGGTGCTGGTCCTAGGCTCCTGGCTAAGGTGTCCCTCTCTGCATGCCAGGAGCCTCAGAGATGTCAAGTATGCCACTTGGGGCACCCAGGCCTCATGGGGAGACCTGGGTCCAGAGGGATGGGCTTTCTTGACTATAAGCATAAACAATTATTTCAGATGTTTACAAATGTGAAGAGATTAATATCAAGGTCAGGATTTAGTCTTCCTGTTTTTTTTTTCTTTTACTCTTTTATTTTCTTCTCTTTTCTTTTCTGTTTAACTGATGGTAAAGCAGAGTAATTAAGTACATGGATTTTGGTGTGGGATCTGCATTCAAATACTGGATATTCTGGATATATTATTTGTAAGAACAGTAGGCACCTTTCTTATTATCTTGGAGCCTCGGTTTGCTGATTTATAAATGAAGATATGATCTCTAACATTTAGGCAGGAAACATCTCCCTGAGGAAGAGTCATTTAAACTGAGTTCTGAAGGATGGGGCAGGCAAAGGGGAGTGGAAGAATATTCAAGGCAGAAGAGAACAACTTTTGTGCAAATTGAGGTTGGAGGGAGTTGAAGTGTAGATCGAATAACGTGAGCAAAGGTTCAGGTAATGTTGGAAAGTGTGGCAAGGGCTGAGTTGTGAGGGATTTTGTATTTTAATCTAGGATCCATAAAAAGAAATAGGGGATGATATAATATGACTTGCATAGTTAAATGGACGCTCTGGCTTTGGAGAGGAGAACGGATTGTAGGATAGCCAGAGTAGAAGCTAAGACATCATAAGAAGGCTAGGGCATAAGTCTGGGTCAGCAGTTCTCAAAGTGTGGTACAGAGGCCCTAGGAGCTCCTTGAAAACCATTCATTGGGTCCATGTAGTCAAAACTGTTTTCATAATAACATGTCCTTAATACTAATTATTTACTTTTTTCATTCATTCTGTTACAAGTGTCCAGTGTAGTTTTCCAGAGATTATATAGTATATCCACAATCATCTGGAAGGGCTGTTAAAATTTTCCTCCCTTTTCAACCATGTATCTTTGTGAGGCCAGGTTATCTTTATGTACTTCAACCACAACAACATATTTCAAGAGATTCAATGCAGAAGCAAGTTTAAGAATCCAGCTGATTTGTATTAAGCCAGGCATTAGAAAGATTTGCAAGCATGAAAACTACTTTTTTTTAGAAATTTTTGTTTTGGAAATTGTAGATATATTTTATTAAAACATATCATGTTATTAATGTTTAATAGGCTTATTGTTATTTTTAATCAATATTTGAAAATTTTTGTTGTAAGTTCTAAACATGGTAAATTTTGAATGACATAAGTCACATAAACAGAAGCTTTTTTGGGACTCAATAGTTTTTAGAGGTCTTAAAAGAGTCCTGAGATGAACAAATTTGAGAACCATTGGCCTAGGCTATAGCCCATGTTGACCTGAGGCATTCTGGCAGTCGCCATGGTTATGAAAAAAGGAGGGGGAGGTGGAATGAACAGAGCCTGATAATAGGGAGGTCTGAATCAAGAGCAGGTAAGGTGCGTGGATGATACCTGGCTGAACAATTCAGTAGTGAGTGGGAACTTAGTTCAGATGGAGGGGAGCTGGGGAGGAGCAGGGTTGATGTGCATTGAGTACTACTATTCCCAAACTACAAAGCACTATGGGATGCTAAGGTGAAAATTTGAGTAATGGTATTATTTATTATTTAATAGTTTTATACTATGATGAAGATCTTGATTACCCATCTGTATAAGGCTATCTACTTTATTCTTGAATTCTCACAGAAACATTTTAGAATATACTTACTCTCCACCACTGATGATCTAGGGCCTTGCTTGCAAGGGTAATCCTATAAGCAAATACATTTCAGGCAGAGAAAAATATTAAAGAAAGTAGAAAACCTTCATAATTTTTCTAACCTTTTAAAATTGAAACAAAATGTTTAGTATCTAATGGGCGCTCAAAGACATTTAACCTGGTTTAGTCCTAAATATGTCCTGAATATGGTTTTCATTATGTGTGGCACCTCGGTGGATTTCATATGTGAGTTTAGACCAAGTTCATTGGTCTTTGTAAAATCAAGTGAGTTTGAAAAGATAAACTTTGTTAAGTCTTCCTTATTTTACCTGCCCAAAGTTAGTCATTTCATTAGTTTTTGGTATTTATATATCCCCTGGCTCCCTGCTTCTAATCATACTGTTGTTAATGTCTCTTAATTGGAGTTTAAGTGTTTACAATCTTTTTAAATGACTTTTCAGGGGTCATTTAGAGTAGAGAGAGCCCTAAGGCCTAAGACCAAACTTGGTTTCCTAGAGGAGAATGACATGAGACAAATAGGATCTGTGATCCAATCACAAAATGTTAGAGTTTAGAGATTATATAGGCCAGCAGTTCTCAAAGTAGCTGCAATATGAAATCACCTGTGAGTTTTTAAAGTGTGCTAATGCTGTACCCGGAAAATCTGACTTAATGTATCTACTCTGGGGCCCAGACATCAGTCATGAGTTTTGTTTGCCGGTTTTGAACTTCCTAGGTGATTCTGCAGGGCAGCCAGGGTTCAGAGCCACCAACGATTCCAGTACCATCCTTTCATATCTTACGGCCCTCAAACAAACAAGCAAAAATGGTTATTTTATTCATTAATGCCTTCAGGAACATATTCATAACCCTTAGAAACTGTGTACACTATGTTAAATTATTACGATGATCCTTTCTTTTTGCTTACTGCTGAATCTTTCAAGTGTTCAATGGTGTCCAAAATCTGAGCCACGTAAATGTGGTCTGTGTGTGCTTCTTCTTTCTGACCAACATGTGAGTTCCTTAAGATAGGAACTGTGCACCGTTCCTTAGTATTTCTCAGTGCCTAGCATCCTGCCCGTGTTGCTGCAGTTCCTCAATGGCTGTTAAAGAAGTGAGGAAATGACATACCTACTCACTGAATCTTACCTTTACAGCAAGCCCCAGAGGAAGAGGGTTGCTCACTGCTATGTCCAGTTGTCTCACAAGGATGCTGATGCCATCTTGGGGCTCCTCACATTCATGAATCCAGTTAGAAGTATGTAGATTATGAGTTTCAACTGAGGTTTGTTTGTCCTAGTCTTTTTTTTTTTTCCGCACTCTGCCAGCGCTGGAAATGGACCCATTTATTTCCTTTCCTTTCCTTTCTTTTCTTTTCTTTTCTTTTCTTTTCTTTTCTTTTCTTTTCTTTTCTTCTCTTTTCTCTTCTCTTCTCTTCTCTTCTCTTCTCTTCTCTTCTCTTCTTTTCTTTTTTAAAGCTCTTTATTTTTAAGTAATCTGTACACCCAATGTCGGGCTCAAACTCACAACCCTGAGATCAAGAGTCGTATGCTCCATCAACTGGGCCAGCCAGGTGCCCCTGGGCCTGTTTCGTTCTTTGAAAAAACAAGGAAACTCTATTAAAGGACATCTAAGGGCCTTATTTTAGCTTACGAAGTCATTAAATAGCTCCCCTCCCCGCAGGAGAAACACTCATGAATGAGGACATGACATATTCATCTGCTCCCTGCTTTTTACTTACACAGGACTTATAAAAACTATTTTCCTAGTGTGCTATTTAGGATATTCCTAACTGCATCCCATGTTTTAATTACTTGTAATGTGCTATTAAACATATCTTTGTCAAAGGTATTGGTCTTTATTTCTTTTGACCCCAATTTAGTCCCATCGTGTTCTTCAAGGATTACAAATTAAATCCAGTGCACTGTAGTGTTTAAGATTTTTTTAAACCTAAGGTCAAAAAGGGGATTGAAATGAAGTATGAAAGATTCAGGAGAGAAAAACTATGAGCTTGTATAAGTTATTATAAAAAATAAAAAAATAAAAATTTCCAGAAGGTATTTTTTTTATGGCTACTGGTGATTGAATGCTTTATTTTAATTTGGGGAATTCAAAAGATGACCCAGATCACCTTCACAATGCCCTAGAATCAGATAATACTCCTCAAATAATTAAGAACCAAGGGCAAAATTTAAGAAAGTACCAAAAGTAGGGTTCTATATTCAAATTACCTGGTTAGAATAAGTGTCAGATTCTGTTTCTAGGCACATAGAGCTAGCTGAGCTGTCTATATAATATCCATCCCATATGTGATATTTTGTTGGGGAGAAGACTTTAAGAAAAGACAGCCACCCAGAGTACCCGGGTGGCTCAGTCAGTTAAGTGCCTGACTCTTGATTTAGGATCAGGTGACGATCTCATGGTTTATGAGTTCTAGCCCAGAGTTGGGCTCCACACTGACAATGAGGAGCCTGCTTGGGATTCTCTCTCTCCCTCTCTCCCTCCCTCTCCTCCACTCCTGCTTGCTCTCCCTCTCTGTCTGTCAAAATAAATAAATAAACATGAAAAAAAATTAAAGAAAAAAAAAAAAGACAGCTACCGAAAATCACATAAAGAGGTTGCAACAGAAAATGTTAGTCGTGTCTAAGTAATAAAAATGATAACAAATGAGGAGGATCTCAAATATCAAGGAAACCCAGATTTCTCACTATGGAGAGAGTTAAAGCTACATGGTCCTGCTTGACTGTTTCAAGAAAGACTGCAGTGGGATTTTGCATGCAGTGGGACTGTAGCCATGAGGTGAAGTGTTGAATGGCATATGAGGTGATGATGGTCCAGAAGCTCAGAATTCTAGGAAAGGAAGTCCTGTTGATAGAAACCCAGGCTTCCTCTGTAGTCCTTTCCTAATGGGGTATCCCTCAAAGATGTTGGAGGAGATGTATTTTCTCTTCAGGAGAGGGCTCCTGTTTGCCTCCTTGCTGACCCTCTCTTTCCCTGACAGGTCCCAGAACCATTATCATTTGTAGCTTTTGCCCAGGAAAGTAGTCATCAGCATCGTGGCTGGGCTCCTTTCACATTTCACAGCTCTGGTATCTTGAGAGGTTTGACTACACTTCCCTCTCCACCTATAAGCCATGAGAAAAACAGCGCCAAGAATGAAACTCAGTTCGAAATCATGCTTCTTTAGTTTTTCCACAAAATGTCCTTCTTTGAAGCTCCTGAGCTGTATTTTCTGGTTTACTACATGGATTCTTGAGTTAGAGTTTTATTCATTATAGTTCTGCTAATGGGGCTACCATCTTGGTTTGGAACCTGAAGATAAAGGTTCCTTGGACCACTTTTTATTTTCACCCAAACCAGAGTCCTGCCCACTCTCTTTCTCATGCTGAGCAAACACATTCAGTCCAAAGCTTGTTTCCATGGAGCTGTTGGGTACATACCCTGCAAGGGCTGGAGAGCAGCAAGGTTCATGTATCTTGGTTCGGTATTTGAATCCAGGAAATGCCTGAAATTTTGATTAAAAACTCTTGTTAGAATTGGCACTTTGTTGGGGCACCTGGGTGGCTCAGTTGGTTAAGTGTCCAACTTCAGCTCAGGTCACGATCTCACAATTTGTGAGTTTGAATCCGTGTTGGACTCTATGCTGACAGCTTGGAGTCTGGAGCCTGTTTCAGATTCTGTGTCTCCCTCTCTCTCTCTGCTGCTCCCCCGCTCACACTCTGTCTGTCTGTCTGTCTCTCTCAAAAATAAATAAACATGAAAAAAATTGGCAATTTGATACTTTGTCTCATGCCATTACACAACTGCATTTGAGGATGAGTATCTGTGACATCTGCCTTGATGATGGGGGTCAATCTAATGGGGTATACAACTTAAAGTGTTAGTAGGTTTGAATTGGAAAACATCAGAGCTCGTTACAATCACCCACCTTACAGAGGAGGGAACTAAGACTCTGAAGGGGTAAGTTAGGTTACACAACTACGAAAGGCAGTGAGTACTGAAACTCAGCAGAGTACTGAAACTCAGCATAAGCCTATGCCTTACTGTCTCCTGGGGGATATTGCCAATGCTGGTAGAAAGATCTATCCACCTGTTCTTTGTCTTGAGCAATTCCAATGTGAGTGGTTGCTTTTAAATATCTATAGTCAAGTTATATTGCCAAACACCTTTCTAATATCTGTTTGCCATGGACTTGGGCACGGGATATAGCAATATGAGGAAGACCCTGTCCTTTTCCTTTAGGGAAATATATAATTAAGATTTGTTAACTCTGGCTAAATTTGTTCCAAGTAGTTTTGTTGTGTTCTTTTGGACAGTTTCTCCTTTAATGTCTATATTTCAAGAAAAATAACAATGTTCCTTAATTTAAAAAGTTAGCCACAATCTGTCTTTTAAAAATGCTTTGTGTGGGTTCAAAGCCTGGCCAAAGGCATACTGTTTTATTTATATAATGACAACATGAATGAACTGCACAATCAAGGTTTTTTCTTCATCCCTCCACACACAGTGCTCTGGTCAACTCCGACGTTGTTGACCTTCCTGGAACAGTTGCCACATCTATCCATTTAAGTTCCTTTTGTCTATGGTTGTTTCTGTTTTTTCCACGAGGGATGACGTTAACCTCCACACCTATCTTCTACTTACCCACACATAGCCCCTCATTTATCCATCCTGGTACAGTACTGCCCATTATTTGAAGCCTAGCTCAACTGTCATCTCTTCTGCTAGATCTTCTCAGATCCTCCTGGGTAGAATGAATCACTGACAGCCTCAGGCTTCCTTTGGCTTTGTACCTATTCTCTGCAGCTCAGTCTGTCTTGTCTTGTAATTACTGTATAAGTACCTATCTCTGTCTTTGGAATCTGAGTTCCTGTAGGAAAGGGGCCATGTCATGTCAGTGCTCTTTCCAAAGCAGGTGGTCAGAAATAACTCATCAAAACAAAATGAATTCCATTGGTGACTAATGTGCTCATGGCATCAATACTAGTAATGCTACAGCAGAATTTCTGCACAAATGTGAAAATGTTGAGCAAGAAAAGGAATTAGTATTTTAGGCTACTATCACTTTCCTCTTATTTGATGTTATATATAAAAAAAACATGTATTATCAATCCATTTTCCTTTGATGTACAGCATTATATACATACAAAAATCTCTTGTGTTCCCTTTCTCTTCAACCCAAATTCCGGTTGTCATCCCTGTTTCACTCAGTATATACTTTTCTCTCTCCTTTTCCTTACCAGAGTAACTACTTCTAAAGGGGGAAGTTGCTATGGGAATGCTAAAAGAGGGAGCATCTTTATATTAATTTAAATCTTTGACCCAGAAACTGAGGGAAAGTGGGTGGTATGGCCAATTTGGTAAAGGGCCCATTTCTATTTTGACTGGCTTTGGTTTCTTAACGTTAGGTTAATGAGGAATAACCTTTGCCATTGATTTCAAATTCAGTCATGTCTGGTCCTTACATTTATAGTTGAGACCAATAAGTCGTTTTAGTGTTAAATACTCTTGAGGGAACATATTCACTCTGGTTTCCACTTTCCTTGGTGAGGCTCTAAGTGATGGGAGAATACAATATTGATTGGGTCTAATGGAAAAGCTTTTTTCTGTCAACTCTTTATTACCTCATTGGTGTTTCTTCTTTCCTCTTCTCTTTCTCTTAAAGCTATTGATGGCAGCATTAAGTAAGTCTTCTGTGTATGCTACCATCCTTGGTATTTATTCTTTGCTTGGTTTGAAACCCAGCCTTTTTTTTTAAGAAGATACAAATAAAAGAGGTCTTCAACTCAGTCTAAGGTAACACAGTGTCACAGATAACATTGGCCAGGGAATCAGAGTCTTTTTGACCTTGGGGGGATCTTTTTTCTTCCCTTCAGCTTAGTTTCCTCATTTTCGGTACAGGGGTTATATCAGATGGTTTCTGAGATCCCTTTCAACTTTATCATTCTTGAGGTATGTTTCTGGTGTTAATACTTATAGAGGACAGTAGGTTGGATTCTAAAATTCTAAGATATCTGTTTGTCAGATGTAAGAAAATAGCTTAATGGTATGTTGGATATGAAATTGTGGAAGATTTGGCATTATATTTAATGGAATAGCAAAAAATGAACAAATACATTTTGCTTAACAACTCTCTTCTATCTTCTTATTTGTTCTTAGTCCCATTAATTTAATTGAACACAAATTGACTGTAGTTTTAAATTTTCCTTGTATTATTTTAGTTTTTAGTAATTCATTAGGCATTCAGAATAGACTATTACGTAAGCTTGGACTTCAGCACTGAAGGAATTCAATAAGATGGTGGAATCATATTTTGTTCTAATGGAAAGTACATTTGCTTATTTACTAGTGCAGCTTCAAAGGGAAGATAACAATACAAAATAGACAGGAAAAGGAACTATGAGATTGAGTGAAAATTGAAGACTTATTTCTGAATAAGCTAATGTGAAACATATTTCACAACAATTATAAATTAAGCAGTGGAAATGTAGTAAAGTATAGAGTGCCATAGGAATTAGATTGCTAGTAGAGAAGGAAGTTATGCCTTCATTATATTATATGCCTTAATTATATTTCCCAGACCTTGGGATATACATTTTTGGTACATTTTACAGCAAGATTTCATAATAAAGTAAGGAAGAAACCAACATTTACTAAATAATCAGGTTTGACATACTCTTAGCAATCATCGCATTTGTATAATGGACAGTTGGTGAAATTTAATTGTGCTCATTAGTGGTAAAACTATAAGATTTAGAAACTAAGGATATAATTGAAATATTTCCTTAAATGATAGTTTAGAGTTTTTGTCAGTTTCATTTAGATATATCACCCATATCATCTATTGTCATAGGCACTATTGGTATTTGACCTTTTCTTCTTTAAATGTTTTCCATTTCTTTATCTGTGCAGTATGGCTACAGTATGCATAGAGGAAATTCAATTTTATCTTTTGAACCACTGATCATGTTCTTTAACCAAAAATAAGTTGGCCTGTTCTTTCAATTTAAAGTCTAACACAAAGTAACTTTTAAGTCTTCCATGAGAAGGGATCTTTTTGTTTCTTTCTTTTTTATAAGTTTATTTATTTATTTGGAGAGAGAGAGAGAGAGCACAAGTGCGTGAGGGGCAGAGAGAGGGAGAGACAGAATCTCAAGTAGGCTCCATGCCATCAATGCAGCCTGATGGGGGCCTCAAACCCACAAACTGTGAGATCATGACCTGAGCTGAGATCAAGAGGCAGCCACTTAACTGACTGTGCCACACAGGTGCCCCAGGGATCTTTTTGTTTCTAAAGAGAATGTCATAACAGTCAGGAGGCTCTACCTTACAGTGTTTACCAAGTATGAAGAATCTTCAGGGAAGCAGTTTGGAGGCCTCTTATGGGATTATTTCTCTATATATAAATATGAATTGAGAATGAAAGTAAGATTCTATTGAATTACTGGCTGGTTTGCTGTTGATTATAACACAGAGCTAATAGTAATTTCTATAGTTTATGCTTATGTAGAACTTGGTTATTAACCTATTTTATGCTAAAAGAGAAAACCTAGTATAGTACTTGAAACATAGATGTCACATAAAAAAATATTTGTTGAATGAATAATCTTACCAATGACATAGACATAACAAAACCAGTTAAAACCATCAATTTACTGGTAATGACAGGGTAAATACAGATTATATTGATCCTTTGGGAGATCTGAGTTTGTCAGGTGACATTTTCTGATTCAACTCTATACTACATCTTAGATAAAACAGGACATAGGTAGAATTAAAAGCAAAACTATACCCATTAATATTGTAATCTTAGATTATTAATTTTTATTAATATTATTATTATCCTGAGATTCTGAGAGACTTTTAAGGTCATGCAGCTTACATGATATTTGTGTATTCTGACCCCATGAACACTGTTCACTTACTTACATGATCATACAATTATCTGCCACACATCCAGTTGTCTACTTATAATCTATCCAGCACTGTGGTGTGGATAAAAAGAAACAAGTCTTTCTCTTGAAGTTGTGTGTTAGTGGAAGGTACCGAACATCAAGAATTTCACGTGTTGTCCCACCCTTTTCTTCAATACTTTAAGAGTTCTTTAGTTCTGGAGTTCTTTAATTTTTTCCATTTTTTTAAAAAATCTGTGCATTATATTTACAATTTACATAGGTAAGTTGAGTTTTATCTTTTAAACCATTGACCATTTGACCATGTTATTTTTACTGAAAATAAGCATGGCCTGTTCTTGGAATTTGAAGTCTTTTTATTTTTTATTAAAATTTTTAAAAATTTTTATTTATTTTTGAGAGAGAGAGAGACAGAGACAGAGACAGAGCGTGAGTGGGGGAGGGGCAGAGAGAGAGGGAGACAGAATCCGAAGTAGGCTCCAAGCTCCGAGCTGTCAGCACAGAGCCCCACGTGGGGCTCGAACTCACAAACCATGAGATCATGACTTGAGCTAAAGTCTGATATTTAACCGACTCAGCCACCCAGGCACCCCTGAATTTGAGGTCTAATACAAAGTCACTTTTAGCATTTATAGCATTTGAAAAAGGATTTACAGCACCTAAAGTTGCATGACATATAGTACGTGTGTTGACGATTGTGATTACCTACTCCTGAACAAGCTTCCAATTTATTAATATTGTGGTAGAGGGTACTGTTTGGAATCACATATAATAATCCAGGTTTGGTTTGATAAACCCGGAGTAAAATATCCTCAGCCTGGATTAGAATTTCTGTGAGGCCTTTAGGAGGTCACCTAATACTTCTGCACAGTAATATTTGGTTAATTGTTCTTGCAACTGCTGTTTTATAATGTGCTTTGAGAAAGGAACTTTATAATTTCACAGTAGGGATTTTATTATATTTTAATGTTAACCAAACTCAGGATTTTCAGAAGAGGTTTTTGTCTGCATTCTAAATTAAGTCTCCAGTTGGTCTAGACCTCATGGAATTGACTCAGGCACTTTCACAGGTAGATTTCACAGCATGTAAGCTATATGCTCCAAGGCCTTATTGTGTTTAATTTTAAGAGTTCTGAGCATATCTTTGTTCGCAATTTCACTGCTACAGTCTGTGCACTAATGTAATGAAGAGACATACATTTTACTGGTCCCAAGACAGTAGTTCTTTTACTTCCTGTGCTCATACAAGCCCCACTCATCATCCAGACCTATTTTCCAAGTTAAATTCTTCACCTTTTCCTTGCTGCACCCACTTACTCTGTAGATACATTTATCATAAAACTTGTAACATTTTATTGAAATGCTCATAGTTTTTGTTCTTCTGCTAGACTCTGAACTTGTTGACAGCTGGGTCCATAAAAGCAGGGTCACCTTTGTAAACAGTAGTGTTTGCCAAATGATACCTTTAATAGAGGTATTCCTGGGGGTTTTTTGGTTGTTATTGTTTGTTTCTCCTTTCTCTGCTATGGTTTCTCCTTGGATGGGCTCATCCTTATTGGCTTCATCTGTCTTTTCTATGGTTCAGGCTCACAGATTGACATCTGAGCTCCTTATCCAAATATCTAACTGCATGCTAGATACCTCCATGTGGTTCTAGTGGTAACTGAAATGCAACCTGCCTCATCTTGAATTTATTATTATTGTTCTCCAGATCTCAGTCTACCCTGTATCTTGTGTTTCCCACTTTAGTGAATGGTACTATCTGTGACACCATCTAGGCATTTAGCAAATATTATATTTAGTAGTTCAGTGACACCAACCTTCCTGTCTGCCAAATTGGCCCCATTTATCTTCGACTCACCTCCTCTTTAGTGTCACATCTAGTCATGGGTTTGATCTCTGCAAAGTTTTATTCCCTCATTTATTCATCAGACACTAACATGAGGACTGTCTAGGGACTGACTACTAAGGTATAGTAAGTTGAACCAGGTATAGTCACCAATATCAGACACCTTGATGAACTTTGTTCCATGTTATGTTTATCCCATCCCTGTTGAGATTTGGGGGCTTTTTCTTACAATGTGGAATGTTCTAAGTCCCCCACCTGTTGTCTCAACCTCTCTTTTCTTGACTCCGTGATCATAGTTTACACAGAATTAAAAAAAAATACTAAATATTATGCTACTTCCCCATAAAAACCTCTGTAGTTTCCCAGTTGCTTACAAAAGCACCGTTAAGTGGCCTAAAAATGACTGGTTTCCTGAGATCTTGTTCCATCAGTCTCTTTATCCTCTCTCTGCATTTATCTGCAGCCCCCACACTCTGACTGTGGCATTTGAGCCAGGGCAGGGAAGATGAGCATGATTTCAGTAGAAGTCATTGTGGGCGGTAAGTGCATGAAGAAATGATGAGAGATGGGAACATGTATGGCTGCAGGTCCCAGCAGCTACTGATGGTCAAAAATACATAGCACAAAAAGGCTTTTCCCCATTCCTCCGTTTTGATATTTCCCACATAGTTTGCAATCTAAGTAGCCATTTTGGATGTGTTCTGTGGAAGGAAAACTCATGGATGTTGGAATATTTTTCATAAACTGAGGGAACTAAGTCAGTGATCGAGTCAGCCTAGGAAAGAGCTCTTTTTTATACACCTGGCTTATCATGGCACCTTCCTTAGTTTAGATTAAATATTTTAAAATTGAAGTGAGAACCTTAGAATATGATACTAAATATATATAGTTCTTACTTCTTGTTGCCCAGATATTATAGATGATAATTTTAATCTGATATATAATGTTCATTTCATCATTTGTTCCTTAGGTTGAATTTTCTGCCATTGTCTAGTTTAATTGTAGCTTATACCTGACACCTCTAGTTTATAACCTCTCATAGAAATAATGCATTTTGAAACATGGGCCTTGTACTTAATACACTTAGAAGAGAATGCCTACTTATTAATTTGTTGTATCAAGTAGAGACAAAATTGATTTTAAGCAGAATCAAAATAAGGTTAGAATTGATCTAAAATTTTGTCTTTTGCTTCTTTTAACCTTATGAAATCAATTAAACACTAAGCACTAGGAATGCTTCGTTCCTTTTTAAAATCTAGGATTAAAAAAAAGAGGTAGTGTTTATGCTGAAGGGATAGCATTGAAATATATGTAAGCAGTTCCTAGACTTCCCCTGGAGGAAATGCTCAGTCCAGATGGTCCCAGACCTCAGGGGAAAAGTGTAGAATAGATGTTGTTAAATTAAGTTTTTTTTACATTTCTCAGCCATTTACTTGTTTCTTTGTAAGATCTTCTTTTTCTTCTTTTTCCTGTTTGTCTTTCTTTCCTTCTTAATTTTTAACTTATTTGTTTTCAATAATTGGGTATCACAGGTATCAGTCACAAATAAGTGACAAAATTTTGACACTGCTTTATATTTCCTAAGACAGAAGTAAAAGTTTTTGCTCATTTTGTTTTTTTTCTATTTCATATGTTTTATTAAAAAAAACCTGAATTTTTAAAATATATTTTCCAAACTTGAGTACTTATTTATATAGTATTTCAGAGTCTGGCAGTGTATAGCAAGGTGCTTTCAAAAATATTAACTATCTGAAAAATAGGGATAAATTTGTGATGGTTTTAATTAAAAACAAATGATATTAATTTTTAAATTTTTATTTTTCCTTCTATACTCCATTTATCTCCAATTTTTATTACAGTTGTCACTGTGTTGAAATTATGTGTTTATAATTCACGTCTTCCTTAATAGATTGGGTTTTTTTTTTAATGCATGGATTCTAGTTGTAGTTCCCATGACATCTAGTACAATATCTGGCATATCATTACATTTCAGTAGACCAAAAAAAAAGTGTCTAATTTATGTCAGTTTTTATAACTTCAGTATAAATCCTGACATCTTCCAGTATAACAATTTATGTATTCCACTACACTGTTTTGGATTGTCTTTTTTTTTTTTTTTGGCTTATTTTCATGAGCACTTACATTTTATGTACTTTCAATTACATAAAATAATTAAGAGTAGTAACAAAGTTTAAATTCATGCATATCTATTTTGTTACTCTAATTATTGAAAGTAACTATCCTGATTTATTGAAAAGATGAAGTAAGACACAAAGTCTATTAAAAATTTGTCAAGGATTTTTCAAACAGAACTTGGCTTTTTGAATTAGTTTATCAATTAAGCCATTTTCCTTCTCCAAGCAGTAAAACAAAAGACATTGTTGATTGTCTAATCTTCCAACAAAATGGAGAGCTATACTTTCAGTTCATTTGAATCTTAGAATTTTAGGCTTCTGAGTAACTCCTCTCTGTTACATCTATTCTGTGAAATCACAAAAAGGCCAATTCTGAGATGTCATTTGACTTCTTCTTCTGAGGTGTCATCATCAAATATTAACCAGCTTCTATGTGGGGCTCTCCCACAGGCAGGCATGCCAGAGCATGTTCTGATTCACAGATAATAATGGGATCTGATTACGATCCTTGGATTTACAGTGCAGTCATCCCACGTCTGAGACAGAAACACTATGGATATTTCTCTATATTCCTTCTCAAACACAGTGCAGATCCCTGCTAGCAAATGCCCTTTTTCATATTCGTATCATTATTATTCATATTACTGTTACAGAATTCCGTGATGCCATGTAAGGAACTACTACAGCCATCTGCAGTGTTTAGAGATCAGGAAGCACCAGGCTGGTTAGTGTCTACCTTACGGAAGACAATAAATTATATAAAGGCACTAGCCCTGTCCCTGGAACATTGTAGGTTTCTTTTTGCATCCCCCCGCACCCCCCCATACTTTTGACTCTAAGTCCAATATTCTTTCCATTACATAAGATTGTCTCCCTTACTCTTTACTGAGTCTATTAGAAATGCATTAGTTTCATTTTCACTTACCCAATTGGTCATTTTCAATTTGTGCTTTTTACACACTTCTTATTTCTGTTCATACATTGCTGTGTATGTAGAAGGAAAATTAGAAAAAAATATGAAAATTATGTAAATCACTCATATAATGATTGCAATCAGAACCTTGCTTTAACTTTCACATTCTTTTTTATTCTTCTGGATTTCAGTGAGTTATAGGACTCCGTATTTACAATAAATTTAAACAAATGAGAAAAGTAATATTTGATGAGATTTGAATATTGTTTTGGAGGAGTGAGATGGATACGCATTGCATCCCTGGGTCATAAATCAGTCAGAACTTAGATGAGATTTGTGTAGGGAAAAATTAAATAATGATATAGGACTCAAACAGCCATTGCCACAAATCATATTGAAGATATGCTCCCCAAGATACATTGCAGCTAGCATGTAGAGTGTGTGTGCATATGTATGTGCATATGTGCATGAATACTTGCACACTAACAAACATAAACGTGTGAGTAAATGAGCTATTTAAAAGAGTGTCTAGGACCATGAAAAACCCACATAGCAATATGTGATCTAGGTCAGCTTAGAGCCATAGAATTAGTTCAGGGAAAACTGTGTTCATGTTCAGACTATGTCACTAAGTGGGTGGCTGTCATTTATTCTTTATTTATTCAGCCAATACTGTAAGCTTACCATGTGCCAGTAATTAGACTGAGTAACAGTGAGTTACTTCACCTCTCTGAGCCCCAGTTCCCTTAATGTTAAAATAATCTAATAAGAATAAAGATGAGTCTTCTAATCTTAGATAGAGGGTCTTTGTCCTGGACTCTACCCTGGCTTTCCTCCAGTCTGGTCTTTCTCTATGGGGCAAGGAGTCCAAGGGGTGAAGGGGTCATATGCACCTGGAGCCCATGCTTCTTCATTCGATCCCACATTCTGGGTATCTAGAAACCTAGAGTTCCCAACCCAACATCACTGAGCCCCCAGCTGGGGGCTGTGTGGGCTTCTCCCCCAGAGTCTGTGCTTCCAAAGGCAAATCACACCAAAAGGGGTACACACCTAGGCTTGAAGGGTCACTGAGGCTGTTTGCAGGAAGTGTGGATGGCGCTTGGCCGTGTAGGCTTCTGTGTCAACATGAATCCAAATGAGGCCCCTAGCAGTGTTGTTTGGATGGAACTGGGCAGTGGGAAGAGAAGAGATCTGAGGTCTGAAACTTGGGGCAAGTTCTCCCAGTGCCTGTTTGGCAAAAGATTCTGAGGAGCCCAAGAAATTTAAGTTTGATTCTCGCTTCTATTTCATGAGAAGGTATAATATTCAGGAAGCAAAACTAAACATGTTTTATTGAACAGTTAGTTACCTTGATTTATAAATTTAAATAGAAGACATATGGTATGAGGGTCTCCATTTGTTCTCTCGCCCTGGGACCTACAGATATTAGAAGTGGGTTTGAATAATACCTGCCTTAGAGATGTATTTTATGGAAAAAAATAGAATACATATACTTATATATATTCTATAATATATATATTCTTTATATCATATATTATAGAATATATTCTTTATATAATGTATAACAAATACAATATATTCCATATATATAGTTTAAATTAGAAAAAATATACACAGATTTATGGTATGTTTTTACTTTGTAATAATATAGAAATAAATAGTAACAGAAGGAGCCCCTTGGTACTTAACATACAACTCTAGTATATAGTGCTCAAGATATTGTAGAAACACATTGTCATAGCCACAGTGAAATGCATTAAACATGACAAGCGTCTTCATATCTGTGTCTTTGCACGTGCTTCATAAAAAGCTATTTCTTCTTCCTTCTTCCCCAAATGAATCATATCTATCTATCTATCTATCTATCTATCTATCTATCGATCTATCTACTTACCTACTTATCTGGCATCTATCATCTATTATCTGTTGCTACTCTATACAGATGAGGACGTTATAAAAGAGAAAGCAAGTGACTTACCCCAAAGTGACATAATTGGGAATACATTCAAGTTTTCCTGACACTTAAGACAGTCCCTTTTTGTTCTTCTAGCCTGCCTTAGGAATACACAAGTAGCTGGCCTTCCAGTCTGTGCAGATGGTGCTCTGAATGGCACCTCTGGAGCTTGGCAATGGGAAACCTGTGGTGACTCAGTGATAAAGTCATTACTCAGTAGATACTCAGTATAGTTTCAGATGTTCAGCATATATATCTTGTGTATATATCAGCATAAATCTTGAGTGAGAATTACCTGCTAGGAACAGGAGCCACCATATTGGGAACTCCTGAACACTTTCGCACCTGAATAAGCAAAATGACATCTGTTCTATCCTTCTTTCCTTCTGTCACAATTAATTTGTTTTTTTTTTCTTCTAGCTGAAACCAGTCTTCTGTGTTCTAAATTTCATCCCTTCCCGCCTTCATAGGAAGGAACTTCAACTCCTCTCTTGGATTCTTACTGCTTTCCATTCAACAGGCCTAAGTCTTTCTAAAACAACCAGACAACCTCACCACGATCCCCAATCCTTTGTAAGGTGCTTACTTTTCTTGTTCATGTTCAAAGTTAGAATTCTCTGTACATACTGTCAGCTTTTCTTCACCTCTCACCTCACCTCATATTATTCTAATCTGACATATACTGTCACCACCACCAAAACTGCTCTTTCCATGGTCATTAATGACTTCCAGTTTGCTAAATCTAGTGGGTATTTTACAATCCTCATTTATACAACCTCTTGGTAGCACTCAGCGCTTAGCACAGCCCTCTCTTCTAAGCTATAAACCTGCATATCTAACTTGTATTTGGTGCCTAAAACTGAAAATATCCTCCACTGAATTTGAAGGTTTACTCCTATATCTGTTCCTCTTTTATATCCCTCTTCTCAAATAATGGCACCAATATCCATCTTGTTTAAATCAGAAAACTTGGACTCATCCTTGACATGTTAAGCTAGCTCTGACAACAAAGTTTTATTTGCATTCAAAGACTGGTAAGAGTGACTACTTTTATTTTTTTATTTTTATTTTTTAACGTTTACTTATTTTTGAGACAGAGAGAGACAGAGCATGAACGGGGGAGGGGCAGAGAGAGAGGGAGACACAGAATGGGAAGTGGGCTCCAGGCTCTGAGCCATCAGCCCAGAGCCCGACGCGGGGCTCAAACTCACGGACCGCGAGATCGTGACCTGAGCTGAAGTTGGATGCTTAACCGAATGAGCCACCCAGGTGCCCCAAGAGTGACTACTTTGCCCTTTGGTTTACTTCCACACCAGCATATGAACAGTGCCAAGGGTATACATAAGAGCAAAGATACAGGTTAACATTTGCAGGTCCTCATTGCCTCCCTAATATCTCACAGAGATATCCTAAGCTCGGTGGTCAATGTAGCTCTCTCTCCACAGAGAGAGATCTGTATTAGGTCCGAGAAGTATAAACTCTGAGTTATGTCTTTCATGCCATTCTGGTAAGCGTGTGTTATTTTGCAGGGGGGAATAGATTAAGTATCTACTCTATTTTCTTATAAGAAAATTCAGGCTGTGCCATGGTTCCATACTTCCTCTTTCTATTTTTACGCCCTCCCACACATTTCCTTCTCTGCCCACATGCAATTAATAACTAAGTGAAGACAATTTTACATCTTAAACCACTCTCCGTCTACAGAATACTGTGATGCAAACCTGTCCATCTCTTGATTGGTCTACTGTTGTTACAGTTGTTGTTTTCTTACTTATCTCCCTGCCTGTCTGTTGTTTCTCTTGCAGTGTCTACTGAGTTTGTAAAATATGGGTTAGGTTATATCATCTTCAAGCTTAACACTTGTACATCTCTTTTCATTATTCTTTGCAAAAGTTAAAAGTTCAAAATACAACCATTCCTTCCAGAGGGAAATTTTCATAATCCAAATTTTGCAGTTGTATATATTAGATTAATATAGTTGGGAAATAATCCATATAAATTATATAATAATGAATGATAAATATTACATAATTGTAATTTATTTCAGTTGATTACTTATTCTAGGTTAGAAATTACAAAGGAGTAAAAATAATTCTATTGCTTGCTTGCTTGCTTTGAACGACTTTGTGTTTTGTTTTTTATAGCAATGTATTTTGTTATGCTACAGACAATAGAGAAGACCACACTAATAATTGGTAAGGAAAGAAAGACTATTATTACTGGACAAAGGTACATAAAATCAAAAGCTAGACTTGTACAGTGTTTTTAACAACTATACATTTGAAGTTCTACACCATTGGCATAGATGGGAAGGGGTGGCCAGCCTGGGTAGAGATAGACCACTGTTTCAGTGGTTAATTTTTTATGGGCAAGTGCAGTAAAACTGTACCCTAAATTGTCCTTTCTACCTGGCCCTATATCTTGTGGTTTTTCAGTCTTGAGTTTCTCAGATGACTCCTGCTTTTTACACTGATTCTTCCAGCATGGTCAATTACATTCTGGATGATCTGGACTCTTCTTGGGTCACATTCCATATGCTTAGTCTCTAAATTCCAGCCACACTTTCAGTTGTTTAAACTCATCACAGTCTTGTCTGTCCTTGAAGCTTTTCTTTTGTACTGCTGCCCTTGTGTGGAATGTTATCACTTTATACTTCTTACATTTTCTCTCACCTACCTGCTCTATCAAGCTAATTGTGCCAGGTTCTTTAGGACTCATCTTCAACATTATGTCCTGATTTTTGACTCCTGTCTTAGTCCATTCAGATGAACTGGTTTACTTACAAGCAACAGACATTTATTTCTCACACTTCTGGAGACTGAGAAGTCCAAGATCACAGTGCCCATTGATTCACTGTCCAGTGAAAGCCTGCTTTCTCATCAATGGCCATCTTCTCGCTGTATCCTCACATGGTTGGAAGGGTGAGGGAGTTCTTTGGGGCCTCTTTTATAAGGGCACTAATCCCATTCACAAAGTCTCCATCCTCATGGCCTAAGCACCTCCTAAAGTTTTCACCTCCTAATACTGTCACCTTGGAGGTGAATGATTTCAACATATGAATTTTAAGAAGACACAAACATTCAGTAACTGAAACTCCATTGAGACCAAATAAAGTCCATCCTCCACAGCAGCCAGAAATCTTTTAGAGCACTTCTTATAATTGTAATAAATTCATTATAGAATTATTTAAGTTCTCTCTTTCCCTCTACATGGCCAACTTTATTAGGGCATGGACCGTAATTGTCTTGTTCACATGTGTATTACTTAGCTTAGTACCGAAGTCAGAGTGTTGGTGGAAGGAAGGGCCAGTGTAAGGATGGAAGGAAAAAAGGCAGGCAGTCAACAAGCTTAGGCTATAATTTTGTCATGCATCTGCCTTTGATATGTATTTTTCAGAACACATGTGGTCTTTGGTTATCTCTACCTTGTTATTCTGAGAATTCACGTTATAGGTCACTGAGATAATTATTGCTTTATGTAGCAGGCACTTAGTTGCTGTTCGGGGAAATATGTCTATCAATATGTGGAACCATGTAGAGCTGGTCTGTTCAATATGGTAGTCACTAGCTAACATGGCTTTTGAGCACTTGAAAGTGGCCAGTTTGAATTGACATAGGCTGTAATTGTAAAATACACAGTGGAGTTTGAAGATTTAGCATGAAGGAAAATAATATACAATATACCACTTGTGCTTTTTATGTTGATTACTTATTTTGGATATGTTAGGTTAAATAAAATGTTACTAAGATACTTTTAACCATTTGTTTGCCTCTTAATTGTGACTGCTAGAAAATTTTAAATTATGTATGTGGCTGGCATTATACTGTCTTTGAGAGCATTGGCCCGGGTGTACAACACAGCATTCTTTCCTTTGCTACTACACCCTGAGGGAGAGGGAATTTCTAGTGAAATGAGGTAGCTGTTTTCAACGATGTTGTTCTGAGGAGTCTAAGAAGTTCTACTGGACTCCTTACTGTGCAACTATGGGCTGGTTTCCAGTTATTTTTACTGTCTTACTATTACAAAGAGAATTTCTGGACAAAAACACTATTTTGGAAGTAACATCATTATTACCTTCTCATAGCTTTATATCATTCATTTTGTCTGTGAATTTCTACTCCAAAAGCCACCATCTCTGTTTCCTTTAGTAGATTCTAGAATGTAGTTTGGTATGTTTTCCCTTAAGTAAATGAAGGTTAATGAAGTTTTAGACTTCGGATTAGCCCGTGAGTTTTCATGTAAAAGAGGATGTTAAAGTCAACTATAAATTATCTTGCAACCAATATGAAGTTCCAGAACTCTGAATTCCAAGTAGATGCCAGTCCATTAAGCAAACAGATGAAATATGCTTTGCCTAAAGGTTTATCTGCAGCACAGGCAATTGTAATTCTTAATAATGAGACAAGAAAGGGAAGCTTGGGCAACTGGAACTGAAACTACACATCACCCACTTAATTATTAGTGGATATTAATTATTATTGCTTAAAGTTGGAACTGATTTAGTGTTCTTACATATTTCTGGCACAGCCTTTATTTTAAATCTTGTTATTAATTTCTGGTGATTTTTTCCCTCAAGCACTGAGCTATAAAAAGGTGTCTGTTATATACTACTGTAGTGTTTGAGTCTGTTCAAATCTGTGTATTTCATGGCACCCAGTGACTAAAATATAATAACATCATCAGTCAAAAGCCTTATAATTGCCACCATTATTGTTTTAAAACCATAGAATAAAATATCTAAAAAAAGATCTTGACAAGCCAACTCCTTTAATATTACATAAGAAAACTGAGGAATAAGTTGAATTGCCCAAACGGCAGAGCTAGGACTAGAACTTAAACCTTCTGACTCCTGGTCCAGTGTTCTTTTTACTAACTTCTGTTGAGAGCATATTGGTGCCATGGTGTAGTGACTAGAAATTAATATTGTTAAATAGGGTAAATAAACCAGTATACTTAGGTATGTGAAATTTAAGAAAAATTCATAATTATTTGTGTGTGGGAAATGTAACATTCTTTTTTAAAACAATTTTTTAATGTTTTATTTTATTTTTTGAGAGAGAGAGGGAGAGAGAGTGTACAAGTGGAGGAGGGGCAGAGAGTGGGAGACACAGAATCTGAAGCAGGCTCCAGGGTCTGAGCTGTCAGCACAGAGCCCAATGCAGCGCTTGAACTCACGAACCGTGAGATCACGACCTGAGCCGAAGTCGGACGCTTAACTGACTGAGCCACCCAGGTGCCCCAGAAGGTAGCATTCTGAGAAGTAAAACGGATTGTAAGTTTCACTGATTTGTTGAGTATTTCCAAGAGAATTAAAGCTTTTTCAATGCCCTTCATGTCCTCATACTTCTTCCTTTTATTGTTGCAGATATCAGCGTACCAAGGCACATTTTTGACATTATGCCTGGGTAATTCCTAACATATATGCTGCAGTGTTTTTTTATTTATATACTTAATAAATAGCCATACACATATGAGTTTATTACATAGTTATATGAGAAAGGTATGTATGAATTATTGGAGCTAGATAAGAAGTATTTCTGGTTCAGTAGAGTTAGAGGAAACACTACAAATAAAACAAGAAAGAACAAAAAATGTTATATTTTTAAAAAAAATCAGAATGTAAACTTAGGCCAGCCAGACAAAGTTCTTAGAGGGCTGTTTTGCTAAAATGTAAAAAATGATCCCTGCTATATTGCTTCTGGAAATTTTGAATTTAAGTCTACTAAAATTATGTTTACCAATAATCTGGGATTTACCTAGTTTCTAACTATAAAAGTAGCCCATATCTTTCCATTTTTAGAAAAGCTGTTTTAATAGAGAGAATTCTGGTTGAATTTTGATGAATATGTAATACTAGAAAATTTATTTTTCCTGCACTGGGGCTCTATCCCTTCACTTGTAAAATAAAGAGGGGGAAGAAGAATAGCTTCCCCACCTGGGAGGTTGCAGTCTTCTAGGGAAAATGATACCTTTTTATATGTAGTATTTTCCTTAAAGCAATAGAATGAATTATTTCAAAAATATTTTTCCTTTAGGATTTGCTTGGGAAGATAGACCTAATGAACTCCCCATGGTACAACAGTCTCTTTGCATAGTGCCTGGCCCTGGTAGGCTCTCAGTTCCTGAATGAACGGCTTCTTGACACTTAGAAGGGATCAGACAGGTGTGCTCTTCTGGCTTAGTCCTTTAAGGTGTTTCTTGTTTTAGTCCTATTTGATTACTCAGTTCTAACCACAATGATGGTTTCAAATATTATATCGTTTTATTTCTGCCTCCTAATGTACCATTTTTTAAACACAAGAGACATTAAAAACATTGATGTTGAAATGATAAGACTTTGACTATTGTAATCTGAGCTGTTACAAAAAGACTCGGCCTCCCGTTTAGAAGTAGGCAGATTTGCTAGAGGGAATAAAACAACAGCAAAAATTAAAATGCATAGCTGAGCTCAAAACCAAACCAAAGAGGGGAACTTCTCAGGTGCCAGAAATGTAGAGGGAATTTATATTTTTAGAGAAGAGAGCTGATTTCATGTGTTTCGAAGGGGATTGTCAGAGCCAGCCATGGGCATCCATATTTGGGCACTGGGTTTAGTCTTCTTGTAGGCAGCATATAAGCCCCAGGCCTGTATTAGGCAGACAGGGACATATGCTCCTTCTGAGAAATGGTGAGTTAGAAATATTTACACCTGGCAAGGAAAACTGATAGGAGCCCATCTAAAGAAAGTAATAGGTGGAGAGTGTTGCCTGTAAGAAATTAGAAACCTAGTCCTGGACCACTCTGGATGAGATTCAGTATCAAATTGTAAAATATTAACAATATTTCCTTGTTAAGCAGGAATACCAATCTGAGAAGGTAACAAAAAAACTCTGCTGTTGGAGAAATCCACAGTGTCATGAGAGACCAATATAAACTCTTCCTGAAGTCTTGGAATGTTGCACATTCCAAGGCAACATAAAACAACTCACTCTGAGGAAAATCTCATCGTCCAATAGTAGAAACCACACAAGGGTAAAACACAATAAGCTGAAGAATTCATACCCCTACATTCTAAAATTAGATGAATCTGAAACACATTTTAAAATTAATAAGAGCATTTTTAGAAATTTAATGTTTATTTATTTTTGAGAGAGAGAGACAGAGTGTGAGTGGGGGAGGGGCAGAGAGAGGGAGACACAGAATCCGAAGCAGGCTTCAGACTCTGAGCTGTCAGCACAGAGCCTGATGCGGGGCTCGAACCCACAAACCTTGAGATCATGACCTGGGCTGAAGTCGGACGTTTAACCAACTGAGCCACCCAGGCACCCTTAAAATAAAAATATTTTATCAACGTTTTTTATTTATTTTTGGGACAGAGAGAGACAGAGCATGAACGGGGGAGGGGCAGAGAGAGAGGGAGACACAGAATCGGAAACAGGCTCCAGGCTCCGAGCCATCAGCCCAGATCCCGACGCGGGGCTCGAACTCACGGACCGCGAGATCGTGACCTGGCTGATGTCGGCCGCTTAACCGACTGCGCCACCCAGGCGCCCCAAAATAAAAATATTTTAAATGTTTAATCATTAAAAGAAGCAGGAACAGGGTGGTATGGGAAAACAAAGATTTAAAAAATCTAAGAATCATTATATCATAATTGCAATATTAGGAAAGAAACACATATTGTGTTGAACCAAATTTTTTACATTTTACAGAGGGAAGGAGGCATTGAAAATGCAATGGTGAGTGGGATGCCTGGGTGCCTCAGTTGGTTAAGCATCTGACTCTTGATTTTGACTCAGCTCACGACCTCACGGTTTGTGGGTTCAAGCCCCATGTCAGGCTCTGCGATGACAATGCCTGTTTGGGATTCTCTCCCTCCTTCTCTCTCTGCCCCTCCCTGCTCTCTTTCTCTCTCTCTCTCAAAAATAAATAAACATAGAAAAAAATCTTTAGAAAATGCAATAGTGAGCAAAAAAGACGATAAACATGTTGGTTTATCTGACACATAGTGATCAACAAAGATCCTACGACAAGACTTTCATGGGCTTAAAAAGAAGCTAGAACTGCTAGCCAGTGAGAGAAGTGAGTTTTATTTGGTAGCAGCTTAGTAATAACAGTTATACTTGGATTTCACTAAATTACAAATTTAAGTTAAATATTTAAGAGTAAGCACTAAAATAATAGAAATAGAACTGTAATTTCCAAATCAAGATAAGGGGGGAAACTGGAGGGAAAATAAAGAAAACGGAATGGATCCAATTGAAAGAACATAAGGATAAGTAAAGAAGCAAAGAAATGCAAAGTAAATAGAAAACACAAACTGAGATGATAGAGATAAAAAACAACTAAGTCAGAAATTACAGTGAATGCAAAATGATTATAGTCATCTATTACAGGATCTGTTCAGATCAGATGAAAACTCAAAATATATAATGTTAGTATAATGTTGAATGAGATCATCAGATTGCTAGATGTAGGTATGTAGGACTTGATACATTTTTAAAATTTTTTTCATTTATTTTAAGAGAGAGAGAGAGAGAGCACATAAGCAGGGGAGGGTCAGAGAAAGAGGGAGAGAGAAAATCCTAAGTGAGCTCCGCACTGTCAGCACAGAGCCCAACATGAGGCTCGACATCACAAACCATGAGATCATGACCTGTGCTGAAATCAAGAGTTCGATACTCAACTGACTGAGTCACCCAGGAGCCCCATGACATGATACTTTCTATGTAAAAATGTACAACACACAAAATAGCACTGTATATTTTTGTTGAAACTTTCAGAGGAAGTAAAGGGATAGAAAATAAAAAAAGGAAGGCTACATACCAAATTCAGAAATATGGTTGGATGTGACTAGTAAAATAATAGAATGGAATTATGGAGATGACTATAATGTTTTAATTGTGTAAAAAATTTTTGCAGCAATTATGGAATATGTTAGTATTTGTTAAATGTGGGTGGTGAGTTCATGGACGTTTGAGAGGCAATAAGGAGTGGTAGTCTTCATGGTGGGTTCTGGTCCAGGTTTCTTGGCCTCAAATTCTCAAAGCCCTTCTATTTATGAAATGTGGGAACCTGGACAATTACTTGGCTTCCTTGTGCCTAAATCTCATGAACTGCAAAATGAGAAATCAAACCAAAACAAAATGAAACTTCGTAGACCTGGGATAAAGATTACATGAGTAAATACTCTGCACAGAAATCATCTAATAGCCCCTGGGGCGTGGTAAACACCTATTGGGGGCTGTTGTTAGTTCTATATTTTTTGCATTTGAAACATTTTGTGCTAAAAAAGAGAATTCAAAGAAATTAAACAGTTAATGAGTACGGAAAATTATCTAATCTGCAAATTATAATCAAGATATTCTTTACCAAAGCTTACATTGAAAATACTGATCAAAGCTCATGTATGGCACACTGAGAAGTTTTTAAGGCCTCAATATTGGTATTAAAAGAGAAAATCTTGTGAATATTCTATCTACTTTGGTTTCCCATTTATACAATAAAGATGATCCACATGAAGAATGGGTTTTGTGTGGATGCATACTTGCAATTATTGCCACATTTATTCTCTTATCTTTTCACTTAGAAACAAAAAACACAGAGATCCTAAAATTAAACTATTTTTATTGGAACAAAGTGCAAGATTTGAAACAACAAAAATGAAACTTTTTCTATTTTTGTTTCTGTAACACATAGATATAATGTCATATATATCTTAACGCTTAGTTGTTTTTCCAAACATATGGCAATTTAAAATTTTGTTGACAAATCGTGTCTTTTGTTAGTAGGATGTGTCATATGTAAATGGGAAAATGTTGATTTTTAAAAATAGGTTACAGGTATTAAAGTCAAGCCAGCCTCCTCTGCAATGTTTGGGAGAATCATTAGCTAATGGGTAGATCAATCCCTGCACATTGAACCCTGACATATGCTTCTTGGAGCTGGCTATGAGAGAAGCAGGCATTGTGTGTGTGTGTGTGTGTGTGTGTGTGTGTGTGTGTACACGCTGGTGTCTGGAATTAGTGATCACCTTTGAGAGTATTGTCTGAGCACTCTTGTATGAAAACTCTGGTTCATGTTTTTTCCATGGAATTTTTCATCTGTGTGTCCCTAATAGCCCCCCATTATTGGTCATCGTGGCAGTTCCTGGTACTTCTGTTTCTGTTTCTTTCAACTGGTCCCTGAGAACATCCCAAAGTGAATTCCTGGTACAGTGTACAATCCATATTTACATCACAAGTGTACCATCCACATTTGATAAGTATTTCTACTTCTCTTTTGTGAATTATAATATCAGGTTTTAAGAAGTTAATTGCATTATTATGTTTGTGAATATTATATTTTTAAATGGGATTTTAACAATTTTTATTAGTAGATAGTGGTGATATATATAATCTATCAAAGATACTCCTCCCCTTTTCAATTGAACTAATTGAAAATAGCTTGTGAGTATCTTTTTCTACTTATGAGTCCCTTGAGTTTCTGGAATCCTGACTTGCAGCCACTGAACTGCTTCTAACACTGTCATTTTATAGATGAAACCTAAATCCAGAGATAGGAAACCAGTTCATTGAACAAATATGTATTGTATTCCTATGTTGTTAGTGGGCACTATGGTATATATGGGTATATTGTAGTGGATAAAAACCACATGGTCTCACCCTCATGGATGCCCATGTGTTTTCCCCAGTTATCCAGAGGGGGAAGTAGATATTAAACACATAAAGAAAATACATTCTAATTACAAATCAACATAAGTGTTATGAAGGGGGAAAACAGTGTGTGGTGACAGAGAATATGAATATAAAATGGATATGGATATGAATATGAAGGCAGATATAGATTGGGGTCCTAGGCAAGACCTCTACAAAGTGATATTTAAGCTGCGACTTGAAGAATTCAATCCACATAGAGGAAGTTGCATGTGCAAAGATCCTTAGGTCTGAGGAAAAGAAGGCGTGTGTGTCTAGAGCTTAGTGAGCCAGGGAGAGAGTAAACTGAGATGATGATAGAATGGTAGGCAGGAGCCAGATGGTACAAAGCTCTCCAGGCCATGCTGAGGGTTTGGCGTTTTATTGTAAATGAAATGGGAAGCTATTAAAGGGTTTAAGTAGGAGAGTGACAAGATCCAATTTATATTGTAAAATATAACCTCCACTGTAGTATGGTTTGGAAGGGAAAATGGGGAAGAGTGTCAGTGAGGAAGCTTTTGGAGGATTGTAGCCAGGATCTGCCAATGGCCTGGACACGGTGGTGGCTTTGGGGACGGAGAGGAGCAAACAGCTGGGATCAGACCTGTGGTGTCTGGATCCCCTTGGCCCATGCTTCCCACCGCACCAGCCTGCCTGGCCTGAACTTGCCACTGAGTTGAAGCTGATGAATGTGCTCTTGGAGTGCTAAACTGCCCTTCCACAGAAAGTATCGTTACCTCTTCAACTCACTCTGGTTGAGTCTGCAAATGCTTCTTGGTGGATGTTGTAGAAAAAGATGATAGACAAAGATCACATTTTACAATAGCATTTTACCTGCAGGTAATTTAGATTTGTGGTGTATGAAGGAATTCCCCAAGCCTGCCAACCTGGATGAAAAGATCTCCTTTGAGATACAGGACAGTTTTAGGACAAGCCTAGCATTGTGCAGCTTCTCTGATGTCAGGAAGCTGCCATGCTTGTGCTCTTCCAAATAATGTGTCCTGTTCACTTATTTCTAGTGCCAAAAGATGTGCCTCTGAAAAAGAGGCTTTAAGACTGTAACAGAGAGTGTTTCTCTGTGCCAAGTGGGGATGCTTTCATTACACAAGACTTTCGTATCCATAGAAGTGTTTACATCCTCTCCCCTTCCTCCCTATCTTTTTGTTTTTTATACCAAGGGGCCAAAAGTCATGGCTTCACCTCCAGTTGAGTGTTTGCTATTTATTCCTGGTCCCTTGCTCCATAGATTTCTACTGTTTCCGTGGCTTGATTACAGTTAAGGAAGAAGAGAGAAGTATCAGCATATTAGACTTCTTTAAGTGACAACTGATGATTAGCAATGAGAAGGTATAATGAGGATGGGGATCTGGCTTCAACACCTGGTTCTGGCATTTATTCCTGTCTGATTTAGAACAAGTGACTTAACCTCTGTAAAGCCTGTTTCCTGACCTATAAAAAAATACCCAATTATAATGCCTGCCTTAAATTATTTCTATGAGAATGTAGAGAGATAATCCACACCAAGAGTCGGGTATGTGGTAAATGCTTGACAGCTGTTATCTGTGAATAAATCTCAGGAGAGTTTGCTCATTGCTCCTACTCCTAACCATGGGTCTTCCTATCAACTTTAATTCTGTCTGAAAGTTAAGCCTACCACACAGGCAGAGCTACTTCCTGGTCATACAGCACACCATCATGTGTATTCTTAATTCCTTAGAATGACCTTCAGAAACAGTTCCTAGTTCGGACACCTGGATTGCTCAGTGGGTTTAAGCATCTGACTCTTCAGCACAGCTGAGGTCATGATGTCAGGGTTCATGAGTTCCAGCCCTATGTCGGGCTCTGAACTGACAGCACTGAGCCTACTTGGGATTCTCTCTTTCTCTCTCTCTCTCTGCCCCTCCCCTGCTTTTTGCACTCTCTAAATAAACAAATAAATAAATAAACTAAAAAAAAGCAATTCCTACTCATTCAAACAATTTCACAAGAAGCGAATTATGCGTATGCACAAATTAAATAGCTTTCCAGATACCATATAAGTAGTGTGGGACAAGGCCAGAATACTTCTGGGAGGATGAAAAATGATTTCCATTTTAAGGGGCACAGAACAGCACAGCACATAGCTCATTAAAGAGCCCTGACTCCAGGGATTGGAAGATGTGTTGCCATGAGGTTTTCCCTTTTTGTTGTTCTGCTTCTTTGTCTATACAATGCTCCTTGACTTAGATCATGGCTATGCTGGTTCTAAAATATTAAGATTCTAGGAAAGTCTTCATGTTTGAAATTTCTTATGGTCTGCATTCTCCAGAGCTCATTGTTGAGTTGTCTGGAATGCAGTGTTCATTTCCCTGGGTGACAGTCTGAGAAAGACCATAGAGTTATTATTCTGAGGTTAACCAGAGTCAAACTTCCTTTCATGAATGGATATCCTTACAATGGTAGATAAATAATTTGGCTTTGTGGGAATATTCACATTAAGCCTTCTTTACCCTCACTTTCCATGATATTCTATACTTAAACAGGGCTTTCTTAGAAGACTATGATAGAGGGGCGCCTGGGTGGCTCAGTCGGTTAAGCCTCCGACTTCGGCTCAGGTCATGATCTCATGGTTTACGGGTTCGAACCCCGTGTTGGGTTCTGTGCTGACAGCTCAGAGCCTGGAACATGCTTTGGCTTCTGTGTCTCCCTCTCTCTCTGTCCCTCCCCCCTCACGCTCTGTCTCTCTCTCCTTCAAAAATAAATAAACATCAAAAAAATTTTAAAAAGAGAAAAGGAAACTATGATAGATTTGGAGGCGCATGGGTGACTCGGTTGAGCATCCAACTCTTGATTTCAACTCAGGTCATGATCCCAGGGTCATGGGATCAAGCCCCATGTCAGGCTCCATACTGAGTTTGGAGCCTGCTTAAAATTCTCTCTCTTTCTCTCTGCCCCACTCCCTGCTTGCATTCTCTCTCTCTCTCTCTCTCTCTCTCTCTCTCTCTCTCTCAAATAGAAAAGAAGACTATGATAGATTTGGGTGTGGGGATGGAGAGTTCATGCATTTTTCTAGAACTTCAGGAAGTCTACACATGCTATCATCTATCAAAAACCACCAACCACAGTCAGCCCTTGGCTGACACCTTCTCTCTACCCTTACCATCACTGCCTGCCTAATGCCCTATGAGTCCGCTCCCTAGGTGGCTTCCTGACCATAGTGCACCCATTCTAATTCATCCTCCTCTCTTGTTCCCCACTTTGGCTTTCTAAAATACTGCCTTCATATGCCTCCCCAAACTTACAATCTTTTAATGTTTTCCCATTACCTCATACACTGATGCCTAATGCCTTTCATATCTGAAGTGGGTAGATCAAGACAATCTTCTGGCCTATGGGAAGAAGCTATTTTAATTTCTGTTTCTGTTTAGTGTTGGTCTCTTTAAGCATTTCAACTTTTATTTATACATTAATTTATTACAACTATTATTATACATATAACATACATGTAATTACAAGTACATTCATGTAATTTATAAGTAATATAGATATATGGAGGCTGTGGATCTGAATTCTTTTACAGATAGGGATGCATAATAAAAACAAGTTAGAGATCATTGATTTAAAGGGTAAAGTAAAAGTTACTAACTTTGCTTAAGGAACCTCACATGTCCCGGACCCATATTTTTCTTCTGCTGTCACCTGCAGCCACTGCACACACTCCTTTGTTTTCCCATACTCTGTACCTGTCTGCTCTCCTAGTTCTTAAGCATGCTCAGCTGGGCCATCGTCCTGCTGATGCTGCTCAAAGCAAAATCCCCCTGCCTATTCAAGCCTAAGTTTAAAATGTTGCCTCATCTCGGAAGCCTTTCTTTTTTTTAAATTTTTTTTTTTCAACGTTTTTTATTTATTTTTGGGACAGAGAGAGACAGAGCATGAACGGGGGAGGGGCAGAGAGAGAGGGAGACACAGAATCGGAAACAGGCTCCAGGCTCCGAGCCATCAGCCCAGAGCCTGACGCGGGGCTCGAACTCACGGACTGTGAGATCGTGACCTGGCTGAAGTCGGACGCTTAACCGACTGCGCCACCCAGGCGCCCCGGAAGCCTTTCTTAATGTACCTCTTGTCTCAGAACCCACCCCCACCCAGGTAAAATTAGCATCCCTTGCCTGTGATTCCGTGGCATTCGGCTTGTTCCTCTATGACAGCACTTTTCAAGTGCATTGCTATAATGATTAGTTGTGTATGTGTATCCCTGATGAGGCTATGGGTGCCTGCAAGGCAGGCAGTGCACCTCACTCATTTTTGTACCCAGCACCTAGTGCATGTCAGAAGCCAATAGATGGTGTTGAGTTATTTTAAATCTTCATGAGCATCTTATAGAGAAGAGTCTGGGAGGGAGGGGGCTAATAGTATCAGGAATAAAATTGGTTTGGTACAAAAATCCCATCCCTGTTGGCATTTATTTATTTTTTTTAATTTTTTTTTCAACGTTTTTTATTTATTTTTGGGACAGAGAGAGACAGAGCATGAACGGGGGAGGGGCAGAGAGAGAGGGAGACACAGAATCGGAAGCAGGCTCCAGGCTCTGAGCCATCAGCCCAGAGCCTGACGCAGGGCTCGAACTCACGGACCGCGAGATCGTGACCTGGCTGAAGTCAGACGCTTAACCGACTGTGCCACCCAGGCGCCCCCCTGTTGGCATTTAAATCCTAGCTCAATTTCCCTGCCCTGACTCTTCTGCCTTTCTTAGCTTAGACTGACTGCTTCAGTGAAGAGGGTACTCTGGACAAGCGTGCCCTTTCTTTCCATTTAGCTTTGAGACAGCATGAAGGTTAAGGACTGCCCGTCTCAAGGTCACTTGGTTTCCATAGAAGTGCAAGGCAACCCGGGGCTTTGGAGACTATGCAGTTTATGGAGGATGCCGCTGTGCTTGTCAGACTGTGTTCAGTGTGGAAAGGTTGAGACTGAGAAAGGGGAGACACAGGCTGAAGGCCCGAGGCATTACATGATAAGACTGTAAATAGCTTCCCTACAAATGAGGAACTCCTCTGAAAGTTACAGGTGACAATGAAAAACCCCAGATATAACTTATTGACTTCTTTTTTTCAGCATATTTCCTCACCTCCTCTGTGCCTGGCACTGTGTTAGGTGCTGTGACAGAGTGATGAATAATTCAAGGTCCCTGACTGTGAGGACCTCATAGTTCAGAAGCAGAGACAGAACACAGAGTAGGCCAGCAGCTATAACCGTATGGGGAGCCCTCTCCTAACCTGTGCACAAGACAGCTCCACAGAGGGAGTGATTAATTGGGCCTCCAGGTGCCAGCGAAGGCCCTCAGAAGAAGGCTGAGGCTAGAAAACTGAGGAGGAGTCCTGGGCAGAGGAGGAAGGCAGGGATTGTGCATTTCGGGCAGAGGGAACTGAAGCTGCAAGGGTCTAGATCAAGGCTTGGTAAATTTTGTCTGTAAAAGGCCAGTTGGTAAATATTTTAGGCTTTGTAGGCTGTGGAGCCTCTGTTTCAACTACTTATCTCTGTCGTTGTAGAGGAAAGTAGCCATAGGCAAATATGTGAATCAATGGGCATGGCTGTATTCCAATAAAACTTTATTTACAAAATTGGCAGCGGCGGGGCTGTAGTTTGCCAACTCCTGGTCTAGACGAAGGATCTTCGGAGAACCTTTAATCTCATAGTTCCTAATCTTTTCAAGAATTAGGATTACTTGGCACTGCTGTGCCCTATGCCTAGAAGGCTCCCCTTAATGCTGTTCTAGATATCCCTGATGGCTTGCTACTTCTCTTCATTCAGGGCTCCGGGCTGCCGTCTTTTAACTACTGTGTCCACAATAGGACACACACCTCCCGTATGCTCCATCACTTTTCATTGCTTTCCTTTTCAAGATAGCACCTATACTCAAACTCTACCTTATATTAATTATCTGTTTATTTTCTATTTTCCTACTGGAACATAAGCTTCATCTTATTCTCCTGTAAGCAGAGTGGTGTGCTGGAGCCCATTGTGCTCATGTCTTCTCAGCTGCAGCTCTGCCTTCAGTGGTGTTATATGGTCATGGTAAATCCACCATGGTGGGAATATTTACATGGTGGAAATTAGCCCCATGGGAATCACATTGGGGTGGTTTTTGCTTTTGTTTTTGTTTTTCGCAAGCTGGTTTATTAGCAAATCTCTAGTTATCCCTGGTGCCTAGAAGAATAACCTCTACAAAGCCCAGTGCGCAATGAATACTTGTTTGAATCAAATGTGCCACTAGTATCTGTTTATTGAGAAAATTGATATCCAGTTACAGATACAGAGTCCTCTGTGATTATTATTGCTACATAGGGAGTTCATGTCTCTCATGTAGGTAGCTGCCCATGGCATCTGTCACCTGCATGTGACTGATGGGAAGACTGAGAACTTGGCTCAGGACGTCACTCCCATTACCCCACAGCACAGATTCTGGTGGCCCCGATGACTCATCTCCAGCCTTATACACTCACTTCTACAAGGTGCTCCTTTCCCTCTGTCCCCTGCAGTCGGCTGAGTGAAGGCAGGGCCTCAATCCTGTGTCTCTTTTACTAAACAATATGTATTTTTAATGAATTTCTCTAACTCAGTGTGGTTGTGATTTTTGCAGTGTTTTAAAAAACCCAGATAAGGTCTAGCTTCTTTCAAATGTCTTACTTTATCCCATTTCTGATTTGTCTGGGGCTTTGATTTATGGTATGTCAGTGTGCCCTAGTGTGTACCCTTTAGCTATGATTGGTCCAAAATGTATCTGTTTATGAACAGTCTCCAACCCTAACAGTCCAATTTTGAAATCTGCAGCAGTGTGAGGCCCCAGAAGCACTTGACAAGAATCACATTTAACAGCCTCTTCAATCTTAGTTCCTTTAAGTGGCAACATTAAACCATAATACTGAGGCCCCCTTTCTAAACCCACAGAGACTGATTAGAAAACCCCATCAAATTACTCCCACAATCCATGTTGAACACTTACAAAGAGCTTCATTTTCAGGATGCTTGGTAAACAATCTTTTCAATTCCCTGTCCTAAGCACACACTAAGAAACAGAGGAGTGAACTTGTATTTAGAGGGCCATCTGGCTGATCCCAAAGCTTTCCAGGACAGGCTGCTGGAGAGGACCTTGCATTGTCATGCAGAATGCCTTAGCTTTTGTAGAGATCCTTGTCCTTCACAGCTGTTCTGATGTGGAGTTTTTCTGCTTCTCCCTATTTGCTTCTGTCCATGATAGAAAACTCACTCTTTCTTTGGGCAGCCTCCTCTCTCTTTGAATACAATTTATAGAAAATTCTTTTTTTACCTGCCTCCCTGTAACTTTCACCCGTTGGCCCTAGTTCTATCCCTGTGGAGCCACTCAGAACAAATTGGCTTCTTCTTACTTCTCTCTTCGGTTAAGAAAGTGAGGGCAGCTCTCATGTCCCCGGAGTCGTCCCTTTTCCAGGCTGCATATGGACTGTTCATTCAGCTATTTTTCACATGGCAGTCCTTTGTGCCCTGTTTATTTGGCTCCCTTTCATCTGGGTGTGTTCCAGTTTTGCCATGTCTTTCTCTTTCTTTCTTTCTTTCTTTCTTTCTTTCTTTCTTTCTTTCTTTCTTTCTTTCTTTCTAAATGTTTATTTTTGAGAGAGAGAGAGAGAGAGAGAGAGAAAACAAGCAGGTGGGAGGGGGGCAGAGAGAGAGGGAGACACAGAATCTGAAGCAGGCTCCAGGCTCAGCACAGAGCCGACGCGGGGCTCGAACTCACCGACTGCAAGATCATGACCTGAGCCAAAGTCAGACATTTAACTGACTGAGTCACCCAGGCGCCCCGCCAGGGTGTTTGTTAAAGCCACTGAACAGTGCTGGAGAGTAGCCAAGACCACAGACTCTTAAGCTAGAGCTGCCTTCGAATTTACTAGTTCTGTAACTTTGGGCAAGTGAGGGAGCTCCTCCGAATCTCCATAATCTTATCTGAAAAATGAGAAAAAAGGACCTTACACACTCAGTTATTGTGAGTATTAAATAAAAATAGGGTAAAATCATTAGGGGAGTGCCTGGTACAAAGTAGATGGGTTCAAAATATAGCCATCGTTATTGGAGTAAGTACTGTTAAGTCTCTGGATATGGCTTCCATAAGAAAGTTTGGGTCGCTGTTGTAGTTTTATTTTAGCTTGGTGTTTACATGGGGCATTTTCTCTAATTTTGAGTGCAAATGTTAAATAGGTTGGCCCTAGATAAATACAATCTAATTTTGGTATCAAAGGTATTTGTTGTGTGTGTATATGTGTATGTATACTTCTTGCAGACTTTCCTGTAGCCTCTTCTCTTTTTTACCCCTGTACTCCAATAACTGACATACAACTCAGTACTCTTCCTCCTCCTTCTCCTCTCTTCTTTACCTTTTGTCCCTTAACCCCTCACTTGCACAAGATATGGATTGTATCTTAGCTGCTTTTTCAAAGGAAAGATTGATGTCCATTCAATGTATAGGAGAGTAGTTCTTGTCCTAACTCAACTCTGTGTTAGGTGGATGACCTCAGACAAGACACTTTCCTTCTGAGCCTCAAGTTTGCTTTTGTGTTTATTTTATTTTTCAATTTTATTTATTTGTTTGTTTGTTTGTTTATTTATTTATTTATTTATTTTTTAGTCTTTGACATTGATGAAGGAAGGGATTTTGATGAAGGGAAGTGTGAGATTCCAAGGTCCCTTCCAATTCTAAAATTCATTTTGTTTTCTGCTGTCCAGTGGTCATCCTGAGATGTGTGATTGGCCCCCATAGTCCACCTGCTCTGGGTTTCCAGTATATACTTAGGTAACTGTTCCACAGCACTATGTGCTAAAGCAACAAGAATGTCAAGATAGCTCTTCCATGTCACAGCTCTTCTGAGTGGCTTTGAATTCAAACCTCTGTTGAAGGTGCCATGTCATCCTGAAGGGAAGCATTGTTGAGCATGAATTCCTATCCTTTACCGACTGTCTCACCCAACCTCTCTAAGAATTAAATTTCTAACCTGCTTTGTAGCTGTAATTATCACTCAACTTTTTATTGTGGAATGGTTTTAAATTTACAGAAAAGTTAAGTTAGTACAAAGAGTTCCCATTTAAACTATCCTCAGTTTCCCATATTAACATCTTATATTAGTTTGGTATACTTATGAAAATCAACAAATCAGTGTTGGGGTGCGTGGGTGGCTCAGTTGGTTAAGCATCTGATTCTTGATCTAGGCCCAGATCATAGCCCCGCATTGGGCTCTATGCTGACAGGGTTGATGAAGCCTACTTGGGACTCTCACTCTCTCTCCCTCTCTCTCTCTCCCCCTCCCCTGCTTGCACACTCACACACACACGTGCTCTCTCTTTCTCAAAATAAATAAGTAAACTTAAAAAAATCAGTGCTGACACCTCATGATTAAAGTCTGTAATTCATTAAGATTTCCTTAGTTTTTACCTATTGTTCTTTTTCGGTTCCAGGATCCCATCTACAATACAACATTACATCTAATTGTCCTATCTTAGACTCCTCTTGGCTATGACATTTTCTTAGACTTTTCTTATTTTTGATGACCTTGACAACTTAAGGATTCCTAGTCAGCTATTTTGTAGAATGTCCTTCAGTTGGTATTTGCCTGGTGTTTTTCTTATGATTAGACTGGGGTTATTAGTTTAAGGGAAGAAGACCACAGAGGTAAAGTGCCATTCTCATCACATCATATTAAGAGTACATGTTATCAGTATGATTTATGACTTTTGATGGTAACCTTGATCACCTTGCTGAGGTAGTGTTTTGTTTGTCAGGTTTCTCTACTGTGAAGTTCCTCTGTCCCGTCCCCCTTTTCTTATTGTACTTTTTGGAAGGAAGTTACTACGTATAACCAATGGAAGTTTATTTCTTGTACACCTAAGTGTCCAAAGTGGGCATTTCTGATGGCTATTGCCTTTTTTCCATCAGTTATTCAGAAGCCCAGCATTCTTCTATTTTGTTGACATCCCCTAGGGCTTTGTCATCTAAATCCAGCCAGCATTAAGAGAATGTTTGCTTTTAAAAGCCTCGGCCTGAAAATGGCACACATCACTTCCACTTACATTCCATATGACACTCATTCATCTGCCAAACCTAACTGCAAGGGAGGCTAGGACATATGGTCTAGCTGGGTGCCCAGGAAAAAGAGGAAATGGATTTGGGAGAAAAGCTAGCAGCATTTGCCACACCATTTTAGAGTACAAAAGATAACAAACCAAATCCCTGCCACCTCACCATCTAGTAATATAGCCACCATTTCATTAAAAAAAAAAAAGAAAAATAATAGAAGAACATTATCTTAGAATCATTTAAATTGGAAAATATCCATTGTTTATTTGCTCTTTCTCTGTTTTTTTTTTCTTTTTCTTTTTTTGACTCTGAAAATGCCACTTACTCTTCAAGTGATGGATGAGGTTCTTTCACCCAACCTTGAGACAGAATTAGTCCCTTACTCCTTGGTGCCATCATGCCACTCTGCTTCTATCCCTTATTTAACACCTACATCACACTAGTATTATATATAAATATGTTTCATGCACTAGACTGGGTGCTCCCTGAGGACAGCATAGAATATATTAATCTCTTAGATCCCTAAGGATAATCTGACAAATAAAAAGCATATTTATTGAGTGCCTCCAGGATTTTAGGTATACCAAAAAAGTGGTCTCATCTTTTAAATCCCTTTCTTTAAAATACAATAAAACAGCTCTTTTCCCCCCTCAGTTATAAAAACGACCCACACTTATGATAGTCAAGCCTTCGTGGAGGAGATCTTGAGCTGAGCCTAGAAAGATTGATAGGGTTTGATAGACGGTAATCAGGGTACAGGCCTGGCTTCCTATGACATTCTAGGTTCAAGGCATATTTTCAATAGATGGTCAAGTCTCCTTTGAAACATCTACAGTGCAAGACATGTGCTTTCATAGATCATCACATAATTAAAACTCGGACTCTGAGCTGGTTCTAGCACTGCTTCTAGGCAGTTGGGGGCAGTATAAATGCCTGATGCTCATTATCTTGAACAGGAATTACCAACCTGAATTCCCAGGGCCCCAACAAAGGGATGGCTTCACCATAGCAAAAGAAGTGTTTAATTACAGCTACAGAAAGAGGAGCATGAAAAAAACAATCATCTGCTGGCATTAGTGACTCAGCTGCCATGTATCTCATTACCAACCCAAACATGACTTCTTAAAGTGAACTTATCAAGCTTATTAGAAATAAAATATCAATTATAAGACAGCCTGTCCCTTTCCTTCTATCCTGTTCTATCCTCTACTTGTAGCCCATTGTTTAATGACTTAGAAGCTTAATTAATATTTTACGAAAACAGAAATCAGAAGACATAAAGTTGGTTCTTAGTATGTTCCTTTACCTCACTTATGCTGTTTTCTTGATTTTCATCACTGAAAATAGACCTTAATTAGGCTTTATATTCTTATGGGTTTGAATTCATACTATCACCTATATTTATTCATTGAATTTCCCAGCACTTATAATTAGCATAGGAATTATTTTTCCCTTTATATGAAAACTGAGCCTGAAATGTAAAATGACTTCCTCAGGAGCACGTGGCAATTGTGGCTCAAAGCTGGGTCTTCTGCTTGCATATATAGAATTAAGTATGCCATATTAGCACCTGCCTGTCAGTCAGTTAGCCTCATGACAGAGGCACACATGTTCTTTTTATTTCCCCCAATTATATATTTCCCTCAGTTATGATAGCCAAACTTTCTTGGAGGAGGTGATCTTGAGCTGAGCCTAGAAACGTTGGTAGGATTTGATGGTGGCACAGGATATTGTTTTACAGTGAGGTTAGCCAGCTATGTGTTCCTCCAGCATGTTCCTAATATGTCAGATTGGGTGGACCCGTGGAGGCAACACACCGAACATTCCTTGATTTCTGCTATCACTCAGGGAAGAGGATTCTAATGTACCCCAGGTCAATAGATATTTATAGAAAGGATCTAAAGGTCACTTAGTTTGACTTCTAGATAGTCCTACAAATTAAATAAATTTATTTAACACACATATATAACATAGAGTTATCAGCCAGAATTCCTCATTTCCAGTTCAGTTCTTTTTTTTCATAACCCTGCTTCATTATTCCAAATTTTCTTAGTACCTTCTCTGCTTATTAGGATTGCTTTCAAGAGGACATGTTTATATAGGTAGTGCCTTATATTCCTGAATACGTGTGATCAAGTCATATATGAAAAAGTTTAACCGCAGACATATGCTATAGAGAGCAGGTCTATTCCAAAAAAGTTAAACACACTGAATCCTTAACTAGAATTCTTATGTAGTCACATCAATCAGTGTGTTTGGTGTAACACACAGTACCTAGCATATTGTCTGACAAAAAAGAGATTTGGAGTAATTGGTTGAATAAATGGGTGAAGGAATGAAATTGACTGTCAGTTGAAATTCAGTATGATGCTGAATTTGAGGATAGTATGTTGCTACTTCAGGAATGCGTTAGAATAGTCTAATATTTGCCCAGTGCTGAAGTGGAGACAAAGATGGTAGTGATGCTATAGAAAATGAATTGTCGCTGGCAGCCAGCACCATAATGAGAAAGCTTTAAATATTTATGGTAGCTGATATGCAAAAACCCAAATGTGGTATACAAAGTTCAGTTTGATGGTATTAATGTGTAGGGAGTTTATAAAAGCTGAGGAACACTTCTAATGGTCACTTCTAGTGAGGACAGCTTCTTTCACTTCTAGTGAAATATTTAGAGAAATATACATGAATTTATTACTTCTTTTGGTACTGGAAAAATGACTTTTGTAGTGCTGAGGCTTCTGTCTGGTGAAGTATTTATTGAAGGTGAAGTTTATTTTCACATACTTTTCAGTGACATCTCATGGCCGTGGGGGTTTTGCTTTTTCCTGTGGTTCTTATCCAAGCCATTCTTTCTTTCTGGCTGAAGTTGATCAGAATTTCAAAACCCAGGAGTTTCTAATGGATAGTTTATATTCAGCAGAAATAGAAATCTCCCAGGGCCTGATTTCGACTACTGGAAGCTTAGGAATTATAGTGGCGGTTTGTTGTAAATACTGATTCTAGAATGAGACCATACAGTTGGTGGCATCTTGCAGTCAGACATTAGATGCACAAGGAAGAAAAATAATTCACTTTTTAGCACGCCTCTTTATTTTTCGAGTCATAATTAGTTTTTGTCTATTTATATTTGGTTTCCTGATGCATAGTATTATGGCTCTGCCTCTAGAAGGAAAAAGAAGAGTAAAGACATGTTACTGAGATGCCCCTTTTCCATATACTTATTTCAATATTTAAGCCATTGGCATTGGTGACTTTAGAGAATTTTTGGACAATTTGCAAGTGTGTATTTTTATAAACAAAATAAGGACTTGAATAACCATTCTATTTTGTTTTGCAGAACCCCAGCTGAAAGGAATTGTGACAAGGTTATTCAGCCAGCAGGGATATTTCCTGCAGATGCACCCAGATGGTACCATTGACGGGACCAAGGACGAAAACAGCGACTACAGTAAGGAGCATTAACTTCTCCCAGTCCAGTTAACGATGATCAAATGTGTGGTCTGGTGTATCTAAGTCTTAGGGTGTGGCCAGGCTGCCTTTTGAACTGTTTAACTGCTAGTAAGCTGGTGTCTGTCTTCTATCCTTTTTGCTGTGACTCCCTAGAGTAAAGACACAGTTGAGAGAGGTCACACACTAAATGAGAAGGTAGAGACTTGAAAGAGTTCCAGATAGTCAGTGGATAAGACGATTGTCCCATTCCAGTGTTTATAGTCAATATGGTGATAAATATTTATAGGAACAAGGCAGAATTTCCAGCACAAGATGGTGTTTTAATCCTAGAACCAAATAGCGAGCATGTTATAATAATTCTCCAAACATCATTTCTGGCAGGCCAAAATTACTTCTTAAGGTAAACATTGAGTATATACATCTGTATATTACATGTGATTTCATTTTAATGACAAAATTATTGATTTTAATTTTTTCAAGCATTTATTTATTTATCTTGAGAGAGAGAGAACATGAGAAAGGAGGGGCAGAGAGAGGAGAGAGAGAATTCCAAGCAGGCTCTGTGCTGTCAGTGCAGAGCCTGACCCAAGGCTCCATCTCACAAACCATGAGATCATGACCTGAGCCAAAATCAAGAGCTGGATGCTTAACCAACTAAGCCATCCAGGCACCTCAAATTATTAATTGTAAAAGAAAAATATATTAAAATAGTATGATGATGTATTGGTAATAACAGGATAATAAAGACTAGTAGACCTGAAAGTTTGTTTATAAGTTTTTAAAATAAAGTGCCACGTATTCAAAGTTTTTTAATAATATCCCTGGAATTAGTTTTTAACTAATTTAAGTATAGAGTTGACAAGTTTAATAACTAAACAAAATCATCAAGGTATGACATAGTAGTATATTTGCATTTCAGGAAAAAAAATGGAATATAAGCCTCAGAGCCAAGAGTGATCACTCTCATCATATCTTTTAGTTTCTGCAGAATCATACACAGATACCCAGGGGGAAATTCATGTTATCTTAAAATTATGCAGGGTGCCATATAGTTTCCTAAAGTTTGTTTGGATTCACTGCTAGATCGTTAGTGCCAAGCACATAGTAAATACTCATCAAATATATGTCCCATTGAGTTGTCTTCTGATGGATATAATTTTGTGGTCAGGGTGGCAATCTACCAAATTGCCTAAGATAATCTAAGAAGCCTTATATTCTATGGAGAAATAACTTTTAAATTAAAATTAAAGATTTGGGGGAAGATCTGCAACTCCTAAAGTGTGAAAATGTTCTTGTCCACCCTTTCTAAATCATTCTTTGTTCATTTAATATTACACGTTGCAAAATATGAATTACAATACAGAAAAGATCTTATTATAAAAAATTGCATCCCCAGTTTTCTGCAAAGTGGTTGATTAGCCTATTGTGGTTTGCATTGTTGGTTTGTGGCTGTAGGAATGCACTCTTTAAATGATTCACATTTTCAACTGAGTACCGAGGAATGGGGATGCCTTTCTCTCCATGTAAGATTTTCATCTATTGTATCTGTACTTCATGTAGATTTAGTAAGCTGTTAGTATGGGTGAAATGAATCAGGGAGATTGCTTCACTGTATCACCTCTGCTATCTCTGAGGTATCCCTGGATCTCAGTTTATTTTTCTATAAAATGAAGCAGCTCGAGATAATAATATCTTCTGTCAGCATTGTCCATTCAACTTTTTAAAAAAATTGAAAAATTATAAATTGAGGAGAATAGATTTAATCCCCAAGTAAGCCAAATAGCCACACTTCATTCCACAGGATGCAGCTGTAACCCAGACAGGCATCCTGAAGATGTATGACTTTTATCATGAGGTTGTGGCTGAAGGGCAAGGGCAAAAAATGTGAGTTCAACTGACAAAAATCCTTCCTTCTCCATTTCATAGACAAAGAATTAAACAGTGCTCTCTCTGCAGATGCTGGGTCAGGGTCTAGTGTAAATCCATACCTATATATTTATAAACATACATTTGTATGCATACATATATATGTACAAATATATATGCCTATGTGTGTATATATGCATAGTGGCATCGTGCATAACACATGTTGAGGGTGATACATTTTGTCAAATACTATTAGAAACTGAATTAATAAATTTAAAATATTTTTTTCTTAAGATAAACAACTACACTCACCTTTTGATATATTGGTATTAAAAGTAGTTCAGGTATACAAAATAACAAGACTAGGATGAATCTACCTGGATGCCCAACCTCTGACTTAAATTCAGGTAACAGTATAAATGCATTTGAACTCACTGTATGTTCTCCCAATGGAGTTCTGCTTTCCTTCAGTATCAGACGTAACTACTATCCTGAATTTAGCATTTTTTATTTCCATGCAGTTTTAAAAATACATTTATTTCATATGTGTATACTTAAATCATTCATAATATTGTTTTGCATGTTTTGAACTTTGTATGAGTGAGAGCATTGCTGTATAATTTCTATGTACTTTTTCTCCCTTATATTATGGTTGTGAGCTGCATAGATGGTGATATATTTGCTTTCTATTATTCATGTTCATTTTTGTAAAGTATCTCTTTGCATGAATATACCCAAATATATTTATCCATTCTCTTTTTGGTGGATAATTATCATTTCTATTTCTTATAGATATTGAAAACACCCTCCCTAACTATCCTTTATAAAATGACACATCTCACCTTGGCTCTCTCTATTCTGATATCCCCCCTTTTTTGTATTCATTGCTTTTATAACCACATGATATAAAACTATACACATACACAGTTGCTGTTTGTTTGTTTGTTTTTGATCTTTCTCCCAGGAGAATGTAGGTTTCAAGAGGGAAGAGATTTTGTTTTGCTCTTTGAGTTATCTTTAGAATGATCTCTGATGCATAGTAAGTACTCAACGAAAAAAAATGGAATGAATGAATGGATGTCTTCTTGTGCATATGTGCAAAATTTCTCTGAGTCATTGGCTAAATACTTCACTCACCCAAATATTTTTTTTAAACTTTTCTTCTGAAATAATTTTAGACTTCAGAAAAATTACAAAGTAATGCAGGATATTCCTATGTACTTCTCACCTAGTTTCTCCTAAGGGTATCGTTTTATGTGACAACAGTGAAATTATCACAATCAAGAAATTAAAACTGGTACAATACTATTAACTGAGCTATAGATGTTATTCAGATTTCACCAGTTTTTCAATTAATGTACTTTATTTTGATTCCTCTCCCCATACATACATATTTTTATTGAACAATTTCCAATAAAAGCAAATAATTTTTATTTATACTTTTTCTTAGTAGGGATGAAGGTTAGAAATATCAGAAAGATTAAAATTCTACTCATTTTTTAAAAAATAGAAAATTATAAGCTTCTAAGATGTGAAAATGACTTTTCTTTCTCTACTTGGTGTGGGCAGGAGTAAAAGCATTTGATTGTTTGAAAAAAAATCATGTTACTATGAGCATCTGTCAGAATTGTGCTGTTTGGTTCACTAGACATCATTAGGTCCAACCAACCTTACCATGGTATCTTGCATTGAATTGATAAAGACACCTGTTCTTTTGTTCGTGAAGAAAAGACTAATTACATGTAATTGAGTACAAAAACAAATGGGTTTGTCAGCGGCAACAGATAAGAATCTCTGCAAATGTAATGATAACAAAAGATACAAAACTGTGTTGGAACACTGGCACACAAAAAGACAATTGCAGTTTGGAGAGTATTAATAGGAATATTTTACATAAAATTAGAAAGGTAATTATTCTGCTCTACTAGTTGCTGTAGGAGAAGATGCATCTGAAGAGGTCAAACATGCTGGGGTGAAAACAATTAAGATATTATAACCAAATGCATTCTTCTCTTTCCCTCTGCACAAAATATATGAGCAGCCATTTGAGTATGGAGTGAGCTGCCTGATAAATTAGTAGAATGGTCAAACTGGAGATATGCAAGCAGATGCTGTACTGGCACTTGTGGGGGGTTTTACAAGAAAACCCCATTGGTATGGGAAGGTGGGAGAAGGTGGTGGTGATTGGATAGTTTTAGGGCTCAGTGACTTCTAAGGTCTCCTTCAGTCCTGACATTCTTTTTTTTTTTTCAATTTTATTAAGCTTTAAAATTTTAATTCCAGTATAGTTAACATACAATGTTATATTAGTTTCAGGTGTACAATATAGTGATTCAACACTTCCATATATTACTTGGTGCTCATCACAAGCGTGCTTGTAATCCCCATCACCTATTTCACCCATCCTCTATCCACCCCCACCCAATCATCAGTTTGTTTTCTAGAGTTAAGAGTCGCTTTCTTGGTTTCTCTCTCTCTCTTTTCCATCGTTGTTCATTTGTTTTATTTCTTAAATTCCATATATGAGTGAAATCATATGGTATTTGTCTTTCTCTGACTGATTTTGTAACATTCTACTTTCTAGTTCCATCCATGTTGTTACAAATGGCAAGATTTCATTCTTTTTTATCTGTGAATAATATCCTATTGTATGTATATACCACATCTTTATTTATTCAGCTAGTTAGTTGTGGAGTTCATTCTGCCAGCCTTTGGGTTATTTACACTGATGTGTTACCTAGTTGTTTCCATGGGGTCAGGTGAGCCTAGGTCCTTCTACTCCACCATCTCCCCCAGAAGCCCCAGTCCTGATATTCTTTTAAAACATATTTTGAATAGGTAAGATAAGTATATAATACAAAATCTTAAGGACACAAAAGTGTATACAGTTGAGCAAAACAGTCCCTGACAGCCAGGAACTTTCTTGGCCCTCTATCAGGCCACGGTGTGCTTCTGTTGAATATACACAATTTCAAAGAATAACAAATCAGACAAGTCCACTGTGATCATGGTGGATTAAGACAAAAATAAGACCGATCACTCTGTAATCATGTCTGAACACAGACAAAAAGAATAATGTTGTCCAAACTACAAAATGATCAACTATTTCTCTATCCTGGTTTATATGAGTGGCTGCTTGCTAATTCACTAAACACAGCTTTAGCTTTGCTCTGTTCATGTCTTTTGGTAATATTTATTAACATACCTAATCATAGAATGACACCCACTTTCTTAGAGTAGTCCAGTTGAGAGTAAATCTACATTTCTTTGAGCCCTCCCTAAAATTGCCTAACACAAGACCAAATGCTCTAGGTCCTTTCTTACACCCTCTTACTAAGACATCCCAGGTCTAGCAACATGTGCATTTTTATTCTTTGCTGTGAGTCGTTAACCATGGGTGTGTTTCTTTGTCTGGGATACATTGCCATAGTCAAAAGCAATTTTCCGTTCTTCTCTTATCTGCCACGTGGTCACATTTCTTGGTATTCTTCTAGGTACAGTCTATTCATTTATCAACATATACAACGCTATGTGTTTGTATTTATATTTTCTCTTCATCATCTATCTACCTAACACTTGTTAAGCACCTTTTTAAGTTTAAAGCTGTTATATCTACAAGATTTTTCCATATTAGTACATATTTAGGAGGAACAATTTATTTAACCTAACTCTCTATCAAAGGCCATTTCAGTTCTTTCTTATATTTTGTTAATGCAAACAACACTATAAAGAATATCTTGGTACATAAGTAATTTTGCATATGTACAAATGTACTTATGGGATGGATATTGTACTTTTGCATAAGTAATTTTGCATATGTACAAGTGTACTTATGGGATGGGATAGAAACATAATTCCCGGGTCAAGGATGTATAAATGCTTTTTTTTTGTTTTGAAAGATATCTATTTGCTCTCCATCATACAAATTTACATTGAGAGTGTTTGTTTCCTTATGTTGTAATCGACATAATGTGTTATCAAACTTGTAGTTCTTTGTTACCTAAAAAAAAACTTCATTTGTCTTATTATGAGTTAGGTTGAGCACTTGTTCATATATTTTAAGAACCATCTTCACTTCTTTTCTGGTAAAATGTCTGCTTATATCTGTTTCTATGAAATGTCTTTTCATTTGTAGAAAATCTATATTTTAAAATATCAGCTCTTTGTTACATGAGTTGTAAATTTTTTACTTATTTTGTTGCTTGTCTCTGAATTTTTTTGGCTGTGCTTTATTTTATAAATATGCTTTTATGCCCTCAGCTTTTCTTTCTTATTTAAAAAGGCTTTATTGTTAGAGAGGGAGGGAGCCAAACCATAAGAGACTCTTAAAAACTAAGAATAAACTGAGGGTTGATGGGGGGTGGGAGGGAGGGGAAAATGGGTGATGGGCATTGAGGAGGGCACATGTTGGGATGAGCACTGGGTGTTGTATGGAAAACAATTTGACAATAAATTTCATATTAAAAAAATAAATAAAGTATCAGACAAGCTAATGGCAAGTTAAAAAGATAAATAAAATAAAAAGGTTTTATTCATTCCAAGATTGTTTTCTTAGTGATCTGCCATGTTTTGATTTAATAAATTGTTTGACTTTTGTGCTTAGTATTTAATGAACACAGAGTCCATTTCTTGAGATATTTTGATTCTAGACATCTAATGTTTCATGTTCCTAACTACTGTTTATAAATACAAACAGTGTATTCAGATTTTATGAATAAATTAAATTCTTCATGAGTTCAGCATAAAGAAACATTTCAGGGTCTTTTCCGGTTCCATACAAATTTTAGAATTGTTTGTTCTAGCTCTGTGAATGGTCTGTATCTGAGTTTCAGAAATCCAATTGGAAACTTAAAAATGTAGTCATCCAGTTATGTTTTCTATACAATACCAAACATATGATGTTTTGATACCACCAGCCACAAGTCTGTAGACACAGCCAAAGCCAACAGAAGCTCTATATTGCTAAACTATCAACAGAAACATGATCCACATGGTTAGTTGGGAAAAACTATCAAGGACATAAGGGATGCTGTGAAGAATTATAAAGATGTTTTTCTCCCCAGACAGGGGCCTTCCTGGACAGGCAGTTCATCTCCTTCACTTACTCAAGCATACACATTATCATTCTCATGGGAGAGTAAGGGTTACGCTATATCCAACTATAGGGATATTATTTTCTTCTACTATCATCTATACTTTAAGAATATGTCATCAGTTTGTATGTGTGAAATCACACCTACAAGTTGGATGAAAAGAAAACCAACGTATGTTTTCTCCTGCTGATTTTCTTTAAGCAAGATTATTTACATAATCTGAAGCAACATTGTGGTACATGTAATGTTGTTACTCTTGCAGTGGCATATTTTTCCATTATCAAAATTAATAATTATCTTTAGCTTATGAATGCAGTTACTTCACTTGATTTTTTTAATAAAGAAAAAATGCCTTTTGATTTTAATAGCTAGAAGGAGAGTAATGAACATTTGTTACAAATTTGGTTTTGTTGACTATGTTTTAATTTTAAAGACTATGCCTCCAGATGATATTTATGGAGAGCATGAACAAGAAACAATTTCCTTGAATAGTTTGCCCACTCACAGAAAATCATAGGGGGATAGCTTTCTAAACTTTTTGTAACCTTGACCTCTTTCCTTATTAGTCTTGTATTTCTTTTTAATCCTAAGACTTCTGTCCTCATATGTTCCTCTAGTCAGTAAAGGAAAACATGAGCCATTTGAAATTATCCTTCTTGCTAGTTGCTCTGTAACTGTTTGTGGGCATATTTATAAGCAGTATACATAGTGGTTAAGAGTCTTCTGGGAGCAGAGTGCCTGGGTGGCTCAGTCTGTTAGGCGTCAGACTTTGGCTTAGGTCATGATTTCATGGTTCGTGAGTTCAAGCCCTGCGTTGGGCTCTGTGCTGACAGCTCAAAGCCTGGAGCCTGCTTCAGATTCTGTGTCTCCCTCTCTCTCTGCCCCTCTCCTGCTAGTACTCTGTCTCTTTATCTCTCTCTCTCTCAAAAAAATTTAAAAAAAGGAATCTTACAGGAGTTACTTAACCAAGTGTATTCCTAGAAAGAAGGGAGGGCTAATGTTGTCTTTAATATATTCTTGGCTCTGTGAGGTGACCAGTATGTTGACCTTGAGCAAATCACATAAAATTTCTCAGATTTATACAATCTCTGATTGCACAAAATGAGAGGAACAGACAGTCTCTCAGATTTTAGTAGCCTTTCCATTAATTCTCGCATAGAAGGGAATGTATGCTCAGAAGAACTGACTGGCAGCTTCCATTTCTTTAAATACCATTTCTTCTGAAAAGTATGCTGCCAGCAGGAAATCTTCACTTTACAGATCCCTATGTGATATTCTCAAGGTGTGTGTAAAGATGTGGAGAGTCACATGCATAAATGATAGAGCCAGAATTTGAATCCAGGCTATCTGACTTGAGATTCTGTACCTTTGGTGTAGTTATTTAACTTCTTCACATCCAATTCTCTCATTTGTTAAGTGGGAATGATAGTAGAATTTGCATCATAGGGCTGTTGTGCAGACGAAATGGAGCAATTCATGAAAAGTGCTTAAAGTTACTGTGCCTAAAACACAGTAATTCTCAATTAATATTATTGATTGTTGTTACTATAATAATAATTATTATTATTATTAATCTTTGTCAGCATGGATGAAAGAGTGTTTGTTTGCAAGGATCTCATAGATCACAGCCATTTCAACTGAAGTAGAATCCTTAATGGTGGCAGCTATTGTTACACATGAAAGAGTGTAAAGGTGCTAGCTGGGAGTATTGAAGAGTGCTCTAAGTCAGTGGTTCATAAAATGTGTAGTCCCCAGCATCAGCATCATCTGGGAACATTCTTGAGCCTTAAGCTAGACATACTGAATTAGAACCCTGTGCTGTGGCTCAGCAGTCTGCATTTACAAGCCCTCTAGATGATTCTGATACACTGCAGTAGGTATGACTGGTAACTCTCCTCTGCCCCCAGGGTTTGGAGTGTTCACATTTTCTGATTAAGGCAGTCTCTGTCTTGGGACTGCCATACCTACTTCTACTGGTACCTAATTCCTAATATAATAGGGAAAGCATAGGTCTGTAGGCATACTGCAAACCATGATGAGATTCAGACTTTGTAGTGTCTCAAACATGTACAGAATCGGTTATATATATTTTTTTAATTTTCTAGTAGCCACATTAAAAAATTATTTTAATTCCAGTGTATTTAACATGTGATAGATGAATGGATAAAGATGTGGTGTACATATATATATGCACATCTATCAATCTATATATGTTTGCTGTATATATTTATTGAGAATACTGCCTGTGTGTATGTGTATATATATGTACATATATGTACATACATACAGAGAGAGAGAGAATGGAATGTTACATTTGATTTATTATCTGGAGAGAATCAGAGCTCAATTCTAAACAGATGTGTGATCAAGCATAGGTTTGGGGGAATTACAAAAATGATATATAGGTAAGCCTGTGTCTTGGCCATTTTACACATGCTAATTACATTTATTTGGACTGACTTCACCAGTCTTATCCAATGGCTTATCTAGTAAGCCACTCTTACCCTTTAGTGCCCTTCTCAACTTTTATCTCTTTTATGTGAAGCCTTCTCTAACTTTCCTGACAATTGCCACCTTTATACAACACCCCTCACTAACTCACTTCACCCTACTGTGTTTGAAGCTTGTATATACCTTCACAGCTGCACAAGTCACATTCGACTGGCCATTCCTTATCTGTATTTGTGTTTCCCCTCGTAGAGTGTGATGTCCTTATTTGCCCTTCTGCCGAGCACAGCAGTGGACCGTTTCCAAGATCCCAAACCGGAGGGCTATGCAGATAGGTTTCATTTAGTTGGCATGCTTCACGGGGGAAAAAAAAGAGTGTATTCAAACAATGGATGCACCTCCTTTCCCCCACATTTTCCTCCTACCTGCCTAAGCCCTGAAGAGTTTTGAGTTTGGGATACCTCTTACTCAATGTTGTGAAATCAAAATGACTGAATACAACTTCAAAGGAAGAGTATAAACCACTTAAGTATCACTAATTGGACTGTGAGTCAGATAACCTGTTTCCAGTGCAAGTCCTGTCCCCACTTAGCTGAGTGTTCTTGTTTAAGCCTTTTGTTCCTTGGTTATCTACTCTTATCCAAAATTAGGTGTTTAGAAAAGATTATCTCCAATATCCCTGAAAGATCTGAAACTTTGAAAGCCTATAAAATTGGCAACGACTTTTGTTTTTCTCTTTGAAAACTTGAAATTTCCCCTTTTAAACACATTATAAAAAGGCAAAGTTGTAAGAGTGGATAGTACAATAATTTTTGTGATGAGTTTGAAAACTGTAGTGAATTCACTCTGCCTTCAAAATATATACAGAATCTGACCACTTTGCAAAACCCCTATTGCCACTACCTAGACCAAGCTGCTCTTATCTTTGGACTTTTGTAGTAGCCTCCTGACTGATCTTGTTACTTACAGCTTTCCTCTTTTGTGTATTAGCCACACAGCAACCAAAGTGACCCAGTTAAAACATAGGTTGGCTAGATCACTTCTCTGTTCAGTCTCTTTCATCACACATCATTAAGGGTAAAAGCCAAGTTCATTTTATGACCAGTACGGTTTTACTTAATCCTGCCCATTACCTCTTGTCAATTAGTCTTCTTGTTCCTCAAACATGGCAACTATGCTTTTTCTCAAGGCCTCCCAGCATTCCATGTCTTCCTAACATGTTCTTCCTCTGAATACCTAAATAACCCTCTTCCTCATCTTCTTCATTCCCTTCCTCAAAAATGATGCCTTTTCATGTGGAGGCCTTTTTTGGTTAGTCGATAAATTTCAATCCCTGTCTTTAACACTTCATTCTGCCTTGGTGACTTGATATTTTCTTCCTCCAGAACACTTGTCACTGTCTAATATACTTATGTGTTTTATTATGTCCCTCCTCCACTAAAATGTTCCCCGTGTATACCACAGAGTTTCCTCATCCATACTTGCTTATGTTATTTTTTTTCCACTAATTACATCATCCTCTAAAAACAAGATCAATTGCCTTTTGTCTCTGAATTTTTTTTTTCCAATTTCTTTAACTGGAAGTCCTGCTTTTTCCTCTCTATACCCTGTACATCTCTTAAGAAATTCATGCAGTTTGGGGCGCCTGGGTGGCTTAGTCAGTTAAGTGTCCACCTCTTGGTCTCAGCTCAGGTCATGATCTTGCGGTTCATGGGTTTGAACTCCACATTGGGCTCTGCTGATGGTGTGGAGCCTGCTTGGGATTCTGTCTCTCCTTCTCTCTGCCCCTCCTTGACTTGTTTGCTCGCTGTCTCTCTCTCTGTGTGTGTGTCTCTCTCTAAAAATAAATAAATAACCTTAAAAAAAGAAATTTATGCAGTTTCATCTGTATATATTTATTATGTATGTGACTTATTTACTTCTTTTAGGTTGTAAGTTTCTTGAGGTCCTTGACTATGATTTATCTCTGTGTTGGCATGTAATAAGGCCTTAATAATGGGTAATGCCTTAGCAAAGGAAATGGATAGGTTAATTTATAGTAATAATAGTATAATCAGACTACCATTTAAATTTGAAAGGCTTATTAGTTAGAATAAAAGCTCCATAGGGGCAGGGAGGTGTGCCTGCATTTTGCACTGTTGTATCTCCAGCACCTAGAACAGTGCCTGGGACATATTAGGTTCTCAATATTCGTTGAATAAATGAATGAAACTGAATTCTCAGAACAATGCCATTAAAAATGAATATGACTTTGTTGAACAACACTCAGCATGAAGGATTAATGCAAATTGGATCACGTTTGCCTTTTGTTTTGAGAATGACAGAGAATTTAAGAGACTTCAAAAATGAATAAGAAAGTCATTTTCCATTATGAAAATAGGAAGAAAATTGAGTATGGTTAGTGCAGAAAAGTGAACTCTATAGCAATAATAGTAAAAGAAGTCACTTCCGCACAGTTTTAAATATATCCTTAAAGCAATATGTGAATATATATTCATGGTGATAATTACAGAGGCATCATTTCTGAAAGTATGTAAATGGTACATTTACATACTAGAGAGAGAGAGAGAGAGAGCCATTGCTTTTATTATTCATCCAGGACCAGGAGCTAAATTGAAGCTGATTTTGTAGGGAACAGAAACTATAATACTCAGGTGCTTTAAAAGTAAGAAAAAAAGGGGGTGGATTCCTTAAAGTAGAAAAGGGCATTAGAGTTGTGATAAATTAGAGATTATTAAAATCTTTCTGAAATTACCTGCTTGTGGCTCTGAGATGTGAAGTTGATTTGGTAAAGGTAGACTAAAGAAAATTCAGTTCCATTATATCTGTATCCTGTGTTCATTCCTCAATACAAATTATTGCTTGAGAGATTATATATAGGTTTCCCTACATTCTCACACTTAATGGAGATAGTAATTAATAGCATTGGGATTTCTTATATGTGGCTGGTTTCATTAGGTATCCAGTTTATAGCAGTTTATTAAGGAACAAATCATAGCTTTATTCTGATATGAATAGATATTTTCCAGGGCATACTACCATGAACTATGAAAGAATTATATATTTTCCATGAGGGACTTAGAAAAATAAAATGGTAACCTATGTGCCAAGTATTACTTCTTAATATGAGTTTGGGGCATGTCAGATAATAATGGCTAATGTTTACTGAATAATTTTATAAATTTTATTCATTTAAATCTAAAACAGTTCTATAAAACAGGTACTATAATCATGCCCACGTTGAAGATGAATAAACTGAGGCATAGCAAGTTTAAATAATTAGTCACACACACAGATATTAAATGATAGATTCAGGATTTGAATTCAGTGAGTTTAGTTCCAGAGTTAATGCCTTTACCCACACTTTACACTGAATTTCTTTTTCTTGGTCAATATTTCCTAGCACATAATAAATACTTCCTTAAATCATACCATTGCATTTTCTCACAAAACTTTTTGAAAGTATTAAGAAAGAAGTGTGATTTACTTATAAAATATTGTGGTGGTTTATTTTAAGAGTATAAACATTGAACTTGAGGGATTTTTCTTCAATTTGCTTGATGTATTTAAATTGTAAATTAAAATATTTTTTGGAGGGGCACCTGGGTGGCTCAGTCTGTTGAGCCTACAAATCTTGATTTGAGCTCAGCTCACGATCCAGAGGGTCATGGAATTGAGCCTTGCATTGGGCTCCACACTGAGCATGGAGTCTGCTTGAGATTTTTTTCTCTCTCTCCCTCTCTCTCCTCTCCCACTCTGCCCCTCTCCCCCGTTCAAGCTCTCTCTCTAAAAAAAAAAACAAACTATATATATATATATATATATATATATATACACACACACACACACATATATATATACACACATATATATAGATATACATATGTATAGATATAGATATCTAGAATAGATCTAGAATCTATATCTATAATATTATATATATATGTATATATAATATTATATATATATATGTGTATATATATGTATGTATACACATATATATATACACATATATATATACATATATATATATATATATAATAGTAAACCATTATACAATAATTTTAAATGTTCTTCATTTGGTGGCCAGTTTCATGTATCTGACTTGGAAGTTTGAGGTGTGTAGGATGTGTGTATTTGTGTGTGTGCATATATTTCCATGCATTATTCAGTAGCCTAGATAGAGTGGTATTGAGCAGGCATTCCGCCAAGATCTAGTGAGGTTGCACTTAGTACATCTGCTTTCCCTGACACCAAGACAGTGTGGAGCACATTCCCATGTCAAAATATGTCTGTTCAGCATTACTAAGCCCACTCCATAGTATTCTAATTGAATTTTTAAAAATATCCTAAAGAAAGCTTCTCTTTGCTTCCTCTTACTTAGGTATTGGCAGAAGATACCATTTTACTGTTACCTTGGTATATACCAGGGATAGGTTATGATCCTTAAGGAAGCAGTGTGGTGTTGTGAACATTCCATAAAATTTGATAGACAGACAGTTATGGAAATTAACATGCATTTCTCCATTTACCAGCTATCTACCCTTGAGCAATTTGTTTAGCACTTTGAAACTAGTTTCTTATTTGCAAAATGGGAATTATATGTAAAGACTTAGAGTATATAACATCAAACTTACCCTACTGGAAGAGACTGCTGGACCCTACTGGAAAGTCTGAAAGAGGAGAAATCTATGTTGCCTAAAGTGTGATCAAGAGTGATTTCAGGGAAAATGTAGGACTGAGCAGAGCCATGAAGAGTTGTATAATAAGCCTTCTTGAAGCCTCATCTGCAATTTCAGCACCTGTCTGGGCCCTAGATCCAGGCTTCTTGTCTTTTTTTTTTTTTTTTTTACATTTTTAATTTATTTTTGGGACAGAGAGAGACAGAGCATGAACGGGGGAGGGGCAGAGAGAGAGGGAGACACAGAATCGGAAACAGGCTCCAGGCTCCGAGCCATCAGCCCAGAGCCCGACGCGGGGCTCGAACTCACGGACCGCAAGATCGTGACCTGGCTGAAGTCGGACGCTTAACCGACTGCGCCACCCAGGCGCCCCAAGGCTTCTTGTCTTTAAAAAAAATTTTTTTTTTTACCATTTATTCATTCTTGAGAGAGAGACAGATTGTCAGTGGGGGAGGGACACAGAGAGAGGGAGACACAGAATCTGAAGCAGGCTCCAGGCTCTGAGCTGTCATCACAGAGCCCGATGTGGGGCTCGAACTCATGGACCACGAGATCATGACCTGAGCCAAAGTTGGACGCTTAACCAACTGAGCCACCCAGGCACCCTGTCTTTTTGTCTTTAGGAGGGTTTGACTGAAGTTGACTCTGGATAGGATTCAACCCCACTGCACTTGGAATTTCTTTCAGAGGGGTAGGAATGAAATGTTCCACATGGTCTCTTCTCTGTCATTTGATTCTGTTGCTGATGTAAGCAGGGGAAGTCCTATCATGATGCAAGGGGAGACAGTCTACTTCCCACCACGTCAAAATCCTCTAGAACAATGGCTCCCAAATTTTGAACATTAGAATCACCAAGGTAACTTAAAAAAAAATCTTATGCCCAAGTCAATAAAATCAGAATCTCTGTGGATCCAGTCAGTATTCTTAAATAACACAGATAATTCCAAAGTGCAGTCAAGAGTAAGAACGGTGATTTCTTCTGGAACATTGCTTCTTATACTTTAGTGAGCAACAGGATCACCTAGAGGGTTTGTTAAACTACTGATTTGGGGGCCTTACCCCCAGAATTTCTGATTCAATAGGTCTGGAAGAAGGGCTGAATGTTTGTATTTCTAACAAGTTCAGCAGACCACACTTTGAGAACCACTGCTCTAGAACAGTGCTTCTTGAATCTGAAATGCATAGTAATCTCTTGGGAAACTCCTGAAAGTGAAAATTGTGACTCAGTAGGTCTTAGTTGGGGCCTAAGAGTCTGCCTTTCCCATAAACTGCAGGAGACGCAGATACTGCCCACAACATGCTTTGGTCTACTGACTGGTAAGGTTAGAGAAGCAACAGTAGCATCTGGGAGCTAGTTAGAACTACCCCAGACCTACCAAATATGAAATTGCTTTTTGGCAATGCTGTACACTGGAATCATATGAAGAATTTAAAAAATATATTGATGCCTGGATTCAATCCTGGAGATTTTTATTTAGTTGGTATGGATGTGGCCAAGGTATTGGAATTTAAAAACAAACAAACAAAAACTCCTAAAGGTTGTAATATGTAACAAAAAAAAATGAGACAGAGTTATACAATAAGATAATATTTTAAAGTACACTGCAAATCATTACTGTCCTTTTAGGGAATGTTTCTTGATATTTTATTGTGAAAAAAGCTGGAGATGACCAGTAAATGGCCCCTTCTCGGTCCACAGCAGATATCAGTAAATTCTTTTGCTTTTTTTTTTGTTTTGTTTTGTTTAGACAGATTTTTACAATAGTCATTGTGGCCTAGCTTCATTTGTCTTCTTCTTCTTCTTCTTCTTCTTCTTCTTCTTCTTCTTTTTTGAGAGACAGAGTCAGAGAGAGAGCATGCCACCGAGGCAGGGAGAGGGGCAGAGGGAGAGAGGGAAAGACTCTTAAGCAGGCTCCACACTTAGTGTAGAGCCTGATGTGGGGCTTGATCTTCCGACCCTGGGATCATGACCTGAGCAGAAATCAAGACTCAACCAACTGAGCCACCCACACGCTGCTCATATGTCTTCTTAAGACATAGTTTTGGAGTTTCACATATGCCTGCCATGTTCATGCTTTATCTTCATTAAGACCAAGATATTGAGGGAAAACTGTATTCTAGTTACTAAGTTGCAAAGATGATTGCCATACAATTCCTGCTTTCTAGCTGCTCCTAGAAAAGTAGGTAAGGTTGGGGTTGAACCTTTATGTAAAATAAAACTTAATAATGCCAGGTAGCACTGGTACTACCAAGTGATTAGAAAACAAAACAAAACAAAACAAAAAAACAAAATGCTAGATTTAAGAGATAGGAGAGATCCCCAAAAGCCATGGTGCTCAGAGAAAGTGTACCTTAAACTGAACCTTGAAGAATAGGAACAAAATATGTAAGCTAAGATTAGGAGAATTCCCTTTCAGATAAAGAGGCACAGAATTACCGAGTGGAGAAAGTTCCTTCCTTCCATGTTGGGCACAAATGAACTGACTAATGGTTTTAGCAAAGAAATTATGTGGAGATATTATAGAACCATATTTTAGAGTGCCTTAACTGACAGCTAAGGGAATTTCAACTTTATATTTTAGGACATGGGGATCCAGTGACTATTATTGAGCAATTGCAATAGAATGATAGGTGAAATGTTTTACTTTGGAAAAATTTTGTACCTAGGGATTATAGGAGAAATTAGCTAAAACAAATTTTCAGGTAGAGAATACTGATAAAATCATCCTCTTATTTTTCAAATTCTATTTTTCCTGCTCCGTTTCTAAAAATAAAAATCTTACCACATTTATTTCTATAGATCCACTTAATATTTTTGGAATTCAGCAGAAATATAATTTATATTTATATATTATACCATATCATATATATCATGTAGTATATATTTGAATCATGAGCAGTAAATACAACCTTTGAGTGTCAATGTCAGTATAACTTGAGTGGAATATGAATATTTTTTCTTTGTGGCTTTTTCACTGACTTTCCACTATTTAAATATAATTGCTCATCAGTATTGTGTGCATAAATTTTCAAAAGTGCTTTTTTGTTTTGGTAATTAATGATAATGAAGTGCAAAGCTTTGGTTGTGCTTATCTAAACCATCTCAAGAAGTTAGCTTTTGTTGTCTGTGTTTAATTTTAACTAAAAGGAACTAAAGGTTTAATACTTTCTGAGTGGGGAATTTCTGCTTGGCTGACAAATTTATTATGGTTCCATTTTTTTCTCTCTTTACCACTATTTAGGTTGTGGTTACTAGAAATTTTCTTTTATTTCTTAAGGGAAACAATATTTTATAGCCTTACAGCCACCAGAACATAGTTTCACACCCTCAGTCTGGCTTTTTAAAAAATATTTATTTATTTTGAGAGAGAGAGAGACAGAGAGAGAGAGGTTGAGAGAGAGAGAGAGAGAGAGAGAGAGAGAGAGACAGAGCACTCACACACACAAGCAAGTGGAGGAGGGGAAGGAGAGGGAGAGAGAATCCCAAGCAGGCTTCTTGCTATCAGCGAGCCCAGTGTAGGACTCAATCCCACAAATGGTGACATCATGACCTGAGCTGAAATCAAGAGTTGGATGCTCAACCGACATCCACCCAGGCACCCCTACATCCTAGTCCTTTCCTGGCTGATTTTGTGGCCCTGGGAAAACCACATCTTTGAGATTCAGTGCCTTCATGTGTAAAAAGATATTTGCAGAGTGTACGCGTGTTTTTTTTAATTCTATTTTATAGACTTTTACCACTGTGATTGCAGGTGCCATGTCTGTCTTTTACCTCAGTGTATTACAAGTGCCTAGTACAGTGTCTAGAATATATGGGATGAATTAATAAGTAAACCTAAGAGGCCATAGTGTCACTTTTGGCAAAGTAGTGTTTGATGGAAAATTTGTGGAAGATGTAAATCTAAAACCTGTGAAATGTGTGAGATTTCTTGGAGGGTGTTTCTGCCCTATGATCTTCTGGATTGACACCTGTGCTGTTCAGAGTTCTTCATGTGGACCATAAGACAAATCTGATGTATAAGACAAATTGGCCACAGTGGATGAGTGATGACAGGCATTTGCTTTCATTATCGATGGTGACATGCTTCATTTTTCATCTTAAGGGAAAAAAAGAGAGAATCACATTGAATTGACTTGTTAATTATGCAAGTTTTGAACATATCTGAAATAACACAGGAAAGGTCATACGGTAATATCAGGTTTAAAAGCCACTGGCAGGATTTCTACAAGAGCTAAGACAACATTTCTACTAGCTTCTGTCCAAGAAAGGGGGGGAGCATCGTACTGCTCATTTTGACTATGCTGAAAATTCACCATGTTTGCTCTTGGCCAAAGCTTAGAAGAAACATTTGAAGTCTCTAACTCCCAAAGTGCTTATCAGTTCCATAGGTCAGTAAATTCATTAGGGAAATAAATCAGGCAGTTGTATTATTTGACCAATTGTTTGTAAAGTAAGACATCAGACTGAAAGCACTGAATCATTATACCCTAAACTATGTTGACTTTTACATGTATTCATTGTTTTATTTTAAACACATAGCTGTTTTTGCTTACTGGGTCTTAAATATATAAGATGAAACACATTGCTTTTTTTCTGCCATGACATCTTAAGAAACTTAAGTTAAAATATGAGATAATGATGGCCCAAGTGTGCCTTACTCCCCAACCCCATTGTGAAAGCTCTGGACCACATCAATAATGCTACTTTGTACTTTACTTTTATAGTTTAATACATATTTAAAAAAATATATTATCTTAACTCATTTTTATAACAAGTCGTTGAAGCATTCAGAGTGGACACTAATGCTCAGTGAGGTTACATTATTTCCAGGCACCAAGGTCACAAAGCTGTTAAATGTTAGAGCTAAGGCTCATGACTGAGAACTGTGTCCTCTGAACTTAAGTTCAGTCCTTATACTAGTTTTGTTTCCTTAAAAGCTAAAGTAGGAACACTCACATATTTCTCTTAATTTATGGAAGAAAAGCTATTTTAGAGAGTTAAATTCAGTGACCACAATTGTTCATGCTTCTACTGTGCAATGTACTTTGGATGGAAAAAAAAGCATATTTCATATTGTTGAAAAATTCCTTATTTTCAGGGAAATTCAGGCAAACAAATAAATATGAAAAAGCAGTGTGATACGTGTTATGTAATGCTGTGGAATTAGGATAAGGGAGCAATTCATTTGCCTGAATGAATACTCCATTGTACCCTAGTTTATACGACCACGTTTGTGTTGGAGGAGTTAGGAGCCAAGACTGTCTATCTTCTAGTTTGTTGACTATTCTGTAAGTTCATTTTCCTATTGAAAATGAAGAGGGGGGGAGGAATTGACCTTAATAAATGATAAAAGCCAGAAGTACACATTATTTTCATGACTAATGAAAAACCAATTGAGTATAACCTACAAATATTATCATAAATACCACAATTACAAATGTTATTACAGAGATTATATATAGGGTTATGAAGAAAAATAACCTGGAACCAACTTAATTTTAGGTTAAAATTTTTGTAGGATATATTATTCACACTCTGACAAAGTATCTTTATTGAGAACATTTTGGTGAGAGGGAAATGATAATTTTCAAGGCAATCTGATATGGAGAGTACACAGGTTATAAACCCAAATATCTCTATTCTCGCTCAGCATCTTCCACTACAAATTTAACTTGGCATTTTAGTGGGTCATAAAATTCATTTTTTGCCTTGCCCATTCTGCACATTCAACCCAGAACTTGAAAACATGACTGTACTCTTTTATACCTGTTCATTATTACAAGCAATAAGGAGTCTGTCCTTAGAAGTTGCTTGGGAAGATACTGGATTTACCTGTTGTAAAGAAGAATTTGTAAGGAGATTTTTCTCCCTCCTTCACTTTTTCTTTTCCTCTCTTCCTCTTTTTCTCCTTCTTCTTGTATTTTCATTGCTGTCACAGTGTTTTCTGATGTATTTTGCATTATTGCCACCTTTTTGCCATTGGAAAAATTTGTGTGGATAACACACAGGTAGAAATGAAGTTGACTAAGAACATAGCACTTTGGCAAGGTACTTTTTTTAGTTCCAGTGTAATTTTACAAGATGTCTGATATCTGATTATAACAGATTTCCCAAACTCCTCATTTCTTCTTCAATCCTTCTAAAACCTGCATCACCCTTCACACACACTTCAGCCTTACACATCCTATACTTCTGTCCACTCAAACCCTGTGTCATGTAAATCTTCTGGCTTTCCCTTTAGATTCCGTATTTGAATATATTCTATGTGTGATAAATAATATCAATTTTTTCTTGCATGCTTAATTCTGAAAATATGACCAAGAAAAGCTATGAATAAGCAAACTTAAAGAAACCATTGCTGATTCATTTATTTATTTGGCAAATATTGAAGAGCGGCTTGTGAGACCAGGATGCTACATGCTAAGCAACAAGGATAATAGCAATTTCCAGAGCCTTCAAATTGTACCCAGAATAGTAGGAATGTCAGGAAGAATTACAAGTGAAGGTTTATCCCCTAGGGACCACATCTGTTGGCTACATCACTATTTTCCCATCCCAAGCCTAACATGTGGCATATACTAAGTGCTCAATAAATATTTATAGAAAGAATACATATTTTTTTGAATTGGAGACATTATAGAGATACTTACAAGATACCATATGAGAGTTCAACTGACTATAGCTATGGAATCTTACCCTAAAGTTTAGGATGGCAATTTTCATTCCCTTCTGTATTCACTTGGTACCCAAAAAAGAAGTTAGGACTTTTTATACACTGAAGTAAAGCCAACTAGTGAGATACTTATTTTAAAAGTGACATTTTGCATGTCAGAATGCCTAGCATGATGCCTGAAAAAAAATTAGATATTCCATGAATATACTCTCTTTAGTTTTTCCTACCTCATGCGTTACTTTTCTTTCATTCTCTCCTGACACTTAAATTTCAACCTGATACTGATTGAAATCTTGTAGGTCCTAAAACTTATACGATTTGAGGCATTCTCTCAGAAAAAAATAAATATAGCATGATGAAATTAAAATTGGATACAAAAGTGAGTAGGTTGAGAAAATAAATCACAAAGGATTAAATTTTAAAAAACTGAAAGCTATCACAAAGATAATAAAATCTAGGGAAATAATAAAATATTTTAATTAATTACTTGGTGGATGCAAGTCTATTAATTTCTTTTCCATTATTTTGTATGCAGAATCTTTGGACATCTTTTTGTATGGCAAGAATTTCATAATGTATTTCCTGAAAAAAATAATTCAGTCTTTCCTGTAGCATGATTAATCAACAATTATCCTTGATTATTTTCTTTTAATTTATAAAGTCTATTTTAGCTTCATAGCTCATAATTGGTCATTTCATGTACATGTTAAGTATTGTTATCAAATATGAGAATTTTTTTGTTGTATGATATCAGGGCAATTCAAATCCATTACCTACTTCCCCAAGTAAATAACTTTTGCCAGTCATTTATACATTATTATAATAATGCTACATATTCAACAATCACATAGCCTCAACTGCATGCAATAGCAATGTTTATGTCTCATGTGTCTGAGGCGGTCCACAAGCCAGTTCTGTTGATCTTGTCTTGGTTACATATCTGGGGGTCAGCTATCTGTTGGTTAATCCAGAATTGCCTTGGCTGGATTTCTGAGGCCACTTTGTTATGTTCTAAGTATTTTATATCCCCTTCTTGGGATCAGTGGGTTAGTCTGTGCATATTCTTCTCAATGCAGGGACAGAGGAGAAATGAATAAATGGGGGGTGGGTGGGAATGAGCTCTTTTTCAGACTCTGCTTGCATTTGCTAACAAGCTATTGGAGAAAGCAAGTCACACGACTGAGCCCAGTGTCAAGGGATAGGGCAGAACATCCTTTTAGAGCATTGCAAATTTATATGGAAAAGCATATAAATGTGAGGAAAAGTAAAGAATTGAATGTATCAATACAATTCATCTACTAGGGTTTTGTTTTGTTTTACCATTTTCCCTCATTACGTTTTTAAGCAACAGCTTTGTTGAAGTATATTTGACATACAAAAAAACCCTATACATATTTAATATATACAATTTGTTAAGTTTTGATACATGCACACATTCATGAAACTATCACTATAATCAAGGTAATAAACATACCCATCAGTTCCAAAATTTTCCTCATGCCCCTTTACTTCTTTTTTTCTTTTTTAAAAGAAACACTTAATATGAGATATAGTCTCTTGACATACTTTTAAAGTGCACACTGTAATATTGCTAACTATAGGCACCATATATATACATATATATATCTATATATATCACATTTTCTTCATCCACTTTTCCATACATGGACATTTAAGTTGTTTCTATATCTTGAATATTGTGAATAATGCTGCAATGAACATGGAAAGGCATATATGTTCTCAAGATCCTGATTTCAGCTTTCTCCATATATCCCAGGAGTGGGATTACTACATTATATGGTGGTTCTTCTGCGTTTAATTTTTTGAGGAATCTCCGTACTGTTTCTGTATTGGCCACACCATTGTACATTCCACTGGTGGTACACACTTCCAATTTCTCCACATCCTTGTCAACACTGTTTATTTATTTATCTATTTATTTGTTTATTCATGGTCATTTGAGGGGCTCTTGGGTAGGTCAGTCAGTTAAACATCCAACTCTTGATTTCAGCTCAGGTCATGATCTCACAGTTCATGAGTTCAAGCCCTGCATCAGGCTCTATGCTGGTGGCGTGGAGCCTGCTTGGGATTCTCTCTCTCCCTCTATCTGCCTCTCCCCTGCTCATTCTCTCTCTCTCTCTCTCTCTCTCAAAAATAAATCAATAAACTGAAAAAATGTAAAAGAAATAGTAGTCATTTGAACAGGTATGAGATGGTATTTCATTGTGTTTTGATTTGCATTCCCTGATGATTAGTGATGCTGAACATTTTTCATGTACCTATTGGTCATTTATATATTGTCTTTGGAAATATGTCTATTCAAGTCTTTTGACCATTCTTCAATTGAGTTATTTGGATTTTTGCTGTTGACTTGTAGAAGATACTTATATATGTAAGTCATTAACTCTTTATTAGTTATATGTTTTGCAGATACGGTTTTTCCCCCCATTTTTCAGGTTACCTTTTAACTCAGTTAATTGTTTCCTTTGCTTTGCAGAAGATTTTTAGTTTGATGTAGTCCCACTTGTCTATTTTTGCTTTTTTTGGCCTATGCTTCTGGTGTTAATATGAAAGAAATCACTGCCAAGACTAATGTCAACATTTTCCCCTATATTCTCTTCTAGGAGTTCTATAGTTTCATGCTTTATGTTTGGACTTTTAATCAATTTTGAGTTTTTGTGTGTAATATAAAATATAAGTCCAACTTCATTCTTTTGGATATGGCAGTCCAGTTTCCCCAGCACCATTTTTTGAAGAAACTATCCTTTCCCTTCATTACCTTTTTCATATACTTTTTCCATGTGGTTCAGTAATTGGGTTTGTTATGGATCCCAAGAATACCAACTCCATTATTTCAGTTTTCAAAATATAAGAGTCAGATTTACATAAAGGTTTAGAATGAGATACTCCTTTTGGAAAGGACAAAATTGAGAAGATGTTTGGATATCATATTCGATGCTTGTACTTTCTTTGGCTTATAATTATAGTCTTCGGCAAATGTTTACTGGGATCTTGAATATAAATAGGATATATATTACCCTGTTTATTCTGTGTGTGTGTGTGTGTGTGTGTGTGTGTGTGTCTTTCTCTCTCTTCTGTTTCTGTCTCTTTTTTCTTCCTCTCCCACTCTCTACTCTCTGTATTATACAGGTGTGGTTTAGATGTGATATTTGTTTGGGGAGCTTACATTCTAGTTGTGGTTAGGACAGAAACATATTTTTTAAGGAAGAAAATTATAAATTGTGGTGAAAACAGTCTAGATTCAGGACTAAGGCAGCTTAGGAGTGAGAGAAAACACTTGGTATTTGGTGTGTCATGTCAAGCATGGCAGGAGGTTCAGTGTAAAGATATGGGGAGAGCAGCATTCCAAGCAGAGAGAATGAAGTAAGCAGAAACATGGGGTTAAAGAGTAGGAAGAGGAAGATCAAATTACTAGAAGCAGTAAGTAAATATATTAGAGGAAATAATGCCATGTAGCAGAAATGTGTGACTATATATAATTTTGATCTTCAGGCTGAGATGTTTTAAGTTTTTAATTTCTTTTTGATATTAAAAATATGTTGATCTTAAGAAAAAAAGAAAAAGCACTTTTATTCCAATAAGAAGACCACAAATTCTGGAAATGTGTCTTTTCATGACCCTTATAATCAATAACATTTGATGAATGTAAGATATGTACATATAACTGGGGTAGAAATTGCAGAGACCTACCCTGAAAAGTCTTCCATTTTAGGGATGGAGACAGATGTGTAAACAAATGGCTATAATGCCCTGTCTGAAATGCTATTATAAAGATATACTGATGAATTACACAATTATGGAAAAGGAAACAGCCATCTCAAGGGTTTGGGTAAAACTTGTGGTGCAGTTGAATAGTAAAGACAGATCTTCAAAAAGAGAGAAGAAAAGAAAAGAAAAGAAAATTTAGCCTACTTAAAGATCAAGGGGGGACTTGGGAAACGGGGAAACTCTATAAAGCTGGTTTTGGTGAATGGAATGCGTGAGTAGCAGGTGATAAACTGGAAATGCCATTTGAAGCCATATTGCAAAGGGTGCTGAGGGTCAGAGTAGAAACTTTGGATCCATCCGTAGTCAGTGTAGAGTACCTAGAGGTTGTAAGCAGGAAAATGGCATGAGTAGATTCCAGGGACTGGAACAATGGTGTGGCCCAGTTCCTATGAGTTAGGGCTGTGGCTTCGAGGGTGGAGAGGAAGACTGGAGACACGGGAGGAATTCTTGTGAGTAGCAGAGGGCTCCTGTGAGTTACATCCTGTGCACTACAATGAAGATAAATAATAGATAAGAGTAAGTCATTTGCCACTTTTCAAGATTTTAGGAGGCAGACGCAGACCTTCCCAAAGAGAGTAGTTTTTAGCTTTTACCACTAAAAATTTAATTCCAAAATGTTTACTGATTTTTTTTATAGACTTGCTAAATCTCCCAAAGCATACCATTGAAAAGCCATTATCACTTTCTGGTTTGCATAGAACTTTCACAGTTTCTTGCTTTTGTCCCTGCCTGGCTTTAGTAATTTTCACACTATCCTCAGATATGAAAAGCTTTCTAGTTGCTTTGTTATGACTGTTTCAGTTAGATGGATCAATATTCTTAGCATTTGTCCTGAGAAATCTTTAGGTGAGAAAGATGTTCTGCACAATGTTGGCTTTCATTGTTCTTTCTCATAAGAATTTTCACTGAACTTAATATTTTCCAGTAGTTGCATTTATTTACAATGTATAAATACCTTCCTTTAGTTGGTACCTTACATATTCACTCTGCTTCCTTTATCAGTTAGGATTACGGTTGGCTCCACATTACACAGACTAAAATAACAAGGCCTTATTTTTCTCCCATAAAAGCCAGACCCTAGGTAATTGCTGGACTGGTGCCATTGCTCCCCAAAGTCCTCGGAGACCCAACTCTTTCCAGGTTGCCTACCACCACTCCCTGGGGGGGGGGGTAGTCTTTGTTTTCATGGTCTCAGATGATCCGGCCACCACGCCCCCATCCCAGTCCACACAACAGTAAGGCAGATGGTTGAGAAGAGGGCGAAGGAAACTTATAAGCTATCTTTTTTTTTGAGTTTATTTGTTTTGAGAGAGAGCAAGTGTGAGAGTCAGGGAGGGGCAGAGAGAGAAGGAGGGAGAGAATCCTAAGCAGGCTTCATGCTGTCAGCATGGAGCCCAATGCAGAGCTCAATCCCATGAACCACAAGACCATGACCTGAGTAGAAATCAAGAATGAGACGCTCAACCAACTGAACCACCCAGGCGCCCCCCCACAAGCTGTCTTTAAGGAAAGAGTCTTCAACTATGCAGAGACCCTTCTGCCAACATCTCTTTGGCCATTACTGAGTCCACAGCCACAGCCAGCTGCATGATATGTATGGAAAGGTAGCTAAGTAGTCTTAGACTTTGTGAAAAGGCAAGAATGGATATTAGGAGAAATTAAACTTAAAAACAAAGAAGGAGGAAACACATGTGAGAAAGCCAGAAAACTTTTGTTCAGGTAGAGTTTCACTTGGGTTACCACATTGAACCTATTTGTCTTCCTAAAATTAAGATAATCATTCTGTCCTAAATGATCCATAGTGTTCGTGCGGGTCAAATACAGTGATGAATTTATCAACACTTTGAAGATTAAGAGTTGCACAAAAATGAAGTATTATTTTTTAAAGTATTAAACAATTCTGAATATAAACTCAATAGATACCAGTGAGATGATGTCAGTTTTTACATCATGCCCTAAGGTAACCTTATTTGACAAGCAGAAGACATATATTAATGACAAATAACTCTTATATAGAGAGAACACCTCTCTGTTTATGAAACACTTTTAAGAATTTGATAGTACATTTGATTCTTCTATAAATACTCTGCAGTAACAATTATTATGTTCATTTTACAGATAGGAAAATAAAACAGAGGTTAAATGAATGGCTCAAAGCCATGTAGCTTCTGAGTGGTTACTTTAGAAACTATGTTGTCTGCAAACCTCACACTTTTTTTGTAATCTGTTGCTGCTGAATCTTTATGCGTCACACTTCTTGTTTTCCATTTGGCAAAGTTTAGATATCTAAGATTAGAGTGACAGACATTCGGATGTTTATCCCTACTTTATCTATGTGGTATTCATTCTCACTTATCCCTAGTATGAATCAAATCTTCCCATCTACTGGTCTACACATACATTATCTTCCAGAATCACCTAACCTCCTGTCCCCTTAAAATGTTTTTCTGTTCTTGACTTACTCAAATTCTGCCCTTTCTTTGTGTCAACCTGGGTCCCATATTCCATGTGAAACATTTCCTGAATATTTCAGGCCACACAGATCTTCCATTTTCCTGAACTTCTGTAACATAGAAAATATATATAGAATGCATATATTATATTTAATTATAGAAATAAATTATACACTGTATCAGATTATTCCATATGTCTTAGCTTTCTCTCCCCAAGTAGACTTTAAGGTCTTGTACTTCTTAAGTTATTTCAGTAGCACAAGGACAGTGTGAAGAACAAAAACAGTTCACATTCAAATTGAGATGGCTAATAATTCTTGAGCATCTTCTAAGATTTAGTCTCAACTGTCATGACAAATGAAGAAACATGTTCAAAGAGGCAAAGGGACTGGTCCAATGTCAAGCATCTAAGAATTGAAACCTGCTGTAGTAACCTGTGGTCTAAGTCTTGATCCTCTACACCCATCAACTGAACATTTGACTGGAAGTCAAACTGTGTGTGTGTGTGTGTGTGTGTGTGTGTGTGTGTGTATGAGTGTGTGTGGTTAGTTAGCTTACCATTCTACATTGAGAAAAGCCCAGAATAATCAGTCATTCCAGGTAGCCCTTGGTTTGATTTACATACATCTTAAATTCAACACTAAGAAGATAACCAGAACTGATGAAAATTTTATCAGTAGAAAAGCGGGATAAAAATTTCCAACTAAACTAGAATGTTAAAGTGAGCTACAGATATATTCTTTTATGCATGAAGCTGTGAGATATTTAGTTCATAGCCATGTTGCATCTGTAGTGCCTAACTATATGATTACTTTCTTCCCTTATGTATTACAAATTATTTCAGGGAAGGGACAATGTTAATGCTTATGCTCATTTTGTAATCAGAACAATAACTAGAGTAGTGCTAGGAAGATGTAATTCATCAAAATATATTTTTGGAAGAAAAACAGATTATCTTCTTATTTTTCTTTCTGGTATTTGAATACCTTATCCAAGTAGACATATAGATTGTTCAGTGATGGACAACCGAAATATTTAAAGACCACAAACCTGTTCTCATTTCATCACGGGATACTGAATTCAGTTTAACAAGTTAATTTTTAATGGTTTTAGTGGTTTTGTGCATGTATTTATACATGTGTGTGTGTGTTTTCTGAGATATATGTCTATTACAGCTTAAGCTATCAATTAGAGATACATCTGTTTACATATCTACATTTACATGTAAAATAATTGAACTATAAAAAGAAATGCTCTCATTCTACCAATGTAGCTAAGAATGAGTCAGTGATTTTTATGTTTATCTTCTGTATTCAAGACAATGTTCAAGACAACAGGGAAAAATCTGAAAACAAGAAGCTTTGGCATAGGTTTTAAAGGTCATATTTTATTATTACATATGACGGCAATTATGTTTTCCACTATTGAGAATGTTTTGGTTCAAATTATTTACTTGTTTGAAAAAATCATATTATACTGTTTGAATATGTGTTCATTTTGTGAAGCAAAAAGTGGGGCCCTTTGAGACCTTCTAATGTCACCCCTTTATTACAGATGAGTTTATTTGATTTACCTGAGGTCGCATAGGTAATTAAAAGTGGTGCAAAGATAAGAAGCTTGCTCTCCCCACCCTTAGACCTCTTCAGTCTCCTTCTCTCTCCCTACTAATTTCAGTTCATAGGTTTGAATTCTCAAAAGAGTCCTCTTAAGAAGCAGAATGATTTACTCAAAAGGTCACTGATTTTTTCCTCTCTGTCTTCTTTTTTCCTCTTCAGCCCTCTTCAATCTAATTCCCGTGGGCCTGCGTGTGGTGGCCATCCAAGGGGTGAAGGCCAGCCTCTATGTGGCCATGAATGGTGAAGGCTATCTCTATAGCTCAGTAAGTACCTTGGAAAGTGTGCATGTGCATGTGCTTGTGTGCACACATAAACTGGTGTTGACAGGTAGTGGAGTAACCATTCTTTTATGGAAGAAAATTAGAAGTCGAAGTCATTTTATATTTTCTGACCCAATGTCAGGATTTTATTAAGATTTTATAATTTACAATGCAAAGGATCATGCCCTGTTGAGAAAGACCTAGTTACTGTCTATGCAATATAAATTCTCTTTGTCTGGCTTCCACTTCTAGAGGATAATTGATCTTTTGAATTTTACCGTTCTGTTTAATTCAAGGGGTAAGACGGGTTTTCCTTTCTCCTATTACTTCTCCTGTAAGCACAGAGGATGGCTTATGCAGTTAAATTCTTCAGTTTGTCTTCAGAGAGTCTTTTGTGTCCTGTTGTGGAGAAAAACTTTCAGAATAGGTTGTGTTTTGTTTATATTGAATAAATCTTTTCAGTACCTAATATATCAGATTCCTGGCATAACTCGTCACTTCAAAGATGATGTGAATTTATGGAATGAGGTCTGGATTAGGGGCTGGACATTTGAGTTTTATTTATATTTCAGTTACTGTTTCTCTTTGGACAAGTTACCTCCCCCTCTTTGGCTTAATTTCTGGACCTTTAAAGTGAGGGTGTTGGACACTGGGTTGTTTAACATCTCTTTTATTTCCAAAACTGACAAAATTAGGTAGTATCAGTAGCTACATTATGAGCACTGACATATTGTAAAGTAGTTAACTCTCCTCTGATGCCTGTCTGACTCTCAAGATAATAATTTATGTATTGGGAAAATGTGACTGCACTGAATAGATAGATATAGATATAGATATAGATATAGGTATAGATATAGATACAGATATCTATATCTGTTCTCTCATAAGGAAATAGCCTATTTGAAGTTCATGAAGAGATATCCTTGAAAATGGAAGTTCTACTTACTAGATTCTAAATTAAATATTAAATTGTTTTTTAAACTTTTTTCCATATTCAGTTGAATGAATCTCTGCTGTACTATGCTTGTTTTTTAGTAATACATCTGCCATTCATATTAAGATTTTTAAAGTTACTGTTTTATTACCGAGCATACTCAGATCTGAATTTGCGTTCATATACTAGATGTGTACATACATATTATTTCAACAGTTCTGCTCAATATAATACTTACAGGTAAACACATTTTTGGTTAAAACAAAAATGATCTTTCATTTTTAATGTGACATAATTCTAACAGTTCTTAATGTCCAGTTATTATGAGTTTATATTTTTAAATATAAGAATTAAAATAAGCAAAAAAGATAAAAGCTTGTTGTTTTGAATAATTCTAATTAGTTAAACTTAAATAAAATGTTTCACTGTAGTACAAACTAAAACATGGAGATAATCTTAGGATAGTATTGACTTTAGGGATTTAACCAGTCATCAAGTAAAGAGCCAAAACTATCAGTTATGCAAAAAAGACAGAGTTCAGATCTTTGGACCAGAGTTTATTTCCAAAGGTTTTAGAAGAAGAAAAACACAGAAAGTCTGACAACAGTACTGTAGGCAGAGCACAGTGTGTAGGAGCCTGTGCGTGTGTGTGTGTGTGTGTGTGTGTGTGTGTGTGTGTGTATGTAGGGGATCCGAGTGTAGAGAGGTCTCCCTTGTTGGGTGCAATCTCAAAGTTCCTGAGAGGAGCCTGGATATTCAGTAGGAGTTAAGTAAACTGCATACTTTGAAGCAGGTTCAGAAATGCATTCTTTTTATCATTCTTGCTCAGAATTAAGGGTAAGGCACAGAGGTCTTGAGCCCATAGGAGGGGTTTCAAGAAATTCCTGATTAGATAATTTTACTGTGGGTGCTTTTTTGTAAAGGAGTAAATGCCTTAGACTGCCAATAATTACCTGGTGAGTTACCTATTTGGGGTAACCACATACTCAATTTCCTTTTCTTTTATTGCTTCATACCAAGAATCACCTAATTTCTCCCTTCTTATGGTAGAGGCTACTGAGAACAATTTTCCTTTGATTATAAGTATGCCATTGCTGACAAAAATCATCAGGATTCCTACTTTCAAAGTCATCCTCTCTCTGGATAGAACTAATAGGAGTAAGTGTTGGTATTTAATTAATCTGATTTAATTTAATTTTTTAAATGTTTACTTATTTTTGAGAGGGGGAAGGAGCAGAGAGAGGGAGACGCAGAATCCAGAGCAGACTCCAGGCTCTGAGCTGTCAGCACAGAGCCTGATGGGGGCTTGAACTCATGAACTACAAAATCATGACCTGAGCTGAAGTCTGACACTTGACCGACTAAGCCACCTAGGCACCCTGGTGTTTAATTTTAAACAGTAGGCATAGGCCTGAGGCTTTCGTTATAAGACTAGAGAGAGCTGATCCTGGGGTAGGCAAACCTGAAAAAGAATTGAACATCAAGGCTCCATCACAAACACAGTACTGCTTAGCTATGTGGTATGCCTCAGCAGGATAGCACCAGCACAGCCAGGAGCCTGGTGGTGAGTTAAAAGCAGGTTATTAACACAAGTTTTCTTGAGGTGTTTTGGTGGATATAAAACTTGCGGGTTTTTTTTTTAAAGTCGTTTCCTATTTCATTCATGTTAAACAGTATAGTTAGGCACATCAACAGGGGCCATATCTGGTATGTGGCAAGGACAGGGGGCTGATGTGTGGCTGCAGCCAAACCCAGCAGGTCTTAAAGAAGCTACTTAGAGTCCCAGCGGTGTGTCATTTACCTGGTTTGCGTTCATTTTAAAACTAGGAATTAATTCCCTTGTGACTTCTGATTTCTTCCTGTCACCAGGAGACAGGAAAGAGTAGTTAAAATGGAGTGACTGCTGAGTAGCATAGAGCTAAAATGTAAAGATCCATCCTGAAAAATCTGTTTTGATAGCTGAATTTAATTCATGTGCATTTAGTGAGATTGTTGATGCATCTGGATTTGTTTTTGCCATTGTAGTTCATATTTTTTCTTTTGCTTCTGTGTTCTTTATTTATTTCCTTGTGTTGACACTTTTTCTCTATTCTATTTTTATTCTTCCACTAGTTTGTAAATGTAGGTTATGATTCTGTCTTTAGTGATTTACCCTTACTTTTTAATATGCGTTTATAAGTATATAAGATTATATATACTCATTATATATGCTCAATATTTTTTTGTTTCTGTCTGCATTCCAAACAGCTGGTTGATCTTAGGATGTCGTCTTGCCTAGTAAACACCACCACCCTTCTTGCCAATTTGATTAGTGAAACTTTAAAATAAAATCATATGCATGATTAGTTATTATTCTACAGATAATAGTTAAATTTACCAATCTTTAAAATAATTTCTATGCATATAGTTTTTGGTTTTGTGTATGTATCAAATTTGGCCCAAAGAAATCTTTGTTTTGGATATGAGGTCTATGTAGGTGGTGAATTCGCTTTGTCCTGGTGTCCATGAACATGCCTTCTTTTTGCTTTCAATCATAAATTATAGTTCAGATTGTTATAGGATTCTAGTAGACCTGTATTTTTCCCAGGACTTTGAAAATTATACTCCATTGGTTTCTGACATCTATTGTTGAATATGAGAAGTTTACCATCAGTTTAATATTCTTTCCTTTGTAGGCAATCTATATAAGAAAAAAAATCTCTTTATGTTTCATGTTCTCCAAATCCGACTATAATATCTTGTTGTGAATCTATCTTTTTTTTTTTCTACTTGTAACAATACAATTTTAATAGGCCATAGTCACAATGCAATATCTGGCAAAAGTTCTATTACATGACTGAAACTCAATTTCAAGGGTTTTAAACTATTTTTTTAATTTTTTTATTTTATTTTTTTTAATATATGAAATTTATTGTCAGATTGGTTTCCATACAACACCGAGTGCTCATCCCAAAAGGTGCCCTCCTCAATACCCATCCCCCACCCTCCCCTCCCTCCCACCCCCCATCAACCCTCAGTTTGTTCTCAGTTTTTAACAGTCTCTTATGTTTTGGCTCTCTCCCACTCTAACCTCTTTTTTTTTTTTCCTTCCCTTCCCCCATGGGTTTCTGTTAAGTTTCTTAGGATCCACATAAGAGTGAAACCATATGGTATCTGTCTTTCTCTGTATGGCTTATTTCACTTAGCATCACACTCTCCAGTTCCATCCACGTTGCTACAAAAGGCCATATTTCATTTTTTCTCATTGCCACATAGTATTCCATTGTGTATATAAACCACAATTTCTTCTATCTTAAATTACATTGTTAGAAATTCAGAATGTACTTTTAATAAAAAGATGCATATTTCTTCAGTTATGAGATATTTTAACTCTTAACCCATGTACATTTCACTTCTCTATCTTGATGCTGATAATGCTCAAAACGACTTATGTTAGAAACTCAAATTTACCTACTCTAGAATTAATGCCATCTAATTTGTGATTCCAATCACTATGTATTTTTCATTTTTGGATGTCTAATGGTTTCCAAGTAATATCTACCTGATCTTGATTGATTTCTTCCTATTTTTACTATCTGTTCTTTTTATAGAAAAAGTTATTAACTCATTTATCTCTCTGAGCATTCTTATAATACTTTGTCAAACTCCCCCATACGTTTAATTTCTTTGGTAGTCAAGTTCATAGTTTAATCAGTGATTTTGTTGGCTACCATTTTTAGAATTAGTTTGAAATTATTAGAATTCAGAATTCGTTTTTCATGTGGTTGTTATTTGGTCTGAAGGAACATTTCGCTACCCCGGCTCCTTGATCTTCTTCCTCTAAGGTCTGCCCTCACTTTCTAGTGATTTTTGTTGTTGCTGTTGTTGTTGTTGTTGTTGTTGTTGTTGCTATCCAGCCTTCAGTGGCCCTAGTTTAGAATAATATTTGAGTCATTTCAAGGCTTCTATCCAAAGGTAACATTGGAATTAGGGAAGGGGGCCTGGGCGAGGTTTTGGCTAGGTCTAGTCCCTTTCATTGTGAGGCTGTGTCTATTACTGGTTCTACTCTAAAACATGATCAGCATTTTTATTTCAGCCTTTTTAGAGTTGGAGAGGAAAACTATCCCAGCCACTGGTGGAGCAGGTAGCCTGGCTGCAGTCCCCATCCTCCACAGAGGGCTTTTGTTCCCATGGACTTGATCAGAGGCACACCACCAACTTCACGATATGGAGCTTTGCAGCTATAAACTGCTTAGTGTCTTCCTACATTCCATAGGGATACTTAGCTTGCTTTGAACCGGGTTATGTCATTTAGATCTTACATTTTTATATTTTATTCATCATTGCCATCTATTTCTAGCAGTGTGGGTGCCAACATAGTCTGAACTCGTGCTTTTTTCCTCCTCTTTTTAAATTTAAAAAAAATTATAGTAGAAACATAAAATTTACCATCTTAACCATTTTTAAGTATACGTTACAGTCGTGTTAACTGTGCACACATTGTTGTGCAACAGACCTCTAGAAATTTTTCAACTTGCAAAACTGAAATTCTGTACCCATTATCAATAATTCCCCTTTTCCCCTTCCCCTCAGTCTCTGGCAGACACCTCTCTACTTTCAGTTTCTGAGTTTGACTGCTTTAGATACCTCATATAAGTGGAATCACATAATAATTGTCTTTTTGTGATTAACTTATTTCATTTAGTGTAATGTCTTCAAGGTTCATCCATGTTGTAGCATCTGAAAAGATTTCCTTTTTAATTGTTTGAGAAGCCTCCATACTGGATCCCATAGCAGCTGCACCATTTTGCGTTCCTAACAAGTGGACAAAGTTTCAATTTTTCCATATCCTTGCTAACTTTTATTTTTCCTCCCTCCCTCCTTTTTTCTCCTTCCCTCCCTCTCTCTCTGCCCCCCTTTCTGTTCCTTCTTCCTTCCCTCCCTTTCTTTCTTCCTCTAACTTCCTCCCTTTCTTTCTTTCTTTCTTTCTTTCTTTCTTTCTTTCTTTCTTCTTTCTTTCTTTCTTTCTTTCTTTCTTTCTTTCTTTCTTTCTTTCTTTCTGATAGTGGTCAACCTAACAGATACCAGGTGATATCTCACTGTAGTTTTGATTTGCATTTCCCTTGGATTAGTGATGTTAAGCACTTTTCATATACATGTTGGCCAGTTTTGGAGAAGTGTCGTTTTAAATCCTTTGGCCATTAAAAAAATAATGTTTATTTTTGGGAGCACAGAGTCTGACGTGGCACTTGAACTCATGAACCACAAGATCATGACCCAAGCCAAGTCACTTAACCGACTGAGCCACCCACGCACCCCTAAGTCCTTTGCCCATTTTTAAATGTGTTTTTTGGCTGTTGAGTTGTGAGAGTTCTTTATATATTCTGAATATTAACTTCTTATCAGATATATGGTTTGCAAATATTTTCTCCTATTCTGAAGGTGACTTTTTCACTTTGGTTTCTTTGTTGTGCAGTAACTTTGATGTAATCCCACTTGTCCATTTTTACTTTTATTGCCTATGAGTTTGGTTTCATACCCAATAAATCATTGCCAAATAAATCTTTTCTCCTGTGTTTTCTTCTAGGAACTTTACAAATTTAATATTACATTTAGGTTTTTAATCCATTTTTGGTTAATTCTTATATATATCATAAGGTAAGGGTTCAATTTTATGTATTTATTTTTTTGTATATAGGTACCCAGTTTTTCCAACACTATATGTTGAAGAGACTATCCTTTTCCCATTATGTAGTCTTAGCACCCTTGTCAGAGATCACTGGACTATGTATGTGAGAGTTTATTCCTGCACTCTCTATTTTGTTTGATTCATATATATGTCTGTCTTTATGCTAGTACTACACTATTTTGATTACTATAGGTTTGTAATATATTTTAAAATCAGAAAGTGTGAGTCCACCACTTTTTTTTTAAATCAAGATTGTCTTGACTGTTTAGAATGCTGTGAGATTAGGATTTTTTCCTAAATCTTAGGATTTTTTTTCCTATTTCTGAAAAAAAAATGCTATTGGGATTTATGGAGATTACATTGAATCTGAAGGTTGTTTTGGGTAGTGTGGACATTTTAGCGATATTAAATCTTCTAACCCATGAACACAGATGTCTTTCCATTTATTTGTTCTTTCTTAATTTCTTTCAGCAGTGTTTTGTAGTTTTCAGTGTATAATTCTTTTGCCTCCTTGGTTTTTATTTATTGTGCCTTTTTGGAAGGAAGCCCCAAAATTTTTAATGGCATTAGATGATACTTTTTGTAAAACTGAGTAAATAAAAGTTCTAGAAGGCATCACTTTCCCACACAAAATAAGCTCACAAATGCTAGAAACTTCTGTTCCTGAAACACCTTCTTTAGTAGTTCAGGAAACACTGCTGTGTCACAATCTGTTGGGACAGATTTTCCTACAAATCTTACCTTATTCAGATGGTGCCTGTAATGTTAACATTTTTGTTATTTAACCGGTTATAACTGACTTGAATTTTAATAGTGTTGATATTTCATTCTCTTTGAGGTTTACATGATTTTGAAAAATCTTGTAAAACAACCTAAATTTTCTCAAATTATCATAATGCTTAAAGGCATTTGTGTGGGAATGGGGGAGGGTTGCATTTTTTCATCATGCAGAGAAGGTATAGTCTGAATCTCCTCTTTCTACTCTTTTCTATAAATTTACTATAAGATTGGTATCTTTATATATTTAGAGTAGTTTGAACTGAGCCTTGCATACATAAAAACAATTACAGATAAGCATTGTTTGATGTAAATTTCTAAAGTCAGATTATTTTCAAACTGTGGTTAAAAATTGGCAATAACAGGGGCGCCTGGGTGGCTCAGTCGGTTAAGTGTCCGACTTCAGCTCAGGTCACGATCTCGTGGTCCGTGAGTTCGAGCCCTGCGTCAGGCTCTGGGCTGATGGCTCAGAGCCTGGAGCCTGCTTCTGATTCTGTGTCTCCCTCTCTCTCTGCCCCTCCCCAGTTCATGCTCTGTCCTCTCTGTCCCAAAAATAAATAAATGTTAAAAAAATTTTTTAAAAATTGGTGATAACATATTTTAGATAATTATTATTATAGAATCATATGTGTAATAAAATATATAAAGGATAAAAGTAATACTACTATAGTTACATTGATGTTGCTATATTTGCCTTTGTTGTTGTTGTTGTTGTTGTTGTTGTTCTGTGCCTGTGTAATTCTTAACCTTCCTTGTAATTCAGTTCAGATCTTAACTGATATGTGACCTCTTTCCATTACCTATATCGGTAAGAATTAGATGCTATTTCTGCTTTAATATCACAGTACTTATTGTCTGTTTTTCTAGTGGGAAGGAATTATATCATAGTCATCTTTGCTACTTGGGCCATATATTTCTCCCAATCACAACATTGAGTACATTCTCTGATAAAGGAAAGCTCTCAATAAACATGTGGACTTTTAAAGAATTGCCTGTTCCAAGTATAGATGGAGAAACAGATGAATTATTAACTATGATTACATTGGTGATCTTACAGTCCACAGCACAAATGCTGCTTTGTCCTCAAAGTCAACCTCAATAAACCTAAAATTTATTCAATATATATTTATTGGAACTCTACCACATACTAGACATTATACTATGTAGTGAGCATATGCAAGAGGGTAAAAATAGGCAAGATCCTTGTCTTCCTAGAGTTTTAACTTATCATAATAATTACCTGTTGCAATAAGTTTGGGCCAATACAAAATTAGAGAATACAGTCTCTAAGACCTCCTTTACCTCTAACACCAATTGTAAGTTTGGGTCTGGGGTAGTTCCCAGTACCACTTTCTGGATTGATAATTTACTAGAAGGACTTTCAGAACTCACTGAAAACTATTATAAGTATTATAATTGTGGTTCTTGTTTATTATAAGGGAATGATACAGGGAAGCCAAGGGAAGAAGTACATAGGGTAGAGTACATAGGTACACATACCATGCATACCAAATACAGAGTTTCTCTTATCTTCTTCCTGTAGAATCAGAATGTATTACTCTTTTGATATCAATATCTGGCAATACACAAGGAATACTGTCAGTCAGGAAACTCACCTGAGCCTTGGTGTTAAGAGTTTTTATTGGGACTACATTATGTAAGATTGGTTGAATGATTGCCCATGTGGTTGACCTCAGGCTCCTGGTAGACTGATATGTTGCATGACTCAAAGTGCTAAACCTAAATCATATTGTTTCTCTCTGGCTAGCCTAAGGCCCTTAGGCAAATAAATATCAATTTTCAGAAGCCAAGGGAAAATGCCAGATATTTTTTGGATTAAAGGTTAAATTCTTTACCTGTATACACACCTATATAATTGAAGTCAATGCAATATTCTATTAATATATTACTCTGACTTGGTCTCCAGTCCTACCCCATTATAAACTAAGCATGTCCTCCCAAAATGCATGGGTTGAAGCTCTGATCCTCAATATGTTGGTATTAGGAGGTGAGGCTTTGGGGAGGTAATTAGGTTTAGATGATGGCATGAGGCTGGAGTACTCATAATGGTATTAGCATCTTAAAGGAAGAGGAAGAAAAACCAGAACTTTTTCTCTCTGTAAGCACACAAAGATGATGTCATGTGAGTATACAATGAGACTGTAGCTGTCTGCAAGCCAGAAGGAGAGCCCTCACCAAGAACCAAATCCGACTGCACCTTGATCTTGGACTTCCCAGCTTCTGGAACTATGAAAAATAAATGTCTGCTGTTTAAGCCACCCAGTCTGTGGTATTTTGTTATAGCAGATAAGATACCTCACTTCTGCCTACGATCTACTTTTCTTTCTTCAGCTTGGAAGAAGAAAATGATGAAAGAAAAGAAAGTTATGAGAGTAACATCTGGTATATCATCATTTGGGAAGTAACAACATAATTCAGTGCTTTGGACAATTTGGGAGCCCTGACATTTGAGTCTAGGAAATTGCACTTAGTAAGAATGCAGTTTGAATAGCTTGAAACATGTCTAGGACTTGTAACTAGGCTGAAAGTATTGGGTCTTTTTAAATGAATGGTTCAATGCACTTAGCACACACATCACTGGCATTTTAGTGATTGATAATAATTGAAATGTTTTAAAAAGACTTGCTTTTCTGACTATAACCATTGTTTACTTACTTAATAAACTTAAAATAATTATATTGATAATGTTCTGACCTTGTATGAGTGATCTCTAAAATCTAAATTATTTAGCTTATGAACTATTAAGATTTTTTTTCAACTAAGGGATTAAGGAAGGTCAAATTATATAAACACAAATTGAATTGCTTAACACTGCCTTAATCCATATCAATTATATTTGAAACTAAATCAATGATAAAGTAACTGCTTTAGGTCAGTCTATGTTCTAATACATAACCAATATTGTAAGCTGTCACAAGAGTAGCTCTAACAGTGATAGTCATAGCGGCAGTATTAATAACTGTGCTGGTACAAATAATATAGTTTGCTTAGTTTTTGTTATTTTGTAGAGGCTTTTAGATTTATATGTAATTTGCACAGCAGCTCTGTGAAGGCCAGGAATGGACCATTAAATATAGATGAAAAGCTGCAGTTTAGGAAGCTTGTTGACTTTAGTCCATCCTAGTGAGGAACAGAATGAAAACTTATTATCTAGGTCTTAACTCCAGAAATTATGAGATTTCCATAATACCATGATGCCCTTGGCGTTATATATAATCTATCTTTCCACTGTAGAATGTTTTCTCAATTTTTAACTGAGCTTTCAGATAAACAGTCTCATCTGGGCCTTGTAATGACTGTGATATTGCCACTGAAGGACAGAAGATACACTTGGGAAACAGAGCTTATGTGACTAAAATAAGGGTGCTCAGTACAAGGGAGGTAGGTCAAGAAAAGGAAATCCTAGTTCAGTGTTCATTCTTTAAATCAACATTGCTCATCTTGTTTGCTGTTGAAATTAAGGATGTGTCACTCTTTACTGTTACAACATGTCAAAATCATAATTATATTAAAATCAGAGCAGCCTATCACGTTGTTTGTGATGGCTTTGTTGATAGGTATCAACAGCAATAGTGACAACGGCAAGAATGAGAGAGAAATTTCTTAATGGACTCATGTCCTTTTGCACTATTTAGAATTACATGCCTAAATCTGGTGCTTCGGTAAGAGCAATCTCAAGATTGTGATAAGGTACTGACTTGACTGAGTCAAGAGTTATTGAGAAACATGGGAGGGGCCTTTGAGGAAGAAGAAAAGGAGAAGACCAACATTAAAAGCTAAAAGGGGAGCATGATTTTATGCCCACAAAATGACAATAGGAGAAAAGCACTTTTTATTCTCAAATTTCTTTTGCTTCTCACTATAAACAGAATATCCCAATAAAACTTTTCTCAATTTCTGCAAAATAAAATTTCTACAAACATAGCTTGCATATTTTGCACCTTGATGGGACATTATCTGCATATTCCCTTTCTTCTTGTTAGAATTACTGTTTTTTGTGTCCTTTCTGTCTTATCAGAATTAAACCCCTTGAAGTTAGTGATTAGACCTAATATATATTAATACATCGTGTAGCACTGAGGACTGCAGTTTCCATGTAAGGGTATCTGTTAAAATCTTATTGAATCAGTTAATGGATGCAGTTCATGCAGTTTAATTCTGCAAATAATTCACTGGCCATCTGGTCTTAATGGTTTTTGTAATAATTGTGCTGATTTTGTCTCTATACAGTTTCTAGTTCAATTAACTGGTTCCACATTGAATAGGCTATGATGGTACTGTTGAAACATGGAAAGTTTGCTAGAAGAGTCATTGCATGCTTCTATGCATTGAGCCTGGCATTGTGTTGTAGTTTTAAGAGCTGATCTTGTCATGTTTTCCTTTCTGTACCAAATACTGCTTATAAAGAAGGGGAACAAAGATTGGCCAGGGCTTCTTCCTGGGGAGCAGTCTGGTCATTTCAGGTCATCTTTCAGTGGAAGATTTCCATTTTATGTTGAAAAGAAATGGCAGATTTTTTACACAAAAATATGTAGAATGGGGGTACAAAATATTATCTACTCTAGAATTTGAATTTCCTCATCAACTGACTTCCTCATGGAATGTTCTGAAATATGAGGCATATGCAGAACTATTTCTTGGAGCAGGTACTTTCTCTGAAAAGTCCTGAATATTTAAGAAAGAGGAAGAGAAGAGAGAAGAGAAGAGAAAGAAGGAGTACCTTAGCCATTACTGCCAAATGAATCATAGAGTTGAATGGCACCTGGATAGAAAGAAGTCAAAGACCAAATCACAAAGCCTTGTTTAGCAATTAGTTTGTTAAATATTCAGTTTAGCGCATTTACATTTTTTCTTCCATACACATGTGATTTTCTTGAATTTTGTAACATTTATTTTTCATTTTAGGTTAGTTTCTGGCTATAGCACCTAGAAAAATTACTTATTTGCCTATTTTTTTACCCTCATATATATTAGTTAAGTGAACTGGGGTATTCTTTCCAATTAAAAAAAGAGAAAGAAAAGAAAAAGAAAAAGAAATATTCAATCCTGGCAGCCCAAGAATCTGGCAGCTGTTGCTTGCAAACATGTGACATGATTTTTTGTGTTGTTGTTGGAATTAGGCTGTCTTTCTTTAGGAAGAATCAACAGATCATTAGTTTTACTTTCAGTAAGGATTGAATAATGGTAAGCATCCATCTTTAACTTACTATATTTTCAATAGTAAGTGGTGTTGTTTTTATTCTAAGAGTATAATGTCTGGAAAATATTAATACTTTAGCTCCAAGGCTAGCCTTAATTGTAAAAATTAGCATATATGTTTCTAATAACATTTTTAATTGAAAAATAAAAGTAGGATTAAGCTTCTAAGGCAGCACTAATGAAGACCTTTGGTTGAATCATTTGAAAATGATACTGAATTTTATATTTTCCCTTCTGCCTTGCTAGACCAACACGTATTCATTTATGTGAAATTTCTAGGTTGCATTCTTTTAGCCATTAGTGAATCAGTCAGTTTTAAGTAATATTTAAGAATGCAAGCTTTACTGAGAACAAACTGAGGGTTGATGAAGGGTGGGAGGGAGGGGAGGGTGGGTGATGGGTTTTGAGGAGGGTACTTTTTGAGATGATCATTGGGTGTTGTATGGAAACCAATCTGACAATAAATTTCATATTTAAAAAAAAGAATGCAAGCTTTAGAAATAAAACTGGGTTCGAATCATAGTTCCATAACTTACTTTCTTTGTATCATTGGAGAAATTTCCTAACCTTCTAGGTGCAGTTTCCTTGTAAATTACCCAGTGCTCTCCTTCTGAGATAGTAAAGCTATGGCTTGCTGGGCCAGGCTGATTGCCAAAAGAGATGCTCTGTCATTATTAGTGCCCTCCCTTGCCTTTCCCTCTCAGAAACCAGTGTGAGAATTAGTAATTTCATATGTAAATGTTTCTTAGTTTGTGATAAAAAAAATCATCAAAAGATATGGATCAATTTTTCTCCACCCCCAACCCTCCCATCCCCAGCATGAGGCAGTTTTTCAATTTTGGGGACCTTCCTTCTTTAAAATGTCTCCTTATTTAACTCGCTTAGAGGGAAATCTACATAAAATAGGACTATAGACCATGATTTCTTCATACTTCAGGGAAGAGAAAATAAAAAGGCATGATGAGTGCTAAATGCAAAGGGAATATAAAAAGTCAATTTTCAACGGATTTGAATGGGAGAGAGATGTGGTGAAGCAGAGAAACAGAAGCCATTCGTTCCTATGACCAGGTCTGTGGAGAAGTTGTCTTTTTGAACAGACAGCTCTGAGAAAAAGAATATTAAAAAAATACAAAACAAAAAACCACCACCACAACAAAACAGTGTGCTATGTAGCCAAATGGGAATAACAGCAGACAGGGACAGACCAAAGGGCTACATTTCGAGGATACTTCAAGCCTACAGAGTACCATAAATAAGGTACGCTAAAGTTTGTTTCTGTACCACTGAATTTTAAAATCTAGTAAACTGGAGAAGTTGTTTAGCTGCATGGAAATGTACATGTCAAAAGTGACATATGTCAGCCACTTCTAACTGGAAAGAAAGAACTTTATTTTGAGGCTACTGAGAACATAAATCTCCCACGGGGTGACCATATGTCCTGGTTCACCCAGGAGAATTCCAGTTTATGCATGATGTCTTAGTGTAGTTATTGAGAGTAACTGTTTGACCCTCATAAAAGTCCTGGATTAGGATTTGGGATTAATTATGTAATAACACCCTACACATGGTCCTAAATATGACTCAATGGGTCATCTGAAGTAACAGTGTAGGTGCAAAACCTGTGAGTAAAAAAGAAAGTGGCACAGAGAAATATAATGCATTTATCTGGAAAACACACTTTCCCAGAAATGCCAGCAATGTCCATAAACTATATCCAACGATGAGTATAGAACTATGTCACATAATCACCCCTAGGTGCAGTGAGTGAAGGTAAATATCTGGAGTGTTGTTGTTGTTTTTAATTTTGAGCTATATACCTGGTCATATATATCAAAACAAGGTTCTGATAATATGAAGGGGAAAATGGATATCAGGTAGGCACCTGACAAATGCCAAGCCTCTCCAGACTGAAAATCTAAATATATTTACTGCAAGACTTTAGAATGAGAGAGAGACAGAGACAGAGACAGAGACAGAGACCGAGTAAAGAGATTAAAGAGCACATATACATGTGTCATCTCTTCATTAGGTCACCTAAGATATTTTGAATCACAATAAATATTATTTAAAATTTTTATGAACTACTACTAAGAAAGCTAAATATTGAACTCTAGAGACAAGAAGGAAGAGAGATTACTTGTAATTTTATTCAGGTCCAAATAGATTAGAACTCACCTGGTTTGGAGACAGAAGCTTTCTGCGTATTCAATTTTCATGGCACATCGCTGGATATTTCCTCTGAAATTTATTTCTATAACTAGGACAATGAGGGATTTGCATTATTATTTCAACTTCCATTCTTCTGTCTCATTTGATGGGAAAAGTATATCTCTCTCTCTGTCTCTCTCTCTCTCTCTCTCTCCCTCCCTCCCTCTCACTCTGGAATGGTGAAAAGTCATGAGAGAACTGAAAGCCACCACCAAGGACATAGCATTACTTTGCAAAGGTGTGTTTGCCTATGGTTTCAATATAGCTGTTCCTCAAAATCCAGGGAACAGCAGTTTTTTTCCAAGCTCCCATTTCTCCAATATTTTATTACCTATTTATTTAAAGTTGGTAAAGTGGCACACATTGTCTTAGAGACTTGAGATGGAATGCAAAACACTTCCACTGTAGTGGGGGAGCAAGACAGCATGTAAACACATAAATATGAAATGTTCCATTCAGGATTAGTTTTATAAAAGAGAAATCTATTTCTGTAATAGAGAATAACAGAGGAAACTAATTTAGACAGGGTTGCCATATAAATGTCTTTAAGGAGATGATGTTCAAGCTAAACTCTTTAAAGGAGGAAAAGAAAGAGAATAATGCATTACACCAGGGTAATAGCAATACTAGTAGAGGAAAAATAAGTGCAAAGCAGTGATAGGAACAAAGTATTTGTAAACTTTACTGTTTCTATCTTATCCTTCTATCATAATTCTTGCATCTGAAGTGTGAATTTTAATGCGTATTCGTTTTTATCTGCTTATCTATTTGATTTAAAATATTTTTACTTATTATGTGCTGAGTACTATTTTGGGTACTCTAATTATGAAAGCGGAAAAAGACAGACACTGTGCTTTCACACTGTAATAAAAGAATGAAATTGTTAAGGGTCATAAAAGAAAAAAGCAGGTTGATAGGAACACAATGCATGTTATTTATTGGTATTTTTTCTGCAGTTTGAATTTTACAGTTAACCCTCATCACGAATTTCTTTCTGTTATTTGTATCGTCTTTGTATTTTAACTCTTTTTTTTTTTTGTAAAATCCAGGAATAAATTGTATATTTATTTTAAATTTGTATGCTATTTAATGCTATTTAATGCTTTTCTCATTAATATTTCCAAGGGATTTTCAGGAACTTTCTTACTTATTAAAAAAATATTTCATTGGCATTATCTAAGACCTTGAAGTCTATTAGTAGTATGTTGCCCGAAAAAATATATTTTAAACGCTCCATACCACATATGAAAAAGTAACTCAAAATAGATCATAGACTTAAGTGTAAGAACTAAAGCCACAAAACTTTTAGAAAAAAGCATAGAGCTAAATTTTCATGACCTTAGATTAAGTAGTAGTTTCATAGCTATGACACCAAAACATAGGAAATGAAAGAAAAATAGGTAAGTTTGTTTTCATCATAATTAAAAACATTTGGGCTCCAAGGACATAATCAAGAAAGTGAAAAGAAAACTCAGAGAAGGGCAGAAAGTTAGCAAGTCATATATATCTGGTAAGGAATGTGAATCTTGAATGTATAAGGAACTCTTACAACTAAAATAATAAAAAGGCAGCCAAATTAAAAGTGTGTAAAGGATCTGACTAGACATATTTCCAAAGAAAATATATGAATAGTCAAGAGCCTCATGGTAAGATGCTCAACACTCTAGCTATCGAGGATATATATGTTTAAGTCATAGAATTTTTTTTCCTCTTTTTGGCTTAATTTAAAAATTGCAGATCAAAACCGTAAGTACTCACCATGTCATACCCATTAGAATGTCTGTATTAAAAAATATAATAACAAGTGTAGACAAGTATATGGAAAAATTGTAACACTTATTTACTGCTAGTAGGAATGTAAAATGAGGCAGCCACTTGGGAAATAGTCTGGCAGGTTCTACAAAGGTTAAACATAGAGTTACCATATGACCTAGCAATTCTGCTACTAGGTATATAGTAGAGAAATGAAACCATAGGTCTGCACAAAAACTTTTGTTCACTAATATTCATAGCAACATTATTCATAATATCCCCAAAGTGGAAACAATCCAAATGTCTATCAACTGAAGAATGGGTATCTAAATGAGTAATGGGTTATCTAGAGTTAATTGTGGCAATGGTTCAACTCTGTGAATATAGTAAAATCCATTGAGTTATACACTTTAAATGGGTGAATGGTATATGACTCTTATCTCAATAGTGCTATTATGAAAAAAAGCTAATTATATTTAAAATATCAATTTAATCATGATTTCATAGAAATTAAAAGTAAATAAGATCATTTCCCCCATAAAGGATTCAATACACATTAATTGAATTGTATATTTTATTTGTTTAAAGTAACACAAAGGTGTGAATTTCCTCACAATTGGAGAGGTGTGATACAATTATAACACTCTGGTGTTGAAGCACAACATGGGAAGAGGAGGGAAACAGTAGAATCTGTGTTTTCATTGTGAAGCGGTGTTCTACAACTGTAAACACCACTGAATTTGACCACAAAATACTAGCTATGAAAGAAGAGTTTTTATAATAAGATTAATATTTGCTGGGACTGGTGGTACTTGAATTTACATACTGAACTTGGACTTTTTAAAAAAATTTAAGTTTATTTAATTGAGAGAGAGTGTGAGTGGGGAAGGGGCAGAGAGAGAGACAGAGAGACAGAGAGAGAGAGAGAGAGAATCCCAAGCAGGCTCTGCACTGTCAGCATAGAGCCTGATGTGCGACTCCAACTCACAAACTTAGAGATCATATCCCGAACTGAGATCAAGATTTGTACACTTAACCAACAGAGACACCCAGTTGCCCATTTTTTAAAAATTTATTTATTTTGAGAGAGAGGGAGAGAGAGAATCCCAAGAAGGCTCTGTGCCACCAGCACAGAGCTGGACTTGGGGCTTGATCCCATGAACTGTGAGATCATGACCTGAGCTGAAATCAAGAGTCAGACACTTAACCGACTGAGCCACCCAGGCGCTCCTTACTGAGCTTGTACCTTTAAATTATTATTGTCTCGGGGCTTTAAAACTTATGCATATCTGTTTGTTAATAAGGTAGTACCTTTGGATAGGTATATGTTTAAATCACAGAATCTATTTTTTCTTCCTCTCTTTGACTCAATTTAAATATGTTTTGTGAGTTATTCTTGAACATTGTGTACCTTAAAATTGCGTCTTGGGACTATTTAATAGGAATAGGTATAGACATATATGCATCTTATTTAGCAATGCACATTTTAGTTCCTTGCAGCACAGCATATTACTTCCTAGTACACATTTGGAAATTTCAAATTATGGTGCAGTTTTGAATATGAAAATTTAAAACAGGCTTTAACTGAAGTTTGAAGCTCATTAGAATATGTAAAGAAATATACATAAAGATATACTTTTTGGAATTAAATATTTATTTTTATTTTATGCATATTATGGTAGAATCACTCAAAGCTCATTTTCAAGAAACTAAAATAGCATACAGTTGAGGGGCATCATGTATCTTTTGTTCTGTTTAGATTGTTTTACCTTCATCATTTTTAGTTATAATAAGCACATCTCAAGTCATAATAGAAGGCTATTTCGTGAAGCATGGCTGTTAATCCAGCTATTATCTCATGGAATTGTCACAATTATGTTACTATCACTCTTTTGTGTTCATTACAGCGTTCATTATGTCTGTTTTCAAGGCCAGCGGCTGGGTCAATCTATATTACTTTCACTCAGTGAATTGGATAAGATTTCATTTTCAAAAGATTTACCATTTTAAATATCCTACATCTAGTTAGCCTTGTATAGTTTAATTCAAGCCATCTGAAAATTAAAAAAAAAAAAAGAACAAAAAATAGAAATGCTTTAAAACAAATCCTGAGATGCATTAAGAGTTTTAAGAGAGTTGAAACTTTCAATATAATTTAGACTAAAATAACATTTGGTAATTGATTCCTTGTATAGTCATTCAGTCTCTGCTTGAACCACCCCTAAAGACTTCTCATGCTGTGGTAGAGCAGTCTGGTGTAGTGTGAACAGTGTTTGGAATCAGTCACACTTAAGTTGTAATTTCTTTCTTGCCACTGCTTGACTTTAGGTGATTTACTTAATGAGTCCTCTTTATTATGTTTTTTTTTTAATCTAGTGCACTATATCTACCTTATGGTCTGTTGGAGGAATTTAAAAATAATAGGTAATACTCTCAGATCACCCAATAAATGTAGTATTCTCTTCCTCCCCCTCCATAAAATGTCAAGAAACTTGGCAAGGTACAAGATATTGCAGAATAGTAGCTATATTTTTCATGTGAAAATGTATTGTTTATCTGTTTTGATAGTAGTGGAAATATAGTGATGTGTTTACGAATGTTCATCCTTGTGCTTTCTTGTGCTTTCTGCTCTCTCATTTCTTCCAAATCATCCCTGCAAACTCGGGAAGGGGCCTTATTTTGTCCCATTTTTTATTTCATCATCCTTAAGGTAAACTGGCCACTTGATGCCTTCCAAATTCTAGTAACTTCAGCGAATTCTAGTAACTTGCACTATCAAACCCAGAGTTCTGTGCTTGGCCTTCAAAGATCTTCAACCATTTGACCCCAACATAACTCTCTTGCTTCATCTACATTTTCATCCCTGTCTATAACATGTTTTCCTTTCTTTTCTTTCTTTTTTTTCTTTTCTTCTAGAGTCATTTCCTATATCTCACCTTTGCATACACTCAGTTCTAATGCCTATTTCTTCTAGTTTTGCTTATTAATCTCCCATTTCTTCTATAAGAGCCAGGATACCTCCACCATGTTGAAACTGAAGAACTCAATTCTGCCTTAATTTATCCTTTTATAGTATGTTGTTTGTACCTTTTACAGCTCTTTATTCTGCCGTATGTTTGGTTTGTACTTTTGTCCCCAGAACTACATGACTGGCATCTTGAAGGCAAAGCCTGTGTTTAATTTATTCTTGCATTTCTATCTACTGGTTTCCTGAAAACTCTCCTACCCACTGCTCACCCAACACCTCCGCAGAGGTGATAGATGTCTATCACCACAGTTACTTTCACTTCCAGTGTTCTTCAAACACATGGAAAAGCTTTGGAGCCTGACCGAAGTCACTCTTGAAACCAGATCAAACTGAATATGTGGGATTTAATCTTAATAGGAGGGCTACAAGCTATGGTTTGTTTTGGTTTTTCCCCCATGGTCTACATTACAGAGGCAGGCTTTCTTTCCATTAGCAGCTATACTGTGCTTTTCTTTTTATTCTCTTCTTTTACCCTTTGTATATTATTTTTTATAATCTATTTTACATATTTATGGATTACACTTGTGCTTTAAAATAATGCGATACCCAGAAATAGAGTTATTTGCTTCATGAAGGTGATTCTTCAATTTATAAAAATCAAGCAGTATTTCTATAACTTAAATATAATATTTACATTATATTTTATGGATTACAAATCATGTTTGCATCCATTATTTTATTTGATTCTTACCCTGTGAAGTAGGCAAAGGCAAGGAAAATTGTGCTTATTTTATGGATTAGAAAGTGGCAGTGTGGGGTCTTAAGGGATTTAGCTAATGTCACAAGCTGGTGCCAGACCTTGAACTAATTTTTCCATGCCCATTTTAAGACATTTTCCATTGTATCATGCTGGAATATTTAAAATGCACATAATCTGATCTCTCAAAGTGATTTATCTGCAGTTTTCTCATAATGCTTTATCAAATAAAATGATTTGCTATAGGCTTAATGTTTTAAAGGGCCTTATTTGGTTTGAACTTTTCTTTGATATTTTCAGTTGTCTGTTTTGCCATTAGATCTGCCAGTTTTCCTTAACGTCCAACTTGGTTTACCATCATCTCAGTTTTGAGTGTTCTAATGATGTAAGAGGTAATATGTTATCGGGACAGTTGCAAATAGGTTTCTGAATTTTTTCTGAGTTTACCTGTATACGATTTTCTGAGTTTACCTGTATGCCTGATTTTTAATGTGGATGTAACAACAGTATGGGGTATGGATTTTACTCTTGAAAGTTTTTAATGGTGTCTGCTAATTAATCATCCCAATCATAATTGAGCATTATAATTATAATCTGAAATAGAAGTATGGAGTTTAGGGTAGTAGATTATTATAATATCTTTCTTAAGATTTCTTAACTGCATTTCTTGGTCCTCATTCTGAAATGTATATTTGTAATAAACAGGCTATGTTTTTTGGTTTCTTATTTTTTATTTTAATTTTTTTTTTTGAAAGAGAGAGAGAGAGCAGGGAAGGGGAAGAGGGAGATCCCACGAGCCTGGGATCATGACCTGAGCCAAAATCAAGAGTCAGATGCTCAACTGACTGAGCCACCCAGGCGCCCCTGGTGTCTTCTTTTTTTTTTTTACAAAATGAAGAGACACAGGCAAAGTCCCTACTATCTAAGATGTATTGACTGAGAATGGAAAATGGAGTTGTGCAGCCCTTCAGTCTCAGATGAAAAATGCCGAGGGAAGTAATTGGTCACATTCCAAGCTCTTTTCAGAGACTGATCCAGTAGTCCAAAATGGAAAATGAAGTCTAAAAAAAAAAAATTCCCCAAAGAGGCATGATTCATCTTGTGAGGCAGTAAATATAACTTTTTGAACACTGTTATTTATTTGACTACTTCACTGGAATCCAAGTGTACCTATCTCTGTAAATCAGCTTCTCAAAAACTCTTAAAGCCCAGCCCAAATGCTTCCCCTGACAACCAGCTGTTTATTGTCATTGTTTTAATTCTCCTTGTATTGCGAGATCTTCAAATTCTACCAGTTCTCTCTCTGCTGTCAAGCACTGTGCCCAGTCTGGCCTTATTTTTTGGACCTATAGTTAATAAAAGTGATCATAGAGGACAATTAGACTAAATCAGTGGCATTTTTTTCTAATATTTACCAAAATTAGAATCTCTGCTGAAACATCTCTAAGATTGAGGGCTTTATTACCTAGAATTGTACACAGGGGATGGTTGTTAGGATCATCTTCTTTTCATTGTGCCTTTTTGGGTCCTAATTCTTGCATCTGGAGTCACTGGGAATATATATTAGTTGCCTAGCAGTACTTGGTACATGGTTCCTATTCCAATGCTGGTGACTGTCATGAAGATCAACTGAGATTTTCTGTCTCTATGTGTATTCCATCCCTATCTCAGTCATTATCCATATCCACATCTGTGTATACTTACCTTCCATTGCACAGAATGATGCTGGACACATAGTAAGGGCCTTAAAAGTGTTTTTTAAAGAAATTATTATTTATGTCTCACATGACACATTTTCAACCATATGTTGAACACATTTAAATACTGCAGGAAGCCATCGTGGTTTCTGTGAGAACATTCACCAGTTCCAGTTATTTTGCAAAGTAATAAATATTATTAAATAAATTAACAAATAAGCAATAGGATCATTAAAATTTGTAAATTGAAAGAAACTGAAAAATCATTTGGTTCAACCTCTTTCTTTCTCTCTCTCTCTCTTTTTCTTCAGAGTAGAAAATAGAACTCTATTTCATCCCTTCATGATGTAGAGCTCACTCTATCATTTTTATGTCTCCTAAAATGTGATATTATAATCTGTACAGGTAATGTTATATTAGTTTCTGCTTTGCGATAGCCCTTTCTGAATACCAGTTGACTCTCTGGGGTCACCAAGAAACTCTTTATAGTAAGTATGTATTAGTAGCAATACAGGGCTGGGGAATTATAATTCATTCACTCGCCACTTAGAAATATGTGTTTAAGAAATTCTTTCATATTACTTTTGTGTAAAAAAACATTGATTGATTTTCCCCCAAAGTTTTTATGATTATTCTGGTTATTTCCCCCAACACTAGCTTATCTGATTTTCTGATATAAAATAGAATTACAGAGGGGCACCTGGGTGTCTCAGTCAGCTGAGCATCCAACTCTCGATTTTGGCTCTGGTCATGATCTCAGGTTCGTGGGATCAAGCCTGCATTGGGCTCTGTGCTGACAGCGGAGCCTGTTTGGGATTCTCTCTCTCCCTGTCTGTCCGCCCCTTCCCTGCTCTCTCTCTCCCTGTCTCTCTCTCTCAAAATAAATAAATACACTTTAAAAAATAAATAATAAAATAAAATAAACCTACAAAAATAATGTTTTTTCTTTGGCTTTATACTTACACGGTAATAGCCTTGGTCTTTTTTATGTTTCAATAGGTGGCCTGAACTAGATCATAAGCTGAATCCATGCTAAGTGCAGCCATACATAGTGTAGGGGAACCAAGATGGAGTTCCTGGCAGAATTCTCATTATTTGTGCTTTTACTTCTGTTTGGTAGTCTTTTCTGTAAGTCCCAAAGGAATTTTATGCTATTACAAAAGGTTTTCCCTCACTGACGTTGACTCTTCAGCTCTTCTTAGAGGTGCATTTTGCCTCTGCTATTTCTTTTCCCCAATGTGGGCCCAACCTTCTTTCAATTGAGGTCGCTTTGTTTCCTGTGATAGTACATTCCAAACATATCCCTACTTTATATTCTCACTAGTTCTACTTATCATCAAAGCCTTTTGATAGCCCAATCTGTATGCAATTCTTCTAACATATATCTACCAAAGGTCCTTTTCCAAAATGTCTCATTCTCTGCTTACACAGAGAATACTTCCTTGGCCAAATTTTTGATGTTCAGTGCGATGCTTCTCAGAAAAAATGTTGCCCTTTCTCCATCATTGGGGAATCAGAACCTCTAACTCCTCTCAGTCAGAGGTTGAGGCACATTTTTAATATACCTGACAGAGATGGTGGCAGTCAGTAGATTAAGTCTTCTCTAATGGATAAATTTGTGCAAGAGTTCCCAACTTATTTTTCCCCTGACATCTGATAGAGGTCATAAAAACTAAAAGTCATCCAGAAAATATTTGACTGTGCATTTTTGCTCATTGTTTTTATGTATGTTCAAGGAATTTTCATGTTTGTAGTGTCATTGGATCTACATAAAAACCTGAGAGATTGATAAGGCCAGTGTATTTATCACTATATTAGAAATATAGTAAGTTGCTCAAAGGTGGTAGGAGTCACTAATGCCAATGTCTGAGCTAAGATTTTCATGTCAAGCTTCCTTCTTTCCCTTATTTGAAAAATGAATGTTCCATTGCTTGTAGTCATGTGGGATTTCTATTTAAGAATTTTATGTATTTGTTTATTTTTTGAGACCAGAGTATTGATTATAGTGTATGTCGGGAAGGATGAGTGCTGTGCTTTGAAGAGCTGAGAGCTGGGAATAGTCTGCTGGGAGGTGGAGTAGGAGGGAGACAGAGAAGGGCAACTGAACCTGTATCTCTGGGAAAGAAAACAAAAACAAACAAAAGAATCCTATCTCTGCTTAAAATTTACTTTTTATATTTAGCCCTTTAAGTTTGTATGAGAACACTGTTAAATTTTCAGTTTTCTTTGGTGTCCTCGCATGGTGCTTATCATCCTAGGCATGAAGAGATGGTGTACAAGAGTGGCAGTAGGAAACCATGAGTTGCACTCTGTGTAAAAATCGACCCAAGGATTTTATTTAAAGTAGTTGAACATCTTTGAGATTTGTGACTATGCGTCTGTACTCTTCTTGTTTTCTTCCATTTCCATCCTTCATTCCTCCTTCCTCTTCTCCCCATTTTTTCATCCTTTTCTTTTTTTCTCTCTGTTTATCTCACTTTTATGCCCGCAATCCATCTTTTTTTTTTGATATATTTATTTAGTGGTCTTTCACTGAACATGTGCTATATACAAAGTGAGCTGGATGCTTTGGATGTGTGTAATACAAAGGATATAAAACTGGAGGGGCTCCTGGGTGGCTTAGTCGGCTGGGCATCTGACTTCAGTTCAGGTCACGATCTCACGGTTTGTAAGTTCGAGCCCTGTGTCGGGCTGTGTGCTGGCATCTGAGAGCCTGGAGTCTGCTTCAGATTCTGTGTCTCCCTCTCTGTCTGCCCCTCCCCCATTCGCACTCTGTCTCTCTCTCAAAAAATAAACATTAAAAAAATTAAAAAAAAAAACTTGTGCTTTCACAAGAGCTTAGAGTCAAACAGGGTAAGTGGATGGTACAAAAATGAAGACATTCAAGTTCATTTCTGCCAATATCCCAGGTATGGAATAAGCAATATCTCAGTTATTCAAAATGGAATATGGCGTTATGGAATGGAGAGGATGTTCTTGTCCTGGAAATGTAGTTCAAATCAGTAAGTCCTAGTGATTTGCATCCAGGAAAATACTGGCCATTTGTAACCTGTTCCAAACTGTATAAAAGATTCTATTATCATATCACATAAAGCATGGTGTATGTGATTTTATATATATATATATATATATATATGTGTATATATATATATATACACACATATATATACACACATACATATATATGTGTGTATATATATACACATACATATATATGTATATATATATATATCTTCAATATTAAAAATTATCATGTACAAATAAAGTTGAGTGTGAAATGAGAAACTAGCTATCCTAGGTCCCTTAATAAAAGTCTTCTTTCCCTTCCCTTCTATGCAAAAGAGCAAATTGCTAGTAAGATAAAAAAGATACTCTGTTTAGAAAGAACTATGAGGAACTATGCACTTAGGAGGGCTGCCTAATCAAACATACAACTATCCCATATTTGTATTTATGTATGGAAAGTGAAGGAGGGTAGTGATTTCAGGGAATGATGGAGAAGTTACATGGGAAACAGACAAGTGAAAGTAGTCAGTGCTTAATGCCAATAAGGAATGTAGGCAGCTTGAGGATGAGTGTCCAAAAGCCATGGAGGGTTAAGAGATTACTATGCACGATCCCTTCCATATGTGTGTTTTGGTTCTATGTCCCATTGCTTTGGGGCCATTTAGTAGGAATAATAGCTTTATCCAATTTAACAACCCCTCAAGTTCTCATGCTATTAAATGATGAATGAAAATCATGTTAATTGTTGTAGTAGTTAACATTTTTGAATGCTTACTACATGTTTGGAATTTATAGATTTGTTCACTCAATCTTCACAGCAATTGCCTAAATTATGTGCTAGCATTATTTTCCTTGGACAGGTGGGGGAATAAAGATGAAGAGATATATCCCAGGTTACTCAAATGGGAGATGAAGCTCTTAACTATATTAAATACTGATTCTCTAATAATACGAAAATGTCAGGTAATATTTATTTCCGTGGTGCTTGGTAGTTTCAAAGAACTCTGACATCCACCACTATTTACAATTCACACAACACTCCCATGAGGTATGATAAGTCAGGTTATTTATCCCTTTTTGACAGATGAAAACATTAAGGCTTGGGGAAACTATCGTGCCTAAGAACACATGGGTAGTAAGTGATAAAACTGACACTCCCCTTCAGGTCTGTCTACCCCAAGGCCTAAGTAGAATCCACTGTACTCTGCTATCTGTTCATAATCTAGACTTACATAGACATGTCTAATTTTAGGTAGACTTCCAATCCAGTCGGCTAAAATCTAATAGTTTCTGCTGCTTGGGGATGTACATTTTCGTCTCTTAGTAATTATCTTACGCATTATGCAATCTTCACTGGAGTTGCCAGATAAATGAGATGTCACTGCACTTAGCAAGGATCACTGCTGCCGGCTCTCTATTGGTTTTATCTGTTGCTAGGAGGAGTTGCTGTCTCTCAGCAGCTGCCAGCCAGGCAGGCATTTCAGAGTGGAACTGAGCCCAGGTTGACAGTAGCTGGAAAAGGAACGTGTCCTAACCTGGCAAGGACATCCTTCAAGTCGATGTTTTTGTCAACTTGGCTGACAGGATCCCTGATTTTGATGCATTTCATTGCTTTTCACAAAGCCCATTTTTGTCCTTTTTCCTTTTTCCTTTGCTTAAATTTGTTTAGTTGCTGACAGACCATATTCATGCACCTTACAAAAGAATAAGTAAATTCCAATTAACATCTGAAATGCAGAAGAATTTGGTTCCAACTCTAGTGGGAGAGTGATATATTGTTTGATTAAAAGAAGTAAGAGCTATTTATTCTAAATAAGGGTACACATAGTTTTCCTGGCAATTACAAAAAAGGGAGTTTAAAATGTTCCCTTTAGGATTCTGATGAAAGAATGAGAATCCTTCAATTTGGATGGCTTCCCATGTTTAAAATCCAGTTTATCTGCCACATGACTGAAGTAGATGCTGGGGAAGGAAGGGCATTCTGTTCATTTTTCCTTTTCTTGCCTTTATATATCATGATCTGTCTGCCTGGAATGTTCTTCACCCTTCTTCACACCTTGAAGTCAGGCTCAAATGCAAGACTTGTGACAAAACTTTCCACATGGACCTCTATCACCCCTACGTCTCACTCCTTTCTTTGTGTCCTCAAAATGCTTCACTTATATTCCTATTTTGGGACTTCTGAGAGTAAACCGTCTTTTTAGTCTTTATTTTCTACATGAAAATGTTTTAAATTCTTAGCACCTAGCTCTGTGCCTGATCCTAGAGGACAGCCCTCCTTTCACCCCAACACCAGTTCCTAGGTGACTAGTTAGTGTACATCATAAAACATTATTCTCTTCGGTTTTCAGATGGCTCACTTCAAGTTCAAGCGCCCTCAAAAGCCAAGCTTACAGGAAAATTATCTACCTATCCATCCATCCTTCTATTCATCCATCTATATCTTTGATCCCTGAAATATATTAACAGCCTTCAATGATACCCACACTTGGAGGAATTTGAGCAGTCTCTAATTACAGACTCTGGGAAATGGAGCACAGACTGTTTGAACTGGAAGGTGCATCAATTGGCCCATATGCTCTTTGGCAGATGTGGAAAAGAAAGTCCACAGAAGAGATGTGACTTGCCCAAGGCCACCACCCAGAGGGCTGGTGGCTGAGCTGTGTTTCCCTTCCTAGTGAGCATTCTATTAGTTGTTTCTCCCTCCCTCCCTCCCATGCAATTGTTCTACAAAGCAAGTTTTGCGCTTCATTACTTTTGTGTTTTCCTTAGCACTTTCAGAGTTGTCCATTTTGGATCCTCAGTAAATATTGAAATGAAATAAGGTTTCTCTTATTCTCTTCATCACCGTCTCATATTCCCTTCAATATAAAGGGTATGAAAGAGAAAACTTAGCTCTGATTTGGAGGCTAAAAAAAAAGAAGAATTTGCCCAGTTTCCAACAAAAGATCAGGACGTGAAGTTTTGCCTCTACTTCCATATTTCTTTTCCTGTGCCCTTCCGTAGCTGTCTTCTAATTTCTTACTCTCTTTTCCTCTTCTTAAAATGCAGAATCTACCTTTTTCCATTAGGTTGAAAAGAGTAATAATTAAAAATAGCAAGTAGCATGAGTCTCTTTCTCTTTCATGAATTCTTCCCCTTCCCTGGGACACTGCTCCCTCCTCTCTGCCTGGCCAAATTTTCCTCGTCTTCCAGGTCACAGCTTCAGTTTCACTCACAACAATGCTACATGAGGCCCTCTTTGCCACAGTATTTTTTTTTCCTCCATAGTACTTGTGATCATTTTTAAGTTTTAGGTTTTTATGTGTTTGTTTTATTTAATGTCTGCCTCTCCAACTGGACTGCAAGTTCTACAAAGCCAGAGACCATTTGTAGTGTTTTACACCATTGGATATCCATATCTGGGCACATGGTACCTGATACATAATAGGTGCTCAAAATATATTTATTTAATACATGAATGGATTAATTATTATTAGTTCTTGTCTGTCTTTGCCTACTGATGTTTTAGTGGGACACTGCACCCTTAAGGCCCTACCTGCAAGATAAAGAGAGCACTCACTTCCCTGAGGCTTGCCCTAGAATGATTCCACTCTATGCCCAGTTCTAATCTGTTCCCTTCTATTTTTTTTTTTTTTATTTATTTTTGGGACAGAGAGAGACAGAGCATGAACGGGGGAGGGGCAGAGAGAGAGGGAGACACAGAATCGGAAACAGGCTCCAGGCTCCGAGCCATCAGCCCAGAGCCTGACGCGGGGCTCGAACTCACGGACTGCGAGATCGTGACCTGGCTGAAGTCGGACGCTTAACCGACTGCGCCACCCAGGCGCCCCTGTTCCCTTCTATTTTTTAGTATTTATTTATTTATTTAGAGAGAAAGCACAAGCAGGGGAAGGGCAGAAAGAGACAGGGAGACAGAGTCCCATGCAGGTTTCATGCTGTCAGTGCAGAGCCCAGCTGGGGCTCCATCTCATGAACCATGAGGTCATGACCTGAGCTGAAATCAAGAGTCAGATGCTTACCCAACTGAGCCACCCAGGTGCCTCTGCTCCCTTCCTAATGTCACATACTCCTTTATTTTTTCCCTTAGTTTTTTCTGTTTTTTTTTTTCCACAGTGAAATTTTAGATCTCTGTTTCTTTAGACTTTTAATATGGATGATAATTTCTTCCCTCATTTTGGCCTAATGCATTTGGCATGCTCTCATATTAACTGATTTCTGGATAACTTGTAGACATTCTTAACCTTTTCATGCTATGGATTATCTTGGCAGTCATGTGACTGGATTCCTCTTTCAGAGTAATAATTTTTAATGCATAAAATAGAAAATACGTAAGATTTTAAAAACCAATTTTATTGAAATATAGTCATCTACAACTCTCACTTCTCATGACTTCCCTAGAAAAGACCTGGTTTGACCCAAATTGACTGGCCCCAGGCACAGTTGGAAGGTGGGAAGGTTGGTTTTCCATGATCGTGATGTTGGGTAAACTTACTTGGGCATCTGTGTTTATGGTAAAAACTGAGGTAAACTGTTAAGATGCCTTTCACACAACTCGATTATTAAACTTTTACCTTAATAATTAGCTTTAATAAAAGATACGTCATAGGAAATATGCAAATTGGGCTTAAAGTCAGTTTCACATGTGCATCTGTTGACATTTAAAGTGGATCATTATAATCCCACAAGTACAATTGGTGGCAGAGCTGGAAGGAGAGCTGCCGTGTGATAGCGTACATAAGATTTTCTAACTCCAGACACTCAGTTTGCAGGTGCTGATTGCAGTGGTTCTGGCATCTTCTTGAGCCAGCCCTGAAGCAGCAGAGAGGTTCGCCTGTGTTCCCCTAGAAACTCCCCTAGAGTTTCCATTGGCTTTTGTGACACATGAACACAAATCAGAGAGACAGTGGACCTCAATAGGACAGGTAGCTCAATGTGTGCATAAAAGAAAAATAAAGAACATAAACACCTAAGCCAGGTTTGAGATTCTGAAATGAAATTAAGTCCTCCCCATAAAGAAATATCCAACACAATCAATATATCTGTGGCACTTTGGAGAGCACCTTAGTCTCAGAGCTGGAAGAGTTGAATTCAAATACTGACTCAATGCTTTATGCCTTGCACCTTGAGCAAAGGGCTGTATTTAAAACTTCATGGGACATTCCAGTCATTCTCATTGTCTAGATTCTCTCTCTTCAGATTTTATACTTATCTAGGGAATGCGTAATTTAATAAGCCTTTTTTAAAAAGGCCTATTTATTTATTTTGAGAAAGAAAGTGAGTGGAGGAGGGGCAGAGAGAGAGAGAAAGAGAAAGAATCCCAAGCAGGCTCTGTGCTGTCAGCACAGAGCCCAACTGCAGGGCTCTATGTCACAAACTGTGAAAGCACGACCTGAGCCAAAATTGAGAGTCGGATGCTTAACTGACTGAGCCACCCAGACACCCCTAATAAGCCTTTATTGAACATTTACAGTGTATTGACACCATTGAGACCTTGTTTTAGGGACTACACCATATCCTGCGTAATGCCTAGAGCAAAATTAAGCATAGAATGTGTACTTGAGGAATTTGTGTAGACTTATTACATGTTTCCATATAAGTAATAAGGTTGTCCTATACCTATTCTTTCAGCCTTATATTCAAAGGAGTACTAAATTTCTCCATTTTTTATATAATATATATTAGAAGGAGAAACGATTTTAGGAATATTTAAAATATATGAAAGAGCAAGCTGTATCCTCAAGCACTATAGAAGCATACATTTACATGCAACCAATCTGTATGGTGATCATAAGCCATTCTCATGCCGAGTTTCTCAGCTACATGAGTCCACTTTGAATTTACAGGGTGTGGTAAAAGTGATTTTATTTTAGCTACAAATCTCCTCATATTGATGGGAACAGAAAATCTGCTCCTAGATCTCAGCCTCCCCTCAGTTGGCTGATCTCCTCCAATTTCTTCTGCCCATTGAAGCCAAGCTCATCCAAAATGCAGTTACCTCTTTGGTGAAGTGAAGTATTTTGAATCCTCACCAAGTATAAATGTTTATGCCTTCTTTTGTGCTCCCATTCCCCCCCCCTCCACTGTGATCCTGAATCATCTTCATTTTTCATTTCCTGTCTCTGTTTAATTATAAACTCCCTGAGGAAAAAAAATGGCAGATTTATTTTTTCTCCTTTTTGCTAAATCATCTAATTTAGTACCTTACAAGTAGTGGTGTTCAATATATAAAGTTGAGTCATGAATGTATGGGTAAGTGGGTGAACAAAGTTGAAAGAACTTTGAATTTATTAATTCAGTGAAGATTCTTGGAATGAGCTCTAGGCTGTCGTGTGCCATGCATTCTGTTCAGTCTTGGGTGTAAGTGAGGAACTTTTATCTACTGCCATAGCACTGGTTGTCTAAGTTATAGTAATGCTTAAACATGAATTCTTGATGTTAAAGAACATATATTGAGTAGTGTAGGGATGCTACTACCATTTTTGAGAACATATGGAAAAAATCTGTGGCGCTTAAAAATTTAACACTCTTTGAAATAAAGAAGTGAACTTTTGAGATATATAGTAGGCATAAAGAATACAGTGTGATTCTGCTATCGGTGCCTAAAAAATATTAGGCACATATGAATCATATCAAAACAGCACTGCCGATTTGGGGGATGCTAGAGATTCTATTTTAGTCTCAAACTGACTCCTTTATGGTTTCATCCAAAACATTTCTTGCTTGAAATCCTCTGTTTTATAATCTAGTTTTCCTTATCCCCCCCGCCCCCCGCAAATGAGTATTCTGAGGATTAATTATTGCAAAGCACTTTGCAAATGAAAGGCCTATATAAATTCTAAGTGGTGCTGTTGCATTGTAGGTGATGTGCCAGTGAAATATTGACAAAAGCCCCTGTTTGCTAAAGCCTGCATTGAGATATTAAGCTCCTGCTGTAGAACAGTACCTCTGGGGAGGCTTATACATTCTTTTCTTTAGATACGTGAATTGGCAATTAAAAATAATTATATTGTGGTACCCCATGTGATGCCAGTTAAGAAGTCTTTACTGAACAACATGGGATGTGGTCTTTGAGTTTCAATTACCAAAGAATACACTTTTCTCTTCCCTCCACAAACAAGGTATTGCGTCTGAAACAGTCTAGCGGTCCAAAATACTGCTTTTTTTTTCCTTTTTAAAATTCTTGTTTTATAGCATGTTTTCAGAAAAGTGAATGAAACATTTCAGGCCTATTTGTGGACTGTGACTCAGATTGCAGGAGAATTCTAGCTACATAGGTTTCTTTCTTTATTTTTTTCTTTAAAGCAAGCATACCTGTACATTGAATTTGGTAATGTAATTCTGCTTGATCATGTGTGCTGGAAGAAGCGGTAGTAAAAGGTTAGCAATACTCTTAAAAAAAACAGATTAGCAATATCCTTGCTGTTCCAAAAAGAAGCCTAGATAACTAAACTTACACAAAGCAATTTGAAAGAAGTTTGACTATCTCATTTTGGGTTATTCTGCTGACTATCTGGAATTTTTTTTCTATTTGTCAACTTGTATGTAAGCCTGTGTTCTCTGGGTTTGGGCTAAAAGGGGTTCAGGAATCATGATACCCATGCAAATGGGATAAGAGGATTAGACCTTACCACTCCAATACTCCATCATATTCTCTTCTGAATGTAGGGTTAAGATTTTAAAAATATTTTGTTTTCAGATTTGAAAGTATCAAATTTGCATAAAATTTTTTAAGGGATTGTGAAAGCTTCATACAAAATTATAGATGACTTGTGTGTGCTAGATTTGTAAAGAGCAATTATTTCATTCATTATGAAGGCATAATACTGGTCTCTCTCTCTCTTTATATATATATATATAAAACATTAAGAAATATTTTTATATAAAAAGATAAATGTTAATCTCTTACATTTGGAGATTTTGTTTCCTTATTAAATCATGACAATTTTTTAAGACTTGGTTTAAAAGTAGAAAGAAATATCTGTATTGCAGTGTTTTTATAAGCCAGACTTTTATTGTAATGGCTGTCAAGTAGGAGAATGTTGTGATAAAAATAGTCTCTGTACAAACTCTTGATTTTGACAAATATTACAGGGAAGAAATGATTTGATTTGATATAATATTGATTATTATTTGAAGAGCAAATCTAGGTTTAGCTTTAAAAATATTCTATCGAAACAACCATTATGGGTTGTTATATTTTGCTATAGTTTCCTGTTAAAACTCTTGATTAGCTTCTAAACAATAGTGTTCCTGCTGTGATTATATCCAGTTCCTCTTAGTTGGACAGAAAGTTAGGGGAGAAATGTGGATCTTAATTAGATCCATCCACATTTGGATATCCTGTCTTTGAATTCTTCTGACATTTAATACATTGTTCTATTTTAAGGTCTTATATCTGTTGATGGGTTCTACAGGAGAGATGACATCTAAAGTCTGTCTATTCATAGGGCAGTAATTATAAATGGTTGGGTGAGGCCTGGGGGGATATTTGGCCTACAGTTGGCAGCAATGTTTATTCAAAGGTCACGATGGTCTAGTAGTGTAAATGTTAATAAAATTTCTCATTTCCTGGTAGATTGGTAAGTGAACTAGGAGTGAGGAAATCCGACTTCTAATTCCAACCCTGCTACTGAGGCAGGCCAAAGAGTGCCATGTATTGCCAGGAGGCTCCAGTCAGGGTTCTCTTGGATAGGCCTGTCCTTGTAAGCCAGAGAGAGTGAAAGAGATGTAGCAAGACAACCAGGGAGCAAAGCAGGATTCATGCTCCCTTTCTCTAAATAGCTCTGAACCTCAAAGCCCCATTACTTTATGTCTCTAGAAACAACATATTGCCATCTGCATAGACCCTTAGACTTTGTAAGATATTAAACCTGTGAGATTCCATTGGTATTATTTGAAGACAGAGTCCTATGGCCAACATTTTAAGGGTCCATGTACCAAGAAACCACACTTCATGATGACTTTCTTATTCTAATGCCGATAGGAACTCTCAGTGGGAAACCATATGCATGTATGGAGAGATATTGTATTGTATATGGCAGTAGCTGTGCAATCTGATTCAAGTGTCTTTGCTCTGATTCATTTGGAAGATTACTGTTGCTTATCTCATTCTTTTTTTTAAGAGTTACAAACTTTTACCCATCCAGCTATTTCTCTCTTTAAACTAAAATATGTTGTAATGTTGGGAAGAAAGAAAACCAAGAAAAAAACACTCTAAACATTCAAAAGAGACATTACAATGTCTTTGTATGAAATGTTTTGTGTCTGCTTATAAGTGAAGAAATTATTCTGCTGTCATATGATCTGATATCTCTAGTTCTACCAACCTAGATTGTTTTGTTTTCTTTGTGTAAGTATATAGGAAGCTACCCAGCACAGGAGAAAGGGGAAAGAGTGACAACAGTCAACAGTGAATGAGAGCTCAAAAATGCAACTCAGTGAAAGGAAAAGGCAAAGGGATGTTAAATCCATATTAGAAAAGTTTCCACAGAAAAAGGAGGAGAGTTTGAATGGTGTAAAAATCTCCAAATCTTTAATCATACAAAGCAATCCAGCATGTTACCCTCAGTAAAGTTCACTTTGTTGAAGTTTTACTCAACTGAATTGTTCTCTTCCAAATTTCACACATTTGGTACTTCTGATGTTGATACAGAAGACGTTACGTTGGTAGTAAATCAAAACAGTAGAATACCCCCTAAATCTAACTGGCATGGAGGACGTGGGGATGCAGTGATGGAAAGATATATTGTTTTATTTAAAAAAAACTATTTTTTATTAATTTTTTTTGAAGTTTATTTATGAGAGAGACAGCACGAGTTGGGGAGGGGAAGAGAGCAAGGGAAAAACAGAATCTGAAGCATGCTTTGGGCCCTGAGCCATCAGCACAGAGCCCTATGCGGGGCTCGAACCCATGGACCATGATCTGAGCAGAAGCCAGACGCCCAACTGACTGAGCCACCCAGGCGCCCCAAAAAACCCTTTTAAATTAGGTTACAATTTAGCAGTGGAGAGAGGTCTGGAAAACCCCAGGCACTTACACTTCATTTTCTCTTCTGTTCAAAAATTATAATAAGTAATTTTCATATAATTTTCTTTTATTTCCCAAGAGAAAGGATTTTTCCTCTTCTACACCCTGCCTTTATTTTTTCCTTCAGAAAACATCACAAGGGCACAGAGTTAAATTAACCAGAGAAAACTTTGATTGACTTAAATGAAATCTCCCTCCCCCACTTTCATCTTTCCTTCTCATCTGTCTGTGGATAAAATGTAAATAAAATTCTGAAAGAACATCTAATTAAAATCACCCCTTAAGAGGTCTCTTGTTCAACGAATGTAAGTATTAATGTGTGTGGGTACATGTGTATATACACCTATATATGTTTTTAAGTAAGGATTAATTTTACAAGCCATAAAATTGTATAGACCTTTAAAATATTTTTCTCCAGGGGCACCTGGGTGGCTCAGTCAGTTAAGCGTCTGACTTCGGCTCAAGTCATGATCTCACAGTTCGTGGGTTTGAGCCCTGCGTCAGTCAGGCTCTGTGCTGACAGTCAGAGCCTGGAGCCTGTTTCGGATTCTGTGTCTCCCTCTCTCTCTGCCCCTCCCCTGTTCATGCTCTGTCTCTGTCTCAAGAATAAACATTAAAAAAAAATTTTAAAAATATTTTTCTCCACATTTATCTCAATACCTTAGACATTAAGTGAATTATATAAATATTTAAATAATGAATTTTTTCCTTTTATATTCCCACTATTAATTTCCCTTACAAAACTTGGACAAAAAAGGATGCTGACTTTGCGGAACATATTGTTTTACGTCTGTGACTGTGTGATGCCAAATGGGTCTATGAATACTGAAAAAAACCCATTGGTTTTTATTCTAGATACTGTGCCCAACACAAAGCTACCACACATTTGAAAGGAAGACATATGGTTTGGCATTAGCCAGCTGCGTCACATCTGAACAAAGTCAGCCTTTAGAAAGTCACTTATATCATGCTGAATGAACTTTTGATTCTAGGCAATGATAATAAGTGGTTTTAAACTTAGCACGGAAATAACGAAAACTTGGTGTGAATTTTAGCCATTTCATATTTTGGTTGGGCGTAGCTGCACGTATTTTCAGTTTTGGCTGTGAAATCATTATCCATTGCCTTCCTATTTCCACTTAAATAGAGGTTTGAACTGGGTTAGACACATGGTTCCAATGCTAATTTGATACAAATATTGTCAACTATAGCATACTTTGCTTTTATGAGGACTTTGTGAAAATACTTTCTTTTTTCTTTTTAATTAAGATTCACAATCTGTTCTTCCAGGAGTTTATTGTCAAAGGTTACATAATTTTGTTATTTTGTCTTTAAGCTTAGGAATAATGTATTTCTATAGCTAATTTATTTCTATACATTTATTTTCTCTTATTTCCATAGGTTTCTCACATTTATACATACTACCTATTAATTATACCTTTTGATCTATATTAGTAAGCCAGTAATTCCCAGGGTATTTATTTGGAGAAAAAGTCAGATTTATAGGGAGATGTTTTGGAACACTCCTCTGGCTATAGTGCTAATTTAAAAAAAAAAAAAGAAAGAAAAGTAACACCTATAAGATTTCCAAACTCTTATGTTCATAGAATAATTAATAAATTATTTCATATGTTTAGCTACTTTCAGATATTTTTAATATCCAAAAAGCTCCCTAGTCAATGATATTAAATCACCAGATGACCATTTAATAAGCCACTTATTCATATACAAATAATTTATGTGCATTGTATGAACTGGCAAAATGATAATTTAGGGCTATTTAGTAAGCAAAGGCTAATTGCAGTGTATATGTAGATAGATAGATAAACCTGTATATCCCTGGTGTGTGTGTGTATATATACATACACATATGAACATAGATTATGTGTGTATATGTGCATGTACATATATATTTTTACGTGTATGTATGTGTGTGCATATATATGTGTGTGTATATACACATACATACGTAACTTTATAGCTATCAGAGCAGAAGTGATTATAAGTCCCTCAAATACTATTTAAAATTTTTTTTAAATGTTTATTCATTTTTGAGAGATAGGAAGAGACAAGAGTGCAAGTGTGGGAGGGGTAGAGAGAGAGGGAGACATAGAATCTGAAGCAGGCTCCAGGCTCTGAGCTGTCAGCACAGAGCCGGACACAGGCTTGAACTCATGAGCTGCAAGATAGTGACCTGAGCCAATGTCAGATGCTCAACCGACTGAGCCACCCAGGCACCCCTAAGTCCCTCAAGTGATTAACAAGGACACAATCTGTACATAATTAGGTGGGGGCATTTTCATTTTTAATTAAAAGTCACTTTAATAAAATGTAGCATAAGAACCTGCTGGTTTTATATAGCAAGTGAAAGTTTCCAGCTTGTCACATGAAGAAATACATATCATGAGGTGGAGATTTGAGAGTCAAGTTCTGACCCTGATATTTGCTAGCGTTGCAGTGTGGACAAATCAGTTCTCCTCTGTGATCTCTGCTTCCATTCTATGAAATAGTGATTCTTGTCTTTGCTCAACCAGCTCATTGGATGTTCTGAAGATCAAATGAAGTAATGACTGTGGAAGGACCCTGGAAAACCTAAAATGCTACCTGTAGGTAAATGGTGGTACAGTTATCAAATGGTCTAACACTCAGCAAGTTTATAGGGTGCATTGAAAAATAAAGGATCCTTATAATTTTTGTAGGCTATCCAAAACTGAGATCAGAACCCTTAGCCACAAAATGCCTATTCTGCCCAAAAGTCTTGCACATGATCAAGAAATACCCTGTTATAAGAAGATTTCTAACTCATTTAAAGGACCCCATGATTAATGTGGTATTATTTACCTTGTGATACTGGTAAATCACAGCAAATTCAGTGGTAAGTTTTGTAGGTTCAGTCATCTACATAGTGAGTCATGCATTTCTTTCCTGTATGCAAATCACCATTTATAAACCTATATGACCTTTGACCCCTGTGTAGCTTAAGACTAGAAATCAGAATGCATTTTTTTTTAAACAGCAGGGTACATTATTTAGTTTGAATATGTTATACTTCCTTCATTAAAGTATTACTGTGCAAAAATGAGTAATCATGATTTGGTAATATTATGAAAAGACATTCCTTTTTTTAAATTACCAGTTATCAATTGCTGAAATATTTTAGCAAATGGGAAGTGACATGCTAATAACTGTAGCTGCCAATTATTTAACACTTGATATATTCCATGTATGTGTGTTAGCTGTTTACATGCATTGTTGTATTTAGTCATTAGCACATTTAGGTGCTATAAATGCTGCTATAAACTCCAGATGAGTATTAATAGATGAGAGCCTGGATTTTTGAAGAGAAAATAAATTTATTTAGGGTTGCATGGCTAATAAATGGTAGACCCCAGAGCTGGGCTTATCTGGCTTCAAGAGACTTTCCCTTAATCACATTAGACCTGAGAGTTGTTCTCCATAGACACATGTTACTAGCACAACGTCCTTTCACTTATTGTTTTATTAAAAAGCCGTAGCCCTTTCACTAAAACCATATTGATGTCAACTGACCATAGAGATATGACTGATAGGCAGTGTAGTGTAGGCAAAGGCTTGGGAATGAGCTGTTAGAAGACCTGGGTCCAAGGCTAATTTCGCATGCATACAGAGTCATCTTGCAAATGTCAGCTGATCTCCTTGAGTTTCAATTTTTTAACTCCAATGGGAAGATGGTAAAAACTATTCTTTGGGGTTATTGGAAGGCTGAATGAGGCACTGTCAGCTGTGTTATAAAATAAGTTACTATAATTGGATGTAATATCTCTTTCTAATCTCTACTGGGTAAATTTTACTTATTTCCCTAGTGAAGAGGGAACTGATATTTACTGAACACCTAATATGCGCCAAGTGCTTTATTTACACTAATTCACATTAACTACAAACTTGTAAATTAGATGTTATTACCCTGATTTTGTAGTGAGGAAACAGAGGCTATCTCTCACACCTCATGCCAATAATAAGGGGTAGAGTCAACAATTTCATTCTAGTTTTCTCTTTTCTTCTGTAGTCTGGGGCCAGGTCTCTGCAGTACCCAGCACAACCCTAATTTGTTTCTCACATATGCTGACTTTGAATGGTCTTTGTATTTGCCTGTTAGAATTCTCTACCTACTTCTTATTTATTTTCCTCCTTGTCTTTCAATGGCTGTTTCTTCTTATTATTCTTTTTACTCTTCTTTTGGCACAAAAATTGAGAGGTACTATTCTGCCTCATCTCATCACCAGTCACATTGCCTGTTTTGTTTTCTTATAGCACTTGTCACTGTCTGAAATCATTTATATGTTTATCTAGGTATTGATTGACTCCTCTAGTAGATTATAAACTCTGTGAGATCAAGGGCCTTGTCTATCTTGTTTGCTCCTGTGTCCCAGCACTAAGAATAGACTTGTCACAATAGGTATACCATCAATAATTGCTGAATTAATGAATGATGTTCATTAATTGTTGTTTCTTAAAATGTGTTTTCCATGTAAGCTGAGGCTTATCAAATCATTTTAAACTTTAGGTGTTTTAATGTTTATTTGTGTTTTCCCTGAAAGTCACCTGATTTCCTGAAAAGATTTTTTGGTGCTAATAGACTTGAGTATTTGGTGAATAATTTGAATATGTGCTATTACAGCAAGGACACTGTGATATAGGATCTCTTTGGAATCATGATAAATGGTTCTTGACCATGATAGAAATTAAAGCATATAAGACATGGTACACATGAAAAGTCATGAAGAAGTTTAGAAAACCTTTCAAATGCAAAAATAGTGCTTAGGTTTTGAGTATACAATTGGCACCCAATCTTTACAGTACAGTTCCAAATAGGAAAATGAATTTATAACAGTGGTCCTGGTGCCCGGGTAACAAACACAAGCTAGTTTTGGGATAGACTCTCTAACTGGAGATTTTGTCTACTTTGTTATTGAAAACCCATTATTAAAAAGGTTGATTACTAAATAGATGCTTGAGGTCATCTATCATAGCCAGTTTCCTAATTATGAAAACATGATAGTTGATGATTCAAGAAATAGGATGGCTGTAGATGAACTTTCAGACTTTTAGCTAAAAATGCAGAATCATCAATTAAGATACATATCATTTGGGTTTTGAACATAAATTTAATATGGATATTACAAAAGATCACATTGTGATTTAGTAAGGATACTTTAAAAAAAATAATCAAAGGCATAAATCAGTTTTTAAAGGAAGATTCATGAATCCCTTGGGAGAATAGCTTCTCTGTTTTATATTCATCTTAAATGACACCCAGATGGTTTATGTAATTGTGCCTCAGCTTTAATAATATTTCTGGATAACTAGGTGTAATCTGCATTAATTGCTATAAATTGCTCTGATTCCTTGCTGTGAAATATTTTTCTTCTGTTAGGTAATTGTTTGTATTTTGTGAATGATGGATTACTGTTACACAGAATAGTATTACAATTCACAAACTTATTTTTTCAGTACCCACATTTTGCTTGAAAACTTGTCACTTCTGCCTAAAGTTATTCCTATTATAAACACCCACATCCTGAAGCAGTTTGGCAAAATTTTCATACAAAAGCCTGTTCTTCAACTTATATCTAGAGATGATAATGCCTTATGAAATACTGTCAGCTTTACTTTTCCTTGATAACCGGAATCATCAAAGCAAGTTACTTCACCTGGAAGTTCTTTTTGGCTCAAGGTGAGTTAAGGAAGTATCATTTATCTTGCTCCTATAGGGTGTTTATATCTCTGTTAACATTCACCATTCAGTTTTGAAAAAAAAATACAGTATGTTTCTTTCCACTAACAGTGAGTTTCCCAAAAGCAAGTGATCCAGATGCCATACCAACTTTTGTAAATTCAGGTTCTAGCATAGTTCTTGGCACATATTAAGTAAGTAGTTGATGAACTTGAAATCTGGGTAAATAATTTATTCTTTTCAGATACATTCTCAGAAGCACTTAAGGTTTTGCATTTATTTGCTTCTTTATCCAATGGCCCCAGTCTGTTTTGGGGTTAGTGGTTTTACTGCTTCGGCTAGTTTTCTCACGTACTCTATTCTTCTTTGGGTTTAGCCTTCAGATCCTTTCTGGTGGTTGCTGTTTTTAATCTTCTTTGATGCAACAGACCAGATAACTAAGCACATTAAAACAGTGAGCTAAATTTTACAGACTATTAACTTCTGAATAACCTCCGAACAAAGCTATATGCTTAGCATTGTGGTAAGAATCATGGTGGTACAAAGAATATATAAAACACGTTTCCTCCCCAGTTTATTTGGAGAGGCAATGTGTAAAAAGAGAATACAACTGGAGTGTGAGATAATATATATTCAGTACTGAATTGTGCTGTGCAGATGAGAGTAAAGGAAGTGAGGCCAAGGGAATCAGGAAATCAGTGAAGGTTTAAATTATGGCAGGCTATATGATTAGATCTAAATCTTGAAAGTTAAAGAGAAACAGTAGAGGTGATTGACAGTATTGAAGTTATTTGAAGGAAAAAGTTTAATACAGCCAAATAGTAGGTTTTTCTTATTTTAGACGTAAGAGTCTCTAATTTCTTCTGGGTCATTTAGGGAATTCCATTATGTTTGGCCATTAATTTTCTTTTTTAGCATTATTTTTATTTGTAGATTGCTTTACTATTTAGAATTGGAGCAAATGTAAATTCTAAAGAAGACATTTTGAAAGTTTAGAATGGATGATAATGTTTTATACCAAAAAACTGACTCACAGTTTTATACCACAAAACTTACTCACAGAAGATTTACATGTCTGCAATAAGCAGTAATGCCTTTACACATTACAAGTGTGTCAGGGCTCAGCCACACACGTATAGTGCCTTAAATGTCCCCGTAAGTAGCCCAAACCCTCCTTTGCAATCATGAAACACTTGTCTTATTTGATCAATTGATAAAATGAAGACAATCTGATAAAAAAAATCAATCTCAGGAGCACACTGAAACAGTAATAAAAATCATCTTAAGTGCTTTTAAAGTATAAATTATTACAATTAATGAAATGAATTCGTTCTTCATTTGGCTTTATGAATATGTTCATCCCACCCTCTCATATGTGTCTATTTGAACACTGTTTAAAAATTCAGTGATGGAGGGGCACCTGGGTGGCTCAGTCGGCTAAGTGTCTGACTCTTGATTTTGGCTCAGGTCATGATCTCATAGTTCATGAGTTTGAGGCCCCCATAGGGCTCTGCGCTGACAGCATGCAGCCAGCTTGGAATTCTCTCTCTCCCCCTCTCCCTGCCCCTCCCCTGCTTTCTCTTTCTCAAAATAAATAAATAAACTTAAAAAATATTTTTAAAAAATCTGTGATGGAAACCTCTCTATCCTTCATTAGTATGCATACCTAAAACAACCAAAACTCTGGTCATGATTCCAGAAGCCAAAGAACTCAGCCAGACCTTAGATCACTCTGAGTAACTTGGCAGGGGGTTGTGGGGGGAGAACAGATCTCTGGGTGTTTTAAATTCTCCATAACTCAGTAACACCACAGTGCTCAGCACTAGTAACTGTGAATGGAAACTTTTCCAAGTAGAGTCTGCCTTTGATGCATATGTGTCTTAGAGGGTTTTATGATTTGGCAAGAACTTTAAGGAGGTTGACACATTGGGGAGAAAAAAAAATTCCATCATAAAATTCACTTCTCTCTGATAGGTGCCAGTAATACACATGATGGAAAATACAGCCAGATATCTGATGCCATACCATTTGGAGCATAGAGATTATTTTTTTTTCCTCCTCAGCTTCTTTAAGTTCATCTTCTAACAAAAGCATCTCTTAGTTCAAGATTTGGTTAAATTATCACCTCCTTTTTGAAATCTTCACTTGCATTAGCAAAATGAATGGCTTCCCCTAAGTTAGACATTCTGTGCTTTTACCAGTCAAAAGGGTACATTTTTGTTTAATTGAACATATCTCCATCTCCTAAGCTGTGAATTTTCCAGGGATAGGCACCAGGTTATGCTGATTTTTAGATCTCTAGCACATAATAGATACTCAGACATTTGTCATCATAGTGAATGAGCACACTTAGGTTCTTAGTTGGTTTGATTATCTCTGGTTATTTCCACTAAAAACAATATAACCTTGAAATAGCCTAGAATCTTACTTTAATACTTTCACAACAGGATGTGTTTGCAAAGAAGTGGTATTTCATTTATTTCACGCAAAAAGTTTTAATTACTAAGGGTATCCATGAAAATAATTATGCAGTTCTGACCAAAAGGTGGTTCACAGCATGAACTCTAAATGTAAAAGTATAATTAGGTTCTAGTACATTTCAGTGTTTATTAGAGTGGGATAGGAAATGAAGCACGAGCTTTAAAATTTAAAAGAATTTCAGATTACAATGTAAAAAAAAAACAGCAGCAAAACAATACTCACATGATGGATTCTTAGAGAGATATTTATTTACATAGACCATTTTTTAAAGAGCCAATATCATCTAATAATATTTCATGTACTCATTTTGCTTATTCCCTATAATAAATTGATATTCTTCATAACTCATTGATTTAGAAAATAAGTTCTTGACATAAATAGATTTGTTTGGAATTATAGTGAGAAGAGCACTAGATTTGGAGTTAGGAAGCTTGAATTTTAGTGCTGTCTTGATCTATTATGAAATATAGGATTGTGGCCAATCCCTCTACTTCACTGAAGCTCAGATACTTCATGTCAACATGGAGATAATTCCAGTCTCATAGGAATTAATTGCTTACCTACTACTGAGTGCTGTGGGGATTAAATCGGGTGATTCATGCTTCATACCATAATGGACGAGTGTGTAATTCAGAGCCTGAACAGCTCCTTCATTTGTCGGGTTATATTAAATCTCACATAGTAAGTAGTATACGGAGATAGCCTGTTATATGTTTAGACTGTAATGCATCTTTAAAAACATCTTTTAAGTTTATTTATTTTGAGAGAGAGTGAACAAATAAGGAAGGGGAAGAGAGAGGGAGAGATGGAGAGAGAGATAGAGAGAGAATCCCAAGCAGGCTTCACACTGTCAGCACAGAGCCTGATGCAGGGCTCAAACTCACAAACCCGCACCCCGACTATAATGCATATTTGAATATAGGTTACTTTCTCCACTCACACACTGGTGGAGCCTAACGGGGGTAGCTTTGAGGAAGTCCATTCAGCTTGCTGAGTGTGACTCTCAGTAACATATATAATTTCAATGTCACCACCAATCTGATGGGAGCTGGAACTCTCTGCATAACACTAGGGTCTATGAGTCAAAGGTGCAACCTTTCCAGTAGTTTTCTAAGTGACTTCAAGAACTTATTTTAAAATTACCACCTCAGGGCACAGGGTGCCAGGGTGGCTCAGTCAGTTAAGCATCTGACTCTTGATTTCGGCTCAGGTCTTGATCTCATGGTTCTTGAGATCAAACCCCATGTCCAGCTCTGTGCTGACAGTTTAGAGCCTGCTTGGGAGTCTCTCTCTCTCTCTCTCTCTCTCTCTCCTTCTGTCTCTGCCTCTCCCCCCAGTCATATGTGCTTTCTTTCTCAAAATAAATAAATAAAACTTTTTAAAACATTAATGAGATATTAAACAAACAAACAAACAAATAAAAAAAACTACCACCTCAGTGATTCTATGTCTCTCTGAAAGCTGATATATTACAATAGGGTCTGTCCAGAGTTGAATGTTTTCTGATTTATTAGACACTTGAGATTTGGAATTTTGTTCTTTTTACTCCCTAACTGTATTGATCTGCCATGAGAGTCATGGTAAACATTACTCTTTCCCTGTGGAAAAGAAGATAAAAAGCAATTCTGCATTGTGACCTGATTCTCAAAAAATCCAAATAGATCAATATACTTTCTTCTTCTTCTTCTTCTTCTTCTTCTTCTTCTTCTTCTTCTTCTTTTACCTCCTTATGCCCTCTGTTCCCATCCCCTGCATCTAGCTAGAGACTTACAATCAGAAGGCAAATTGCAAAGCCAATATTGTACTTTTCATAATTATGTTGTTATCTGGTATAAAGATTATTTGAAGGACAGAATAAGGAAAAACTATGAGAGAATAAATGAGAGAATATTTGTGCAAGGAAATGTTTGAATAACCCAATATCCCTTGAGAAATATTAATTGATTATCCATGATAAGCAAGGTGCCTTGTGATTATCAAGATATCATCCAGGGTAAAAGGTAAATACTCCATCCTTCTCCAACTTTCTAATCTAGAAAGGATGATGAAATTTGGAGTATTGATTACTGATGCCTCTTTTCCAGATTCTGATCAGTAAAAAATATGGTCAAGAATGCAAATGGGAACTGAATTATCTGTTTTATTATTATTGGCAAGTGCCTGATAGTTGGAAGAGCTGCAATGCAGCATTTATCGTTGACTTGAGACAAAGCATGAGGTGAGTTGTGAGTCTCTGGATGTAGACCTTAGAGTTATAGCCTCCCTGTGAGGAAAGCTGTGTCAGGAAAGTGGTCCCAGGTGCTGCTACCCATTCTGCTATGCAGAAGTTCTCTGAAGGATCAGGAATGAAGCAAACGATGGCAGACCTCTACTTAAACCTCAGATGAGAGAACCTGGCCTCTGTTTCTGAAATACTGACCAAGTGGAGATAGGAGAGGAAAGAGGAGACTTAGTCTCCAGGAAGCAGGTAGTGAATTAGATGGAATTGTGCTTTTCCCCCACCTTTGAACCTAAGCCCTATACATTTTTATATGGCCCAAGAAACATGAAATTCTGACCAAAAAGATTGTCCACTCCCCCTGTGGAATAAAGTCATAGACATAGCAACTGAAGGTCCATTGTGGTAAAAGAGAGTGCTGGTAAAAATTTACTCTTCTTAGAGATAGTGGGAATATCTCATAACAAGGAGTGATAAAATGTATATACAGATGATTACTATAACTAAAGTCTCTTAAAAATGTAAACACTATAACTAATTATATGTCGGTGGAAATCCTCTTAAATCCTCTTTTGAAAGAACTATAGATAAATAACCAAATAAATACTTGCCCTCAAATTTTCTTTTGGATCTCATCTTTTAATGAAAAGTTCAGTTGCCTCTCCAAGATCAAAGAAATCTGAAAAATAATATTTTGTTTGTGAAGAAAACAAGATAACTCACAAGGCTTTATTCAGAGAGAATCACAATTGAAAGAGAACATGCCATACTTTTTTTATTAATATTGCAAATAATATAAATAATAATGACAGTTATATACTGAGGCCCCATATGTGCCAAGCTTGCATTAGAACTTTCATGGTGGTTACATTTATTTAAATTTTTCAAATAATATTCACAGATATGTTTTATGCCATTCACGTTACAAAAAATTATCTTATACATCTGTTGTACCTTTATTTTTGAAGAACTAGTTTAGGAACCATGTCTTGTGAGAAGTCTTCCATAATTTTTTCTCACCTACATTATTTCTTAGTTCCTGGAAATCCTGTAGTACTCCCTGCAAAACATAGTCAGCACTTATCCAACAGCACAAGTCTTTCATTTGATCTGTTTGTAGGTATATTTCTTATACCTCACCTCATGGGCAGAAATCAAGCTCTGTTTCTTTGCTTTCCCCCATAAATTCTATTTCACCTAGTACCTTACATACAATAAATCATTAATAATCATTAACTATTAATTAATACTCTCTTGAGTTAGATTTTAGGAGGATTTTATGCCTTCAATTTGAATTTTTATTTGTTTAAATATGTCAGTAATTCATAATTATATGAAAGGTAGATATATTTCATTCTCACGCAGAGAAAAATAACTTATTTCTCACAGTATTTTAACATTTTATTTATTTATTTTTAAGTTTATTTATTTCGAGGGGGGGAGGAGGGAGAAAGACGGAGAGAGAGGGAGAGAGAGAAACCAAAGCAGGCTGTGCACTGTCAGCACAGAGCCCGATGCAAGGATCAAACCCATGAACCATGACATCGTGACCTGAGCTGAAACCAAGAGTCAGATGCTTAACTGACTGAACCACCCGGGCTCCCCTTCAATATTTTAACATTTTAGATCATCCATTGTGGATATTGTGCAGTTCATGATAAATAGACATTTCTACCTGGCATATTTTTAAAAAAATTTTTCTAAATGCTGATTTATTTTTGAGAGACACAGACTGCAAGTGGGGGAGGGGCAGAGGGAAATGGAGACACAGAATCTGAAGCAGGCTCCAGATTCCGAGCTGTCAGCACAAAGCCTGACGTGGGGCTCGAACCCACATGCCATGAGATCATCACCTGAGTCGATGTTGGATGCTTAACTGAGTGAGCCACCCAGGAGCTCCTGCTACCTGGCCTAATTCTAAATTGAGCAACAGTTCTTATTTTGGCAGTTTTCTTCTCTAATATCTCCTTCCAAGATATGTAAAATAATTATATAAAGATAGAATTTGCTGAGAAAAAGAATCATGTGATTGAAACATCACATGTTTGGGAATCAGAAATCTTGCTGTATTCCTACTTTAGGTTCTAATTCATGCTGGAACATTAGGAAGTCCTTTCATCATTATTCTACTAATAATTATGGGATGATCAATGTATCAGTCTCTGGAGATATTGTAGTGAGCAAAATGTACAAACATTTATACTTTTGTGGGGCATAAATTCTAGTTTTTCTTTTTGGGCTTTGGTATATTTCCCTTTAGAAAAGAAACTCCCCATTTGATAAAATCACTTGATAGAATGAGAGGATAGGAGATGAAACTCTCTTAAGATCCTTCCACGTTTAGCATACCAGAATATGATTCTGTAATTGGTTGTGGCAGTTAAGGACTAGAAGTTATGATTGCAAAATGGGAAACATTGTCATCTTCCAAGATATTAACAGTTTAGGTACATGTATACCTTAGTAACTATAAGGGCAAATATCTTCCTGTCACCACTAGCAAGGAAGCCATTCTCCAGATAGGGGACTTTTGCTTCAGGTACAAGCCAGGCAAGCTTTGGTTCAGAGCTCTCAGTATGGTTTCTTATTGATTTGCTAAAATAGAGAACAATTCCAGCCTTCTAAGGAAGGAACCACTAAAAATGGCAAGATGAATGATGTTAACCTACACAAATGTGGCAGCAGAGTTTGGGATCATCTGCAAACTCTGTTTAACCTTATTGGGGAATTTAATGAACACTGGACAGCAGTAATCAATCTTCAGAGTCTCATGACATAACGTTACTAATTTGCATTATTCTCCAGAACCATCTTACTAACATTCTGTGCCCTTTACATAAAAAATAAGACTGAACCATGGGGTTTTATTGTAAGCTCAAACAATATTGTCTCAGAGACTATCTGACCTAGCTCATGCTGAAAAGAAGTATCAGGTGAATCAATGCTAGATCTGAGAGAACAACCCTGCAATCAATTAAGTAAATTATTTATTCATGTTTTATTGTAAGTACACCATAGCTTATAGTCACTGGCCACAATATGTACCTATAACATACATGATGTTGTAAATAACATAATATAAACATACTGTGATAAGTGATCTAATCATCCTATGTACCCAGTGGTATGAGAACACATAGTTAAGGAGTGACTAAATCTCCTTAGTTAAATACTTCAGAGAGGAAGTAATACTTGAACTGGGTAATGAGAATGTTGAGGCTCTTCTTCTGTGAAAAGGAGGAAGGGCATTCCAGACAGAAGGAATGCACATATAAAGGGGAAAATACACAAAGTGGTATGGATCACCAGTGCAAAGTAAACTGCTGACCTCTGGCTTCTGGTCCTACGTGTAGAGAGCTGAGAAGTCCTCACTGCCATCTTCACAACAAGAAGAAAGCTGGACAAACTGAAAATCAATAATTCTTGTTAGATTTACTGTACAATTGAAGTTATAAGGCACACCACCAACTGAAAATGGGAGGATGAGAAATATAGAGTCAGAGTTTACTGAGAGCAGAATCTACCACTGGATCCTGGTATGAACATGTGAAAGGTAATGGACTAATTGCTAGGGGCTGAGTATGGATGAGCTTGAGAGAGAAAATCTCCTGAGGACCTACCTTTCATGGAGGGCACACTTCCAAGAATCTTAGCTTCAGGAGCCGAATTAAGTTCTTGGGGTAAAATGAGAGAAAAAAAGTCTTATATGTATCAGGGACGGGGGAAGGTAATCAATTTGAAATACACCAAGAGCATATGTTCTCACTGAGAAGGCCTGCCCTTGGAGGAAACTACTTCATCAGAGCCCAATTGGCATGGGTTTTGCCAAAACTCAACCAAGAGGGAGAAGGGAAATGTATAATTGCAAAGCCCTCTAGTCTTCCCTTCTCAAATAAGGATGTGGAGGAGAAACTGAGAAGCATTTGTGAAGGTCACAGCCCAAAGGCACAGGCCCACTAAAAGATGAGAGCTAACCATAGGGATATATAATGTTTCCTTCTTCCCCACATCTTACCCCCACACGACAGAGCTCTGTAAATATGGCAGATTACATTTGAAAAGAATTGCAAAGCTCACACTCTATTTAAGAAGGAGCTTTCAAGGAAAACCAAGGACAACAGGGAGACATTGTACCAAAAACAAAAACCAAAGAAAATAGAGACATTTTTAGCCTCTGACTCCTCCAGCTATAACAAACAGTAAACACAGCCTAACCCCTAGCCAAATAAAAATAAAACCTACACTAAAGTCCTGTTTACCTCAATTTATTTTACCCAATGCATCATGTCCGACCTTTGACAAAAAATTACAAGATGTGTTTAAAAAACACACACACACACTTAGAAGAAACAAATCAAACATCAGAAACAGACTCAGATATGGCAGATATTTTGGAACTATCAGAACAGGAATTTAATAGAACTGTGATTAATATGATGAGGACTCTAATATAAAAAGTGGACAGCAAGAACAGATGGGTAATGTAAGAACAGAATGGAACTCTAAGAAAAACATCAAGAGGAAATGCTAGAAATAAAAAAAAAATCACTGACTGAAATGAAGAATGCTTTTGATGACCTGGACATGACCAAGGACATGACTGGACATGACCAAGGACAGAATCAGGGAGCTTGAATATATATCAACAGAAACTTCCCAAACTGAAAGATAAAGAAAAGAACATCCAGACAGAATATCCAAGAACTATGGGACAGTTACAAAAAGTGTAACATGCATGTAGTGTGAATACCAGAAAGAGAAGACAGAAAAGAAGTACCAGAAGAAATATTTGAAGTAATAATATCTGGGAATTTCCCAAAATTAATAAAAATGCTGCAAACCATACATGCAGAAGCTCAGAGAATACCAAGCAAGAAACCCCAAAAAACCTACAGCTAGACATATCATATTCACACTGCAGAAAATCGAAGAAAAGAGAATATCTTGAAAGGGGAGAAAAGGGAACACCTTGTCTATAGAGGAACAAGGAAGAAAATTGTCTTCAGAAAACATACAAGCAAGAAGAGAGTGGAGTAAGATATTTAAAGTGTTTAAAGAAAAAAAAAACCTACTAATGTGGAATTCTGTATCCAGAAAAATTATTTCAAAAACTTAAAAAGAAACAATGACTTTCTCGAACAACAATTGAGGAAATTTGTTGCCGGTAGATCTGTCTTCAAAGACCTGTTAAAATAAATTGTTCTGAGAGAAGGAAGATGATATAGGCCAGAAACTTGGATGTACATAAATAATGGAGTGTCAGAGAAGGATTAGATGAAGGCAAAATAAAATATTTTCTTTATCTTTAAAAATCTGTTCAAATTAATAAGAGTAACAATGTATTTGGTGATCATAGTTTAAGGATAAATGTAATGAAAGCAATTTTATAAGGGAAGGAAGGGAAGAATTGGGCATACTCTGTTATAGGGTACTTCCGCAAACTGCAAAGTGGTATAGTACTGTTTGAAAGTGACTTAGAGGGGTGCCTGGGTGGCTCAGTCAGTTAAGGTATAACTCTTGATTTTGTCTCATGTCATGATCTCACAGAATGTGTATTCGAGCCCCACATCAGGCTCTGCTCAGTGTTCTCTCTCTCCCTGTACCTGCTCCTCCTACTCTCTCTCTCTCTCTCTCTCTCTCAAAATAAATAAACATTAATAAAAAAAGGAAGTGGGAGTAGCTGTTTTCATTTCAAACAAAGACTTCAGAGCAATGAAAATTATCAGGGATAAGGAGCAGAATTACATAATAATAAAAGAGACAATTCTCAAACATAATACTATTCAACGTGTATGTGCCTTAAACAACAGAACATTGGAGAATGTGAGGCAAAAGCTTACAGAACTTCAAGGAGAAATATAGATGAATCCACTATTAAAGGCATACTCCTATACCCTTCTATCAGTAATGGGCACATACAGCAGGCAGAAAATCAGTAAGGATATATTTGAACTAAACAGCACCATGATTCAACTAAATCTAATTGTTACTTATGAAATACTTCATCCAAAAACAGCAACATACACATTCTTCTGAGACTTACATGAAATAGTTACAAGATAAACCACATTTGGGGCCATAAAACACACCTTAACAAATATAAAAGAATAGAAATCATACATAGTATGCTCTGAGACTACAATGGGATTAAGCTAGGAATAAATAACAGAAAGGTAACTGGAAAAATCCCAACATTCTTGGAGATTAATCAACCCATTGGTCAAGGAAGAAGTCTCCAGAAAAATTGAAAAACATTTTGGTCTAAATAAAAATAAAAATAAAACTTGCAAGAATTTATGAGGTGCAGCGAAACCAGTGTTTACAAGGAAGTTTATAGCATTAAATGCATATATTAGAAAGGGAGAAAGATCTAAAATAAAAATCTAAATTTCCACTTTAGGACATGAGGACAAATGAATCCAAAGTAAGAAGAGGAAAAGAAATAATAAAACTTACAACAGAAATTAGTGAAATTGAAAACAGAATCAAGACAGAAAATCAACGAAACCAAAACTAGTTTGTTTGAAAAAAGAATCAACAAAATTGATGAACCTCTAGCCAAACTGTCCAAGTGAAAAAGAGAAAAGACACAAATTACTAACACTAAAAATCAAAGTGCAGCCATTACTACTGACTGCATGGATATTTAAAAAGGATATAAAAAGAATGTTATGAACAACTCTATGCCAACAAATTTGATAGATGAAATAGATTCTTTCCTTAAAAGCACAAACTACCAAACTCATACAAGGAAAAAGATGATTTGTATAGGTCTGTGTCTGTTAAAGAAATGAAATGAATAGCCTTCCCAGACAGAAAATACCAGTCCCATTTTATTGGTACACTCTACCAAACATTTAAAGATGAAATTTTACCAAATCTCCACAATCTCTTCCAGAAAATAGAAGCAGAGGAATATTTCTTAACTCATTCAATGAGGATAGCTTTACCTTAAAATAGCAGGAACAGACTAAGATATTACAAGAAAGGAAAATTCCAGACCAGTATCTCTCATGAATATACATACAAAAATCCTCAACAAAATATTGGCAAATGAAATCCAACGATTTCTAAAAAGAATTGTATGCCATGACCAAGTGAGATTTATTCCAGATATATAAATCGGGTTTAACATTTGAAAATCCGTAAATATAATCCATCACATTGACAGGCTAATGAAGAAAAATCATTATTATACCAACAGATGAATAAAAAGAATTTGACAAAATCCAACACCCATTCACGATGAAAACTCATAGCAATCTAAGAATGCAGGAGAGCTTTCTCAACTTGATAAAGAACACCTACAAAAAACCTACAGTTAGCATCATACTTAATCGTGGGAAACCAGATGCTTTCCCCCTAGGATTGGGACCAAAGCAAGGACATGCCATTCCTATTCAACATTCTGCTTCAACACCATACGTAAGTCCTAGCTTATTCAAAGAGACAAAGAGAGGAAGTAAAACGTATACATATTGGAAAGAGAAATAAAATTGTTTTCGTTCACAGATGACCTGATTATAGAAAATCTGAAACGGCAAGAAAAAACTAAAACTTTAACTTGAAATTATAGCAAGCTTGCAATATGAAAGACTAACATACAAGAGTCAATTCCTTTCCTTTATACCACAATGAACAATTGGAAGTTGAAGTTCAAACTATAACATCATTTAAGTTCATGAAAATAAAATGAAATACTTAGGTATAAATAAAAAAAATTACAACATCAGTATGAGGAAAACTACAAAACTATGATGAAATCATGTTTATTATGGATAAACAATCTGTGGTACACCATTCAGTGCAATAGAATGATATAAAATGATAAGAAGAAAGAGCCCCAGAAAGAATATGGAGGAACTTTACATGCCTATTGTGAAGCAAGAAAAAAAAAGTCTGAAAAGACTATATACTGTATGATTCCAACTATATGAATTGCTGGAAAAGGCAAATATATAGAGACATTGAAACAATCTGGTTTCCAAGGTTTCAATGGGAGGGAGGAAGGGAAGAATGAAAAGTTTGTGCAGACAGCAGTGAAACTATTTATATGAAATTGTAATGGTGGCTACATTAGCTTATGCTTTTTTCAAAACATGTACAACTGTACAATAGAAAGAGTAAACCTTAGTGTAAACCATGGGCTTTATTTAATAGTAATGTATCAATGTTGGTTCATCAGTTATAACAAATATAGCACACTAATGCAAGATATTAATGATAGAGGAAGCTCTGTGTGTAGGTACAGGTGTATGGGAACATTCTGTACTTTCTGTGAAATTCTTCTATAAACCTAAAACTTTCTAAAGAGTGAACTGGACTGGTTAGTGTGGGAGATAAGAGTGAAAAATTAATTTGAGGTCATTTTGTGACAGGCTTTGTGAAAGTTTGGTCTTTTAAAAAATGCTTTGCTTAGTCCACAATAGATTTGAGATGGCTCATGGAAATTGACAGTACAAAAGGAGCATGTCAATCATAAATGAAAAAAACCAAACCATAAAAAAAAATGAAGATTAAAATGGGAGGTTCATACATTTATACATATGCAGAGCCTGTAGGCATCAAAGCCTGCGGGGCTTCTGTATGTGACACAACAGATTGACCCAGTGCTACTTGGAAGCCACAGTAAAAACAGAGATATGGTCATTTACATAGTTCTTATTGTTTAAGTTTGCACCACGGCAAATGTAGCTACTCCTTAAAGAAAATTTTCAAATAGCATCTCATAAGGCAACTATTGAGGGACGGCACAAAACATGAAAGAATTCACAACCAGAAGATAACTCTACTAGTAGAAATTATTTTTGGTTCTTTATACCAATGAGTGGAGGCATGTTTTATATATAAGTGTCTAGTAATTTTGTACCTTTCTTTCCTCTAGGTTCAGTTCACTCATTCATTTATTCACAAAGTATGCGTCAAACATCTACTATGTCCCCGACATTTATCTAGATATTAGGGATATATCTCAGAACAAATGGAACTTAAACACTAGTGCAGTAATCAGACAATTGTTAAGAAATATTTAGCAGTGAACTTTTTTCTGCGGGATCAAAATGTATCCAAGTATATGATTACAAGTGGAAAAAATTGGGTACAGACTGATATCAGGTATTTACTTTTCTTCCATTTTCATTTGTGTGTGAATTTTTAATATGAATGCAGGGAGATAAAGCATTAGTGCAAGTCAAAAATGTTTCAGAGAACAAGTTGCAGTGGTTCAACTTTATAGCAGTTATAAATAAACTTGTTAAATTTTTCTGGACAATGCCAGCATTTGCTAACTAAATGATATTTGTAGCATTTTTATCATATAACAGATTTTATTCTTCGCCATACTTTTCTGAGTTGTCCTACATGCCAGTACATTTCTAATGTAGTCTGTTTTCTGTTCTGTTCTGTTCTTGTAAGTTTGTTATTAAAATACAGTAAACTATTTTTTAAAGTATAAGTGTTGAAAATTTAACATATATGCATTTTATTCATTTATCCTATATTAAAAGCACTCTATATCAATGTTCTCAAAGCACATGGAGAGATTTATAGCAAATGAATGAGTAGAAGTTTGCTGTGTGTCATGTCATCCAGATGAGTTAAGGTGGTTCTTGTTTGTATTGTATATTATTATTAGAGATTTATGGGAGCGACTCTGTATGAAATCTCCAAGAAGATAGCTATTCCCATATCATCATCTGCAGGGTAGTTGTAGTCCGGAGGACTTTACAGAAAGTACAAGGATTGGAAACACTGAAGCCTTTCCACCCCGGGATTGCATAAAGACTGTAGGGAATGGATTTGGAAGGGCTGAAGCTACATATTTGTTATGGTGTAGGTAAACCCTGGGTGTATTTCACCCAGAGGACCACCCCCAATCCCTCTGGGTCTCATGAGATCTTTGAAACCTGTTTTTCCCCATGTGTTGCTAATTGCCCCTGGTGAGATCACAGTGCTACTGTTAGAGGCATGGGGACTTCTGTGAAGTCATTATGTGATGCTGTGTTTGGTCTAGAGAATCTCAAAGGTGTTACAGAATGACAACTTATGGCTAGGGCACAATATCCCCATAGCTCTTGTAGTGGGTTGAATAGGGTCCCCCCAAATTCATGTGCACCTGGAACCTCAGCATGTGACCTTATTGGAAATAGGCTCTTTGTGTCTCAAGATTTTATCATACTTGATTTAGGATGGGCCCTAAATCCAATGGTGTGTGCCTGTGAGAAGATTAGAGGGTGCAGAGACATAGGGAATGAGGCCGTGTGAAGACAGAGGCGGAGAGTGGAGTGTGTGGCTACCAGCCAAGGAATGTCGGATATCCTCCCTACCAGATTAGGAAAAAGAATTCTTCCCTAGAGCCTTCAGAAGGCTTCAGCCCTTCTCATATACCAATTTCAGACTTCCAGCTTCCAGAACTGTGAGAGAATAAATTTCTGTTGTTTTAAGTCACCCAGTTTGTGGTAATTTGTTACGGCAGTCCTAGGAAACAAATACACCCACACGTACTGAATGTGAGAAACTAGAAAATACGAGGAAAATATGCAACCAAAGTCTAGGCCTCATCATTCAGTGCAGTAAATATAAAGTAAAAAGCAAAGTTTCTCTTATAGGCGAGATCTTCCCAAATCCTATGTGCAGTAAAACACAACCCCAAAATTAGTGGCACTCACAAAAGGCACAACTTTTACACATTTAAACATTTAAAACAGTCCTTGAATGAAATTCATTTGATGTATCACTTCTAAGCATGAAATGTTTTGACTGAAGCTAGAATATCTCAACATATATCATTATTATTTTTGTCCTTTTTTTTGTCAGTTTTATTTTGCGCTTATCAATAGTCTGAGTCAGATCCTAGCTGTCCTACTCACTTTGAGCAAGTTATTCTTTCTGCCTCAGTTTCCTCATTTGTCAAGTGGGTTAATAATTAATAGTCCTAATCACGTGATTAATGTAATAAGTCAATAAAGGTGAAGCATTCAGAATAGTTGTTTGGCATATAGGGAATTCCTAAAACATGTTAGATATTTAAAGTTTCTGCTCAGGGGCGCTTTGCAGGCTCAGTTGGTAGAGCATTCAACTCTTGATCTCAGGGTCGTGAGTTTGAGCCCCAACTTGGGTGGAAAGATTACCTAAAAACAAAATCTCAAAAAAAATTTTTTTAAAGAGTTACTGCTCAGCTACTTAAGATTTGTTCTGGAGAGGCAGTAGCATTCTAACTATTGACTTTAAAATAAGGAAAGACTTAAAGGACAGGAAATGAGTTTCTGAACAACAGTATTATCTAATCATGGAAAGTATCATTAAAATATATGGAGATAAATTAAAGCACGGAGTTATTTTCTAATCTTACAACTAGTAAGTAAATAGGCCAAATACCATGTTTCAAATTTTAAACTCTGAATACTTGGGGCGCCTGGGTGGCTTGGTCGGTTAAGCGTCCGACTTCAGCTCAGGTCATGATCTCACGGTCCGTGAGTTCAAGCCCCGCGTCGGGCTCTGTGCTGACAGCTCAGAGCCTGGAGCCTGTTTCAGATTCTGTGTCTCCCTCTCTCTCTGCCCCTCCCCTGTTCATGCTCTGTCTCTCTCTGTCTCAAAAATAAATAAACGTTTAAAAATAAATAAATAAATATACTCTGAATACTTGCATTTCTTATTTAATGCTAAGCTATGACAAGGAAATAAATGTGTTATCTGCTCCATTAACTGAAATTTGTTCAGGAAAAAAACAAAAAACAAAAACAAGCCTCATTACATTTGCAAAGTAGGATTCACAAAAAGAGCTGCCAAAACAGCTGTGCAGTTCTAAAAATAATAATAACGAATCTAAGTATAAACCCATCACACTCTCCTAAAAAATTACATTTAGGCTTCTTTGATCTTTGAAATTGTTGTATATATTCATCAGTTGACAGGTTATAGAAGATATTTTTGATTGCATGTTAAGATAACATTTTTCAAAAGAGGATATCCTCGGTAAATGTAAATGTTAAAAGTGTCTCTTCAGCCATATCAGTCAGATGCTAAGCTAAATTGTTTGCATAATTTAATATGCATTACCTGCCCACCACACACATATTCTCTCAGAGCTGGAAATCAAATCCCAAACTGGGAGAGACTCTTGGAGACTCTCCAGTCCATTTTTCTAATTTAATAGATGCGGAAACTCCCACTCAGAGAAGGGAGGTTATTTACCCCATACCACAGAGCAAGGTCCTGACTGACCTGCTATGTTTCTTTCCTTCCTTTTTATCTTTTGCTTTATTCTTTATAAATGTTTATTTATTTTCGAGAAAGAGTGCAAGCGGGGGCAGGGCAGAGAGAGAGGGACACAGAGGACCCATCAGAAGTGGGCTTTGTGGGGACAGTGGAGAGCTGGATGTGGATCCAGATGTGGGGCTCAAACTGAGCTGAAGTCTGATACTCAACTCACTGAGCCATCGGGCGTTCCTGGCTTTATTCTTTATATTACAGCTGACTCTTTCCTAATAGAAGAAAGTCCATTCAGGATTGCTGGTTGAGATTACAACTCAGTTGCTTTTTCTCTATGTCATATGCCTTGTGTTTAGGACTGTGGGCTCTGAGCCAGGCTGGTAGGGTTTGATTATGGGCATATCACTTGCTGGCTGCTGACTTTAATACTTCCAGACCTCAGTTTTCTCGTCTATAAAGGGGGGAAGATAATAGTGACTATTTTGTAGTATTTCTATGAGAGTCAAAGAAGTAAATATATAAAAAGCTTAGAAGAGTGTCTAGCAATTAGTCATTCAATTAAAATGAGCTATTAATAGTTTCATAGGAGCTCTCTTAAACTCTTTTCTCCAGTATTAAATGACTATTAAACTATTAGATGACAGACACATTTATCTCACAGGGCTGCTGCCAAGACTAAATAAAGTTCTCTATGGGGATGTGCATAAAATGTATATAGAAATATATGTCAACTCATACATTAAACAAGCATGATTTATAAGAAAAAATCGAAATACGACTGGATTTTTGTTTCAATGTCCTTTGGAAACTTACATGCTGGAGAGAACCTTTTCCATGTGCCCAGATTAAACCCATCACTTAAAGTTATATAACACTTATTCCACAATTCAAGTTGCCTAGTCCAGTATAATGTATATATACTTCTATATATATTCTATATATGCTTCTATATTCAAAGGTTATTCATTCTCTGATCCTACCCTGTGTCAGGTACTAGCTGGTCATGAAGCTACCACATCCTGCACTCACCTCCACCTCCCACACGCTGACCACTGTGACTGAGGGCTTCAGGATTAGACAATGGAGAAGGAGGAGCAGGAAGGAAGTCAGCACTGACTTGATTGGTGTCGCCATAAGAAACCATTTGGGGGTAACTCTGACTCTCCTGTGCTTTTCTGTGGGTTCTTCAGAGATTTCCCAACCTGGCTCTCCAACTACAGTTCTGTCTGCCCTGTGATGATTTCTAATCTTCAAACCACCACTCCCCCATCAGCCCCCAGTTTTTCATTTTTCACTCTGTAAGACTTTCCATCTTGGAGACCCATTGCCCTCCCATCCTGCCCTCTTGGATTGGAATTAAAGTGACTCTAGGCTGGTTCTTTCTACCATGTGGCCAGTACCTGATCCATAAAGAACACTCAGGTTCTTTACCTTGGCCAACTTCAGGAATGCAGGTCAGTCAAAATATAACCTTTCAATCAGCTCCTCTCCTTTGTTCTCTAACTTTCCCAGGTAAGCATGTATTTTGTCATTGGTCCACTGTGCTCTTCAGTAAGATGAGAAGAAGATTAAAGTTTCTGGATGGCCCTACTGGAAATCTTTCTCTGGGTTTGAAATGAAAAGATGAGCAAGCCCTACCTCACCCTTCAACTTTCTTTATCTTGCTTTTGGAATTTAGAGCAGTATAACAAATTTGCACATTGTTTATTTTTTTATTTTCATATTGTTTGGCATACTTTGGAATTTGTATCTATCATAATCTGATGCCTTACTTAAAATTTACAGCTTTTAAAAATCCTGTTATATGCATTCAGTCAATATTTGTTAACCAGTTGATAACGTTCACTTTTCCAAGAACTGGTTAAAATAAACGCCTGGAATATAGTTCACAGATAAGTTGAATGTTTATCACAGCATCAGACCAGTAAGGAGGAAACGTGTGTATGGGAGGTAGGGGGTGGGGAGAGCTGTGACAGCCAGATCCCCACACAAAGGCTAGAAAGCAGGTTCTACTGCTCTGAATGCATTCAAGGAGGGAAGAATATTTAAAGACCCACAGAAACAGTAGTGAGTACCACAGCTTGGCCATTGCTTGCTTTGCAAGCAATGTTCTTATTTACCCAGTTATAATCAGTGAAAGGTTTTACTTTCCTGAACAACAACAACAAAAAACACATGGATTTCAGGTGCTATCATCACATCCTCCCCCGCCCCCAACACACACACACACACACACACACACACACACACAGTAACTATGTGAAGAGATGATATGTTAATTAGCTTGACGGTAGTAATAATTTTACTAGGATTTGTATATCAGATCATCATGTTGTACAACTTAAATGGATACAATTTTTATTTTTAAAAAAAGCTTTGCGTGAAGACCCCAAGGTGGCTTAGCCAAATAGGTTCCCCCACTGTAGACCAACTGTCATTCTTTGTTCACTTTGGGAAACTATCTTTATCTTCTGTTGGTTCTGCAGGCAAAGTTATGCATATGGATGGAGATACTAAGCAGAGTGCCTTCTCCTTGAGCCAAAGAGAAGTAATAAATGGTTTATGACTACACCCCAAATTTGGCTTTTCCTGCCAGCTTATCATTTTTACCTTTGGCCTGAGCTTGTCTGTTACATCTGAATAAACTTGAGGCATCCCTTTCATTTAGAAACAATCTCTTCTCTGATAGGAACAGCAATGAACTATTTTATTGATAGATCTAGAACATTTAAATAAGAATCATTTTCCCATAAGGCACTTTGGCTATGAGTAAGTTTTTGAGAAAACACAAATTTAAAAATAAACCGCAACCCAAAATTGGTGGATCCACACCCTAAAAACTTGCCAGACTACTTTCACAATACTGTGATTTGCTTGGGATGACAGTTCAAACAGTCTTGCTCATTATACACAACACTGTATATCTAGAATTCATCTATGTTGTTGTATAGGTGGGGGTCTGTTCACTTTCCCCACACATTTTTTTCTGAGATGTGTGTTATTGTAAAGGAGAAGGAGACATTAACTGCTGCTTAGGGACTGTAGTCCCTAGAATGAATATAGCAGAACTGGTGAATCCATTCTCTCAGAAGGCATCTGAGTGGTGGTTTTTGTTTTTGAACACTATATGTAGCCCCATTTAACTCTAAGGTTTAATTATCCTTAATGAATTGCTGAGTTTTAACGTTTGTAACATAGAAAGGTAAGTAATTCTTTTTGCATCTCCTGTTAGTAGGTGCCAGATTTATATAGTTTGCTGAAAACTAGATGCTCTTGGCAAAATAATTTCTATTAGCTTCAGATTACAAGGAAACAGGGATTGCTGTCCAGCCCAATAGTGTGACAGTAAGGAGACACCCAATGTCATGATCTATAAGTTTTAGTGATTTCCCAGAGAGCAAGAAACAAAGTTTGAATTCCTTGGCCTGATATTTATATCTCTCCAGATTTATCTTCAAAGTACATTCCCAGTTGTTCTCACCCTAGGCTTTATTTAAACTTCACTTAACTAGAAAGGATATCTGACCACATCTGATCATTGAGTAAACGCTCCATTCTTTTCCTATTATAATTTCCTGTATTGTTTTTATAAATCTTTCAAGACCCCACTCAGAAAACACTGCCTGTAGCCTTTCCAGTTCCCACAGATACATATATTTCAACTTTCTCTTACGTATACCTATACATCAATGCCTTCACTTGTATGAAAACTCTGGTGCCAGGTGCTGAACAGAGAAAATAATAAATATTAATCACATTTAATCTGAAATATTAACACCCTGATTTATCACCTATATTATTCAATAGATCTGACTTCAGTTTTTAAGGTTTTTTTTTTCCATCAAGAACAATCAAAGGAACACATTCCCTAGGCCATTGAGACATTTTAAGGAAACATCACGTTTTAAGGAAACATCACAACTGTTGGACTTAGCACTGATGGCATGATTGGAAACAAGAACATGAAGCCCTCTATGGTGACTAGTATAAGGGAACAGAGGTTGTTTGGAGATGGTTTATGTTTTAAGCAACTTCATTGCTGTACAGTCATGCTGTGTCCTGATATGCCTAATTGGTAATCAATCATTCGAATTTAAGTAAATGCTAATATGTACTTACAGTATTCACATATTGTAGGCCTTGACTTCAGAAAAGCCAGACAAATAGATACCAGCTGTAAGTGAAAACCAGCTCTTTATTATTATTTCTTTTTTTCCATTCTCATTTCCTCTCTCTCTCCCTCTTTGTCTCCCTCCTTACCCCCATCTGTCTCTTTCATCAGCCACGTTCTTGAACCCTATCTTTGCTACCACCAAATGTTCCTTATGGTTTGCCACCAGTATAAGCACTTTCCAATTTTTATTACTAAATAGGTTCTCTCAAGTGAGTTAATAGGTACACTTTGAAAAATCGTGAAATATATAAACAGTTGGCAAATATGAGGTACTTTATGAATTTTGCTATGTCGTTTATTTCTGGTATGGTTTACTGTACACATTTTATATACATGCATACTTATCACTGAATTCCTCAATATAATATTTCAGTATGTGCTTACTGAATTAATATGTTATTTTGCAGAGGTTATTGGGGAATTTTTACTCTGTTCTCTCTAAGCTAAGAATGTATGGGGAGATTTATCCTATACTTTCATTATCTCTCTGGATCTAGAAAATAATCCTTATTAACTCCACTTTCTCCTGTTTTTCCAGACTTACCTTCAAAAATAGAGTACAGAAATGTTTATAGGACATCAAGAAAGGTAATTAGGATATGTTAACCTTGAGGCATCTATTTTAGGTTTTATGTTCATAACAGTCTTCCTCAGCCTATGTAATTATCTGGCTAATGGTGATCAATCATTATGACGCCAATGACAGGCATTTTTCATTATTTCTAGTTCTATTTTTTAATCACTAACTTGACATCCTGAAGACTCAGATCCTTGAATCAATCCACTGAGCAGGAAGGGCACAGGCAGCAAACAGACAAACCAATCTTGCTGTCTCAAGGTTGTACTCAGATTGAATCCCTTCATCTATTATTTTTTGCCAGCATTTTTTTAAAGAAAAAGTTTTATAGAAGTAGAAGTAAATTTTTCACTTTTGACACCCTGTGTCAGAAATACATTCATTCATTCATTTAGCATTTACGAGGGTATGCGATGTGCAAAACCCTGGGAAAAAATACTTACCTCTTTGAGATGGGTTGCTGTCCAGCCACATACACGGATACACAAACTACTAACAGTGTGAGGAGGTGTCCCTTGACTCCCAGAGCTTAAATCTGAGTGCAGCATGAGCTGTTGGTGAGAAAGGACCCTAAATAGAGCATAGCGCACTAGACTCTTCTGTGGGGCTCCATAGCCTGTGTTGAGAACCCACCATCAATTAGCCCAAGGCAAGCCTTGTCTTCCACCCCCCCACCACCCACTTTTTAACAACTTGGCATTTTGTGAAGTTTTCTTGTAAATGTATATACCGGTTTACCCTGGAAGCTCTTCAATGTCCTCAATAGCAGTGTGTCTCAACTTTTTCAATGTTTGTAAACTCAGAATGCTCAGTGCAGCTGTTTGAATGAATTCCCCCGTTAACTCATTTATGTAACAGTGTGAGCGGTTCCGTAGCTTGTTGGAAGATTGATATTCTTATGAAGGGAGAAAATCCCTTCACAGAGAATTCTACTTTGCTCTGCACAAAAGTGATTTACTTGCTCTTCAGTCTGTGAGAAACATGGTCCTTTGTACCTCATTCACTCTTTACCTGCCCAGAATCCAATCTAGCAAAGCGGGTTCTTAAGATTTATTCATCATTGCTTTCTGCTCATCTATAAGGGTTCTGAAAAAGAGATGGAGATTAAGACAGATGATGTTTTTCTTCTAACAATGGACAGGAGTTTGTCTGTAAAACAGAATATGGAAGTGATGGTTTAGTCAAGTTCAGCAAATCACAAGTTAGAGGACATCAGACTAGGAAGGTACCTTCTAGCCTCACCCATGAGTGTGTTTTCAATGGCTGTGCTCAGTGGGGCTATTCTTGGGCCCTCCAGCTGATGGGGAGCTCTCTTTCTTTCAGTGTGCTGATTCATTGGCACAGAGGGGAACATCAAATAAATTGGAGCTTTGTGACAAGGCATAAATATCTAGCCTCATCTATATGTAACTTCTTCATTTTACTCAAATACAGAAATAGCATTTAAACCACTAGCAAGCATATCAGTATATACACACAGCCCCCTTTTCCATTGTTGAGGGCTTTTTATCCATTTAGTGAAGTGGTTTGTAACTTTCTGATAATTAACCCCAAGTTCCTATGTTTATAATCATGCAGAAATATTTCATAGATTACATTTTGATATAGCAGTTTCACAGAATCAGATTATGGATACACATACCTCCTCTCTGCCGTTTCTCTGTCTTCAAGGGCACAAAGGTACTCTTGAAAGGAAACGAGCCCTCTGTGGAGCTTAGCTGTGACCAAAAAAGTAATAACAGTTATTGAAAATTCCTGGAGTAAATTGTGTTTGTATGAAATATTTTTTTTTTCATTTTGGATTTATCCCTGAGTGATTATCTCATTTTCAGATGGCTCCAAGGAACTTGGGCTATTAATTTTTTTATGCAGCACTCTGAATTTTCTAGGACTTGCCATCATTTTTATTAGTCATTTCTAATAACATCACTGGGAGGAAAGTCAATATTCTTCCTTCTCCTATCTGCCTGGAAACCCTAGACGTGGAGAAAAGAAATGAGCAGGAGCAGGTCAGATTCCATACCAGCATCATTCTCAAAAGGGCAATTTTTAAAAAGCCATTTTAAGGAGTATGAGCAGACCAAATATTTTGTTCTTGGCTGGGGAACTGATTTCTTTGGGGTTGTTCTTCTCATAGTCCCTCAACACTGATGCCCCCAGCATCTGTACCTCTTCCTCGGAACACACTGAAAGTCTTTCAGACCCCTACATTAAATTGTTTTCCTGTTTTTTGTTTTGTTTTTGTTTTTTTTTACTACAGTATTCCTAAATCTGATATGTAAGAGTGGATTGATCTAATTTGGGGAAAGTTTTGGGAAGGACTTCCCCAGAGTAGCAGCTTTTGAGTGGATATCAGCTCCTATAAAAGTTAGGAGAAAACGAGGTAAAGGTTGGAAGGTGCCATTAGCAGGGAGAGGGAAGAGAGGACAAGTTGATGGGGAAAAATAACCAGGGAGGAAGATGGGACATGGTAGACTGGGTTTCGTAGGCTGAATTTTGAATACTGGTGGAAGGCCTTGATAGCAGTTTTAATTCTGGAACTCAGGACCCAATCAGGCTTTGTCAGTCAAGCTATTTAACTTCCAGCAAATGAATTGATAATCAGTCACAAGATACCTGGTTGATAAAGCAGATATGGATGTAGTCTCAGGAAATGTTTAATGAATGAATGATATGGAATGCAGAGTAAAAGAATTGGAAAAGAATTTGAATCTCTAAATTCATATAAAGACAGCAGATATTTTGGATGTCAGCAAAAATACTGACACAAAGAAGTACCTGTGGTTTTGAACATGAGGCCCATTCTTCCTTGGTATTCCAGAATAATGCATAGATCTCTTACTTAGAAAATGGTCATCGTATTTTGTGCCCAAAGTTAATAACTTCTGGGTGACATTTGGAGAGAGATTTGTGACAATGTCCAATTGACTGATCATGGGCCAGTTTCTAAAGAACCATCTTCAGAGCATGCAATGAGGTAGCCTGCCAATAATCTAGCAGAGAAACTTAGAATGGCAAGAAGAATTTATTCATCAATTCAATTTGAATTGAATTTGAGGTGTGTTTAGTAGAATTCTACCATCCTGTCAACACCAATTGTATCTGCCTGTTACTCTTACCTCTGAATTAGTGGGTACTTTTCTTGGTATCTGATTTTCAGACCAGCATTGTCTTATCTATAATATGGAAGAATGTACATGTATAGAAGTGTGGATACATATTTGTCATTTTAGTTTACCTTTGCTGCAAGCGTGAAGGATATATAAAGTATAAGGTATACTGATTCTCATGGGCTTTTGGGGCTTGGTTCACCCAGAATTAGTTTATCAGCTCCTGTAATGCACCCACTTTATTTTTGTCCCAGTACCTTTCATAAATCTTGCTGTGGTTCATAATACTTTAGATTGAGGTTCTCTAATGCCCTCCCCTTTTTTCTCTTAGTTCATTTTGCCAATTGATAGAAAGGGAAAGAGGGAATTTTATGAAATGTTCATATAATTTGGATAGCATGAGCAGAGAATTTTAAGAAGGTCTAGTTTTTTGCTCATGAATTGATTTAACAGTTGCAAACTAAGGTGCAGGAAATTAAGTGCCATATTACATGCAGCCTGAGGCTCCTTGGAGACAAGAAAAATGCTTTTACTTTTCAATGAGCTGTGGGAAATTGTTCCAAAACCATCAGGAAAGGCTTTATTCCTATGAAAAAGAACTCTGTGGTCATCAGAGCAGAAGGGACTTGAATTTTACATTGTGAAAGGTTTCTACTGAACAAACCACTGGGTCTTGACTCCATTGACCTTGGAAGATAGGAGGGTATGGAGCACAGAATTGGAATTGTAACCCCATGAAAATTATTCCCTTTGCTAATACTGCAGTGTTACAAATATTTTATGTTCTATGTAAATGAAACACTCAGCTACTAACCTGAATGAATATGCTGTTTCTCTTTATCACATGGGACTCAATAACAATGCTCAAACTCTTTGACCCATTTATTGAACTCATAGAAATTTCTCTTAATAAATAATTTCAAACAAGAAAATAAAACCATATACCTGAAGATATTTTTCACAGTATTAGCTATCATAGTAAAAAAAGAAAGAATTTTAACACCCAATGGTATAGGAATTATTAAATAAATTCAGATGTACAGAAGTAAAGAAATATTCTATAGCCCATAAAGGTTAGGTAGACTGTATAACTGTAGAAAATTGGTTCCAGTCTAATGGAATTCTCCTAATATAGGAGAAATTAATCGCTAGTATAATAAGTATAGCTAACATTTATTAGGCCCTTTTTGTGCCAAGTACTATTAAGCACTTTACCTTTATTCATCCTCAAGATAGGCCTATGAGGTAGGTATTATTATTATCCCTGAAATAAAATCAGTTAACACTGTTAATTAATGGTTTTTACTATTTAAATAGATGACTTAATAATGTATAACACTTGAAGACAAAGTTCAAACTTTATTAAACTAGGCCATTCACATATTACAGAAGAGAGGAAATCTTCATCCCACATAGCTACCTCTTCCATTTGAACACCCACTCCCACAGGCCTGGTGTTAGGTATAGTGTTAGGTAACAGCCACCAAAAAGTGCCAGATAGTGGAAGAGTAGATTTTGAAGAACAAAGTGTTTGTGGAAAATTGAAAACAACAGGATATGCTAATCTGTAGGTGAGAGAATTGTAGCCTGGGTAATATGTTCATAATCTGCTAGCCCCTAATGAAGAAATGACAAGGATAATAGGTATAACTGACATAGTAAAATGTAATTTAAACATTAAGAAGAACTTCTGAACTTTAATAGTATTGTGTATTCATGTTTTAAAATAAAAGCTGTACTTTAAAACCTATAGCTACCTATCCCTTGGAGGAGTGCAAATGCTCACATAAAGAAAGAAAGAACATTTATGGGCGAAAGTGAGAGGTGAAGTACCTTGTGGAATATAATATACAATTGGGAAGGAGAAACATTTCTGTTATACTTAAAGATACATTATGAGAAATTTGTGATTTTTTTAGTGTAAAATCATCTGTAATGTTTTTTAACGACTTTGAATAGCATAGAGTTGTTTTATAATTAACGATAGTCCTGTGAAGCTTTTTTTTTTTAACTTGAACTTCATGAATAAGTTCAGATTGATACATTCATTACCCCCTGAAATTTTACAGCAAGTTTACCTATGAGCATTTTCAAGGGGGAAACATCTATGTTATTTATAAAATATTCTTAAATATCTGTGATGTCAAATTTACCAGTGTAGCATTTCCACTCATATGTTGTAGGAAAAGAAGGCTGGGTGGTAATTATAGTAGATGATAGATAGATAGATAGATAGATAGATGATAGATAGATGTCTAGTGTGTATAGTTGGAGAATCTTGTTGATTTTTTCTAATGTGAATCTTCCCAATACAAGGTGGGAAAGTCTCAGTCAAAATGAAAACAGATAACACAAATACATAAATATTCAAAAGTCTTTACCCCATGGTCATTGAGGAGTATAATACATAGGAATTCGACACTGGGGCCACAGCTCTACCTTGTGCCTTGTGTATGACATAAAAATGGTTCAGGGCTTTGGGTCCTGATGCCTTAGGCTTCTTTGTGGGGATACCGTGCTGTCTCTTAGATGAAGTCATCTCTCCAAGGACTAAGGCCCAATTAAACCTGCCTTGCATACTTTGGTGACATCTGTGGTCGCCATTGTTGGAAGTCTGTTGTCATTGTTTAGAAAGCCATCTTTTAGGTTTTATGTTTTCAAAACTTAGAGGTACAAAAAATTTAACCTAGTATGAGATGTCATCTGATTCCTCAAAACATAGGTTTCTTGAAGCAAATAACCAGTGAGAAGAGAGTTACTCCTCTTCTACAACTCATTTTATTGATTTATACTTTAATAGCAAATTTATTGAAATATAGTTCATATTCATTGCTTTTTTCGTAAGTTTTTTTCCCTTTCATTCACTGCAAAAAAAGTGTGAGCGTGTGTGCAGGGGTGTGATTGCATGTGGTATTTAAAGATGGAGCAAATTGACTTTTGGGAAGAACCTAGTTAGTAGAACCACTTGGGTTTGTAATGTAGGATGAAGTAAGATTCATTGTAGGTAGCAGAAAATAAAACATAATGTATTCAGTTTCTAATTAACATATTAATTTTATTAGGTACTTTTTCTTCCCCTTAGTGCCTTCATTGACTCTGAAAATTGCTATTGCCATGACATTTTATAATTTAGACATTAAGGCCAAGAGTAAAATGCATGTCTTTATAAAGAACATAGAGCAAGATTATATACTTGACAGATGTACTATTGCATGTTCGTTGGCAACAGTCTTTCTCTGAGGTTCCTTTGACTGAGACTCCCAGCTTATATGTTGTCTGTCTATTTGGGAGGGCAATAAACCTCTCTGAATACCCCCGCATGGCTTTCCATTTGTGCATTCATTCAGTTTTTCACTTGTTCAGCAGACATTAACCAACTGTCTGGTAACATATGATGACCTATCTATGCTTGATATTATGGGGACTACAAAATTAATAAGAAATGATTCCTGATTTTAAAAAGGAATTTGTAAATAACTGAAGTACAAGGCAGATGAGAATCATACGATAACAGACTGGTAAACAGAATGCTGTGGGAACACAGAGAGAGCAATTTAAATTGAGAGATTGTATAAAGTTGTATGCAAAGGTAGAATTTCTTCAGGACTTGGAAGAACATGTAGGATTTTGGTAGGTAGACAAGGGTAAAGGGTGCCAGGACTTCCAGCATGAGGGAAATGTTGGTTTATTGAGTGCTTTCTATATAAATTAAATTAATCATTTCCTATGAGCCCAGTTATTTTTCTATCCCCACAATACAGAGAAAGAAATGGAAGCCTGTAGAGGTTCACTTTGTTTTCAAGCCAAAGAGGATTGCAAGCAACCGAACCACCTCCAGTATTTGCTGAGCTGAAAGATGGTATTTCTTTTGTTCGTCGTCATGTCTCGCACACTGATTGGCAAACTTTTCTTCAAGGAGAGGAAAATAAGTATTTTAGGTTTTTCACACTTAATCTGTGTCACAATTACTCACCTCTGCCTTTGTAGCTCAAAAACAACTACAGACCATGTGCAAATGAATGGGCATGAATGTGTTCCAGTAAAAACATTCTTCAACTGAAAATTGAATTTTACATAATTTTGACATTTCATGAAATCTTCTTCTTTTTTATTTTGTTCAGACATTTAAAAATGTTAAAACCATTTGTTGCTCATGGCACTACAAACCAGATAGTTGGATTTGTCCCAGTGAGACATAGTTTGTTGACCCCAATGGCATATAACAGGTGCTTAATAAATATTTATTGTGAAAAATAATTAGTGGAAGAAGAAATGCCCGACTTCTTGCCAAGGCCACTGCATCACACAATGCCTGTGTCCTCCATTTGACTCTTATTGATGTGTGTTCACTCTGTAGCTTGAATGGTCAGTGGCCCTGTAATCCAACACTGAGGAATATAATAGTGGATACCACTACATTTTATACAGATGAAAAATAGGTCAAGAAATCAGCTGAGATAAGGCTTTCCTTCTGTTTTTGAACCAAGAAATATCTCCAGGTCTGTTGTTGAAATAAGCAAAGATCTGTTGTCCCTTAAGACATCTTGTTTGTCCATCTTTAAAGGGTAGGAGCTTTATGGGACGCCTGGGTGGCTGAGTCGGTTGAGTGTCGGACTTCAGCTCAGGTCATGATCTCATGGTCCATTGAGTTCAAGCCCCACGACAGGCTCTGTGCTGACAGCTCAGAGCCTGGAGCCTGCTTTGGATTCTGAGTCTCCTGCTCTCTCTGCCCCTCCACTGCTCACTCTCTGTCTCTGTCTCTCTCAAAAATAAATAAATGTTAAAAAAAATTAAAGGGCAGGAACTCTCTGTATTATTTCCTATAAGAATTGAGTTATCTTCAGTGGTCTCCTTTTCATTAAAAAATGAAAATGGCCCTGAAAATTGATTTATTTATAAAGCGCCCATGATGCACATCTGATGATATCCTTAGAAAGCACAAATGAGATTCAGCATACTTGAATATCATTGGCAAGAGCCAGTACACCTAAGTATCCTTGAAACAGACCAGTACTGTTACAAAAGCAAAGGCAAAGCCATGGCATCAGAAAGTGAATCCCACGAGTGCACTTGTGATGAACACCTGGTGATGTATGGAAGTGTTGAATCACTGTATTGTACACCTAAAACTAACATTACATTATATGTTAACTAACTGGAATTTGAAAAAACCCAGAAAAAGAAAGAAAATGGATCCCAGGGACATGTTAAGTTTCATGAGACATTTTGCTATAAGTTCTTAGGGCAAGAATCCTGACATTCCATCCTCGTTGGTCTAAAAGTAGAGTTTTTATTATCCCTTTCATATTAGATAGAGCTTTTCAAACAGGTCTATCTGACTTGAAAATCTCTAGGAATCTAATAATTATGCAGATTCCAAATAAAGTATAAAGAGTGACCTTGGCAACTTATCTATCCTCTCTTTATCTCATTTGCCTCCTCTGGAAAGTGGAATAATAGTGGCCTCTTTGGATTGATGCAAGGATTAGATGAGATAATGGAACTTTTTAATTATTTCAATTACTCTCTTTTTAGAATTTTTATTTTTTTTCTTTTTATACACAACAGAATTAAATATAGAATTCAAGTTTTCCATCTCTTTGCAATGTTTATTATGAACCCAAAATTTTCTTCTTGGACTGTTTTGGATTCCAGATTGAGTGTGAACAAATAATTTCCTATCTTTGTTCTTACAACACTTGTCAAAAAAGTAAGATGTACCCAATTTATTCTTTGGCTTCTAAGAAAAGGTTTCTTTCTTTCTTAAAAGTCATTTTGTTGATGGGATGAATTAACACAAAATATTAAATCAGTTTAGTTACTGTGTGCTCAAAGAACATTTATTCATTCTCCAAATTCTTTTTTTTTAACTTTTTTTTAACTTTTTTATTCATTTTTGAGAGCTAGAGAGAGACAGAGCATGAGTGGGGAAGGGGCAGAGAGAGGGAGACAGAATCTGAAGCAGGCTTCAGGCTCTGAGCTGTCAGAACAGAGCCCGGTGTGGGGCTCGAACTCACAAACTGTGAGATCATGACCTGAGCCAAAGTCAGACGCTCAACCAACTGAGCCACCCAGGCACCCCTCATTCTCCAGATTCTTGAATATGCTATATAGTTACAGTGATTTATGAAATCAAATCTGAATATCTTATATCAGATTTTCAGCAAGAGCCTAACTCAAAATGAAGTATTAGTTTACATGATAGGAGGATTGATTCATTTGATTTTTCCCCAAGGGAAAACAGTGTTTCAGTCTTTAAAGATGAAGTATTGCACATCAGTTCCTCGTTAGCCTTCATAAAGAGAGTTCACTGTACTCTTTAGCCTTCATGAGGAGAGTTCTCTGTAATCTACAAAATGTTGCTCTAATGCTCATTTCCATTGTGTAGCCGGATGCTCATTGCTTAAGATGATTTTGCATCAAAGAAGAATAGGAATAAGATGTTTTGTTGGACTGCATCAGAGTATCAGAAGACATCTTTAGACTAACATGCTTCTCCGTTTGACGCTAAAATCAGTAGACCACTAAATAAGGTCTTACTTGAGTCTTTATGTATAAGAAGTTTATTTCCTCTTATTGGAGTTTAAAAACTCAATTGCTTTTACTTCAATTCAGAGAAGTCCATGGCATAGCCAGCTTGTATCTTATTGTTGTGTGTAAAAAAGTGTGTCTCAACTTGTCTGTACCTGAGACAATTGCATGGAGAGTTAAAAGAAAAAAGGAGCCTCATTCCAGGACTCAAAGGCATACTTAATTGGTTTGGAGTGTGGCCCAGACATAGTTTTTTCATTTTTTTCCCCTTTTTAAAAAAAAATTTTTGAAACAACATCAGATGAGTTTAACATGTAGTTTTAGTTAAAACCCAGCAATATCTATTAGTACTTCTCAAACTTTAATGTGTGTATAAACCACTTAGGGATTTTGTTGAATGCTGGTTGATTTTTTTGTAGGTTTGGTAGCAGATATTGGTGGGACCATTGTTGCTGATCTAAGGATTATGTTTTCAGTAAGAAAAGTCTAAATTAAGGCCCAATTCTGTTAGGAAACTTCTAATCTATGGATGACCTTCGTCAAAGTACTATCTATGAAATAGTTAACTTTTGCTTAATTAGTTACTCAAAATGATTTCATACTGTACATATAAAAAAGGGACCATTTTTTACTGTCACATTGTTTAATTCAGTCCGACTTTGTTGAACACCTATTATAGGCTTGCTTCTTTGCCAGGCTTGCAGGGAACATAGAGTAGAAAAACACAAACCCTATGATTAATAGCTCAAAGAGGAGTAAAGGGCTAGTGCTAATGACTGTGATTCAAAGCGAAAAGCATTGTAAGAGAAGTAATTTTTTTTAATTTTTTGCTTACTTTTGAGATGTTATGTATTTTTGTTAGAGATACATTTTAGGTTTTAGAAATTCCTCAAATCTAAAGTCCTTTTATTTTTTTTTCCTCTGAAGGATGTGGGAAGGGGCGTGGTTCTTACAGATTTTCATCTATTCTGTTGATGGTTATAGCTAAAGTATCTGGAACAGTGCTTGACTAAAAAGCCTTGAAAACTGTGGGTGAAATGAATGATTGGTAACATATCTGCCATCTAGTATTTAGGGACAGTGACTTGAAACAGGTAGTGTGACAGGAAGCCAATAGTAAAGGTAAAGAAACGTAACACATCATGTCACACCTAGGACAATTTCATTATGGGGACAGTGGAGGAAGAATGGAAGAGAGTATTTGAAGAGCAACTGATATAGATCAGACATTTAAAAACCATGCAGAGTTGTGGATCACTCTGCCCATTCTATATATTAGGCAATCAAGTCCCCCAGATTCTCCAGCTGCTATGGTCAAGAGGTTGTTCAAGCAGTTTGGGGTTGTGTGTCCAGCACAGTTGGTCTTCTATTGGAAACTCTGAACCTATAGATGAATAGGGATCATGGGATTTTTGTGAAGAATTTAATAAGTTCACTTGGTCATTGATGAAAAAGTTCTCTAAATACAAAATCTCCTTTTCCAATTTTTGACCTTAGTTTTAAATAAGCCAGCTTTTCCTCTGTTTCCATTTTTAATTGTTTTTTAAAGTTTTTTATTCATTTTGAGAGAGTGTATGAGCAGGGGAGGGACAGAAAGAGAGGAGAAGAGAGAGAGTATCCCAAGCAGGCCCCACACTGCCAGTGCAGAGGCCAACGTGGGGCTTGAACTCACAAACCATGAGATTGTGACCTGAGCCGAAACCAAGTCTGATGCTTAACCAACTGAGCCACCCAGGTGCCCTCTGTTTCCGTTTTTTAAATGATCAAAAGCAAAAAGTGAAATGCTCTAATGTACTTTTAGGATTTAGTGAGGATAATGAATTATACAATATACTAGATTTTGATTTCTTCATGGGAAAAATAACTATAATACATTTACGTCATTTCATAATATATAATTACATACTAAGTTATATAATAATCATCTAAGTGTCTCCAGCCAAATCTAAAAACTGTTGTGTGAATACTATAATTTTTAGTCTTCTTAAGACTTGTTCAGTTGAAGGTACTTTGTTAATCACCTTTTGTCCTCAAAAACTAGTTTTTGAATATCTTTCAAGAAATTAACAAAGTGATCAGCAGCTCAGTTGCCAAGGGGGTTAAGAGCAAAGTTTATGCCTCCCCACGGCCAGCTTACTTGTACAAAACAAATGTCAGAGGCAGCACGTGGGGAAACTTGTAATGGTTTAATTTACATGTATGGAGTCAGCACAAAATTAATAGCAGTCTGTCACTAAGGTTTGTTAGCTAATTGCTGGGTTTTAATGTTAAGTAAATGAGTGTGAATTTTAGCAACACTGTTTAAGAGCCTCTTTGGGAGCCTACTCTTTCCATTCTTCTTGGCACGCCTCGGGTTTCAAAGCTATTTTCTGCATACATTTCTTAATTCTTCAAGTATTAAGGTAGCAGCCTCTGTTGTCTTTGCCGTTTAACCCCCTCCCTCATAAAATCAGCTCGTTCCCTTTCAGGAAAATAGGCAATAAGGCAGAATTTCCATGGCCACTGCTACTCTTTTCTTCTTTACATACCCCTTTCACTGTAAAGGACAAACAATTCCGATTATCCCACAGGCCCCTGGAGAAATGACTTATTGAATTTTCTGTAGTCTGACTGTACATAAAATTACTGTAGGTAGGGGGATTTCATTTTACTAATTTAAAGTTTCACTATTTGTAACCAGTGTTTTAAAAACATGTCCTATGATGTAAACAAATAGATTGTTTTTTTCTCCCACTGCCTCCCTGACACTGTATTCAGCACTGGAGGGGTGTGTGGGGGGGATCATTTTCTTCTGCCCCAGGATGTAATCTCTGGCAGCCCTGTGGCAGCTCTATAGCCCTCCTGGTACTTTAAGTCACAAACACAGTGTCAACTCAGTAATTAGAATAGAGTCCAAGGTATTTATTCAAACTTCTGAACTTGATTTATCACAGTTAAGTCCTTCCTTCTTGAAGTCTCTTATATCCTAGTTCTTACTGTCCAGCTGCTGTATTAGGTGTTTTGTGGGAGGAGGGGAGGTGGAAACGGCACAGAACTCATTTGTCTAGGTGGCTTCATAAACCCTGGGCCTTGGCAGATTTTACAGCTGAGGTCTCTGGGTGGGTGAGGCCAATCTAATAAAACCTGTCTTTTTCTTTCATGAGTGCTTTTATGGAGACATTTAAGGACTGATTGGCTGCGGGGTTCTCTCACCTGCAGTTCCCTTGACTGGTATGTCTGTGGCAGGTGGTTCCTTGGTAGATCCCTCCACATCTCCTGCATACCCTGTGATGCATGCTCAACCTGTTTGTGATAAGCAGCTACTACCCCTGCTCTCTAATTTAGCCCATCCCAGGTGACCTCTCTTCCCCTGCCCGTTTCTCTGTCTCTTTCTCTGTCTGACACAGCCTACATCTTAATAAAATTTAACTTTCTTAATTTAACTTAATAAAATTTAACGAGGCCCCAGTCCCTCGTATCCTTCTGTTGAGGAGAGGTAACACCCCTCAACCCTTTCTCCATAATGGGGGAAAAAGAAAAATTCTAGCACAGCAACAGCTTTCTCTGGAAAAACCTGATAATCAGTTTTCTCCAACATCCTATATCTGACCTTTGGACCTCACTTTATATCTTGTAGCCAAGGGGCTCAAGAGTAATGGAATATATTCCTTTTCATCATGCATGTCAATTCTGCATATGCAGATTTGTATAATACAACAGTGCATTCTGATTGCCACTATATTGGTTCTTCAGTTAAAGCTGAGGCAGGAATCCCAGTTAAATACGTTACATCTTTAAACCATTTTGAGGTTAGAGAGAAATCTATTTATTGTGTTTTCTTAACCATTTATTAGACATTATTAATCAGATAGAATAAGAATTTTGTAGGAGATGAAAGATGTATAAAATAAAGCAGTTGTCTTCATGGGCACACGACCTAATTGTGAAAAAGAGGTATGTTATAAATAGTTCTAGATGATGCATATGCCTATGATATAGTTGGTCAGACTACCCTGATGTGGCATTTTGTGGTTTGGCAATTCAGATGGTTTGTTACTCAACAAAGGGAAAAGCTAAAGAGTTTGCTAAGCATGGGCACATTTAGCAGGATGATTTTGGTTTGGGAATTGGGGGAGTTACTCATCATTATCATAGAGATTCTTTAGAAATGGAACATTGGGGTGGGGAAGGGGAAAAAAACTACCAGTTAATCTACATTAGGCTACTGATTGTATAATAAACTTATGCCAAGGCTAACCATTTTACTGCAATTTCTGTCTTCAGAAAGCATCCACAGTGAAGACGGTTAAGCCTTGGAGATATATCTAGGGAAGTATGTAAAATCTCTCCTACAAGATGGGCTAATGGTTAAGGATTCTGTCATTAAGACTTAAGGTCCTGGACTTGAATCCCTATCTTCATGATGAAATCCAACACTGGGCTTATTTTCATTGCCCTATCCTATGCTTAGGCAAACTTTTCCTTTAACTGTGACAAAGTTTCATGTGATTCTTATATATTGTATGAAAAAAAAGGAATATTTGGTTACATTTTTCAAAGATATATTTTTTAAACTACTCTCAATTTATAGGTTTCCTTAGAGAAGAAAGTAGGATCCATCCCTGTACTCCACGTATAAACATTGCCTTGAAATCTTTTTTTTTTTCTGTCATCTATACAAAGCCTGTGAGAGACTTACTGCATTTTACTTATGACTTAGAATTTCCTTTTTCCAATATAATGTGTTGGGGTTTTGTAATAGCATCATTGTGTCCACTGTACTCAATTCTTTCTTTTTTCCCCTCTATTTTATATATATTTTGGTAGCAGCGTTTTACAAACACAAAGTTGCTCTAAAACCATTCAACCAGAGCCTCAACATCTATTCTTATATTCTTATTCATCACCTCAAAATAATAAAAAAATAAAATAAAATTACAATGCAATTGTTAACTTACTATGCAAGATTTTCATTATAAAGATTTCCTTTTTCAATTTTTTAACAAAACCTTCTCTGATACTAGACCAATATTTTTCTCATCTGATTCTGTTCTGCAGCCATATTAATCAAGCTCAACTCCATGACCTTGAAAAAGGGACTAAATAGAGGACTTGCCCTTGGGTATAATGAATTGACACAAGAAAAGCCACTCTGGTTAGATCGTAAATGCAACAAAGTAATTTGCTTGGAATCTGAAAAGAATGATTTCTGTAGACTCTATTAGAATGTATTCAGCTGAGTAACTGCAGTCACATAAGTAATAGTGATAGTATTGAAGATGAGGGGGCTAAATACAAATGCATACCCACATACACCCATCACATATACATATGATAAAATCTGATTCAGTAGTGACACATATCTTGAGCGCTGATGACAGCATACAATATTCAATTAATTTAGAGACACAAGAATTGGTTTTTGGTTTTTTTTTTTTTTTTTTGTTTTTGTTTTTTGTGGAACAGGGATGTCTTTCATATATCATTGCTAGAGTAACTTCCAGCTAATAATCTGCTAATTTTTGCTCTTCTGCTGTTGAGCCACACTAATATTTTTATGCTTCCTTTTAAAATTATACAACTAGGGGCGTTTGAGTGGCTCAATCAGTTAAGCATAGACTTCGGCTCAGGTCATGATCTCACAGCTTGTGAGTTAGAGCCCCGCGTGGAGCTCTGTGCCGACAGCTCAGAGCCTGGAGCCTGCTTTGGATTCTGTGTCTCCCTCTCTCTCTGCCACCTCTCCCCTGCCCCCTCCCCCTCCCCCGTCCCCGCTCATGCTCTGTCTCTCTCTCCTTCAACATTAAATAAACATTAAAAAACATTAAAAATATAAAAGTATACAACTAAAATACTTCAAATTAATTTGAATCTTCATATGGGTTACAACCTAAGAATTAAAGCAAAATATTAAAGATTACAACAAAAGACTAAGGTAGTATTTATGTTTCCCAAACATTTAAAAAAATGAGTCAACTTCAAACTACTTACAGTTTTAAAAAATGTTTATTGTAAATAAACTATATGATTAAATCAACAATGCTAACTGCTATTATTTACTTTTTCATTATATTTAGATCATGTATTATATTTTCTCATTTTTTTCTTGGTTCCAAAAATACCTTTACACACAATTAATTTGTGATACTTCTGTTCATTTTGCTGTACTTTGCCTACTGTCTTACAAATATGGAAGCTTCAGTCATCCTAAATCACAGAATAGTTTAAGTATTGGAATTCAAGTGTTCATTTCCTAAACATTGTTGCAGTGTCCAGCCCTCCCAGAAGCCCAGCTGAAGTTTAAAATTAGAACATTTACTATCATTTAGAATTAGCTCAACTTATCTTGTGTAATGTGTAACTTTGTAGTTCTTGGTATTAAATGAAGAGAGAGCTAGTATTTATTATTACTACTGGGATACTGTTCTAAGGGAAACTGCTGCCAAAGTGGTATTTTCTTGCTTAATCGTGGGAGAAAAACTCCCTAGTCAAGTGACTAGGACATTTGGCTAAGTCAGCCAACCAACAAAATCAGCACCAAAAATTCCTTCATGATATAGATGAACTACACATAATAATTCTACCAGAGGTTAAAACCAAAATGTCTCTGCTGCAGAGGATATGGAGAAAGCCATTCAATGAGAAAGAAAATTTTTAAAGTCAAAACCATAGGGTAATGTTGGATTAAGGATTTATGAGACATTACTCAAAAGTCTGGATGTACATGATGACAGGAAGTATGTGTGCAACTGATATAGGGATTAGGACACCATCTATCCCTCTGATACTGATGTGGAGATCAGTTAGGTGATGGACAGGCTATATTTTGATTGCTGTTAAATAGAAAGTTGACTCTGTCTAACACAGCTGCAAAACTGAGACATAAATTGAAAATTCTGGTTCCATAGCCAATTGCCAATGCCGTGGCTCTGACAGGGCTTTACCAACCAGTAAGATTTCCCCAAAAGGAGATGAGATAGAGTACTTCTAGGAAAACTAGAAAAGGCATGTAGCAGTAATGATACTGATTTCATAATTTAAAGGGGAAATGAGTTACATATTACCTTTGCATACTGGCTCATGGTTCAACAAGGACCAAGCACTAATAGGATCTTCTATTTTAATCTATCAGAGCATAATTGCAGTTTGTGCTTTGATGGATAACAGCTATACAAGTATGAAATTTTCTGAAAGGCAATAATGCTTGAACCACACTTGGTAATTAGATTTGATTAAAACAAACACTAATTTCCACATAATCATGAACCAGATCAAAGCTAAAAAAAAAAAAAAAAATGAAAGTCCAAAAGCTCGAGTTACTTCAGTTCAAATTGCCTGAGTCTAAGAATGCTCTCAGAGGGTGCCTGGGTGGCTCAGTCGGTTAAGTGTCCGACTTCAACTCGTGATCTCATGGTTTGTGGATTCAGGCCCTGCATCGGGCTCTATGGTGAGAGCTCAGAGCCTGGAGCCTACTTCCAATTCTGTCTGCCTCTCTCTTGGCCCCTCCCTTACTCGTATTCTGTCTCCCTCTATCTCAGAAATAAACATTAAAAAAATTTAAAAAAAGAATGCTCATTATCCACATGTACTACCATCTTTCCATCTGTGCATTTATCCATAAATAAATATATCAAATAAAACCATAAAGGAAATTATTCTCAAATAAGAGTTTTAGAACTTACTTGACTATTTTTACGCTGTTACACAAATACTCTATTTCATTTTGGTCCAATTAAAATGGTTCAGAGATAAAGTATATTGAAAGAAGAAAAAAACGTTTTTTTTTTTAAGTTCTTACATTAAATGCATTAACTATGTAACATAAGCCATACTAACTGGAATACAAATTAGTGTGTATCATTTTTAAAGTAAAGGGACATGGATATGTATGCATGTCCTACTTACTTTACAAAATATGTATACATGAATAAGATATTTGTAAACAAATGTATAAGTGAATATGAAACACAAAAATAGCCACATATTAACAAGTCTGTCGGCTAGAGAGGAGCGTGTGTAGTTGTGTATGTGTGTGTGCAAATATAGCACTGGATTTGAGTAGGGGGTACAAATCAATAAGAGGATAAATTATTGTAAAAATACCAAGGGATTTCTCCTGCCATATAATCTTTTAAAAAGAAAAAAAAACAGTGTATACTGGGTCAGATTATTGAAAGCTTCAATGATTTAGTGATTATAAAATTCTGTAACTTTGTAAATCAAAAGCTGGGAATGAAAGGAATGAGTCAGTTGCATGGGAAGTAAGAGGCTGCTGCACGGGAGCTAGTTGGACACAGTGCTGATAGAGGGTCATGGCAGGACAAGCACGGCTAGCTGGCTTCTGTATTCTCTGGCCTGCACCAGAGTATTTATGATGGTGAATTCATCATTTGGAATAGCACAACCAGACAGAAGCACAGAATAGCCACAGCAGAAGTGACATGCAGTTTCCTTCCCCACCAGAACTCCTGTCAGAAAACTCCATAAATCTCATTTAATGGGCTGTTTTGCTTCCCCTTAGAATACCAACCAGGGTCTCTCCAGGTGGGTGTACTCACTAGATGCCTTACAACCCCAGGAAGGACATTAATGGCCACTGCAGGGCTTCCACAGGCTTAATATACACCCTTTCTAGGAAAACTGTATGTGCTTGGCTATGTTTAGATTAAATGTAACAGATTTCTCTCTTCTATGTTGAAAATTATCTGGGATCAGACATGAGAAATACATAAATTTAGCCCTTGGCAAATATAATTGTTAGTGATTACTTTTAAACAATTAAATTGGGTTTACCTTGGGGTGCCTGGGTGGCTCAGTCAGTTGAGCATCCAACTTTGACTCAGGTCATGGTCTTGCTCATGGTTTTGAGTCCTGCGTCGGGCTCTGTGCTGACCGCTCGGAGCCTGGAGCCTGCTTCGGATTCTGTGTCTCCCTCTATCTCTGCCCCTCCCCTGCTCACACTCTGTCTCTCTCTCTCTAAATAAATAAGCATTAAAAAAAAACTTTTAATTAGGTTTACCTTTAATGGTTCATCAGAGGTTGCAAATAAAAAATTTAGAAATAATAGTGGGAGATCAAGTAGTGTTTGTAATTGACATGCAAAACAGAATCAGACTTGAATCCAAATTTTATCGCATTGAGTGTGAATTTAATTCATTATAAAAATTCATGCTATGATATACATGTCAATATTATGCCTATAGTGCTTTGATAATTCAAACTTTTTTGGGTACCATAACCATTCCCCCCCTATAAACTGAAGTTTTGGCAAAGTATTTTTTTCAAGGTCTCACAGGTAATAAATGATGGAATCACAATTCATACCCTGATCAGTGTGCCTCCTGAGTTGAAACTCTTCTTACCACTTCCCATCAGTGCCTCTCATCTACCCTAGGCTATAGTGTGATACACACTGTAGTAGAACCTTACCAAAAATTGTGCAATGTTACCTAATATTCCAAGCAATATGGAGATGTTTTATATGTGTTTAATGTAAACTAAATCATTAGAAAGTATGTATTCACTTACTTGTTATTACTTGTTTTTATTAAATTATTAAACGCTTTAGAGCAGAAACTATTAGAGAACTTTAATTCATTTTTCTACTGGAAACAGTTAATATCTTCCAACTTGATATTTCCATGTTTACATATTAGCTTGACAGTTTTGGCTTTTGCCTATTTGTAGAATTAGATATTTTGAGTTTAAATGTATATTATAGGCTGTTCAAACGTATATTACCAGTTCTACCAAATCTGATGCATTGTCTTCTGCACATGCTTACTTAGAGCCTCTGTGATTATCTATTTTTTTTATTTAAAAATTTCTTAAGGTTTATTTTTGAGAGAGAGGAAGAGAGAGCATGAGCAGGGGAGGGGCAGAGAGAGAGGGAGACAGAATCCAAAGCAGGCTCCAGGCTCTGAGCTGTCAGCACAGAGTGCCTAACGCAGGACTCAAACTTATGAACTGTGAGATCATGACCTGTGCCTAAGTCGGACGCTTAACCGACTGAGCCACCCAGGTGCTTCGCCTCTGTGATTATCTTAAATGATAAATTTATCAAACACCCTATACTGTCTGTCACTATGCTGAAAATAGCTATAACACATGAAATTGAATGCCTACTGTTAGTTTTACAGAAATGCATAATACTACTAAGGTGACATTACATATAGCTGTTTCTGAAAGTAATAAATGGAAAATAAATGTTATGCTAATGATAATACGTGATTAATCCCCTTTCTAAAGTGAATAGTTTTCATATCTGAAGTCATTCTTTGCAGAAAAGTCTTTGCGTTTTTTATGCTGGAAGTCTCATGAAACCTTTAAACTTTCCCTGAATTAACACAAGCGGGCAGGGTTCAATATGTAATTTAAATAACACCCATCTTCTCTTCCAAACCTCAGGCGTCAGCCAAACACAACCATTTTTTCAATTCTTTATATTAATTCGCGTATTGACTTTAATTTGTGTTTCTGGACACATCTTACAGAAAATCAATAGAGCATCCTAATCTCCTCAAAATGTTGGCTTCTTCCTGTTGGCTAAAGCAAAATTAACCAATGCTTTTTCTCCGTCCGTCTTTCTGTCCTTCTTTCTTCCTTTTCTTCCCTCCCAATTTCCCCCTCCCTTCCTGTTGCCACATTTTTAAAGTAAGTTTATGTAATACACATTGCTCTTGCCAGGATTCATAATTTGTCAATACTGTCTTATTTTCTCTTTCTGTGTCCCTGCCGTTCAATAGGATTAGTTCCTTGTCTGGGAGCAAACTCCAGGATCAATAAAATGGGTCTATCAGCTCTCAGAAATATTTTTTTTGTAGGTTTAGAATCGGTGACCGAGTACTTTTGTGAAGTATCAATTGTGAAGGAGATTTCAGGTTTCAGGAGCTCTAGGAAATCAGACCTGTCTCTTTATCCAGATTCAGGTATATTTCTCTAACACTGCCAAAGTAGGAGATCAGATGATTTTTTGATATATTGTAAATACCATTGGTCAAAAATGATCTCTGAATTCATTGATCAATTCATAAATACATTTTCAAGAGAATGAATTTCTTACTCCTGAAATATTTACTAAACAACTAACTTGTCAGTAGGATTTAGTTCCTTTCTGTTGCTTTCCTTCGTATTAAGACTCAACCATTTCCCTCAGGGTATAATGAGAACAATGCTAGGAAGGCAATAGTGTGAAAATCATACTTGATATAATGCTTTTTATTATGATTAATCTCTTTGGGGTTCTTGTTTTTTCAGTTTCATGGAGGTATGTGTCTCAAGTGAATTAAGTAGTAGTTTTCAGAATATGTTTTCTGATTATCTAGTCACAAGTTTTTACCATGGCTGGCATTGATCAAATAAAGATGATCATTGTATACTTGAAGACAAGTGATTATTTCTGAAATAGTTGCAAGTAAAAAGCACCTTGATAGAGCCGTTGATTATAGTTAGAAGCAACAAACCTAAGTACACACATTTTTATCCTCTTTGTCTCTCTAGGGTTGGAAATACTATATCCTTTCTTAAGAGCCTGGGTGTTTTATCATCCTGCCAATAAAGAATTTCTTCTTTGGTTCCATTTAAAACATCTCTGGCTTGCTTATTTTTGGAGAAAGAAAATATCTTGTCATAGTTCTCATTATAAAATAATTTCGTGATTTTGAAGATCGACATATTTTTAACTATTTCCTGTGTAGATTCAACTTAAATAAAGTTTTAAGCATCACTTCATAGGGACAGTGTGTTGTTATTAAAACTTCTTTATTTTCTCTATTTAGAAGACAGTATAAATATGAAAGATTGTTATTTGTGGTGTGAACAAAACCAGGTAGTTGTGTTTAAGAATATCTGTCAAGGGGAGTTAAATCCAAGTTTTAGCGACTATAGCAGTAAATAGTTCTTCTTCTTTTTTTTTTTTAATCTCATAAAGGCATTGATCCAGAACATTTAGTGATTACCTAATGCGTGCTTGCTATTGTGCCAGATATCAAGAATACAAAAAAAAAAAAAAAATCACACTGTACTCTAACTTTACATAACTCCCAATCTATGTTTTAAGAAAAATCACAGAAAAATGGTTAAATGTGTACTTCTTATCTGGTTCATTAGTCTATCACCAGTTCTCAATACTAAGTACTAAATAATTACATATACTTTATTTCTGTGATATAATTTATAGACAAAGTGCTCAAGTCTTAAGTGTAAAACTTACGTGTAACCACTACTGCATCACCCCCAGAAGTTTTCCTAGTGCCCCTTCACAGAAAAAAAAATCCACCAAAAATTAACTACCATTCTGATTTTAACCACATCAATCACTTTTGTCTGTTCTTGAACTTCATATAAATGGTATCATATTACATATGCTCATTTGTATGTCTTTTTTAATTTCAACTTAATGTTTCTAAGATTCATTGTGTTTCTTTTTATTTGTTTTATTTAATAATTGTTTTAAGACTTTATTGTTTAAAATTTTTTTTTTCATTTTATTTATTTGAGAGAGAGAATGAGAGCAGGAGGGAGCGCTAGCTGGGGAAAGGGCAGTGGGAGAGAGACAGAGGGAGAGAATCTTAAGCAGACTCCATGCTATTACAACCCTGAGATCATGACTTAAGCTGAAGTCAAGGGTCAGATGCTTAACCCACTGAGCCACCCAGGCACCCCAAGACTGTATTGTTTTTAGAGCAGTTTTCAGTTTATAGCAAAAGTGATGGGACAGTATGGAGATTTTCCATGGAATTAATTTGTTTTGAGTATCTCTAGTTAGTTCATTTTTATTGCTGTTTAGTAGTACTCCTTTATATGCATATATCACACTTTGCTTAGCCATTCTTCTGATGATGGATACTGGGTTTGGGGATATTATGAATAAAGCTGCTAGGCACATTTTAGTCTTTTTTTGGGGGGGGGGTGGCCATGTATAGTCATTTGTCTTTGGAATTTACATAGGAGTAAATTTCTGAGTCATATGGTTGGTGTAAATTTAGCTTTAGTAGATGGTGCCAAATATATTTCCAAAGTTGTTTAATCAATTAATACTCCTATGGTACACATTTAGGAATGTAATAGTACAATAGATTTAAGGGCAGTCCAAGGCATGACTGTGTTACAAATTTAGGAATGTGATAGTAAGATAGATTTAAGAGCAATCCATAGGCATGACTATGGCACAAAACTCAACTTCCTCTGGCAGAGTCAAGGTAGGTTTTCATTAATGGCAGCATTTGCATGGAGCACTCACTGCTCTAAGGGAAAGAAAAAAGGGCAGGAGAGTAGATATCAGGTGCTGTTCTCACACAGAAAACTATGTGAAAAGATATGTTAATTTGCTTGACTGTAGTCATCATTTCACTATGTATACTTATGTCAAATTATCATGTTGTATGCCTTAAATATATACGTTTTTTTAAAAATGGATAAGTAGGTCTTTCTAGGAGAATCTTGTTAAGTTGCATGAGTTGGATTGGCCTGGAATATTGGATCTGAAGCACATTTGTGCTGTGGTGAGGCAAAAGAGATTTCTGAGAAAGGGACAAAATACGTTAATTTTTGTCCCGATATATTTTCCTTTATTGATGCATCTTTAGTTTAAGATCTTTAATTTCCTTTATTGAAAGCCCATTACCTTAGGTAATGACATGTTTTCTTCCAGAAGAAATAGTATCCCTTGCTTCTGCTTTTTCTAGATATCACTATCTAGACACTAATAATTAAATATCACACACTTGATTTCTGCATCTACAAGAATTCTTTCTCTCCAGAAGAAGAAGAAGAAAAGAAAAAGGTCTTTGGCTCTTGTGTATTTAATTTTCTATGTTTGATTTTAAATAACAAACATCAAAGTTATGCTTTTCCTTTGTAGCTCAGCATAAATTTAAAAAATCTTCAAAGTAGAATTATTTGTCCCAGAATTTATTCAAGTTTTTTAAGTTTATTTATTTTGAGAGAGAGAAAGAGAGTACAAGCGGAGGAGGGGCATAGAGAGAAGGAGAGACAGAATCCTAAGCTGACAGTGCAGAGCCCAGCGCAGGGCCATGTCCCATGAATGAAACCATGAGATCATGACCTGAGCCGAGATCAAGAGTCAGACACTTGACCGACTGAGCCACCCAGGAGGCCCTTCAATTTTTTAAAGCATGAAGAAAACATCTATTTTACATGTTCAGATTCTCCAGAAAAAGATGTTTGTAGATACAATCCCCTATTAGTTTTGATAACAAGTATATCTACATTTCTAAAAAGCAGTTTTCTAAATCTTTATAATTATCATTGAATTAGTGTTAGCAGGAAATAAAAATTATTCTCATTAATTTAGGTATATAATGTATGATCAGAATTTAAAGCAGAAATATACTTTATAATTTAATTTTTATGATACTTAAATATTACTTATCAAAAATCACAGTTTTTAATTGTGGCATTATTTTCTCTTGAGGTGTGTAATAGTAAGTGGATTTTTCTCTGGTGATAAATTATGAAGGTGACTTGTTTTCTCATCTTGACTGTAACTTACATCAAACCCATCAAAATAATGGCTCTCAATTTTTTTCTGTGTGTTTACTTAACAAGCTAAGTATCTAGCATTTAATGCTAGAATATATCCCACAATTGAAAGCTTGTTTCTGGGAATGTTTTTCTCTTGACCAAATGTGGCACATTCAGGGCTAAAGAACCAAATTTAAAAGATTATCAGAATAAACAGACATAGAAGGTCCTACCTTGGCATCCCCTGAAAAGTTAGGTTGTGTGTCAGATTTACTATAAGCCCACATTTAATATAAATGTTATTGGAATTCTCAGTGTTTCCAATATTAAGAAGAATCTAGAATTGAGTATATATATATATATATATATATATATGAATCAATAATTTTGTTTTTAGAAAGTCTTTTAAAATATCAGAGCAATGACATCCATGTCTAAAACATTCTTATGTTCTGGTTAGACTCTCTCATTGGTTGGAACTTTTTTGGAGTAAATCGAAGATGATGAAGCCATTCAATGTCTTTGATGCAAAGTACTTAAAAGAAGCCCTAAACCGCCTTTGGTCAGTGTGACATAAAAAATGGATAGAATGTGTTATAATGATTGCCTCATTGTTCAGACAGCATTGAGAAGGCCACCTTTTTTGTAGTCACAATGCCATCACAGGAAACGAGGGTTTTGTTCTTTCCATTCTGAAGATACTTTGTGAACAGTCTCCACTTATCAAAAGAATCAAAGCAAATAATGTCTTTTAAGCACCACACAAAAATAATCTATGTTCACTAGCAACTAAAGCAAGAGTTTTCAGTCATTCATAAGAACAAGATTCTATGTGTTGGGGGGGGAAAAAACTCTTCTATTCCTAAGGTCTCTATATTGCATGTATAAAGATAATATTTCAGACCCTACCCGCTGCTCATAAAATGTAGAATAATACTTTTCCTATATCTTAAATACACTGGGGGAGCTGAGTCAGGAAATTGTACCACACATTTGACTCACAGGAATTGTTTGACCAAGTTCTATCTTTTACTCCCATGTTTATTGAATACCTGCTGCATGCACTGTTGTATAGAAGCATAATTGAAGACAAGTTTTTAAAACAGAATACTGGATTTGCACCTGCTTTTTCCATAATAGTATTTTATTAAGTCATCTTGCATTCATTGAACATCTGCTTTGTGAAAAGACACTCTGCCAAGGGCCATAAAGGTTATTTCATATACCCTCTCTCAAAGAGCTCATGATTATAATTAAGGTAGTATAGTGTGTTGACTTACATAGACTTTACAATAAAAAAGTATCTCCACATTCATTGTTGAATAATTAGAACAGTTCCACTTTTGTCAACAGTTCCATGGTTGACAGATTTATCATGACTTGTACATTTGATAACCAAATCTTATGTCAAAAACAGCTGCTAAGACTAAAGTATTGAAAATCTTGGCTAACCAATAGTTAATCACTGATTGTAATGGTAGCTAAAATGTAGCAATAGTAAATATGGTTCATCAACTAGGTAGGATTTGGTGACAGACCAACTTAATTATGTTTAATTCTGAAAAATTGCCTTCTGATATATATAATCTATAGTAATATAATGACTATTAGTCCAGAAGACTATTAAAGGGAAACTTTTGGATCATAAACAATACAACAATAAAAACAAAAACACACCTTAACCATCTGAGATACTCAGGATAACTTAAAGCCACATTCCAGAGAATGTGATAAGTATATTCAGTGTTAATCCTTGTACAGCATGAATAGTGATACTTCCTACATTCAGATAACTTGAAGATGTCAGGATAGATGAAAGCAGTTGCATGGAGAACACGAAAAATGTCATATCAGGCCACATCTATACATCTCAAAATAGCTTCAAAGAACATATTTGGTAATTGTCAAGGTTGTCCTCCACGATAATGTCTTAATTTCAGTGTATATCTTAAATATGTCCAGGTTCTTTAATGGCTGTTCATTTATTTCCCATTTGTGATTTTCATTTCAATCCCCGTTGAACTTGTATATCATACCTAATGGATGAAATCCATCCTTTGGGAAATAGATGTTGATAATTTGGGTCCACTGATACCAAATAGTAGTAACCAACAGAAAAAATATATATATATCCCTCCCTAAGAGTTTTTATGACTGATCATAGAAGATAAAAGGAGAAAGAGGGGCACCTGGGTGGCTCCGTCACTTAAGTGTCCGACTTGGGCTCAGGTCATAATCTCACCCTTCCTAATTTTGAGCCCCACGTCAAGCTCTGTGCTGACAGCTTAGAGCCTGGAGCCTGTTTCAGATTCTCTGTCTGCCTCTCTCTCTGACCTCTCCCCCCTCCCCTGCCTCATGTACACGTGCCCTCTCTCTCTTTCTCAAAAATAAATAAACATTAAAAAAATTTTAAAAAGGAAAAGAAGAAGAAGAGGAGTCTTGAAAGGTCAGATAGTTTAATTTGTTAAGCAGTATGTGGGCTCCTAATAAAGAAGGTCTTCAGATATTGATGGCAGCAACTCTGCTTTCAGGAGCTAAACATTTTTCATTGTCAACATCCTTCATATTGGTAAGGTCTTATTTAAAGCCAAATTCTACCGCACTTATCTGGTCTTAGTCTCTCCACAAAGCCACACAGAAATTTTTGACTGGCTCTTCCTCTTAAGTGCTTTCCATATTTAATGTGTTCAGTTTTTCATACATTCCTCATTACATATGGTAGAATCAATAAACATAAAACAAAAACATTAATTAAGTTCTTGACCCTGAATTGTCATGTTCCTACACTGACCTTTAGGTATGTTTTTCAGAAAGCTGTCAGCAAAATGTGTGCCATCTTACAGACCCACGTTCCTGGTATTCTCTCCTTATACTGTTTTGACAGTGAAAGAAGTTGGCTGACCTTTAAATAGTATTGTATGCATGCTTGTGAGGAGAGCGGAGTCTATTGAGCCAAATCTGCTTGCATGCATGGGTAACCACAAAATACAATGACCTTTAAGCTAATAGACTCTGAATGTTTTTGTACCCAGGTAGAAAGACAAAATTGCTTATCAATTTAATACTTTATAATGAAGAAATAATTCTTCAGTACTGAAGTCTTTTTGGGAGGCCAAATTAGTAAATCTGCTTGTTGAGTATTTGGGATTAGTCTGGAAAGGTGCCTACAGGATTGGGCAGGCGGCATTTGTCAGCGTGTCTCAGCACCCTCACAGATCACCCAGCTTCCATGCTCAACATTCCTTCTGTTTCTTGGAAGTTGCTTTAGGTTTCCTTATCACTTGAACACTTATATCAATTGGAACCAGCCACTACATGGGGAAGCCTGTCATAATATCTGAAGAATGAGTTCTTCAAATCTTTAGTCAAGGAGAGTATGCCTCCAGCTACAAAATATTAACACTTTCAGGACTCCATAGGCGGCAGAGTACAATATTCAGTGTAATTTATATTTACAATGGTTATGCTTGGTGCTGAGTCCCTGAAAATTCCCTGTACAAAAGGATTGGCCTCAGTTATATATTTCCCCCTTACTATATAATTATATTTGCTCCCTTTGTTGAAGATCAGCTTTTTCCTACCTTGCTTTTAGTGGTCATTGTTGTCATCTTTGGTCTCAGTGAGTCTTTTTTTCTACTATTTTTGTACTCATACTAGTAATTATTATTTTAAGAAGATAAATGATGATATTCACATTTTTTGATATTCATATTTTTAATTCATGAGTATTTACTGTGGATTGGAGCATGCTTTTTGAAGAATCATTTTCAAACTAGAGTTATCATTTCTAGTTGATGTTTTGAGATTATGTTTATGTTCTGAAGGTATTAAAAACATGACAATTTCTAATGAGATGGGATTTCCAAGGAGCCAGGAGTTCTAGAGACTTGGATATAAATTCTTAAAAAGTACCTAATGTTTTGGCTTTGATGACTATTGACACAATCACAACAGTATCCCAGGCAAACTTACTGAAAGTTGATGAGCAAAGTAGATATGAAATGGAAAACTCCAGAGGCACCTGGGTGGCTCAGTCAGTTAAGCGAGCACCCAATTCTTGATTTTGGCTCAGGTTATGATCCCAGGGTCATGAGATTGAGGCCCATGTCAGACTCCATGCTGGGCCTGGAGCCTGCTTAAGATTCTCTCTCTCTCCCTCTGCCCCTCTACCCCACTCATGCTCTCTCTTTCTAAAAAGAAAGTAATAATAATAATAATAATAATAAAATAAATATAAAATAAAATAGAAATGGAAATCTCCAACTCTAAAATCAAAACTTCATTCATCTTACTAATTACATTTGTTTTTACTATTATATTTATTTAGTCTTTTAGTGGATAAGTTGTATGAACCAAAGACTTGGTTGTTACTCTTAATTCTAGGAGGTCTGGCAGAGGTAAAGTTTTCTCTGGTCTGAGAAGACCTGTCTAAACCTCCAAGAATTGTTATTGCCCTCCCTCTCTTAATCTCCTCCTACACTTATTGCTATGATTATTATTCTAACACAGGCCAATTGCATTAAATTCTACCATTTCCTGGTCTCCCATATGGTTACCATGCAAATTCCTTAAGAGCAAGGACTATGACTTTACATCTTTCTGTTGTCAGTGCTCTCCATCCTATCTGGCATACCCAATAAAGTTCTGCTGAGTAAATAGTAAATTGTGCTTGAGCAAATGTGCAATTATTGCCTGCTTAAATATTTCTGAGGTTCATGCTTAGCAGAAAGGGGCGTCAATCACAGTTACAATGGGAGTCTTGAAATTATAATCTTTAAAAGGGGGAAAATGTTGGTTTGTTTGGGAGATAGAATCCTGTCTGTGAGGAGAAAATAGCCATTTGACTCAGAGAAAGTTCAGACACATAGGGCTCTGGATCCATAGGGTAAAACTATACTAGTAGCTGTACCTATTGGGTTTATCTGTCAACATGAATTTTAAATTAAAAAAAAAAGAATCATGTAGGCTTGGATTCTGGATCTCAAAATCAGCATTTGTTTTGGCTTCATTTGATCCTGTTGTGCATGCCTTCTTTCATGTTTATCAAACTGAAATTTTTCAACTACTTTCAAATGATGCATTACCTTTTGAAGAGGTAATATATCCACTTAACTCAAAACCACAAGATATGAAACAGTATTCATTAAAAAGTCTCCATTCTACCTGTCTTCGGCAACTCTTTCCTATAGGCTATCAATTTATGTGTAGGCTATAGGGTTTTGTTTTCATATGTAAACAGATATGTCTATTTAACCCACTTTATTACAAAAGGTAGTCACACTATCACTCCACTTTTCATTTTCCACTTAGCTACATTTCTTGGAGATCATTCCATACCAGTACACAAGAAGTTTCTGTACTTTTTAAGCCATGTGGTATTGCATTATAGATTTAGTCATACATGATTTTTTTCAGGCCCATATTGGTAAAGGTTTGCTAGGTTTTGTTTTTGTTTCTTTGTTTGTTTGTTTTTTGCTGTTATAAACAATAAGTGTCATTAAACAAAATTATTTGTGCACATTTTAAGGTATATCTGTAAACTACTAAAAGTGAAATGGAAAGCAGAACATTTGTGCTTTTGTATTGTCAAAAACTCCATAGAATGGTACAGATTTACACTCCCTAAAGCAATATATGACAGTGCCAGTTTTTCCCCAGCTTCACTAACACAATGAAATTTGATGGGTGAAAAATTTTATTCATTGTGGTGTTGAGTTTTACTTCACTTAAGATATATAATTTTTATTATATTGCAATATAAATGGCTAACAGCTGTCTTAATTTGATTTTTTTTTTTTTTTGGTCATAGTCTTTGCCTTTGTTTGTGTTTAGATCTTTACCTTTTACTTATTGATTTAAAGGAACTCTTTATATATTATGAAAATTGGTCCTTGGAAATGCTTCCTATTTTTCTTCTTAACTTTTGACTTAGTTAATGGTGCTTTTTGTGGTACAGAAATGTTTGCATTTTCATGAATACCAAGTATTTGACAAACTTGGCAACAAGATGATATCAACATTTTTTAAAATATTTCTTTTATAGCTTCTGAGATTTTTAAAAATCACACTGAAAATGCCTTTCTTACTCTGATGTCATTTAAATGCATTGAAAATGTGTAAATTATGATTTTAAATGTTATGCTTAAATCTTATATATTGGAATTTATTCTGAGATAATTTTTTTTCCATAAAGCTACCCAAGTGTTTCAACACAATTTCTTAATTAATTCATCTTTTCTCTGGTAATATGAAATGCCACCTTAAATGTACACATATTCTTTACTTATTTGGATTCTGTACTTTTAGGCTGCTTTATTGTACTGATTGTCTATTCAAATCCCAGTGCCACACTGCCTTAATTATTATTGCTTTACATGGTTGTTGTTGTTTTTTTAATATCAGTACATCTACCTCTCTCTTCTACCCCTCCCTAAGTCACTCTTCATTTTCATGATTGTCCTAGCTATTATTTGTGATTAATTTTTTCAACTTTCTATTTCCTATTGGTATTTGTTTCAGATTGAGTGTTTGTTGACATCTTTAAGTAGCTGCATCTGCCTGTTTAAGCACATGGTATTCTTTTGTAACCTCAGAAGCATTTTGATGTTTTCTTAATATAGATCCTAAAAACTTACTGTTAAAATTTGGGATACCTGAGTGGTGCAGTCGCTTAAGCGTCTGACTCTTGGTTTTGGCTCCGGTCATGATCTCATAGTTCGTAGGTCTGAGCCCTATATTGGGCTCTGTGCTGACAGTGTGTAGCCTGCTTGGGATTCTCTGTCTCCCTCTCTCTCTCTCTCTGCCCCTCCCCTGCATGCTGTCTCTCAATAAATAAATAAACATTTAAAAAATTCCTAAGTATGTTGTATCTTTTCCCCATACTCTCTTATAAGGGAGGTTATTTGTATACAGAAAAGATAATTATTTCTCTATAATTATTTTATACTGAGCCAACTTTTACTAAATTCTCTCATTGTTTTTAATAGCTGCTCAGTAAAATTCACTTTTTTTTAAAGGTGAACAATTTTAACAGCTGCAAAGTAGTATCTTTATAATAATACTGATTTTATCTCCTTAATCTCTTTTTTCTAAGACCTTTTTCTCTTACTCAATTATATGGCTAAGTATATACGGGAGAATGAAGCAGTGTTTAAATAGTCGGGGTCAGTTTAGGTTTTTTAGATAGATTTTGACAAGTTTCTCTTTCTTCTTTGATAATCCATGTGTTAGACTTTCTGTTTTTGTTCATTCCATTTTGTTACAGTATCGTCAATTGTATCCAGGTTTTATATTAATTTTCAGAATTTATTAAAATCATTTCTCTTGATTCTTTTATTTTCCCTGATTATTATTTCCTTATTGTTTCTTACACTGGATATTTGTGCCTTTTCCCTTTATGTTTGATTGGGATGTTGCAGTAGTTTTGAGTGGGGTAATTTTGACACCCCTTGCCCCAAAGAACAATTGACAAGGTCCATAGATGTTTTTGGTTGTTACAGTGGGGTAAGCGGAGAGGCACTGGAATCCAGTAGATATAGGCCAAGGATGCTGTTCCACATAATGCAAGGACATCACTTACAACAAAGAATGGTCTTCCCTGAATACCAAGGTTAAGAAATCCTGGCAGCTACAGATATTTCTTATATTAATAGTATTTTATTTTTCAAAGAATCTGCTTTTGTATTTATTGAATAATTCTATCATTTCCTTTCTAATTCATTGATTTCTGTTTTAATAATTTTAATAGTGTTCCTTCTGCTTTCCTTAGGCTTCATTAATCTTTTAACTAATTTCTAAAGATGAATGCTTAATATTTATTTTTGTACTTATTTTTGTACATAAATATTTAATGCAATGATTTATGTTTCTGAGCAATGTCTCAACCATGCCCCATAGACTCCGATGCAGTATATTTTCATTATTGGTATTTAGATTAAGTAGTGTAATTTTTGTATTGATTGCTTTTTTGACTGAGGATATACTTATAAATATTGTAAAATACCAGGTTTTGTTTTCCAGTTTTATCATTAGTTCTGTCACTATATGACCAGAGAATGTTGTCCTTATTCTTTCTCTGGTTTTATTTATGTTTTGTGTGTAACCATAAATAAGTCAGTTTTATGAATGTTCTATGGTCGTTAGTAAAGAAGATCCACTTTCACTTTTTATTGTGGTATGCCTTATTTATTAGTGTTCAAATTTATGAAGGTTGTTATTATGCTATTTGGTACCTATCTGAGTATAACTCCTTAATATGTATAGTTTTGTTAAAATTTATTTTAGAAATTTAAATGACAGTTCTTGCCTTTTTAAAACACTTTTCTTTTTGCCTTGAGTTCAACCTCATTTATTAGTAAGACAATGACTTTTGTTTTCCTTTTGTTTACATTTGCCTGACATATTTTGTTGCCATTATTTTATTTCAAATTTTCTCAAGCATTTTGTTTTAGGTGTGTTTCCTCTATTTAGCACATAGTGGGTTTTGCTGCTTGATTCGACTTGAAAGTCTTTTTCTTTAATATGTCAGTTTAACCTACACGCATTTTATTCTGTAAAGAATTTTTTTCATGACAACCATGAGCCACTTGGAGCTATTAATAGGGAATATATACTATAGTTAATTATAATTGTATCATATTTTTTCATATTCTGCTTTTCTGTCTTTAAAGTTTTTAGTACTCCGTTTTGTCTACTGTAATGTATGCATGTATGCGTGTGTGTGCGTGTGAGTGTGTGTGTGTGTGTGTGTGCTTCTGTTTGTTGTAAGAGTGATATTCTGGACCTAGTATAACTTTTATGTTCTAAATACTCTCAGTCCTCTGTTTCTGTAAATGATATTTGATTCTCCACTATAACCAATGATGGAATTAATATCTTTCCTTTTAATATTTCTCTTTCCTCTGCTTCTGCACCTGATTTTAGTTAATTATATAATATTTTAGAGTTTTACTTTCAACTGTTAAGTAGACTTATACTCCATTACTCATTTTGAGGTATTAAAAATATCCCTTAACCTTGGGATTAGAAGTCTGAAAATGACCATTCTTAGTCACTCTCCCCCGATGAGGCTATGTATTATTTACATTCTCTTTTGTCACCTCAATCCTTACAATACGTTTAAATCTTTGTTCCACAAATAAGTAGATTCAGCTTTCAGTACTAATATTTTCACACAGTCTTTCCAAAAATATATCTCTGCTGTGTGAAATTCTTCAAGAAGCACCAATGAGAACAGTATTCCCTGTATGTTACGTGTTAAAAAATGTGTTTGTGTTAGTGTTTGTACTCAAACAACACAGTGGCTGGATATTACATACTTGGATTTTTCCTTTTTTCACATGAAGATTTTGTGGGCTCTACTCCACTGCCTTCTAGAACTGAATGTTGCTGTGGAGATATCTAAGGTCAGCTTTATTTTTTTCCCTCCTGGTAATTGAGTTGTTCTTATTTCTTGACAGCTCCAAAGGATTTTTTCTTTATCCTTGAGGTTAGTTACTTTAAAAGGATATATCTTAAAAAATAAAAAAAAAAAAACTTGGCCTTTTCATGACCAACAGCATAATGATAACATCATAAAATGAAAAACTATAAGTAATATAAAAAAGGATAGATAAGGAGCTCTGGGAAATTGGAAAGAGTTTTATTTTTTAACTGAAAAAATAGCGGGCTAAGTTTTTCATAGGATTTAAGCTGAGACTTGAAGAATTAGGACATGGGAAACTGGGAGGGAGCAGGACTCAGGTGGATGGAAATGGGAAATTGTATGCTATCATCACTGTGCATGAGGTCATCTATATTACTAGATTCTGAGCACCTTGAAGTCAATAAATACTTCTGCTCTGTGTTTTTATTCCTTCCAACTCCCAGCATGATCCTTTGCATGGAATAGGAGCTACATCAATATTTATCATTGCATATTGTTATCCTTATTTGTAGCAGATAAACATATTTAAAATGTTTTTCACAGTAAGAAATGATTTTATCATCAGAAAATCATCTTAATTCACTGAAAACTCAGTATCCCCAAATAGAGAGAGGATATCAGGGAAAATCAGGCAAATCATCTTAGCCTCGCTGTAACATTGATTTCACTTCTCTTTTCTGAATGACAATTATTTTCAGCTCTGGGCTACAAAACCCCAAAAAGTTCTTTCATATGTGGTAATTAGATATAGGATTCATCACTCATTGTGCTTCTATTGAATGACAAACATATGGAAAAATCAAGCATGAATGCACCTGTTTTTCCCTATTTCCTCTGAGCCTTCAGCACACTAATGGATTTCCATAAGGGTAGGGATTTAACTTGCATAAGGTCTATGAAAAATTCATAAGACAAGTTTCCCTGTTGAATTCCTCTCAACCAGCAAGGCCAGGTCTTGAACTTCCATGAAAAGACTTTATTATTTCTGAGAGCTTCACCCCCACACAACTTACTGTCAAATACAACTCCCTCGCCTTTCATTTTGCTCACTCCTACCAAGCCCTCAGGTATTCACTTGCTTAAACTTGCTTGTGATTTGAGTTGCATGGTCAGCAGGATTAATGGTCTATCACACACTTGGAGAACTCTTTCTAGAATAAGCTTCACATAATTAATGCTTTTGTCCTAAATTGGTATTAAAAGAGCCAACTGAGTTGCAGTAATTTCTCTGATCATCAGTCTCCTCACTAAAATTCAGTGTAGGAGTTCAGAGATTTGTCCTTAGTTCCTTAGATGGAAGAATAAGTATATTGAAATCAGTAGTTCTGAGATAGTGCAAACAAAATGAATCCATTTGCATGTTGTTTTTTTTCTTACAGTTAATCTTGAGAGTGTGATAATGCATGAGGGCTATCACTGGTATACAAGTCAAAGAGAGAATGAATAGAAAGGAGCTAGCATTTTTTTCATCTCATGGATACGTATTGGGCTCCATTGATACTTTTGAGTCCCGCATGTCTCTAGATGCTGTACATGGACATAATGTCATTTTGCAAGTACAAAGACTAGGAAATGTTCTGCACTGAGTGAGCTCATTCTGTGGGGTTGACACTTTGGTGTGTATGATTCTATAAAACCTCTGCTCCTTCCAGAATGTTGGGCTACCTTCCCAATTGAGTACTGTTTGTAGGGAATTTCCTTCCCATCAGGTTTGAAAGAATTAGATCACCATAGGCTTGACTTGGGATGAACACCAGCCATCCCAGCACTATCCACAGATTGCCATTGATAAGGTTTTTCAGAAGGATTAGATGTGGAATGACCTGGGGAATTCACTGAGTTAAACTTTGGAACCTTTGAAGCTGCTTTAGGATGATAAAGTAATGTAATTGTAACAAATACCTTGGATCCATTCCCAGCTTTGTTACCTTCTAGAGATAGCTCACTTCATTCCGAGTCTCCATTTACAGTGCTGTCTAGTGGCAGAGTGTTATGCATATCAAATAAGATAATTAAAGTCTTTTTTTCAATGAAACTTTTTTTTTGTCCCTCCCTCTTATTCTATAGGTAACAACACTGAGGCCTGACGAAAGAAAACAACTCACCTCAGAGATACCAGATTGTTAGAGAAAGAACCTGAACCAACAGATTAATAGATAAACTTATTCCCCATCCATTGCCTTCATTGTAGTAGGAAAGAACAACCATGCATATAAAGTCTGGGTTTCAAAGATATACCCTTGTGAGTGGGAAGTCACAGGAAAAAAAAAAAAGTCTTTCATTTACTACTGAATTCAGAGATATTATGGAGCCTTTGTCTGAATTTAGTTCAAATGCATATTTATTGAGAATTAATTGTGTCTGAGGCATTGAGCAATGAAATGAAACCAGAAGTCCATCAGAGGAATTAGCTCTGCATACCATATGCAGTAAGCACTACTGAATTTGGTGTCTATTTTCTGAAGTCAGTAATTCATAATGTGTGAGCTGCTCAATCTAGTCTTGCTGCCTGGTTGTTTTCTAGTTTTACATACACCTGCTTTCACTGTAACATCCTTAATTTAAAAACATGAAAGTACAATTTTAAAGTGTTTATCTTGAGTTCCATAGAGCATCTCACAACTCAAGTTCTTATCTTTTTCTTTGCTATTGATGCTCTGTGACTATTGATTTTTAAATATTAGCTTAGTGAAAGGGGGCCTATCACTTGTCCAAATAGGCAGTTTAAGATTTTCCATGGATTTCAAGGTTTGTTCAGTATGACAGAAAGCAGTATCAATAATGTATCAACAACATTTAAAATAAAGAGAAGAGTTAAGAATTCTGCCAGAGATAATTGCTGAGGCCAGAGAGAATGGTGTAGCTTTTCCCTTCACAGATAAAATTAATCAAGGATATTATTCCAGGCGAACTTTCAGTTTTTGACATTTAATCAAATTTAGCAATGCCTAGAGACTATAAATCTAAACTATTTAATTCAGGTGCTTAAAGATTAGAAAGGTAAATGATTTTCTTAAGTAGGTCATCCTTAGCTTAAAGTGCTCAGTTTTTATTAAAGCTTTCATTTCTTGTTTTGGAAATTCTAAGATCATATCTACAATCTTTATTTTTCAATTCTGTTTTCACAGACTGAGAAGCCATCTTTCTTGATATACTAAATTAATCTGATTTGTCATTCCTTGCATTTCAGGGTTTCCTCCTGATCTCTTAAAATTATACATTGAGGTTTTACCCTTGTGACAGTAAAAAAAATAAAGGGATAAAAAGGAAGAATCCTTCTTTTTCCCCCCACCTAAAATTCCAGGTCAGTCTGACACAGGATTTCTTCAAAATTAACTGTGGGTACTCAAGAAAATTAAATAACAACCTTTGTTTCTTCCTGCTCTGAGAAAGAAACAGAGAATCTTTCTTTGAAATTCTGAGAATCTGAGAATATTTACCTCCAGGTCTGTTTAATTGTTGTTACTGAGAGTTTCTTACTAGTAGCTCTGCATCAAAAGCATTTTTCTCTAATTCTTGCCAGGTTATAATATTATCATTACCATTTCTCATGGTGCATTTTACACATTTGTTTATTAGGCAATGAACTAAATATTTGAGGGTGCTCTGTCCCCTCCAATGACATGAGGTCTAAAATATGCCACAGTGGTACAAAAAAAATTTAAAAAACACATAAATCAACATACTCTTGATTTGTGGAGGTCTGACAATCAGACTATGAAAGAGTGATACCACATCTTCATCTATGTAAATAAGTGGCCTTGGCTGTGGAGTCATCGAAATTTTGCATCACATTATCCACACATTCCTAAAATGGGTCTATGAGAAAGTTAACGTGTATATATATATCTGATTCAGTAGGTCTGGAATGGAGTCTGGGATTCTGCAGTTCACTTCAGTTCCTAGGGATGTTGATGTCCTTCCACTGTTTATGGATCAAGCTATTAAGTAATAAGCTTTACCATATGCATAGCACTTTAGAATTTACAACATTCTTTCTCACATAATGTGCTATCTAATTTTTACAACAATTAAGGGCACCTGGGTGGCTCAATCAGTGAAGCATCCAACTCTTGATTTCAGCTCCTGTCATGATCTCACAATCATGGGGCTCTGCACTGAGTGTGGAGCCTGCTTGGGATTCTGTCTCTCTCTCTCTCTCTCTCTCTCTCTGTCTGCCCCTCCCCCACTAGTGCTCACTCTCTCTCTCAAAATAAATAAATAAAACCTTAAAAAATAAAAATAATTTTTATGATAAAAATAATTTTTCTGTAGAGCAGGTAAAATGATACGTATTTATTTTACAGATTAGAAAGCTGAAGTCAATATGATTTTTCCAAGCTTTTCAAGTACGGGAACTACTAGTTGGTAAATATAGCCCAAGAATTCTCTTTCTCAGATTCCACAAACAGATCTCTTTCATTGCTGTAATGTTCCAAAGTTGTATGAGAACATGCTTTAGTTAGCTTATATTCCTTGACCATTCACATTGTTTATAATCGCCATTTTTGTATTTTTCATAGAAGTTTCTTTTTACCTCATTTTTATGCTACTGAAAATTTACTTTCTCAGTCTGTAAAACCTGTTATTTATTTTCAGACTGTTGCATTGTGTTATTTAGTAGCAAGTATTGTTTGGCTTGTAATCTGGTAACACCACTTTAAAGACAATTTTAGAATTTCTAAGAGATAAAAATCTGTTATTATCAGGATATATCAGATTATCTGATATACAGCAGTGAGGTAGTAGGAAACACTGGAGCCAAAACATTTGCTTGCAAATTTTAGCTCTTCCATGCCCTTTGTGAATGAAAGCAGCCAGTTAAAAAAACAAATGTGAAGGATTCCCTTCCCCCCACTCCAGTTGGAAAAAGCTACCATTTTCTTTCCTTTTCTCCCCAACTCTTATTTTATACAGGAAATTAGCATTATACCAACATGGCTTGGTAGGGTAGAAAGACATTGTTTAGTTCAAATGAGATTCTTCTATCAATTAATTATGTGTGCTTAACCTTACAAGACTTAGGTTTTTTGTTTTGTTTTGTTTTTTGTAATTTCATTCATTTAGATCCGTAATATTTCTTGTGCTTCAGCTGTATGCCAGAGGCTAGACTACTTATGCTTGGTATAGGGATGTCCTTCCTTTCAAAGAGCTCACAGTTGTGGGGTGGGGAAACTCGTATTATGAGCTCCAAGTAGCCCGAAATTATTTGGGCTACTATAACATGAGGCTTATGCTACCGATGCAAATCCCAAAAATTATTGTAAGAATTGAGTAGCGTAACCTAGGTAACGTAATTGACCTCTGTGACTGGAAACTTTTATAGGCTCTGGTAACATCAGGTGCCCCTCCTTTCTTTTCTCTCAGACTCAGGATTAGACAGTTGTACCAAGTAATTACTTAAATACTGTAACCAACAGTAAAACGTAAATTGGTGGAGCAAGAGGTATTCTTTTATATCAATCTTGGTGGTTATAGTTCCTTAAGCAAACATGGATTTCAGATAATATTAGAATATGATATTCAATTCTCAGTATTATTTTCCTAAAATAGTGATGATGATTCTCTTTTTATCTTTAATACTACAAGAATTTATCATTTCTTATTCTGAGGAAGAAAATACCCCAGGTCATCATGATTGTGAAAAGTTCCCATTATTTATGAGGATCACATACACATGTGCTGTGCAAAGGTGATGAGCCTTGACAGGCTTACTGAACAGAAGGAATGCAGTTGTGGTGGGGGCAGAGTTAGGTACATTTCATCTATCTCAGTTCCTAGGTATTGTTAATGTTTGTGATGCAGTTGGCATGACTGAGTATCTGCTAAGTCTGCTTAGCAGAATGACAATGTCAGGATGCAGAGAATGTAGATTTTTACCCTGGTAGTAGATTATACATGCTTGACGTCATCTCTAATACTTAGTCTTTTTTTTGATTTCCTATACACAGAAAGACATTTTAAAGTAATAGTTCTTGGGGCACCTGGGTGGCTTAAAGTGTTCAACTTTGGCTCAGATCATGATCTCACAGGTTTATGAGTTAGAGCCCCACGTGAGGCTGGCCGCTGTCAGCACAGAGCCAGCTTCGGATCCCCTGTCTCCCTCTTTCTCTGCCCGTCCCCCGCTCACACACACACACTTTCTCTGTCAAAAATTAAAGTAAATAAATAAAAACATTTAAAATAACAGGTTCTTGGGGTGCCTGGGTGGCTCAGCTGGTTAAGCACCCAACTTAGGCTCAGGTCATGATCTCACGATTCGTGAGTTCAAGCTGTGCATTGGGCTCAGTGCTGACAGCTCAGAGCCTGGAGCCTGCTTCAGATTCTGTGTCTCCTTTTCTCTCTGCCCCTCCCTGCTCGTGTTCTCTCTCTCTTTCTCTTTCTCTCTCTCTCAAAAATAAATATTGAGAATTTTTTTCTTAATTAAAAAAATAATGGGTTTTCTTGTAGAAAACAGAAAAATAGAAAGAAACTAAAAGTTGACTAATTAAAAAAAATTCTCCTGGCTCCTACTATGTACAGTTCTCTTTCAGTGCTTCTCAATTATAACTTTGCTGAGTTGCATCCATTTTAAGCAAAAATTGAAAATAATGACTATGTATTATGGACTTCAATCAGAAGTAATTGACCTGTATTTATCAGTAATGGGTAGTTGGGAATGAGTGGCCATTCCAACTTTGCTTTAACTTTCAGTCAATTCTTCTTCAATTTCATATGGCTGACACTTACCTCCTGCTCATGTTCTGTGGTCTGATAGGTTTTTACCAAAAAACTTAATGGAAATTTAACTTCACAGGGTAGAAAGGAACATTTTCTCTATAGTTAAACATAGCTTCCAATATTTGAACAATCAGATAAAGAAGAAAACAGGAAGCAATTGATACACATTTCAGATATTCGCTCTGCTTAATAGTCTGCTTGCTTCTGGAGACAGGGACAATTGAACTGGCATCTTCATAAGAACAGAAAAAAGGACATCACATAAGCTAACAACAAAGACACAAGATACAGGATTAATGTTCTAAATGTTAATAGTACAAGAGTTATGCTTCCTGGGTTTTACTTCTCTTTCTAAAATTGCTGCAAAAGTAGTTATTTTACTGAGTGCAGCATGAGGAAATGGGGTAGTTGTAAGACTTTATAAGATCTTTATAAGATATATATACATATGGGTTTGTGTGTACAGTTTGCCTAAATGTGTATTTATTTATTTATGGCTATAGTAATGGCATTTTAAAAAATGTTTACTTATTTTGAGAGAAAGAGAACACAAGCCAAGAGGGAGAGGTGGTGGGCAGAAAGAGGGAGAGAGAGAATCCCAAGCAAGCTACATGCTCAGCACAGAGCTGGACACAGGGCTTGAACCTGTGAACAGTGAGATTATGACCTAAGCCAAAATCAAGAGTTGGGCACTTAACTGACTGAGCCACCCAGCCAACCCTGCAGTAATGACATTGTGTGTTATTTTTGTAAAAGATAGAATCCTGCCTTACTGTCATTCTAAGGATTTTAGTATGCTGTGTTTCAAATGGACATTGCCATATGTAAAAATTAAGGTGCAGTGTTTTTGAAAAAAAAAAAAAGTTTGCAATTCTACCCAGCATTCACTTATGAAGTACTGACATTGTGTCATACAGGATGGTAATAGCATATGAAATATATATATGTATACATGTGTATATGTATATATATACATGTATATATACATATGAAATATGGTTTCATATACAATACAGGATGGTAATAGCATACGATATATATATTCATGCATAGAAGCTATAGAAAGCTATAGAAGAACGTGTCTCACATGCCAAGTCAGGAAGTTGAATTTTCACTGCAGACAGTGAAGGAAACAATAGAGACTTTTTCTTTTTCTTTTTCTTTTTCTTTCTTTTTTTTTTTGTTGTTAACTGAGATATAATTCACGTAGCAAAAAAAATCACCATTTGAAAGTATACAATGCAATGAATTTTAGTATATTCACAAAGTTGTGTAACATTGCCACATCTAGTTCCAGAGCATTTTTATCTCTCCCCCACAAAACCCCATACTTCTGGCAGTCACTCCGCATTTCCATCCTCTCCCAACCCCTGCAAGCCACTAATCTACTTTCTATGTCTATGGGTTTGCCCATTCTGGATATGTCATATAAATGAATCATATAATATGTGGCCTTCCGTGTCTGGCTTTTTTCATGTTTTTAGGATTCACACATGTTATAACATATGTCAGTATCTGATTCTTTCCATGGCTGAATAATATTCCACTGTATGGATATACATTTAATTTATCCATTAATCAGTTGATGGACATTTCATTTGTTTCCACTTTTCAGCTATTATGAATAATGCCATTATGAACATTTGTGCACATGTTTTGCATAGGCATATGTTTTTAATTCTCTTAGGTGTAGATCTAGAAGTAGAGTTACTAGTCATATGGTAACTCCATTTTTAGCTTTAGAAATTGTGAGGCTTGTTTCCAAAGCAGCTATACCATTTTACATTCCCACTTGCAATATATAAGGGTTTTAGTTTTCTTCACATCGTCATTGGAGGATGAGTACATTGAAGTTTTGAGTTAGAAGGATCATCTACAGAAGCAATGACAGTTTTAAGGTTTAAGGTAAATTCAGTTTGGGACATACTGACTTGCTGGCAGGTTATCTACAGGGAGATGCTAAGTGGTGAGCTCATTTTTTTTTTTTACTGTGAAATTGCAGTCTTAATATTGCAGCATGGCTTCCTTTTCTCTAACTTGTATCTGTGCAAGTGTGGCCTATGGTTATGGGTGGGCCAGTGCTAGTAACAACAACAACAACAACAACAACAACAACAAAATCCTGGGATGCCTGGGTGGCTCAGTCAGGTAAGCATCCGACTGTTGATTTTGGCTCAGGTCATGATCTCATCATTTGTGAGATGGAGCCTTGAGTCAGGCTCTGCGCTGACTGAGCTGCTTCTTGGGGTTCTCTCCCTCCTCTCTCTTCCCCTCTCCACCCCTCAAAATGAGAAAGAAAGAAAGAAAGAAAGAAAGAAAGAAAGAAAGAAGAAAGGAATGAAGGGAGGAAGGAAGAGAAAGAAAGAAAGAAAGGGAAAGAGAAAGAAAGAAAGAAAGAAAGAAAGAAAGAAAGAAAGAAAGAAAAGGAAAGAAAGAAAGAGGAAGAAAGGAATGAAGGGAGGAAGGAAGGGAGGAAGGAAGAGAAAGAAAGAAAGAAAGAAAGAAAGAAAGAAAGAAAGAAAGAAAGAAAAGAAAGGGAAAGAAGGAAAGAAAGAAAGGAAGGAAGGAAGGGAGGAAGGAAGAGAAAGAAAGAAAGGAAAGAAAGAAAGAACAAAGAAAGAAAAGGAAAGAAGGAAAGAAAAGAAAGAAAGAAAGAAAGAAAGAAAGAAAGAAAGAAAGAAAAAAGAGGAAGGAAGGGAGGGAGGAAGGAAGGAAGAAAAAGAAAGAAAGAAAGAAAGAAAGAAAGAAAGAAAGAAAGAAAGAAAGAAAGAAAGAAAGAAAAGGAAGAATGAGTCTTGGGGACCTCCTCCAGACATAGAAAATCAGAATTCTGCATGTGGGATTAGGAATTTGTGTTTTAAACACTTAAGTACAGGTACTTCAGCTGATTCATTTACATACTAGAGTTTAAAAACTACCACTCTAACCTACTAGTATAAGGAAGAGTGATTGCAAGAACCGCACTGACTGTGCTGCCCCTATCTGCTCAGGAGATGATGTACAGTTGATAACTGGCATTCCGGTTCAAGTCTGACCAGCATTATGCCACACACTTCACAGTTTTTGTTTCATATCATTTTAATACATTTTTGAGGTGGGACTACTATAACCTTCATTATAAAAATGAGGAACCTGGCCTTAAAGGTGTAAGAAGTAAGAGATGGCAAAATTGAGATAAACCCTAAAATATCTTTTCACCTTATCAAACCATATTAGAATAAATTTTATTTACTGTATGTAACAAAAGTTGCTGAGAAAAGGAAAGACAAATTTGTTCTAACTGTGGGTAGGGGTCCTTCACTTTTTTTTGAACTGACTAGAGGAGAAATGTCGATTTAAAAGCAATGGAATTCTATGTTATTACCATCATCATCACCAGCATCATCATCCAGAAGCACTTCTCAAGCTCCTTTTCACTGAGCTATGTGTGCAGTGCACATTGCAAATATAGAAATGCTATATCAGTTTGCTTGGTAGTAATAATGGATTTGGTAATTGGATTTCAGAAAACACTGCAACAGCTCTCGTTTGATATCTTACAAAATCCCAACCCGGAGGCAGTCTCTCAGTGGTAGATTTAGGATTGGGCAGAGGCAAGGTGACCTTGATTTTGTTGCATACGAAGCTGCCGTGGGCTTGCAGAATCCTAACAACTTACTCTGTATACACTTTATCTTTCTTTGTTTTATGAGCTATGAGAAGGTGTCTTCTGGACACAATTTATTACATTAGGCAGGAGGATTTGTGAAAAAGTCATTTTTGTCACTTTGGTAGTAATACATAATGTAACAACATCATTATATTATTTTAGTAGTAAATATTGTAAGTAATTAATGTAGTATGCTACATATCATATTTTCTCATTGATGCTGATACATCTTTAGGTGTTCAAGGGCACTGATTATCCTGGTTTAATTTTATGTTCCTCAATACATTTTTCATATAATAGAAAATTAAGACAACCATATAATTTATCATCTAAACCTCAATAATTTTCAAGTAAAATGGGGCATCGTTAAGAATGTTGTCAGGACTGTAGGCAAAAACTGGAATTTTACTCGGCAAATTGTATGTATAGTCACTGCATATTAAATGATGAAAAGGCATACAAATTAGTTATCACATTATCTGAGAAACCACAGGGTCAGAGCTCATGAACTGCCTCATAACTGATAATAGAAACCATCTTTCTTGATCCGTTATTATATTATTTACCTCTTTATTTTAAGAGCAATTCAGTGGCAGAAATAGAAGGCAACTGAAGAATAATGTGAGGAAAAAAAAACCTAGATAGGGCAATATCTATATGCTAATATTTGCTTGTTAACCATTTCTTTCACTATTCCCAAAATAGATTTTAAAAATGGCATTATGCTTCAGTAAGAGTGCTTTGTGTTGTTTTTAAGTATAGTCACTGTAAGTTTCCTAGGTAACCTGTAATATTCAGTGTTCAGGCGCCTTTGATAAGGAAAATGTGTTGAAGGTATGTAGCTATAAGAAACTGGTTTACCTTAGATGATTCCAAAATGTCTCTAATGTGGTTTTATTTTATCTGAAATTATCAGCGACCTCAGATTCACTCTACTAAGCTACCTACCTCTGATCTAGGGGAGAGTATGGTCAGAGGTACAACACAGAATATATAGGGATGAGTAAGGATGGTCTATTCAGCTGAAAAGGACAGGAATGAAAGATTCCCAATGGCATCACAATGGAGATACTGAGTTTTAATTCAACACTCATTTTTCTGAATTTTAATGCCTAGTTCCTTTTGCAGGAAAGATAATGAGAGGGTGTTGAGTTTTAGCCTATGTTCACAAACAGCCAGAATGAGCAAGCTATTTGGTGATAAAACAGCCAAACTGGCTGATTGAATATATTTTCCATTTTCCAACTTGTTCTATTGGGATGATTTGATAGGTACCGGCCAATGTAGTCATAAACATACATGTGAATCTTTATGCCATATGCCATAAAAGTATTATCTATTGATCATGTCTTTTCATCTTTGAGTCTAGAGGAAAGACAAGACATATTTTCACAATTCATTTGATAGAGGCCAACTGTAGCTTCTGGGGGACATGACACCAGAGCTAGGTAAAATGTGACGTACAAGAACAAATGCTAATTATTATTCTTTCCTGTTGAGTTCCCAGATGCTGACATTTTAGTATTGAAAAACACAAATCTGGAATCCAAGAATTATCATGTTCAAGGAGTTTACAAAATCCTTCCAAATAGCTACAAAGGTATTTGCAGTAGGAAGTTGATTCTCTTCTGGATATTCTCATAAGCTGTTTTCAGCAAAAGCACCTTATCGAAGTCTCTCCAGTGGAGTTGGTTATCACGAATAATGTGTCTCAGGGGTCTTTGTTGAGCATAAGAGACCAAGAAACCTTGCTTTCATTGATTTTCTTTCACCCTCAGGTAGTACTGTTATCCCCACATTGATGCCCCATTCAGTATGGCCCCACCGAGTTTCCCAAGCCCAGCCTTTCTCAGTTTATTTACATTCTCTCCAGATTTATGGCCAGTGCCTAAATATGCATCACACTTAGCATTTCTTTTCACTCTTTACTCTTGCAATTTCCTCTTCTTATTACCCCTTTTCTGGTCAAAACTGAGTTTGAATTCTAAGGCATCTCAAATGCCTATCTTTCTATTTCACAAAAGGTTTTTTTCTTGTTGTTTTCTGTGTTCTTATTGCATGTGTGTGTGTTTGTCTTCTCTAAATCCTCACACCATTTAGCCTTTATGGTATTCAAATTACAATTGCTGTTTTATGATTGTTTTATCCTACCTTTATACTGATAGCCATTACTGAAAACAAAGATTGCATCTCAAATATCTTTGTAATAATACTTCCTTATATTTTATGGATCAGTAAATGTTTGTTGATCTGAATTGCATTTTACTTTTAGATGTCTAAGACTTGGACTATATTTCTTTCTTTATATTAGCCATGAACATTGTTCCCCCAATTTGCTCTATCTTTAAGTTTTTCTGAATCACTTCATCTAAAGTTTGGTTATTTGAAAGACTACTTATGATTTTCTAAAGGCCCATGCATTTGGTTCCTATGCTGTTCGTATCTCTTTCACCTTCCAATACCACTGGTGTTTGTATATGTTTCTTAGTCTAAAGATGCTGAATACTTACATGTGCTGTCATGATTCCCACAGTATCTCTCATTTGAGAAAGGCCAGTGTCTTATGAAACAAGTCCTGTTAAACTCTATTTACTATCAGGTAATCATAACATTTAAACCTAGTCACCATCTTCACTTCAATAAATCTTTGATAAAACTCAAAAATAAAACCCCTCGTTACCATTTTCCCATTGGCTGATCTCTGGAACATGAAAAAATGTTTAGTAGAAAAAGAAATACTAATAATGTATGAATAGGGGCGTTCGTTTTGGGAGTGAGGTTTCATCGAAGAGAAAAAGTCATCCTACTCAAATAAAGACAGAACCCAGAGAATTGCATGTTCTTGATAGAATCCAGTTAGTACCAAAGATAAACTGCTCGGTTTGGCTAAGACCCAGTCTTAGCTCATTACCAGTACTCTTCTCTTTAAACCAAGTTCTCATGGAATCACATAAGTACATTAATTTTCTTCTTTGTCTTTCACATGTTTGAGACAAGGTCTTTTAAGGTACTTGTGGTTGACATATGTTCAGAAGGCTTCATTGTATCTCATTTTACCTGATAAAGAGCTGATGATAGAGGAACCACCTTGAAGATGTAAAGGAGAGGTTTTCTTAATTATCTTTTTCAGTAAGCTGCTGGAATATTGAATATAATGCTTCCAATTGATTTTAAATCTTTTAAAGAAATTTTTGAAAACATTTTTGTGTTTTTGTGTGTAGATATTTAGGGTATTTTTATGCAATGAAATATTTGCTAATTGTCCATAGCTTACCATATTTTTACCTCCTAGAAAGCAATTATTATTTTTGCTAACTGAATCAGTTCCTGACTGACTGAATATTTTGTGTGTGTGTCTGTGTGTATGTGCATGCACATGCGTGTGTGCATCCCAGTATGTCAAGTGACATATGAGAGGTGGGATAAACACCTAAGTTAGGCTAGAGTAGGTATAAACTACTTTAGATTTGATGTATCAGAAAAGAAAGATCTCAGGAGGACTTGATCCTTGAGACAGTTACAGCATGAGAAGAATTTGGAGTAAGTGGTAACAGAAGAGAAGATTTGGACAATTCAAGTGGAAAGAAAGCATAAAGTTAAAACGTAAAGTTAAAAATAAATATGGAGTAGGGAAGTTTAGGGTATAGGAAATTGTTTACAGCTTAAGATTGCAATGGAAGTTGAATGGTGAGATAAAAGTGTAGGAAGATAGGGGTGCCTGGGTGGCTCAGTCGGTTCAACATCTGACTTCAGCTCAGGTCATGGTCTTGCAGTTCATGAGTTCCAGCCCCGTGTCAGGTTCTGTGCTGACAGCTCAGAGCCTGGGGCCAGCTTCAGATTCTGTGTGTCCCTCTGTCTGTGCCCCTCCCCTGCTCACATTCTGTCTGTCTGTCTCTCTCAAAAATAAACATTAAAAAAAATTGTAGGAAGATAGGTAAGAACCAGGTCATGGAATGTGTTTGATACTGGATGGAGTAGACTGAACTTACTTACTCAGTGGTGACTCCCTGAAGAAATCTGAGCTGTGGTAGTTTATGGCCTGGTTTACACTTTAGGAAGATTAAACTGTCAACAGTATATATGATTGATTGAAGTGAGTAGGTATTAGAGGCAGGGAAGCTAGTTAGGAAACAATTTTAATAATCAAGATAAGAAGTAAGGAGAGCCTGAACTGGAACTGTGGTGGCGGGACTGTAAGGAAATAATGTGTGTGAGTAATACTGAGAAGGTGGCCAGAACACTGGAAAGGAAAATGATACCTGAAGCTTGGTTGGTATCCTTTTTTTGTCATAATCACAAACAAGAAATGTAAATGTATCTGTCAGAAATGGAAAAATTGGGTGTAGGAAAATGAAAAAAGCTCAGTTAGGGGTCAGCAAATGCATAATGAAGTACAAGATGGGTCACTTAACTCAGTGAAAAACAGGCTATGGTACAGACAGATAAAGTCGTCCGTGTTACAGTGTAGTGGGTCTGAAACTTGAATGAGCACCAGAATCATCTGGAATGATTATTAAAATGTAGATTCCTGAACCCCATGCCCAGAGTTTCTGATTGTGTAGGTCCAAGTGTGGCCAGGTAAGTTACATTTCTTATGTATCCCAACATAAGGTTGATGTTACTAGTCAATAACTTTGAAAATATCTATTATTCTGCCCAAACAAATGTACCATGAGGCACATGGGAATCATTTGAAGGGCCTTAAAAACATACCTGGGCTCATACCACATTAAATAATTCTAGGTGGCTTTTTTTTTTTCTTGAGTTCTTCAGGTGATCCCAATGAAGAGCCAGACTGGAAACCACTACTCAGATCTTCTGGTATTTAAGAAGATAAAAATTTGTATTATATGTAAATGTTTCTAATTGTTATAACATTGTATTGTCCAAAGAAAACAAGTTTGGCTAGTTGGCACTTCTGCATTTGTCAACCCATCTACATTGACAAGGTGTGACATGTAGCTTAGGAAGATGATAGGCATATGGCATCTCACTGAAATGTAGGGCCAGGACATGGAAACTAGGCTTGCATTGTGCCCATAGATGTGGGTATGTGTCTATCACCTTATAAATGTGGAATATATCTAGAAATCAAATGAAAACCAGAATGTTTTATATTGTCCAAGTTATTTGGACATGTTTATATTTGGAATGTTTCGTATTGTCCAAGTCTTTCTTGTTTTTACCTTTGCCCATTTTTAGTCTAAGTACTTTGTTATATATGCAGCCGTGGATTATATCACCCAGATTAACCAGCCCAAATGATGCCTCCATTTTCTTTTCACATGTGACAGATGCCCTCCCATAAGATGAACTCAAAGTTAGTGTCTTCTGTTTATCCTCAGACATACCATTTGGCTTTGTGACTGAGAATATTGGCAAGAACTCATTAATAAGTCACAAGTTAGACATTATTAGTGGGAGTAATCTGAATTTGATTCTTTTAAATCTTTTTTTTTTTTTTGAGAGAGAGAAAGAAAGAAAGAGAAATGGGTGCCTGGGTGGCTCAGTCATTTAAGTGTCTGACTCTTAATTTGATCCCATGATGTCATGATGTCAAGGTCGTGAGATCGAGCCCCACGTTGGTCCCCATACTCTCTTTTTAAATGATTATTTTTAGAGGGAGAGAGAGTGAACAAGCACATGAGCAGGGGGAGGGACAGAGAGAGAGGGACAGAGAGAGAGAATCCCAAGTAGGCCCTGCACTGTCAGCACAGAGCCTGACACGGAGCTTGACCCTGTGAACAGTGCAACCATGGCCTGAGCCAAAATCAAGAGTTGGACTCTTAACCGACAGAGCCACCCAGCCAGCCTTGAATCTGATCTTTTTAAAATAAGATTGGAAAAAGAACATTGTGAATGTTTACAAAACTGTTTAGAGCAAAACATTTAGAAAAAATCTCTTCAATTTGACTTTACATCTTTTGCTTAATAAAATACTAAAACTTAATTATATGTTATTCATCAAAGCACTTTAAAAATGATGGTAAAAAAAACTTGCTAATCATTGAGATATATTCTCACAGAATATTGTGCAACACCATGTGTTTTCTTTGATTTCCATTTCTATTTACCCACAGTAATAGAGTCTAACTCATGTGCTCACTGTAGGGTGGGAAAGTTTTCTTTCTTGCCTTCTAGGTTCTTTGACTGTTCTAATAATTAAATAGATGTAAGACAGATTAATAGGAGAAAAATAAACAAAAGTTGAATAACGTATACCTGCTGTATACATGTGAGAGACACAGGAAAACAATGTAACTTCCCGAGTGGCAGAAGCCATCACCTTAGCTACCATCCCCAGCTTAAGATATAAGATGTTGGGGTTGGGGTGCATGGGTGGCTCACTTGGTTAAGCGTCAGACTTTGGCTTAAGCTTCTGACTTGGCTCAGGTCATGATCTTATGGTTCAGGAGTCTGAGCCTCCTGTTGGGCTAACTAACAGCTCAGAGCCTGGAGCCTGCTTCAGATTCTGTTTCTTCCTCTCTCTCTGATCCTCACCCACTCACATTCTTTCTCTCTCTCTCTGTCTCTCTCTCTCTCTCTGTGTCTCTCTATCTCTCTTTCTCTCAAATAAATAAACATTAAAAAGAAATAAAAAAAATAAAAGATGTTGGGTGCGGGCAGTTAGTTATGGGAAGTTACCATAAAAGCACAGTAAACAAAGGTAATGTTGTACAGATTTAAGTCATTGTTCTCTTCATTGCTAAGGGTTCTCAAAGTTTAGTCATTCCCCTTTTCTTGGTTCCAGAGGAGGAGACCCTTACAAAGGGAGATTTCCCTTATGCTGCTAAATGTCTCCTGCAAAAGGGTAACTTCTCAGTTTCCAGAGCTTTATCTGTGTCTGTTTTTGTTTTTATTTTTGTTTTTATTCTTTTAAATCACCTGCTTAAAATAATCAGTATGCCAAAGAAGCATATTTTAGGGTGACATAAAATCACCACCGCTTTTCCTCCTAGATTAGTCTCTTGTGCTTGGTTTGACTTTGATGACCAGCTGGTACCAAGTGAAGAGTGACAATTAAGCCAAATTTGAGAAGAGTATGGAAAAAGTTAATTCTTGAGTCTAGAAAAATAATGGTCACAATGAAAACAACAGCAGACACTTATGTAGTACTTACTGTGCCAGGCACTGTTTTATGTATATTACACATATTAACACATTTAATTCTCCAAACAAACCTATGCAGGATAAGGAAACTGAGACCAAGAGTGGTGACTAAGCTATTAAGTGGCAAGGTGGGGATGGAGGGGCCAAGGGCAGGCCATGCCAAAATGGGCCACTTTGGCATGAACAGTATTTCAAATTAAAAGCAATCCAAACCCAGCAGATTCAGAAAAAGCTCTTTACCTCCCCTTCAACAGCCTGCTTTACCAGGAAGAGAGCTGTTAACAGAGATACCTCTTTACCTAAGAAACATAGCTGCATAATAGTACAACCCTTGTTTCCAAACATCTCCTTCTACCTTCCTGCTAATGATTTTTCTCCCTTTTGTACTCTGAAAATTGTACTCCTCCCCTTAGCTTCAAGTTATCTATTTTTGGAATTTCCATGTCTGTGTGGATTCCCCATATGTATACTATTAAATTTGATTTTTTCCAGTTAATCTGTCCTACATAAATTTGATTCTTCACCCAGCTAGAAGGACCTTAAGGGAAAGAGAAAATTCTTCCTCCACAACAGGGACTTCAACTCTAGTCTGTCTGATTCAAAGCAAATGTTCTTAATCATTCTCCTAGCATATTCTTGATGTAAAGAAAGTACATGTTTTTCTTGACATACAGATTAAAAAATAGAACAAACAGAATAAAATGATCAAATTATCTTCAATGAATTTATCTTGTCACACTCATAATATTCAATTATTACAAAAACTTATCACCCAGTGCAGTGAAAAAAAACATTATGAAATGAAGTGATGGATTGGAAACCAGAGCTTACTTTTAGGTCTCTGTGCATTGTCTCTAGTAGACTAAATAAATACTGCCTTTCTCTGGGTCTTCCTTTTCCTCACCTCAGAGTGTTGGTCTTGAAGATTCTTTTTTGAACTCCAAAATCTTATGAATTAAATTTGTTTCTAAGATAAAATTTAAAAAAGGACATGAACATTGTCTGGAAATTGTTTTCTACCTTGACAGCTATTGTTTAGAAAATACTGTTGATAATTTTCTGAATATGAAAGTTTTCACAGAAGTTTCAAGTTTTCTGGCATTTTATTTATTTTTTATGTTTATTTATGTTTGAGAGAGAGACAGAGAGACAAAGAGACAGAGAGCCAGTGGGGAAGAAGCAGAGAGAGAGGGAGACACAGAATCTGAAGCAGTCTCCAGGCTTTGAGCTGTGAGCACAGAGCCCAACACAGGGCTCGAACCCACAGATGATGAGATCATGACTTAACCAACTGAGCCACCCAGATGCCCCTTGATTTTCTGGCATTTTAAAGATATTGTTTATTATATGGTGTGAAGACATTTGTATTTTAATGGACAGGAAGTTTTTAACAAATATATCTTAATTATATAATACATAATGTTTCGCAGAACAATGAGTAAATTCATTTACTTTCCATCTAAGAGGGATCTTATTTTGCATTTCAGACTAAAAGCTGGGAAAACAATTTCCCTCTTATTGTTAAAGACAATGGACAGTTAAACAGGGAGGGTCCTGGTTGACAAGGAATAACCTTCATTACCTGGCTGCATAGGTAACAAATGGCTTGATGTGACACTGTCCAATTTATAAGACATTCAGGCCAGCAGTAATTTGGGAATAGTTCTTTATGCCTGGAAAGAAAAGAAATAGTCACTTGGAGAAACATAAATGGAAACATATAAGTTACAAATTTTATATAAGAAAAAAATTAGGGCTATTCTGTCACAGAATATGACCATACACAGTGCTGTCTTTGTAACAATGGTCTGGAAATTGGTTTCAGGGAGGAAAATAAATATTCCTAAATTTATTATGAAATCTGAGCTCCTTATGGACTCTATTCCTTGGGTGTAACATAGTGCTTTGGACATGATAGTAAGTCAAATGTTTGAGCAATGAATGAATTATGACTACATTTAGCATTTAATGTTGATAATAAGAAAGTGGGATGCATACAGAGGACAGCATGATGAGAAGGAATTTTAAAATTAAGTTGTATGAAGAAAGGTTTAAAAATCTGGAAGTGTTAAATGAAGTTTTCAAGGAAACTAGAAAGCTGTTTTTGTGCAGCCAAAAAATTATAATATATCAAAGAGTTGGATTTGTTTCATATGACTTTAAGGGATAGAACTAGAAAAAAAAATTGGCAGAATCTTTTCTATACAGGAAAAAGATTTTGGAGGAAAGAAAAGAAGCAATGTAGCTGTTCAAAGATAGTCCTGGGCTATTTGGGAAGGCCATAAGAGCCTCATAGATGGAAACCTGCTAAGAGAGTAGATAGAAATCAACAAGAGTGCTGTGGAGGGCATTCCGGTATTAAATAATCTTGCATTTATTGGTTTTAGGGGGACTTTTTTTAAAAGGCTCATATGACTAGGAGTCAAGCACTTAAGTTTTGGACCCAATGCTATGAGTAATGAATAGTGTTGCCGAACAAGAATTCCTGTCCCCTCAAAGGTCCTTCTAACTGGACTAAGAATATCAAATTGGTGTGAGATAGAATAACAAAAGACAATTAAATTTAAGAGCATCCATATGGGGAATCCACACAGACATGGAAATTCCAAAGACAGTCAGTCAAAATGAGGTATGTCATTCTGAACTAAGGAGAAGGGGGTAGGGGTCTGGGATTCCAGAGAGAAGGAATGCACTTCACAGGGCCATAAGAAGAGTAGATGTTCGATAATTAGATATTTGTCCTACTGTATAGATGGGTCACTCAGATAAATTTATCTCTGTTAATAACATTCATTCCGGGAAAGACCCTCAATTTAGATTCTTCTGTGTGGTTAAGGGAGGGACTAAAGTTTCTCTTGAGTCTGCAGAGTCTCAAGTGCCTTCAACTCAAAATAATCTACATGTCAATGTGGCACTTTCTAGTGAGGGGCTGTCCTGAACCCCTCCGGTAGTAAGGGAAATCTTAATTGAAGAAACGTAATGATTCTGATGAAGCATTGCCATGAGAAACCCGTCAATTATAATACTAAAGATTAGCACCTTGTAGTAGTGGAGCGAGAGTGAGAACAGCCTCTTAAATTACTGGATGATGAGTATTAAGCATTCTTCTCCCTTCCTTTCATCACTGGCTCAGGAAGACAGACTCTGGAATGGAGATTAGTGTGCAGCAGTTTTACTAGAGCGTGAAAGTGGTATCAACATCTATCAAAGGGAAGCCAAGAAATCTGGATTGAGCAGAGGAAGTGGTTAGATTACAATAAAATTATGATGGTATGCCTCAGTTTTGAAGCTCGAATAACAACTCTGAGCCCTTCTGAGCTGGGATGAGGAGGATGGGCCTCTCTACCTCCGTGTTTTTCGGTCATTGGTCACCGAAGAGACCGTGACCTTGGGTGAGGCAGCTCTCTTCAGCTGACCTTCGCGGAACTGAGAGCATTAAGATATTTCTGCCAGCTGTGCTGCCAGTGGCTCAGGAGTGAGTCCTCCATCCTGAAGAGGGGTTTGGCTTGCACATGACAGTTCCCCAAACAACTGTTTTTATATAACTAAATTCAGAGGGGCAAATATACCTTACTCAGTGAATGATTCCAAAATCGGTTGTTTCCAACCATTCATGTGGTCACAGCTGTCATTGCTGTTTGGCTTTGTCCTAATGTTCATATTTAAGACAACCATTGCCACATGACCCAGTGTCAAGCTGGATAACTTAATGATGTTTATGATTTAGCATTTTTAACAAAGTTTAGTAAGTCAATTACCAACTCTCTTTCTCTGTGTTGGTTTACACTCTCATATAAGTTGCTTAATCATAACAATAAAAACTACGTGGAATACAGTAAAATGTGACCAAACTGGAAACCAGACTGCAGTTAGAGTTCTACTATTATTACAAACATGTGTAATGTATGATAATGTTGGCTTTGGGCAGTCATTTCCCTCACTTCAGACCTTCCTTTGGCAAAAATAGCATTCTCTCCAAAATAGCATTTGCAAAAAAGAAAAAGAAGTAAAACACTCTAAGATTTATGGAAGAAAAGTTATTTTGCTTAATCAAATATTCACTATTGCCTTTAGTTATCATTTTTCTATTTGTTTCTGGGTTCTCCCACTTTTTTAAAGTTTATTTATTTACTTTTGAGAGAGAGAGAGAGAGAGAGCATGGGGGAGGGGCAGAGAGAGAGAGGGGGAGAGAGAGAATCCCAAGCAGGCTCTTCACTGTCAGCACAGAGCCCAACACGGGCTCGAACTCATGAACCATGAGATCATGACCTGAGCTGAGACCAAGAATCAGATGCTCAACTGACTGAGCCACCCAGGCGCCCCTCTCTCACTTATTAAATATAGAATATTGGGTAAATGTTTTGCCTTTTATGACTCCTAATTTTCTCAACAGCAAATTCAATGTAACATTGATCTCACATGATTTTGTGAGGTATAAACAAAGGTGAATTTGTAAATACCTATGAAGCATGATGCATGATTGTGTGGGTGCTTGATTAATGTTACAGCCCCTGTCTCCATTGAGGAGAGTGCATCGGTGAATTGAGAAATGGCCTAATTAAGAGTTTGACAATTTAGTAATATGCATCATAATGTTTGTAAATTACATTGATACACAGGGAGGAAGGTAACTATTTAAGGATATGCAACTCCCTTTCCTTGGCTTGGGTTTATCTTCCTCTGGTACCTTCTGAAGTTCTCCAACCTTGGGCTCAGTCCTCAGAGACTAGGGTGAGCTCCCTCACAGTCACATGGCCACAGCCACCATAATGACCAGTGGAACTAGAAGCACCATTGGAATAAATGGACCACGAACATCCAGTCTACCCAGAGGCACTGCAGTCACATTACATAGGGGATGGTTCAGTTGCATCATAAAGTCTCTAGGCAGGCTGTCTCTCTGTTAGGCCACAGAAAGACAGTGCTTGTCATATTTGATAAATCAATTCTTTGGAACATAAAATTCTATACTAATAGATACTACAAGTTTCATAGATGAAGCAGTTAAGATGTAGTAAAACAAAGAGTTTGACTAGACCTATGAGCTGGCCTTGCCTCTTCCAAGCTGGGTGGTCTTAGGTAAGTCGCTGGACGTGTTGAAAACTGTCTCATCATCATGGAGATAACATAGCAAAATTTACCTTAAAAATCACTTTGCAAATGAAAGAAATATTTATACATGAAGAAATAACATGAGATGAACATTGGTAAAATATAAGAACTTAATAATTCTTGTTGGGGGAAATTCTTATTGGGTGTGGAGTTCTAACCATTTAGAAGGTATTCCCTTTTCCAAGGGTGATTCCTCTACTGATTTATGCAGATCTCCCCACTGACTACAAATGCAGTTTCTAAAAAAAAAGAGTGGGAGGCACACTCTTTCAGCTCTGGCTCTGGCTCTGGGAAAGTTGTGCTTTGAAGGAAGAAGGGTGAGTGACAGCCTTTTCTTGCTAAAAGGGTAACAACATTCTGTGTGGAACCCTCTTCGACAGAACTTTTGACATTGATTAAGAATTGGCACATCATATCCTGACAAGTTTTGCCGGAGGAAGAATACGGGACAAAGACCATTGGTATTATAGCACTTCCAGGACTGGCACAGAGCACACAGCTTTGACGAGAGCAGTTGTCACAGCAGACAGGTCATTTGTTTCTATGTTTCTCTTTATATTACACATCATTGATGCTATGCATCTTATCCCCATTATCTTTTTTCCTTTTTCTTTCCTTCTTTTTTTTCTTAAAGTCCCATTTCTGTGAATTTTTGTGTTGAAGAAAATATGCAAGGAGAGATTATCAGGCTCCAGGATGTCACAAAGGGAGGGACATTATTTGTGACTTTTAAATGACAAATCTTGAAACTGCTTTGAGTACAGGCAGGATAAAAGGTTGGTATTAAATGTGACCTTTTATTTTAATGGTCTCAAGCAGAAATCTTCATTTTGGCTGTACAAATTGTACTGTAAATTATTAACCCAGTTCACTGCATTTTTCAAGGACCGAGGGAGAAAGGGCGGGCAGACAGAAGCAAAAACTATTTTTTTGGTCACCTACAGTCTTCAAAATAACAAATTATTTGAACTTAACCATTATTCTCCCCACACCATTTTTACATAACACGTTTAAAAACAATTTTCCTGAAAGCAACTGGCAGAGCTAAACTGGACCTTGTTATTTTATGGCAAATCCCTTCCCTCCTGCAGTCCTCAGTTTCCACATCTATAAAATGACAGTGTCAGTCTACATGGCCAGTATATTTGTTTCTAACTCTCCATCTTATGACTATACAACCTTCCTGTTTTTATTGTCTGTGAACAAATAACTCTTAATCATGACAAAAACCCCAGCAACTTACAGCCAAATAGGTGATACAAAAAGCATCAACTTGTCTAAGATCTCAGTATTTAAAGGTAGGCCCTGCTGTGCATGTCTATATAAATGACAGTGTTGCAGCATGAAGAAGATGCATTTGCAAAATAAGTTAGGCAAAACAGAAGTTAAATTGCAAATACGTGTTGCTCAAGTTGCACAATGGGCTATTTGGGGCAACATCGTAGGCTGTTTAATGTTCCTGTGTATAACGTGGGAGACTTCACTTGGTAGCAAGAGTCTAAACTTTTGTGTTTTCCTATTTCTTTTAAAATATGCAGTTATGTAGGGTTTATTATGTTCTTTGGAAGGAAAAAAAGATTTTGAGTTGTGCCTTTTTTTAAGCATTTAGAAATTACCATGCAGCAGATCCTATACTTTGTTTAGAATTTCTTTTTGAAATAGACTTTGTGGCATCACTAACTCAGCTGGCATTGATTTTGCATCCCAGAATTGATCTTTTGCCTAAAATACACTCAATCCACTGCCTTCTCCTTTCCAGTTAATGGTAACTCTGCCCTTCCTATTGGTTAAAATAATAAAAAAACAGAACAAAAAATAAAGACACAGTAAGAGTCTTGAAATGATCTTTAGCACGTCTCTTTTCTCCTAAGCTCACATATAATCTGTTGGGAAAATCTCATGGCTCTATTTGTTCAAACCTAAGCATAATATGATGACTTCTCACTTTGTCCACAGTTTCCACTATGATCCAAACCGTCAACACTTCTCCTCTGGAGTTGACTCACCTGCTAACTGATCTTCTAGTTTCTACCATTGCCTGCATGGAGCCTAATCCAAATAGTTGCCAGAGTATCCTTTCAAAATATATGAGACATCATGGCATACCTCTGGTTTAAATCCTACATCTCCGCTTTTCACTAAAAGGCAAATATCTTTCAAAGGCCTTATAAGGATATGACCCCTCACTATGTTTTTGACTTTAATCTCTTTATTGTATTTCTTTCTGCTTATTTTTCTTCAGCCTCCAAGGCCTCATCTCTGGACGTTGGTCTCATCTACCTTGATGAACTGTGAATCTGCTAAAATTATAACATCGCCCCAACATATCCCAATCTTACTCCCTATTATATTTTTAATAGCTCTTACTTACTCTAATGTAATATTTATTACATTTATTGTCTCCCTTCCACTCTCTGCCAGAATATAAACTCCATGAGGACATATTTTTATCTGTCTTCATTGCTGTATTCCAATAAGCTCAGAAATATCAACTAGTAATTATTTAGTTAATTCAATAATAGCTACCAAAATCAGGCAGAAATACTGCAATTGTCATTCATGTTCAATTTAATAAAGTCCTAGGTGCTATGCAACTTTCCATCCTTCCATCTGTTTTTTGTGACTGTAGTGTTGACTTTTCCAGGGTTTTATTAACATGAGGATATTCAAGGTAATTCCCTTCTTAGAGCCCCCTCCAAAGCCTCTTGTATTACCAGGTCTTTCTATTCTGATATGAACTATTCCCAGCTCTGGGTGAGCATCAAAAATTATTTCTAGTGGTTCTTTCCCTAGTATTGGGAAGTGTCCTCTCATACATATATAGGTCAGCTCCCATTCAAATGGTATTACAGAAATATGGAATATTCCTCTTTCTCTCTGGTACTCTTCCCTGCAGTTATAGCCACCTTGGCTCCACTTATGTCTGATTCCTCAACTCAGTGAGTTTGGGTGCTACCTGGGTTCCTCCTTTTTGTGTTGCTGCCTAGAAACTTCTTCCTGAAGTAATGGTAATGCTCAACATATTTGTTTCCCTTCTCTCAAGGATGGCAGTTGTTCACTGCCTGTTTTTCAGTGTCTGAAAACCACTGTCTGATTTTCGGAGTTTAAGGTGGGAAGGTAAATCTAATCACTGTTATTCCAACATGGCCAAAACAGAAGCCCATTGGAAAATTACTGAAACCATTTTCTTCAAGTTACTTTCTTTAAACAAAGGTACATGTAAGTGAATCAGGTAATAAATGGAATATAGCAATATGACTTATTTTTACATGTATAGAACCTGCAAGTTATCAGCAGGAAAGCAATAAATTTTAAGTCAAAGTGTTTGATTTGCAACTCCATCAACTGCAATCATTTGACTTTGGGCAGGTTACTTTGAGTTTTAATTCCAATTTCGTCATCTGTTTACATGGGGAATAGAAGTCCTGCTAATTTGTCACAAGTTACATCAAGGATTAATGTGATCATGTATAGAAAATTTCCTATCTCTAAAATCCTGCACTCATAAGAGGGGATATTCTTATTCTCATTACCGTTATCTGTCAAACTATAATATTCAGGGTGATGGAACATTTCTTCTTAACTCATTTAATGCATGCTTATCCTGATAACTTATGTAGACAAGAATACGTTCTATTGTAATATAACATGTGTCAGTTAGGATTAATTTTCACCTTAATATAACAACAAAAATTCATAATACTTGTGGTTTAAACAAGACCGAAGCTTATTTCTATTACATAAAGGAGGTCTGAAGGTGTACAATTATAGTTGGCATAGGATTTTCAGAGGACATTGTGAACCCAATTTTCTATTTTATTGTTTTCCCACCTTCAGTGATAAGCGTTCGTCACCTCTCATTTTAAGGTGGCTACTGGAATTCTAGCCATTGCATCTACATTTCCATAATGGCAGCTGGAAGAAGCAGGGGCTAACAAAATGTTTTCCTAGAAGACAAATCAGCTCATTTTAATCAGCTTTTCTGGGCATGCCAAACATCCTTCTATTTACATTCTATTAGCTTGAATATAGACAGATGACCACGTATGGCTACAAGGAAGGCTGATAAAGTATGATTTTTATTTATTTTTTCTATAAAGTACTTGTTTAACAAAGAATGAATGTTGATATGAAACTTTCAGTTTCTGCCAAATAACTTTTATTTACCAAGAAAGAATTCTCTGAACTAGTTTCAATGTAAGGTATTTTAGAAGGCATAATATATGCTGATACTTGATGTATGTGCAATGAGACACTCTTAGACAAATAGCTGTTAGGATAGTTCAAAGAATATGCTGAAGGCATTCCTCAGAGAGGTTTCCCAACAATGTTTTGAGCTATTGCTGAAATCTGTGGGATGCATTCTATGGAAGAGTAGAAAACACATTGTCCTCACCTTAGGAAATAGCTATTGCTGTAAATCATATCTAAAACATTTTGTAAATAAAATTATTTTTTTCACTGATGCACAATAACTTCAAAAATGTTTTATTTTCATTCCAAGATGATTTTTAATAAGAATCTTGAGACTGTATCTTTCCGGTTTTCTTGACTTTCTCCACCTCTACTCTAAAGTGATACCTAAATGCACTAAGAAATTTGCTATTTAAGGGTACTCTGAGATCCTGAAATGAATCCTTTTGTTAAGGAAGAAAATGTGTTCTCATTGGAAATAATGACCCTGTAACTGATCTGGACTTACATGGGATTATCCTTTGCTTATCTTTGTGAGTGTGATTTTCACTGGATGTCCCATAGGCACCTCAACTTCAGCGTGTCTAAAATGGTGGCAGGGAGCCCAGTTAGGAGGCTGTAAGTCTTGACACCAGTTTCTCTCCACTTCAATTCATCAGCCACTGTGATGCCAGAGGAATATTTCCTAAAAAACAAATGTACTCATTTCACTGGCTGCTAAAAACCTCTGCTGGATCCCATTGCCTGCTGGATAAATGCCAAGCCCTTTAGCAGAGCATTGATGGTCCTTGACATTTTGGCCCTAACTGCTTTTCCAGCTACATCTCCTGCCATTCCCCTCCATAGGCCATATGCTGTAGCCACATTTCACTTCTTCCCACTCTCCAAATATACCAAACATTTCATACTTCTCTGCATTTGCCTTTGGCTGTGCCTGAATTATTCTGTGTCCAACACCTTTTCTACCTGAAGAATTTATTTTTCTGCAAGCCTCAGCTCAACTGTCTCCATTCCAGCTCCTGAAAGAAAGTCAATCATCTGTCTCTTTATTTCCAGAGCAATCTGCTCCTACTTACATTTTGTTGTAATTATCATTCTATGTCTGTCTCCACAATTAGACTGTAAGCTTAGGGGCCATGGCATGATAAATTTTTCTATATTGGGGGTGGGTAACATTTAGATGTTTACTAAATCCCACATACTATATACTTTACAAATAATATATCATTAAGTCTTCTAATATAATTATAAATTATAATTATAACGTTTTATTTCTACTTCACTGAAGAATAAATGGTTGTTCAAAGATATTAAGGAGCATTCTCATGGCCAGTGAAGTCTACAGCCTGGATTTAAATCAATGTCTGATACAAAAGCCTAGATGTTTTTCCCTTTATATAACATGCTCCACCCTCAGGACTTGGTACCATAATTGATATGTATTACATGAAAAATGCATGAAATTGAGTTTAAGCTGTCTCCAAAATTCATGTTCACCCTAAGAGAGTAAGGTTTCCCCCCACTGAGGTTAATTAAAGGATGCTCCAGAGGCAGTTTCCAGAGGGGCTTTCCAGGAGAGTTAACAGCCAGGGCAGAGCTTTAGAGAGAGACGCAGTTACCCTTTCAATTAGACCTGAAACTATTGCTTCATTTTCTCCACCAACTGTTTGTTTCAGCAGCAGCAAGGCAGATTTTTTCAAAAGAAAAATAAAACTTACACATGGGATTCCCATCATCCACTCTGTCTCATTAAAAACTTTATTTTTCTTTTTGGTAAAGTGTACAGTATAGTATTAGTGATATGTGATAAGGATTGGTAGTATGGTTTAGAAACATTCATTTATTAATGTGGATCAAGATGTAGTGCTGTTAAAAATGGGCTAAAAGACATAAAAAAAGAAGTGCATCCATGCTTCTTATATAATTAAGTAATCATAACTTGATGGATACAAGCATGAAACCTATTTATATTTTGTTTTGCTTTGTTCTTCCTATCACTACTTTTAACTTCATTTTGTCAAATCCCCCTTCCCTGCTTCTTAATGCCATATGGGGCAGATTCTATGATTCTCCAACCACTTGGTTCACTTTAGAATAAAATTCTAATCTCATGACTGATTTCAGTTTATGGCTCTTCTCCTTTGGAAACTAAAACTAAGATCCTTAACTTTATGGAGTGGTGGGAAAGAGGGTTCCCCCTGGTAACTTCCGTTACCTATTCTGGGCCTGGAGGCTCTGGTGGTTCAGGAAAGGGGAAAAGGAGAGGAAAGGCAGAAATCTCCTTGTGACCAGACACACAAGATAGTGGAGTGGTATGCATGACTTTACTCTGGCTTAGCCTGGTTCTTTCTGCCGAAAGGACTACAGCTGGTGCATTGTCTCCATATAAACACTATCATGGTTTTCTTGGAGTAATGTTCAATTTCCTGGGATCCTCTGATGCTGAGAACCCTCTCAGGGAGATAACTATTTCTCTGATTGCCCCATCAATGGTAGACAATACTAACAACTTTCTGATAAAGCATCCCCTTTTTTACCCACAGCCAACTGGACCTTCAACATGTAAAGCCAGGGGATTCCAGGATCTCTGGAGTGATGTTACTCCCATCTTCTTTCTTTGCATAGCACACTACTGCAAGGCCTTCTCAATGATCTATTCTAGCAGACAACCTGATTTCCAAGTCTCTACACTAGAAACAAGCACCATTTTCTATATTCTCTTACGCCCAAACTCCAGGTAACACAAATCACATTCTACCAAGATCTTGTTAATCACTCCCTGTTTTAGGACTATTAGGACAGAGATGCTTATTTGCTCAATTTAGCAAACGTCCAGTCTGGGAATAAGATGGCAGTCTCTCCTTGGCATCAACTCAAGTTTTAAGAGTGATATCTTCTTGGACCATTCCCCATTTGGCTGTGGGAGAGATATTCTTCTTCTCCTAACCCACAAGGAGGGAAAAGAATGGATTGCCTTCATGAACCCTGCATTCCTCAAAGGCCTAGCTCAATGAACACCTTCTCTTATCACTAATCCTTTTCTTGTATTAAATGGGAGGGAGGGGTGAGGTGATGATTGGTGGTAGTAACTGGTGGTAATTCTTCTATCTCTTAGTAAAGCACAGTAAAGGGTGTATGGCTCTAAATCTAGGAAACTTCTTTAGAATGTGGAGTTCTCAATGCTGAATATTTTAATCCTGGATTTAGCTACAATTCAGGGATCACATAAATCCATTCAACAACCTGTTACATTTAGGATTTCTAAATTAGACTAATTATTTTTCTAATGAATATTATAATAAGTGGTCATGAAATATAATAAAGGATACTCCTCCCATTATCCATTCCTAGGCTACATCTGTGTTATGGACAAGGAGCAGCCCAGGCTTAGAATAGAAGGCGAACAGTAATCATCTGTAATCAAGAGAAATGCAAAGGGTAATGAAGAAGTATACACTTCTGAGGAATAATGGACATTCTCAGTACAAATCTGAAGAAAGATGAACACCTGATATTGTGGGGCCTATGTAAAAGGTTTTAAAAGCCTGACTTCACAGGTTATTAAAAGGCAGTATATGCATCTGATTGGGGAATAGCACTTCCTAATTCTTGTTTCAAGAAAGTGTAACTAATTTCTGATACTTCAAAACTGAATTCCCCAATATTGTAGACATTAGACACATATGGCTATTTAAATTTAAATATCAATTAAATAATATGAAATAAAATTAAAAATTCCATCCCTTAGTCACAACAACCACATTTCAAGTGCACGAGTGGCTTGTGGCTACTCTATTGGACAGTGCAGGAATAGACCATTTCCATCATTGCAGAAAGTTCTGTTCAAGAGTGCTGCATGTTGAAATTCTTACTTGCTTGTGATAAGAAAAAGATGTTTTCCTCCATCTGTGTGCTCAGATCTACTAGTGTGGGGCCAAAAGATGAGCAGGAGTTGACATGGACCAGATAGATAGAGACCTTGAAAAGAAAACTTGAAGTTTTTATCCAGTTCCTTTTTTGGGTGGTCTTTGACTGACACTTCAACTAATTGAAAATTCCTACCTATCAATTGTTCATCATTTTGATCAGAGAATTCTCAATTATCAACTTGTGAGATACAATTTATTTACAATATTGTGAATTGTTTAAAATGGTTGACTGACATGAATAATTCTTTTCAGTCATACAAAGTCCTGACCTTTATTTGCTAGAAGGGCAATCAGTTTTACAAGTAGGGCTCAGAAACTCCTGAGATTGAAACTATACTTAAGAACATAAGCTGACTCATTTATTAGACATGCTTTAGCAATTTCAAGTGCAACATGTCTAGATGTCCTTGGACATATAGATATGTGATATTTACAGAAAAGTTCAACTTGGTTTTCCACATCTTAATTTTACCCACACTTTTCAATGACACTGTGTGCAAATTAATGAAAATGAAGCTGTGCCTCATTAGTCCATTTCACATCATTCTAATTACTTTTCATTAGAGAAAATCTTGTTTAGAAAGATAATTAAGCTAGGTCAAGATGAAAAACAGGTTATAGGATAAATGCATATAAAGTCACAACTTATTAGGAAAGAAAATCCCCAATTAGTTTTACTGGTCACCTACACTAGTGAAAAGCATATTATCTTTTTTCTTTTCTTTTCTTTTCTTTTCTTTTCTTTTCTTTTCTTTTCTTTTCTTTCTTTTTTTAAAAGTTTACTTATTTATTTTGAGGGAGACAGAGAGAGAGAGAGAGAGAGAGAGAGAGAGAGAGAGAGAATCCCAAATAAGCTTTGAGCTGTCAGCACGGAGCCCGATGCAGGGCTCAAACTCATGAACTGTGAGATCATGACCTGAGCTGAAACCAAGAGTCAGGTGCTTAACCGACTGAGCCACCCAGACACCCCTCTTGTCTTTTTAATAATAGACTTTCTAACAGGTATGAGATGTTATCTCATTGCGGTTTTGATTAGCTTTAATCTGATGGTTAATGATGTTGAACATCTTTTTATGTACTTCTTGGCCCTCTGCATGTCTGTTTTTGTAAAAATGTGTATTCAGATCTTCTGCCCATTTTTAAATTAAGATTGTTTGTTCTTTTGCTATTGAGTTCCGTGAGTTCTTTGTGTATTTTGATATTAGTCCCTTAGAAGACATGTGATTTGCAAATATTTTTCTCATTCATTAGGTTAATCCTTTTATTGATTATTTCCTTTGTTCTGCAGAATATTTTTGGTATGATGTAGTCCCACTTATTTATTTGACTTTCCTTGCCTTTACTTTTGATATAAGATTCAAAAAACTCATCACCAGACCTATGTCAAGGAATGTACCACCTATGTTTTCTTCTAGGGTTTTATGGTTTCAGGTCTTACATTCAAATCTTTAATCCATTTTAAGGTAATTTTTGTGTTTGGTATAAGGTGGTCAAGTTTTATTCTTTTGCATGTAGCTATCCAGCTTTCCCAATACCATGATTGAAGGAATTGTCTTTTTTTTTCCATTGTATATTCCTGGTTCCATTGTTGTAAGTTAATTGGCCATATACATACATGGGTTTACTTCTGGGTTTTCTATTCTATTCTATTGATCTCTCTATGTGTCTTCTTTTATGACAATACTATACTGTTTTAACTACTGTAGCTTTGTAACCTAGTGTGAAATTGGAAAGCATGAAGCCTCCAGCTTTGTTTTTCCTTCCCAAGATTACTTTTGCTTTTCAGCACTTTTGTTTGTTTGTTTGTTTGTTTCATAATTCCATGCGAATTTAATAATTTATTTGTTCCGTTTCTTTGAAAAATACCATCATTTGATTTCTATAGGGATTGTACTTAATTTGTAAATTGCTTTGAGTAGTATGGGCATTTTATCAATATAGGTTTCTCTAATCTGTGAGCACAGAAAATCTTTCCATTCATTTATTTCTTCGTCAGTTTCTTTTGTAATGTCTTATAGTTTTCTAAGTACAGGTCTTTCACTTCCTTGGTTCAATTTATTTCTAGGTATTTTATTATTTTTGGTACAATTGTAGATGAGATTATTTTATTTTTATTTGTGATAGTTCATTATTATATTCATTATCGTATATAAAAACACAATATATTTTTATGTATTGAGTTTGTATCCTGTAACTTTATTGAATTTATTAGTGCTCAGTTTTTTGATGAAGTCTGTAAGGTTTTCAATATATAGTGCTGTGTCATCTGCAAATAGTGAAAATTTTACTTGTTTCTTTCAAATTTGGATGCCTTTTTCTTCTTGACTAATTTCTCCAGCTAAGACTTCTAATAATTATGTTGAGTAGAAGTGATGAGAGTGGTTATCCTTGTCTTATTTCTGATCTGAGAGGAAAGGCTTCCAACTTTTCACCATTGAGTATGATGTTAGCTATGAGCTTGTCACATATAGCCCCTATTATGTTGAGATAGGTTCCCTCTATACCCACTTTTATCATAAATGAATGGTGAATTTTGCCAGATGCTTTTTCTGTATCTGTTGAGATGATTATATGATTTTTAATCTTCATTTTACTAATGTGTTATATCACAGTGACTGACATATAGATATTGAACCTCCCTTGCATCCCTGGAATAAATCCCACTTGATATGGTATATAATCCTTTTAATGTATTGTTCAATTCAGTTTGCTAATAGTCTTTTGATGGTTTTTACATCTATTTCATTGGCTTGTCATTTTATTTTCTTGTGACATTATTGTCTGATATTGGTATCAGAGGATTGCTGGCCTCATAAAATGAATTTGCAACAATTCCCTCCTATTTTGTGGAAGAGTTTGAGGATTAGTATTAATTTTCATTTAAATTTTTGATAGAAGTCACTAGTGACTTTTGTTTGTTAGGAGGTTTTTGATTAGTGATTCAATCTGATTACTAGTAATTGGTCTGTTCAAGTTTTCTATTTCATTATGATTCAGTTGTGATAGGTTGTATGCTCCTAGAAATTTATTCACTTTTTCTTGGCTGTCTAATTTATTGGCATGTAATTGTTCATAATAGTCTCTTATGATCCTTTGTATTTCTGTGGTATCGGTTGTCACATCTCTTTCTTTTCTGTTTTTATTTATTTGAATCCTCTCTTTTTCTCTTGGTGATGTAAGTAAAAGCTTGTCAATTTTGTTTATATTTTCAAAGAACCATCCCTTAGTTTCATGGATCATTTCTAGTCTTTTTAGTCTCTATTTCATTTATTTCTGCTCTAATCTTTATTAACTTTTTTCTAGTAACTTTGAGCTTCATTTGTTCTTCTTTTTCTAGTTCTTTGAAGTGTAAATTTAGGTTATTTATTTGAAATGTATCTTACTTCCTGAGGTAGACATTTATTACTATGACCTTTCCTCTTAGAACTGCTTTTGCTATATCCAAAAATTTTTGGTGTATTATATTTCCACTTTCATTTGTGTCAGGTATTCTTTTTTAAATTTTTCTTTCAATTTCTTGTTTGACCCATTGGTTGTTCAGTAGTGTGTTAATCATCATATATTTGTAAGTTTTCCAGTTTTCTTTGTTTAATTTCTAGCTTCATGCCATTGTGGTGAAAAAAGATGCTTGATATGATGTTAATCCTCCTAAATTTATTAAGACTTGTTTTGTGGCCTAACATATGATGCATCCTGGAAAATGTTCCATATGCACTTGAAAGAATGTATTGTATTGTCTATTTCTCCCTTTAAGCCTGTTAATATTTGCTTTATATATGTAGGTGATTTTATGTTAGGTTCATAAATATTTACAAATGTTATAGCCTCTTGTTGTTTGGCCCTTTTATCATTATGTAACGCCCATCTTTGCCTCTTATTAGAGTCTTTGTGTTATAATCTACTCTATCTGACATAAGTATAGCTACTCTGACCTTCTTTTGGTTTCTGTTTGCATGGAATATCTTTTATATCCCTTCACTTTTGCGTGTTCTTACGTTTAAAGTGAGTATCTTGTGGGCAGCATATAGAGTGGTCTTATTTTTATTTATCCATTTAAACACTCTATGATTTTAACTGGAGAATTTAGTCTAGTTATATTTAAAGCAATTATTTACAGGTGTGTACTTATTGCCATTTTGGTAATTGTTTACTGACTGTTTTTATAGTTCCTCTATGTTTCATTACTTTTCTTTTGCTTTGTGATTTGATGACTTTCTTTAGTGATATACTTACATTCCTTTCTCTTCCTCTTTTTTTTTTTATGTACCTACTGCAGACTTTTGCTATATCATTTCCATGAAGCTTACATATACCAACATATATTAATTTGATAACAAATTAAGCATGATTCCATTGTTACTCTCTTCTCCATGTTTTGTGTTTTCGTTGTTACATTTTACTTGTATAAACCTTAACTAATTATTGTAATCATAGATATTCTTATTGCACTTGTCTTGTAAAACTCATACTAATTTTACAAGTGATTAATCCACTTACCTTTACTGTATATTTGTCCTTCCAGTGAGATTTATTCTTTCATGTTTTCCTTACCAACTAGTTCCTTTTCTTTTTTTTAACTTAAATAAGCCCCTATAACATTTTTTAAAGGCTAGTTTAGTGATAATGTTTTTAGTTTGAAATTATACTTGTTCATTGCTGGTAAATAAGAAAGTAATAGTCTTTGGTATATTAACCAGATATCCTCCAACCTTGCTATAATTGTTTATTAGTTCAAAAAGGTTTTGTTGTTGTTGTTGCTTCTTTTGGATTTTCTACATAGGCAAACAATCATGTAATCTGAGAACAAAGACAGTTTTATATCTTTATTCCCAATCTGTATATATTGATTTTCCTTTTCTTGTCTTATTTTATTAGCTAATACTTCCAGTAGGATGTCAAAAAGGAGTAGTGAGAAGAGATATCTTTGCCCTGTTCTTAATCTTAGTGAGAAAGCTTTGAGTTTCTTACCATTAAATATGATGTTAGCTGTGGAGATTTTATAGATTTTTTTTTATTCAAATGCAGAAATCTTAAGTTTTAAAATTTTTTGACAATTATGTTAGTTTCCATTACTTAGATATTCGCTATCAGGTAGAAGAAACACCCATGACTTCCCAAAGCCCTGTCATCAAAACTCTATTTGGGACTTTCCTCTAATTCTTTCATCAGAGCTACAGCACCAATCTCTGTTCTTGAGAGCAAGGTCATCTTCTCAATCTCTAGGTATCTTCCCTTGTTATTTCTTCTATCTTACATCCTCTTTACATCTGATCTTTTTGTTGTGTATCTTACTTTTTCATTCTAGAGCTCAGCTCAAATGCCACTTGTACTTGAGACATTCTTAAACATCCCCAAATAACTATGAAAACATGGCCCATGTTTTCATGGTTTATGGTATATCTAAAAATGTATTTTATATGCTTAATGTTGTGTAGGGGCTTTGTTTGTCTTTAGTGGATTTATATTTTAGAATTTATTTCTTTGGTCTATAAAATAAAGGAGAATTGAATGTTCAAACCAATTTTTAAAAATATTTTTTAATGTTTATTTATTTATTTATTTAGAGAGCATGAGTGGTTGAGGGACAGAGAAAGGAGAGAGAAAGGAGAGAAAGAATCCCAAGCAGGCTTCACACTGTCAGTGCAGAGCACAATGTAAGTCTCAAACTCACAAACCATGAGTTCATGACCTGAGCCAAAATCCAGTTGGATGCTTAATTGACTGAGCCACCCAGGCATTCCTCAAACCAATTTTTATGCGAATTATTATATAAGGATTTACAGAGAATCATGTTATATGACATTAAGGTATAGACATACTTTTTCAAAATTCATTTGAATTTGTTAATTATAAAACTTCCAATGGGAGCAGGTTTTGTGAGGTGATATATTAAATTTTTCTCTCATTTTACTAATACGTATTAAAAATTCAAGGGCCAGCTATAGAGAAACCTCAGTAACAAAGCTCTTTATGCTTCCACATAGGAAACATCTTTGATATATCCACTTTTATCAGCTAAATGAAATAAATGCTGGAATTTGACAGCACAAACAATTCAAAGCCAATGAGGTTATTGACAATGAAAAAAATATTCATATATAAGAGGTTATTAGGTATAGAATTTTTATTCGTTTTATTATTTTTTAATGTTTACTTATTTTTGAGACAGAGATAGAGACAGAACATGAGCATGGAGGGGCAGAGAGAGAGAGGGAGACACAGAATCTGAAGCAGGATCCAGGGTCTCAGCTGTCAGCACAGAACCTGACATGGGGCTCCAACCCGTGACTGCAAGATCATGACCTGGGCTGAAGTCAGATGCTTAGCTGACTGAGCCACCCAGACACCCCAGGAATAGAATTTTTAAAAGAATGTATTTTTAATAACTATCAATAGATTTATTCTTGTCCCATAGAAGAAAATAATAGTTTTCCAGAAGTTCTAAGTGTATATTCCATAATTGTAAATCAATGTACATGAACATAAGGCTATTATTAAGAAATTCATTTAAAAAAAAAAGAAATTCATTAATTACTGTTCTGCTTGTTCTTCTGTTGTGAAGAATATTCATTCATTTGCTCTCTCTGACTGACAGGCGGTAATGACTCCCATAAGCTAATGAGACATCAAGTTAAATAAATATGATTTTGAGTTATTGTTAGTGTAAACACGATTTTAATGAGTTTCTATGCTAATAAAGTCTCTCTATTGATGGGTCAATGCTGGTGTTATGCATAGAGGGATGAAATAAGACTGAGTTCCAGGGCCAGCTCTGCAGCATCCTAGATCTGTGACCTTGGTGGAGCTACATCACCATGGAGTTGTGGTGAGGATCAAATAAATTAGCAGACACTGGCATTCCATGTTTGAAAGAGACAAGTGTTATTTAAACTCATGAAAATAAAATTTATAAATCTGTGGAATAGGTTTAATTTGATGACTCACATTTTCTTTTTTAGCTTGCTTTTGCCCCCTTTCACCCTATCTCCATTCCAGTTGTTGTTTTCCATTTTCATTCACCCATTCAAACAGTGAATATTGTTGACCATCTGTTACATGTCAAACCCTAGGTAAGCTCTGTGTAGCTCCTTGAATCCTACATATCTTCATTTCTTTCCCTAAGGATCCAAGTGTTAACTAGCTAACTTGGCAAACAAATTTATACTGATTGCCTTTATTCACAATTAACAGAGTGTGTGGGCCTTTCTGGGACTGTGACACTTACTTTGAAGATGTTGTGTGTTTTATTAACTTTTTCATCTGGCTATCAAAAATATTTTTACCATCCATTAATATACTCAGCTGGTCTACCCACTTATTTTATCTACACAAAAGCATGGTTCTTCTGGTTCTCATGGAGTCTACCATTGATCTTTTGATCAATAATACAAAACATCAACTCTGTCTGACATCAAGAAACTTGAGCACAGGCCTATAAGAGACAATTAAATTCATGGTGTTATAAAGAGTCTACATATAATCTTGTTGCCCCGCATTCCCTATCTCACTTTAATGGCCATGACAGAAGTGGGCTATGTTTGGGTCCACTATCATACGGAATATTACTGGTAGAGTTAAGTCTACCTCACCAAGCACTCATTGACACTGTAATTTACATTTGTGAGCTTTTGATAATTGGTAACATGTGAACATGCTACAATAATTAACGTAAGGGGAAAAAAGTTAGGGAATCCATTTGGCCTTCTGTGTTGAAGTTTCTTGGTTAATTAGTGTAACATGTAAATCTCTTGGGTCTGGTATTTTTCTGGGTTAAACTGGAGGGGAAAAAAAGTAGCACATAACAAGTGTTTTCATTCTTGCTTGATTAGCATTTTCATTTTCATCATGATTTTAACATCTTTATGTTCTGAAACAGTAATTTCTGTTGCTTTCTTGATTGGTATCTTTAATCACTATTGGTTCCTACAGTCAGGAAACAAACCTTTCATCTCTAGGAAATTGTTCTGATAATCCCTCAGCCAGTACTTGTGTATGATTGGCCCTTGGCACATGGATCCTTCTGGTTGCCAACCAAGAAAATACCCTTCATTCTATCTGGATTGGGATGGTATCATTCTTGAGCTTTCCTGGTTTAAGAGTACATGATATAATTACTTTCATCTTCACTGTTTTCACTGAGAGGAAAAGAGCATAGTTAGATCTCACAAACAACTACACTATCTTTTTTCTTCACCTTTCCAGATTGACAAGGAATATTGTTTATTGTGTCTTGTAATAGCCACTTACAAGATTTCACTTTTCTCAGATGGTCAAATAATTCTCCTTTATTCCTAAACTTCATGTACTGACTCACTGCAATCACTGCTTAGGTGGGCTACCTATATCCATGGTATGTTTCTGATGAAAGGCAACGTATACATCTGACCTCTATCTGCTGGCTTCAGAAAGCTATTTGGTGTTTTAGACATTGCTATTTTTTTGTCTTAACCAACCTCCCCCGCCTCAAGAAAAAAAGTAAGAAATCCCAAATATGTCTGATCTGATCTATGTCCAATAAGAGTTGTTAGTCTTAGATGAAATATAAGGTGGATAAATAGAACAAAGTTTGGCAGGAACGCAATTGTATGTGTCTGCCTTGTTAGCATTTCATTTTAAGCTCATAAGCTACTATACTTAAAACTGATCTTATAGATTGTCTTTTTCCTTTTCTTCCCCTGCCCCATTGTACAGATGAAGTAAGAGAGGCCAGGAGAAGTGAAGTAACATCTTAACATTTACAATTTTTAATTTTTGAAAATTATTGTTACCAGCTCCATCTGTTTCCTGTTTGTTCATGTTTTTTGCACATATTTTCCTTGGTACTGTGCTGGGATGAGCTTAATTAGCTTACTACTTAAGTTGATTCTAATTTATCTGAAAAACACATGCATAAAATATTCCAGAATGGAAAGCTTATATAAGTTAGAAATAGCCTGTTAGTTATCTATTACTGGTAATGGAGAAACTACCTTAAAAGGTAAAAAGATTTGTGCCACTGAAAGTGCCCATAGAGGGGCTCAGTAAAACAATATGTTGATCCTGAGAAACTTAACAGAAACCCATGGGGGAGGGGGAGGAAAAAAAAAAGAGGTTAGAGTGGGAGAGAGCCAAAACATAAGAAACTCTTAAAAACTGAGAACAAACTGAGGGTTAATGGGGGGTGGGAGGGAGGGGAGGGTGGGTGATGGGTATTGAGGAGGGCACCTTTTGGGGTGAGCACTGGGTGTTGTATGGAAACCAATTTGACAATAAATTTCATATTAAAAAAAACAATATGAGACTTCTCTTTCAGAATAAACACTAGGGTGTTGATCATATTTACATCTTCATTGTAAAGAATTAGGATTTCCTAGAAACATCCATCAGATGTTTACATATTTCTGGGTAGTTGAGTGAGAAGTTAGTTCAGAAATTTGGGGGCCATCAGATTTAAAAGCTGATTGTTTAAACTTTTATTATATCCCCAATATCTGAACTACAACCTAGTTTTTCTTTCCAACATCCTTAGCATCCCATTAGATGCATTGACTCTTACACTTACAAGAGCTATTAGAAATGATCTTGTCTTTTGCTTCTCTCACCCCATTTTATAGATGATGTAAGTGAAGTCCTAAGAGGTAACATCTCAACATTTACACATTTAGTGATCATTAGTACTGATTTTAGTTTTGTTTCTCCATTTCCTCAGTGGTTTCTAGCCCCATAGCCTTGTTCTAAAGTGCGATTTCATTTTTATTCAGGTTACAGGTTAGAGAATAAATATTAATTAAAAAAGTAATGAAAAAAATATATTGTCAGTTTTAAAGGCCATTAATTCTCTAATGGCCATCAGTGAACACTTCACTTGTAATTAGGTACTTGAAAACATTTTGGTCTTAAAAAAGTTGAGTGTTGTCTCCTAATCTTATCTATGTGATTAATTTGCTTAGCTTATCTTTTTTACCATAATGCAAAATGCTTGGCTCTTTGTCTTTGGAGTTGATTTATTTTTCTGAGTTATCTCTGGGTTCTTCCTCCTCTTCAATATTTGTAACAAAGCTATAGAATTAGGAAATCTGTTGACAACACGTAAGTAGATATAATGAGAGGTAATTCTTTTTTTAAAGTTGTTTTGTTGGGTGACATTTAGAACCTGCTGAAGAAATTTGTACAAGATATAATATTCTTTTCTCCTGTGAATACCTTTACTGTGCCATCCTAGTTGGTCATTCTGGCACCATGAGGGTCCCTAGGACAATAAAGAAGCTTGTAGTTTTCCATTCACTATTTTCAAATGCAAGGACTAGTAAGTCCCTTATGATCTCTATGGTGCTTTACCTTAAGGTATTTTATAAAACATGGTAAGAAAGGAAATATAACAAAGAAACACTGTTCTTTGAGTGATGTTACATTTGATATTAAATTCCATATAATTAAGCCTTAGTTTCATCCCTAGTATAAAAAACCACAACTGAATAATCAGTTTTAAAAGTTACTAAAGGAAGACACGTGACAAATATTTAAAATTGTCTGATCCTGAAGTTAATAGTAACTGTCCATAGTGTTTTATGTAGGTACTGAGAAGAATGTGGAATTAAAAACAAACAAAAAAAAAGTGTCACTAAGAGCACATTTTTCTTTCATATTAGCACTTTGTAGAAATATTTATAGAGAATTGCACATGCACTTTCAAAGTAGAGACCGTGCTTGGCCAATCCACAGCAACCAGTAAGAGTAATTCATTATCATTATTTTTTTTTAATGTTTATTTTTGAGACAGAGAGAGACAGAGCATGAACGGGGGAGGGGCAGAGAGAGAGGGAGACACAGAATCGAAAACAGGCTCCAGGCTCCGAGCCATCAGCCCAGAGCCTGACGCGGGGCTCGAACTCACGGACCGTGAGATCGTGACCTGAGCTGAAGTCGGACGCTTAACCGACTGAGCCACCCAGGCGCCCCTCATTATAATTATTTTTAGATAATTAGTTTCAAGGGAAATATTTTTAGAAAGTTACTTTTCTTTCTATTTCTAGTAAGTGTACCTCCTATCAAACAAACATGGAAATCCCAAGGATCCCGTTTCTGATTTGTATTAAGGCAGAGTCTACTCAATAGATACGAATTTTTCCCCCCAAATCTTTACCCACTGTCGTATGAAAAGTATTGTTTTCTGTGACTAGTGCTTATGTTATTGCAAAGCAAGCACTTGCCTTTGCAAATATGGCCTCTGTAAAATTAATCTATGATTTTACTCTGTATTCCTAGTTTGTGTTAAAAAAGAGTGCTTAGAACTGTCAAATTATAACAAAAAAAACCCTAAATATTTAGACTCCAAAGGGGGAAAATAGTATAAAATGCGGTCAAGTCCACTTTGATGGTTCACATTTCGAGTGCCATTCTCCAAGGAGAATGAAAATTGTGCAGCCTGGCATATTTTGGTTATTCATTCTGTACTTGACATTCTTCATGGGTCAGACCTCTTGCCAACCACTTTCATAGATACTGGGGATTTTTTTTTTTTAATCTCCTGACCAATTCAGAATTTCTACTGTACCACTGAGTATTCTTACCCAATAAGCTCTTCCCACTCTTTATAGTGATCTCTTACTTCCAGGGCTCTAACACTTTCTCTGTTCTCACACTCACATCTAATATCTGTGCCTGAGGCATTATAAAGTATGGCATTCATCTAGGCCTTTAAAACAAATCTCAAATTTTTCTTAGGTACAGTCTTAGAAATAACCTTTTGCTATCTTTTAAAATTAATCGACTCTGATTTTCTCTCTGATCATTTAAATTGAGTCTATTTTAGTTGAAATAGAGCCCTTATGAAAAATTAAACTTAAGGCCAGTGATAAATTAAATGTAAAAGAAGAATTTGTTTTGTTCCTATTGCAGAACGAGAGTTCCGGGTGCCTTTTTGAAATAGATAAGCAATTGGTGGACCCCACTGTCCCTATTTGGGACTGCCCACATCCATCCTAACTGTGGCTCCAGAGCAACCACAATGGTAAAGAGTTTATCTTATAGGGCTGTTTCTCTCTATTAAACACTTAGGAACATAAGGACAGAGCCAGCCATTCTTACTTATTTTCCCCAAACCTTAGCATGGTATCTGACCCAAAGCAGGAATCCTATGAATCCTTGGTATATGAATTAACTAACCTTACAACTGACATTGGTTGGGGTGTCTGGGTGACTCAGTCAATTAAGTGTCAGGCTCTCGATTACGGCTCAGGTCATGATCTCATGGCTGTGAGATTAAGCCCAACATGAGGTTCCACACTTAGCATGGGGCCTACCTAAGATTCTCTCTCTTTCCCTCTGCCCCCTATCTGCCTCTCTCCAAAATGAAAATTAAAAAAAAAAAAGAAAGAAACAAAAAAACTGATATTGGTTGTACTGTGAATATTTTCATTTCTTATTGGTGAGAAATCTGAAAAAAGGTGTATTATGTAAAAATGATTGTTTTTTTACTAAAAAAAATACATAGTAGCTTTTTTAAAATGTCTCAGATTATAGTTTAATGGGAAGTAAATGGAGACTTGATGAGGCTTCAAGTATAGTATTGATTTTTAGATAGTTACAAAAGGTGCATTAGTATGATTATCTTCTCAGGAAAAAATGGCACATACTCTAGATGCATCTAGATATGCTATTCTGCCTAGAAAGAGAAAAATGCCACCAATTATTCAGTTTTTTTATTTTTAGGATGCCAAAACATCTAAATATATGAAAATAAGCCCATATGGAAATATCCTGATGTGTAGAGCTATGAAGGAAAATTTTATCCAGAGTAATGGGAATGGGTAAGTCCCTGATATTTCTAGTATCAGCTCAACTCTCATTCATGCTTTCATTTTACAAGTGGAGAAATTAGTATCTCCAGGGTTGGATAGCTCCCACCCAACCTGATTCACTAGTTAAGGTTGCCACATGATCCCTCTAGGCATGTTAATTTATGATCCTTGCACTAGATAAAAATGCACTAATCTCTGAGCCAGTGTACTGAAAAGGCTCAACGCATTCTTGTGCATGTCCTTCAACAATTTGGGCAGCCCACAAGATAAGCATAATGAGCTAACCTCTTGTTATCTATTTCATGAATTTCTGACCCCCTTGAATAGATTTCTGCTTTATGTAAATCAGCTTCTTGAAATAGTAGAAAACTATACATTTTATAAAAATTATACCTCCATTTTAAAAATTCTCAAATTTATTTTCAACAATTATGTCAGGAGAAACACAGATCCAATGCTGTGTGGGTGGTGAGGATGGTACATAAACAAATTATAATATTTGGAATCAAAACACCTTTACAAAGGGATAAGGGCAAAGGCCATTTTCCAGCATTTGAAAGTATTTCAATATGGATTGGTAAGTCATCCTAAAATAGGTGGAATCATGATATTATTCCCAGTTATGTTGAAAATGACAGATGACATAGGATGAGACCATGAGTTATAACCTTGAAATGTTACCAATCTTAACCAAGGTAGCTCTTAGCACCTGTCTTAAGGCAAGTGGTGTTTGGTAAGACCGTCAAATTAAAACATATATATATATATATATATATATATATATATACACACACATATATATATGTATATATGTGTGTGTATATATATATATATATATATATATATAACATTAGGGCTTTGAGGAAGAAAACTGATTGTAGGAACTACTTAAAAGAAAAAGAAATTAGAATCACTGTTGAGGAATTTGTCCTTTATTGCCTCTAAAGAAAATGAGCACCCTGAGTCCAGTGTCTGTGTCTAAGGTAACAACAGAGGGACAGTGTCAGTAGAAGATCTGAGGTCAAGAGTTGACGTTATTCTTTTTCATAGCACAGATTAGATTATACAGTAGACATTCATCACTGGGAGCCATATTTTAATAGGTTCATTGCAATCTGGAACATACCTAGTGCAAAGCAAGCAAGACCATGAGGTAAGTAAAACCATATCATGCAGAATGATTGACATACAGAGAATGTTTAAGAAAATATGTGGCACCTATGGAACCTTTTCTGGTCTCTGAAAAACATGTGTCATGGGAACCTAGATTATCAAGACCAGATTTCTGATTTACCTGGAGAAAATCTTACCTTGCCCTATGGACTCCCTGCATTGGGACAGTTATAACAACCAAATCTAATAGAACTTCATTCAAGGCATAGTTGCCAGAAGTATTCTTGACATGGTTATTTAAAAAATTGCAGTGTTGTCATTAATTCTATTTTTTGTCAGCAGTTCCATGATACAAAATGCTTCTTGTGTAAAATACCAAACATCTCAATGCTATATTTACACAGTGATATATATATATGAGGATGTGTTATGTAGATAAAAAAATAGATGCAGGTGTTCATAAATACCTGTAAAACCCACTTTTAGTACAGCAAAATAAAATTTAAAATGTTTTTTCCATTTTGAAAATGAATCTTGAGGAATTTCTCCACGCAGCCTTATTTCCCTGTAAACTCAAATGGTTTTCCCTTTAAATTTTAAAACACTTTGATTCTATGATTTCATGAAAAAAAATGCATAATGTAAATGTGGAGGGTGGGAAAATCATTGCTAATAACATTAAAAATATGTTTTAAGCAAGAATATTTTTCCTATTGCCTGCTTTATTTTTAAAAATATATGTATTTTGATTTTGTTCTGGTAAAGGGTGTGTGTAAGAGACCATAAGAATGAGAGAAAAAGCAATTTCCCTTCCTGGTGGGGAAGCCCATAATCAGGAGTTCCATTTGGGTTAGCTTGTCAGAAAATCACAAAGCCAAGAATCATTCAGTTCTTTCTGTGCTAAGTGAAAATTTCGGTTACCAAGACTTCAAGTTCTAATAGGATAGCTCCTCCGTTAGGGCCTAGAAAAATTTTTAGAGTAATTTTCTTATTTTCCGGGGAGACTCTCCTACCCTATTTGTGCATTTCTCTGTATTTCTCTTATTTGTTTAGGGATTCATTATTTTACTTATGCAAATATGAATATTCTCCTCCACATTGTGTCAGGAGAGTCACCAACACTGGAAGCACTGAAAAAGAAGTACCTCCAGAAAAAAATGCTGGGGTGTCACTATAACAATCTGGTCTAATTTCAGAAACCTAATTTCACAATTCTGGTCTAATTGCTTTCTCTTGGGCTCACTCTCATGAAAGCCTAAAGAGAGGAGCAGAAACAATGAAAGTTCTTTTGAAGAGGTTGTTACACATCACAATAATGCACATAAATGACAATCCCTTGCACATCTAGGGTACTTTATAATTTACAAGACCTTCTCACTAACATTATCACGTTTGTATTCTGATGCCTTTCAAGGGTAAGATATTGATTGAATGGGGCTTACGAAGAGTATTTCAAAGAGAATTGGGATTAGAAGTTGTCAAAATCCAATCATCAGTATAATGTTGGCTTATGTGAAAAGCATATTATAACTCTGCTAAAGAATTAATTTTTTCTAAAATGTGGTTGCTTTAAAAATATCTTCAAGACACTAATCGCTTTCCCTTTAAAATAGTTTTTGATGCATATGGGAATTTTTGAAACATAAAACTTCATGCCAGCTACAACTTGTACAAAGTTGTTTGCTTGCTACTGACATAATAATTGTGAAACTTAAACCCTTGTTTGATCCTGAAGAACTGATGCCGATAAACAAAGTCTATGCAATATAATCTCAAAATAAATTATTATTATTCTCAAGACTACTTCTTCAAAAACCAAAACAACAGGAAAAGAAAAAGAACCTTTCTGTTAACTCTTATAAATTACTCACCCCACCTTAGGTGTTCTCAATGTTCTCCTTCACCTGTCTCCAAGGTACAAAATATGGAAAACTCTTTGACCTTCTATGTTTCATATAGTCTTCCTCCCACCAAACATATCCTGCCAAATCTGAATCCTCTTTGAAGAGTGTTTTAGTTTGCTGGGACAGCCATAACAAAATACTGCATAACATACTGGCTAACAATACCACAGGCTGCAGAGTTTAAACAACAGGTATTTGTTTTCTCACCAGTTTGGGATGCCAGAAGTCCAAAATCAAGGTGGCAACAGAGTTGGTTTGCTGTGAGACTCTTCTATTTGCCTTGCAGGTAGCCACTTTCTTGCTGCCTCTTTACCTGGTTGTCCCTCTGTGCATGAACATCCCTGCTGTCTCCTCTGTTACTTAATCTGCTCTTCTTATGAGGGAAGAAATTGGAATCGATTCAGATCCAATTCTACCAGGCTCATTTGACTTTTAATTTTTTTAAAAAAGTTTTAATGTTTATTTATTTTTGAAAAAGAGAGAGAGAGAGAACACGAGTAGGACAGGGGCAGAGAGAGAGGGAGACATAGAATCTGAAGCAAGCTCCAGGCTCCAGGCTCCAAGCTGTTAGCACAGAGCCTTATGCAGGGCCTGAACCTTCAAATCAAGAGATCATGACCTGAGCGGAAGTTGGATGCTTAACCCTCTGAGACACCCAGGTGCCCCTTAACAGGCTCATTTTAATTTTGTTACCTTTTTAAGCACCGTATCTCCAAATATAGTCACATTCTGAGGTACTGCGAGTTAGGGCTCCAACATGTGAATTTTGGAGGTACATAATTCAGCCTATAACAGCAAAGGGAGGGGAGGAGCTCCTCAGATGTATACTTTGAAATCCAACTCATAAATCAGTGAATTTGATGACCAGCTAATCTCTGCTCGGACAGATCAAGTTTCTTTTTCATTTCAGAAGAGAAAAATATGCCTTTGTCACTGAAGAGAATGCTATTGCTAAAGGGATTAGCTAATATTGTCTTCCTCTGATGGATTCCTCCAAATGTGGGAGTGACATGGGGAAAGAGAACAGGGAAATCAGGGCAAATTGAAAAGCCCCTCCTAGGCTGCTCTAACAAAACAAGACATTTCAGAAAACAGAGACTGAAACCCAGAAAAGCTACAAGCTATTGGCTCATATGAAAATTCTGATGTGGTTTTTTTGACATTAATGCACCAGAGTCCCAGGCAAGCCTACTCTAAATCTATGATAACAAGCCCAAGCACCAAGTGCCCATAGTGGAGGAAGGGGTACATGGGTAATATGACTCCAATAATTCCTAGGCAGGGGAATGAAGACCTGATGTGGCCTGAACTTCAGACTTCTCATAAAAAGTTAGAAATCATATTTCTATATGAAATTTTATGAATTAGAAAAAAAATTGGGGGGTTAAATCAAGAAAGGCCATGAGTCATAGCTGGGTGATTACCCATATTCTTCCCAAAGCACATTCAACCATATAGCTTTGGATTCTAACAAACTTGTAAAATAAGTATTGTAATTCAGGTTTTACATATGGGAAAACTGAGACTCAAAGAAATTAAGGAAATTGCTGGCTTTACCCAATGGATAAATGGCAGATGCAGCATTTGTGTCTGTGTCTGATACCAAAATTAGTATTTTAATTCAGATATCATATTAAATATTATTCCTAAAAGCTTACTTCTGAGATATATTTAACTGTCCCACACAGTTTTTGAAAAAGAAAAGAAAAGAAATAGGAATCATGGGACCCCATAACTCTCTCAGTGACACCGACTGAAGCCTATTACAACCAAGTCACCACTGTTCCACCTACTGGCAGCATTCTCTAATTGGAGGTTAAGAACCATCTCTGGAAGACAACTTAAAATTGAAAGAAAAATGTGTACATAGTTTCTGTGATCCCACACTAACTTTTGGAAATGCTAGAGTAATCTTCTCCTAAATGTGTTAGGTTGTTTGTAGCATGGAAGTCCTATGCTTAGAATTCATGCCATTAGATCATCATTTAGGTCAGACTATCTCACTAGTGACTCTTTGGACTTGATTCATTCATAAAATCACACGATTATTGGAATATTATAAATTGATTTTGGATTAATACAATCTTTCCCTTCCCTTCCCTTCTATTCCCTTCCCTCTCTTCTCTCATTCTATAGCTACTAAGTTCCTATGCTTTCTTTAAGGTTCAAATGCAGCCTCTTCCAGGAAGTTCTTCCTTGTCCAAAAGGAGATTTTATTATTCAGTTTATGCCTCACAATATTATAAAATCAGACTAAAAGGGCTATTAATATCCAGATAATTAACTGGTTATCGGAACACAGAATTTAAATGTTAGCTGAAAGCATAAATGGATTGTATAATTATTTCCGTGGTTATCCAAAAATTAAACATCAAATAAGCTCTTTTGTCAACCTCACATTAACCTTATTTTCCTCTACTTACCTTAGCTGACCCAACTATAGCTGATGCATATATAAAATATATATTGAACATGAGAATACAAGCAAATATATACTTGTAGTTTTATAGACCTTTTTATGAGAAATTGTTAAAAATACATAGTATCTAAATTTTTGCCATTGCTCAAATAAAGACTACATGTGTCAGAAACTAAAACTTGTCAAGTCTAGCATAATATCTCCTTCACATATTGTTCTGCTCTCCCACACAGTAGTTTTAAATACAGCTTTTCAGAAGTTGAATGCTAGAAATTTGCATGCTGATTCTATTAGAGAAAATGGTCAAATTCTATTCAGACTGAATATAAGCTAAATTGGTGAGGCGCTGTGACACTTTGCCACTTGGCTTCAAGTTAAGAGAATGTCATCAGTAGTGAGTTTGGCTTCCAAAGCTGGGTCTTTCCCTTTTATAAAACGGTTTAGAAAAGTTCCAAGTTTCCTTTTGGCTTCATTTCTAATAATCCAGACTTCTACCAAGAAGGAAAAAAAATTTAAATGCCAAACTGCAAACTATCTGAAAAGAGCAAAGACTGTTTGAACGTGTTGGGCACACTTCAGGGAAAACCAAAGTCAAATACCAAAGTCAAATACAGTTGCACCTCAAACTTTACAACTAAAGTTGTAAAAAGAATTTGAGATTAATAGAAGAGGAGCTAGGATTCATTCTAGACAGTGGCTCTTTTTCATTTTTAAAAATTGTTTAATTCATTTTTTTCTAATTTTATGTTTTTATATAGAAGCATGAAAGTGAAAATAGGTAATGAGTCTAAATTATTATTCAAGAGAAATTGAATTGATGTTTTTTAGTCAGTGATCTGAAAATAAAATTCTTTATTCATTTGGTATTTCCTAAAAATGGCTTTAATAAAATTGTATAAAATTGTATAAAAATGTATAAAAAATTGTATAAAAAATGGAAGTATAGCCTTCTTTCTAGCAGCTTCATATGTATAGAACCATATATATATATATAATATGTAAATATATATAATATATATAATATGTAAATATATATATATAATATGTAAATATATATATATATATATATGTAAAAGTTATGTATTCCTAAGTTTTAAACAGCATTTTATATAAGACTTTATGGGGGTAGTAGGGTACTGTCCACAAGAACTAAACAAAAACTGTACCATTTTAGAGTATATCAAAAGAATAGGTTTACTCTTAAATGACTCACATGTAATTCTAAAAGTATTAACATAAAAAAAGAATCATTAGCATTCTGTTTTTATTCTTCAAGACCCAGAATACCACTTTTTTTTTTTGCTAATACATGTTAATGAATTTTATCAAGTTAAAATATATTGGAAATTCTACATAATTGGTTCTCAATTTGGGAAAGTAATAATATCCAGGTGCCTGGGTGGCTCAGTCAGTTAAGCATCCAACTTCAGCTCAGGTCTTGGTCTCCTGGTTTGTGAGTTCAAGCCCCATATCAGGCTTGCTGCTGTCAGCACAGAACCCGCTTCAGATCCTCTGTCCCACGCCTCTCTGCCCCTCCTGTGCTCACCCTCTCTCTCTAAAATAAATAAACATTAAAAAAAAAGAAAGTAGGGGTGCCTGGGTGGCTCAGTGGGTTAAGCATCCAACTTCCACTCAGGTCATGACCTCACAGTTGGTGAGTTGGAGCCCCACCTCGGGCTCTGTGTTGACAGCTCAGAGCCTGGAGGCTGCTTTGGATTCTGTGTCTCCCTCTGTCTCTCTCAAAAATGAATAAGTATTAAAAAATTTATAAAAAAAAGAAACTATTAATATCTCTTATAGACACCCTACACAAATTTTCATCTTTTGTAAGCAAACAGAATGTGAAAATGATGTTGCTTTATACCTGTGTTTATTCTGTCATATTGTAGGCTCCTTGAGAATGTATAATCCTGTTTACTTTTTTTTTTATTTTTTTTTAACATTTATTCCTTTTTTGAAAGACAGAGAGAGACAGTGTGAGCAGGGGACAGGCAGAGAGAGAGGGAGACACAGAATCCGAAGCAGGCTCCAGGCTCTGAGCTGTCAGCACAGAGCCCGATGCGGGGCTCAAACTCACAAACTGAGATCATGACCTGAGCCGAAGTCGGAGGCTTAACCGACTGAGCCACCCAGGCGCCCCAATCCTGTTTACTTTTTAAAAAATGTTTCTCCTTCAGATATTCCTGAAGGAATAAATGGTATTTCCGTTTGGGCAATTAATTTGTTGATTGTTAGCTGTAATCTTTCAATTATAAACCAAAGAAATAAGAAAATGTATAGCTGGATTATAAATTTTGTTTGCATATTCGTTCAAAGGAGGCTGAATTCCAGAAGATATATCAGTACTAGGCTTGATGAACCATTACAAAGGCTACTTCACCAAACTATCCCAGACATTTGCAATAGGCTATAGTCATCATTCATTCATTCATTCACATTTATGGAAAAGCTACCAGGTACCAGATACTTGCAAGATTCGAAAAGTAAGAGAGAAATACTGATCTCAAATAAGTTGTCCATAGTAAGGTCATATTTGCAAATACATATAATATGAAATAAAAATGAACGTTAATAGAGCCACGGATAAATTGTTGTGGTGGGGTGGGGAAACTCGGTGGCTCAGTTGGTTAAGCATCTGACTTCAGCTCACATCATGATCTCACGTTTCATGAGTTTGATCCCCACGTCACTCTGTCTCTTGTCAGTGTGGAGACTGCTTGGGATTCTTCCTCCTTCTCTCTCTGAACCTTCCCCACTTGCACGCTCTCTCTGAAAAATAAACAAACATTAAAAAAAATTGTGGTAGGGATCAGAGGGAAAAAAGATGATTTTCAGATGACAGAATGAGAAGATTTTGGGAAGGGAGTTGAATTTGAAGTAGGTCTTTAAGAATAATTGAGAGCATACTAATAATTGATATTTGGGTTTGCAGCTATCGGTGGGAAGACTTGCCACATGTGAAAGCACAGCAGAAGCAACAAATGAAATATGTATATAAAATGGGATAGAATCTGTGGGAGATGAAAATGTATATAACATATAATCTATTAACATGGATGCACCTCTATGAGGTAATTTAGCAACCTGATGATGAAGGTAAAGAACATGAATTACCCACATATGTCTGAATCTTTTCTTTTTATGGATTTGCAATCAAACACTAAACAAATAGGAAGACTTGTAGGTAAACGTTCATGCTAGCAGGATCATTTCAGCGGTCCACCATTTTTGTTGGGTCTGAGAAGATGCTTTGAGTGACTGACTTGTCACCCATTAGTTTGCAAAAGAAAATGACTCCAGGATTAAGTTATGAGTCCACAATCACAAACAAATCAATGTACACTAATAAGACCACTAGGTAGTAGAATGACTGGTAAGTTTCAGAGTTTCATAGACCTGCCCCCGTTCTTTGACTCAGTGTTCTCTTTGTATAAATACTAATTCTACTTTGAAGAACACACTCTCTTCTCCATTTACCATCCCTAGTTAAAACCATTAGTCAAATTACTCTGTTCTTATTTTGTTTATGTAAAAACTGTCACCCATTTTTGCCTTCTGCCTCTTGTTAGGTTACCAATGCCTGTTTTATGTAATAAGAGCAAAATACCTACAACCAAAATGGCTAAAAGCAAAGTATGTTCACTATGTATGAGGTAAACAAAGTGACACTGTTATAGCAATTGAACTGCATTGGTCAAAATCATTTGATCAATGGAAAATACACACAATTATAAGTATAAAAACTATTTTACCTGGTCATCCTTCTCTATGAAAAGGCATAAATCATAACCAGAGCACTGTGGCATAACCAGCAAAGATCTCTAAACTGGATACTGTATTCTAATTCTGACCCTGCTATTATCTAGCAGCAGGATCTTAATTGTTTTATGTCCTCCCTCTGGAAACCTTGATTTCTTCATCTATAAAGTGGAGCATCAGACTATATATTTATAGCTTTAAATTTTAAATATTCTATATTCACCATAAGGACAGAATTTATGAAGTTCCCTTGTTTTAGCACCTTTTATGAAATCAAACAAGTATGTTTATCATCTATCTGAATGACCGTATATTCAAAACATGATAGAGGTAAATTACATTCAATAACCTTGGACTTCAGAGAAAAGCATTAAGTGAACCAGGCCCCTTACTTTTCATTTCTCTTTAGTGGTAAATGTGTTTACTTTGAATTATCCTTCTGAAGGCTCATCATCACAGCAAGGTGCATTGCAGAAAAGATATTTATTAAAAAAACAAAACTATAAGTCTAGCTTTTCAATTTTATCATAACTATTTGTCTAGCAGATTACTCTTTAGGCTGTCAAAATAAAAGTGACTGGTGTGACTGTATGTGTGGGCTTGATTGAGACTGAACAGAGCACACCTGTGAAATGTGGTTTTATAGCAATGCCAGGGATAGAATATCAGGTCTCAGTCTGCTCACACCTGCTAGGTGCCTGCATGATACCAGGATTCTTTCTATTTGCTTTTTTTTAAATCTTAAATTCCTTCTAGATTAATAAAAGGTTTTGTGATGTGTGCAATACCTTACAACAACATCACAGCAATCCTGCCTCACAGGTGTTCTGCAGCCACAGTGCCTCCCAGCCCACATTTCTCATTCATTGACCATAACAGTAGTTCCTCACTGAGAAATGTTCCAGTCACTGAGTGTTGTAATCACTGCCAGGAAGATATTTAAATGAAAGTGTAGTTTAAACCCAATGAACAAGCAACACAAGCAAATTATGGGGTTATTTCTTCCAGTGACAGTGGGAATATTTATGTAGCCTGCCTACAGTGACTCATTAGCCCAATAAAAGCCCTTTACTGCATATTCACAGGTGAATGTCCACCATTCTCTGGAGCCCACAGTGTTCTTGGCAGCTTTGATTGAAATTTGGATAGTATTGCCGGAGAATTTTGGGGTTCTCTGGATGTTGGGATTGATCCAAGTCATGGAAAGGCTGAAAAGTGAAAGTAGAGTCCAAATAAGGGCAATGATTTTTATTTAATGTATATTCCTTGTACTAAGACTCAAGGTTATCCTGGCACTGTAATCACTGGGACATGAAAAATGGGGTAAGGAATCCTGTTTATCCTCCTCCACTCAACTAGTCCATTTGGATGGTGGCTTTAATGGGAGCTTCGTTGATCCTCTTCCTTCAGTAACTTTTCACAGGAAGTACACCATTTCTTGGTATGGGATTGGGTGATCTTAGAGTATATCCTTGTAGTCATGAGGCTTTTGTTTGTTGTGTGAGCCAGGGTAAGTAGATTTCAATTTCAGAGGCTAAGTTTTATCACATTTAAAATGGAACATTTTAGGGGCCTCTGGGAGGCTCAGTCAGTTAAGCGTCCGACTCTTGATTTCAGGTCAGGTAATGATCTCACCGTCATGGGATTGAGCCCCGAGTCAGGCTCTGCACTGAACAAGGAGCCTCTTGGGATTCTCTCTCTTCCTCTCTCTCTGCCCCTCCCCCACTCATGTGCTCGCATGCAATTGCACGTGCGCTCGCTCTCTCTCTCAAAATAAATAAACTTAAAAAAATAGAACTATTTTAAATGCAGCTATACTCTATATTAGAGGTCTGAAAGCTAGTAGGTTAATTTTACTTGACCAACAGCTTTTTCCTCTCTTAATTTATTTTTTGTAGTGGTAATACATTCACAGAGCAAAGCAAATCTATTTCTTACAGCTTTATTCTCCAACTTCCCAGATCCCTTCCCAGGAGACAAAATACCAACACAAGCTTCTTGTGTATCCTTCATCAGACTTCTAAGCACAATACAAGCAAAGCCTACTTGTGCATATGTGCATATATATACATATTTAACACAAATGGTAGCATGTGTGTTAATGCTAACACAAATGGTAGCATGCATTTTATATGTAGGCACACACACATAGATTGCTGCTTTTATTTAACAGTGCATCGTAAAGATCTTTCCATAGCCATACATAATGAGCTGCTTTATTGTCTTCAGCTGGTATATAATAGCCCATTGTGTGGACGTGCCAGAATTTATCTAATCCTCTGTTGAAGGACATTTGATTGTTTCTGTTATTTTGATATTGCAAGCACCTTTATTATGAGTATAATGTTGAACATACTCCATTTTGTACACAAGCCACTATATCTGCAGGTCAAATTTCCAAAAGTGGGTCAATGGGTGTTTGCATTATAATATGAGAATTTATTTGCATTCCCTAATGGCACTCCTTTGGCTGCATCCCACAAATTTTGATGTTTTGTGTCTCATTGTTATTCAGCTAAAACTATTTTGAATATCCTTTGTGATTTCTTTCTTGACCCATGGAATCTATATAAATCTGTTGTTTAGTTCCAAAAAATGCAAGGCCCTTGAAGATATTTATTTTATTAATTTTCTAATTTAATTTTGTTGTCAGTGAACATACCCTGTAAGATATCAGTCTTCTGACTTTTTATATGGGCTAGCATTTTATCTTGGTGGACGTACCATGTGAACTCACATAAATATTCATTTCGCTTTTGTTGGTAATGTGTTCTACAGTATTAATTAGGTCAGGTTGTTTGAAGTATTCTGATTTTCTAGATCTCTACTGAGTTTTGCCATGTGTTCTAACAATTATTGAGAGAAGATTATTAAAGTCTGTAGTTATGATTGTGGATTTATTTGTTGGCTTCTTTCAGTTCTGTCACTTTTGTATATTTTGAAGTACTATTATTAGGCACATATATAAGTAAGATTATTGTGTCTAAGTCCTGATGCACTGACCCCCGGTTGTTATGGAATATTCCCTTTTACCTCTGACAATACTCTTTGTCTTGAAGTATCCTTTGTCTGATATTAATATAGCCATATCTGCTTTCTTATGCTTACTATTATTGTATATATCATCTCGATATTTTTATTTTCAACTTCTATGAGGCCTAAGGATATCACTTGCAGACAGAATATTGTCTAGTTTTACATTTTTGTTTGGTCTTGCCTTTTCATTGCAGTGTTTACTTTGTTTACATTGAAAGTGATACTTGATATGGTTGGCTTTAAATCTACCATTTGCTATTTGTTTTCTATTTATCTCATCTGATTTTTGTTTTTCCATCTCTCTTATTATTTCTTTTCAATTAGTGTGTTTCATGTTCCATTTAAATCCTTACATTGGCTTCTTAGTTCTACTGTTTTTGGTATTATAATTATAGTTTTTGCTCTAGAGAGTATGATAGGGATTCTTACTGAATTACAGCCTACATAGATTGATAATAAGACACTTGACATAAAATATAAGAACTATATTCGTGAGTTTGAGCCCCACATCAGGCTCTGCGCTGACAACACAGAGCCTACTTGGGATTCTTTCTCCCCCCCTCTCCCACTCACGCATGTGCACACACATACTTTCTCTCTCAAAATAAATACATTTTTAAAAATATATAAGAACCATAAAACAATATATTTTAACTAAACCCCTGTCTGTTCTACAATGTCATCACACACACACACACACACACTCACATTAGAACCCTTTCAGTGCAATTTTTTTAATTGAAAGGAGAAAAAGTATATTCTTTCATATTTGTCAACATATTTATGATTTCCAGTGATATTTATCCCTTCCTATATAACCTAGTTACTATCTGGCATCCTTCAGTATGAATAACAACTTTAAGCATTTATTATAATTCAAGTCTGATGGAAGTGAATTTACTTTTTTTTGTTTATCTGAAAATATTTTTACTTTACCTTACTGATTTCGAAGGATATGCGCACTGGATGAGTTCAATTTGCTTTTTATTTTAGCACTTTAATGACTTCATCTCATTATCTTCTACTTCCCATTGTTTAGTGGTGCTTGATGTGTCCTTTTCCCTTATCTGCTTCATTTTAATTTTTTTTCTTTATTTTTCATGAGTTTGGTTATAAAGTACCTGACTATGGTTTTGATGTATTTATCCTGCTTTGGATTTGCTTAGCTTCTTCAATTTAGATCTATAGGAATTTTTATATTTACTATATTTGGTAAATTTTAACCATATTTATTCATTGTTTATGCTTTATTCTATTTCTTTTGTGTCCGAATAGGTTAGACTATTTGATATTGTCAACAGATTGCTGAGTGTGTGTGTGTGTGTGTGTGTGCGCGCACACATGCGCTTATGTGTGTGTTTAAATCTTCATTTAGCTGTGTAATTTAGCCTGGATAATTTTAATTAATCTGTCTTCAAGTTCATTGATGCTTTCATTTGCCAGTTTCCAGTTTGTTAATAAGTACCTCCAATATTTTTTTTACCTCAAATATTGACCTTTTCAGTTCTAACACTTTCATTCAGTTCTTTTTTCTATCATTTCCTTTTTTATTCTGCTGATATATCTTATTTGTTTATTCATTGTGTCCTTATTTATCTTTAATTCCTATAGCAGTTACAGGAGCTATTTTATTTTTTATTTTTTTAGTTTTTAAGAGACAGCAAGCAGGGGAGAGGGGCAGAGGGAATGAGAGAGAGAATCTCAAGTAGGCTTCACATTCAATGTGGGATCCAACACAGGGCTTGATTCCCTGGGATCATGACCTGAGCAAAAATGAAGACTTGGATACTCAACTGACTGAGCCACCCAGGTGCCCCATAGGAACTGTTTTAAAGTCCTTGCCTATTAAAGACTGGATCATCTGGATCATCTTATTTTTTTTTTCTTTATTGAAATTCTTAATTGGCTGATTGTGGGTTACATTGTCTTGCTTATATCCATGTTTTCTAATTTGTATAATTGTATATTAGACATTTGTATGATATGTTGTAGACTGCATTGCATTATCTTTTGATAAAGATTGTGTGTTTATTTCCTGGCATTTAGATAAATAACTAGTAAATATTCTTGATCTTGTTGGTGTGTGTGTGTGTGTGTATGTGTGTGTGTGCGTGTGTGTGTGTGTGTGTGTGTGCTTGTTTAGGTCTTGGTTATTTTGTTTCTATCTTTAATCTGGGAGGGTGCAGGGGGACCCTATTTACAATGTGATCATTAAACTGTGACTTTTCTGAGGTCTCCCGTGAATGTCCATTATCAAGGTCTCTGCTTTCTGGCTTGTCTAGAAGTTCAGCATATCCCAGCCCTGCATAACCTGGAAACTGTTGCCTCATATACTTGTCCAATGTTCATAATGGATACATCAGGAAGTTAAGTTTCATACTGGATATTATGACTTCATAAAAGTTGACACCTAGAGTTTTAAAAATTGGAAAATTTCATGTAAAATATATTTCCAATCTTACTTGATAATTTCTGGGGCCCTTTAGAATATTCAAATGACTTCCCAAAAGTATAATAATGGTTTTATTTAAATATGGGAATTTGGGGGCACCTAGGGGGCTCATTTGGTTAAACATCCGACTCTTGATTTCAACTCAGGTCATGGTCTCATGGCTCTTGGGTTTGAGCCCCACATCAGGCTCCATGCTGACAGAGCAGAGCCTTCTTTGGATTCTCTCTCTCCTTCTCTCTCTCTGCCCCTCACCCACTCGCATACATTCTATCTCTTTCTCAAAATAAATAAATAAACTTTGAATATGGGAATTTGAAAATATCCCCGCTTTCGTCTTTACCCCCAGAAAGGAAAACAGAAGCTGAGACACCAGAGGCATGCTTCATCTTTCATGTATCTGCTGAAGGTATTCAATGTACTTGCCTTGATTTTCAAACTCATAAGTATGTACTGTATACATACTTCACAGCAACAATGGTGTTTTTAATGGAGAATTGCACTGTTCCCTCAATGTCTGCTCTCTTGTCTCTAGAATGTTCAGAATCCTAGAAGTAATTTTGGTGATAACAGTTAATTGTAATATGATATATCCTCTTATTCACTGGCCTTCTCCAATTGCTCATTCCCATACTCACAAGCTTTTGGCTAGAGGCCAAGTCAAATGGCTATGTGGTATTATGCCTCATTAGGAGATGTTAAGAATCTGAAAATTACCACATCACTTATCTCAGATTGATAAAAACATCCTCTACCCAGAAAAGAGAAATAGCCAGATTTATCTGTGTACTCTGTTTAACCTTGATTAGCCTGTTAACAGGCAAAAGAAACTCGACACATTATTTGAATTTGAGTGACTTTTCTCAATCTTTTGCTCAGGCTAACGCTTCTCATTTGTGATATCAGATATCACCTAAAAAAGTATATCTAGAAGTACATAAAGTGAGTGATAGGCCAAGGACTACTTAAAGCACACCTTTACTGTCTTAATTATTCAACCTTATAGTGAAGGTATGATTAGTATTAATTTACAGATAATAAAACTGAGCTTCAGAAAAATAAAATAACTTGTCCAAGTTAAGAAATTGGGGATTTGAATCTTTATGTCTGTCTGCTTCCAAAATTGTTTCTATTATACCAGTTTTCATCATTTTATGATGATATAAATTTACCTTGTTGTCTTGTAAGATATTGCAGGGACTATGTTAACAAAGAAGCTTTATTTTTAGAGAAATTAGCTCAGTTTTCCAGTAAAAATTATCTCAAAAGTGTATAGATAAAGATTCCATATCTGTTGAGGTTTTTTTTTAAGTTATAAAATTAGATTTGTTCTAGTCAAAGCAACTCAGTTTAAAAAAATGCTTCATTTGAGATAATGTATTTTAGCATTTTCTTTGCCTCTTGTCAGGATGGAAAACAAAAGTTCTCTTGCTTGACTGAATATCATTATGTCTGACAATGCACTTGGCAAAGCAGCTGCTAATACACCAAGGATCTTCAAATTCTATACATCTAAAAGCCATTAAGAAAGTTAGCCAACCAGGAGCTTCACATCCAAATATTCAAAGGAAGTATCTACCTCTGGAGTTATAACCAAAGGAAGTATCTACCTCTGGAGTTGGACATAAATTGTGTGGCAAGAATCATCATGTTTTTTAATTTCTTTCTTCCTTCTATACAACCTAGTAAAAAACACAGCAAATAAGGGAGATGCTTTTATGCATTAAAAAGAGTTTAGATTTTGGTTTCTAATTGGAATGGAAAAAAAAAAAACAAAATGAGAAGGCCCTTTGTATTTAGTATGTTTCAAAAATTAGTAATTTTTACATATCATAAAGTCATTAGTCATAACTACTTATATAATAGGCAGGTTTTTTCCTCTGATTACATTTCCTATTATGTATTCTTAATAGTAATATAGTACCACAATTTTTGGTAGATAAGCACTGTTTTTAAATACCAATATTTTATGCAGACTCCTTAATTTCAAGAAATTATTTAACTATTGAATATGAATGCTAAAGCTATGGAAAGTTTAAATTAAAAGGGACATTTGAGATCACTTAGTCCAATAAAATTCTCTTTATGCTTAGGGGAACAGGGAATTTAAGACAAAGTGATCTTCCAAATTTAAACACAAATTACACATATACAGGAATAAAAATCTAGGTTTCATGAAGTTTTTTTCCAGCAAATTATTTTGATTCAGAGTAGATTGTTTTTAATTCCATCAACTATGGAGAATATGAGGGAAATTAACAATCATGGTGCTTGCTTTCATGGAGCTTAATCCATATGTAATATCATGCCAACTAGTATTAAGTTATGGAGGAAAAAACAGCAAGATAAAGGATTAGAAAGTGAGGAGGAGGTGCTGAATTATGCAAGGTAGTCAGGAGAGCTCTCTGAGATAGTCACATCTGAGCAGTGACCTGAATGAAATGAGAGATCAAGCCGTGTTAATATGTTATTGAAGATGTTTTCAAGAACAGAGGATACCAATTGGGAAGGACTCGAAATGGGCTCTCCTTGTTGTTTTGAGAAATGGCAAGGAGACCAGTGGCTGCAGTGCTATCAATGTTCATTCATCCATTGCACATTCATCCCATGGAGCATGGTAGCTAAAGCAGTAAGGAGGAAATGGGAATCTATAAGGCACGGGATGAAGATAAATTGTAATTGCACTGCCATTTAATTATATTAACCATACAGGATTATTCAAGTCATCTTCCTGCTTCATTTGGGAAGCATACATTTTGCAAGTAAAGCTACTAGGAGGAAAAGCAGTTGTGAGTGATATCGCTCTAAAATGTAGTGACTTTTAAGGTTATGGTGTCAAGTCTTCTATGTAAAATAAGTACTTTCAAATGATTGTGTAGGTCTTTATAGGTATCAGAGAGCTTGCACATGTGTTATGTAATTTGATCATTATAGCTCCATGAGTCTGTAGCAAATGTATCTTCAGTTCATAGTAGAGGAAGTTGAGGTTCAGACAGGTTAACTGATTTGCCAAAGGTTAGTTTGACAATGTGGAAAATTGTTTAGTGGATAATAAGCCAGAAATTTAGAGAATCCAAATGATTTTGCAGAGAATATTTATTGCGCATTTCTTCACGTGTTATGAGTAATAGTATTTTTCTATTCTGTTCATTTTATATTTATTATTATTATTATTATTATCATAAGAACTTGCAAATGGTTACTTTGAACCTAGGCAGTTTTACAAGCAGTATTTAAATAAAACATGTAAGTATGTGCATTATATAATGGCCTATAATAAAAAGTGCGAAGTAGAATAAGTGAGTTGGAGGGAAAACATTTTTTATTGAATAAATTACATGATCCCAAAGTGTTATTTTTTCATCTTGAACAAAATTTGTCCACAACCTATGAATGAATGATTGTTATTGGTATAAAATTGTCATGCATTATATGTTAGCTAATTATGTGGAAAAAACTTGATTTTGAAAGAGAGCAAAGTTTTAGGAAAGTAACATTTGTCATTTTACTTAATCTTTGCCACATTTTTACCCTTCTATAGCTTTTTTATTAACAAATAACATACATGGGGCACATGGGTGGCACAGTCAGTTAGGCGACCGACTTTGGCTCAGGTCACGATCTCACGGTTCGTGGGTTTGAGCCCCGCATCGGGCTCTGTGCTGACAGCCTGCTTCAGATTCTGTCTCCCTCTCTCTCTGCCCCTCCTCTGCTCACACACTGTCAATCTCTCTCTCTCTGTCAAAAATAAACATTTAAAAAATCAAAAAAGAAAACAAATAACATACATGGAGAGTGTGCAAATTATAACAGAGCTCAATTAATTTTCCTAAAGTGAACACACTCATGTAACCAGCTCCCAGACCAAGAGGCAGGCCATTCCCAACATCCCAGAGTCCTCCCTTTCCTTCATTCCAGTAACTACCCTCGCTGAACACTATCCTGTGTTCTATCACAATACATTAGTTTCACCTGCTTTTGAGCTTTATGTAAATAGAATCATACAGTGTGTGTAGCAGTTATTTTTGTTTGGCTTCTTTTGCTCCACATTATGATGGTGAGAATCATCCATATTACTGCTTACAGTTGTATTTTGTTTATTCTCACTGTTTTGTAGTATTTTGTGATTATCTGAATGTACTACATATCCATTCTGCTATTGATGGCCATTTGGGTTGTTTTCATTTGGGGACTATTATAAATAGTATTTCTATGAGCATTCTTGTATATGTCTTCTGGGAGAGAGAGAGAGAGCAAGAGAGAGAGGGGTTTCATTGGTGTATAAATCCAGGAATAGAATTACTGGATCATAGGATATACTTATATTTACAAACACTGCCCAGTTTCCAAAATGTGTTTGTTTTTTTTTTTTACCAATTTATTCTCCTATCATTTATGTATAAGAAGTCCACGTGTTCCACATCTTTGTCAACACTTGGCATTATCTATCTTTTTATTTCAGTTGTGTTTGAATATAACCCATGCTGGATTTTTTTCCAGCTTTTTTCAGGTACAATTGACAATTGAGAATGTATATAAGATTGTGAGATATTCAAGACAAGTAAGCTAATTAACATATCCATCACTTTGCATAACGTCTTTCTTTCTTTCTTTCTTTCTTTCTTTCTTTCTTTCTTTCTTTCTTTCTGTGTGTGTTTCTAACACTACTTTATGGTCCAACAGCCAGTCCTACTAGGGAATATATCCAAAGGAAATGAAATCAGGATCTTCAAGAAATATCTATGTATCCATCTTCATTTTAGCATTTTTCACAATAGCCAAGTTAGGGAAACAACCTTAGTATCTGTTGGTGGTTGACAGGTAAAGAAAACTGGCACTAATACATATATAGCAGGATGTTACTCAGCCTTAAAAAAAAATCCTGCCATTTGCAAAATCATAGATGAAGCTGGTGGACATTAAATTAAGTGAAATAAACTATATGCAAAAAGATAAGCTCTGCTTAATCTTACTTATGTGTGGAATTTTGTGTTTGTTTTTTATTTTTTTAAATACGAAATTTATTGTCAAATTGGTTTCCATACAACACCCAGTGCTCATCCCAACAAGTGCCCTCCTCAATACCCATCACCCACCCTCCCCTCCCTCCCACTCCCCATCAACCCTCAGTTTATTCTCAGTTTTTAAGAGTCTCTTATGTTTTGGCTCCCTCCCTCTCTAACCTCTTTTTTTTCCCCCTTCCTCTCCCCCATGATGTTCTGCTAAGTTTCTCAGGATCCACATAAGAGTGAAAGCATATGGTATCTGTCTTTCTCTGTATGACTTACTTCACTTAGCATAACACTCTCCAGTTCCATCCACATTGCTACAAAAGGCCATATTTCATTCTTTCTCATTGCCATGTAGTATTCCATTGTGTGTATAAACCACAACTTCTGTATCCATTCATCAGTTGATGGACATTTAGGCTCTTTCCACAATTTGGCTATTGTTGAAAGTGCTGCTATAAACATTGTGGTACAAGTGCCCCTATGCATCAGCACTCCTGTATCCCTTGGGTAAATTCCTAGCAGTGCTCTTGCTGGGTCATAAGGTAGATCTATTTTTAATTTTTTGAGGAACCTTCACACTGTTTTCCAGAGTGGCTGTACCAGTTTGCATTCCCACCAACAGTGCAAGAGGGTTCCCGTTTCTCCATATCCTCTCCAGCATCTATAGTCTCCTGACTTGTTCATTTTAGCCTATATGTGGAATTTTGAATAAACTTGTAGAAGCAGAAAGTATAATTATGGATACAGGGGCTGGGAAGAGAAATGGGGACATGTTGGTCAAGGGGTTCAAAATTTTAGTTATACAAGATGAATAAGTTCTGGAGAGCTAATGTACAACCATGTGACTCAAGTCAACAATATTGTTTTCTATAGTTGAAATTTACTAAAAATGCACATCTTAAGTGTCTTTACCAAATGTTTTAATATGATAATTATTGCCCCACTTTATTCATGGTAAAACAAAGATTTATCAGGGCGCCTGGGTAGCTCAGGCGGTTGAGCGTCCGACTTCGGATCAGGTCATGATCTCACAGTCTGTAAGTTCGAGCCCCACGTCAGGCCCTGTGCTGACAGCTCGGAGCCTGGATCCTGCTTCTGATTCTGTGTCTCCCTCTCTCTCTGCGCCTCCCCCACTCATGCTCTGTCTCTCTCACTCTCAAAAATGAATAAATGTTACAAAAATTAAAAAAAACAAAGATTTATCAAAATTAAGTGGTATGCCCAAGACCATACAACTAGAGAAACAGAGTCAATACTGTCATTCAATTCCATTTTATCACACAGTCTTTTCTGTTTCCTTAGAATATTTTTCTTTAATTCAACAAGAATAAATTGAATGCTGAATATGCTGGGCTTCATAATAAGCATTGATGAGGAACATGGTTTTGGAGCAAAGCTCAGAATGTCTAGGATAGGAACAAGAAAAAACACAATACAAGAGGCAAAGTGCATTAAATACTACAAAAAAAAACAATTCTATAAGAAACTAAATGAGGGAAAGTTCACAATTACCTATAATGACTGAGAAAAGCGTTTGTCATGGTTCAATTGGATAGAGAAATAGAACAACCTGAGGAAAGTACAATTTAAGGACAGGAAAGTATGGGCATGTCAAGGAATTTGGATATGATAAAAACACAATTGGCAATTATAGCCAACCATGAAAAAAATATAACATTTTAACCATCAAATATCCTCAGTTTCTGTCTCCTTGTTCCTCATGGTATTTATATATAAAGGAGGTGAGAGGGGCCATTCAAATGAAGGTGAGAGGAGCCAAGGCTGGCACAGTTATAGGCTGACCGAGGAGGAAAGGCCTCATCCTGGGCAATGGCAGATGCTAAGACTGGAGGGGAGAAGCCTGAATCTGTGTAGGATATCAATGCAGAGAGAAGAGTAAGGAAGAAATTCAGTATTGAAGAGGGATCAAGGTAGAGTATGAAACTATGAGATTGGGGATCAGAGAGAGAAATTGTATAGAGAATAGGTGAGAATCAAATGAAGTGGGGAGAGACTGAAAGGAATCCTGAACAGTTGGCCTGGGTTTAAGTGGTGTTCCAACATTCCTTGTCATCTGGATTGAAATGGGCAGGTATTCTTAATTTTCTAGGACAAGGCAAGAGTGAATAGGCATTTGGAATGTGAAATAGAATTGGTCACATAGTGGCTTGTACAATGCTAGAACAAAAACATCAGTTGTTTTTCGTTGCAAATTCTACTAAAAGAATGAGTGATCAAAAGTAATTTTGGGACCCTATCAAAGGTCATATTCATATTCCAGTGAAATCCAGGTCAGCTGAAGTTGAATACACCTAAGATTTGGAAAGATTTTTTTAACTTTTTTTGTTTGTTTTTGTAGGATTTGGAAAGGTTCTGTATAATAAATGTGGAAAATAAACATAAAAATAAAGCATTCCACATATCTATATACATGATGCACATGTGGAGATGTTTCTATTTCATCAACAAATATTTTTACAAATCTTGCTATGTACCTACATTGAACTGATTGCTCAGGATAATAGATATGAACACAATTTATGAGATGCAATATGACTGTTTAATCTTTCAAAGATGGAAAAAATCCTCCTTTTTATACTTGTTCATTGCTCTGCTTTAATTAGATGCACTGGATTAAGGTAATCCAGGATTTTATCACCTTTAGCTCTGAAGTCTATTCGTCTCCACTACACATTAGATTTATTGTCGTTGTGAACCCACTTACTTTTTAACCTCAGATCCTCTTCTGAATGTCTGTGGCTGCCCGAGTGTTTGCTGAAAGCTTTAGCTAATGTTTTTAAAGTTTATTTGTTTATTTATTTTGAGAGAGACAGCAAGTGGGAGAGGGGCAGAGAGAGGGGGACAGAGGATCTGAAGCGGGCTCTGTGCTGACAGCAGAGAGCGTGAGGCAGGGCTTGAACTCACAAACTTTGAAATCATGACCTGAGCCAATGTTAGACACTTAACAGACGCCCCTAGATATTTTTTTTAAACAAGTATGTATGTGTAATTTGTTTTAGTATGGTGGAAGTAATATATGCAGAATAAAGCTTAACTTACAGCCTAGGGCCCTGGATGCTGCAGCAGATATAAACTTCTATGACAAAAACACAGAATTAAGTGTCTAGTTACATGATTGATTGTATTTTTCTTGCTATAAATAAAAACTGAAGAAGAATAATGAGTTGGAATTTTTGTAAATTCTGAAAGCTTACAACATGCTTCCACATTCTTCGTCTTACTTTCCGTAAAATAATTTATAGTTGCATATGTAAAATTCAAAGATTAATCACTTACCTAAAGTCTCACATCGAGTAGGTATGGATCCAGAAGCAAAATTCTGATTTTCTTATTCTAACTAGCTGGACATTTCATTTCTCATTACACAATTGGGGCACCTGGGTGGTTGGGTAAGTTAAGTGTCTGATTCTTGATTTCGTCTCAGATCATGATCTCACAGTTTGTTGGATGGGGCCCTGTATCAGGCTCTGCACTGAAAGTGTGGAACCTGCTTGGGATTCTCTCTCTGCCTCTCTCTGCCCCTCTCCCTCTCACACTCTCTGTCTCTCTGTCTCTCTCTCACTCTCTCAAAATAAATAAATAAACTTAAAAAAAACTAAAAGAATGATAATAGCAACTGTATTGTAAATTTTTAAATGTACAACTTTGTATTTATGTTGAAATTATATAAATAGTGTAAAGGTTGCACTTAGAATGATTGTCCAAGTTTGCTCAGTGTTCTTGTTTCCCTCACTATTTCTAGAAGTGCCTACACTAAGCTTCTGACATTTTTTTCCACCTGAAATGTTTTGCCCTAGCCAGGTATTAGTTGCCTTATTTCTGAACTCTGACTCTGTGGCCCCCTTGGAATGACATTAAATGGGGTACTCCACTTGACTTTCCGTTTCTTTTTTTTAATGTTTATTTTTGAGAGAGAGAGATAGAGGGAGAGAGAGAGAGGGAGAGAGCACGAGAGGGGTAGGTGCAGAAAGAGAGATGCACACAGAATTTGAAGCAGGCTCCAGGCTCTGAGCTGTCAACATAGAGCCCGAAATCGGGCTCGAACTCTTGAACTGTGAGATCATGACCTGAGCCAAAGTCGGATGCTTAACCAACTGATCCACCCCGGCACCCTGACTTTTCACCTCTCATTCGGACCTGAGTGCTGTGTCTGGGATCCCCCTTCACCAGCTCAGAAGTTCAAGACCCAGTCCCTGCCTAATGCTATTCCTGGCTCATGTTCCTGCCCAATATCCTGGACTTTTACTGTTTCAAGAACAGACTTTAAACAATTGCGAAACCAAACATAAACCTCGTAGTTCATCATTTACTCAATCAAACTGTTATTTTTAATCATGTATACAAGACAATGTAGTAATTATCTTTGATGGAAGTGGGTTTTATGAGGTTGTATGATGGCTAGTCTCAAATCAGCAGCCATCACTACTATCTAATCTAATATCAAGATATTTCCATCTCCCCCCAAAAAAGACAACAACAAAACAAAAACAAACATACAAAATTCCTCTCTTCTCATTTACCTGACCCCCAGCTCTTGGCAACCAGTAATCTAATTTTTTTGTGTCTGGATTTGCCTATTCTGGATATTTGATATAAATGGAATCATACAATATATGGCCTGTTCTGTCAGCTTCTTTCACCTAGCATAATGTTTTTGAGGTTCATCCATATTGTCACATGAATCAGTACTCCACTCTTTTTTGTGGCTGAATAATATCCCATTGTATGGATGTACCACATCCTGTTTATCCATTCATTCATTGATAGATATTTGAGTTGCTTCCACATTATGCATAATGCTGTTGTGAAGATCTGTGTACCCATTTCTGTGTAGACGTGAGTGTCCATCTCTCCTAGATATGTACCTACAAGTAGAATGGCTGGATCATATGGTGATTGCATGCTTAACTTTTTTGCAGACCTGCCAAACTGATTTCCGCAGCTGCTGCATTGTTTGCATCCCCACCAGCAGTAGACGAGGGCTGTAGTTTCTTCACATCCTCACCAGTACTTTTTATGATCCATCTTTTTCATTACAGCCATTGTAGCAGATGTGAAGTGGTCTTTAGTCTTTCGTTTCTCTGATTCTTAAGCCAGTACGTTTACTTAAAATTGAGAGTGTCCTATGGCATTATAGTGTTATTATCAATATAGTATAAATAGATATGCATATAAATATTATAAATATGTCAATAATATATATTATCTATCTATATTATGTATGTGTAGATTACACATATACACATACATAATGTTTACAACCACCTTTCCATTCCCCTTCCCATCTTTGTAGTCTCATTTTTTTGCTCTGTAATTTTAGAACCATTTTAAATTAAGAAAGCGTCTTAACCATTGTCTTTTTTGTCACTGAAGGCCTTCACCAGCACCCATCGACATGTCATTGTAGTTTTCTGCAAAGGAAGCTAGGGGACTAGTCTGTATCACCTAGAAGGACATGATTTCACGCAGCTTTAGTCCCACATATTCCTCAGTCACTTAACTACAGGTGTAACTGCATGAAACCATTGGGGCCTTACACTTAAAGGGTTACAAGGAAGAGATTCTTCCAGCACATCACAAAGGCAGCAGGGATGATTGTGAATCTGTTTTGCATATAGGATTCTTATTTACATATAGCTAAAGAAGATGTTATCACAATTGTTTTTCTTCTGCTTATATTAGAAGGGGAGGAATTTCTTCTCTCCATGGAATATACTTTGTCCATTTGACATGTTAGGATTTGATTTTATTGTATTGGTTATAAAATTTCATTGTAAGTCACTAAACAAGACTCGGGCAGAAAAGGTGATTTTGAGAGGCAGCGGTTCTAAAAGCAATAAATGTGAGTTCTGGCATTGGTGCAGTAATTTTTTTTTTTTTTTTGGTGTAACTCTGAATTAATCATATAACCTTTTGGCTATATCACTTACTAATGATGAGGTTGAAATAGAAGATATTTAAGATTCCATCTTGAATTCAACTTTTATTCTATGTTTCACTGAAGATCACACAGTGTAGTGGTAATATTTTTTTCTACTGCTTATCTCTGGGTGTTTTGTTTTTATACCTGAAATTTCAATTACTAAATTTAAAAAATGTTACAGAAAAATGAAAGGGAAAGTTACTGACATTAAGCAAAGAGGTAGTGTACTGGTGATTTAATGCAACAAGTTTTGATTGCATAGTAACTTTGTGTACATATAAGGTGGTCCCTTCAGAAACATCTATGAGCCTGCGGGTGCTGTGGTTGTGTTTGATTTTGATTCCCAGAGATACATTTTATATGATAAGGATCACTAAAATGTGCAATAGTCATTCTCTTAAATTTATAAAAGATTTTACTGGCACCAGATCTGGGCACAGCTTTGAATGATGTTAGCCCAATGGGTGATTCAAACCTGAATAGTTGTCTTCTGTGAAGGAAAGTTTGTCTAGAAAGGAAATCTTCGGATGCCTGGGTGGTGTGGTTGGTTAAGTGTCTAACTCTTGATTTCAGCTCAGGTCATGATCTCAGGGTTGTGAGATCGAGCCCCACATCAGGCTCTGTGCTGACAGCACAAAGCCTGTTTGGGATTCTCTCTCTCAAAATAAATAAACTTTCTAAAAATTTTTTTTAAAAAGAAAGGAAATCTTGCCTCTTGATTTTGTATGATGTATCTTTATAACCAAGTGCTATCAGAAATTATGTGCTATTGCCTCTGATTTGTTCTTAACAGAGAACCTATATTTCAGGTTCATTGCATTTAAGCATATGCTAGTTAACTTTTTAAATCCGTCCTCTCTTTTGTATCTCCTTTTCTTCTGCAGGATGTTTTCACTCCAGAATGCAAATTTAAAGAATCTGTATTTGAAAACTACTATGTGATTTATTCTTCTACACTGTATCGTCAGCAGGAATCAGGCCGAGCATGGTTTCTAGGACTCAATAAAGAAGGTCAAATTATGAAGGGAAACAGAGTGAAGAAAACCAAGCCTTCATCACATTTTGTACCAAAACCTATTGAAGGTATGAAATGAACTTCTTTTCTTTTTAGACCCTGATCTGTGTGTTGATGACAATTTGGTTCCTTATCCCTTGCTCAGTGTAGTTTGCTTGGAATGCAACAGATCCAAAGTTTCAGAAAACACAGTGGTACCTCTTCCTTAAAAAAAAATCTGTTACAAATGCTTGGCATTTATTTTTAAAACTGCTTGACTATAGAAGCTAGAATATTCCTCCAAGTAGAAAAAAAATAGTGCTAGTTACCATTTGGCAGGTAATTTCCTTCTTTGGTGAACACAATGAATCTCAAGCTACATTCTTGAAAAACCAATCATGCTATGATAGTGCTGTAAAGTTTGCAAAAAGCCTTTAGAAATATGTTTGTATCCTAATCTATACATCTTTGTAAACAGATCTAAAAATATGATGTATTAATTTTTCTTTGTATTTTCTAAGGAAAGGAGTGTTCTATTTACTGTGATCAATAAATATTTACAATATTCAATTTTATCCTTCTCAGTTGAGGCTATAACCTCCTTTCTCATGATCATTTAATATACTGTTCATTTATTTCAAATTGGTTCGTGGAATAAATAATTTCATGCTAGGTCACCATTTTTGGTGACTTGTTCCTTAGGTAAGATGAGACGTACCATTGAGGTAAACACTTTTACTGAATTCAGCCAAGCTTTTTAATACAGCCTAAGAAAATAGCAGTGACCTAGACGTTTACCAATAACATTCCTTTCTAAAAGTCACATTATTAGTCATTAAAAGAATTAGTTCAGCCTTCTTGTCTGAGAAAATGAGGAAACTGAGGCAGTGCATTGCAATTCTGTAACTTAGCCAGGCTTTCAATGCCCTATCTACAAGATATGGTCAGGTCAAGCAGTGTAGGGTCACAATGTTTGCTGCATAGTACCTATGACTGTAACAGTCAACAAACATTTGTTCAATCGATACTGTGTTCAAAGCACTGGGGGAGGGGCGCCTGGGTGGCGCAGTCTGTTAAGCGTCTGACTTCAGCCAGGTCACGATCTCACGGTCCATGAGTTCGAGCCCCGCGTCGGGCTCTGGGCTGATGGCTCAGAGCCTGGAGCCTGCTTCCGATTCTGTGTCTCCCTCTCTCTCTGCCCCTCCCCCGTTCATGCTCTGTCTCTCTCTGTCCCAAAAATAAATAAAAAACGTTGGAAAAAAAAAAAAGCACTGGGGGAAAATGTCCCTGGTCCTGCTCAAAACTCTTCTCACACTTTGTACTTTTAACTACACAAAACAGAACTTTCCTTCTTATACTCCTTTTTCACTGTTTGGGGACACGTGTAGTTTTTTTGCCCTCCCCTCCCCACAAGATTCATCCCCTCATGTGCCTGAAAATGCCTATTAGTCTTCATAAAGAATGAATTCAAGAGTCACCACTTCTGTGAGAGCCTCTCTCCTGAAGTAAAATTAAATATTTTGTCACTTTATCATTGTACACAATTCTCTCCTTTAGAAATGACCACATTATATTAAATTCACCTGTTTGCCACACTGTCTCCTTTTATCCATGGTTAGACCATTTTTTGAATGCATAGAATATGTTTTATTTTTTCCCTCATATATCCTTGTTTCTTGTACAATATCTTGCATATCATAGAGAGATCTCCAATCTGTTGTTAATTGAGTCAGTGAACACAGGAATGAACAGAAGAATAGGTAAGTATAAAGACAAAGAAGAACTATATGCTCCAGATAACCTTCTAATTCTTAGAGATATGGAATATGTTTACTAATTGTAATAGTGTAATGTAAAAAGTGATGTATTACATGTTGCCAGAAATGATATTGGGATTAGGAGAAAGAGCTGTCACTTCCACCAAAAAAGAAAGATACTGAAAAGCTGATTACTTAAATGAACTTCAAGGCTGGCCAGGTTCAGACCATTAGATGAGAGGTAGAGATCAGGCAGACAAAAACACTTCAGGTTCAGCATGAGTGAACTATGAAAGGTTTTGTATCATTTTTTTTAATTGGAGTATAATCATACATGTTGTATTCATTTAAGGTGTACAATATAATGATTCAACAATTCTATTAATTTCTCAGAGCTCATTAGGATAAATGTACCCTTAATCCCCTTTATATATTTCGCCTGTTCCCCTACTCACCTTCCCGTGTCACATCATTTTTATTTGTACATTTAAATTGATTTTTTTTTGTTATAGAAACACATGAGCACATGCTCATTAACAATTTTCAGAAAATCCAGGAAACTGTAAAGCAAAGGAAAAAATCTACGTGTTTTATTTATTCCTTTTATGGATAATGCTTTTCATACTGACCCCCCAAAAAAGAAAAAAAAACCCACACCTATTACATGCCCTACTAATCATGACTGCTATCTGCACTTTGGCTGCTCAAGCTTCTTGAGACTGTATGATGATGTACACATTTCTAAGAGTAATGTATACAATGACCACATTCCTAGTCCCAGAGATGCCTAAATTCTATATGTATTGCTTCATTTCAGTACAGATATAGGAAGAGACAACTAAACATTCCTGTTCACCTTAGAATTAGATTTGGCTGTGTACAATGCAAAACGCATGGTAAGAGCAGTGTAATCATCCAGAGTTTTATTGTCATAAACCAAATCAAGAAACCTGCTGTCCAGGGCCAGTTCTGTGGCTTCCCAATTGTTAGGGACCTCAGCTATGTCCAGCTCTGAGCACCACCTTCCTTAGGATGTTGCACAGTTATGCCCTGCACCGTCAGCACGACCGTGCAATGGGCCTGGATCTACTCTTATACCCATGATCCAACCAGCATATGCATTCTAATCAGAGGGAAGGAGAAGGATGTAAAAGGCAGAGGCATTACCCTGTGCCAGTGTTCTCTTCAGCAAGGTCCCCATTAGCTGCCATGTGATACCTACCTCCCACACACCACAGCTCAGTCAGGTTGTCATTCTTAAGTGCAGACAAGCTAAGAATACTATATCTTCTGGATGGCTACATACCAAATAAATATTCTGTTATTTTGAGAGAATACCAGAAGGGGATTGGGACAGTTAGAGTCTCTGCTTCAGCCTGCCATCATCTTAACTTGAGAATAACCCTGATTTCCTAATTTTCTTATTGAGAGATTTTGGTTGTTTTCTTTTTATTTTTCTTATTTGTGGATATTTTAGAATGATCTTCATTTTGTTCTGAGAAAAAAAAATAAAGTCCGTTTTAAATCAGATTCACTAATACTTGGATTTGCTTCCAAGGCTCTTGGTCCCTTTTGATCGTGGGAATGAAAACCTAGGTGTGAAGTATATGGAAGATAATGAGAATCACTTCCAAAGATGGAAATAAGAATGTAATTTCTTTCAGCACAAAGACCTTTTAATTCCCTACAAATGTCTTTGCCTTTTGTCTTAGAAAGCAAGGTCCACTTTTTTGAACAGATTAGCTAACTGTTCTATAAATGCTTACTTTGTACAGGTATTGTGCTAAACATTTCTCAGTTATTGCCTCTTTTATTTTTCATTCCATTTCCATGAAGTGGATTCTAATATCATCCCCATTTTACAAATGTGGAAAATGAAGCACAGAAACATTAAGTAATTTGTCCCATATTGAGTGGCTTGTAAGTGACAGAGGCAGAGTCCAAGCCAAGGCATTCTGACTCCAGCAAGCAAGCGCTACATCTCTGTGAAGATGGATGAAATTGCTTACAGTCTGAAGTCTGAAATGGAACCTCAGCATAGCATAAGACCCTGGCAAATGCTTTTGAATAAATGTATTCCATTCGCTTCTCTCCTTTTTTAATCGAGAATATACTTGCTGCTTAGAAATAAAAGGCTTTTCAGATTCATGGAGCTCTTCATGTTCTAAATATTGTTGACAGACACATGAAATTGATCAGTTCTCCCATACCTAGTTTGGTTTTTATTTTAAATTGTAGTTATTTATTTTGGAGAGTGAGACAGAGAAAGAGCAAGCGGGGGGAGGGGCAGAGAGGAGGAGAGACAGAATCCCAAGCAGGCTCTGAGCTGTCAGCACAGAGCTGGACACAGAGCTGGAACTCACAAACTGAGATCATGACCTGAGCCGAGATCAAGAGTGGGATGCGTAATTGACCAAGCCACACAGGTGCCACCCATACCTCGTTTGTAATTTGAAACCATTGTTACGATGCAAAAATAACGCTTTCCCAATGATTCTTCATGCAGCTGTGCTTTATAATATCAAATGATATAATTATGTAATAACCATTATTATCAAAGATATGTACAACGGAGGTTTTGTTAGGCATCAAGAACTGTGCAGTGAGAACTTCTTTCTCCTCACTAGGATCCCCAAACTGTTCATGCCACCACTTTATTACTACGATTACTAGTCTTACTGCATCTATGTGCAATTTATCGTTTGCTAGGCAGGTTGTATATGTTACATTCATTAAACCTCACAACAGCTTTATGTTATTACCCTCATTTTATAGATGAAGAAACTAATATTTCAATAACGAAGTTAGTGAGCCCTGTCCAATCACAGGGCTAGATAAATACAGAACTGAGACTGCAGTCTAGGAAGCCCACTGTCAAAACCTATACATCTATTCCCTGTACTCTACTGCCCTTTAATCTGAAGTAAGCCTATGGATCATGCTAATACTTAGAAAAGTCAGTGATAGCAAAGCAGAAATGTTATATACCAAGGCACAGCTTGAACAGTAAGCTAGCTCCAAACCATGCAAAATGGAGAAAGGTATACATGATATGATGAGATAAACTCGTATCAGTAGATAATCAGATAGGATAGTTATGAGAATGCCATGCTAAAACTAGTCAAGAAAGAATTGATAATACATTTTTTTTTTTTTTGCTTAATTTTAACAGGCTCCATTTCCTACTCTGCAAAAGAAAAATTTGGAGCAGCTGATTCCTAAAGTTCTTTGACAATGACATTCTGTGCAGTCTTTATAAGACCTTAATTGTAAACCCATGTTCCTTCATGGAACCTAGCTTAGGACTTATAAACAAAATGATTCTAAACACATTTCCTTTATTGAATTATTGAATGAAAAAAGTACAATTTTATGAGCTATTTCCATGATGGATGATTTGTGATTTTGTTTTATTTTTTGTTTTTTTGTTTTTTGGGGTTTTTTTGGAAGCAGTAGGATGAAAAACATTCTAAGCCATAACTCATTGTAAAGAAAGTCTTCGGTAAATTCTTCCATACATCGGTTATAAAGCACATAACTAGAAGACACTTTCAGAAAAGGAAGAAAATGACGGCTTCATAAGAGGCTGTCCATACTGATGGCTAACCAGAAAGGTTGTTAGTTATTTTTAGTTTTTAAAGGAATTTTTGTAAACCTGTAAACCTACCACTGGATGGTTACCAACAGAGTCCAGTACTACGGACTGTAAATGTCCTTTTAGGAAGGGAATAGGCCACTGATAGAGGAAAAGTCAGAGGAGGTTTGTTTTGTTTTTCAAATAGCTCTGTCTTTTCCCCATGTCCTGATGATGATATCATTTTGAATGTCATGATTCCCAAAATTAAACTCTGCCAGTCCCAGGATCTTTAAATCCCACACTGATTACATGACAATAATTACCCACCAGCCCCTTTCCCATCATGGCCTCACTCTCCACCCTTTGTTTACAACACAGACAGTGTTAATGAAGGGTTGCAAGGGTGTCTGTTCAGACAGATGGATGGACTTGATATTTAAACCCATTATATGTACACTTGCACGTCAACCTTTACTTTACGTGGGTCCCCTCCCCTGGAATTTAAGACAACAGCATAGGCTTCATGATTCCCAATTTTGCCCTTTCAGAGCATTGTTCACACAACAGATAAGTAACTCCCCCAGATTTAAATTGTCTTGGTGGTAACCTCCCCCTTTAGCTTTAGATACAGCAGCCAAATACTCATTGACAAAGAACAAGATACAATCTCCTCCTTTTCTCCTCCCTCCTCCAAGAAGCTCATTACTCAGCTCCTGCAGGTGGTTGGCATTCAGAATCTAGTTCCTTCCTCCTGAAAACAATGTGTACATTTCCAAAGGTTTAAGCTTCATGAACTTAATCCTGGAGAGAGAAATATGTTTCTAAAGTAAAATTAGTAAATATCAACTGAGAATCATTGCTCAGAAATATTAAACTGGAAATAAAGGAACATTTGCTGATTTCCACCAATGTATTTTCAAGTGGGGAGACAAGACTAACATACACACACACACAGGTAAAATTATCCGTTTTTCCTGTTATAACTGTTGACTTAAGCTAATAGAACCTGATTTAAGTGCCAGGAGTATAATGTAGATCAGTGTTTCCCAGACATGAGTATCTGAACCATCTGAAGTGTTCAAAAAGCTATAAATTCTCAGGCCAAGTCTCCAGAGTTGTTCTGATTTTATTGTCCAAGTGATTATGATGGCAACCAGAATCAAGACTTAGTGTCCTAAACTGAATTTGGTGATTCGAGGCTTATTTGGATTAAATCGAGATGTCCATAGGCAATTATTTAAATTTATTCAAATTATTGTGATCAGCATATTGGACTAACATAGAGCAAACTGTCACTCTGACACCATGGAATTAAATATATCAAACATGTCACATTTTGCCATTTCCTACTGCTATTAAGATGGCTGTATTTTAGTGCTGAGTTAAATTAGTATACAGAGTAAGTTAGAGGTAACACCAATTATCGCACTATGTCAACACTGAGAAAAAAATAACCTAGTAGAAATCAATTAATCAAGAATAAATGTCTAATTCTTCTGATCAAAATTTTGCCAATGATTTTCTAAGAAATTTTGAGAAAATGATTTGCCCTCTTAAACCTCAGTGATCTCTGAAGATGAAATTGATTATAAATGCCATCTGTTTCATAGGAATAATATGAAGATTAGACATTGTAAGAAAGCTGGAAATCCCAAATCGGTCAGATCAATGCAAAGTGTCCTTTTCATTTTCTCTCAGAAACTGGACATAGTGTTATTGGGCTATGTACTGGATAAATGCTGTGAGATGCGGTATTCATAAAGGGATTAGAGACAGTGAAAGTTGAAATTTGGAGGGAAAATAATCTCTTCAAGAACTCTATAATGGGGTACCAAAGAACTGAACAAATCAGGGGTCCTAATGCTTTAGACCTCTAATTGGGAGAATACTAATAGCAAAATGATTTTGACATTTTTATTTCAATTGCCTGGAAAGAAAACTGTTGTGTTTTCCAAAATCCTCTTTTAGACCCAACCACACTAAAAGACAAAGAAAGATGGAGGAGGAAAGGGTACCGCTGATACCCCTGATTGTTTTAATTATAGCAAAGACAATAGCTGTAATTTCTCTCTCCTCTCTCTCTCTCTCTCTCTCTCCCTCCACCTTTTGAGTTTTGGATCCCTGCCAGCCTGTGACACCTTCTTCCCCCAAACCAGTATAACTCCTTCAAAGCAGCATTTTCCTGGCTTTGAATTTAGTCTTTAATAAAACCCTCCTGCCTCTCCCTGACACATTCTTCTTCCATATCTCTGTCTCTCCTGCACACAAATGTTGCTTCTGATCTCTTTACACATGAAGATATAGATCTTTGTGTTCACAATGTCTCTTAAGTCTTTATAATAAATATTTACAGTGTGCTGGGTGAGTTCCTTTGGCAATACATTGCTTCTGAACCAGCGCTTAGAATTCTTCTCCAGTTCCAAAGGGATCCCATGTGACATTAATTAAGGTGTGAAATTGCTTCATGTTAATTGCTCACACCCTTCCATGATCTGCTATTAAGACAATTAAATATCTTTAATGGTACATTAACTGACAGAGCAATCTAACCTTTCCACTTCTTAGAAATTACAGAGGGCCAAGGAAAATTCAATTAAATTGGTAGTAATAAGAAGATTAGTCATATTTCATCCTTCTTTGATAGAAACTGATGTAGGATGGGGGTTCTTTATAGAGTGTCATTTGTGAACTTTATCAGAAACTGGAGTTGTATTGCTTCCATTTGGAAATAATTTGTCAGCAACTACAATTGCCTTCCACACAGGTTTTCCAATCTCCCTTATAGAACCATACTGACCCTCAAAGATTTCCACCTAGTTCTCTCCATAATTACAGCAACTCTCACTTTCTAAATAATTGTCAGGAATCCAGCAGTAATATAAGTAATAATTAGTAGCAGCTGTACTGCCTTATATGCCATTTGTGTGGCTCGTTGTTATTTTCAGCACAAATGATCGATCGTGTATTGATCAATTGAGTATCAATTGATAGTCACTAACACTTTGAGAGTATGAAGGTTAAGATTATCATCCCAATTTTAAACATGAGGAAACTGAGTTTAAAAGAGGTTAACTAGCTCACCCAGGTTCGTATAGTTAGAAAGAGGCAAAACTATGACCACAGCTGTTATCTATCAAAGACTGCCAGAGGATCCCATAAGCTGCTGGAGGCTTGACCAATGGGTATATAACATACAGGCAACAGTGACTTGGCAAGTGATTTCAGTGGTATAGGAGAATAAGCCTAATTAGAGTGGATTCAAGTTATCACAGGAGGTAAAGAAAAGAAGAAAGTAATATTAAGTCACACTTTGGAGGAGCTCTGCTGTAAAAGAGGAGCAGAGAAATAGGAAGCAGTAGCTGAAGAGAAATATGCGAGTTACAGTGGGGTTTATTGGCTTGTTTGCTTAGAGCTATTACACCATATTTATAGATTGATGGGAACATGTGGGGAGAAGTGACTTTGGGCATTAGAGGAGAGATGGTCACTGAATTATACTGACCAAAGGGAGTGGGCTCCAGCATGGAAGTGGCAAGTGGAGGGCCAACTTTAGACAGGTGCAGAGAGGGTTCAAGCTCTGTAACAAGCAGGGAGCCAGAACACGTGTGAGCAGATATATGCAGGTGGGTCGTTTTCATGGTGGAAATACAAACACTTCCTCTTCTTCTTTCTACGTGAAATGCAAAACAAGGTGGTTTACTGATAAAAAAGGAGGAAGGAAGGGAAACGTGAAGGAGAGACAGGTAGAGGAAGGAGAGAGAAAGTCAAGAAAAGAAAGAAGACAGGCCTATTGCCTGAGTCTGAGGAGAGTTTGAGGAGTTAAGTGAAGGCATGTAATATCACGTGGGAAGAATGGGAGAGGAAATTGGCAAGAGAAATGCGGTAGGGTTCCAGGAAGTGCTGAGCACCCCCATGAGGACTAGGATCAAGATCTTGACTTGAGACCAGTCAAGAAAGATTTATGTGTTTGTTTTTTCTCAGACATATTAAACTATCTGACTGTAAGCTTAAAGCAGGAACCCTAGAGCTAATCACACACGAGTTTTAATGCTGATTCTGCCCTATAGTGTCCTGCAATACTTCCAGCAAACGACCCTTTCTGTTCTCTAGTTTCCTCAGTTGCAAAGCTAACCAATGAAAGTATCTCTCTTTTGGGTGTTTAAAAATAATCATAGTGTATATAAGGTGCAGATATATATTAAGTATATCTTATACTTAATATTATACTTATAATATTAAGATATAATATTAAGTATATCTTAATATTATATTAAGATATAATATTAAGTATATCCTTAATATTATATTAAGATATAATATTAAGTATATCCTTAATATTATATTAAGATATAATATTAAGTACTCAATTAATATTAGCTATGGTTGTGAGGACACTGCTTAGGAGGAGAGGACCCACTGGATGGTAACTGCATCTGGTTTATTACAGTTGTCTGATTTATAAATAACGGCAACTTTTGAGATTCCACTTTTTTCATACTTTTAAGAAAGGCATTATTTTTTTTTTTTTTTTTTTAATTTTTGGGACAGAGAGAGACAGAGCATGAACGGGGGAGGGGCAGAGAGAGAGGGAGACACAGAATCGGAAACAGGCTCCAGGCTCCGAGCCATCAGCCCAGAGCCTGACGCGGGGCTCGAACTCACGGACCGCGAGATCGTGACCTGGCTGAAGTCGGACGCTTAACCGACTGCGCCACCCAGGCGCCCCAAGAAAGGCATTATTTTGGTTTGTTTCCCAAGAAAAGTTTGTAACTGATATAAATGTGACTCTTGAATGTTAAAAATTACAAACAGGGAATCTGAGCTAGTAAAGTGGCAAAGAACGCTTGCATATTTCTCATAACTGCATTTGCAACAAAGGTACCCATGAAAAGAATATAATAGAAGAATAGTAATTGGAAACCATGTCCTGGAAATCCTGTACCTAATCTTATAAAGAGGAGATGTGTTTTATTTTTTACAAGATTTCAATGCTCAGTGATATATATTAGATCTCTCTCCTTTCTAACAGTATAATCTTGCATTTAAAAGTAAAGCAAAAAAGAAATTAATAAAACAAATACTATGTAGTATTCTAAAGTTGGTAGCTTATGGTCTTGTTATGACCAAGTGTAGCATCTTATTTATGATAGCAGGACTGCATGGCTTTCTAGAGGAATATAGCCAGTGCATCTCAGGTGGCTGTCAAAATGACAGACTTCACCAGGCCAAGTCACAATGTGACATCATACAGGTGTGATCTGTTCACATTAATAAATTGAACTGGGAATTTCTAGTGATTTCTGTGTCTTAAAGTAATGCATGATATGGGCTCTGCTATTAGAAACTTTGTGTGTTCTCGTGTCTGCACATGAGGAAGAATATTCTCTCACCAAATCCCTCTACCTCATTTTTACTCTGAAAGCTTCAGTGAATCCTTCTGCTTCAGTGTACTGTGGATCAAGAAAAGTCAAAACATGAATAAAAGGAGACACCCAAAAGAAGGAGAAGAGAAGGGAGAAGGGTGGTGGGGAGGAGAAGAAAAGAAAAAAATCGAAACATATATCAAAATGGAGGGAAAAGAGAAAGAAAACTGAAATGAAGAAAGAGTGTTAAAGAATGAAATAGATATGCTTCCCTTTTCAGAACATTATCTCCTTTTACCATTTATCCAAAACTATTATGATACCACATGTGTTAGAGGAATAATGATATGTATCTCAAAAACATCCTGTGGGATAAAAAAAGAGCAAGTATTCTTTTTTATCCTGCTTTAAAGAAGAAAGAGGGCATGGAATGCGATCAAGAACCAACCAGAAGTGCCAGGTGAAACAGAAGCAGTGTTGTTAATCAGGCATTGTATCATCAGGCACTGAACACTCTTGATAGCTGGATATTGAGACTCTGTTGAAAAAATAGTATGAAGTGAAATCAGAAGGAAACACAGTTGGAAATCAGTTCCATGCCAAATGATAGCCATTAAATCATACCCACTGAAAATAAACTCTGTATCACAAGTGTAGTCCACAGAGTCTTGGATGACACATGGGTAGATAATAACATCTCAAGTTGCCTAAATCAGAGAACTTGTGTCCAATGGTTAAATGGGCATTGGCACTGAATCTGAGTTTCTGAGAACTGTGATTGGGGAGCTGGGAAAACAAGAAATACAGGGAGTTGGATTTTTTGTTTGTTTGTTTCACTTTATTCCCAGGCTGGAAATTATTCCTCACCAAGAGTAGCTGAAATGGGCCAAATGCATACAACAGAGGGCACCAGAAGAATCTATTCAAGAACAAAGAGGTTTTTAAAACATTGTAGAGCTTCCTAAAGCAAGATAAATCTATTTCTAATGAAATAATAGCTTATTGTAATAGAAAGTGATGGAAAAGCACTCCCCCGTAAATATCATTGTACTTTGAAATAATGCAAATTAAGAGATCAGAGGTCATTTCAATTACTAATAATGACCTGATTATCAGGAAGAGAAAAACTTAATCTTACATAATTGCAGGGATTATTTAGGAAGACAATTCTGCAGCTGCAGAAAGAACTATTTGAAAATCAGAACCTAGGTGGTTTCCTAGACATGCTTCTTAAATATTTCCCATAATAGAGGCACCTGGATGGCTCAGCTGAGCGTCCAACTCTTGGTTTCAGCTCAGGTCATGATCTCATGGTTCATGAGTTCAAACTCCATGTCGGGCTCTGTGCTGACAGCGTGGAGTCTGCTTGGGATTCTCTCTCTCCCTCTCTCTTGGCCCCTCCCCTACCCCCCCAAAAAAAAACCCCCCCAAAAAACCTAAAACACATTTTTTAATAAAAAAGATAAAGATTCTCCACAATTTCTTAGGAGTATATGTTTGGAAATCAATACCAGAACTCCAAATTCTAGTACTAGTAGCTATATAAAATTATTTTTTTATTGTAAAGTATATGTGATGCTCATATATGGGGTTAGTAACTCTTGATTTGTTATTTTTTGTTTGGTTAGTCTTCTTAAGTGCTACATTAAATTCCCCACAAAACAAAAGGATAACCCTTCTTAACATGTTAGCTTAACCAAGTGAACCCCACCTTTCAATTGCAGTCAAAATTATGGTACTTGGAGTATATCAGATATTGAGCATGTTAGATAAGCAGCAGGTCTCACATGTAATGGTGCCTCAGCTAGGTTTATTTCTAAGAACTTAACAATTGTGTTTGCAAGATAGCAGAACTCATGAAAGTTTCAGATGCTGCCAACCATTTCTTATAGAATCTGTGCAGTAAGAGTCAGTTCGATTGATTCTTTCTGACTAATCTGACTGGCTGTATTCAGGCCATATAAACATAGTTAGACATTTTTCCAGATAATGAGATTGAATAAATAGATTTTTCCCTATAAACTCCTGTATTTGATGGACATATTTTTTAACTCTTCATTCACTATCAAATTGAAGCTGACAGATATCAGGATAGTGGTTTAAATCTAGCGTGGAATTCCATAATTCTGACACAAGTTAACCCTGCCAGGTTTAACCCTCCTACTTCTCTATCTTACCCCATTCTTCAACCAGTCACTTTTTCTTACATTACCTGCACTTCATTTCCTCACTCTTCTTCAGTAACCTGGCCATATCTCTAACTCCTCTGCATCAAGGCTAAATCAACATCAGATAGCTATTGTGATGTCCTAATTTCCATTCAACTCTCTACCCTGGCTCTGAACAGCCTGTGATTTGTGTGCATGTCTGTGCTCTCCTTCTTCACCCTGAGCTCCATGAGGGCAGGAATCAAGAGGTCATTTCTTGCAGTTGCCAAGGAATTTAGCAGAGCTCCCAGCACAAATTAAATGTGCACCCGTTTATAGAATAAATGAGCAAATCAATGCTTGAACAAAGCATCTTTAGATATTTGTTCACAAAAGAGTAACTGGAATTGGAGGAGGGAAAAGAAAATGAAAAATCCATATTGAATGAAAGTGATACAACATTAGTTAAGCCAAGTTCATCCTACCAAAGGCATCCAAGATACTCTGCCTCTACATATGAATCTCGGGTCCAGTCGGGTCAGAAAATATTCTCCACTGTCCTCCTGTTGATCAGTAATTTAGAGCGTTAGCTCCAGTCAGGACACCCGTAGAGAACAACAAACTCTTCTAAGATAGAAATGTCTAACAGAAATATCATATGAACTACATGGGTAATTTAAATTATCTGGTATTCACATTTGAAAAATAAAAACAAGCATGTAATGTAAATTTTAATAGTATATTCAACCCAAAATATCCAAGATATCATGTACTCAGTATGTAATCACTTTAAGACATTACTACTGAGATAGTTATTCTTTTCATGTGGTCTTTAAATTCGGTGTTTGTTTTATACTTGCAGCACGTCTGAATTGGGAATAACCACATTTAATGCTGAGTGACCACATATACCAAATGGATAGTATATTAGGCAGTGCAGTTCTAGGGTATTCTCATCAGATTTTCCTCTTACCAACTCTATAACCCCTCAGTTATATCTCAATTCTCTCTGTCTTGCTGTGCTTCTAAGACTAATACTTTTGACTATTAGGGAATTGTTGACTCTTCCTATGCAAATAGAACATTTCTGGCTTTAATAGTCATCTCTTTGTGTATAGCTTACACTCGTTATTTGTGTGTGTGTGTGTGTGTGTGTGTGTGATTTTTTTAAGTGTGTGTAATTATTAATTGTGTTAAATAGACACAACACAAAATTTACCATTTTAGCCAAAGTAAGTGTACATTTCAGAGCCATTAAGTAATTCACATTGTACTTGTACACGTTACCATTCTCCCTTCCCCCAGCTCCAGGAAACCACTATTCTCCTTCCTGTCTCTATGACTACTTTAGATATCCTATGTTAATGGAATCATAAAATATTTGTCCTTGTGTGTCTAGTTTACTTCACTTAGCATAATGTCCTCAAGATTCATCCATTCTTGTGTCAGAATTTCCTTCCTTTTTAAGGTTAAACAATATTGTATAGTATGTATGTACTACATTTTGTTTATCATTCATCCATTGATAGATATTTTGGTTACTCCTGCCTTTTGACTATTGTAAATAATACTACTCTGAACTCAGTGTGCAAATACCTGTTCACATCCCTGTTTTCATTTATTTTGGGTATATTGAGAGGTGGAATTTCTGGATCATATGATAACTCTATGTTTAATTTTTTGAGGAATCATCATATCATTTTCCATAGTGGCTGTACATTTTACATCTCTACCAGAAATGTACAGTGTTTTCAGTTTCTTCACATACTCACCAACACTGGTTATTTTGTTTTTGTCTTCATTTTTGATAATAGCCATCCTATTACATAGGATTCATCCAATAGTGGCATTTGTTTTCATTAACCTTTTTTGGATGACATTAAGAATATTTAGTAGAGGTAAGGCCAACTTGGATCTCAATTAATATATGAATATAATTTAAACGTTGTCTGATATAAGATAATCTTTTGTTGCATTTTTTGATGAATTGCTCTCCTGCTTTTGTTAAGAACTCTTGATTAGGATTTTGAAGCCTTACATTCTCATCCTGGCTTTGCTGCTACCCACCATCTGACTTTAGGAAAGTTGCTTAGTTTCCTTTATATTTAAAAATGTGGATAAGAATTTCTCACTTTATTCATAAGGTTAATATGATTATCAAATGAGTTAGTCAATTTAAAATGTCTTTGAGAAATCTTGAATAATAGATTCATTTAAGGGATTAAAAGTTTATTTACGAGATTATCATTGTGGTTACGTTGTACATCAATGTGATGGGTTATACCTTCAATGTGAACAGTTATACCTTCTGTTCTCTTCTTGTACTCTGTGTCATCTTTTAATTGTGTGCCATTTAGAATAGTACAGTTATGGAGTGTTGATACAACTACCCAAGGGAGCTATACTACTGGGGAGAAATGTTTTGTCCTTTCTTTGCTTTCTAATTGGATCGTGTTCTTTTAACTACATTTTCATTCAAAATTTGATTGAGATTTGTACCCCTTGATTTGTCAGCTTCTTGAGTTAGACAGTATTACAGACATCCCAGAGTCTATCAATAATAATGAAAATGAAAGCCCAAGAAACTAATCTTGTTTGACAAAGTTTTTGCTCTCTTTGTTTATACTTGCATGTAATTCCTTGATTGACTCAAGTTTGTTTTCTTTAAAGAAACAATTCTTTCTTTAAACAGAAATACAGAAATTCAAATATTTATTTGACTTACTGAAGGGGGATTTTCAGCAAACTGAGAAACCCACTATTTACTCTTCATTTTCCAACTAAGATATATGGACTAGTTTTTTCAAAACCCAGAATTTTATTTTTCCATTTGATGAAAATACTGGAAAGTTAGTGAGTAGGCCTGGAAGAAGAGCAACTTACATGCTCTGCTATGGTACTAATGAGTTTTGTTCTTTTTGAAACACTGAAAATTTTCAGATGCCAATTTTAAAAAACCTCTTTAAGGACTTGATACCAGGATGGCCAACAGGGTTTAGTTATTGGGAAAGTTGTCTACAGTGGTAATTGTAATGGCAACATTTCACATTGTCATAACTGAAGTATTTTATGTATTAGTGAGAAATAGCAAAAAAAGAAAAGAAAAAGAAAAAGAAAAAGAAAGCAAAAGGAAAAGCAAAAGAAAAGATAAAAAGTAAAAACAAATGCCCTGGGAAGAATCTAGAACATAAGAACATAAGGAAACTAAAAACTAAGTAGTAAAATAAGAAATTTAGCTATAAAATTATTTTTTAAAATGTATTCTTTTTTTAAATCAGAAGTAACATCCTTCATGTACCTCTAAGTTGGGAGTTTAAGAAATTTGCAGGTCAGAGACGCCTGGGCGGCTCAGTTGGTTAAGTGTCTGACTTGGGCTCAGGTCATGATCTCACGGTTTGTGGGTTTGAGCCCCGTGTCTGGCTGTGCTGACAGCTCAGAGCCTGGAGACTGCTTCAGATTCTGTATCTCCCTCTTTCTCTACCCCTCCCCCTCTCACACTCTGTCTCTCTCTCTCTCTCAAAAATAAATAAACATTAAAAAATTTTTTAAAGAAATAAAGAAATTTGCAGGTCAAAATATATTGATTATGTATATTTTTTAAAAGATAATTTTTGTCATTCTTTGAGACGCTGATTTAGCAGCTTGTAGTCAGTCCTGGGGATGTATTGGTTTTTATAGTTGACTCACTGGCAAAGTAGGAAAAGCTGTGTTTATGGCATCATATGAATAGCTTTCTGATGGAATCACTTCATTACTTCTGAGTTCCCTGTGCACTTACTTCCCTGTGCAAATATCTATATTTGCATATATAAATGTATGCTTTAATTTTGGAGATTTTAACACTTTCTCTGTAACAGAAATATAGGTAAGAGACATTAGACTTGAGGAATTACAAGATTTCAATAGGATCTTCCACATGGATCTTCTGTCTTTTGGAAAAGAAAGTAGAAACTTAAATTATCTAATGGCATCATCTGAAAATTACAGAATTATTTCTGAATTCATTTACTCTGTGCAACTTTGCTACGTAAGCCAGAGGTCTTTTGGGATGTTGGAGAACCATTTAGTACAATAATTGAAATACTTTAAAATCTCATTTAAAATATGTATGTAAAAAAATATATATGTAATAATTTTGCATGATATATTTATATATCCCTTTTGTACTACCTGAAGTGAGGTTCAGTTTGCCAAGATCAGCATCATCTGGGAGCTTATTAAAAATGTAGAGGGGCACCTGGGTGGCTCAGTCAAGCATCTGACTCTTGGTTACGGCTCGGGTCATACCTCATGGTTCTCTGGTTTGCGCCCCGCATGAGGCTCCGTGCTAAAAGCATGGAGCCTGCTTGGGATTCTCTCTCTGCCCCTCCCCTGCTTGTGCTCTCTCTTTCTCTCAAAATAAATTTTAAAACATGTAGAATCTCAAGTCCACAAAAACGTGTATCAAAATCTCCATTTTAACAATATCCTTGAATGTTTCAAAAGCACGTTATTGTTTAAGGAGCTCTACCACTGAGATGTTGTGAAAAAACCTGTCTCCTCTTCACTGAACTAGTGTAATGAGACCATTTCTTATGTCTTAACTCTCTTAATCTAGTTTTGAATTTAGAATACCTGTAGCAAAAAAAAAAATTATCACTGTGTTCTCTGAAATCTGTTATTCAATATTTTCATGAAGAGATCAGCTCCTTCAATTCTCTTAAACATCTTTGGACACTTCCTATATTCCCGACATTTAATCCTCATAAAAATTCAGTTTTTCAGTGATGAAAATGTGTCCAAGTTAACAGAGCTGGCAAGTGACTGAGTAGGGACATGGACCCAGGTAGTGTGGCTCCCAAATTGGTGCTCTTTTTTTTTTTAATTTTATTTAATTTTATTTTTTTAATTTACATCCAAGTTAGTTAGCATATAGTGCAACAATGATTTCAGGAGTAGATTCCTTGATGCCCCTTACCTGTTTAGCCCATCCCCTCTCCCACAACCCCTCTAGTAACCGTCTGTTTGTTCTCCATATTTAAGAGTCTCTTATGTTTCGTCCCCCTCCTTGTTTTTATATTTTTGCTTCCCTTTCAAATTTGTGCCCTTAATCACTGCATGACATCCAGTCAGTCATAACCATGTTCAGCTCTCCTGCATCATGGCAAAACCCAAGGGAGGAAGCTATTTGATTGGTAATAATATTCAGATTACCAAAGCACTGCAGCGATGGTTTAATGGATGGAGGGACTTAACTCTTTGTTCCTAAATCAAGGATAAAAATAATTCCTGATATTTGAATGAAATACTTCATGTGCTTGTATATAGTCACATATGTCTATTTCACAACAATATAATGAATGTTTTAATGTATTCCTTATGCTGATAGATCCTGTCTTACAAGAATAAGAACTGAATTCTTATGCATTGAAAAAAATATTCTTTTTATGCAATAATCTAGCAACAGCCATGATAATTCACAGATGACTAACCTTTGGAGCCAGACAAAACAATAGAGGAGAGAGAAACTGTCTTATGTAGATGTGAACTAAAATTTCACAGTTGCATATTCAAACTCGAAGCAATTGGGAAAATGGCGTTGTTGATTTATTTCTCTGCCTTCCCTATTATCACCTCTTATGTAGGGTGCCCTGAAATTTGGTGCAAAATATTTCAATTTGATATAACAATGTCATATTTCTTGTAGTAAGGTAAAGATTAGGAGCATGTATATAAGGATTTTTTTTTCCTGTGCAAACTAGATTGCAGACTAAGGACTAAGAAAATATCTATTTCTATCCTTTTAATGTTATGCTCGCAATGTCTCCTCTAACGCTAGATGAAAATCCTGTTATATAGGTTAGCAGACAGGTAAGACTCAAGCCTTATCTGTAAGAGAACAGAAATCACTCTATGTCCACAGTTCAAGAAGACTTAAAAGGTTATGACCGATAAAACTAGTAGAGGGTCATTTATATCCACTAAATATGTTATCCAGTTAAAACTAGTTTTTACACAGGAGAGAAGAGCTCATGGTGAGAGTGAAGAATATTGTGAAATTAAATTTGAGATGTTTATGGAAGCCAAATTGATGTCTACTATTGTAATAAGTAATTGATGTAATTTTGCTTTTCAGTGTGTATGTACAGAGAGCCATCGCTACATGAAATTGGAGAAAAACAAGGGCGTTCGAGGAAAAGTTCTGGAACACCAACCATGAATGGAGGCAAAGTCGTGAATCAAGATTCAACATAGCTGAGAACTCTTCCCTTTGTCCCTCTCTCATCCCTTCCCTTTATCCCCTCCCCTTTACCCATTTCCTTCCAATAAATCCACCCAAGGAGAGGAAAATAAAATGGCAACCCAGGACCTAGTGACTAAGATTCTGCACTCAAAATCTTCCTTTGTGTAGGACAAAGAAATTGAACCAAAGCTTGCCTGTTGCAGTTTGGTAGAAAATGCACATGCACAAAATATTAGCACACATAAAATCAAGGGAAAAAATAAATCAAGACGCCACAACATTGTGTTGTTATTAATAAAAGGCCAATTATAATGAAGACATAGCTATAATAAATGTGAAATAAAGTTATTATCTTAAAGAAAAGGGTTTTGGAGATTTTAACTTAGAAATCAATGTAATACCCTAAATAACTTAAACTTTGGATAATGCTGTGATGTGTGCTGTGTTTTGAATTTGAATTTTCTTTGGGCATCTGGAATTGACACATAATTACATACTGTTTCCAGGATTTTTTTTTTTACCATGATATTGAACATGTACAAATTATAGATTCTTCTAACACCTGTATGGTATAAGCCAGGAATCATTTAAAAGTTTAAAATTTTATTCTTGAAGTTGTTACTTAAGATTGTTTCATGCAAAGGATAGACTTCTGTTGAACTTAATGGTGTTAGCTGATATCATTCTTTCATAAAAAAGAATTTCAGATTCACCTAGGAGATTATCATATTTTTATCAAAGGGATTAGTCTAGGATCTCATTTTTTGTTTTTAGTCATTTAGAAAAATAAAATGTGTTCTAAGGCTGAAATAACTTTTGGGAATTCTGTGTCACTGCCATGCCTGGGCAGTGATGAATAAGTTATATGCTCTTATCATTTGGTCTGATTTTTTACATTGTACACACATTTGAGAGTAGAGGTGCATGTCTAGCTGTATTAGAGAGTTTTGTACCATCTCTTGCAGCAGGAAAGAAAGAAAAGGAGTTTTGCATGAGGAAATAAGTTTTAGGAAATTGGTCAAAGCAAATTGTAGTTGCCTTTGAAACTTACTAGAGTTTTATGTATGTAATATTTTCCAAACTTCACCAAGAAATTGGGAGGCATGGCTGTGAAATTCCTAACCTAATATCTTATGAAGCCAGTGGTTTGCTTGTTGCTGTATATCCTTGTTAATAAGTCTAGTTGACAATAAATCTGTCTCCTAGAACACAGAAAGGAACTTGATACACTGAGTTTTCAAGGGGCATAGAGAAACAATATGGAATTAACAGTTATGGTTCCAACACACAGGGTTGTGTGAGCTTAAAGCACTCGAAAAGAAAAAAAAAAAAGAACTCAGTGTAAAGACCAGGCAATACTAAAGTATTAGAAAAATATTAGGGAAGAAATGAACATTATATGATCGCCTTGGAAAAAAAATAGGTCTACATAGTCCTACAAATCAGGATGGTGTAGAGACATCCAAATTCAAACAAAACAGAATGTTAAAACTGTATGCAGAATTATGGATATTATCAATGAGAAGACGTAGCATGTTACTTCTCCTATAGCTCTACTGTCCAGCATGTATTGTTCCAAATATGATTCCCTAAAATATATACACTTTGCAGAAGCTCTAGGCCTTCACTTAAATGACCTTGCCATTGGTTGCTGTATTCTTTCAAAGTCAATGTAGTTCCCCTCACTCTACACAATCATTATTCTTTAATAGTGGTTTGTGTCCTTCACCAAGTACTTAATTTATGTTATCAGGAGGTTAGCAGCAAATGAAATGGAAGAATTTGCCTTATCGGTTGTAAAGAATAAAAGTTATGCATCTAGGCACCTCGGCAAGGATTTTGAACACACCTTTGCAAAAAGATATTTGTTTAACAAAATATTTTGAAAGTAACAAATAAAGACATTTAAGTTAAAAAAAAAAGAATGTTGCTCTTCTAGGAAAAGAACACACTCGTAAAAAACTTACAAATCTGGTTGTATTTCTCCTTGTCACTCTTGACTCAACTTGCTTTTAAACACACCTGTCACTTCCAGGACCAAACAAACCCCAAGCACAAAGCCTTGTTTTCTTTGAAAAAATTCAAAAAGAGTCTTCTACAAAATGGGTCACAGGCTCATTTAGCATGAAATTACTTGAGCTTTTATGGTGATACACACACACACACACACACACCCCACAAACTCATCAGTAACACAATTGACAGTTTCACAAAGTGTTATAAATTACACTGATGATTTCATTACAATATATTTAGTCTGGTTAAATATTAAGAAAAATATGATGGCGATATGAACTGCAACACAAATTCTCCCTCTATTTTCAATGGCTGCCCATCATTTATCATCTAGATTCATATTTGTCTTCTTCCTCGTAGCAGTTAAGAAGCAGGAGTCCAACCACCTGGTTTCTATATTGTTTTTTTTTTTTTCATATCATTTAAGCAAATGTTGACCCAGTAACTGTTCAGAAATTAGCTTTGCCTTATTTACAATTAATTTTGAAGAATTAACTGGAAAGCTCACCTTTCTTTTACATATTAACTTGACAAAACCTGTAGTTGAGAGCATACGGTGAACGTTTGCTTAACTGCTGCTTACGTTTTAGGTACATAAAACCTTTAATAGAAAAAATCAGTATTCACAGTCTTAGTTTTTTTTTTTTTTTTAATTACCAAATACAAACATATAATTATCCTATTTCTTCCAAAAATATGAGCCAGTTTAAATAGTTTGTTTTCCAGGCTTCTTCCAAGTAAAATAATTCTTTGATTTTTATCGTTCCAATTTCTGGGTCTCAATTCATTCATCTCTTAAGTTTCTATAAGTCAAATAAACTCTTTTTTTTCATCCATTGGGATATTCTCAGGAAAAATATAACTTTCAGTAAAGCTTTGTAACTGACTATGTACATATAAGTTAAAATGTGTTTATTCCAAGAGTCCTCATTGTAACATGCTTCAAAATCAATGGGCTTAAGAATGAAAACAATACTTTTGAGAATCTCAAAACAGTTCTTTGGTTAATACTTGATTTTTTAGTTAGAAGTTTGAGGTATGGAAACAAAATGGTGCTGACGTTCCATTTGCTAATTCAGAGACTTGTGCTTCAGGAAACTGGAGGACAGCAAGCCATCCTGTACTTGATCACAGTAATAGTTTGGGTTTTGAATTTTACATATGAATTTCATAACACATTTTTAGCCACTATGGATTGGCACAATAAAGAGACATCGATTTGATGTAAATTGTGATGCTTTATGGGCCTCATTTTAATCCAGGTAGCTTTTTAGAAAGATTCTTCAATTTAAGAAATGACACTGCTGTAGACAGGTATTATATGTATGGATGATTGTCCTGTGGTGCCACTAGCAAGAGATGAGAATATTAAGACAGAAGTAAAGAATGAAGAATGATTTATTACGTATTGGAAATTTGAAGGTCCTAATTTGGGACCACTGATTTCTTGACAAAGAAACATAGCTACATCAACAGTAATTTTTTTAAACATGGACCCAGAAATAGCAAATCTACTATTCTACCTTCATGTCTTAGTCTACAAGGCCTTGCTCTGAGAAGGTTTCCCATGATGTAACTTAATTTCGTCTGCACAAGGTGAAACACACTCAAACATAAAAATCCCCTGCTCATTTTAATATCATAAAAGGCTGAGATTATTTCTCTGTCATAAAATTGTAAATAGCATTTTTTAACTCAGAGTCACGTTTAAAACAGTGGATTGTTCTACAAATATATATGTGTATATATACATATGCTTCTGAAATAAGGATATATAGAGTTTTTATTTGACTTGTGTTCTTTAGTCATAGCTAATCAAAAAATAAAGAGGTTTGAATGCAAAACTTTATATACAAATGTATATTTCTAATGGTAATATAAATTGCCACTTTATAATAAAAAAAGGAACAGATGGAAATAATTATCAAAACACATGCTCCTTCAGACTTAAGTGATTCTGAATTCCTCTTTGATGTAGAAGTATTTTTTTTATTTTTGAAAAGTTATCTTAAAAAGCTATACTTCCTGATCCAGATTCCATGATAAGTCATATCAGATTGAAAAGTTATGTTTGAGGGCAGGAAAAAGATGCTAAATGCAAATCTTTATTTTTCAGGATTTTTCCTTGCAGCCCAAGTTAAAAATTCAATATTTAAAATCTAAATTAAGTGAAAATTGTTAATATTCCGAGATGATATATTAAGCTTCAGTAACAGAAGCAAAATGTATTTAACGTACAATAGCTTTAAAATAATTTCATAATAAAAATTGCATCACTAGATGTTTTATTAGTTGGAAAGAATTAGTTAATGTTTCTTTGTCTTTGCTCCAAGCACAACTTAAAGACAGTGGCATTCATTTTACTTAAAGTTGTTTAAAAGTCCAAAATACACTCCCATGAATAGAATTGGTATTAGCTCCATTATAAGATTAAATGTTACAATTTTAAGAAATTATTGACACTGAAATGTTTAATAAACATGTTGTATGAGAAAATTGAACAAATTAATGTTTCATTTTTGCATTAAAGCACAGATTATTCAAATCATTGTTTTTTGAGATCAGATTTGTAAAATGTTTATATATCACAACCTTCCTGAAGTAAAAAGCAATTAAAATCTTGAGATGCTCATGCATGTAGACAAAATACTTGCACTTTTTTTTTAATATTAAACTTCTTTGGGAAGTCAATGTGTTTATCTTATAATCTGTCACTGAAAAGGTGCTATGCCTTATTTTTTAAAAAAAAAACATCAAAATTAGAATCATAATAAATCAGCTTTTTTATTGAACATCATAGCCAAAGCAAAAATTACTTGCTCAATATGAAGTTACTGGTGGTAAACTTAATGTTTTACTTTTTCAGGGTTAAGAACTATAGCACATTCATTTATTCATTGATTCATAATTTACTAGCTAGAGATTTGGTTGAGTTTAAGGATTGTAGCCTGAATTTTAGTCTCAAAAAAATCCAAGAAAGGCAGACACATAAATAAATAATGTAAATACCTGAAAGTAAGTGTTACAATAGGTATGTGACTAAACTTTTATATACAACTGATAATGCAACAGTGAGGCCTGCAGGGAAGACAGGGATTGAAAAGAAAAACGGTATCTACTGAGTAATAAAAGAGAGATGACAAGGGGCCCCTCAAGTAGAGGAAATAATTTGAAGAAAAGTTGTGGAGACATGAAAATCGTGACTTACTGGGAAATACAAATAAAACAATGAAGGAGGGTTCAAATGAGGAGGTGGGGGGAAACTGAGTTAATACCAATAAAAATGAAAAGTTATTCAAAGTTTTGTCAAGGCGCTCTTTGGATTTGTTTTAGCCTCCGTATCTGTTAGGATGCTTGTGGTTGCTTGTAACAGAATCCCCAAACCAAAATGGCAATTCTCCAGGTTCACAGCATCACTGCCTGAGGCTAAATTTGTCTGTAGCTTTCAGCTCCGCCCACCTCCACCTGTGATAATGTCCCTCTTCAAGTAAGGTATTCTTTCACAAGTTGCAGATGCCACATATTTATATCAAGTGCTGTCTCTTACAGTCTACCTCCCTCCCCACCAAAAAAACCAAAAATATTTTCTAAAATTTCATTGGCCCAAATTGGGTAATGTATCCATACTTGGATGAACCACTGAAGCCAGAAATTTGAGATGAATTGACTAGCTTAAGTCAACCTGATCCTTTTCTTGGATGTATCTGTTGGATGTATTTTCCCCAAGAAGATACAGGTCTGCATAGATGAGGGATGAATATTTGAGTGGAATTCAGGGTCCATTTATCAAGAAGAAATGGAAATGAATATGGAGTAGCAAATAACAACAAATTTCCATTACTTGTTAATGACTGTATTTCCTCCCACATCTCATTGGATTTTCTAAAACCTGGTTTAGAAAAATTTTGCAAATATTAGTGGATTAAAGTTACTGCCATAAACCACGATGTGTGTGGGGGGGGAAGAAAATAAAGGCATTAGAGATTCAATTCCCTAAACATGATTAAATGCCCGCTATGCAAAGGCACTGTGAGGGTCACTTAAGAAGATACAAACCAGTGTGGTACATTTGACAACAACGTAGTATATATCTGTCAGTGCTTTTAAATGAGCATTACAAAGAGGACTAGAAAATGCATCTTGGCTACTTTAAATCAAAGGTATATATCGTATCTACTTTTTCATAACCATAAAAAAAGAAGAAAAAACCTGTAACGATTAGACCATTACAAAATATCACCCAACAGTTATTTTAAGTCTTCAACTCAGAGCTACTTGGGATTTCAAAGTCATCTGGGATGGACATACATACCATTCTTGAGTCTTTTCTCTAGATTATAGCATATATTTGAACAACGAATGACGATAAGTATATTAATCTCCCAAAGCAGCCTATTATACATGGCAGCAGTACTGGTTTTATAAATTTCTACTTTATATGAAGTAACTTGTTCTTCTGTAGCTCCTACCCATTGTTTCATATTTCACTCCCTAGGACTAGTCAATGTCAATTTAATCCTTCACCTATAGGAAAGTAATACAGATATTTCAAGATCATTGTCATTTCTTTCCCAATCTTCAAGGGTCTCTACTCATGTGAAATATCTTCAGGTATTTTAAATGTTTTATTTGCCATTCTGTTTACTTCACTCAGAGCAAATTCTAGTAACTTGGAGTGCATAACTGAACATGATATTCTCTATGTAACTGGTCCAGAGATGCTCCCTCATTCTCATCATGGTAACAGTATTAAATTAAGATTGCATTAGCTTTAAAAAATGTTTATTTATTTTGAGAGAGAGAGAGAGAAAGAGGGAAAGCTCAAGTCGGGGAGATGCAGAGAGAAGGAGAGAGAGGATCCCAAGCAAGCTCCACATTGTTAGTACAGAGCTCTATGCAAGGCTCAAACTCACTAACCATGAGATCCTAACCATGAACTGAGCTGAAATCAAGAGTCAGACAGACCCTTAACCAACTGAGCCACCCATGTGCTCCTCTGCATTAGCTTTTTTAACAGTCTCATAAAAAAATTTTTTTTTAATTCAGGTTTATTTTTATCAGAACACCTAGGCATTTTCATCTCTATGATTCAAATTAAGATGGAAGTTTGCTGATAGACTCATAAAAATAATTCTAATCTGATTGTCTTTGAGAAACATAACATATTCAGAATTTTCCAGATGTACGACAAAACTCCCATTCAGTGATTAATCACAAATCATCTACTTTGTGTGATTATCTTGTGTGATCAGATCAATCTGTTTTGGGGGATTAACCACAATGCCCTTCATCTTCTCATCTCACTTAAACCGGGGTGAGGTTTCAGAAATGATCATTCTGCTGGCAGTTCTTTGTCTAAAGGAGTAGGTGCCCTTATAGAAGACACACGGTTTTGCTCCATTTTAAACTTTCTCTCTTCTCTTTAGTCTCCATTAATTTAATTAGCAATACCCCCAATAATTACATTAATTAGACTTTAAGAATCGTTACTTAGCTTCTCACTGATTTCATTTTTTTTCATTCTGTAATTTTAAATTTTGGCCTACTTATTTCAATAATCAATTACGCATCTCTTCAAATTTCTATTCATACTTTTCTTCTCTGAGTCAGCTTGCAACATTCTTGTGCACACTCTCAAAAGCTCTTAAGCTGGTAACAATTCTGAGGCTTTGAGGACATGAGAATGCCTTTTTGCTTACTTTGGCCTGTGAATGACACCTGGGTGGGTATCAGGTCCTTGAGTTACCTTCTTCTGTAAAATTCTCTTAATGTGTCATTGACCTGTAGGCTTTTTTTAGGGACATACTATACTTTAATTGAAATTAATATGCATTCTCTGGAAATGAGCTTTCATAATTATTTCTTAAGAATTTAAAATGTTGGGGCGCCTGGGTGGCTCAGTTGGTTTAGCGTCCGACTTCGGCTCAGGTCATGATCTCGCAGTCCGTGAGTTCGAGCCCCGCGTCGGGCTCTGTGCTGACAGCTCAGAGCCTGGAGCCTGTTTCAGATTCTGTGTCTCCCTCTCTCTGACCCTCCCCTGTTCGTGCTCTGTCTCTCTCTGTCTCAAAAATAAATAAACGTTTAAAAAAAAAGAATTTAAAATGTTATTGATATTGTCATGTTATCTTTCTAACTCATTTGACAAGCTTATCTAGAAAATAATATATTATCTAGAAAATAATATTTTAATTTATGTGCTGTGTCTCTTATATAGATATTCATGCATTAGCCCTACCATTCCATTGCAAGCTGTCATTTCAAAAATATGTTCCTGACCCAGAGAAACACACAGACACATACACAAGGAAAACACTGAAAGAAGAGGTCTTTAATATACAAACTACATGTCAGCCTATCTATGCTTTGGTTTGTCTTTGTCAACCCCATTTTCATCCTTGGCTTCATTTTTTTTTTTATGCATCTATGCATTTTCAGATTGTCATACCACTTGCTTGACTAACTTAGCTCTGAATTAGTTAACATTTTTTTACCCTACTTTTTTGAGTGGTAGTTCTTTTCCTTGGCCAGATAACTCTGGAATAATAACACAGATTCTATCGGCTCAGCACATCTGGTTAAATAGGAGAACATCCATTACAATACCCTTATGTAATGGTTTCACTGAGGTATAACCCCACCCACACTATACCAGATAGCCTGTGTTGGCACATCTCAACACACATACAAACTAAGCATGGAATTATGGGCAAGGGAGACATTGACCCACTTGACTAACCCACTCTCCATCTAAAATGCTAGAGTTATTTCTGGCCTGCCTCAAAACAAATGACTATGGTTTGTTGAATATAGCCAACATAATTGTGGACTTTCAGAGGGCTATCCACTTCTCTAACAGAGGATACATAGTTATCCGGAACTTAGTCCTAAAAGCAAAAATTGAAGGGGTTAGCTCTCCCTTCTTACTTCCTCCATCCATTGCCTCTACAATTAGACCCAGGTCTGGTCAAATGTATGCATCTGTCTTCCACGTGAAGGACTCTAATGATTAAATCATCAATCAAAATGATTTAGTTTTCAGGCCGTTTCCATTTATTTAAGGAAACAAAATGACCTGCGCAGTTCCTATTATTGGACCTATTCAGTGGTTCTTATCCTGATAGCATATCAGAACTATGTAGGCTCAAGCTGCAAGCCTAGAAAGAGGATTAAATTGGTTTAGAATGAAGACAGGTGATTCCATTCTGTAGGAGTTGAGAATCACCCCACTAAATAACCTCCTAAAAAAAGCATAACCCGTATTTATTAAGTGCCCATTTAAGACTGGATGAATCTGGATTTCTAGACACCTTGTAAGTTGTAAATATCCATGAGACTTATGAGCAGAAGACTCCCTTCCTGATAAAGCTTAGATAGTTTGAATAGCAGGTGGTGGTAGATGCCACGCCACTTCCATGTCCCTGCCATTTTCTGGCATCTTGCCTAATCTCCTAGAGAAGGTGTAGTGGTATATTCAGAGATTTGAAGTTAGCCTCATGTTAAATTCATCTATATATTTGCAATTGATTCAAGGACAATTTCGTCTGTCTGAGCTCAGAGAGATATTTATCTAAACAGCTGCATCAAATGGGTGCTTACATTTCTGCATAAGATATTTGGTTCTGGATTATGTCAATAAGCGTGGCTGCTGTCTTGAGATAGTAGCTCCCAAAGTCATCAAGGGCATCTATGAATTATCTGGACCTTTATAGAAAACTGGCTTTATTTCTCCTCTCTCCTGTCATGGCTCACAATGCCGTTTTGTTTAGGGTGAACATGCTAAGACATGCTTCTCTGTTACTTGGAAAGAAGTTCACTTTCTCCTGACAGTGTAGTTTTAGCTATGATATTTCTCTTAGCATCGTAGTCTGTTTTATTGTCTTGGATTAGACCATCAATTCCTGGGACAGAATTTTTTCCACACTTTGACTCAGAGCATACTGTCCTCTGCAAACAAAATTGTCACTCCTAATATTTTCTTTTCTGCCCAGCACTATCCCCTAGAAACCAAATAAAAGGCAACATACGACTCTTCCTCTGTTACATGCACACTGACTAACCCTGTCACAAACAAGAGAAGAGTACTCTGTGTGTGTTCCAGAAGGGTAAGCAATTCAGTGGTATTTTTTTCTGTACTTTACCATTTCAGCCCATCTACTCTGTATTTCTCCAGTCCTGTCCTTATCTTTGCCATCAGAAACACAGCCTGTCAAAGTTCTAAGTCCCCTTTGACTTGCCCTGATGATGAGAAAGGAAGAGTTAGAAATTTACTTCAGGTTGTCTTGAGTTGCAGTGCTTAGAATCTACTAAATACAAAGAGAGTGCAACAAAAGAACACACGTGGAAACTAGCTCAGGTTCTCTGTCTCTGTCAGAATGGCAGCCAATTATCAGGAAAAGCCTGGGGAAACTTGGTCCTCTATTTTCCAACAGACGGAGGCTGGAAATTGGGTCAGACCTACTATATTACTATAGGGCTTGATGCCATTTCTTCCATCTTTGACTCTCTCCTTATATGGCTATTGTTTTTGTTTTTTGTTTTTCCAATGGAGCTCCTAGTAACACATTCCCTTGGCAGAGGCTTATGACTCCCATCCAGTGAACAGTCCTGACAGGATGCAGCCTCATTACCCTTATTTTGTCATAACATCATCATCGTATCTCAGCAATACCATAGAGGACTGAAACAGAGTATTTGGTATAGTAGTAGGCCACGATACTTATGACATAAGAAAAACTCTCATCTAAATCTAGTCAGTGTAGGATCTTGAGCAAGTTAATTTCTCTGTAAATCTCATTTTCCTCACTGTGAAATGGGAGTAGCTTGTAAAGTAGGGATTAATTTGATTGTCTAATTTTTCTTATCCACCTTGAAAATCTTTATCTGGTAATAGTTATGTTTTGTCCATTTGCATTTAATGTAATTATTGATATGTTTGGATTTTATTTGCTTTTTTATATTTGCTTTCTGTTTGTTCCTTCTGTTAACCTTCTGTTTTCCATTTCTTTGTTTCTCCTTTCCTGACTTCTTTTGGATTATTTGGTGCTTTCTCTAGGGATTACAATAAGCATGTTTAATTTTTACTGTTTATTTAGAATTGATATATTACCACTTTGGATGAAATGTAAAAACCTTACCTCCATATAGGTTCCTTTAGCCCCTCCTCTTATATTATGATTATCTACATACCTTGAAAACCCTATCAGACAAACTTAAAGTTTGGACTTTTAACCTGCACATACTTTAAACAGCTTAAGAACAGAATAATCAATTATATTTACCTCGGTGTTTGGCATTTTTTCTTTGTTCTTAGTTCCTAATGTTTGCTTTTCATAGTATTTCCTTTCGGTCTAAAAACTTTTCTTCAGTAATTTCTTAGAGCAGGTCTGCTGGCAATGAGTTCCCTTAGTTTTCCTTTATCTTAAAGTGTTTTTATTTCATCTCTATTCCTGAAGCATATGTTCACTGGATAGAGAATTCTGGGTTGAGAGCTCTTTTCTTTCAGCACTTTAAAACCGTGGTGCCACTTCTCTCTTGCTTCCATGCTTGTTCTCCTCTTGGTAATGTGTCATTTTTCTCTGGGCACTTTCAGGACTTTTTTCTTTCTCTTTAACTTTTAGCAGTTTGATTTGATATGTCTGGATGTGAATTTGTTGGTGTATATTCTGTTTGGAATTCACTGAGCTTCTGGAATCCACAGTCTAGTTCTTTTGCCAAATTTGGGACACTTTGAGACATTATTGCTTTAAATATTTTTCCTGCACTGCCTTTTTCCTCTTTTTTTTTTTTTTTTTTCCACGTTTTTTATTTATTTTTGGGACAGAGAGAGACAGAGCATGAACGGGGGAGGGGCAGAGAGAGAGGGAGACACAGAATCGGAAACAGGCTCCAGGCTCCGAGCCATCAGCCCAGAGCCTGACGCGGGGCTCGAACTCACGGACCACGAGATCGTGACCTGGCTGAAGTCGGACGCTTAACCGACTGCGCCACCCAGGCGCCCCTCCTCTTCTTTTGAGATGCCAATCACATGAATGCTAGATTTTTGTTGTTCTTGTTGTTGTTGTTGTCATTTACCCACAGATGTCTAAAGCTCTTCTCATTTTTCAATTTTTTTTCTCAGTATTGTTCATCTTGAATGGTTTTTATTGATTTATCTTCAAGTTCACTGATTCTTTCCTCTGTTACCTCTATTCTGCTATTGAGCTGGTCAAGGGAGGTTTTTGATTTTAATATTGGTTATTGTGTGTATAGATCTACAATTCATATTTGGTCCTTCTTTATATCTTCTGTTTAGTACTCATTCTATGTTTCCTTTGGTTTTAAAAGCCAGATAATTCTAATATCTTTTTAATTTCACCATTCATGTCTGTTGATTGCATGTTCCCATGAAAGTTGAGAATTTCATGCTAACTCACATGTCAAGTAATTTTTTAATTGTATCTTGAACATTTTGAATATTATATTATAAGGTTGTGAATCTTCTTTAAATCCTTGGACAGTGTTGACATTTTTGTTTTTATAGTCAGTACCTGGTTAGGTTAAGTCTTTAAGTTCCAACTAGCCTCCTGTGTCTGTGGTTCCAATGCCAGTACACTTTTCAAAGCATTCTCATTGCTATATAGATCTGTCTGGTGTATATGCCACCTAGTGGCCAGATTTAGACATGGGCAGTGGTATATCAGTTCTCAAAGTCTTTTTATGCTAAATAATATCAACTCCACAAGTATACAGCTTGGAAAAGAGTCCAAGGTTTACAAACAATTATTTGGGGTTGATCTCCTTAGTTTTTTCCTGTCCATGACCTTCTCATACTTTCTGATTCCTGGGGGCTCCTCTATTTTATCTTTCAGCTAGAAAACTAGAACTTTAGTTATCCTGCTCTCCAGTGCACTTCTGAAGTGTGCCCACATCATGAGCCAAACAATGGAAGGACAAATAAGACAGAAAGCAATGGGGTGGGGTTGGCCCCACCTTCTTGGAATTACATCTCAACTGAAGGTAGAGGAAGGTTCTACTCAGAGTTTTGGCTACTGTGGGTTCTTATTATGCCACAGGATTACTTAGGGGCTGGGCCAAGAAAAAAGGGAGATAATACAACAGGAGATTTTCACATTATCTCTGAGTAGTATGATTTCCCTTTCTGCAACTTGAACCAGTTTTAAAGGGCTTCTCCCAAGCTCTCTCTGTCTACTACAGTGCAGTGTTGGCTGGGAGATGTTGGGGAAAAAAAATAATAAAGTCATCATCAATTCATCAGTAATTGAATTCCAGACCTCTTCCCCAATTTGCTTACTACTTTACAGAGTCCTCAAAGAGCTGCTCTGTGTATTCTGTCCAGATTTTATTCAGTGCAAAACACAGAATGACTGGTACTAACTGCATCTCACCCAGGCTGGACTCTTAACATTCTTTAAAACTCGAAACATTTCATGATGTTTATTTATATTTTAATTATCTTATTTAAAAGTCAGTTTACTGAATGTGCCTTCCCCATTCACTCCCCTTAAAGGCCAGGTACCAAGCAAAAATAAAAAAACAGGAAAATAGAAATCATATATTAAATATTCCAATACTCTACCAATCTTGTATGATCTGAAGAAAAGTGAAGTGTCCCATCTAAGCTATCTGCCACCTGAATATTAAATGTGATATTATATTACTTTCAAAATATGTATTTTGAAATAATATTTTAAATAGTAAGAGATGCAAATAGCTAAAATCAGCTAATTTCTGTTTAGTCTGATTCAGATTTAGAAATTTGAGGTGGGGAATGGCTTTTAATTGGACACTTTTAAAGATTGTTATAGGATCATCCTACAAGCCATAGTTACAGTTCAGTGCTTCAAAAGAAATATAAAAGGCGGCCACCCGTAAAAATGTATAGAGTCATAGAGTCAAAACACCTGACCTCTTTTTCCCCCAGAAAAATCTGTATCATGGCTTAAGTAAGTGGGGCACCAAGGAGCAAGTATGCAGCGACTGCCATCATGATGCATTTCTTTTGCAAATCAATTACACTCCATATACATAATCATGTCAGAGCCTAAGAAAATGCAAAACTTTTTCACAGAATACTCAAAAAGATTGGAAAAAAATCACTTCTTTGATACCCACATAATAATTATGAAATATAAAATGCCAGTAGAAACACATATGCACTGTATCATTCTTGACAGGTCCTCGGAATAAAATATTAATGTATTTAAATTAAGGGTCGATTCTCATATTTGGCTCATGTGAGACAGTTTTTTAAAAGTAGCTAAAGGTTTTCAGTAGTCATCTGATTTTTAAGAAAAAATAAAGACAGTATGATTAAATAATATGCTTCTCAGACAAAATCATGTTAGATTTGCATTTTAGATGTAATTCAATTCTTCAACTTTTTACACTATTTTATTTCTTTGTGCACCAATCTCTTCTATTGGACTTCAGCTAGGTTGACACAAAACAGCATTTAATAAATATTCTTCAAATTGTTTGAAATATGCAAAGAATCAGTCATAAAATTTCAGTAAGAAGTAATGAGTTTTTTATCTGACCATATCAAAGGAAAAAAATTCCCGGCAAGACATTTTTTTTAAAAAACAGTCATGAAAAATTTATTTTAAGCAAAACAACACTTGCCATTTAACTACAGTATGTGGCATTCACTGTACTACTGCTAGTTGTTTTTTTTTTTTTCCTCCTTTATTCAAAGTTGCTTTACTGGTGAAAAAATTTAAGCCAGTATTCTAAGTGGTGTGTGGGAGTTTTCTCTGAGCACGTATCTTGTTGCTATATAATAGGATATGTGCATATATTTTAACTCCCACATAATCTTCTGAACTGCTCTGCTAAAGTCTGTACAGCATATAATCTAGTTAGATGGTTTCTTCCTGGGATTCTGGTTGAAATTATCTCAAGGCTGAATGTAACTTTCTGTAGGGTTCAGATTCAATAAGAAGAAATTTCCCCCTTTCTATCAGCCAAAATCGTCACTCTTAGATGAATGTTCAGCATTCTATGGTTACCCAGGAAGTAAATTATTTAGAATAGCATCCACCCAATAGATAAATAATGAGAGCCACATACGTAATTTAAATTTTCAAGTAGCTATATTAAGGTAATAAGAAACAGACAAGATTAATTTTTATAATACAATATATATAACCCAATATAGCTAAAATATTACCATCTTCACATATGATCAATATAAGAATTATTAATAAGCTATTTTAAATTGTGTATGATAAGGCTTTGAAATCTATGTCTTAGTGTCTTTTTTACCAATTCCTTTCTGATCCAAATGCCTCTTTTCCCTGAAACAGTCCCTAATCCTCTGAGCAAAGTAAGGATATTGAATCCATACATCAGATTATTTGTGCCATAACTAAGTTACTTTATTCATCTCTGTCTTATGTTTTCATTATCTTTAGATATGTTCTTAACCTGTACTAGATATTTTTCTTAATAACGGTTTGGAAGTATCTTAATTTTTCCCCTTTATTTTGAAAACATGATATATAAATGGCACCCTTTTTTAGAATCTGTAGTTTTGAGGGTTCCTGAGTAAAAAAGACAATAGTTTTTCATCCCAGCACCTCGCTGTTAACTAATGGTATTTCCCTTGACTCATGAGTCCCTTTACAGTTTCAGTTTAGAAGAAACTTAGTTCCCTGAAAACTCACTTCATCTATGCAGAGTAGGAAAATAAAAAAGAACATTGCACATATACCCTGTGAAGTGTCCTGAAAATTTTCTTCACTAACTTTGGAAAAAAAAAAAAAAAAGAAGCTAGATATCAATATATATCAAGTGCTTAGAATTAGTCTTCAGTCATGAAAATGATTTTCTGGCTCATATCCAAATTTGTTTATTAAAGGGGTTACTCACATGTAATGTGTGTATAATTTAAATACATATCTAAAAAGGATAATTTCAAAACTAACTTTAAAATAATTTTAGAAGTTAGTTTCTTCTTGTGAATTACATGAATGTTTAGTCACATGGAAGAGCTGTTTGGTTGTTTTTATGAGTAGAGAGAGAATCTCACCCATGTGATAGCTATAGTCTTCATCTTGATATAAATATATATATATATATATAATTTATTTATATATTTGTATGTATTTATATTTATATTTTATATATTATATATATTTATATTTATAATATATAGTTTATATATATATAATTTACATATATATATAATTTACATATATATATATAATTTACATATATATATATAAAATTTGACCTAAAACAGAGTTTTGATTTGTGAGGTAAAATCATACGTTAAAAAGTGAAAATCCGGGGGTGCCTGGGTGGCTCAGTCGGTTAAGCGTCGGACTTCAGCTCAGGTCATAATCTCACAGTCCGTGAATTCAAGCCCCGCATCAGGCTCTGTGCTTCGGGTTCTGTGTCTCCCTCTCTCTCTGACCCTCCCCCGTTCATGCTCTCTCTCTGTCTCAAAAATAAATAAATGTTAAAAAAAATTTTTTTTAATTAAAAATAAATTTAAAAAAGTGAAAATCCACACACACAAAAAAAGAAGGAAGCCAAGAAAACAGGCTGGTACTGTACTTTCAGCAACATTTCAGTAGAATATGGAAACATAATAATAAAAACACCACCACCACCAATAATAGTTATCTATCATATGGATAAAATGATTCAGAAGTGAAGAAAGTATATGGAAATGGTAAAAGTCTATACAAAGCATGACTATGCTGATTTCTCCTTACCTTTTTACAGTCTTTTTCTATCCCGCGTTCTTAGGGGTTTCTTGCTGATATCAGCATTTAATAAGATAATCCATAAAACTGCCAGTGGGACTTGCTTTGTTCCCAGGCAACAGAGGCTTATTTTAAATACGGTCTTTCAGAAGCCATGATTCATCACGGCTAAGCCTGTAGTGACATTTCACAGTGGAGATCTTGAGAGAACTGAATCTTTCAGGTGCCCTAACCAATTCAATTGAGCTCGTAGTAACTAAACAGCTACATTGTACTTTCATATTCACTCGCTAATTGGTAAGTGTGAGCCAGGCCCTCCACGCAGAACAGATATACAGAGATACATCCCTCATAGGCCTCACTGTCATGGATTTTCCAGCATTCCATGGTGGCAACTATACAAAAAATTATTTTCACACGTGATAGAGTGTATGTAAGATGCTATAAAAAGATATAGATTATATATTAGAAATGGAGGTGATAATTCAGTGGAGGAACCCAGCATTCCGGGAAGAAGTAGTCTGAGCCAAAGATACAAAATTACAAAAATGCAATATATATTCAAGGTAGATGGGCCTCTTGGTTACAAGGCCCTTTATTTCCATTGTCCCAAAACTGTTCTATTCCATGAAATTTTCTTTTTGACCACCATAGGACCTATTAAAAAGGCACTGATTTTTAAGATTTTTCATAAAGTTAAATGCTTGGTCTCAGGCTAAGATTAAGTGAGAGGAGAGGTTTTACCACGTACTGGAGCATGCAGTCACAACTTTTTGGCTTTGTGTGCTTACCAACTCATCTATGTAGTAGCCAGAGGCTGTTTACATATTTTCATTTCGTGATATGGCAATGTGTATTTATCTTCTTATTCATACATTTTGCAAGATACCTCAATTTCAAATTCATTTTGACAAAGTGTGATACTCTTCCAGCATTTTATAAATGATAAACAGCAAGGTGGAAAGGAGATTGGATTCATCATGTAAAGGTTAAATAATTCTGATTTTGAGCAATGAATATCGATTGCTCTTTTTAGATGTGTTTGAAGAATTCTTGTCATTGAGGAAAACATTTATCAAGATTATCATTCTTCAAGATTACTTATCTTGAAATCCATTCAAGTGCAAAGAAAAGGGTGAAGAAGCTATGGGAAACAGATGACTATTTTGCATATTAAGTTGTTTTGAAATGTACTGTTCTTGCCACAGGAATAATGGCTATCTTTAAGAAATACTACAATGAAGTATTTTTGCAAAATTGTATCATAGCTTTGGGTTAGCTTGCAATGTGCAGAAAAAGGAGTGTTGAGAAGGCAAAAACATCCTTCAAAAACAAAACAAAATAGAGAAAAAAACCCTCTAAATCCTAAGTAGTTTATTTGAATGAAATATTTTTGTTGCTATTAAATTTACATCTAATTTGCTCTGCTCTGTTCAGGGTAAATTCTGTTATAAAAAGAACAATAGTATACCAAAAGTAATATATTAATATATTTTATTGTTTTCTAAACCTGACTTTTCATCAATAATTTGAGCAATTTTAGGGAAATTAATATTTTTTAAATTTGTCTCCTCATTTGAAAACTGAAAGAATTAAACTGGATGACTTCTCTAGGGTGCCTGTGTGACCCATTCAGTTAAGTGTCTGACTCTTGATTTTGTCTCAGGTCATGGTCCCAGGGTCGTGGGATCAAGACCCATGAGGGGATCCTTGCTTAGTGTGGAAACTGCTTAAAATTCTCTCTTTCCATCTCCCTCTGCCTTTCACCTGAATATTCTCTCTCTCTAAAATAATAAAAAAAAAATCTTTAAACTAGATGACTATTGAAACTTTATATAAAATAGTTACAATAGAGATGAATTCAATATTTAGCAAGACTGGTTTGTAATGTCTAGATAGATATAGACAAATAAATTTAGACAGATGAAAAAGTTGATAATTACACATGAAAAACTATGTTTATACATATATTATGCATATGAAAAGTAATAGATGACAAAATGGATATACATGTTAGGGAAAATAAGGGTACTTGAATGGTCAAAAAAAAAAAAAAAAAGACCAAGTCATAGTGGAAATGGCAGGGATGGAATGTCACAGAAAATGACCATATAGGATAGAATAAAGATGGCAGGTTTGTTGACACTGATAATATAACTTACTCCCTTTCTTTTTTTTTTTTTTTTATTTTATTTATTTTTTTATTTTTTTTATTTTTGGGACAGAGAGAGGCAGAGCATGAACGGGGGAGGGGCAGAGAGAGAGGGAGACACAGAATCGGAAACAGGCTCCAGGCTCCGAGCCATCGGCCCAGAGCCTGACGCGGGGCTCGAACTTGCGGACCGCGAGATCGTGACCTGGCTGAAGTCGGACGCTTAACCGACTGCGCCACCCAGGGGCCCCAACTTACTCCCTTTCTACATAAAAGAAACTACAGATGTTTCTAAATCACATTTCTATGATTATTGCTGTTGCTAGTGGTATTGTTGTATTATTAATATTGTTATAATTAGCATTTAAATAGCAGGGGTAGGGATGGATGCAGAATGGCTTCAGCATCATGAAGGTGAAGGCCCCCAGGAAGAAAAAAGAAGCTGCTCCTGCCACAGATTGCATTTGAATTTCCAAGGGTTTAATAATGTATCGATTCCAGGCTTCCCAGTTGTATATAACCCGGGCATCTAATTTACAGGTTGATTGACTTTTCTTTGCCTAGTCCTACTATCATGGATAATAACAAAATAGACTACCAACGTGGGGTGGGGTGGGGTTCCTAAGAGTGCCTAGCCTATGTAAGTAGTTTTCAAATTTGTTGTTTTTTTTTTTAATAGATTTTTCTGTTTTAGCATAATCTCTTTCTATTGCTGTTTCTGTTGGATCTTTTCCTCAGACAACTTCCTCCGTACCCTTTGGAATTTAAATTCCTTTGAGGTTAGAGGCATTTTTTTTTTTCAGTCATTTCATCCCCTTATTTTCAAACCTGGCTCCTCAGACAGAAGATATGTTTAATGCATTTTCTGAGGGAGTCACAATTTTCAAATTCTGATAAAATTCTTAGCTCTAATATTGTACATCCTTAACTTGTCCACAACACCGTTTATTGTGGTAATTTGTAGATAGACAGATTTTCCTCTTCATTAAAATAAGGTCATAAACTCTTGCTGAGAGTCTCAGTAACTTTAAAGCTATATCACATGTGAGAGAACTTCAGATCATTGCATGTTCAGCAACAGTACAGTGCATAATTCCATACCCACAGGTCATCAACATAAATGTGGGGCTGTATACACATTTATGGAAAAGTGATTTGTGTTCTGCTGAGAATAAATATTATTTTACTCTATATATACATGGAGCATGTGCCATGAAAAGTCATTTTGGAGGCACATGTGATATATACCTGTCTTTGTAAAGCTTATTTTCTAATGAGGGGAGACAGATAGTAAATAATAAAAATAACAAGCAGGTCAATTGTAAACTATGTTAGAAGGTGTTAAGTGGGGCAAATAGAACTAGGATAGTAGGATCTGGTATGTGAGCAGAGGAAGGTTTTGCAGGCAGTTTGTGATTTTAAATAAGGGTAGTTAGTGTAGGTGTCATTGAGAAAACAGTGTCTGCAAAACAGAACAGAAAGAAAACTATTTTGGCTGAAGAGAGGTCAGAGGGGCATTAAAAGTGTCAGTAGATAATGTCATACAGGTAAGAACTGGATATGTTGAATATTGAAAGCCTTTGTAAGAGCTTGCTTTTATTCTGAATAAATAGGTCACTAGTAAGGAATCTTAAGCAGACGAGTGCCAAGCCTGACATTTGGCATGTTAAGGGGAGGGCAAAACTTGGAACACTGACACCAGTGACAAATCTATTGCATGATAAGGTGAGGAAGGACAGTGACTTATGACCAGAGTGGTAGCAATGGGGGTGGTAAGTGTCTGGATTCTGGATACATATTTAAGGTGTGTCCAGTAGGATTTGGTGACAAGCTGGAAATAGGTATATGAGAGAGAAAAGTCAGGCTACATATTACTACTTGAAAATTAACACTGTCTGTGGGTTACTGTAGGTGTTGATAGATGCAGTTTGAAGAACATTAGTTTTATGTGACTTTGTTACTCAGTAGATGTCTTGTTTTGAAAAGCATTGATGTTGATATTCCAAACTCAAGACAAATAGACTTTATCAGCCATAATATGGCAAAAAGATCTGGGCCACAAGTAAGTCCTCAGTAAATACTTGAGCCCCACTCACATATTGATGACTGGTTTTTTTTCTTTTCTTTTCTTTTCTTTTTTTCTTTTCTTTTCTTTTCTTTTCTTCTTTTCTTTTCTTTTCTTTTCTTCTTTTTTCTTCCTTGAGATCTTCCCACACTATCTTCGCTCTGTTAATCACCACGGAGTTGTTGCTATGAAACCTTTCATGTCAGTGTTAGAGGACTCTCCAATGTAGCCCAACAGCCCCATATATGTACTGTATTATACCAACACAACATACTGTATTTGCTTACATATTTGAATTTCTGCCTCATCAGACTGTAAGATCCATGAGGACAGGAACTGTATTATGTTTACTGCTGTACTGCATGTGTCCAGCATTGTGCCTTTGGTATAACAGGTGCGTAGAGATTTTTTTAATTGAAAAAAAAAAACAGATTAATAAAAAAATCATCAATGCCTTGTCCTGATGAATTTCTGTCATGCCAGTTACCAAATTCAGATATATCCCAATCCATAATTGAAAGCAAAGGAAGAAATTCATAATTAACTGGATTAGTTCATAGGACTTGCTGCTAACTCATACTATGATATGATAGCTACTTTCCCAATGTTTCTTTGTTTGCTCCAGTTGACTCTCAAGTCCATGGAAAATATTTCCCACTTTCATAAAAGTCTTTATGCCATCCCTATATTTTTGTACAAATGACTGTCTCTGCTATGTTAGTGAAAGCCCAAGGCTATTGAACCTCATTTTAGTTACTTTTTCTTTTTGTTATGGTTATACATATTTTTATATATCTAACAACCTTTTATTTTTTTCTAACTCAAGAAAAGAAATATGTCTCTATTTTAGGATTTTTTCCTCCTTGTATTATTCTTTTATTTTCCTTGTATCTGTGTTCTCTCCTGATTCCTTAGCCTATTGAAATGTGCATGTCTCTGGCAGACTTAAACAAACAAATGCACAACAAACCCTCATATTTTATAGATGCACACAATATTATAGCATCTCTTTATTTTCACTATGAAACAACTTGTAAGGACGTTGAACTTCCTGTATCCAAGACCTCAGCTCACACTCAGGCCTTCTTGCCTTATATCCTCACTTGTTACAATCAATTCATAGAATGAATTATGGAAGTCAGGTCCATGATTTGTTTCAGTCTGCCTATATTCCTCCAGAACACTCCTGTCAAGTGATTGGAAATTATTACCAAACTAGCTCTTGTCAAGCACACTAAAATCCAGTTAGACTACCAAGTTTTTTCATTTATTTTTCAATATTCATTCTCTTTATTCCTTGCAGTGTGTGTCAGTTGGCTGTTCTGCACTTTCTGATTCTTACATATCTCATTTCCTTTGGTTTCCATGATCCCTATTTCTGTTGTTTCTTCTCCTACCCATTCAATATTTTTTTCTTCTCCAGTCACTTCTCTTAGGCCTCCTGCACATGGATATTACCAAGAATACATCTATAGTCTTCTTCTTACATTTCTCTTTATTCTCTTCATGATCTTATCCACTTTTACCTTATCAATCACACCATATACATGAGTTACTCCATCTGATGGTTCTTGGATATTTTCACATGAAGTTTCTAAAACTGCTGTCTAAAATGGTAGCTACTAGCCATATATGGCATTTGGAATGTGCCTAATATGAATTGAAATGTTCAGTGGGTATATGGTTTGCATTGGTTTTAAAGACATAGTACAAAATGTAATGTAAAATATCTAATAATTTTTTGTATTTATTATGTGGTGAAATAATATTTTGGACATACTAGATTGCATAAAATATAATATCACATTACATTTTGATTGAATAATGCTATTTGCAATAACTCCAAATATGTCCCAAATTCCCTCTCAAACAAGCACCTCCAGCTGAGTTTTGATTTTGGAGGGGACAGAAGCTCTTTTCCTGTCTCCTTGGCTTTAGTTATGGATCTTTGACATTCTGTCTCATAAACTTTCTCCACCCTATACTGACATCCCAACCTTTGTCCCCTTTTAATAAATCATCAAGCTTTATGATGTTTTCCTTTAAACTTATATTGACTCCACCTTATTTTCATCTTTATGTTTGCTTTTCTGTCCTAGACAATTTTAGTAACTAAAATCACCCAGCCGTAGAATCCTTGCTCCTTTTAAACTATCCTATGTACCATTTTTTAATAAAACTCATTAAACATAACCTTCCTCTACTCAAAAATTTTAATGGTTTCTTATATTAGTGAGTAAAGTTCAAGTCTTTTAATCACTGTTGAAAACTAAAAGTCTTTCCAATTTTGTGCTCTGCATAGTTTCTTTTCCTTCCATTTGCTTTGAGTTATGTCTAGTTTTGCAAGTTTCCAAGTACTGCCATATCTTTCTACCTTTTCATCTTCATTTATTGAAACCAACCAATTCTATTTTAAATGTTATTGTTCCCATAAATTTGCCCACAAATAGCCTCTCCCAAGTCTTAATTTTCACAGAACTTTATATTTTGTGGCATTTCCCACTTTTTACTTGTTTGGAGTTTTCTCATTCGTTATTCATTTTCTATTTAAGATGTTCTTTAAGAGCAGGAATCATAGCTTAATTACGTTTATACCCATATCCAAATGGCTATCATGATGCCTACTATGGCAGGTGGTCTAAATTATTTATTGGATAAATAAATGTGTGAATGAATTAATGAACAATGATATAATCATGGTTTCTAATATTAAGGGTTTCTTCTGGAAAATTTCCTTCCTATGGCAGTAATGGCCCAATTTTTTAGGTATTGCATTTTGTTGTTTCTCCCAACTTAATATGCAAATCATTGACTTTAGCAAAACAAGTATTTCATCTGCTGATGAAAATGTTTAAGACAACAAAAAAGGGGCATATTAAGAATCAATGGAAGCTGCTACATCTGTATCTTTTGAACACCATCTGTCTCCCAAGTTGTTAGATGAATCCAAATCCTATCCAAGTTTTGCTGGTCTGCAACAGTAAAATGCTTCAATGGCAATTCCAAACAGATTGAACATGTTTCAATTAGACAATTTAGTTGTAAGAGCATTGTCTTGGCAGATAACCCTCCAGGGATTATAATGAATACAGCTTAATTGGTTTATTAAGTAAAATTTACAAAAGCTCAGAGCCTTGGTCTGAAAAACTTTTAGGCATTATTGAAGTATGAATTTTGCGTGTGATAAATGGGATGAACACTTACTACTGCAGCAGATTTGGTGAGTGGTTGTAGAAGCTAGATAACTACCTCGGCCAGCCAAGAACTAGTATCTGAGAACATAAGAACATTTTCTACATAGCTGAGACACATTAAATATACCCTTGGTACTAAAACTGAAAATTAAGTCTTAGTATGGCATATTGCAAAGAAATATTGGTCTGAGAATCAGGATTCCCAGATTCTATGTCTAAAATTATAAAATATAATTAAGTTTCTTATTTATTTGGCATTATAATCACAAATATCATTATCATTAGATAGTCCTGAAAAATAAGTCTTCATATTTGTACATATTAGGAAGTATACAAAATAAGTCTGGGGTTTAATCCTTACATAATTATATCTGTATTCCTCTACTTTAAGATGTAAGAATATGTGTTTTTGTGGTGAATGTGTGTTTGTTAAGATCACTTCTCTAATGCTATGTGATGACAAGGCTGCATCATAAACAAGCAAAAACCACTTTGCACTGGAAAGAAATTTTTACATCCTGTATTTCTAAATCATCCATTTAACAAATGGAGGGAAGAGAAAGTCAGAAAGGGCAAGAAAACCTTCCATGAAGATAGTTCTCTAAAATCAGAAACCTAGACAATTGCTCAAGTTGATTTCCAAACCAATGTACTTGGTTTCCCAGTTGACTACTTAGGTAACTTTTATAAGTAACTAACAAATACTTGTTTCCAATGCTGTGACACAATGAAGAAAATCAATAGAGCCTCTAAAGGTGAAACAGTGATTTAGGAAATTAAAAAAAAACAAAAACAAAAACAAAAAACAAAGAAAAACAGTCTAGAATTTCCTGACTCCAACACTTTGTACTCAATTTAACAGGAAATTAACCATGATTTCCAGGAAAAACCTTTTTATCCCTCTATAATTAGAACCACCACCAGGATTAGATATCTTTTTAAAGTTAGAGCTTTATTCTACAATATAAGGGTAATATAATGTAGTTTATATCACTATGGGGATAAAAGTCAATTAAAGCCTAATTCATATGTATTGTAACACCCTACTATGTTTAAAGCATTATTTTACAAAGTTTTCAAAATATGCATATGAAAAATATCTAATGTTTGTGTTAACATTGTACTTTTAAAATTCCTTATACTGATTGAATTCTGTCCCCACAAAAGAAGTATTGAGGTCCTAACTTCTGGTACCTGTAAATGTATCCTCATTTGGAAATAATGTCTTTGCAGGTGTAATAAAGTTAAGATGAGGTCTTTCCGGTATTGGTGTATTGGTGGGCACCAATACAATAATGCTGGGTATTGTCATAAGAAGAGGAAGATGCCATGTGAAGGTGTACACGTGCAGGAAACTGCCAGGTGACAACAGGCGGAGAGGTTTGAGCGTGCAGCTGCCAGCCGAGGAACGCCAGGAATCTACAGCCACCCCCAAAGGCTAGGAAGAAGCAAGGAAGGATTCTACAGAGTCTCAGGGGGAGGATGGCCCTGCTGACACCTTGATTATAGACATGTAACTCTCAGAACTGGGAAAGAATAAATTCCTGTTGGTTTAAGTCACCCAGATTTGGGACTTTATTATGGCAGCCTTAGGAAAATGAATACATTCTTTTTCATAATTACCAATCTTAAATCATTCAAGGCCTTCTCTCATTTGAACTTGGACTTCCAAAGACTGTAATAGAACATTCCAGAAAAAGGAACTGTAATGAAGAAGATCGCAGGGGCAGGGATGAAAGACCATGTGGATGTGGCTTGGAGTCGGTTAGTTTCCGCACTGCTTCCAATTGGAACCATGGAAAGTGATCAGGGCACCGTCAAAAGTAAGTATGGCTCTTTAAAGAAAAGAAAAGAAAACAAAACAAAACAACCAAAGCTGAAAACAAATGGGCTGCTTGCTTCCATTTTATTCATCTCCGTAGTCCTAGGAAGAGAGGTAGGATGCGCCCATGTATTATTACCACTATTTCTAAAGAGGAAAATAAAAAATTATGTAATTCAGGTAACTTACAGCAATAAAAGTCTTGTTTTTTCAACTTCATTGGATCTTAACATTGCAGAGTAGGTGAAGGAAACAGAAAAACAAATAATTATATTGGGGATGTAAGACTCTATAATCACATAAATCCCCTCATTTTTAAAGGATTGTGGGCAATTTGTAAAAACAGCAAGTGCAAGTCACAAAGTCCTATGTACTTAAGGCTTCCCTCCTACTCTTCCTTCTTAGTATCTCAATTGAGGTTAATTGGAAATTAATCGATTGAGGTCACCAGGGAGAAAATCTGTCAGAGTCATAAAAAATCAGAAGTCTGTATATTACCAAACCTTTAATGATAAGATTCCACTTTCATGACTATTTTCGGGGAGATATTTTAATGTTATCATCTTGATCCTCTTAAAATAATAACAACTCACATGTGCCAGGAACTAAATGCTTCATATGAATTCAATTTTAACAACCATCCTCTAAGGCTTTTGCAGATGATGAAGCAAATTTAGGATGCTAAAAGAATTTTCCCAGACTCACACACCTCATGAGAGGCAGAACTATTTCCCCAGTCTTGCTCCAAGGCTTGTGTACTGAATCATTATTCTCTTCTGCCTCGGAAAGCTGGATGCTGTATATGCTAAATACCCAAATCCCATATAGTTACTTTCTCTTATATCTATTGTTTTCCTCAAGCCAAATAGTCATCTTCACATATATACAATGTCACCTTCAAGAAGCATAGGGTCTCTCCTGGCTATGGCCTGGCGACCAGCTCCCTCTGTAGGCCATCTCCAGCCCCGTTGTCCCAAATCCCCCAGTCGTCCCAAATCCCCCAGTCACAACCCTCCCAGCCTGGCACTTACAAGATGAATGTGGCCACACAGTGTGATCCAGAGATCATCATGCTCTCAGACTCTAATTGCTGCCTCTCACTCCATTCCCTGCCTCCAAAATGGTTGGGGATAGTATTTGGAAGATGGAAGACTGAGGAAGGGACTGACTGAGCTAATGCCCTTTTGGTGGTGTTTCTTTAAAAATCAAACAAAATAAGGGCACCTGGATGGCTCAGTGGGTTAAACATACGACTCTTGGTTTCAGCTCAGGTCATGATCTCATGATTCGTGAGTTCACTGCTCTGACAGTGCGGAGCCTGCTTGGGATTTCTCTTTCTCCCTCTCTCTCTGCACCTCTGTAGCTTGCACTCTCTCTTGCTCTCACTCTCTCTCTCAAAAAAAACCCATAATAAAATGAAAGCAAAACAAAATAAAACTTAAGTTTTAGGGTAAATGAGACCATTTCTGACCTCTTTCTTCTTAACTGCTACCTTTCTCTCTGGGGTGCCTGAGTGGCTCAGTTGAGCATCTGACCAGCTCAGGTCATGCATGAACTTGTGGTTTCTGAGTTTGAGGCCCATATCGGGCTCTGTACTGACAGCTCAGAGAGTGGAGCCTCCTTCAGATTCTGTGTTTCCCTCTCTCTCTCTGTCCCTTCCCTACTTGCACTCTATCTCTCTCTCTCTCTGAAAAATAAATAAAGATTAAAAAAAAAACTACTACCTTTCTCTCCATAAACTGTAGGTGACATCTCTCTGCCTGCTCTGTTAAGTCCTCCTCCATACTGGGGGTGGGGGGGGGGGGAGGTCACAAAATCTACACAGGTGTAGCTCTTACCATCTTGACATGGCATGATTACTTATTGCAGTGTAAACACCTTCCTATCATGTCTGGAAGGACCATGTGAGGCTCATTGCCAATCTCCCAGATTTCCAGGTAGAGTGCTTTGTTTCTAGTGTATATACTCTTAAATTATGTTGTGTAAGCTAAAGAAGAGAAAGTAATAACCAATTATTAGTGCATGAAGAATTACTTAGATTACCATGTGTAGAATATTTCTGATTGGGAAAGACAATTTCTCTCCATATTTATGCCTTATGAATTCCATCATCAGTAAGAAGGGGACTTTATGTTACCTGTCCTGACAGTGTCACAAAGTATGCAACTCATACTCTAAATTGATATATCAATAAATATGAGATGGTATTACTAATGTTTTACCATGATCTTCTGCTGTTTACTTAGTGCTTGCTCATAATTTTTTAAAAACTGTCTATTTTGAGAGAGAGCACACACGCACAAGAGCAAGGGAGGGGCAGAGAGGGAGAGAGAGAATCCCAGGCAGGCTCAGTGCGGTCAGCAGAGAGTCCTATGGTAGGACTCGATCCCATGAATCGGGAGATCATGACCTGAGCTGAAATCAAGAGCCAGACACCTAACGGAACTGAGCCATCCAGGTGCCCTTTTGTTCATATTTTATTGTATTTTCCAACTTCCTTCTTTCTTCTAAGCTAAATGTGAAAACAAATTTAACACGGTAACATTTCCCCTACTTTATTAACTTTACTACTATAATTCAAATGTGAATATATTAATAAACTTGACATTTTCTAGGTAATAGACTTTTTTTATTGCCCCAAAGAAGTGATCATTTGAAAGTGTATGTATATCTGTAGTTCTTTTTCCTCTTTTTCATCCTTTGAAATAAAATAACATTCTCTTCAACTACAGGAGATGATTGCATGGGGGAATAAATTGTCACAGCAAAAGAAAAGGTTGTTTAGCTCAGCTAGTGTGCCTGGGTGTCGCTAATCTTCTAGGACATCATTGAGCTGAGGCTTCTCCCACTGATCTTCCAAATAGTACCTCTAAGCTGAGGACAGAGAACATTAGCCTCTGTAAGTTCATTTACTAATTAAAATCAGGCTATTTCTACCTGGTTAAAGATAAACTTTTTTCAAAAATTTTAGTATTGGGGCACCTGGGTGGCTCAGTCAGTTAAACGTCCAACTTCAGCTCAGGTCATGATATTGCACTTTGTCAGTTTGATCCCCACGTCGGGCTCTGGGCTGACAGCTCAAGGCCTGGAGCCTGCTTCAGATTCTGTGTCTCCCTCCTTCTCTGTCCCTCCCCTGCTCATGCTCTGTCTCTCTCTGTCTCTCAATAATAAATAAATGTTAAAAAATTAAAAAATATAATATTATGTTCATGAATGAGAGAAATTTATAGATAAAAATGACACAATCACTCTATTTTCTCCCAACCCTCCATTCTTAACCTGGAAGTTGATTCCTTTTCCATCCCCTCCTTTTCAAAAGCTTTTGCGCTCTGAGTTTCCAGGCAGAAGAGAAATGTCAAGATGTCCACTAAAGATGATTCCTATGGAATCACTGACTCCAAGAACATTGGGCATTTTTACGAAAAGTGTCTGAGAAAATGAGATTTGACCTAAAGGTCATGTGAATAATGGTCAGGCTTTCTCTTATCTAGTTCTGTGTTCATATTGTATTGAACTGGAGAAACAAAAATCATGTTTCTCCCTACTGTGCAGAAATTTACTGTGGAATTTCTGTCCTTTTGAGTTTCTAGAAATCCCTGTATCAGAAAGATACTTGAAGATACCTGTATCTTGGCTCCTAAAGACTTGAACTGAGATGTTGTGAGCGACAACAAGTTCTTGCTAAAGGTGCACAGAAGGGGCACCTGCTTTGGTTAGAAAGAGTAACACAGAAGATAGCAGATTATAATTACTTTCCTTTGTGTTAGTGTCTTGGTAACATCACTCAGGAGTTCAGCTTTGCCTTTGTCATTTGAGGGATTGAAGAGAAGCACTAAATACCTTTTGTAACTGCTATAGGTGAAGTCCCAAATCTACTAATTATTTGACATACTGCAGAAGCCCTGCTGCTGTGGGGATTTCGGTATATGAGATGGAATCTGGAGGAAGTGCTTGAAGGAATTCAGTAAAGTGGACAGTAAGCTTTATACGAAGTCAAAGTGGGTTTTTATTCTGTAACAACCAAATTCCTGCTAATATTAGACTTACCTAACACTTCAACAACTCATATTTAGATGAAAAATTCCTGTCTTTAAAAGTCTAACATGGCCAACTTAACACTTACTGCCATTTACTTTGTATGAGGCCTCATGCTAAGCAATTTAGGAGAATAAAGAGATAAATAAGACAAGAGTCCTGTTCTCAAGAAGCTATTATCTGTTTGATAATAGCCTCCTTGCCAAAGTACCCTGTCTCCTAGAGCTTCTGAAAACACTCCAGCCTGTGATTTCTCAGCTTTAAATGTCATTTGTCTTACATTTTTAAAGGAATCTCTATACCCAACGTGGGGCTCAAACTCACGACCCTGAGATCAAGAGTTGTGTGTTCTACCAACTGAGCCAGCCAGGTGCCCCTAATTGATCATAATTTTTCATGTTAGTTTTTAAAAAGACTTCCATAATATTCTTTGAAATAATTGGAATTGGCAGTTATTATAACTGGATACCAAAAAGCATGACTCTAATATTCCATAAGCAATCTTTCATATATGAACATATTTCTTCATATTAATTTTGCACATTTACAGGGCAATGACCAATCCTTTGTATGTTGACCTTTGGCACCAAAAAATCTTATGGTAGCTTCTAATGGCAAATACTATGCCAAGTAAGTTCAAAACCATAAAGAAAAATGTTTCTATTTGAAAAATAGGCAACTTAGATCTGGCATACGCAGTTATTCTCAAATAATCAGAATACTTTATTAGTCTGAATATTCAATTCTTAGGATATGTCTGAAAGCAGCTTAATGTTTTTGTATATCTATATATGTGTATATATTTGCACTTCCCTCACATATTCCATTTTGAGTACTTTCCTCAGCATAGATTCTGTCTAAATTACCAAAATGAAGATTTTAGATATGCTTTCCATTATTGTAGTGTCTAAAATTTCAGCATTCAAGACAGAGAGATGGGATGAGATAGTCACTTCATTAAATTGCAGATGCTGATCAAATAGCCCTACTTTTTCTGTGTCTGTCTCCTAGTTCTCTTCAGAAACTGGCAGATAATCTCATAATTATCCAAACCGTTCTGGTCCTGTACATATGTATAATAAAGACTCACACCATGAGTTTTAGCAGTTCCACATTCATTTATTATCAAGACTAGAGATGCCCTCCAAAAATCATGTTTTAACTAATTCTACAATGTTTTAACTAATTCTACATTGAGGATTCAGTGGGGGAGGGAAGACAAATTACATTTTTTAAAACTCTTGTACTTTTTATTATTTGAGTAACAGAGAGAAAGATATTGCATAAGGAAGGAATATATTGTTTAAACATTTTTAATGAAAATGTATATAATTAGTTTTAGTTCTGCTTCTGGTTGAATAAAAGGCTAGTGGCTTTTTTTACCAAAAGTCTCCATGAGGCTACAAAATGGTGTGTATAATGTAATGTAATGGTACACATTTACTAATATTAATATAACACAATAAGTTAAGTATGATGCCATTAATAATCATTAATGTTAAACTCAATAGCACTGTAATGGTAATAACACAATGTCCTCTATCTATTCAGCCATGATATTGCACCACCAAATAAGTTTGTTTTCAGATTTCAAAATCAATCCTCCTTTCCCTCAGGAAGTCTTGATAACTCAGTAAATGTCATAAATATCTGCATATTTTTGCAGAACATAACATTGCTGAGATGTTTCTTAGAGCAAAGCTGTTGGTGAGATAAGCTGTTGGAAGAGCCCTATACCTGGTAACAAATGCTCTGGGTTCAAGCTTTAGATTCCTCAATTAACAAATGGAACATTAGCCAAAAATTAATTTCTATGAATATTAGGCTCATTTTCTTGAACACAGGGATATTAATTTTGTCTTACGGTGCTATAAGGATACACTAGTTCAAAATCAGTTTGCAAACAGAAATGCTTTGCATGGCTGCACATTATCATCATACATAAATAGTTTGCGTGTGTTTGTTGGTAAAGAAAAATTGCACTGGATGTTAAAATGGTAAGGAAGACTTTCTTTGAAACTATTATAATAGAGGTCAAGGTTATTGCAACTGGGGAGACAGACTGACCTTAATTCTGCTGAAACAAAAGGCTGGAGGATTTTTAAACACTGGGGTGCACCAATGGAAAAGTACTAGACACTTTAGGGGGAAGAGTGCTCAGTGTGATTAGGCTGTGTTTGCTAATTGACTCTTACTGAAGTTAGGCTCCTATCTTCTCCACTAAGACTGGGAGGCAGAGGTCCTATCTTTCTTAAAGATTATGTCTAAAAGGGAAGAAGCTGGGAGAAGACTTGCATCTCAAGAAAGCAGAGAAAGAATCTACAATGGCAAGTTTCCTAATGGAAATGTTCCAAGAAAAGGGAAGCTAAGACTCTATAGTTAGGAGGAAGCCTGTCTACAGCTTTAGTCAAGCAGAGGGGACCTTTAAAATGCCTTGGTAAATGTGTGTCCAGATTGTACTATTCCAAAGGCAAGAACAAACAGCTAACTCAGCAGTCACAGATCCACCTTTTGTTTTCTTTGTTTCTGTTCACCAGTGACCAGAGTTCAGCCATCATCACTATTATATTCTGAGATTTATTTTTTAGTGTTGGAGTTATAAATGCAAAAGCAATGGCACGCAAATCTTTAATTAAAAAAAAAAACAAAGAAAACAAAGGACAAGAACTTTTTCAGTGAAAGTTTTTTTCCTCCCTTGAGATTTATTGATGTTTGTATCTGGATGAACTTCTGTGTTGATAAATGTATGCAGGCTTTATCCTTTGATTCAGGTAAATAAAGTAAGAAAAGTGCACAGTGTTGACAAATTCCTCCGGACACTGCTGCCAGGAAGGGGCTGATATCCATGCAGTCACATGCCTCTGAACAGCTTTATTTTTCCTGGGTCCTTGTTCTGTGGTTCTGGGGAAGGGGGGCAGTATTTGGCCTTCCCCATCCTTTCTTCTATGCTCTTGCATTTTGATTACACGGCTGAACTTAGATTTGCTTAAATAGCACCTGTTTAATATGGCAGGGCTGTTTTCTGAACATGTCAAAATGTTGACTCTCAACAGTAGTTTCTGATATACCAGTGATCTGAGTGCTCATTGATTGAATAATGATATTCAGAATTTAAATTCTAATAATTCATAATAGTAAGAAAATGAAAAAGCAATCAAAACAATTGTATTTAATACTTCACAGTTAGTCATAAAGCACCACATGCATGAATTTCTTTGTTCCTTAACTGCAACCTTGTAAGTTTAGTAAATTTTGACTTCACTTTACAGACAATGGAATATGCTCAGAGAGATTATGTGACATGTGAACATTTTCACAGAGGTTAAGGGTTCACAGTGAGGTCAGGAATTCTGTTCTGCAAGAAAAGAGAAATAACATAGAGGACAGTCCAGAGTAGAAGCTCTAGAAACACACTAGACCTTGTGTGCAAATTCCTGATTTAAGAATAGCTTTATGTAATTAATTCAACAGCTATCAAATCTTCATTTCTAAAAGAGATTTTGTGAGAAGTTAAGGAGAAAACATGAAAAACGTCATGAATGTTTTACACACAGTAGAGCTTCATGTAGACTGCCTTTCTACTTTCTACCACACTCTCTTTTCTCCCTCTGCTTGCCAACCCGTTGTTCTTTCTATGGCCTTTTTGTTAAAATGTTTAAGTGAGATAAATTTGAACATACCATCTTAAAATTTTGAAATCAGCCTTCTTTTAGTATACTTTGCATACAATAACATTTACCCATTTTAACTGCATGCTACGATGAGTTTTGACAGATATCCACAGTGGTGTAATTACCACCACAATCAAGATTCAATTAGAACATTTATACCACACCATTAAGTTCCCCTGTGACCCTTTTTGTTCCCACTATCTCCATCCTCCATCCTCACCTTCAGCAGCTGGCAGACTAATAGTTTTGTCTTTTCCAGAATATAGAAGTGAACATATTAATTTCTAAAAACAAAATCCTTCTGAGATTTTAGCAATGTTAAGTGTGCAAATATCTGTCTTCCTGTCAAAAGCCCATAACTTCAGTCTAACCATTAGAAAAAAAAAAACATCGAAAAATCCCAACATTCTACAAAATTGATCACACTACACCTCTCACTGTCAGGTCTCAAACACAAGGAAAGACTGAGAAGCTGACATACCAAAGAGGAACTTGAGGAGACATGACAGTTAATTGTGGCCTTAAACCCCACATGGAATCCTGGAACAGAAAACAGGCATTAAGGTAAAAACCTGAGGAAATCTGAGAAAAGTATGGAATTTATTGAAAATGATCAATATTTGTTTAATAATTCTAACCAATATGCCATACTAATGTAAAATATTACTAATAGAGGCAAGTGGGTATGGGAACAGGGGAACTTCAAACTCTCCTCACAATTTTTGTGAGTCTAAAACTGTTCTAAGATAAAAAGTTCTTTAAAAAGATAAACCAATCAACTGTTGCAAAACACTCCATCCAAGCACCTACCTTGAAATTCAGAAGTCACTCTCCTCTTTTCCATCTCTTTCTGTGACGTTTATCATCAAGTTTTAATTCTACCTCAATTTCATTTTAATTATTTCTGCTTTCCATCTGTCTTGTTTCCTCCAACTTTGATCTCATTACATCTTCCTGGACTATTTAACTAGCACCATTGCCACCTGTTTCAAATTAAGAAATCAATTAATCAATGAGTTAATGAATTAGAAAAGAATAGGATCGGTTAAAAAACAAAACTCGGGGCGCCTGGGTGGCGCAGTCGGTTAAGCGGCCGACTTCAGCCAGGTCACGATCTCGCGTCTGTGAGTTCGAGCCCCGCGTCGGGCTCTGTGCTGACAGCTCGGAGCCTGGAGCCTGTTTCCAATTCTGTGTCTCCCTCTCTCTCTGCCCCTCCCCCGTTCATGCTCTGTGTCTCTCTGTCCCAAAAATAAATAAAAAACATTGAAAAAAAAAAAAATTTAAAAAAAAAAAAAAAAAAGAAAGAAGGAAAAAAAACAAAAAAAACAAAACTCAACTGAGTAAATGTGAAGATCTGATTGGCTTTTTTTAGTGGCTCATGAATCAGACAGCACCCCATCCAGCAAGTAGAGGGGAGCTCCAAGGGGCTGTACAAAATGGAAGGTTTTTATAGGAAGGAAACTAGGGCAAGAAGTTATGAGAAAAGAGAAGAAAGAGTTGTTTCAGGCTAGATGGATTTCCCATATGGGAAAGAGCTGGAGGTCTTATTTTGCAGGTTACCTCATCTTCCCTTGGGGGTGGGGAGGCCCCTGTGACAGATGACCTCACTGATGCTGATCAGAAAATTTCTGTTTAAGACTACATTTCTGGGGGAGACTGACACCCTGAGTAGGTTAAGTATTAAGTCCAGATTTGGTGATTTGGCCTAAGTGACACCATTTTGACCCTGTGGTATCCTTTTAAACAATTGTAAAAGATATTAACAACTTTTTAAAAGTTAAGGTGATGAAGTTAACATTTGAAGGTCCTGAAATCATTTGGGGTAAAAAAAAAAAGCTATTATGATTACGAAGAAAAGATTAATTAAGCTACTTGCTTTGGGTTTTTTTGCTATACTTAGGCTGCTTATCTTCGTCATTTTCCCAGAAATATTATTTCTCAAAATTCTTTGCCAAAATATTATTTATGTGATTGTCTCACAATGTCTTATAAGAACTTGCTTTGTAATTAGGGCCTTTTGGTGATTGACTTTACCTACTTATGGACTTGGTGTTCCAGGCATGGACAAATAGTAATGTAAAATATTCATATTGTATACTTGACAGTCTATTGAACTTTCAGGAATTATTATTTAAGTTATTTAAGTTGTCCTTGTTTCCTGGAACTAGAGTGAATTCTTGATGAACTATAACAGAACAATTTATTTTACTATGTATCCACTAACGAATGGCCAAAGATAATGTAGACTGTTCATGATTGTTTTTTGTGGGCTAACATGACAGAAATAAATATACACTGATTGCAAATTATCAGAGCCAGACTTTTTAAAATTGCATGGTATGATATTTAAATTTGGCTTCTAATCTTCTTTCACCTTTGTATTTGGCTTCCACAGTGCAATCGTATGACAAAATATGATTCACCCCATAAATATTCATGTTCATTAACCTTTTTCAGGAGCGCACTTAATGCATAAAGTCAAGTCAAGTTGCACTGGCTATGTTAGTCAGCTCATATCCACAAAAACACACCTGCTCTCCAGGTAACATGTTCATTGATCCTTTCATAGTTAAAAGATTTTGTTTTAAATTTGTGAAGCTTGGTGTGTTCAGTCAGTCAGAGGGTTTGACAAGGAGCCTGAGGGAATAGGGAAGAAACATTTGATTTTGAGGCTCAGACTTTTTATCTGGAAGGGACTTAAAATGGCATCTACCAGGAACTTCACTAGCCACCTTCAAAACTACATGGTTGAAAAGGCAGCCTTTGATTTCTCTTATCTCCCTGTAAGGCATGCTTATCAGAAAAGATTAGAGGTACAGAGTTAATGCTACCAGCAGGACTGCTATCCCTGAAGCTTTCATTAACCAGCTACCACAATCTATTATTTCACTGTTGTGAAACAATTGATAATGCGCTTTATATTTCTCCATCTACCTGGCATTTGTGAACATTCACTTTGGAGACAACACCAAAAGAGCAATCATACTCTTAAAGGCCAAAACCAAATTATTTAAATAGCTACTGAGGATAAAGAAGTGAAGAATTAAGACATTCATAAAGGATATAATGGAAGGGGGAGGATTGAGTGGAAGAAGTTGTGCCTGGAAAAAAATAGTAAATTATTTTGGTAAGCAAAAAAGAAAGAAAGAAAGAAAGAAAGAAAGAAAGAAAGATAAGAGAAAGAAAAATAAGTGCAAACAAACAGAAATGTAAAGGTAAATTATAAACATATTGAAAGAAAAATAAGATAAAAACAGAGAGGGAGGCAAGCCATAAGGGATGCTTAAATACAGAGAACAAACTGAGGGTTGCTGAAGGGGAGGTGGGGGAGGGGATGAGCTAAATGAGTGATAGGCATTAAAGAGGGCACTTGTTGGGATGGACACTGAGTGTTATATCTAAGAGATGAGTCACTGGGTTCTAATCCTGAAAACAAGACTACACTGTGTGCTAACTAACTTGAATTTAAATAAAGGAATTTAAAAAAAGATTAATCAAACAAAAAAAAAAGAAAAAAAGAACGTATTGAGAGAAAAATTCATGTGAAGGTGTAACAGCAAGCGCTGTAATGATCTTAAGGGTTATTGCTTCAAGTTATGGATGACTTAGGCCTTTGATGGGTAATAAAACTAATTTATTTTCTTTGAGACTTGCAGACGACTGGCCTCGGGGAATAAAAGACCAGAATATTGCTGGGCCACAGAAGCCAGCAAGTCTATGTGAAGCCCTCTTAGCTTTCTGAGTAGCCCAGCAATTTTTAGCAAAATATTTTTCTTTTTTTAGGTCACACAAATGACTTCACTGGCCTCCTATTGTGCATTTGTAGACGTTGCCCTCCTTTGCTGAAGGAACAGAGTACTCTTGCACAACCCAAGGGTACCAAGGAACCAGACCTACCTACAACCGCCTCATCCCAGACACCAAGGAACTAGAACTTCTTGCACAACCTCTGAGCACCTCACGGAGATAACTCTGTAGCTGACATCATTGAGCCTGCATGTAATCAAGGAATATTACAGACCGACCCCTGCATTCCCTTAACTCATTAAACCCCTTTAAAAGTCTCTAAGCCAGTCAGAAACCTGGAAGTTGGGCTTTGGACAATAGTCTGCATCTCCCCAGGTGGGCGGCCTCCTGAATAAAATTCGTATTCCTTTCCAGTCAAAAATCATCTCTTGAGAGTTGGCCTTTGGAGCAACTGGCAGACAAACTTGGATTTCCAGTAACAAATTTGGGTAGCCCGCCAGGAGACCCAACATTCCAGTGCTGGGCAGCTAACGCAGTCAGCCCAGCAGCAGTCCAAGGCTTACTATCCACTCCCAGGCTAGTATTCTGATGGTCACCAGAGACAAGCTGGGTGAGGTAGTAGCCTCAAAAGGGAAACTGGGGAGACTGACTCTGTAGTTGCGGAGACTGTTTTTGTCTTGGGGAAACTCCCTCTCTTTCTCGAGTGGTGCCAGCTGCCAGTTGCACTTTTTGGTTTGAGTGGAAAGGAAAGGAGCTTTAGGGGAAGCCAAGGAGATTCTGGACTGGGTAAGAACATCGGAGTGCACACGGACACAGGTTTCTCATTTGTGGCTTTTGGGAGAAAGTGAAAGGGACCTGAGTAACAATCATTGCATTTGGAATTTGGAACAGATCTGCTTTGGTGTGTGAGTTGTGTTGTGTTCAGTTTGTGTATGATGGGAAGTCCTATCTCTGTCTCCCACAACAGCCTGTTGGGCCACATTTTGAATGAATGGAAAGAATATAGCCAGAAGGCCAGGACTAAGTAAAGGATGATTTTTTTATTATTATTATTATAACACCAGCTGGCCTATGGATATCGGTGAAGCCCCCTAGCTTAGGAAAAAAAAAAATGCTCATAGCTTCACCCAGTCATAATTTTGTTTGTTTTGTCTTCTTTCTGAACTTTTGCCTAGGAAGATGAGGTATACTCCTCTGTTTCCAAAGCAAGTCCACTTGAACATACTTTGAAGAGAGGGTACAGAGGGCTAAAATGCAATCAGAGAAAAAGCCTGTTTTGCAAAGAGAAGAGACAGGAGACAGAGATAAAGGAATGTTAGTTCAAACTTTAAATCTGCCTCCAGCCTTCTTGGCAGCACGCCTGCCGTCCTCCACCACCATCTCCCCCTTCTGTCTCTGAGCCACCATGGGCTAGGTTCACATAACCAACTCCTATGCTATCCCTGGTGCCCTCAGGCACATTGGCTCCTGCTCCTCCCTCCCTCACTATTGAAGAGCAAAAAGCACCTCAAATTGTTAGGCCACCTCCTTATGCAGTTCAAAGTGAAGCATCTCTAAATTAGCATGAAGGGGCCCAGGGCCCCCCAGGACTTAAACTGCCCACTTTGATTTCCCCACATGTACCCCAAGTAAAACTGATAGTGGGGAACAAACTGATTGACTTTTAGTGGACGCAGGTGCAATAGATTCAGTATTAAAGCTAACAAGTTCATTGGTGTAACTCAAATAGACATGTTTTTAGAGTTATCTATATTAAATATAAAACTTTTATTCAACCAAGGTTTGCTAAAGGTCAGATAAGCTCATGTTATTTCTGTTGCAATTTGTCAGCAAAAGATGGCTTAAAATACGAGTTATTTTTGTCTCATAAAATTCACATGGGTAATTGTTAAGATAGCTATCAAAATCTTTGGTAACCTGAAACTTTGAAGTTTTGCTAAGTCATATAATAAACTTGGTTGCATTCATTGGGTATATAAGTCTTTCCCAAATAAGATAAAATACTGAACATTAATTAGTAAACATAAGAATTATCTGCTTTTGACTTCTTATTGAAGAGAAACTAAAGATTCTTGGATCTGTTGGAAAACATGCTTTGTGCCTTATGGAAAGGTTATACCATGAAAAATTCATGTTCCTAAAAATTATGAAATGTTTTGCTATCTAAAGAATCCTGGTGTAAATTGGGGTGCCAGCTGGCTCAGTCAGTTAAGTATCCAGCTTTAGCTCAGGTCATGGTCTTGCAGTCCATGATTTTGAGTCCCACGTCAAGTGTCAAGCTCTGTGCCAACAGCTCAGAGCCTGGAGCTTGCTGCAGATTCTGTGTCTCCCTCTCTCTCTGAGTCTCCCCCACTTATACTCTGTCTCTCTCTCTCAAAAATAAAATAAAAACATAAAAAAATTAAAATCAATTAAAAAAATAATAAAGAATCTTGGTGTAATAGTTTACAATTGGTTATACATAATTTTCACTGGAGATTAAGGTTTCTAAGAGTTAAAATTCTGTTAAATATAATTAAGCCTGATGGAAATAATAAGGAAAGCAACTCTGTATGTGGGAAAGTAGGAGATGTGTAGAAAGGTAGAAGAAATGAGAATAACATTTTTGTTGAAGGAAAAGATGGTAATTTTCTCCTAAAATGAGACCGGTTCTTTAGACAGAAAAGGCTTAGGACAAAATCTGAATGCAAAAGAAGGTTGTAGAAGGTGAAGGGAAAGCTTTAGAAAATAATTTTATGTGTGGTCAAGACTAAGTCAAAATGAATGTATTTTAAAAGTAAATCGGGATAAGATTACAATTCTACTTTACTCTGTTAAAAAGACAAATTTTTCTTGGATTGTTGGTTTATACTTGATAAGAGATTGTAAGCAAAGTTAATTCTTTTCTTTGTGCTGAAAACCTAAGTTGCTCTGTTTTGTCTTTATCGGGTCTTTGGTTACTTAAGAGAACTAAAATTTCTCAATATTAAAGCAGCCAAGTTTTGCTAATCACTATATAACCCTATGTATTTGCTTTTGGAATCTCTTACTGCCACCTTAGTTAAAGAAATAATTAAGTTTTAAGTTTTGTAAATGATCTGTAATCCTATTTAGGCATGTGCTTTATAACTTTCTAAGGTTTTTTAAAACAAAATTCCCAAGATTCGAATTCTAAATGAAATCATTTTGACTAATTGAGCTTGTTTATTTCGTATGCTAAAGTACATGGGAAGTATGGTCAAACAAATGATGATAAAATGGGTTATATTGTATGAGTAAATGCTTTAACTATTTTAGAAATTACATGCAATTCCTAATGTTTCTAATGTGTCCTGGTATAAGGTCATCACTTGAATTATTTAAATGTTATGTGTCACAGAAATAACCATATTTCTTTATCAACTGCACTATAATGATCTCTTGTCAGATCTTTAACCATGTCCATTTTTGAGTCTTTTGTCATTTATACTTCTTGTTCTGATGCTCTAACAAAATGTGTTTTGTCTTCAAGGAGATTCATGAAAAGAATTTTTGACAAATACAGGTTTCTGATACCTTTAAGATCATAAAACTAAGCTGAGTAAAAATTTCCAGAAATAATGAAAAATGCCATTCAAACAGAACAAGAATTAGTAGCATGAGACTGAATATATTAAGATGATGATAGCCTTTTGACTCTCATTTAAAACATTGCTGGTTCTCTAATGTGTGCTCTTCCATATTTAAGAAAACTTTTTCTTAAGATATCTATGACTTACAGAAATATGATGAGACATTCTTTTGTGAACAAATTGAAGCATTTAACTTTTCTCCCTACCTGAACCCTCCCCCAAATTCAGAAGATTTCAATGGATATTCTTTCTTTCATGGCAATTATGATTGTTTGCATAACTTCAATGAGACTATGATCTTCTTGTAACAGGACTCCATTGGAAACTTTATTACCAAGGCTTTGACTGGAATTCATTTTTGAGAGGGACATGCATAGACTGAGATATGACTAGACAGCTTTAAGGAACAAAGGTTAAGGTTGACTTTATGGATCCAATAAAGCCCCTTGATTGGCCTGATACCTTGCTTACAGAGTTCCCAGCAACCTTACCAGGTGAGCAAAGAATGTCATTTCCTCGCAGGGAAGGAAACCTCAAAATATTCTGGAAACCTCAAGAAGAAGAATTCACCCAAATCTACAGGCATTGCAGGCATGTCTTGTGGCAAGTATTTGGCTTGGCTTCTGGCCTTGAGAGTTTATTAAAAGTTCCATATACAGATTCCTTATAAAAAGTTCCAGCAAAGCAAATTTTAAAGAATCTAGTAGTAGTCTAGAACTACTCTTGATGAGCTTATGCAAAAACTAGGCCAAGTTTGTTAAAATTGGACTGTTTTTCAAATGAATTAGTCTCAATTTGGCTATCTTTGGGAATGAGGGTGATGTTAGAGAGGAAAATTATGTTTCAATAACACACCTTTATGGATGTTAAATTCTAGTCATGATTAATTATCTTTGAATGTTTGTTCCTTGCCTGAACTAGACAACTTAAAGTAAACTTCAAGAAATTGACACAATAGCTCACATACAAACAATCTTTATGCTTGTTACTCTGTGGGGATAATATAGGACCCCTTTGGCATATGATTATTTGAACAGCTTAACAATGGGATGAACTCCCTGACAATTCTGTAACTCACTTTTCACCTTGACCAATTCTATGTGGCCAGGATGAAAAAGTCACATCTTAAAAGTCAGAGTGTACCCCACTCCATGGAGTTAGTTATGGAGTTGTGGAAATAGTAGATGGTCCCACTTTTCTGTGATTGGATTGGATGATGCACTTGGGAACATCCATATGCCCAGAAGTCTTCTCCCACTTCCCAGACATTCCTCATAATTAGGATATTGTTTAGGGTAGACATCAAACAAAAATGGCTTCTTGGTGGTTTTATCCCTTAGTCATATTTGTCCTGGGAACCACCTCTACTGATGTAAAATTGCAAGTAGAAGCTTTAGCTGAGCATACAGCAGCCTCCTTTAACCAAACCTGACACTCATTCACCCACAAATTTGAAAGGTGGCTCTCCAAAACTGAATGGCCTTTGATATCCTGACCGTAGCTCAGAGGAACCTGTACTCACATTGAAACACAGTGCTGGATGTGTTCCAAATTACCTGAAAAATGTAACTGAAGTCATAAAAAGTCTAGGCAAACACATCATAGCTCTAGATACCCTAGCTATAGATTCTTTTAGCAGTTGGAAAAATTCAATACCTTCCACATGGAAATATACTCTGTTAAGCATGGCTATATTTCTTGTTCTCCTTCTCTTTGGTTGTTGTTTGACTTTTTGCATCTGTCAAGCAGGAGCTCATGCTATTCGGACTGGCTTGGAGATGCCCTCACTGTCCCCCTCAGTGCAAATGTCGGAAACAAGATTCTCCCGCTCTGTAAAAGTCTTCCACTCCAAAATCCCTGTATTATCCCCGATCAGCAGGAAGTAGCTATCGAAGATGGACCTTGACCATAATCTCATAGACATAGAAAGATGAAATTGACAGTGGGGATTTGTAACTGCATTCTAGCTGGTCTTAAGGGTTAACTTGCTTCAAGTCAACACACTCCTTGCTGGCTGACTTAAGGCCCCTGATCTGTAACTGAACTAATTTACTTTGTTTGAGATTTGCAGACCACTGGCCTTGGGGAATAAAATACCAGAATGTCCCCAGGCCAGAGGAGCAAGCAAGTCTATTTGAAGCCCACTTAGCTTTCTGAGTAGCTCAGCAGTCTTACAGCAAAATCATTTTCTTTTTTAAGATCACACAAATTACTGACCTCCCTTTGTGCATCTGTGGACCTTGCCCTCCTTTGCAGAAAGAACAGAATAATCCTGTACAACCCCTGGGTACAAGGAAACAGACCTTGCAACCTTCCCCTTTCCCATCTTGGGCAACAAGGAACTAGAACTTCTAGTACAGCTTCTGAGAACCACACAGAGAGAATTCTGTAGCTGACATCATTGGGTCTACATGTAATCAAGACATGTCACAGACCCCTGCACTCCGTTAACTGATTAAACCCCTTTAAAAATCTCTGGGACAGGCAGAAACCTGGGAGTTGGGCTTTGGACCAGAGTCTGCCTTCTCCCCAGGTGGCCAGCCTCCTGAATAAAGCTCATATTCCTTTCCAACCAAAACTCTTGAGGCACATGTGTGGCTCAATAGGTTGAGTGTCTGACTCTTGATTTTGGCTCAGGTCATGATCCCAGGGTTGTAGGATCGAGCCCCACATCAGGCTTGGGAAGGAAAATGAAGCCTGCTCATGATTTTCTCTCTCTCTCCCTCAGCCTCTCCCTCATGCTGGTGCGCTCTCTCTCTCTCTCTCTCTCTCAAATAAAACAAACAAACAAATAAAACTCATCTCTTGAGTATTGGCCTGTGAAGCGCCTGGCAGCCCAACTTAGGTTTTGGTAAGTTGGTAACAAATTTGGTAACAAATGGAAAAAAAAAGGAACAGATGGTAGAGGCAGCAATTTAGAAGCGAAAGAAAGGGGAACAGTTATCTAACACTCATTAGTACTTTCAAAAGGAAGGGAACCTACAGGTAGTGGTGGCCCAGCAGAGCCTGAAAGGCGAGGATAACTGGCTGTGCTTCTCCTTATCTACTCCCCGCTTCCAGCCTTTACCCTGGAAGCCCTTCTACTGTCCCAATGCCACAGATTCCTGGCATGAATTGCCCATGGCCATTTAGACTAAGCTGTTGTATTACATCTAGTACTATGCACTCACTTTGGCATCCATGCTGACACCTGTGTTGTCAGGTAATTGCCATAGGGGAGAATATCATTGGAGGATGGGCAGGAGGGAAGAAGAGAGGTCAGGTCATCACTGGGCAACTTCCAATCATGGGTGCAGACTGAGGCCAGTAATGTTGCCAGGCAATAAATCCCAGCATTCCTTTCATTCCATTCCTTAAGAAGTTCAGATGGTGTGCAAAGAGGTTTTTTTGGGGGCGCCTGGGTGGCGCAGTCGGTTAAGCGTCCGACTTCAGCCAGGTCACGATCTCGCGGTCCGTGAGTTCGAGCCCCGCGTCAGGCTCTGGGCTGATGGCTCGGAGCCTGGAGCCTGTTTCCGATTCTGTGTCTCCCTCTCTCTCTGCCCCTCCCCCGTTCATGCTCTGTCTCTCTCTGTCCCAAAAATAAATAAAAAACGTTGAAAAAAAAAGGTTTTTTTTAATGTTATTGTTATAAATTATTATAATTTATTATTATTATAATAACCAAGCATACCATTTTCTTCCCTTTCTCCTTCTCCAAAGTAGCATAGTTCTTTTTTGTTTTTGTTTTGTTTTGTTTTTGTTTTTTTGAGAGAGAGAGTGCAAGTGAGCAAAGGGCAGAGAGAGAGAGAAAGAGAAGTGGGATTCACCTGATGTGAGACTTGGACTCAGGAACCATGAGATCATGACCTGAGCTGAAGTCAGATGCTTAACGAATGAGCCACCCAGGCAACCAGCATAGTTCTTTTCTAAAGTCAAGGGTCAGATGAACAGCTCTGAAGAAATTCACCAACTCTCCATGCTTTCAGTCTGTTGCCCCCTACTAAAAGTGGGAAAAAGTCAAAAGGAACATTCTACATGAGGGTGGGAATGTAGGGAAGGTGTCGGAATGCCTTTCTTTTTCTCTCATGTAGACCTTTAGGACAGAAAGGTACAGCTATTGAGTCACAGTTCAGCGGGGGCTGTCATTAGTGGCAGACCACACAGCCAGGTGCCACAGTTTGCCACTAGCTTCCAGCCTCCTGTTCCAGCTGCCAGGAAGTGTAGGGGTGGTGGAGAGGCTGACTCAATGGAGCAGAGCCAGGGAGAGTGATAGGCTGTCAGGTTCCTCTCTGCTGTGAAGAGCCAGCCTGCAGCTGGGCCCATCAAACAGCTCTGCACATGGCCTGCAGAAACTTCAATGTAATTTTCAAGGTGGCAGAAACTGTAGAGCCCCTAAAAGAATAACATGGCATGTCAAGGGTCCCTGATAACTTATCTTATTGTTGGCTTTTGAAAAAGGAACCACCAAGCATGCATGCTGAAAACTAAAATAATGATAGCCAGAGATGATGAAATAATAATTATTAATCATGCTCAGCACACCTCGGAGTGATGTAAACAATATGTTGCCAAACCACATGACCTTTGCCATGAGAGATAATGTGAGTTTTCTTGTTCTTAAACTTTCCAGGTTAAAAAACACTGTGCTTATGTCTCACCCCAGCCCTGGGAGTCTGGCAGGGCAGGGATTATTAACCTTTTTACGAAGATTAAGGACCTGAGATCAAGAGAATCCGTAAAAGTGTAATTGTTCTCTGACCACCAGTTCATTCATTGCTCTTTCTACTTAACCACACAATCCTACGGATCATCTTCCAAATAAAGTTGGCTGCAGAAGGGAAGAATTATTTCTCAGTGTGGCATTTTCTAAACAACTATCAGCAAGGCATAGGTTAAAACTATTTGTGGTTTTGATGGGTCCAGGTCACTATCTCCCCTGTTTTCTACATTGAGGCAATGTCTCAGTTTGGGCTGGAGCTCCCAACATTGGATCACATTTTCCAACGTGATCATCGAATGTCTGTGTGATCTTAGACTTTAGATTCCCTATGTAGAAAATGAAAGGTTCAGGAAATTTTTCTTTTCCTTATCTCCCTTCCCCTACCTTGTGTTTCTTCAGAGGTTCTCCAACAGCTCTCTTGGTAGGGGCCATTGAGCAAGAGACAAGAGCAGAGGCGTGTTAGACCCCAGCCCACTACAGCTAGTGCAGCCCTATACTTATCTGTCAATTGTGCAAGTCTTTCCAGTCAAGTTTTATCTGGGGTATTCCCATCTCAAACATAAAAGGTTTGGAAATGACAGGGGCAGATGATTTCTAAATTCCTTCTGGCTTTTGCTATCCTAGAATCATAGAGCCCCTACCAACATTTTAGGTTTTGCTTGTAGTGTACAACTCTTTCTAGATAAAATCTCGGTAGCTTGATCAAAATACGTGAGGGAAAAAACATCTCAAGCCTTTTAACAAGCTGTCTCAGAACATGGCGGCTGAAGGGCATTGCATTTTATTCCTCATTTCCCTCCCTGAATCCTTTCCATAGGCCAAGTCTGCAGCCAAAGAAGCAGAGAATGGGGAGCTGCTATCTTTGCCTCTGTTTGAGGGGGCATGTGCTCTCTTTCCTCAAAAGACTCATTTCTAAAGTGTGATTAATACCTACCTATAATATCATTGCAAATAGTGAATGGAATAAAATAGTAAATGTGCTTAGCACAACCCCTAGCACGTTTTGGTGCTTACAGAGTGTTAGCTTTCTCCCCACTCATTTCTCTGACTTAATGCATCCTAAGATCTTCACCAACATGTTAGTTATGCTAATCTTTTTTTTTTTTCTTTTGAGATAATACACCATTTTAATCAGCAATGAATGCTTCCTCCTGAAGATGTAACCAAGTGTTACAAACTCATATGACTATAAAGACCAGGTAAGTAATATAAACTAATAAAATGCCCCAACTGCAAGGTAATATATAGTGATTTAGACTGTGGCTACCTAGTTGTTTTATCCGAGTGAATTTTGCCATTAGATCCAGTGGGTTCAGAGAGTCTGGATTTCTACATTTTCATTGGAAATTACCCATTTTATTTTAGTTTATTTACTATTTAAACAAATTTTTTAATGTTTATTTATTTTTGAGAGACAGAGAGCATGAGCATGGAAGGGGCAGAAAGAGGGGGAGACACAGAATTTGAAGCAGGCTCCAGGCTCTGAGCTGTCAGCACAGAGTCCAATGAGGGGCTTGAACTCACAAGCCATGAGATTATGACTTGAAGTTGGATGCTTAACTGACTGAGCCATCCAGGGGCCCCAGAAATTACCCATTTTAAATGTTAGTTTATTTTCTTTAAATCAAAACACTTCTATGAGGTGACCTTGGCAAGCTTACTCAGTGTTCATTATAGTCATTTGGGACTTGGGGAGCTAAGTGGGAAGATTCTGAATTTAGTTTATGTAAGTTTCTAATTTATACTTCTATAATATTGTACTTGAGGTTCCTGGATTACTGAATCAATATAAGAGCTAAGACTGACCCTGAACTTTTCTTCTCATCCACTCTTGTCCTCCATTCTCCAAGTGACAGCTAATTTAAATGGAGATATTTCAAGGCCTGGATTCAAGGGTCAAGTTGACAGGAATAGAAAGGAGTCATGGTACTGACTTTGAATGGGTCATTTTCTAATAAGTTATGCAGTCCAAAAGTGAAGTGAGTTGTCCAAAGACACCCAGTTTAAGTGGGGGTGATAGAGTTGTTAGTTGTGCACATGTTAATTTTGGGGTTTTGGTATTCCAGAATTCAGAGTTTAGGATTATGCCACTTATTTGATCCAAGTTTCCATGTGCTATCTGGTACTAGATCCCTGTTGCCTAGACAACCTGTAAGGTCATCCAGGGAAACAGTCCTCAAAACTTAAAGTGAGTAAGACTCACTTAGGAGGCATATTTTGTCTTTGTAGCTTTTAAACTTATTTCTCCTTTTATAAAATTTGTAATTATAAATCTGTTTTTGAAAGAAGCAAAAATATAAAGGAACAGAGAAATACTTTGTCTACATGCAATTACCCAGACATAGCTATTATTTCGTCATATTCCCTTTTGAAAGGAATCCTGCTGAAATAAACATAAATAGTTTTATATGAACGTATTTTGAATATATGAAATTTCTGGTAAATAAAAGTAATTTACTATTTATTCTGCTTATTAATTTTCACTCATATATTATTATTCTCATTGTCTCTTGATTCTTTCATCCCTTTAGGGGTGTTGTTAACCCTGACTGATGTTAGAATCAACAGAGAAGCTTTTGGAAAAAATATTTATGCCCAGGCCTGACGCCCAGGTCAGATACACCAGGATCTGGAAAACGATGGGGCATTAAAAAAATATTTTCATGTTGAAATAAATTTAGGCTTTGAGAAGAGTCACAAAAATGGCACAGGGAGTTCTTATAACACCTTTACCCAAGGTTAATGGCTTATGTAAATGTAGTAGTTACCAAACCTAAGAAGTCAACATTGGCTAAATACTACTTAATTTACAGACTCCATTTGAAAATCACTAGTTTTTCCACTAATGTGACTTTTCCTTCTCTAATATCTAATGCAGGATTCCACATCACATTTAGTAGTTACATTTTCTATTACTCTTCTCCAACCTATGACACTTCCTCAGTCTTTACTTGTCTTTCATGGCTTTTATACTTTTGAAGAATTCTGTCAGGTATTTTGGAAAATGTTCTTCAATTTGGAATTTTCTGATATTTCCCAAGATTAGATTGGTGGGCAAAAATACCACAGAGGTAATGTGCCCTTCTTAGTGTATCAATATATTTTATTAAAGGTTATGTCACCATTGATAACTTGGTTAAGGAGGTGTCTGCCAGATTTGTACACTGGAAATTGTCATTTCTTTTCCTGATACTTAATAAACATCTGGGATGAGATATATTGAGACTATACAAATATCATGATTTTCCTTAAACTTTAACCTACTGATTTTAGTATTCCATGGACCTTGCTTGCCTGAAGCAATTGTCACTGTGATATTCTAATGTTTTGTTTTTTTTTTTCTCTTTCCATCTTTGATTCTAAATTTATTAATGGGAATTCTTCTGTAAGAAAGAACTGTAATACCTCTTCTCCCTCTTGTATTAATTTCATCATTTGTTTATATAAGCACAGAATCATGAATATTTTTTTTTATTTTTTGTGTTCTAACCTAATACATTAGCTATTTATTGTATTGCTCAAAGTGTTGCAGGTTTGACCATTGTCAACTCTTTCAGGGTTGGCTCTGAAGATACTTTTCAACACTGCTTTATCTCATATCTCTCTCATTTATTTATTTTTCTGGCATTGCATAATTTTGTAAAAGTGTGATGTATATATTAAGGTCATCTTTTTTGCATATGAACGTTTGCTTTTAATTCTATCAGTTTTTACTTCACATATTTTAAAACTTTGTTGTGAGATAATTTCACAATATAATTATTATTATATTTCCTTAGAGAATTGACCCTGTGTTAGGAAGCAATATCCCTGTTTAACCTTGATATGTTCTTTATTCTGAAGTCAAATTTGTCTCTTATTAACATATCTCCCCTAGCTTTCTTTTAATTAGTGTTAGCATCCCTTTACTTTAAATCTATGTTTTTATGATAAAGGGATTTTCTCAGTAAATATATTTTGGTGTTGCTTTGTTATTCAATCTGATAATCACTTTAAAAAATTGTTTTAATGTTTATTTTTGAGACAGAGAGTGAGCAGGGTAGGGGCAGAGAGAGAGGGAGACAATCCGAAGCAGGCTCCAGGCTCTGAGCTGTCAACACAGAGCCCGACGCGGGGCTTGAACCCATGAACCATGAGATCCTGACCTGAGCCGAAGTTTCAGGTACTAGTCGACTGAGCCACCCAGGCACCCCTTGTTAGGTTAGGTATTTTATATTTGTTTCCTGTGTTCTTTCTTTTCTTCTCTCTTACACCTTCTCTTGGATTAGTTGAGCATATTTTTTATTCCATTTTATTTCCTTTATTGCTTATTACTTCTATCTTTTTTGTTAAGTTTTGTTAGTGGTTGTTCTAAGGATTACTATACATATTTAATCAGTCTACCTTCAAATAACACTATACTCGTCACTTGTTTTGTAAGTCTTTGTGCCATTGTTTCCATATGCCAGAAACACAAAATAGATTGCTACAATCTTTGCCTTTTATTTTTCATATGCTATAAACACAAGCTTGCTACAATTTTTGCTTTCAGTGCTCAGTTATATTTTGAAGTAATCAAAAAGTAGAAAAAATAAAATGTTATACTACATTTATTTAATTTTCAGTTTTCTTTATCTTTTTGTATAGTTCTGAGTTTCTGTCTGGTATAATCTTTCTGCTTGAATAAATTCCTTTTTTTATATCTTGTAGATTATGTCTACTAGCTATAAATTCCCAGAGTACTGTTTTTTTCTAAAGAAAGTATTTCTTCTTCACTCTTATAAAATAAGTTTGTTTGGCATGGAATTATAATTTGACAGATTTATTTTTCTTTGACCCTTCAAAGACGTCACTTTCTTGTTTTCTGCATGATTTCTGGAAAAAAATGTCTCTTATTCTAATCATTGTTTCTCTTTGTGTAATTTATCTTTTTCCTCTGGATATCATCCAAACTTCTCTCTCTTTTTTTCCCCAGCCATTTAAGCACAATATGCTAGGGGTGTGTGTGTGTGTGTGTGTGTGTGTGTGTGTGTGTATTTGGTGTTAATGTTCCTTGCTTGCTATGCCTCACAAAGGATCTACTTGTTACTTGTTATTTGATATGTGCAAGCATGGAAGAGGGTGGGGGCATTCTCTGCCATGATTAAGCCTCTTCCTTAGCCAGGCACTGCATCCCTGGGAGGTGAAAGTGTGGTCTTCTCAGTGTTCCTAGCCATCTCCTTGCACAGTCCTGAGCCCAGCATGCATTTAGTCCTCATTACAGCCACACATGTCAATTAGAATAGTCGCGAGTAATTTCTTCTTGGCAGAAATCCCCATTCTATTTAGTATCAGGGCTTTGCAATTATATTTGTAAGTTACGAAATACATAGTAGGTATTCAGCAAATGATAGCGTTTTTCCTCTCATTTCCACTTAAGGTGTTATACTTAGGAGATATTTTCAAGAGGAAATGGGTATCTTGGCAAGGGACAGATTTTCTTCACTTGCTAATATTGTTTTCAACCTAGGCAGACTGTGGAGTCCCTTTGATTTGTAATTCAATACTTACTTATTTACAGACTCAGCAATTGACAAGGTCACCTTGACCTTCCTTGAAACAAACTGTCCTGTTAGCCCACTGAGCTCTAGCTGTTTAGCTAATGTGGTTTCTGGGGTTTGTGGGAATCTTGCCACTTTTATAAGATTATTCATGCTCCCTTTGCATTCAGGTACACAGCTAGCATAATTCACATGCATATTCTATAAACATTTTCTCCAAAGACTGAGACAAGATTTACTTTTCTGAATAAATAGCTTTATTTATTTAAATTGTTTTTTAGTAAAATTGGATTGTTAATGGGCAGATTTTTTTAAATTAACATTTCAAAAAATGGCATCTTCAACGTTAATTTATATATTTTATATAATTTTGTTAATGTACAGAACGTTTATAAAATGGTTTTAGTATATATTTGAGGATTTTCCTGTTGTTTGCCTATTCATCAAGTTGATTTCCCCAGTCTAACGAGAGAACATTAAAGATTAATAGAAATTAATGCAATAACCTAATTGGAAAACAAACTCTTCCCATGTGGTCAGTTAATTCTTATCTTTCTCAGAATAATTGTATTCTGTTTATTATTGGAACAATGGATACTTTCATCAAGACCTACACTTCCAGTTGAAGGGCATTTAAAAAAATCAGAGAGATAGGAGATGAATCACACACATTCTTGTATTAATTTTTAAGGGCACGTTGTACGAGAAATTGCCCTTCTGAAAGTGCTATGTCTACTTCAAATTACTGAGGCACAGTGTGTGGCCATGTGAGCCAGGTGACTTGTGTACTCAGACAATGTGCATGTCTCCATCACCAATAACGTGCTCCTTTAACTGCAGGCACGGCTGCATCAAGGTCTTCCTGGAGCAAGATCTACTTTTTTATGTCAGATTGTTATTTGATGTCTCTGCTCTTCTTTTATTTTGTCCTCGGGAGACTGTGTCTCTCATCTTTCAAAGAGATAAGATTTTTTGGTGCGCTTTGATTTTTGCGGGAGTTTTTGAGTGCATCAATCCATTGTCTCTTCTCCTATATAATCATTCCCTTCATCTCTCTTGTTGCTACCCCAATGCCTACCCTATTCACACATCTTCCCTATTATTCCCACAGTCCCCCATGCACCCTTCCTGGCCATGCTTCCCACTATATATGTCGCCTTTTGTGGATTTTTCCCTATTCACAAAAAATGAAGTCTAACTACTTCTACTTCCTCACTACCTAAACTACGAGTTTACAGAGTCACTAATTCTACCAAACTTGTTAAGTCCAATAGTGATCCCAAAACTCTTCTTCCCCACTTCTCCTTTTCCAGAGAAAATCACTTTCAATTCTTTTTATGTTCACTTTCATATCTGAAATACCATACTATCTCCAAATACAATGATTGCGTCATTACTTCTTGTTTTTTTTTCAGACTTGAACATTATCTATTCACTCCCCACCATGAAAGAGTCTAACGATATGTGCAAACTTCCATCTCTTCATACTCCCAGTAGCGAGCTATTATAATTTTTGGTTAGATTTTTTTCAGTCTCAGAAATTGTTGTTGAATGATTTTATTGTTTCTTGGCTCTACTTTTTCCATATTTGGACTACCTTTTTGAGGTACCTTCAGGCTTACAAAGATTCTATTGAGTTTCACATTTTTCTTCTCATTTTAATTTCTATAGAATATTTTTGTTTGTTTTCTGAGCGATTCCTTTTAATAATATTCTAGAGTTTTTGGTGAATCAAATATATCATCTTATTTCTTTAAAAATATAGATTATGCTTAAAAAAGTTTTTTTTCCTCTTCATGGTCTCAGCTTTCTCCAAGTTGTTTTGTTCAATCTACTATTTTGGACTTCCTTTTCTGTGTGAGAGACTTTCCTCAGGAATCTGTTGATCTGACTATATCTTCATATTTGAGATTGTTATGAGCTAAAAGCTTGATTAGCATCTCTGAGGTTGAAGATGGGGGTTAATTGGCTATTTTTCCGTAACATGATTGGACTAATTAATTTGTCAGGAAATCCCAGATGTCCAAATATTTAGGTTTTTCTTTCTTGGGGGAGTCAGACTCCATGACAGGACCCTTCCCATCTCTAGTCTGGGTAGGAAAGACCTCATTGCTGGTATTTGGGGGAGTGGGAAAAGAAGACTGTGAGATCAGCATTTTATATGCACCAAATTATTTGAACCCCTGTTTTCATAAGCTATATCAGCCCTCACTGTCCTTGGAGTGCCTTAGTCCAGACATCCTCTTCAGTGGTCAACTTGGTTAAGCTAGGAAATGCATTTACCAGAATGTCTTACCTTGAACTGTTCTAGGTTAGATTTGGCCAAAAATAAACTTTAATAAGACTAACAAGGAAGAAATGAAGCATCTCTTAACACACTCTGAAGCTCTTTTGGTGTATGCCATACTGAGCACAGGGGATCCACAGGAAGCTAGAGGCTTCCATGAAGATTCACAGGGGTGGTAGCTACCTAGAAGTAATGACGTGCCATAGACCTTTCCATCAGCTTCCTCTTAGATGTTGGACATGCTTGGCTTCTCAGATTGACGGATGATTTCTCTGGTTCCCCAACTCCTCTCACCCACGGTTGTGCAAAATCTACTCTCCATTAACACACACCTGATTGCATCACAATCCCTTCTGCTCCCCCATCTGAACCTTGACTGATAAACCTTCAGTTTTATCTTCCTCAGTGGATAAACCTGCCTGCCATCTTCTGCTCAGAGGTGTACCAGCTGTAAGCTGTCTTAGGCACATTTGGATTCCTAGATGGAACTCACATGATTTGAGAGGGGATTGTCCCCCACCCTTCATCATACTTCACTTTACCACCACTTTCAGAGTTCCTGGTGCTGTGGTTCCTCAAGTTAGTTCCTGGCTCCTCCCTTTGCAGTCTTGGGATTTAGCTCGCTCAGTGCAAGTAGTCTGTTGTCTCTATTCCACCTGCTTCCCAGCAACTACAATACTGCGACATTTAAAACACTGTCTCTGCACCCATCTCCCCATCTTTATAGACCTATGACTTAAAGATTACCTGTTATTTCAGTGGGGTTTCTGAAGAGAGTGAATCAGATAACCTGCATTCAAACTATCTTTACTGAAACAGTTCTGTTCACTTCTGAAACTTTATAATCTGGCTACTAGCTCTCAATTCTACTATTGTTCCTTCCTTATGAATAGCCTAGTTGTCAGATCAAAAGCCATCTTTCCCAGTCCTTGTTGCCCTTTATTTTTTCAACAGTATTTTATATGACTGATCCTCCCGCTCATGTATTTCCTTTGCTGCCTTCCTCTTCTCTTCTTCCTCCCTCCTTTCCTTTTACTATGTCTTCACCACCACCACCACCATTTATGGAGCATCAATATTTGCCTGATTTTTAGTTGATCATTACCCTTTCCATACAGAGGATGGAGGAAACTGACACCACAAGTTTGGAGAGTAGAAAAATAAATTACAGTGTGCCCTCATTGATAGTATCAGAAGAATCCCTCCCACTCACGGATGAAATGACAGGCTGTAAATTACCTCATGCTATTAGGGCCTAAAGCAGATAGGAAATCAGTCTGCATGAATGCTTCCTTCTAAGGGGGCCTGGCTGTCCATTATTTCAGGGTTCTTAATTCTCTGCAGAGCATCTGGTTAATAGCATGTGGGCTTTGGTTCTGCTAGGCTAAACACTGAACAGGAAAATGCAGTGAGGACATGGAGAAAGGTCCTTTTCCAATACACTGGAGATGAGTGTTCAGTCTGAGGGAGGAGATGGCCTTCTGTTTCTGTCACAAATCCTGAACTGAAGGACAAAAAGAGCAACAGTCCCTAAAGGAGTACCCACTACCTATTGTCACTATGTGGAACTTATAAAGAGACTGGAAATGTTTTATTGCAAATAAAATCCTAGTATGATTTTTTTAAATCATTTTTTAAAAATTTCATGTTACCTTTACGTAGGGAAACATAGATTGTTTCTTTAGGTTCACTTTAATTTAAAAAAGACTTAGCTATAGAAACAAAGAGTATGTCTGAAAGGGATTAGAGAAATTGAAAGATGAATTTTTGGTGCATTAAAAGAAAAGGAAGCAGAACCTGGGTGGCTCAGTTGGTTAAGCACCTGACTTCAGTTCAGGTCATGAACTCACAGTTCATGAATTTGGGCCCCGCATCAAGTTCTGTGCTGACAGCTCAGAGCCTGGAGCCTGCTTCCGATTCTGTGTTTCCCTCTCTCTTTGCCCCTCCCCTGCTCACTCTCTGCTCTCTTTGTCTCTCTGTCTCTGTCTCTCTCTCTCAAAAATAGACAGTAAAAATTTTTTTCTTAAAAAAAAAGGAAGAATTTTTATATGAGAAGATTCAAGCAGTAGCAGCCACCATTTAAATTACAAGTATCAGTGAATCAGCAAGTGATTCAAAGTTCTCTATGTTGTGATACAACAACAGCTGATCTGGTTCGTGTTCACCAATTTTTATTCTTCTCTTGATCCTCCCTGTCCTGATTTAGGTAATTTCCACATAAAACACTTGACCTTTCCAGAAGAAAAAAACCAAACAAACAAATAGATGAAATAATGTTTCTTATAGTTTGGAAAAAACACTACTTGCTACAAAAAGATAGGACAATTGTCATTTATCTCCTTTATATTCCAAAACTAGACTTGGACATAGTAAATCCTCATTTTTATCTATTTTGTACTTGCAAATTTACCTACTCACTAAAAATTATTTGTAACCCCGAATCAATACTCAATGGCTCCTACATGGTCATTCTCTGACATACGCAGAACAACAAAAATTTTGAGTCATCCTATGTTCATGTTCCTAGATGAGACTGAACAGGGTTGCACCCTGCCTTCCTGTTTTCTCTGCCATATAGTAAACAAGTGTCTTTTCTTTGGTCTATTAGTGCCACATATTTCTCATTTTCTGTTTTCTGTTTACTATTTCACTGTTTAAAATAGCCCCCCAGATGTCTGAGTGGCTCAGTCAGCTAAGCGTCCGACTTTGGCTCAGGTCATGATCTCAGGATTCGTGGGTTAGAGCCCCGCGTAGGGCTCTGTGTTGACAGCTCGGAGCCTGGAGCCTGATTCAGATTCTCTATCTCCCTCTCTCTCTCTCTGCCCCTCCCCTGATTGTATTCTCTGTCAAAAATAAATAAATAAACATTAAAAAAATAAAATAGCCCCCAAGTGTAGCGCTGCAGTTTTGTCTAGTGTTCCTAAGTGTAAGAGGGTTGTGATGCACTTTAAAAAGAACACAGGTGTGTTAGATAAGCTTCACTGAAGATGTGGTTCATTCAGGCATGAGTTAGAGTGAGTGAGTTTAATATTACTAAAGCAGTGACATGTAATACACAAGATGTCTTTAAACAGAAACACATATACAACAAGGTTATGTATTGATTGGTTGACAAAAATGTGAGTGAGGCCCACAGGAAGCAAACTATATTTCCTCTAGAAGCAATGGTTCAGTATTTGCTAATTCAGTGTTTGCTGCAACTTTATAGAATATAAATACTGTGAATAATGAGAACTGACTGTATGTACATAAAGAGAGAGAGGTCAGGAAACTAATTTGATGCCCATAATATCTGTACTACACCAAGTAGTTTCCTGTAATGTATGTGTTTGTTCTATACATTTTGCTCTATTCCTGAGTTCTCTCTATGGGTTAATTCAACATTCATTTTCCACCTCCCCAAACATCCTCCCAATAATCAAAGGTGCCTTTATGTGAAACTGGAAGGTTTTATCTTTTCTTTGTTGTTATATTCTCTTAATTTGAGAGTATTATTCTTTATTGAGCTTTGAAACACATACCTTAATCTTGCAAGAAGCTAGAGGATCATAGGAGACATTTTAGAGACTGTATGGCAAAGGAAAACATTGAGAAAGTTTCTTAAAGTGGGTGCTAATCAGGGGGTGCCTGGGTTGCTCAGTTGGTTAAGTGTCAGACTTCAGCTCAGGTCTCTGTCTCATGGTTCTCGAGTTGGAGCTCAGCATCAGGCTTTCTGCTGTCAGCACAGAGCCAGTTTCGGATCCTCTGTCTCCCTCTCTCTCTTTGTTCCTCCCCCAAGTGCACATGCACACTCAGTCTATCTCTCTCTCAAAAAATAAATAAACTTAAAAAAATGGGGGATAGTTCAATTTAAGGATGATTAAGAATTAAGTAAGTGAAAATGAAAGGAGAAGGATTCCTAGCAAAGGGAACAACCCTGCATTAGGAAAGGCACGTTTGGGATGGAGGTAATTGGTGTGACCCTGGTATAGGTGTCTGAGAGGACATGGGGCAGATTGGGTGGGAATGAAGGCAGAATTCACCATATTAAGAGGGTTGACACTGGGAGAGGAATTTTGTCTTTGTAGAAAGCATACAAAGTGGGGACATTATACCTTCTCATTGGCTTCTTTGCTCATTTGTTTATTTCAGAATGTGCTCTCTTGTTATGTTGTGAAGGATGAACTAAGTATGCAGTTAGGAGGATATTTTAATATTTTTAGTGTAAAATGCTGAGGGCCTTTGCCAGAGCAGTAACCATGTAAATGAAGAGGAGAGGCCTTAGAATTGAAAGTGTTAACAACTAACTGGGTACTGAAAGGAACTAAAAAAGAGGAGTCTAGAATGCCTCCCTAATTTTCATATCTTTATTGTAGTCCTTCCTCTCCTCAGTGTTTCTAGGTTTCATGAACAAATGTTGTCTAAGCAACTATTACATGCAAAGTACTGAGTAGAAACTGGGACTATTACAATGATTTAGACATGATTCTGCCCTCTTCTAAGAGGAGAGAGAGAGAGAGAGAGAGAGAGAGAGAGAGAGACACTAAGCAAATAAGTGATGTGAGTACCACACCAGTGAGCTGGGATTCTTCATTTGTCAGTTATAAAATTTAGATGATTTTGCATATAGGCATGTTGTAGGTCTAACATTTTAGATTCTTTTATTCCTTGCAAATCGATGAAGACTAGTGCAGTTATTGCCAGTCCCTTATTTGTTGGTGAGGTATGGCCTTGAAAATACATTAAACCACAGAATGGTATGAGATCCTTAAGGAAAAGAATTACTGGATTGACACCTGCATATCTCATCCATTTTTAAGGACTACATAATTTGTGAGATTAATTGTAGTTTCCCAGTTGTGGTCATCAGGTCAGGTTGTCACACTATGTGGGAGTGAGAGAAGCAGTATTAATTGGTTAAAGGGAGAATTTAGCTAGCGATGTAATTAAAATGGCGGTCTAGGGGCTCAGTTGGTTGAGCGACCGACTTCAGCTCAGGTCATGATCTCACGACTTGTGAGTTCGAGCCCCGCGTAGGGCTCTGTGCTGACAGCTCAGAGCCTGGAGCCTGCTTCAGATTCTGTGCCTCCCTCTCTCTCTGCTCCTCCCCTACTCATGCCCTGTCTCTCTCTAAAATAAATAAACATTAAAATTTTTTTTTCTTTTAAAAATGGGGGTATCAGTCTACTCTTATCATGGAGGCATAGTCTCTGGCACTGGATGGCTCCCAAATTTTGGCAAGGAGTCTGGCTTTTGTACTCTGGCACCCACTAGTTATTTGAAGTGGGCTACCATTAGGGAGGGCTTGTGAGCTACGGGAGTTAAGCAGCTCCCTTAGAGTGAGACTGTCTGGTGAAGGAGAGAGCTGTGAATTGCTAGTTATCAACACAGCTCACACTAGCTATAATATTGCATGCCTGGACCCTGAAAGGGGACCTAAATGGGGAAACACAGTATCTAATGAAAAATTCAAAGCTGGTTATGCCTACATAATGAAACCTTCACTGGCATAGCCATTGTAATTTACCTATCGTTGGACATATATTCACCTCATGTGCATTGCAACTTTGTACAGCCATAGTAATTATCCTCTCTGAATTGGTAATGAGGTATGTTTTTTCATTTGTCATTTTATCCTCAAGTAAATTCCTCTTCTGTTCTATCCTCTTATGCTTTTCTTCTCTAAATCTTTTGTTTTTCTCCTCTAAGGCTGATTTGTCCCCTTTTCCTCAGGAATGTGTCTTTCATTCATCTCTCTTTTTCAACGTTTGCAATGACTTTACATGAGAGCTAATGTTTCGTACAATTTTGGACAGAATCTAGAGGTGGCTCCCCTGGAGTTAAGGCACTCTGTAATGCTAGAGATGATATCTTGCTTATTTTTTTGTCTATTATATCTCCAGTGTCCATAGTGGCAATAATGTCCCCTCCATCATTTAATAATATAACAACTAAAGTGATAGGTGAGTATGTGAGCACCCTTCTGATTTTTTGTTACAATTAGGGGTGTCCATGTGACCAAACTTGTGCTTGTGCTATCCTAGTATAAGTAATGTGTACGTCTTCTGGTATATCTCTTTTAAGGTGCTTACCTTGGACTCTGTTTTCTCCTTTGTGATGGGTGAATAATGGTAATGAATTAAAGCACACTTGGAAATTTCCCACCAGTCTTGGATTGCTCACTTCTAAACCATAATACTAGAGACAAAATAAGTTTTGTTATGAAAAGCTACTGTATTTTGGATATCTTTCTAGATCTTGAATTTTTAAACATTTCCTGAAAACAAAAACAAAAGTGGGATCTGGAAGCAGGATGCTATTATAAAAACTAAGATTACATGTGACATGCACAGAGTGACAGATGGAAAACTCACAAATATTGTGAGTTGGAAACTGAAGAATGTTATTATGCTGTGGCAAAATGTCCAGTGAAACTGTTGTTGCCATAACTTGGGAGGCAGACCATGTGCTTCTGAGACTAACTCTGAGGAAATCAGCTGGTAAAAATCAGAATGATTTTGTGTGTTGGCCACTGCTTATGCTGTGAGCAAGTGACTACCAGAAGGAAATGGACATAAACTTGCCCATGTGGAGGTGAACATCGAAGAGCCCTCTTAAAAATTTAGAGTGGCTAGAGAGTGAAAGTGATGGAAAGTCCAGAAATTTGGGACTTTTCAAAGTTAAAAAATCTATATCTGTGCCGAAATAGCAGCAGACATTCACTGGAACTGCATTTCCAGTGAAACCACAAGCCTCCCACAAGCCTCAGCAACACTTGAGCCCCTAGACCTTCACTGGCAAAAAGTGGGCTGTGAAAGCTGCCTGGTCCCCAAAGAAGGAATATTATCCAATGCGTCCTGCTTCAGATTTGGTCACACAGGATAACAGGCCAGGGTATCCTATAAGTAAGGGTTATGGTGAACAATGAATAAAGGAGTTATTCACAGAAGGCAGAAACCAGGGATGCCACACATGTGAACCAAGTAACCTACCCCACAGCCTACAGGGAGAGTCTTGATTTCTATTTATCAGGCTTTTAAAACTGCTTTGGAACATGGACTACTCTGTTTTTCCTGTTCTTTCCTTTTCCTGAATGCACATTTTATTACAGGCATACTATTCTTATTCTGTTACTATAAAGTAGGAGAGAGGAAAGAAGGCACCTTGACTTTTAAGAGATAAATTTAGATATGGGGAAGAGGATGGCACTTTATGAAACCCTGGATTTGGGCTGGGTGCAGTAATTCATGGATAATTACTTAGGTGGCCAGAATTGTTCACTGGGGAAAACTGTGAATGCCCCGAGCATACATTTTTCCAGGCTTTCTTTTAGAACCAGATGAGATACTCTGATTTTTAGCTAAGCTCATAAACATACAACAGACTGTGTTTCCTAGTCTTTCTTGCTGCCATTTGTGAACATGTAACCAAATTTTGGCCAATAGCATATAAGAATAATTGACATCTCCAACTTTCAAGTCATCTCCTTAAAGATGCTTTTGCTGGACTTCTTCATTGTCATTGACTATGAAAGAGCAAAATTGGTAGTTACTGTAAAGGTGTTATGCTTAGAATGCTATGCCTCCCAGTCTAGGGGCACTGACCCTTCATGAATCACTCTGGATGCTAGGTGAAAAATAGATTGTAAATTGGCAAAAATGGAAACATAGCAGTTTGGAGGTTTTTCTAGGAATTTGAACAAGAGATTAGATACTGGCTTGTACAAAAGTGGTAGTATTGGAGGTGATGGGAAGTGGTCACACTTTGGATACATTTTGAATTTAGAGCCAACAGAATTTCCTGATATGTTCTATATGGAGTGAAGAAATGGTGTTAAAGATATTTTCTAAGATTTTGGTATAGCTAACTGGAAGGGTAAAATTTCCATCAACTGAGATATAGAAGACTGGAGATAAATAAAAGAAAGCTCAGGGGTTCATGTTTGGACATGGAAAGTTGGAGATGCCTATTAGGATTTTGGAAAGGCTGTTGGCAATATGAACTGGAAGCTCAGCAAGCAATCTGAACTGGGGACACACATTTGGAATTTGTCAGCAATTATTTTAAATCCATTTTGCTAATTTTTCATTAAATTTTTTTCTTTGAAAAATTTTTTTAGTGTTTACCTATTTTTGAGAGAGAGACAGAGACAGAGACAGAGACAGAGCGTGAGTGCGGGAGGTGCAGAGAGAGAGAGGGAGAATCTGCAGCAGGCTCCAGGCTCTGAGTTGTCAGCACAGAGCCCAGCTTGGGGCTCGAAGTCACAAACCCTGAGATCATGGCCTGAGCTGAAGTTGGATGCTTAACCAACTGAACCACCCAGGCACCCCTTAAATTTTTTTTCTAATATACAGAAAAGTTGTTGTGGACATTAAGACAATTCATCCCTAAGTACTTCAAATTTAATTTTCTAAATGGAAATAAATGGAAATAAAACACATTAGCAATGTCACACATAAAAGAACATACATTTCCCAAATATTACTTACTATCAAAGCCATATTCATTTTTCCATTTATCCTATACATTTCTATTACCTTCTCTTTCTCCAAATTAGAATATGGTCAAGGTTCAAACACTGCACATGGTTATTTTTTTTAAAGTTCTTTTAAAGTTTATTTATTTATTTTTTTGAGAGAGATAGAGGTAGTACGAGTGGGGGGAGTGACAGAGAGGGAGGGAGAGAGAGAGAGAATCCCAAAAAGATCCATGCTGCCAGTGCAGAGCCTACATGGGGCTTGAACTCACAGAACTGTGAGATCATGACCTGAGCTGAAACTAAGAGTAGGATGCTTAACTGACTGAGCTATCAGGTGCCCCTATGTCTTTTAATTAAGAAGAGTTCCTTCACATTTTTGTCACATTGACTTTTCAAAGTTACCAGATCAATTTTCTTATAGACTATCTCACATTTCATACTCATCTTTTTTTTTTAAATTATGTCATTACCTTGTTCTTATATATATTTTCAGTAAACTGAAAGTGAGGTCTTAATTCTGTTTGGGGTAAGTACATTAGGCAAGATAGCTTCATTGATGGGGCTGTGTATTTTATATTGTATCATAATTAGAAAGCAAATAATTCAGTTGTTCCCACCACTAGTGGTGCTAAATTTAATCATTCCTCTAAGGGAGTGATGAGCAGATATTTACATTGTAAAGATACACACACACACACACACACACACACACCATAAAAGCCTGTCTGTGGGTACATGCACACATGTGCACAGAGGGGATGATTTTTTGCACTGTGTAAATATCCTTTCTTCAACAACATTTTGCTAATTGTTGTAGCAATTAATGATCCTTGCCTGAATCAATTATTTGACCATGGATTACAAAACTGAGATTTTAAAATTGTAACATTATATTTAATATAGATTTGCTAGTATTCTTCTATAAAGAACTCTTGTCATCAAATGAGAAAGAACTCATTTCTTCATATAGAGATAAGGCAAATGTTTTTACTTTAATTACCATTTTTCATTAAATCTTGGTAAAATAGTCTGCTTCCATCATGGCAAATCAGTTCCTTTTCCTCTTCTTTTTTCAAGTGTTCACTTAAAATTTCTCTATTCACTCCTGATATTTATTTACTCAATATTTTATAACTAATTAAAAGTAGTGATTTTTTTTTTAATATTAAACTTGACCCTTCAGGCTGGTTTCTATATCCCTTTCATACATACCAATTAATATTGGACATTCCCTATCTTTTTGGCAAAATAAGATGTCCCAGGGGTGTCTGGGGGGCTCAGTTGGTTACGTGTCCGACTTCGGCTCAGGTTACGATCTCATGGTTCCTGAGTTGGAGTCCTGCGTCGGGCTCTGTGTCTCCCTCGGATTCTGTGTCTCCCTCTCTCTTTCCCTCCCCTGCTCGCACTGTGTCTCTCTCTCTCTCTCAAAAATAAAGTTTAAAAAAAAATGTCCCAGCATTACCTGAATGTTTTCAGAGAAGACACCTTTCTTCAAGAATCCCTGGTCCCTTTACATAGACAATGGGATTTGGAAACCAAGATCTGCCTTTAAGTAGACTCATTGCTGCCGACACCTTTGTTTCTAGGTTCTTTCAGTGGATACATTTAAATATACATATATATATATATATTTTAATTTTTTATTTTAACATTTATTTACTTTTGAGAGACAGAGCATGAGCAGGGGAAGGGAGAGAGAGAGAGGGGGAGACACAGAATCTGAAGCAGGCTCCAGGCTCTGAGCTGACAGGCTGACAGCAGTGAGCCTGATGTGGGGCTCGAACCCACGAACCATGAGATCATGACCTGAGCCAAAGTTGGCTGTTTAACCAACTCAGCCACCCAGGCACCCTAAAAATATATATTTTAAAGATAATGAGTATTAAATTGATATTTGCCATTCTGACTCAATGTTATAAGAAGGACTCTTTTAACTTTCGTTGAGTTTTCATAAAGCTGCTTACAACCTACAATATTTTTGGAAAATAGAACTTCCACCAATTCCACCTATTCAAATATAGAGTTATCTTAAATTTCCAATCCAGAGGTGCCTGGGTGGCTCAGTCCATTAAGTGTCTGACTTCAGCTCAGATCATGATCTCACGGTTCATGAGTTTGGGCTCTGTGCTGACAGCTCAGAGCCTGGAGCCTGCTTTGGATTCTGTGTCTCCCTCTCTCCCTGCTCCTCCCCCACCCATGCTCTATCCCTCTCTCTCAAAATAAATAAACGTTAAAAAAAAAAAAAACTCTTCCAAGACAAATTTGCCAGTGCTTCCTTATTTTGGAAGAGGTTGATGGACGGAAGAGGGTGCAGAAGAGTGTGAAGTGGATTGAAATAAATCCAGGTATTGCTAGCTCAATGGCATTTTTTTTTTTAGAATGACTTTCTGCAAGGAAAATGGGATAAAGGAGAGAGTAATCCAGGAGAAATAATTCTTTCCTTCTTTGGCTGCTGTAATTTTGGAAACTAGCATAATAAATCTATTAATAAATATGCATTATGCAAACAGATAAATATTCTTTTGAAACTTTTCAAGATTCTGTACTTACTAATCACAATCTGATTTCCTTCTTGTCCACTGCCAACAAAAATTACTCTCAGTAAGGCCACCAGAGACCTTCATATTTCTGTGCCTAATAGGCTGTTTGTGATCCTGATCTTCCTTGATACTTTTGTGACATTTGACCAAGTCCACCTTTACAAGAAGTTATGCTGTCATGCTCCTTTGACTTCTATGACACAGCTCCCCTTCTGTGGGCTTCTTTCTAACCCTTAGCTGCTTTTTCTTAATTTCCTCTGTGCGCCTCTCTTTTCCCACCATCCCTTTTTTTTAAATTTTTTTTAACGTTTATTTATTTTTGAGACAGAGAGAGACAGAGCATGAACGGGGGAGGGGCAGAGAGAGAGGGAGACACAGAATCTGAAACAGGCTCCAGGCTCTGAGCTGTCAGCACAGAGCCCGACGCGGGGTTCGAACTCACGGACAGCGAGATCGTGACCTAAGCTGAAGTCGGACGCTTAACGGACTGAGCCACCCAGGAGCCCCTCCCACCATCCCTTTAAAACCGAAACGCTCCCAAAATAATCCATTGGTTCTAAGTCTTTTTTAATGTATGAGCTCCTTTCATTTTTATCAGTATACTTTATTACTATTCACTAGACCTGAGATGAAACAATTACAATTTATCACTTGCCTAGCTAATGAAAACAAATAAACAGAAGTAAAACAGTCTGAATATTTCAATAATTTTCTTTTATTTTATGGAGCAGTTTTGCTTTCCTCTATAGCGGGTTACTGGTGGCTATGACAGAGGCAAGCCAGGATACTTGGGGCCTTGAATAAAGAATGTGAATCATTTTTTATACTTCAACAGGACCAAGTTTTATGACGATTTCAACGAAGACTTAGGTACTTTAAATGTGGTGCAATCATCTCTGCTGGACTTATTTGGGGAACAAAAGATATTTGAATTCCAATCTGATTTTCCAAATGAAAATAGGACCTGAACGCTGATATTTAAGTTATCCTTTAAGAACAACTGTCCTTTAAATACATTTGGAATAAGTGCAGAGGAGACAGACATGGTTCTTCCAATAAAACCTCATACATCACATGAATATGATAATTATTCATGTAATAATTGCGGTGCCACACTGTCACAGGTGAGGTCAATTTAATGGGCAAATGGGCTGCCAGGGAAATGACCTTCAACCCTACCTTTCATTTTTCCAAGGTTATAACTATGATTCATTCACAATCATAATTTTTTGTTTTACCTTTGATATTATTTCTTCTTTATGATTCACACTAAACAGCTGCTTAGTTATAAAACATTATCACCAAAATATGGTGAGTTTTTTTGGGGGGAGGGGAGTATTTATACTTCACCTAATTAAGTAAAAAAAATTACTAAGCAGCAAGAATAACTTAGGCAGATTATAATAGGCTTTTCCATAATTATAAAATGTATCTTTAGAAACATTCCAATTGGTGGAGGTTTTAAAGCTTGGAATTCTAAAGGACTTGTTAAAATTCATGTGTACTAATATCTCTGCTATTCAGTTACCAGATTTATTTCATTGATTTGTGTTAGTGACCGATTTATTCTCTTGCCATATATGTGACAGGGAGCATTATTAAAATCAATGCAAAGCATTTGCCAAGATGAAGAAAATCACTCTTTATTCTTTCAGACATATTATTCTAATCCAATGGAGGTTTGTTTAACTTAGAAAGGAAAAAAAATAATGCCATATCCAGAGAAGCAAAAGATGAGATTGAAAAGCCACACTTCATGGCAAAATTTCAAAGAACATTAGACTTAAAATTGATACTGACAGAAATATCATAGAAAACACTTGATGGTTATTGTGGGGATTTTAATATACGTGGAAAATACTCATGTGCACCATGCACTAGCACATATTTGTTTATTACACACGAGCCCATTTGCTTAACCACATCTGTTAAATATCTACAATGTAGAATTTTGAGTTCGTCTCTGAGTTCATAGAATTTCTAAATATTTGGAAGTATCTAACTTGTGGCACTCTAGCATTGAAACACCTGTTATCAGCACTATCCAACAGAAAATGATGATTACCACATCTGGAACTTAGGAGTTCTATCAGCCACATTGGAAAAGTAAAAAAGAAACTGGTGAAATCCATCTTAACAACATATTTTATTTATCTATCAATCTACACAAAATATTACCCTTTCGACAATATATAATTAGTATAAAAATATTGAGGTATTTTATATTCTGGTTTTATCTTACTTTTTCTAAATCCACTACATATTTCACACATTTAGTGTATCCCAGTCTGGATGAGTCACATTTCAAGTGCTCAAAGCCACATGTTGCCCAGGGGCTACTGCACTGGGCAGCCTACCTCTAATGATCCTTGCCTTTTATTTACCTTCCAAGTCTGTCCATATTCTTTGGTTCGTGACAGCATCACTCCAACCTCTATTTCCACGGTCACATCTCCTTCTCTGACTGATTTTTTCATGCCTCCCTCTTATAAAGACCTTTGTGGGGCGCCTGGGTGGCGCAGTCGGTTAAGCGTCCGACTTCAGCCAGGTCACGATCTCGCGGTCCGTGAGTTCGAGCCCCGCGTCAGGCTCTGGGCTGATGGCTCGGAGCCTGGAGCCTGTTTCCGATTCTGTGTCTCCCTCTCTCTCTGCCCCTCCCCCGTTCATGCTCTGTCTCTCTCTGTCCCAAAAATAAATAAAAAACGTTGAAAAAAAAAAAAAGACCTTTGTGATTACATTGGACCCACCTCCATAACCCAGGATGATCTCATGTCAGAATAATCAGATCTGCAAATTCTCTTTTGCCCTATCAAGGACCATACTCACAGGTTTTGAAGATGGACATATTTAGGGAAGGCATTCTACCTACCTCAATACCTCATCTGTTCACGGCAAGGTTAAGTGTAGAAAATTCTCCAGGAATTGGGGCGCCTGGGTGGCGCAGTCGGTTAAGCATCCGACTTCAACCAGGTCACGATCTCGCGGTCCGTGAGTTCGAGCCCCGCGTCAGGCTCTGGGCTGATGGCTCGGAGCCTGGAGCCTGTTTCCGATTCTGTGTCTCCCTCTCTCTCTGCCCCTCCCCCGTTCATGCTCTGTCTCTCTCTGTCCCAAAAATAAATAAAAAACATTGAAAAAAAAAAATTGAAAATTCTCCAGGAACTATATATTAGTCCTAGCTCAAAGACTTAGTGATTGAATTTAAATAGTGACACTGATATGAATGTAGTCCTTTGCCATAGATGTGCATAAAATAGTAGTAAGATGATCTTTCACTTTGCAAAATGCAGTAACCCATTAAAAAGCTTTTAGTAATTAGCAATGGCCAAATGTGTTGATTCACAAATTTTCTTCATTCTGCACAACTCTGCTTATTGGTAGCTGTTTGTATGTCTAGTCTCTTTGTCCACATCTAATTCCTCTGAGTCTAATCTCTCTCTTTTTCTCTCACCTGCCTCTTCACCAGACCTCATTTGATTCTCCAAATATGCCCAGCTTCCTCCTACCATAGAGCCTTTGCATATGGCTTCTTTCTGCCTAGGATGCTCTATACCTTCCTCTTTGACTGATACAAGTTTTAAGAAATGCATTTTTAAATGTTTATTTATTTATTTAGAGAGAAAGAGAAAGTGTGTGCATGCACTCATCGTCGTGGGGAGGGGCAGAGAGAGAGGAGAAATAGAATCCCAAGCAGGCTGTGAGCTATCAGCACAGAGCTCCACTTGGGGCTCAACCTCACAAACTACAGGATCATGACCTGAGCCAAAATCAAGAGTAGGATGATTCACTGACTGAGCCACCCCAGCATGCTAAGAAATTTTTTAAAACTACAGGTACAAACCAAATTTCTCCCCTCCTTGTCTTTCCCTTTTTTCCCTGCTGTTGCAGTAAGCATTAGCCTGAATTTATCATTCGTGTGTGTGTGTTAGAAAAGTACGAGGCACAGGCCTCTGGTTACAAAAATCTTCAGAGATATTGTCCTCACTCCAAGTCCAGTTATAGACAGGTATCATTTCCTAGATTACTATTCCACAAATTGTTCAGCCAGGTATGAATCCAGACATTACTCAAGGATCTCAGTTCAGTTCCTCATTTTGTGTGGGGTCCACAGCCTCCTCAGCTCCCCACACATGACCATGGGAACACAGGCCCTGGTGCTATCAAACCACAGCCACCCTCGGGCAGGGCAGTTTCAGCTCATTAGCTGATTGCTCTGCTATTACATGTCCCTGCCTGTCCCATCATGTGGCATTTCTCTTTCTTTCTTGCAAACTCAGCTCTACATATAAAAGGATGTTGGCTATATTTTGCAAAGCACATGCCTAGATTTTTGTGGAACATTTCTAGCCTTTTTGCCCCACATTCTTAAAAGCAGAAATCCTCTGTACTCACATATTTTCATTTATGTTATGAGGCTTAATTCTGAAAACTGTATTGTCGTCCACATTCTGGAGATAAAAAAAATACTCATCTATATTCTGGGGAATAAAACTGAGGCTATGGATAAACCACAAAAATAGAAGAAAAGTAACAAAATAATGTCTGTGAAAAAATTGTTTCTTTCCTCCTTCCAGGTAGTGCTATGTCACTGACATTACCATGTATTTTGTGCTCTGGCTACAGTCATTCAACAAGCAGCTGCCACTCAGAGGCTGGTGGCTTCCCAGGCCAAAAAAGAGAGAAGGATAAAAGAGATACTATTTCAACTGTGGTAGGATGGAAAAGGAATTGGTGCCAGTTCCTGTGATTTATTACATGCAGAGGAACCCAAGGACACACCAGGAGACTGGCACGCTCAGAGCTCCTGTGTCCCCATCTGAAAAAATAGTTTGTGGCATGTCATATGCATGCTGCAAACTCAGATTGCCCAGGAATTTTCACTGCTATTTATGTGCAATGGATACAATTACTAATAAATGTGTCATATGGTACTGAGCCCTATACATACTTTTGCAGCATTTTCTTTTATTTTGGGTATTTGCTGGTGTGCTGGGAAAGGGGAATATGGTGTTCAGAAATCATTTTTAAAATGCACAGAATATGAGGGGCGCCTGGGTGGCATGATCGGTTAAGCGTCCGACTTCGGCTCAGGTCATGATCTCACGGTCCGTGAGTTCGAGCCCTGCGTCGGGCTTTGTGCTGACAGCTCAGAGCCTGGAACCTGTTTCAGATTCTATGTCTCCCTCTCTCTCTGCCCTCCCCTGTTCATGCTCTGTCTCTCTTTGTCTCAAAAATAAATAAACGTTAAAAAAATTTTTTTTAAATGCACAGAATATGACACAGCAGTTAAACAAATCCAATCTTAGAAGGACATCAGGAAAATACATACATAATTTAGCTGCCTAGGTGCATGTGTATTTAAATTTAAAAATCAGGTTATATTTTCTGGCTTTCATTACTCCTCCTTTTCTCTCCCCACCGTCTACTCTATCTGATGTCATCTTTTTTCTCTTTGTAATCCTCTTTCTCATCCTTGGGTTAAGAGATGATGGTAGTTGGCCCAGGATGCTAAATAGGCTTATAGGATTATGACGATTTCATTTGGTGAGAGAAAGGATACGAAATTTGAGAGAAAGTGGGACACCAAGACAACCTCAAGTGTTTTTGGCCTAAGCAAATGACAGGCTGAGGATGGTTTTACTAAGCATGGGGCCCACTTTTGGATATGCAGGTAACAAAAATGGAGAGACAGTCAGAAGTCCATTTAGGACTTATGAAGTTTGAGAGACCTATTAACCAAGTAAAGATGTAGAGTAGGTCATTGAAACATGGAGTTGAGGAGTTAGGTCCAAGCCAGGGTGTGAACTGGAGAGCTTTGACCCTGAAGGTGGTTCAGAAAGTCTTGGGACTGGATGAGATCACCAAGGAATTTGGGGTAGACAGAAAAGGGAAGAGAAGTCTGATGCCTAAGCCTGGAGTATATATATATATATATATATATATAGCCTGGCTATTTTCAGTTCAGAAAAGGTCTCTTTTCTCCTCTCTGTCTCCCCTTCCTTAGCTCTGTATCCCCTCAGCACCTAACCACTTAGGAAGTATGGTAGTTCACCCGACCAGCAGCAGAGATCCTGATGATGTGAGGCATAACTCATCAGATATTATGGTGCTACTTAACAATCTCTGTCAATATCTAACTCTTTTTTTAACGTTTATTTATTTTTAGAGAGAGCGAGCAAGTGTGAGTGGGGGAGGGGCAGAGACCAAGGGAGAGAAAGGGAATCCCAAGCAGGCTCCACAGTGTCAGCACAGAACTTGTTGTGGGGCTCGAACTCATGAACTGTGAGACATTGAGCCAAAATCAAGAGTCAGATGCTCAACTGACTGAGCCACTGAAGCGCCCTGTCAATATCTGACTCTTAAAGTGTGATTTTGATGTGAAAGAGAATTTAAAATTCTAGCATAATACATTTTTATATAAGTATCTATTTTGTCTATTTTTATTTTGATAAATAGTTTATATATATTTTAAAAATATTTCCTTAAATTCCTTAGTCGCCACTCCTCTGAAACTCTTTCTTCGTTCAAAATTTCTGCCACTTGTATAGATTGATCAACATATTGTGAAGATTAGCAGTGAAAACAGTGTGCGTGCCATGCAGTGCTTCTGCGGCACACTGACTGTGACTAGTTATTGCTGGAGATCAGCGTCTCTTAATAAAGTGAGGCTTTAACTGTGGTGAGGGTTCTGGGCTTATCCAGTGTGCCTCTGACAGAGCAAGGCTAAACTCCCAAGTTACCCACCACTGAAAAGGGAAAATCCATGTCCACGCTCTGTGTTCTCTTACTTTGAAAAGAACCTTTCCCTCTTGATCCCTGACAGCCTATTGTCTCCACTATAGTGTATTAATTTAGTGACCTCATTTGTCATCAGATGAACAAAAGTGGCTTTAAAATGACTGGTAGTTAGGGTTCCTGGGTGACTCAGTCGGTTGGGCGTCCGACTTCAGCTCAGGTCGCGATCTCGGGGTCCATGAGTTCGAGCCCCACGTCGGGCTCTGTGCTGACAGCTCAGAGCCTGGAGCCTGCTTCCGATTCCGTGTCTCCCTCTCTCTGGCCCTCCCCCACTCACACTCTGTCTCACTCTCTCTCTCAAAAATAAATAAACATTAAAAAAATTTTTTTTAACTACTGGTAGTAAAAGACAAGGGGTCAAAATAAGCAGGACTAACAAAAGAGAGGGTCTAGGGTAAAGAGAAGTTGAATTTTAAAGTCCTTCTGGGTACAGATGATAACTTGCCTCACGTATTTTACAAACCAAGAAAACAAGCAAATGTGTACGTTTGACTTCTCTTTCTGGTGTGAAATATCTATAAAAATAATTCAGATTTCACTTACTCTGTTCACATGAGTCTTGCTCTCCTTCTACATTTGATTTGGAAGCAAAGATGTCTAAGCTTGCATTTTCTCTCTGTAATTACGTAGCTATGATGTTGGTGTTTGTCATTCTATCTTTTCAGCCTTAGATTCCTAATATAAAGAAGAAGGATTGAATAAGATGGCTTCAAAGACAGCTCCCAGCTCTAAAATAATTTCACCTTATGGCAATAAAATACCTTGTTCATTTGTGGAGGACCCTAGCAAAATAAAGTTTTAATTTTAAAGTAGTTTATCAAACCAGTTAAAGAGAGGTCATTTATTTTATGGCCTACATCAGTGCTTTTAAAACATTATTGTCCATTTGAATCATCTGGAGACTTTATTAAAATGAAGATTCTGATTTCGCAAGTCTGGGGGGGCAGTGGGGAGGCCTGAGATTCTGCATTTCTAACAAGCTCTCAGGAGATGCTGCTGCTGCAGTTCTAACCACCCCAGTTTAATTAGCAAGGGTCTGAACTGTGGGGGATCCAATGATTATAGACATATTCACACATGAGGTCTCTCAGACATATAGACCAAATTGTGATGACCCAGTGTTTTATTGCAAAGATTAAGTTTATATGGTTTTCTCCCAGCTAACATCAAATCAAACCAAATCCATTTAGAATAATTATCTGAATATTTTATTTGCACTCAGAATTAAATAGATTTAATTGTAATTAATTTTTATATAACTTATTGATTTCTTTAACTGATTGGTCCCCTGTCAATGGAGTAAAAATATGATGTACTGCCTCAACTTGCCACCTCCCTCTCCCACAGAAGCACCCCAGAATGCCAACTTCACTCTTTAGAAAGTCATCATAATGATGTGGCTGGGAATAGTCACTGTATGAAAAAGCCCAGTACAGGTGCAATGGGATTTACTTTCAATTTCCATTAAGCGTCCCCCTTCCTCTTTGTCTAATTTATGTCAGATCCTGGACCTATGAGTCTCACATTAATTGGGACAGCTGGTCCCTGCCTCCAAGCCAAAGAGGAAGTTGGAAGATGTTTTATTAACCACTGTCCACCCAACACACATACACACAGACTTTCCTCAGAAATAATTAGTCAGAATGCCAAGGGAACACGTTGCTGAGTCAACTGACATAGTTCTTCTGGGAGGAGTTTTTATGCTTTCAATCTGATAAGTGTGCTGTATTCTCAAAGAGAAAATCTTTCATGAACACTAACAATCAACATCATCAAGACGTTCTTGTAGTTACCCAAGTAACTACAAGTGATTACAAGTGATTCTCACTATGTAATTCCTAGACTCAGACTTCTGTTGGTAGGCATCTGCTGAGCCATTGAGTTCACGAGTTAGGTTCTCTTTCTAATGAACAACTGAGCCATTATGCCATTTCAGGTTCTAGAATAATTTCTTGTTCTTGTCCTTGTTCTTGTTCTTCTTGTCTTTATGGTGGGACAGATCCCAGAGATTCTGATGGAGCTAGAGAGGACAACTGGACACTCTACTAGATGGAGGTGTGAAGCAAAAAGAATTAGCTAAGGAACTTAGCTGAAATGTAGTTCATTATTTTTTTTTCTATATCAAGCTCCTCATTCTGGCATTCTGATTCATTAAGTATAAGTAGGATCTCCAAAATTAAATTTTAATAGGCATCCTATGTGACTCTGTTGCAAATGTACACGGGACTATACTTTGATAATGATTTTATTACTCTAAAATATCTTGGCTCTTAAATCATTTCTTATAAAAATCAACATCTGAAAATATGTCTGTTAGAGTAGCAGAGACTCTTAGTTATATAGAATACTGCTATTCATATCAAACTTCACATGTAAATTTAACACAAGTCTCTGTTTAGATTATAGCTGAACACATACTTCTCATTGTTTCAAAGGTAAGAATGAAGCCTGTATTGCTCATGTGAATTTTGGGTGGCAAAGAATTGAGGGACATGCAAAAAATTTTTTTTTAAATCCAAGTTTTCACCCGAATCCAAAACATATATTTTTAAGTATGCTCCACACCCAATATGGGGCTCAAACTCACGACCCTGATATCAAGAGTCACATGCTCTACCCACTGAGCCGACCAAGTATCCCCAAAACATATTTTTTACCCAATTTACTTTAGATATTTAAAGTCGATGTTACAGATGTTGCTTAGAAACACACACACAACACACATACACACACACACACACGCATACACACTTACAGAATGGCTGTCTACTGAAGAGGGCCCCTTCTGCTCTGAACATGAAACGTATTTCAAACCATACAGCTTGATCTCTCAAGCTTGTTAAAGGATTCCTTCACACTTTCTAGAAATGATACAACTTTCATTTGCTACTGCTTAAATGCCTCTGGAGTCTTTATTATTATTTTTTAACTTAGTGAGGACAAAACACAAACCTATTTTAACTGGAACATATACATTCTGCTTACTTAAAATTCCTGGGAGGAGTGAAATGCTGTCCTGAACACAGTATAGATTTTTTAAGACTATAGACTACTTAAGGATCAACATGCTATATCAACACAGGTTCAAACCTCTTTGATGAAATGTAAGGCTATAGAAAGAAAAATAGGCAAAAAACTGAATTTCTAGAATTAATTATAAAATGTTTACACAAATTTTTGTAATTACTTTTGCATAGTTATTTATAGAAAAATTTACAATTAATTATAAGAAAAATGTTGTTAAAAGTGTTCTTTTCTAGAGATTCCATTGTGAGTGAAAACTTTGAGTAGAGGAAGGACTAGGAAAGCATAATTGAATTTTAGAGCTGAATGGGTCCTTTGAGAGGAGGAATCAGAAGACACAGTTTCCAGCACCAGCTAAGCCTATTGACTTAGTGACTGAGGTCAAGTTCTATCTCCTTTCTAGATAGATTTTCTTCTCCAGTATGACTTCTTACGAATGGGAATGTTCATTTCAGTCGTTTCCAGCCTGAGCTGTATAAACTTTCTGGAAACAGAAGTAGTTTCTGTATTTGAAAAATACTTATCAAAAACTAAAATAAAACACCAAAGACACACACACGCATACCCACACAGTTATACTCAGAATAAGAACACAGAGGAATATCAAAATATAAAAATGACATGTTTTTTTCATTTTGATTAGAATTCAAGTTACTTAGTGGGACAATATTTAGTAACATGCAGATTAGAAAATTTATTGATGATATCATGAGAAGTTATGGACTAGAAAGGTAGGTCAATTACTTTCATTGGTGCCACAGATTACAAACAAATAAGGTGTTTTGTTTTGGTGAAAAACTGGGAATCAGTAATTAGTTACAATCCCTTTATTTGACCTAATTTATGTATGCATGTATGTGTATATGTATGTATACTTCTGTTAACATTTATTTATGATATTCCACATAGTTCAACATCTCAGTTATTGATAACAGTCTTCTCATAAATGCCTACAAGGTTTACATTGGCTATGAAGTAGATGGTGACAAATGTATAGACTTTTGTAAGGAACCCATAATTATGCTGAAAACTTGGCCACATGGAAAAAAGTTAATTTCTTGTGTTAAAATTAAAAGACATTAGGAGAACAACGTCTACTGATGAGTGACATGTTGGTTAAATACAGAGCCAGAGCCAGAGTTAAGACTCCTGAATCTCAGTCCAGGTGTTTCTACTGAAGAGTATAATTGGTTTATTTTTTTATAAAAAATTAATATATTCATATAATAGCTATATTTTTTCAGTAGTAAATATATTTCATTCATTTCTTAGGTGTAGCTAAAATTTCCTAGAGCACTTGGAGAGAAATTGTATGAAATGCCTGGTATCATAAACATCAAACTCATAATAGGTCTTCTTTTAAAAAAAAAAAAAAAACACTTAAGTTTTATTTATTTATTTTTTAAATTTTTGTTTGTTAACGTTTATTTATTTTGGGGACAGAAAGAGACAGAGCATGAACAGGGGAGGGGCAGAGAGAGAGGGAGACACAGAATCTGAAACAGTCTCCAGGCTCTGAGCCATCAGCCCAGAGCCCGACGCGGGGCTCGAACTCACTGCGAGATCGTGACCTGAGCTGACGTCGGACGCTTAACAGACTGAGCCATCCAGGCGCCCCTATTTATTTTTGAGAGAGAGAGACAGAGTGCAAGCTGGGGAGGGCAGAGAAAGAGGGAGACACAGAATCTACAGCAGGCTCCAGGCTCTGAGCTATCAGCACAGAGCCCAGCGTGGGGCTTGAACTCACAGGCCATGAGATCATGACCAGAGCCAAAGTCAGATGCTTAACTGACTAAGCCACCCAAGTGCCCCATAATAATAGGACTTCTAACTGGGTAGAAGAATGACATAGCTAGGTGGAATGACAGGACTGTGAGTGGCCTCCAACTATATTAGTAAAATTTTATTTCTTAACTCAAGTAGTTAGTACACAAGTTTGCTATCTAGTGTTTTAAAAATACCTTAAGTAATTGCTAATTAGATTTGTAAAAAGGCATGATATTCTGCAAATCTAAAATTAGTATTCATGTTGATCTGTATAGTTTATGGGGCAAGATTTCTTCTGATTACTCTTGGACACACATGCCCTCCCTCTCCACTATGTGTTTATATGTAGCTCAAAAAAAAAAAAAAAAAAGCAATTGCATATTGTGCAAAAGGTGTCATGTTTCTCTAATTATATAAAGAAATGCAATACATTTTTGGTAAAGTTCTCTCTTATATTTTCATTGGGGATTTATAGTTATTAGAAATACCATTTTTATCAACCAAATCTAAATTCACTCTACATTTCAAAAGAGTCATGTACTCCAGAATATTACATGGTAAATAGTCTTTCTTTTTAAAGACAAGACAGATGGGGGGAAAATGACAATTTTAAGCACAGTGGCAAGATTATACACTGATGTATGAAGTGAAAGAGTTCTTATTAAATTTTGAGGAAAAAGAGTAAAAAATAGGAAAATAACTCTAGTTATGACTCTAAATCCAAGTGATGATTAAATACAAGTTTTTCTTTACATTCTTATTTTAGAGGTGACAAAAGTCATTCAGAACACAGGTAAACTGTGGTAACAAATTGTGTTACTTCATTGAGGAAGAAAAACTTGCATCAAATCAAAGGAGGTTATCTTTGTTACGGACTACTGACTAAATGCTACCAACTAAAATTTGTGCCAAACTTATTTTCTGGCTATTTTAAGAATTTTAAGTTTTTTCACTGAAAATCCTTTTTATTTCAAGGAAAAGAATAATTCCATCAATTATCCTAAATGCTAAATTAGAAACAACGTAAAAGTGTCTTATTATTTATAGACATTTAAAGACAATTTAGAAGGTTATTAAATATAACACTCATTCCACTTCTTAATAGCCATCCATTTCCTGCTGGAATCCATCTGGGGATGAGAAAATCCACTATATTCTAAAGCAGCTTATTCTATTATTGGGCAGTAGCATTTTTCCCTATACTTAGCTGAAGTATTCCTTCTTGTCATTTGCTCTGGGGCATATAATTCTGAATCTTGAGAACTTACAAAAAACTGAATCCCCTTTGTCATGAAGACTTTCCTTTGGCATTAACAAAATATCATTAGTTCCTTCTGATATTCACATTCAGTCAAATTTTGTCTGAAATCATCTGCCTTCCCTTTGAAGATGTTACAGTATCTATGTTTGCAAAGTAACATTTATAACTTGAGAATTAGGTGTATACCCAGACATATGAATTATAAAATGGTTTTGCCCTACTGAGACAAATACTGGATAAATACGGAGACAAATACTAGAAAAATAGATAAATAAACCAACGTAGGATACAAGACTCTAATCCTTTCTTCTGGCCCAATTCTCCTGTTCAGCATCTACATGAAGAAACATTTTAGATCTTCTTACTCTCCTCTACTCCAACCAGACAATATGTAAGTCCCCTGTCTACATGTAATCCTAGACCAGATCTGGTGAGTTCAAGTGTGGCCTAATAGCACTCAAGTTCATACAAGCAAACACCAGTACCAACAATAAAAACACCTGCAAGATGCTTCCAAACATCTTTAATGTTTAAATGTTTTCCAAACATTTAATAACAAAAATGTTATTAAAATTTCTATTTGAATATATTCTAGGGTTTTAAGAAATCACAAAAAATCTTTTTAAACTTTCTATTTTGGGATAATTGTAGATGCATGTGCAATTGTAAGAAATAACCTAGAGAAATCCTATACGCTCTTTACCCTGTTTCCCCCATAGCAATGTTTTGTATAATCATGGTACAATATTACAACCAGAAAATTTGCATTGATACAATCCATTCATCTTAGATATCATCAGCTTACATGCGCTCATTTTTGTGTCTGTGTGTGTTGCCACAATCAAGATAGAGAACAGTTCCATCACAAGGATGTCTCGTGCTACTTTTTTATAGCTACCACAACTCCTTTCTTCCTTTCCCTAACTGTGGCCAGTAATAATCTATTCTCCTTTGTATTTATAAGAATGCTATATAAATGGAACCATACAGAATGTACCCTTTTGAGACTGCCTATTTTCATTTAGCATGAAGATCCACCCAAGTTGTTGGGTGTAAAAATAATTTGTTCCCTTTTTGTTGAGTAGTATTTCATAGCATGGATGTACCACATCTTATCTAAACACTCATCCACTGAAGGATATTTGTGTTGTTTATTTTTTTGGCTATAATGAACAAAGATGTTTGCATACTTTTGTATAGGTTTTGTGTGAATATGAATTTTCATTTCTTTGGGATAAATAATCAAGAGTTCAATTTCAAGAGTTCAGTTATAAGTGCAAGTTTAGTTTTTTAAAGACAGTATCAAAATGTTTTCCAGAGTTTCCTGTCAGCAGTATACATGTGACACTACACGCAAAACTGTTTCCATTCCCAAGGAACCCAATGCAAGGGCATTTAACTGTTAGTTTTGGTTGTTATTGACCTAACATTCCAACAATCTCACAACTGGAATTACACTACACTGCTAGGGTTTTTCTCTCATTACCTCCTTGTGATGGATAATTTGTTGAGGTGCCAAGATACAACCGCCAGAATCAAGGCTTTCATCCCACCAGCTGCTGAAACTATTGCCTACTAACACTCCACAAGGGCAAGCCTCTCCAAGAATTGCTCTGGATTACAGAGAGCTGTTTCACTCAAAACTACACGCTACCCCTCGAGGGAGACCATGTCCCAAGCTGGTTGCTGTGGAAGTACAAAGAACTAGCCCTCTAGTCTCAATCTGGGACAGTTCTGTAGGGTCCTTCCAGCTTCAGTTCTAGAGCTCCTCGTGGGATCAGCTGAGGCCTGTGTTGTGACTGTATCTCAATTCAACTCCTCCTTCTGCCCAACCTTGCTTTTTCACTTCTGGGGTTGATGTTTAGTGCACACCCCTAAAAAGAATTCTGCATGTAAAACTGTCTCCTTTTCTAGGGAATCCAACCCAAAGCAGTTAGTACCAGGAGGCAGACGCTAAAGTGGAATTTGGGAGTTGCATCCCTACCTGGTCGTGGTGAAGGACTGATGGCCTTGGCATGCTGCAGCAGTAAAATTGTTCAAAGTTCCTCTGATGAAGAACTGGGAAAGAATACCAATGAAAGAGAATGCTCTCCTGGTTCAGGACAGCAGCGAATTGAGCAATACAGGGAAAGTAATCAGTAAAGGACTATGGAATTGGATGGTCATTGCTAGTTCTTATGGATGTATTAGAGAAAGACAGTAGAGGGCTCAGTGTAATTAATCATCAATTGAAGGTGAAATTGGAAATCAGAAGGTGTCCTTGATAGCTTATACATTTATTTAATCAGGGTAAAGGAGCATAATTTGACAAGCATGTTAGAAGTTTGGTAAAGTTCATGAATGACAAATGGTGGTACATAAACCCTATAGAGATTGAGATTTCTGCCAGACTAGAGAAGTTAATAAGTGTTCAGAGGCTTAGGGCAGCTGTTGACAAACTTTTTCTGCAAAGAGTCAGATAGTAAATATTTTAAGCTTTACCGGCCAGTCTCTATCACAACTACTCAAATTTGCCATTGTAGCATGAAAGCAGCCATTGCTAATTCATAAATGAATGGGCGTGGCTATATAAAAATAAAAATTTGTTCACAAAGACAGGCAGCAGGAAGGATTTGGCTTATGATCTGCAGTTTGTCAATTCTTGGTGTGGAGGGCATAAGGGAACAGCCCATAAATAATAAGTAAAGGAAAAATTAATCTATCTTTCACCTTCTACCACTAGGAAGGAAGCACTATCTTTTATAGGCTTCTTTGGATTCTGGAGATAAGAAATTTCATACTTGGGAGTACTATTTTGGCCCATTTACCTGGTGACATGGAAAGCTGTTGGTTTTGAGTGGGGTCCAGAACTGGAAAGGGTCCTGTAGCAGGTTCAGGCTGTAGTATAATGTCCTCCAGTAACACAAGAGATATCTATAGGAAAAAGAAGATGCCATATGGACTTTAGAGTAAACTCCAGTAGGAAAACCAAACCATCACAGCTATTTAATGGTTGACCTGAGGTTTGAATATATGTTTGCCTGGCTTGTGAGAACAGACACTTTTCTTAAATCCCCTAAAGCACATAGCAGAGTCTTGCAAAGCATAGAAAAAAAAAGATACTTTAGTGTGCCAGTTGTTTACGTGGTCTGATCAATTAGAAAGTATTTGTTAACAACTATACCTGCTCTGTGCCTGACACACATTGCCAATAAAGAGCTTTTTCTTGAATACATTGAAACATACAGGTGTTGTGTTTTATTTATTTTTTATGCCCGCTAAATTTTGAAATACAGAGCTTCAGGTTTAAAAGGCTTCCAGATTATAGGAAGAAGCTCCATTAAGAGTCATGGTTAGCTTTAGATTTGGTAATTAAGGATTTTCTTTTTCCAGAGTCCCTCACAGTTGTATGGATGCCTAACATACTCCTTGATCCAAGGGAAGAACTTTTTCTCTTTTTTTCCTTTCTGATTAACAGAAGTATTATGCAATGTTCTAGTCTGGTTTGCAAAAGAAAAATCTTAAGGCTTTGATACCAAATAAAATCAAATTTGTGGGAAAGCTTATATACTTCTGGAAGGTGTTAAATGCTCCATAAGAGCAGCAAACCGGGGTGGTCAGGTGACATACCAAAGTTATCTGGGCTGGTCTTGAGCCTGGAATTGGAGAGACACAAGATCCAGTGGTGGGCAGATAGCTGCTCCTGCTCCTGTTGGGGTAAGGAGCTTCTTGGCTACCCTTGAGATGGGATTTGCATCACAGAAAAGTTACAGAACCAGAAGACTGAAGCTGAAGGGGGGAATATGCAAACTGACAATACAAACATAAAAACATAAGGAATTTTTATGGAGCCAGTTATACCTGTGGGGAGTGGAAGACAATCTAATTTACATCCAGAGTAAACACAGGGGCTTTAATCTCTGGCCTTGGGTTTCTGGGTGGAAAATGATGAGGCAGCAAACACCTGTTGAGAGCTTATTTTGTGCTAGGCACTGAGATAAGTATTTTATACTTATTCTGCTTACTCTTCACAAGAACTCTATAATACCAGTAATTTTATTATTTTATAAATGAGAAAATTGAGGCTTAAAAGAAGATAAAAACTTAAGATTCCAAGTTTGTCCTAAGATCCCAAATATGATTTATGTGCTGGTTAAGAAAACTTAAAATAAAGGGAATCGTGTTTTCCTTTTCAGGCCAGTTGATTCATCCCATCTCTTTGGTACTAACAAGAATGTAAATTATAGGTGATAAGCAAATGGCAGTATACCCCAAATTCTTCTTCCTAGCCCAGATTTTGAATGTTGTTCCCTATGGTTCTAAAAAATTTGACAATGTCTTGAATGGTTGATATTGGACTAAAATTTTCACTGCTTGGATTTTCTCTTGCTGTTAGAAATGGCACAAAAATAGGAAACTTTCTCATGTATATTCAGAGAGAATGCATTCTATGAAGATACTGAAACTTATTAGGAGTGACTGATCAGTCCTGATTTCCAGTGGTCTGCAGAGGTATCAATCCAGTGTGAACCAAGGTGGCCCCTAGTTTTGGAGCAAGTTTGTGCACAAAGTGGATCTCTGTAAAATTTTTTATTTTTTTAATTAAAAAATTTTAATAGGGGTAAAATACTAAGTATTTTGAATGAAAGAATGAAGTATAGAAGGCTTAAAAGGGTAAGGAAGGGCAAGAGAGAGCTTGGAACTAAACACATTACTGGGCCATGGCGAAATTCATGGTAGGAAAATGGAGAGGCCAATCTTAAACCAGAGAGTACCTGAGCTCAGTATTCCATGTGCATGGCCTACTCAACAGGTCTAGTTAACACTGGGAGCTTCCTATAGAAATAAGTGGGTAACAAAACCCTTTGAGTGAATCAATGAGTGTTTCAAGTTCCAAACATGTAACAAGCAAGAAGTCCTGCCATTAAGTGGCATGACACCAAAAAATAGGCCAAACCTGAAGGTTACTTCAGTAGTAACATATAGAGTAAAAAGAGTAACTTTTCAACAATAGGTATAGATGAGTCATCATAATATTTTAATGATTTGGATTAAATAAATATTAAATTAAGCCATAATTTATTTTAGTATTGTACCAGGTAGGACTGCACACACACACACACACACACACACACACACACACTCACCAGCAAGGTGAAGTGAGGTGCTCCAACCTCATACTTCCGTAGGGATCACTGAGACTTTTTTCTACGTGAATGTCAATTAGAATGAGTTGATATAATGTTTTTCCATTTAACTATACTCTTGCTGATTTTCTGTTTGATATATCTATCAGTGACTGGTAGAGGTGTGTTAAAGTATCCAATTATAATAGTGGATTTGTCTATTTCTCATGGTATTCAAGTATTTTCTCATTGCACACTAGTTTTTGTCTCATATATTCTGATGCCCTATTGTTAGGTCCATATGTGTTGAGTTGCTTTGTCTTCTTTGAGAATTGATACCTTTATCATGACACTTTTATATACTCTTTTATATCCCTAATACAGTACTCTTTTATATCCCTAATAATTTTTTTTTGCTCTGAAGTGATCTTTACCAGAAATAAATATAGCTTTTCCAGATTTCCTTTGATCAATGTTAGCATGCTACATTTTTCTATATCCCCTTACTTGTTACATTTGTTTTTATATTTATGGTAGATTTGACAACATGTAGTTTCTTCTTTTTTTAATTCATTCTGACAATCTCTTTTAATTGTTATATTTAGGCCATTCACATTTAAAGTCATTACTGATATAGTTGGATTAATATATACCATTGAGGAGTAGGTTTTTGGTATGGAGAACATTGTGTATATTTAAAAATGGTTACTTTCCTTTGCCAGAACCATAATAGAATTTTTCATGACTCCTCATTTTGAGAAACTTGAAAGTATGGGTGCATCACTGAGATTGTGGCTCCCCAAAGCTTCTCACACCCAAATACATACTCAGCCTCCAGCAATTCATCAGAGTTATCATTACAGAGGTAAGAGTTAAGATGGAAGAGAAGCAGGAGAACCCTGGGCTTTCCTTGTCCCTCAAACACAGCTGTTTTGAGGTCAGATCACTTGGAACACCCAGAAAATCAATCTGTGGAGTGGCAGAAGAATCTCCACAGCTGAAAAGAGACAGCATGGCAGGCATGAGGTACATGGAAATGAATTGGGAAAGAGGAAAACAGTGGTGCCATGGAGTGGAGGGAAATTTTTCCATGGAGAGACAAAAGGGAGAGGAAAAAAAAGAGGGGTTGAGAAAGTGTGGGATCGAGTTCACACCAGAAGAAAACCTCTTGGTTTAAATACCATTAAGACTCTATAAATAGGGGAGCAGAGAGTTTGAAACTCCTCAGCTTGATACCTGGTGGAGCTCTGGTGGGAAGGGTGAATCCCCAGGAGCAGACAACGAAGTCCAAGAGGTCCTGAGGCCACACAGGGAGAGGCAGTTCCCCTGCTGACAGGCCATTTGGCAAAGGCTGTGCAGCCATCCCACAGGCAAAGGTCCCAGCGGACCTGGAGAACAGCCACATTTGCTGGTGTTGGAACAAGAATGTTAGGGGTCTGGAGGTCCGGCACCAGATGTGCATTGTGATTTACCATAATCCTTGAAATGCTGCTATATGATCGCGTGAACTTTGTCTGGGGTGAACTGGCACCTGGCTGCAGTCTCTGGGCATCTGCAGCTGTGTGGTCAAACGAATGTTCCTGGGGGCAGGCTGGCACCTGGCCGTTGCTTGGAGAGAGCCCCCACCCCCTCAGAGGGCCTTAGTGGGTCAAAGCCATGGGGTTCTCAGAAGTTAGCAGTTTGGAAACGCAGCCCCATCTGAGATAAAACTCGGGAGGGAGGTGCTGCTTGGCAGGCTGATGGCTTGGTCACAGACAGTATAGAAGTGGATAGTAGATGGAAGCTGGAGACAAAGGACGGGTGCTTGATTGCCAGTGGGTGAGAGCAGAGTTCCGATATTAGAGACTGGGTAACTGGGTGATGCCATTTTCACCTCTCCTGTACATGTGCATGCATGCTTACACACACCACAATGATCCACCCCAGTAAGCTAAGCAGTGTTATCTAGTGGAGAACAGAGCTGTTACACCAAACCTCATCCAACTGTGCCAGCCATGCACTAGAAGAACACAAGTCTCTCCACCTGCTTAGTTTATGGACTAGAAAGTGCTTCATAGATCGACTTCTAGGGGAAACTGGATGTAATTTCAATCGTATTTCCTTCTGTTCACTCTCCATCTATTCATTTTTTTTCTTTTTCTTTTCTTATTCTGGAATACAGAAAGAGAAAAAAAATATTTTTATTTTCCATTTTTATAAAAAATATTTTTCTTTAATTTTTTCTACTATATTTTCTAATTTTTTGTAAATTTTTAATTGTATTTTATTTTAATCATTTCATTGTATTCTACTTTATTGTATTCATTTTTAAATTTTCAAACATTTTCCTTTTTTTCTTCTTTTTTTTACTTTCCCTTTTTTGGCTATTCTATCAAGCTTCTTTCAACAACCAGACCAAAACACACCTAGCATCTAGCATCATTTATTTGATTTTTTTGTGTGTTGTTTTTAATTTTTAAATTTTAATATTTTATTTTATTAATTTGTTTTCTTCCTCCAAATGAAAAAATAAAGGAATTCACCCAAAAAGAAAAAAACAAGAAGAAATGACAGCCAGGGACTTAATCAACACAGATACAAACAAGATGTCTGAACCAGTATTTAGAATCACAATAATAAGAATACTAGCTGGGGTTGAAAAAAAAAGCATAGAATCCCTTTCTGCAGAGATAAAAGAAGTAAAATCTAGTTGGGACAAAATTTAAAATGCTGTAACTGAGACGCAATCTCGAACGGATGCCATGGCGGCAAGGATGGATAAAGCAGAGCAGCAAATCAGTGATGTAGAGGACAGACTTATGGAGAATAATGAAGCAGAAAAAAGGAGGGAAACTAAGGCAAAAGAGCACAATATAAGAATTAGAGAACTCAGAGCATTAATGGAAGATGGCGGCATAGGAGGATGCTGGGCTCACCTGGTCCTTCTGATCACTTAGATTCCACCCACATTGGCCTAAATAACCCAGAAAATCTCCAGAAGACTAGCAGAATGGACTCTCTGGAGCCAAGTGTAGATAAGAGGCCCATGGAAGAGGGTAGGAAAGGCGGAGATGTGGTGCGTGCTACACAGACTGGCAGGAGGGAGCTGGGGTGGTGGAGGGGCAACCCACGGGGCAAGACAGAGCCCCCGAAGTCTGGCATGCAAAAGTGGAAGGGCCAGACTCCATGAGTTCTGACAGCCAGTGGGACTTAACATCTGGAATGTTAAAAGTCAACAGCTCTGCTCTCAGAGAGTGGAGAGGGTGAGAAGATGCCGGGAGGGAGAGTTGTTGAGTCCCAGAAGGACAAAGCTTGGCAGGAGAACAAAGGCGCTAGCAAACATCATTTCCCTCTCCCATCATCCAGCCGAAATTCCAAAGGGAACCAGTTTCCGTCACCAAACTTGCTTGCACTGCACAAGTGCCCAATGCTGTGCTTCTGTGGATGCATCCCTCCGACAGGTGTCCTTCCCTCCCAGCGCTACAGGACCCCACCAGCAGGGGACCAATGAAGGCAAAGCTAGCTAATCCTGTCCCTCCCACCCCTGTGCACCTTGTGGATCCACCCCCTCTAATATGCCCTTAGCCAGATCCCACTGAAGCAGCACCACAAGCCTGGCAGTGTGCAAGCAGCCCAGACAAGGGCCACACCACTCCACAGTGAGTCCTGCCCTTGGGAGAGGGGAAGATAAGGTACACACCAGTCTGACTATAGCCCCAATGGTGGGCTGGAGGCAGACATTGGGTCTGACTGCGGCCCCGCCCGCCAACACAAGTTTCTCCAGACAGCACAGGGAAAGTGCCCTGCAGTTTGGAGCTATCACAGGGACTAACCAAAATGATGAAACAGAAGAATTCTCCTCAAAAGAAACTCCAGGAAGTTGCAACAGCTAACAAATTGATCAAAACCGATTTAAGCAATATAACAGAACAAAAATTTAGAATAACAGTCATAAAACCAATTGCTTGGCTTGAAAAAAGTATAGAGGACAGCAGAGAATTTACTGCTACAGAGAGCAAGGGACTAAAAAATAGTCATGAGGAACTAAAAAATGTTATAAATGAGGTGCAAAATAAAATGTAGGTGACCATAGAATGGATTGAAGTGGCAGAGGAGAGAATAGGTGAATTAGAAGATAAAATTATGGAAAAAGAGGAAGCTGAGAAAAAGAGTTAAAAAATCCAGGAGTATGAGGGGAGAATTAAAGAACTAAGTGATGCAATCAAGCAGAACAATATCTGTATCATAGGGATTCCAGAAGAAGAAGAGAGAGAGGAAGAGGCTGAAGGTGTACTTGAACAAATCATAGCTGAGAACTTCCCTGATCTGGGGAAGGAAATAGGCATTGAAATTGAAGAGGAACAGAGAACTCCCTTCAGACATAACTTGAATAGATCTTCTGCACGACGTATCATGGTGAAACTGGCAAAACACAAGGATAAAGGGAGAATTCTGAAAGCAGTTAGGGATAAATAGGCCCCGACTTACAAAGGTAGACACATAAGGGTAGTAGCAGACCTATCTACTGAAACTTGGCAGGCCAGAAAGGAATGGCAGGAAATCTTCAATGTGATGAACAGAAAAAAATATGCAGCCAAGAATCCTTTATCCAGCAAGTCTGTCATTCAGAATAGAAGGAGAGATAAAGGTCTTACCAAACAAACAAAAACTGAAGGAATTCATCACCACTAAACCAGCGCTAATGGGAACTCTGTGAGTTAAATGTTGCAAGGACCACAAAGTACCAGATACATCACTATAAGTATGAAACCTACAGACATCACAATGACTCTAAACCCATATCTTTCAATAATAACACTGAATATAAATAGACTAAATGCTCCAAACAAAAGACATAGGGTATCAAAATGGATAGAAAAACAAGACCCATCTATTTGCTGTCTACAAGAGACCCATTTTAGACCTGAGGATACTTTCAGATTAAAAGTGAAGGGATCGAGAACTATCTATCATGCTATTGGAAGTCAAAAGAAAGCTGGAGTAGCCATACTTACATCAGATAAACTAAACTTTAAATTAAAGGCTGTAACAAGAGATGAAGAAGGGCATTATATAATAATTACAGGATCTATCCATCAGGAAGAGCTAACAATTATAAATGTCTATGTGCCGAATATGGGAGCCCCTAAATATATACAACAATTAATCACAAACATAAACAACCTTATTGATAAGAATGTGGTAATTGCAGGGGACTTTAATACCCCACTTCCAACAATGGATAGATCATCTAGACACAGAATAAAGAAACAAGGGCCCTGAATGATACATTGGATCAGATGGACTTGACAGATATATTTAGAGCTCTGCATCCCAAAGCAAAAGAATATATTTTCTTCTCAAGTGCACATGGAACATTCTCCAAGATAGATAACATACTGGTCATAAAACAGCCCTTCATAAGTATACAAGAACTGGGATCATACCATGCACACTTTCAGACCACAATGCTATGAAACTTGAAATCAACCACAGGAAAAAGTCTGGAAAACCTCCAAAAGCATAGAGGTTAAAGAACATTCTATTAAAGAATGAATGGGTCAACCAGGCAATTAGAGAAGAAATTTAAAAATATATGGAAACAAATTAAAATCAAAATACAACAATCTAAACGTTTTGGGATGCAGTGAAGGCAGTCCTGAGAGGAAAATACATTGCAATCCAGGCCTATCTCAAGAAACAAGAAAAATCCCAAGTACAAAAATCTAATAGCACACCTAGAGGAAATAGAAGCAGAACAGCAGATACCCTAAACCCAGCAGCAGAAGAGAAATAATAAAGGTCAGAGCAGAAATAAACAATGTAGAATCTAAAAAAAACTGCAGATCAGATCAATGAAACCAAGAGTTGGTTTTTTGAAAAAATAAACAAAATTGATAAACCTCTAGCCAGGCTTCTCAAAAAAGAAAAAGGAGATGACCCAAATAGATAAAATCATGAATGAAAATGGAATTATTACAACCAATCCCTCAGAGATACAAGCAATTATCAGGGAATACTATGAAAAATTATATGCCAAAAAACTGGATAACCTGGAAGAAATGGACAAATTCCTAAACACCCACACACTTCCAAAACCCAAACAGGAAGAAATAGAAAATTTGAACTGGCCCATAATCAGCAAAGAAATTGAATCAGTTATCAACAATCTCCCAACAAATAAGAGTCCAAGACAAGATGGCTTCCCTGGGGAATTTTACCAGACATTTAAAGCAGAGATAATACCTATCCTCCTCAAGCTGTTCCAAAAAATATAGAGGGAAGGAAAGATTCCAAACTCATTCTATAAAGCCAGCATTACTTTGATTCCCAAACCAGACAGACACCCAGCAAAAAAAGAGAACTACAGGCCAATATCCCTGATGAATATGGATGCAAAAATTCTCAACAAGATACTAGCAAATCGAATTCAACAGCATATAAAAAGAATTATTCACCATGATCAAGTGGAATTCATTCCTGGGATGCAGGGCTGGTTCAACATTTGCAAATCAATCAACGTGATACATCACATTAATAAAAGAAAAGATAAGAACCATTTGATCCTGTCAATCGATGCAGAAAAAGCATTTGACAAGATCCAGCACCCTTTCTTAATAAAAACCCCCGAGAAAGTTGGGATAGAAGGAGCATATGTAAATATCATAAAAGCCATTTATGAAAAGCCCACAGCTAATATCATCCTCAACGGGGAAAAACTGAGAGCTTTTTCCCTGAGATCAGGAACACAACAGGGATGTCCACTCTCACTGCTGTTGTTTAACATAGTGTTGGAAGTTCTAGCATCAGCAATCAGACAACAAAAGGAAATCAAAGGCATCAAAATTGGCAAAGATGAAGTCAAGCTCTCACTTTTTGCAGATGACATGAATCTATACATGGAAAACCTGATAGACTCCACCAGAAGTCTGCTAGAACTGATACATGAATTCAGCAAAGTCGCAGGATACAAAATCAATGTACAGAAATCAGTTGCATTCTTATACACTAATAATGAAGCAACAGAAAGACAAATAAAGAAACTGATCCCATTCACAATTGCACCTAGAATCATAAAATACCTAGGAATAAACCTAACCAAAGACGTAAAAGATCTGTATGCTGAAAACTATAAAACACTTATGAAAGATATTGCTAGAACAAGCAATCCTAAAATGTGTATGGAACCATAAAAGACCCCAAATAGCCAAAGTAACATTGAAGAAGACCAAAGCGGGAGGCCTCACAAACCCAGACTTTAGCCTCTACTACAAAGCTGTAATCATCAAGACAGCATGGTATTGGCACAAAAACAGACACATAGACCAATGGAATAGAATAGAGACTCCAGAATTGGACCCACAAAAGTATGGCCAAGTAATCTTTGACAAAGCAGGAAACAGTATCCAATGGAAAAAAGACAGTCTCTTTAACAAATGGTGCTGGGAGAACTGGACATCAACATGCAGAAGAATGAAAGCAGACAACTTTCTTACACCATTCACAAAAATAAACTCAAAATGGATGAGGACCTGAAAGTGAGACAGGAAACCATCAAAACCCTAGAGAAGAAAGCAGGAAAAAACCTCTCGGACCTCAGCCACAGCAATTTCTTACTTGATACATCTCCAAAGGCAAGGGAACTAAAAGCAAAAATGAACTATTGGGACCTCATGACAATAAAAAGCTTCTGCACTGCAAAGGAAACAATCAACAAAACTGAAAGGCAACCAACAGAATGGGAAAAGATATTTGCAAATGACATATCAGATAAAGGGCTAGTATCCAAAATCTAAAAAGAACTCAGCAAACTCCACACCCAAAAAACAAATAACCCAGTGAAGAAATGGGCAGAAAACATGAATAGACACTTCTCTAAAGAAGACATCCAGATGGCAAACAGGCACATGAAAAGATGCTCTACGTTGCTCCTCATCATGGAAATGCAATTCAAAACCACACTGAGATATCACCTCACCCCAGTCAGAGTGGCTAAAATGAACAAGTCAGGAGACTATAGATGCTGGCGAGGATGTGGAGAAACAGGAGCCCTCTTGCACTGTTGGTGGGAGTGCAAACTGGAGCAGCTGCTCTGGAAAACAGTGTGAGATTCCTCAAAAGATTACAAATAGATCTACAGTATGACCCAGGAATAGCACTGCTAGGAATTTACCCAAGGGATACAGGAGTACTGATGCATAGGGGCAACTGTACCCCAATGTTTATAGCAGCACTTTCAACAATAGCCAAATTATGGAAAGAGCCTAAATGTCCATCAACTGATGAATGGACAAAGAAGTTGTGGTTTATATATACAATGGAATACTACTTGACAATGAGAAAGAATGAAATATGGCCTTTTGTAGTAACGTGGATGGGACTGGAGATTGTTATGCTAAGTGAAATAAGTCATAGAGAGAAAGACAGATACTGTATGTTTTCACTCTTATGTGGATCCTGAGAAACTTGACAGAAGACCATGGGGGAGGGGAAGAGGGATAAAGTTAGAGAGGGAGGGAGGCAAATCGTAAGAGACTCTTAAAAACAGAATAAACTGAGGGTTGATGGGGGGGGTGGGAGGGAGGGGAAAGTGGGGAAGGGCATTGAGGAGGGCACCTGTTGGGATGAGCACTGGGTAGTTTATGGAAATCAATTTGACAATAAATTTTATATTAAAAAAAAAGAATTAGAGATCTCAGTGATTCATTAAAAGGGAATAACATCAAAATCGTAGGAGTCCCAGAAGATGAAGAGAGAGGAAAAAGAGATAGAAGGTTTATGTGAGCAAATCATAGTAGAAAACTTTTCTAACTTGGGGAAAGACACAGAAATCAAAATCCAGAAAGCACAGAGAACTCCCATTAGATTCAACAAAAACTGACCATCAACAAGGCATGTCATAGTCAAATTCATAAAATACACAGACAAGGAAAGAATCATGAAAGTGGCAAGGAAAAAAGTCCTTAACCTACATGAGAAGAGAGATCAAGCATGCAGGAGACCAGACAGAAACTTGGCAGGCCAGAAAGGAATGCAGGATATATTTAATGTGCTGAATAGGAAAAATATGTAGCCAAGAATTCTTAATCCAGAAAGGCTGTCATTCAAAATAGAAAGAGAGATGAAAAGTTTCCCAGACAAATAAAAACTAAAGGAGTTTGTGATCCCTAAACCAGCCTTGCATAAAATTTTAAGGGGGATTCTCTGAGGGGAGAAAAGATGAAACAAAATAAAAAAGACCAAAAGCAACAAAGACTAGAAAAGACCAGAGAACACCACTTGAAACTCCAACTGTACAGACAACACAATGGCAGACAACACAACACAATAAATTCATATTTTCATAAATCCACTCTAAATATAAGTGGACTAAATGCTCTAATCAAAAGACATAGGGTAACAGATTGATTAAAAAAAAACAAGATCCATCTATATGCTGCTTACAAGAGACCCACTTTAGACCTAAAGACACCTTCAGATTGAAAGGGGATGGAGAACCATCTCTCATGTTAATGATCTCCAAAAGAAAGCTGGAGTAGCCATACTTATATCAAACAATCTAGATTTTAAAATAAAAACAGTACCAAGAGATGAAGAAGGACATTCATTATATCATAATTAAAGGGTCTATCCACCTAGAAGATCTAACAATTGTAAACCTTTATGCCCCAACATGAAAGAACCCAAATATATAAATCAATTAAGCACAAACATGCAGAAAATCATTGACAATAATACCACAATAGTAGGGGACTTCAACACCCAATTTACAGCAATGGACAGATCATCTAAACAGAAAATCAACAAGGAAACAATGGCTTTGAATGACACACTGGACTGGATGGACTTAAGATATATTCAAAACATTTCATCCTAAAGTAGCAGAATACACATTCTTCTCTAGCTCACATGGAACATTTTCCAGAATATATCACATACTGGGACACAAATCAGCCCTCAACAAGTACAAAAAGATCGAGGTTATACCATGGATATTTTCAGACCATAACACTATGAAACTCGAAATCAACCACAAGAAAAAATTTGGAAGGATAAAAAATACTTGGAGACCAAATAACATCCCATGAAAGAATGAATGGGCTAACCAAGATATTAAAGAGGAAATTAAATAGTACAAGGAAGCCAATGAAAATGATAACACCACAGCCCAAAGCCTCTGGGATGCAGCAAAGATGGTCATAAGAGGGAAGTACATACCAATCTAGGTCCTCCTAAAGAGGGAAGAAAGGTCTCAGATACACAACCTAACTACACCTTAAAGAGCTGGAAAAAGAACAGCAAATGCAACCCAAAACCAGCATAAAATGGGAAGTAATAATGATTAGAGCAGAAATCAATGTTATTGAATTAAAAAAAATAATAAAAAACAGAACAGATCAATGAAATCAGGAGCTGGTTCTTCGAAAAAATTAACAAAACTGATAACCTCCTAGCCAGTTTGATCAAAAAGAAAAAGGAAAGGACCCAAATAAAGAAAATCAAGAATGAAAGAGGAGAGATCACAACCAACACTGCAGAAATACAAACAATAATAAGAAGATATTATGAGCAATTATATGCCAATAAATTGGGCGATCTGGATGAAATGGACAAATTCCTAGAAATATAAAAACTACCAAAACTGAAACAAGAAGATATAGAAAATTTGAACAGACTCATGCCAGTAAAGAAATTGAATTAGTAAGCAAAAATCTCTCAAAAAACAAGAGTCCAGGGCCAAATGGTTTTCCAGGGGAATTCTACCAAACATTTAAAGAAGAGTTAACAGCTATTCTTTTAAAGTTGTTCCAGGGGCGCCTGGGTGGCGCAGTCGGTTAAGCGTCCGACTTCAGCCAGGTCACGATCTCGCGGTCCGTGAGTTCGAGCCCCGCATCAGGCTCTGGGCTGATGGCTCGGAGCCTGGAGCCTGTTTCCGATTCTGTGTCTCCCTCTCTCTCTCTGCCCCTCCCCCGTTCATGCTCTGTCTCTCTCTGTCCCAAAAATAAATAAAAAACGTTGAAAAAAAAATTTTTAAGTTGTTCCAAAAAATAGAAATGGAAGGAAAACTTCCAAATTCATTCTATGAAGCCAGCATTATCTTGATTCCAAAAGCAGACAAAGACCCCACTAAAAAGGAGAATTACAGACCAATATCCCTGATGAACATGGATGCAAAAATCCTCAACAAGATACTAGCAAATTGGATCCAACAATACATTAAAACAATTATTCACCATGACTAAGTAGGATTTATACCTGAGATCCAGGGCTGGTTTAATATCCGCAAAACCATCAATGTGATACAGCACATCAATAAATGAAAGAACAGGAACCACATGATCCTTTCAATATGCAGAGAAAGCAGTTGACAAAATAGAGTATCCTCTCTTGATAAAAAAACCCTCTCTTGATAAAAATCCCTCAAGAAAGTAGGGGTAGAAGTATCATACCTCAAGTTCATAAAAGCCATACATGAAAGACCCACCACTAATATCATCCTCAATGGGGAAAAACAGAGATTTCCCCTAAAGTCAGGAACACAACAAGGATGTTCCTCTCGCCACTGTTATTCAACATAGTATTGGAAGTCCTAGTCTTAGCAATCCGACACACAAAGGAATAAATGGCATCCAAATCATCAAGTAGGAAGTCAAACTTTCACTCTTTGCAGACAGAATGATACCTTATATAGAAAACCCGAAAGATTCCACCAAAAACCTGCTAGAACTGATCCATGAATTCAGCAAAGTTGCAGGATATAAAATCAATGCACAGAAATTGGTTGCATTTCTATACACCAATAATGAAGCAACAGAAAGGGAAATCAAGGAATTGATCCCATTTACAATTGCACCAAAAAACATTTAAAAAAACCTAGGAATAAACCTAACCAAAGAGGTGAAAAATCTATGCACCGAAAACTATAGAAAGTTTATGAAAGAAATTGAAGAAAATACAAGAAATGGAGAAACATTCCATGCTCACGGATTGGAAGAACAGATGTTGTTAAAATGTCGATACTACCCAAAATAATCTACACATTCAATGCAATCCCTATCAAAATAACACCAGCAGTTGCGTGGGGGGATGGGCTAAATGGGTGATGGGCATTAAGGAAGGCACTTATTGGGATGAACACTGGGTGTTATATGGAAGTGATGAATCACTGGATTCTACTCCTGAAACCAATACTGCACTATATGTTAACAAACTTGAATTGAAATTTAAAAAAAATATATCATTTAAGTATTCCTACCAGTCCATGGTTTCAATGACTTTGGCTCCAGGTACGCAGATCTTGGCTGTGTCTTTCTACATATGTCCTTCTCTCCAGATTTTGAGGTGTTGCCCTTGACCTCAATTCCCTGATACAACAAAGAAAATACAGTAGATTTTTGAACAACATAGCCTTGAACTGTGTGGGTCTATATATATGCAGATTTTTTTTCAGTACATACAGCACAGTACTGCAAATGTACTTTCTCTTCCTTACGATTTTCTTAATAACATTCTCTTTTCTCTAGCTTGCTTTATTATGAGAATACAGTATATAATACATATAACATAAAAATATGTGTTAATTGACTGTTTATGTTATTGGTAAGACTTCCAGTCAACAGTAGGCTCTTAGTACTTAAGTTTTGGGGAATCACACAACATGCAGATTTTTGAGTTGGTACACCTAACACCCACCCCACTCCCATTCTTTGAAGGTCAATTATAATTGAGTTTTAGTTTGTTCAGCTTTTTCTTGTTGTCATATTAGGAGAAACAAATTCTAAACTCTTTAAATTTCAGATCTGAAACCAGGAGTCCAGACTCCTTTCTATATTGCTGAAGTCAAAGCCTAACTTTATACTCTAGCCATGGTGGTAGCTATGATATCTGGCAATATATGCAAGAAGCACAGGGGCAGGAGAATTATTTTCAAAGCAAAGGTCTATGAACTACCACTGTGATCTATGAATCTATGAATAAGTTACATAACATCTTTAAGCTTTTCTTATCTATAAATTCAATCTTTTTGCCTAGATTATTTGTTGACTTAGGTAAATCTTATGAGTAGATCAACTCACTTTGGTTTAAAAAAAACCACAAATGTCTAAAAATGTATAAAATAATATTATCAAATATTTGTTTATTCGATGTAGAAAGTGAAGTTCTGTGATAATTTTAACCTCCAGATATTTAAAAAAGTCATTCTAATCCATATATCGCAGAGAATACTGGGCTCTCAAGTCCTAGTTGGTTAATAAGAACATCACGATGTGAATAGCATTTTTAAATTGATGCCTGCATGAAACATTCAATAGCACAGCTTCCAATTCTTAAACATTTTGAATATTGAACAAGATAAAAATATACCCAGGACTTAGGAAAGTAATTAATTTCTCCTTCTAGAATCTTTTATATTAATAATTAATACAACATGTATAGTAAAAAAAAACTTTTCTCTAGATATTACATGTCATGTCAAAGTTAATTATTGTAATTTAACTATGGAATACTTTTAATCACTTAATGTTAATTGCTCTTTTCTGTCTACCTACCCATCTGTTTTTCTGCCTATCCATTAAAGAGGAGGAGAAAACTAAAAAAAATTTCTTAACTAGTGCTCTGTTGTTTCCTTCTTAAAAGTTTCATATCATGACACAAGAAATGATTCTAAATACTTTAGAGAAACTTGGATGATACTGAAAACTTTTGTGAGAATATTTATAACATATCAAGTTAAATACTTTTTTTTAATTTTAGAAAGAGAGAAAAAGCATGAGTGAAAGATAGGGGCAGAAGAAGAGAAGAGAGAGAGAGAGAGAAATTTAAGCAGGCTCCACGCTTACCATGGAGCCTGACATGGGCTCAATCCCATGACCCTGGGATCATGACCTGAGCTGCAATCAAGAATTGGACGCTCAACCGATTGAGCCATCACCCCAAGCTAAATACTTTTTATCTCCGTAACTAAAAGTTACACAACTCACACTGAATTTAGTCAATGTCATTGAGGACAAATGATTTGCCAGACATTAATAATACAAAAAAAAAAAAAGATCTTATTCCCAATTTAAAGGAGAGTAGACCTAACAGGAAAAATATAATAAACTAATCCTGTGTTTTGTATATGTTCTATTCCAGATGTATATAGAAAGTACTGTGTTTGGAGATGATTTAGGCAGAGAATTGAAGTGGGGTCCGGGAAGTCTTACAACAGGTAAAATGTGTCTTAAAAAGCTATGATAGGGGCACCTGGGTGGCTCAGTCGGTTGAGCGTCCGACTTCGGCTCAGGTCATTATCTCACAGTCTGTGGGTTCGAGCCCTGCATCAGGCTCTGTGCTGACCGCTTGCTCAGAGCCTGGAGCCTGCTTCAGATTCTGTGTGTCCTCTCTCTGCCCCTCCCCCGCTCACACTTTGTCTCACTCTGTTTCTCAAAAATAAATAAATGTAAAAAAAAATGTAAAAAAAAAGCTATGATAGTTTTACAGATTGCCTTATTTTTCTAACAGAGGTGCAATTGAACAATAAGAAAAATAATTTCTATGCTTTGTGCTGTTTTAGAACAGGAAGGAACTACAAAAGAGGTTATGGATTGTCTTTCCCCTGACAAATTCAAGACTAAGAGAATCTTCTCCTGTTAGAAAGGCTTTAAGGAAAGCTGACTAGAGATAGGTTAATGAACACTGTTAGTGAATGACCTTACCGGCTCCTCCAACCAAACATTTCAGTGATTCTGTGATTTTTAGACAGTTGCAAACAAGCTTTGCAAGTTTATGATAAAATTTGCAAAGCAGCTTATGGTTTGCAAGGATTAGTGGGGCTCTGTGAGCCCATGGATTAGCCTTTATGTTTTAATGTGCCTGCCCTCACAGAGAGAAATGACACTGCTCCTTCAGCTTCAATAGGCTATGCACTGTCAGTTATATTTCCAGTTCTGGCAATACTGAACTCTTTATTACTCAGTCAGGCTTATTGTGGTCAAGGTCATACATAGTGTTGCTAGCTGGCAAATATAGAAAAAGGTGAAGGTAATTGCCCTTATAAGAGATGATTAAGAATAAGTTCATAAAGGCATAGAATCTTTGAATGGGAAATTGCCTGAAAGGCACTTAATTAAATCTCCAGTTGGATTCAGGGATTTGCTCAGGGTCTCATCTGATCTAACTTTAGGAGGATGAGAGAGTAGAGTCTTCACAGGGAAATCCTTTAGACAATCTTTGTGCTTGCTCAAACATATAGCTGTGTTATTTCTGGTCACCCTTTGGACCAAATGGCTTAGCTCTCCCAAAGAAGAAAAATAGCAGACAAAAGGAAGAAATACTGAGAAGAAAGGTAACTATATATATATATTATTGTAATTTAACTATGGAATATTATATATATATATATATATATAAACATTATGCATACTTAATTACTAGCCCTCAAGGACACTAAATCCAAAAGAGTAATATATTTAGCAGTGGCAGCAAGTATTCAAGGGATTACAATTGATTCCAGAATCACTCAGGTTTGTCCATGGATGCCCATGTGGAGGTTCAACACAGAAAGGGCACTGATTCCTACTTCAGGTCCACCACCACCTTCAAAGGCATGAGGGAGAGGTAAAGAGCCCTGCCATCCACACCTTTAAGAGGTCAGCATGTCTGTGAAGCAGACGTTTTAATCCACATGTACACTGGAGCCCCAAACTCCTTCATATCTTACTAGTGATGTGTATCATGAACCTGTGGGTCAGAAGAGTAACCATTTATAAAACACACTTGAGTTATTATGAGAGGCTGTTGTTTCCCAGGGAAGTGTTGTTTGGTAATTAACCATAATAGAAATGTACTTGGTGATAGCAGTCTCTTCCCGTTCTTCTTAAAAATGGTTCACAAACTTTCCACAGGAATCTAAGAAAATATATGTAACTTATTGATAGGAATGTATTATTGATCAGGTTCTTCTCTAGTTCATTTAATTCTTCCATCTGAAGAAGCTATGGGGCCCTAGGATCCAAAGACCATTTGTACTTCCTTTGATATCAGACAAACGAAAATTGTATACATTCTAATTGGATATTATTTTGATACATACTATTATTTCCCACTGCTGCATGGTTACAAACCATATCCCTAGTGTTGTATAGCACTAAAATTTACACATCATAGGGATGCTTGAAGGCTTACAACACCCTCCATTCTCTAACCTTTATCAAACACACTGGATCTCATGTTTAGCCAATTCATAAATAGATGAGTTTTCGCATTCTGGATTTTGGAAGGATCTTGGTTTTCTTAAAGATGTAAGTGAATGTTTGAAAATATAGTGCATCTTCATACGTACAGCAATTTAAATTTTAAAAAATTGTCTATATTTTTAGAGATTGGGACAATATTCATCTATTATATTTCCATTTTGTTTTTACTTGTGTTTCATTTGGAAGGTTGAAATGCCTGTTTTGTCCTGTATCCTGTCACTAAATGACCAGGAGATCATCAGTTGAATTTCAATAGAAAAAAAAAATTAAGTGTTGTGCCAATTGCAGAACTTTGGCAGCATAATAGTGGTATTCATGAGGTTTTCTGTGCTATACATAGGGTTCTAGCACTGATAATAAGAAAAGTTGTAAAGTCTTCTTATACATACTTAATACATACTAATCAAGGCAAAAAGGACACAAATGGGCTAATCTGACAGAAAGGGGCATGGATCCTTGGAAAGAAAGATCAGAAATTGTTATGGAAAGATTCCTTGCTTTTTCCCCAGCTGCCTCATCTTAGATGGAAAATCTGTGAGCAATAGAAGAATTTCCAAATGTCATATTAGTAGAGCTTGAATTCAAAGGATTCTTTAAAAAATGGGAAAAATTAAAATTGGGGGAAATATGTAATTTAATTTTGAATATCTTTGAGATGCATATACACTTTTTTATCAAACAATTCATCTCTACTTTTGAAGTGAAAAATTTGCACCAATAGTTTGAGACAGTTTTATGGTGTAATTTGCCTGATAAGATTACTTTTTTTCCCCCTAAATAACCTTTTCTATGACACTATTTGGTTATAAATTATTTTGACCTCTCCAGAACACACTTCAGTCTGCAGAGTAGTGTTTTGGGGATTTGTATGGAAGATGGCATCAAGGTGATTGCAGAGGGAGGAAGCTTCATTGCCAGAAGCTCATTCATTAATTTCCAGATTCATGGTTTGTGAATCAACCACCAAGAACTCAGAACCGCTTGGCTAGGAATAAGAGTGGTTGTAATAGGTTCAGCAACAGGCATCTGTTATGCATGTCAGAGAGCAGTATGGTTCAGTGTTCACTGTTTTCATCCTTAATGTATTTCCAGACTTGAAAGAAAATATTAAATTGGGTTGAGTTAGAGGAATATTTAACAGTAATCATGACCTTGTCATTTCCTATCAATATTGCTGATATAAACAGTGCTATTTCACCCCACTGGTATTGATATTCTAACAGGTAATTTGTGTTGTACCTATATGCCTACTTTCCTAACCAAATCTGTTCTATATTAGTCATAATTGGTAGTATATTGGCTGATTGATTGTAAGAAACAGAAGCCATGGGGCACCTGGGTGGCTCAGTCGGTTGAGCGTCCGACTTCAGCTCAGGTCATGATCTTGAGTTTTGTGAGTTGGAGCCCCTCGTCGGGTTCTGTGCTGACAGCTCAGAGCCTGGAGCCCTCTTCGGATTCTGCGTCTCCCTCTCTCTCTGCCCCTCCCCCGCTCATGCTCTGGCTCTCTCTCTGTCAAAAATTAATAAACATTAAAAAAATTTAAAAAAAGATACAGAAACCTACTAGTTAACTCAGACTAAAAGCAATTTATTAGTAACATGGTGGACAGCCTTTGAAGAATGAAAGAAAATATGAACACTCAATACTCAAAAGGAAAAATAAAACAGAGTAGTCCTTAGGAATAGCTGATTGACCCAGCTTTGTCAATCCACACCTTCCCCATCATGGAGGGAGTACATTTGTTGATTTTGCCTCTCACTTGCAATATGGTAGAGGCAGTTCCCTAAATGAAAATCAAGGTGCTTTTATCAAAAGGAGGAAGGAAATATGCTGGAAATAAAAAATAACACATGTCCACTACTTAAACCTGTAACTGCAATTCTTAATTAATTTATTTCTGTGAAGAAAGTTTGACATTTACCTCCTTTTTAAAAAATGGTTAATTTAATCTTATAAAATTTAAATCCAAATTAGTTAACTTATAGTGTAATAATGGTCAGGAATAGAATTTAGTGATTCATCACTGCCATATAACACCCAGTGCTCATTCCAACAAGTGCCTTCCTTATTGCCCATCACCCATTTAGCCCAGCCCCCATTGCAACTCTCCTCCAGCAACCCTGTTTGTTCTCTGTATTTGAGTCTCTTATGGCTTGCCTCCCTCTCTGTTTTTATCTTATTTTTCTTTCATTCGTTCTATGTTCATCTGTTGTGTTTGTTAAATTCCACATATGAATGAAATCATATGATATTTGTCTTTTTCTGACTGACTTATTTCATGCTTAGCATAATACATTCTAGTTCCATCCACATTGTTGCAAATGGCAAGATTTCATTCTTTTTGATGGTGCAGTAATATTCCAGTGTGTGTGTGTGTGTGTGTACATATCTTTATTCATTCATCAGTCAATAGCCATTTGGGTTCTTTCTATATTTGGCTATTGTTGATAGTGCTGCTATAAACTTTGGTATGCATGTGCTCCTTTGAATCATTTTTGCATCCTTTGGATAAATAGCTACTAGTGTAATTGCAGGGTCATAGGAGAGTTTTATTTTCACTTTTTTGAGAAATGTCCACACTGTTTTCCAGAGTGACTGTACCAGTTTGCATTCCCACCAACAGTGCAAGAGTGTTTCCCTTTCCCCACATCCTTGCCAACATCTGTTGTTTCCTGTGTTGTTCATTTTAGTCATTGTGACAGGTGTAAGGTGATACCTAATTGTGGTTTTGATTTATATTTCACTGATGATGAGTGATATTGAGCATCTCTTCACGTGTCTGTCAGCCATCTGGATGTCTTCTTTGGAAAAGTGTCTGTTAATGTCTTCTGCCCATTTCTTCACTGTATTCTTTCTTTTTTGGGTGTTGAGTTTGATAAGTTTTTTTTATAGATTTTGGGTACTAACCCTTTATCTGATGTCATTTGCAAATAACTTCTCCCATGCCTTCAGTTGCCTTTTAGTTTTGTTGATTGCTTCCTTCACTATGCAGAAGTTTTTATCTTGATGAGGTCCCAATAGTTCATTTTTACTTTTGTTTCCCTTGCCTCCAGAGACATGTCTAGCAAGAAGTTTCTGTGGTCGAGGTTAAAGAGGTTGCTGCCTGTTTCCCCCTCTAGGATTTTGATGGTTTTATGTCTTAAATTTATGTCCTTCATCCATTTTGAATTTATTTTTGTGTATGGTTTAAGAAAGTGGTCCAGGTTCATTCTTCTGCATGTCATTGTCCAGTTTTCCCAGTATGATTTGCTGAAGAGACTGTCTTTTTACCATTGGATATTCTTTCCTGCTTTATTGAAGGTTAGTTGGGCATATATTTGTGGGTTCATTTATGGGTCCTCTATTCTATTCTGTTGATCTATGTGTCTGTTTTTATGCCAGTACCATACTGTCTTGTGATTGCAGCTTTGTAATACAGCTTGAAACCCAGAATTATGATGCCTTCATGTTTGTTTGTTTTTTTTTTTCAACATTACTTTGGCTATTCAGGGTCTTTTCTGGTTCCACATAAAAATTTTATTCTTGTTTATTCTAGCTCTGTGAAGAATACTGCTGTTATTTTGACAGAGATTGCATTGAATGTGTAGATTGTTTTGGGTGGTATCGACATTTTAACAACATTTTTTCTTCCAATCCATGAGCATGGAATGTTTCTCCATTTCCTTGTGTCTTTTTCAATTTCTTTCACAAACTTTCTATAGTTTTCAGTGTACATATATTTAACCTCTTTGGTTAGGTTTATTTCTAGGTATCTTATGTTTTTTGATGCAGTAAATCGCTCTCCCTCTCGCTCTCCCTCTCTCTCTTCCTCTCAAGATTTCCCTCTCTGTTGACTCATTTTTAGTGTATAGAAACGCTACTGATTTGTATGTTGATTTCATATCTGTGATGTTGCTGAATTCATGTATCAGTTCTAGCAGTTTTTTGATGGAGTCGTTTCGGTTTTCCACATAGAGTATCATTTATTTTGAAAACAGTAGAAGTTTGACTTCTTTCTTGCCAATTTGTATGTCTTTTATTTCTTTTTGTTGTCTGATTGCTGAGGCTAAGACTTCCAGTACTATGTTGAACAACAATGATGAGAATGAACATCCCTGTAATGTTTCTGACCTTAGTGGGAAAGATCTCAGCTTTCCTCCATTGAGGATTATATTTCTTGAGGGTTTTTATCAAGAAATTCATGCTATATTTTGTAAAATGCTTTTTCTTCATCTTTTTAAGGGATCATGTGGTCCTTATCCTTTCTTTTATTAATGTGATGTGTTACATTGATTGATTTGTCGATATTAAACCAGCCTTGCAGCCCATGAATAAATCCAACTTGATTGTAGTGAATAATTCTTTTAATTTCTTGTTGAATTTTATTTGCTAGTATCTTGTTGAGAATATTTGAAGAAGAAATATCCAAAGAAATCGGTCTGGGGGCGCCTGGGTAGCTCAGTTGGTTGAGCATCCGACTTTGGCTCAGGTCATGATCTTACAGTTTTTGGGTTCGAGCCCACATCAGGCTCTGTGCCAACAGCTTGCTCAGAGCCTGCAGCCTGCTTCAGATTCTGTGTCTCCTTCTCTCTCTCTCTCTGCCCCTCCCCCGCTCATGCTCTGTCTCTCAAAAATAAATAAATGTTAAAAAAATTAAAAAAAAAAAGAAATCGGTCTGTAATTCTCCTTTTTTGTAGGATCTTTGTCTGGTTTTGCGAACAAGGTAATTCTGGTCTCATATAATGAATTTGGAAGTTTTCCCTTCATTCCTATTTTTTTGGAACAACTTCAAAAGAAAAGATATTAACTCTTCTTTAGATGTTTGGTAGAATTATCCTGGGAAGCCATCCAGCCCTGGACTCTGGTTTGTTGGGAGATTTTTGATTACTGATTCCATTTAGTTACTGGTTATGGGTCTCAGGCCATGCATATTTTCAGACCACAATGCTATGAAAATTGAAATCAACCACAAGAAAAAATTTGGAAAGACCACAAATACTTGAGGGTTAAAGAACTGAAGAATCAATGGGTTAATCAAGAAATTAAAGAGGAAGTAAAAAAGTACATGGAAGTTAATGAAAATGAAACACAGCAGTCCAAAACCTTTGGATGCAGTAAAGGTGGTCATAAAAGGGCAGTATACAGCAATCCACGTCTTCCTAAAGAATAAAGAAATGTCTCAAATACACAATCTAACCTTACACTTAAAGGAGCTGGAAAAAGAACAGCAATTAAAGTCCAAAACAATCAGAAGGGAAATAATAAAGATTAGATCAGAAATCAATGATATCAGAATAAAAAAAATAGAACATATCAACAAAACTAGGAGCTGATTCTTTGAAAGAATTAACAAAATTGATAAACCCCTAGCCAGATTCATCAAAAGGAAAAAAGAAAGGACTCAAATATAATCACACGTGAAAGACTAGAGATCACAACCAACACAGCAGAAATAAAACAACAATAAGAGAATATTATGACCAATTACATGACAACAGATTGGTTAATGTGGAAGAATTGGATAAATTCCTAGAAACATATGAACTACCAAAACTGGAAGAGGCAGAAATAGAAAATTTGACATGTATGTCCTTACGAGAACATTCATTCATTCATTCATTCAAGAAACATGTAAATGCCTATTTTTTCCAGATCTTATGCTAGTCTTTGAACTGTGAAAAAGAGAGATGTAGTCCCCAGTCTCATAGGATACATGTATCTCCTACAGAGATATAGTCTCTCTTTACTAAATACTCTCACTGATAGCATGAAATAAGACTTTCTTATGTGGAATGATCAAAAATGTTTCAGGTAGCACATTTATTGTCAATTAATTCTAATTGGAAGGTAGTTGGTTATCAGTATAGGTTTTAGGAGTAGGAAAATAATTTAAATAAAAATGTATTGAAAGAAAATTATTCTATTAGTGGTCTGAAGAACAAACTTGGATTGGTTGTAGGGAGAAGCAGAGGAGGCTGGGGGGCCAATTAATTACCAGAAAATTATCAACTGCTTTCCTTCTAATAAGGTACAGAAAAAAATAGAAAAATAATAAAATATTAACATTTACTTATTGAGGTCTTCAGTGATTTATATATGTAAATTTACTCTTTCCCACATTGTTTTTTCTTTATAACTGCAGTAAAGAGATACAGGTAAGGTCACTGAGATATAGAAAAGTTTGCCCTAAATTGTTTTTCGAGTGAGTGGAAGAGGTAGGATCAACAGATGTTAACCTACCAGTACTTTGTTTCCTTAACATTCTTTAACCATTTAACTATTGATAAATGGAGAAGATTAAAAGGATGCATTATCCAGAAAGAAGAGATATTAGTCAATAAGCTTTATATTTTTGACTGGGACTAACTATGGAGGTTGATAGTTGGGTTTCCTTATCTCAGAGACAGATCTCAATGTGTAGTAATAATTGCCTTGTATCCTTTGTAGTATAAATATTAACACGCATTTATCAATCAAGATTTTATTATAGATTTATGCAGATTAACTTTATTTTTAACAGTGGAGAATTAGATAAAATGCTTCAGATCTTCTGTCACATCTCTGTCACATCTACTACTCTGTCATATCTACTGACTCATTCTCTAGAGAAACGTGGTTGTGAAGTTTGAATTTTATTTCTTAATGTATCTTGGCTTGTTTTCATGTATAAAGGATGGTATTCTCTGTACTGCTCATTTTTGCATTTAAAATGCCTCATTTGAACAGCTTTGATTGATCTGTTTTTCTTGTTGGGAAGGTTATTATAAAGTTTATTTAGCACCTTTCATATTTCCATTTCCCATTTCCCTGCAAGTCACACTCATTTTTAAACGTGGCAGGCAAGGATCTGTTAAGCCACATTTCCACCTTTGTAACAATCAGTGTAACCTATGTCAATGCTAGGGAAAGACCTAGGTCTTCTATCTTACTTTTTATTTTCCCCTGCAATTGAGACTTTTTTATTTTTCAATTTTAGGCTAATTTCCCAGTTAAAACATATTTTTAAGTTTTCAAATAAAGCATTCCTTTTGTATGGAGGGAAACATTTTAATACTCTCCCATATTTCTATTTTATTCCTTGAAAAATCAAGATGTTGGCAAATTAAATGTGTCCAGAAAAGCATAATCAATATAGTGAAGGGTTAGTAAATTATCATGTACAGAGGACAGATTAAAAGAGAGAGGATATTTAGTTTGTAGAAGAATAGTGTGTATTATAAGCTACATTCCTCATTTGTAAAAATGAGGAATGCTTATGCTGCGTAGTTTCAGAGAATAAAACTAGTTACATCCAAATTAAAGGGTAATTTATTTCAGTTCAATATAATGCAATATCTCAACAAATCATATTGTTATTATGCCTCCCATTAATTTATTATTCATTTGTTAATTAACATTTATTCAGTTCTGGGTATAGAAATTAATAAAACATGCATTTTACTCTCATGAAATATATACTTCATCCAGAGTGATGCCTTATGCAACAAACAGAGTATTAGTCTTGTAGTGGAGATGAGTACTGAGTCATCCTTTGGCGCTTTGTGGACAGTAAATGCCTTGACTCATCTAAACTATCCTCTTTCACAGGTTTGCATTAGAGGATCCTCAATAATAGGAAAGAAATGGACCCACTCATCATAAAGAATAGACTTCCTTGATGTGCATGTATACTCCATCCCCCAGGGAGTATTCAAGAAGTGTTCGAAACATGGCCCAGTCTGAGATGCAGTTGAAGGTATAAGACATGGCTCAGTCTGAGACACGGTTGAAAGCATTTCAGTATTGATAGGAAGTTTGATACAGATGAATAATTCCTAAGAGCTTTCACAGCTTTAATTTTGTGGACCTACACCTAAAATAGGAAAATGGAAATGCATTCTTTGCCTTCTTACCATCTTAGCCTTAAGAGGTATAGTTCTCTATGGAATGCCCAGAAGATAATCTACTCATATGAGATCTTCACATCATCAAAATCATGGTAACAATTTGAATGTCAAGTAGGTGATATAAAAATAAATACTGATTAAGTCCAATTATCATGTCTTAATATTGAAAACATTTTCTCCAAATAATGCAATGCCTTTATGAAAACAGGACTGGCAACAAAAGCAGCCAAGTATCCCCCTAACATTGATTATGTTTGTGAAAACTGTTTTGTGAAATATGTTCTTCTTAAAATTCAGAATTCCAAATAGGGGAAGGTTAGAATAATGAGGCCATTAAAATGACATGCTGATGGTGATCAATTAAGATATATTATAGCAATATAGACCTTCTTAAACCTGCTTCACTGGGAAGTCTATGTGTAGGACACAGATCTTCATCTTAAGTAAACGTTTGTCTGTGTTTATGGATGTCATCTTGTAGGTTTAGATGCTGCACTAAATTCCACAACAAGGAAAAGGAGAGAGACAGACAGAGAGAGACACACAAAGAGAGAGACAGAGAGAGAGAGAGAGAGAGAGAGAGACAGAGAGAATTCCCCCAAAGACAACTGCTCCTTGCAAAGAAAAAAAATTGTTTGTAATTTATTTGTACTCAAAGTGTAGTGTTATGATGGATGTTTATTAAAAAAACAAAAGAACATTTGGATCAAAATTTAAATGCTTGGGGAGTGATATGTTTTTAATAGTTTGGGATGAAGTAGTCCTGGAAGGAAAATTATTTGAAAATAAAATACTTGATCTAGTATGAATTTTATGGTTTATATACCATTTTAACAGCAAATGTAATCTCTCTCACTCTTCAAAATAATCCTGTGAGGTCTTCATTAAGGTATCTTAAGGAAATAAGTCTTGCAAGACTGAAAAGATCTGCCTAAAGTTACATCATTAGAAAGTGTCAGACCCAAAACTTAAGTCCACGTCTTCTGTCTCCCTTTTGTGTTCTTATCACTCTACATCGATGAAGACCTCATCTTTGAAATTATATGAAAAGTCAGCAAATTAAGGGTAGAGAAATGACTCCATCTGACAACATTCGTTTGCCACCACCGCTGCATTCAAAGGACCACATGAGAAACTTTGTGTATATTTTGAGTATTGTAGGAAAAATTTTCCTTTTCTGAAGACCCTGTGAGCTTATAAGAGAAAGTAGGAAAATGATAATGGTCATAAGGAAAATTATAAGAGAATCAAAGGTACTAATCCTCAATTTCCTTTTTTTAACTTAATAAGTTTTTTGTTTATGTTTTTTATTATAAAAGTATACAGAAGTCAGAAGGAAATTATGCATAGTTCAAATATGCAGAGGTGATCCCTGTTGATATTTTAACTTTTTTCCAGTTTTTATTCTATGAATTTTTATGTAGTTGAGGATCATGTCATAGTTACATATTGTATATTTACTCACATAATATTGTCATAATAATTTTTCCATATCACTAGAATTCTTTGTAAGTAACATTTTTATTACATACATAATATTCCATTTAATGGAAAAGGTATTTAATTGCAACACTTTCCTAATGTTAGATATTTAGGTTGTTTTCAACGTGTCACTCTTTTAGAAAACGTTAGGATGAAAATGTTCTTCTTTTGAAAGTAGAATACCATACCCTATATTGCATTGTTTTGTTATAGAAGTAGATTATGATTTACATAACATAAAATATGATTTATATTATATATTTATAGCAATATAAAATATTATCTTTACAAAACAGAAATTATTAGAATGAGTAGAAACTGTAAACCAGGATAAATAGACAGATAGATGAAAGGGAGAAGAAAAAAAAGGAAAGATTGATAGATTGATAGATAATGGTAGCTTAAGGAAGAAGGCATAAAGAGGGCATTCTAAAGTAATATATATAGAAGCCAGAAGGAATATATTTTCTTGGAGGATAAGGGGTATTGTATATAAAACAAGACTAAGAACTATTGCGTAAATTTGGGGGGATGTATATGATTTTTAGAGATGTTAGAAAGAGGCAACTGAAGTCCTCTTTAGATATTTGATTAGTAGGGAAGTCTTGGAAACCTGATGTATTAGGGTCCAGACAGAGACAGAACCCATATCAGTGATTTCACAGAAAATATTTCATATAGTAATTTTAAGTGGGTATAAAATTGCCCACTATTGAAAGAGTAAAAGAAAACTCTAAGGTGTAGGAGAGATGGCAACTGCTGGAAGCTGCCAGCAGAGGGAGAAGCTCCGCTCTTCTGCACATGGTGTCTTTGGTGTCTCTGAGCTCAGGAGAGAGAGGCATCCTGGGTCTGGTACTCAGACCTCTGAGAAGGGGACCCTGCTGCTATAGAAACATGGGGAGCCATCATGGGGACAAAGACTTGCTGAAGTGTTACTCACAGGAACCACAAACTGACAGAGATCCCTCAGGACAACGAAAAGCCAGGAGCAAATTCTGGCTTCCTCTTCCAACCCTGCAGCCTTTCTCAAGCTCCCTCTATTCACAGAATCTGTTAGGGAAAAGCCACCAAAGCAAAAACTGGTCTCAGGACCAGCTTCCCAGAGGACACAAGGGTGGGTTTGGAGCAGAAAAATATTTTGATAACTGGCATAGCCTGGGACACCTGGGTGGCTCAGTCACTTAAGTCTCCCACTCTGGATTTTGGCTCAGGTCGTGATCTTGCGGTTTGTGAGTTCGAGCCCTGAATGGGGCTCTGCGGGTCGACCTGGGATTCTGTCTCCTCTCTCTGCCCCACTTTCACTCGCTGTGGCGCTCTCTCACTCTCTCTCTCTCTCTCTCAAAATAAATGAATAAACTTAAAAAAATTGGCACCACTCATATCTTCTGACATGGATTGAATAAATAGATCATTGAAGGCAATACACCTATTTAGGATAAGGCACTCAGAGCCAAGACTCACTCCTTCTTTTCTTCTTGGATTGTGGAAATGAAAAGGCTTCATTCTGATAAATTCAGTTACCATCTTCCTGTGCTTTTAAAGAAAGAGATCTGAAACTCAGGATACACAGGTCAAAGCTCCTACTCTGCCACTGGATTATGTTATGACCCTGAACAAATTTTTACATCGCTTAGACTCAGTTTACTCTTTAATAAAAGGAAGCTATGTCTTTTGTATCTCATGAAGTTTTGTGAGGACCAAAATGAGATAATATCATGAAAGCACTTTGTATGTCACCAAATCATTGATTTCCTTTCCAAATCCAGATCGTTTCTGAGTATGACAGGGTGAATTTCTATAATATCACTTTTCTCTCCGATGTGTATTATAAACATTGATGGATTTTATGGGTTAATCTTGTTTAGTATGATTGAAATGTATCACTCTCTTGCCTGCCTATTTTTTCCTTTCTTCTTTTTTTTTTTTTTTAATATGGAACACTTCACGAATTTGTGTGTCATCCTTGCGCAGGGACCATGCTAATCTTCTCTGTATCATTCCAATTTTAGTATATGTGCTGCCGAAGCGAGCACTGTTTTTTCCTTTTTAAAAAAAAGTTTATTTATTTTTTTTTTGAGAGAGAGAGAGAGAGAAGGCGTGCACAGGTGTATGTGCACACAAGCGGGAGAGGGGCAATGAGAGAGTGAGAGTGAGAGAGAGAGAGAGAGAGAGAGAGAATCCCAGGCAAGCTCCATGCTGTCAGCACAGAGACTGATCCAGGGATTGATCTCATTTCCCTGAGATCATGACCTGAGCCAAACTCAAGAGTTGGATACTTAACCGACTGAGCCACCCAGACACCATTTGCCCCTTGCCTGCATATCGTATAGTAACTTCAGTCCCCACTGCCTACATTGTAGTCACATGCTATTTAAGCAACAAATTACATTTTCATCCTCACCTACATTTGCTAAAGTCTTTCTCCATAATATATTTTTGTAAAAATGAAAATAGGCATAGCCTCGTTTGACCTTCTATAATAGAATAGTTTACTTTGTGTGAACACACTGTGTTTTCATGTTTGTATGTAAATCTCTTTATTCTATCACTTATTAATGATTTGTTTGTTTATAACATTCTCCTTGTGAGATTGTAAGCCCTTTGATATTGGAGGTAGTTTTTATTTATTTTTTTAAATGTTTATTTATTGTGAGAGAAAGGAAGAGAAAGAGTGGGAGAAGGGCAGAGAGTGAGGGAGAGAGAGAATCCCAATCAGGTTCCACAATGTCAGCACAGAACCCTACGTGGAATTAGATTTCACAAACCATGAGATCATGACTTGAGCTGATGTACAGTCAGGTGCTTAACGAACTGACCTACCCAGGCACCCCTAAAGGTAGTTTTTATATCAGTGCTTCTTACAGTGCCTTGCAGGTCACAAGCACATAATTAATACTTTTGCATAATATATTTGCAGAAGACTTGTCAAAACATTATGTTCAATTTGATATAAGAGGTGAAAGAGACAAAGAAACCAAAGATTACAGGTTTGTGAGTCTAGAAATGATGGGAATTTTTATGTAATATAGAAATTTGAAATAAATGATGGATTAGAAGAAAGTTATAAACCCATTTGTCAACATGCTCAGGTTTGGTTGTTAGGAGAATGGTTAGTTGAAATGTTTTGATCAATTAAGAGACTGTTTTTAGAGGGTTGGCAAAGGAGAACTAACTGAGGGACAAAGAACAGAAAGGCCTAGGAGAGTGTCATTCACCTAATAAAATGTATTGAACATATTATTTTGTGCAAGGAATCATTGGTGACTACAATTGATATGATTGCCAACTGTTGTGAAACGTACAGATTTAGTGCTTTAAACTGGTAGAAGCAAATCCCAGAAGTTGGTGTCCTTTCATATTTATTCATCCTTTCAACAGATATTTGCTTAGTACCATTCATAAACATGTTGTTGCGCTACATTCTTGGGGATATAGCAACAAAGAAATCAGAGAGCCTCTGAGATAACTGCAATTAGTATATAAAACCCTGGGGAGCCAGCAGGCAATGGTGTTGAGGCTGCTAGAGGAAGAGGTCTCCTTCAATAGTGTCTGAGCCTGGAAACTTTCTTCTATTTGTCTTAGTCTTCTTGTGAACAATAATCCATGTTCTCTAGCCTCTAATATATCTGACCTAATAATCAACTCCTGGAAAAAAGTATGGACACTGCCTAGAAAAGTACTGCTGGTCTAAAAAGTAGGTGTCCTAGATTCAGGGAATTCCTATCTTGCTAAAGCCAAAGTGTCTTAAGTTCTCTTCTCAGTAGATATTTTTTTATATTTCAAGGGAGCAGACCACCTGGACACATCTTGAGCAGTTGTTGGGGCATGGTTGGGCTCCATTTGTCCCCATATTGAGCCCTGTGTTTCTAGAGCTTAGTTAAGAGAAGAGATACATTTGCATTAATCACATTTCTGTTCAAAAGCTATTTCCTCAGAAATATCTTTGTATTAAAAGAGATGTCACTCCCTATCCCTTTACTCTTCATTATTTTTCTCATGTTATTAATTGGCATTATCCTCTATATCATCGATTCTTTATATCTATTCTATTTATGGTTTGTCTACCCATTTGAATGTAAATTTTATGAAAACAGAGATTTAATTTTTTTTGTCATTATTGCATCTCCAGTGCCTAAAACAATGCCTGACATATAATAGGTATTTGATAGTTACAGGATGACTTTGTTGAATGGAAGACTAGATTTTTGTTTAAGTTCTCCGCCAAAACATCATTTTCATTGTTTCCTTTGCTAAAGATTTTCTTCCACAGGTTTCTCTAGCCCTTTAATATAGGGAACATTCCTAGTACTTGACATAATTTTATAGCTCGATATGGGGTCTAAAATCCAAGCTGGTATCTGGGAAAAAAAAGATATCTTATCTAAGGGACCCAGGCACAAGAAAATGAATTAAGAGTCTCATTATCGAGTCAGTACTCTTAAATTAAGAAGGGGCTCTTTGGCTAGAGTTGGTACATATCAACCTTCCGTCAAGTAGGCTTGAAGGGTCATTCTCATTAGTACTGATCCAAAGCTCCTTACACTCCTTTCACCTAAGTCTGGATTTTAGCCAAATCTAGACTGAAATAATCTGAAGTGAAGAGTGAAGTGCACCACATGAGAGGAAAGGCAACTGAACTATGCAGAAGCAAAGGACACTTTGAGTTTCTATGTAGCTGTAGCAACTGGAATCCAAACAACCAGTTTACCAAGACATTCCATCAATGGTTACCTGAAGAGTTACAAGGACTTAACTTGCATGACTAAAGTGACCAAAAACCTTAGTCAAATGAGCAGCTTGTTCAAAAGGATACATGCCCCCTATGTTTATTGCAGTATTATTTATAATAGCCAATTATGGAAGGAGCTTGAGTGTCCACTGATAGATGAATGGACAAAGAAAAATGTGGGACACACACACACACACACACACACTGGAATATTATTCAGCCATAAAACAGAATTAAATCTTGCCATTTGCAACAACATGGATGGAGCTAGAGAGTAGAATTGCTAAGTGAAATAAGTCAGAGAAAGATAAATACCATACTATTTCACTCATTTGTGGGATTTTAAGGAACAAGAACAAAAAAAAGAGAAAAAAAGAGAGACATACAAAACAACAACAACAAAAAAACAGACTCTTAGCTATAAAGAACAAACTGATGGTTACCATAGTGGAGTGGGGGGAGCAGTTGGTGAAACAGGTGATGGGGATTTAGAAGTGCACTTGTGTTGAGTACAGGGTGATGTATGGAAGTGTTGAATCACTATGTTGTATACCTGAAACTAATATAATACTGTATGTTAACTATACTGGAATTAAAATTTTTAAAATGAGCACCTGGTAACAACTTTTAAAACATAATACAATGAATAGTCATATGTATGACCAAGGACTATGAAAATATCTGTTTTTAGAAGTTTCAGTGATTATTTCTTTCTGGTATTTAACATTTACCATCCAATGCACAACAAATACATTTTTTTGCAGCAATATAGTTGGAATCTAAAACCCATTAAATCTCAGTTTGTGAGTATCATGTTTCTCTAAAGTTTCACTCAGCCTCTCAGTAAATACTTAACACAAGAAGGATGGGGTAAAATCCTAACTTGCTAATGTTTGAATATAAATACCAATATGCTAGGGCACATATCCAAATGGTTTATGCAGCTACATGAATAAAACTGAATTAGTCTGGAGCTTGTGGTCAAGAATGTCTTTAATGTCAGAGAGGGTACTTAAAGGTAGTGCTACCCTCGCTGGTGATGATGAGTTTATATGTCATTGGCTGCTTTCTTGCCTTCTTTTGCTTCGGTTCAAGCAGAACGAAGGATTTTTTTTTTTTGTCTAGATGAGATTATCTATAAAAAAACCTTTCAGTCTCAAGCTTCTTGTACCCTCAAACTGTGCTCCTGGGAGTCTTCTGTGTTCCTCTGAACATCATTGAACATCAAAGTCCAGCATGGGAATTGAGGAGATTTTAGTCAGGCATGCACTTCATCCAGAGTAACTCCACTTTTACTTCATTTACATACTGGAGTTTGAAGTATATTTTCACTTGAACAAAGTGTTTTGTGAATAAAAACAAAAAAAATTTGGACACAAAGAGAGTAGAGTGGGACTGGGTATAGGCCAATGACTCTCCAGAAAAAAGAACTGGTCTTTGTTAATTATTGATATATCTTTCAATTTGATTTTGGTGATTCCAATGGTCTCTGCATGAAAATGTGGTTAGATCCATTACCTCTATTACTTTTTTGTATTAAAATATGGTTTGTTGTATCACTCAATTACCAATGCAAGAGACCAGGGCAGGAATTCACGTTCTAAGAAAAAGCATATTAATAAATAGTTTTCATGAAAACAGCGATTTTCTGTGGAAAGGAATATTGATATATCTGGGCATGCAACTTATTAATTATCTCTGAAGTTAGCTATGCATGATTGACTCTGATGTCTATCACCAAGTATAAGAAAAGTTACTCATGAGAATATATTAACCATGTTCTAAAAACGTATTATAGAGACTGATTGATTTAGTGGGAAAGCTTACTTCATATTGACACATACATTTAACTAAGACAATGAGAATGAAAAGAAAATGGTATTTGAAGGTAGGAGTTAATGGAGCAAGGGAAATTGAGAATGCAGAAAAATCACAACCTGAGCTCAAACCAGAGAAAACTTTTGAGTTATATTTTAATGATTATTTGATAGAACACCTTTTTAACACAAGAAGTATTTAACTTGGCATTAATTTGAATCTTAGGTTCTGTGCCTTTGAGAGGCTATGGATTATAATGAGATATAATTATAATTATAATATATATATAATTAAAATGATATATAATTATAAGATTATAATTGGAAATTAGAGAGCAGTGACTATCATTATAAGGACCTCAGATAAGAGGGACATTGAAAAGTCATTGAGTTGAATACCAAGGGGTTGGAGTTCTGAGCTAAGCTTTACCAAACATTACTGACCATAGACAATTAACATTTTCTCTCTTTAGGTCTCAGTGTCTATAATTTCAGGAAATAGAATTAGTCATTCCTAACATTCTTCCCAGCTCTATCATTATATGAATTAAAACAAAATAGAAAGCTTGGACTCATGGCATATGTGATATTCTATCTATCTGTCTATCTATCTATCTATCTATCTATCTATTCATTCATTCTATTTATTTATTATGAAATCTAGTTGAGATAAAAATAAAATTGATTTTACAGCAATCTGTGTGCAGAGAAAAACAGTTTGAAAACTAGAAGATAAATAGAGGGAGTGATTGTCAGAGGTTATTAATGAAAACACTGAAAAGAACATATCTGGCATCCATAAAAAAGGGACACTGTCCCTCTCAAATTATTTCTGCTTGAGAAGAGAGTGGTCTTTTGCTCCATCCCTCTTTTTATTGGTTCTAATAACTAGAATTTAAGTTTCACCAAATTTGAACATGATTTTAAAAATTCAAAGAAAGTTCTACTTCTCAATAATACCTCCTTTCCTAAATCACCAGTATGTATGATAGTTCATCATTTGAGACCTGAATCATTCAGAGTTCTTAATGCAAACAGCAGAAGTTACTCTTACTAGTTTTAACAGGAAGACTATTAGGTAGCCCAAGAAAACTTGTGTGGACCAAGAACTAAGCAGAAATGCTACATATCTAACAGTCACGTGCCCAGGAAACCCATATCAAGACTAACACCAAGGAAGTGTTATAGTAATACACCATTTCTACCACTTGATACTTATAGCTGAGCATGCTCAGGACTCTAAGAAAGCCATCTGAGGAGAAACAAATACCTTTGCTTCCACATTTCTCAGCAAATCTGATGTATTCACGTGTGATTATCCATGAAGGCTGAACGATTTCAGTGTGAGGTGCACAGTATTCCAATTTTTCATGCCTTTTACCCATCTCTGCATTAGATGAGGGCATTGGAAATGTGAAGTCACTGAATGGTAGAGCTTCAAGATGGAAGCTGCTTGGATTCTTGAGTCTCTGGATGGAAGAAATGCAAAACTTGACAAAGAACATAAGTATCTGACCACACAAGTAAAGAACAGATCTTTATTGTGTGAATTCATTGAGCTAATCCATAATTAATTTATCGGTTATCTGTTAAAATATCTAATGCAAGTTACTATAATAGCACATGGAAAGACAATGGAATTAGTCACGAATATATATGTAACACAGGAAACTAGTTTGATTAGTTTCTAGTCATCTTTTCTGTCACTGGTCACAATGTTGTGCTTATTCATGGATGACTTCCTTTCTACAGTACCATTCCTTGTCCCTTTGCTCTCAGTCAGGATTTTATCTTTACTTGGTAGGGGACCTAGGGAGGTTTCTTAAACCTTTATTTTGAGTGTTTGAACCCATGGATCCTGTTTGTTTAAGGTTGTTATCATCTTTTATCACTGAACATAGAAGGAATAAAGGGCTCCTCTGTGTTCCAGAGGATTTTTTGTGTTTCAGACAAATTCCTTACTGGCTGAAAAATGTAACACCAACCTTGCCCCTTTGATAATCAGGATCAGTTGCTTTAATAGCAGTCTTCTTTGTCTTCTTCTCCTCTTCTCCTTTCTCTCCTTCCTGTTTCCTCTCCTTCCTCTTCTCCTCCTCTTCCTCCTTCCTCACTCCCTCTCTCCCTCCCTTCCTCCTCCTCTTCTTTTCTTTTTTCTTTCTTTCTTTCTTTCTTTCTTTCTTTCTTTCATTCATCTTTCTTACTTTTTGCCTTTGTATTCAGTGATAAGCAAAGTGGGAAATAGTCAGTATTCATGTCAACTCACAATTAAGTGACCCTAATAAATTATTTTTTCTTATGTATTAATATCTTTAAGCTAGCAAAGTCCAAAGTCAAGGAGGAAAACAATAAATACCACCTCCATTTCCAACCATTAATTTTGGTACCCATATATTCTGGTCATGAGAGATACAGCCAGAATAAATAGTCATTAGCTCAGTGAGTGGATCACATTATGAAAGAAAGCACTTTAACTTTGGATGGTAATGTTTTCTAGCTGGTGCTTTAACTGTGTCTTCAGTTGGCAATTCCATATACCAGATGCCAGATGTTTCTGTACGGTTGGATAGCCATTACCATGAACATAAGCCTATTGTATTACTTCTGATGTAAGGTGTGTTTGGAAGCAATGTTGTGGGTGTTCTCACAATAGTGAATTCATTAAGTCCATAGTGCTGTTGTCAGAGAAACAGTGGGCAGGCAGGGAAAATGGCAGTATCTATTCCAGTGAGGCCAAATCATTGCCCCTTTCATGATGGAACTGGCCCAACATATTCAACTTCACACAAGACATCTTGCTAGTTCCCCTAGCTATTGGCCCCCTTTTGAGTTTAACACGTTTCTCTGATTCTGGCAGATTAGACAGTCAGTATTATCCTCACCTTCATGAGGTGAGATCCGTGTTGTTGGGCATGTATTTAACTGCTTTCCCTGACTCTATACTCATGTCGTGAGTCCTTTGAGCAAACAGTAGAGTAAATGGGGAGTATGACTGACTGCAACCACAACACTGTTACTACATTTCTGTAACTCTAGTCCAAAAGGGTCATTTTTAGTGAGTATTCACATTCTGACCTCTGGATTATACCTCTTTTCCAGTCTTTGTCAACAATCTTCCAATCTTATTTCTTCCATGTGCCTTGCCGCTGATTCAAAACATTAGCCATTGCAGTGAATCAGTAGATCTATACCTCTGACCATAACATTGAATATACCATGGTTTGTTTAACCATTCATCCATTGAAGGACACCTGTGTGCTTTCCATGTTTTGGACATTTCAAATAAAGTTGCTATGAACCTGTGTTTCGTATGTTTCTGTATGAACTTTGCTTTCATGTTTCTGGGATAAATGCTGAAGGATGTAAGTATTGAGTTGTTTCATAGATAAGTAGTATATTTACTTTTTAAAAAAAATAAACTGCCAGACTTTTCTAGAGTGGCTTTCCAATTTCCTATTCCCATTAGCAATGTACAAGTGATTCGGTTTTTCCATATCCTCACCAGCATTTAATGATGTCACCATTTTTATTTTAGCCATTCTGGTAGCTGTGTAGTGAAGTGTTGAACATTTTTTTTCATGAACTGATATGACATTTACCATGTGAAATATAGCCTCTTTGGTGCCATGTATGTTCATGTCTTTTGCCCAGTTTCTAATAGGATTTATAATTATTCTTATTATTATTATAAAATGGTGAGTTATAAGCCTATTGTACACACACACACACACACACACACACATATATATATACACACACATACATACATATACACACAATATATAGTGTTTGCTCGAAGGACTCACAGTCAGGGAAGGAAGTTAAATATAAACTCAACAACATGGACTATACCTCGTGAAGATGAAGGTAATACTGACTGTTCAGTCCACAGATTTTCTTTTTTATGCTCTCCACAGTCTGTCACATGCAATAGCTTTTCGTTTCATTTTGCTTTGTTTTCTAATAAGACTAACCTACTACCTTTTCCTTTTATAGACTACAGTTTTTGTGTCAAGTCTAAGAACTCTTTTTGTAGCCCTACATCCTTAAGTTTTCTGTTGTTCCTTGGTTTTTGATGACAGGTGAATTCAAATTTTTTTGGCCACATTTCTAAGAGAATTTACACTTTATACTCATTTGATAGATGAAGGGAGGGCATGAGAGGTGTGGACAAGGATGGGAAGTGTAGTGCAGTAGGAAGATCACAGCCTTTGTTGTCAAATAGATCCAACATTACATCACAGTTTGGCCATATATTGGTTATGTGATATTGTTGGCTTTACTTATCTCTGCATCAAAATAAGGATAATAGTATCTATGTCATGGGTAACAGATTAAACAAGAGTCTATAGCAGAAATCTGGGCATTTGGTTTATGCTCAATAAACAGAAAAAACTAGCTGTCAGTGTTAATATTATTAATCATAGTCACAGATCAGGTCACGTGTCAGCATTTATTTGTAGAGGAATTTAGTTATGAGATATTCTTTTCTCATATTGGCATTCAGGACAATGAAGAAGCCAAAACCTGAGATATTATCTTGTAGTAAGAGAGGATTGTTTTGGGTAGCAATAAGGAAACAGAAATTACCAAAGAGGGCATAACAAGAGGGAAGAGTATATGTTGGGAGGTGTGTTAGATGCTTTCAGTGTCTTGTGTTCTCTGCATTGGGCAGAAAAAAATTTCCAGTTCTTTTGTTTTGGTGGGGTCATTTTACTACATCTGACTAATGGGCAGTGATGAGAAGTAAGTAGGTTTGGGTCCTGAGTCACTTTTAGAAGGGAGCTGCCCTTTAAAGAAACTTGACATTCAGAGGACTTTGAATCAGTGAGAAATAAATGTTTCTGTGTTAAGTGAATATTTCAGTTTTTTGTCACCACATCTTGGGCTAGCTGATCCTTACGAGTACAGAATATTTTCCAATAATGGTCACAGCTTATCTTGGCAGAACCTCTTACTAAAAACTGTCTAAGAGGGTGTTTGTCAATATTTTTACATTTAAATTCTAAACTTGTTGGTAGTTCATTCAAAGAGATTAAATGTGGATTAAAAAATGTAGAAAATTTAAAATAATATTAAACTATAATATTTATTATGTGTCAAAATTACCTAATTCAAATTATCAGTATAATATGTTACAAACAATAAGTATAAATTATCTTTTAATGTGATGCTTCATCTTGATGGGTTTTAATTATTTTACAATTATTTCCCGAACATTTATTATTTAATATTTGTGTAATTTTATGCCCATTTTGCATTTGGTGTGAGAATTAAGAATTCATTTTGTTAAATATTTGTTAAATATTTGCAGGATATTTTTGTTAAAATATTTGTAGGATTTTGTTAAGGTATTTGCATTTGCAGGATTATCTTCTTAATATTAATCTAGAACTCACAAAGGAACATATGTAATTTTAATATGATACCATGATATCAAATACTCTGTAATAAAAGGACAACAATTTTGGTACTAATGTGATATTGAAGTAACATATAAATAATCCAAAAATATATAAAGTAATCCAAAAATAATTTGGATTAAATCCTAATCCACCAAATAACTGTTTTTACCTAAAAAGTTAATAGTTTGTCTTTATAATTTAAAATGCTTCATAGGGCTTTTGGTCATTGATATAATCCTACCCTGTGATTTACATATATTTGCCAACAATGCTAATCTAGAACAGCATATTTCAAACTTCAGGTATTTTATTTGCAAGAAATATTTTCTCTTTTTTCAAATATAATAATATTTCTTAAATATTAACATTCATTTTAATTCCCAGATATAACATTTTACCCTTATGGGGAGCTATCCTAGCTCGATATACAAAACTGAATGTCCATACTACCTTTTAATAATTTAGCAGTTATTTGGACAGCTAAATTTTGACAGTGTTAATTTATAATTTACACTATTTCCAGTATGGTCAAATTCAAATTTTAATTCAGTAGGTAAAGTTTTTACAAACTTCTTCATTAAAAAAAGAAGAAGAAGAAGAAGCATAATCTTTGTGTCTGCTTAAGATTATACTACAGTTTATCTGTTGGCTCTCTTTAATACAGGAAAGTTTAGGGGATGCAAATGCACTCAGCCAGAATGGACTACAATGAGCTGTGCTGATGGATGTCCTGAGAGCAGTCTGATTTCCTGGGACCACTGCAAACAAGAAGAAGCATTTCACACCCTGGAAAGTGACTTTGAGGCTTAACAATATAAAAGCTTGGGGCTGGCTAAAAGTGCCACGACACTTGAGTTCCTCCATGATCTGACACCAACCTGTCATTTTGTCTGCCACTTTATCAAACTCGACAGTATATTCTCATTTTGTAGGACCAATCAGCATTTCTCCCACAAAACCATATTTTTACTAACTTTGGGCACCCTGGCTTATGTCGCCAGCCTGAATGACATTCCATTACTCCTTCCTCCTCCCTCTCCAGGGGATGAAGTTCTAATTCTTCATGGCCTTGGGCCCTCAACTAACAAGGAAATATTCCAGATATTCAAAAAGCTTTTTATAATATTGAAAAGCCTTCACATCTATTGTCTTATTTGGTTCACACAGGAACATTTCCAGAATTTTAGGGCAGAATCAAATTTGTTTAAAATACAACTTTTCAGATGAGGAAAATAGAAAACAGAGCTGTGTTTTGATCCACTACAGATCACATAAATATTTGATGAAGAATTTGAACGTAAGTAATTTGTCTTAAAGCAGAGACCTTCTTTCCTCTCAATACCATATATGACCCCATAACTTTTTTTACTTCACACAAAAAAATGTATAATTTAAGAATTGGAATAGCTCTTGAAAATACAATTTAGTTATCACTGACTCTTGCTTTTTCTTCGTATTTTTTTTCTGGTAGGCTTCCTTGAAAGATGAAGTGGCCCAAGGCTGACGTCAGTGAATTAGAGCTCAAAAAAGTATTTGTGGTTGAATATATACCAAGGATATACTTTCTGCCATTGAGAACTGTGACTTTGTGATTACGTTTGACACACAGTAATGATGAAAAAGAAAACAATCTTCCTGAAGTTCCAACATGATTGCCAAAGACTGGTTTTTCAAATGGCAATTTGCTTTTTCCTCATTGTAGGACAACATTTTACTTATCCAGAAACATTTAAACCAACTGTAATTCCAAAGGGGTCAGGGATTATAATCTAGGGTTTGAAATGACTTGTCAAAGGGCTAAGCTCCAGATTTAGAGTTTCACGAGAAACTTTGATTTTCCCAAAGTGATACATGAGCCTTTGAAACAGCTTTGCTCTGCTCACTCATCTGATTTCCCTGTGGAGCACACAGGCTTTGTAAGTAATTTGATCCCCAAAGAAACGCCTTTGGGAAATGCCAAGCCAGCACAAATCATGAGGCTTAAAAGTGCCTGCTGCTCTAACCACTACTACTGTGTGTCTTCTTGAAATTTCTATACCTTTATGTGCCACAAAGAGGTTGAAATGAATCAGAAAACCGTAGCTGTGGGTGAGGGAAAAAAGGAAGAGAGATTACATTTCGTCAGTCCTTTTATTCTTATCTCTAGTTTCTAGGCTTTTAGACAAGTGCAGTGAGATGAAAGAAGGCCCCTGTTGTCTTACTGAAAGACAAAGCCATGGTTCCTGGTGCTCAGGTACAAGTCCTGGGTTGAATATATCACAGTTAAATCCTGGGAATATCTTAGTTCTAAGCTGGCAGAGAAAAATGCAGCTGACACACAATTTAAGGGTGTATAAGTGGGATAAGAGAAAAAAATTAAAGTGACTTGTGGCCACAGAGGGGATTGAGAGGGCAACTGAAAGTCTTTTATTGGATTATTTCCACTCTTGCCGTATATATTTTGGAGCTTGTGGAACTATGCTTCACTATGTTGTTGAGAGAGAATGTTGAACCAGGACTCATAGATCTGGGTTGCAATTATGTCTTCCATGCTGTTGTTAACCTTAAAAATAAAATAGCCACTTATTTTAGTACCAAGATAAGTTTATTTGGGAATAGCAGAGGAAATGCAATTCGGGACAAACTATGTCAAATCATAGGCAAATCTGAAGAGACGGAGAGAAGTCAGCTTTTATAAAGTTTTGGAAGGAAATTGAGAAGAGTGGCTTTAAACAAAAATTCATTGGAGAAGAACAAGGGTTGGAGGTTATAGTGGTTTCTCATTTGCTGCAAGTGATGGTTAGTGTGCTGCTGCTAGGTTAAGGAGGAAAGTTTCTTCTTTTTCTTAAAAGCCGGAAATGAAATTCCTATGTGAAAAATGGCCTCCCTTGTCAAAACAATTCTTATCTTCCTTCTTCCTGCTGTTTATGCAAGCTGCAAGGAATGGTATGTGCAGGATAGCTACTCACTTTGGGTGTCCTGACTGTTTTAAATGAGATTTCTTTTACTCATGGTCACATTGTCTACCTCTATAACTTTGGCTAAATTACTTGGTTTCTATAGTGATCTCTTTTCCTTTTCAGTAGGAAAAATTTGACAATATCAATCTTTTATACCTCTCAGGCTCAAATAAGATAATGGATGATGAAAACCTTGGTATCTCATAAATCATCAAAGGAATGTAAGGAATTGTTGGGATTGCATCATAGAAAGTGTGTGACATAGCAAATCTTCATATTTTTTGCATTTATGTAACCATACTATACTACCACATTTTTGTTTGATAAGATTGTAGCTTTCAATAGGTGTACTCATAAAATTGAGAACCTGAGACTAGGATAGTAATGTGGCCTAAGATTTCCCTGGTGGTACAGGATTTTACCAACAGGGCCTTCAGATTACAGGTGCTCCACTTGTTTACATTTTGAATTGGATACAATGTGCCAAAGGGATAGGCAAAAGGCTCTGCTAGAAGACCATTCCTCAGGAACCAACTATAGAACAGTATTACAATACTTTTCTCCCCTTCCTTTTTTCCTTCATTCCTGCCACACACAGCCATGTGCTTAAAGAAACATTTATTCTAGTGCTTAAATTTGTGGAAGAAGTCATATTTACTATGGAACAATACTATCATATAGTCATAGAATTCTCATACTACATCACTATGAATTTCATATAAGTCCTTAGATAATGGAGTATCTGATAGCCATAATTTTTTTTAGCTTATCCATTTCATTGAAGAAAACTCACTGTGTTGAAATAGAAGCATCACTGAAATATGGAGAAGGTTTGGTACACTGGTTTTTAATAATCTGCAAAAAGATGAAGAGATCTGCTAAGGATGGCCAGGCAAAACCCTTTATTTGGCATTGGGAATGGGAGGGAAAGGGGGCTCTCTTGTGTGTGGGCATCACACCTCTATAAAGGAGGAGAGAGTGCCACCCCATGTGTTCACCACCCCCACAGTTCTTATAGTCAAGACTCTTATTCAGGGAAGATTATAAAGATGAGGAATTCCATGCCAGCCACTTAAGCAATTTAAACCAAGTTTACCTTAACTAAGAAGATCTAAACAATTTTATAGAGAAAAAACAAAGAAACAACACTCAAATAGTATACCTACAAATTAGCGAAGCAAATGACATTGGTCTTCCCATGAGCACATGAGCTCTTAGTAGACAATGGCATCAAAAGTTCTGAGGGAACAAAAAGATTTAAATCTAAAATATTCCTTATGGAAATTACCAGTTAAGTGTTTGAGCCAAATAGATTTTTTTCAGACGCTGAAGGGCTCAAAAACTATATATAAAAATAATATAAGAATATGTAGAAGCAAAATGAAAGTGAAATCCAAAAAGGTAAAACCATTTGGGAAGTGGCCTTCAGTGCTTATTTCATATGCTAAGTACACACACACACAGTCACACACAAAAGTTTAGCATCTGCCATTGAATATACTTAAGACGGCACTTTTACCTTGCCTCAGTAATCAAGGAAAAGACTTGGATTCTTTTAGACTAGTTTAAAGAGGTATTATGGAAATGACTCAACATTAATGCTTTTTAATTTACTTTTATAAACCCTATATTTCTTAACAAACATAACTCCTTGATTTTTATGCTTACTTCTGATGCCAATCAGTGTTGCAAATGGCAACAGCCAATCCTTGCTGTATGAAAACCAGCCGGTAACAAATTTTACTTACTCTCAGTTTGCCATTACTCTCAGTTGCTTATTAAAAGTTGAACAATCAGAAAAAAAGGACAATAAATGAATAATGGTTAGAGTTATCCTGAGTGGTAACATTCCAATTTTTAAGGAAAAAAACCCTTTGGAAAAATCTCTTGAAATTATTTTAGTGAGGGATAACTCACTAAACTTAGTGAATTGATAACTCATATATCAACTCATTGCCAGAGCAAGAGCTTCTGGACTCCATTTCTTGGCTATATTTTTAAGTTTATCTTTTAATATTTATTTATTGTGAGAGACAGAGAGAAAGAGAGAGTGCACAAGTGCATGAGCAGGGGAGGGGCAGAGAGAGAGGAGAAAGAGAATCCCAAGCAGGCTCCACACTCACCAGGGGCTTGAACTCATGACTGTGAGATCATGACCTGAGCTGAAATCAAGAGTCAGGCTCTTAACCACCTAGGCCACCCAGGTGTTCTGTATTTTTTAATTTAAGTGGAATATATAAAATGGAGAAAAAAAGAATGCATGAGGGGGTATGTTGCTAGGCTGAAAGCAATACCGGAGAGACTTGATTCTGAAAACATGTATGTTAATCTTATTTAATGAGTATTATTTTTTTTAAGTTTATTTATTTATTTTGAGAGAGAGAAAGACAGAGCTCATGAGTCAGAGGGTCAGAGAAGCAGGGAGAGAGATATTCTCAAGCAAGCTCCACATTGTAAGTACAGAGCCCAACGCAGGGTTTGAACTCACCAACCCTGAGATCCTGACCTGAGCCAAAACCAAGAATTGGATGCTTAACTGAGCCACCCTGGCACCTCTCTAATGATTACTCTTTTGCTGAAACAATACATGTTCTCAAAATGGTGGCTTTGGGGTCTATTGCTTAGCTTTGGCCAAACCTCAAAGTGAGAAATGTAGCCCACAGTGTCTGGAGGGAAGGTAATACTTATCTAGAACTTCAGTATCTAAGTAGTGAACTATGATAGGAATGCAAACCTTTTATTTAACAAGTGCTAAACATTTATTTAGCACTGCCTGTGTTCCAGGCACTCTTCTCTTTCTGTTGATACAAGCAGTGATCAAAACAGGTAACATTTGTTGCCCTAATTGAGTTTAAATTCTAGTGGTACACTACAGAAAAAGTAAGCACCAAAAAAGTAAAGAAAAATATGATATATTCCAAAGTGATAGATATTATTAATAAATGAAGCAAATAAGAAGGTGAGTGCTGTAGACTTGGGTTTCATTTTAGAGTGTTATCAGGGAAGATTCACTAAAAAATGACAGAAATCACAAAAGTCCAGTGTGCTTCCTAGAGAATGAGTGAGGGCTGAATATAAGGAGGTGAGTTCACAGAGTTGAGGGCAGGTGGTAGATCAAATTGGATTTTATAGTTCTATAATTTCAATATAGTAGCCACTGGCCACATGTGGCTTTTGAGCACTTGAGTGCTTGACTGAATCGAGAGTGTTGTTTACACACTAGTTTTAAAAGACCTTTAAAAATGTAAAATATCTCATTAATAATGTTTATATTGATTTATATGTTGACACGATAATATATTGGATTATTGATCCAAACAGAGTATCTTTAAATTTTTATTGGCCTGTTTTTTTTTTTATCTTTTAAACCAATTACTAGAAAATTGTGGCTAACTTTACATTTCTGTTGTAGAACATGGTCACAGACCATTCTAGGAATTTAACTTTTACTCATAGGGGATCCAGGAGTGACTGGAAGGTTCTGAATCAGGAAGTGACATGATTTATCTTAATAGGATCCCTCTGGCTGCTGCTGTGAGAATAAACTACAGAGGGATGAAAGGCAAGTGATGACATAGGAGACAACTTCAATAATCCAGGCAAGAGGTGACTCACCGCGGACCCCAGTGAAAGCAGTGAGGATTCCTAATACTTTTCCAAAATGTGTCCAGGAACAATGTGGTGATGAACTAGATGTGGAACTCTAACCTGAATAAGAATTCCTAAAGAGAGTTGCTGATGTAGACAGGGAATTGACAAGCTCAGAAGAGAGCTCTGGTGTAGCTGGTGGTGGCTATCTGTTTTTCTCAACAGGGGATGCCTGCACCTGAAAATCAGATGCAGAGGATGGAAGTGAGACAAAACATTTTCTATCTTCTGTGGGATCATCTGCTTTCATCTGGTTCATGTGACACATTATTAAAGAAAGTGCTTCTCAGCCAACACTTCTAAGCCAAACAAACTGTCTTTTGGTGTTCTTTCATCTTGGATTTTAAAAATCTTCATAGGTAGTTTAATGATAATTTGATATATAAGGCCAACACCCATGCTTAGTCATAAATCCAAAATTCTAGTCTTGCAGACATGAACAGCATTTTAGATAAAATTTCATGCCAGAAATAACTGGAAATGTGTGTGTGCAGTAATCCCCCCTTATCTGTGGTTTCCGCTAGCTAAGGTCAACTGCAGTCTAGAAGGAGATGATCCTCCTTCTGACGTATCATCAGAAGGTCACTAGCAGCCTAACACTGTCATATGCCTACATCATTCACCTCACTCCATGTCATCATGTAGGCATTCTATCATCTCACATCATCACAAGAAGGAGAAGAGTGAGTACAGATACATAGGGTTTGTTACCATCTGCAGTTTCAGGCATCCACTGGGAGTCTTGTATCCACCACAGATAAGGGGGACTAGAGTATATGAAAAATTTAACTGGACAAAATTTAGCAGTGAATTAATCTACCGCACTAAAAAAATGTCCTAACCCAAAAGTTCCTGGTGCTGGAGAAAACTTACTCTTTTGTGTCTCAGTGGAAATCATTTCTATTTATGGCCCTGCCCTGCCTTTTGAAATGAAAATTATTCATTTTACGAGTTGTCAAGGTTTGGAAATAAAGTTATTCTTGGATATCTTAGAAACATTACTTGGCTTTGCTGAATAATAATAATTTATTTGTTCTTGAAACTATTTGGGAGAACCAAAGTGTGTGTGTGTGTGTGTGTGTGTGAGAGAGAGAGAGAGAGAAGGAGAGAGAGAGACAGAGACAGAGAGATAGAGAGACAGAGAAAGAGAGAGACATAGAGAGAGAGAAATACCTCAAATTTTATGTTTTCACCCAGCAAAAAGTAAATTGTTAAAGGATATGATAATTGGCATACTATATAAAAAGAGCATATAAGGATTTAAAAAATTCTAGTTGCCTAATAGTAGAACAATCATCTATTATTTAAATAGAGATACCTGAGAGTGAAAAAGTATGCTAAAATAATTAAAATATATAATTTTAAAAATTATATAATTATTACCCAGATTTAGCCAAAGTCAAGGTTCAGAGCATTGTCCTCCAGACTGCTATGCCTACCCAAGACTTTAAATATCAACAGCACAAAATAATATAATAATAATAGTAATAATAATAATAATTATGGCAATTTTCTGGGAATGAGGCTTTGAAGGAGGTCCTACTCTGTTCGGCACACCCCAGCGGCAGCTAACCTGCTGGTTTGCCCTCTGACTGTGGGCTGTTTGTAACATGCCACTAAGCTTGCTGCTCCTAACAAGATTCAGGCTTTTCTCTTTTATTATCATTTTTTGAGTATATGCTTTCCAGATTGTTACAAGCCTTTGGAATATGTCCAGAGTTCTGAAAGGTTTGAATATGACAAATTTTGCCAGTGTTTTCACTGCTTCTGTGGAGGAGATGATTTTCCTACTCCGTTGTTTTCACTGTTGTCCTCCTGTTCTTCTTTTTTAAATTGCAAGATAGGCAATTTGATATGAAATGGCACATTTACCATTTCAACCGTTTTAACTGTACAGTTCGGTGCCATTACATTCACACGGTTCTGCAAACATTACCACTATCTCTGGAACTTTTTTGACATCTCAAACTGAGACTTTATATCCATTAAACACTAACTCTCCACTCTCTGTGGTCTTCCTTTCTGACCCTGGTCACCATTATTATATAGGTGACTCTATGAATTTGACTATTCTGTGACTTCATATAAGTGGAATTGACACAGAATTTGTCCTTTTGTGTTTGGCTTATGTCACTTGGCATACCATCTACAAAGTTCATCCATGTTGTAGCATGTATCAGAATCTCATTCCTTTTTAAGCCAAATAATATTCCATTAAGTGTATATAGCACTTTTTGTTTATTCATTCATCAGTCAGTGGACATTTGGGTTGCTTAACACATTCTGGATATTGTGAATAATGCTACTATGGACATGGGTGTACAAACATCTGTTAGATTACCTGTAACATCTGTTACATTCCCACCAGCAATGCACAAGGATTCCAATTTCTCCACAACATCACCAACTCTTGTTAATTTCTGGGGTTTTATTTTTATTTTATTTTTGGTAATAGCTATCCTAACAGATATAAAGTGATATCTCATTGTGGCTTTGATTTGCTTTTCCCTAATGATTAGTGACGGAGAATATTCTCTCCATGTGTTTATCCACAATTTGTATATCTTATTTGGGCAAATGTCTATTTAAATCCTTTGTCCACTTAAAAAAATATTTTGTTGTTGTTGCAGGAGTTCTTTACATATTCTGATTACTAATACCTTATCTGCAATAAGATATCACATATATTCTTCCATTCCATGCGTTGCCTTTCACTTTATTAATAGTGTTCTTTGGTACATACTGTTCATTTTTTCAATCTTTTTTTTCTCTGTTGTTCTGATTGGATAATTTCCATTCACTTAACTTCAAGTTTTTACTGATTGTGTTAGGGCTTTGCAAAGAAACAGAACAAATAGGATGTGCACATATAGAAAGAAATTTATTTTAAGAAATTGGCTCACGTGATTCTTTGTGGAGGCTTAGTGAGTTCAAAATCTGATGGAGGTAACTCTCAGGCTGAAGACCCAAGAAAGATTTGTAGTTTCAATCCAGGAATAGATAGAGTTGCAGTTGAAAGCCTAAAGCAGTCCATTGGCTGAATTCCATCCTTTTCCTCAGGGAAGTTCCTTTTGCTCTACTCAGACTTGGAACTCACTGGATGTGGATCACCTGCAATATAGAGGGAGATCTGCTTTATTTAAAATCCACCAATTTAAATGTAAATCTCATCCAAAAATACCCTCACAGAAAAACAGCCAGAATAGTGTTCAACCAAATATCTGGATACTATGGCCTGGCTAGGCTGGCACATAAAATTAACCATCATGCTGACTTTTGCTTCTCTCATTTCCACTGCCATTTAGTCCTTCTGGGAAGTTTATATATTTTGATTACTGCATTTTTCCACTCTGAAATTTCTATTTTGTGTGTATATATATATATATATATATATATATATATAGTTTCAATTCGATTTCAATTCGAACTATTCAAATAGAATAGTAAATATATTCTATTTATTTACTGATAGGTTCTATTTTAATGTTTGAATCAAGAGCATTTGCAATTGTTCATTCAAACATTGTTTTAGCAGCTTTTTTTTTTTAATCTTTTGGAAAATCTAAAATCTGTGTCATCTCAGTGTTGGTATCTGTTGATTGTATTTTCCCATTCAGGTAGAGGGGTGTGTGTGTGTGTGTGTGTGTGTGTGTGTGTGTGTAAAACATGCTGAGATCCAACAATCTTCCTTCTCTGCAACATCCCCAGAATTTTTCAGTTTCTAGGTGTTATGGAGGACTTAATATGACAATCCTGCTATTTTTAGAAATAACTGCTTTCAAAGTTGATCCTCAGGTGACATCCAGGAATTTGGATTTTAAGAATGAAAAGAATGTCTGAAAAGAAAGCTTCCTTGTGCTTAAACTCATTATGAAAACTACAGTTTATGCTAAACATTGTTTTTTTCCTCTGGGAGTCTGGAAGCTTATTTCGTGCTAAGCAGAGTGCCTATGTGACCAGCCCTTAAGAAAAACAGTGACAATTGAGACTTTACCAAGTTTTTCTGGCAAACATTTCAGAGATGTTGCCATAACTCATTGCTGGGGAAGTGAGCAAGTCCTGGGAAACCGCACTGGGAGAGGACCCTTAAACGCTTACATCTGGTTTCCTTTGACTTCACCCATGCATTTTTCCTTTTGCATCTTTCTGCTATAATAAATCATAGCCATGAGTACACCTGTATAATGAATCCTTTGAGTACTCCTAGTGTATCACTGAAAGTTGTGGTGATCTTAGGGACCCCTGACACTCTGTACTCTCCTGACACACATGTATCTTTGTGGTCCTTTGGGTAGAAACTACCCAATTCTGTGATCTTGCCACATTGAGGACCAAGTGGTGGAAGCAGAGAGAGAGAGACATACAACAGATCCTCTCTTCTTAGAGCCACATCTCCGCTGTATGGAGAGGAAGATTTCCCTATCTTAGATTTTTAGATACTCCCCCTCCCCCCCGCCTGTTACTGGCCAAATTTCTAACAATTTTCAAGTTGTCTTCAATGAACTACTTCCTCTCCTGTCCATGAGTAGATAACCTTGCTTCTTCCTATATTTCCTAATTCATGATTTTATGTTGAGTATTGTATAAAAGAACTTTTGAGCTAGAAGTCAATAATATTCACATCCCTTCTCCCCAATATGATGCTTTTTATTATGTCATAGGGCAAGTATGTGTATGGTCTAAGGAAATCTAATTGGAGTGACCTCGTCTGAGCTTTCTTACAGTTCTATTTACAACCAGTTTGCCTCTGGTTTCAAATATTTTGAAATCAAGTATTTTAGATAAGATTTCAAGGCAAGACTTTACCCTGGGAGTAGTTTATTTAAGACTTTCTTTGAGAGTAAGACTACTTTGGGAGTATTTTAACTCGGCTTTCCCTTTAACAGGCTTTAGAATGTAAGCACTGGTGAAATTTCAGAGATCACTTTTTGGCGCTACACTCAAGGTGCCGACTTTCTGAGCTGTGGCACTATCTCTGCCTGAAATCCTGGGTGCCGATTTTTCTTTTTTTTTTTTTTTTTTTTTTTTTAACGTTTATTTATTTTTGAGACCGAGAGAGACAGAGCATGAACAGGGGAGGGTCAGAGAGAGGGAGACACAGAATCTGAAACAGGCTCCAGGCTCTGAGCTGTCAGCACAGAGCCCGACGCGGGGCTCGAACTCACGGACCGTGAGATCATGACCTGAGCCGAAGTCGGCCGCTCAACCAACTGAGCCACCCAGGCGCCCCGGGTGCCGATTTTTCTGATCTCCTTGGGACTTCTGTTCTCCAGTTCTGCCTCAAGCTCTGGATATTTACAGATATCCCTCTATACCTTCTGCCTTTCCACCAGCCTTCAGGGGCCACTTTAGTGAATGGCAACAATGCCCAGTTTGCCTCACACAAATTTTCCTCAGGTCTTCTGGCCTACCGCAATCTTGGAAGGGTTGCTGCAGTGAACTTAATGAAGCCCCAGAGTGCCAAAGAGATTGTTTTTACTTGCCTACCCTGCCCTGAGCCTCCAGTAAACTGCTTACACATGCTAAACAAGCTGTACCCTTCCGAAAGATCTCGTAGCTCTGGGTCCCGCCCCTACGTTCGTGCAGTCAGTGACAACCCGTGAGACAGAGTAGCAGATATGTGAAGAGTAGCATTGTGGATGGGGCTCTGAGGGTTTCTAATCCAGCATACCAGGCTATTCCTGCCCATTAAAAGTCTGCTAAATGTTGGCTTTTGTTTTTACCTCTTAAGGCGAATTTCTTTTCCTTCTACTCTACAAGGGATGAAAGCAACCATGAATCTCTTTGCCCCTAGACAGAACTTTTTACTTTTTGAAATTAAATTCATTTAAGTTTCTTTGTATCCTTTGTTATCTAACTGGTAGGTTTTTTGTTTTTTTTTTTAAGTATAATTTTGTCACATGTATGGTTTGCTTCAATTGTCAGGCTGGGGGCAATTGTCTCTTACAACTTTGTACTTTATAGGAAATTCTCAATTTTGCCTATCCTTGAAATTCAACTAAATTCGGAATCATACAGAATATTGTGCTTTGTGTTCAGCTTAATTTTTCTCATTATTAGTCTCCAAGATCAATCTATTTGTTGCATTGTACATCCTTATTGCACAGTATTCCATTGTATCCAATTTGTTCTTTTTCAGATGGACGTATGGATTATTTTCACTATGGAACAATTACAAATTAAAATTGTGGTTTTTTTTTTAAGAGAGAGAGAGAGCAGATGAGTGGGGGAGGAGGTCAGAGGGAAAGACCGAGAGAATCTCGAGTAGGCTCTATCCTCAGCACAAAGCCAGACACAGGGCTCAATCCCACAACCCTGGAATCGTGATCTGACCCAAAATCAAGATACTTAGCTGAGCCTCCCAGGAGTCCCTGGAGTAATTATAAATAAAACTTCCAGTAATATACTTTTCATGTCTCTTGACCAACATATATGCTCTCTTCTCTTGGAAATGTACCTCCCAATAGAAATGCTGGGTCATGAGGTTAGCCTATAATTAACTTCAGTAGATATTGTCAAGCAATTTTCCAATATTTTATATCAGTATACACTCCCACTAGCCACATATGAAAATTCTAGTTGCTCTATGTCCTCATCAACACTTAATATTGTTATTTTTTAAATTTATTTATTTATTTTGAGAGTGAGCACATGAGTGGGTGGGGCAGAGGCTGAGAGAGAGAGAGAGAGAGAGAGAGAGAGAGAATCCCAAGCAGGCTCTGCACTAGTAATGTGGGGCTGAAGCTCATGGACCATGAGGTCATGACCTGAGCCGAGGGGAAGAGTTGGACGCTTAACCAACTGAGCCACCCAGGAACCCCAGTATTGTTATTCTTTAACTTATTTTAGTGAAGATCAGTTGGTATTTCATTGTGATTTAAATTTGCATTTCCTTAATGAATAATGATGTTAAGCACTTTTTAAAAATGTATTTTGAGAGAGAGAGAGAAAGACAGAGCATGAGTGGGGGAGGGGCAAAGAGGGAGGGGGATAGAGAATCGGAAGCGAGCTCCAGGCTCTGAGCTGTCAGCACAGAGAGCCGTGAGATGATGACCTGAGCCAAAGTTGGATGCTTAACTGACTGGGCCACCCAGGCGCTCCAGTATTTTTTTTTTAATTTGACATAGTTAATAGTTGACATATAATAGAAGAATAAGAATAGTTGACAAATAATGTTATATTATTTTCAGGTGTACAACAAAGTGATTTGACAATTCTATACATTACTCAATGCTTACCACAATAAGTGTAGTCACCATCTCTCACCACACATTATTACACTATTATTCTGTATGCTATACTTTTCATCTCCATGACTTACTTATTTTAACTGAAATTTTGTACCTCTGAATCCCCTTCATCTACTTTACTCATATTCCATTTCCCCTCTGGCAATCACTAGTTTGTTATTTTTATTTATTTTTCTGTTTCTCTTGTTTTGTTTGTTCATTTGTTTTGTTTTTTAAGATCCCACATATAAGTGAAATCATACGATATTTGTCTTTCTTTGATTTATTTCACTTAGCATGATATATTCTAGGTTCTTCCATGGTGTCACAAATGGCAAGATCTCATTCATTTTTATGGCTGAGCAATATTCCATTGTAAATATATACCATATCTTCTTTATTCATCTGTTGATGGACACTTAGTTTGCTTCCATATCTTGGCTATTGTATATAATGCTGCTGTAAACATAAAGATGCATGTATGTATCTTCGTGAATTAGGTTAAGCATTTTAATACACTTACTGGCTATTTGAATATCCTCTTTGTGATACGTTATTCAAATCCATTGTCCATTTTGTAAATTTGATTGTTGCTGCATATACTTAATGATTTGAAGAAATATATTACATATATTTAGAATAAATACTTTTCACATATTCATATTGCAAATGTCTTTTCCAGTGTGTGATTTGCCTTTTTTACCTACTTATGATAACTTTTGATTAAATAACATTATTTTTAGCTTTTAATAATGTTTATATATATGTACAAATGTGTGTATGTGTATGTGTTTAATTTTTCCTTCTCTGTTATTCTTTGTATTCTTTACAGAATCTACCCAATGCCTTTCTTGTTTTGAATAGTATCCTTTTAACACTTTATACCTCTATGCCCATTAGTAATTTCCTATTTAATTTTCATTCTCATATTTCATAGCTTTTAAAGTTAAATTTTTCAGGAACTGGGATTCTTAGGGAGGAAGTGACTTCCTCAAGATCTCACACCAGTTGGTGTTGGAACAGATTCCAAATCAAGATTTTTTTGATTCTGCTGATATTTCTACATGCTTTCCGTTAACAACCTCTACATAATAAATTAAGCATATACATGAAAAGTTTTTTTATCACACTCATCTGCAATTTACTTCCTCAAAATGCAGGCTATTTAATTTTTTGGACAGTTTAACTAGTTTTCTATAAGTGACCTGACAGTTTCAAAAGCTTCTGCGTATCTGAAGCTCTTTATTCTTACCTGACAGAGCTATAGAATGGTTCTTACGGTAACTTTGCTTCTATGAAAGTTGACAATTTATGTCTCCCCAAAAGCACCCTTATTTTTCCTTTGCTCTCAGGTCTGATGTTCCAATCTATTCAGTTGCAAATGAAAAGAAGAGAAAAGCAAGGCAAGGCATCATAAAAAAGTACTGTATCAAAGAGGAAAATAAAATCTTGTGACTATAGTATGAAATAAACACTTGGGTAAAAAAATTTAGAAATATATTTCAAATAACCTGGCAGATCCTATTTTAACTGATGCTATGAAATCTTTCACATTTCATGTTAACATTTGTAAGTGATGTATAAACAATAACAGTGGGTATAAATATTTCTCAAGATGAATTTGCACAACTCAAACTGAACTATTTCAATTGACTGAGATATCACCCAGCTTTCTAGCTATAATTAATACATGCACTTTAAATGTCATTTGCACCTTAAGTTAATAATCATTAGGGGCTGAGAGGCTCAAACAAATTCATATTGCAACAAATGCATATAAAAGCCTTGGAAATGACCAATATGGTCATACCACAGGGATGCCATTTACTTTGTAGTTCACATATTGTATGTCAGTCATAAGGTTTTTTTTTTTTAATTAATGTGTATTTATTTTTGAAAACAAGAGAGGAGTGGGAGGGGCAGAGAGAGAGGGGGAGACACAGAATCTGAAGCAGGGTCCAAGCTCTGAACTGTCAGCACAGAGCCCGATGGGGGGCTCGAACTCACGGGCCGCGAGATCATGACCTGAATCAAAGTCAGACGCTTAACCGACTGAGCCACCCAGGCACCCCCATAAGGCTTTTTAATGGAGGTGGCTATAAACTGCAATAGTTACCATTTCCAGTCACCCATTCTTGAAATAGTGATGTAATCTTTGACTCCCTCATATCCCTGGAGTCTGATATCTAATCAGTTGCCAAATCTTGTTGATTTGGCAGCAGTAGTGGAAGTGGAGAGAGAGGGAGATTTATCACTTGTTCTCTATTTCCTCAGCTATTATTACTGAGGAGGTATCATTATTGTTTCCTTGAGAAATTGCAAGACTCCTCTGGTTTCTCATTTCTCCCCCCTCTTCTTAATCTAATTCATTTATGCCACCTGGTTAGTTTTTCAGGCATACTGACAGGATGCAGCTTTGGCTTTGTTTAAAATCTCCCAATAGTTTTTATTTTATTTTGACAATATAATCCCAATGCATTAGCCTGTTACTCAACTTTCTACATGGCCTGGCCCTAAACCTTTTTGTTTTTTACTACGTTTCTCCAACATTCCTTTAATATACTTTATTTATTTTTTTTTTCAACGTTTTTTTTTTTTTTTTTTTTTTTTATTTTTGGGACAGAGAGAGACAGAGCATGAACGGGGGAGGGGCAGAGAGAGAGGGAGACACAGAATCGGAAACAGGCTCCAGGCTCTGAGCCATCAGCTCAGAGCCTGACGCGGGGCTCGAACTCACGGACCGCGAGATCGTGACCTGGCTGAAGTCGGACGCTTAACCGACTGCGCCACCCAGGCGCCCCTAATATACTTTATATTCAACTTTCCTAACTGTCTAAGATTTTCTCATGATGTGTCATTGTTTATTGATGTCTTCTATCATAAGGTTTTTAACCTACCCACCCTGAAAACAACCTTCAAAAACATGTTAAAACACTAAGCCACTTTTAAAATGATTTTAGTCATTTTTTTTTTAATGAACACAAACACTCATAACCTATTGACTCTCAAGCAATCTAAGGGAGATTATTTCAGCTCTGGCAAGTATTTATTGATGTTAGAATAAATCAAACTCTGTGCTGTGTTAATTTTTCTCTGGTGGGATAAACCTACTTCTGACTTCTTTCTATGATGTCATCTTTCGGCCAACAGGTTTTCTTCTGGCCCCAGGAGAAACTGTCATGATCCAATTAAATATATCAGATAACATGAAGAAGCCCACATTAACTAAAATAAGAAATAGGCAGAGTGGGCTCATTTCTCTATGGTTATCTACATTTCCACTCACATAGACCTTTATGTCTGTCCAATGGATTCCCTTTTATGTGTCACAAGGAAACAATTTCTCTCTAACAGGGAAGACAATATCAATGAGTAAATTCCGTTAATGATTCTGATTTTAATGAGATGCAAACTGTCTTCTGAAGAGTTTTAAAAGGTGACTCATCCCCAGGAACTGGATTCAATGGGACTTCATTTATTCAAAAGCTTTTAGAAGTGGTATTCCATATAATTGAATTTTTTTAGATAGTTCAGGTTTATACTCTAAAATTTTCTTTTTAAAAAAGTCTTTTCAGAGAGAGGGGAAGATGGCGGCGTAGGAGGACGCTGGGCTCACCGCTCGTCCTGCTGATCACTTAGATTCCACCTACACCTGCCTAAAGAACCCAGAAAACCGCCAGAGGATTAGCAGAACGGAGTCTCCGGAGCCAAGCGCAGACGAGAGGCCCACGGAAGAGGGTAGGAAGGGCGGCGAGGCGGTGCGCGCTCCACGGACTGGCGGGAGGGAGCCGGGGCGGAGGGGCGGCTCGCCGGCCAAGCAGAGCCCCCGAGTCGGGCTGGCAAAAGCGGAGGGGCCAGACGGACTGTGTTCCGACAGCAAGCGCGACTTAGCGTCTGGGAGGTCATAAGTTAACAGCTCTGCTCAGAAAGCGGGAAGGCTGGAGGACAAAGGGAGGGAGAGCTGCTGAGCCCCCGGACAGCAGAGCTCAGCTTGGCGGGGAACAAAGGCGCTCGCCAGCGCCATCTCCCCCGCCCATCCCCCAGCCAAAATCCCAAAGAGAACCAGTTCCTGCCAGGGAACTTGCTCGCTCCGCGCAAACACCCAACTCTGTGCTTCTGCGGAGCCAAACCTCCGGCAGCGGATCTGACTCCCTCCCGCTGCCACAGGGCCCCTCCTGAAGTGGATCACCTGAGGAGAAGCGAGCTAAGCCTGCCCCTCCCGCCCCCGTGCACCTTGCCTACCCACCCCAGCTAATACGCCAGCTCCCCAGCACCACAAGCCTGGCAGTGTGCAAGTAGACCAGACGGGCCACACCACCCCACAGTGAATCCCGCCCCTAGGAGAGGGGAAGAGAAGGCACACACCAGTCTGACTGTGGCCCCAGCGGTGGGCTGGGGGCAGACATCAGGTCGGACTGCGGCCCCGCCCACCAACTCCAGTTATACACCACAGCACGGGGGAAGTGCCCTGTGGGTCCTCACCACTCCAGGGACTATCCAAAATGACCAAACGGAAGAATTCCCCTCAGAAGAATCTCCAGGAAATAACAACAGCTAATGAACTGATCAAAAAGGATTTAAATAATATAACAGAAAGTGAATTTAGAATAATAGTCATAAAATTAATCGCTGGGCTTGAAAACAGTATACAGGACAGCAGAGAATCTCTTGCTACAGAGATCAAGGGACTAAGGAACAGTCACGAGGAGCTGAAAAACGCTTTAAACGAAATGCAAAACAAAATGGAAACCACGACGGCTCGGATTGAAGAGGCAGAGGAGAGAATAGGTGAACTAGAAGATAAAGTTATGGAGAAAGAGGAAGCTGAAAGAAAGAGAGATAAAAAAATCCAGGAGTATGAGGGGAAAATTAGAGAACTAAGTGATACACTAAAAAGAAATAATATACGCATAATTGGTATCCCAGAGGAGGAAGAGAGAGGGAAAGGTGCTGAAGGGGTACTTGAAGAAATTATAGCTGAGAACTTCCCTGAACTGGGGAAGGAAAAAGGCATTGAAATCCAAGAGGCACAGAGAACTCCCTTCAGACGTAACTTGAATCGATCTTCTGCACGACATATCATAGTGAAACTGGCAAAATACAAGGATAAAGAGAAAATTCTGAAAGCAGCAAGGGATAAACGTGCCCTCACATATAAAGGGAGACCTATAAGACTCGTGACTGATCTCTCCTTTGAAACTTGGCAGGCCAGAAAGGCTTGGCACGATATCTTCAGTGTGCTAAACAGAAAAAAATATGCAGCCGAGAATCCTTTATCCAGCAAGTCTGTCATTTAGAATAGAAGGAGAGATAAAGGTCTTCCCAAACAAACAAAAACTGAAGGAATTTGTCACCACTAAACCAGCCCTACAAGAGATCCTAAGGGGGATCCTGTGAGACAAAGTACCAGAGACATCACTACAAGCATAAAACATACAGACATCACAATGACTCTAAACCCGTATCTTTCTATAATAACACTGAATGCAAATGGATTAAATGCGCCAACCAAAAGACATAGGGTATCAGAATGGATAAAAAAACAAGACCCATCTATTTGCTGTCTACAAGAGACTCATTTGAGATCTGAGGACACCTTTAGATTGAGAGTGAGGGGATGGAGAACTATTTATCATGCTACTGGAAGCCAAAAGAAAGCTGGAGTAGCCATACTTATATCAGACAAACTAGACTTTAAATTAAAGGCTGTAACAAGAGATGAAGAAGGGCATTATATAATAATTACAGGGTCTATCCATCAGGAAGAGCTAACAGTTATAAATGTCTATGCGCCAAATACCGGAGCCCCCAAATATATAAAACAATTACTCATAAACATAAGCAACCTTATTGATAAGAATGTGGTCATTGCAGGGGACTTTAACACCCCACTTACAGAAATGGATAGATCATCTAGACACACGGTCAATAAAGAAACAAGGGCCCTGAATGATACATTGGATCAGATGGACTTGACAGATATATTTAGAACTCTGCATCCCAAAGCAACAGAATATACTTTCTTCTCGAGTGCACATGGAACATTCTCCAAGATAGATCATATACTGGGTCACAAAACAGCCCTTCATAAGTTTACAAGAATTGAAATTATACCATGCATACTTTCAGACCACAATGCTATGAAGCTTGAAATCAACCACAGGAAAAAGTCTGGAAAACCTCCAAAAGCATGGAGGTTAAAGAACACCCTACTAACGAATGAGTGGGTCAACCAGGCAATTAGAGAAGAAATTAAAAAATATATGGAAACAAATGAAAATGAAAATACAACAATCCAAACGCTTTGGGACGCAGCGAAGGCAGTCCTGAGAGGAAAATACATTGCAATCCAGGCCTATCTCAAGAAACAAGAAAAATCCCAAATACAAAATCTAACAGCACACCTAAAGGAAATAGAAGCAGAACAGCAAAGGCAGCCTAAACCCAGCAGAAGAAGAGAAATCATAAAGATCAGAGCAGAAATAAACAATATAGAATCTAAAAAAACTGTAGAGCAGATCAACGAAACCAAGAGTTGGTTTTTTGAAAAAATAAACAAAATTGACAAACCTCTAGCCAGGCTTCTCAAAAAGAAAAGGGAGATGACCCAAATAGATAAAATCATGAATGAAAATGGAATTATTACAACCAATCCCTCAGATATACAAACAATTATCAGGGAATACTATGAAGAGTTATATGCCAACAAACTGGACAACCTGGAAGAAATGGACAAATTCCTAAATCCCCACACTCTTCCAAAACTCAATCAGGAGGAAATAGAAAGCTTGAACAGACCCAGAACCAGCGAAGAAATTGAATTGGTTATCAAAAATCTCCCAACAAATAAGAGTCCAGGACCAGATGGCTTCCCAGGGGAGTTCTCCCAGACGTTTAAAGCAGAGATAATACCTATCCTTCTCAAGCTATTCCAAGAAATAGAAAGGGAAGGAAAACTTCCAGACTCATTCTATGAAGCCAGTATTACTTTGATTCCTAAACCAGACAGAGACCCAGTAAAAAAAGAGAACTACAGGCCAATATCCCTGATGAATATGGATGCAAAAATTCTCAATAAGATGCTAGCAAATCGAATTCAACAGCATATAAAAAGAATTATTCACCATGATTGGGGCGCCTGGGTGGCGCAGTCGGTTAAGCGTCCGACTTCAGCCAGGTCACAATCTCGCGGTCCGTGAGTTCGAGCCCCGCGTCAGGCTCTGGGCTGATGGCTCGGAGCCTGGAGCCTGTTTCCGATTCTGTGTCTCCCTCTCTCTCTGCCCCTCCCCCGTTCATGCTCTGTCTCTCTCTGTCCCAAAAATAAATAAAAAACGTTGAAAAAAAAAAATTAAAAAAAAAAAAAAAAAAAAAAAAAAGAATTATTCACCATGATCAAGTGGGATTCATTCCTGGGATGCAGGGCTGGTTCAACATTCTCAAATCAATCAACGTGATACATCACATTAACAAAAAAAAAGAGAAGAACCATATGATCCTGTCAATCGATGCAGAAAAGGCCTTTGACAAAATCCAGCACCCTTTCTTAATAAAAACCCTTGAGAAAGTCGGGATAGAAGGAACATACTTAAAGATCATAAAAGCCATTTATGAAAAGCCCACAGCTAACATCATCCTCAACGGGGAAAAACAGAGCTTTTTCCCTGAGATCAGGAACACGACAGGGATGCCCACTCTCACCGCTGTTGTTTAACATAGTGCTGGAAGTTCTAGCATCAGCAATCAGACAACAAAAGGAAATCAAAGGCATCCAAATTGGCAAAGATGAAGTCAAGCTTTCGCTTTTTGCAGATGACATGACATTATACATGGAAAATCCGATAGACTCCACCAAAAGTCTGCTAGAACTGATACATGAATTCAGCAAAGTTGCAGGATACAAAATCAATGTACAGAAATCAGTTGCATTCTTATACACTAACAATGAAGCAACAGAAAGACAAATAAAGAAACTGATCCCATTCACAATTGCACGAAGAAGCATAAAATACCTAGGAATAAATCTAACCAAAGATGTAAAAGATCTGTATGCTGAAAACTATAGAAAGCTTATGCAGGTAATTGAAGAAGATTTAAAGAAATGGAAAGACATTCCCTGCTCATGGATTGGAAGAGTAAATGTTGTCAAAATGTCAATACTACCCAAAGCTATCTACACATTCAATGCAATCCCAATCAAAATTGCACCAGCATTCTTCTCGAAACTAGAACAAGCAATCCTAAAATTCATATGGAACCACAAAAGGCCCCGAATAGCCAAAGTAATTTTGAAGAAGAAGACCAAAGCAGGAGGCATCACAATCCCAGACTTTAGCCTCTACTACAAAGCTGTCATCATCAAGACAGCATGGTATTGGCACAAAAACAGACACATAGACTAATGGAATAGAATAGAAACACCAGAACTAGACCCACAAACGTATGGCCAACTCATCTTTGACAAAGCAGGAACGAACATTCAATGGAAAAAAGACAGTCTCTTTAACAAACGGTGCTGGGAGAACTGGACAGCAACATGCAGAAGGTTGAAATTAGACCACTTTCTCACACCATTCACAAAAATAAACTCAAAATGGATAAACGACCTGAATGTGAGACAGGAAACCATCAAAACCTTAGAGGAGAAAGCAGGAAAAGACCTCTCTGACCTCAGCCGTAGCAATCTCTTACTCGACACATCCCCAAAGGCAAGGGAATTAAAAGCAAAACTGAATTACTGGGACCTTATGAAGATAAAAAGCTTCTGCACAGCAAAGGAAACAACCAACAAAACTAAAAGGCAACCAACGGAATGGGAAAAGATATTTGCAAATGACATATCGGACAAAAGCCTAGTATCCAAAATCTATAAAGAGCTCACCAAACTCCACACCCGAAAAACAAATAACCCAGTGAAGAAATGGGCAGAAAACATGAATAGACACTTCTCTAAAGAAGACATCCGGATGGCCAACAGGCACATGAAAAGATGCTCAACGTCGCTCCTTATCAGGGAAATACAAATCAAAACCACACTCAGATATCACCTCACGCCAGTCAGAGTGGCCAAAATGAACACATCAGGAGACTATAGATGCTGACGAGGATGTGGAGAAACGGGAACCCTCTTGCACTGTTGGTAGGAATGCAAATTGGTGCAGCCGCTCTGGAAAACAGTGTGGAGTTTCCTCAGAAAATTAAAAATAGACCTACCCTATGACCCAGCAATAGCACTGCTAGGAATTTACCCAAGGGATACAGGAGTACTGATGCATAGGGGCACTTGTACCCCAATGTTTATGGCAGCACTCTCAACAATAGCCAAATTATGGAAAAAGCCTAAATGTCCATCAACTGATGAATGGATAAAGAAATTGTGGTTTATATACACAATGGAATACTATGTGGCAATGAGAAAGAATGAAATATGGCCTTTTGTAGCAACGTGGATGGAACTGGACAGTGTGATGCTAAGTGAAATAAGCCATACAGAGAAAGACAGAGACCATATGGTTTCACTCTTATGTGGATCCTGAGAAATGTAACAGAAACCCATGGGGGAGGGGAAGGAAAAAAAAAAAGAGGCTGGAGTGGGAGTCAGCCAAAGCATAAGAGACTGTTAAAAACTGAGAACAAACTGAGGGTTGATGGGGGGTGGGAGGGAGGGGAGGGTGGGTGATGGGTATTGAGGAGGGCACCTTTTGGGATGAGCACTGGGTGTTGTATGGAAACCAATTTGACAGTAAATTTCATATATTAAAAAAATTTAAAAAAATTTAAAAAAAGTCTTTTCAAAGTGGATAACTCCTTTTTGTTTTGTTTTGTTTTCTATAGTACAGGGCATTGGTCTATCTTTGCTGATCTTGGGGGTTATCTTTATGAATATACATTAGTAAGAGAAATATAGTATAACTTGGTGGCTTGAATAACTCATCTAATGTTGGGTGGTCAGCTGGCATTTCTTTCATAATACACTTTCTTTCCACCAAGAATGTTTTTCTTCCTCTGATTTCCTTCTTGTTTCCTGCCTTTATCCTTTGTGAGCTAAAAAAGAGGGGGGCAAATAAATCAAGAATTGTATATTATATATAATTGTATAGTATTTTTATTTGGCAGTTCACATTTTATAAAACACATTTTTTTTAAATTTAAATTCCAGTTAGTCAAGCAAGGGCACTTACTAGATGGTGGTTACTATGCTGTTTTTATCTAGCAAAAGTTATAATTTTTCTCTACTAGAAGCAAAATGTAATTCTGGATAACTATCAAACAATTAATTCTTTAAAAAATTGTTTATGTTATTTTTGTGAGAGGGAGAGAGAGAGGCAGAGAGAGAGGGGAATAGAGGATCCAAAGCAGGCTTTGTGTTGACAGCAGAGAGCCTGACGTGGGACCTGAGTTCATGAACTGTGAGACCATGACCTGAGCTGAAATCAAAGTCAGTTGCTTAACATACTGAGCCACTTAGGTGCCCCACAAATAGTCAATTCTTAGAAGATGTAGAATAAGGATGCTTAATGGACAGAGAGAGTCTACCAGTGCCACATTCATGAAGACTCAAAGGCATTCTTTCCAATGAACAATTACTGAAAACGGTAAGAACTTTCACTAGCAGACGTTTCTAGTTGAGCCCAAACTGAGCTGACAGAAAGCAGGCTTTTGGATTTGAGGACTTAAAAACTCTGAAGAGAGCAGGTCTCCCTATCTCTCTCCTTCATCTGACCTTGTTACAGAGCAAAAGCAGGGAGAGATGAGGATAACAGGAGAGTTGATACAGGTACTGCCTTTCCACTCAAAGTAGATTTAATGCCCTAGAAAGAGAAATATTAGTTTTGAAGCTCAAGGATATACCTTCATAAAATATTTCATAAGTTTCTGGGAATAAAGAGTATTCTTTCTTGGTGTGGATGACAAAATAAGACTCCTCATTTGAAAGAGGGAATTTTACATGGAACCAACGATAACTATGGGATTGAGAATATTACAGTGTTCTCCTAAAATACTTATTTTCATGGTGGTTTCTTGGAGATCAGAGAATGATATGAAAATGGAGTATATGAATGAAGAGAATAAAAACATGGGAACCATTTCATGATTGTCAAAGTTGACTTTCACTTGTGAAACACTCATTTAGGACTCCCTGAAAAATGAAGGTAGGAGATTAATTGAAAGGACCGAAGGTCATATGTGATCACACTGTGTGTGGAAAATAGGGAAGCAGAAGCCAGGACAAGAAGGGAGTGTATATGTGAAAAGAAGTGGAATTTTGGCTTATTGGTAAGTATATAACTTCATTAATATCTATAGTCTGGAGAGACCTGGCATTATTGTTCAACACTCAAAATACAGATTTCTATTAGGCACAGATGGGTCAGTGGAATATTGTGGAAACTTTCTGCTATATTCAAATGGAGAGATTTTTGAACTATTAGAGATTAAAAGAATGAATTGTCTTAGATCTTTTATTAAAGAAAGGTTCCAGGAGGAGCCAAGATGGCAGAACAGCATGGAAGTTTTTTGTGTGTCTCACATCCATGAAATACAGCCAGACCAACACTAAACCATCCTGCACACCTAGAAAACTGATCTGAGGATTAACAAAACAATCTGCACAAATTAAACCACAGTATTCAGCAGGTAAAAAGTGCAGAGAGATGAACTGGGGGAGAGAGAAGCTGTAGCAGGCAGGGAGCCGCTTTTGCGGGTGGAGAGAGGACAGAGATGGGGAGGGGGTAGGGAGGAGAATACGGGAAAAGCACCCCTCCCCAAAAGCAGCTGGAGAGAAAGTGGAAAATTGGAAACAGCCACAGGGACTAAACTAAAAAGGGATAAAGGAGAAAGGAGAAAGGAGAGGGTTTAAATTCCATTAAGACTGCAAACAGGGGAAGCACAGAGCCTGAAACTCCGCAGCTCGAAACCTGGTGGTGCTCTGGTGGCAAGGGAGAATCCCCAGGAGCAGAGTGGGTTCCGGGAGGTTCTCGGGTCACATGGGGAAAAGCGGTTCCACTGCTGGAAGGATATTTGGTAGAGATTGTTGAAGCCACCTGGTTCCAGAAGACCCTAGAGAACGGCCACATTCGCTGGTGCTGGAACAAGGTCATTAAGGGTGAAGCCTGGTGCCAGATGTGTGTTGTGATTTTCCATAATCCCCGAAATGCTGCTGCTACACTATCTCACAAACTTTTTCTGGGGTGTGCTGGTACCTGGCTGCAGTCTCGGGGCACCAGCAGCAGCAAGGTCCAGCAAGCATTGCTGGATGCAGCCGACATTCAGCCATAGCTCATTCGGCCATTGCTCGGTGATACTCTCCCTCAGAGGGGCGGAATGGGTCAAACCTGCAGTCCTTCAGAAGTAAGGTGCCAGGGAAAACAGCCCCATCTGAGACAAAACTCGGGAGAGAGGTATTGCTTGGGGCCTGGTCACAGAGAGTGAAAAAGCAGGGAGTGGACTAAAGCTGAAGATGGAGGATGGGTGTGCAATTGCTGATCGTAAATAACAGAGTTCCCATACAGGGTAGGTGGGTGACACCGTTTTCACCGCCTCCGTGCATGCGCATACGCACCTTGGAGCACTACAGCACTCCACCCCAGTAGGCTAGCAGTGCCATCTAGTGGAGAAGAGAGCCATTACACTGAGCCCCGCCCAACTGGGCCAACCTTGCTCTTCAAGAACACAAGTCTCACCGCCGGTTTAGTTTATGGACTATAAAGTGCTACATAGTCTGACTTCTAAGGGAAAACAAGTAATTTCAGTCCTATTTCAATCTGTTAGAAGGTCCATTTATTCAATTTTCTTTCTTTTTTTTCTCTTTTCACTTCTTTCTCTTGAATACAGAAAGAGAAAAAATTCATTTTATTTTCAATTTTTATTAAAAATACTTTTCTTTAATTATTTTACTATATTTTGTACTTTTGTGTAAATTTTTTCAAATTCTATTTTACTTCCATCATTTTATTTTAGTATACTTCAATGTATACTTTTTCAAATTTTCAAGTGATTTCCTTTTTTTCTTTTTGTTTTTTCTCTGTTTCATTTCTTTTCTTTTTCTTGAATACACAAAGAGAAAAACTTAATTTTTATTTTCAATTTCTATTAAAAATATTTTTATATTTTTACAATATTTTTTTATTTTATGTAAATTTTTTCAAATTCTATTTTACTTCCATCATTTTATTTTAGTCTACTACAGTGTATTCACTTTTTCAAATTTTCAAGTGATTTCCTTTTTTTTCTTTTTTCTCTTTTCCATTTCTTTTTCTTGAGTGCAGAAAGAGAAGAAATTCATTTTTATTTTTAATTTTTATTAAAAATATTTTTCTTTAATTTTTCTACTATATTATTTACTTTTGTGTAAATTTTTTCAAATTCTATTTTATTCCTATCATTTCATTTTAGTCTACTTCAGTGTATTCATTTTTTCAAATTCTCAAAAAATTTCCTCCCCCCACACTTTTTTTCTCTAATCAAACTACTTTCAACACCCAGACCAAAACACACCTAGGATGTAACATCATTTATTCGATTTTTTGTGTGTGTGTTTTTATTTTTTTAATTTTAATATATTTTAATTTAATTTTCTTTAATTTTAGTTTTTCTACCTCATTCCTTTTCTCCCTTCAAGATAATGAAACCAAGGTAGTCACCCAAAAAGAAAGAGCACAAAGAAATGACAGCCAGAGATTTAGTCAACACAGATACAAGCAAGATGTCTGAAACAGAATTTAGAATCACAATAATAAGAATACTAGCTGGAGTTGAAAAGAGAGTAGAATCCCTTTCTTCAGAGATAAAAGAAGTAAAAAGTAGTCAGGATGAAATAAAAAATGCTATAACTGAGCTGCAATCATGGATGGATGCTGCAGTGGCAAGGATGGATGAGGTAGACAGAGAATCAGCGATATAGAGGACAAACTTACGGAATATAATGAAGGAGGAAAAAAGAGGGAGATTAAGGCAAAAGAGCACATTTAAGAATTAGAGAAATTAGTGACTCATTAAAAAGAAACAACATCAGAATCATAGGGGTCCCAGAAGAGGAAGAGAGAGAAATAGGGGTAGAAGGGTTATGTGAGCAAATCATAGCAGAAAACTTTCCTAACCTGGGGAAAGACACAGACATCAAAATCCAGGAAGCTCAGAGGACCCCTATTAGATTCAACAAAAACCAACCATCAACAAGGCATATCATAGTCAAATTCACAAAATACTCAGGAGAGGAGAGAATCATGAAAGAAGCAAGGGAAAAAATGTCCCTAACTTTCAAGGGAAGACAGATCAGGTTTGCAGCAGACCTATCCACAGAAACTTGGCAGGCCAGAAAGGACTGGCAGCATATATTCAATGTGCTGAATCAGAAAAATATGCAGCCAAGAATTCTTTATCCAGCAAGGCTGTCATTCAAAATAGAAGGAGAGATAAAAGCTTCCCAGACAAACAAAAATGAAGAGTTTGTCACCACTAAACCAGCCCTGCAAGAAATTTTAAGGGGGACACTCTGAGGGGAGAAAAGATAAAAAAATGAATAAATAAGTAAATACAAAATAAATAAAAAATATCAAAAGCAACAAAGATTAGAAAGGACCAGAGAACACCACCAGAAACTCCAACTCTACAAGCAACAAATTAATATCTTTCATTACTTACTCTAAACGTCAATGGACTCAGTGCTCCAATCAAAAGACATAAGGTAGCAGAATGGATAAGAAAACAAGATCCATCTATGTGTTGTTTACAAGAGACCCATTTTAGACCTAAAGACACCTTCAGATTGAAAATAAGGGGATGGAGAACCATCTATCATGTTAATGGTCAACAAAAGAAAGCCAGAGTAGCCATACTTGTATCAGACAATCTAGACTTTAAAATAAAGACTGTATCAAGAGATGCAGAAGGGCATTATATAATAATCAAGGGGTCTATCCACCAAGAAGACCTAATAATTATAAACATTTATGCGCCAAATGTGGCAGCACCCAATATAGAAATCAATTACAAACATAAAGAAACTCATCAATAGTAATACAATCATAGTAGGAGACTTCAACACCCCACTCACAGCAATGGACAGATCATCTGATCAAAAAATCAACAAGGAAACAATAGCTTTGAATTACACACTGGACCAGATGGACTTAACAGATATATTCAGAACATTTCATCCTAAAGCAGCAGAATATACATTCTTCTCCAGTGCACATGGAATGTTCTCTAGAATAGACCATATACTGGGACACAAATCAGCCCTATCCAAGTACAAAAAGATCGAGATCATACCATGCATATTTTCAGACCACAATGCTATGAAACTTGAAATCAACCACAAGAAAAAACTTGGAAAGGTAACAAATACTTGGAGACTGAAGAACATCCTACTAAAGAATGAATGGGCTAACCAAGAAGTTAAAGAGGAAATTAAATAGTTTATGAAAGTCAATGAAAATGATCACACCACAACCCAAAACCTCTGGACACAGCAAAGGCAGTCATAAGAGGAAAGTATATAGCAGTCCAGGCGTTCCTAAAGAAGGAAGATCTCAGATACACAACCTAACCTTACACCTTAAGGAGCTGGAAAAGGAACAGCAAATAAAACCCCAAAACAACAGAAGACAGGAAATAATAGAATAGAACAGAAATTAATGCTATTGAAACCAAAAAAACAGTAGAACAGATCAATGAAACCAGAAGCTGGTTCCTTAAAAGAATTAACAAAATTGATAAACCACTAGCCAGTTTGATTAAAAAGAAAAAGGAAAGGACCCAAATAAATAAAATCAAGAATGAAAGAGGAGAGATCACAACCAACACAGCAGAAATAAAAACAATAATAAGAGAATATTATGAGCAATTATATGCCAATAAAACGGGCAACTGGAAGAAATGGACAAATTCCTAGAAACATATACACTACCAAAACTGAAACAGGAAGAAATAGAAAATTTGAACAGACCCACAACCAGTAAGGAAATCAAAGTAGTATTAAAAAATCTCCCAAAAAACAAGAGTCCAGGGTCAGATGGCTTTCCAGGGGAATTCTACCAAACATTTAAGGAAGAGTTAACACCTATTCTCTTGAAGCGGTTCCAAAAAAAAAAAAAAAAAAAAAGAAATAGAAGTAAAACTTTCAAACTCTTTCTATGAAGCCAGCATTACCTTGATTCCAAAACCAGAGACCCCAACAAAAAAGAAAACTACAGACCAATTTCCCTGATGAACATGGATGCAAAAATCTTCAATAAGATATTAGCCAACTGGATCCAACAATACATTAAAAAAATTATTCACACGATCAAGTGGGATTTATACCTGGAAGGCAGGGCTGGTTCAATATCCACAAAACAATTAACGTGATTCATCACATCAATAAAAGAAAGGACAAGAACTATATGATCCTCTCAATAGATGCAGAGAAAGCATTTGGCAAAATACAGCATCCTTTCTTGATAAAAACCCTCAAGAAAGTAGGGCTAGAAGGAACATACCTCGAGATCATAAAAGCCAAAAATGAAAGATCCAATGCTAATATCATCCTCAATGGGGAAAAACTGAGAGCTTTTCCCTAAGGTCAGGAAAAAGACAGGGATGTCCACTCTCACTGTTATTCAACATAGTATTGGAAGTCTTAGCCTCTGCAATCAGACAACACAAAGAAATAAAAGGCATCCAAATCAGCCAGGAGGAGGTCAAACTTTCACTCTTCACAGACAACATGATACTCTATATGGAAAACCCTAAAGATTCCACTAAAAACCTGCTAGAATTGATTCATGAATTCAGCAAAGTTGCAGGATATAAAATCAATGCACAGAAATCGGTTGCATTCCTAGACACCAACAATGAAGAGACAGAAAGAGAAATCAAAGAATCGATTCCATTTACAGTTGCACCAAATCTATAAAATACCGAGGAATAAATCTAACCAAAGAGGTGAAACATCTATACACTGAAAACTATTAGAAAGCTTATGAAAGAAATTGAAGAAGACACACAAAAAAATGGAAAGATTCCATGCTCCTGAATAGGAAGAACAAATATTGTTAAAATGTCAATGCTACCCAAAGCAATCTACATATTCAATGCAATCCCTATCAAAATAACATCAGCATTCTTCACAGAGCTAGAACAAATAATCCTAAATTCTGTATGGAACCAGAAAAGACCCTGAATAGCCAAAGCAATCTTGAAAAAGAAAACCAAAGCAGGAGGCATCACAATCCTGGACTTCAAGCTGTACTACAAAGCTGTAATCATCAAGACAGTATGGTACTGGCACAAAGACACTCAGATCAATGGAACAGAATAGAGAACTCAGAACTGGACCCACAAACGTATGGCCAACTAATCTTTGACAAAGCAGGAAAGAATATCCAATGGAATAAAGGCAGTCTCTTCAGCAAGCGGTGCTGGGAAAACTGGATGGTGACATGCAGAAGAATGAACCTGGACCACTTTCTTACACCATACACAAAAATAAACTCAAAATGGATGAAAGACCTAAACTTGAGACAGGAAGCCATCAAAATCCTTGAGGAGAAAGCAGGCAAAAACCTCTTTGATCCTGGCCACAGAAACTTCTTACTCAACACATCTCCAGAGGCAAGGGAAACAAAAGCAAAAATGAACTACTGGGACCTCATCAAAATAAAAAGCTTCTGCACAGCAAAGGAAACAATCAGCAAAACTAAAAGGCAACCAACAGAATGGGAGAAGATATTTGCAAATGACATATCAGATAAAGGGTTAGCATCCAAATTCTACAAAGAATTTCTCAAACTCAACACCCAAAAAAACAAATAATCCAGTGAAGAAATGGGCAAAAGACATGAATAGACACTTCTCCAAAGAGGACATCCAGATGGCAAACTGACACATGAAAAAATGCTCAACATCACTCAGCATCAGGGAAATAGAAATCAAAACCACTAGATACCACCTTACACCTGCCAGAATAGCTAATATTAACAACTCAGGCAACAACAGATGTTGGCAAGGATCTGGAGAAAGAGGATCTCTTTTGCATTATTGGTGGGAATGCAAGCTGGTGCAGCCACTCTGGAAAACAGTATGGAGGTTCCTCAACAAACTAAAAATAGAACTACCCTATGACCCAGGAATTGTACTACTAGGCATTTATCCTAGGGATACAGGTGTGCTGTTTCGAAGGGACACATACACCCCAATGTTTATACCAGCACTAACAACAATAGCCAAAGTATGGAAAGAGCCCAAATTTATCTTTTGATGGGTGAATGGATGAATGGATAAAGAACATATGATACACACACACACACACACACACACACACAATGGAGAATTACTCGGCAATCAAAAAGAATGAAATTTTGCCATTTGCAACTACGTGGATGGAAATGGAGGGTATTATGCTAAGTGAAATTAGTCAGTCAGAGAAAGACAAATATAATATGACTTCACTCATATGAGGACTTTAAGAGACAAAACAGATGAACATAAGGGAAGGGAAACAAAAGTAATATAAAAGCAGGGAGGGGGGCAAAACAGAAGAGACTCATAAATATGGAGAACAAACTGAGGGTTACTGGAGGGGTTGTGGGAGGGGGGATGGGCTGAATTGGTAAAGGGCACTAAGGAATCTATTCCTGAAATCATTGTTGCACTAAATGTTAATTTGGATGTAAATTTTTAAAAATGAAAAATAAAATTAAAATAAATAAATAAGTGAAAGACTTGCTGGGTAATGGAAAAAAAAGGAAAAAAGAAAAAAGAAAAAAAATGGAAAGTTTCCAGGCAAAATGAGAGGAGACCACACTACTCATTTCCTTAATATCTATTTGTTCATTTTTCTGGTTAGAAGAAATACATTCAAATCTTTAGGCTGGACCCAACAAACAAACTGAAAAAGAAATTTTTTCCAATTACTTGCTGGGTAATGGAAAAAAAGGAAAAAAGAAAAAAGAAAAAAAAAATAGAAAGGTTCCAGGCAAAATGAGAGGAGACCACACTACTCATTTCCTTAATATCTATTTGTTCATTTCTCTGGTTAGAAGAAATACATTCAAATCTTTAGGCTGGACCCAACAAACAAACTGAAAAAGAAATTTTTTCCAAGATATGTAAGACAATAATAGCCAGTTATTTTTAACGACTATTATGTTCTCATGTGTAAAAAGTTATCAAATAATTTATCAAGGAAGTACAGAGAATCAGGCACATGTTTGAAAACCAGTTTTATCTAGAATGATCTATGGATAAATGTACTAAAGAAGAGGCATCTTCTGGAAATCATAGAGTATTCAAGCAGAGAAAGGCCTAAACTTCAGAGCTGACCTCATTTTACAGGTGGCGAAACTAAACCAGAAAGGAAAGGCACATGTAAATCCTAAACAGAAGCTTTTTTCACTCTGTTTAATTCTTTTTTTCTCTTTGCCATATCCTTATGCCTTGGAGATAATCTCAGGCATGATATTAAAAGGCAAAATACGCTAACACCTAAAATCTAAGCTAATCATATTGATGCTACAGTGGGGCAACTCAGCATTATGAAGAGAAATTAACCTGGTACATCTATAAATGTGCCATTTCATTGATGCTTCTAATATTGACCTAAACAGAAAATAATTTATTTCTGTCTTTAAAAAGTGTATGTCCTATATAGTTGCTAAACCAAAAAGTAAAGGTAACTCATTACCATACTAAATAAAAGGAACTGGAGACAGGAAGATCAAGTTTACTTACAAACTTTATAATGCCAAGTAAGAGAGAGAAAATTAGGATTGTAGGTATTTTTAAGTATCCTACAAAGGGAAGAAATGGGAAATCAGTTTGTTAGAAAAAAGCTGTAACCTGGTTAAAAAGCATTTGACACTAGGAGCAAAAGGAATTACTATAGGATTTGCCTTTTCTCAAGTGATATATTTCCTTTCCACTTTAATAATAGTGTCACAGTAATTGTATTTCCCCAGGAATGTTTTATGCAAAAGAAGCTGCTCAATATGAATTCCTGTTAATAGTCTATAGCTCATAAAGTAATAACTTATCTGGGTACATCAACAAAGGAAGTTTAAAATTGTATAGTAAAACCTTATGGCTGGACTAGCTATCAAAGAACATAGTTTATGGCTTTGAAAATGGAAAATGAATTTATAGTTTGAAGTGCCAAAAGATAAGCTTGTACCTGAATATTTTGTCCCCAGTTAACTGATAGCATGTTTTCTGCTTGAGGTAAAAGTCTGGAATCAAGCTTAATACACATTATAAGAAACTGTCTCTTACATGTACAAAAAAATCAAATTATTTTAGAGGCCTGATTTCTGCTTTGACAGTTTTATAAAAGTATTTCTCAGTTTCTATTGACAAGATGCATGCTGTGCATCCATTATGCACCACACATGGTAATAGGAACTACTGAGAATCCAAATATGGTGAATGACTCTGTGGGTTTATCGTCCACAGGGAAAAGACATGCTAATGATGACATAAAGTTCACAAGGATCTGCTGAAACAGATACACAAATGGTACTTATGGAAGGACAGAGGAATATTAATTTTAGCTTGGGTAGTTTGGAAAGTCTTTCAAGAGTTATGGTTTGAAAAGTTGATTTTGAGCTAGGAGGTGAACAGAGCATTCCAGGAAGAAGAATGATTTGTGTCCACAAACAGGAAAGTTCAGAGTAAATGCAGAGAGAGGAAGTAATTGGATGAGGCTGCAGGACAGGAAGAAATTGGTAGAACCAAGGGAAGCTTCTGGGTGGGTGGTGCTTCATTTTCTGTCACTGTCAACCCAATACATTCATCACATGGCAACTATAGGGGAGCACACTAATGAAAGCTCCAGGAACAGCTCATCAAAGGGATCTGAGCCTGCAAATTAGAGATGGGCAGATGAGCAATCCTGGGCGCTAGGCTTGCAGCTAATTAGTAGCAGAGACTTCTCTGTATCACTTGTGTACTCCTTTCCATTCCTTCATCTTCCCTCAAGAATGAGTTATCTAAACCCAAGATATCCTCATTTTTGGTTATGTTCCATTGATCTCCATTCCTTTATTTACCTGGTAGTTCATTCCTTGACGTCTGATGTTCATGCTACTCACAAGTCATTGCTTACTGAAAGAAATATCCTTCATCTCTTCCTTGGTTTAGGCAGTCACTACTTATCCATCAAGATTCATCTCAAATGCCACTCTTTTGCGAAGGATTTTCTGAAAGCACATAGGTAGAATAAGTCTCTCACTCCACCCCAAACTCTTGGAGCATTCTGTATCTTACACCTCTGTAACATGTGTAATTGTTCTACATCAAATAAGAAGGTATATCTAAGTGGGATCCTTAAGGCTGAATGCCTCATAGAACATGTTAACATCGTCAAATTGATTTAAATAAATCATAGAACTATCTACTTTATCAACGACTGGTGAGTCCCAAAAGAACAAGGCACTCCACATCCTTGTTGCTGGGAACTAAGCCTTGTTTAGCCTGACCACATATTGACTAAATAAGTGGTTAAATAAAGGGAAGCAGAGGAACCATTCTTAATTGGTTCCCTATTACATATGAGGAATATTTTCCTCACAAAGAGTCTATTAAACTACAAACTGGTCTTAAAAAGCTTCTGAGTATATATATAAATATCATATTGTCACTAGGAAAAGCACAGAGAATATCTTTTTGTTCCCTTGCACCTCTGTACAAGTCACCACATACAATAGTACATATGTGAGATCACTTGTAAGTAATCATCTCAACGAATGATGTTCATTTCCACGGCAGCATTAATCACTTCTTTTCACAAAGAATGTACCCCTCCACAGATACACACACATATAAACACACTTAAAGCAGGGCGATAGTCTACCTTCCAGCTTGGGAAGAAAAGCAGAGAAGACATTTTTTGTTAGTAAAGAGTAGGTAATCTGTGATGATCTATTCTGTAGCTGCACGGAGTAAGTAAGTTACTACAATATGCTTAAAATATTTATTTTCCTCAACATGTTATATTGTTTCAGAAATTACAAAGCAATGTGTTTAAGGTTTGTATGTTGCATTGACATTATTTTTTTGTCTAATATGTGAAAATTTCCGTTAATGCCAATAACCTTTGCATGAGAAAGGGATCAGATCATAAGACCTAGACGTGAAAGGTGAGGGGCATTTGGGTGGCTCAGTCAGTTAAGTGTCTGACTCTTGGTTTGGGCTCAGGTCATAATTTTGTAATTTGTGAGTTTGAGCCCTTCACTAGGATCTGCACTGACAGCACGGAACCTTCTTGAGATTCTCTCTCTACCCCCTTCGCTCTGCCCCTCCCCCTCCTCTCAAAATAAATAAATAAACTTAAAAAAAAGAAACAAAACATGGGAAAAACCAAATCTCACAATATACTATAATTCTAAGGCCTTTGGTGCATAACTGAAAGGTCTGCAGGATATAGGATGATGAATATGACTGTTTTATTGCTTAATAATGGAATCAGCTGAAACTTTAGATAATAGAGCAATAAGCTATTGGACACAATAGTTCACTACACATTCTTTCCAGCCACTTTTTTTCCCCACCATAGTTCGTTTCTGATACCAGAGTCATCTCTTCCTTCTGTGCCTATTTTGTGAAAGACAATCATGGAAGAGAGAACCTTTTGTTATAACACTTCCTTTGCTTTTCCTTTTCCTGATTATGCATTGACAAAATTCCCAGATTCTTTAATTCAAGATCATGTGTGAAACAAGATAGCATATTTTATATCACCTACTTGTAATAAAGAATTTGGCTGGCCTTCATCTCTACTGCCTGGAAGGTAACCTCTAAATCCTTGGAATTTCCCAGAGTGTCCTTATTATTCATGGTGAATCTTTCAGGCCACATCTGATAGTTTATACTGAAAAAGTGATTCATAGTAGGCCCCTGGGTGTTTACGCTAAGAAGATAACTCAGGATGGGAGACAGTAAAGCCAGAAAGACTAACCATGTGAGTAGAGAGTTGTGTCTTTGAGCCATATGACATCAGCCCAACCTATGGGGAGGAGTGGGAGACTGGGGATTAACTTCAACCCTGTAGTGAATAACTGAATCAATCATACCTACATACCACAACCCAAAAGAAACCTTAGACACCAAATCTCAGTTGGATGTCCCTGGTTGTCAATATTCTAAGTATTGTCATGCATCAATGTCCTCAAGGGTAATGCGACCCTGGGGATAATGGGAGCTTTGCAGCTAAAACCACCCCAGATCTTGCCCTATGCATCTCACCAATTGGTTGTGAAATGTACTTTTTTTTTTTGCTATAATAAAACTGTAATCTTAACCATAGTGCATTCCTGAGTTCTAGGAGTCTTTCTAGAATATTCTTGAACCATGAGAGTGTTTAGAGGTAGTGGAAACCCCTAAATTTATAGCCAGCTGGTCAAAAGACAGTGTGACCTGATGATCCCTAACTTATGGATGGTGCTTGAAGTCAGGGAAATCTTAAGGGGGACTGTGCCTTTAGCCTGTGAAGTTTGGCCCAAGTCCAGGTAGCTGGTGTTCGAAGTCATTGTACCTACCTTATTTTTCCCTCAGGTTGAATTTGAGCTCAGGCAGTGTTAATAATGTTCCCAGTGTCATACAGTATTAGCAGAAAACTTGGGATGATGGTCAGGCCTCATTTCCCTCATCCCAGTGTTATGTTGTACCATGCTAGATATTAACTCACAGTCTCCTCTTCCTCTCCACAACAGAATTGTGATAGAGAAGCAAAGAAATGGGCTGCCAATGTAGGCAAATCTCACGTTATGATGCCCTCTGATGGCCACTTGTAGCTATTATGTAGGAAGGTTTAGTGGGTGCTGGGCACTTTGCTAAGCATTTTACATCCATGAGCTTATTTAAACCTCATAACTCTTGAAGTATCTCCACTTAACAGATATAGAAACTGAAGTTTGTGGAATGTATGTCACCTACCTCAGAATGCAAAAATAATAAGTCACAGAGTTTGAGTTTGGGGGAGGCAATATTGAGTCTTGAGAAAACAGATTCTGAAGGCATCCAACCTTGTTTCCTGTATATACTGGCTTGATTTGAATTGTGAGATGTTTTACAATTTACCTTTCAATCTTTTCTACAGAGAAATAACAAATTTGAAATTTGAATGTAATGCAATCTCTCCCTCCCAAACCTTTTTCCTCTCTAAGTAATGCAATTTACATGGCACTTTTGTTAATTACGTTAAGTTTAAAAAGAATTATCAAAGAAATAACACCCCCTTCAAAATAAGAACCTGGACTGGAAGTTATATGGCCCTGAGCAAAGTCCTTAGCCATTTGATGAGTCTGGTTCTTCTGTTAGGTGGGGTTAATAATGGTATATGCTTCATGAAGTTGCTGTGAATCATAAACTCTTTAGCACAGTGCCTGGCACATAGCAAACACTGACAATAATTATTAATAGAATTGCATTGTCAAAAATGATTATAATAAGTCAAGCGACTCAACTGTTATTACTTAGTCAAATATATGCTTCTGTTTTGTATCCTTGTTTGGTAGAAGAAAGAATATTGAAGAGGGAATCAAATGATAGAGGAATTAGCCTGATGCTAAGCTAGCTGACTCCAAACTAGCTGACTACTTTAGAGAGGGCAGCTCTCTGAGTCAGTGTGAATATCAACTCACATTAGAAGGTGTGTCTCCATGAAACCCTTAAAGTCAAATGCCTGATGGAACATGTTAACATTATCTACCTATTGATATTGAAGCTGTAGAAACCAGCCTGTTCACTCCACCAGTATAACAATTAGTATTTTTTAAAATTTTTTTAACGTTTATTTATTTTTGAGACAGAGAGAGACAGAGCATGAACAGGGGAGAGGCAGAGAGAGAGGGAGACACAGAATCTGAAACAGGCTCCAGGCTCTGAGCTGTCAGCACAGAGCCCGACGCGGGGCTCGAACTCACGGACCGTGAGATCATGACCTGAGCCGAAGTCGGACGCTTAACTGATTGAGCCACCCAGGCGCCCCTCCACCAGTATAGTAATAGATTGGTGAGATTTGGCTAAAAATAAAAATAATTTTAGACTGCAGCAGAATGCAAACATAATTTGAGGCGGTGAACATACGTGAAGGAAATACTAAGACACAGAAAGGGATGTGTGATGGAAGTTACAAAAGGGAAAACAAAGGAGCCAGTATTCTTCCTCACTAAGGCCAGATCCTTGCTGCACTGCTGCTGTGCTCAATTCCTCCTGGCACCTACATTGTCATGATTAAGTAGGATAAATGTTTCACACTGAGCTTTGGAGTGTGCAATAGAAAAACAAGACTGAATTACCAGGAATAGCAAAGAGCCACTCTAAATTAGTTTGTGTCTCAAGGACACAAGACTATGTGCAGAGGTGAAAAGCAGATAAAAGAAAAACAGACTATTCACACAGCAAACACAAGTTGTGAAACTTAACTTTTCTCAGTTGATGGAAAGAGCTGAAAAGACCTATTCATTGCTTTTCAACAGCTTGATGCCTTCCTTCTTTTAGGGATATGTGTGAGTGCTAGATCCTCATTTATTTATAAACGCTGCAGAGCAATTAGTAGCATAATGTGGGAAATAAACATTTTTTTAATTAGAAGACTTATCAGATAGCCAGGTGGTTCAGTGACTCAATTTATGGTTAGTTCAAGAAAAATAATACTGTTGTCTAAAATATGTATACATTTGAGGGCAAACTTTTAAAAAAACAAACAAAATGATCTGGGTAATGGGACTCATTTATCAGTGGAACTGTGTGTGTGTGTTTGTAGGTGTAGGAGAGGGAGTCAAAGTTGTCAGCCTGAGCAACACAATAACCTTGAATTTAGTGAGTCAGAACTGGTGTTGTAATAAAACGTACCTGTAAAGAGTAGCATGGCTACTCCTGCTATAAGATGCCAGCATGAAGCACCCTGTCACAACTTCTAAGACATCCATAAAGAAAAAAAAAAATCAAAAACCAAAATTGATTTTAAAAACTAATAAATGTGATGCAAATGAATCATAATAATAAGCTATCCAAATTTTACCTTATGGTAGATCTTGCTTTTCTTCTTAAGATGCATCATTCCCCAAAATATTAGTTGATTAATATTTACTCATGTAGGTAGAAGCTAGATAGCCCAGAATTCAACTGGACAGTGAGTGAAAATTAATGAAGATCGCTCAAATGAGAGCAAGCAAAGCCTATTTATTTAGAGCTCACTACAGAAAGGGTCAGCCACCATCATTTACATTCAGCAGAGACTCAAAGGCATGCAGTGCAGTGGGAAACCTTAATGGTGGATAGAAGGGAAGATTTCAGGTATGTCCTGATTGGAGGCTATTGGCATAGGGAAGTTGTAGGCTGGATAGCTAAAAGCAGGACATCCTAAGTTTTGGTTTCGTTATATATTTGGCTTTATCTGTTTAATACTAAACTGGAAGTGGGAGAAAATATTAGAGAAGCTACCAATTATCAGTGAAGTCCTGGCCACTTTGGGCTGATTGCTCAAGGGGTTATTGTTCAACTTCCTGGATTGGTAGTACAGATAGTAGTCTGCCCTCCTAGTTGGATCACTATAGATAGTAGTTTGGCTTCTTGGGTTGGTTGTTGCACACTGTGAATCAGAGTTTTATCTTTATATAGAGACTGGTCATAGTGCATTTGTATAGTTAGTCTCTTATGTAAGTATTGAATCTGAAAGTGACATGTGACAATTGGGAGGGATAATCCTCATGAGAACAGTACCATAGAAGTCAACAGATATGGGCAGGCCACCAGTAGCAATCCTTGCTAGCAATTTTGCTTTTCATGTGTTGGTTATATCAATTTAGTGAAGAACCAGTCAAAAGGAGGTGGGGAAAGATGCCACCTCAGTAGTACAGTAGTACTTTGGATGAAAGCCAGCTTGAGATTTAGAAGCTATGCACATCAACCTGTTCCTCAGCTATAGATTTGAAGAAGGTAACACAATTACTTACAATGGCATGGGAGAAATAGCAAGGGTTGTCCAGTAACAAAGACCTGGCCTTTTTTTGAAGATGAGTAAGACACAAAACTTCAGAAAATCATCAAGAGTTTTAACAGAAAATTTTAACAGCCTCAAAAGAATAACATAACTTCTGAAAAATGTGCTACTGCAGGATCCAAAAGGAAATTCCAGGAATTTGTTTTAAGATCTTCATTAGAATCAAAGAAGACATGACTTCTGTGAAATGGATCTGACAGGCAGAAGGAGAATTTAGGCTGATGAAAATGGACAAAGAAAATATGAATGGTGATGGAAAAACACAGAAATAAGGCAGCAGAGTATGAATCTTCACTGAAAGTATAAAATCATTGGTACACCTCACAAATTTGAAACTCTCAGAATGAGGAGAAAAAGGAAAAAGGTGAATTTTTATAAAAAGATGAAAGATTGATTGAGATGGCCAGTGAATAAATCAACAGCCTATAGATAATTGATAGTCCTGGAGGAGAGGCAGAAACAAGGAATGAAAAATGCTATCAAATACTAATAGTAATACTATGAAATAAGTACAACTAACATTTGTTAAGTGTCTACTATTCCTCAAGTTATGTGCTCTGTACTTCATTTGGATTATTAAATTTAATACACATAATGGACCTCTGTATAGTTTTATATTCATCTTATTTCAGAAATAAAAAATTTGAACTTAAAAGTATATAAGACTATAGTATATAGTCTTATATATAAGAACTATAAGTATATAAGACTATTCCCTGAGGTTATTAAATAAAGCCTTCTTCATATAATTTTATTTAAAAAAATCAATAAAAACATTAACATATATATCCTGTCAACATTTTTGTATTGTTGATTAAAGACCAAAAATATACGAGTAGTCTAGCTTCATTTCCTGTCTCTCTCTTCATTTTCCTGTCTCTCCCTTCCTCTCTCCCACCCTCCCTCAACATACAATTCTCACTTGATTTGTCCCACCTCCACAACCAAATAGAAAAGACCTCTATGTTTCTTTAACAACTATTTTCAGATGTAGTTTGCTTGACCTGTTGGTTGCATTTGCCACTGTTGATCAACCCTTCTCAAAACTCTCTGTTTTCTTAGAATCTTATGGTGCCACCCATTTTCTCTTTTCACATTCTATCATGTCTTTTTGAGCCTCCTTTTTACCTGTGGACAAGAGTTGGTATTATTCCTTTGCTTAGTCATTCCATCTGAAACAGCCTTTTCTATTTTCAATACCCTATGAGAAGTTATTTGGCCTTGCCAGTGGCTGTCAAGGTTACCAAATTTCTCCTCTGAAATCCAGACTCTGTATCTTCTTGGATGTCAATATTCATCTCACACAAAAATGATTTCTAGATTCTTGTCATATTTTCCCCAAAAAAGGATGCATCTCCTTCAGGTTGTCGTGACATAGGAAATGGTATCCCACCATTGGGTGCAATTGCTTAAGTCAAACATTTTAGAGGCATCTTTGTCAACTTGACTTCTTTGACTCTGACTCCTGAACTCTTGTGAAATTCTTTTATTACTATGTTCAAATAAACCAATTACAACCACATATCTTCTTGTCTACTGCTACTACCTCACGGTGAACCACCTGGATTATTGCAGTGGTCTCTTAACTTCTCTGCCCATTTCTATAACTACAGGGTTCTCCCCAACTCTATCCTCCCACTGTCTGACTATCGCCCACTCAGCACCCAGAAGAATCCTTTTAAAAGGTAAATTACATTATATCATCCCTTGAAGTCATTTCTAATGACTTTTCATCGCAGTTAAATAAAATCCCAAATCCTTGATCTTTCTCCAGAATATCTCTCTACCTCATCTCCTAGATGTTTCCCCTTCTTCATTCCATTCTAGTCATCCTGGACTTGCTGATCACATTCTCACCACAAGGTCCTCACACTTGCTATTTCTCTGCCTAAATACTCATCCCTCAGACATTTCCAACACTCATTTTCACTGCAGTTAAGTCTCGATTCAAATTCTTTCATCAAACTCTATCTCCTCCTCTAGTAGATAAGCTCTATGAAGTAAGCAATGCTGTCTTTTCTTCACTGGTGTATGGCTAGACTTAGTGTGTGTCATGTAAAAAAAAATGTCTTTTGGAGTGACTGAGACAACCTCAAACTAAACATTTCCATCATCAGAACACCATCACCTTTATCCAGATTTAAAAACTCTCTAGGGACAAAGTACACGACACTGTGAGTTCTTCCCTTCTAAGAATATTCACATTCTCCACATGCTTAGGTGAGAGATCTGTTCAGCTGTGAACTCAGGGAAGTAAGAGGGTAGCCATCAGAGCCTGAAGGCAATGCCATAGAGAAGTAGTTCTCAACATTTAGTGCATCACAATGACCCGAGGGATTTTACAACACAGCTTTCTGGTCTGGGATTTCTAGCTCTTCTGATACTATAAATCTGGGGTGGGACAAAGAATTTGCATTACAAGTTTCTAGTAATAGTGATGGTGATGGTTCAGGGACTACATTTTGAGAATTACTGTCTATGAAGGTGACACTGGGGGAAAAATCTTGTAACTATTTGGGAAGGGAAAGAAAATAAAAGGAAAGTGAAGCACCCATGAAAGATAAAGCTTTCCTAGACATATCCACTTACTTCTGTCTGACACCATGCTGTATTTGAAAGGGAGAGACAGAAAGGCAGAGACAGAGACACAGGGGGAGACAGAAAACATGGCCTGTTAGGAGATAAGAACTCTAAACTGAACCTCACTCTAAACTACAAGTGTGACTTTAAATACATCTTTTTAACTCTGAGCTTCAGGTTGTTGATGTGTAAAGGGACATACAAATATGTTTCACTCACATTAGTTGTTATAAGAATTAAATAATGTTTCTCTGTGCAAAACCTTGGCACAAGTTAAACTTTCAAAAATATGTGCCCTGTTTCCATTTTATAAATTTCCCAGACCTTGTACTTTTCTATATCCAGACAATTAATTATTGTTTATATTCTAATCTTATACTTTCACCCAAAATTAAAAATAGGAATTCCAGTGTGTTTACATCAAAGTATCTCTTCCAAACTTGTTGTCACTATGATGATTTTGTGTTTATTATAACTTATCCAGCATGATGATGCATTTCCCAAAATTTTGCTAAATGTAATAAAAAAATAAGACTGCAATGCATCTACATGGCGTGCTCACCTGGGGACCTGTATTCCTGGCTATATAGAACTGACTCAGCCAAATAGGTAGCTACATGAGCTTAAGCAAATCCTTTTACCTATGGGTCTGTTTACCATATGAAAATTTGGATAATGCCTAGTGTTTTAGCATCTCAGGATGTTTGTAGGGATATGGCAGTTAAGAATGCTTTCAGTTGTGAGTAATAAATTCTGCTAGCCTGGACTGAATAAATAAGGCTTAATATTTCTCTTTTTTAAAGAAAAAAAAAAGCTCTGGAAAAGGCAATCCACGGTAATATAAGCGATCAAGGATGTCATCAAGGATCCAGGTTCTGTTTATCTTTATGCTCTGTAATCCTTAGTATAGGAGTTGAAAAACTTTTTCTGTAAAGGGCCAGAGAATATGTTAGGCGTTTGGGGCTATAAGGTCTCTGTTGCCACTATTTAACTTTGCCTTTGTAGTGTGAAAGTAACCATAGACAATACAAAAATAAATGAGTGTGACTATTTTCCAATAAAATTTTATTTACAAAAACAGATGCTGGGCTGGGTTTGTCTGGTAGGCTCTATCTTACTCATCTTCCTGACCTCAGTATGGGTGCTGTACCTCCAGAAATCACAGCTACATTCCAGTTTAAAAAATAAAAAGTGTATGTCAAAGAGGGTGGAACTCAGAAAGGGCATTTCTCCAAGTCTATTCCTCCCAAGGAAGCACTCACTCAATGACTTGTTATTATATCATTTTGGTAAGAATGGGCCTTATAGCTGTTTGCTACCATTCAGGTTCATTTCTAAGTATCTTCCTCTCACCTCCTCTGTCCTTCAGAAATTGTCAAGTCACTTACATTGGTCAAGGAAATTTAAGTAAAAATGATATATGTTATTTCTGAGCTGTACCTTATGATCCCAATGTAGAAGTTGTCACATTTTTCCCCCTCTGTTACTGTCTGCCGAAGACTCCAGATAACAACTATATATGCCTGGTTCCTGGAGTGAGAACCCATGAGTTCACAATGACTTTCCTCATATATGAATCCTGAGTTGAGAGATGGTTTTTCATTTTTTAAGCCACTTATATTAGGCAACTGTTATTACAGCATAACTCACTCCCCCCTTGAGGTGTGCAAGGTCACATAGACACTGAGGTAAATAAATGTAGCTTGTTAGTCTCTGTTGTAAAGCAGTGGTTTGTGTTCCCTAGACCAGCATCAACATGATCACTTAAGATTATGATAGAAAGGGAAATTCTTATCTCTATCCCAGATCTGAATCAGGATTTTGTGACTTAATAAGCTTTCTAAGTGGTTCTACAGTCTCTTTGCTATCTTTGTAATAAAGGGAGGAAACAGAGGAAGGGATTGTAATAACTTTTGGCTCATTACACAGTGTGTGCAAAAATAATAAGTAAAACCCCTCCAAAGTACTATATCATTATGTCATTTGCTGCTATACATCTATACCCAAGGGAAAGGATACAGATGACAGTAGACACTGAACATATTGCATAACTTTGTTCAAATATTGTCATTGCAAACTCTCATTTTTCTTAAATAAACCTTTCATTTATAATTATAAATATTATTTCATAAAAAGTACATTATTGTTTACATAAATATAGAATGTGCAGAAAACATTAGATGTATATGTTCAAAATAATTAAATTTTATTTTAACAGTTGATATGGAAAATGCTAGTTCTGCATTACTGGTGTTCATGCCAATGAATAACTTAAGGAAGCCTCCAGCTGAATATGATCTTTAGTTAAAAAATATATGTATTTGTTGAAGTATCTTAAGTTGAGCCCCAAATAAACTGAAATAGAAGATTGAATCTACTTTAATTCTGTTTTACCTTTTTTTAATTCTGTGAAAATGACAAGGAAATCATGCTTTAAAAAGTTAAATATATTTGATAATCTTATCTTAAAGTTATCTTAATGAGATGGGAAGAAATGGAGAATAGATTTGAGTTGTGAATGACCATCACTGCTCAAATATTCTTTCCCTTCTTGAAAAATTATTATGGTTATCTGGAAAGAAAAATAGAACATGAAAAAAGAGATGGAAGACAGTTGCCTCCCCATGTCATTCTCACTTTCCCCATCTGAAAAATAAAGTAGTTCTACATATCACACAAGGCACTTGTATAAAAGCACATAGCAAAAAATGTGTTTAGCAGTATGAGATTGTTCCATGCATTTATTCATGTGTCCAACAGATATGAAAAGTAAATTACTACATGCAAACACTTTGAAAAGCATCACAAATACACATACCGCATGAGGTTAAGTATAACACCTACAAAGAGCTTATGTTCAAAGGCAAGAAAACGAATAACCTTAGAATAACTCAATAATTGCTATAAAAGCGAGAGGACTTCCAGGGAAGATGGGAGAGTAGGAGGATCCTGATGTTCGTCCTGTGCCACAGATACACCTAGATAACACCCACATCAGTGTAAATAACCTATAAAACAATGGAAAGACTGGCAGGATAGACTCTCCATAACTAAATGTGGAAAAGAGGCAACACTGAAGAGTGTAGGAAGGGCAGAAACGCAGTCAGGAGCCAAACTGAACTCAAGGAGGGAGGGACATTGTAATCACAGGGAAAGGAGAGGAGCAAAACTCACATCTGCACGCCAGGCATGGGAGACCTGCACTGGAGAGATGAATCTCCTAACACTTGGCTTTGAAAACCAGAGGGGCTTAACATTGCAAATTCTTACAATCAGTGGGGCTTAACACCTGGATTTTTAGAAACCAGTGGGCTCTTCTCTGGGAGAGCCAGAGGCAAGGAGAAACTGATTCCCAGCCCTTAAAGAGACAGCATAAAAGAGCTTGCTGAGATAAAGCACAGAAGCAGCAGTTTGAAAAAATACCTGGGGCATACAGGAGGGAGATTTGTTTACTAATCTCAAAACTTACACTGGAGGGACAGGGATTTTAGGAAGACTTCTCCAAGAACAAAAGAGCTGATTGCTGCCATCTCTCTTCCCCCAGTTGGACAGATACAAGGATACCTGTGAGAACCAGTACAACATGAAAACTCTCTACCTAGCTTGATAACACCATGTCCCTCCCCTGCACTCTTCAATGCATCACCCCTTCCAGCCAGGCCTCAGCAGAAGTTTTCCAGGCAGCTGCAGGACCCCTCTCACAGTGGATGGTCATGGCCCTTGCTGGAACAGGTGTCATGGCCCTGCCTTCTCCTGTGGACATCTCCTCCACAACATACCCCTGGCATGAGTCCATATAAAATCATGCCACAAGCCTGGCAGTGTGCAAGCAGCACTAATAAGGGCCAGCAACACTCCAAAATGACTCCTGCACTGGGGATAAGAAAGATAAACACAAATACCAGTCCAAATGTGGCCCCAACAGTGGGCTAGTGGCAGATATTTGGTCTGACTGTAGGCGCCTTCCACCAATGAAAGCCTCTCAGGAAACAACACAGGGAGAACACCCTGCAATTTCACACTACTACAGCTCTGAAAAATGCCTGATCTGGCCCAACTGAAGCCCAAGATGGCCTCAGCCTGGCTCATTTACAGCACAGGAACAAAACCCTGCCCACAACAGCCAAACAGAACCATTGCAGATGACTGAACTGAAGGTAAACATGGCTCATCCACATAGGGTGTGCACAGCACACGTAGGAAACACCCCCGAAGCTCCAGGTTCTGATGAACAGGGGATATTGCACTGTAGGGCACTATAAGAGCTCTCCTTCATATGGTTGCTACTTTCAAGAGCAGGAGAAGTAGCTGACTTCCCTAGCAGTTAGTAACAGACATAGAGAGTTGAAAAAATGAGGAGATAGAGGAATACATCCCAAATGAAAGACAGGTCAAAATAACAGCAAGAGAGCTAAAAGAAATGGAGATAACTAATATGCTTGCTAGAGACTTTAAAGTAGCAGTCATAAAGATACTCACTGGACTTGAGAAAAGAATGGAGGACCTCGGTGAGACCCTCAACAAAGAGACAGAAAATATAAAAAAGAACCAATCAGAGATGAAGAACTCAATAACTAAAATTAAAAAAAATACATTAGATGGAATAAATAGTAGAACAGAGGAAGCAGAAGAATGGATCAGCTACCTGGAGGCTAGAGTAATGGAAAATAATCAAGCTGAACAGGAGAAAGAAAAAAGAAAAATAAAAAGTAAAAATAGATTAAAGGAACTCAGTGACACCATTAAGTGTAAAACATTTGCATTATAGGGATCTCAGAAAGAGATGAGAGAGAAGAGGGGATAGAAAATATATTTGAATAAATAACAGCAGAAAACTTCCCAAACTTAAGGAAGGAAACAGACATCCAGACCTAGTCAGCAGAGAGGGCCCTCAACATAATTAACCCAAGGAGGTCCACACCAAGACATATAGTAATTAAAATGGCAAAAAGGAGTGATAGAGAATGTTAAAAGCAGCAAGAGAAAAAAAAGCTACATACAAGTGAAACTCCACAAGGCTATCAACTGATTTTTCAGCAGAAACTTCGCAGGTCAGAAGAGAGTGGTATGATACATTCAAAGTTCTGAAAACAGTTATTTATAAAAATAATGAAGTAACTGATAGTTATATAACAATAGTAACAACAAATGTAACACCCCACTTACATCAATGCATAGGTCATCCAAACGGAAAACCAATAAGGAAACAGTGGCTTTGAATGACACATTGGACCAGATTGACCTAACAGATATATTCAGAGCATTCCATCTTAAAACAACAGAAGAATACACTATTTTCAAGTGCACATTCTCCAGAATAGATCACATATTAGGCCAGAAAACATATCTCAAAAAATTTAAAAAGATCAAAGTCATACCATGCATCTTTTCTGACCACAAAACTAGAAGTAAACCACAAGAATAAATCTAGAAAGACCACAAATACATGGAGGTTAAATAACATGCCATTAAGTGATGAATGGGTCAACCAAAAAATCAAAGAGGAAATGAGAGGCATCTGGGTGGCTCAGTTGGGTAAACTTCTGACTCTTGATTTAGGCTCAGGTCATGATCTCACAGTTGTGAGATGGAGTCCCACCTCGGGCACCATGATGGGCATGAAGCCTGCTTAAGATTCTCTCTCTCTCTCTCTCTCTCTCTCTCTCTCTACCCCTCCCCCATTCTCTCTCTAAAAAAAAAAGAGAGGAAATGAAAAAATACATGGAGACAAATGAAAATGAAAACACAATGTACCAAAATCTTTGAGATGCAGCAAACGCTATTGTAAGAAGGAAGTTTACAGCAATACAGGCCTAGATCAAGAAGCAAGGAAAATCTCAACCTAATCTTATACCTAAAGGATCTAGAAAAAGAATAAACAAAACCCCAAAACCAGTAGAAGGAAGGAAAGAATAAATATTAGAGCAGAGATACATGAAGCAAGAACTCAAAAATCAATAGAATAGATCAATGAAACCAGAAGCTGGTTCTTTGAGAAGATCAACAAAATTGATAAACCTTTAGCCAGATTCATAAAAGAGAGAGAGGTAAAGAGAGAGAGAGAGAGGGAAAGAACTCAAATAAACAAAATCAAGAAATGAAAGAGGAAAAAGAACAACCAACAACACAGAAATACAAAGGCTTATAAGAGAATATTATGAAAAATTATATGCCAACAAATTGGACAACTTAGATGGAATGGATAAATTTATAGAAACATATAACCTTCCCAAAACTGAATCAGGAAGAAATAGAAAATTTGGGGCACCTGCGTGGCTCAGTTGGTTTTAAGCGTCTGATTTTGGCTCAGGTGATGATCTCACTGTTCATGGGTTCAAACCCCACATTGGGCTCTCTGCTGTCAGCATGGAGGCTGCCTTGGATCCTCGGTCTCCCTCTCTCTCTGCCCTTCCCCTGCTTGCACTCTTCCTCTATTTCAAAAATAAATGAACCTTTAAAAAATAGAAAAATTGAACAGACTGATTAGCAGCAATGAAATTGAATCAGTAATCAAAAAAAAAAAAACTCCCAACAAACAAAAGTCTAGGACCACATGGCTTCACAGATGAATTCTACCAAATTAATACTTATTCTTCTCAAACTACTATAAAAAATAGAAGATGAAGGAAAGCTTCCAAATTCATTCTGTGAGGAGGCCAGCATTACCCTTATACCAAAACCAGATAAATACACCCCACCCCTCAAAAAGAAAAGAGAGAGAGAGAGAGAGAGAGAGAGAGAGAGAGAGAGAGAACTACAGGCCACTATCTCTAATGAACTTAGATGCAAAAATCCTCAATAAATATTAGCAATATGAATCCAGCAATACATTTAAAAAATAATTCATCATGATCAAGTGGAATTTATTCCTGGGATGCAAGGTGGGTCAAAGTTGCAAATCAATCAACATTATATATTATATCAACATGAGAAAGGATAAGAATGATATGATCATTTTAATAGATGCAGTAAAAACATTTGACAAATAACAATATCAATTCATGATAAAAACCCTCAACAAAGTAGGTTTAGAAGGAATATACCTCAACATATTAAAGCCCGTATGTGAAAAACCCACAACTTACATCACACTCAATGGTGAAAAATTTTAGGCTTTTCCCTTAGGATCAGGAACAAGACAAGGATGTCCACTCTCAAAAATTTTATTCAACATAGTATTGGATGTTCTGGCCACAGTAATCAGAGCACAAAAAGAAATAAAAGGCATCAAAATTGGTAAGGAAGAAGTAAAACTTTCACTATTTGCAAATACTGTATACGGAAAACCCTATAAACTCCATCAAAAAAAACCCACCAAAAACCAAAAAACTAGAACTGATAAATTTATTCAGTAAGGTCACATAGTACAAAATAAATGTACAGAAATATGTCACATTTCTATATACTAACAATGAAGTAGCAGAAAGATAAATTAAGAAAATAATTCCATTTATGATTGCACCAAAATAATAAAATACATAGAAATAACTTAACCAAAGAGGTTAAAGACCTATACTCTGAAACCTATAAATATTGATGAAAAAAATTGAAGATGACACAAACAAATGGAAAGATACTCCATGCTCATGGACTGGGAGCACAAATATTGTTACAATGTTTATACTAGGCAGGCTGTATGCTTCTCTCCACTTGACAGATAGTTGCATCTCATGGTAGAGTGCCAGCCATGTCCCCAAGACATAATGGTGAAGGTAAATGGATTTGCCCATATTGGGTGTTCGGTTAACAGGACTGCTTTTAACTCTGTGGATATTGTTGCCATCAATGACCTCTTCATTGACCTTATATACATGGTATATATGTTCCAGTATGAGTCCACCCACAGCAAATTCAGTGGCACAATCAAGGTTGAGAGAGAGAAACTTGTCATCAGTGGAAAGCCCATCTCCATATTGCGAGAATGAGACCCTGCCAACGTCAAATGGAGTGATGCTAGTGCTGAGTATGTTGTGGAATCCATTGGTGTCTTCCTCACTGTGGAGAAGGCTGTGGTGTCTTCATCATTGTGGAGAATACTTGACATGTGGGGCCAAGACAGTCAACATCTCTGTCCCTTCTGCTGATGCCCCCATGTTTGTGATGGGCATGAACCATGAAAAATATGACAACACCCTCAAGATTTTCAGTAATGCCTCCTGCACTACCAATGGCTTGGCCCTTTTGACCAAGGTCATCCACAACTTTGGCATCACAGTCCATACTGTCACCTCCACCCAGAAGACAGTGGACAGTCCCTCTGGGAAGCTCTGGTTTGATAGCAGAGGGGCTACCCAGAACATCACCCCTGCTTCTACTGACACCACCAAGGCTGTAGGCAAGGTCATCTCTGATCTGAATGGGAAACTCACTGGCATGATCATCCATGCCCCCACCAGTGGATCTGACCTGCTGCCTGGAGAAAGCTGCTAAATACAATGACATCAAGAAGGTGGTAAACAGGCATCAGAGGGCCTCCTCAAGGGCATCCTGGGCTACACCAAGCACCAGGTTGTCTTCTGTGACTGTAACAGTGACACCCACTCCACCTTTGATGCTGGGGCTGGCATTTGCTCTCAACAACCACTTTCCCAAGCTCATTTCCTGATATGATCATGAATTTGGCTACAACAACTGGCCTCCGAGGAATAAGAGTTCCCTAGACCACCAACCCCAGCAAGAGGAAGAGAGAGGTCCTCAGCTGGTGGGGAGTTTTTGCCCCAACTCATCTTCCAACAGACTGAGAATCTCCCAACCTCTACACAGTTTCCATCCCAGAACTCTTAAGGAAGGGGAGGGGCTTGGAGAGCCCTATCTTGTCATGTACCATCAATAAAGTATACTATACCCATACAAACAAACAAACAAACCAAAACCTATACTACCCAAAGAATCTACACATGTAATGCAATCTCTATCAAAGTAGCAACAGCATTTTTCCCAGAACTAGAACAAACAATCCTAAAATTTATATGGAACCACAAAACCCCCAAATAGCCAAAGCAATCTTGAAAAAGTAGGACAAATCTAGAGGTGTAACAATCTCAGATTTCAAGATATTCTACAAAGCTGTAGTAATAAAAATAGTATGGAACTAGCACAAAAATAGACACATGGATCAACAGAACAGATTAGAAAGCCCAGAAATAGACCCACAATTACATAGTCAAAGGTCACTTTCTCATCCCATAACACAAAAATAAACTCCAAATGGATTAAAGACCTACATGTGAGGCCTGAAACCATAAAACTCTTAGAAGATACCATAGGTAGTAATTTATCTGACACTGGCTATAGCACCATTTTTCTAGATAAAGCTCTTGATGAAAGGGAAAGAGAAGCAAAAATGAACTATTGAGACTACATAAAAAACAAACAAACAAACAAACAAAAAAACCTTCTGCATAGCAAGAGAACAATCAGCAGGACTAATAGACAATCTACTGAATATGAAAAGATATTTTCACATAACATATCTGATAAAGTATTAGCATCCAAAATATATAAAGAATGTATAACAGTCAACAAAAACCCAAACAATCATTAAAAATGGGCAGAAGTCGGGGCGCCTGGGTGGCGCAGTCGGTTAAGCGTCCGACTTCAGCCAGGTCACGATCTCACGGTCCGTGAGTTCGAGCCCCGCGTCAGGCTCTGGGCTGATGGCTCAGAGCCTGGAGCCTGTTTCCAATTCTGTGTCTCCCTCTCTCTCTGTCCCTCCCCCGTTCATGCTCTCTCTCTGTCCCAAAAAATAAAATAAACGTTGAAAAAAAATTAAAAAAAAAAAAAAATGGGCAGAAGGCATGAATAGAAATTTCTCCAAAGAAGACCTACAGATGGACAACAGACACATGAAAAGATACTCATCATCACTAATTATCAGGGAAATGCACATCAAAACCACAATGATATATCATCCCATACCTGTCAGAATGGCCAAAATAAAATCACAAGAAACAAGTGTTGGCGAGGATGTAGAGCAAACAGAACCCTCGTGCAGTGTTGGTGTGAATGCAAATGAGTGCAGTCACTGTGGAAAACAGTGTGGAGGTTCCTCAGAAAATTAAAAATAGAATTATAATATAATCTAGTAATTCCACTACTAGGCATTTACCCCCCAAAAAACAAAAACCCTAATTTGAAAAGATATATACACCCCTGTTTATTGCAGCATTATTTATAATATTTGCAATCACATGGATTGAGCTAGAGAGTATAATCTTAAGTAAAATAAGTCAGTTGGAGAAAGACAAGTACCATATGATTGCACTCATATGGGCAATTTAAGAAACAAAACAAAGAAACAAAGAAAAAACAGAGATAAACATAAAAACAGACTCTTAACTGTAGAGAACAGATGATTACCAGAGAAAGGGGTGGGTGGGGGCATGGTTGAAATAGGTGAAAGAGATTACAAATACACTTGTCATGGTGAGCACTGAGTAATGTATAGAATTGTTGAATCACTATATTGTACACCTGAAACTAATATAACTCTGTTAACTATACCAGAATAAAAAAATAAATTAAAACATAATTACTATAAAGCAGATATAAGATGTTTCTGTGTCTCAATCTCTTCCCCTAGTTTTTCCAGATCTCCTGTCAATTTATCAGGTCTGATTCTTTCCACTTACAGGGATTAGTATAGTTGCCTCCTTACTTCTTTCTCAAGTTCTAGCGTACCTCACCTCCAAAATATCCTCCACTTGACTGCTGGGCTACTGTAGGGAGTAGTAAGTCTGAACATTTATTCCTTTGCCTACAAAATCCTTCATAGATTCCCAATGTCAGCAAATAAACTCAATCTCCTTAGCTTAGCACGCTGTCTCCTGACCTGGCCTCTGTCTAGGAATATCATCTCTTTTCACTCCTTTAGACCATTGCTAAGCTCTAGCTTTATTGAACTGGTTGAGGTTTATAATAACTGGCATATTATTTGCCATACCCACCCAGGCCTTCACTCCTGTGCTTCCCTTCTATGTAGTTAATGCATCATTGCACATTATTTTAGCCTAATATTACCTCTGCAGAAAGGTCTTCCTGTCAACTCTACCTGCTCCCACTTAAAACCAAGTTCCTCTTTATATCACATCAGACTGCCATTGATAGCCTTTTTTGTCTCCTTGTGTAATGTTGGTTTCCTCCATTAGAGTACTCCTCTTTGAGGCAAGGAACCTGTCTATTATGGTCACTGTTTTATCTCTGGAGTTTAGTGCAGTTTCTGTTACACATAATGGCTATTCCACAAATACAGTTTGAATGATGAAGTAAATGTGCTCATAGAACAAACAGATTTGAGGGCTCAGTGGGACTCATCTGCATTAAGAAGAAAAAAAATCAGGGACATTTGACCTTGGTTCTAAATCCAATTTTCCAGTAAAACAATTATACTTTTAGCAAGATGTGATGGCAATTTAAATTGGGACAAAGAATCCATCCAAATCCCAAAACACATTCCCCCTCTTTTATGATGTTGACCTATACTCATGACATATTTGGTATAAAGCTCTTAATTTCTTGATCCCCTCTTCCCTGCAGGTTAATCTAAAATTCTATGCCTGCCTGTATTGCTTTTCTATAGAAAACTGTCCTACATATCTTCAAACTAATTCTGTGACTTCTCAGTGACAAACACGATAAGAACACTAAAAAATATTTGCTTTTTTCAATATTTCTTAATTTATTTTGGCACTGTTTATTTGGCATGTGATTCACAGACTTATTTAGTCATTCAATATTTAATGACTTGAAAGGTGCTCTGTGCAAAGCACTGTGGGAGGCACGAGGACGAAATATGGTCCCTTTCTTCTCTGAAAATGCTCAGCATAAAGTAGGGGATATAAACATTATTAAACTCAAACATTATTGACAATAGCTTCATGACATAGTAAGAATCTCAAATGCAATTGGAGGAGGGAGACCTGAGTTCTCCTCTCTAGATTGAGCATTAAGTGACTATGATATTTGCAAGTAACTTTAACTTTCTGGGCCTTAGTTTCTTATTTGTCATAAGGGATTTGAATTACATAAACACTAAATTAGTTTTCTAATTTATACAAATTGTTGTGGATTTAAGAAATTAAATTTTAAGAAATAAAATTTCTAGCAACGTGGCAAATATTAAATAAATAGTAATTTTCAGTTGGCAAATTTCTTTTGACATGTACCTTCCTATAAACTGTTAGCAGATGTGTAAATTGGTGTAACCTATTTATAAGACTTAAAAACGTAAGTTGAGCATGCAATTCTAATTTACAAGAAATTCTGTTACAACAGAATTTTTAAGCTATTTAATAATTGCATAAATATACACAATTAAGAGAGCAGATGAACACTTCATGGTGCATTTCAGCCATTAATTCTATTTTTGGAAAGTATTCAAAACCCTTACAAAGTATTAGACCCTCTTTTAGGTGATGCACTTATAACTTAATTCTTGCCACAAATGTATGAAGTAACACTATTAGTATGACAACATTGCAAATGAGATTATAGTTAAATAATTCACTTAGTATATGTCTAGCGTGTAATAGGGTCAGGATTTGAACTGAGACAGTTTACTCCATAATTCAAACAGAGCTGTGCCAAGCTCTGCTTTTCCATGGGGCAAAATAGTATGATGTAAAGCAAAATATAGAGGATGAATCTGAGGTAAAATATAGGTGGAAACAATCAGAAATAATAGGCAAGAATTAATGAGTATGTGAGGACAGTGGAAATGGAAAAAGAACAGATAGCTTGAGATATATGTGACAGGATTGTGGAGAATCAAGGAATTGAATGTGGAGGGAAATAGAAGAAATTATGGGGGTTAATTAATAATGACAATAACTATACTAATGCTGCAGCTCCTATTTATTAAAAAGCTACTGTTTCAAATACTGTCCTAGTTATTTAACACACTGTCGTACAAATTAACAGGATTTGATTAGTAGAGATAATTAAGTTGAATCCAATTTCAAACTCATGGGGTTTGAAGTGCCCAGGGGATATGCTAACTATTGAGGTATCTTTAGATGAGAGTGAATGATGCAGAATGAATCAGAGAGAATCTGGGAGATTTCTCCTCCTCAAGAGAAGCAGGAATCTCAGAAAGCAGAAATTTTAATGGTATTTCTAGTTTTCTATCTATTGATTTATTGATCTATCTTCAGTTTTACAAGCATTAATTTTGTAAGTTATAAGTCACAATATACCCAAAAGAAGTCACCTCTTCATTTTTTTGTGTAACTGATTTTTCTCATGAGACTTCACTCACTAGGTGGTGATCAACAAAACACAGACACACACAAATAAAAAAAAAAACACAAACGGGCAAACTGTTTTAAGCCATTCCTCCTTTTTGAACAATCTGTGTGATTTTTTAGTCTTCTGTTACAAAATATTTCAAAATTATAGAAAAGAGTAGAATAAAACATTATAACCTCAATTTATCCATTATCTACACTTAATAATCAACAGCATTTTACCAAGTTGATTTTATCTTTTTTTTTTCTTGCTGTGGTATTTTATTTTAGTTTTTAAATGTTTATTTATTTTTGAGACAGAAAGAGAGAGAGAGAGTACACAGCAGGGAGAGGCAGAGAGAGAGAGATGAGAGGGAGACAGAAGATCTGAAGCGGGCTCTGTGCTAATAGCAGAGAGCCAGATGTGGGGCTCCAACTCACCAACTGTGAGATCATGACGTGAGCCCAAATCAGACGCTTAATCCACTGAGCCACTGAGGCACCCCTCTTGCTGTGTATTTTAAATTTAATCACAAACATCATTACATTTCACCTCTAAGTATTTTGAATGCATCCCAAAGAAATAGGGACTTTTTCCTTTATATCTTTTCTATAACTATTATACCTTGAAATTAATGATATTTTAGTACCATCTAATATTCACTCTATTTTTTAAAATTCCCTAATTGTCCTCAATGAGCATCATATTTGTTCAAAGCAGGATCAAATAAAAGATCATAATTGCATTTTATTTTACCTGAAAGAGTCCTTTTTTGTTGTTGTTGTTGATCTAGAAGAGTCTCTCCTTTTCTTTTTATACCACCAACTTGTTGAAGATAGCAGGTCAATTGTCCTATAGAATGACACATATGTAGCTTGAACCCTTCTAATAAGAAAACTTTGCAGATGATGCTATATGCTTCATATTGCATTATGTCAGAAGGTACATGACTTCTGGTTGTTCCACCATTAGTGATGCTAAGATTGATTACTTCATTAAAGAGTTTATAAAGTTATACTTTCTCTTTGCAACATATATTTCATGGGTCATACTTTATATCCATTCAAATATTCAGTCCTCTGTGAACATATTTCACTCAATAGTTTTAGTGTGCATGGGGATCCTTGTTTAAATACATTATTTTATGAGGATTACAAAACATGCAGTTTCTTTTGACTACATATTTAATCTTTCAAACATGTTTCCTCTTATACACACATACACACATTTTTCTCCAAAAAGTGATATTTAAGTGTATGAGAGGGCTTACCATGTCCTTGAAGAAAAAAATATAGGGCCTCAAATCTACATGGAATCTGCTAGATTCTCTCTCTTTTTAAATGCTTATTTACAGAGAGACAGAAGGAGAAACAGAGAGACAGAGGGAGACAGAGTGAGAGTGGGGGAGGGGCAGAAAGGGAGACACAGAATCTGAAGCAGGCTCTAGGCTCTGAGCTGTCAGCACAGAATCCAACACAGGGCTCGGGCCTACAAGCTGTAAGATCATGACCTGAGTCGAAGTCGGACGCCCAACCAAATGAGCCCCCCAGGTGCCCCTAGATTCTCTTAATTATCAGTATTCTTCATCAGTGGCCTTACTGTTTGGTCTCCTAGAGTTGGCAGCTCAAGGTTCTCAATGACACTTCTGATCTATTCTCTTGTGTCTCAGACAGGGCTGGTCGCTGCCACCTATCTGATTTTATCTCATCTAGGCTCTTATAGATGCAACTTCTGCATGTCTACCACATTACCTATCTTGCCAGGGCCTAAACTGTCTATGCCAAATTATTGCTGTCAGGTTTCATCACTCTGTGTTACCATGGTCTAATCTATGGAAGGACTGTTGCTACCAAATTGGCTATAATCTGTGTACCAGAACCTAAAGGGAACAAGGGAGTCTTTGGTCCTTTCTGCATAGACAAAATGAATATGGCTTGGGAAATATGACCATTGTTTTGGTTTGCCTGGACCTGAAGTATTTCCCAGCAAGTGAACATTTCAGTGCTAAAACTGGGATAGTTCTATGAAAACCAGAACAGATAAGCATCCTATCAGGAAAGCTAAAAAAGAAGTCCTCTGTCTAACAGTGCCATGCTGCAGGGGACACTTGGCTGGGGTTGCTACAGGTTGGCCTTAGACAGATATGTATAGTAATCTCCTTTCAGGGACCCTCTGCCTTCAGCATCTCCCTCAACAACTCCAAACACATCTCTCTCCTCTGGCAATCTGGTCTAGGTATGGAACATGGGAAGACTTGCCTAGCTCTCTGCTTTGCTGCCAAAATGGAACCCTTTCTTCTTCCATAATCTCAGACAAAATGGAGACATTTTTGTTTTTCCTTTTCACTTTCTCAATACCCGGGATTTTCCCTAGACCATTAGAGACACATACTAGGTGTTTCCTTCTGCCAGGTTACATTCTGACGCTAGCTTCACAGCTAAGCCTTAGTAGAGATAGAACACAAGAAATAAAGGTAGCCTTCTTGATAAGGAAGCCTGCACTGCAAAGTGCTTCAAAATCATTTTATCTCAAATATACATTCTTCCTCATAGGAATTCATATCTCTCATATGCTTTAAAATATAATGACAAATGTATGGGGGCTTTGAAAATCATGTTGCATTAAAGGAGAAAAATGTTCCTGAAGAGATGACACTAAAAAATTTTCCCCTTGCTATTTTCATTATGTGAGCTGGCTGGATGATAGGTTGAATGGAATTTAAAAGCATCTAGAGAATATTCTGAAACTTGGTACTTCCAAAGTCTTTGTGAATACTTCTATTTCTCAGTCACACCTTATCTGACATCCATCTATATGGTAGATGTTATGTGGCCAATGAAATTCCCTAATATTTTTTAAGCCATATGGCAACTATGTCTTCTAAACTCTCTCAAGTGTTTTGACTCATGGAGATATAGGGCATCACGGGTACTCTGCAAAGAAAGTACAATGATTTATACTAGTTAGTAGAGGTGGGACATAAACTTTGTATTTCTGAGGTTTTGTTCAACACTGTTTTCTGTTACAACAAACTGTTGATTAGATCTCTATGGGACTAAAGGCTTCTGGAAGACAATGTACCTTCTGGAAGAGAAAGCACAGGAGATGATCTTTTTCATTTCTTTCTCTAAGTAATTTGGTAGATTAAGAGATAGGGCTTAGGGGCGCCTGGGTGGCTCAGTCGGTTAAGCGTCCGACTTCAGCTCAGGTCACGATCTCGCGGTCCGTGAGTTCGAGCCCCGCATCGGGCTCTGGGCTGATGGCTCAGAGCCCGGAGCCTGCTTCCGATTCTGTGTCTCCCTCTCTCTCTGCCCCTGCCCTGTTCATGCTCTCTCTGTCTCAAAAATAAAAAAAAAAAAAAGAGATAGGGCTTAGAATAAAGTTGTAAAATTTAAGGGGGTGCCAAAAAAACTTGGTAAGCAAGGTATTTGAACACAATCTATTGGTCAAAATTAATGCAAAAATGAATGATATATCAAATATTAACATTTATTTTTTTAAATTTTTAATGTTTATTTTTGAGAGAGAGAGGAAGAAAGAGAGAAAGAGAGAGAATGAGCGGGGGAGGGGCAGAGAGAGAAGAAGACACAGAATCCGAAGCAGGCTCAGCCTCTGAGCTGTCAGCACAGTGCCCGATGTGGGGCTCGAACTCACCAACCATGAGATCATGACCTGAGCCGAAGTCGGACAGCTAACCAACTAAGCCGCTCAGGCGCCCCTCAAATATTAATATTTAAATACAGATGGGATAAGTATTGTGAAGTTTCCCTTCTGCCTTAAGCTGTAATATGGCTCTACATGGCACTCTATAGAGTCCTTTAAAGGACTTTCTGTCCAGCTGCACAAGGTCAGGGTCAACTCCTGCAGTGGTTGCCACAACAGAAGATCCCTGCCTTACCCATGGTCTCACTCTTCCCCACTCACATGCATAACAGAGTGAGGCGGAGGAAGCAAAGCCCAGATATTTTGACAAATCAAAAAAAAAAAATTCTAAGGCACCGCTTCCTCCAACTCCCCATTTGACTGGCCAGGCTTTATCTCACATGCATTTGTTTGACTTCTTTCTCTGCCCAATTCTGTTTCTTTTACCTTCCTTCACAGGTGCTGATCCTTATAACATCTTGCACTTCAATCTCTGACTTACCATCCATTTCCAGAGACCCTAACCTGAGACTGGGATGAAGTCTTAAAGCCTCCCTCATTCAGGTATCCCAGTTTTGATTGAAAATTTGAGTTAGCAGGGTGCCTAGGTGTCTCAACAGGTTAAGCACCCAACTTTTGATTTTGGCTCAGGACATGATCTCATGGTTCATGAATTCAAGCCAGGCATTGGGCTCTGTGCTGACAGTGTGGAGAGCCTGCTTGGGATTCCCTGTCTCCCTATGTGCCCCTTCCCCACTCATGCTCTCTATCTCAAAATAAATAAATAAACTTTGATAAAAAAGAAAATTTGAGTTAGCTTGTTTTAGTTTCTCCTCTTAAAAATCTAAGGGAAATATTATTTATAACGCTGTCAGGAGAATAGGAACGAACTATAGACAAGTTTTAAGCAAATGAATACACACATCTGCAATCAAACAGATGGAATTATAAATAATAATTGACCATAACTACAGTGTATTTTTATTATTGACAGTCAGTCCTGTCTCATGCACAGTTAAAGCCCTGTGCTTAGACATATTAGAGTACTGATTTTTCATGGTAATTGTTCACATTCTCCTTTTTTGTTTATACTTCCCTTTTGGTTCCTCTATTTATCACAAGATCCCATACCACACTAGCTACATCCTCACATGATTCACTATTGTGGATAGTCCCCAAAGCTTTGGTCAGAATGTACTCAAAATTCTTTAATAAAAAAGAATTTCTGTTCCATATACAAGACTTCAGCTGCATTTCTGTTTAATCTATTTCTTCTCCTTAGTAATCATTGTACAGATTTATACAAATGCTGCAAATTCAGGAAATATTTTCCCCTTAAAAGCAAACACGTTTAGCTGGCCAAGAAGCTTCAGCAATATTTCTTTTTATGAATGACTTACAAAGGGATTACATGGGCTTCCAAGAAAATGAAAAAAAAAAAAATTTTCCTACTCGAAGCAGGAAACAATCTGGTTTGGGTTGAGTGTTACCAGAAAAATGATCTCCTCTGAGGTACAATCCTTTTCACATATAGTATTTTTCCCACTCCCTTCCCCCTGCTTCCCTTCCTTCTTTCCTCAATTGCAGAGCCCTGCCTTACCTGAGATTCTGCCCTTTCCAAGTTGCCCACATCTGGGAAATGTTGCATCATACCTTATACATTCCAGCCTCAATGGAATTTCACTGTTAGTTGTTTTGTGTTTATGACATACAAGTTATATTTACATCTAGTTATAAATATTTTTTTTCTATCAGAATACAAAAAAAAATCACTGGTGGGACTCAAACTTGGTATTTGGCAGTGACTAATCAAGTCACTTTTATGGATTTCAACTTTTTCTTCCAGCATATGGCGACATTAGCTGAAATATTGTTGAAATTTGCACCGTCAAAGTTACAAAGTTGAATGATAATGTGGTTTCTCTCGAGAAAGCACAGCTTTGGAGAATTGCATGTAATTTTACAGATTGAGCAGAACTGTGTGCATGTGTGGGGACTATCAAGTGAATTATGGATTTGAATTTTAGGACTTTTATTCAGTAGCTAGAAGGCCTGGGACATATCATACAACCTCTCAGATTCTTAGTTTATTCATCTGTGAATGGAGATAATGGGGATAATAATAACTAACTAGCCTGGATATTAAGAAGATATGAGAACCCCTTCCCCCCACAATAGTAATCCATGGTTTATAGTAGTTACTTTATATCTGCTATCTATCATTACCACTGGAGAATTTACAATATTTTTTAGCCCACTTTCTTTTTTAACAGTTTTGCTTGACTTTTAGTTTCTGAGTTTATACATAGGTATTAATTTGCACAATTTTGTAATATGTAAAGTCCTTTGAGCTCTCAGAGAAAAGCATTATGCAAGTAGAATATTATTATTCACTGCACTGATGTGTGAATGCTCAAGGCTCCTAGACACATTCATCTTAAAGGATGTATTAACTTCAAAATCTACATGAACCCTGTAAATGCACACTTAATAAACACTGACAATTTATAAGTTTTCACTTTTCTGTTAAAAGTAAAATAATAACAAAAAGTTAATGTAACACAAAATTTATGACATGATTGTAAAATGTGAGCATTTTATTTTTTTTTATTAAAATTTTTTTTTCAACGTTTTTTATTTATTTTTTTTGGGACAGAGAGAGACAGAGCATGAACGGGGAGGGGCAGAGAGAGAGGGAGACACAGAAGCGGAAACAGGCTCCAGGCTCCGAGCCATCAGCCCAGAGCCCGACGAGGGGCTCGAACTCACGGACCGCGAGATCGTGACCTGGCTGAAGTCGGACGCTTAACCGACTGCGCCACCCAGGCGCCCCTAAAATGTGAGCATTTTAATCTTTAAGTTAGTATTAACCTCTTGCAAATTAAATGTAGGGAATTATAATAAGAGATCTTGCCAATCATTGACAATTACAGCCAAAGTCCTGTCTATATACATTTGAGCTATGTACATTTCCTTATTATTATATCATCTTACATTTGCATTAACTTGACACAGCATTCTTGTATATATTTCTAAATCTCATAATTATCCTGTGAGAAAGCAAGCCAGGGATAATTAATCCTTTATTAAATAACTGAAAAAATAGAGGCACAGAGAGCTTAAGTCATTGGTCTATCACATTAGAGTCTTATGTTCACACTATATTCACTCTATTGATGGAAATGTACAGAGCATGTAAGGAGGATCATCATTGGTTCAATTTGTTTGAAGTGTAGATTTGATGTGTGGGTTGGAACAGTTGAAAAGATACTTGAAATTAATGCTAAGAAATTTGGGTATTTAGAGGCACATGGGTGCATCTGAGGCTCAGACCATTAAGCATCAGATTTCGGCTCAGGTCATAATCTCACTGTTTGTGAGTTCAAGACCCAGGTCAGACTCTCTGCTGTCAGCACAGAGCCCACTTCAGATCCTCTGTCCCCCTTGCTCTCTGCCCCTCCCCCACTCACACACTACTTCTTTCTCTCTCTCAATAATAAACATTAAAAAAAAGAAATTTAGGTATTATTAATATATTTTTTAAATTTAAATTTTAAGTAACCTCTATATGCAATGTGGGGCTCAAACTCACAACCCCAAAATCAAGAGTCACATGTTCCATTACGGACCCAGCCAGGATCTCCGAAATTTGGGCATTTTTATGGATAGAATGAGAGAGGAAAAATTGAAGGTATGGCAAATGCTCTCCTCATCGGAACCGTGCTCTGAGATCAATATGGTGGAGCATGAGGATAGACAGAAGGTGAACAGAAATAGAGGCAGACTAACTAAGTAATTCGAACAGTTCAGAAAATAAGGTAATGATAAACAAAACCATCAAGGAAGCGGTATGAAAGTGTGACTGTAGAGAAGGCTAAATTGTTGAAATACTTGGAAATACAGGAATTGTAGAGAATTAGAGAGGATACAGTGATGAAACTCCTCTCCTTTACATTGAGTTCTGAACCAATTAGGGAGAAGGGCACGGGGTTCTAAAAGATAGAGATAAGTTAAATCTGCTTAATGGCTAAGGTTCCTGGTTTGGACACAAGATAGCCAATCAGCTTGCTGTATTTGAACCAGTCTTTCGCATTGTCATTGGCATGAGTGGATAACTTTAGAACTCACTGGTGTGGACTTCTTTGGCAAACAGACATGGAGAAGTGGTGTATGCCTAGCATGTTTGCATTTGTGAGCAATTTGTTTCTGAAAAGGGAGGGAGGGGGAAGCTGAAATAAACATGTTTAGTATTTTCTTCTAAACTTGCTAATCAGAAAATCTCTTCTCTTCCTGCGACGAATGAATAATAAGGGGTAAGGAAAGATTCCGACTTTTGACCAAAGCATGATTCTGGGCAAGTCCCTCCACAGGGAAATATAGAACTTGGCATTAAGTGAAATGGAACAAAATCATCTTTGAATGATTTAGCCATTTGGAAATAATCAGTGATAAACTCAGCTTAAAGCAGGGTTTCTCAGCCACAGCCCTAATCATATATTTGAGCAGATAATTAATCGTTGTAGGCGGCTATCTTGTGCATTGTAGGTCCTTGGCCTCTGCCAATATCATATCCCCAGTATAACACCCCAAAATGTCTCCACACATTGCCACATTTCTCCTGGGAAATTTCACCTTTCCCCTCCATCCTATTGAGAATGACTGGCCTAAATGGCAAAGGCTATGAACCATGGCTTTGTGTTCATCTCAGGGATCTAAGTCTTAATCTTCCTAAATTAATTTTCATGAGTCTCTGCAAAGTGTATTACCTGGCTGTTTTTATCTTAGATGTAAATGACCATGTCTATCAATATGAGGGAAATACAATTTACATTAGACCTCAAATTTTAGAAAATACTTTGATAGCTGGATAGCTGGGAGACCACTGATGGGAATTCATTATACATAATTCTTTCCTAGTTTGGAAGGATATTCTTTGGTTTATAAAGTGTTTTTAAAATCCTCTTTGTCAGAGATGGAAGATTGTACTTATTATACAAGGACGTACATAGGAAAAAAGGATCCAGGTGCCACTATGATTAATAACACCCTTGTCATTATTGCCATTTTCTCACAGGCATCTAATTATGTGTTTTCTGAAGATATTATTTCAGCATGGGGCTATAGTTATATCTATCTGGAACAGGAGGGAATGCCATTGTAGGAAACATGAAATAAAAACTAAAACACCATAAAATACTCGACAATCTTCAACAATTTGGGTTAGAACAAACAGCATTAGGATTAAAGTAAGTCTTGTGTTCAAGAACCAGTTTTGCTCCTGACCTGCTTCTTTACTTTGAAAAAGTCATATATTTCTGGGACTAAGTTGATGCATGAAAGCCAAATCAACTCTCCACAATGCTGCATAGTTGGCTAGATGGGGTGGAAATCTTTTTCTGATTTTATTTGTCCTGAAGACATAATTGTCACTTAGATTTGTTTTCAATTCCCCAATATTGGTAATCCCGGGCATTGGCCTCTGTCCTGGTCACTACAAAAGTCAGTTTCCTGTTAGATCAAGCAAATTCCCATTAGTACAATAGGAGTTTCCTGCCTCAACGTACTGCTCTGGTTTCTCATTCACTTAAATTCCAGCTTGGTCATTTTATTCCCTCTGTATTTTTAGCTCTTTGTGGCCTTTTCAGAACATTCCATTGTTTTTTGTTTTGAGTATAGCTGACACACATTATTACATTGATTTCAGGCGGACAATAGAGTGATCCTACAAGATTATACATTATGCTGTGTTCACAAGTGTAGTTACCATCTATTGCCATATGACACTATTACATGTAAAATGCTGTGCTTTTTATTCCTGTGATTTACTCATATTCCATAATTGGAAGCCTGTATCTTCCACCCTCTTCACCCATTTTGCACAACCTCCCCAGCGCCTCCCCTCTGGCAACCATCAGTTTGTTCTCTGTATTTATAGGTCTGATTCTTCTTTTTGTTTATTCATTCATTTGGCTTTTATTTATTTGTTTGTTTAGATTACACACTAGTGAAATCATATGGTATTTATCTTTCTCAGTTTAATTTATTTCACTTAGCATAATACCCTGTAGGTCCATCCATGTTGTCTCAAATGGCATGATTTCATCCTTTTTTATGGCTGCATAATAGTCATTGTTTTTAATGATAAGTTAGTTGCCATTATTAAACACTGGAAATATGATACATTTAATAGAAATAATTGGGAAAGTAAACTGAGTCATAGAATAAGAAGCACTATAATGTAACTATCAAGAACAATCCTACAAAAGTTTTAGACTATTTCTCTCTGTTTTTAACAGGGTAGTTAAAAGTATTCATATTTTTATCATATTCACTGTATCACTTTATATTGCATTTTTGTCTTTAAACTGTTTTAGAAGACATTTAATAAATTTAAATGGATATTTATAACATAGGTGAGAGATGTAAATGTTAATAGTGACATGAAGAACCTGTACCCAATTTTTAAAGGCAATACTATAAATTTCTTTTTTAAACCAAGATAACAATAAATTTTGTTTTCATTATACCCTTACTTTCCTGCATCATTTTTATTCTTCACTACATCACAAACATTTTTTGTGACATGAAAATTTATATTAACACACATCATTGATTGAATAACATTTCATAAATTGTATATCATAATTTAAATTATACTAATATTAGATATTTTGTTTTTACATTTTAATAAATAATGCTGTTATTCATTTGTATGCATAAGATTTTGTTCATATTTTTGAATATTTGGCTCATTAATCTAAAAGGTAATTAAAATATTAAAGAACAAGTACTTTTTTAAGACTTTGATACAATGTGCTTAAATAATTTTTTAGAAAAATTTGTAATGATACTATCATAGCTCTGATTAACAAGGTGGAATCTCTAATCAGACCACAAGAGTTAGAGCTTAATTTACTTCTAGTTAACTGTGTGCTTGGACAAGTTCTTAATCACTCTGTGCCTATCTACTTATTTATTTTTTGTAAAGTGATGTTAATAAGTACCTACTTCATAAGGGTGTTATGCATATTTATAGATTAATGCTATTTGTATAAATACACTGTATGGGAAAGATTTAGTACAATAACTGCTTGATAAATATTGGACACAATATATAATTGTGGTGTACTAATGGCATACCCTTTTGAACATTAATTTATATATTTTGTAAAATGTTTTCTAATATTCTAGTTAAAGATTATATTATTTCAACTTTCATTACTTTGAATGCTACTTATTTTCATATATGTGTTAACTGTTCTTTTTTTAATATACCAGAAATGCATGCCTTTCCCATTGATATTAAGGGATATTTTTATTCTTATAATTTGTATTTACTTAATAACTTCCAAGAAATTTAACCATTTTATGCAATGTTTTGTAATTGTTTCTCTCATTTTGTAGGTTTTCATTTTGCTTTTAGTTTTGTGATACAGATTAAGATTTTTTTAATATAATAAAATATTGAAACTTATCCTTGTTGACTTCCCCCTTTGATTTTATGTTTAAAATATGTTTCCTCATCTTGTGGAAAATTAGTCTACATTTTCCTTCAGTTAAGTGGTTTTATTTTCAAAATTAAATACACCAGGGATTTATTTTTGTCTAAGTTAGTGTATTATTTATATCCCTTATTAATTTCAAAGGCTTTTCAGCAGAAATTCTTCAGAAGAAACTCTAGGGTTTTGAAGCAAAAGAAATTATTATTAGAAAATGATGATAGTGTCTCCCTTTCCAATAGCAAGAGCTCTTATTTATTTACCTTACTGTTGTTTGTTCCAGACTTAAGGATGTGCCACCACTATTTTTCTGTTAAGTGTAATATTGACTACTGGATTTCAGAATAGCAGACATTCTTTATCACATGAAGAAAATACCCTTCCATTTTCAATACACTCAGCATTTTCATAAGGAATAGTTGTTAAATCTCACTAAACTTACCTACGGCATTGTTACCTATATCTTTCTGGAGGAGATTTCTGGAATTATGTATATTCTATGTTACTAGCTAGGGCTTTGAACCTAATGTCCTATGTTTTGACTTGTACCATGTTCTTTTTCTTGCTAAGTTAAAATTCTTGCTATTAATTTTTCTATACAACAATAGAAAGAAAATGACGATGATGGTGATGGTGACAATGACAGTAATTAAACTGAATGTTTCCTGTTTACAAGCTCCAGGGCTAAACATTCCACATGCTCTATTTCATCTAATCATCTCTTTTTTGTTTGTTTTGCTTTTTTAACGTTTATTTACTTTGAGACAGAGAGCAGGGGGGAGGGGCAGAGAAAGAGAAGAGAAAGAATCCCAAGCAGGCTCCTCACTGTCAACATAGAGCCCAATGTGGGGCTCGAACTCATGAGCCAGAGACCATGACCTGAGCTGAAATCAAGAGTCAGACACTTAACTGCGCCATCCAGGTGCCTCTCATCTAATCACCTCATTAAATGAACAAATAGTGACAGAGAGGAAATAAGCGATATAGAAAAAAAAAAAGGTAGCTTGTAAATTGGGACTTTCATTCAAGACCATCAACTGTATTTCTTGGCATGCCTTGCTTTTATAATTTTTCCTTTCAAAAACACAGTTTACAAGATTTTGTTTTATTGCACGTTTTGTGTTCAGAGGCCAGAGTACCATTTTCCATATATGTCCATTTTCATCATTGTTTGGATGGCTAAAATCTCTACTGGATGTTTGGAAGAGAAGGATGATGGGGCACATGGGGAAAGAGATGGAAAAAGAGATTCCTAGATTACTGTTAGCTCATTTGAGAGTTCCTGTGCATTTGGAGAACGGTAGTTTATTTCCCAGGTTAATTGAGCCTTTCTATCCCAGAATCATGGGAACAATAGAGTTTAATAATTTTTTTCTAGTATCTTTGATGCTATTTGTACTACTTTCTATCAGAAGATGGAACATATGGTTACTAGTTCATAATAGTGTTTCTAAACTTTCTCTCATAATTAACGTAATTAGGGTAAAGTCCCTCTGGATTTTGGCATATGTTTTCTTCCATATTTAGTTCATAGTTCTGCTGTACTTTCTTTCTTTTGTTTCTTTTGATATTCATTTTGATAGAATTAAGGGCAGAGTTCTACCAAATTCCCTGGTCACATAACCTAGAAATGCCTATAAATCTAGTTTACTATTTAACTATAAAGAAATACTGGATTTATTGAGTCTTACATCTAGGATTCTTTGGACAGATATAATAATTTTGTGAATATATTAAAAATCATTTCAGGCAACTGTCCAGTATAATGTCAAAAAAGAAAAGATGATTGAAGATTAACTTTCTCCTCACTCTGGAATAACTGTAGTGTTGCTGGTATTAGATGAGTCCATAAGACACCTAAATAGCATTATAATTTTTACTTGCATATTGAAATAAGAGATTAATTGACTTACGGTCATGGAAATGTTAACATATCTCAAATGACTAAATTTAGGTGACCTGAAAATGGTGCTCAGTTGAAATATATACAGATACGAAAAAAGGGCATTGTCAATTCTTCCCTTCAGGTATAAAAAGAGGTGTAAGTTTGATTTTCTTTTTATGTTTTTTAATGGTGAAAAAGGAAAGCAACAATTTAAAAACTGAAACAAAGCATCTTATACTTCCAGCCAAGATGAAGTATCAGGAAGATGAATTACCTACCCACCAGAAATAATCTAAAAAGCAGACAAATATACATAATGACAGTTTTCAAGACAGTGGATATCAGGCAAGTAAGGACAGTAATCCCTGTAAGAGCCTAGGATTACAATATGAAGATGTTTCTGGGATGTGGCCCATGGAGGGAGGAACAAAGGCAGAGCTGGCAGAATATGTGCGCTAAGAAGACAGAGCTGAGAGTCAGGGACATTGACAAGTGCAGGACAGAGTAACAGAGAGGAGTGATACATCCAGAGACAAAGCTATGAGATCTGTGGAGTATCCCCTTCAAGCACTAAGTACTGTTCATTGCATGTAGATGAGAAAAACCTGAAGCTAGGGAAAATCTAACTGGAAGAGTTAGAGGCAACAGTGCTCTCCATCAGACAGGCTGAGGACTAGTGACTATTTTCATCAGCCAGATTGGGAAAACTCATAATTGAGAGGGTCACTGGATAGAGTACTCAGAATTTTTGCCTCAGTAATGGCAATAAGTAGCCTACTGTGAATACTGCTCAAGATCCAGCTAATAATCTTAAAAGCAAAACCTTAAAGGATTAAACTGTTCCCAAGTATCTTAACTACCTCTCAACAAAGCTCAAAAATATTTATAAAAATACAAAAATACCTAACACCTAGCAAGGTGAAATTCACAATGTTTGACATCCATTAAAAAATCATCAGGCATACAAAGAAACAGAAACACATAATCCATATAAGGAGAAAAATCAATCAGTACAAACTGACCCAGACCTGTAACCTACTTTACCTTAGCAGTAAGAGATTTACAGACTCCACCAAAGAATACATACAAATGGTAAATAAATACATGAAAATATGTTCACCATCATCAGTCATTAAAGACATATAAATGAGAATCATGATGAAATACTAATTGTAAAATCACTAAAATTATTATTACAAGTTATTAGTGAGGATGTATGAGAAATGGTATTCTCATATACTCTTGATGGGAATGTAAATGGTATAATTATATTGGAAAACAGTTTGGCAGTTTCTTAAAAATTTAGATATAAACATACCATATGATTCAGCCATTCTATTCTTATTAGTAGACAATAATTTGAATACAGTTTTATACCAATAAAACTGTTATTCCCATTTGTAAGTAAGTCTTGTATGGACATGTGATTTATTTTTCTTGGGTAAAACTATGAACTCCAAAAGGTTAGGGCTTATCCATCTTGTTCTCTTTCCCACTTCATACCTAGCCCTGAATCTGGCCATTCTAGGAGTTTAAATATTGGTTGACTCAAATAATAGATTTATTGGAGACTTTGTCTTATCAACAAGTAAATGGATAGTTGAATATCAATACCATGAAATATTACTCCACACCAAAAGTGAATGAACTATTGAACTATGTAAATACATGGATAAATCTCAAAATAATTATGCTAAGCAAAAGAAGCCAAATGATAAAGAGTACATAGTATTTGATTCCATTTATATAACACTCTAGAAAATGCACATCAATCCATAATGACAGAAAGCAGATCAGTAATTATCTGGGGAGTCAGACAGAGAAGTTACAAAGAGGTCAACCTAAGTGTCTATCAATAGACAAACAGATAAGGAAGATGTAGTATACTCCACACACACACACACACACACACACACACACTCATAGTGGGATATTACACATCCATAAAAAAGAATGAGGTCCTTCTCTGACCTCAGCCGTAGCAATCTCTTACTCGACACATCCCCAAAGGCAAGGGAATTAAAAGCAAAAATGAACTACTGGGACCTTACAAAGATAAAAAGCTTCTGCACAGCAAAGGAAACAACCAACAAAACTAAAAGGCAGCCAACGGAATGGGAAAAGATATTTGCAAATGACATATCGGACAAAGGCCTAGTATCCAAAATCTATAAAGAGCTCACCAAACTCCACACCCGAAAAACAAATAACCCAGTGAAGAAATGGGCAGAAAACATGAATAGACACTTCTCTAAAGAAGACAACCGGATGGCCAACAGGCACATGAAAAGATGCTCAACGTCGCTCCTTATCAGGGAAATACAAATCAAAACCACACTCAGATATCACCTCACGCCAGTCAGAGTGGCCAAAATGAACAAATCAGGAGACTATAGATGCTGGAGAGGATGTGGAGAAACGGGGACACTCTTGCACTGTTGGTGGGAATGCAAATTGGTGCAGCCACTCTGGGAAACAGTGTGAAGGTTCCTCAGAAAATTAAAAATAGACCTACCCTATGACCCAGCAATAGCACTGCTAGGAATTTACCCAAGGGATACAGGAGTACTGATGCATAGGGGCACTTGTACCCCAATGTTTATAGCAGCACTCTCAACAATAGGCAAATTATGGAAAGAGCCTAAATGTCCTTCAACTGATGAATGGATAAAGAAATTGTGGTTTATATACACAAAGGAGTACTGCATGGCAATGAGAAAGAACGAAATATGGCCCTTTGTAGCAACGTGGATGGAACTGGACAGTGTGATGCTAAGTGAAATAAGCCATACAGAGAAAGACAGATACCATATGTTTTCACTCTTATGTGGATCCTGAGAAACTTAACAGAAACCCATGGAGGGGGGAAGGAAAAAAAAAAAAAAGAGGTTAGAGTGGGAGAGAGCCAAAGCATAAGAGACTCTTAAAAACTGAGAACAAACTGAGGGTTGATGGGGGGTGGGAGGGAGGGGAGGGTGGGTGATGGGTATTGAGGAGGGCACCTTTTGGGATGAGCACTGGGTGTTGTATGGAAACCAATTTGACAATAAATTTCATATATTGAAAAAAAAAAAAAAAGAATGAGGTCTTGCTATTGCACAACATAGACAAACCTAGCGGGTAATATGCTAAGCAAAATAAGTCAGACTAAGAAAGACAAATATGATATCACTCATATGTGGAATATAAAAAATGAATAAATAAACAAAAAGCAGAGTCATACCTATAAATACAGAGAACAAACTGATGGTTGCCAGAGGGAAGGTGGGTGGGAGAATGGACAAGCTGGGTGAAGGAAATTGTGAGATACAGACTTCCAGTTATGAAACAAGTACATCACAGGAATAAAAGGCACAGCATAGTGAATACAGTTGGGGTATTATAATAGTGTTGTATGACTGCATGGTGACAAATAATAAGTACACTTGTGGTGAGAATAGTATAAAGTATAGAGGGGGCGCCTGGGTAGCTCAGTCAGTTAAGCGTCCGACTTCAGCCCAGGTCATGATCACGCTGTCCATGGGTTCAAGCCCTGCGTCCAGCTCTGTGCTGACATCTCAGAGCCTGGAGCCTGCCTCGGACTCTGTGTCTCCCTCCCTCTCTGACCCTCCCCCACTCATGCGCTGTCTGTCCCTCTCTCTCAAAAATAAATAAACCTTAAAAAAAAGTATAGAGAAATGAGTCACTATGTTGTACACCTAAAAAATGAGTTAACATGGGTCAACTATACTTAAAAAAAAATTTTTTTAAAATAAATAAAAATATGTTATTTAACTTCGAAAAGAAGGGCATGAGGAAATCTTTGGGCATGATAAATACATTTACTGTCTTAATTGTGATGATGATTTCATAGCTATATGCATACATCAAAGCTTATCAAATAGTATGCTTTAAATGTGCAGTTTATTATATATCAATTATGCCTCAATAAAACTGTTTAGTCACATTTTCTTCCTCCAAGTAAAAGCAATATCTATAAAATCTAATGATCTTATTCTAGGAACAGGAATGTATTGGGGATATACTGATATTTGTTTCCATGCTTTCCTTGTTTTTGCTGCCTTACCTTCTGCCTTTTATTTAAATTTCTTTCCTAGGATTCTTCTGTCTTTGGTCCTCTTATTTTCATGCCTTATATGCCCTCCGGCATGATTTCTTTCTTTAAAAAAATTTTTTTTTCAATCTTTATTTACTTTTGAGAGAGAGAGAGAAAAAGAGAGAGAGAGGGGAAGAGAGAGAGAGGAGGGGCAGAGAGACAGGGAGACACAGAGTGTCACGTGGATACTCATGTGAAACTATATAAATGACATTCCATCACCAATGATGTGTTCCCTCCTACATTTTTACTTGACTATATTCAAAACTTGTAAACTAAATTTTTTTTAATAGAAAATGTAGGTGATAGAGGAATACAATGAATGGATAAGAAAATATCTATCCAAATACTCTAGAGGCAACCAGCCCACTTTCTTCAAAAAGTCCGTATCAAAAAACAAAGAAGACTGGAAAATGTTTCGGGTATAACAACCAAATGCAATGTGTGACTACTGATTGGATCCTGGTTTGAATAAGCCATCTAAACATGGTCCTTGGGAATAATTAGGTGATTTTAATATTGGATATTACAGGGTGTTTGAGAATTTTGTTAATATTTTTGATGTGAATATGGCAATGACATTATGAAAGTAATGTTTGTTTTTGTTTTAAAGATAGAAAAGTGAAGATTTCTCCTTTTTTTTTTTGTCTAGCTTTGCCCAAGTTTGCCATGTATTATTCTGGGAACTGTTTTCCTCAGAAGAAACTTCAGTCAACTGCTCTTTGTCATGAGTATAAGAGGATTAAATAGATTTAAAGAAAAAAAAAATTCCTGCATCCTTTATTCTTAGCAACTAAATATTAAATCTGTGATCTTGACAATGTGATTCCAGTGTTTGCTCCTGCCAAACTGAAGCAAAATTTTTATCCTGGAAAAGCTGTATCTTCGGGTTTTCAAATGAAATCATCTGGAAATCAATACATGACTTTACAGGGATAGATTTCTGTGATGAGGAATATAGTTCAAATCATGATGGATGTTAGAAAACAGGTAAAATTCCTAAGCTCACTCTTTTTTCTTCTTTCTTCTTCCCTTCTCTGTCTGTCTCTCTTCTTGCTCCTCTTATGGATATAATAGTATTAAGAATTGAGGATGATAACTTTCACTTTCTTAATGTAGTATTTATTTCAACAATAAATTTTCTTTCTATTATCACATTTCATTCTTCTGGAAACCTTGGGATCTCTAGGTGGCTAGTATGTTTTTTATTACCGTTTCCATATTTTGGGGAGCTGAGGTTTACAGATGACTACATCTACCAACTTTGACTGTACATTTTAGATTCATTTTATTCAAAAATATTCATAAATATTTGTTTTTCTAATTTCACATTGAGGGATTTTATAATAATTCTGTTTCTATTTTTTAGCAGCTATGTGCATTTTTGCATGTTTTTAGGTGATCTCAATTCATGTTAAATTTCATATGAAATTTTGAGAGCTTCTGCCATGGTAATAATCTGAAAATAAATTAATGCAAATGTGATCTAATATGTAAAGTGGTGCTATTCTATAATTATAAAAGGCAATTTACTCTTCAGAAATAAAATGCTGTAAAAACATTTTTCTCTTGAATAAAAAATATTTCTGCCCATTTGTGCAGCTAAATAGACTATTTCTATTGTTTCCAAAATGAGATGGAATCAATTTATTTGGAAGGTTTAAGATGACAAGTTTTATGGTAACATAAATAATTCACACATCTTCCTATGTTATCCCTTCATCTTCATGTTCCTCACATACTTAAAGCTGTGTTGGAATTTTTGAGTGAATGCATACAAGCTCACATGTCTCCAGGCATACATGATATGAATAAGTGAAGTGGTATTAGATGTGCTTACTGTCTCATAATTGATTAAAAGATAGAAACATAAATATTTAGTGTGACATATTTAACGAATAAGAAACAAATCAGAAGAACTGGTTTCAGCTCTAATATGTAATGAGCTTGGAAGTAGTCATTCTCATTTTAACAAGAAAAAAGCTAAATGAGTGGAAAAATCACCAAACTCTTCTTAGATCCAGCTGAAAATTAAGGTCACAGGGGAAAGCACTAGTCCAAAATCTTGAGACACAGGCAAATACAGAAAATGATAGTCACGATCTGCTTACTTGAAGCAAAATCTGCTGGAGCTAGTAACAGGATCATTTAAATGTCATTTTGATGAATTGCTGAAGACTCAGATATGACACAAATATTGGAATTATCAGGCAAGAATTTTAAAATAGCTAGGCAAATCAATGGATTCATAACAAATGGTAGTAGAATAATTGGGTGTACAGAAGCAAAAAGAAAAATAATAATGAAGGCATAGACCTTAAATCTTTCATAAAAACTAACTCAAAATCAATCATAGACCTAAATGCAACTTAAATTAAAAACTCTGCTCTCCAAAAGCACTGTTAAGAAAATGAAAAGACAAGACACACACTGGGAGAAAGTATTTGCAGAACACATAGTCTGATAAATAACTTGTAATTATATTCAAATTTTGTATCAACATTTACAGAGAACACACACTCAATAATGAGAAAACAATCCATTATAAAAATGAACAAATTTTCTGAATATACACCTCATCAAAGGAGATATGCAGATGGAAAATAAGTATATGAAAATACGTCCCATACTGTATGTCATTAGGGAATTATAATCAAAAACAAGAATGAAATACCACTATTAGAATGACTAATATTTTTAAAAATGATAATACCAACTGCTGGTGAATATGTGAAGCAACAGGAACTCTCATTTATTGCTTGTGGGAATGCAAAGCAGTACACTGGTTTGGAAGAAAGTTTGGCAATTCCACTCATAGATAATTACTCAATTGAATTGAAAACTTATGTCTACAGAAAAATTTGAACACAAATATTTATAGCAACTTTATTCATAATCACCTAAATGTGGAAGCAATCAAAATGTCCTTCAAAGGTTCGCAGATAAACAATCTATGGTACATCCATACAATGGGATATTATCCAGTGATAAAAAGAAATGAGCTATGAGGTCCCCTCCAAAACATGGAGGAATGCTAAATGCACATTGATCTGTGAAATAAGCCAGTCTGAAAAGGCTACATAGTATATGATTCCAACTATATGATATTCTGGAAAAAACCCGCAAAACTATAGAAACAATACAAATATTGGTGGTTGCCAAGAGTTTGGAGGAAAGAGAAGAGGGATGAATAGGTGAAGCACCAGAGACTTTTAGGGTGGTGAAACTATTAAGTATGACACTATAATGATGGATTCATGATGATAGGTATTTGTCAAAATCCAACAAACTGTACAACACAAGTGAACATTAATGTAATCTATGAATTTTGTTAACCATCGCTTTTTATTAATTCATTCATTACTTGTAATAAATCCACCAAACTAATGAAAGATGTTAGTAATAGGGGAAACTATATGTGTGGGGTGGGGATATTGATATGGGAACTCTGTACTATCTGCTCAGTTTTTCTGTAAGTCTGAAACTATTTTTAAAAAATAAAATCTATTAATTAAAAAATATAGATGACATGATACTGTATATAGAAAACGCTGGAGACTCCACCAAAAATTGTTAGAACTAATATATGAATTCAGTAAAGTCACAGGATATAAAATTATTCAAAAATCAATTGCATTCCCATACACAAATAATGAGTTATCAGAAAGAGAAATTAAGAAAAAAAACCCATTTACAAAAAGAATAAAATGCCTGAAATAAATTTGACCAAAGAGATGAAAGACCTATACCCCGAAAATTGTAAGACACTGGAAAAACATTGAAAATGCCACAAATAAATGGAAAGATATACCATGCTCATGGATTGGAATAATTAATATTGTTAAAATGACCCAAATCCAAAGCAATATACAGTCTCATTGCAATCCCCATCAACATACTAGTGGCATTGTTTACAGAACATTTTTCAAAGAATCCTAAAGTTTGTGTGGAACCACAAAAGACCCCTAATAACCAAAGCAATCTTGAGAAACAGGAAAAAGCTACAGATACCACACTCTCTTGATTTCAAACTATGGTACAAAGCTATAGTAATCAAAACAGTATGGTACTGACATAAAATCAGATACATAGATCAGTAGAATATAATAGCCCAGAAATAGACTCATGCATATATGATCAGTTAATTTATGACTAAGGAGGCAAGAATGTACAATGGGAAAAGATAATCTCTTCAAAAAATGCTACTGGGGATACTGGACAGCTACACACAAGAGAGTGAAACTAGACCACTATCTTATACCATATACAAAAATAAATTCAAAGACTTGAATGTAAGACCTGATATCATAAAACTACTAGAAGAAAACATACGCAGTAAACTCTTTGACATCAGTGTTAGCAATATTTTGGGGGGCCAGTCTTCTCAGGCAAGAGTAACAAAAGCTAAAATAGACAACTGGGATTATTTAAAACTAAAATACTTTTGCACAATGGAAGAAAGCCATTAGCAAAACAAAAAGACAACTTATTAAATGGGAGAAGATACTTGCAAATCATTCCTCTGATAAGGGGTTAACACCCCCAAAATATACAGAATTTATACAACTTAATATTAGAAAACTTAAAAATGGGCGGAGGACCTGAATAGATGTTTTTTCTAAAGAAGATATGCAAATCGCTAACAGGCACATGAAAAGATACTCAACGCCACTAGTCACCAGAGAAATACAAATCAGCACAATGAAATATCACCTCACACTGGTTAGATTGGGCTATTATTAAAAGGACAAAATTAACAAGTGTTGGTGAAGATATGGTTAAAAGAGAACCCTGGTACACTGTTAGTAGGAATGTAGATTGGTGCAGCCACTATGGAAAACAGTATGGAGGTTCCTCAAAAACTTTAAATTTAAAATACAACTACCACATGATCCAGAAATTCCACTTCTAAGTATTTATCTGAAGAAAATGAAAACACCAATTCAAAGAGATATATGCATCCTTATGTACATTGCAGTGTTATTTACAAAGCCAAGATATGGAAGCAACCTAAGTCTCTATAGATAGATGAATGGATAAAGAAGATGGATATATATATATATATATATATATATATATAATGAATATATATATGAATATATATTCACGAATATATATATATGAATATTATATAATTCATATATATATTCATATTATATATATATATGAATATATATATAATATGAATATATATATATATATATAATATGAATATATATATATATATATATATATATATATATGATGAATCAGAAATTTTTTTCCAGGGGTTCCTGGGTGGCTCAGTTGGTTACGCCTCTGACTTCAGCTCAGGTCATGATCTCACAGTTCATGGGTTTGAGCCCTGTATCAGGCTCTGTGCTGACAGCTCAGAGTCTGGAGCCTGCTTCAGATTCTGTGTGTGTGTCTCTCTCTCTGCCCCTCCCATGCTCACGCTCTGTCTCCCTCTCTCTCTCAAAAATAAACATTAAAAAAAATTTTTTAATACAATTTTTTTCTTCCAATAGAATCACAGCAAAGATCATTTTATTTTCATTCAAGAATAATAAACTGTTATCAAATAATTTAAAAAAAATTTTAATCTTTATTTATTATCAAATAAATTCAAAGGTAAAATATACTATTTAAAATAGCATAAAAATATAAGATACCTAGGGATGATTCTAACAAGAGATGTATGATTTTATGCAGAAAATAATGCAATTTTGTTGAAATATATTTACTGAGTCCTGAACAGATATAACTTCTTTTTTTTTTTTTTTTTAAATTTTTTTTTTAATGTTTATTTATTTTTGAGACAGAGAGAGACAGAGCATGAATGGGGGAGGGGCAGAGAGAGAGGGAGACACAGAATCGGAAGCAGGCTCCAGGCTCTGAGCCGTCAGCCCAGAGCCCGACGCGGGGCTCGAACTCACGGACCGTGAGATCGTGACCTGAGCTGAAGTCGGACGCTCAACCGACTGAGCCACCCAGGCGCCCCTATAACTTCTTGATATATTGAAATATTCAACATCATAAAGATATATACTCCATAATAATCTGTACATCTAGTACATCTAACAAAAATCCAAAAATTTATAGGAAATGTAAATAATCAAAATAATCATGAATAAAAAATTTCCCCACAAAACTGCACAACTGGCAATAAAATCATAGTAATTAGACAGTGTGTTACTAACCTAGGTTTAGATATTCAGACCCATGGATCAGAATTTATAGCATAGAGACAGGCATATAAACATGGGCCCTTAATATGACTGAGGTGGTTTTACAGGGCACTGGGGAAAGGTTTAACTTGATAATTTTTTAAAAATGTCTTTTATTTTAAAAGGGAGAGCAAGAAAGCAGGGTAGGGGGAGGGAGAGAGAGGGAGAGAGAGAATCCCATGCAGGCCCTGTGCTGACAGCAGGGAGCCCGACTTGGGGCTTGATTCCATAAACTGTGAGATCATGATCTGAGCCAAAATCAAGAGTCAAATGCTTAACTGACTGAGCCACCCAGGTGCCCCTAAAATTGATAATTTATGTGAAAACATTTGTTACTCATGTTAAAAAAAATTAAACCTGTTTCATACTTTACATAAAACTCAATATTCTTTACATTAAATACATAAATGTAAAAGCCAAAACTATAAACAACTAGAAAACCATATCGAGAATATTTTATTACCTTGGTGTAAAAAGTATTTTTTAGACAAAATACAAAAAATCACAAAGGAAAATATTGGCAATTTAAAATTGGTAATTAAAGTCATGAACTTTTTAAATGCAAAAAAAAAAATGTCTCAGAGACATGAAATATTGAGCCACAAACTGGTAAAATCTATTTTCTACATATAAACCTAGCAAAGAATTAGTGTTGTAAATACATAAGGTAAATACATCAATTAATAAAAATAAAAAATAGAACTGAGAAAGTAGACAACAATTTCAAAAAGTTAGAATATCTAATTAATAAATAAACATATGGAATAAACATATTAAAAGATGTTAACCATCAATACAAATAGAAAAATGTAATTGAAAAACACTTGAAGATACAACTTCACAACCAATTTCTTGATTAAGAACAGTCATTGATTTTCACTTTGTTCAACTTTCTTCTTGATAAGAGTTATGACTTCTAAGCTTTTTACTTGTCAGAGCTAAAACTGGAAGTCTTGTGTTTCTATTCATTTTTTTAAATTTTATTTTTAATTTTTTAAAATTTACATCCAAATTAATTAGCATATAGTGCAACAATGATTTCAAGAGTAAATTCCTTAGTGCCCTTAGTGTGCTTCTATTCTTTAAAAAAATTTTTTTTAAATTTTATTTTAGAGAGACTGTGAGAAGGAGATACATTTGTCTTATGCGGTGTTGAAAAGGATGTGGAAGAACTGGAATTCTCACACTGTGCTGGTGAGAATGTAAAACACTACATTTTGGAACACAGCTTGGAACTTCCCTAAAAAGTTAAACACACACATATCATATGACCCTGCCTTTGCACTTCTATTTACCCAGTGGAAGTTTATGTCCCTACTGAGAGGAATAACAAATTGTAATATGCCCAGCACAAAGGAATGGGTTGTTGATCCATGCATTAATATGGATGAGCCCATAAATAACTGTACTGAGTTAAAGAAGCCTGAAAATAAGAATATCTTCATATGTCAAAAATTATCAAATTGTGTACTTTATAAATGTGAAGTTTAAGTCAATTTTATCTTTAAAATCTTTTTTTTTCAATTTTTTGTTAATGTTTATTTATTTTTGAGAGAGAGAGAGACAGAGCGTCAGCAGGGGAGGGGCAGAGAGAGAGAGGGAGACACAGAATCCAAAGCAGTCTCCAGTCTCTGAGCTGTCAGCACAGAGCCTGATGCGGGGCTCGAAGCCACAAACCATGAGATCATGACCTGAGCCAAAGTCGGATGCTTAACCAACTGAGGCACCTAGGTGCCCCTAAAACCTTTCTTCTTTAATCCCCAAAATATTTTTTTGTAATTGTGAAAAATCACTGAAATGAAAAAATCCTTAGAAGGTAACTTATAAAGGTAACTTAAGAAAAAATGGAATGACCAATTTATCCTCCATTTTTTTTTAGTGATAAAATTGTTTAAAATCCTTTTGCAAAATCACATACAGTGTTCATATGGTTTCACCAAATGGTCACAGAATGAATCATTTGATCCTATGTAAATTTTTCCAGGGAATATCCAAAGTAACAATACCCATACTATGAGGATATATCAATTTTCTTTATATCTATTTTAGAGCCCTTTTCTCAGAGAGGGCCATTTTATTTCTGATTATTTGTTTTATGCCTTTTAGATCATGCATGTTTGCTTTAGCTCTTCTATATTCTAGCATTATTACTCTAATCTGCCTTTCTTCAATGTGTCCATATTCGTTTTTCCCACATTTCAGATAAGCAGAAGTCTTTTCGTCTTATGAGGCCTATATATCAGGTTTTTGTTGATGTGATTTAGTTTGTATTTCTTTTGAGCAGACTATCAGTAAACAGCAACGTTCATCCAAGCCACTGCTTTTCCTCCGTGCTGACACAATTAAATCTGGTATCCTGCAAAGATCGCTTGTCTGAGTGAGTGTAGCTTGCAGCTCCTTGTCTCTGCCAGTCATCAATGCAGAACGTGGCCCTTGGGATTTTCATAGCCATTTGTGCCTCCCAGACTCTGCTGTTTCAATTAAGACGTCATTAGTTGGGCCTACATAACTGTAGCACACATTTTTTAAAATGCATTCTGTGCAGTCTGACAAAATATGCCTACTCATTCTCTTCCTTTTAATTAGTCCCACATTCACTGTATTTGGTAATTATTCATCACAGTTTGTAGTTATGAGGGTCAATATTTGGTAATTTCATTAAGTATGGTAACTTTTGCTATGTATATTGCACTTTTTGTCTATGTAGTTGTCTCAGAGAAGAAAGTTAAAGAACAATTTTTTTAAGATTTGTTTGTTTTTTTTAGGTATCTATAAGGATATTTTTATAATATTAGAATTGGGAAATTCTTAAGATATGAAATTGAGAAACTATAAGTCTAAATTTTGACAGATTTCTCTTTGTGGAAGAAAGAAAAAACTCACATAGAATAAAAGACACATAATCAAATCTGAAGGAGAAAAGAGAGCCAGGATGAAAATATATATAAATATATGTAGTAGACAAAGGCTCAATGCTAAAATTAATGGGAATAAAACAAAGAACTAGTGCAATAGAAAAGATGGCACAATATATAAATCAAGTTTAAAAATGTGTTAATAAATTCCAAGAAAATGCCCAACCTCACAATTAAGTAGGGAAAATAAAATTAAATAATATTTAATTTCAATGTTTCATAATTCTGTATATTTAAAAATTGATATCCCAAATGTATGGAAATAGACACTTCTGTGAGATTATAGACAGGATGCATATAATATGCATCTATTTTTGGAGGCTGTCTTTGTCAGTTTTGGCTGCAATAACAAATTCTCATAGGTTGGGTACTTAAACAGCAGACATTTAATTTCATACAGTTCTGGAGGCTGGGAGGTTCAAGATCAAGGTGCTGGCAAATCCTGTGTCTGGTGAGAGCCTGCTTCCTGGTCTGCAGATGGCCTTCTTCTCATTGTACCTTTTCATGGTACAGAGCAGAGAGAGAGAGAAAACAAGCTTTGTGTGTTCTTATAAGGGCACTAATCCCACTCATGAGGGCTTCACCCAAATGACTTAATTACCTCCCAAAGGCCCAGCATAACATCAGGGATTAGAATTGCAGGGGGCTATAAACATTCAGTCCATAAGTGAGGGCATTTGGGCATTATCTGTTAAATCTAACAACTTCAACCCAACAGACTTTGACCCCCAAATCCTACATGTAAAAATCCCTATGATAACAGTATGACACAGGTGCAAAGACAGATGTATGCACACTGACAGATTCATATGATGCATTTTTGTAATAGTAAAAAATTAAAAATATCCTAAAATGTCTACAGATAAGAAACAATAAAGTAAATGATCATACACATATAATATAAAATAATATAAAATTCCTTGGTAGGAATGAGGTAGGTTTGTGTGTGGGGTGGGCACTAATATAGATGGGTCTCTGTAAAACTTTAAGTGAAAAAAAGTAACCATAAATCACAGTTACTAGAAATTTTAAATTGAATATTTAAATAAGTCCTGATAATATGAGATTGTTACTGTCCCCAAATTCTATCACATGTCTCAAAGTGGGACCCCTAATGCAAAGTGATAGTAAATTGCAGAATCAGGATTTGATACCATAACTATCTGGTTTCGGAGCCTATTCATTCTTATCACATAGGCTTATCACCTGCCCTTGTTGTGTGTGGTATTTATATTCCCATGACCTAGCAAAGTAGCTGACTCAAGGTTCTCAACCCCTTTTAAACAGATGAACAAATGAATGAACACTGTGATTCATGGTATTGTGTTTTTACGCAAAGACAAGACAGATTTCTGTCTTCTAGAGTTTCACAGTATACAACACGAATAAGCCATAACATGATATCCCCCAGAGCATGAGAAAAGTAAAAATAAAGCTCATGCAATAAAAGATGAAACAAAAACCATATAACATGGCTTGTAAGGAGTGGAGAAGTACCCAAAATTGTGTTATAAAAGTGGCACTTGAATAATCCCTTGATAATTGGGTAGGATTTCACCAAATAAAAATGGAGGGATTGAGAGATAAGGTAGAGAAACAGCAAGCAATCCTAATTAATGAAAGGTACAAAAACACTGGAGTAAGGAGATTTTTACAAAACTGTGACTAGTCCAGTCTGCTTGAACTAAAACAGTTTAACTTTAAAATCAGGTCAGAGAGATGGCAACTTTGTCTATTGGCAAATAGAAGAGTTTGAAATCATTTGTACCTGGGGGAATATGAGCAGAGGCTATGTTCTAGGATGATTATCCTGGCAGGAGCATGTTGTGTGGGCTGAAGCGGGGGGGGGGGGGGGGATATGGAGAGATAATCTATTTAGGAAGTAGTTTCAACTATTGGCATGAGAAGCAACTGAAGCTTAACCAGAAAATGGGTAGTACAAAGAGAGGGAGACTCAGATTAATGAGAAGAAAGATTAGGAAAAATTTTACCTTATTATGTTCACTTTGAATTTTTTATTAAATCTTGGGGTGGTGTTCAGTACTAGTTGTTATAGAAATGGTGGATTCTGACCAAGAATACAAGAATCCAGGTATTAGGCTGAAAGGATCAATATTTCTCATCTAATACACCAAAATACATCTTTATACTCTGTCTCAAGAGTACAGGTAATCTATTAGCTAATAAAAAAATCCTAACAAAGACAAATCAACACCTTGCTTATATCCATAAATGAGACAGTAAGTTGTTTTTAATTAACTATGAAGACAATTGAAGTCATTCATTTCTATATTATGTGGTATTTAGATCAAATGTGCTCCTTTCAGACAGTCAGACTTTTGATAAATTTGATAGAAAATCATGGTCGGTAACAACTGAATAGAAACAGATGGGCTGGAAGTTTTCCAAAGGCCTTGCACAAAATATTTGTTATAAAAGCATGAAGAGAATTTCCCCAGAAAACTGATTTAAAATTTACTGCTTTGTTCATGCTTAAAAATGGCAGATTATAGAGCCGAAATTTCTTTACATTTTCTCCTATTTAACAAATTTAAAATGAAAAACATTCTAATTGGGAATCAGCCTGCAGTACTAAGTATCTATTTTAGCACATATACTTTTACTATTAAGGGCAGGGTGAGGAAGAGGAGCAAATGAGACTATTCTTTCAGTGCTGAAACATCAGAAGACACCTGCATTTCATCCTATTTTCAGCCATTACATCCATTAGAGAAATGCACTAACAAGTCATTGTAGATAGAAGAAAAAAGAATAACATGCTCTGTACTCTTACAGAGAAATTTTTGTAGTTTTCAGAACACTGCCCTATATTCATAACTCGGTTTTATTGATGTGGTGGGAATTTAGTGAAAGCTTTAATTTTGTATGAACCAGCCAGAAAGACTACACTTTTCTTGCATTTTAGTATGAATGAGAACAACATCTTATAGCAGCCTAGAACTGCTAATTTCAGGGAGATTTTACTTTGGTGAATCCTGTTTGTTGTATCTGGAATAAATTTATAGTCAACCTTACCGAATGTAAAGTTAATTAAATCACTTTGGTTATTAAAGACCAATTTGATGCCCTCCTCACCTGGAGTTACAATATCCTCTGGTAGTTATTGATCTCAATGGGGCCACATTTGTAAGATGGGAAGAAGTAAGCACAGAAGCCTAGAAAAGTGATAAATGAAGGAATGAAAGAAATAGGGTTCTAAGAGTTAAAGAGGGAGAATTAATCTGAATATGAAGCATAGAAAGAAGAGATGCAGATCCTGTTGGTTTTCTGTTGGTTTTCTCCTATAAACACCTCAATTGTAACTAAAGGTTCTTTCTTCTACACCCTGCAGGAAGCACACTGAGATTATTTATGAACAAATGAATGAATGCATGCATGAATGAAAGAGTTTACGTACTTAACAGACACTTAAATGGAGTTTATTATGTACCTAGTACTGTCTTAAGCATGTTACAATTTCTAATCCCTATAATTTCCATAATTACCCTAGGGGTAGATAATATTATTCCATTTGTTAGTTTAAAACACTAAAGCATAATAATTTAAGAAACTTGCCCACATTATAATCACAAAAGTCTTTTTTTTTGAAAGGCTTTCAACTTACATTGAAGACTCCATTGAAATATCTGTAATGTAATTCAATCTAGTGTACTTTTCAAACCACTCCACACAGGTTATCTTCTTTGACCTTCACAATACCCTTGAGATAAATAGGCCAGGAATTATTATCTCTACTTGAAAGTTGAAGAAACCGAAGCCCAGAAGTTTCAGAGGGCTTGCTCAAGGTCCAAAAAATGATGGATCCGTCCTTCAAACTTAAGCTGAAGCTGTCATTCAACTCTCTTTTTTTAAAATGCAAGTCCAGCATTCATGCCACTATACTCACAATAATAGTGTGAAGTTTGTTGCTGACAATTACCTACCTGTGAGCATCCCATTATGCTTCGTAATACAGACCAACCCCATGTAATATTTCTCTTTCATATGGAAGAAATAACAAACACTGATTCCTCAGGCTATCTCAGGTTGTCTGTCACAAACCAAAAGCAAGCCAGCTTTGACATCATGACCCAGGACAAGATATCCCTGAACAATCTGCCATGTGTGTGTTCATTCCAAGTCCTCCCCTCTTTGATGCTACAGTCTAAACTTAACCTCATAGCAGACATTCAATAAGCTATACTTATGAATGGTCTTCTCATGGGGGATTATTGAGCTCTATAATACCAACATTTGTATTTAATGTTGTGATTGATAGTAAAATAATCTCTGCCTACTTTCACTAGAGAAAGTCATGAAAATTTATACATTAAAGATAATGAACTGTATTTTTTATCAAGGCTATCCCTTAGGAGGAATAAAGGAAAAAACTGTCATGATTGTGTTATTACCTTTTAAAGAGTCAGAGTCCACAAGCTTTATTTGTTTAAAAAGTTGAGAATCAGCATTTTAAGTACAGAAGAGAAATAAAATTCCTCAACTTACAAGAATATCATAGAGAAATCCCCCCCAGTCTAGTTTTCCACCAATTTTTTGAAGCACCACCCTCTACTCAAAACCGGAAGACATGTGTTGCCTTTACAAATCACAATTTTCTAGTTCTGTAGGTTTCTCATGTTACTTAGTTTACATACAAGACACTCTCTATTCTACCTTCCCTTCTTGAATGTTTAAAGCCACCGTTAAGGTACCCCTAAAAAGCAAGCCATCATCTCTGAACTCTCAAAATGCTGGCAGAGCATCTCTCGTGGTCTTCATTACATTCAGACCTGTGGATAGTCATTATGCACATGCCTTTTCTAATACACTTGAAGGATTTGTCTATGTATCTCTCGAAGGATTTGTACAAAGTCACATTCAACTTATTGGTTCAAAATGGGGAGTGAAGTCAGATATTTAACTGACCCAGATTCCTTCTATTGGACTACACTGGATTAAAAAAAATTTTAATAAAAAAAAAGAAGGTAGAAAATAAGCTAACAGACACACAGAAACTCTTAAGTTCTGAGTTTCCATTTCAGAATATTACTTCATGCATATTGTCATCATTAATCCATTATCTGAAGGCCAGCTAGCTATTATGGCTATAGGATTTTAAGACTTGTTTTATTATTATTGCCTTTTTGGACCCCAAAAATAAAACATTTAATTTAAAAAGAGAGCACATATGTTAATTTAAATCTAATTATAGTTTATTTTAAGTGAACTTAACTGACTTTTTTTTTCTTTTTACACAAAATACAGACTAAATTCACAAGCAATTTTCAGTTGTCAAGTTGTAAGCCAAGATGTTTCATCTTCTGACTGCTATAAAGCATTAAGGATCATGAGTACTCATTGTGGATTAATCTCTACAGCGAGGCAAAAGAAGACCATAAGAGACTCTTGAATATAGAGAACAAACTGAGGGTTACTGGAGGGGAGGAGGTGGGGAAATGGGCTAAATGGGTGATGGGCATTAGGGAGGTCACTTGTTGGAATAAGCACTAGGTGTTATGTGTAAGTGATGAATCATTGGGTTCTACTCCTGCAACCAACACTACACCGTATGTTAACTAACTTGAATTTAAATAAATAAAGTAAAAATAAATAAATATAAAATAAAATAGAAAAAAAGCACATATTGATTATTTAGATTAGTATAAGCACTGAGAAGCTGGACATTATTATATCTTACTCTCACATTTAGAGAGAAAAGGAACTGCCACTGAAGAGAAAAGGAACTGAAACGGAATTTAGTCCCATTTAATTTATCTTTACTGAACTCCATAGAGCATCCTTCTAGACATTCATTAGGGTAAGTTCTTCTAAGGTCAGACTTTTCTCCCAACTTCTGAAAGTCAGTACAATTCAAACTAGTAATTTCCACAGATGTTCTCTATTGCAAAACTTTTCTCAAGTGGGCCATGTATCAGTGCAGTTTTTACCACATCTTATTTGGCTAGGAGGCAAAAATCATAAATTGGCAAAAAAATAGGGCATATATAATGTATATCAAGCATTATCTTCAGATGATTTGTATATTTCAGCATTTATATATTTTGCAAACATAAATTACTATCTAATTTTTATTCATTATTCCTAAAACACTCCATGGTATTTCAATTCCCTGCTTATTGAGGTAGATTAGTCATTTATCTTAGGAGACACAAATAACTGGCATTAGAATTTTAAGCCTCTAAACTCCTGTCTGCTTACCTATGCTGTCTCTCATTTACATTTTCACATTCAGGAAATTTTTATTTTATCTGAAATAATAAGTTGACCCATATAGAATTCTTTTGATAATTTTAAGCAAAAAAAAAAAAGGATGATTGCATTCATGTGTGTGTATTTCTGTGTGTGTGTTTTGAGTTATAGTGCAGTGTGTGGGGTGGAATTTGAAGAGGGGCACATAAATACAAGCATAGACTATATCCAAAATATGGATATTTAGAAATATTTGGATGAATTCTTCTCAAGTGTTAGAGAAAATACAGAACCAACTTCAAATAAGTACTTTGATTAAAGTAAATGTCAAATTACTTTTGCATTTTTGCTAATTAAAGCAAACTTCTTAAAAGTTAATTGTGACATATTCAGGCCTTTTGAAATTTATTCCGATGTTTTCACCTTCTCAAGTAATGGAAATACATCTTTAGGAAACTCAGAATCTCAAATTTAAATAAAACAAAATATATACATGCTAGGCACCAAGTGCCCTACTGATGGAAATAGATATGAAAGAGAAAACCCAGAGGTGTTTTCTGACATTTGTGGAAAATTAAAACATGCATGCCTGGAACATTAAATAAATGTAAAAATGTAACAGCATCATTCTACTGAAAGAACTGTGAAGTCCTCTTTAACTCTTAGAGTCCAAGTTTTCATACTTCTGAAAGGCAGATGTTTACAGTGAGGGTCAGGGTTACTTATAGGATTTTAGACTTTTCAAATGGGAAGGTGTTCTGAGTTAATACAGGAATTGTTAGGGATAAATGTAAGTGAAGATGTAAAACTAAAGGTAGACAATACTCAATAAAGTACTCAATAAACTTTTGATTAGGACTTTTGCTGAACAGTGTATACTTAATACTTTGGGAGGCTAATGCACAATGGGGGAAGCCCCTAGTACACTGTTAAATAAAGCTGAGAATCCAATAGCTATAATATCAGTCAACCATTACCCTTCCCTAGCACAGTCATAACAAAATGCAAGGAAGATTATCTTTGTAACCAATGGAGCAAGAGGGGAAAAAAACCAAAATCAACATATTTATCTCTGGGATGTTGCACATATAAGTCAACCATCAATATGAACTGCAACTCAGATTCACATCACCTGAATGGTCAAGTGGAAAAAAAAATTCACTCTGTTTAAGGTTGTGGAGGGACTTCTAGTGGTTCTAGGCCACTTTAAGAAGAAAACCTAATTCATCTCTGAAGTTTACTAGGTTTCCAAATAGTCCTATAAATAATTTCAAGCAAATTAAGCAACTCATAGTACAAATAACTATGCAAACAAGGAAAAATATACAATAAATAAACCCAGAAGAAACAGACTCAAAATTATATCACTTAATTAGGCCCAGATGTTTATTAAGTTTACAAATATAGAAGTACTGAAAACTATAGAAAATTATTTAAAAATCACCAAACCATAGAATTTCCAGAAATAAAAAAAAATCTTCAAGAATCCCAAATAAAATTCAATAGAAGTAATTAAATAGAGTAGACACAGTTAAAGAAAGAATTAGTGAATTGGATAAATAGCACTAAAATGAAAGCTGTGAGAGGTTAAGACAGACAAGTTCTAAAACATTTTTATTGGAGTTTTAGGAAGAAATAAGAGATTGGAAGAGTGTTAAAAAAGAATGGGTAAGTATAATCATGAATTGATGAAAGAATCTAATCCAAAGATTCAAGAATTCTAGCCAATTCCATATATGATTATAAAACAATATCCACACTTAGACACTTAATCTGAAATATAAGAAGAAATAAAGCTCACACAAATGGTAAATATGTGGATAAACTAAATGTGCATTAACTACATAAAACAATGTTGTTTTATGCATTAAAAATTACAGGATGAAAATGTACAACAGTAGGTCAGGAGTGAGGGTAAATAAAATAAAAATGTCCTAATTCCCCACATTGTTGGGAAAAGTTAATTTTATACATTGGCGAGTTAATTGTATATGTTATATAATTTCTAGGTATCACTGAAAGATTACTAAATGCATAAGTTGAAAACCAGTGTAGGAAAAAATGAAACAATAATGATAAAATGATAGATACAGAAAACATAAGAAAGATAAAAAGGCAAGAAAGGAAATGAAAGGCAGTATACAGAAGAAACAGGGTAAAATATTAGATATAAACCCAAATATCTGTTGTTAAAATATTTAGAAATAAAAGCATTTTATGTGTAATTAAGAAATTGTTAGACTGGACAGAAAACAAATTCAATCTGTAATTGCTATTTATAAAAAGATGATGTATAATATATGGACACTGAAGGACTGAAAGCAAAACATGGAGGAAATCTTTCCATGTAAATAATAACTAAAAGAAAATTGATAGGCTGCTTTAAGTTTGAATGAAATGGATTTCAAGGAAAAAGGTATTGTTTAAATGTGAAAATAATCACTTCATAACAATTAACACTTATTTCACAGGGAAGTTATAACAAGTTTAAATTTGTAAGCTCTCAGTAACATAGCCTCAAAATAAATAAGCCAAAATTGATGAAATCACAAGAGGAAATAGACAAATCATAGTGAAGAGTTTTTTTTTTAATGTTTATGGATTTATTTTTGAGAGAGAGAGAGAGAGAGAGCAGTGAAGAGGCAGAGAGAGAGGGAGACAAAGAATCCATAGCAGGTTCCACGCTGTCAGCACAGTGCCTGTCATGGGGCTCGAACTCATGAACCATGAGAGCATGACCTGAGCTGAAACCATGAGTCAGATGCTTAACCAACTAAGCCACCTAGGTGCCCCCACAGTGGAGAGTTTTAACACACTTTCTCAGAAACTGATAAAACAAACACACATTTCAGTAAGAATATGGAAATTAACAGCATGATCAACAGAATGAACTTAATGGATATATATTGGACACTGCATACAATAACAATACAATACAGAGATCAACACATACAGTTGTGTAGACAATTCATCACACCAGTCAAAAAGAGGCTACATTCATTGAATAAATATGAATGGTGCTCCCTGCCATTGTACAAGAAACAAAAAGCAAGACACTACATGATAGCACTACACTTGTTCAAAATACATAGTGAAAATATGAAAACTAGGCCATATTCTTGACCATTTGCTTGTTATCCAATTGATTCCAAAGAATAGTTAAGTCTAAACTCCTGGGTTAGGAAATTCCAGTTTTAAGTTACTTCAGAATGAACATCGTGTCCAATCCATAAGGCATTATCTTTATGAGGCATGATATTGGTTTTATTTATATGCAAATGCTAAGTGAAGAGCATTGGTATCTATAGTCCAAACTTTTGAGTTAAACATATCTGCATGAATAATAATGCCCAGATTTTAAATTTATTATTGCTGCCTAGGAGAAATTTAGATAAGAATAGAACAATATACAAGAGACCATCACACTGTGGGGAGCTTGCAAAGCAAAGCTTATAATTTGGGGCTTGATTTTATATATACTAAGCAGCACATAAAGTTTTCATGGCAGGGTATTAACATGTGCAAAGTAAGTATTTTAGAAAATCTGGGACATATTACATAGTGAAGAAACTGGAAGGAAAGCAAATCAGTGAAGAAGCCATTATAATACCTGCATGGCTTAGCTAGGTTGTAGTTCTTGATGGTAAAAGACATAGTCTAGCTTGAATAAATAAAAATTATCCCCACATAACTTTGAGAAAAACATTTAATGTTAACAATCTATTATAAATAAAAGAGAATATTCATAGCAATTGGCAGCAAAGAGAAACATTTGGTTTATAAGAAGATAGTAACCATCAAAGTAAGATACTCCTCAATCAGCTGAGAATGCATCAGGTCAATTTGAATAGAAGAGAGACAGTACATCTTCCTGGTGACCTAGTCTACTTTGTCTTTAACAGAGAATAGGCTCAAAAATGGTGTAACTCTGGAACATTCCAAATAGGGACCAGTCCATTGGCAAATACATCTCTTTTGGGTTCTTTATATAAATAACTGACACTCATGTCCATACTACTAACTAATTAAAATAAAAATGTATATTCTCAAGATGAGAATAAAAGTATTACTGTGTCAATAGTTTCCTAGCATATAAGCAAAGAAGGATAAGAGGAGATGGGATTTAACTTTATACTTAAAGTATAAACTTCAAAGGCAGTAAAGTTAAAGAATAAGCAGCTCATATCCAGGCTGTTTTCATATTTGTCCCAAAGTTCAGAATTGTTATTCTGATTTTTCCCAGAAAGAGTACTACCCTTTGTGCTGAAACCAAGGTTTATATAATGCCTCAAACAAATACTCCTCAATCAAAAAGTTAAAGCTACTTATTGCTCTCAATGGAATGACCCTCAGAAATATAATTAATGAAGTAATGTTCCTTTGTATGTTATATTGAGCTTAAGTTGATCGGGATATTTAGAATTAAGGATAATTTGTATGTATAGTGTAAACAAAGGCTATTTATTTTATTGGGAAAATTTGGGGGACATTTCTACAATGTTCTTATCAATTTGCATTTCCTCCTTTTTTTAAAAAAATGTGTTTTATACAGTTATAATAGCCATAAATTAAAACCCTTAAATAGTTTATGAGTTTATGAAATTAAAACTTTTAGCTTATAAGAATGATGGTATTTATATTTATCTGTTTCTATATTTAAAAAATCAGTTAGAAATTATATTTAACTCTAGTCATTGCAATACCTTATTCCATGTTTTGAGGGATAACAATAAGCATCTAGAGGAGAAGCAGTATAAAATTGAAAAGGCTAGTTTTTAAGCCTGAGTAATAGGGAAGTCTTCAACAAACCACTTTTTTGTTTTGTTTTGTTTTGTTTTTGTTTAAAGAACCTAATAGTTTCATTGTTTTTTGGGGGGTTATTTATTTCTTTATTTATTTTTTGAGAGAGAGAGCGAGCACATGTGCCTGCTCATGAGGAGGGACGGCGGAGAGGGGTGTGGAGAGAAAGAAAGAAAGAGAGAGAGAGAGAGAGAGAGAGAGAGAAAATCCTAAGCAGGCTCCACACCCAGCACAGAGCCTGACATGGAGTTTGATTTCATTATGGTGAAATCATGACCTGAGCTGAAATCAAGAGTTGGATGCTCAACCGATTGAGCCACCCAGGCTCCCCCAACAAACCACTTTTAATCCCCTTTTCCCATCCATAAAGGGAATCCATAATATGAAACCAACATCTATAATATGTCATTTTATACATTTATATTACATTTTTACTAAGTACACTTATTTCAGAATGGGTACCGTTCTGACTGTGAGTTGTGTTGTATTTGTTGCTGGATTCCCTGTTCTTCTATAGTTGAAAAGATCTAACACTTTCAAATTAAATTGTTCATCTTTAAAAAGGAAACTGAATTTTCTAGGAAGAAAACAGGCAGAAAAATAAGTACTCATTAGCTGTGCTATTCAGGGCTGAAATGAGTGTCTGAAAATGGCCAGATGAAGTTTACATTTAATTTTCCCAAAAGGGAAAACTGAACAAGGTATTTTGGCAGGTGTCTCTCCAAGCAGCCACATTTTCCCAGGGAATGTCTGTGTGCAATCCTTCCTTGTCAGTAGTTCACAAATAATGAACACTGGTCCTAGCTCTCTGCAGATGGATAATTTGGGCTTTTTAATCTGAGTGTTTTGTTTTTATTTAATTTTTTGTTTTAGAAGATCATTCCCTCCTGTAGGAAGGTTAGGTAAGATTTTTAATATGTCATATTTGAAATCATTTTATTATATGTTGTCTTGAATTTAGTCAATGTATATATAGAGAATACCTACTGTGTGTAAGACATTGGGCTTTGTGTGTGATGATGAATGAGGCACATTTTTTTTTGTACTTAAAGAGCTTACAGTCTAATGAAAAAGCCCTAAAAATGAAACAATAGTGTTCTGCCTAAAAAATAGCAGTATTCTCTGGGAAAATACATAAAGGAATGACTAACTCTGCCTGGGGGTTATAGGGAAGGCATCACATGTGCGTTGACATTTTTTCTTTATCTTTAAGACTGGGTAGAAGTTTGATGAGAAGAAAGGGGTGAGAAAGAGTATTCATACAGATGGAACACTGTGTTTAGAGATACCATTTTGTGAAAAGACCTAGTACACTGGAGGAACAGCGAAAGAGATTTTTTTTTTTATTAGAAAGAGTGAGGTAATGCTGACAGCATCAGTGAGCAGAATATATTGACAAAGAGAGACGCTATAAGCCAGGAAAAGGCATCAGAGATAAATGCTATTGAGATATAATGAGGGCTTGGAATGTCATGGTGTCAATAAATTAATAGAAAAGCAGAACATTTAAAAATATATTTCTTGGGGCACCTGGGTGGCTCAGTCAGTTGGGCATCTGACTCTTCATTTTGGCTCAGGTCATGATCTCATGATCATGGGCTTGAGCCCCTCATTGGGCTCCATGTTAGGTATGGAACCTGCTTAAGATTCTCTTTTTCTTTCCCTCTGCCCCTCTCCCCCATTGTGCTCTCTCTCTCTAAAATATATATGTATATATTGTATATATGCATATAATTTCTTAAGTATAAACGATTTTATAATGGTCTTAAAGTGATTTTGGTGTACACAATGAATACTTTAGAGCAGTTGTTCTATTTATTCATGACTTAAGCTGGCTCTGATGTTGGCATTGGGACTAGTATGGAAGAAGCAAATGCTTCTTCAGTCACATTCCCCAAAAGTGGCATTTTTAAAATATTTAAAGCTATTATGTTAATTTACAAGGGTGAAGTTTGATGAAAATATAGTAGAGTAAGCAATATAAGAGTCTTTTCTGTATAGTTTGTGACTGATATATAAGTGGTTGCACCATGCAATACACAGAACACATGAGAATAGTTGGTGACACATTATGGGTCTTCTCCATCACCACCTCATTAGCAGGATCAGTTTTTGATCCTGGCCCTGCATGGGACTTCCTCCCCCTGATGTCATAACCTCAAATATTTTCTGATTTATTTATGCTTAATGAATGTATATAAAATGAATGGGTTTAAAAATGAATGTACAATGGCAAGATTTCATTCTTTTTGATTGCCGAGTAATACTCCATTGTGTATATGTACCACATCTTCTTTATCCATTCATCCATAGATGGACATTTGGGCTCTTTCCATACTTTGGCTATTGTTGATAGTGCTGCTATAAACACTGGGGTGCATGTGTCCCTTTGCAACTATGTGGATGGAACAAGAGGATATTATGCTAAGCAAAATTAGTCAGAGAAAGACAAATATCATATGACTTCACTTATATGAGGACTTTAAGACACAGAACAGATGAACATAAGGGAAAGGAAGCAAAAATAATATAAAACCAGAGAGGGGGACAAAAACACAAAAGACCCTTAAATATGGAGAACAAACAGAGGGTTGTTGGAGGGGTTGTGGGAGGGGGAACGGGCTAAATGGGTAAGGGGCATTAAGGAATCTACTCATGAAATCATTGTTGCACTATATGCTAACTAATTTGGATGTCAATTTTAAAAATAAAATTAAAAAAATGAATGTACAATGGCAAAAGACCAACTGAATATGTAGAATACTGTATAGAGATCTAAAAGAAGTAAACAACCAGATGATTGATCTCAACAGGTGGAGACAAAAAGTAATTCTGCCATATGTGCAAAACACAGAGGTGATGATCACAATAAATTGAGGGTTGGCTGCATAGTCTACATGGGAAAACAAAGAGGATTCTATTAATGGTCATTCCTGAAGGACAGAAATGTATGTGTGCTGCTTGTGCTGTGGCTGGTAGAAGGGGCAAAAAGATATAGGCTGGGGCTGAAAAGATAGTCAAGGATCAGACCACACAGAACTCTGGATGACATTAAGATTTTCCCTTTATCCTGAACACAATAAAAGTACTGAATTCTTTTTAAGAATATGGGTAAGATGAGGGGTGCCTGGGTGGCTTGGTCGGTTAAGCGTCCGACTTCGGCTCAGGTCATGATCTCACGCTCCGTGAGTTCGAGCCCTGCGTCGGGCTCTGAGCTGACAGCTCAGAGCCTGGAGACTGTTTCAGATTCTGTGTCTCCCTCTCTCTCTGCCCCTCCCCTGTTCATGCTCTGTCTCTCTCTGTCTCAAAAATAAATAAACGTTAAAAAAAATTAAAAAAAAGAATATGGGTAAGATAATAAAATTTGTATTTCAAAATTAACACTGTCTGTTGTAAGAATTTGATAGATGAGGACCAGAGTGGATAATAGAGAAACCAGTCAAAAGTTTTTTTTTTTTTTTGTAGAGATTTGGATAGCTTTCTTAGACTATAACAGCAGCCTTGTAGATAGAAAATGAAGGACAATTTTAAGAGACTTACAAGTTATAAAAGACAGGAGTTAATAAACTGGAAATAGAGAGTAATGTTGAAGAAAAGGAGATATCAAGATACACAGTTTGCATTACTGGATAAATGGTGGGGTCTTCCAATAAGGTAGGGGAGAATGGGGTATGACCAGGTAGGTATAGAATGCAGGCAAGAGTATAATTTTGGTTTTAGAGATACCCAAAGGGAGATGACAAGTACATAAAATAGTTTAGGATGGAGATATCAATTTGAAAGTCATCTGCAATATATGGTAGCCAAATAAAATTTCCTACATAAAATGTTTAGTATGAGAAGGAAATATAATCTATCAGTAAGCCTTGAAGAATTCCAAATACTTAATGGATAGGTTGAGCAGATAGCCAAACAGGCAAAAGGGCTAACTAGAGAGTATTCTGGGTCATGGAAACTAAGGGAAAAAAAGAGTTTCTAGAATGAGGGAATAGCAAATTGTACCAAATGTTGCCAAGTTTCACATTATATATGGCCCGAACTGTGTCCATTTTGTCCGGTGACTTGGAGCTTCTTGGTGACCTGAGGCAGGGCTGTTTTAGAAACATAAATGGAAACCAGGCTGGAGTGTTTTCAACAGTAAATAGTGGGAGGTGAGTAAATGACCAGTGTAGTATGAACTAACGTCTTTGAAAAATCACTTTGAAGAGGTAGAGAAGGAAGAGAAGGAAGAAAGAAGATATTGAATTCAAGGGAAGATTCTTTCGTTGTTTTGCAAAGACTTTATTTTTTTCTTTTAATAGAAAAGACCTGATCATGTTTTAGTCCCTGTGAGAAGAACCCATTTGAGAGAGTAAAGAGGTAATAGAGTGAGTTTCCTGAGAAAGCACAAGGAAGTGATATTTTGAATGGAAGAGAGGCAAAGAGAAAATATGACAGTTGGCATGCAGATGGGAAGTGCATTCCCATGAGTACAATCACAACTTGATGAATTAAACACTGGGCTTTGAAGGAAAATAAAGTACAAATAAAAGAACATGGATCACAGTCACACACTACTCGCTAGAGCATAGGTTGTAGGATGTACTCAATTCCAACCAGTTCTAGAGGTTGTGTGAAGTTATTTGTACTTCACTTCTTTGTCTTTCACTCAAGTAAAGCAGATTGGAATGCAAGTAGAATGAAATTATTATTGGGATAATTCAAATCTTTGAAATTATTTTTTAGGGCACCTGTGTGGTTCAGTTGGTTAAGTGTCCTACCTCAGCTCAGGTCATGATCTCACGGTTCGTGGATTCGAGCCCTCTTTGATGACAGCTCGGAGCCTGGAGTCTGCTTCAGATTCTGTGTCTCCCTCTCTCTATGGCCCTCCTCTTCTCACACTCTGTCTCTCTTTCTCTCTTAAAAAAATAAACATTGAAATTATTTTTTTTATATATGTAGTTTATCATTAGTTATAAATCACTTGCAATGCATTTCAAAACTGGGAAAGACGAAATGATATCAAACATTGAAGGTAAAGACTGTCTCTCTAGATGATAGTCACTCCCAAACATGTATGTTTTACACCTAATAATATGAAAGGAGAAATAACTTTTCTTGTACAATAGAAAGATGATAAGACTAGAACAAAAAGATATCCAACACACTCACCCTTAAAAATCCTGTTTATGCCTATAAAATGTGTCTTTAAGCCTTACAAGATGAATTAGTTAAGGTCCTCAATTTTTCCTGGGTGGAAATATCCTGTTTGGAGGACTTTACACTTCAACACTTCACTCTATTGGTATCATAAAATTGTGTATGCTCATCTATGAGAGACTTAGAAGACTTTCTCAAAAGTACTAAGGAGGAGGAGAATTCCATCCATAGAAGCAAGGTTGATTTGGTCCAGAAGTTCACTGTCTCAATTGAAACATAAATTATTCTTAAGCTGAAAGGAACCTCTGTAATCACAAGGTCTCCCAGCCTGGATCAATAATATTTTCAGAGAGGCTAAGTGTGATCAAAAGAAATGGAAGCTTGAGGTTATTTTTCGCCTTTCATTTCACAATATCAAAACAGCTCTTTTAGCTTAGTCATACAAAGAATCTAGAGTTGATGAATAGAGCTCTAAATAACACTCAGAAATTATTGGTCAACAAAGAAGCAGGATTAGATACAAGATTATGGATCTAGGTATTCCATGTTTGAAAGAGATATAGAGACACTTATTATTTTATTTTATGGTTATTTTTAGATAATGTAAAGAGAAATATTTGGCTATATCCTAAAACTTCACAGTGGTAAAATACTGAGGTGCCTCTCATTGGAAAGAAGTTGACTATTCTGATGAGTCTTGGATATTAAAGCTCTAAGGATCTTAAAAGGTGTTTCCAAGACCAAATTATACCAGAAGATGTAGAGGATGTGAGGTGCCCTGGCATAACCAGTTAGAGTCACAATCATTCCCATTGGGTGAGAGAAGAATACTATATTATTATTTTAAGGAATTTAAGACACATGCAAGATTTTAGACTCAATAATCTTCTAAGTCTATCCTATAGAAGCAAATATAAAAAAGTTATAAACATTCTACATACAATGGCAGCATAATAAAAGCAACTCATTTTTTTCAGACACACACCTGGAGGATTGCAATGCCTTACTTGACTAAGTGATTGTATGTGAGGGTCTCAAACCCTGAGGAAATGGGCCAAGGATGACAGATGAAAATGTGAAATGTAATTGCCTGTTTGTAGCTGAAGCATTGATCAAATGGCTGAACAGCTAACAGAGTGTACTCAAGGAGACCTTGAAAGAGACGTAACCTAGCCTTGAATTTTCCATTCAAGTATTCTAATATATAAATATAAAATCTAAATTTTTATCCAGCTTGAATGAATGAATCTGGCCTTTTTAACAAGAAGACAACTATTTTGACTATTTTCCAATGGTGCCAATGAGGTCTATACCCACCACTTTGAACTCTTGTGCCAGATATTCCTTGGGGGAATTATCAAAATTTCATTTTGTGTCTGAGAGAGGCCATGAGAATATGTGGAGATAGAAAACATCCATATTTGTATATGTACAACATTCCAAACCTATGCTTTCCAAGAAAATACATCTCAGTATTATTGGTTTGTGTTTTCAGTCTGGATACATTTTCCGTCATAAATAGATATGCATATATTGACTGATTTGTGTCAAAGAAAAAACACAAAAATTGCAAAACTTTACACAGATGTTGATGGCAGCTTTATTCATAATTGCCAACAGTTGGAAACAATCAAAATGTCTTTCAGTAGGGGAATTGGTAAATTATGGCATATCTAGGGGTGCCTGAGTGGCTCAGTCGGTTAAGCGGCCGACTTCGGCTCAGGTCATGATCTCGCGGTCCGTGAGATCGAACCCCGCGTCGGGCTCTGTTCTGACAGCTCAGATCCTGGAGCCTGTTTCAGATTCTGTGTCTACCTCTCTCTATCCCTCCCCCGTTCATGCTCTTTCTCTGTCTTAAAAATAAATAAACGTTAAAAATTTTTTTTAAAAAATTTTATAAAAAATATTATGGCATATCTATACAATGGAATATTATCCAGCACTAAAAATAAATGAGCTATCAAGTCATGAAAAGACATGGAAGAAACTTACATGCATATTTCTTTTTTTTTAAATGTTTATTTATTTATTTTGAGAGAGGGAGAGAGAGCAGGGGTAGGGCAGAGAGAGAAGGAGAGAGAGAATCCCAAGTAGGCTCTGCATTGCCAGAGCCTGGTTGAAATTTTGCAACCCGACATGAGGCTTGGACCTACAAACAGTGAAATCATGACCTGAGCCAAAACCAAAAGTGGGATGCTTAACCAACTGAGCCACCAAGGTGCCCCAAAAGCATATTCCTAAGTAAAAGAAGATAATATAAAAAGACCACATAGAGTATGATTCCGACAATATGACATTTTGGAAAAGGCAAAATAAAGATAGCAAAAAACATCAGTGGGGGTTAAGAGTTGGGGGCTGGTGGAAGGTTGAGTAGGCATAGTACAGATTAATTTTAGGGGAGTGAAAATACTTTGTATGATACCATAATGATGGATACATGTCATTATACATTTTTGTCCAAACAGCAGAATGTATAATATCAAAGGGAACTGTAATATCAACTATGAACTTTGGATGATTATGATATGTCAATGTAGGTTCACTGATTGTAACAAATGTACTGCCATGCCAGGAATGTTGGTAGTTGAGAAGGGTATGCAGGGTGGAGGGTATATGAGTATTCTCTGTACTTTTTGCTCAGTTTTTCAATGGACCTAAAACTCTTCTAAAAAGTACAGTTTATTTAAAAGGAGGACAAATTGTAAGCCTTTATGGCCCATGCGGCTCTTCTCATAGGTTGTGGGTAAATGAGAGAAAGAAAAATAGTGGAGAGTACTGTTTATTACTGAAAAGAATTAGAAAATGATGAGCTTATTTTCCTTTTTTTTATAGCAATACTATTTGAATTAATCCCGACATTCTATGTATTAGTCATCCCAGGAAATTTCAACTATAGAATAAACAAAAAAGTGGGAAGGTGTGGATGAAAAGAGCAGAAACTGGAGAGACGCTTCAATGAATAAAAAATTAACACTAGTTTTGAATTATGGTGAATTGATATGGTGCACATACTATTCCTCTTGATTTAAAATTTAAAAAATTAAGAAAACAAATGATAATAGTGAGAAAACCAGTAGATGAGATTTCAGTATATATTTTAGTAGACAAAATTAAGGTAGAAGACTGTTGATTGGTAAGTAGCAGAGAAAGGTGAAAGATGGACTATGTGTGCCAGGGTGAACTGAAAGCTGAGAGAGATCAGTCTCTCAGGGAGGCCCATTGAACGTTAGTTAGGCTCTGGACTCAGAACCAATGAACCAGATAAAGGCGGTAACATAGTAATGAATGCAGGTGGCTTACTGAAAGTCTTTGAAGAGTAAGCTATTTTTCTTTCTTCATAATTATTTAGAACATCCTAGAGCTGGCCTGAAGAAACTTACAAATGAGTTGAAGGGAACTATCACGGTACAAATCAGGAACATCTTCTGAAATTTGGTGGAAAGAACTGAAAAGAATAGGAATTGTGAGTTTGGATCCAAAGAAAGGAAAAAAAACTCTGGGTACAAATCTTGATTTTTAGCGAAGAATATTTATATTACCATAAAATTTAAATGATGTAATTTGGTTGCCAATTTTTAGAATCAACGTACAGTTAAATATTTAAAGTTAGCTATGGTTTCAAAGTCGAATGTAAATGTTAATCACTCAAAAAAAATAAAAGTAAATGTATACCAGACAGGCCTTGGAAGTGCTACTGGAGTTGCTAACTAAATGGAGAGCCATTTGGAGGACTATGGATGGGGAGACAAGTAGGGGGTTTATAGATGATGAAGTGAGAAAATCCAGCATTAGGCATGTTATCTAAATGCTGAAGTGACAAAAACTTAGAATAGTGATATAACTACTGGATTTAAAGAGGTGGGGTGGTAATGCACTAAGGTAAATCCTTACCTCTTAGTGCGCAATTAAGAGACAACGCCTAAATTCATAAATCAGGAAGTAATAGAAGCAAACCATCATTTAAGCTTATTGGTTGCCTCTGAGGAGCAAGACTGGAGGAAATACGTGATAGAACAGTGAATTATTATTTTTCTATGAGCCCTTTTGTAATATTTGATTTTTAAGATTATCTGAGTTAATTACTTTCATTAAAATTCGGCAAAACTAAATACTGGTGATGTCACCTTACTTTGTGGAAAAACATAGTAGGAAATCATATTACAAAATGAATCTGTATTTGTTATGAGAAAGTATTTAATTGAATGTGCATCTTCTAGATTATTTCCTGCTTTTAAATTCTGAATTGGAATAGATAGTATTTCATGAGGCAATCTTAGCTCTCCAAAATGTGAACCTAACTTGATCCCTTAACAAGTACATGATATTGTATTCCTTTGACTACAGCATATGTTTCAAATTTTCTATCATAAGATTCAATGAACACATTCCACAAACTAGCTTGAATCAGTCTTTTTCACTAAACATAGTTGTATGTGCAGGTTTTTGAATAAGGCCCTGCCCATTTCAACCTTGCCTCTGCCATATACCTATTGTATGTTTTGGGATAAGCTGTGTGAGCCTGATTATATAGTCTTTAGTCTTCCCTTTTGCAAAATGGGATCATCATTGTTTCCAGGGAATTGTTTTCAGAATAATGCTTAGCATTATTTCTGGCATAAAGAAAGTGTTGAGTAAATATTAACTGTTACGAATATTACGGGAGTGCTCCATCTATAGAACCTTCTCTATGTAGCCCACACTACAGTAACAGTGTTTTACTCAAATGATTATAATACTTTATTTTTGTAGTATTCTGTTGGTATAATTTATTTAACATTTCGCCCTTCTTTGTTTAAATGTCTCTCATTTATAAATACAGATTATGTCTTTTTGAGAAGAGTAACCATGTTATATTCAACTTTGTGTTCTCTAACTCACTGGTATTATGCCTGATATATGAAATACGAATCAAAATAAAGTCTCTTAAAAAGAAAATAACAGGAAAAAATGAGAAATTATGTGGAATTCTTAATTAAAATTTCCGAATATTGGCTTTAGGAACATAGATGTATTTACAATTTCCAGGGATATTTTTTTTCATTCACTAACTACTTTAATCTTCAAAAGTTTGGTAAGAAAAGTAATTTCTTTATTCCCTTTTTAAAAATAATGTAGAATTATTTAAATTAAAAAAGTAGAATCATTATTCCCTTTTTAAAAATAATGTCAACAAGGGACAATGAGGGTTCTACATATTTACTGATTAAGAATTAAAATAATGAATACTAATAATAGTGATAGTGATGATAAAATTACTCCCAGGTTATTTCTTATAGTGTGCTGTGTCTTATTTGGAAACTGTTAGAAATGGTTGAACAAGGATTGAAACACGTCATAATTCTTAACATTGTGTTCCACCACTAAGTCTCTTCTCTCTTCCCCTAATGAAAGAAAGCTAAAGAAAAACATTGATTCATTTGCTCAAGATGCTAAAACCCCAAAAAGCACTATTTTTTGAAATTCAAGAATGACATAGAGCATAGAATGCTGAGATGTTTAAAAACTACTAAGGAGGTATGATTAGGTATAAAATTTATGGAAATTGCCTAATATTGATTAGATCAAATGGCTTGAGGATGTTTGGGTACCTTTGTTAATAATAGGAGTTTTATTGCATAATAATAGAGGTTTTATTTTTATTTAAAGTCCAGGAGTTATTTTTTTTCATGGGCATAAATGTTATTCCCTTTAATGATAGAAAACAGCAACACTCAGAAGAAAATTGAGCTCTGTCCCACTTCTCTGTCTGCCCTTGGCTAAATCCCTCCAAGTATCTATGTTTCCTCTCCTCATTGGCAACATGATGCTCTCAATGTTCCTTCCAAGTTTAACATGCCACGATTCTATGAAAATCATTGTAAAATAAAATGAGGAACTAAACAGCAAAAAAACCACAAGGAGACAAGTAATTACTAACTACTTTATGGCAGAGTGCTGTCCTTATCCAGTGTGGTATGTTTTCTGTAAGTTCAGACTGACTTGCTGCTATTCATAATTATACTAAAATTTATCAAATGGATAAAAATTGAAATTGTTATGTTGTGATACTATAGCTATAAAAATAGACGTTTCTTTGAGCTGAAAAAAAAAAAAAAGACTTTACACTTCCATAATGATTTCCATTTGAAATGACCTTAGAGAAAATGGCTTGCACTTCTTCACCCTAAATTACAGCACATTCTTCCACTGAACTAAAAAGTTTTATTTTTAAAGTTGAAACTCCCTTTGGGTGATTGAACTACAATGCGTCTGTAAGACTCAGAGCCTGCCAGAAGGAATGCTGTCACCAAGAGAGGAAGATTAATAGTAGTAATAGCAGTCCAGATTTGACCCTCTGATAATCTGAGATCTCAGAGGAATAGCTACCTCAAAATTACTGTTCCTAAAATGTATTTACAGAGAGTAACTAGGGCAGTGAATGAAGTTTCAAACTCTAGCAAAGAAGCCTGAAATTTAAAACTATTTAATATTGAAGGATGCAGGTATAGATTAAACCATGTACGTTTTCATTTGAATCACATTTCTAGAAGTAGTAGACAGATTATTCTAGGAACTCCTAAACAATGTAGTATTTTATCAGATTTTTATTTCGAGATTCTATAAAAATAGTCTTATCACAGCAGCCTGTAGTAACATGAACAGTGAGAAAAAGCCAAAGAACATCTCTGTTAAAAAAAATAGTTTTTTAGGCCTTTTAGATGCACCATATGTCACTGCTGAATCTGCAGCTTTCAAATGTTCATGGCCAAGGTATAAATAAATACAGCTTATTCATTCCAGCAACCAGAATTTTTATTTGTAGTAAAACATTGCATGTGGATCTTCAAGCTCCAGATTTGATCCTCAGTTATAGGCATTCGTTATTGACTCGAAAGTCTTCCCCCAAATATGTAACAAGTGCTTATAAAATTTTAGTCAATATATTTTGGGGAAACAAATGCGTGTTCTGCAGCTTGCTGCTACTTTTGGAACTGTCTTGCCTTACGGAGCATTGTCACTGTAGGACTGAAGCATATGTGAAAATTCTAATGATGGTACATAACTCTCCTCCCTGTTTATTTGTTGCTTCTGTTTCTCAGACTGCCTCAGGATAGCACACAGCTGAGGGAAGAGGCACACAGAACTGTTAACAGCTTGACTTCAAGGTAATAGACAAAACATTTGCTTTCACAATCTCTTCTGACATTTGATAGGATAGGAAAGTTAGAGCTAGGTGTGGAAAAGAGGGAAGTTTAGTCTATCAAGTGTTTTCAGATCCCATGCACAAATGACAAATGAATGGTGACTCTTTTTAAGATACTTTCACAATAAGATTAAAACTAATGGGGCTATTCATTACCCTTAATTACATTCATAAACATCTGGTGATTAGAACACACTCATAAATTAACATACCTTTAAATTATATAAATTAGATGGCTTAGGGTATGCTTTGAATACTTATGAAATTAGTGAAACAAAATCTGTGGCAAGTAATACTGTCATTTCCTATGTGTTGGTAACTATATTTTTAAAATCCGTTTTGGGGAATAAATGAAGTAAATTATATGAAGAAAAAATTGAAAAGGATACTGAATTATTTGGGGATTATTTGAATTATTTGGGAGGGTCCTGGCAAGATTTAGACAGTATAACCTTAGATTGCAAGTAACTTGTTCTGCCTCTGTTCTGCAAGGCAAGCAAACGTTCCTAATACATTTTAACTTGAAAAACAAGCGATGTCTTGCACTATGAGTAGTATGTCACACCAAACATCGTATGATCACAACTGAGCCAATAGTTCTTGAAGTTTGCTTCGATATACAGATGCTTTGGATTACAAGCATGTTTCTGGAAAGAATTCGCTTCGCAAACCAAGGTTTTACTGTATAATACACAAAGCATTGCTTCTGTTCGAGCCGGACCTGACAACTGAGGCTTTGCCATTTTGGGGTCCCACATTATCTCTTTTGACTACTGAATGCCTAGAAAGAGAGCCAAAGTCCCTTCCACCATAACATTCTAGAGTTCCATAAAAACATAAATTAAAGAAAATGTATCTATACTAACTGGCTTCACTGATATGGGTATTATTTTTTTTCTGGCTTCGCCACATGGAAGCCTTATTTATTTATGTTATTATATACACATAAACACTTATCTGAAATACTTTTACAAATAGTTGTAACAATATGCACACATACACAAATTTTAGGTTCACTTGAATTCTAACACTATGTTGACATCTCATATGAATTGTTAGCAATTTATTGTTGACTATCATACTTCAAATTATACTTCAAATAATTTAAAAACAGTTAATGAGAAATTTTAAAAATGCTTTGAAAATTTTAACCAATTACTTGCAATGCTTGTTAAAAAAAGGATATTAACATAATTCATTATTAACATCTGTTTCTAAAATTATACTTAAAATGCCAATCTTAAAATGTCAGATCCAACCATTTTATTTCAGGGATCCTCTAAATAGTATCTTTTTAGATATGACCTTCAGAAAAATCTGACCTGCAGAACAATCCAGGAAATAATACATTTCTGAGTTTTCTCCCACAAGCTCTCCATATATTAAAACATTCATGGAGCATCTTCTGTGTGAATATCACTCATCTCTAAAAGGTGCTTTGACACACACAAAGCAGCTAAACGACAATCTCTAATGATCAGGATACCTTGTAGAGAAGATTATAGGTAAAACCTAGTAATCTGTCTGTGTACTAGAGCTTTGTCCCAGCTTATATACATGCAGACCCTTGGAAGGAAGATAACAATCTATTGATAAAATAGTTACTTCAGTGATTGACTTAGAGGAAAAATGCTTCTAAAGGTAAAGGTTTGCAAAGGGAATAACTGAACATGAACCAGGCGTCTTCAAGAAACATGATGAAACCCTTCTTTCCACCCATGCGCTTACTTCGTGTCTTTTGTTTTGCTTTCATTGCAGTGTTCACAGGCAAAAACTTGGACAGACAGGAGTTTCTCCTTGCTTCTAAAAGGCATTTCATAAAACCCCTTGTATTTCTCAATCGTGTTTTCCTCTTGGGAAGCGTATGGAGATTCTACAGAGATCATCCTTTAACAAACTTCAGAGAATAGTGCTGATACTCGAATTATTTTCAGTTGTTTACAAATGGTAAAAAATGTATATATACATATATATATAATTTCTTTATCACATTGATAATTAGACTAAGTGACCAGTCAGATGTATTGACCATTTTCCCTATATCTGATAGATTATTCCCATATAATGCTCTGATGTGGCCTGAGGAATTCCTGCAAAATAAAGTGTATGACACATGGTAGGAATTTAGTAGACATATGTTGAATGGAATATTAAGGAAATGAGTTAGTCTTTTCAGTTTTATTATTAAATGTCTACACTACACCTATTTTTTCTGAACTATTTGGTTTCACCTACCATAGATGAACATATGTCCAGTCTTTTTAAATAATGCATTGTTCACTTATTGATGAACTGAAACTGATTCATTTATTCAACATGAGTTTATGAATATCTTCTTTATGTAAAGTAATTTTTTAAAGTAAACAAAATACATTACATGCCCTTGAGTTTACAAATCATTTCAGGGAAACCTACATGGAAGCAATTAGTTTAATGATTATCATTAAGATTTAGAAACATGGTGTAGAAACAAACTGATTTTTATCTATGGATCAGAGACATTTTCAAAGAAACAGTGATTAATATTCCACAGGATAATAGTGGAGAATGGGCATTGCTTCCATAGAAATTAAGCACGTGAAAGAGAATAAAAGCATGAAATAACATGTGGTTAGGGAATTTCAGGTATTTTTGTATGGTTGAAATACAAGATGATGTTTGGAGTATAAGATGATACAAGGATTGGTTACACATAAGATGGGAAATTTCTAGTAAAAGTTGAAATGAGAACAATGATATTTAGAGAAAATTATTCAAGAGATCTTCTCTTTTCTACACATTCTAAGTTTTTTTTTTTTAATGTTTATTTTTGAGAGAGGCAGGGAGAGAGAGAGAGAGAGAGAACATGATCATGAGGGGGTGGGGGGGGGGAGACAGAAAATCCATAGCAGACTCTGTGCTGTCAGTACAGAGCCCAAAGTGAGGCTCAAACTCACAAAAAGTGAGATCATGACCCGAACTGAAATCAAGAGTTGGATACTTAACCAAATGAGCTACCTAGGTGCTGCTATACATACTAAGTTTTAATTTGGTTCAAATTATATGAGAAAACCCTGGATGTTTACCTATTTGGCATAACATTGATTTCTTCCCTTCAACTCATATTTCTTCTGGAAGCCTCACTGAGGTATGTTGACTATATCTTTCAGCCTTATAAGAAATCATTAAACATTTTTATATAAATCAAATTTTTATTTTTTGTAAATTCACAGTTGAGAATTTTTTCTCCCCAAAATCAGTTATCTAACATATTAAATGCATTTTAATATTTAGTTTTAGTAAATTCTTTATCTTTTTTTGAAACAATGGTAAATTACTTCCTTTGTGGTAAAAAAAAAAACTGTCTAGTTTGCCATGTTTTTATTTTTTGCATAAAACATGAGAATATTCAGATGATGCTTTGTAAGTTAGGATATTGGTTTCTTTCTGTTTACATTGGCTTATTTTTAATTTCTCTTTTCTTATTTTTATTGCTTATGTCTCTAGATAAAACATTTTCCAAATTATTATTCCAATGTGTAGGAGTAAAAGAAATCAACATCTTAGCCTATGGTAGTATGCTTCTATTAATATAATTCTATTATCCCAAATTAAAAATGTTTATTTTCCATAATTATTCAAATCAAAATATCCTACAGATTATCATGTTATTTAAATATTTGTAGAATATAGTAAATATACATATTTTCCTATTTGAGGAGTTTATTTCAACAAGGTTTAGATAGCATGTTCTGAAGCTGTTTCTTAGGCTATTTTGTGCTTTTTAACATTTTTAAAAAATAAAATTTTTAATCATGCTAATATTAGAAAGGTATTTAATATAATATATTAATATATATTAATATGTATTAATATATATTAATATATAATATATTGATTTAATATAAGAAATGGATAACAATAACTAGCTTTCTTTTTAACAATTGTAGGAAACTGTATGTTCTGTCTATGATCTAATGGTTTAATTAATGAACATTTCTTTTGGTTTGTCCATACTTCCTCTTGCACACTTTAGAGGCAAGAGAAAATTGGAATAGTTACAATTTAGTACAGAGAACACATACTATTTATATATAAATTAATAATACAAATTCTTTAAAGATAAGAGTAAATAAAACAGCTTCTGCTGCAGGGCAACACAGACAGAATCAAGTAGCAGGGGTAACAGTAATACTTACTGTCAGTAGAACATAGTGTGAACATTTGGTTTCTAGAGATGGAATTGGATCCCACCTCTGCCAATTACAACTTGGGAGCCACGGTGCAAGTTATTTTACCTTTCTAATTCTCAGTTTTCTCACTGTAAATATGCAGAATTATCAGCACATTCTTTTTAGGATTGGTTAATGCAAGTATTAAATGCAAATTGGTTTAAGAGCTTAGCAGTTTATTATTATTATTATTATTAGAACAATAGTAAGTGAGATTTAAAGTGCTACAAGGAGAGGACCAAAATTATAATTACTTTTGAGGGATTCAGAAGGCAGTCATTGAACTTAGCCATAAGATTTAAAATTTTTGACAAGTGCAGTTACTCAAGGCAGTATGATCAAAGAATTGGAGGCAGGAGAGCTGGTGGTCAAGATTGAAGTTTACTTAGAGTATGGGGGTCATATGAGGAAATACTGAGAAATGAGGCTGAAAACATAAAGATCAGAGTGTGAAAGGGCCTATTTGTCAACCTGTCTCAAAGACTACTTAATTGTGTCTCTCTCTTAGATGTTGAACTGTTTTCTCTACAGATTTTTAAGCAGGTTGCTAAATGATTTCTAGTCACATAATCTTTACAATATTAAGTGGACTTAAAGCCCTACAAAATATTATGGGTCTTATATACAAACACTCAGAAATGATCACATTAACATCCTCCAGGCACACACACACACACACACATATATTTCAAGGCAAACATTTAGTAGCCATGTTTAGCAAATATTGCAAACAAAAATAATATTTATGAAAACAACAGGCTGTATGAGCAGATTTTGTGAAAGGCAGGGTGACTCTTGAATACTCAGAAATGGATACTCAGAATAATGATTGAATGACTAGGTTATGACAAGGTTAGGCCTCATTTTGTAGAAACGGTCTTATTGTTGACTTGCCCTTTTCTCGCTGCACAGACTATAGGCAACAATAAAGACCGATAATGTTATGTAGGCAATGTTTCTCTGTACTATTAAAGTCCACAAAGTAAGAGACACAAAAGAGCAAAGAGCTGTCTTCTCACAATTGATTCTGTCAGCTACAGTCTCTGTAGGGGATAAGAACATCCTAATTTGTATGTATCTTCCTCAAATATCAAGTTTCCAGTGGTTTAAGACTAAACAATTCACTTCAGTAAACCTCTATGGAGTATCTATCCTAAACCAATTGCCATGTAAAGCTCTGGTGGAAAGATCAAGGGGAACGAATGACAAAGGCTATGTATATGAACTCATACATTTCACACAAGGCATACTACCCTAAGTGCTAAGAATAGGTATCAGTGGACTCAGGAGGGAGCTTTATTCCTCGGTGGCAGGGAAGAGATGGGTCATGAGTCACAGAGGGAGTAAAACATAAGTTGTAATTTGAAGGATGGTTAGGATATTGATAGCTTAAAATGTTTTCCACATAGGGAATATTTTGAGAAATGATATAATTTAAAAGATCTTTCAGGCAAAAAATAGAGAGTAAGAAAAAAACATAAAACCGCAGAAGTCCAAGTGTATTCAAAATATGGAAGCAGCCCAAATGTCTATCGATAGATGAATGGATAAAGATGTGGTATATATACCACATATATGGTACATATATACATAGTATATGTATACATACTGTGGAATACTACTCAGCCACAAAAAAGAACGGAACTTTGCCATTTGCAATAACACGGATGGATCTAGAGGGTATAGTGCTAAGTGAAATAAGTCAGTCAGAGAAAGACAAATACCATATAATTTCACCCATGGGTGGAATTTAAGAAACAAACCATGGGAACAAACAAAGAAAAAAAAGAGACAAACAAAAAAACAGACTCTTAAATACAGAGAACAAACTGGTGGTTGCTGGAGGGGAGGTGGGTGGGGAGATGGGGAAATAGATAAAGGTGATTAGGAGTACATTTCTCTTGATGAGCACTGAGGAATGTATAGAATTGTTAAGTCACTATATTGTACACTTGAAACTAATATAACACTGTATGTTAATTATACCTGACTGATGTTTTGTGTTTTTTCAACGAAAACACCTAAAACTGGAGAAGTCCAGGTATATTCAGGAAACAGAGCTAACATGGCCCTTTTGCTTACCATTCCACGTAATATTGCCCCACATAAGCCTCACAACAACATACAAAGTAAAGATTACTTATCTCCATCACTCAAAGAAAGATGAAATGACATGCCCTAGGTGAGACATCAAGGAAACTGCACTCAAGTATATCCATTTTCTCTTACTAGTATCACGAAGTGCCTGGGATGGGATAAAGGGAGGGAGGGGTGGGGGACATGGCTGGAACGTGGAGGAAGGTACCCAGCTTGAATGTGAGGGTCACATGCTAGAGTACAATACTGGAGAGGACTGGCCTTGGAGAAAAATGGGGACTCTGAAAGCTGACCGCCAGGGGTACATTCTTGCCACACCTTTTGTGCTCCTGTCATTTCTGGCAGTGATTTAACCTCCCTAAGCTAATATTAATAACAAAGGGCTTTTGTGAGAAGTAAATAAGAAATGTAAAATTCTTAGTATAATGCCTGTAAGTTCTGTAGAGATTTATAAATGTTAGCTGTCATTACCCTTATTAAAATTGTGTTATAATTATTATTACAACTAATTTAGTTATGATGTACTAAATAATAGAGCTTATACTAGCCTTCCTTAGTGCTGCCTTAGGAAATTCAAATGTGGAATGACCTTAGTTAGATGGAGAATCCCAGGACCATTCCAAATTCCAGTGGCCAGTTAACTTACATGCTCTTGTAGCTCAAGGAATCAGAAGAGCTTTCTTATTAATAGCACAGCATGATTCCTATACCTTATTACACCATATATTTAATTCTTCCTTGTAGTGCAATTTTTAAAGAATGTGGTTATAGGTAATTATGTAAATATATTTGCCTCACCTTCCTCACACTAACTGAGAGCGCCCTGGTGGCATGACCTAGGTTGAAGTCACCTTTGTTTGCATCTTCATGATTGGTTTGTAGTAGATTCTTAATAGACATTTGTATAATGAGTGCCTGCTTGGGTGAATGGAGAAATTACACGAGTTTAGAAAATTATCCAAGGACCTCATCATATTTCTTGCTAAGTAATTTTCTTGTTCTCCATAAATAATTCTTCAGGAAGTAGTAAAATAGGTTCCTTGAGCTCTTGCTGGGCAGTTTTTATTCTTAAGGGTGGAGCATTCTTAAAGAGCTTCCTATTTCAGCCTATAAAACAATAAAGTTGATAACTTAGTTCAAAAACAATAGACTTGAGTTAGGTGATCTTCAAGTGATGGGGACTTAAGTAGTCTCTTATGTCTCAGCTGAATTACAGATTCTCTAGCCTCAGTGACTCTAATACAGGAAAAATGTCAGAATAGGTCATCTTTGGACAGAGAACTAATAGCACAAGTAAAACTGAGAATAGATCATTGTGAGTATAGGGAGACAAGATTTGAGAGTATGTATGGGTTTATTATTCTTGCTCTTTGTAACAGAGTGCATATATATATATATATATATATGTTTATTTATTTATTTATTTATTTATTTATTTATATGTATATGAATTTAGACTTTTTTTAGAGCAGTTACAGGTGAACAGCAAAATTGAAGGGAAGGCACATAGGTGCATAACACCTCCCATTATTAATATCTCCATCAGAGTGGTACATTGTTACAATTTATTACAATTGTTCATCTGTTTTGTTTAAATTGTTATAATTGTTTAATCTACATTGACTCATCATAATTACCCAAAGTCCATAGTTTACATTATATGTCACTCTTGGTGTTGTACACTCCATGGGTTTGGATAAATGTATAAAGACATGTATCCATCACTGTGGTATCATATAGAGTATCTTCATGGCCTTGAAAATTCTCTGTGCTCTGCCTATTCATCCTTCTACCAACTCCCCCAACTTCTGGCAATCACTCATCTTTATACTATCTTCATAGTTTTGCCTTTTCCAGAATGTCATACAAATCATGCAGGATGCAGCCTTTTTAGATTGTTATATTGGCTTTTTTTTATTTAATAATAAGCATTTAAGTTTCCTCTGTGACTTTACATGGCTTAATAGCTCTCTCCTTTTTAGCTTTGAATACAGGTTTCTCATGCTTTCTGAAAATGGTGCATTTCTATGAAATCCTTCATAAACCAAAACAGTGTAATCAAAGAGTAGCCCCCACTTACCAAATGTTCATGTTATACCACTTTGCTTTTATGAAAGACCTATATTAGTATCTGTTTTTGCTAACTGAAGAGAAATCTGAACAGATTTTTGCTTTTACCAAAAAAAAAAAAAAAAAAGAAAAGAAAAGAAAAAAGAAAAAAGAAAAAAAAAAGCCATTTAGGGTACCACAATTTATATACCTGTTTACCTACTGAAATGCATTTTGGTTGTTTCCAAGTTTTGGTAATTATGAATGAAGCTTCCAAAAACATCCATGTGCAGGTTTTTGTGTCAACATGTTTTTACCTCCTTTGGGTAAATACAAAGGAGCATGATTTCTGGGTTGTATGGGAAAAGTGTGTTTAGTTTTGTGGGAAACAGCTAAAACTATCTTCCAAAGTGGCTGTACCATTTCACATTCATGAATGAATACAGCAAATCTTGGTATTCTTTTTGCATTCATGTAATCTCACTGTACTACATTTTTGTTTGATAAGATTGCAGTTTTCAATAGGTGCACTTGCAAAATTGAGAATCTGAGACTGGGGCAGTAATGCGGTCCAGATGGCCTGGGATTTCACCAACAGGGCCTTCAGATTTCAGGTGCTTTACTTTGTTTACATTTTGAATCGGTATGATGTGCCAAAGGGATGGGCCAAAAGGATCTGCTAGAGGGTCCTCCCTCAGGAGACAACTAGAAAATAGTATTACAATACTTTTCTCCCCTTCCTTCTTTCCTTCACTCCTGCCATACACAGCCATATACTTAATATTTATTTATACGAATAAAGGAAATATTTACTCTGGTGCTCAAATTTGTGGAAGAAGGCAGAATTACTATAGAACAATACTATTATATAGTCATAGAATTTTCATACTACATTACTATTAATTTCTTATAAGTCCTTAGAAAATAGAATATTTGGTATCCATTAATTTTTTTTAACTTATCCATTTCATTGAAGAAAACTCACTGTGTTGAAATAGAAGCATCACTAAAATATGGAGAAGGTTTGGTACACTTGTTTTTAATAATCTGCAAAGAGATGAAGAGATCTGCTAAGGATGGCCAGGGAAAACCCTTTATTTTGGCATTGGGAATGGGAGGGAAAAGGGGCTACCTTGTGTGTGGACATCACACTTCCATAAAGGAGGGGAGTGTGCCACTCCATGTGCTCACAACACCCACAGTTCTTACAGTCAATATTCTTATTCAGGGTAGATTATAAAGAAGAGGAATTCCATGCCAGCCACCTAAGCAATTTAAAGCAAGTTTGCCTTAACTAAAGACAGAAGATCTAACCAATTTTATAAAGAAAAGTTAAGAATTCATTTTGTCAAATATTTGTTAAAATATTTGCAGGATTTTCTTCTTAATATTAATCTAGAACTCACAAAAGAACATATTTAATTTTAAGAACTTTGTAAAAACACACTAGATTTTTTATGATCATATGAAAAACAGAATCTGTAATCATAATTTAAGAAATTATTTTTTATCTAATCCTACTTTTCTATATCCAAGAATAGGCCATATATATATATATATATATATATATATATATTCTTACAATAAAATATTGCCCAACCTGGGATCATAACCTGAGCTCAACCAACTAAGCCACCCAGGTGCCCCTCAAATGCATTTAATTATATCTTTATTGACAGGCAAAATGTTTGTGCAAAATATTAAAAAATAAAAAGGATAGAAATAAAGTTTAAAAGTCTCCATTTTACCTCCTGCAACTCTCAATCTCACCGCTCTGCCTGAATATATTCACTCATAAGGGACTGGTATGCATATTTCATTCCTTCTTTAACATGAATTATCTATCGACCATTTATCTATTTATCTACCATCTGTCAATAACTTCATCTATGTATCTCAGACTGTGCTCTTTTAAAATTTATTTAACTTAATATTATTTGAACATTTTTGATACATATTATTAACTCATTTAAAAATGGAACTTGGATATCATAATATGGACATATTGTAACTTATGTACTTATAGTACATAGTGTACTATAAGTACATAAATGTGCTTATTAGCACATTTCCTTAAAATGATGGTTTCTGATTTTTCATTATTGTAGGTGTTGTTAAGATGACACTTTGTATAGTTTTTATATATATAGTTTGCATTATGATTATTTGGGCAGAAGTATTTCTGTAGCACAATTTTCAAAACTGTAAACATTTAAAGTGTTAATATAGGCTCAAATTTGAATTTGGGAGTCTAGTGTTTTTCTTCTAATACAAGACCTAAAGCTGACCTATTTGTAGTTTTCTCTTGGTCAGTAATCAAAGCAAGATTTAAAAGACCTGAAACAGGAGCACCTGGGTGGCTCAGTTGAGTATCTGACTCTTGACATCAGCTCAGGTCATGATCTCACAGTTCATGAGATTCTCCTGCATTGGGCATCGTGCTGAGAGCATGGAGCCTACTTGCGATTCTGTCTCCCTTTCTCTCTCTGCCCCTCCCCCACTTACTCTCTCTCTCCTATCAAAATAAATAAAAATAAACTTAAAAAAACAAGAACTGAAACATGTCTTGTCATGGTCCCCCACTTGGCATCCTATCCCTGATGTTTCTGTCTCTTACTAACACGTCTGATTTTTCCCCATATTTTCATCTAGCTTAACTCTTTTCAGTTTGATCTCTTCCTCTGAAATAATGCCAGATTACTGAAGTCATTTTCACCTTAGAGATCTAAAAATCCTCCTGATTTTTTTTCAAATATCTCGTTAATTAGAACTCTTGTCTCTACATTAATAGAGGACATAATTTGGAGTGAAAGCTAAAAGGCCCTGCTAATGGAGTGCCAGCATTATGATGAAATCACCGTATAATCTCAGGTTATAGTGGCCAGAAGAAGCTGGCCATATGTGTTGTAAATTTCTCTGGGAGGAACAAAAAGGAATATGTGCTTCTTGTGTAGGCTGACTTCTAGAGAGGAAGTCTAGAACTGAATCAAACATGTCCTGTTTTTCACATGTTCACCGATTGTGTAAGTTACTATACTCTCCATGGGTAAAGTAAGTAAAGGTACAGAGAAAGGCCAGAAATTATAATAATTGAATCATCTCTAAGTGGAAGGAGATTGGTGTTTTCTCTAATTCAACTAATAAGCAATTCACCTTTCAACATCACTTTCATGTGTGGCTGTCAGTACTGGCTGTCACCTGGGTTGTTTGCCTCCAAAGATCTAGGCTGAGCTTTTTTACCCAGTTATCTAGGTTACAAAAGCAGAAGGGGTGAGGAGTGGAGAGAGAGTGAGTGAGTGAATGAGCTAGCCACAATGTGCAAGCACTTTTTCAGCCTCTAATTATGTCACATTTGCAAATATCCTATGGACAAGTCACATACCCAAGCCAGTCCATGTGAGAGGAAACAATAAAAAGATGTTATTAATAGCATAGCAGGGATGCCTCTGTAAATTTTCCCATTACCAAATTCACAGGGAGGATTTAAAGTAACTGAAAAAAAATTAAATGACTTTAACTTGATGATTAAAGTTCAGAGAAATAAAATTCCAAAATTCTCAAAGACAAAGTCAAATACCCCTGCTTTTGTGCCTTAAAATATGAGGAAAACAACCTTCTTTCAAACTTCTTTTTCCATTCAATTTCAATCAGAATCATCTCTGTCTGATGCTTAGTCAAAGTTTGGTCTTCTTCATCACTAAAAATTGACGATTTTCCACTTGCATATTTTTTAATATGAAATTTATTGTCAAATTGGTTTCCATACAATACACAGTGCTCATCCCAGCAGGTGTCCTCCTCAATGCCCATCACCCACTTTCCCCTCCTTCCCACCCCCCCATCAACCTTCAGTTTATCTTCAGTTTTTAAGAGTCTCTTATGGATTGGCTCCTTCCCTCTCTGTACTTTTTTTCCCACTTGCATATTAAAAATAATTATGCAAGTTCTCATGAATTGAATTAGTCTCTGTATCCTGCTTTTAAGGACTCCAAAAGTTAAGAAAACACATAAAATTTTACTACCATCAGCTCCAAACCCACAGAATTTCAAAAACAAACCAATGTCTAGAGTGATATTCCATAGCAAAAAGTTCCCAGAAACTGGTGCATAATTCAGTTTAAGTCCTTGTTATTTTTGCTGTCTATTATAGTTAACGAAGTAAATCTGGGTTTCAACCTCACCAATCTTTATCAATCATACCAGGAATCTAGGACCTGTGGGAGAAATTTCTCATCACCAGTGTGATGTTGACATTAAGTGTGTACTATACCTGGGAGGAAACCTACTTATGTGCATTTCTCCTTTCTCTGAAAGTTGTCATGCAGTTGTGGATTTTAAGCACTCTGGTTCTGCACTGAATGTGGGCTTAGCTGGTATTTGAGAATCTAGTTCCTTTTGTGATCACATGTTTTTGCTTTAAACCCCTGGCTGATGTCCCTGCCTCTAATACAGAAAGTGAATAATAGTGATGGTCCTGCATATTAATTTTTTTTAAATCCATCTTCCGAAGGGGATGCTACACAGCGGTCTCCAAAATTCAAAGTCAAGTTCACTCAGTTAAATCTTATGTAACTGAAAAAGCCAGAGCCAACTCCAAGTCCTAGTGGGTGGAAGTTTATAATTATTGTACCTAAATGACTATTTCATCCACTGTTTCTTGGTCATGAATGAAAAATAAAAATAGCGTAGAGAGAAAATTTGTGGCTGCTGCTTCTCAAGCAGTACCTATTGATGCTTGGTACCCAGTTAACACATTGCTGCTCTATAGCAGTATAGAACTTTGTTGTGTCTGAGATTTAGAGCTGCAACGTTTAGATGTGCCTGAGAAACACAATAAGACCAGCCAAATCATCTCACTCATCAGTGTCTTAAAGCTTGTATATGCCATGCTTGTTTTAAGGTGAGCCTTAGGAAAAAATACTTAACTCAGTAAAATCTACCTGGCACGAGTCAGGTAAGATGAGGAGGTTCACATACAAGCCTACAGTGAATTTTTGTTGTGTCTTCATGTGACACTCAACATCCATAAGACAACCACTACATGGTAAAGAGTGTCAGCAAGTTGTAGACTCTACCAACCACAGAAGTTGTCAAACATAAATACCTACGTCCCCTTCCTAAGGTTTAAGGCTTAATAAATGCACTGGGGTCATACAAGTGTTCTTAAGCACTTTTTAAGTTGGTCCACAAAGGCTGGTCCTATTTCTCACATTCCTAACATTTGTACAGATTTTTGGCTTAGGGTTTTGGAAGCTATTAAATGATACTTTTCTTCCTTTCTTGAGTTCAGAATCAATTGAGCAAGAAGGCATAGCAATAAAGCAAATGTACATGAAATGACTAGATCTACTACTGGTAAAAAATAGACCAGAAAATGTGACTTAAAATTTGTGAAAAACACTACCCAGAATAAAACATACTCTCTAACCCTGCAATCCTCTCCATTAGAGAACTTGAGGGTTTTTTTAATGTGTATTTGTTTGTTTGTTTGTTTGTTTGTTTGTTTAGAAAGACAGAGAGAGAGACAGAGAGCGCCAGAGAGAGAGGGAGAGAGAGAATCCAACAGGATTCCATCTCAGGAAACTTAAGATCATGACTTGAGCCCAAATCAAGTGTTGGACGCTTAACTGACTGAGCCACCTAGGTGCCCCGAGTTTTGTTTAAATCTCATATTGCTAACCTTAGAACATGGAGGAGCAGAGCATTTGTTTAGTTAACATGCTGTGTCCTCAAAAAAGGTATCCATAACAAAGCCAAATGTGCTCAATTACTTCTCCATGGAATATAAATTTTGAGCAGAACGCCACAGAAACAAAAGGAGAGGGGAGTTGATTGATTTTACGGCAGGGTTCCAGTGAGATCCCTTGAGAGGTCCTGGCTGAGATAGTTGCAGCAATCCTGGTTCCAGGCCTACCCTAGACCTTGGTGGTCATTTTTTCCTCCAAATTTGACAATATCTGATAAACACTGTTATGTCACCCAGAGGTGATTTTGTGACTTACAACGTAATAAGTCTATTCATATATTTAGTTTGTTGTTTACTTTTGCTTTGTGTTTATCTCTTTAATTAACTTGAAATAGCTTTAGTAAATGCTGTGAATTGAGCTCTATATTTATGTTTTTCAAGTAGACAATTTTTCAGCACTACTCATTAATTATTTCTTCTCCATGCCACAATTTATAAAAGATTTGAAAGGAATACACTACTGATGACTAGTTTTAAATTTTGGTATTATGGTGACCCCTGGTATTATGGTCCTGAAAATTTGAAGATGTGGAAAATAAGTTTGGGTTCTGAGAATTAATCAGAAACTATACTAGCTAATGAATCTCGCTGATGGCCCATGAATATGTAAACCTATTTGGAAGAGACTAATTTTTCTCAGACCAGCAAAATGTATATAATCTTCTTTAATAATATTAAAGAATAATATTATTTTATTTAATAATATTTAATTTAAATTTAATATTTAATCTAATTTAATATTTTAAATATTTAATTTAATATTTATTTAATAATATTATTTTATTAAATATATTTTAATAAAAATTATGATTCAAAAGGAGGCTTCCTTAGTCATACAACCTAGAAAAAGCAGTCACTGAAGTAAACATAAGCAATGTCTACCCAAACACTGTTCAGAGTCAGGGAAGCTTGGATCACTGGACTGAACACACTTCTGCTCCTAAAGATGAAGCTGTTTCTTTGGTGGGGAGATATACACCAGGCCATGGCCAACAGAGTTGAGACAAAAACTTTTAAATATTTCTACTTCCTTGCAAAAACAAACCAATAATGAGATATTTCAAATTCAGGCTATTAAACTGATGCTGTTCTGACTCCCTGATCATCAACATAACTTCTGAATAGAATGTGTCCCTTGTATGTCTATTCTCAGTGAAAATTTATTGATCAGAAGGATTTTGTCTACTCTCATTTTCTGATACAATGATTTTTCATTATAAATAAAATGGTTTCTTTTTGGGATTTGTCTTTCCATATGGCTTGACTACATGCAGTCTAAAAATAATATTTTCCTTGCCAATCAACAAATCAACCAACCAACCAACAAACTCAACCTACTGGGGATAAAAAAATTCAAAGTGGTAACTCAAAAATTTGAAGCAAATAGGATATAATGGAAGATCTGCATAACACTGTAAACTAATGATTCAGCTGCAAAGATGATAAGCAAGTAAAGGTGTCATAACCAGAGATCATTTTGAAAATTCTTTTTTTTCAGGTTATTAACATTGTTTAATTCACTGAAAATCTATTGTATGTAAAAACATGGCAGAATTTCTTTTCTCTCCACATTTCCAAATACCATATTATGGATACTAAGTAATGCTAAAATAAGTTTTAAAATATCAGTGTTTTAATGTAACCTGATTTTAATCAGACATTTCAAGAAAATTTGAGGCCAATATTACCCAAGAATGTAGACATTAGAATCCTCAATAAAGTCTTAGAACATTGAATCTAGTAAATAATTAGAAAGAGTGACTACATAAAATTTATCCCAGGTATGCAGTTTCGGGAATAATCAAACAATTCAATTCAACATAATGACTGACCAAAGAAGAAAAACTGTGTAATAACCTTAACAGATAAAGACAAAAACAGGGAGGGAGAACAGAGTCATAAAATCTCAGAAAATAGTACACCTTACCTTATTTTTTTTTATATTTGCATGGCTTCAAGAGCCACAAAACTAGAAAAACTATTCCTATCCATCCTTCTCTATGAAAGTTCAAGAAATGTATTTAATTTTAATACATGCAGCAAATAACATTTATCATGTTCAGGGAAAACAGTAGCTAAACTGGAGAAGATGCTAGCATAAAAATGTTTTCCCCTGATAGTCATCTACAGATGCCTTAGGCATATACCATGAAATTCTAAGTCTTTTGCTATAATGAATAATTAAATGATTATAGAAGTCAATGCTAACATTTTTTGTTAGTGTGCTTAGTTTACACATACATTTTTATCTTAAAATATCCCAATATAATCTTTCAGACATGCTGGTATACCTAATTAGAAAGTAGAACACATATTAACAATATTTAAACCTAGACTTTATTTTCACTCTTAGACAAATATCCCACTATGTAGCATGTTTTGACAGTAACCATAAGGTTTGATGTCCCCTGAAATACTTTTCTTACAGGCTGGTCATTTTGTTTATCTTCTACTCAAATGTCTACAATCGCCATTTAAATACAATTTCACAGGTAATGAAAGTTCGAGCTGAGAGATATTTTGAAAATCGCTGCCTTGTCTGTGCCCCTGATATCTCTGACTGGGCTCATTGGATACCCTTTTCTGCATAATAATCATGAAATCTGAGTAAAATATAAAACTCAGATCTCTGGGTTGGTTGAAGCTTGGCTGACCCAGTTCTGCTACACACTGTGTGCTACACACTGTAGCCTGGCTCTGTTTATCCCGTCAGTAGGTCAAGAGAACAGCTGAGCTCCGCACATCTAATATGACCAACATGCTAACTGGACATGTTCTCGCAACAAGGGCAGACACAGAAGAAATCAAGCAAAACCATACACATGTGTTAAGGCCTACACTCATAAACAGTATGCTTTTACTTCTACCCGGATTCTCTTGGCTAAAGTGAGTCATGTAGTGAAGGCAAGTCAAGGGTCAGAGTACTCTCTGACTCATGACTCTTTACAATGAGGCCATGGTATGGGTGTGGATACAGGGAGGCATGAGAAATGGGGCCATTAATTTATTCTGGGGAAATGAAAAAGTCACTTTCCCAATAGCATATGGACCGTACAGACTAGAGTGTTATTTTTTTTTTCTAAATCGTCTATTCAAAATGCATGTCTCTAGGAATGCCTCATGGAGAGGTACCACTTGAAGAGCACAAGCTCAGGTGGCCCTTAGCATAACTTAGTGTATTTTTTGCTCCATCTATTTAAATTGTCTGCCTCACATGTCTCGATTCAAGTCCTAACTCTGTGACTAGTTAGGTCTATGATTTAGGACAGTAGTTCTGAAACTTTAATGTGCTTCACAGATATCTGACGGACTTGGTAAGACACAGATTACTGGGATTCTGTGCCAGCATTTGATTCAATAGGTTTGGGGTGGGGCTTATCCTGCAGACCAGGTATCAATCATGCTTTGAGAAATATTGATTTAAGAAATCCAAAAAGTGGATCATTAGTAACTACGATAGCTGGATTCTGTTTCAGGAGGCCCCAGCATTCCTTACTCTTTATTTTCATTGTTTTCAATTTTGCAGGTAAATGATTTTCCTCATCTTATTCTACTTGCTCCATCTTCTATACACAGACATCAATAAATCTGAGGGGACTTTGTACTTCAGCTGACTTTGGGTGATTTACGGTCGCAGATTTCAAGCCTTTGTGAATATCAAATAAGCTTGTTTGCCTCATAAGCTACCTGAGCAAATTTAAGAGACAGAGTCTGCCCCCATATTAATTAAAAGCTTCCAGTATTTAAATCCATCAATCTAAATGTGATTCAATTCAGCAAGCAAGTATTGAGTTTCCACTCTAAGATCCTCAGCTTAGATGTTGTTGGGAAGACAGGGAAGGTTAAGGAAAGGACTCCACTAATTTTGTATCCATTAGAGAATTCCCTCAAGTAGCAGACATTAACTACCATAAACTACTGGGGATATAATGCCAGGAAGGAATTATTCACTTCTTGAGGTGCATTTGAGGGATGACAAAAGGGTGAGCTGGTAAGTGTGGTCATTTTCAAAAAGAAAATGCAGACTGAAGAACATGGATATAGCAGTGATAGGAATTGATTCACATCTTGTTATTAGTGTTGCTAAGAATAACAATTAAAACAAAAATCCCAAGTTCATTCAGGGGCCCAACCATCTTCTGAATTAACAGTGTCTTTTAAAAAGAATATTTTCTATTATGATGTTTTAATCTTCTTTGCATAACATAACTAAATCTAATATTCAGGGGCTATAAGAGTACCAATATTATCCATTGTACAAATGAATAAATCAGATCATTAAAAAATATGTATTCTCAAGGTCACAGAGCAACTCAGCAAAGGACATGGAACTAAAAAAATTGATTTGTGACTTTCTATCATTCTTAGATGCTAAGCAAAATTTGCAATCTTTCTCCTTAGTGAAAAATGATTATTTAAAATATTATGCCTACAAATTGTTGTTTTTTTTTTTTTGCTGTAGCATTACTGTTACTCATAAAAGTAATCTGACTTTGCCAGTTTCGGTTTCCCTTTTACGCTCTGATTTATCCTGCTGCACAAATTTTCATGGTACTCAAAGCTGACTACTAAAAATAATATTTATAAAGCAAACTTATTCATAGAAAAAACAATAATGTCTCGGATATGTGGAAATGTAAACCTTCTGTACACACCAATCCTGGGATAAAAAAGGAAAGATGTACAATGCTTTTTATAGTTGAAAGAAAATATTTAAAACTTAAAACATTAAAGACTGTAGAGGCATTAAAGGTATTTTAATTCAATACTATTAATTTACAAATGAGAATAATAAAAAAAAAACTATGAAAAAAATGACTCACCCAGTATCACACAATTTGTATTTTATTTGTGATTCAAATCAGAGGCTGCTGTATGAATTAAATTTCACCAAAAAATTACTTAATACTTTCTACGTTCCCAGACCAGTAAGCAATGCAAATATGAAAGAGAATAGTCTTTACTCTAGAATTTACTCTGCAATAGACAAATAACATTTGTGTTCCTTTTACAATGAACACTACAAATAACTACAGTACAAAAAAAGAGTAAGAAAAGTGTTTTACAAGAAGTTATAAACAATGAGTTATTTGGATGAAATATAACTGATATTTATTTGCTGGGTGTGGAGGTGAGGGAAACAAGGAAATGTGGAGAGAAGGCTTTTGAGATACATACACTAAATGTACATCAGATTTTGGAAAAGCATTTTAAAGGAAAACATGAGCAAAACCACTGAAGCAAAACTTGGGGGCATGTACAGAAAAACAAAGTGTGTGTATAAAAGAGTTGTGGGAGACGGGCTTTAAAATGAAATAGAGGATAGATCTTGATGAGTGGACAGAGGGGTTGTATGAAGTCCATCTTTTGGATCACTCTTTATCTCTGATTGGAAAGTTATGCTTAGAAACTAGGATCAATAAAATCTCACTTAAACATTCAATCAACTCACCTGTTCTTTTTTTAAATTTTCAGTTCATATTCACAATTATTTATTATCCAGTCATTCAATGAACATTCTGTGCAATGTATTAGGTTAGGTTACAAGAATTTAGAGATATATAGACACAGTGCCTTTCTTCAAGGAAACTGCAGTTAAGCGGGATGAACAGCTGTGTAAGCAAAGAGTTAAAATACAATTTAACAAAAGCTAAAATGTAGCTTTGTATAGGCTACTGAGAAACTATTCTGTTTTTTCTGAAAAACTTCCCAGAGAAAGGTACATGTAATTTAATGCTTGAAGAAGGAAGAGGAGTTTTCCAGTTGGATTAAGGGGAGGAAGAACATTTGCACACAGCATTCACAGAGGGCATGTGTAGAATTGAGTGAAATAAAGATATGCTTATGATCATAAGTATTTACATACTATTAGAGAGGGGCATCTGGTTGGCATACAAGCTGGCTCAGTCTGTTAAGCATCCAACTCTTGATTTCAGTTCAGATCATAATCTCGTGGTTTATGGGTTCGAGCCCTACACCGGACTCTGTGCTGCCAGTGCGGAGCCTGTTTGGGATTATTTTTCTTTCTTTCTTTCTTTCTTTCTTTCTTTCTTTCTTTCTTTCTTTCTTTCTTTCTTTCTTTCTCTCTCAAAATAAATAAATGAATAAACAAACATTAAATACTATTAGAGAAAGGGGGCTATGAATGCTAGATTGTCCCTTCTGTACAAAGATTTTTTTTTCTTAAGGTCCCTGAAGAAAAAGAAATGCACAAAAGCCAGTCAATATAAATTTTCTTATTAGCTACATCTTTGACCCCACTCCCAGTACTCTATTAAGCTCTACTTTATCACACAGAATGGTTACTTTATCTGGCCTAGAGGCTGAAACCATTGTGGTTCAAACAAGAATGTTAGAATGTACCACTTCAATGAGACAAGAAGCTACCTTTGCTTTTACTAGACAAATAGAAGCAGAGAATTACCCAGGGCTTAAAGGAGACCCAGTGCCTACAGCTCAGCCCTGACCTGGTCAACACAACTTGTTCCTGGGCTTCTCCAGCAGGAGAGTTAGTATCTAGCCAGAGTGGGTATAAAGAAGGAAGAGAAACTCATCAGAGGAGACAGAGAGAGAGAGAGAGAGAGAGTCTGGTTTGCTAGGAGCCCAGGGCTCTTACCATAGCTACTTAAGAGGGAAGAACAAAAAATCAATACAGCTGATAATCTTCCCTGGATTTTATCTGTTCTTCATTTATTCAACAACAATCAGATTTGTATTCCAGAAAGAAAACTCAGGTGGCAATGTGGAAGCTGACTAGTTTTAAAAGCATAAGTAAGTAATAATAGATATTTCTGTAAGAAATATTTCAAGATTTCCATAATGTCCAAGTCTGGACACTTATGTCAAGGGGATTGACTGTATTGCTTACCAGGTCAGAGTGTTACAGGCTGGTGTCTCTGGGTATCATTAGCCCCATAAAACCCCATGATCATATTGGAAAATTCTGCATAAATTACTGTGGGGTCATAATGCCACAGCTAATTTAGTACATTACAAAAATTGGTGCAAAATCCACCAACAGTTACTGTAAATTTGACTTTATAGAGAGCGTTAACATTTTTTGCCTCCCTTCCCCAGCTTTATTGAGGTATAATTGACAAAGTTGTAAGATGTACAATGTGATGATTTTATATACACACATATCATGAAAAGATTGCACCCATCAAGTTAATTAACACATCCATCAGGTCACATATTTACCTTTTTGTGTGTGAGAGAACATTTAGTTTCTAATCCCTTGGCAAATTTCAATTATTCAATACATTCTTTTCAAGTATAATCAACATGCTATACATTAGATCCTCAGAACTTATTCATAAAGTTTATATCCTTAGACCAATCTCTCCCTATTTCCCTCACTCCACAGGTTCTGACAACCACTGTTCTTTTTTTTTTTTTTTTTTTTGTTGTGCAAAAGCTTTTTATTTATTTTTTTTTTAATATATGAGATTTACTGTCAAATTGGTTTCCATACAACACCCAGTGCTCATCCCAAAAGGTGCCCTCCTCAATACCCATCACCCACCCTGCCCTCCCTCCCACCCCCCATCAACCCTCAGTTTGTTCTCAGTTTTTAACAGTCTCTTATGCTTTGGCTCTCTCCCACTCTAACCTCTCTTTTTTTTTTTTTTTTTCCCTTCCCCTCCCCCATGGGTTTCTGTTACGTTTCTCAGGATCCACATAAGAGTGAAACCATATGGTATCTGTCTTTCTCTGTATGGCTTATTTCACTTAGCATCACACTCTCCAGTTCCATGCACGTTGCTACAAAAGGCCATATTTCATTTTTTCTCATTGCCACGTAGTATTCCATTGTGTATATAAACCACAATTTCTTTATCCATTCATCAGTTGATGGACATTTAGGCTCTTTCCATAATTTGGCTATTGTTGAGAGTGCTGCTATAAACATTGGGGTACAAGTGCCCCTATGCATCAGTACTCCTGTATTCCTTGGATAAATTCCTAGCAGTGCTATTGCTGGGTCATAGGGTAGGTCTATTTTTAATTTTCTGAGGAACCTCCACACTGCTTTCCAGAGCGGCTGCACCAATTTGCATTCCCACCAACAGTGCAAGAGGGTTCCCGTCTCTCCACATCCTCTCCAGCATCTATAGTCTCCTGATTTCTTCATTTTGGCCACTCTGACTGGCGTGAGGTGGTATCTGAGTGTGGTTTTGATTTGTATTTCCCTGATGAGGAGCGACGTTGAACATCTTTTCATGTGCCTGTTGGCCATCCGGATGTCTTCTTTAGAGAAGTGTCTATTCATGTTTTCTGCCCATTTCTTCACTGGGTTATTTGTTTTTCGGGTGTGGAGTTTGATGAGCTCTTTATAGATTTTGGATACTAGCCCTTTGTCCGATGTGTCATTTGCAAATATCTTTTCCCATTCCATTGGTTGCCTTTTAGTTTTGTTGGTTGTTTCCTTTGCTGTGCAGAAGCTTTTTATCTTCATAAGGTCCCAGTAATTCACTTTTGCTTTTAATTCCCTTGCCTTTGGGGATGTGCCGAGTAAGAGATTGCTACGGCTGAGGTCAGAGAGGTCTTTTCCTGCTTTCTCCTCTAAGGTTTTGATGGTTTCCTGTCTCACATTCAGGTCCTTTATCCATTTTGAGTTTATTTTTGTGAATGGTGTGAGAAAGTGGTCTAGTTTCAACCTTCTGCATGTTGCTGTCCAGTTCTCCCAGCACCATTTGTTAAAGAGACTGTCTTTTTTCCATTGGATGTTCTTTCCTGCTTTGTCAAAAATGAGTTGGCCATACGTTTGTGGGTCTAGTTCTGGGGTTTCTATTCTATTCCATTGGTCTATGTGTCTGTGTTTGTGCCAATACCATGCTGTCTTGATGATGACAGCTTTGTAGTAGAGGCTAAAGTCTGGGATTGTGATGCCTCCTGCTTTGGTCTTCTTCTTCAAAATTACTTTGGCTATTCGGGGCCTTTTGTGGTTCCATATGAATTTTAGGATTGCTTGTTCTAGTTTCAAGAAGAATGCTGGTGCAATTTTGATTGGGATTGCATTGAATGTGTAGATAGCTTTGGGTAGTATTGACATTTTGACAATATTTATTCTTCCAATCCATGAGCAGGGAATGTCTTTCCATTTCTTTATATCTTCTTCAATTACCTGCATAAGCTTTCTATAGTTTTCAGCATACAGATCTTTTACATCTTTGGTTAGATTTATTCCTAGGTATTTTATGCTTCTTGGTGCAATTGTGAATGGGATCAGTTTCTTTATTTGGCTTTCTGTTGCTTCATTGTTAGTGTATAAGAATGCAACTGATTTCTGTACATTGATTTTGTATCCGGCAACTTTGCTGAATTCATGTATCAGTTCTAGCAGACTTTTGGTGGAGTCTATCGGATTTTCCATGTATAATATCATGTCATCTGCAAAAAGCGAAAGCTTGACTTCATCTTTGCCAATTTGGATGCCTTTGATTTCCTTTTGTTGTCTGATTGCTGATGCTAGAACTTCCAGCACTATATTAAACAACAGCGGTGAGAGTGGGCATCCCTGTCGTGTTCCTGACCTCAGGGAAAAAGCTCTCAGTTTTTCTCCATTGAGGATGATGTTAGCTGTGGGCTTTTCATAAATGGCTTTTATGATCTTTAAGTATGTTCCTTCTATCCCGACTTTCTCAAGGGTTTTTATTAAGAAAGGGTGCTGGATTTTGTCAAAGGCCTTTTCTGCATCGATTGACAGGATCATATGGTTCTTCTCTTTTTTTTTGTTAATGTGATGTATCACGTTGATCGATTTGCGAATGTTGAACCAGCCCTGCATCCCAGGAATGAATCCCACTTGATCATGGTGAATAATTCTTTTTATATGCTGTTGAATTCGATTTGCTAGTATCTTATTGAGAATTTTTGCATCCATATTCATCAGGGATATTGGCCTGTAGTTCTCTTTTTTTACTGGGTCTCTGTCTGGTTTAGGAATCAAAGTAATACTGGCTTCATAGAATGAGTCTGGAAGTTTTCCTTCCCTTTCTATTTCTTGGAATAGCTTGAGAAGGATAGGTATTATCTCTGCTTTAAACGTCTGGTAGAACTCCCCTGGGAAGCCATCTGGTCCTGGACTCTTATTTGTTGGGAGATTTTTGATAACCGATTCAATTTCTTCGCTGGTTCTGGGTCTGTTCAAGCTTTCTATTTCCTCCTGATTGAGTTTTGGAAGAGTGTGGGTGTTTAGGAATTTGTCCATTTCTTCAAGGTTGTCCAATTTGTTGGCATATAATTTTTCATAGTATTCCCTGATAATTGTTTGTATCTCTGAGGGATTGGTTGTAATAATTCCATTTTCATTCATGATTTTATCGATTTGGGTCATCTCCCTTTTCTTTTTGAGAAGCCTGGCTAGAGGTTTGTCAATTTTGTTTATTTTTTCAAAAAACCAACTCTTGGTTTCGTTGATCTGCTCTACAGTTTTTTTAGATTCTATATTGTTTATTTCTGCTCTGATCTTTATGATTTCTCTTCTTCTGCTGGGTTTAGGCTGCCTTTGCTGTTCTGCTTCTATTTCCTTTAGGTGTGCTGTTAGATTTTGTATTTGGGATTTTTCTTGTTTCTTGAGATAGGCCTGGATTGCAATGTATTTTCCTCTCAGGACTGCCTTCGCTGCGTCCCAAAGCGTTTGGACTGTTGTATTTTCATTTTCGTTTGTTTCCATATATTTTTTAATTTCTTCTCTAATTGCCTGGTTGACCCACTCATTCGTTAGTAGGGTGTTCTTTAACCTCCATGCTTTTGGAGGTTTTCCAGACTTTTTCCTGTGGTTGATTTCAAGCTTGATAGCATTGTGGTCTGAAAGTATGCATGGTATAATTTCAATTCTTGTAAACTTATGAAGGGCTGTTTTGTGACCCAGTATATGATCTATCTTGGAGAATGTTCCATGTGCACTCGAGAAGAAAGTATATTCTGTTGCTTTGGGATGCAGAGTTCTAAATATATCTGTCAAGTCCATCTGATCCAATGTATCATTCAGGGCCCTTGTTTCTTTACTGACTGTGTGTCTAGATGATCTATCCATTTCTGTAAGTGGGGTGTTAAAGTCCCCTGCAATGACCACATTCTTATCAATAAGGTTGCTTATGTTTATGAGTAATTGTTTTATATATCTGGGGGCTCCGGTATTTGGCGCATAGACATTTATAATTATTAGCTCTTCCTGATGGATAGACCCTGTAATTATTATATAATGCCCTTCTTCATCTCTTGTTACAGCCTTTAATTTAAAGTCTAGTTTGTCTGATATAAGTATGGCTACTCCAGCTTTCTTTTGGCTTCCAGTAGCATGATAAATAGTTCTCCATCCCCTCACTCTCAATCTAAAGGTGTCCTCAGATCTCAAATGAGTCTCTTGTAGACAGCAAATAGATGGGTCTTGTTTTTTTATCCATTCTGATACCCTATGTCTTTTGGTTGGCGCATTTAATCCATTTACATTCAGTGTTATTATAGAAAGATACGGGTTTAGAGTCATTGTGATGTCTGTATGTTTTATGCTTGTAGTGATGTCTCTGGTACTTTGTCTCACAGGATCCCCCTTAGGATCTCTTGTAGGGCTGGTTTTGTGGTGACAAATTCCTTCAGTTTTTGTTTGTTTGGGAAGACCTTTATCTCTCCTTCTATTCTAAATGACAGACTTGCTGGATAAAGGATTCTCGGCTGCATATTTTTTCTGTTTAGCACACTGAAGATATGGTGCCAAGCCTTTCTGGCCTGCCAAGTTTCAAAGGAGAGATCAGTCACGAGTCTTATAGGTCTCCCTTTATATGTGAGGGCACGTTTATCCCTTGCTGCTTTCAGAATTTTCTCTTTATCCTTGTATTTTGCCAGTTTCACTATGATATGTCGTGCAGAAGATCGATTCAAGTTACGTCTGAAGGGAGTTCTCTGTGCCTCTTGGATTTCAATGCCTTTTTCCTTCCCCAGTTCAGGGAAGTTCTCAGCTATAATTTCTTCAAGTACCCCTTCAGCACCTTTCCCTCTCTCTTCCTCCTCTGGGATACCAATTATGCGTATATTATTTCTTTTTAGTGTATCACTTAGTTCTCTAATTTTCCCCTCATACTCCTGGATTTTTTTATCTCTCTTTCTTTCAGCTTCCTCTTTCTCCATAACTTTATCTTCTAGTTCACCTATTCTCTCCTCTGCCTCTTCAATCCGAGCCGTCGTGGTTTCCATTTTGTTTTGCATTTCGTTTAAAGCGTTTTTCAGCTCCTCGTGACTGTTCCTTAGTCCCTTGATCTCTGTAGCAAGAGATTCTCTGCTGTCCTGTATACTGTTTTCAAGCCCAGCGATTAATTTTATGACTATTACTCTAAATTCACTTTCTGTTATATTATTTAAATCCTCTTTGATCAGTTCATTAGCTGTTGTTATTTCCTGGAGATTCTTCTGAGGGGAATTCTTCCGTTTGGTCATTTTGGATAGTCCCTGGAGTGGTGAGGACCCGCAGGGCACTTCCCTCGTGCTGTGGTGTATAACTGGAGTTGGTGGGCGGGGCCGCAGTCCGACCTGATGTCTGCCCCCAGCCCACCGCTGGGGCCACAGTCAGACTGGTGTGTGCCTTCTCTTCCCCTCTCCTAGGGGCGGGATTCACTGTGGGGTGGTGTGGCCCGTCTGGTCTACTTGCACACTGCCAGGCTTGTGGTGCTGGGGAGCTGGCGTATTAGCTGGGGTGGGTAGGCAAGGTGCACGGGGGCGGGAGGGGCAGGCTTAGCTCGCTTCTCCTTAGGTGATCCACTTCAGGAGGGGCCCTGTGGCAGCGGGAGGGAGTCAGATCCGCTGCCGGAGGTTTGGCTCCGCAGAAGCACAGAGTTGGGTGTTTGCGCAGAGCGAGCAAGTTCCCTGGCAGGAACTGGTTCTCTTTGGGATTTTGGCTGGGGGATGGGCGGGGGAGATGGCGCTGGCGAGCGCCTTTGTTCCCCGCCAAGCTGAGCTCTGCCGTCCGGGGGGCTCAGCAGCTCTCCCTCCCTTTGTCCTCCAGCCTTCCCGCTTTCTGAGCAGAGCTGTTAACTTCTGACCTCCCAGACGCTAAGTCGCGCTTGCTGTCGGAACACAGTCCGTCCGGCCCCTCTGCTTTTGCCAGCCCGACTCGGGGGCTCTGCTTGGCCGGCGAGCCGCCCCTCCGCCCCGGCTCCCTCCCGCCAGTCCGTGGAGCGCGCACCGCCTCGCCGCCCTTCCTACCCTCTTCCGTGGGCCTCTCGTCTGCGCTTGGCTCCGGAGACTCCGTTCTGCTAATCCTCTGGCGGTTTTCTGGGTTCTTTAGGCAGGTGTAGGTGGAATCTAAGTGATCAGCAGGACGCGCGGTGAGCCCAGTGTCCTCCTACGCCGCCATCTTCCGGAACTCTGACAACCACTGTTCTACTCTCTGAGGCTATGAATTAGATTTTACTTTTTTTTGATCCCATATAAAAGTGATACTGTGCAGTATTTGCTTTTCTATATCTTACTTCACTTAATATATTGCTAATTATACTTAGCATAACGCCCTCCAGTTTCATCCATGTTGTTGCAAATAGCAGGATTTCCTTCTTTCTTAAGGCTAAATAACATTCCACTATGTATGTTATATCTTACTTTTTTTTATATACTCATCCATCCAGACACAGAGGTTGTTTCCATACCCTGGCTACTGTGAATAATGCTGCAATGAACATAAAAGTACAGATCACTCCTTGAGAGAATGGTTTTGTTTCCTTTGGATATATACCTATAAGTGGGACTGCTGGATGATATGGTATTTTTAATGTTTTTTTCTTTTTGAGAAATCTCCATGCTATTTTCCATATTGGCTACACCAGTTTGCATTCCCACCACTAGTGTACAAGAGTTCCCTTTTCTTCATACCCTTAACAACACTTGCTATCTCTTGTCTTTTTGGAAATAGACATCCTAACAGATGTGAGGTAATATCTCATTATGATTTTGATTTGCATTTCTCCAAGTATTAGTGATGTTGAGTATCTTTTCATGTACCTGTTGGTTACTTGCATGTCTTTTTTTTTCTTTTTTTTTTAGAAAAATGTACACTTCGGTCTTTTGCCCATTTCTAAATTGGATTATTAGGATATTTGCTATTAAGTTGTATGAGCAACTTATACCTTGTATATTTTGGATATTAACCCCTTATTGGATTTGTGGCTTCCAAAGATTTTTCTCCCATTCCATAGGTTAGCTAGGTTCCCTAGGTTGTCTTTTTTTTTAATGATTTTATTTGCTGTGCAGGAGTTTGATATAGCCCCATTTGCTTATTTTCCCCTTTGTTGTTTTGTATTGATGTCAAATCCAAAAACTCATCATCAAACCAATGTCAAGGGGTTTACCCTGTAATTTTTATTCCAAGGGTTTTACAGTTTCAGCTCTTATGTTCAAGTCTTTAATCCATTTTAAGTTGATTTTTGTGTATTGAGTACAAGAAGGATACAACTTCATTCTTTTGCATGTGGCTGTCCATTGACCTCTGTGTCTGGTTTTACGTTCATACTATTTTATTTATTTTTTAAAGTTTGTTTGTTTGTTTGTTTACAGAATGGGGAAGGGGCAGAGAGAGAGAGAGGAGAGAGAATCCCAAGGAAGCTCCACACCATCAGTGCAGAGCCTGATGAAGGGCTCAATTCCATGAACTGTGAGATCATGACGTGAGCTGAAATCGAGAGTCAGATGCTTAACCAGCTGAACCACCCAGGCATCCCACTATGCTATTTTAATTACTATACCTTTGTAATATAGTTTGCAATCAAAGAACATGCTACCTCCAGCTTCGTTCTTCATTCTCAAGATTGCTTTACCTATTTGGGGTCTTTTGTGTTTACACATAAATTTTAGGATTGTTTTTTTCTATTTCTGTTAAAAATGCCATTGGCTACTGATAGAAATTACATTGAATCAATATATTTCTTTGGGTTATGTGGGCATTTTAACAATATAATTATTCCAATCCATGAGCATAGAATATCTTTCCATACATTTATGCCTTCTTCAATTTCTTTCATCGTTTTATGGTTTTCAATGTACAGATATTTCACTCCCTTGGTTAAACTTATTTTTTAGTGTTTTACTTATTTTGTTGCAATTATAAACGGTAAATGGGATTTTTTTGCTAGTATATAGAAATTCAACTGATTTTTGTATATAGATTTTGTCTCCTGAAACTTTATGAATTTGTTTATTAGCTCTAAGAATTTTTTTTGGTAGAGTTTTTAAATTTTCTATATGTAATATCATGTCATCTACAAACAAGGACAATTTTACTATTTCTTTCTGATTTGGATCCCCCCCCTTTTTTTTTTTTAATTTTTGTTTTCAATTGCTCTGGCTAGGACTTCCTAGAATAAACGTGGCAAGAGGAGGCATCCTTGTCTTCCTGATCTTAGAGAAAAAGCTTTTAGGTTTTCACTGTTGAGTATTTTAGCTGTGGTCTTATCATGTATGGTCTTTTTTTATATTGAGGTACATTCTCTCTAAACTCAATCTATTGAAAGTTTTTTTTTTTTTTTATCATGAATAGGTGTTGAATTTTGTCAAATATGTTTTCTATCTCTATTGAGATAATTATATGATTTTTGTCCTTCATTTTGCTAATGTTTTATATCACATTGGTTGATTTGTGGAACCATCTTGCATCCGTGGCATAAATCCCACTTAATTGTGGTGTATTATCCTTGTAACATATTGTTGAATTTGGCTGGGTAATATAAAGTTGGTAAATTTTGTTTATGTGTTCATAAGGGATATTGGCCAGTAATTTGCTTTTCTTGTAATGTCCTTGTCTGATTTTGATATCAAGGTAATGCTGGACTCATAAAATGAGTATGGAAGTTTTCCTCACTCTTTTACTTTTTGGAAGCATTTGAGAAGGAGTTTTATTAATTCTTTGAATATTTGATATAACTTACCAATGAATACATCTAATCCTGGATTTTTGTTTGTTGCAAGGTTTTTGATTACTGATTCTATCTTCCTAATAATTCTGTTCAGATTTTCTATTTCTTCATGGTTCAGGGTTACCAACCTCATTTGATATATGTACTTTCTCATTCTTGCTATGTGTAAGAGTTGCTTAGCTAGTTTTTCAATTTCTTTGAGATGAAATTGTTCTGGGTGTAGCTGTACATTGAGTGTGTCCTTGGGAGGAGAGAAATTCAGAAGACTCTTAAGTTTCCATCTTGGTTGACTCCATTTGAAAGCCTTAAAATTTTAATTGGCTATAATCTGATTTGTTCTTACTACTTAGCTAAATTGTTGTCAGTTTGAGTGAGTTTGAAAATTAGAATAAAAATGTCCTTTTTGGTTGGCATCAGTGAAAAAACAAATCTAATATTTATTTGCCAAAGATCCAAAATATAATAAACATTTAGTATAAGAGATCAATAGAGTCTATTCCTAGATTCAATTTTATTTTATTTAATTGGCAATTCCTGATAAGGTGGAGGGGAACCGTAGGTTTACTTCCTATTTAAAGGAAATATGTGATAGGTCTTCTGAATTATAAGGCTTACTTACCATTTCTGCTTCAGCAGTGGGACTTACTGAGTTAGATTTGTGTTTACATGGAAATTTTATTTAGATATTTTAATTATTTCTTGGATAATGCAGACTTGTTTCAGCTCTAATTTCAAGTATTTGGGCTGCCTGTCAAATCACCTTACCATCTAATTTTAATGATCTCATTTTTTATTGACATTTCACTATCATCCATTATATTCACTCTTTATAGGTATATGATCCAGTGTTTTTAAGTACTCACAAGTTGTGCAATCACCACTAATTCTAAAACATTTTAATTACCCAGAAAGTAACCTGTACCCATTTTCAGTCAGTACTCATTTGCCTCTCCTCCTAGTGCCAGGCAACCTCTAATCTATTCTTTATTTCTCTAGATTTGCTTATACTGCATGTTTCATATAAACGTGATTGTATAATATGTGGCCTGCTGTGTCTGGCTTTTTTTGCTCAGAATCACATTTTCAAGGTTCATCCATGTTTTAATCTGTAATAGTATCTCATTCAATTGTGTGTCTGAATAATATTCTAGTGTATGGATATAAAGCCCATTTTGCTTATTCATTTATCAGTGAATGAGTATTTTTGGCTGTTTCTACTTTTGAGGTAATATTAATAATACTGTTATAAACATTTGTGTACCAGTTTCTGTGTAGACATACATTTTACATTCTCTTAGGTTTATACTTAAGAGTGAAATTAATGGGTCATATTTTAAATCCATGTTTAACTTTCCAAAAATTTCCAAACTGTTTTCCATAGTGACTGCACCATTTTCCAATCCCATCTACAGGCTTTGATGGTTCCAATTTATCCACATCTTCATCAGCACTTGTTATTATTCAGCCTTTTTATTATAATCATCCCAGTGATTGTGAAGTAGCATTTTATTGTAGTCTTCTCCAATGGGTAATGACGTTGAGTATTTTTTCATGTGCTTCTTGGCCATTGATCTATCTTCTTTAGAAATATGTCTATTCAAATCCAATATTTCTTGGGAAATTTAATCACATTTTATTAGATTTTAAAATATCCACAATAATATTACCACTCTAAATGCCTCCCAATACAGTTACCCTATGTGTACATACAAACATTTTTCCATTATTAAGCCACAAGATCTAGGGATAGTCAGTGGACAGAACTTGCAGTGAAAAACTGAGAAACTGGCACGTTGGTCACATTTATTCAAGAGCCTTTTATTTGTCAGATTTTTATTAACTTTATATGAAGTCAATTATAAGATCACCCCAGGAGATAGTTGAATGTTAATGATGATCAATTAGAAAAACTAGAGTCAGAGTCAGTGAAGAAATTGTTTAAAAAATATTCAAAATGTGAAGATTTTAACAAGTATCCAAATATCCACATAATCCATTAAATAATTATCTTTTCCAGAAATGTTATAAATGGATTGTTTATTGGCTTTGCTACTCTCCTATCCTGATTCCCTTCTTCTAAAATAAACTTCTTGATGTACTATATAATGTGCATTGGATGACCTAAAACACAATGCTCACAGATAGATTACAAGTCCAGAGGTTAGGAAAACACAAAATTACCAAAGTGATATATTGTAATCACTTTTGGTTATCTTTTTATCCTTTGAGAGTTAGTTAAAAATAACACCTCAGGTATATTAAATGTCCTTCATATTGCCTAAATATCTGGAGATAAGAAGTGAAGTTGAGGGTCTTTGTGACACATTTCTGAATTTAGACTTCATAGGGTTGGTTCTACTGACATATTTTCATCTTCTGGTACTTGACTATGAGCACACAAAAATGACTTCCAGGGGCACCTGGGTGGCTCAGTCGGTTGAGCGTCCGACTTTGGCTCAGGTCAGGATCTCACAGTTTGTGAGTTCGAGCCCTGCGTCGGGTTCTGTGCTGACAGCTCAGAGCCTGGAACCTGTTTTGGATTCTGTGTCTTCCTCTCTCTGCCCCTTCCCTGCTCATGCTCTGTCTCTCTGTCTCTCAAAAATGAATAAATGTTAAAAAAATTTTTAAAAATGACTTCCATTAGAGGATAGAATCAATGCTCAAATTAGAATAGCTCTAATAATGAGGTGAGCAAGGACAGAATGGGGAAAACTTATACGAATAATTTGGTGAGACTTGTTTGGGAATATTTCTGCAATTGTAATCAGTGTCATATAACACAAGCTCCTGTTTCATAATGTGGACCCTACTTTGGAAAATGCTCAGTCTTATATCAACCACTGATCCTCCTTGATGTGAAGAAATAGCAGAAAGATTCCTACTGAAATGTTCTATTGTAATATGCAATAAAATATTCAAATACTCATTAATGTTTGACCTGCTGATTATCTTATAGCCCATCAAATCTCATTCTTCTCCACAAAACCCATTGCTTTTATCCTGAATAACTAAAATTTTAAGATTCTTTCTCTCTCTCTCTCTTTTTCCAATCGAGTTAAAACAGTACATCTTTTAAATCTACATGAGCAAAGACAGGCTGTTACAGAGTGAATATTCTTTGGTTAGCACAGAGATGTGTAAGTATTTTGTGAAAGCCAATTAAAAGAAGATAAAGTAGGAAGATATTTTTTAAATTATGTCATTGAATTAAAATAGAATAGAAATGAGGCCTAGATGTTTAGATAGCACAATTGATTTTAGTATCTTTTAGCTCTATCATTTTTCCCACAGTTCCCTCTTTCCCACTGTCCCCTTCTGCTATATGATTTTAATTAGTTTTATGTATATATGTGCATACGTATATGTGTGCTTTGCCACAATAGAAGCAATAGCTACAACTCACGTCCTGAGACTAGGATTATAGTAAACATTCACACTGTTATTTATCTTGAAGCATCAGATTTCTCAGGTTTTGCAGCTTAAAGCCAAAAGTCCTCCTCACCTTACTGTAGTGCAGGATTTTGCAAATAAATCTCAATACTATCAGTTCAGTAAGTTAAATAAAGATTGTTACAAGTTTTATTTGACCTTGCAGAGGTTAGTTTGTCTTTCTGGTATTTTGTTACTTCATCCATAATATTAGAAAATGCAAAGGAATCTAGACAAGGTAAAGAACTGGTCTCTTCTTTATCTAAAATCTGTCAATAAATGATTCTATTTACTTTCTTGGTGTTGCTAAGCAGGAAAGTCTGTCACTTAACAAACCTCTCTTAGCTGGCATGAGGCCAAGGTAATTTTGAAAATCATCAGAGTAAGGTCACAGAAAATTAGAATTTCATTGAAATTCAAGCCATTTGCGAGTTCCGGAAGATGGCGGCGTAGGAGGACACTGGGCTCACCGCGCGTCCTGCTGATCACTTAGATTCCACCTACACCTGCCTAAAGAACCCAGAAAACCGCCAGAGGATTAGCAGAACGGAGTCTCCGGAGCCAAGCGCAGACGAGAGGCCCACGGAAGAGGGTAGGAAGGGCGGCGAGGCGGTGCGCGCTCCACGGACTGGCGGGAGGGAGCCGGGGCGGAGGGGCGGCTCGCCGGCCAAGCAGAGCCCCCGAGTCGGGCTGGCAAAAGCAGAGGGGCCGGACGGACTGTGTTCCGACAGCAAGCGCGACTTAGCGTCTGGGAGGTCAGAAGTTAACAGCTCTGCTCAGAAAGCGGGAAGGCTGGAGGACAAAGGGAGGGAGAGCTGCTGAGCCCCCCGGACGGCAGAGCTCAGCTTGGCGGGGAACAAAGGCGCTCGCCAGCGCCATCTCCCCCGCCCATCCCCCAGCCAAAATCCCAAAGAGAACCAGTTCCTGCCAGGGAACTTGCTCGCTCCGCGCAAACACCCAACTCTGTGCTTCTGCGGAGCCAAACCTCCGGCGGCGGATCTGACTCCCTCCCGCTGCCACAGGGCCCCTCCTGAAGTGGATCACCTGAGGAGAAGCGAGCTAAGCCTGCCCCTCCCGCCCCCGTGCACCTTGCCTACCCACCCCAGCTAATACGCCAGCTCCCCAGCACCACAAGCCTGGCAGTGTGCAAGTAGACCAGACGGGCCACACCACCCCACAGTGAATCCCGCCCCTAGGAGAGGGGAAGAGAAGGCACACACCAGTCTGACTGTGGCCCCAGCGGTGGGCTGGGGGCAGACATCAGGTCGGACTGCGGCCCCGCCCACCAACTCCAGTTATACACCACAGCACGGGGGAAGTGCCCTGCGGGTCCTCACCACTCCAGGGACTGTCCAAAATGACCAAACGGAAGAATTCCCCTCAGAAGAATCTCCAGGAAATAACAACAGCTAATGAACTGATCAAAAAGGATTTAAATAATATAACAGAAAGTGAATTTAGAATAATAGTCATAAAATTAATCGCTGGGCTTGAAAACAGTATACAGGACAGCAGAGAATCTCTTGCTACAGAGATCAAGGGACTAAGGAACAGTCACGAGGAGCTGAAAAACGCTTTAAACGAAATGCAAAACAAAATGGAAACCACGACGGCTCGGATTGAAGAGGCAGAGGAGAGAATAGGTGAACTAGAAGATAAAGTTATGGAGAAAGAGGAAGCTGAAAGAAAGAGAGATAAAAAAATCCAGGAGTATGAGGGGAAAATTAGAGAACTAAGTGATACACTAAAAAGAAATAATATACGCATAATTGGTATCCCAGAGGAGGAAGAGAGAGGGAAAGGTGCTGAAGGGGTACTTGAAGAAATTATAGCTGAGAACTTCCCTGAACTGGGGAAGGAAAAAGGCATTGAAATCCAAGAGGCACAGAGAACTCCCTTCAGACGTAACTTGAATCGATCTTCTGCACGACATATCATAGTGAAACTGGCAAAATACAAGGATAAAGAGAAAATTCTGAAAGCAGCAAGGGATAAACGTGCCCTCACATATAAAGGGAGACCTATAAGACTCGTGACTGATCTCTCCTTTGAAACTTGGCAGGCCAGAAAGGCTTGGCACCATATCTTCAGTGTGCTAAACAGAAAAAATATGCAGCCGAGAATCCTTTATCCAGCAAGTCTGTCATTTAGAATAGAAGGAGAGATAAAGGTCTTCCCAAACAAACAAAAACTGAAGGAATTTGTCACCACAAAACCAGCCCTACAAGAGATCCTAAGGGGGATCCTGTGAGACAAAGTACCAGAGACATCACTACAAGCATAAAACATACAGACATCACAATGACTCTAAACCCGTATCTTTCTATAATAACACTGAATGTAAATGGATTAAATGCGCCAACCAAAAGACATAGGGTATCAGAATGGATAAAAAAACAAGACCCATCTATTTGCTGTCTACAAGAGACTCATTTGAGATCTGAGGACACCTTTAGATTGAGAGTGAGGGGATGGAGAACTATTTATCATGCTACTGGAAGCCAAAAGAAAGCTGGAGTAGCCATACTTATATCAGACAAACTAGACTTTAAATTAAAGGCTGTAACAAGAGATGAAGAAGGGCATTATATAATAATTACAGGGTCTATCCATCAGGAAGAGCTAATAATTATAAATGTCTATGCGCCAAATACCGGAGCCCCCAGATATATAAAACAATTACTCATAAACATAAGCAACCTTATTGATAAGAATGTGGTCATTGCAGGGGACTTTAACACCCCACTTACAGAAATGGATAGATCATCTAGACACACAGTCAGTAAAGAAACAAGGGCCCTGAATGATACATTGGATCAGATGGACTTGACAGATATATTTAGAACTCTGCATCCCAAAGCAACAGAATATACTTTCTTCTCGAGTGCACATGGAACATTCTCCAAGATAGATCATATACTGGGTCACAAAACAGCCCTTCATAAGTTTACAAGAATTGAAATTATACCATGCATACTTTCAGACCACAATGCTATCAAGCTTGAAATCAACCACAGGAAAAAGTCTGGAAAACCTCCAAAAGCATGGAGGTTAAAGAACACCCTACTAACGAATGAGTGGGTCAACCAGGCAATTAGAGAAGAAATTAAAAAATATATGGAAACAAACGAAAATGAAAATACAACAGTCCAAACGCTTTGGGACGCAGCGAAGGCAGTCCTGAGAGGAAAATACATTGCAATCCAGGCCTATCTCAAGAAACAAGAAAAATCCCAAATACAAAATCTAACAGCACACCTAAAGGAAATAGAAGCAGAACAGCAAAGGCAGCCTAAACCCAGCAGAAGAAGAGAAATCATAAAGATCAGAGCAGAAATAAACAATATAGAATCTAAAAAAACTGTAGAGCAGATCAACGAAACCAAGAGTTGGTTTTTTGAAAAAATAAACAAAATTGACAAACCTCTAGCCAGGCTTCTCAAAAAGAAAAGGGAGATGACCCAAATCGATAAAATCATGAATGAAAATGGAATTATTACAACCAATCCCTCAGAGATACAAACAATTATCAGGGAATACTATGAAAAATTATATGCCAACAAATTGGACAACCTTGAAGAAATGGACAAATTCCTAAACACCCACACTCTTCCAAAACTCAATCAGGAGGAAATAGAAAACTTGAACAGACCCAGAACCAGCGAAGAAATTGAATCGGTTATCAAAAATCTCCCAACAAATAAGAGTCCAGGACCAGATGGCTTCCCAGGGGAGTTCTACCAGACGTTTAAAGCAGAGATAATACCTATCCTTCTCAAGCTATTCCAAGAAATAGAAAGGGAAGGAAAACTTCCAGACTCATTCTATGAAGCCAGTATTACTTTGATTCCTAAACCAGACAGAGACCCAGTAAAAAAAGAGAACTACAGGCCAATATCCCTGATGAATATGGATGCAAAAATTCTCAATAAGATACTAGCAAATCGAATTCAACAGCATATAAAAAGAATTATTCACCATGATCAAGTGGGATTCATTCCTGGGATGCAGGGCTGGTTCAACATTCGCAAATCGATCAACGTGATACATCACATTAACAAAAAAAAGAGAAGAACCATATGATCCTGTCAATCGATGCAGAAAAGGCCTTTGACAAAATCCAGCACCCTTTCTTAATAAAAACCCTTGAGAAAGTCGGGATAGAAGGAACATACTTAAAGATCATAAAAGCCATTTATGAAAAGCCCACAGCTAACATCATCCTCAATGGGGAAAAACTGAGAGCTTTTTCCCTGAGGTCAGGAACACGACAGGGATGCCCACTCTCACCGCTGCTGTTTAATATAGTGCTGGAAGTTCTAGTATCAGCAATCAGACAACAAAAGGAAATCAAAGGCATCCAAATTGGCAAAGATGAAGTCAAGCTTTCGCTTTTTGCAGATGACATGATATTATACATGGAAAATCCGATAGACTCCACCAAAAGTCTGCTAGAACTGATACATGAATTCAGCAAAGTTGCCGGATACAAAATCAATGTACAGAAATCAGTTGCATTCTTATACACTAACAATGAAGCAACAGAAAGACAAATAAAGAAACTGATCCCATTCACAATTGCACCAAGAAGCATAAAATACCTAGGAATAAATCTAACCAAAGATGTAAAAGATCTGTATACTGAAAACTATAGAAAGCTTATGCAGGTAATTGAAGAAGATATAAAGAAATGGAAAGACATTCCCTGCTCATGGATTGGAAGAATAAATATTGTCAAAATGTCAATACTACCCAAAGCTATCTACACATTCAATGCAATCCCAATCAAAATTGCACCAGCATTCTTCTCGAAACTAGAACAAGCAATCCTAAAATTCATATGGAACCACAAAAGGCCCCGAATAGCCAAAGTAATTTTGAAGAAGAAGACCAAAGCAGGAGGCATCACAATCCCAGACTTTAGCCTCTACTACAAAGCTGTCATCATCAAGACAGCATGGTATTGGCATAAAAACAGACACATAGACCAATGGAATCGAATAGAAACCCCAGAACTAGACCCACAAACGTATGGCCAACTCATTTTTGACAAAGCAGGAAAGAGCATCCAATGGAAAAAAGACAGTCTCTTTAACAAATGGTGCTGGGAGAACTGGACAGCAACATCCAGAAGGTTGAAACTAGACCACTTTCTCACACCATTCACAAAAATAAACTCAAAATGGATAAAGACCTGAATGTGAGACAGGAAACCATCAAAACCTTAGAGGAGAAAGCAGGAAAAGACCTCTCTGACCTCAGCCGTAGCAATCTCTTACTCGGCACATCCCCAAAGGCAAGGGAATTAAAAGCAAAAGTGAATTACTGGGACCTTATGAAGATAAAAAGCTTCTGCACAGCAAAGGAAACAACCAACAAAACTAAAAGGCAACCAACGGAATGGGAAAAGATATTTGCAAATGACACATCGGACAAAGGGCTAGTATCCAAAATCTATAAAGAGCTCATCAAACTCCACACCCGAAAAACAAATAACCCAGTGAAGAAATGGGCAGAAAACATGAATAGACACTTCTCTAAAGAAGACATCCGGATGGCCAACAGGCACATGAAAAGATGTTCAACGTCGCTCCTCATCAGGGAAATACAAATCAAAACCACACTCAGATACCACCTCACGCCAGTCAGAGTGGCCAAAATGAAGAAATCAGGAGACTATAGATGCTGGAGAGGATGTGGAGAGACGGGAACCCTCTTGCACTGTTGGTGGGAATGCAAATTGGTGCAGCCGCTCTGGAAAGCAGTGTGGAGGTTCCTCAGAAAATTAAAAATAGACCTACCCTATGACCCAGCAATAGCACTGCTAGGAATTTATCCAAGGGATACAGGAGTACTGATGCATAGGGGCACTTGTACCCCAATGTTTATAGCAGCACTCTCAACAATAGCCAAATTATGGAAAGAGCCTAAATGTCCATCAACTGATGAATGGATAAAGAAATTGTGGTTTATATACACAATGGAATACTACGTGGCAATGAGAAAGAATGAAATATGGCCTTTTGTAGCAACGTGGATGGAACTGGAGAGTGTGATGCTAAGTGAAATAAGCCATACAGAGAAAGACAGATACCATATGGTTTCACTCTTATGTGGATCCTGAGAAACGTAACAGAAACCCATGGGGGAGGGGAAGGGAAAAAAAAAAAAAAGAGGTTAGAGTGGGAGAGAGCCAAAGCATAAGAGACTGTTAAAAACTGAGAACAAACTGAGGGTTGATGGGGGGTGGGAGGGAGGGCAGGGTGGGTGATGGGTATTGAGGAGGGCACCTTTTGGGATGAGCACTGGGTGTTGTATGGAAACCAATTTGACAGTAAATTTCATATATTAAAAAAAAAAAATTCAAGCCATTTGCTTTGAATGATAGATTATAAAGTACACGAGTAGGAAGCAATATAATAAGTTTATATGCTGGTGAACCCTAAGTTTTGAATTACTTTAGAAAAAAATCCTAAATATCATGGCAATAATTAATTTAGTTGACATTTGTGACACAAAAAAATGGTTTATTTAAATCATTTTTTTTAATTGCCTGTAAATGCAAAAGTTTTGTTTCCATGACTCCAAAAAGTCTGAGTGAATATCTTGTATGGACACATTTTCTTTTGCTTTTTTTATGTAGATTTATCATACTACAGGGGAAATAATTTTTCCATTTCATATGGCAGAAAATATAGCAAATAAGGATTCTCATTTCAATAATGATAAAACTAAAACCCATTTGAAAAAAAAAAACAAAACATTTAACCTCTTTCAGCAATAAGGATTAGAAAATTATAAATAAAACAACACTTTGGCACAATTCAGCTATTAATTATTCTCTAGACTATTAAGATTGATGACAGAGTATAAGAAAGTCTTACCTTTATAATGTCAAAAGTTCATACATGTTGTTCACCTTAGTTTTTCTTGCTTTCTATACATCTTGGAAACCTGCCAAAAGAGAGGTCACACTATATACTGCATTCTCCAAAGTTCTGTATTAGTGCAAGTTAACTTTATGTAATCATGAAAATCATTTTAGCAAATTAAAAATAAATGGCAATTGTATCCCCTTGATAAACAGAAAATTTTAAATATCATATAGCAGAAATTATATTAATGATGCGTTATTAAAAACTTTTCCCAGAAGACAATAATGGCTCTTATAAACACTATTTTTCAATACCTTACTGGAGACCTAGTGATTACTAGAAAAGAAAAGAAAAGGTACAAACATAGAAAAAGAAAAAAAAAAGTTGTGATTATTTGCAGAGGGCATTATTTTGAATTGCAGACGTCTAAAAATTCAAAAATCTAAGTATTATAACTGATAAATAAATGAAGTAATTTTGCTAGACATGAAGTTAATTGTGTTGAAATAGAGTGGCAACATTTTTTTTTAATTTTAAAAATGATACTATTTACAATAACATAAAGAATACTTAGGACTACACCTAACAAAGGATATGCAAGACTTTTACTAAAAACTACACAATATTGTAGTAAAAAAAATTAATAAATATAAGGAAATGCCATGTTCATGGATTAGACGACACAGTGTATAGACATGTTTGAGTCCTAGCTACGAGGGAGGCTGAGTTTCCTGGCTTCTACCTTGATGATGCAGGAATCTGAAGCTTAAAAATTTGCCAAACCAAAAAAAAAAAAAAAAAAAAGAAGACTTTTGGTCAGAAAAACCACAAATGTCTATTACAACATTTATCTCCAAAGTTAAGCTATGGGAGTTGGAAATTTTTATTTTAATATCAAATAGAAGTAGTTTTAAAAATGTTTTAGTAATGGAGGAAGGGCCAAGATGGCAGAAGAGCATGAAAGTTTTTTTTGCATCTCTCATCCCTGAAGTACACCCAGATCAACACTAAGCCATCCTTCATACCTAGAACACCGATTTGAGGATTAACACAAAATCCTGCAAAACCTGAACCACAGAACACAGCAGGTACACAGCACAGAGAGGTGAGCTGGGGGAGAGAAGCCATGGAGGGCAGGGAGCTGTTTTTGCTTGTGGAGAGAGGATGGAGATGGCGTGGAGAGTATGGGAAAGCATCCCTCCCCTGCCCCCGCCCGAAAGCAGCTGGAGGGAAGGGACTGAACAAAAAAAAGGAGAAAGGAGAGGGTATAAGTTCCATTAAGACTCTATAAACAGGGGGAACACAGAGTCTGAAACTCTGCAGCTCGATACCTGGCAGTGCTCTGGTGGGAAGAACAAATCCCGAGGAGCAGAGAGCGAGGTCCTTGGGGTCCTGGGGTCCTCGGGCCACACAGGGAGAGGTGGTTCCCCTGCTGGGAAGACATCCTGTAGAGGCTGTGAGGCCACCCCAAGGCAAAGGTCCCAGCAAACCCTGGAGAACAACCACATTTACTAGTGCTGGAACAAGGACATTAAGGGTGAACCCTGGTGCCAGATGTGTGTTGTGATTTTCCATAATCCCTGAAATGCTGTTACGTGATTGCATGAACTTTTTCTAGGGTTGGTTGGCACCCAGCCACAGTTGCTGGGCATTGGCAGCAGAATGGTCCCGTGAGCACTCCTGGGTGCAGCGGGTGCCTGGCCGTTACTCGATGAGACCCTCCCCCAGAAGGTCTGGGTGAGTCAAAGTTGCAGTCCCTCAGAAAGGAGGGGTTGGGAAACACAGTAGCATCTGAGATAAAACTAAGGAGGGAGGTGACACCTGGCAACCTGACGATTTGGTCATCGACAATATAAAAGTGGATAGTGGACAGAAGCCAGAGACAAAGGAGGGGTGTGTGATTGCTGGTCAGGGAGAACAGAATTCTGTTCTAGACTAAAGACTAATGCCATTTTCACCCCTCCCACACATGTGCATACATACCTACATGCACCACAACAATCCACCCCAGTAAGCTAAGTAACGCCATCTAGCGGAGAATGGAGCCATTACACTAAGCCCCGCCCAACTGAGCCAATCTTGCTCTTCAGGAACACCACAAGTCTCCCCAACTGCTTAGTTTACAGACTATAAATGTTTCATAGTTTGGCTTCTAGGGGAAACCTATGTAATTTCAATCAACAAAGACTAGAAAGGACCAGAGAACACCATCAGAAACTCCAACTCTACAGGCAATATAATGGCAGAAATTCCTATCTTTCAGTACTCACTCTAAACGTCAATGGACTAAATGCTCCAATCAAAAGACACAAGGTAACAGAATGTATAAGAAAACAAGATTCATCTATATGCTGTTTACAAAAGACCTATTTTAAACCTGAAGACACCTTCAGACTGAAAGTAAGGGGATAGAGAACTATCTATCATGCTAATGGTTGCCAAAAGAAAGCTGGAGTAGCCATACTTATATCAGACAATCTAGACTTTAAAAAAAGACTGTAACAAGAGATGAAGAAAGGCATTATATCATAATTAAGAAGTCTATCCACCAATAAGACCTAACAATTATAAACATTTATGCTCCAAATGTGAAAGCACCCAAATATATAAATCAATTAATCACAAACATAAACTCATAAATGACATAATGTATAGAAATGTCAGTTTCCCACAAACTGATGTATGGATCAAAAATGTAATGTCAATAAGAAACCCCAAATCCCCCAAATTAGTTTTAGTGGGGGGGGGTGATTAATAGCTGATTCTAAATTTATATGGAAACACAAGCAGCAAAGAATTACAAGATAATTTTGAGGACAAACAAATTTGAAGATTTGTATTAATGGATATCAATACATATTACAAAGCTGTAATAAAAATATTATATTGGTACAAGAATGGATAAATTGACAAAAGATAGAGAGTCCAGAGCATACACATATGGTCACCTAGTTTATTGCAAAGGTGACACTGAGGTATAGTGGGGAAAAGATGATTTTCCTCAGTAAATAGCACTGGAACAATTCAATACTTCATGCCAACACAAATATTAATATATGATAGATAAAGATATAAATATAAAAATAAAGCTTTTAGAAGAACACAAAGAAAAATTTATTGATGAACTGAGATAAACTGACACAAAAATAGGTAGGCAAAAAAAATTGACAGTTTTGAGAGAGTGAGAAGGAAGGCATGGGCATGAGATAAGTGTAATGTACACCTATGTGTCAAAGTTTTATGTAATATATAAAATATGCATAATATATAATATATATTAATATATACTATTAATTGTTATAATATTAATTGTTTTATATAATATAATAATGTAATAATATATATTATATTACATATATAATATATAAAACAAAATAATAGTAAAATGACAAACATTTTCAATAGGGAAATGAACAAAGAAAGACTTGAAACGCATTTTATAAGAGAAGATAGCCAAATGGAAAGATGGTAAATATTTAGGCCATAAAAGAAATGCAGATTAAAGTCAAAATGTGTTACCACTACCTAACTTGCCAGCACGGATTAATTTTTAAAAATTAATAGTAAATTTTAGCCAGGTTATGAACAACTTGAAATCTTGTACCCTGTTGATTTGAAGTTTAAGCCTGTATAAACATTTTGGAAATACTATTTGATATTTTATAATCCAACAATTCCATACCTAGGTATTTATCCAACGGAAATGCTTATTTATGTTTATTTTTTAAATGTACATGAATACTTATAACAGCCTAGTTTATTGGAATATCCATTAACATTGTTAGTGTCCATGTCTGTTCATGTAGTGAATACTATACAGCCATGAAAATGGAAAATCTCAATTAGATACATAAACATAGATTGTTCTCATAAACAAAATGTGGAGCAAAAGAAGCCAGGTGTAAGAGAATGTATTATTTCACTTATAGAACAGACAAACCTTATCTGTGTTGGAAGTCAAAGTACCTTTTAATCTTATACAATATTGTGATTAGAAGGGGGAATAAAGGGAATGTCTCAGGTGCTTGTAATTTTAGATGTCTTAATATATAAGGTGATTTTATATGTATATTTAGCTTATGAAATATTAACTGCATTTCATAATTCTCATTTTTCTATTTTCCTCTATTATACTTCAGAAGTATAGAATATAAAGTGATCTGGCTGTCACAATAATCCATATATTTATCCATTTAATCTTTATTTTTTGAATTATTTATTTAAAATAAATTACTGACAGTGAATTTCTACATGAACGATATAAAATGAAACTTTGCAGTTCTCATTATAATATTGTCAGAATATTCTCCACAAAGAAAGCCATGTTTCTTTTCTTTTTTTAATTTTTTAATGTTTATTTATTTTTGAGAGAGAGAGAGACAGAGATAGAATGTGAGTGGGGGAGGGGCAGAGAGAGAGAGAGGGAGACACGGAATCCGAAGCTGGCTCCAGGCTCCGAGCAGTCAGCCCAGAGCCCGACGTGGGGCTCGAACTCACGAACCCTGAGATCATGACCTGAGTCAAAGTCGGATGCTCAACTGGCTGAGTCACCCAGGTGCTGCTCCCTATTATATTTATACATGGGGAAAAAAAGAAAATATGATGGTATCCCTATAGCCTTAACTGTGTTTGAGTTTATCACATTTTTTTTTTGTTATTAAAAGGAAGCTGTTAGTATTATAAACATTTTTTTTCATTTGGCTTTAAATATCGACTTCCTATTTTTTTCTCTTTTGACCATATCTATTCATAGTCTTTCGCCATAGATAAGCTAGGAATTTAGCTCTGTGTTTAAATTTCAGTCTGCAAAAATATCCCTGCCCTCATTTTCAAACAGAAGGTGTATACTGTGCCACACAGTTGCCAGATAGTCACAGTCTGTGCTGTGTAATTATTAGTCCCAACCTGCTGAGTCAGAGTTCATTAGAGAAAACATTAGGGGGCTGTATGTCTCTCACCGATTGTATGAGCAACATCAGTGAACTTTAATGGGATTTGCATGCACACAGTCAGGAGAGTTCCAATAGGCAAACTTAAAAATAACCATTTTCTAACCGCAGTGATACAGTGCAGATTTTCTGGTCATATGGAACTCTTGGGAACTAGATTCATTTAGCCTTTGCCTTCATTTAGCACAGAATACCCACAGGAAATCTTTATGGCATTTTAAGTGTGTTTGCTATCGTGTGTTACTGCTTACACAAACACAGAGTTATGCTTGCATGCTCAATTTTTTAGGCCATAGTATTTTACAGTTGTCATCATCAAACTCTGGCTTTATGTGGTTGCTTGGATAGGGGAAAAATTGTATTTATAATTGAAGTAAGTCTCAGTTTTGTCTGAGACCTTTTTGTTTTATCAGAAGTTTTTATAAAAAAAACTTATAATTAGAAGTTTTATATTAAAAAAAAAAGCATAGCCCTCTTTTCTTAGTAATGTGTTTTTCCACACGTCCAAGGCTGGATCTCTGGAGTTCACTAAGGAGCTGACCTATAAAGTCTGGGCCTCTAAAGCCATTAGGCTTATTAGTGGCAAGTTGTCTTCCTAATTTTCAGTGAGATAGTGTCCATGAAAACCATGATTGCCATGTCCCTTCTCATATACTCCAGCAGCTCACTCTAGCACATTACAGAACAAGGGTCCTTCCATCACTTACACAAAAACAAAATGGTCTCTATATTGCTTTATCCAGAGTTTTAAGAAGCACAAGTCAACCTTTTAGGGAAATAGAACTAATAGTGTTGCATGTTTAAATTTTTGGTATGAATCCGTAAACCCACTCTGTAAGCATCCCAGTAATTAACAGTGTATCCACATTAGGCACTCACTACAGACTACAGAGCAGTCAGTGGTTCTCAAACATTTTAGTGCGCATCTGATCACCTGGAGGGTTTGTTAGAACATAGATTGCTGCTTCTCCCCCCTAAAGTTTCTGATTCATTAAGTCTGCCTGAGACTTACCACTTCTAACAAGTTCCCTGGTGAAGGTGAAGCCATTGGTCTTTAGATCTCACTTTGAGAATTACTGATGAAGACAAAAGCAGTATCCCAAATACAACTTTACTATTTCTCCTCCATTCTACAAACCCTATTGGAGGGCACATTTTTGAGTGTGATGTTATTTTAAGAATAATCTTATGTCTGTTTATTTACAAAATAAATCATTTAACAAGTATATTTTATTAGTAATACATTTTGGCACATTCCAAGTGTACTTGAACATGGCAGTTGAAACTGGCTTCTGGAATGACTCCCAGGGGAACAGACTCCAGTTACCGCTCCGCTGCTAACCCTTGCCTCTGCCTTCCTCCAATGTCTGTCTTTTCTAGCCCCACCTCTCACTTCGGTTACTGCTCCTTGCTCTTCTACCTCACATATTCTCCGTATGCAGAATGTTTCAAAGTTTTACTGTGCCTTCTGCATATTCCAGCACCTTCCCTGCAGTTTCTCCACTGGGTCAAGCCCAAACAGTGTACAGATTTTGATACATTCATGTACTAGTAACCAAAGACCCTCCCACCCTCCCCACCACATACAACCACTATTTTCTCAAACAGCTCCTTTGTCCTTTGATGAGTGGAAATCTCTGAGTAATTGTATTCCAGCAAAAGTTAGAAGTCCCCTTGCCACAGTCTCCGCGAGTCTTTCCATGAATGAACTTGATGAGGCATTCTGGAGCTGACACAGGAAGCAGACTTATCTTTCCTATGCAGCCCACCGGAAATGCTCTTTAGCACAGCACAGTGTGACGTATAGCCTCTGAGGCTTCCTGGGCAGGGCATGGACTTAGGCTTCTCCAGGAAACCAGAGAGACGCTCATCCTCCCATTTGGAAGGATCTCAATTCAGCGTAAATAGCAGAGTACAGAGAGACTCCATTCCACCCTTCTCAGAGGTGCCTGCCCTAGAGTTTAGAACATAGGTCAAGCATGCATCATAGCTCCCAGTGTAGATAGTAGATTTAAGCTCTAATGAGATTCTGAATTACAAGTATAATTAATAAAATAAATTCATGCAAAGGGTGATTGTATGTCAGCTACTTGCTGTGGTAAATAAGAGAGGCTAAGGCATACCATCTGAATGCTATTCTGTTTTCTTTCACAAACTTGTCTTAATTTTTGTATGTTAAGTTAATTTCAAACTACACTAAAAACATTTGAGCTCACAGAAGGTTGCCTCTAGTTTTAATCTACTTTAATTATTGTGTATTGTCTCCTTTAAAGTCATGCAGCTTTATTTACATTTAATGGAAATCACCTTTAACTCAATTCAGGAAAGCTTCCAATGAAAACCTGCTGTTCCCTTAGCCTTGAATGGCCTTGTCTCTTCTACCCCTCTCCCCATCCCTTCTCTGTCCATGGAATTTCTCATATTTTAAGGCACAACTTAGGCTCCTACCCCAATTATTTTTTTCATCCTCATATCCCTTGTCTTCTAATGGAAGATTTTATAGCACTTGGCCTTGATTAAGTCATTTTTTTTATTCTCTATTGGTGCCTAAGGAAGTACTTTGCCTATAGAGGTGATATATATTTTCTGTCACTAAAAATCATCAACCTAGGGGTGCCTTGGTGCTCAGTCAGTTAAGCGTCTTGACTTCATTTCGGCTCAGGCCATTAGGCCATGATTTCATGGTTCATGACTTCCAGCCTTGCATGGGACTCTGTGCTGATAGTGTAGAGCCTGGTTGGGACTCACTCTCTTGCTCTCTCTCTCCCCCTCTCTCTGCCCCTCCATGCTCACATGTGCACATGCTTTCTCCCTCCCTTTCTCTCTCTCAAAATAAATAAATTAAAAAAATCATCAATTCATTAAGCAGTTATTGAGTACCAACTTTGTGTCAGGCCTTATGGAAGAGCCTGGCATTACAGGGAAGAATAATACATGGTTTCTCTCTTAGAGGAACTCACAGCCTAAGGGAAGATGCATGCAACTCAAAAAGCATAAAGCATTACAATTTCATAATAAATGTACTTCCAGAGTGCTTTGAGACAGCTCTACAAATGGTATAATTCTTTAATTATCAGGAATCAGGGAAGACTTTGCATAGGACATGACAAATAAACTAAGTGTTAGAATAGGAAAATCACTGGAGAGGAAGAGGGGACAGGAGTTTTCATCCAGAGTTACCAGCATGCAAAAATCACAGTTGCAAGTCCACGTGATGTGCTAGAGTTACAGTAAGTAGTTTCTTTGCTGGCCAGTGCCATACACTGAGGGCTGAGGCTGAGAAGAATTGCAGGATATGTATCAAATACTTTTGCCTTTCTACCGGTGCAGTCTTCCTTAATGGATGTACACAAGATAGGAATTAATGAGTGGAAAACAACACACTTACCTGTCAGGAAAGTACTCCTTAATTCCTCCTAAATCTCATCCTTGAAAACAGAGACAAATCAGTCAGGTTAGTTGAGATTCAAGGCAGTAGTCATATCTTCTAGAAGCATGACATCACTTCTCATTTTCATTTATACAATGGGCACTTATTGTGGATCAGCAAATTGCATGGTTCTGGGCTGATTACTATTGAAGGTACAAACATAATTCAGTCAGTATAGTAGAGGAAAAGTGCAGACACAAGTAGTGGTAAACACAGTTTCTTGCACGTAGGAAAGGCGTAGTGTGGGAGTGTAGAGCAGAACATGATGAGTCACAGCAGGGGCAATAGGGGAGTGCTTCAAGAGAAAAGCAGCAACTTGAGCGAATTTTATAAGCAGAGTGGCACTGAAATAGGGAAAGAGAATCTTAGCCAGAGAAACTGGAATAGTCAGTGGGTTGTAAACATGTGTAAGTTCAATACTCCAGAAGGCCCATCTTGATGTGGGAGCTTCCTGCCTTACCCTTCAGAGCTATATACACTAGTAAAAACAGAATAATATCAGCCACAGACTAATTGTGAAACATCTGGACACCAAGGAAACGAAGCACCTAAAAAAAAGATCAAATTCAATATGGGTTCATACACAATGTCATTCAACCAAAACTCAGACATTAAATAACCAGCTTATTTAATTTTTTTTAATGTTTATTTAGTTTTGAGAGAGAGAGAGAGAGAGAGAGCTGGGGGAGGGGCAGAGAGAGGGAGACACAGAATCTGAAGCAGGCTCCAGGCTCCAAGCTGTCAGCACAGAGCCTGACGCAGGGCTGGAACTCACAAGTTGTGAGATCATGACCTAAGCCAAAGTTGGACGCCCAACCGACTGAGCCACCCTGGCGCGCCCCAAATAAGCAGCTTATTTTAAAAGAAACAATTACTGTGAACTTTTTTAAAGCAGCATGCAAATTGTTCTCTGCTGCTGCCAATAAGACATAAACTATTAAAATAAATTATGTAGATTTATCTTAATAATAATAAATGAGGACATCATTTTAATGGAGTGCGAGATGCTTCCATAACTGGCCGCATCAGCATCTTTAGCGTTCCAGAGAAGCCATCCCTGGCTAAGCCTTGTTTAGGATGTTATTTATTTATGGTCAAGCTTCCTTAGATTTGGAAGCACCGAGGCAATATGCTGACAGGTCGCATCAACAGAACACACTGAGTAAGCTGACCTTTGATATTCCTTGGAGTGAGAAATATTTATGAGGTTAAATTTTCTCTGAGAGTGTGAAGCCTAGAGGAGAACTGTTACTCAGGCCCTGACACTCAGTAGAAAGAGCAAGCACATGGAATTTGGAGTCAGAAGGTCTGAAATCAAGTTGTAGTTCTATCACTTACAAGGCATTTTGTTGCTTGACTTTGACGAAGGCACACTCCATCTCTCTGAGGCCCCTTTTCTCCCTTCCAGTACAGGGATGACTAACATCTGCATTATCAACAGGTTTGCTGTGAGGATCATGAGTAAAATAAATAAAAGTGTTCCATATAATGTATATAATTGTCAGTTCATGTTATTATTTTGCAACCTCAGTAAAAGGTAGTGAGCTATAACCAGGTTGGAATAAATCAGGGATCTTCTTTTCTTCCCGCGTGTTAACATTACCTGCCCAGAGCTCTCATGAGAGTTTGCTTGCTTATACTCACATTTCCTTTTTTGTTTTCCTCCTAGGATTTCTTCTAAAGAAAAGCCATTTAAAGTGACAGTTTCTCACTCTTAAAACTTTTGCTATTTCCTCAAACTGCAAGGCTTCTCCCATTACCCCATCTGGTATTTGATGTAAAATATACACCCCTGTGATGTGCTAATTGTCTCCAGGACAATTGTGATCTCCCAATTGTAATTAGTTCTTTTTACACAGTTTCTTCCTGCCATGGATAGTATTTTTCTGACTAAATGATAATATGGGATTGTCTGTATCAGAACAACAGTTCATTCTTTCCAAGAACATACATTTCAGAAGCCAGGAGAAGGTCTGTCTTCTGTAAAGGGTGGCAGGCTCTCTTACCACCCTATTGTTACACTTTTGTGGAATTAATGTACCCAGATACATGATGAGGGAGACTGCTCTGAAGTAGAAAGCAATTAAGATTCCAAACCATTCTTTTATTTTAGCTATAAAGGAACAACACAGCTGAATATAAATTATCCAAATATAAACGCAGAGATGATTAAAATTATGAATTTAGCATGTCTGAATATAAGATTTTTTAAATTTAGAAATCACATATAATCTTTATATGCGATAGGTCTTTGTGTAACACTTAACTTATAATGTATTTTAAATCCATTATTTGTTAGATACATCATAAAAAGGAGAAGATTCCGGCAATAAGCATGATAAAATCTTAGCCTTGAGATGGGAAAGAAAATGATGTGGGAGGCACTTTTCCAGGGACAGTGAAAAACTCACCTCCCAACGACAGCTCAACAGAGCCAAGGTAAGGCAAAAAGGCACTGACACACAAAATCGCAATATGTTAAAACAAGTGATGTTGAGATACAGACAGGTTGCTGGAAGAATAAGAAATTGTAAATGAAGATTCTGGCAATGGAAATGGACAGGATTAAATATATTAAAAAGAAACTGGGAAAGTGAAACTGGCAAAATTGAGTAAATGTTTTTAAATGGAGGTAAGGAGTTAAAAGAAGTAAAGGATAATTTCCAGGCTTTGAGTTTGGAGTAGTAGGTAGTATCAATAATTCATAAAGGGACTATGGTGGAAATGGTTTTTCAAGGAAGGATAAGAGTATATTGATAATTTGAAAATTCTGAAATGGTTATGTCTTTGGGGGTATTCAGGTAGATATATCCAAAAGGCAGTTAAGGTATATGTATGCAGAGCTTAGAGGAATGCTAGGCCTAAATTAACAGATTCAGAAGTCATTTATACATAGACCTAATTATTCCTAGTAATGGAAGAGAAGTGAGAAGAGTGTAGAAAATGGAAAATACATCTGAATGATACTAAGGGCAGAGAGAGGAAGACAATTTAGTGACAGAATCTTGGGGGGAAAAGTTAAGAAACAAATTGTGAAAGAAGGGATGTTACTGACTCAATGGAGGCATCAGTTTTAGGAGAGAAAAAATGGTCAGTAGTGTCTAGTACTGCCAATGTAGACAAGGGTTTTAGGGGAGTCACTAAATGTAGCACCTGGGATGCCATTTTTGACATAATGAAATCTATTTCTTTCAATGGGGTAGTTTTAGTTGAAGCTACCAGTGGCCTGTTGAATGGTGGGAGAAAAAATTATTAAAAACACAAAATATAGACAACACTGGTAAGAGAAAGCGAGAAAAGATGATGGTTATATGGGGAGCAACATGCAGGTTCAGAAAGGGTTATGAATTTTTGGCCTGAGGAAGGAGAAATCTTGAGGATTAGTATAGCCAAAGGGAAATAAACCAACAGAGAATGCGCTTATAGGTAAAGGAAAGGAAGGAGATAACAGAGCGCCGTAATATCAAGACAAGTTGGCATTCAAGAATTGGTGTTTAAATTTCACTTTTTTGTTTATTTAAAAAATTTTTTTTTATGTTTATTTATTTTTGAGAGAGACAGAGACAGAATGCGAGTGGGTTGGGGCAGAGAGAGAGGGAGGCACAGAATCCGAAGCAGGCTGCAGGCTCTGAGCTGTCAACACAGTCGGACGCTCAACTGACTGAGCCACCCAGGCGCCCCAAAATTCACTTTTAATAAAAAGAGAAGCACTGCTTCCTTGGAGATTAGAGTGAAGGGGATAAAGTTGGGGTCCAGTGTAGATACATTCAAGGAAGTTGGATGGGAAACCAAGGCAGTCCAAATATGTTTACTCATACTCAGACAGTTACATGAAAGAGAAGATTTTGCTTATGCTTGCCTGTACATGTGCATACAATTGGCTTTTGGAGTAAAATATGTGCAAACTATGGTTGATCACATTAAGAAAAAAAAAAAAAAGAATGGCCTTATTTACCATATCCATTAAAGTTATCTGGGAATTCTCTCTAAAGTACCTTCCTACCCCTGCATCTATCATTCTGGACCTGACTTAAGCAAGTCACAAAATTATGACTTGTCTTCTATTTTTTCCCCTAAGACTTTATGGAATTGCTCTCCTTAACAAATAAAATACATCGAGTAAAAAATCCAATAGTTTCTGATTTAGAAGACCTCTCTAGCACATTAAAATGATATTGGCAGATAACTTTCTAGAGATAAATCTTAACATTTTTAAGAGGAGTAGAGATACATTTGTTTCCATATCAAGAAGAATGGCCCTTCAGAGAGGTCTATTGATTTCACAGAAATTTCAAAAAGAGTAATGGCTGACTACAAATAGCAGTGGGGGTGAGAAATTATACTGCTGTATCTCCTAAGTAAACATAAGAAATTAGATTAGGCAATTAAAGCCAAATGGACCTGATTCTTGCATTCCTGAAGTAGAAACACCCTCTGCAATATATTCAGGGCTGAGATTGTACCATGGGCATTTCTTAAAGTTCCAGAACCTAGAACAGTGTTTGATATAGGAATGGAATAAAGAAAGTGTGGAAAACAGACAGAAGCAAGGAAGTAATCTGCATTGAAGGTGCTGAGATATATAAAATAATAATAAAAGAAAATCCGTAAAAGAAGTTGAGTAAACAGTGAGAGAGAGAGTAAGAATGTTTGCCTCAATACATGTGAAATATACAGACAAGGTTACCTCTGGAGAAACCACATCTGGAAATTACATACAGTCCTGGATGCCAAAGTACAGAGGAGATGCTGAAAAACTGTGAGCAGAGGAAGAATAGAGTCTAGAAATCATACATTAAGAGTATCTGTATATTTATTCTCCTTATCCCCACAAAATGACCCACTTTCACTCTATAGGCAATCTTGTTTAGGATGCATCTTTTTTTGTTGTTGTTCTCAAAAAGCATATGTTAGGTGGTGTTATATACAATTCTGTTCCTAACAATGTTTCCTAACATTGATTTGTTATGCTATGTATAGACCTAACTTTAGCTCTTAACTGCTGCATAATAATACACCATGGTGGATATCTACTATGCTGTACTTCTCTGGTCCCTGAATTGCCTCAAATCTCCATCCTCTGCACCACCACCATAGATAAAACCATACATACATACAAAATATTTTTGTATGTGTCCCTTTATGGACCTATGTAAGAATTTATTTGGGCTGTATACCCAAGAACAAAATTGCCATGTCTAAGTGTATGTCCATCCTTAATTTGCCTAAATCGTGCAGGATTCCTCACCAGAATAGCTGCTCTAATCTCCAATCACACCTAGTAAATGAAGGATCTTATGTCCCCAATAATACTGACATTATCCAACATTCTAAATTTTATTAGTCCAATAGGGGAAAATGGATTTTAATTCTAGTTTTAATTTGCAAGTTTCTAGTTTTTATTGATTTTGAGCATCAATTCTCATGCTTTTTAGTTTTTGTTTCTTTATCTATAAACTGCCAGTTTGTATCCTTTGCAATTTCCCCATTGGAGTTGCACTGCTTTTTATGCATAATTGCAGGACTGCCTAGCCATATTTGAACATCAAAATATTTTCTCTCATTTTGTCATCTCTATATCAATTTTTATTTTCTGTGTGATTTTCTTTAATTAAAAAATAATAACTTATAATTGACTTACAACTTTATATTAGTTTCAGATGAAGAAGATAATGATTAAATATTTGTATATATTGCACGATGATTGCCACACTATGTCTGGTTAACATCCATCAAAATACGGTAAGAATTATTTTCTTGTGATGAGAACTTTTAATATTTATTCTCTTAGCAGCTTTTAAATATGCAATAAAGTATTATAAACAATAATTTCCATTCTCTACCTTACATTCCCAAGACTTATTTATTTTATAACTGGAAGTTTGTATCTTAGACCCCTTTCACTCATTTTGCCCCTTACCACCCTCACCCCTGCCTCTGGCATCCACCAACCTATTTCTGTATGTATGAACTTGGTGTTTTTTGTTTTGTCTTGTTTTTTAAACTCCACATGGAGATAAATCGAAGATGGCGGCATAGGAGGACGCTGGGCTCACCACGCGTCCTGCTGATCACTTAGATTCCACCTACACCTGCCTAAATAACCCAGAAAACCACCAGAGGATTAGCAGAACGGAGTCTCTGGAGCCAAGTGCAGACACGAGGCACACGGAAGAGGGTAGGAAGGGCGGCGAGGCGGTGCGCGCTCCACAGACTGGCGGGAGGGAGCCGGGGCGGAGGGGCAGCCTGCCGGCCAAGCAGAGCCCCTGAGTCTGGCTGGCTAAAGCGGAGGGGCCTGACGGACTGTGTTCCCACAGCAAGTGCGACTTAGCGTCTGGGAGGTCATAAGTTAACAGCTCTGCTCGGAAAGCGGGAAGGCTGAAGGACTAAGGGAGGGAGAGCTGCTGAGTCCCCGGACGACAGAGCTCAGTTTGGTGGGGAACAAAGGCGCTCACCAGCGCCATCTCCCTCGCCCATCCCCCAGCCAAAATCCCAAAGGGAACCAGTTCCTGCCAGGGAACTTGCTCGCTCCTCCGCGCAAACACCCAACTCTGTGCTTCTGTGGAGCCAAACCTCCGGCAGCGGGTCTGACTCCCTCCCGCTGCCACAGGGCCCCTCCTGAAGTGGATCACCTAAGGAGAAGCAAGCTAAGCCTGCCCCTCCTGCCCCTGTGCACCTTGCCTACCCACCCCAGCTAATACGCCAGATCCCCAGCACCACAAGCCTGGCAGTGTGCAAGTAACCCAGATGGGCCACGCCACCCCACAGTGAATCCCACCCCTAGGAGAGGGGAAGAGAAGGCTGAAACCAGTCTGACTGTGGCCCCAGCGGTGGGCTAGGGGCAGACCTCAGGTCTGACTGCAACTCCGCCCACCAACTCCAGTTATACACCACAGCACAGGGGAAGTGCCCTGAAGGTCCGCACCACTCCAGGGACTATCCAAAATGACCAAACGGAAGAATTCCCCTCAAAAGAATCTTCAGGAAATAACAACAGCCAATGAACTGATCAAAAAGGATTTAAATAATATAACAGAAAGTGAATTTAGGATAATAGTCATAAAATTAATCGCTAGGCTTGAAAACAGTATAGAGGACAGCAGAGAATCTCTTGCTACAGAGATCAAGGGACTAAGGAACAGTCTCAAGGAGCTGAAAAACTCTTTAAGCAAAATGCAAAACAAAATGGAAATGACGCCGGCTCGGATTGAAGAGGCAGAGGAGAGAATAGGTGAACTAGAAGATAAAGTTATGGAAAAAGAGGAAGCTGAGGGAAAGATAAAAAAATCCAGGAGTATGAGGGGAAAATTAGAGAACTAAGTGATACACAAAAAAGAAATAATATATGCATAATTGGTATCCCAGAGGAGGAAGAGAGAGGGAAAGGTGCTGAAGGGGTACTTGAAGAAATAATAGTTCTCAGCTATTCAGTTCCCTGAACTGGGGAAGGAAAGAGGCATTGAAATCCAAGAGGCACAGAGAACTCCCTTCAGATGTAACTTGAATCAATCTTCTGCACAACATATCATAGTGAAACTGGCAAAATACAAGGATAAAGAGAAAATTCTGAAAGCAGCAAGGGATAAACGTGCCCTCACATATAAAGGGAGACCTATAAGACTTGTGACTGATCTCTCTTTTGAAACTTGGCAGGCCAGAAAGGATTGGCACGAGATCTTCAGTGTGCTAAACAGAAAAAATATGCAGCTGAGAATCCTTTATCCAGCAAGTCTGTCATTTAAAATAGAAGGAGAGATAAAGGTCTTCCCAAACAAACAAAAACTGAAGGAATTTGTCACCACGAAACCAGCCCTACAAGAGATCCTAAGGGGGATCCTGTGAGACAAAGTACCAGAGACATCACTACAAGCATAAAACATACAGACATCACAATGACTCTAAACCCGTATCTTTCTATAAAAACACTGAATGTAAATGGATTAAATGTGCCAACCAAAAGACAAAGGGTATCAGAACGGATAAAAAAACAAGACCCATCTATTTGCTGTCTACAAGAGACTCATTTTAGACCTGAGGACACCTTTAGATTGAGAGTGAGGGGATGGAGAACTATTTATCATGCTACTGGAAGCCAAAAGAAAGCTGGAGTAGCCATACTTATATCAGACAAACTAGACTTTAAATTAAAGGCTGTAACAAGAGATGAAGAAGGGCATTATATAATAATTACAGGGTCTATCCATCAGGAAGAGCTAACAATTATAAATGTCTATGCGCCGAATACCGGAGCCCCCAAATATATAAAACAATTACTCATAAACATAAGCAACCTTATTGATAAGAATGTGGTCATTGTAGGGGACTTTAACACTCCACTTACAGAAATGGATAGATCATCTAGGCACATGGTCAATAAAGAAACAAGGGCCCTGAATGATACATTGGATCAGATGGACTTGACAGATATATTTAGAACTCTGCATCCCAAAGCAACAGAATATACTTTCTTCTCGAGTGCACATGGAACATTCTCCAAGATAGATCATATACAGGGTCACAAAATAGCCCTTCATAAGTTTACAAGAATTGAAATTATACCATGCATACTTTCAGACTACAATGCTATGAAGCTTGAAATCAACCACAGGAAAAAGTCTGGAAAACCTCCAAAAGCATGGAGGTTAAAGAACACCCTACTAACGAATGAGTGGGTCAACCAGGCAGTTAGAGAAGAAATTAAAAAATATATGGAAACAAACGAAAATGAAAAGACAACAATCCAGAAGCTTTGGGATGCAGCGAAGGCAGTCCTGAGAGGAAAATACATTGCAATCCAGGCCTATCTCAAGAAACAAGAAAAATCCCAAATACAAAATCTAACAGCACACCTAAAGGAAATAGAAGCAGAACAGCAAAGGCAGCCTAAACCCAGCAGAAGAAGAGAAATCATAAAGATCAGAGCAGAAATAAACAATATAGAATCTAAAAAAACTGTAGAGCAGATCAACGAAACCAAGAGTTGGTTTTTTGAAAAAATAAACAAAATTGACAAACCTCTAGCCAGGCTTCTCAAAAAGAAAAGGGAGATGACCCAAATCGATAAAATCATGAATGAAAATGGAATTATTACAACCAATCCCTCAGAGATACAAACAATTATCAGGGAATACTATGAAAAATTATATGCCAACAAATTGGACAACCTTGAAGAAATGGACAAATTCCTAAACACCCACACTCTTCCAAAACTCAATCAGGAGGAAATAGAAAGCTTGAACAGACCCAGAACCAGCGAAGAAATTGAATCGGTTATCAAAAATCTCCCAACAAATAAGAGTCCAGGACCAGATGGCTTCCCAGGGGAGTTCTACCAGACGTTTAAAGCAGAGATAATACCTATCCTTCTCAAGCTATTCCAAGAAATAGAAAGGGAAGGAAAACTTCCAGACTCATTCTATGAAGCCAGTATTACTTTGATTCCTAAACCAGACAGAGACCCAGTAAAAAAAGAGAACTACAGGCCAATATCCCTGATGAATATGGATGCAAAAATTCTCAATAAGATGCTAGCAAATCGAATTCAACAGCATATAAAAAGAATTATTCACCATGATCAAGTGGGATTCATTCCTGGGATGCAGGGCTGGTTCAACATTCGCAAATCAATCAACGTGATACATCACATTAACCAAAAAAAAGAGAAGAACCATATGATCCTGTCAATCGATGCAGAAAAGGCCTTTGACAAAATTCAGCACCCTTTCTTAATAAAAACCTTGAGAAAGTCGGGATAGAAGGAACATACTTACACACCATAAAAGCCATTTATGAAAAGCCCACAGCTAACAACATCCTCAATGGGGAAAAACTGAGAGCTTTTTCCCTGAGATCAGGAACACGACAGGGATGCCCACTCTCACTGCTGTTGTTTAACATAGTGTTGGAAGTGCTAGCATCAGCAATCAGACAACAAAAGGAAATCAAAGGCATCCAAATTGGCAAAGATGAAGTCAAGCTTTCGCTTTTTGCAGATGACATGATATTATACATGGAAAATCCGATAGACTCCACCAAAAGTCTGCTAGAACTGATACATGAATTCAGCAAAGTTGCCGGATACAAAATCAATGTACAGAAATCAGTTGCATTCTTATACACTAACAATGAAGCAACAGAAAGCCAAATAAAGAAACTGATCCCATTCACAATTGCACCAAGAAGCATAAAATACCTAGGAATATATCTAACCAAAGATGTAAAAGATCTGTATACTGAAAACTATAGAAAGCTTATGAAGGTAATTGAAGAAGATATAAAGAAATGGAAAGACATTCCCTGCTCATGGATTGGAAGAATAAATATTGTCAAAATGTCAATACTACCCAAAGCTATCTACACATTCAATGCAATCCCAATCAAAATTGCACCAGCATTCTTCTCAAAACTAGAACAAGCAATCCTAAAATTCATATGGAACCACAAAAGTCCCCGAATAGCCAAAGTAATTTTGAAGAAGAAGACCAAAGCAGGAGGCATCACAATCCCAGACTTTAGCCTCTACTACAAAGCTGTAATCATCAAGACAGCATGGTATTGGCACAAAAACAGACACATAGACCAATGGAATAGAATAGAAACCCCAGAACTAGACCCACAAACGTATGGCCAACTCATCTTTGACAAAGCAGGAAAGAATATCCAATGGAAAAAAAGACAGTCTCTTTAACAAACGGTGCTGGGAGAACTGGACAGCAACATGCGGAAGGTTGAAACTAGACCACTTTCTCACACCATTCACAAAAATAAATTCAAAATGGATAAAGGACCTGAATGCGAGACAGGAAACCATCAAAACAGTAGAGGAGAAAGCAGGAAAAGACCTCTCTGACCTCAGCCGTAGCAATCTCTTACTCGACACATCCCCAAAGGCAAGGGAATTAAAAGCAAAAGTGAATTACTGGGACCTTATGAAGATAAAAAGCTTCTGCACAGCAAAGGAAACAACCAACAAAACTAAAAGGCAACCAACGGAATGGGAAAAGATATTTGCAAATGACACATCGGACAAAGGCCTAGTATCCAAAATCTATAAAGAGCTCACCAAACTCCACACCCGAAAAACAAATAACCCAGTGAAGAAATGGGCAGAAAACATGAATAGACACTTCTCTAAAGAAGACATCCGGATGGCCAACAGGCACATGAAAAGATGCTCAACGTCGCTCCTTATCAGGGAAATACAAATCAAAACCACACTCAGATATCACCTCACGCCAGTCAGAGTGGCCAAATGAACACATCAGGAGACTATAGATGCTAGAGAGGATGTGGAGAAATGGGAACCCTCTTGCACTGTTGGTAGGAATGCAAATTAGTGCAGCTGCTCTGGAAAACAGTGTGGAGGTTCCTCAGAAGATTAAAAATAGACCTACCCTATGACCCAGCAATAGCACTGCTAGGAATTTACCCAAGGGATACAGGAGTACTGATGCATAGGGGCACTTGTACCCCAATGTTTCTAGCAGCACTCTCAACAATAGCCAAATTATGGAAAGAGCCTAAATGTCCTTCAACTGATGAATGGATAAAGAAATTGTGGTTTATATACACAATGGAGTACTACGTGGCAATGAGAAAGAATGAAATTTGGCCCTTTGTAGCAACGTGGATGGAACTGGAGAGTGTGATGCTAAGTGAAATAAGCCATACAGAGAAAGACAGATACCATATAGTTTCACTCTTCTGTGGATCCTGAGAAACTTAACAGAAACCCATGGGGGAGAGGAAGGAAAAAAAAAAAAGAGGTTAGAGTGGGAGAGAGCCAAAGCATAAGAGACTGTTAAAAACTGAGAACAAACTGAGGGTTGATGGGGGGGTGGGAGGGAGGGGAGGGTGTGTGATGGGTATTGAGGAGGGCACCTTTTGGGATGAGCACTGGCTGTTGTATGGAAACCAATTTGACAATAAACTTCATATATTGAAAAAAAATAAAAATAAACTCCACATGTAAGAGAGATCATACAGTATTTGTTTTCCTTGTCTGATTTATTTCACTTAGCATAATGCCCTCAAGGTCCACCTATGTTGTTGGAAATGGCAAGATTTCAATCTTTTTTTTTATGGTTCATTTGAGTCTTAAAGAGAACAGGGGAAAAGTTAGGAATATAACTATCTGAAAAAGTTTAAAAAAAAAAGAAAAGGAAGCGGACTGATTGTCCCTAATTATGGAAATAGAATGCCAAATTCCAATTTATTCGTATGTATGAAGCACATCAATATACCCAAACATGAATAAGTCTCAAATATAATATGAAGTGAAAATAATCAAATTGACCTTCATTTAAGCACAGTATCATAAATGTAAATTATTTAAATGCATAACTCAGTGTTTAGAACTATATGTTTTAGAAATAAACTGTTAGCAAAATTCCTACAAATAGTGGAAAAGTCTTAAAAACAAAACAAAAGGATAGGGAATATTTATGTCATCCAGATGACGAAGTAGAAGATCCCACCCTCCATTCCCCACAAAGGAAACAGTTTGGCAAGAGTTCAGAATTACTGGATACAAAATATAAAAAAAAATATATATGTAAAATTTTTCACATGTAAATGTGACGTCAAAAATGTAAAATGTGTGAGAAGGAGTAAAAGGGTAGAGTTTTTATATACAATGAAAGTTGTTATTAGCTTAAAATAAACTGTTATATCAGTAGGTGTTTCAAGTAAGCCTCAGGGTAACCACAAGGAAAAACTTATAGTAAATACATATAAGATAAAGAGAAAGGAATCAAAGTGTTCTACTATGGAAAATAATCATTTTGGAAAGGAAGACAGCAAGAGAAGAATAAAGGAATAAAGGAACTACAAAATATTAGAAAACAGTAACAAGATGGCAACAGTAAGTTCTTACCTATCAATAATTACCCTAAATGTAAATTGATTAAGTTTTCTTATCAAAAGGTGTAGAGTGACTGAAAGGTTAAAAAACAGGGCCCAACTATATTATACCTGCATGATATTTACTCTGCCTTCAAGTACACACATAGGATCAAAGTGTAGGAGTGTAAAATGTATTCCATACAAATGGAAACCAAAAGAGGGCAGGAGCGGTTATACTTACATCAGACAAAATAGACTTTAGTTAAAAACAAATGTTAAAGAGGAGCGCCTAGGTGGCTCAGTCAGTTAAGCATCTGACTTCAGTTTAGGTCATGATCTCATGGTTCATGTGTTCCAGCCCCATGTTGGGCTCTGTGCTGACTGACAGCTCAGAGCCTGAAGCCTACTTCGAATTCTGTGTCTCCCTCTCTCTCTCTGCCCCTCCCCTGCTTGTGCTCTGTCTCTCTCTCCCAAAAATAAATAAACACTAAAAAAATTTTTTTAAATGTTAAAGAGACAAAGAACATCACATATTATTAAAGGGGGTAGATAATTAAGAGAATATAACTGTTGTAAATATACATGTACCCAACCTTGTGGCAAAGTATATTAAGAAATTCCAAAAGATCTGAAGAGAGAGTAATGGACAACAATACAATAATAGCAGAGGACTTTAATAGTCCACTTTCAACAATGGATAGATCATTCAGACAGAAAATCAATAAGGAAACACTAGACTTGAACTATACTTTAGACTAAATGGATCTAACAGATATATACAGAACATTATAACCAATAGCAACAGAATACATATATTTCTCAAGTGCCCATAGAACATTCTCCAAGATAGATCAGATTTTAGGTCACAACACAAGTCTTAATAAATATAAAAAGACAGAAATCATACCAAATATTTTTTTGTAATTACAATGGTATAAAACTAGAAGTCAATAACAGAAGAAAAACTGGAAAATTCACAAATATGTGAAAACTAAACAACACTCTCCTGAACAATCAATTGGTCAAAGATGTAATCAAAAGGTAAATCAAAAAATATCTTGAAACAAAACTGTAAACACCAAAATTCATGGAAAGAAGCAAGACAGAGTTGAGAGGGAAGTTTATAACAATAAATACCTACATTAAAAAAATTCTAGGCAACATAACTTTATCCCTCAAGGAACTAGAAGAACAAATATAAACTAAGTCCAAAGTTAGCAGAAGGAGGAAGATAACAAAGATCAACATGGACATAAATGAAATAGAGATGAGAGAAACAATAGAAAAGATAAAATTAAGAGTTGTTTTGGAAAAGATAAACGGAATTGACAAACATTTTGTTCCTAACCAAGAAAGAAAAAGGATTCAAATAAGTAACACAAATGAAAGAGAAAGACATTATAACTGATAACCACAGAATTACAAAAAGTTTATAGGAGACTATGAACAACTATATACCAAAAATTGGACAACCTAAAGGAAATTGCTAAATTTCTAGAAACAGCATATTCTATCATGACTGAATCATGAAGAATAGAAAACCTGAACAGACCAATAATGAATAAGGGGAAATTGAACAACTAATTAAAAACCTCACAAAAAGAAGCCCAGGATCAGATGGTTTCTGCACAGCTATAAAAACAATCAACAAAATGAAAAGGGAACCTACAGAATGGAAGAAAATATTTGCAAAACCATGCACCTGATAAGGGGTTAACATCCAAAATGTATAAGGAAATTATACTAGTTAATAGAAAACCCACCAACAATTCAAATAAAAAATGGGCAAAGGACTGGAAAAGACATTTCCCTAGAGAAGACATATAAAAGGCCAATGGGCCCTTGAAAATGTGCTCAATATCACTAATCATCAAGAAAATTCAAATCAAAGCCACATTGAAATATCACCTCATTCCTGTTAAAATGGCTATTATCAAAAAGACAAGAAGTAACAAATGTCAGTGAGGGTGTGGAAAAAAGGGAGAACACTGTGAGTTGTTGGTGGAAATATAAATTGATGCACTCACCCTAGAAAACAATATGGAGGTTCTTGAAAAAAAATAAAAATAGAACAACCATATGGTCCAGCAATCCCACCTTCTAGGTATATAGCTAAAGGAAATGAAACCATTATCTCAAAGAAATATCTGTACTTGTATGTTCATTGCAGCATTATTCACATTAGTCAAGATATAGAAACAACATAAATGATGATCAGTGGACAAATGGATAAAGAAAATGTAATATACAAATACAATGGGATATTATTCAGCCTAAAAAAAAAAAACAAAACAAAAAAGGAAATCCTGCCATTTGTGACAATGAATAGACCCTGAGTGGAATATGCTAAGTGAAATAAGTCATAGAAAGACAAATACTGTACGATCACATTTATATATGGAATCTAAAAACATTAAACTTACAGACATAGAGGGTAGAATGGTGGCTGCAAGAGGTTGAGGATTAGGGCAATGAAAAGATATTGGCCAAAGGGTACAAACATTCAGTTATAAGATGAGTAAGTTGCAGAGATCTAAAGTACAGCATGGTGACTGTAATTAAAAATACTATACTGCATACTTGAAAGTTGCTGTGGGAGTTTTAATGTTCTTATTATAACAACAAAATGTACTTATGTGAGGTGAAAGGTATGTTAACTAACCTTATTTTGGTTAACATGTCACAATATATACACATGTCAAACCATCACAGCTTAAACTTACATAATGTTTTATATCAATTATATCTCAATGAAGCTGGAGGAAAAATAATGGGGCCATATAATATCTTATTAAAAAGAGAAATTTAAGAGGTGCGTGGGTGACTCAGTTGGTTGAATGTCCGACTCTTGATTTCAGCTTGGGTCATGATCTCAGGATCATGGGATTGAGCCTCATGACAGACCTCATGCCTGCTTAAGATTCTCTCTCTCTCTCTCTCTCTCTCTCTCTCTCTCTCTCTCTCTCTCTCCCCTTCTCTCTCTCTCTCTCTCTCAAAAGGATGAAAGAAAGAAAGAAAGAAAGAAAGAAAGAAAGAAAGAAAGAAAGAAATTTGAAGCAAATAAGGCCAAATATTAATCATTGTGAAATCTAGGGAAGAACCTATACACATGTCTCTTGTATGTTTTCTATGGTTTTCTACAGGTTTATAATATTTTGAAATTAATGTTTTCGCAGAGAAAACATTATAAACTGTCTTGAATTTGTTGAAACACTATGTATTAGAAATTGATACTTATTGAAATGCAACTGCAAGTGTTTAATAGATGCAGCTGTCTTACTGAATTCAGCTGTTTGACTCACTTTTAAATGAATGTCTGTGTTCAGCATAGTGAAAGTTCTAGCAGAGCCCAGGTTGATGATATATAGGATTTCAGCTGCCTAAATTATTCTTTCTGGTACATAAGAAGGTTAGGTGCATCAACTAGAACATTTGGGGAAAAAACTCAATTAATAGAAACTCTTCTTCAAAAATATGCAGAAAGAGCTATAAGATGCCTCAAGAGGCATCCTTAGTTTCAGAGTAGGGAGCAATTACACATATAATTGAATGTACAGAACCAGATGAGTTTTCTAAAATGATGAGGAGTTTGTTGTTGTTTTTTTTTCAGTTCTAGAAACCTACATACTGGGAATGCTAGAAAGATAATTTTGCCTCCTGTCATCCCACAGATCCCTAGACCCTCATCCACTGTCAAAATATCCAGGTCCTTCAGTATCTAAATCCTTGAGAGTTATCTGTTCTTCAAAACTGTCATCACCACAACACTACACTCAAGATTATTTATTCATTGATGTCTCTGACCCAGTTATCCACAGATTCTTTTCCCCTCTCAAACATTTCCATGAGATCTTTTGAATTCATGATCTATAATCACTAACAGCCCTGAATTTCTTTAAACATTCCCTTAATATCACTATTTTCTATGAGGTTCTTTAGAGAAGAGATTATTTCTTTTCTTAAATTCTATGTGCCTGGGGATCCAGACGGGAGTCAGTGTTCTCTTTCATTTTCTCTCCTACTTCAAAACTGTCCCAAATTCTTAATCCTCAGCTCCTTTAAAGCTAATGCCATTAGATTTAATCACCTAATATTCCCCATGGTCACTTTCAACTTCTAATCCTATGGTTACTCCTAGTCATTGACTGATGGTTTTAGTTCCTGATTTACCATTTTTTCTAATACTACACATGATTTTCAATTTTCTTTTTTTTTTAATTTTTTTTCAACGTTTTTTATTTATTTTTGGGACAGAGAGAGACAGAGCATGAACGGGGGAGGGGCAGAGAGAGAGGGAGACACAGAATCCAAAACAGACTCCAGGCTCCGAGCCATCAGCCCAGAGCCCGACGCGGGGCTCGAACTCACGGACCGCGAGATCGTGACCTGGCTGAAGTCGGACGCTTAACCGACTGCGCCACCCAGGCGCCCCTCAATTTTCAATACTTATGTCTCTCTGTTCCTAAATTTACTCATCACCAATAGTTTAGATTTTATACCCACTCTGCCACCTAGTCCTTCAGTAACACCTGAAACCTTGGGATAGCAAATAGCTTCATTACTTAAAAACTCAGATGCATAATTTCTATACTGTGACCCACACCTTCTAGACGTCATGCTAACCAATATAGCATTTTTTCAACCTAAAAAAAAAAAACTCCATTGAGACCTCCATTCAGTTAATCCTACCATTTCTTCATGTCATAGATTGAATGTTTATATCCTCCCCAAAATTCAAGTATTGAACTCCTAACCTCCAAGGTGAGGGTATAAGGAACTGAGGGCCTTTGGGAGGTGAGTAGGTCGTGAAGACAGAGCAGTCATAGAATGAGATTAGAGCCCTTATAAAAAAGGTCTCAGATAGCTCTCTCACCTCCTTCCACCAGATGAGGTTACAGTCAAAACATGGCCATCAGGGAGGAAGTTAGTCTTCACCAGATATTCAGTCTGCAAGCACCATGATCTTGGACTTCTCAGACTCCAGAACTATGAGAAACAAACATTTGCTGTTTAGAAGCCACCCAGTTAATAATAGTTTTGTTATAGCATCCTGAATGACCTACAATACCTCAGTATTGCTCACCATTCTTAATGCCTTCCTTCCTTTCTTAGAATATGTCGTACAGAATTATAAACACTGCTTTGCAAATATTTCTAACACTCCCTCTTTCCTTCCTCTGTTTTACAAACCTATGACTGTTATTAAGCTTGACTATCCATCACTTCCAGGAAAACTGGACATTGATAGATGAAAAACACAAAACCAAGTTGACTTGTTTCAGTATAAACTCTTGATGACAAATCTTAGATGAGTCTTTAACACTACCTGGAAATTCTGGTACTTCTCTAAACATCTTTTCTTACTCCCCCCAAGTAACTATTTTATATTGTCTCCTCTGTCTTCAAGTTTCTGTTTTGAAGGAATCCCCTGATTAACAGTCAGTTGTTGTCACATACTTTTTTACAGAAGTACAAACTATAGATGAGAGAATTCCCCCATGTCACCATAACCAATATATACTGCCTTCCATCTGTTATGAAGACAAATTGTTCTTGCTGTTATTGAAAGTCTACCATTCCTCCTGTGCTCTAGATCTACTGTCACCATCTCAGTATAAACTATGATCATTTATTGCCTGGACCACTACAATAGCTTCCTGACTACTTGCTTGCTTTGTTTGCCTTCCCTTCACCGTACAATAATAATACATTCCTACCCAGTAGCCAGGAATCTTTTAAAAACATATATTCGTCATATCCACTTGAAACTATCCATTCGTTTTCCACCACAATTAGCATAAAATACAAAATCATTATTCTGATTTTTCATTTTTTTAACGTTTAATTATTTTTGAGAGAGAGAGAGACAGAGAGACAGAGACAGCATGTGAGTGGGGGAGGGGCAAAGAGAGAGGGAGACACAGAATCCAAAGCAGGCTCCAGGCTCTGAGCTGTCAGCACAGAGTCTGACGTGGTGCTCAACCTCAGGAACCCTGAGATCATGACCTGAGCTGAAGTTGGATGCTTAACCGACTGAGCCACCCAGGTGCCCCTGATTTTTCAAAAAATGGAGTGAGAGAGGTGGTCTTTGATTGCCTGTTTTTCCATATCTTCTCTTACTCCTCAATCCACACCTCTCCAGTGATGCATTCCAGGCTGGTCCCTGTTTTAGAGCCCTTGTATTTATTCTTGCCTCTGCCTGGTATGCTTTCTCCTCCACATTCATAAAGGTAGCCCCTCCTTTTTCATCAGATACACTTTTACAAAATTACTCATTAAGAAAAGCCTGCAGTGAGTCCTCCCATTCTAAATAAACCAACTCTATTTTTCTGTTACTAGACTTAATTTCAGTCTCTTCATGGAAAAACCACTATCTGAAATCTAGAGGAAGAAGACGGGGAGGATGTCTCCAACAAACTGCTGCCTGCTGCAGAGTTGCAGACAATACACAGCGCTTGCAAAATGTAAGCAGGACCTAATCTTTTTTGTTTTGTTTTGTTTTGCTTTGTAAAAGTGAAATATTGAGTGGTTTGTTGCACAGCAAAGCTGACTAATAACATGTGGTATTCACACAACTCTCATGAGGAACCACAGGAGTTAATTTGCTTCAGACACTCAGCAGGGTCTTAACTACAGAGGAGATAACATTTGTGTCAACTTTATAGGAAAGGATGGAGAAGTGGAATATAATACCTAATCGGAGGGATACTGTATGCAAAGACCTGGAAACCAGAAGGGATGTGAAATGTTTGAGGAATTGCAAATGGTCAGTGGGACTGAAATGTGAGGTGATTCAGTGAAAATAGTGAAAGATGAAGAAAAGGTAAGCTGGACCACACTGTAAAGGGCCCTAAAAGCAGTCTTGGATTTATCTGAAGGCCAGTAAAGCAATCAGTAAGTTAGGTCTGGTTTGAGCAGGCCCAGATAGTATAAAGATCACTCAAGAGGAAGTTTGGAGGACCAAGTAAACAGTGAATAGATTGCAAGCAGGAGAACGTTCATTGTTGTGTTACTGGTGAGACATTTATAGGATCTGGAATAAGATGATCAGATATGTGGCCATTTCTAAAGGAAGTATGTGTAGAAATAGATTGCTTTTCACATTTCTTCTTTTTATTTTAATCTTAGTGGCTCAAAGGCTCTTGTACTTGCCTATATGTTAGGTAGTTAATGACATTAAAAACCAGAGGAAAAAATACCATGAAGCTGGTAAAAGAAAAGACAGACGTAACTACATTTGTTTTACATATGATCTGATTCCTTGTCCAAGCCCCTCTGTCTGCCTTCTGGTCATGTCTTCTGGGATGTGGTGGTGTTTCGGAATGGTGTTAGGTATCACAGAAAGCAATTCCAGTGCAATCCGCTGTTCATTCTGTTTCTCTGTCATCTTCCTATTTACTATTAGCCACTTCAAATGCCTTTGGGTTAAGCTGTTTATCAGCTGTTCTGACCATGAGTCACTACTCATTCTCCCCTTAATGACTTCACTTAATATTTACCATAACATGAGTTCTTCATTCTATTTCTCAAATCTATATCTCTAGCACACATCTCTCTTTTGAACTTTAGATTTATGCACACACACACACACACACACACACCATCTTAACATATTTCCAAATACATTTGGCTTTCAAAAAATCTGTTGCAGGCTGTATTGTGATTATTTTTAATCAACTTTCATGAAACTAAGATCTAAAAGAAAGTATGAGAGAAGTGGTACCTGGGTGGCTTAGTGGGTTAAGCATTCGACTCTTGATTTCAGCTCAAGTCATGATCTCACAATTTCCTAAGTCTGAGCCCATGAATTCAAGTCCCATGTCAGGCTCTATGCCAACAGCATGAAGTCTGCTTGAGATTCTCCCTCTTTCTTTGCCCATCCCCTTCTCTCTCTCTCTCTCTCTCAAAAATAAATAAATAAACTTTAAAAAATAAAACGAAGTATGGGAAATAACCTAATTCACATAGGAGAGAATGTATGCTCCAATTGGGTTATCTAGGCAAACTGAAGAGCAAACCTTAGCAACTCTTTATATTAGTATTATTTCTCATAATTTACAAAATATATCAGCATCCAATTTGAACCTCATAAGAAATCCACAGCTCAGGCTAGGTACACAGAGTCATAATTATTTTATAAATTGGGGCGCCTGGGTGGCGCAGTCGGTTAAGCGTCCGACTTCAGCCAGGTCACGATCTCGCGGTCCGTGAGTTCGAGCCCCGCGTCAGGCTCTGGGCTGATGGCTCGGAGCCTGAAGCCTGTTTCCGATTCTGTGTCTCCCTCTCTCTGACCCTCCTCCGTTCATGCTCTGTCTCTCTCTGTCCCAAAAATAAATAAAAAACGTTGAAAAAAAAATTAAAAAAAAAAAAAAAATAAACACCATGTGTCTTAGGCAGGGCAAGCTTCACAGGCATATGATCTGAGCAGCCACATAGGACCCGTGTTCAGAGGGGCCCTGAGGTTTAAACCATGCCATCTTAAAACTGTTAATGATTTTTAAAGATGGAGTTCTACACTTTCATTTTTTGCTGAGCCTGTAAATGATACAGACGGTCTTGGGTTATAAAAAAAAAAAAAAGGTATTTACACAAGGATACACAAAACATAATTGGCAGATTTAAGAAAAGAACATCAAGGTACCTTACTTGCATTTCAATGCCTTTTTCATAACACAGTGCTGCCTAGAATCACATAGTGGATCTGTATCTTCTGAGCTAGCCTTTGTAAGTTTTATAGCTCATGAAGCCTCATCAACCATAAGCCTTTCAACATTATATCTAACGTTATATAAGAGACAGTGACAAACTCAACTGTTATTTTCCTTTTCATTGAAAATGATACCCTTTCTAACTTTTGCCAAGTGTTTTTACCTTGGAACAAACCACTATCCAGAACAACCAATCCAGGGCATACTCATTCATATGGAAGGTGGCCTGGTGCTATTATTAAAACAGATGGAATTTTTGAGCCTGACTGCTTCGCTCTGAAATAACAGGGCCATTATCTAAAGGCAGAGAGCACATGGACATGTAGAACAGTGACCAGGTTGCTTATCTGTATAAATAAAAATTGTAAAGGCCATTAAGAGCCCATATCTTTGCACTGTGCCCCCCTCTAAACTTTGTCAGAGATTAACTGAAACTTATATACTGGGAAGATAGGAAGGAAAGGATATTAGTTTGCCTCTAGCTCTTTAAAATAACCATTCCTGCAAATGACATGTCATAATCCTCCAGAGATGCATCATTTTACTACATACAGTTAGAGACATTCTCTTCAGGCACTGTGTATGAAAATATGTTAGGGAAGATCTGTATACTGTTCAACAATATCTGGGATGTACAAAGTTTAGACAACATACATTTTAGCTATACACACAAGCTTTTGGAATGCAGGCACAGATTAAACTATCAAAATAGGACTAAACTAAAATCACAAGTGTTTTCCAATTTTCCGCTTAATTCTAGAGCTTCATCAGCAACTCTGAGTTTCTTTTTGCTATGTGTAACATGAATGGCTTTTAATATCTTTTCATGTTGAAAAAAATACCTCAAGGGAAAAAGCTAATTATGTAGCATATGTAAAAGTGTATTTTCATGATTAAATTCACATGTAAATACTATTAAAGGTAGGACCTGTCTCTTTTGTTCATTCTGTATCTCTATCATGCAGACCAGTGTTTTCACACACTTTATTCAATAACTATCTACTGAATTAGTAAATAGGATTAGGTTGAAAATATGAAGGTTTTATGTTATATTAGTTTTAATATGAAAAAATTGTGATCAATACAAAAGACTCATTCAAAATTATAAGATTTGGGAGCTTTGGAAAGCAAAATTTAAATATAAATGTACACAGAGCAAGACAAATTTTCAATTGTACCAGATCTGCTTGATTTGGTTAAATAGTGTCAAGCTGTTTTAAACCTGAAGAATCCAGCTAATATCCCATGCATTGGATCAGACTGCCAGATATGTTTATGCATGTGTGTATGTGTTTTAATTGACCCCATTTGTTAAAAGTAATCAGGAAATATCACATAAAAATATAGATTCTCTAGAAAAATCTGAAGATCTTTAATACTGGATCTACATTGCCAGATGGACACAATATACTAAAATTCAAATTATACTACCCCCCAAAAGAGATCACACATACAATTTTCCACAGTCACCAAGAATCACTGCCACCTCTCTGACATTTTGTCTGGCCTTATCGTTAGTTTGGGTTCTCTGTCTAACCCCTATATTAACCTCAAGTAGTGATCCTGCTTCAAGTGATCTGAAAATTAATTAACATGCTTTTTAACCAACTTTTATTACTAACTTTCAGTTCTATCTGCCAAAGCTCTTTGTAGGGAAAAACAAAATGGTCTCCCCTTATAAAGTGGCAAATATCAAGAGTATTAAAATTAAATATTTTTCTGCCACTCCAATGATGTCAAATGCCAAAAAAGACATTGTCAAGTATTGCCTACTTTTTATTTAAAGAAATATCTAATATTGAGAATAATCCCTTTTATAGGATAATTCAAATGAAAGCATTGAACATTCAATAAAAAATCTTATCTAGGGGCGCCTGGGTGGCGCAGTCGGTTAAGCGTCCGACTTCAGCCAGGTCACGATCTCGCGGTCCGTGAGTTTGAGCCCCGCGTCAGGCTCTGGGCTGATGGCTCGGAGCCTGGAGCCTGTTTCTGATTCTGTGTCTCCCTCTCTCTGCACCTCCCCTGTTCATGCTCTGTCTCTCTCTGTCCCAAAAATAAATAAAAAACGTTGAAAAAAAATTTAAAAAAAAAAAAAAAAAAATCTTATCTAAACAGGATATGGTCATATGAAACAGTCCAGAAGATAGACTTCAGAAAGTTCAGTAACTTGACTCCAACAGCTTTAATACATTTTACTTTCAGACAAAAAGAGTCATAAAAGTACACTTAGGCCTAGAATGTAACTTACCCATAGCCAGAAATAAATTTGATAAGATCTGAAATAAATAAAATAAACAAAAAAGAGTATAATGTTTTTAGTGGATCAAAGCAACCAACAAGTGAGTGTTCCCTGAGTTAGAAAAGATATCAGTGAAAAAGCATCAAGATATTAAATATACCTTCTACAAGAACAGAGTATATGCAATCTACATAAACAATGTGCCAGATATGGCCCAAAAATGTGTTGATATACAAACATAAAAATAAACATAAAAATATCAACATATGTCATATAGACATAAAAATATTCTTATAGACATCTGCAGTGATAACCTTCTTGAGGATAGGACCTGCTTTCAGGAGCTACTACGATCACCTAATTAAGCGCTATGTTTATTAGGCAACTGTTGCCTAATTATTATGTGAAGCTTACTTAAAAAATTGCTTTTGGGGTGCTTAGGTGGCTCAGTTTGTTAAGCATTTGACTCCTATGGAGTATTCTGTATATGCCAATTAGATCCTGTTGGTTGATTGTGTCATTCAGATCATCTATATACTGGCTGAATTCCTGTCCACTGGTTTTAATTGTTGAAATATTCAAATATAATTGGATATCTCTGTTTCACTTTTCATATCTGTTACTGTTTCATGTACACTGTAGCTCTGTTTTTTGGTGCATACACACTCACCATTATTATGTTCTTTTAGACAATTGATCCTTTTATCATTTTGTCATGTCCTTCTTTTTCCCTGAATGTTTTCTGTTCCTGTTTTGCAGTCTTTTTTCTCTGAAATTGCTATGGCTATTTTGTTTTCTTTTGATTAATGGTTGGATGACATATATTTCTCCATTCTTTTACTTTTTTAAAAATTTATTTTTTAGAGAGAGCAAGAGAGGGGTAGAAAGAGAGAGAAAGAGAGAGGGAGAGAGGGAGAGAGAGAGAGAGAGAGAGAGAGAGAGAGAGAGAATCCCAAGCAGGCTCCATTCTCAGTGTGGAGCCTGATGGAAGGCTTGATCTCACAACCCTGGAATCATGACATGAGCCAAAATCAAGAGTCAGATGCTCAACTGTCTGAGCCACCCTGGCACCCTCCATTCTTTTACTTTAAACTGTTTGTCTTTATATATGTAATTAGGTTCTAGATAGCATCTGGGCAGCTTTACTTTTTATATCCAGTCTTTAAATCTTTGCTTTTGTTTGGTATGTTTAGACAATTACCATTTGATATAGTTGGATTAAAATCTTCTACCTTGCTAGTTGTTTTGTATCTGTTCCCTGTCACCTTAACTTTTTTAATGTTCTCTAAATTTAATTGAGCACTTTATGATTACATTTAAACTCATCTATAGAAATATTATTCATGCATCATTTAAAAATCTTTTTAGTTCTTCCCCTAGAATTTACAACATACATCTTTACAAAATCTGAGTCAACCATCAAATGATATTACAGCATCTCAAATAATGTAAGAATCTTATAACATCATTCCAATTCCCCCTTCCTTCTCTTGTGCTTTTTATTTTTTTTTCCCAACGTTTTTTTTTTTTTTTTTTTTTTTTTTTTTTTTTTTTTTTTATTTATTTTTGGGACAGAGAGAGACAGAGCATGAACGGGGGAGGGGCAGAGAGAGGGAGACACAGAATCGGAAACAGGCTCCAGGCTCCGAGCCATCAGCCCAGAGCCCGACGCGGGGCTCGAACTCACGGACCGCGAGATCGTGACCTGGCTGAAGTCGGACGCTTAACCGACTGCGCCACCCAGGCGCCCCTCTCTTGTGCTTTTTAAATAAAATCTCCTTTTTATGTATGCTATAAACACATAATACATAATTGCAATATTTTTAAAAAACAGTAAATTATCCTTGAGAGCACTTACAAGTAAGCCAGAAGTTATTTTTCATTTGTTCCATTTTGGATGGTCATAATATCTCTGCAGTGGCAAACAAATTCAAGATTCTCAGTTGCTAAGTCAAAACCTACAAATATAATTTCCTCTTTAGAATAGCCTCAGAAAGGGGTTATTATTGGATAGCAGTTGAAGGCAGTGGCAATTTTGAGAAAGCATTATTGAAATTGAGAATGTATGGGTTATGAAAGGAACAGTGTAAAATAAGATTGGAGAGATTATTTGGAATCAGAATATAGAGAGTCATTAATATTTATGATGGGGAATTTTTTTTTCAGTGCACAATTGAGCGATTTTCTGCCCAATTATGTTTAGGGAAATTTTGTTTGATGATATTTTTAGGATGAAATAGATGGTTGAGAAAATGACTACATTCAGAAAATAAAGCTAGAGCACCAGTCTAGGATGGTAGCAATAAAAATGGAAAAATAAAAAGTAGATAAGCAATAAGAAAAGAATTAACATGCCTTGTTAACTAAAGGTAGCAAGAGATATAGGAGATAGGGATGATTCAAAATTTTATAGCCCAAGTGACTGAGAGAACAGAGTCTGAATTGGGAGTTTTTTTTTTTTTTGGGGGGGGGAGAGATAGTTAAATTGGTTTTAGATTTGATTAAAATGCATGAGAGAAAACTAAAAGAAGCTATTCAAAGAGTTAAAGGGGGAACAATGAAGAGGCTTGAGAGGCTGCATAGTCAGAAAATCTCAAAATGTACAAAACAAAACTAAATTAAATTAAAAACCTCCATAGAAAGGATGTTTCATATATAAGGCTTAAAAGCTAAAGCCTTATTAACTGCTCCTGGAACTGGGGTGAATGGAATTGACTGTTAAAAGGTCCTGGGACCAGCTTGTTTCACAGAAGCAGATAAGGCAGGTGTAGACAAAATAAAAATACACGGGTTCTCTGTTTGTCAAAGACTGCCCCAATTCTGCTGCTATTTATAGGAACCTCATGTAAACAGCTGATCCAAAAATACCGAACCCCTTCTTGAGGGAGGAAGAACATCTGGAACAGTATTAATAAAAAGATATCATAAGAAAATAAGAAGGCAAGAGCATTAAGACTTTCTAAGAAACAAAAAGCATATGGGGTATCTGGGTGAGTCAGTTGGTTAAGTGACCAACAACTTTTGATTTCAGCTGAGGTCATGATCTCCTGCACTGTCAGTGTGGAGCCTGCTTGGGATTCTTTCCCCCTCTCTCTCTGACTCTCCCCACTTGTGTGTGCTTTCTCTCTCTCTCTCTCAAAATAAATAAACTTAAAAAAAAGCATATATCAGAAAAATGAAATTGCAAAAGGAAGATTTTTCTTTTTGCTTTGTTTTTGCTTTTTCTTTTGCTTCATAAGCAAATATTTCATTACAAATAAAAGTAAAAATAAGTAAATAAATAAGTCTTAGTAAAGCAATGATCATAACTGAAGTAAGTAAAAGCAGAAAATCTAGCTAGTCATCTAATTTATTATGTACTTAAAATCCTTCTCAAAAAGAAACCCTCAACTTCACATGGATTCATTGATGAATTCCTCTAAATATTTAAGAAAGTAATAATGTAAATAACAAAAGATCACTTCTAGAGAACAAAAGAAAACTGAACACATTTACCATTCCATTTTTTAAGTCTGGCATAACCTTGATACTAAAACCTGACAGGGATTTTGCAGGGAAAACAAAACAAAACAAAACACCCCTTTAGGTTAATTTCTCTTAAACATACAGGCAAAAAAATCATTTGCAAAATAATATCTTGTAGTATTCAGCAATGTGTATGTAAAATAATGCAGGACTCTTGAATTATATTTGCTCAATTATCAATATAAATCATCACATTTCCTTCCAAGTGGAGAAAATCATATGACTACCTTAATAGATGAAGCAAAAGCATATAAGATTTAAACCACCATGGTAAAAAAAAAAAAATAAGTTTCAGACAACTAAGGTTTAAGAGAACTTCCTTTGACACTGGAAATCTTAAAAAATAAAACCATAGCATATATTACACTTAAAGACAGTGTATATAAAGACTTACACATTATTAGGACAAAACAAGGATGTGTATCACCACTGCTCCTACATAACATTATATGAAGATCTTAGCCAGTGCAACTATAAAATATAGGATATAAACATTTATATAAATATATATAATCATAAGTATATAGAAGGAAGAAATATAATTGCCTGTTTTCACAGGTAATATAATTTGATACAGAGAAAGTCCAAAAGAATCTACATATAAACTACTATAATTAATAAATTAAGTTTGCTAGATACAAGATTAACAAGAGCCAATCAACTTCATTTTTATATACCATGCAAGTTACTGCAAAATTATTTTTCAAATGATATCATTCTATTGTGCACGTGTATAATTTACAATCTACTGAAAAATATGCACTAGAAAATATTATTGTGAAAAATTAGTCTTAAATAAATGTCAATATAAACAACATCAGTGGAATCAAAAATGCAATAGTCTCATGTGTTCAATTTTCCTATAGATTCAATAAAATCCCAATTAAAACCTCAGCATCTTCTTTTTAGGGGGAGATGGAAGCATTGAAACTGGTTGTAAAATTTAAATGGTAATGCAAAGACCCTAAAATAAATAAAACAATTCCATAAAAAATAAATAAATAAATAAATAAATAAATAAATAAATAAAATAAAATAAAATAAAAAGGCACCACTAGACATCAAGAGTTACAAAGCAACCATAATTAATACAATGTGGTTTCAGTGCAAAGCTCATCAAATAAATAAATAGAATAAAACAGTTTCCAACAGCCAACCTATACACATATAGACCTCTGATTTATGACAAAATTGGCTTCACAGAATAGTGGGGGAAGGATGAACTTTTCAGTAAATGTTTCTTGCTCAGTTGGATAGCTGTATGAAAAATATCAATTATGACTCTGAGTTTACACCATATTTAAAAATCAATACCGGGTAGTTTATAATTCTCTATGTGGGACATGTAACATTTCTAGAAGATAATATTGGACTAATGCTTTCATGACCTTGGGTAGAGAAATAAATTTTAAGAAATCTTATTTTTAATTTTTTTATGTTTATTCATTTTTGAAAGACAAAGAGAGACAGAGCACAAGCAGGGGTGGGGTAGAGAGGGGGACACAGAATCTGAAGCAGGTTCCAGGCTCCGAGCTGTCAGCACAGAGCCCGACGCAGGGCTCGAACTCACAACCACGATATCATGACCTAAGCTGGAGTCCTAGGCTCAACCAACTGAGCCACTTCTATAAACTTTTAATAGAAATGCAAATTGGTACAGCCACTTTATAAACTCTAGGGTAATATTTACAAAAGCTGATATAGACATGCTCTCTTTTTTTATAAGCAGGCTTCATAATGGATCAATGATCTCTGCCTCATGATATTCTTCCCACAGTAAACAGGCCTGATCTCTGTAACTGGTAGGATATTATAGACATAATAGTGTATGACTTCCAAGACCAGGTCATAAAACACACTGTGGTTTCTGCTTTACTCTTTTTTTGGATCACTCACTCTTGGGGAAGCCAATCACAATATCATGAGGACATTCAAGCAGCCCCATGGAGAGGCCCATTTTGTGAGGAATTGAACCTCCTGCCAATAGCCATGTGAGAGAACCATCTTGTAAATGGATCCTCCAACCCTAGTCAAGCCTGCAGATGACTACAGCAAAGGGTCTTATAGAAGAGACTTGAGCTGGGAATACACAAAGCCAAACTGCTCCTGGATTTTTAACTAGATGAAATTGGGTGAGATTATAAGATATATATAATTATAATTATATATATATATATATATATATATATATAATTATATATAATTATAATTATTATAAGATTATAAGATTATAATTGGGTGTTCATTTTTGTTTTAAGCCAATTAGTTTGGAATAACATACCCTCTGACTAAGTAGTTCCACCCTTGCATAAAAACCTCAAAAATGCACATATATGTGTGTGCACAAAGAGACAAGTAAAACATTGCTTATAACGATGCTATTTGTATAGTCTAAAATGGAAACAAACCAAATGTTATGTAATATTAGAATACCATATGAGAATGAAAACAAATTGCTACAGGCAAAACCACAGATTAATTCCCCAGGTATTATATTGAGAAAAGGAAGGCAGATATATAAGAGTATAAATTGTATGTTTCCATCAAATACTTTTTTAACAGCAGGTAGAAAGAATCATGGAGTCAGAAATCAGAAGTCAATTCCTCTTTGAAGGTAATGTAACTGGAAGACAGTGTGAGAGGCTACTGAGACACAGCCACTTTCTGTTTCCTGACCTGATCGGTGCTCACATGGGCAGGTTAATCTCATGAAAACTCATCAGCTGCATTTTTTTTTGTGTTTATCTTATGCTCCAATAAATCATTTCCCTTGCAAATTATTTCTATAAAATTCATCTTTTCATCTCTCATAGCACTTCATAAAAAGTAAGTACTCTGAATGTGTATTGAATAGATAAGTTTAAAAACAGGACATTTTAGATTATATGACAAACAAGTGACACTTTCTAATAGATTTTAAAAACAATATTTTCAATGTGACATACATTGGTTCTTTATGAAGAAAATAATAAGCTAAACATGTATGTATACATACAGACTTACATATACACACACATATATGTAGTTAAGTTATCCTTACAGTAATAAAAAGGAAAGCAAAAATACCCTCAGATTAGAATAACTCTCTGAGCCCCAAGGGAATACTTTCTTTCTCACATTCCATATTATTTCATCTCTTTTTAAAGACATAATATAATCTTGTAAATTTGAAATTCATGTGCTTACATTATTCTGCACATAGACTACATCTCTGTGACAATAAAAACTCAATAAATTAATTCAAATAAATAAATAAATGCATCAATGTCATTAATCAGTTAAATTTTAGTTATGTTTACTCCAATGGTAAAGTTAATTCCCTTAAGAGGGCACTCCACTTGCCTGTATTCAATAAGCAATGTAGCAGACTCACATAGCACTTATAAATTGGCATGTACAATTAGCATTTAATCATATAAACAATGAAACTCTACTTTTCCAAGAATTGTGTGATCACAATCTGCTATCATCCAGGGTGACTGCAATCTCAGGAGTTGCTAAAAGAGACACCTGACCAGAGGTCCACTGGGAAATTTTGAAATGGGACTAGTCACATCGACAAGAAGTATACATTGATTCACTAAACAGCAGAGCAAGTGAGACTCATTGATTAAACATTATCTTATCCTACAATAAATATTTATGACTACCTTTTATGAATCAGACACTAATGAGTGCATGGGAATGAGCAAGGGAATAAAGTATCAATCTTTGGTAGAACCAAGAAAAGAAGACACACACAAGTATGTTCAACAGTGTTATGAAAAGTGCAACAGAATTCTCTGGAGACACAAAGGAATAAATGAGATATTGTCTGAAGGGTGGAGAAAACTAAATAAAACAGGGTGTATCAGAGTTTAACAAGGGGTGGAAGGAAACATTTTATGAGTAGTAAAAAACCATTATGAGGGATAGATGCTTGAAACATCACGACCATAATAAAGCATCTGTTAGCCATCCAGTATTCCAAGATGGTAGCCTATATAAGGATCAACTGTAACAGAGGAAGAGGCAAGAGCATTTAGGTAAGTTCTATGCCACCAAAGACTTTATATGCCTCACATTAGGGAGTCTGGACTATATCCCAAAGGAAATGAGCCTCTGAAGGCTTTAAGGAAGGCTGGAGCCATAACGGTATGTTTCAAAAATCCTTTGTTACCTTGGTTTTCTACCAAAGCAGACCCTAAAAGAAGGACCTGTGATGGACTGTTTATTTTCAAGAGGTCTCAAGAACCAGGGTGGGATCCCTGGGAGAATGAGGCAAGAAACCAGGAAAAAAAGAACATAAAGATTTAGTGTTGAGTCACCATTATGGACAATGGGAGCTTGTTTCTGCTTAGGCCTTTTGAGAAATGTATACATGTTTCCCAGAATTATTTCCCTGAATGGTAGGAACATTGGCTCCTGGTCACTGTGTGTCAGGGGCTGCCACTGGGAGCATTCACTCGCTCCAAATTCTGAGCACCACCTGTACTCCCCAAGTGAACTTTCAGGCACAGCCCTACGGCAGAAAATAAAGACATGCGTGTGGAAAGCTGGTAGGAGAGAACTGCTTTCCAGAGGATGAGAACTGGGATCCTAAAAACATCTAAGACAAATCTCCTTCGAGCACAGGAACACAGGAGCACAGGAGCACAGGAGCACAGGAGCACAAATTATTTGATGACTTAGTAGTAGCAGGGATAGTAACTTACAATAGAAATGTGAGGGAAAAGTGGTAGGTACCAGGAAAGACAGCAGCTTTTCTGACTGTATTTGGAATATGTTAATAGGCAAGCTTGACTTTTTAATTTTTTTTATTGTTTTGAAAACTTTACCAAATGTTGGTTTTGTGGGGTCCTTGGCTGGGCACTATACATTGCAAATCCCAACAGACAGTATTATTGTCCTTGAGCAATATCTTAAATATTCTTTAATGGAAGGATCCAGGCACAGAAGTTAGATGGTGTCTAGTGGGCCTTTTATGTGGTTGCATTTCAATTTAATTTGCATTATAGCTCAGGACATAATTCTCGATGTGCTGAAACTTTAGCAGTTTTAGAAGTTTTATGTTTGGTGCTATTATTCATTTGTCAATACTTTTGTCCAAAGCAACAATGGTTTCCTACAGTTGAATGTTTACTTCAGCATTTCTCACCACTCCATGCAAGGCTTTTATATGGCATTTTGATTTATTTATTTTTATGGCTCATTTCCTTTATTTTATAAACACCAATATGAACAATCCTTCAGAACTCGCCAGGAAGTTATTCAAACACAGAAGGGCATGTTTCTCTTTTCATGGTGGATATTTACTCATTTGAGATGGAGTTGTGATCAGAATCTTCATTGTGCAGCTATTAATAATGAAACATAGCCAAGGTAAATTGGAAGTCTCAAAAACAAATACTTCTGTAAAGACAGCGAGCCGGGTGTCTTATATTAGAAATACTGAATATTGGTAGTGGTCGATCCCCCTGCCCTGAAGATGGATCATCAGAACTTGTCAAAGCAAGAACAGATATTTCAATATTCAATGTGCTATTCTTCCAGTTCCCTCTCTCATTCCTTCACTATTCTTTTTTAATTTAGAGTCAGTCTTCTATGCGCCTATACATAAAAGAATTTTATGAAAATAAGACAGAACGTTGTGCTGTGTTATAAGTATACCAATTATCCTTAAAGCCTCCTCTTTAGACAATGGATTCTACTTTGGATTAAAAAAAAATCTGGGGTACCTGGGTGGCTGAGTGGGATAAGCTTCCGACTCCAGCTCAGGTCATGATCTCATGGCATGGGTTCAAGCTCTGCGCCGGGCTCTGTGCTGACAATTCAGAGCCTGGAGCCTGCCTCCATTTCTGTGTCTCGCTCTCTCTCTGACCCTCCCCTACTTGCACTCTGTCTTTCTCTCCCAAAAATAAATAAACATTAAAAAAATTTTAAAAATCAGAAATGGTTCTCTAATATCTATAATATAAAGATTTATTTAGTAGAATATCAAGATTTCCCATGACACAACTTTCTTGCATTATTTGTCTGAATTTCTTATCACATGTACCGTCTATTTACTATTCCTTATAGATCACATTCAATATCACTACTTTCATGCCTAACGTGTCCTATCACCACAAACTTAATTGCCCTTGTTTAGGTTTAAATATTATATACCTAGAAAGCAAGACAGGATTCAATCTACACTTCTCTATCTCAGTCAACATCTAATATCATGTCCAGAACCTGGAAATGGAGTATTTCTTCTAATACCTTCTCCTCCTGTCTGTCATATGTACATATCTTCTGTCATACATATCTTCTTTATGTAAAGCAAAACACAAATAGATTATCAGCTGTGGGCTGTGTCTATTTCTATATTCCAACATGCAACATTTGTTCTACCCCCTATAAGTATGCCTGATGAATACTCACTGACCAAGTTAATGGACAGAGGAGTGCACTATAGCCTCCCATTATATATTTCAACTTTGCAAAAAAAAAAAATACTACTGAAGTTTATTGAGGGAGACCACATATTGATGTTTGGGAGTTCTGGTCAAACCAACCTAGCAGGGATCTTGCTAAAACTGGATTTTATAAGTGCACAGATGGGCTTAGGAGAAGGTTCAGAAGCCTGACTAAAACCTAGTCAAGGAAATGATCTTTTCCAAGAAGAAATGATATCTTTCCTCTTGTCCAACACCAATACTTGTTTTGGTTCTATATTTAATTTCCTTTTGCCTCTTAAATATCCAGTTCCCATTGCTTCCTTTTCTTTTGACTCATCAACAATTTCCAACTTTCTAGTTCTTTTTAATTCAGCAAACAAACATGGCCACATTCCCACTACTCTTATAAAAAAAAATTACTCCAGAAAAACTCTTTCCTATTATATATCACTGCTGGATGGATCTAGATTTTGTGAGGTTTAAAACTTACTACGGTTTGTGGGGCCTGTTTGAGGGAAAAAAAAACCCAGAAAAATATAAATACAAGATTAGGTAAAAATAGATGTTCATTATGAAGCACAAAAATGTCCACAAATGAACAACGACTAGAATAATCAGGGCCTTCCTTCTGAGATCTCTTTGGGAATTTGTTAGAGGTGTTTACATAGGAATGCTTCCACTGCAACTGGGCACAGAACATTCCATACCTCTCAGCAATGCACTGCGCTTGGGACCCATGCAGATGATTGTCCCTGAAGCCTACGCTCATTACCTTCGTGGAAAGTCAGCATTTGCTACCACCTCCTTTTGCTCCTTGTGCTCAGAGCTAGGCCTCTAGAAGGACTATCTGAGACTGCTTCCATTTCCCCGTCTCCTATTCATTCTGCTACTCACTGCAAAATGGACTCCACCTCTGCTGCTCTATTGTAATTTTGCCTGAAAGTCATTTATAATCTCTTTCTTGCCAAGTCATGTTGATACTTTTAGTATTAGTTGCCTAAGCATTTATATGTATACTTGACCATCACTGGTTTTTCCTTAACTTCCAACGCTTTCTCTTGGTTAGCTTTCAGATTGTCAGATATCTTTTTCTGAGTTTCCTTAACAGCTCTTTTTTATTTTCTTCTTGAGAACTTAAGTGTAATTTTACCCTAGGGTTTTTCTGTAATCCTATTTTAATTCTATATAGTATATACCATTTCTCTACATAACATCTTATTTTTTTTTTCAAATACCTTCTGTCACATCTCCATCACCAACCCATATTTCTTTCCTAAATTCCAAGTGTTTTTGTCCAGATGCTTGTGCAAGGTTTCTGAGGTGAGAACAGGCTTGATTTATTTGTTTTAAGGACCAACATGGAGGCTAGTATGTCAAAACTAATGAGTCAGTAGAAAAGGGGTAGGAGATGAATTAGGTATTTTAGCACAGTACATAAATGGAGTACTTACAGCACAGTAGTTAACACATTGCTTTCAATTTGTTTATTATTCATACAATTTCACCTCTGGACTGAACTCCTTGAAAGAAGAAACTATATTCTCCTTGCCTTTGCCTTCCCAGTACCTTTTTACTTGTACACATTTTTTTGAATGAGTTCATGAATGAATATGTGAATGACTAGAAGGATTTCCATGAAATTTGCTCTATGTGATTCAAAAATAAACGACTCTTGGTAAAATATCCATAACATTTATCTTATAAAAACACAAGAGAGAATTCTTATAAAATTTCAAATGGAATTTCATACCTTCTTTTGATTTTACATAAGTTCATGATAGAGCTAAGTGAGATATTGACCTTTAAAAAGTATTATTTCTATTTGCTTTCTGAATTTCATTTAACACACAATTGATTTGTAAAATTATATCAGAAATATGTAACTTTCTCAAAGTGCCTATACTATAAAATTGGTAAACTGAAAATTTCAGCAATAAATTTACCTCTTGTCTAGAGTACTAAATGAAGAATTTTCTTTCATTAGTCATTTATATTTGATCACTTCAGTGGTTAGGAAGATATACTAGGTCCAGTCTACATGTTTTACACTCTCAATAGAGAAATACAGACACTAAAGCTCTATAATAATTCACAGAAGATACAAACATTTACAAAATGATTTAAGTCTTATAAAGCCATCACTTATACTACAATCACCTTTAATATACCTATAAACTGATTGAGCACCAATCATTCCCACCTCCTACATTTTTTATGAATTCTGGGAAAATAAAAATAAAATAGCAATGTGATTATACTGTCACTTTAGTATTTACATATACTAACTTCCTCCTGAAAACCAAGAAGTACAGATAGCATAGTAAAAGTAAAAAAAAATCCCTGAATACCATCTTTAACAATCTAGGAGTCAGAATATCCTACAGGAACCTAGAATAAAAATAAGTATGACCAAATCATGAACAGCAGTAGGATTCATGCCAAATGAGTAACTATGTGGTGGGAAAAGCTGAAAGAGGAGGAAAGCACCCAAATTCAGTTTCTACATTATTTAGCTCAGTAGATGGGCGGAAGCCAAAAATGGAGGGCAGCTCCCAAGAGGGAGCTATTTACTTTGAGCAGTTATTGGCTGATGGCCTGGTCATCTGTTGGAGAGCTAGAAGGCAAACGACTGGGTGATCAGAGACAAGGAAGTCAGGGATAGAGGCATGTAGATGGAATCAAGAGGGTGAGCATCAAAAGGAAAATTGTCACACCACTGCTTAACAGCCACCATGACAGAGTCACTGAACAATCAAGTGGGTAAAAAGATTTTCCCAGAAGATATTACCCAACATTTGTCATTAGCCATCCCAGAACTGGTATGATTGATAGTAAATTGGAAGAGTGGCTGAAGTAGCAGAAACAGAAGCCCTACATGAGTCCAACAGCATGGACTCCTATTTACAAGGCACATCTCGCTACGCTTGCCTCTGAATATTCAACTTGTCAGCAACAAGACCGATAGTGAGCCCTTAATATGACACAATTCCTCCAGGAGATAAATTGGTCACTTGGAAAAAAATCCCACTAAAATTTAGAAGTCTTCCATATTGGTGACATTTGTAGAGATCCAGTGATCTCGGGCATATTGAGATATCCCTTTCAAGGTGATTTCTTCTTGGGATTTTGATATCAAATATATCTCATTTAGGCATGCTACTTATACTCTGATAACATCATTGATCCAAAAAGCTGCCAGTTTTGATAAGGGCTCATAATAGGAGAAACATCTGCAATAAGTCCAAGCTGTCCTGCAAGCTGCTCTGCCCCTTGGGCCATGTTACCCTGCAAATCTGATAGTTTTCAAATTGTCTGCTGCAGATATGAATGAAGTATGGATTATTTCACAGGCATTTATAGGTGACTCATCGTACAAACCTCAGGGTTTTAGAAAAAAGAATTTTTCTACCAGTAACTATTCTCCTTTTGAAAAATAGCTTTCAGCTTACTTACTAGAGACAGAATGTTTGACTGTAGGCCAACAAGTTCTCATGTTACTTGAAATGCTCATTACAAATTGGGCATTTTCTGACTTACTGAGCCAGCAAGTTGAGTATGCACGGTAACATCTCATCATCAAGTGAAAGAGGAAGACACCTTCACATATGTGAAACAGGCTTCAAAAGCTCTAAAAGTATAAGTTTCATGAATAAATGGCAGATATGCTAATGGCCTGTGATCATGGCCTATACCCCCTGTCTCTTAACCTGCATCTATGGTCTCAAGTAGAGCTCCTTATGACCAGTGACCCAGAAAAAAAAATCTAGAGTTGGTAGCATATCTAGCATTACAATCCCACTAGCGTATCCCTGAGGGACAGGCCTAATGGAAATATCTCTAAGTAGGCACTTTCTTTTCATTAATAGGCAATTTTTAGAACAGTTTTAGGTTTCTAGAAAATTGAGGACAGTGTATAGCTCCCATATAACTATTCTCTCCCTACCCCTCGATCGTTCCTCATACTTTACCCTATAATTAACATCTTGCATGTGTGTAGTACCTTTGTTACAAGTGATTAACCAATATTGGTATATTATTTTTAACTAAAGTCCATCATTTGCATTAAGGTTCACTCTTTGCATTATATACTTCTACGGTTTTAAGAAATGCACATCATGTAACCATCATTGCACTATTATATAGAACAGTTTAACCGCCCTGAAAATCCTAAGCTCTACCTATGCACCTTTAATCCATGAAAAACACTGATATTTTACTGTCTATAGTCTTGCCTTTTTCCAGAATGTCATATAGTTGAAATTGTACACTATGCACATAGCTTTTTCAGATGGGCTTCTTCTACTAAGCAATATGTCAAGAGCTGAGCTGCAGAAAGCTGAAGTGCCAAGTGTTAAGGTGGTCATTTAAGGCAACAAGTCAAAATGAAAGTTAACAGTCAAGTAATCACTTCCTACAATGGATAAGCAAGAGGTTCACCAGGAAAAAGCACCAGTTTCCTTGTTCTATTGGAACATTTTCCCAATGGAATGGTGCCAGAAGGAAAGTCATATGCATCAGTTCAGGTGAGAGAGTCTACCAAGGGAGCCCTGAATAAAAGGCTCTTGCTGTTTTATGGAGCTCATGGGGAGGTGGGGAGAAGGAAAGGCTAGGAGTGGAAAAATACTGAATATGGATTCAGAGTGGAGAAAAATGTTGCAAGGCCCTCCAATAAGGTGGTCATGGCAGAGGCACCTAAGAAAGACCTCAGCAAAGGGCTCCCTATAAGCGGGTCTCCAAATTGAGCCATTTGGGCTAGAAATGCAGATATGCATAAAAGCATGGCCAGCAGGGATGGGGAGTGGGGAGGCACTGAGTACTTAACTTCAATTCTCCTTAGATTGTGTATTATGTCCAGCGTGGGGAAGGCAGCTTTCCCTCAGGAGGCCTGCAAGGTAAGGGATTTCTAACTGTTTATGGTCAAGACTGAAAGATAGCACACTGAATTCTGGCCTGGAGATGGGCTCTTCAATAGATCTTTGAAGTTCTTCCAACAACTTTTCTCGGCTTGACAATTTTCTTTTTATTAGTAATGAATAGCATTCCATTGCATAGATATACCAGTTGTTTATCCATTCACTTTTTGAAGAACATCCTGGTTATTTCTAGTTTTGGGGAATTATGAATAAAGTTGTTATAAACATTCAAATGCTGGTTTTTTGTGTCAACTCATTTGAGTAAAATACCGATGAGGGTGATTGCTGGATCATACATATGCTGAGACTATGTTTGACTTATAAAAACTGCCAAACTTTCTTCCAAAGTGGTTTTTCCACATTTCCACCAGCAAAGAGGAAGAGTTCCTATGGCTCCACATCCTCACCAGTATTTGAAACTGTCAGCTTTGTATTTTAGCCATTCAGTTATTGCTTTAATTTGCAACTTCCTAATTACATGTTGTTACAGACTGAATGTCTGAGCCCACATAAAATTAATATATAGAAATCCTACCTTCCAGTATGATGGTATTAGAAGATGGGGCCTTTGGGAAGTACATTAAGATTAGATGATCTCATAAGGGTGGAACACTCACGAATGGGATGAGAGCCCTTATGAGAGTCATAAGACCTTGTATCCTCTCTCCGTTCTATGTTGTGCGAAGTTATAAGGAGAAGTTGGCACTCTGCAACCTGAGAGTTTTCTCACCAGGACTCATCCTTTCTGGTACCTTAACTTCAGTCTTCAGCCTCCAGCACTGTAAGAAATAAATTTCTGTTGCTTATAAGCCACCCAGTCTATAAAACTTTATTTTAGCAGCCTGAAAAGACACATGTGATATTGAGCATCTTTTCATGTGTCTATGTGCTATGTGTATATCTTCTTTGGTGAGGTATCTGATGCCCATTTTTATTATTGTTGTGTTTTAAGAGGTTTTTTTGCTTTTTTTGTAGTTTTTAGATACCAGTGCTTTATTAGATATGTGTTTTGCAAAAGTTTGCCCCAGTCAATGGCTTGTTTTCTTTTCTCTTGACAGTGTCTTTTATAGTGCTAAAGTTTTCAATTGTAATGAAATCCAAAGTATCAAATTTTTTTCAAGAATTATACTTTTAGTGTTGTATTTAAAAGCATATCAGCAAACCCACAGCCACTTATATTTTCTTTTACATTATCTTCTATAAATTTTATTATTTTACATTTTACACTTAGGTTTATGATAAACCTAGAGTTAACTTTTGTGAAAGGGGTAGGTCAGGGTCAAGATTCAATTTTCTACGTGTAGATGTCTAGTTATTCCAGCACCATTTGTTGAAAGGGCTATCCTTTCTCCATTGTACTGCCTTTGCTCCTTTGTCAAATATCAGTAGACTATATTTATGTGGTCTATTTCTGGACTCTCAGTTCTATTGTATCAATCTGTTTGTCTAGTCTTTCAGTAATTCCATACTGCCTTGATTAACATAGCTTTGTAAAAAGTCTTTAAGTCAGGTATATTATTTCTGATGCTGTTCTCCTTCTTCAGTAACGTGTTGCCTATTATTTTGCCATTAACAAACTTTAGAACTGGTTTGTTGATACCTACAAAATAATCTATGGGGTTTTGTTACAATTTTGAATCATAGATTGAGTTCAGAATAGCAGAAATAGCATTGAGCAATGCACAGAAATTTTCATTTTGCTTGTAAAGCTGGAGACATAAATTTATAGTGAATAATTGGAAGTGGCTAACAGTTTAGCTGATGGTTGGGAACTTGGAAGAAACAACAGGGGGAAATTAGTTAAAAGATCTGAGAAAAAAAGCATATAAATAAAGCTTTCAAATGGGCACAGCTTTGGAGATATTTGTGCCCATGAAAATTCTCATCAAAAAACAACTTCAGCAAAGGAGGATTTCAATAGTAAGATGCTTAGAATGACTTATTCTGTAGATATGTCAATTATCCAGCCTGACCTTGATCAAGGACTTGTGATGTAGTGACCATGTTAGTAAAGATGGAGGTTTTACATGAGCTTAGCAATATAGATTTCCACTCACCATAGACCAATCTAGCTTCAGCCAGTACTATGACTTCAATATGTAACAAAATCAACCAATTCTGAACCTCTGTTATGACACTGTTCCCCAGGTGATCAGTCAGACAGCTGGTGCCAGATTGACTACATAGGACTACTTTCATAAAGAAATTTTCAATCTTTGGTTCTCTCTGGAATAGATTTTTCCTCTGGATGTGGATTTACTTTCCCTGCCCACAGTGCTTCTGCCAAAACCATTATCTGTGGGCCTTTGGGATGCCTTATTTGCTGTCATATTTTTCCACATAGCATTGATTATAACCCAAACCAAAACAAAATGAAAAACTCATCTAATAGCAAGTGAAGTGAGATAATGAACTCATGCTCATTGAATTTATTATTATTAGTCTTACCACATGTTCCATCATCCTGAAGCTGCCAGCCTTACAAAACATTGCAATGGCCTTCAGAGACTCAATTATGGTGTCAGGTAGGGCTAATGTCCTCTAAGATGTAGTATATGGTTTAAATTAGAAACCAACAAATACGTTGTTTATCCCATATCCAGAATTCATGGGTCTCATAATCAAAGGGTAGAAATGGTAGCAGCTGTACTCACTAATATCCTAGTGAGTCATTAGTAAAATTTGGCCTTTCTGTTCCAGAAACTTTGGATTCTATATGTCCAGGAATCTTAGTTTCCAAAGTAAGAAAGCTTCATCAGAGGGTATCATGCTTCTACCAGGGCACATGGCAGTGGTTTTAATAAACTAGAAGAAGACAATGCTACCTGAGCACTTTGTGTTCCTCATTCTAGACAATCTAGAGGGAAAAGGTAGGGGGTTGGTCCTGAATCTTCTGTGATCATTGGTCCTGACTACCAAAAAGAGATTGGGTTGTTATTACACAATGAAAGTAAGGGGGAGTTTGTCTGGAAGGGAGAGGCTTTCTGACCTGCTTCTTATTATTCGTAGGACCTTGTGATTAAAATCAATGAATAACTGCAACAATCCATAGGAAAAATGTTAATGGCTTAGACTTACCAGAAATCAAGGTTTTATTAGCCCATCAGTCAAGGAACTAAGACTAGCCAAGGTATTTGCCAAAGGTAAATGGTACAAAACATAGGTAGAGGAAAAAGGGTGGTTTTAAATACCAACTATGGCTATGTAATTGGTTGTAAGAACAAGGACTGTTATAGTTGTGAGCACCCGCATCTGTGATTTTAATATGAATACATATATGCATACATTAACCACTTTTTCAAGTTCCACTCTCCCACTCCCATATCATATAATATAAAATGTGGTAGTGGTAATTAAATTTATATCTAAATATTTAAGTTGTAGGATATCAAATGGAGAATGTGATTCAACTAGAACAGGAATGAGCATCACCCAAAAACCAATGATGGGACAGTGTGCCCTCTGCTGAGGAGAAAGTTGCATAGCAAAAAATATGATTTTTCTATTGTCTTTGTTGGAAATTAAATTAACTATATTTATTTTTTTTAATTTTTTTTAACGTTTATTTATTTTTGAGACAGAGAGAGACAGAGCATGAACGGGGGAGGGTCAGAGAGAGGGAGACACAGAATCTGAAACAGGCTCCAGGCTCTGAGCTGTCAGCACAGAGCCCGACTCGGGGCTCGAACTCACAGACCATGAGATCATGACCTGAGCCGAAGTCGGATGCTTAACCGACCAAGCCACCCAGGCGCCCCTAAATTAACTATATTTAAAACAAAGATGTATGGGGGCTCACTTGGCTGAGCGTCTGACTCTTGATTTGAGCTAGTTCATGGTCCCAGCATCATGGGGTCAGGCCCTGCATCCCTGCTTGGGGTTCTCTCTCTCCCTCTGCCCCTCACCACCCACCACTTGTATGCTCTCTCTCTAAAACTTAGAAATCAATTAATTAATTAAAAGAAAAAAAAAGTGTATGGATGCCAAATAGGCAGGGGGTGGCCTATGGTGGATTTATATTGAGTCTTCTTAGGTTAGAATTAGCATTTCCCAGAATTTTTTTCTCCATTCTGGCTTCATGTGAGCCACAAAAGACTTTTTATATGAGTTTTGAAAAGTGGAAAAGCAGCAGGAGCCGTATTATTTTATCCTCTAAAGGCATATGGCACCAGTGCAGCGCTGGGGCTCTCACACACTCTCCTGGATCTGCAGGCTCACTCTGTGGGGTAGGGGCAGCAGGCGGTCCACAGCTCCTCCAGCTCCTGCCACACACCTCTCCTCAGCCCCCCTGATTCCTGGGTTGGCGGCTGCACAGTCAGCGTCATCAAAGTTGGAGGTTTGGAGGAAATGCAAGACACGTGTTGTGGTTTCTTCCTTTCTGTAGGTTTCCATTTGTCCTTGAATTTCCCTACTTCAAAACCCATCTTTCCTTCCTGACCACTTTCCCCTCAGGCCTAGCACAGATGCAGAAACTACAGCTTCATATGGACTGATTAACCATTTCCTACAATGGTGTGAGGTCTCATGTGTGTAATAAGTACATTATTTGATACCACTCTGAACGATTGTTTCTGATTGAACCATACTGGTACACCTTTCTTTGCAAACATGTGGTGTTAATCTCTCTTCACACACAACCTCCCCACCACCCTGACTTTTTACCATCTGATGTGATAAAATGGTACTTCATTGGTGTTTCAATTTGAAAATTGGGGACTACTGCTGGAATGGAAATATCACTGAAGTCCCATTTTAGACTTTAGCTATCCTTAGAATTTCCCATCATTTCTTTAGTTGAAGAGGTACTTTGAATATTCTAGGTTCTTATTTCATAATGCTCTACATGTAGAAATTCCTTCTTACAGATGATTAACTTTGTTTCAGGTGACCTATAATGAAAAAACACTCTTAACTTTGATATAGTATTTCTTCTTTTTTGCCTTATGGTTCATTTATAGTTTTGGGATTTTAAGATGTTTTCTCTCTCATATTAAGGTCACAAGAATATTTGCCTATATTTTATGTCTATTTATTTATTTTTGAGAGAGAAAGAGAGAGAGAGAGAGAGAGGGCATATACACACAAGTGGGGAAGGGTGGAGAAGGGGAGAGAGAGAGAGAGAGAGAGAGAGAGAGAATATGAAGCAGGCTCCAGGCTCTGAGCTGTCAGTGCAGAGCTTGACACAGGGCTCAAACCCATGAACCATGAGATCATGACCTGAGCCAAAGTCAGCACTTAACTGACTGAGCCACCCAGGTGCTCCTACGTATACTTTTTAATATAATTTTTTACACTGTTTTCTTTATAGTTTCTTTATACAGTTTTCTTTACACAGTTTTCTTTACACAGTTTTCTTTATATACCTTTATGGTTTTACCTCTAATGTTGCTTTCTAAACAATTTCTCCTTACTTCCACCATTTAGTGGCCCCATCCCTCTCTTGAGACACACACCCCAATACACACACTATAATATTAGAGAGACACACACACAGCCTATAGGTTCTATTTTTCAGGAGCACCTTATCTAAAACATTTATCAATACTTAGTTTCACCTTTGTATTCTCTCCAAAAGACAAGAACCCTAGCATGCTCTCACTTTCCTTCTAATCCCTCCTGCCTGACCTCTTTAACCATCTCAGCTTTCCACCAACCATATCCTCAGCACTGACTGAGAACCAACTTTCCTTCATTTCAAGTATTTGCCTCGTGTCATTTTTATGAGTTTATTAGATTAATTTATACCCAACCTCTTTTGAATCTTTAGTATTTCCTGAGTTGGGATTTCAGGAGGGAGCCTGTAGATTTTATTAATTTACCATCTTGCCCCAAATGCTAATTTCTTTTCTGATGCAGACATTCTTTGTCATGTTTAAAAATAATAGCATCAAAAATTTAAAACTCTTTCTGTATTACCTCATCCAATTAAATATGTGAATAATGGTACTGCTTATCAACAATCAGGTCAATGAGAATAGGGTGAATAAGTGGTAAGATAATACAATATAAATGCAAAGTACAGGTCAAATTCTATTAAAATCATATAGACAAATTAATTGTGATCTCAAATGTTTAGAAAACTAGTACACAGACAATATTAACTACAAAAGTAAAATAAAGTGTCATTTTTAGAATATTAAAATGTGATACACAAATTAGGGTAATGCATGTCACAGAATATTTAATTCATAGTTCAAAGAGCATTGGAGGAACAAAAATTTATATAGTCTTTTGGGAAAATCATATCTATTAATTTTGCAAGTTAGAGTCTTATAGGGCAATAAACATATGGAGCTAACTTTTCTACAAGGCAGAACTCACTTTTATCTCTACCTGGTTAAAAATATGGTAGGTAATGTCTCAGAATCAGGGTCCTAATCAAGAGGTCCCCTAGGTATTTAAATAATTTCTAGGAAGTCCTGTTAGACAATGCTCTAGTATCACAATGAAAAGACATGCACATATTTTGTCTCATTTCCAAATTTTGGATATTTTTTTGACAATATAAAATTATTCCATAGTCTTATAAATCAACCATATTCTACTTTTCTTTATTGTTTTCAACCCCTGACATTTTTATTTTTAAGTATTTAATTCCAGCTGAGACAGTAAGAATCTCTAAATAGTAAATAAGGCTACTAGTTTTATCCCTCACAAATATTGACAGCTAGAGATAAGGATTTTCTAAACCTTAGTCCCTGATTCCATCAAGAGAACATTTATGCATTAAAAACAATTTCTCCACTCTCTCTGTAGTTTTTTCTCTTACCTTTCCTACAACTTAGGGGACTGACTCCTGTATAATTTTTGCACTCTTAAGGTAAATTTTCCTTTTTCCTATATTGAGATAATTTATTTTTTCAAGACACTAATCTTACTGAAAATGATGTTTCATCTTACTTTCCTTTAATATTGCCTGTTTAAAATAAAATGCATGGAAAACTTAATTGCATATTTAATGTTTAATTATCATGGTAAGATATTCAATGCCCTTTTTTCTCTTTACTCTCATTATTAGATGAAAAATTATAGTGCTTCATGTAGCTTTAAGGAATGATGATCATGATGACAATGTTCAACCTGAGTCCAGCACTCAGAATTTACCGATGTTTTCACTTTCCAGGTCCATTTAAATTCAGTCAACTTTCCCTACAATATTAATAGGTGGACTAGACAGATGATCCTCTCTATAAAGGCATTAACACTGAAACTTGCATAGTAAGTGAATTTATAACTTTACTAATAAACTCTAGAATCACTAATCACCTACAGATTCTTTGAATTCAAGTTCTATCCTTTTTCCTGTGTCACATTCAGTGAAAATACTTTTTTTTAAATGGATGGAACTGAAAGTTATTATACTGAGTGAAATAAGTCAGTCAGAGAAGGACCAATATATATTATCACTCATATGTGGATCTTGAGAAACTTAACAGAAGACCATGGGGGAAGGGAGGGGAAAAAATAGTTAAAAACAGAGGGGGAGGGAGGCAAACCATAAATGACTCTTAAATACAGACAACAAACTGAGGGTGGATAGAGGGAGTGGGGGAGAGGTGAAAATGGGTGATGGGCATTGAGGAGGGCACTTGTTGAGATGAGCACTGCATGTTGTATGTGAGCAATGAACCACGGGAATCTACCCCAAAAACCAATAGCACACTTTACACACTGTATGTTAGCCAATTTGACAATAAATTATATTTTAAAAAATAGTAAAATAGATAAATAAATGGATAGATACATTGTGATGTATTCAAAAAAATAAATAAAAAATTTTAAATAGCTTTAAAAATGTTTATTTATTTATTTTGAGAGAGAGAAAGAGAGAAAGGGTCAAAGAAAGAGGGAGAGAGAGGATCCCAAGCAGGCTCTGTGCTGTCAGTGCAGGGACCGACATGTGGCTCAATCCCCAAAACTGGTGAGATCATGACCTAAGCCAAAATCAAGAGCCGGATGTTCAACTAACTGAGCTACCCAGGCACACTCCCCTTTTTTTAATGTTTGTGAAAGTACTTTCTACACTGCAAACTACTATACATATATGTAGGGTTGTTATTACAACATTTATTATTCCTTTCCTTTTGTCTAACTCTATACTACCATGTATCTTCATTCACTCAACAGAAAGAAGTTAGATAAGATATGTATGTGTGTGTGGAGCCTATCTAAGATAAAAGTGAAGTTTTCTCCCTAATTTGTTACACAAGCAAATTGGACTTTGCAAATTATGAAACTGTTACTGAATATGCAAGCCCTAATGCTGCTAATGCTTATCCCAAATTTATATAAGGAAAGGAGTATAATAGTTCTACAAGATAACGCAGCAAAACACTCTCTGGAGAGATTTTTATATGAAAGAGATTTTTCCCACTAGACAGCATGCCCCTCTTTATAAGATCAGTGGTGGATTATATAATTTCTGAGTGATGTAATGGATTGCATAAAGAAGAAACCTAAATGGTGTTTGACTGTAAGGAAAACAAAACAAATAAATAAAATGCAAAGTCATTCTAAATTGCAACCAGCATAGTAATCACTAGCATCTTCAACTGCAGAAACAATTTGACTCCATAAAAATGAGAATCTAACTTATTCTCCAAACATGGTGTTCCATAGCCCATCTTTAGCTTGGCATTTACTGCTGGGATTACCATAGGCAACCCAGCTGTTCTCGTCTATAGGGAAGGAGGCCAAGACTCAGTTGGAAACAATCAAAGACTAAAATCCTGCTGTTTAAGAATAAGTGAGAATCAGAGAATCAAGAAAACTTCAAAGAGTTGCTGGAAATAAATAAATGGACATTTTTGAATGAGTAAGTGGGTTTTTATCCTCCTTTCTTCTGTATTTTTTAACAAATTAGACATTGACATTTAAAAAAGCTAGTTTTTATTGACTTTGGAAGCATAAGAAAATTCTACTACTTATTTTTCAAAGAAAAATTAAACTTGTTTTTTTTTTTTAGATTTTAAAGTATAGAATGAACACAGCCCAGTTATAACAGATTTTACTCCCTGATTATGCCAAAACTGTCCCACCTTTTGCTTTTGTTACCTTCTCTCAACCTCAGTAGTTCTTTTTTTTTTTTATTTTTTTTTAGTTTTTTTTTTTTTTTTTTTTTTTTTATTTAATTTTATTTTTGGGACAGAGAGAGACAGAGCATGAACGGGGGAGGGGCAGAGAGAGAGGGAGACACAGAATCGGAAACAGGCTCCAGGCTCTGAGCCATCAGCCCAGAGCCTGACGCGGGGCTCGAACTCACGGACCGCGAGATCGTGACCTGGCTGAAGTCGGACGCTCAACCGACTGCGCCACCCAGGCGCCCCTCAACCTCAGTAGTTCTTAACCTTTTATTGTGACATGGACAACTTTGAAAGTATGATGGAAACTATGGTCCCTAACCTTGGAAGCAAATGCATAAACATATAAAATTACATAATCAGATTATGAGTCCCTAGAATCCCATCCTTTAAGCTCAGCTGAAGAAACTTACTGCACTTGCAGTGTTCTTTTATCCTTTGCTTGTCAAACTCCAGTACAACTTTCAAGACTCAATTCAAAGATGCCACCTATGAGAAGTCTTCTCTATTTCTATCTCTCTCTGCAAGTTGACATTTATTATTCCTTCCATTATGCTTATACCTTTATTATAACCATTTAATAATTTCCCTTACTGTCCTTCCTTCCACATTTATTAAATAGACACCATAAAATTAGAATGAATAAAACAATTTGTGTCTTCAAGGAACTCTTGATGCACTAGGAAGACTTATATAAATGTGTGACCATGTGAAATAGTGCTAATATATAGTGCAGGAAAGTATGGGAGTATGGGGAAAAGGATACCCAGTGTTTCTTAACAATATGCTGAACCCTATTTATAGAGAGTTCTGCAATATACCAAAAACCCTCCAATAACTCATCTTCATTTAATACTCCCAACTTTGCCAGTTGCATCAATATTAATAACAAATAAATGTTACAGCTGATAAAATAAATTCAGAGAAGCAAAAATATGCCGAATGACCTAGCAAGTAATTAAGGAAACAAGGATTCCAAGTACTGTCTTCTGACTCCAAAGCCAATACTTTTCTTTCATACTGTGGGAGGTTTTTCCTAGCCTAGTGTAAGTCCATGTAAATCACGTGCCCATGTCCCTACTACTTTAGAAGGTTCTTGGGCTAAGGTAACACATGTTTTACATTTTATAGTGGAAGGGAGTAATAAGTGATAGAAACTGAGGTTAGGGATAGAAAAACCCAATAAGGGCATTTTGATCTATTTTGGAGGCTTTAGATTTTATTTTGAGTTGGTCAAAGCCATTCATAGGTTTTGAACAAATAAGCAAAAATTTTGATTTGTAACTTAAAAGAGTGACTGGCTATCTGTGAAGAATAGACCACAAGCTGTCTAGTTCAAAGATTTTACAACTCCCTAGGTGAGATTTGATGGCAGCTGGATCTAGGTGTCATTGGTAAATATGATAAAAATCTAAATGTATTTTACAAATAGAAATGAGGTGATTTGCTTATGGATTTGATGTTGAGAGAAAGAGAGGAGCCAAGAATATGTTTAAGGTTGAGGCTATTTATTTGAAATAGGAGAATGAACATTTCAGTTTGGATGGAGCAGCAAAGTAAGGAGTTTATTTTCAAATATGTTAATTTTCACCTGCCTACTGCACAACCAAATTGAGATTCCAAGTAGTTGGATATAAGACATTGGAGTTCAGGAGAGAGTTTCAAACTCCATTTAAAAATTGGTGAGTCATTAACGTATAGCATATAGCATTGCCTACCAAGAGAATGATTTTAGGGATAGAAGTGTTGAAGTCAGGGAAAAACAGGAAGATGGAAATAAAATGAAATTAGAAGTGACATAAGAAGACCCAGACGGGGTAATGCCTGGCCAAAGGAAGACATTGTTTCAAGAAGAGGTTAATCCATTGTTTCAAATGTATGGTATGTTGAATTTTATGAAGACTGTGGCATTACTAACAAATATCATTGGATACGATGACAAGAGCAGTTTTACTGAAATGAGGGTACAAAGAGAAAATGGGAGGAGAAAGACTGGAGATGGTGACCTTGTTACATGATGATTTCTGACCCTTGAGCTATTCTAACACTGAGTGTCCAGAAAGTACATGAAAGTGTAGTAGAGATGAAGACTAAGATTATAAAACAAAAGTCATCTCTCCTTCAGTCTTGACCACAGGGAATTCATTCATCTGACTATATTTATAGGCTGCATGTTCTGTGCAAGACTCTGGTTATAGATTTATATAAATGAATTAAAAAGTATTTCAAAACCTAGCAGAAAATGTATATTTAACAATTAACTAAAGGCAGTTGGAAATTTTTTTTGCAAAGTTTAAACACTAGAGTCAATGGATTTTACTGACAGGAGATCTTGGAATCTCAATTAGAAATGTTTCACTTTTATTTACATGTAATGCTAAAAATCTTAATTATTTGGTTTTGCAGCTCACAAAGAATTAGAGATAGCATATTAGACTGAGGTTGCCAATCAGAGTATGAATAAAGTGTGACACTTTGGTAAAGTGGCAAGATATTTTTAAATTAAGTAGTTGTAAGGAATCAAAGCGTAGAACAATTGCGCACATTTGGAGGAGGGAAAAACTAATCTATATTGCTTAGCAGGCCCTAAAAAAGCATGAAATTGATACTACCAAAAGTTATCAGTTACTGTGTCTTCAAAGAAGTCAAAGAGTATCTAAAATGGGATGATCCAAGCTAGATAACTCTATATTGAAATGTTTTGGTTGGCCTTCTTTTCTTCTTTCTTCCTTCACTTCTTTTTAATGTCATATAGATGAGCTGTTCACAAAATTATTTGAAACTCATATCTGGCTGTCTTGAATATCTGAAGAATTATTATACTATTCCTTACGAATATCTCCTCGTTCTCTCAAAAACATTCACCATAACTCAGTGTAAAATTCCATTCTTGAAAACAAATATTATTTGTACCCATATTTTATTTTATTTTATTTTTTTATTAAAAATTTTTTTTAACGTTTATTTATTTTTGAGACAGAGAGAGACAGAGCATGAACGGGGGAGGGGCAGAGAGAGAGGGAGACACAGAATCGGAAGCAGGCTCCAGGCTCTGAGCCATCAGCCCAGAGCCCAACGCGGGGCTCGAACTCACGGACGGCGAGATAGTGACTTGAGCTGAAGTCGGCCCTTAACCGACTGAGCCACCCAGGTGCCCCTGTACCCATATTTTAAAATTATCTCTATTTAAAACATTCTTATTGCTCTGACTGATAGAAATAATATAGTTTTATAACTTATAGTTCAATATCAATAGGATTTTTAGAAGACTGTAAGTAATGTGAAAACTTCATATATGCAGTTATTCAAAATGATTAAAATAAAGGTTTCTCCTTAAAAGAAAACAAAGCAAATGATAATTTATCGAGGACTTATTAGGGGTCAGACTAAGCTATCATATATCTTTCCTACATATTATTTATATACCTTATTATTCCATTTTATAGATTTCTTTCATAGTAAAATGCGGAAAGATTGTGACTTCAACAAGAACACACTGCTAATGTGGAGAAGCTGATATGTGTCCAAATCTTCTTCCAAAATCCCAGTCGTTTCACGTTGCTGAAGTAAAGTTTTGCCCTGTGAAAAATTTACACACATGACACTTCATTTCCAAATAAAGTCAGGACATACAGACATTGCTGTTGAACTCCTCTGTTTACAGTGGTTCTCAAACTTTATATTCTTGGAGATTACTTTGAGTGCTTATTAAATACAGATTCCTGCTCCCTCTCCAAGTTTTTCATTCACTAGATGAAATGAGATGAAAATATATACTTCTAACAATTCCAGGATGAAGTTTATGTTGCTGGTCTGGGGACCACACTTTGAGAACCACTGGCCCATAAATTCCTTCAGTACCTCAACAGTGAGTAAACACTTATTAAGCATCTTAAGTGAGATGACCAGTATGCTAACTCAAAGGGGGAAATCCTTACACAATGGATAGTATATCAAGTAATCTTGTTATATACTTGAAATAATTTCATAATTTTGTCAATTTTACCTCAATACAGCTGGCGGGGGAGGGAAGGGAGTTCAAGTGTTCATATTTCACCCTAGGCCTGCACAATCAGTCTCCTGAGGGAGGACATAGGAGTTTCTATGAAGCCAGTAGAGTGAGGCAAAATGGCCCCATTTCCCAGAGGAGGGAATTCTGAGGCTCTCAGGAAGATCTAGTGATAGAATAAAAGTTGGAATCAAGTCAGAATCTCATCCCCATTGGTCAAAGTTCTCTCTGTTCCTTCCCAGCTCATCTAGTTTCTTTAAATTTTGATCCTTTCTTCTGATAGCAACTTTGCTTGTTTCCTTTTTACCTCAGATCCCAAAAGGAGGTATTTAGTTTCCATTAACAGAAAAGAGATCAATGAGAGATGCTCTTTGGAGTTCAAAATAAATTAAGTCAAAGGGTTAGATCCATATTCCCTATTTTAATTACTTCATCAAAACCTTCAATCTCAAAATCTCCCTATTCAGATGAGAATCCCAGAAACAGACACCAGGCTGAGGATTTCACACGCAAATGTGAAATGTGATTGTTTAAAAGAGGTATCCTAGAAAAACAGTGAGTAAGGGAGTAGGGGAAGCAATACAGAGCAAAGGAAAGATCAAGTAAAGATGCCTTTTTAGGTAAAGTACCAACCTTGGCTTGTTCCCACATAGCTCAAACAGTAAATTATCCTTCAGTGTTTGTCCCTGTTTGAGGCAAGGAAGCTGGCTTTTCTACTCTCACACCAATTAGTTACTTTAAAGTCCATCCTGGGTTTTACATTCCCAGGAATTTCAGACTTCTGCTGTCCATCAAGTAAAGAAAAGAGTGCAAAGGCACATGGTTTCTGGGGAAAGTACCCACAAATCTGGTGCGGGGATCAGAGGAATGCGGGCAGAGCATCACCAGTGTGCCCTAAGCCACAGGTCTATCTTTAGCTGCCATTATATCTGAAATCTTATGGTTCACAAGATACTGAGAGTTTTTATTTCTCATATGTCTTTACTTTTTTTATTCCCATTGCCACTGTTACAGTTAAGGATCCTTTTGCCTCTAACATGGTAACTCCAGAAGCCTACAAATTTTGGACATAAATCTACCTGTTTATAATTTTTTCTATCTAATCACTCACCCATTTTGCATAACCATATGAGTGATTTCCATGAGGAGTAGTTGCACTGTTCCTTCTCTTCACATAATAAAGTTTTGATCGTGTCATTTACTTAGAGCTTTTTATCTCTCACCGTGGGTGATAGCATAAACTCCAACTGCCTGTGTGTTCCTGCAAGTCCTCCACAATCTAAACCCGGCCTGCCTTTCCTGTATAGTGTCTCTCCATCTCAACTAAGATGCTCTATGCCAACCATTCCCAAGACTCCCATTCTCTGAAAAAGTCTATGGACTATTATACCTCCATGCTTTTAACTATGCTATTTGCTCACCTTGTTGCATACCTGCCCAAGTCCATCTCCATTCATTGAAATTTCACCTATTCTTCATAGTCCGAATGAAATGCCACCACCTCTGTGAACCTTGGGTTAATCTCCAGTCAGGATTAAATACTGCCCTCCCTGCTCTTGATGTTCCTATAGCACATTGCAGGCACACCTCTTAAGACACGTTCTTTTTTATTTTCCAGTGTTGCTACATGTAAATCTGTCCCATAAGTGGTGAGTTCTTTAAGACAGGGATTATGACTTATTTGTTCTATGTGCTAGCACCCACAAACCATTGTCTAATGTATAATAAAATCCAGTAAGTCAAATCATTATGCTCTACACCTTAAATTTATACAATGTTGTATGTCAACCATATCTCACTAAAACTGGAAAAAAAAAGAAAAAATAATTGTAGAATTAAATAAATTAAATACAATGCCCCAAAAATTTGTGTAGAAAGATATTCTATGTTCTTGACACAAAGAATAGTAAGGGGAAACAAATGTAGGAAATACCAACTAAAGAAAAACAGTGTACATTCAAAATACATGTGTATATAAGCATTGTTTCCCTTGGTTAAGGTCAAGGAATACATGATTTATGGGCTTTTCATCCCAATGTGCTCCCAAACCTAACTTTGTAATATAGAGTGTCATATGGTGGATCAGATGTTCTCACAGAAGAAATATCCTATTTCTTTTTAGTTGGCAGAGATACTGAAAAATCATTATTTTGCTTTAGTGTTTTGATTGTACAGTTTTCCTTTTGGGTTATTTTACTCTAGTAGCCATGTGAGTAAAGTCTGATTTCTAGGAAGGAAATGTATAAATTAAGCAACCACAAAGGCAAAAGGAAGTAACTGTATGTGTGCTGTATATTATTGCTAAATGTGACAGTGTTTTAGCCTCTAACTAGATTTTGTTCTCATTGTTTAAAACTGTGGAACCAATATATTAAGTAGATACTCCTTGATTAATATAGATAAACAGATAAATAAATATATAGACATATAGATGAAATTCCTGATGGAAATGTAATATGAGTAGCAGGATTGTAATGTCTTATAATAATGTCTAACTATATTGAAAATATGAAAACAGAAAATCCCACATAATTCTGTAGCAAATGTCATTTGTACCTGAGCCTCAGGTCCCTTCCCTCCCAGAGATCTTCTACAAATTATACCCCCACAGGTTGATGACTTCTTGTCTGAATGCATTCTCTGGCCAAGAGAACATGCTCAGCCCAGGCTGATGTATCTGCTAGAGATTTGACAGCCAAAAATTAACGCTCAACCACTCAGAAATGGAAATTGGCGGATAAATACCCCAGAATATTCAGCTTTTGGTGGAACAGTTCTGAGATACATTTCACACAATATTTCAAAGTATCCTCCAAAAAACTGAGCCCCAGTTAACCATAGTGGTAACCTTCTCATGACTGGATTCTTTAACTTTCCTACTTTTCATGACCAGACCTCACTCCTTTTAGTGCTTCGCTGGGAACACTTTACAAATAAACTACTTGTACCCAAATTCTAAGTCAGTTTTTGAGGTAATTGAAACTTAAGCAAGTTCCTATAACAATACTTTTTTAAAATATGGGAAATGTGTTTTTTAAATTTATTTTTAGTATGAAATGTTTCTCATACATGTCACTTATTTTTAAAAAGTGACTATTTCACTTGTGAAACAGTTATGTGTGTGTGTGTGTGTGTATATGTGTGTATATATGTATATATATATATATATATATATATATATATATATATAATTTTTCCAGATACAGCAACATACACACATACATACATACATATATACATACATACTAAGAATGAATTATGTGCTTGAATTTATTTATTTTTAATATTTATTTACTTTGAGAGGCAGAGAGAGTGAGCCGAGTGGGGAGGGGAAAAGACAGAGGGAGAGAGAGAATCCCAAGCAGGCTCTGCACTGTCAGCATGGAGCCTGACGCAGCGCTCGAACCCACAAACTGTGAGATCATGACCAATCTGAGCTCAAACCAAGATTGGACATTTAAGCAACTGAGCCATCCAGGAAACCCACGTGCTTGAATTTAACTCAGATTTTATTTAATAACTTATTTTATTAGTTATTAGTAATTAGTTATTTTATTACTATTTACCTTTCTTTTCATCTTACAGCTCATAGAAACTATTTTCCTATAATATATACTTTATCGCTTTTTGTTACATTCCTTTGCAATTTGCTATGGTAGCTGCCATTTGTAACTTGAAAAGCATGTTTCAATAAAAAATGTCTATTATAAATTGTCATGTACTTGTAATTCAGTTATGTTAAATGTAAACCATTTCCTCTAGATGCCCTTTTGACATTTAGTATATCATTCTCACATACATGTGTATGTATGTGTGCTGTATATTATTGCTAAATGTCACAGTGTTCTAGCCTCTAATTATATTTTGTTCTCATTGTTTAACCAACTGAACCACCCAGGTGCCACCAGGATATATATATATATATATATATATATATATATATATAAACTGTACATAAAAATATTAGGATTGTTTTCTCTTCTCATTGCAATAGTTGGCCTTTCCCTAAATCTACACTCAAAATTTGTAGTGATACGAGTGAGAAAAATATGATGGGATATCACCAAGGAGTTTGGGTCTTAAACACTTGGATCTCATAACTACTACAATGAAAGTATTTCCTCATGAAAATCTAAGTAAGAGACTATTTTACAGTTTGTACTATTTTGGCTTAAACGTTTTTCCAGTAGTTCCAGAATTCCAAATTGAGATCTTACTGAACATTCACACAAATGCTGTTGCACGTATTTTTTAAAGGAAGAACTTGTTGTCAAAAATAAATTCAAAAATTTTCAGTCTTTCTAAAATCATGTAATTCCTAAAAATCAATTCAGGCTTGCTTTTTTTTTTGTAGTTGAAATTTTAAAATAATTCTAAAATGCCATTTGAAAATTCCTCCGAACACCCGTTCTGACACGTTCACAATTGTATGGGCATTCACTTGCTGCGTTGTACATAAATTGAGCACATTTATATACAGCTCCTTTGGGCCATATAAGAAAAATGAAATGTGATTCCTGTTCCTCTGCAGGTTATGATCCAGTAAGATTGATAAACCGGCACATAAAAAACTGTAAGTCCTGCTGTAAGAGCTGTATGGAGGAATCTGAGGGTGCAAAGAATGTACTGGGGTGAGAAATAAGAATTCACAGAAAAGGATGCATTTGTGCTGGCACTGAAAAATCAGGAGAATTTTATACAGCATTTAGGGGAGGGCATTCTGCACAGATATTAGCAGAGGCTGAGACATGGAGGTGAAAGGAGACAGCCCAAAGGGAAGAGTGAGCGGCCTGAGGTGGTTTGGGCCTGGGCATTTAATTGGAGGGAAGAGCTGCAAGATGAGATGCGGCCAAGTGTAGTGTGAGATAATATGGGAGATCTTTGAGGACCTTAATTTTAGTATCAATCCATCAAAGTCAGACAACTGCCTGAGTAGGTCAAACAGATTTCCAGGGTGTGAGACAGTTGGAATGATTCTCAAGATTGCTGGAACCATGTGCGATGTTGTTAATGGATGGATGAAATACAGGGCCCAGCTGCCCTGCGTGCCAGCTGAAGTTAACCCTTCTGTTCCTGGGAGAGGGTGTGGCAGCCAACAAATTTACCCAAATGTCATGGAAGTTGGTTGAAATCATTTGTTGCAAAGGAATTACGAAGTCCTAGACATTCTACTGGTCTCTGAGCAACCTGTAGGTGCATACATTGACACATACATACGTAAAACATACACAAACATATATATGTGCAACTGCCAAAATTCATCACATTGGCTATATCGAGGCAGACTCTACTTAAAACTACTACATACATAGTGCAAAAAGAATGTAGTCAAAAAGGAACAGAAAATATAAATCTTTAAAAACTTTTTCACTCTTAGGGGTGCCTGAGTGGCTCAGTCAATTAAGCATCCAACTTAGGTTCAGATCACGATCTCTGTCACAGTTTGTGAGTTCGACCCTGCATCAGGCTCTCTGCTGTTAGCACCGAGCCTGCTTCTCATCCTCCGTCTCTCTCTCTCTATCTCCCTCTCTCTGCCCCTCCCCTGCTCACTCTCTCTCTCTTTCTCAAAAATAAATACACATTATTTTTTTTTCATTCTTGAAAAAATATCCAGAAAAAGATACCCAAGAGTTCAATTAGTTCTTAGCAGGTATATTGTAGAACATTACTGTATGGCAAGTCCTTCTCAAGTGTTCTGAAAAATTTAGACTAATGTGAAAAATACATTTTCTGCAGCTAAATATAACTGATAACGTCTGACATACAGAATGTCAGTCTTAGCAGGCTGTGTCCCTCAAGGTGTTCTACAACCAATGAGTAAGGAACACAACAAAAATGAAGCTGGAACTCTGGCACTAAAAAAAAAAAATAAGTTTACTGAAACATGGGGAAAAACATTAAGGGTAATCAGGAATTTTATTCAAACCGTGACACAATACTGAAGAGCAGATAAGCCTCGAAGAGCTCTTACAGATTTTGAAAGACATTATTATTTTTTACAGTGATTGTATCATAATAAGTGCTGACTTGCCTGGTCCTGATTTGGGTCTCTCAACACCATTAAGTGCATGCTGCCACAAATTCTAGTATTAGAAAGTGTGTCATAACACTCAAAATGTTGCTGATACCACTCTTTTAACATTTGGGATTGAGGTGTGATTTACTTATCCCTTGAGAGATTCAGCAAGCAGAGGTGAAGAGAAAAATGTTTGTCAATTAATTTATTACTTGAAGCACTGTTTTCATTACTTCCTAGTTGTTATTACCCTATCATATGTATTAATGTGTGGGCTCTGTACTGAGACCATCTAAGTTCAAATTTCACAAGCATATAAATTCCAACTATAAAACTTTTTGGATTTCCCTATAATCACTATGAAAAACGGTATGGAAGTCCCTCAAAAAATTAAAAATAAGACTACCGCATGACCCAGCTATTCATATTGTACCTCTGGGTAATTATCCAAAGAAAACAAAAACAGTGAGTCAAAAAGATATATGCACCCCTAAATTCATTGCAGCATTATTTATAATAGCCAACATATGGAAGCAACCTAAGTGCCCATGGATGGATAAAGGTTACAGATGTGGTATATAATCCAGTGGAACATTACTCAGCTGTAACAAAGAAGGAAATCTTGACATTTGATACAACATTTATGGAACTTGAAGGTATTATGCTAAGTAAAAGAACTCAGACAGCGATTACATCTTACATGTGGATTTCATGTGATTTCACTTACATGTGAAACCTAAAAAACAAAACAAATGAACAAACAAAACAAAACTCATAGATACAGAGAAAATGTTGGTGGTTATCAGAGCAGAATGGGTTGGGGGAGGGCAAAAGGGGTGAAGGTGGTCAACTGTTTAGTGATGAATGGTAACAAGATTTATTATGATAATTACTTTGTAGTGTATATAGATATCAAATTATTGTGTTGTACACCTAAAACTAATATATTTCTATTTGCCAATTTCACCTCAATTTTTTAAAAAAAGTATTTTTAACTCCTTTAATAGTATAATGAATATAGGCGGTGAGCTTGGGAATGTCTTCTGCATAACGTTATTCAGGGATTTAAAATCATTCCATTTCAAATCTTTGCCATCCCACTGGACCTCTGAGTGCTAGATGCTTTCCACTAGACCAAGAAATGAGGGACAAAGAATGCACAGAGAATCTCCTGAGAATAGTTCTAGTAGTTTTAGGCCAGACTGAGAAGTGAATATATATGACTTCTGCACATATTCCATTGGCCAGATGTTACTCACATGGCTCTCTCTACCTAACTGAAGAGGAGTCCAAGAAATGTCTAGCCATGTTCCAGGGAGAGAAACGGTAGTGGGATTTGGTTGAACCCACTGTATTGTTTCTGTTCCAAGTGGGGGTATGACTGCTCTCATATAACTTTGATATCTAGAATACTGGGACTAAAACATAATTTATGCTGTGCTGATCAAAGAATTGTTTTAAACTATGTCTAGCCTTCTTTACAGTGGATACTAACAATCCAGAAAGTGTCCTAAGGAAATCTACTAGGGTGGTGAGAGGTATAAAAAAGTGCAATGTATGTGATGAAGAGCTGAATAGACTGAGGATTCTTAGTACAAATAAAAGAAAACTAGAAAGGCCAGGATATATAAGGTACTGAGTTAAATACGTGCAACTTTTAATTCTAAAGTTGTAAACAGTGGGTAAAAGCTCCACAAAGATAGATTTGATTTAAGTTGCATAAAACTCAAAGATTCATAAAGGTCAAAATACTGCTATGGGGCTTATAACACTCTATATCATTGTAGGTTGAAATATGTCATCAGCTCATCAAGCTTCTGTGGTAAATGTGGCACTAGATGGGAAATTGGATCAATAATCTCTGAAGTCTCCTCAAGGCCTGAAATTCTAGATCTGATGACTGATTTTTAAACTATGGTTCTTTGCTGTGAATCTTGACCAAAGAAGCTGATCTGCAAACATCTACCCTTCCCCTTAAATCTGAAAATTATTTGAACACATTATCCCTTACCTCATACCATTTACTTAACATTACCATAAAGATGTCCAATTTTATTTGAAATGTTTTAAAGTTATTTTAAAATGTCAGCCAAATCATTGTCCTTTCTTTAATTTTATATTTGGAATCACAGAAGGAAGAATTTGGCTTCCTGTAATAAATAATGGCCTATGTTTCATTTTAAGAGGCAATTCATTTGTGGGCAGGCTGTCAGTATTCTGCAGCTGGATATTTAGTGCCTCCAGTATTATGGGAGAGACTAGGGAACTCAGAATGACCTGGCAACATTGAGGGCGATCAGTTATTTCAGTGAGGTTGTTAATCCAGCAGCTGTTTTCAAAAATCTTTTTAGCTATTTGACTTTTCAGGGTTTGATTCCATATCCCAAAATCTTATACTTTGGCAAGTTTCTGATAAACATGTATTTTTTTCTTCCCAGATATTGCATTATCTTTGTGAAATTGAATATTGATCCCTTTCACTCAGACAGTTTTAAAGTCAATGATAATTCTGCGCCTTGGCTCCTGGCTTAAAGACACAGCACATAATTTTACGTGTTTTCTTCATGGCTCTCTCCAGTGGATTTAGTTTTTGTAATTAGTGTACCTTGTTTGCAATAGAGTATGGGCACTGGGTTGTCATGTGTGTCATCTGCAAATGTAAACTCCTGTGGGCTTAAATAGCTTCTTAGAAGGCAAATTGGAATGAATTGGACTTTTCAACTTTTATTCAGATCTTAGAAATTCTTAGACTTTGACCAGCCTTCTAATTAATATAAAATATTTTTAATCCTTGTTGAGGACCCTAGATCCTCAAAATCAGAATAAACCAGGTCATATTGGTAGAAGCTCAAGGTTAAAGAGTCTAGTGGTACTTTTTGCATTAACAAGGAGAATGCTGTGTTATAAAGCATTAAGGCATGGGGTGGGATTTGCTAAGTTTTAAATTATAATTGTGGTTGAGTTGTGATATTTTTCTGAATGTTATACAACTGTGACATTGTCAATGAGACCTTGGAGGAAAGGTACCTCTTGTACCTCCTATAGAAAGTCTACAACATACTCTGTGACATCAGTTTTCAGTCTGTATAAATAACCCTAATGGGGGCAGTCTCAGAGCTTCCAAGGTAGCTCATTACTATGTCAGACAATTACAGTCTTAGAAGGCTATTCTGCATATTAATGAAAATTCTAGTTGCAGCTAGTTCTGTCCCCTAAGGCCACCCAACATAATTTATAATTTTAAATCTAAGTAATAGATTTGCAGAAACTGGAAGGTTGTAATCAATGTAGATTAGTGCAATTTATTTAAAGTAGTCACTACATTATAAATTCATTATGGATACCTTATTTAAAAGTTTTCTTTAAAAAATACTGGACAGAAAAAATAGTTTGAAAACATCTTTGCAGCCTACATGGTGGGGTTGCATCTTCTGTAAGCTCTAAAGGTGGTTCACAAATTAAATTCATGGATGATGTGATTGCTACATTTCTGCTGAGGGTTTAAAGAGCAAAATCTGGAGATGAAAGTTTCTATAAGACGAGAGTTATTTTTCTTTTACTTTCTGCACACTTTCTCTATGACACTAAAGGTTTACTGTTTTCAAGTCTTTCTCTCTCCCTGCCTGCCTCTTTCTCTCTTTTCAATTATAGCTCTGCCCTTTTCCTTCTATATTGGACCCAAACATTCTGACCAGAATCAGAAATTCTCCTTCTCCTTTAGTCTACATTCTGAGTTGATAAATGGATAGATGGATGTATCATTAATAAATGAGTCCCATGAAGGTCTTGAACATCAGCTTCATAGCAAGAGTCCTTTTCACTTTTGTTCTCTTCATTTTTGTTCCAGGATAGTTTGTCTTTGTACCCAAATATGGGAGCTTGGCAATTCATTTACACATCTTTCATTTGGAGATTGCCAACCTATTTTGAAACTCCAGTACTGATAGATTCCCAGTTGTGACAGAGTCTCCTTCATGGAAAGCCACTTGCTGGGAAAACTTTTGAGCTGAGCATTCTCAGAATTTGGACTAAAATGTTTCTCTTTTTTCTCTCTCTTTTTTTTTTTTTTACAATATTATTTTGACACTAGGCACATCCCCCATTTGGTCCCAGAATCCACTTCTATAGCTGGGTTAGGCCACTGCTTGACCATCTGCTTCTACTAGGTACAGGTTCTTTGTTCTACTAGGTACAGATTCTTTGAGGTATTGATGTTGTGCTTATCTTTATGATACAAATCATGAATTTACAGCTGATAAAGCCATTTGAATTATGTGGTGACTCAGCCTCAAGTGTTCTGGATAATTTTTATTCTTTGGAAATTTCAAAATTAACAATATAACAGACCATCATCTGCCTGCCACAATATATGATCATTATAACTTTTTGTATGAAAGGAAAGAGAACAAATATGTGAGATTTCTCACATGAAATAAAATCTCTTATTATAAACTTTGATTTTTATTCTTTAAATATTTTGTTTCTGAGAAAATGTCAGGCAAAAAAAAGTTGATATTAATACCAATTGGATAATATTTAATCAGTGTTTCTTTGTAGTGGTCAGTATCTCACTGATATAGTTATATAAAATATCTGGCTATCATCTTGTATATCACATTATGTGATAATCAAATTTGAGCTTCCCTTCTGGGGACACTGTCTCCCAAGACATTTTATGTGTCCTGTCAAGACTGTTAAGCACTGACATTTAATATTTATCCTGAAGAGTGATACTTCCAATTTTGCTTATTCTTTTATTTGAGAATTTATTACAGCACACATAGAACAGTTGATTGTCATCAAACATCTTGCAAAAGAACTGATGTGAAAGTTAGAGGGAAGGGCACAGAAAAATAGATCAATGTGACTCTGCATGAAAATAACACCTGCCAAAGTTTTCAACATCTTCTTTAATAAAGAAAATGCAGCTAATTAAATATGTGTTTTTGGAACTCATTTTACCCCCCCCCCCGCAAAAAGAAATACAGTATTAAGATAAAAATTTTATTAAATTTGAAGCTCAGAAAACCAATCCCAAGGCATCTTGATCCATTAGTAAATCAAATTATATGATGCTTTTTGAGCAAAAAAGACTCCAAATAGCACATAATAATCCTTATGAAGGTTGGTTTTAGAAATGGAAAATTATATTCACATCCAGATATCAGGACAAAGGTAGGTCATAGATCAAAAAGATTTTTGAGCTGAAAAATTTAGATGTAGGACTAGATGCTAACCTCTAAGTTTTTAATTGCATAGAATATCTTTATCATTTATTAAATCTTTCAAAAATTAAGTGGTTCTTCCAACTGGATGCAATTTAAAACTGCTAAAAGTATTTCCATGGTGATAAATGGGCACACGCATTTTTAAGATCAAGTATTTATACCAATAATATACAAGCAATGCGCTTTCTTGAGTACCTTTAACTTTTATTATAAAATGGACTTATTTAGCAGATATTATGGACTTTTTTTAAATGTAAAAAAAAGTAAACAGAAAATCCAGCTTCATCTATTATCAATTCCTGGGACAACCGTGTTTAACTGTAGCCCACTTTCCATTTGTCTTATTCTCAATGGCCTCTCATTTGGCCAGCTGGATTATTTTGAAGAAAATCCTTTCAGGTAGTTTCTACTTGTTTATAAAGATTTATAAAGTTTCTATTTGTTATGAAGTTGCTAATCTTTAACAAAGAATATCATATAAATAAGTCTGATCATTATAGATTTTAAAAATGTGTTTTTTAGGTGTTGAAATGAAGAAAAGAATAGTTTTAGACTTGTGCTCTAGTTTAACACCTGTCCCTGATTAAGGCAATAGACATCAAAGTTGTCTCCTTCTTCCCATCCGTGAATAAGTAAAGATGTGGCAGCTGCTAGAAATCATATTCAGAACAAGCATGGAGGCTTCATCAATGGATTAATAAGAAGACTTGAATGCTGGGGACGGTGAGAGTTAAAAGCTGAAGATGTGATGAAAATGAGAGCATTTTAAAAATTAAGATATTCTTGGAAAAGTGATTTAAAAAGCTCTCTACTTAATCTTGAGAAAATGTGGAAACTACAGTTGGGATGTGCATCGTGTTCCCTTGGCAGTAATTTGGTAGAGAAACAGTCTGGCTCTGGCAGCAGGGAATTCATGAATCTCATGGGAATTGTGTCTTGTTGAATTCTAACCTTCAGGCTTTGGCTAACCTGCTGTTTGACCTCAACAGAGGCTTGGAGCCTACATTCTCTTCAGTCTTCTCTGGGAAAAGAGGCATAAAGAAGTTGATGGTGGTGATGATAATGCTTGTATATTTACATGCACTTAAAATGGATTGGGTTTGGCATGCCTGGGCGGCTCAGTCAGTTAAGTGACTGACTTCAGTTCAGGTCACGATCTCCCAGTCCGTGAGTTCAAGCCCCGTACCAGGCTCTGTGCGGATAGCTTTAGATCCTGAAGCCTGCTTCAGATTCTGTGTCTCCCACTCTCTTTGCCTCTCCCCCACTCACACTCTGTCAATCTCTCTCAAAAAATAAACATTACAAAATTTTCAAAATGGGTTATTACTCTTGGCAATAATTTGTGTTATTCTTTATAACTCACAAAATACATTCATTTCATTTTCAAAACAACCCCAAATGAGTAAGGCAGGTATTTTTCCCTCTGTGACTGAGGTAACTAAGGCTGAGAGGGGATGTAATTTATTAAAGGTCAACAAGCAGGAGGGTTGCAGAGCCAGTGATTGAATTCACTGCTGTTTCCAGTTCAAAGTTATGATCGCAGACTTCTGCTGTCTCTACTATGGAAAGATAGGAGGTATGCTCTTTCTACTATAAAAAGATATTAAACCTATGGTCTTTGATTCTGTCCACCCCTATACTGCCTTTACTCAGTCCTGTAAGACCAATGTGTTACATTTTGAAAGGTTTACAGTGTCAGCCACCCATGGGAGCAGAATTGCTCCATCAAAATAAGAAATCCTCCTCTAGAATATACGAGTTGATTTCAGCAGGACAGCAACTAAAAGCAAAAAGGAAAAAGAACATATTCTTTAGGCTAAAGGCAGGTTGGTAAATTAAGGTGCACCTAAGAAACATAGTGGGGTTTGTTGGGATTTGAGTGTGATTACCTGATGAACCTTTCAATAGGAGAGGGTACCAGATCACTCAGCTCCAGTTACAGACAAATCAAGATTTTAAAAGGCTATCACTTCTATCCTATTCTATTCTTTCACTGAAAAAACAACAACAACAACATTTCCTTAAAATGTAATAAAAACATCCATGTCTGTAAATGATGCCCAATTCTTGGGTAGCGGGGAGAGTTGAGAGCTTTCAAAAAGAAGTGTGACATACTCATGTTACCTCTTTTATTGGGTCTTTCCTCATCCATCAAATGAAAATCCATGACGCCATGTTTAGCATTTGTACATGCAGCCAAAACGTTGTGTTTATGCAGACAAACTTGAAATAAAGGAGCAAGGCACAGCCAGGTTTGGGAGACAATTTATTATTGAAGAGAAAATGCTGGACTAAGAGTTCTGTTCTAAGCTCTGGTTCTAGTCCCATCTGCCTTTACTGTATGACTTGGGATATTCCACTCAATTCTTCCAATTTTGTTAGTGTGCCAGCTCTATTAGACACTGAGAAACCACCATCAGAGGGGTCTCACAACTGAATAAGGAAATCAAGGCAATTACATAAATGACTTTAACATAGGTGGATTAAGGTAAGTGCATTATGAGAGGTACTAAGAGTGATGCAGTTTCTAATGCAGATGGGTTCACCCTGGATAGTTTTCAGGAAAGGCTTTACGGTAGGCAGAATTTTGGCAAAATAACCACCCCACCCCCTTGTCATGATTATAAAAATGACATATTATATGAACCAAAGGCACTTTGCAGATGTAATTAGTGTTGCCAGTCAATTGACATTAAATTAGGGAGTTTTTTTTTTTTTTTGATTATTTGGTGGACCCAATGTATACGCATGAGCTCTTAAAAGTAGAGTTTTCTGGGGTGCCTGGGTGGCTCAGTCGGTTGAGTGGCCGACTTCGACTCAGGTCATGATCTCACAGTCCGTGAGTTCGAGCCCCGCGTCGGGCTCTGTGCTGACAGCTCAGAGCCTGGAGCCTGCTTCAGATTCTGTGTCTCCCTCTCTCTGACCCTCCCCCGTTCATGCTCTGTCTCTCTCTGTCTCAAAAATAAACGTTAAAAAAAATTTTTTTAAAAAGTAGAGTTTTCTCCCAGCTGAGTGTAGGTGAGGAAGTCAGAGAGACACAACAGGAGGGTAAGTCAAAGATATGTGAAGTGTGACAGACTCAGCCAGCCACTGGGAGTGGGGGTGGCTACATAAAAGTCATGGATATGGGTATCTTCTAGCAGCAAAAGTCAGCACCTGGCTAACAGCCAGCAAGGAAATGGAAACCTCAGTCCTACAACCTCAAGAAAAGGAATCCTACTAACAACTTGAATGAATTTGGAAGTGCATTCTTTCTCCCAAAGACTCCAGTGATGAACACAGCCCTGCCAGCACCTTGATCTTGGCCTTGTGAAACCTGGAGCAGGGGGCCCAATTGAGCCCACCAAGACTTCTTAACTACAGAACTGTGAGATTAAAATTTTGCATGGCTTTAAGCTTCTAAATTTATGGTAACTTGTTATAGCAGCACAAAAATAATTATAAGTTTCATGACCACAGGCTTTAATACATAGCCCAGATTTTAAAAAGAAGAGAATAAGAGAGGCAACCTGGGTAGAGGGAAAAGTATAGGTAATAGCACAAAGGAAGAATAATTCAAGTGTGATACAAAATCAACTCGGTTTGCCTCATAAAACTGAGTCTCACAGCTTTTGTTAGCTCATCTGAAAGTGTGTTATATACATTCTTCTTTGGAGGCCAAGAGTCTAGGAAAGTGCTCAAGGGGAAAATGTGGGAAATACTGAAGGAAAGAACCTTGTTGACTCATTCTGGAGCAGTTCATTCCCAACATCCTTACACTCACACCATTTCAACCATTAGTGCTTTACCTTTAGCCATTCTTTATATAGGACTCAATGTTGTGTCATTTGAAGGAAGAATTCAGTTTTGAAGATATTTCTTTTTTGTGGGACAAGTGTTTTGTTTGTTTTGATGTTCTTTTCCACTGTTTGAGAAGTTTGTGCAAAGATGACCCAAATATAAATTAGCCTACTTTAGGACATTAGACCTACAATTTTATTGCTTACTCCTAACTTCCTAAGAAGGAAAGAAGAAAGCATTTCTTGTAGACAGTATAGTTATTCCTAAAAGCATTACTTAGTCCCCAAAACTCCCAAGAAATGGAGGTGAGGATATAGATGTTAATATACACAGGACATATGTCACAAAACTGTTGCTTAAGGCAAGACACCAAGTCAATGGGGGAAGCAGAAAACACCTCACCTTTGACTCTACTTTAGTATTTTGAGCTCTCACTGCAGCTGTCTCCTAAAAATGTGAATCTTATGTTGATTAATGTTATTTTAAACATTCAAAATTATTGGCCTGAAGCCTCAAACTAAAGAATAGTAAACAAACAAGAATAAAGATAATTTTCACTGTCCAGTGAAAGAAAATTATTAAAGAAAAGAGATTGGAACTTACAAACAAACAAAAAGATCTTTGAATTATGCATCCTATTGATGAAGACACCACCTTTGCTTTTGATACTTCAATGTACTAAAGAAGATTTTTTAATAAAACAGGAAACAATGAGACAACAAAGATCTATTTCCTGCGAGAAGCAGCTACCATCTCTGGAGATGAGGTTAAAAAAAGGGAAGAGGTAAATGTTTTTAAACTAACTTGGAGGAGGCTCCCTGAGAGCTGGGACCCAGACTTCAAGGGGACGCTGCTCAGCTGTGCTGGGACCTCAAAAACAAAGAAGACTGTGGAGCTGGTGCTCAGATCTTTGAGGAGGGGCACTATTTCTTAGGGAGCACAATGAAGCTGGTTCTGGGGGGAAGAGAAAAAACTGAAAATGGTATCAATTGCCACTCACTGCTAGAATAAAGAGACAATGCTCGGATTTGTAGATGGGAACAGAAAACAGAAAGTGCATTATGGAACTCCATTTTTAATATTTCTCTAGCATTCTTTATGTGTAGAGCCATCAGAGCGGCAAAAGGCAAAGTAGGAATGCGGTGGTTTTCATAGCCTAGTGAGAGCATCACAAAGAAAGCCAAGGGCAGGATTGGCACTGAGAGACAAAGTAATAGCCACCATATTTTCCTGACGCTCCGAGTTCCCAGAGGGCCAGGACGATGTATGGATGCCCTTATGTCTCCAACAGAGCATATTATAGTAGAAAATCAATAAATATTTTATTTAAAATCTGCATAAATCCTTGATTAACTCTGAGCCACAGATATCTCAGAAGTAAAATAAAAGGTACATTGACTTCCAGAAGTAAAATGTAGAGTGATATAAGATAACTTTTGTCAAGGATAGTGAATTTTCAATAAAAGTTTACACTTTATTTTCTGTTATAGTATCATCAGGATAATGCAATAAGCCTTTCCTACTGTTAAGGATACCCTGTCTTCCAGGGGAAACAGATTAGAAGGGCATTTCAGTGTATCACCAAGCCTTTTTTCAGCATTGTCTGAAATTTTTTGCAAGTTTGAGAATAGAAGACTTATCTCTGAAATGAAATGAAAGCAATCTTTTTGGATAAATAAGAATGAGAAACTTAGAAGCAGAAGAATAAAGTAGGCAAAATATCTTAAGTATAAATTTCCAGATTTGGCATTAGCCATATAGCAAAAGCTACTCTGGGTAATGAGACAATGTGTGGGTAACTGAGAATAGAGGTATCATCTAAAGAACAAGAGATCAGGTAAATTAAGCCTCCATATTTTTATCTTTTGATAAAAATGCTTCTTCATATTTAAGCAGAGAATGAGAGGTATTTCCTGCAAAGCACCATTTATTATGGTAAAGTGCATGATATATTTGCCATCCTAGGCATTCAGAAAAAAGAGAAAGGGAAATGGAGACAGGGAGAAAAAAACGTGTGTGTCCAAATATATATGTGGTAAGCATTTGGTACAGAAGTGTTGTGATTGGTAAACTAATACTTCTAAATTCTTTAAGAAGATCAACACAGAAAACATCTTTATTTCTCTTTGCTGGCTTTCCATGAACTTTAACAAATAAATCATCAAACAAATCCCTACATATAAAATGGCTAAACAATAAAATATTTGTGAACATCTATTAAGCCTCTAATGTCAGTCATTGAGGCCAAGTGTATACATAATTATTTATTTTATTTCTCACAATAAATCTACCATGAAAATACTATTACGTTACTAGCAAAACATCTGGTGCATAAAGGTATTCTGTTAATATTTGTTGAATGGATAAATACATGAATCACTCAATTTTCATTTTACTGATAAGATTCTGAGCGGTGAAGAAAACATTACCCAATGTTATTTTATCCAACATGTTCTGAAGATTAAGAAAAACAAAGATTAAAAAAAATCCATTATCAGTTTTTGAGATAAAACTTTGGTATGATTAAAATAGTTAATGTTTAAATTCGTAAGTGCATTGTTGAAAGTAGAGAACATTTTTATTCTGTGAGATAATGCCTCACAGAATGGTAGCAATATTCTTCAAATTAACAATGGCAACATTATAAAATATTTGGCATAGAAAGAGAATAATCAGAAAACCAGCATTTCTTACTTCTCATTGGATTATGACAAAGTGAATCCGTTCCCAAGAACAATCTCCACTTATATACAGAAAAAAAGGAGAATGATGATAAAACATTTATATTTCTCTATGTTTGAATGTATTAGATCAGCTTCACAAGTGTTTTTTTTAACTCAATTTTCTGACTCCTTGTCTCTTCTTCCCTCCCTCATTCTATTACTCTAAGCTACGTATGTTAAACCTTTAACTATTCATACAGATCCCATTTAAACCCTGCCTCTTTCATGAAAATATTCTAGATTCTTCTGCCCAAAAGAGGTGTATCTTTCCTTTGCATACTTATTTAAACTCTGACTTTGGGGGGCACATTTTGCCATCTGCTTGTATAATGAAAACTGCATTTGAAATCCCACTGTAAGTCAATTCAATTACTGACTGGCAAAAGCTGTCTTCCAGAAAGAAAAGCAAATTATATATGAAGAAACTTGACATCATCCAGAGCCTCAAAGTATCTCTTTAATATTCTTTCACAGTTCCTGGCACTCTATCAAAAATAATCAGTCACACAGAAAAGAATTGAGTGAAAATCAAAAGAAAATAATGGAAAAACACAAGAAACTTAGTCTTTAAGTCAGAACTGTAGAATGATTCAGATGTGATTAATGTTTAATAAATTAAATGAGATGTAAGTGGAAAGTATAAAAAGAATTACTCAGAAAACGTAATTGATGAATTACTTAAAATATAATGGTTTAAAGCTCAACACATGGATTTAATAGCATATTAGGTCTAGATGAAGAAAGAAGTTGGGAAGTGGAAGATAAGACAGTAGAAATATCTGGAAGGAAGCATGGAGAAATTTTTAAAATATGGAAAATATGGAACAGATCATAAGATAAATTGGCTTTGGGAAAGAGGTCCATGTATTTGAAGTTTAAAAAAGAAAAAGAGAGAGAGAATAGGTTATAAGTCATGAATTTTCCAAAACTGACAAATGATATATAAAGCAAAAGATATAAGTAGTGAACCTTTATGAAGCAGGGTAAATACAAAGAAAATCACACCTAGGTATATCAGTGTAGAACTCTGAAAAATAAATATAAAACTAAAATATGAAAAAATCTGGAGAGAAGAAAATTAAGATCAAAAGAACAGCAAAATTTCACAAATTATTTTAAATAAAAATAATGAAAATCAGAAGACAGTAGAATATTTTTAATGGCTAAAGAAAATACCTGCCAAACTATAATTCCTTATCTAGTGGAGTATCCCTTTAAAAAAATGAAGGTGATATCAAAGATATTTTTCAGACAACCAAGAATTCATCACCAAAAGACTCCACTAAAAGGAAATGGCAACAGGATTCATAAGCCATTATGAGAAGAATAGATTAGTCATAAATGCTGTTATTTGTTGTTCCTCTAAAAAAATAATGGGACCTCTGCCTCATACTATACACAGAAATGAATTTCAGATGGTTAAAGACCTAATGTGGAAAACAGAACTTTAATTTTTTTAAGGAAAACATAAATCCTGAAAACATGATAAATCTGTTTATAATAATATTAAATCTGTCTCTGAAAACAATTCTCCATGAACAAGTGAGATTACCATAAACCACATACTGGAAGAAAACATTTATATTGCACGCAACTGATAAAAAGTTTTTATCCTGAACCTGTAAATTATGTCTGTAAAACAAATAGGAAAAAGACACACTCTTCAATAGAAAAATCAAAATAGTCAATGAAGAGAAATTTAAAGACAAGAACTATGAATAGCCAAAGCAAAGAAACAAACGAAAACGGGAAACTAAAAGATGCCTAACCTTATGAGAAATGAATTTAACTGAAGAGAACTGAATTTAAACAATGAGGTACTAGAGATTTTTGTGTTTAGCCAAGATAGGGTAACAAAAGTAGAATTTACTCTTTCTGATGCAACAACTAAAAAATCAAAAACAAAAATAAAAATGAAACAAAACAACAACAACAAAAAGAACCCAGACAAATACGTGAAATCACACTGTAAAACACACTGCATATAAAATATAAGCCAATGAAGGGCTCTGACTCCTTAGAGATAAGAGGATACAGTAGAATAATGGTCCTCCAAAGATGTCCACATCCTACTCCCCTAAAACTGAATATGTTACCTTACATGGCAAAAGGACTTTGCAGGTGCATATCATAACCCTGATATGGGGAGATTATCTGGATGAGCCTAATCTAATCACATGAGTCCTCAAACTCAGAGAAACTTTCCCAGTTCAGTTCTGAATTAGAGGGAGATGTAACTATAGAAAAATGGATAGAGAGATGGGGTTTTGTTAGCTTTAGAGGAATGGGATACAATTCAAGAAATCTGGTCATTCTCTAGAAGCTGGAAAAGTCAAGGACACGGATTTGCCCCTGGAGTATCCTGATAGGAACTCAGCCCTGCTGACTCTTTGGTTTTAGTACAGTAAGACCCATGTTGGGCTTTTAACACTTGTGACTATAAGATCATAAATTTGAATTGGTTTAAGCCACTAAGTTTGTGGTGATTTGCTACAATAGCAATAGGGAACTAATATACCAGGAGAAGCCTGACAGGCTTCCTAGGTTTCTAGAGAGACCAGTGTGGCTGGACTTCCTAGATAGGAGAAAACTGCACACAGAGATTTCCAGATACCTGCAGAGCCTCCCTTATACATTCAGCTCAGAGTTGATCAGTGTATGCATGTAACAAAAATATCTGAGACTCAGGAAAAAGCACCCAAAAGGATTGGAGGTAATGAATGATACCCAAAACTCAACAAAGCTATGAATAGTGCTTGCTCTAACCAGCTAGAATGGAAAATCTGTGATTTATGGGACATTAGGTAGAGTATACAAATAAGCCTTATCTCAATAATGGGGGATTAATATCAATAGAATGAGCCCTGCTCAGAAGAGGTATAATATCACTTGAAATTAGAGGGTAATAAGTTAAATGCATATACTGTAAGATAATCACTAAAAGTCACAAAGTATATAAGAAAAGGGAGAGGAGAAAATAAAATAATAAATAAATAATTATTTGAAAAGGAAGCAGAAAATGAGAAAATGGGAAAAAATAACAGATGGTACAAATAATAAACAAGTAATGAGTTGGTTGATTTAGGTGTAACTACATAAAAGACTACATTGAATGCAAATGATCGAAATATTCCAAATACAAGGCAGAAATTATCACATCGAAAGAAAAAGTAGAACCCAACTCTATGCTTCCTATAAGAAACACACTTCATATGTAAAGAGACAATAAATTAAAAGTAAAAGGTTAGGAAAAGATATACTGACAGTAATCAAGAGAAAGCAGGGGTGCTATATTAATATCAGACAAATTAGATTATATCTCAAATTATATTACCAGGAACACAGATTATTTAATAATAATAAATAGGTAAATTTATCAAGATGAAATAAGACTAAACATGGAGAGCTTTCAAATGGAGCAGATAATGATAGAACTGCAAGGAGAAATAGACAAACCTATAATTATAGTTGGGGATTTCAATATCCCTCTCAGTAATTCATAGAAGAAATAAACAGAAAATAAGAAAATAATAACCATATAGGAGAGTAGATGAAATCCTTCATCAAACTTGACCAAAACTTCTGAACAAAATTTTATCAAATCAAATCCAAGAACATATATAAACTAAAATACATAATGACCTACTGACTTTATATCACAGATGCAAAATTTGTTTAGTATTTGAAAATCAATCAATGTATTTAATGTATTTATAGCCATAGGGTAATCTCAAAAAGGTGCAGAAAAGTTTTTAATAAAATCCAACATAATCCTCGATGAAAACTTCCTGCAAACTTAGAATAGAAAGTGTGTAGGAAAGAGTTAACTCATTAGGCCTGAATTGCTCAAGCCTTACATGTTCCAAATTTTCATAAATGGCCATTGGCCAACTCCTCGGAATGAGCTCTTGGGATATTCTGATGAGAGTGTTTTGAATGCGTGTGGCCTTGAACCATACTGTACTAGCTAGTCTAGATAATTTGTGCCAACAGTGTGATTTATGTGAATACCTGCTTTCCTTCTAAGGGTCTGGAGTTTTAGTAACTATGACCAGTACATTATGTACCTATTTGGTCAACCCTCAATAAAATCTGTGGACATGTAGACTTAGGCAAAGATCCCTAGTAAGCAGCCTTTTCTATGCGTTGTTGCAACCCACTGCTGAAAGCAATTAAATGTGTGCTACACAAGTCTACTGGCGGAGGACTCCCAGAAGCTTATGCATGGTTTCCTTCAGACTTTACCCTCTGTGTCTTTTCCCTTTGATGATTTTGCCATATATCCTTATATTGTGATAATCTGTAGCAGTAAATATAATGACTAGTAAATTACCAATCCTGGGAGTAGGCTTGAGGACCCTGACATAGAAACTAACACAACCTTATAACATCAAACCAAATTATGAGAAACTGGATACTTTGCCCCTAAGATCAGATACAAGACAAGGATGTACACACCCTTCTAGACAACAGAGTAATGGATATTCTGGCTAGTGTAACAAGGCAGGAGTAAGTAATGAAAAACAATTCCTTTGTAAAAGAAGTAAAATCTATCTCTATCCACTGACATGACTGTCTATAAATTTCAATATATTCTACCAAAAAAAGCTCTTAAAACTATAAAAAGTGAGTTCTGCAAGGTTACCATATGCATAAATCAAATGTCTAAGCACTAGCAACAAACATTTGGAAAGCAAAATTTGAAAAATTCTATATACACAGGGGGCCTGGATGACTCAGTCCGTTAAGTGTCCAACTCTTGATTTCAGCTCAGATCATGACCTCATGGTTCATGAGAGCAAGCCCTATGTCAGGCTCTGAGCTGACAGCATGGAGCCTACTTGGGATCTTCTCTCTTTCTCTCTTTGCCCCTCCCCCACTTGTTCTCTCTCTCTCTCTGTCTCTCTCTCAACATAAATAAATAAACATTAAAAATTCCATATAAAATAGCATAAAAACTATGAAACACTTTAAAATAAATCTGATAAAATATGCAAAACACCTGCACATTGGAAATTACAAAATAGTGCTGAGAGAAATTAATTTCAATTTAAGATGCAAATAAATGAAGAAATAAACCATGGTAATGAGTTGTAACATTCACTATTACTGAAATATCAATTCTTCCAAAACTTATTTACAGATCCAATTCATTCCCTATTAAAATAAGAGCAGTCTTTTTTAAAAATAGAAATTGACATGCTTTTTCTAAAATTCATGAAGAAATACAAAAGACATAGGAAACTCCTCCAATAAGTAAATAAATAAATAAATAAATACCCTTGAAAAAAGCCCTTGAAACTGAGAACAAACTGAGGGTTGATGGGGGATGGGAGGGAGGGGAGGTGGGGGATGGGTATTGAGGAGGGCACCTTTTGGGATGAGCACTGGGTGTTGTATGGAAACCAATTTGACAATAAATTTCATATATTAAAAAAAAAAGAAAAAAAAGAAAAAAAAAGAAAAAGAAAAAAGCCCTTGAAAAAATTTCACTGTCACTTCCTGATTTTAATGCTCATTGTGCAGCTATAGTTAAGACAGTTTGATATTGGTGTAAAAATAGATAAATAGGATTATTAAACTAGAAATAGAGTTCAGAAATAGACCCGCATACCTAATTTTTGATAAAGGTGCAAAGGAAGGAGAAGAAGTGTAGGGGAAGAGGAGGAAGACAAGGAGGAGGAGGAGGAGGAGAGGAAGAAGAAGAGGAAGGAGAAGAAGAACCTTGAGCTATTCCTTGCATCATATACAAATCTAATCTAAAATGGGTCATAGAATTAAATGCAAACCTGAAAATTAAGATTGTAGTAACAAAATAGTTAAGAAAACCTTTGTAGTTTTTTGTTAGAAAATCTATTAAAACCTATGGAACAAAAAACATGATCCATAAAAGAGCAAGGTAAAGAATTTGATTCCATTAAGATTAAACACTTCTGTTCTCTGAAGGTCACTGTACAGTGAATGAAAAATCAAGTCAAAGACTTTAAGGAAATACCTGCAAATCATATATTTGATAAAGAAATTATATTCAGAATATATAAAGGCACTGCAAAATTCTTATTCACTCCTCATGAGGTTCTTAAATGGTTAAAAATCCTTTGGAAAATAAAATTAAACACAAACCTGCCATATTATTCAACCATTTCACTTCTAAGAATCTACACCAGAAAAATAAAAGCATATATCCATAAGAGGATTTGTACATGAATGTTTATAGCAAATTTATTTATAGTAACCCTAAACTGGAAATAACCCAAATGTCTATCAAGAATTAATGTATAAGAAAACTGTGGTCTATCCATATGATGAAGTATTTTTCCACAATAAAAGGGGATGGATATTCAGACTACAACAAAGATAAAATTCCAAATAATCAAACTGGGTGAAAAGGGCCAGGCACACACACCCAAAGGCATACAAGGTTATTTCATTTATACAAAATTTTAGAAAACTCCACCTAAATTATAGTAGCATGAAACAGATGAGTGGTTGCCTGGGCACAGTGGTGGGGCACAGGGAAATGAGGAGGGAGGGCTTATAGAGTGGCATAGGGAAATGCTTGGGCTGATAAATATACTCATTATCTTTTTTTGTTTCGCAGGTGTATCTGTTCATATATATACACACACACACACATCTGTACATTTATATACATATATTTTTATCAATAATTAAACTGTAGGGGCGCCTGGGTGGCTCAGTCGGTTAAGCGTCCGACTTCGGCTCAGGCCATGATCTCAAGGTCCGTGAGTTCGAGCCCCGCATTGGGCTCTGTGCTGATGGCTCAGAGCTTGGAGCCTGTTTCAGATTCTGTGTCTCCCTCTCTCTCTGCCCCTCCCCTGTTCATGCTCTGTCTCTCTCTGTCTCAAAAATAAATTAAAAAAAAAACATTAAAAAATAATTATCAAACTGTATACTTTAAAAATACGCAGTTTACTGTAAGTCAATAATACTTCAGTAATTATGTCAAATTTTTAAAGACACAATATATTGATATATCATTTTACATCCCAAAGCAAGTGTCAGTGAGCATGTAGAGCAATGGGAGTTCTCATATGTTGTGGTGGGAATATAAATTGTTCAAAAACTGTAAAAAATAACCTGGCACATGTGACTAAAGTTGCAAGTCATGCACACCCTACACTCATTACTTCTATTCCCGATGATATCCCCACTCAAAATTCTTGCACCTATTCACGGGTAGACATGATGTACAAAAATGCTTACTTCCATGTTGTAATAATAACAGTAAGATAAATAAACCATGACATGTTTGTTTAAGAATTCATACACATGTAACACAATTAAAAACATACATATGGGAATGATCTGCACAAAATGAGTTTTCAAGATTATTCCTGGGCAAAAATGGAAGAGAAATGATTGGGGAGGATTATATAGAATCTTCAATATTTGTAAGTTCTTATTTCTTAAGTGGGTGATAAGTATATTGCTATATATTATATTATCCTCTATACCAGTGGGTTTTTTTTAATATCTCTAACATATATGCGAGCAATTCTACATGGAGTTTGTGCAGGGTCACATAACTAGTGAAAAGAAAGTTCAGTCTAATTACTTGCATGTCAGGTCACAAAAAGTGACTTGTTTTTGCCATTGTAAGGTACTAAAATGCCTACTTAGGAAAAAAAATAAGTGGAAAAAATGAAAGAGCATCCACAAACACAGTCTGCTACCTGACTATTGTAAAAGTAATAGAGCAACTAAACCTATGGAAATCTGAACTGCCAGGAGCTTCTCAGAGCAGCAAGAGGAAAATCAGGACATATAGGTAATAAAGATATTTGATTATTTAAAAAGTGAGAAAAGACATAATTATTCAAAGGAGACTTCCATGTCACTGTGTGGAGATTTTTTTAAAGGAATATATAACAGTAAAACTCATGTTAGAATACACTCCCTTGAGCTGCTGCAAAAAAATATTAAATAATTTCTTAAGTTTATACCTCAAAAGTTTTAGTGGTATTTGCCAAAATGGACTCATATGCAGCCACTACCAATTAACTTCTTAAGACAGAAATAGACATACATTTACCATTCATGCATATGCATATTTATATGTGCAAAATATTAAATGACAAAATGCAAAGCTATAACATATAATGCATATATCATTTAGCTAAGTATTTTCTTAGGATGAACAAATTTAGATTTTGACACAAATGTCATCACAGAAGAGTCATATTATTTGATAAAGTTTGTTGTTAAACTTCAGCTAAATCTTGATCACCAAATATATTCAGTTCAGATGTTAAGAATTAGGGGAACATGCTCTGAAATGCTGACCTCAACCATCACTGTTTATTCCTTCAATACAGATAAATTATTAGGAATGACTTATTTAAGATGTATTTATTTTTAGTGAACATATATTAGCACAGGTAGGTGCCAGGTACTACCCAAGCATTGCCGATATAAAGATGCTCCTGCACTTAATGACAAATATTGAGTGAATTATCAAAAAAAAAAAAAAAAAAACAAACGAAAAAGCCTCCTTTGAATGCTGTAATAGGAGTATCTTTAAAATGTTTCTGAGAAAGGAGAGGAAGACAGGCCAGAAAGATCAGCAAGACTTCACAGACGTCATTATAAATAAATGGAATAATGCCTAGGAAAGTATTATTTTTCAAGCACATAAGATTTTTAATTTAAGAAATTATTATTTTTATTATAAATTACCCCATTTCAATTCTCAATAAGGAGGACATTTCACAGCATGATGGAACTTTGTACATGTAACCATTCAAATATTTCATGGGCTGCCAAGGCTTATAATCTTCTCATGCATTTCTTTTTCCAGAAAAAAAAATCTACTTATACATAAGCATCAAACCCGTAAGTGAAAATAAGGTTAATATATTACCAAGGATAGTTTCTGCACAATTCATTGCCTAGCCAGCATATCTTTATTTTTTTTCTAAATATCATTGGTAGGCAGAATATTGACCTCTTAAAGACATCCACATTTTACTCCCTGAAGCCAGGAGAATATGTTAGGTTACAAGGCAAAGAATAATTAAGGCAGCAGAGGGAATTAAGGTTGCTAATCAGCTGATTTGAGAGAGAGAGATTATTCTCTATCATCCAGGTGAGCCAAAGTAATTACATGGGCTCTTAAGTGTGGGAGAGGAAGGCAGAAATGTCTGAGTCAGGATGATACAATGTGAGAAAGCCTTTAAAGGTTATCTGGCTTTGAAGAGGGAGGAAGGGGCCACAGGCCAAAGAAAGCAGCAGCTGCCGCTAGAAGCTGAAAGAGGCCAAGAAGTAGATTCTCCCCAGGGCACCCAGGTGGCTCAGCTGGTTAAGCATCTGACTTTTAAGTTTGGCTCAGGTCATGATCTCAAGGTTCCTGGGATTGAGCCCCAAGTTGGGCTCTGCACTGACAGTATGGAGTCTGCTTGGGATTCTCTCTCTCTCTCTCTCTCTCTCTTTCAAAAAATAACATAACACTATTTTAAAAAAAGAAGTAGATTCTCCGCTAAAGCTTTCAGAAAGGAACATAGCTTGCCTTATCTGAGCTTGGTGAAGCCAATTTTGACTTCTCACTTCAGAACTGCCTACATGATCAATGTGTGTTGTTTTAAGACACTAAGTTTGTTAGAGAAGCCAGAGGAAACTATTACAATTAACATTTATTTTATTCTCACAAAAACAAGTTCTGTGAAGCCTTTATTACAAACTCCAGCCACTTCCATTAGAGTCTTCTAGCACCACATTTTCCATAAACGGAGTTAATGTCTTAAAATAAGACCCAATTATTGGGTCACAGTTTGGTAGGTCAAAAGTATGGACAGACTAGACTGATTCTATGCATAGGATCTCACATGGCAAAATCAAGATGTCAGCCATCTTGGTCTCTTAACTGGGAACTCTGAGAAATTATCTGCTTCCAGACTCATTTTGGCTTCTTAACAGATTCACTTCCTTGCACCTGTAGGCTGAGCTTTCTATTTCCTTGCTATCTACTGGCAACAACTAAAGCCGCCTGCATTCCTTCTCATGGGGCCTACTTCAAACCAGCAATGGTGCATCAACTCCTTCCCCTGTTTCAAATCTCTCTCACTCCCTCTTCTGTCATAAGCTGGAGAAATCTCTCTACTTTTAACGCCACATATGATAGATCAGACCCACCTGGATAATCCCACTCTCTTAACTTTGCATAACATAATGGTGGGAGTGACAGTTCACCATTCTCACAGAGTCTGAGGATTAGAGTAGGACATATTTTAGAAATTCTGCCTCCCACAACTATTCAAACGCCCTGTTTAATATTTAATATATTAAATATTAATGAATTTCTTTATATGGCTAGCTTATGCATTGCTCTGTATTCTGTTGTATTTCTTTTATGGAAACATATTTTCAGTAAAAGATAAGAAACTCCTAAACACAAGAATACTCTACTGCATTTATAGGCCCTATGTTAGAGCTAAGGATACAGATATAAATCTGATTATCAGAAAAGAGTTTAATGGAATAGTATTTGGAAAATTTAGAACTGTAGACAGGTTTGAAAAATATTTAAAAAAAACAAATGATAAGGATATAATACTTGTATGATTTAAAGATTTTAGGACTATGGGTAAGAATCTCTAATCATGTTTATTAGAGAGTTTTTTTTCTAAATGCATTCAAAATCTAATCAGTGAGCATCAAAAAGGAGCTAAAACGGAGAGGAAAAAAAAAGCAACTATTAGTCTAGCAACCAAAAGAATGTATTGGGGGTCAAATGAAATAACCTAAGTCAAAATGTTTATAAAACTCTCAAAGTACTACTCAAAAATGAAATATTAAAATCATTAGTGCAGGTCCTTACTTGGCATCTTCTACGTCTACATCATCCAGCAGAGGGCAAATCATATAACAAAGGCTCAGTGAAAATACTGACCACCACTGTCATCAATAAGTAAATATATATATTATATTTCATTTCTCTTTTTAACTTTCAAACTTTTCTCTAGGAAGTGAAAGTAATTCTCTATTTCTCCCTTCATCCATTTTCTTCCTGGTTTGCCCTTAGGCAAAGGGATTTAGTTTTATAAGTGTCTAAATGTTTCCTGATTCAGGAAACCTTCCTGATAGGTGAGGTGATTCAAGGCCAGACAAGGGTGACAAATGCCCCAACACTGATGAGAAATGTCTGAGCTTGCCATAGCCAGCTAGAGAAGTTCCCTGTAGTAGCTAATATATTTTAGTATGGAGATGGGGAAAGCTGAAAATGTGCCTGAAAAAATTGGCTGCCATACTCAAGGGACCGGTGTAGTGCCTTGGAAGCTACCCCAAATCTACTGTCCAAAAAGCTCAGTAATGAAGTGCTGGAGAGTGACATTAGCTGGAGGCAGTCACAGTGGGGCTCTCAAATTCACTGTGCATAAGAATTATCTAGGGTTGCTTGTTAAAAATGCATGCTCCACAGGTACACCCTGAGAAATTCTGGTTTAGAAGGTCTAGGGGAGGGGAAACACGACAACAACTAGGAATCAGTACCTTTTAATAAAATACTTCAAGGGATTCTGAAATATAAAGGGAAATAAAATCTATTTATATTACTCTCTTTTAATCATATGACCAACAATAGTTTGCAAAAGGAAAAAAAAAAGAACTTGAGATCATAGTCTTTTCAAATCAGTCTGGATATGAACTCCAGCATCTTATTTGCTGAGTAATCTTGAATAAATTACTAAAACTTTCTACATTTCAGAGAGCTCACCTGTAAGATAACAGCATCATTGTAATTAACAGGAATGTGGTAGGGACTAACATTTTAGCCATTATTATTATTATTATGCATTACCTTCCCTAAAGCCCTCACAAATGGTATCTTTAAATTACCAGCACTGGCAGCACACTTACTCTTTTTGAAAATCCCTAAACCAAATGACTAGAAGACTCTAGCTGGATCCCTATAGTACACTCATAATAACAAAGCTCCTTTTTATATTGTACCAATCTCCAGCACAGAAGCATAAAGAACAATGCAATTATACAAGAATAAATTAAACCAAAACTATGTGATGGGGCAATAACATCTGCTGAACAATATCAATCATCACCCTGGAGCCATCCTGTGGGTGTGGCATCATAAGCAAAGAAATCTCTCTAAAAATGGCATAATAGGATTCTATATCATTGTTTTTCACATCTTTTACTAAGTAGTAGGGACAGGGAGAGAAAGAGAACTTGCAAATATATTGTGGCTATCTTTCATATTCACATTTGATAGGTTTTTTTCCCTCAAAATACACTACTAAGTAAGATGCTTTATATTTCTTATGTAACAGATTCTTCTTAGGCCCATATTTGTAAAAAAATATGTATATATCTATATCTATATTTATCTATATCTATATCTATCTATATCTATATCTATTATATAGAGGGAGAGAGATTTAGATATAGATGATATAGATATAGATATAGATAGATATATAAATTTAGGTCAATATAAATGAATCTTTAAAATATGAGACACATATCAGAAGAAATTATATAGACAAAAGTTTGAATTGATAGCTCTCAAAGGTGGGGACACCTCAGTGATCCTGTCCTTTTCCTGTCAGGACGGTATCTCTAATGGTATTAGCTGTGAGAAGTAAGGGAGATGATTCCTATTCAGAAATACCAAATAAAAGCCAAAATACCAAACACCAAATTGGAAAATGTATGAACTCCCCCCTCTGCACCCCCCCCCACACACAAAATGGAGTCCCAACCCCTTAGACACCTCACTTCCTGGTTCTTCCCCTCTCCCTTTCGCTGGTTTGTTTTCATGGGGTTTGCAATGAGGATGCACCAAAGAACAGAAGTCTCTGAGTCACCTCAAGGAATGTGCATTTGTTCTAGTCAGACTACTTTTTGTCTTATATGGACATAGGCATGTCTGGGTAAGGCTGTAACCTCTGTAGTACTCAGCCAATGAGGAATCAGAGTAGGGACTTGAGTGCTAGAAGGTAAATTGCCTGCTATAACTGCCCCTAGTGTGCTTGTGATCAGACACCATTATTGCAAGGACATTGATTAAAGCCTCACTTCACTGTGCTCCAAGTCTCCATGTCCCTCCTTTGATTGGGTCAGTGGGCTTATTTCTCACATAGGCCCAGGATGATAACTTTTTCTTCCTTCAGAGGTAGAAGGTTATGTTCGTAACCTTTTCCTATAACTGAGATAGATCTTCTATGCCTAAAGGAAATAGGGTTTATTGCCTTTCCCTCAGGAGTTAAGACTTCTGTTCCCTACAGAAGGAAAGGGCAGACATGATGAGAAAGCATTAAGGCAAACTGACAACCTTCAAACCCTCACCCCCTGCCCCCAGGTGGGACATTTGTGGCATTCCTCAGGCACTCCTGGCTGCCCAAGAACAAAGGAAAGGGGAAAACCAATGGTTAACTGATGGAGATCACAGTCATGCAGGACGTGAGTCTCTACCAGTTTACATATGTCCTAGTAAATTACAAGGAAGTTTTGCCTGGTAATTCTATAATTTCTGTCATTAGTTTTGGCATCTATCCATTATATTTTTTCATTCAGTGTGAGATCTTTTGCTTCTCAGTATGATGAGTAATTTTCAATTAAAGTCTAGATAATCTGAGTATTATGTTATGAGAACCTGGCCCTTATTTAAACATTCTGTTTTAGCTGACCTCTTCTGACACCACTCCATCTAGAAGGGAAGGGAGGGTACCACTGCATTGGTACTGCCAGGTGGTGGCAAAAATCCAGGTTCCCTACTCAGCCTCTTTTGGCATCCATGGGGGGAAACGACATTTTATTACTGCCAGGTGTGAATGGATTCAAACTACTCACTAGTCCTTTGTTGATATTTCTTCCCTGGCTGGAAATGTAAGAGTGCCTCATCACTGTTCCATCCATGTCATACACTAACACTCGAGTAGAGAGTGGCCTTCTTAATGCTGGGAAGGGGGTGCCTGGGTGGCTCAGTCAGTTAAGTGGCAGACTCGTGGTTTCAGTTTAGGTCATAATCTCACGGTTTATGATTTTGAGCCCTGCATCAGGCTCTGCACTGACAGTGCGGAGCCTGCTTGGGATTGTCTCTCTCTACCTCTCTCTCTGCCCCTCCCATCTCTCTCTCTCTCTCTCTCTCTCTCTCTCAAAATAAATAAATAAACTTTAAACTTAATGCTGGACAGTGAAGAAAGTTCTGACTGACACCAAAACCCTAGCCCATACCTCCCCAGTGTGGAGAGGATGAGGTGCTTCATTACTGAGGGTAGGGTCAAATTTCTGGCTCCCTGTGGTCTCTACTGACATGTGGGGGTGGGGCATGGCTCTTTACTGGCTTCCTTTGCCACCACACCATCAGCAAAAGGAGGTTGTACTACTTTGTCACAGTCCTATGCTGGTAGAAGTCCAGGATCCTTATTTGGCATTTGCAGGAAGGATTGGAGTAGCACCACATTTTTATCTGTGATGTTTAGCTAGAGGAGAATGGCATTGTCTAAAAGTATTCTGTCTTCAGAGCTTGCCCCTTTCCTGGTCCTTTTGCTAGACAGAGCAGACTTTTGGGAATGTTCAGTGTTTTCAGTTATACTTAGCAGGAAGAATGGAGAAAATTATGTCTACTCCATCTTCCCAGAAGTAGGATTCTTAAAGAAGCATTTTTTTTAATCAATGGAAAAAAATATATGAACTAAAGATTTTATATCCATGGATGGACACTTAGATTATTTCCATATTTGTTTATTTTAAATAATGCTACAATGAATATTAAGGTATATACATAATACTGGATAACGTAGAAGAAATGGATAAATTCCTAGAAACATACAACCTACCAACATTGAATTATGAATAAACAGTAAGCCTGAACAGACTCGTAACTGAAGTGGAGCTCAAATCACCAATTAAAAATATCCCAATAAATAAAAAAAAAACAAACAGGATTAGATACTTTACTAGTAAATTCTGTGAAACATTTAAAGAAGAATTGATATCAATCTTTCTCAAACTCGTCCACAAAACTGAAGGAGGCACATGTCCAAACTCATTTTGAGGCCAGCATTACCTTTATCAACAAAGCCAGACAAAGATACCACAAGAAAAGAAGAACAGAGACCAATATTACTGACAAATACAGATGCAAAAAATTGTCAACAAAATGCTACCAAACCAAATCCAAAAGCACATTAAAATGATCATACACCACAACAAAGTAAGATTTATCCCTGGGATACAAGGATAGTTCAACATGTACAAATCAATGAATGTGATTTACCACATCAACAAAATGAAAGATAAAAGTCACACAATCATCTTAATAGATGCAAAATAAGTTTGTGACATATTTCAATACCCTTCCATAATTAAAAAAAAATCTCAAAAAAATAGGGATAGAGGGAAAGTATGTCAACACAATTTAGGGCATATATGAAGGCCACAACTAACATCATACTTAAAACTGAAAGCTTCTCCTCTAAAATCAGAAACAAGACAAGGTTGCCCATTCTCCTCACTTATATTCAACATGGTAGTAAAATCTTAGCCAGAGCTAGGCAATAAAAAGAAATAAAAGGCCTCCAAATTGGAAAGGAAGAAGTTAAATGCAGCCTCTATTTGCTGATGGCTTGATCTTATATATAGAAAACCCTAAAGACTCCATATAAAAACTGTCAGAATTAATTTAAAAATTCAGTAAATTTGCAGAACACAAAATCAACAAGCAGAAACCAGTTTCATATCTATGCATAAAAAAACTATCTGAAAAGAAAATTAGGAAAATAATATTATTTATAATACCTTCAAAGAGAATAAAATACTTAGCAATAAACTTAACTAAGGGAGTAAAACTCTAGAAACTTGTACTAAAAAACTTGTCTAAGAAACCTTGTCTAAGAAAACTTGCACTAAAAATTACCAAATATTGATGAAAGACATTAAAGAAGACACAAAAAATAGAAGGACACTCCATGTTCATGGATTATAAGACTTAATATTATTAAAATGTCCAAACTACCCAAAGCAATCTACAGATTTAATGCAATTCCTATCAAAATCCAATGTCCTTTTTATAGGGGGGTGGGGGTGGGGAAACAAGTCTACAATTCATATGGAAACACAAAAGACCATGAACAGACAAATCAAACTTGGGAAAGAAGAACAAAGCTGAAAGCATTATACACCCTGATTTCAAAACATACTCCAAAACTCCAGTCATCAAAACTGTGTGGTACAGGCATAAAGAGACATATAGATCAACAGAACAAAGATCTCCCCCCCACCACCTAAAATCCATGCATATATAGTCAACTGATCTTGACAAAGGTGCTAAGGGTACACAAATAGGGAAAGGACAGTCTCTTCAACAGATGCTGTTAGAAAAACTAGATATTCACTGCCAAAAAATGAAATTGGACCCTTATTTTACATCATACACAAACATAAACTCAAAATAGAATAAAGACTTACATGTAAGACCCAAACTGTAAAACTCCTAAGAGAACACATAGGACAAAGCTTCATGATATTGGCCTTAGACTGTGATTTCATGGATATTACACTAAAAGTACAGGAAACAAAACCAAAAATAGACAAGTGGGACTATATTAAACTAAAAATGTTCTGTATAGCAAAAGAAATAATCAACAGAATTAAAGGGCAACCTATGGAATGAGACAGAATATTTACAAACTACGTATCTGATAAGAGATTAATCTCCAAAAAATATAGGGAACTTATACAACTCAATAGATAAAAAACTAATAACCCAATTATAAAAAATGGGCTAAGGACTTGACTAGGTATTTCTCCAGCAATGACATACAAATGACCAACAAACACATGAAAAACTGTTCAATGTCACACAGGGAGATGAAAATCAAAACCACAATGAGATGTTGCATGTGCTATGGAAAACAGTATGAGGTTCATCCAAAATTAAAAGTAGAACTACCATGTGATCCAGCAATCTCACTTCTGGCTATTCATCCAAAAAAGTTAAAAACAGGATCACAAAATTTTAGCATTCCCATGTTCCTTACAACACCATGCACAATAGCCAAGACGTGGAAACAACTTAAATGTCCACTGATAGATTAATGGATAAAGAAAACATGACATATACATACAATGGAATATTATTCAGCCTTTAAAAAGAAGGCAATTTTGCAATATGCAACATGAGGTAGAACCTATTGGACACTGGGCTAAATAAAGTATGTTCAGTCACAAAGTCAAATACTGCATGATTTCACTTCTATGAGGTTTCTAAAAGAGCCAAATTCATAGAATCAGAACAGAATGGTGGTTGTCAAGGCCTGGAAGGAGGGGGAAATAGGAAGCTAATAATCAATGGGCATAAAGTTTCAGTTAAGCAAGATGAATAAATTCTAGAGATCTGCTCTACAACATTGTACCTGTACTCAATGATACTGCAGCATACAGTTAAAATTTTGTTAAGAGAGGAGATCATATGTTAAGTAGTCTTACCACAGTAAAATAAAATTTAAAAAAATATATGACAAAAATTTAGCATACTAACTGAGGTGTGCTTTAAGCATAAAATACATTCTGGATTTTGAACATTTCAGACTTACAAACATAAAGGACAATATTTCATTAATAACAATAATATTTTAGGGTTGCCTGGGTGGCTCAGTCAGTTAAGTGTACAACTTTGGCTCAGGTCATGTTCTCACAGTTCATGAGTTCGAGCCAGGCATTGGGCTCTGTGCTGTCAGCTCAGAGCCTGGAGCCTGCTTTGGATTCTGTGTCTCCTCTCTGCCCCTACCCTGCTAATGTTCTATTTGTCTTTCTCTCAAAAATAAATAAACATTAAAATAATAACAATAATATTTTAATATGGGATATATATATATTGAAATAATAGGTATATTGGGTTAAATAAAATAAATTATTAAAACTTAAATAAGAAATCTTGAAACTCAATAATAATAAGCCTACCAATAAAATACGAGCCAAGTGTTTGTACATTTCCCAAAAGAGGATATAGGAATGGTTAATAAGTGCATGAAAGCATACTCAAAAACATCTTTATTCATCAGAGATACGCAAATTAAATCCGTAATATGATAATACCACACATCCATAAGAATGGCTAAAATTAAAGACTGAAAACTCCACCTGCGAACAGGAGAACAAGAACTCTCATTCATTCCTGGTAGAAATATAAAATGATATCCTTCCTTTGGACAATAGTTCCACATCTTCTTATAAAGTTACACATGCATCTGCCACATGACTCAGCAATCCCATGACTAGATATTTAACCCAAAGAAATCAAAACCTATTGTACAAAATCCTGAACAATCTATGAAATAATTTCATAAAGCTTTATTAATAACTATAAAAAATTGGAAATAACCCAAATTTCCCAAGATAGTCATACAGGAGAGTAATTCTCAGAGATAAATAGATAAACTATAGATGCATACAAGAATAGGATAAATTAAAAGAAATTTATACTGACTGAAGCAGTCAGATCAAAAGAGTCCATTCTACTTGATCCTATTTACTTGAAGTTCTAGACCAGACTAAATTATTGAATAGTGACAGAAAAAAAGACCAATGGTTGCCTGAAGCAATAGTGGGAGGGATTACCTACAAAGAACCCAAGGAAATGTTCTAGATGATGTAAATGTTCTATATGTTGACAGGGATAATGGTTACATTAGGAGATATATTTATCAAAACATACCTAACTATGCACTTAAAATGCGGGCATTTGTTATATGTAAATTACACCACAAAAAAGTTGATTTAAAATCATAACATACTTTCTTAGTTGGGCTGTGGGTAATTAGGAAAAGATTTATGCCCATTGAACCCTCCCTCCATGGTTAGAGCAGTGATATCTATGTTGGCCACAGGTATAGACCTAACTCTAATTAGGTTATTTTTAAGAGTGAAGCCAAACACCTACCCTATAAGGAGACTGATATAAAAGAACCTTAAAAAAAAAAAAGAAAAAAAAAAACAGATCCTGAACTTATTTGAGTCAGTACTATAGGAAACTCAGAAAAAGCTAGGAAACACTGAATCTTACAACAAACATGATCAATGGTCATTTCAATGTAGTTTATGTTTTATTGGGATATACTGATGGAAGGTGGGATATACAAAGCATTTTGAGTACCCATTAGAATCTAGACATTGCTGGGCTACAAAGATGAATCAAACAATAACTGTCACATAGGAACTTTAAATATAAAGGGGAAAAAAGCATGCACAGAAGTAATTTTAAGACAAGTGCCTTCCTACAAAGATGTGGTAATAAAGAAATATTCCAGGAAGTAACACATTATGATACAGACAAAACTTTAACAGTCATCCTGAAAAGGCACACTGGCAGACAAATTAACATGTTAAAAAGACACCATCAATCTAAACTTTTTTAAACCCATAAAATAAAGAGCATTCTCTGTGTTAGCATTTGCAAATGTATCCTTCCAGCAAAGCTCAAATAGCACATAGAATTAGCTGAAGCATTCAGTTCAAAATTAGTACTGAAATGGAGTCCTGGAAACTCAAATAACCACCCACATCTGAGCCATGAAAGAGTAATTCAGCTCCGCCTAAGGGGCAATATGTTTCATAAAACCCCTATCCTTTTTTCTATGATATAATGCAACTAATCTTAATGGGTTTTGCCTTAAAAACCTCTTAAAGTCTGCAGCAAAATAACCCAGAATTACCATATCTTCAATTAAACATACTGTGCTGCTCTAGGGGGATTGGGCTTGAATACAGTGTTTATCAAGATTGCAAAGTCTAAGAGCTGCTACTACTCTATTAACTGGCTAATCTGAGTTCTAAATGGGGACATTAAAAGGGGAATACAGATCTCTTTCAATAATGGAAATAATTCCTTATCTGATAAACTTTCTTCTTGGATCACATCTTAACCCATCCTTCATTTCTCATATCCCAAATATAGACCACTTTTTTAAAGTTCAATTCAATCATCAACTTTGGCATGCCATCCTTGATTTCCCTCGAAAAAGGAGAAATCTTCCCTTGAATTTCTTTAACACTTCCTTTTCCTCCATTTTTAAATATAACACTACTTCAACACATTATAATGTGTGTCATTTCATTCTGGATTTCAAGTTTCTTGACCCCAAAATATGTCTTATTTACATTGGCAAATTGTACCTTCAGGGTATCTGATATTATGCCTAATAAACTAAGAAATAATTGATTAAAGTGATACAGCAAAAACAAAAATGCCTATTTATGAGAACAGAGTTGTATTTGAAAATTCTATTAGCATAATTTCATCCGAAAGCAAAACTTGGTCCTATTATGGGACAACCATATTCCTTGAAATTCCTAAGCAGTTCTGTTCTTATTCCACAATTTTACTTGAGTAACACACAAAAACATGTTTGAAAAAAAAAGATGAAGAAAACAATGGGTTAAGGAGAAGGTAAGAATTTTTATGGTGTAAAGGAAACCAAACAAAGCACTGTCAATAAGGAGGTGACACAACCTCTTTGAATAGATATGAATCAACAATGGACAATTACATCATAAATTTATCAATGTGAATTTGTCAACTCTTTTACACAAATGCTCTGATCTTACTGAATTGTACCATCATCCAAGATGTGAACAGATAATTCCATCTCCCTATTTGGAATATTTGGGAGATTTCAGTTGCACACTGTGAACATTCATTTTATTCTCTCATTAGAAAGAAGAGGTGTGTTTCTCAGCCAGATGGTAGGCAAAGGAAAGAGGTCCTAATTTAGGTAAATTGGGCTGCATACATCTAAGAAGGAGATGAAAGAACTTAAAAATGTAGCCACAGAGGTATGTCTCTAAGACAACCTTTTAAGATTCATGACTCTAAAGATTATGGCTGACTGACAGACCCACTGTTACACCATTAGATCCACCTAGACATGAACATGGAAGCCATACTTCCTCAGACTGCAGCCAACGAATAAGAGAGCACGGTGGTAGTAGTGGCTGGTCATTCCTACATGAGTAACTTTTACTTGAGGATTTCCCTTGGCTAAGGCAAGAGAAGTGATGAAGTCTGAGATGGTGGGATTAGCTCAAGTCTTTTTTTGTTTTGTTTTGTTTTGTTTCTTTTTGTTTCTCTCATGGCAGACCTGTATCACTGAAACCTTTAAGTGCTCACTTTGCTCCCTTCTATAATTTGCAGGCATTTCTCTCAATACATCTCTCAGATTTCCAGCCCTCTCTTGGCCTTTACTTCCCTGAACTGAATAAAAAGAACATCTTTTTAGATTTATTTGCCCCATAAGTGGAGACTCAGATTTAAGCCATTCACATGAATATACTTGGGATTTTTCCCCAGGCCCTTTATTCCAACTTGTGATACATTATAACAGACTTTCTTTATAGTATCTAGAGCAATGATTTTTAAATACTATTCTGAGGATTATTCCAAATCATGCTTTATTAAAAAAATTTAAAGCACGGTCCTATCTCAAGATCAGCATTAAGTATAAAAAATAATAAATGCACAAGAATATATATGTATCTTAACTATCTCTTCTGGGTTAATTTGGTAAACAACCATGTGTATCCACTTTATATCGCTGCAAAAAAAAAACCCATAAATTTAATAGTTTATAAAAACACATTATTATTTCACAGTTTGTATGGGTCAGGAGCCCAGCCATGGCTTACTTGGGTTCTCTGCTCAGTGTCTCCTAAGGCTATGCTCATGTTGTTGGCTGCTTTTATTTTAATCTTGGGGCTCAAGTAGAAAAGAATATGCTTGCTGGTAGCATCCATTTCCATGCTGCTGTTTACTGAGATCCCCAATATTTTACTGGCTGGAGGCCATTTGTTGGTCCCTAGAGGCTGCCTACAAGTTCATTAATGTGTGGTTCTCCTCATAGGTAATTGACAACATTTTTATCTACTTCTTCAAGAACAGTATGACCATCTCTTTTTCTAGTCTACTAAGACAGCATCTTATACAACCAAACATAATTACAGGAGTGACATCCAATCACCTTTGCTATATATTATATAAAACAAGTTAGAAGCAATCATGGATCCCACCCACAGTCTAGGGAAGGGATTATATAAGGACTTGGATCACTGTGGGTCACTTTATAGTGTTTCACCACCCAGGGTTTGGCAACCATATCAGCCTAGATGATAAGAGGATAATTTATCTCAAAAACTGGAACTAAAATGACCTGAGCACATGATAAATATTAAGAACCATACATCATCCTTTTCTTCAACTTTGAAGATAAGATTGCCATTCTGACAGACATAAAGAGGATTTTGAAGCAGTTGTGTGATATTCAGACAACGTCACTGTTCCCTATTTCCAGACTTTTTATAGCCAAGGGAGTAAACAGAAGAAAATCATATTTCAGACCTCTAGATGTTTCTGTAGCACAAGAGGACAGACATCAAAAAAATTCTTCCTCCAAACGAATTCACTACAAGATACGTAAAAACATTTTAGAAAGCACTTGAGCTCAGTTGTGAAGAATTTATACCCTTATATACAATAAATCAGAATTTGAACATTTGATTTAATTATTACTAATTATGTGACTGAATGAATGAGTTTCTCGTACTCTTTATTTCCTCACCTGCAATGGGGGTAAGAGAGCCTATATTAATAATTACTTCTGAAGATTAAATGTGATAATATACTATATAAAGACATGATTATGGTCATAGTCAAATTTATATGAGAGGAGACCATATGGAAAACAAAACAGAGTGGTGTGATACAAATTAATATTGCAAGAAACGGATGATGTCACAGCAAATAAAAATGTAATTAGATGGTAATCTTGAAGGGACATCTGGGTGACTCAGTTGGTTGACTGTCCAACTCTTAATATCAGCTCAGGTCACGATCTCACAGTTCAGTTCATGGGATGGAGTCTCACGTTGGGCTCTATGCTGACAACACAAAGCCTGCTTGGGATTCTCTCTTTTCCTCTCTCTCCCCTTCCCAGCTCATGTGCACATACACGCTTTCTCTCTCTCAAAATAAACATTTAGAAGATAATTTTGAAAGTAATACAAAATTGAAAAGCAAAGGATAAATATTAGGAATAAAATGTAAATTAAATATAAATAAAAATATTTTTAAAAGACCAATCCAGAAAATAGCTTATTAACTTTTAAAAAAAATCCTAGCCTTCTTGTCACAATCTAAATATTAACTACTCGTATGTATATTTTGCATGTATTAAGGGAAGGAAACCATAATTCTAAATTTCCTACTCCACCAAATTGTTGCCCATAAAAAACTTAAAAAATAACTTTTTACATATGCAAAGTCTAGAAAAACATATTACTTAGGTATATTATTCCTGAAAATATTATCTAAACATATGACCCTGCTACCAAGGTATGACTCCAAAAAATTAAACCAAAAGTGTGAAAAATAAGAAAGGAGGGAATTGGCATTTGTGATCACTGAAATAGTTAAAACTATAGGGATATGTGTAAATAACTACTAAAAATGTGATTGTGACAACAATAGATGGAACGATAGGATTATACATATAGTGTTACTTTTGTTTTTAATTCTGGAGATTACAACCTTAGATTTTCAACCAAGTATATTGATTAGTGAAACAAATATTCTGCTTCATCTTTCATAATTGAGCATCATACTTATGTGAAAATTAGGCAAGCATTGGTTGAATAATATGCTAGAACTAAATTCTGTATATATATGTATATTTTATGTATATATATGTGTGAATTAGCATAATAGTCAAGAAAAGCTATGGCATTAATTTTACTTTTCTCTGAAAAGTATTTTTTTATTTTGTATTTGAAAAAACATAATCTGTTTATGTGCTTTAAAACAACATGACATAGTAAAGGTTGAAAATAAAGACATAAATGAATATATCAAGGAGACACAAACAAGCAATAGAGCAGTATTAACATATAATTTATAAAGAAGAAAAACAACCAGAAAGACATAAAGCTTTATTTTATGATAAGCAAACACATTAAGGATAACCACACCTAACTTAAAGCTAATAAAATAGTACTAGAACACAGAAAAAAACCAAAACTTTTAAAAAATGATCAGATTTGGCTATGTGGGAAATTTTTAGAAATAGTAAAATGAGAATTTATTCAGAATACATACATTTTCTAATTAAAATTGAATAGAACTTGACATTAAGTAAATTTAAATAATTTAAAAATTGTTAAATTCTTGAATATTCAAAAGTATTCTCTTACATAATATTGGATCAATAGGGGACTTCAATATATTATGCATCAACATATAAAAATAAAGACAGACAAAAATAGTTGAATTTGAATATAAGTAAGTCCACAACCTAAATGTTTTCATTATTTGAAAACAGAAAATAAATTAGCTGAGCTGAATAAATAAAATTACAAAGAAGAAAGTAAACTAAGTAAATAAACAAGCTGAAAAACAGCAGCACTCATAAAATATAGAGATCATATTTTTTTTTTAATTTTTGTTTTTCAACGTTTTTTATTTATTTTTGGGACAGAGAGAGACAGAGCATGAACGGGGGAGGGGCAGAGAGAGAGGGAGACACAGAATCGGAAACAGGCTCCAGGCTCCGAGCCATCAGCCCAGAGCCTGACGCGGGGCTCGAACTCACGGACCGCGAGATCGTGACCTGGCTGAAGTCGGACGCTTAACCAACTGCGCCACCCAGGCGCCCCGATCATATTTTTTTAAAGTAAGTCATACTGTAAAACCTTGGTTTGTAGGCATGATCCATTCCAGAAACATGCCTGTAATACAAAGCACTCATATATCAAAGTGAATTTTAAGAACTATTGGCTCAGTTGTGATCATGTGACTTTCGGCATCACGTACTACTTGTATTGCAAGATATTGCTCACTTATCAAGTTAAATTTATTAGAAATGTCTGCCATCTTGCAGAAAACTCGCAGAACAAGTTACTTGCAGTCCAAGGTTTTACTGTATTAGAAAATATTTGGAAAATTTAGTCAAGCAAAAAAGTAAGTAGCAATGAGCTTTCACAAGAAAAAAAAAGATATCTAGTGATATATTGGACTTGCTCAAATGTTATACACTATGGAAACAATTTAATCTTAATGACAATTAAAAATTACTTTTACAATGTATACATTTCATGCAATCCTTATCAAAATACCAATAGCATTTTCACAGAACTAGAACAAATAAATCCTAAAATTTGTATGGAACCATAGAAGACCTTGAATAGTTAAAGGAATCTTTAAAAAGTAAAGCAAAGTTGAAGGAATCACAATTCTGGACTTCAAGTTACATTAAAAAGTTGTGGTAAACAAAACAGTAGGGTATTGGCACAAAAACAGACACACAGATGAACAGAACAGAATAGAAAATCCAGAAATAAACCCACAATTAAACGGTCAATTAACCTTCTACAAAGCAGGAAAGAATATCCAATGGGAAAAAGACAGTCTCCAACAAATGGTGTTGGGAAAACTGGACAGCAACATGCAAAAGGAAGAAACTGGACCACTTTCTTATACCATACATAAAAGTAAATTCAAAATGGATTAAAGACCTAAATGGATTAAAGACACCTGAAAACATAAAAATACTTTAAGAAAACACAGGCAGTAACTTCTTTGACATTAGCTGTAGCAACTTTTTTTCTAGATATGTCCCCTGAGGCAAGGGAAACAAAAGCAAAAATAAACTATTGGAACTTTATAAAAATAAAAAGCTTCTTCATAGTGAAGGAAACAATCAAAACTAAGAAGCAATGTATGGAATGGGAGAAGATATTTGCAAATGAGACATCAGATAAAGGGCTGCTATCCAAAATATGTAAAGAACTTGCAAAATTCAATGCCCAAAAGACAAATAGCCCAACTGAAAAGTGGGCAGAAGACATTAGCAGACATTTCTCCAGAGAAGATATCCAGATAGCCAGGAGACACATGAAAAGATGCTCATCATCACATATCATCAAGGAAATGCAAATCAAAACTACAATGAGATATCACCTCACACCCACTGTAATGGCTAAAATCAACAACACAAGAAACAACAGGCATTGGCGAGGATGTGGAGAAAAAGGAACCCTTGTGTCACTGTTGGTAGGAATGCAAACTGATACAGCCACTGTAGAAAATAGTGTGGAGGTTCCTCAACAAGTTAAAAATAGAACTACCTTAGGATCGAGCAATGGCAGTGAGTATTTACCGACAGAATACAAAAACACTAATTCAAAGGTATACAATGCACCCCTATGTTTATGGCATTTTATTTATTATAACCAAATTATAGTCCAAATGTACATAAACTAATGAATGGATGAAGGAAATGTGATACACACACACACACACACACACACACACACGCACACTGGAATATTACTCAGCCATAAAAAAGAACGAAATCTTGCCATCTGCAATGACATGAATGGAGCTACAAAGTTAGAAAGTATAATGCTAAATGAAATAAGTCAGTTAGAAAAAGACAAATACCAATGGTTTAACTCATATGTGAAATTTAAGAAACAAAACAAGCAAGGGGAAATAATGAGAGAAAGAGAGAAAGAGAGAGAGAGAGAGAGAGAGAGAGAGAGAGAGAGAGAGGGAGATAGAAACAGACTTTTAATTATAGAGAGAAATCTGATAGTTACCAGAGGGGAGAAGGGTAGGGAATGTGTTAAATAGGTGATGGAAATTAAGGAGTTCACCTTTCATGATGACCACAGAGTGATGTATGAAACTGCTGAATTACTATATTGTACACTTGAAACTAATATAACACTGTATGTTAACTAATTGGAAATGAAATAAAAACTTAAAAAAGACATAAAATGTAAAGCATTAAAGAAAAAGAAAAGGAAGTGATGTGATATGATTTGTTTTAAAATTACTACTTTGGCTGTTAAATAGCAACCCATGGCAACACAGGAAGTAAAAAAAAAAATGGCTAATTAAGAGGGAAAAACACAAGCAAATATTATACTGGTTAGGTTTGATTTTAATTGAATATGTATCACTCCAATAAACACATGATTCAGCAATAAATAACTGAGAAATTATTTGGATTTATAAATGACTAAGGTTATCACATTAGTCTTAAACAACTTCACACAAATTAATGAGAAGAATACTAAGACCACAGTAGTTACATTAATTAACCAATACAACTGAAAAATTGGCAAAGATGAAGTCAAGCTTTCACTTTTTGCAGATGACATGATATTATACATGGAAAATCCGATAGACTCCACCAAAAGTCTGCTAGAACTGATACATGAATTCAGCAAAGTCACAGGGTACAAAATTAATGTGCAGAAATCAGTTGCATTCTTACACACTAATAATGAAGCAACAGAAGGACAAATAAAGAAACTGATCCCATTCATAATTGCACCAAGAATCATAAAATGCCTAGGAATAAACCTAACCAAAGATGTAAAAGATCTGTATGCTGAAAACTATAGAAAGTTTATGAAGAAAATTGAAGAAGATATAAAGAAATGGAAAGACATTCTGTGCTCATGGACTGGAAGAATAAATATTGTCAAAATGTCAATAATACCCAAAGCTATCTACACATTCAATGCAATCCCAATCAAAAGTGCACCAGCATTCTTCTCGAAGCTAGAACAAGCAATCCTAAAATTCATATGGAACCACAAAAGGCCCCGAATAGCCAAAGTAATATTGAAGAAGAAGACCAAAGCGGGAGGCATTACAATCCCAGGCTTTAGCCTCTACTACAAAGCTGTAATCATCAAGACAGCATGGTATTGGCACAAAAACAGACACATAGACCAATGGAATAGAATAGAAACCCCAGAACTAGACCCACAAACGTATGGCCAACTCATTTTTGACAAAGCAGGAAAAAATAGCCAATGGAAAAAAGACAGTCTCTTTAACAAATGGTGCTGGGAGAACTGGACAGCAACATGCAGAAGAATGAAACTAGACCACTTTCTTACACCATTCACAAAAATAAACTCAAAATGGATGAAGGACCTGAATGTGAGACAGGAAACCATCAAAACCCTAGAGGAGAAAGCAGGAAAAAACCTCTCTGACCTCAGCCACAGCAATTTACTTGACACATCTCCAAAGGCAAGGGAATTAAAAGCAAAAATGAACTATTGGGACCTCATGAAGATAAAAAGTTTCTGCACTGCAAAGGAAACAACCAACAAAACTAAAAGGCAACTGATGGAATGGGAAAAGATATTTGCAAATGACATATCAGAAAAAGGGCTAGTATCCAAAATCTATAAAGAGCTCACCAAACTCCACACCCGAAAAACAAATAACCCAGTGAAGAAATGGGCAGAAAACATGAATAGACACTTCTCTAAAGAAGACATCCGGATGGCTAACAGGCACATGAAAAGATGCTCAATGTGGCTCCTCATCAGGGAAATACAAATCAAAACCACACTCAGATACCACCACACGCCAGTCAGAACGAATGAACAAATCAGGAGACTATAGATGCTGACGAGGATGTGGAGAAACTGGAACCCTCTTGCACTGTTGGTGGGAATGCAAATTGGTGCAGCCACTCTGGAAAACAGTGTGGAGGTTCCTCAAAAAATTAAACATAGACCTACCCTATGACCCAGCAATAGCACTGCTAGGAATTTACCCAAGGGATACAGGAGTACTGATGCATAGGGGCACTTGTACCCCAATGTTTACAGCAGTACTTTCAACAATAGCCAAATTATGGAAAGAGCCTAAATGTCCATCAACTGATGAATGGATAAAGAAATTGTGGTTTATATACACAATGGAGTACTACTTGGCAATGAGAAAGAATGAAATATGGCCTTTTGTAGCAATGTGGATGGAACTAGATAGTGTTATGCTAAGTGAAATAAGTCATACAGAGAAAGACAGATACCATATGTTTTCACTCTTATGTGGATCCTGAAAAACTTAACAGAAGACCATGGCAGAGGGGAAGGGGGAAAGAAAGTTAGAGAGGGAGGGAGGCAAACCATAAGAGACTCTTAAAGACTGAGAATAAACTGAGGGTTGATGGGGAGTGGGCGGGAGGGAAAGTGGGTGATGGGCACTGAGGAGGGCACCTGTTGGGATGAGCACTGGGTGTTGTATGGAAACCAATTTGACAATAAATTTCATATTAAAAAATGCAACTGAGATTACATTAATTAAACCAATCTGAAAATTTGCATACTCACCAGTGATCACAAAACACAAATAGGAATAATATAACAACTCTGAATAAGAGTAATAGGAATAATAGGAATAGGAATAGGAATAATATAACAACTCTAAAATAACAACAACTTATATTAGAGTATTTACATACATTGATATTTTAATGTGTTATTACTAATTCTAAATGTATTTATGTCCCTGACCTAGAAATTATATCTGTAAAATATCCTATGGAAATAATACTTAATTTAAGTATTATAACAAAATTATAACCTTATAAACAGGCCTTATATAGACCTTATAAACAAAATTGTTCCAGCAAAATTTCCAAAAATATGAAACTTAGAATGAAAAAACTAACTTACATAACAGGGAATGGTCAAATGAAACCTGATGTAATATTATGAAGCCATTAAAAAAAGTAACTATTTCATGTGAAAGACTACTCATAGTGTTTGTAAGTAGGAGGGACAGGTTACAATATTTTATATATAATTTTAAGCATGTATTTAAAGGTTCTATAGGTATAGAAACATACTGAAAGAAAATATAACAAAATATTAACACTGATGATTTTTAGCTCTGGTAATTACATGTTTTTATTCTTTCCTTTTCTTAACTTTCATTTTATCTTAATAAAGATATATTACTTAAGCATAGACTTTAGGATTATGTTAAATTCCTTGATTGCATTATTTAGTAGCAATCACTACAGAGTGCTCAGTAGAACAATATTGAAATGGGGATTATAACCAGCTGGTGCACTTGGGTGGCTCAGTCGGTTGAGCATCAGACTCCTGATTTCGGCTCAAGTGACTCATGATCTCACAGCCATAAGATTGTGCCCCAAGTCAGGCTCCAAGCTATGCACAGAGGCTTCTTAAGATTATCTCTCTCCCTCTGCGTCTGCCCCTCACCCCCTTGCAAACACAAGTGTGTGTGCTTTCTCTCTTCTCTTAAAAACAAAACCAAACAAAAAAAAAAAAAACATGTGTCCTAGAACAAGGGACAACAAAACAGATCTCGCCAGTAATTTCTTTCACAAGCCAATCTTTCACAAGAACAATATGATATCAGTAATTTAACTGCCTGTTGTAGTAAAACTTCTAAAACTCAATAGACAGAATTTAGAGTCTCTACATTGTATCACTTACAATGTCTAGTACACAATAAAACTTACTAGCCATGTGAAGAAGGAAAATCTATAGGAATATGATCATACAATTTTCAAAACCACCACGTTATACTCCATTTCTGAGAAATCATAATATATAAAACATACTGTAAACTCTGTCAAGTCTAAAGGAAAGTTACCTGTTTAACTATTTCCCAAACTTATTTTATGATGGAAAATTCTGTCATGAACTCTTAAAGTTGGAAACATCTTAAGAACAAAGCTCTCACCCATTATGAGAATCATTCTAGTTGAATAATTTGTTCTAATAAAACATAATCTGTGGTTTCTCTCCAAAAACATTTGAAAAAATACTAAGCTGGCAGCCTACCATCTCCCAGAAACATTGTATACAAAGGGAGGACCTTGTCGTTGGGATCTCTTACCCTAGGCACACACAGGATAATACTGGATCATTTCTATCAATAAGTACTAAGATTTGTGTATGTACAGTACAGAAAATACTATGTACAGTATTTTCTACCTAACTTGTCATTTTATGAGCCAAAACTTTTGTATTTGTATCACAAAAATTTATTTAAAGCTTACAAAATGTTAAGTACCATATTTTACTATATTAAAATATAGTACATATTTTAAATAAAATGACATTTAATTTTTAAATGTGGGTTCCTCAGAGAGTTCCTGATTATTTTGCACCTTCACACCTAATCTTCTCTCACCCCCGACCTTGGAGAACATTATGTTCTCCAGAAACTTTACTTGTTTGTTTGTTTGTTTGTCGCTATTGTTTATAAATTATTTGACTGTGCATATGGAATTATGATGGTTAATCCTTCTGGGTGTCGCTTTAATTCAAACTACTAAAATATAAACAAGGACAAGTAAATAATCAGAATTAGAGATTTCTATAAAAGGAGAAATTTGAAACTTTGTTTTTAAAGGTAGAAAATGTATCTTGACTAGTCCTCAAATATGCAAGGAAGAATAAAGAAGGTTATTATGAACTCAGCAAATTCTAGAAAAGATCAAATAACTTCCTATCTATTTAACTACAGAGGAGATTAAATAAAAAATTTCTGGTTATATGCATTGAGGTAATTTATCTAGACTTTTCAGACCAGAATCATGTCTTCCTTCTTCATATGGGGGGAAATAAGCAATACCTTTATCTTGGAGGAAATACCATAAAGCACTCTACTCCCAACTTCACTGTGGTATTAATAGGAATCCTAATCAATTTTTTTAATCCAAAAAGGAAATCCTTTGCTGTAAAGCTATCATTCTGTAGGAGAAGCTAGTCACAAATTATATGGATGGATGCCCATGATTTATGAAAAACAAATAGTGTGAAAGAGAAGAATTGAATCAACGAAAGAGATGAATATTGACATGCTTCTGAAATATTTTGAAATATATGAGAGACAATTTCATTCACTGAAAAAGAAAATATACTGCTATGGAAAGGCAATCAATTCTAAAATTCATCATCTCTGAATGTGTTCCCCTTGATGTGATACAATATGAAGTACACAGTAGCAGCTCTGAAGTACATTTGCCAAGAATATAGGACCTCAAGATAATCAAGCCTTCATCTCTAATTTCTAATTCACAGGAAACACAGTGGACAGAAAAATAATTTAAATTATACCATAAGGAGGAAATCAGACAAAAGAGACTTTATTTGAAATTTGATTCATACAAACCACATAGAGGAAGCTATTTTAAAGGCACTGGGAAAAAAATTAAAATGTATTTTGTAGCAGAATGTTAACATGTATTTTTAAATTTTGATGGTGTGATAATAGGATTGCAATTTATGTAAGAAATGTACTTAGATTTTTACAGATGAAACTATAGTAATTAGGATTAACCTGTAGTGAAATTACTAAAATACTTATAAAATAGAGACATTTCACAATAATAAAAAAGTTTAAAAAGATAAGGAACATACAATGAGATGTTGATGACTATTAAATCTAGAGGGTCATTACTGAATATTAATTTATTCTATTCTCCACTTTTATGTAATGTGTATTATTAGATCTTAGATGCTATCCATTGCACCAGTAAAGAGGGAAAAGGGCCAAGAGTTACACTATGGCACACCATGGCTCTGAGAGGCATTCCAACCTCAGAAGTATTAAAAGCTGAAATATTACATGTGCTTTAGAATCGATGAAATATTGTATGTTTGGGATTGTTCATTAAAAAAAGAGAACAAAATGAAATGAAGTTTGGAAATTACAAATCTGTATAAGTGGCAATGAGGTGGGAGTCAAAGAGACAAATGCCCTCAATTATTTTAAAAGGGACTCTGCTTGATTAAAGAGGTAACTGTGCCTGTTCCTAGTAGAGAAGGCAGGTTAATCCATAAGTATTTTGGTTTGTGTATTCATCTGGGGAACCAAGAGCAAATGCATCACCCATATGGCTCATTTTGTTGCTTTCAAGGAGGCACTCAGAAATTAGTATCTTGGTGAAATATGGTCCAAAGTGCCATGACTCCTACATTCTTGGGGAGGGAAGGCCCTAAGATAAGACACAACTTCTTTAGGAAGGATGTGCATGTTTAGTAAGGGAGGCTGTGTAACAAGGTTATAACTCAAAATTTGAATGTAGTTTTTTTCTGGCCGTTCCCGTCTTTTCTCTGTTTCTTATTGCTAGACAAACATTCTCTCTTCTTCAAGTCACTCCAAAGCGAAGACAAAGCTTCAAGAAACTAACCTCTCATCTCAAATATAAACATCTAGGTTACAGTGAAAATCTTGCTCATATGTATATGTGTGTGTGTGTGTGTGTGTGTGTAGTATAGTGTAGTATATACACATTTTTTTTCTTTCCTAATAGAAACTGGTAAGCCTGGACCCTAGAGGAAAGGAATGAGACAAATGGAAGTCAGATTATGTTGTGGGCAAAGGGGACCATGGGTAGATGGAACTCAGAACTGTTCTTGGGGGCAGGCTTTCTTCACACAAATCTAGTACCTAAGGACAACCTCTCACTGGAAAGTCCTAGATACTGTCAGAAAGAAGGGAGCTTGAGTCTCTAAACTGTTGGTAGATAGAGACAGATGATTTATGTTTGTGTTAAGCCAGAGAAATCTAAAACAGAATATGGACAAGTCTATGACTTCTTCCTGGGAAATCTTAAAGGCAAGAGAAGGTTTACTCCATGTTTTGGTGGCACAGCCAGGAGGAGAGTAAGACTGTGTAGGCACTGAACACACCCAGAGGTTGTTGGGTAAGAAATGCAGAATTGGAGCTGCCCAGAGTCCTGTCCAATCAGTTCTCTGGGAAGTCTAGAAGGCATAAGAAAAAAGTAACTGGAATTATTTCCCTAGAGTACTTGGTTGCAGAAGGAATTGCTGCAAACTACTGCTGGAAAGAAAAGAAGCACCAAGGAATTGAAGGTAAGAGACCTCAGCAGGACACCTGGGAAGAGCTATTAAAATGCACCAGGAGAAAAATAATAATCTCTAAACATCTGGCACACCCAGCAAACTCAAAGCTAACACAAGTTCAAGTAAGAACTCTCCCCTCTACTTTTTCCCCACTCCAGTCTTAGTGGGAAATCTAAACAGCAAGGAGTGATTAGGGGAGAAGGTGAACACAGAGAGAAAAGGAGCTATGAGAGAGAGAGAGAGAAAATCAGCTATGCCCTGATTTCCCACTTAAGTCTGCATTGGCTTAACTGGAACAAAGAGCCAACTTAACACAAATAAGGATCAGTAGCTCAAGATGGCACTAGGATTGTCTATTATCTAAAACTCATAAAATTCATGACTCTGCTGTAGTTTTTATCCAGGGACATGACAAAAATAAAATTGTGTTTTATCTTAAGAATCATGCTTTTTTAAATATATTGTTAAATGTGGTTACTGCTCTTGCTTCATCTGGAGGAAGTTCCAGATCTTCTCTTTTCCAGCAAAAGAACCAAATAAGTGCAGGATGGCCTAGTCCAAATCAACACTGAGGTGAATTTCTCCTGAGTGAATGTATGTTCTCAGGTTGCATTTGGTGGACCACCAAAGTCAACTGGGATTCTGATAGAGCTAAAAACAGAATTTATTTATTTTTCTTCCTCATACAGTAGGTTTGGAAAACATTTTACTTGGTAAACCTGGCAATGGAACTTCTGATGGCCTTATTCTCTGAATGAAGTAGTTATCAAGGTAATGTCTTGATAATGCTGTGCGTCTCATCAGTTCTCAGGACCTGTGAAACATGAAGCACATCAGAGACTAAGCACTGAACACAAAACCTCTCATATCCTGAAGCTAGTGAGAGACATCCTGAATGTACTTCCTGAAGGAAAAATCACCTTTCTCCAGCCATTAAGGACACTTCTAGATAAGGTTGAGCAGGACAAAGAACTCAAGAGTATGAAATTTCTTTAGACATTTAATTCAGTAGAGAAAAATAATTTTATTTAGGACTTTATAATTTTGATGTTTTTGCCCTTAATTTGCAGACCATTTTAATCACTAGTCTTTTTATTTTCCTCAGGAATTTGATATAATATTAAAATTTGCTCCATCTCTGCATTGTTAGCTTTTATTGTTGGAATGTCTTTATGGATTAAAAATATAACTGATAATTTAAAAATCAATAACATTTATATTTATAGAGGATGGAAGAGAGGAAGATTTAATCTAGAATTCTCCTTACTGAGTGGGTTGTTAAACGACTAGGACTTTTCACTTTTGTCTCATCACAATCAGTGTTGCAGTTTTGAGAAGTCACCTACAGAATGAAGAAAGCATTGAGGGCAGCAGAAATAGAAACCGGAAAGCCAGTTGGAATTCTGCTGCATAATCTTTGAAAGATGATGAAAATAGGAACTGTAATAGAATGGAATAGAATATGGGAAGACACAGAGAGGGCCAGGGAGACATCTAGGATTGAAATCTAGTGATGGACTGGATTTTGGTGGGGACAGATAAGGGATAGCGAAGACTAAGGTGATGCCTACCTATATGCCCAGCTTGCAAAACTGAGTAGATGGCGATGTCATTTGTTGAAATATAGACTAGTAGAGAGATATAAATTTGGGTGGAATGAAAGATAATTTAGACAGTTTGAGATTTAGTGAATTTGAGTTGACTGAAGTACCTGTGAGACTTTGGTGTGACATCTCAGCAGAGAGTTTTTGGGTTTTGGATATAGAGGGCAGGTATTCAAGAGAGAGATTTATCTTGGTACTAATTTGAAACTTAAAGAATGGAAACCGTAGCAATAGATGAGTATGAACCAGTCTGAAAGCATAAAGTAGTAAGAGAAAGGGAGTCTCCGATAGAATTATGAAGAAACAAATGTGTAAGAGGAGGGAAAAGGAAAATCGTTAAAGTACACAGGAACAATGGCTAGAAAAGAATGTATTTCCCTTGTGGCTTGATAAAGCTTCATCTCAAGATTTCTCCCCCAGTGCTCCTGGCAAAGTCCACTCTTAGAGTTATTCCCTAACCTCTAGAAATTATTTATTTAGCTCTTCTATGAATAACATGCATCAACCTAAAATTTAACTGCTATGTGTTTTACATGACCTATTCTTTTGTTAATTTATCTTGTACCTCCTCCCACCCACCCATTATAAAGTAATCTCCTAGGGAGTAACGACAGGGTCTTCATCATCATCACTAAACTCTCCCTGTCTTCTTTTTAGAATTTATACAGTACTTTCACACTCATTGTCTAATTTTCCAGTCCTAAACTCAAGCAAAGTAGTCGGAATAGTGATTCAAATTACGTTAACAGCAAATGTTTTTGTTCTGTTTTATATTGAGACTATATTAAAGGTACTGTGGATGCAGAAATGACTTCCCAGCTTGCTTTGGGGATACTCTGTCCCCTGGGGACTGAGATATGCACATACTTGATTACTGTAAAGCTAAAGTTGGAATAATGCTGTAACAAAAAAATAGTAAGGACAGAAGGATTCAGGATTCAGATTCAACACCAACTACTATGTTCAGGCACTATCAAGGTTTTCCATATACCATTTCAATTAGGCTCATAACAATCCTGGGAGGAAAGATATTGTCATCTTCAGTCCATATAGATGAGAGAATTTGAATTAAGAAATGAAGAAAAGAATCACCCATGATCACATCACATAACTAGTTAGGAGACCAGCTCTACCATGAGCCCATTACTCCTGGTCCCCAAATATGCCATGTCCTTTCTGTTCATATAAAAGTGCAAAGGTCCTACCTTCCCAAATTCTCTGAGCTATTTCCGAGCATTTAACAAGTGTTTGTTTATTTAAAATGATGCAGGTTTCTGAAATTGAAATAAGAACCCTAGTTAAGGATATTTATTAAAACTGTTCTGTTTTTATTCTCTCTGGATTAACCATACATAATTAGTGAGTGGGGAATAAAACTATAAACAGATGTTTTATTTTCCCTATACTGATAAGGTTATGTATGTAGGTTTTTTATTATTATTATTTTTAGTTTAGAGAGAGAAAGAGTGTGCAGAAGAGGGGCGGGGGGGGGAGAGAGAGAGAGAGAGAGAGAGAGAGAATCTTAAGCAGGTTCCACATTCAGCATGAAGCCTGATGTGGGGCTTGATCCCCCGAATCTGGGATCATGACCTGAACAGAAATCGAGAATCAGATGCTCAGCCAACTGACATACCCAGATGCCCCAAATCTAGATTGATTAATCTTGATGAATCAAGATTCATCTGTCTTGTGGTGAGTGGGTGGGGAGTGAACTAGAAAAGAAACACTAGGATTTAAATATTACAAGGACCCAAACTTACAAAAACAATCCTAGTGAGCTTCAAAGTAGTATCCTCAATCTGGGAATTTATATAAGATATTAGACAAATTTATTTAATATGTGAGGCAGGCTATTTCCACAAGTCAGACCATTATTCCTCGCAAGTCAGAGCTCTGAAATGAATTTGCTTGGATTGTAAATCCAAGTCCAACAGAATTTTAGGATTAAAACAGAATTTTTGTAATGTTATAGAAACTTCTCTTTTACAAACGGTTATCAAAATCTACAATGTGCCTACGCAATAATCTAGGGAAACAGAAACAAATTCCTGGTCTCCTACTACTTAATCCAAATTTCTTTCCATTGCAGTGTTTTTCCCACGTGATTCACACACACACATACACATACACAGTTAAAAATCATGACATCAGAGATATGTTCCCCTAAGGACAGAATTAGTGAACTCTAAGAAAGGTCAATAGAAATATCTACAATGAAAAACAAAGAGAAAAATGAGTAGGAGGAAATGGATCATCCAGCAGCCACAGGAAATTGTCAAATAGTCTAACACAATGTATGTGGAATTCTGCAAAAAGAAGAAAGAAAAAACAACTGGAGGAATATTTGAATGGACAACAGTAGAGAATTTTTTAAAAATTACTGAAATGTAATAAAATATATAATTAAGGGTCTCAGATCATTACAAGCAGAGGACATTTAAAAATGAAGAAAAAAATACATCATAGTTAAATTACTGAAAAACAAAGGTGAGGAGAAAAATATAAACACAGCCAGAGAAGAAAAAACCTACAAATGGAGCAGTCAAAAATTATGAGACATTTCATGAAAGCTATGAAATCCAGAAGACAAATGAGTCAACATCTTTCAAGTACTGAAGGGAAAAAAAAAAACAATTCTACACATAAGAAAATATTTCTCAGAAATAGTCAAAATTGAGAAATTTCAGGCAAATAAAAACTGTGATTATTTACTATTAGCATTCTTAATGATAGGAAATGTTGAAGGAAGTTCTTCAGTCAGAAGTATAACAGGAATAGAAATTTTGATCTACACAGGGAAGAACCAAAAAAAAAAAAGTCATTCTAATTGTTTTAAGAAATACTTGCCCTTAAGGTAAAAGTTGTTAAAATATATCATTAGCTTTATAATGTGTGTGTGTGTATAAAGTTCTATGCTATACAAAAATAATATAATACTATCTGAATTTAGAGTATGATAAACTCACAAATTAAAAAAAAAGTCAATAGTAGAGATAAAATTGAATCATATAAGTACTAATTTAACAGAAGGCAGGAAATGGTTATTAAAAGTATGAAGAATAAATGGGACAAAAACAATTAGCAAGATGGTAAATTTAAGTCCAATATATTCAATAATAATATTCAATGTAAATCATGCAAACACTCCAATGAGAAGACAGAGATTGTCAGATGTTATTTTAAAAAGGCAAGATCCAAATCTGTACTGTCTACAAGAAGCTTATGTTACTTTAACTATAAACACATAAATAGGTTATAAGGAAAGGGGTTAGAAAATATATACAATTGAAACACTAATAAATTGGGTTCCTGTATGCCTCAGTCAGTTGAGCATCCAACTTCGGTTCAGGTCATGATCTAGCGGTTTGTGAGCTGGAGCCCCATGTTGGGCCCTGTGCTGACAGCTCAGAGCCTGGAGCCTGCTTGGGATTCTCTCTCTCTGTCTTTCCCCTGCTCAAACTTGTCTCTCTCTCAAAAATAAATAAACACTTCAAAACATAAAAAAGAAAGAAACACTAATAAAAAAAGGCTGAAGCAACAATATTAATATCAAAATGGTAATATTATCAGGAATGTAATATGGTAAGTCAATTCATCAAAGCATTATAGTCCTTTTATATTTACCCAACAACATAATTTTAAGAACATAAAAATAAACACTGATACAGATGAAAAGTAGACAAATTTGTAATTATAATTGAAGTCTTCAATGCTCCTTTCTTAGTATTTGGTAGAAAATGTAGACAGAAAATCTCTCAGACTATCAACGATCTGAAAAGCATTATCAAGATATTTGACCTAAATGACATTTAAAACACAATCCACCCATCAGTAAGTGTACATGGAATACTCAAAAAGAGAGAAGATAGATATCTTGTGTCATAAAAAGAAATCATAGCAAATTTTAAATAAGTGAAATAATATGAACTACCTTCAGTCAGCAGAATGTAATTAAACTAGACATCAATCACATAAAGACATCTGGAAAACACCCTAATATTTGGAAACCAAAAAGAAAACATCAAACTCACACAATTTTTACCCTTAAAATAGAAGAGGAGGGAACAATTCTTAGTTATTTTTATGATTCCAATAACCATACTGAGACATTAAAGAAAACTACATAAATATATCCCTAATAACATGTAACAATAAGATATCAGTAAATCAAATGAAGGAAAATATAAAAAGGATATTCCTTATAAACAAATAGTGTTATCTAAGAGATCAAGGTTTAGTATAGTTTTTAAAAAATCAGAGAAATTCACCATATTAACAGACTAAAAGAGAGAAATTATATAATTACCTCAGTAGAGGCAGAATATGCATTTATTTATTTATTTATTTTTTCAATATATTAAATTTATTGTCAAATTGGTTTCCATACAACACCCAGTGCTCATCCCAAAAGGTGCCCTCCTCAATACCCATCACACACCCTCCCCTCCCTCCCACCCCCCCATCAACCCTCAGTTTGTTCTCAGTTTTTAAGAGTCTCTTATGCTTTGGCTCTCTCCCATGCTAACCTCTTTTTTTTTTCCTTCCCCTCCCCCATGGGTTTCTGTTAAATTTCTCAGGATCCACATAAGAGTGAAAACATATGGTATCTGTCCTTCTCTGTATGGCTTATTTCACTTAGCATCACACTCTCCAGTTCCATCCACATTGCTACAAAGGGCCATATTTCGTTCTTTCTCATTGCCATGTAGTACTCCATTGTGTTTATAAACCACAATTTCTTTATCCATTCATCAGTTGGTGGACATTTAGGCTCTTTCCATAATTTGGCTATTGTTGAGAGTGCTGCTAGAAACATTGGGGTACAAGTGCCCCTATGCATCAGTACTCCTGTATCCCTTGGGTAAATTCCTAGCAGTGCTATTGCTGGGTCATAGGGTAGGTCTATTTTTGATTTTTTGAGGAACCTCCACACTGTTTTCCAGAGTGGCTGCACCAATTTGCATTCCCACCAACAGTGCAAGAGGGTTCCAGTTTCTCCACATCCTCGTCAGCATTTATAGTCTCCTGATTTGTTCATTTGGCCACTCTGACTGGCGTGAGGTGATATCTGAGTGTGGTTTTGATTTGTATTTCCCTGATAAGGAGCGACGTTGAGCATCTTTTCATGTGCCTGTTGGCCATCCGGATGTCTTCTTTAGAGAAGTGTCTATTCATGTTTTCTGCCCATTTCTTCACTGGGTTATTTGTTTTTCGGGTGTGGAGTTTGGTGAGCTCTTTATAGATTTTGGATACTAGCCCTTTGTCCCATATGTCACTTACAAATATCTTTTCCCATTCCGTTGGTTGCCTTTTAGTTTTGTTGGTTGTTTCCTTTGCTGTGCAGAAGTTTTTATCTTCATAAGGTCCCAGTAATTCATTTTTGCTTTTAATTCCTTTGCCTTTGGGGATGTGTCAAGTAAGAAATTGCTACGGCTGAGGTCAGAGAGGTCTTTTCCTGCTTTCTCCTCTAGGGTTTTGATGGTTTCCTGTCTCACATTCCAGTCCTTTATCCATTTTGAGTTTATTTTTGTGAATGGTGTGAGAAAGTGGTCTAGTTTCAACCTTCCGCATGTTGCTGTCCAGTTCTCCCAGCACCATTTGTTAAAGAGACTGTCTTTTTTCCATTGGCTATTTTTTCCTGCTTTGTCAAAGATTAGTTGGCCATACATTTGTGGGTCTAGTTCTGGGGTTTCTATTCTATTCCATTGGTCTATGTGTCTGTTTTTGTGCCAATACCATGCTGTCTTGATGATTACAGCTTTGTAGTAGAGGCTAAAGTCTGGGATTGTGATGCCTCCCACTTTGGTCTTCTTCTTCAAAATTACTTTGGCTATTCGGGGCCTTTTGTGGTTCCATATGAATTTTAGGATTGCTTGTTCTAATTTCGAGAAGAATGCTGGTGCACTTTTGATTGGGATTGCATTGAATGTGTAGATAGCTTTGGGTAGTATTGACATTTTGACAATATATATTCTTCCAATCCATGAGCACGGAATGTCTTTCCATTTCTTTGTATCTTGTTCAATTACCTTCATAAGCTTTCTATAGTTTTCAGCATACAGATTTTTTACATCTTTGGTGAGATTTATTCCTAGATATTTTATGCTTCTTGGTGCAATTGTGAATGGGATCAGTTTCTTTATTTGTCTTTCTGTTTCTTCATTATTGGTGTATAAGAATGCAACTGATTTCTGTACATTGATTTTGTATCCTGCAACTTTGCTAAATTCATGTATCAGTTCTAGCAGACTTCTGGTGGAGTCTATTGGATTTTCCATGTATAGTATCATGTCATCTGCAAAAAGTGAAAGCTTGACTTCATCTTTGCCAATCTTGATGCCTTTGATTTCCTTTTGTTGTCTGATTGCTGGTGCTAGCACTTCCAACACTATGTTAAACAACAGCGGTGAGAGTGGGCATCCCTGTCGTGTTCCTGATCTCAGGAAAAAGCTCTCAATTTTCCCCATTGAGGGTGATGTTAGCTGTGGACTTTTCATAAATGGCTTTTATGATCTTTAAGTATGTTCCTTCTATCCTGACTCTCTCAAGGGCTTTTATTAAGAAAGGGTGCTGAATTTTGTCAAAGGCCTTTTCTGCATCGATTGACAGGATCATATGGTTCTTATATTTTCTTTTATTAATGTGATGCATTACGTTGATTGATTTGCAAATGTTGAACCAGCCCAGCATCCCAGGAATGAATCCCACTTGATCATGGTGAATAATTCTTTTTATATGCTGTTGAATTCGATTTGCTAGTATCTTATTGAGAATTTTTGCATCCATATTCATCAGGGATATTGGCCTGTAGTTCTCTTTTTTTACTGGGTCTCTGTCTGGTTTGGGAATCAAAGTAATACTGGCTTCATAGAATGAGCCTGGAAGTTTTCCTTCCCTTTCTATTTCTTGGAATAGCTTGAGAAGAATAGGTATTATCTCTGCTTTAAACGTCTGGTAGAACTCCCCTGGGAAGCCATCTGGTCCTGGACTCTTATTTGTTGGGAGATTTTTGATAACCAATTCAATTTCTTCGCTGGTTATGGGTCTGTTCAAGTTTTCTATTTCCTCCTGATTGAGTTTTGGAAGAGTGTGGGTGTTTAGGAATTTGTCCATTTCTTCCAGGTTGTCCAATTTGTTGGCATATAACTTTTCATAGTATTCCCTGATAATTGCTTGTATCTCTGAGGGATTGGTTGTAATAATTCCATTTTCATTCATGATTTTATCGATTTGGGTCATCTCCCTTTTCTTTTTGAGAAGCCTGGCTAGAGGTTTATCAATTTTGTTTATTTTTTCAAAAATCCAACTCTTGGTTTCATTGATCTGCTCTACCGTTTTTTTAGATTCTATATTGTTTATTTCTGCTCTGATCTTTATTATTTCTCTTCTTCTGCTGGATTTAGGCTGTCTTTGCTGTTCTGCTTCTATTTCCTTTAGGTGTGCTGTTAGATTTTGTATTTGGGATTTTTCTTGTTTCTTGAGATAGGCTTGGATTGCAATGTATTTTCCTCTCAGGCCTGCCTTCGCTGCATCCCAAAGCGTCTGGATTGTTGTATTTTCATTTTCATTAGTTTCCATATATTTTTAATTTCTTCTCTAATTGCCTGGTTGACCCATTCATTCTTTAGTAGGATGTTCTTTAACCTCCATGCTTTTGGAGGTTTTCCAGACTTTTTCCTGTGGTTGATTTCAAGCTTCATAGCATTGTGGTCTGAAAGTATGCATGGTATGATTTCAATTCTTGTATACTTATGAAGGGCTGTTTTGTGACCCACTATGTGATCTATCTTGGAGAATGTTCCATGTGCACTCGAGAAGAAAGTATATTCTGTTGCTTTGGGATGCAGAGTTCTAAATATATCTGTCAAGTCCATCTGATCCAATGTATCATTCAGGGCCCTTGTTTCTTTATTGACCGTGTGTCTAGATGATCTATCCATTTCCGTAAGTGGGGTGTTAAAGTCTCCTGCATTTACCACATTCTGATCAATAAGGTTTCTTATGTTTGTGACTAATTGTTTTATATATTTGGGGGCTCCTGTATTCGGTGCATAGACACTTATAATTGTTAGCTCTTCCTGATGGATAGACCCTGTAATTATTATATAATGCCCTTCTTCATCTCTTGTTACAGCCTTTAATTTAAAGTCTAGTTTGTCTGATATAAGTATGGCTATTCCAGCTTTCTTTTGACTTCCAGTGGCATGATAAATAGTTCTCCAACCCCTCACTCTCAATCTGAAGGTGTCCTCAGGTCTGAAGTGAGTCTCTTGTAGACAGCAAATAGATGGGTCTTGTTTTTTTATCCCTTCTGATACCCTAAGTCTTTTGGTTGGCACATTTAGTCCATTTACATTCAGTATTATTATAGAAAGATATGGGTTTAGAGTCATTGTGATGTCCGTAGGTTTCATGCTTGTAGCAATGTCTCTGGTAATTTGTCTCACAGGATTCCCCTTAGGATCTCTTGTAGGGCTGGTTTAGTGGTGACGAATTCCTTCAGTTTTGTTTGTTTGGGAAGACCTTTATCTCTCCTTCTATTCTAAATGACAGACTTGCTGGATAAAGGATATTCGGCTGCATATTTTTTGTTCATCACGTTGAAGATCTCCTGCCATTCCTTTCTGGCCTGCCAAGGTTCAGTAGAGAGATTGGTCACGAGTCTTATAGGTCTCCCTTTATATGTTAGAGCACGTTTATCTCTAGCTGCTTTCAGAATTTTCTCTTTATCCTTGTATTTTGCCAGTTTCACTATGATATGTCATGCAGAAGATCGATTCAAGTTAAGTCTGAAGGGAGTTGTCTGTGCCTCTTGGATTTCAATGCCTTTTTCCTTCCCCAGATCAGGGAAGTTCTCAGCTATTATTTCTTCAAGTACACCTTCAGCACCTTTCCCTCTGTCTTCCTCCTCTGGAATACCAATTATGCGTAGATTATTTCTCTTTAGTGCATCACTTAGTTCTCTAATTTTCTCCTCATACTCCTGGATTTTTTTTTCTTTTTCTCAGCTTCTTCTTTTTCCATAATTTTATCTTCTAGTTCACCTATTCTCTCCTCTGCCTCTTCAATCCGAGCCGGAGTTGTCTCCATTTTATTTTGCAGCTCGTTGATAGCATTTTTTAGCTCCTCCTGACTGTTCCTTAGTCCCTTGATCTCTGTAGCAAGAGATTCTCTGCTGTCCTCGATACTGTTTTTAAGCCCAGCGATTAATTTTATGACTATTATTCTAAATTCACTTTCTGTTACATTGTTTAAATCATTTTTGATCAGTTCGTTAGCTGTTGTTATTTCCTGGACGTTTTTCTGAGGGGAATTCTTCCGTTTCGTCATTTTGGATAGTCCCTGGAGTGGTGCGGTACTGGGGGGCACTTCCCCTGTGCTGTCTTGAATAACTTGCGTTGGTGGGAGGGGCCGCAGTCACACTTGATGTCTGCCCCCAGCCCACCGCTGGGGCCACTGTCAGACTGGTGTGTGCCTTCTCTTCCCCTCTCCTAGGGGCGGGATTCACTGTGGGGTGGCGTGTCCCAGCTAGGCTACTTGCACACTGCCAGGCTTGTGGTGCTGCGGATCTGGCGTATTAGCTGGGGTGGATCGGCAAAGTGCACAGGGGCAGGAGGGGCATGCTCAGCTTGCTTTTCCTTCAGAGATCCTCTTCGGGAGGGGCCCTGAGGCACCGGGAGGGAGTCAGACCCGCAGGAGGGATGGATCTGCAGAAGCACAGTGTTGGGTATTTGCGAGGTGCGAGCAAGTTCCCTGGCAGGAACTGGTTCCCTTTGGGATTTTGGCTGGGGGATGGGCGAGGGAGATGGCGCTAGCGAGCGCCTTTGTTCCCTGCCAAGCTGAGCTCTGTCATCCAGTGCTCAACAACTCTCCCTCCCGTTGTCCTCCAGCCCTCCCGTTCTCTGAGCAGAGCTGTTAGCTTATAACCTTCTAGATGTCAAGTCCCTCTTGCTGTCAGAACACACTCCATCCGGCCCCTCTGCTTTTGCAAGCCAGACTTGGGGGCTCTGCTTGGCCGGCGGGCCGCCCCTCCGTCCCGGCTCCCTCCCGCCAGTCCGTGGAGTGCACACCGCCTCTCCACCCTTCCTACCCTCTTCCGTAGGCCTCTTATCTGCGCTTGGCTCTGGAGACTCTGTTCTGCTAGTCTTCTGGCGCTTTTCTGAGTTATTTAGGCAGGTGTAGGTGGAATCTAAGTGATCAGCATTACATGCAGTAAGCCCAGCGTCCTATGCCGCCATCTTCCCAGGATCCCTTGTAGGTTATTCTTGATCTGGCCCTGCCTATTGTTAGCCTCATTACTAGTTTCTCTCTGCTTTGAGTAATACCCTTCAACACATGTGTTACATACTATTCTTTGCACAAATTCTGTTTCTTGCCTGTCTGCCACTGCTCATACTATTCTTCTTCCTGGAACATACTTCTTCTCGAATTCATAACATTTTTTAATTTATTTTAAAATTTTTTTAATGTTTACTTACTTTTGAAAGAGAGATAGAGTGTGAGAGAGTGAGGGGCAGAGAGAAGGAGACACAGAATCCAAAACAGGCTTCAGGCTCTGAGCTTTCAGCACAGAGCCCTACATGGGGCTCAAACTCACGAACCACGAGATCATGACCTGAGCCACCAGGGCACCCCTCCAATTCATAATCTTTCACTTACTGTTTAAGACTTTTTAAGAATTACCTTCTCCAAAATTCCATTCCTAGCTATGATCACCAAGTTTGGATTAGCTATTTGATCTCTATGCTTCCATAATACTCTGCCCATCTCTCTCTCTGTCTATTATTAGTTTCCACCTTATAGTACAATGATGTTTTCAGTTTTGTTTCTCCTATCCTCATTATTTTGGAACTTCAATATTAGAGATTTTTGTCTTACTAGCCTTAGACCCACAGTGCCCAGAATACTGTTTGGCATATGACAGGAACTCAGTAAATGCTTGTTCAATGAAGGGAAGAATGCATATGTTAAGCACCAGTCAGTTTCCTAGGGAATCAACCTGTTTTACATGAATTTCTTTTTACTAGACCACATAAATAGAATGGCATTTAGATATCTGGGACAACACAATAGAATGTATTGAATTTTAGCTCCTAGAATAGTCCTCCTATTACAATATAAGACAGCAATTATATTTAAGCACATATGATAAACTAGAATAACAATAACTTGTATTTATATAAGAAATTATTTTTTCCAGTATACTAGAGCCATCAGTGAGAACTGTAATACTTACTTTGCTTAAAGGTAATAATTAATTGACTTAAAAATTGATTACCTGATAAATTGCCTAAAAGATCTAAAACTTTTCTTTGACTCTAAATTGCTCCTGTGGTACATTGTCTTAATTTCTGAAAACTGCTTTTTTATACAGCAAAGAAAATAAACACACACACACACACACACACACACGCACACACACACACACACACACACAAACATCTGTAGAAAAACCCAAGATTAAATCTGCTCCTAATTCAGAAGTTTTTATGCCACCCACAAAAATTGTGTTATTCAAGGTCAAATTATTTGTAAAGAAGAAAACTACTGCAAGCAATTTTTAAAGGTACAAATTAGTTATAGCATGTGCTATGTTAATTACATCTAAAAATACTCCCAATATATTTTTTCCATCGGCACTTAAACATCTGTTGGTATACGCAAAGATTCTCTTGGATTCCACAATAAATTAAATGATGTTTTCCTTGAAGAGAGTCTAGAATATGACAATATACTACTAAGATAATCTGCCTAAAATATGTTAATGTCAAGCAGCCAACTGCTTTGATATTAACCAATGTTTTGAAATTTGTGAGTCTTTTCCCCTTGACATAAATATGCATTCTTAAAGGCCTATAATAAAAAAATATTATCAATAAAAAACTATTTGAGGTTTAATCTTAATATTAACAATCCACAGAGTGACCAAAACTCTTATGTGGCATTAACAGCAATGGATTATGTTAGAGTCAAACATCACAACATATAATTTATGTATTATTCAAACAGCCCCTGAATATTTGTTACTGTCAGACACTATGCTAAGCAATGAAGAAACAGGGGTGATTCCGATATGAACCCTGCTTAAGGAAACTCAGAGTCTTTGCAGACCAAAAGGCAAGAGAAATAATTTTAGAGAACATTAATATTAACTCAGTCAGTACAATGTAAAGCATTCAAAGCAACTGAAAAAATAAAAGTAACTATGTAAAAATGAGGAAAATAATAAAAATCTATACAACAATGTATTAAAAAATAAAAATATTTCTAAGTTAGTCATTAACCAAATATATAACAAGAATGATCAATGTTACAGTAGATCAGTTTGCCAGGAGTAACCTTCTTTTTTTTTTTTAATGTTTAGTTCTTTTTGAGAGAGAGAGAACCAGAGCATGAGTGGGAGAGGGGCAGAGAGAGAGAGAGAGGGAAACACACAATCCAAAGCAGGCTCCAGGCTCTGAGCTGTCAGCACAGAACCCGACATGGGGTTCAAACCCACAAATCATGAGATCATGACCTGAGCCTAAGTTGGAGGCTTAACCAACTGAGCCACCCAGGTGCCCCTAACTTTCCTGTTTTTGAGGCAGGGATACTTCAAAGTCATTGGCAGAGGCACCTCACGTGGTGTTGAGAAACTCCTAAAAAGGCCTCTGCTCTTCTTGGGATATCCAAGACCCTGAATTTCAGCCTTAAAGATATATTCCCCAGGGACAAATATATTTACTTCAAGTAAACTTTTGTAAACTACGCATGGAGGAGGGAAGAGAAGAGGAGCATTACAAATTTGTCTTGCAGTACTTTTACTTTTTTCCTCTTAATGTAAAATGCAGAAGTGAGCCCTAGCCCATAACAGAGTAGCTTAATAGTGGCAAAAGGAGAAACAGAATCCTGGTTTTATGTGTCATCATACCGGCTCTATTGAAACCTTCAGAAAGGTATATTATCTTCATACCATTTGTCAGGTTTCAGTTTGAAGAAGCCATTGAGTTAGACCATGCACTGAAGTTTCGTAGGAATTTTCAAGCTCTGCTTCATATTTTGTGTTAATTCTGCCATGAAGCTGGCATCATGCATCCAACTTATGGAAATTATGTTAGTTTCTTCTTTTCTTGTACCTATAATGGAAATTTTTGAGAAAACTTTGGAAATGCTAAATTGGAGTTTAGTTGGCAGAAATCATTTTGAACCTGGAGGCAATGCTGGCATTTTTTATTGTATTTTTCAGTATGTCCCTATTGTTACAATTATTTGTCTGTTATTAATGGAGGTCTTAAAATCTTCTACTGATTGTTGGTATGTCTATTTCAACTTTTATTTCTGTTCATTTTAAGAAGCTACCTTTTTAAGTCTATAATATTTAAAACTGTTATATCTTTCTTGTGGATTTAATCTTCTACCATTATGAAATTTCCCAATTGATCTCTTCATTTCTCTTTCTTATTAGGGGTTTATTGGAACTCTTGAGTCTATTAATTTCTTTCACCAGTTTTGGGAAATTCTGTTATTATCTATTTAAATCATTGCATCTGCACCACTGTCTCTCTCTCTCTCTTCCCCTTGTGGGATTTCCAATTACACACATTTTGACATTTATTTCATGTCCTATATATGTTTATACTTTTTTAATGTTTTTTATATTCTTTTCTCTCTGTTTGCATCAATTTAGTTACTTTCTATAAATCTACTTTCTAAAAGTGTTATCCAACAGAAATTAATGCAAGTCACATATGTAGTTTTAAGGTCTCTTATACCTACATTTTAAAAATTAAAAAAGAAACAGTTGAAAGAATTTTGGTAATATATTTTATTTAGCCTGACGTAGTTTCACTTTAATATTTAACAATATAACAATAAGATATTTTATGTTATGTTATGTGCCAAGTCTTTGAAATCCAATGTATACCTTATTCTAACAGCACATCTTAATTTGGAATTACCACTTTCCAAAGTGCTCAATAGGCACATGTGTCTAGTGTCCACCATTTTGGACAGTACTTACCTATATTAACAATCTTCTCATTAAGAATGTTCTACTATTGGGGCACCTCAGTGGCTCAGTCAGTTAAGTGTCCAACACTAGATTTCAGATCAGGTCATGATTTCACAGTTCATGGGTTTGTGAGCCTCACATAGGGCTCTGTGCTAACAGCATGAAGCCTGCTTGTGATTCTCTCTCTCCCTCTCTGTCTGCCCCTCCCCTGCTCGCCCACATAGGCTGTCTCTCTCTCAAAATAAATAAATAATCTTAAAAAAAGAATGTCCTTGCTATTGAATTATTACTTTCAATACATGTATTGAAATGCATTTTTAAGTCTGTAATTTCTATTTGTTTCTTTTAAGAACCTTCAGTTTTCTGGCAAGTGTTTATATCTTACCATCTATATCCTTGAACATATTAATCACAGCTATTATAAAATATCTGATAACTTCTACAGATAATCTGTTTCTGTCGTCTATTTTTATTACTTTTGGTCCATTTCCTTGATATGCCTGGCAACCTTTCACTGAATTCCAGACAATATGCATGAAAAATTGTACAGAATTCCTCCATGGCAGTTTTCCCTTGTCCTCTGGAAGGTTGCTAGAACAGGAGCATCTCTCTTCAACTCCATCACTTATTAGATTGAAGTATAATTTCTAGTTTTTATGATTTTGAATACCTTGGGTTTATTACCCACTGCTAATGTGTAGTCTTCCAAGAATGATCAGAGCATACGGGTGGGATTTTTTACAAGGATCCTCAAATTTGGTAAGGCCAGAACTCCAGATAGTGTTCCCTTAGCACATAAAGGCTTCCAAAAGCTCTTCTGAGTTTTCTATTTCTCCATGGCTTTACATTCTACTGGCCAGTACAGTTTAAGTGACAAATCCTCAAAGAAAAATATAGCTCAGAATTTTAGGCTCATTTCTACATACTTTTTTGTCTCCAAATTCTTGGTTCCTAAATGCTGACAATTTCTGTCTCTAGTCTAACAAAATAACAGAGGTCTCTGTTTCCTCCTCAGTCTCTAATCCAGCACCCTCTCTCCAGTTTCATAGACTGTCACTACCTACAGTTTTAGATTTAACCAGTGACAAAGAGACTCACATTAGTAAAGTGTGTCTTTACTGGGCTCACATTAGTAAAATCCCTTCTTATAAGATTCATGACCCTTTGAAACCTGGATGTCTCTGAAACTCAGGAATCTGTTCACACAATTGATGTTTTTCTAGTTATTCTTGGCATGCATGTTGGTCTACTACAAACTACGCTCTCATAGTTGGAAACAGATATTTCCAAATTATATACTTCACTTTTTATTGTTTCACATAGGGAATCAATATAATTCCCAACATTACTGGGAATTTTGTAAATCCCGAGATGACAAACTTTTTACCTTTTGGTTATTGTTTTATTATAACTTCTAATATTATTTCATTATGTTGAGGGAATAGGAGTGTTATAATTTCTACTTCAGGAAATTAATCAAATGAAGGAAGCACTTCTATGTTCATAGAAGGAAAGGAAACAAAGTTCTGTTGTGATAGAAAAGTAAGTTTCAGATGTAATCAGAGATAAGTGAATTCCTGCTGGAAGGTTTCTATTTTATGGAAAAAAGAAGGAAGAATATTGTCTGAGAGCCACTGAGTTATGGCAATACATTAGTTTTCTATTGTTCTGCAACAAATATCGACAAATTTAATAGTTTAAAACAATATACATTTATTATCTCAAAGTTTCTATGAGTTAGGCATAGCTTAGCTGGTCCCTAGATCTCAATAGGCTGAAATCAAGGTGTTGGCCAACCTATGTTCTCATTTAGTGGCCTTCCTGAGGAAGACTCTACTTCTAGGCTAATTCAAGGGGTTAGCAAATTCATTTTATTACTTCTGCAACTCATGGATACTTAACTTCTTCAAAGCAGTCAGGAAAATCTCTCTGATCTTTAAACTCTCTTTTAATGGGCTAACCTGATTAGATGAGACTTACAAGGATAATTCCCCTTTTTACTAATGTAAAGTTAACTGATTAGGGACTTTAATTCCATCTGGAAAAGCCCTCATCTTGGCTATACCCTATTGTTTAGAAGCAAGTTACAGGTCCTACCACATTCAAAGGTATCAATTACACAAATGTATAGAATATTGTGGGGGGGGGGGGGCGGTCACTGTAGTATTCTGGCTACTGAAGGCAATATAGGAATTTTAAGACAGTGGGAAATTTTTGAATCAGTCACCCTAAATAATGTTTAAGACACTGTTACAGGTCCATTTAAGAAAGGGGTCTACACATTTAGAATAGCATTGAAATGGCTGGTTTGTTTTTGTTTTTCATGGTGCATATTCTCCCATCAAGAGATAGGACTTTTGTGTCTTCATTGAATATGGACAAACTTATGACTCACCTGTAAGTAATATATCAGATGATACTGTGTGACTTCCAAGGATAGGCCAGAACAAATAATATATAGATTCTGCTTTGGTAACTATGGCACTTTTTGAATACTGATCTACTGTGGAATAAGTTCTTCTTGGAGGTTTCCATGCTGTGAGGAAGCCCAGACTACGCACACACACACACACACACAAACAGTTTATAGATTCCCTGGCTAAAAGCTCTAGTCAATAGCTAGTGTTAATCACCAGACACAAATGTGAAAGTGTCTCCATATGATTCCAGTGCCTAACGGTAAAATAATCCCATAGGTTATTTTCCTACTGAGGTCCTAGGTATTAAAGAATGGAGATAAGCCATTCTACTATGCTTTGTCTGAATGCCTGGCCTACAGAATTTATGAGCATAATAAAATAGTGGTATTATGATGTTGAAATGTCATAATTTATTATACAGCAATGTAACTGTAATAGGCACCTATTTGAAGATGCCGTGATTTTCTCCACATTATCCAGGAGTGGTATAATCTAATCAGTGCCGAATTACCCAATGTGGAGACTTAGCACATATTATGAGTAAAATCATGGAAGTAGTTATGAGGGGAAAAAAATCAAAAATTTTCTGGATGCTTTAAGTTTATTTTATGATTTAAAATTGTGTTTATTTTGAATTGCATATGGTGGAGTATGAGGGGAAGTATTTTAACTTTAGTGCCTCTAAAGGTTTTAATCCAATTTAGAATATAGCAAGTAAGAAGATGACATATGGATGGCTCTGGAGTGAATGTGTTACAGGTAAAAACAAAGGATGAACATGGAGTTGAGGATCTGACAAACAAATCATTGAAGGGCTCAGCATTGGAATCTAGGATGAATGACAATCTACTTGGCATTGACTTGACCAATGATTTGGTCAAATGTAGCAGTGACTAGGTGGTAGTAATAAAGGCAGGCAGAAGACAGAAGACTTGAAGGCCATGCTTCACAGGAACAGTGTTTTTAAATGAGTAAAATAGCAATGGCCTAGAAAAACCACTGTGCTTGTAGGAACATGCAGATACCACTTCCTTACCCTGGTTGGTATGGGGTGTGAGAGAAATGAGCACCATCTGTTTAAGACAGATGCAGTGGAAATAGTGTTCTTAGAAGAGAGACTATTTTCAGTGAATGCCAAGAAGTAGCAAAGTTGGTTACCAAAAACATAGGGCCCAGAGGATATTGTGGTAATGTTTGGAAGATTAAGAGATTAGGGAGAGTTTGAGTTAAAGGAAAAGAAGTTCTAATATTATGGTGATAAGAATACAGCACAGAAGGAAAACCAGTTTTAGTGTGGCAGGCTTAAATGACTAGACAGTTGCCAAAATAATTAATATCAGGAAGTTTCTGGTTGGTTGACAACTCTCAGGAAGTCAGAGTCTGGATTACTTACAGTTGTAGGAAGTCCTAGCATAAGTGTAGAGAAACTACAGGTAAATGTGTGCCAAGACTTTCATTTTGTGTTGAAAAACCATTTGCTTTTAGGGGCCCCTAGGTGGCTCAGTTGGTTAAGAGTCCGACTCTTGATCCCAGCTCAGGTCATGATCTCACAGTTCAAGAGTTCTAGCTCTGGCATCGAGCTCCTCACTGATAGCTCACAACCTGCTTGGGATTATGTCTCTCCTTCTCTCTCTGCCCCTCCCCAGCTCATGCTCCCTCTCCCTCTCTCTCAAAATAAATAAACTTAAAAAAAAAAAGAAAGAAAAAACATTTGCCTTGGTTGAATTGTGAAATGTTAGGCTTCTTGGATAAATCTTCATTGCTAATTACACCTTTTATTAATGTAAGATGACAGTCTTTGTCATGAGAGCTTTTGCTCTGAATTGGTCTTTTTCGTGTTAATATCATCATCCCTTACATTCAATGCTTGCTTTGAGACACTGCCTAAGTTTTACATACCATATTCATAAAACTTTCATTTTGGCATGACACATGTAAACCACAAATAGTTTAATCCAATTTGATAGTCTTTGCTTTTAAGATTAACTTCATTTTTATTTATATTTTGAAATAAAATACTTAGCTTTTATTTATGCCATTGTGTCCTCTTCTTCCTATTTGTTTACACATTCTTACTATTTCCTTTGTGTTTTCTTTTTGTCTTATCTCCTGTAGTTTTTGGAAGGTATACATCCTACTTATATCTGCTAAAAGTTTGATTACATTTCTCTAAAAAAAAAATACTATCCAAGCAATATTTCTTATAAAATGAGTTCATATGTGAAAAAACATGGGACAGGATTAAAAAATAATTAACACTATCTATGCATTTGCTGGATAACAGTGAAGCTCACCAGAATCAAATATGTATGAGTTTTTTTTAGCTCTCCTTTATTTCAGCAATTGGTTGATGATAATGGTCATTTCTTCTTTACCCTCATTCAGTTTAAAAAAAAAATAATGCTTTACTTATTTTTGAGGGGGGAGGAGGGGGAATGAGTGGGGGAGGGACAGAGAGAAAGGGAGACACAGAATCTGAAGCAGGTTCCAGGCTCTGAGCTGTCAGCACACAGCCTATCACAGGGCTCAAACTCCTGAACCGCAAATCATGACCTGAGCTGAAATTGATGTTTAACTGACTGAGCCACCCAGGCACCCTAATCCTCATTCAGTTTTAAATATTTGTTAAAATAATGTGTTTTTTAAATTATATGATGTTTTGTTCCTGTAGTTAATCTTTGCATGTGTACTCACCATCATAATTAGAATTTATGCCAGAAGTATCCCTGTATCTGGCTCTTAAATTTGCTTGATCAAGTTGTTTGGAATACATTTTCAAAAGTTTGTGGTCTTTTTCTTTAAGAAAAAGAAGGATAGGGGCGCCTGGGTGGCTCAGTCTATTGGGCATCTGATTTCAGCTCAGGTCATGATTTTATCAGTTCCTGGGTTCGAGCCCCATGTCGTCGGGCTCTGTGCTGACAATGCAGAGCCTGAAGCCTGCTTTGGATTCTGTCTCTCTCTCTCTCTCTCTCTCTCTCTCTCTCTCCCCTGTTCCCTCTCTCTCTCTCTCAAAAATAAGCATTAAAAATTTTTTAAAAGAAGAAGGATATACAGGTGATGTATTTTCTGAGCCAATACATTTTCGAGTCTTCTGTTTTCTTCATAAAGCAAAAATGACTTGGCAGTGTGTACAAGTCTTGGATGACAATAATTTCCTCAAAATGGACATTTTCTTTCAGTATTTATTGCTGAAAGTCAAAGTACATGTTATAGTTTTCATTTTTTTAGCCCTTTAAATTATCAATGTAGTTAAAATGTTTTGCCTAAAGATACTTTGGTGCTAATATCTTTCCCATTGTCTACCCGTGAAGACATTATGTTCTTTTATATTTGCATTGTCATGTCTTATGTCAAAGAAATGTTCTTCTGCTATTGTTTCTGATCCATTTATTCCAGTCATTACTTCAAAATGTCCCAAATCTGGGTGTTAGCATTACAATGTAAAATTTCCATAATTATCATCTTCTTTCTCATAATTTAACTGATCTTTATAGAATATTTTAGAAGATATTCTCAAATTTGTATCTCATGTTACTGATATATATGCCTTCAGAATAAATTATGATTTTTACTATGTCCAGTGCTGACTTCTTTTCTTTTAATGTTTATTTTCATTTTTGAGAGAGAGAGAGAGAGAGACAAAGAGACAGAGGGACAGAGAGAGAGGCAGAGCGTGAGCCGGGGGAGGGGCAGAGAGAGAGGGAGACACAAAATCTGAAGGGTTCAAAGTCACAGACTGTGAGATCATGACCTGAGCCAAAGTCGGACACTTAACAGACTGACCCACCCAGGCACTGGCTGACTTAGTTCTAATACAGCATTTTCGTTTCTTCAATAACCTTTCCTATCTCATCCATTTCCATTCTGTATAATATTTAGTTGCCTTTTATCTCAAGCTATTCTTTCCTCAAGACTGCTCCTAATCCGTGGAGTTCCATATTTCCATGTATTATTCTGAGGAGGTCAAAAACCTTCCAAAAATTTCTTCTGTATTATAAGCTATTTTCAGAGGAATTCTGTACCTCTCAATATTCCTCTCTTGTTCTCTAGATTTCAACTGGCCCCTCCAAATAACCTTTCAATATCCTCAGACAACGTGGAAGCTGCAAAAACTTGGATTTGTTAACAGACTGGTTAATGGACTGATTTCATCTCACTCTACTGATGTGAGTGTTAAATGCCATCCACAGACCCTAAGTGGAGAGGAGATTAAAATGCACACCTTCAAGTTTCCATTAGCCCTCCATGCAGGATATATCTGCTCTTTGGTAGTACTGCCTTCCTCTTTTCTTCAAAACATAACTATATAGTACCCTTGAATAGCTATAATTCCTAGTGGTCAGTGTTACTAGAGCTTTACATATTTCTGCCTTTGTCTATAGTGCTGGTTCAATGCCCAGTAAATATTCCACAAATATTTAATTGTCTAGTATGTACCAAGTGTTCTGCTTTGTTCCCCCATACAGTGGTGACCAAAATACACACAGAGTGCATGTCCCCAGCCTCGTGGAGCTAATTGATCAAATAAGGAAATAGAAAATAAAACACACAGACAAAAAAATTATAACAGATTCTGATGAATGACATTTAAGAATTAATTTAGTAAAAAATATTCATTGAGTACCTTCTCTGTCCAACTGCTTTTCCAGATTTTGCAGATAGATCAGTGAAGAAAGACAAATTTCCTAATCCCATGAAACATCTTTCATTCTAGTGGGCTAGTATATTGTCAAGAGAGAAAAAGAAAAAAAAAAAAAAAGAACTTGACATAATCTAGCCTTCAGCAAAGACTTCTCTGAGGATGTGACATTTGGAGACAGATATGAAGAATCAACAGGAGTAAACCCACTGAGTTGCTAAAAGTGAGTGGAGTGAATATTCTAAGCAGAAGAAAAAGCAAATGCAAAGGTCCTGAGGCAGGTTGGAGCAGAAATCTATGTGGCAATTTTTTAACTGCAGTAAAAATATCTCTTAATTATTTTCTCCTTGCTTAGTTTTCTATCAATCTTTATTTTCAATACTGTGAAAGTCATTTATTTATGAATTATTTTAGAGAAAATAGTTGAGCAAAATCTATTAGATTATTCTAGCCAGATGACATTTTCACCCAGGGTTACTAAATGCTTTTACAATAGCAATTTCAGTTTCTTCACACTGTTTCTTATCTCATGTGGTTCTCTATTTCCGCCTTTAAGCTAGCTGCCTTTTCATCTCAGTCTGTTTTCTTTGATTGTTGTTTTATCTCATCTTTGGATTTATTTCATAGATTCTATGTTTTATTGAATTATATTGAGAGCAAAAACCAGAAACTGTTAAATTGATTTGTTTCCTAATATAAATCTACAAATAAATGCTCTTGTTCTTTCTTTAGTATATGCATGTCATTGTTTAGAGTGTAGAATTTTTTCACAGATCCCCTATCAGGTGTACCAGCTCAATCTTTAACAATTTAGAAAAACAAATACCTCAACCTGGAGTTGACTTATTCAGGACCAGGGAATTAGATGCTCTTGGAAGCTGAGTTTCAGTCTAATCCCTAATCTTATACCATGAGCTAGAGTCAAACAAGCAAGCAAGGTGAACATCATGTCTCCCCTGAGGAACAAGATGGGAGTATTTCATAGTGGTTTTGACAAATGCATGTATGTATGCATGTGTATATATAGTGTAGGTGTGTCTGTGTGTGTGCACTCATATACATTTGCTTACATTCACACACATGTTAGAAACAGATTTTATTTATTTATAGCTATCAAATGGTTACAATTGAATGAGGTACTTAAAATTTTGCCTTTTACATCACATGTAGTTAGCCATGTCAAATCATTTTTAACAATAATAAAACAAAAAATAATAGGTAGAAATGTACATAATAAAATATGTGCACTTCAAAAAAGTATCTATATATTTTGACTGGTTTGATTCTTCTCAATCTCAAACCTAGAAGGACTATCTTCAAGCCATCACCATCCAAATACTCTAATCCACACTCATAAAGCTATTATGAGGACTATTCTTATTTCCCATGTACTTTGAATACCAAATCTTAAATGCCAAAAAAAGAATCTTGGAGTCAATGTAAAATTAATTTTGCCATATATATTTGGTTTCTCTCAATTTCAAGTAATTTTGATTAAAGTGAATCAATCTCTAAAAGTTGAGGGAGCCTACAAATCAATTTTCTTCACTTACAAAATTAAAAATAAAATACTGAGCCATGATGGCTTCACAGAAGAATTGTCCCTGAGAGGGCATGGAGCCTTTCTATATCATCCATTTAGTTATAACACCTCTAACCATAGCCAACTTAGACATAAGGTGGAACGGGCAGCTCCCCATGCAGTAACAACCCTTTAATTCACAAATCTCTCGCCCTTTAAAATCACTGTGGTATTCAAAATGTCACTTTGTAAAATCAAATGACTATACTCCCCAAGAATTCATCTATCAAAAAAAGAACAGATGTGAAATTGGCATGTATACTTTAAATCTATCTCATTTAATAACTAGTGCACATCTACTCAGTAATTCCAGTGAGTAGAGATGCTTAACTCAAAATAATACAGTCCTTTATCATAAAACTTTAGGAATGGTGGGGTGACATAGATGTCTAAAGTGTTCCTTGAGTGAAGTTTTAGAGAAGGAACTATTTTGGTCTGAGGCCATAAGTGAATCATTTCTCCAATAATATTCAGGAAAAAGGGAAAAGATTGATAATTTCCATCCATAAGCAGCTTCTAACTGAGTAGGTAAGATACATAAGTTTCTTAATAATCATACTAAAATCATTAGGATTTCTTTTAGTAAATCCCAGTGTGGGAGTTTCCACCTTTAGATACAGAATGTTAATTTACAGGGGATAAAGCAAGCTCTACCTTCAGTCACAGAAAAAAAAAATATTAGAGGTCCCTGAATGAAGTGAGGCTGGACTTTCTCATGATGATATAATCCTCCACTTATTGAAACATGTTTCACCAATTCAGAAGTATACAGATCTCTGTAAATTCTCATTTTACATTGTTTTAACATTCATATTCCTTTCCACGTATCTCTTATATTAATGGCATTCTTCTCCACAATGTAATAAATCTGCTTTAGAAACATGAAATCATTATTATATTTATCTATTGTACCACTAACAAGATATTTGTTGATATACAGATGATACATTTAGTTAGGGTGATTATAAGAATCTTCTTACACACAAATAAAGTACTCCATGTGTATATGAAACACCTTGTTTCCTTTGAAACTTTACAAAAATATAGACTTAGTTTTATAAATCTTCTCTTTAATAGAAGTCTAAATTAAAACTTTATTGTTAGCGCACCTGGGTGGCTCAGTCGTTTAAGCATCTGACTCTTGATTTTGACTCAGGTCATGATCTCATGGTTTGTGAGATCAGCCCCATGTCAGGCTCTGTGCTGACAGCATGGAGCCTGTCTGGGATTCTCTCCCTCCCTCTCTCTCTCTGCCCCTCCCCTACTCCCTCTCTTTCTCTCAAAATAAATAAATAAACTTAAAGAATTAAAAAAAATAAAAACTGTATTATTTCCATTTTGATGACTAAAATATCAAGACAAAAAAAGAAAGAGTTATCTTTATTTCACAAAATTTTCAGATACAAAATATAATTTAATATAGCATACTATTTTATGTAACTTACCAAAAACACATTAAATAAACTACACTGAATTTCTAAATCACAAACATGGGAGTGGAGGGCTATGAGAAGGATGAGATTTTATCAAAGGAAAGACTCTCTTCGTCACAACTGTCAACCTAAGTAATCTTTTGAATTCTATTTAGCAGTTCCCTTCTGAAACACCATCACTCCAAATCACTTCAGTAATATTTCTCACCAAGCTGATTCTCCTTGATGAGATTCTCCTGCAGTGTGAAGGCATCTTGCTGCTACACCACCTGGGGCAGCTATTTCTTTGTCATACTTCAAAGCTGCAGTGAAGAGAGCTTGCTTGGATGGCTGCCCAGAAAACCAAGTAGGAATGTCCTTGTTTCCTTCTGAATCACATCCTGTTTGACCCTTACATTTGGGGCTGAGAAGGGGTAGGGGAACAATAAGTCTAAATTTCTAATTACTTGTATGGCAAGGAAGAAGATTTTCTTCTTTGGTAAATCAACCATAATGTGTAAAAATTACCTTTCATATTAAATTCCATACGTAATGCCTACTGGATAAGTGCTCAGTTTCCTAAACTTAATGAATGCTCAATATGGCCAACACTTTGACCAGTGCTTACCTGCCACTAAAAACTAGAGGATATTAATATTGATTTTTTTCCCATTTAATGGTTTGCTCCTTTTGCTTGGTATTATTGTCTTGAATGGGCTTCCTCAGCACAAACAGCTTTCAAAAACCAAAACAATTAGCCTTAAACTAATAGAATAATTATAGTGTATCATCTCACTACAGCATATAGATACATACAGTTAGGACAGAATATCTATGGTTAAAAAAATACAACAATGACTTGTACACAGAAATGTTAATAATTACACCTTATTGATACATCCTGCCCTTTCTCGTAACAAACAGCCATTATTGGTAGTTGAGAATGCATGCTCAGTGTGTCTGTGTGTATACATCTAGGTGTTTATATACACCTTAAACACCTATATCTTCCCATGTTCACTCTTGAGTGATCCAGCATTCTAGTTTACCTTCTCAGTTTTACCTTGCATAGCTACATCCCAGCAGACTCTAAGCCAAGGGTGGGGGATGGCCCAGTGAAGTCAAAGAAAAGACCCAGAGACAACAACTGAGACACAGATATATTGGGGCAACTTACAGACAGAGAGTCCAGAAGCAGCCAACTGGACAAGGCATGTCCTGCTGGGATCTACATGCAGCAAGACTTTATGGCATAGCAACGTATCCTAGCAACTATCTGTAGTCCTTCCCCCTTACAAGGCCAGCATTCCTGACATCAAGTCCTGCTATCCTGACACTCTTTGTTATAGGGGATATGCTCCAGGTTGGCCACCCCCAGAGTCCCTGACCTTGAAACACTGTACAATATATTCTTCTATACATTCTGCTTGGTGGGAACATAGAGGGAGGATGGGATCTCTACATTCTGAAGATAGTGATTAACAGGGGCATATAGGGTGTGCTGGCATAAACTAGCTATCCAGCACATATCATATATACCTTTGCATTCATATGGACATTTTCACAAAAACATCATCAAATAAGCTTTTTCAATCATGGCAACATAACCAGAGGAAGCAAAATAGGACTGGTTCAATTTATTGTTATTATTGTTAACAATGTGTAAGAGAGGCAGGGAAACCTCTGTATTGATCATCAATGCACAAAGTATACCAATGGTGAAACTTTGATGGAACAAAGGAATATTATGTTTCCCCTTCTATAAACACTTCAGATGAAAAATCTTTCTGGCTATAAAGGTCCACTCAGCTCTACTGGTTCTAGTGCTCCTGGTAGGAATCATCTTCACTTTCTAACATGAGGCCTAGAATATTCCCTTCAGAAAACAGAGTAACATCCATCAGCTTAAATAGGGATTTGGATACATTCCTTTATTGTGTACTACATGTTATGAATATTAGACTTCTGTCAAACAAAGTCTTTGAGAAGTGACTCAACTCTCTTAGTGACAGAGTTACCAGAAACTTCCTGATGGATGCCACCCATTTAAAGGATCAGTGACCGCTAGAGTTTGGTGATTTTCCCCAAAGTTAAACTAGAACTGGAATCAAGATCTCCTCATCTAATACTGTTTAATTTAAACCTTGCTGTTTTGTATAGGAAATTCTTCTGAGATAGGAACAGAAATCTAACATACTGGGATTCTGGTTTAAAGCCTTAAATCCTGTGGGACTCCAAAGAAAGAGGTGATATGAGCAGGGGAAGAAGGTCCAGATAAAAGTCTCAGCTTCTTCATTTATTTATGACAAATCACTTTATTATTGTCTGTATTAGTTACCTCACCTGTATAACGGGAATAATAAATGCCTGCTTTATCTGTCTGATAGGATTGTTGAAAGATAAAAAAAATGATTACATGGAGAAATATTGTATATTAGCAAACACTGTCTAAATATTGTGGGGGCCAAGAACAGGGCCACTTGAAAATGTGCCACCTTAGCATACTGATTATTTTGTATTAAAGTTACTTAAGAAGCAACCAGTGTAAGAACACCCTGACCACCCCTCTTGTCTCCAAAAAGCAAGAAATAAATCTCTCATATGAAAAGTACCCTCCCAGTATCAGGAGGTAAAGAGACTTCCTTATCACCAGAGATAGGGAATTCAGAGCAGAGGAAATATATAAACAAACCTTGTTACTTTTATTAATTTACTACCCCAGCCCAAATTCTGTTTAGAATTCCTTATTCATTAAAGCTTTTGAACATAAGTTCTCTTTGTCCTGTCAATTTCTCACAGATTTGTGTCTCTTTGCTTAAACTCCCTGCTTTGGTCACTTCTTTGGGTCTTGGTTTTATTATTGAGACTTTGTGAGAAAAAAACTAAACTTTGGTTCTTTTCTCCTTTGAATCTGTCTCACGTCAGTTTAACTATTATAACAGCTAAAAGAAGCTTGAAGAGTATATAAAAAATTTTTCTCCCCAACAATATTGTGAACTGTCGCCTTGTAGGAAATACTACAAACTATTTGTGACTGTTTTATCAGCAGATTGTTTTTTTTCCCCTGTCTGGCTATACATTGTTTTCCATTAAAAAAAAAAGAAAAAACCAACTAAAAGATAAAGAAAAGCACCTTTTGTAAACAACACTTGATTAATTATATCTCCTTCTAATTCATGATGCCCAAAGGCAATTATAATACTGATAATACTCTGTATCTGCATCAGTGCTCTTTTTATCCTGCTGCTCTGCGGTGACAGTTAATATGGTTAATGTGTCAGTTAATTTTTGACCCAAAGTTTATTTATTTGAAAATATTAAATATTTTTTCATGTTTATTTATTTTTGAGACAGAGAGAAAGACACAGAGAGAGAGTAAGCACAAGTAGGGGAGGGATAGAGAGAGAGAGGCAGACATAGAATCCAAAGCAGGCTCCAGGCTCCAAGCTTGTCAGCACAAAGCCCAAAGCAGGGCTTGAACCCATGAACCAGGAGATCATGACCTGAGCCAAAGTCAGACACTTAACTGACTGAGCCACCCAGGCGCCCCTGAAAAGATTTAAAAAATTTTTTAATGTTTATTTATTTTTGAGACAGAGACAGAGCATGAGCAGGGGAGGGGCAGACAGAGAGGGAGACACAGAACCTGAAGCAGGCTCCACGCTCTCAGCCATCAGCACAGAGCCCAACACAGGGCTCGAACCCACCATGGACCATGAGATCATGACCTGCGCCAAATTTGGATACCCAACCGACTGAGCCATCCAGGCACCCCTGAAAATATTTTTTAAATGGAAATTTCATTTTCATGCTTAGGCACAAGGAAATGTCTAATAATTTGGTACAATCATCACAATACAACAGAAATATATAGACCTAGAATTAGTAGCACAAAAGAGGGTCAGCGAGGCCTATTCTAATCAGGATACATTTCACAGATATGGCCAAGTGTCATGTGTTCTCCTCACTATTTTGTTTTTATTTTATTTTTAATTATTTTTATTTTTTTTAAGTTTATTTATTTTGAGAGACAGAGAGTGCAGAGGAGAGGCAGACAGAGAGGGAAAGAGAGAATCCCAGACAGGCTCCATGCTGTCAGCACAGAGCCCAATGTGGGGCTTGAATTCATAAAGTGTGAAATCATGACCTGAGCTGAAACTAAGAGCTGGATGCTTAACTAACTGAGCCACACAGGTGCCCCACTCACTATTTTTCAAGGAAAGGCCTTAATGATCTTTTTATCTCATGAGATAAAAGTTATTATTAATAGAATAACTAATATCTGTACTTTGAGTAGCATTAATTTCCTTGGAAGATCTCTATGCATCTGTTCCTTTACTGAAATACAAACTATGATATTCTGAGATCAGATTTCTGAAGAAAACGTAGACTTTCTAAGGAGACAAGGAGAAATGACGTGCAATGAGCCTTATGAACACCATCAGAGCTGATTGTTATCCTGACATACCCTCAACCTGTTACATGACCGTGAGAAGCCCCACTCATTTCTGTCTTTCTTTTTTCTTTTTTTTATGAGAGGGGCACAAGTGAGCCATAGGCAGAGAGAGAGAGAAACAGAGTGAGCAAGAGAGAGAGAGAGAGAGAAGGACCCTCTCTCATTTCTGAATATTATTTGCCTCATTTGTAAAATGGGCAGCTTGAAATCAATGATTCTAAATTAAGTGAATTAAAGTTCTAAGTTTTACTTTTTACTTTCTATGACTCTAAAATATTTGGAAGAAAGTATGCAAAACAAAATTATTCTGCACACATTGTATATGAAAATGCAGAAGAAAGGGGATTTTCCTTTCCTTTTTAGACAACTATCCTTGTGGTTTCAGTAGTTTTTTTCCCACCTGTCAGTACTTAAGCATGAAGATTAATAGTTGCATTATTTTTCTTGTGCTAGAGCTAATAGCCTCTTAATTGTTTTTAATGAGACATTTCAGAGGAGCCCCATATTTCCCACACTACAGCATATTTTTTAGTATCAAGCCTCTGATTTAACACAGAGCTCAGCATCAGCTGGTAAAAGAGATTATTTTTAAAATAGTGAATGGTTTTAGTCAGGCAAATGTGTAATTATTTGCACTATATAATTTTGGCTCAACTGAGGATAACATGTCCTTCCCAAGGGGACAGTTTCATACTCTAACTGGGATAAATTTTTCTTATGTATGTCGGCCCAAATACTGCTGCCTAATTTTTAGTGAATATCTTATAATGTGGAATGAAAGGAAATGATATCATAATGAAGCATACGAAAATCCTACATGGGTAAAGCAGATTGGCAATCAGATCATTTATTTTCTGCAATTTTAAACATAAATGTGCTCCCTGTCAATGAGCCTCAGCAGTGGATTAAGCCAAGAAACACAGTGGAGAGATCTAAGAAAACCATAGTCATATCTGAGTTGCACATAACAAGTATTGTGGTGGGAAAAGAATAGGGCTGAATGTCAAAGGGCTCCACTTATATTCTTCATTTATATAAAGAATATTATGGGAAATTACTTCCTTTCTTTAAATTTTTTTAATGCTTTATTTATTTTTGAGAGAGAGAAAGAGAGGGACAGAGCATGAGCTGGGGAGCGGCAGAGGGACAGGGAGACACAGAATCCAGAGCAGGCTCTGTGTTGACAGCTCAGAGCCTGATGCAGACTCAAACTCACAAACCATGAGATCATGACCTGAGCCAAAGTCAGATGCCTCACTGACTGAGCCACAAGGCACCCCTACTTCCTTTCTTAAAGCTCTTTCCCCTCATCTGTTATGAGAATTACAGTAAACCAACTTATCCATGGTTTTACTTTCTTTGATTTCAGTTACCCTCAGTCAATCAAAGTCTGGAAGCAGATGCTCCAGATAGTAACCTAACATTATGTCACAGTGCCTACATCATTCACCTCACTTAATCTCATCATGTGGGCATTTTTTTCATCTCACATCATCATCTTAAGAAGGATGAATACAATCTAATATTAATTTTTTTTGCATTTATTTATTTTTGAGAAACAGAGTGAGACACAGCATGAGCGGGGGAAGGGCAGAGACAGAAGAAGACACAGAACTCAAAGCAGGCTCCAGGTTCCAAGCTGTCAGCACAGAGCTCGACATGGGGCTCAAACTCACGAACTGTGAGATCATGACCTGAGCCAAAGTCAGACGGTCAACAAACTGATCCACCCAGGAGCCCCTCTAATTAAGCTATTTTAAGATATAGAGAGACCACATTCACATAACTTTTATTATAGTATATTGTTACAATTGTTCTATTTTATTAATTACTGTTGTTAATCTGTTACTGTGCCTAAAATACAAATTAAACTTTATTATATAGTATGTATATATAAAAAATATAGTATATATAAGGTTAAGTCATGGGGTTATGAGGTATAGCATAGTGACTACAGTTCATAATACTGTATTTCATGTTTAAAAGTTACTAAGAGAATAGTTCTTAAAGTTCCCATGACAAGAAAAAAATTTTTGTAACTATGTACAGTAATGGATATTAACTAGACTTATTGTGGTGATCATTTGCAAAATATACAAATAGCAAAGCATTATATTGTACACCTGAAACTAATAGGTTATATGTTAATATACCTCAATAATTTTTTTTTAACATTTATTTATTTTTTGAGAGACATAGAGAGAAAGAGCACAAGTTGGGGAGGGGCAGAGAGAGAAGGAGACACCGAATCCGAAGCAGGCTCCAGGCTCCGAGCTGTCAGCACAGAGCCCGACGTGGGGCTCGAACTCACAAACCGTGAGATCATGACCCGAGCCGAAGTCGGATGCCCAACCGACTGAGCCACCCAGGCGCCCCACCTCAATAATTTTTAAAAATGTTTTTAAGGTATATATGCTCCGTGAGTGTTAGAACTTTCTCTGTCTTGATCACTACTATATCCCAACGCTGAAGAACACTGCCCAGCATATAGTAGGAAATCAGTATCTATTTTTGGTTCACTAAGGGAGCAGAGTAACCTCTAAAGTTTTCTTTGGCTCTGACATTTTATAAGTGTTTGATATTTATATGAGAAGTAGAAACCATGTAAATGGCTATGTCTTTTCTACAACCATTCACTCTCTTAGTGACTCCTTAAGGTGGAATTCAGCTCTAAATTCTATAATTGTGCAAATACTTGCTATCACTTATCTTTTCTTTCTATAGTTATCATGCTTATTCCATTTAATCATTGTTTCATAATAAATCCAATCAATGTTGTAGTATAAAGGAAAGGGAGACCAAGAGGAAGCAAGATCACAAAAAGATAAAACAGAGATGAGAAGCATGTCAGACCAGGGGAAGAGACTGAAGAAAGAGAACAGAATGAATGACCATGCCAAGATGGCAGCCACTGGTGAAAGGACCATCTTTCATGTTATATTTAAAGAAGGTTACTATTCTATTGAACCTAATATTGATATGCCTTAGAAAAACAGGTGATGAGGTACTTATTGATAGCTGGTAGTTTTCACAAGGTGACAAAATGAATCAAAAATAGTCTGGGAAGACAAAAAGACAGGGGTAGAATTCATTATTTGACCAGAACAGAGCTGAAAGTCACATCCTACCTTTTCCCTAGTCACATCACAAACCATAAAGTCCTGGAGACAATGTACAAAGCCTAAACTCTGGACCCAGTGCATCCCCAAACTTTATGTGCCATATAGAAAAATAACTAAAATGACAGTACTATGGTTTAGGTGAATCGATTCATAGCCCAAACAGACCCTGAATCCTCACTGTGTATATATGCAAACCACATAATGAAAGTTGGTGTTCTGTCCATCAAAATTGTTATATCACTGAGTTAAGTGAGGGACTATGCTACCTGATGGTATCCCTAGGAACAGCTTTCCCAGGGAATTATCAAGTACAACAAGAGTTAGTAAGCTACCTTATTAAAGAAATCTTAAAGAGGATGTGTCCCAAGGTTGCAAGCAGATCCACAGAGAGGTCATCAAACACTAATCATAGAGGGCTTTCCTGTGAGAAGAACAAAAATAACAGTTTGCTGAGGAGTGAAAAGAAATATGGGTCACATTTTATCCTTTAGGCCTAAGATTCTATTTTAGGCTTGGGAGCTTTTGCAATATATACAAATAGCAAAGCATTATACTGTCAAAATGTTCTATGCTTTGTACAGAAACATCTCTGTCGTGCAGAAGCTTACATCTTCACAACCCATTGGAAGTCCCAAAACAATTATAATGCTGAATGTTTGTATGTTTCTTTAATAAGAACTAGCAGTTACTGAGAGTCTAGTATATACGAGAATTTTTTTAAAAATATCGTATACACACTAACCCACTTAATTCTAAAACATCCCTTATATGTAGGAATATTATTTTTCTCTGCATTACAAATGAAGACACTCAAGCTAAAGAAAAGTGAATTATCTACTCAAATTTGCACAGCTCTCCAAGGCCTCCCTCCCTCTTAACTCTTAACTACCGTGCCAAATTTTCTAACATATTTTCTAATTAGATTTTTCTAATTTTATATATTTCTTATATATAAATACATGATAATATTTTCCATAATCCTTACAACATCCCTTAAGGGAATCAAAGAAGATTTATCCCCATTTTACAGCTATGAAAATGAAAACATATTTTGGAGAACTATACTGCCCTTCCTCCCCCAGGTAGTTACTGCCAGAGCCAGAAATCAAGAGTCCTAACTAAATAGTTTAAGTCTCTTTTTCCACAACATTAAGATATAATATCTAGAAATCTGCTTTTCCCAAAAAGAAAGTCAGCTATGTCAATGTCATGGGATTTACTCAGGAAAAACTAATAAAATGGGATTGTAAAATCCTGGAGAATTGCTGAACAATGCAGTCTACAGTGCTTCCCTTACTGGCATGCAATCTAGAAATAAATAAATCAGAGAGGCATCCTGTGTTTGTTTGTGGAGGAGAAGGGAGGGAGGTAAAACTGGTGATTCATTATGCATTGTTTCCCAGAGTAGGACACAGATCAGCCAGCAGTGCCAGAGCCAGATTTTAAATATTCATGAGGGTGTGGGTGGCTTCCCAGAATAGGTCGCACTCCAGGGAAAGGCCTCCCACACCGGCTTGTCACAAGGTGCACTGCAATTGCACTGAGACACAGACTACAACACCCTCCAGCGGGGGAAACCCCAGGCCCCCTCAACATGGTCTTCCTAGGTTCTGCTCAGGAATAGCAGCAAAGCCTCGGAGAGATGATGGAATTAGTATTTAACACTGGGCTTTTTGCCTATGATTCTCAGCATTTGCTTTGCCTGAAAGTCGGATGCAGCTCTTTCAAAACAGCTTCAGTAATAAGCCCAGTGTTCATGATGGGTACACAAACATTGCTGTAGATATCACTTTTTGTCATTATTGTGATTTTGTTATTTTCCTAAAGGAAATTGCATTTATAAACACACACACAGACACACACACACACACACACACACACACACACACAATTGGGTCCAAATAACAATTTATAACTCAGAAAAAATCCTTATGGGCATTTTATAGGAACTTACAGAATTCCAATTTGCTCAAGTAAGGTGGATTATTCTCAACAAAACACTTATATTCTAAGACCATGCAAACAAAGAAGATCAGAAAAAATTCTGCAATATACTAACTATCCATAGGCAGATTAGGTATCTTAAATGTCTTTTGAAATTTACTGATAGTGGCACACAGATACAGAAACACACACACACACACACACACACACACACACACACATTTAAACCTGAACAACAGAGAGAGAAAGAGAGAGAGAGAGAGAGAGAGAGAGAGAGAGAGAGGGTGGGAGGGAGAGAGGGAGAAGCAGGAAGACGAAGAAGAGGAAGGTAGAGAAGAGAGATAAACAATTTTTTTCACAAAATGATACTACCATTATATGTAATGCACCCTGATATTTTCTATTATGTTCCATTTTATTCTCTTTGACTCTATTTTTCAAACTGTTGGTTATGACCTCATAAATTGTTGCATGATCCACAATTTGATCTCAATCTGCAATTTGAAAGAGATATAAAGAATTCTCTCAGGGCACCTAGGGGGCTCAGTCTGTTAAGCCTCTGACTTCAGCTCGGGTCATGATCTCAGTTTGTGAGTTTGAGCTCTGCATCAGGCTCTGTGATGACAGCTTGAAGCCTGGAGCCTGCTTTGGATTCTGTGTCTCCTTCTCTCTCTCTGTCCCTCCCCCTCTTGTTTTCTCAGTCTCTCTCTCTCTCTCTCTCGCTCAAAACTAAACATTAAAAAATAAAAAAAAATTCTTTCAACTAAAACAAATAAAATACTTAATCACATATTAAAGATAAGTACATATTTCTGTATGTGATATTCCTGGAAAAGAAGCAAGTACCAAAGCTGACTTCTACCTTGAGTACATATGTATAACCCCACAGAATTGAGGTTTTATTTATATAAATTTTCAGGGTATAGATATCAGTGAATAATGCCAAGTGCCAGTAACAAGTGACAATAGAAGGTAAAATAAACCAAAAAGAACTTTGGATACTGGGTTGTTTTTTTTTTTCTTTTCAGAGCTGTACTGTAAGGATAAAAATATGATAAAGACATGAAAAGAAAGGTTCAAACCATGACCAGATAAAAGAAGATTTGAAAAATAATAATTTAGAATTTCTGGAAGTTAAATATATACAATAAATGTAATTTTAAAATTTACTGGGTAGATTAACCAGAATATTAGACAAACCTGAAGACAGAATTAGTGAACTAAAAAATAGATCCAAAGAAAGGATTCAGAATGCCAGCAGAGAGTAAAAATTGAGTTGGAAAATATGAAAGATTAAGAGACATAAATGTTAAAATGTAGAGAATGAATATATGTAATCAGAGTTTCATTTGAGAAGATAAATATAGGAATGGGAAAGAGGCAGTATTTGAAAAATTAATAGATGATAATTTTCCATTGATGTAAAGTACCAGTCTACAGACTCAAGAGGCCCAAGAAAAATACATAAAATAAAACCCATCCCTAGACAGAAGAAACTAAAATTTAAAAATAGGAAGACAGGGGGGGAGTAGCCAAGATGGCCAAACAGCATGGAAGTTTTTTGTGTGTCTTGCGTCCATGAAATGCAGCCAGACCAACACTAAATCATCCTACACACCTAGAAAACTGATTGAAGGATTAACACAACAATCTGCACAACCTGAACCACAGAATTCAGCAGGTACGCAGCGAGGATGGGGGGGGAGAGGGGGAGGAGAATACGGGAAAAGCACCCCTCCCCAAAAGCAGCTTGAGAGAAAGTGGAAAATTGGAAACAGCTGCAGGGACTAAACTAAAAAGGGATAAAGGAGAAAGGAGAGAAGAGAGGGTTTAAATTCCATTAAGACTGTAAGCAAGGGGACCGTAAAGTCTGCAACTGCTCAACTCCATAACTGGAGGTGCTCTGGAGGGAAGGGCGAATCCCCAGGAGCAGAGTGGCATCCAGGAGGTTCTTGGGTCATGGGGAAAAGCGGTTCTACTGCTGGAAGGACATTTGGTAGAGATTGTTGAAGCCACCTGGTCCCAGAAGGCCCCAGAGAACGGCCACATTCGCTGGTGCTGGAACAAGGTTGTTGACGGTGAAGCCTGGTGCCAGATGTGTGTTGTGATTTTCCATAATCCCCGAAATGCTGCTGCTACACTATCTCACAAACTTTTTCTGGGGTGGGCTGGTACCTGGCTGCAGTCTTGGGGCACCAGAAGCAGCAGGGTCTAGCAAGCGTTCCTGGGTGCGGCTGACATTCAGCCATAGCTCATTCGGCCATTGCTCGGTGAGACTCTCCCTCAGAGGGGTGGAATGGGTCAAAGCTGCAGTCCTTCAGAAGTAAGGGGCCGGGGAAAACAGCCCCATCTGAGACAAAACTCGGGAGAGAGGTATTGCTTGGGGCCTGATCACGGAGAGTGAAAAAGCGGGAAGTGGACGAAAGCTGAAGATGGAGGACGGGTGTGCAATTGCTGATCAGAGAGAATAGAGTTCCCATACTGGGTAGCTGGGTGACGCCATTTTCACTGCTCCCGCTCATGCACGTACGCACTTAGGAGCTCTACAGCACTCCACCCCAGTAGGCTAGCAGCGCCATATAGTGGAGAACGGAGCCGTTACAGAGCCCACCCAACTGGGCCAACCTTGCTCTTCAAGAACCCAAGTCTCACCACCTGCTTAGTTTATGGACTATAAAGTGCTACATAGTCTGACTTCTAGGGGAAAATGAAGTAATTTCAGTCCTATTTCAATCTGTTAGCAGGTCCATCTATTCAATATTCTTTTTCTTTTTTTTCTCTTTTTCACTTCCTTTCTTTTTCTTGAATACAGAAAGAAAAAATTCATTATTTTCAATATTTATTAAAAATATTTTTCTTTAATTTTTTACTATATTTTTTACTTTTGTGTAAAGTTTTTCAAATTCTATTTTACTTCCATCATTTTATTTTAGTTTACTTCAGTGTATTCACTTTTTCAAATTTTCAAATGATTTCCTTTTTTCTCTTTTTCGTTTTCTTTTTCTTGAATAGAGAAAGAGAAAAACTTCATTTTTATTTTCAATTTCTATTAAAAATATTTTTCTTGGGGCGCCTGGGTGGCTCAGTCGGTTGGGCGTCCAACTTCGGCTCAGGTCGTGATCTCGCGGTCTGTGAGTTCGAGCCCTGCGCTGGGCTCTATGCTGACAGTTCAGAGCGTGGAGCCTGCCTCGGATTCTATGTCTCCCTCTCTCTCTGCCCCTCCCCTGTTTATGCTCTGTCTCTCTCTGTCTCAAAAATAAATAAACATTAAAAAAAATTAAAAAAATATATTTTTCTTTAATTTTTTCACTACATTTTTTACTTTTGTGTAATTTTTTTCAAATTCTATTTTACTCCATCATTTTATTTCAGTCTACTAGAGTGTATTCACTTTTTCAAATTCTCAAATGATTTCCTTTTTTTTTTCTTTTTTCCATTTTTCTTTTTCTTTAATACAGAAAGAGAAAAAAATTCATTTTTATTAAAAATATTTTTCTTTATTTTTTTCTACTATATTCTTTACTTTTTTGTAGTTTTTCAAAATCTATTTTACTCCCATCATTTCATTTTAGTCTACTTCAGTGTATTCATTTGTTCAAATTCTCAAACGATTTCCTCCCTCCCCTTTTTTTTCTGTAATCTATTAAACCACTTTCAACAGTCAGACCAAAACACACCTAGGATCTAGCATCATTTATTCAATTTCTTAATGTGTGTGTTTTTAAAAATAAATTTATTTATTTATTTATTTATTTATTTTATATATGTGAAATTTATTGTCAAATTGGTTTCCATACAACACCCCAGTGCTCATCCCAACAGGTGCCCTCCTCAATACCCAACACCCACCCTCCCCTCCCTCCCACCCCCCATCAGCCCTCAGTTTGTTTTCAGTTTTTAAGAGTCTCTTATGCTTTGGCTCTCTCCCACTCTAACCTCTTTTTTTTCCCTTCCCCTCCCCCATGGGTTCCTGTTAAGTTTCTCAGGATCAACATAAGAGTGAACCATATGGTATCTGTCTTTCTCTGTATGGCTTATTTCACTTAGCATAACACTCTTCAGTTCCATCCACATTGCTACAAAGGGCCATATTTCATTCTTTCTCATTGCCATGTAGTACTCCATTGTGTGATAAGACTCGTGACGGATCTCTCTACTGAAACTTGGCAGGCCAGAAAGGAATGGCAATGAGAAAAATTTTTTTTAATTTTAATATTTTTTAATTAAAATTTTTTTATTTTAGTTTTTCTACCTCATTAATTCCTTTTCTCCCTTGAAAATGATGAAACAAAAGGAATTCACCCAAAAACAAAGAGCACAAAGAAATGACAGCCAGAGATTTAACCAACACAGATACAAGCAAGATGTATGAACCAGAATTTAGAATCACAATAATAAAAATACTAGCTGGAGTCGAAAATAGATTAGTATCCCTTTCTTCAGAGATAAAAGAAGCAAAAACTAGTCAGGATGAAATAAAAAAATGCTATAACTGGGGCGCCTGGGTGGCTCAGTCGGTTAAGCGGTGGACTTCGGCTCAGGTCATGATCTCACGGTCCATGAGTTCGAGCCCCACGTCGGGCTCTGTGCTGACAGCTCAGAGCCTGGAGCCTGCTTCTGATTCTGTGTCTCCCTCTCTCTGACCCTCCCCCATTCATGCTCTGTCTCTCTCTGTCTCAAAAATAAATAAATGTTAAAAAAAATAAATAAAAATAAAAAATAAATAAACCCTAAACTTATTTAAAAAATGCTATAACTGAGCTGCAATCACGGATGGATGGTGCAGTGGCAAGGATGGATGAGGTAGAACAAAGAATCAGCGACATAGAGGACAAACTTATGGAATATAATGAAGAAGAAAAAAAAAGAGTGAGATTAAGGCAAAAGAGCACGATTTAAGAATTAGAGAAATCAGTGACTCATTAAACAGGAACAACATCAGAATCATAGGGGTCCCAGAAGAGGAAGAGAGAGAAATAGGGGTAGAAGGGTTATGTGACCAAATCATAGCGGAAAACTTTCCTAACCTGGGGAAAGACACAGACATCAAAATCCAGGAAGCACAGAGGACCCCCAATTAGATTAAACAAAAACTGAGCATCAACAAGGCATATCATAGTCAAATTCACAAAATACTCAGGCAAGGACAGAATCATGAAAGCAGCATGGGAAAAAAAAAAGTCCCTAAACTACAAGGGAAGACAGATCAGGTTTGCAGCAGACCTAGAAAGGAGTGGCAGGATATATTCAATGTGCTGAATCAGAATATGCAGCCAAGAATTATTTATCCAGCAAGGCTGTCATTCAAAATAGAAGGAGAGATAAAAGTTTCCCAAACAAAAATTAAAGTTTTTGACCACTAAACCAGCCCTAAATGAAAATTTAAGGGGGAGTCTCTGAGGGGAGAAAAGATGAAAATATATATATATAATATATTATTATAAATAATATATAATTTATATTATATATAATATATATAATATATATAAATATATATATTTATATATTATATATATTATATATAATATATATAATATATAAATATATATATTTATATATTATATATTATATATAATAATATATATAATATATAATATAATAATATATATAATATAATATATATAATATATAATAATATATATATATAATATATAATATAGAATATATATATATAATATATATATAATAATATATAAATAATACATATATTATAAAAATATTATGTATATATATATGAATATATAAATAAATACCAAAACCAACAAAGATTAGAAAGCACCAGAGAATACCACCAGAAACTCCAACTCTACAAGCATCATAAGGGCAATAAATTAATATCTTTCAGTACTCACTCTAAACGTCAATGTACTCAATGCTCTAATCAAAAGATATAGGGTAACAGAATGGATAAGAAAACAAGATCCATCTATATGCTGTTTACAAGAGACCCACTTTAGACCTAAAGACACCTTCAGATTGAAAATAAGGGGATGGAGAACCATCTATCATGCTAATGGTCAACAAAAGAAAGCTGGAGTAGCCATACTTATATCAGACAATCTAGACTTTAAAATAAAGTACTTTCTGTAACAAGAGATGCAGAAGGGCATTATATCATAATCAAGGGGTCTATCCACCAAGAAGACCTAACAATTGTAAATATTTATGTGCCAAATGTGCCAGCACCCAAATATATAAATCAATTAATCACAAACATAAAGAAACTCATCAATAGTAATACCATAATAGTAGGAGACTTCAACACCCCACTCACAAGCAATGGACATCATCTAATCAAAAAATCAACAAGGAAACAAGGGCTTTGAATGACACAATGGACCAGATGGACTTAACAGATACATTCAGAACATTTCATCCTAAAGCAGCAGTATATACATTCTTCTCCAGTGCACATGGAATGTTCTCCAGAACAGACCATACACTGGGACACAAATCAGCCCTATGCAAGTACAAAAAGACCATCCATATTTTCAGACCACAACACTATGAAACTTGAAATCAACCACAGGAAAAAACTTGGAAAAGTAACAAATACTTGGAGACTGAAGAACATCCTACTAAAGAATGAATGGGCTAACCAAGAAGTTAAAGAGGAAATTAAAAATTCATGGAAGCCAATGAAAATCATAACACCACAGCCCAAAAATTCTGGGACACAGTAAAGGTAGTCATAAGAGGAGAGTATATAGCAATCCAGGCTTTCCTAAAGAAGGGAAAAAGAGCTCAGATACACAACATAACCTTACGCCTTAAGGAGCTGGAGAAAGAACAGCAAATAAAACCCCAAACAAGCAGAAGACAGGAAATAATAAAGATTAGAGCAGAAATTAATGCTATTAAAACCAAAAAACAGTAGAACAGATCAATGAAACCAGAAGCTGGCTCTTTGAAAGAATTAACAAAATTGATAAACCACTAGCCAGTTTGATCAAAAAGAAAAAGGAAAAGACCCAAATAAATAAAATCAAGAATGAAAGAGGAGACATCACAACCAACACAGCAGAAATAAAAACAAAAATAAGAGAATATTATGAGCAATTATATGCCAGTAAAATGGCAATCTGGAAGGAGTGGACAAATTCCTAGAAACATATACACTACCAAAACTGAAACAGGAAGAAATGGAAAATTTGAACAGACCCATAACCAGTAAGGAAATTGAATTAGTAATCAAAAATCTCCCAAAAAACAAGAGTCCAGGGCCAGATGGCTTTCCAGGGGAATTCTACCAAACATTCAAGGAAGAGTTAACATCTATTCTCTTGAAGGTGTTCCAAAAAATAGAAATGGAAGGAAAACTTCCAAACTCTTTCTTCGAAGCCAGCATTACCTTCATTCTAAAACCAGACAGAGACACCACTAAAAAGGGGAACTATAGACCAATTTCCCTGATAAACATGGATGCAAAAATCCTCAACAAGATATTAGCCAACCGGATCCAACAATACATTAAAAAAAAATAATTCACCACGACCAAGTGGGATTTATACCTGGGAAGCAGGGTTGGTTCAATATCCACAAAACAATTACCATGATTCATCACATCAATAAAAGAAAGGACAAGAACCATATTATACTCTCAGTAGATGCAGAGAAAACATTTGACAAAATACAACATCCTTTCTTGATAAAAACCCTCAAGAAAGTAGGGATAGAAGGAGCATACCTCAAGATCATAAAAGCCATATATGAATGACCCAACATTAATATCCTCAATGGGGAAAAACTGAGAGCTTTCCCCCTAAGGTCAGGAACAAGACAAGGATGTCCAGTCTCACCACTGTTATTCAACATAGTATTGGAAGTCTTAGCCTCTGCAATCAGACAACACAAAGAAATAAAAGGCATGCAAATAGGCCAGGAGGAGGTCAAACTTTCACTCTTCACAGATGACATGATACTTTATATGGAAACCCCTAAAGATTCCACCAAAAACCTGCTAGAGTTGATTCATGAATTCAGCAAAGTTGCAGGATATAAAATCAACACACAGAAATCAGTTGCATTCCTGTACACCAACAATGAAGTGACAGAAAGAGAAATCAAGGAATCGATCCCATTTACAGTTGTACAAAAAACCATAAAATACCTAGGAATAAATCTAACCAAAGAGGTGAAACATCTATACACTGAAAATTATAGAAAGCTTATGAAACAAATTGAAGGAGACACAAAAAAATGGAAAAAGATTCCATGCTCCTGGATAGGAAGAACAACTATTGTTAAAATGTCGATACTACCCAAAGCAATCTACATATTCAATTCAATCCCTATCAAAATAACACCAGAATTCTTCACAGAGCTAGAGCAAATAATCCTAAAATTTGTATGGAACCAGAAAAGACCCCAGATAGCCAAAGCACTCTTGAAAAAGAAAACCAAAGCAGGAGGCATCACAATCCCAGACTTCAAGCTACACTACAAAGCTGTAATCATCAAGTCAGTATGGTACTGGCACAAGAACAGACACTCAGATCAATGGAACAGAATAGAGAACCCAGAAATGGACCCACAGATGTATGGCCAACTAATCTTTGACAAAGCACGAAATAATATCCAATGGAATAAAGGCAGTCTCTTCAGCAAGCAGTGCTGGGGAAACTGGATGGTGACATGCAGAAGAATGAACCTGGACCACTTTCTTACACCATACACAAAAATAAACTCAAAATGGACGAAAGACCTCAATGTAAGACAGGAAGCCATCAAAATTCTCGAGAAGAAAGCAAGCAAAAACCTCTTTGATCTTCCCCGCAGCAACTTCTTACTCAACACGTCTCCAGAGGCAAGGGAAACAAAAGCAAAAATGAACTACTGGGACCTCATCAAAATAAAAAGCTTCTGCACAGCAAGGAAACAATCAGCAAAAATAAAAGGCAACCAACAGAATGGGAGAAGATATCTGGAAATGACATATCAGATAAAGGGTTAGTATCCAAAATCTACAAAGAACTTACCAAACTCAATACCCAAAAAACAAATAATCCAGTGAAGAAATGGGCAAAAGACATAGACACTTCTCCAAAGATGACATCCAGATGGCCAACCGAGACATGAAAAAAATGCTCAACATCACTCATCATCAGGGCAATACAAACCAAAATCACAATGAGATACCACCTGACACCTGTCAGAATGGCTAACGTTAACAACTCAGGCAACAACAGATGTTGGCAAGGATGCAGAGAAAGAGGATCTCTTTTGCATTGCTGATGGGAATGCAAGCTGGTGCAGCCACTCTGGAAAACAGTATGGAGGTTCCTCAAAAAACTAAAAATAGAACTACCCTACGACCCAGCAATTGCACTACTAGGCATTTATCCAAGGAATACAGGTGTGCTGTTTAGATGGGACACATGCACCCCCATGTTTATAGAGGCACTATCAACAATAGCCAAAGTATAGAAAGAGCCCAAATGTCCATCAATGGATGAATGGGTAAAGTGATGTGGTATATATATGTAATGGAGTATTACTCAGCAATTAAAAAGAATGAAATCTTGCCGTTTGCAACTACGTAGATGGAACTGGGGGGTATTATGCTAAATGAAATTAGTCAGTCAGAGAAAGACAAAAATAATGTGACTTCACTCATATGAGGACTTTAAGAGACAAAACAGATGAACATAAGGGACTGGAAACAAAAATAATATAAAAACAGGGAGGGGGACAAAACAGAAGAGACTCATAAGTATGAAGAACAAACAGAGGGTTACTGTAGGGGTTGTGGGAAGGCGGATGGGCTCAATGGGTAAGGGGCACTAAGGAATCTACTCCTGAAATCATTATTGCACTATATGCTAACTAATTTGGATGTAAATTAAAAAAAATAAAAAACAAAATTAAAAAAAGTAAGTAATAAAAAAATAAAAATAAATAAATAAATGTAAAAAGTACATATAAAAATAAAATAGGAAGACAAATGTAATGCTAAATATGGTCATATCTAAAAGAAATAGTAATTTCTAGGCTATACTGAGAAATTAAAAAATCATAAGGGAAGACTTCTAAAAATTTTTTAAAATTTTTTTTAGAGAGAGAGAGAGAGAAGAGAGAGAGAGAGACAGCAAGCAGAGAGAGGCAGAGGGAGAGAAAGAACCTCAAGCAGGCTTCACACTCAGCACAGAGCCCAAAGTGGGACTCGATCTATGACTGTGAGATCATGACCTGAGCCAAAATCAAGAGTCAGATGTTCAACCAACTGAGCCACCCAGGTGTCCCATAAGGCAAGATTTTTAACACAGTTATTTCAGTAATATATACCTCAAGCAGTGAACAATTTAGTAAAGCAACAGAAGATGTGAAAGCACAAAAAAAATAAATTTTATATAATTCACATAGATATAATATTGCACCAAACAACCTGGAAATTTTGCATTATTGTCAAGCTTATATTAAACATAATAAAAATTGGCCATGTGTTAGGCAACAAATTTCAAAACATGGTGAATTTCCGATAGTATTTTCTGACCACAATGCAATTAAGACAGAAATCAACAGCTTAAACATAACTAGGAAAAAATCTAACACATTTGGCCCATCTTATTCATGAACAGAAAGCAAAATCCTTTAAAAAATAGCAAATTAACCCAACAATATACTAAAAAGTTAGTACATTAAGAATGAGCTGGATTTATCACAATACAAACTGGTTTTATGCACTCTCATTCTATTGGGTTAATGTAGCCATTATATAATCTTATTAAAGTGACTTAAAGTCTCTAATCATCTGAAATGTTGAGTTAGCTCTGTTCCACCTCTATCTCAGACGATAAAGATGATCAGATGAAAAGAACTTTAGTGACTGCAAATGTGGTTTGCAAACTGAAAAACACTATAATAATGAGATGTTATTTTATTATGCACAAAAATGTTAATTTTTGCATCTCAGCTCATGTCAAAGTAGTTCATGAGCTATATTAAACACTATTGTTAATAATGTGTTCCTAAAAGAAGTAGGTGAAATGCACATGTAAAAGGGTTTATAGATTTATATGTATAATCTGAAAATAATTATAAACAGCTTTTATGCTCCATCCAGAATAATGTCATCCTCAGAAGCCTACTCTGAAACTTCCTTGATCATACCCCTTTGCCTTCTACCCAAAGTCAATCATAATTCTAAAATGTGTGTTAATTATTTGCTTGGTCTTCTTTATAGTTTTACACCCATGGCTATATTCCCTAAGTGTATGTGTGTGTGTATAGTTTTACTTGTTTTTGAAATCAAAATTTGAGGAATTGTAATACACATATATCTACATGACTTGCTTCTTTTGTTTAACCTCATTTAAGATTTTTCAACTGTGGCATCTATAGGTGCAATTAATTAATATATTCTGGTTTTTAGAGTTCCCTTATATAAATATACTCTTGTGATATCTATTTTAATGGTAACAGACATTTGGGTTATATCAAGTATTTTATTTAATTGTTTCAAACAGTGTTACTGTAAGCATTGCTGTCCATGTCTCAGTGTACAAGGGTAAAACTTTATTTAGATTTTACTTCTAAGAGTGAAATCACTATATTAAAAGTACATACATTTTAAATATACTATGAAATTCTCAGCTAAGGAGCTTGTACCTATTTGCATTCCCATTTGCAGTGGATGTGCCTTTCTGATATATTACATTCTCAAAATTCAAGATAGAATTCATCTTCTCAATTTTTGTTGCTGTGTTTGACTTGAAATGATTTTTTGAAATTTTAGTTTGCATTTCCCTTGTTATCAGTAAGATTAAGTTTATTTCCTTTGTATTTATTGTTTATTTATTTTCTTTTCTGTGAAATGCCTCTTCATGTCTTAAGAATGAAAGAGGAGAGATCACAACCAATACCACAGAAATGCAAACAATTTTAAGAGAACACTATGAAAAATTATATGCCAACAAATTAGGAAGAAATGGACAAATTCCTAGAAACTCACAAACTACCAAAACTGAAACATGAAGAAATAGAAAATTTGAACCCATAACCAGCACAGAAATTAAATCAGTAATCAAAAATCTCCCAACAAATAAGAGTCCTGGGCCAAATGGCTTCCCAGGGGAATTCTACCAGACGTTTAAAGAGTTAACACCTATTCTCTTCAAACTGTTCTCTAAAACAGAAATGGAAGGAAAACTTCCAAGCTCCTTCTAGGAAGCCAACATTACCTTGATTCCAAAACCAGACAAAGACCCTACTAAAAAGGAGAATTACAGGCCAATATCCCTGATGAACATGGATGCAAAAATTCTCAAGAAGATACTACCAAACTGAATTCAACAGCCCATTAAAAGAATTACTCACCATGATCAAGGGACTTATTCCTGGGCTTAAGACAATTTTATTTTTAATCACTTCTTATTAAATACTGATAGATACAAAATAATATTTAAACAATATACCGGAGATATAAAGAATTACAATTCAATGGACACTGATACACTTTAAAGAAAAATAAGTTACCTTTTGTGTGTATCCTTGCTCATCCTATTCCCCTTCCTCACCAATGGATGTACCCACAATACTAAATCATGTACTTATTGGCTTGTTTTTGGTTTATCACTCTTTTGTATAGTTTTACATTGTTTTACTGCATATATGTCAGTTATAAACTTTTCACCTCACCCTCATGCTCAATATTTTCCCAATTAGCATTAGCTGGACTAGTCAGCATGACCCAGGAGAGTGATTCAACTGTATAAAATAAAATGCGGCTAGATTTGCCTTTGTGAGCAGCCACTTAACTGCAAATCATAGCTTGAAATTCAAAACACTAGTCCCTTTGACTTTCAATTTTGGGGTTATGTGTGGACTGACTAGGTGTTTTATTCTCTCCCCTTTGTATTGAAGAGGATATTAAGAATCATGTCTCTCATCTGATTAGTATACTCACAGTTTATCTCAGGTTCATCGAAGCAATACTGAGATAGATGTGTATTCCATTCATGTTATTTTATATTAAGGTTGCCGAAACAATTGTCACAGAACCAATTTACAATGCTACTTCATTAATTTCTATAATGTAAGAACACAGTTTCATAAAATGTATATGTAGCTAACACTTCCTCATCCTTTGGTTTCCTATGATTATTCTGTGATTGTACTTTCATTATTCTGTAATAATTCTGGTTACAGCAAGAGAACTCTTAAAAAAGTCTTCTAGTAGCTTTTATTCACAAAACCGTTTCAGTAAAAGCATCTAAACTTCCAGGAGTTCTATTTTTCTTAAGTTTATTTACTTATTTCTGAGGGGGAGAGAGAGAGAGAGAGAGAGAGAGAGAGAGAGAGAGAGAGAGAGAGAGATTGCAAGCATGAGCTGGGGAGAGGCAGAGAAAGAGGGAGAGAGAGAATCCCAAGCAGGCTCCATGCTGTCAGCACAGAGCCCAACACAGGGCTCGAACTCACGAACCATGAGATCATGACCTGAGCTGAAATTAAGAGTTGGCTTAACCTGACCAAGCCACTCAGGTGCTCCCTAAAGTTCTAGGAGTTCTAGTGCCACTATGGCAGAGTAAGCACCCTATAGCCCATCCTTCTTGCCAAATACAGCCAAAAACTCTAGAAAAATACAAAATTAGCAAAGTGAGGATGAGGAAAAATGAAAACAGGATGACTATAGAATAAAGACAAAATATGAAGTCACTTGCATCAGAAGGACTTTCTTGTCTTGTTTCACTTTGTTTTCCTCTCATGGCTTTGCGCTGAGTTTTGAGTCTGAGACACAGAATTGGTTGGTGGCATTGAAGCAAAACTCAGATAGAAACTTAACTTCTTGGCCAGGGGAATTGGGAAAAGGCATTCCTGTGGGCCAGAGAGTGAGGAGAGAGTCCCAGAGGAAGAGAGCTAGTAAAGGAGAGACCTTAATCCTAGGTATCAACCCTCCCAATTCTCAAACCCCTGAGTCATATGTACATGGGACACTCATAATCCAATGAATCAACAGCTTAAAACTGAACTTGGTTTTGTGCAACAAAAAGGAAAGTAGAAATTATGCCCTCTAAATACCTGGCTAAAATAAAAACAAAACATTCTTCAGAGGATTCTACCCACCACATATTTACAATGTCCACAATTAATCCCAATTATTCAACAAATAACCAGAAAAATATGATCCATTCTCAAGACAAAAGACAATCTACAAATGCCAACAGAGAGATGACCCAGAGATTGAAATGACCAAAGACTTTAAAGCAGCTGTTATAACTATGCTCCAAGAAGTAAGAAAATATACTTGAAATAAATGAAAAGATAGAATAGAATATAGAAGCAGAGAAATAGAAAGTAAATTAAAAAAAAACAAATGGAAATTATAGTACCCGATATAAAAGAATGGATTATCTCACTAGCAGAATGTAGATGAGAAAGAAAAGGGTCATTGAACATGAAAATAAATAAAAATTATCATTTTTTTCTTTCAGAGAACTTTATATAGTTAGATATGCTAGTGATGAGATCTTTCAACTTGTAAATGTCTGAAAATGTCTTTATTTTCTCTACCTTTAACACGTTTTGCTAGCTATAGTTTCAGGTTGATGGCTTTCTTCTTAAGTAGTTTTAAAAGTCAGTGGTCCACAGACTTCTCATTTGCTTTATTTCCGATATGAAATTTGTTATCATCCTTATCATTGTTCTTTTGTAACTAAAGTAACACATGTTTTCTTCTCTAGTGTTTTTTTAAGATTTTTCTCTTCATTAGTGGTTTTGAACAATTAGATTACGAAGTACCATTTTTCCCTCAAGCGTTTGTTGAGCCTCTTGGATTTGTGGGCTTAGAATTTTCATACAATTTTGAAAACTTCTGGCCATTATTTCTTCAATTATTTTTGTCTGTCCCGACTTCTCATTCCTCTCATTCAGAGATTCAAATTAAATGTACATTAGCATGATTGAAGTTATCCAACTGCTGCTCTGTTCTATGATTATTAATATTCTGTGTTTCTGTATATATCTCAATTTGATAGCTTCTATTGCTATTGCTATGTCTTTAAGTTCAATGATACTTTTTTTTTCCAATGTCCAATCAGCTGTTAATTCTCTCCAATGTACTTTTCATCTCTAGAAGTTTGATTTGAGTCATTAAAGAAAAAACTTCCACATTTCTACTTAACTTCTTGAACATGTGGAATAGAGTAATAAAAACCTTTTTAATGTCTTTGTCTTCTAACTCCAACATCTGTGTTCATTCTGAGTGGGTTTCATTTGATTAAGTTTTTCCACATTGGACTAAGTTTTTCCACATTGGCAATTGTTTCCACAATTTTCACATGACATTGTGAATGTCACCTGACTGAGTGGTGATAGTTTTGTATTTCTATAAATATTCTTGATCTTTGTTCTGGGATGCTGTTAAGTTACTTTCAAATTGATTATCCTTTCAGGCCTTTCTTTGATAATATGTGAGGCCTGTCCAAAACAAGGCTCAGTACAAGGTTAATTATTCCCCAATATTGAGGTAAGACCTTCCTCTGCACTCTACCTAATTGCCAAGGAATTATGACTTTGTGGCAAGTGAGAAAAGACATTCTTCCTACTTCGAGTGCTGGGCACTATTCCATCTAATTTTTAATCTAGGCTTTTCCCCAGTCTTGGGTATTTTCCTCACACACATGTGCTAATCAATATTCTACTTCACATTTGAGGGGGACCGTTTTCAGACTTCCAAGATTCTCTATATGTGAGGCATTCTCCTCTCTGGCACTCTGTCCAATAAACTCTAGCAGCCTTGATTTCCTTGGACTCAGCTCTACCTGCTCAACTCAGGGTGTCTGTTGGGTCCCATCTCAGTCTCTTCTCACTGTGCTGTGGTCTGAAAACACTCTCAAGGCAATACATGGGGCAAATTTAGGGCTGATCTCATTTGTTTCCTAACACTTTGTTGCCTGATGTCCAATATATTAAAACATTTTTTAATATACATTGTTTGTGTGTGTGTGTGTGTGTGTGTGTGTGTGTGTGTGTGTGTGTGTTAAATTTGTGGGTAAATTCAGTCCTTGTTATCCTATCTTTACCAGAAGCAAAAATCTTTCTATTCTGTATTTAGATTTTAAATTTGTTTATTTTGAGACACAGAGAGAGCACAAGCCAGGGGGTGCAGAGAGAGAGGGAAAGAGAGAATCCAAAGCAGGATCTGAGCTGTCAGCACACAGCCTGATGTGGGGCTCAAACTCATGAAATGTAGATCATGACCTGCACTGAAATCAAGAGTCAGATGCTTAACTGACTGAGCCAGCCAGGTGCCCCTATATTTTGATTTTAAACATACCTATTTAGAAATCTCTTTCTGACAATTATATTTTCTCCATATCTTACAGTACCATATTATTTTTTTTTACTCAATATTTGTAACTTTCCCTGTTGGTGGTACATTTCTCATATAACCAGTGCTTCTTACTACTGCTTCTTTTTGTTTTAAATAGGGATTCCATATACCTCGAGGTGTGGAAGTGTGGTATTTTAGTAACATACCAATACCTATGTTTCATATGTGCTTCTGCTGAGTTCCTATTAATTTCACTCATGTAGTAGTCATTCCCATTTCTAAGTTTGAAATTCATGTACCTATATGTGAATAGCATGCATTTGTATTTCACCCTCACCTACACTGGAGGCTTGTGCTTCATATTTAACTGATGATTCTTTTCCCATCCAAGTCTCTGTCTTCCGTTTTCTCCTCCCTCTCCATTCTCTTTCTCTAATTCCAAACTACTTGCTTATATACAATAATATAGTAATTCCTGCTTTAATGCAAGTGTTTTCTCTCATGGTGAGAATTAAATGGGTTGCTGAGTTGTAACAGCTCTTTATACATTCTGAATCAGGTCCCTTATTAGATATAGGATTTGCAAATAATCTTTCCCCTTTCTGTGGACTGTCTTTCCACTTTCTTGATGGTGTCATCTAAAAAGACAGATGTTTTTCATTTTGGTATAGCCAAATTTATCTTTTATTTTTTATTTACTTAATTTTTATGTATCATCTGTACTTTTAGAGTCATATCTAAGAAACCACTGTCTAATCCAAAATCACAAAGATATACTCTTTTGTTTTCTTCTAAGAATTTTAGCTTTTATATTTGGGTCTACAGGCCATTTTAAGTTACTTTTTGTATATAGTGTGAGTTAGGGGTCTCATTTCCTTCTTTCAAAAATGTATATCCTATTGTTCTAGCACCATTTGTTGACATGGTTATTTTATCCAAAGTTGAATTGTTGGCACCCTTGCCAAAAACAATTAGCCATAAAATATGACTTTATTTATGGACTTTCAATTATACTCCATTGATCCATAAGTCTGCCCTTATGTCACTACCACATAGTCTTGATTACTGTAGCTTTGTAGTTAAGTTTTCAAATCAGGAAGTGTGAGTCTTTAATGTTCTTTTTCTCTCTCAATAGTGTTTTACAGGGTCCCTTCCATTTCCTTATGAGGTGTGAAGTCAGTGTTTCCTATACCTTTCCTGAGCAGATGATCATGCAAGTGGCCTTCAAGGTTCCCAAGAATATGGCAATTTTTAAAAATATCTTATTTATTTATTTATTTATTTATTTATTTATTTATTTATTTATCTTTATATCTATCTTGAGAGAAAGAGAATGAACACATGAGCAAGCAGGGGAAGGGCAGAGGGAGAACGAGAGAACAAATCTTAACCAGACTCCATGCCCAGGGCAGGCCTGGCAGGGGGTTCCATCTCACAACCGTGAAATCATGACCCGAGTCAAATTCGAGAGTCAGATGCTTAACCAACTGAGCCACTCCGATGCCCCTAGGGCAAAGATTTTCGAAGCACCTTATGGACATCTCATTCCTCAGCTTTTTTCTATTTTCAGTCAACCTCTTGTCATCCCCAATGGACAGTACCACCACAGGCAACTTCAATGTTGAAAAACTGCCAACAGATGTTTCTGAAAAATCCCCTGGGAATAGGGTTGTTCACACAGAGTTAGTTCTGACTAAGGTCAAATAAGGAAAAATACCTGGAAATGAAGCTTTTCAGTGAGCTTCCAGACAGGTCAAAAAGTGACACTTTTTTGGGGATCTTCAAACCTGTTCTGTTCCCTCCAGCAGCTGCTAGGCTGCTGATAATGCTGTTGATTTTCCAGGCTTCCATAGATTTGGGGAAAGGGGATAGAATTAGGGCAAGTTAAAAGCACTGCAAGCTCGGTGTTATTACTGAGATATAGCTTTTTTTATGACACTTTTTGAAATGTATCAAGGATTTGCTTAATTTCCAGAGTTCTGAAACAGTGATTTTGACAGATTTTGTTAGTATAATGATTGCTTTTATAAAGAAGCAGATTTTCTGAGGTCTTTAATCTGCTATTCAGGAGTGCTTCTAACCCTGACATAATGTAAAATCCCCATTTCCAGCTAGTTGTGGTTCTATCTAATCTAGACTCCCCACAGGCTTTTTTCTTTTAGATTCCACCTGCTAATCTTATGCTCCTTCATTCTAGGATTTTCTTCAAGGTAGAGATTTGGTTGGTTGGTTGTTTTCAAGGTAGAGGGTTTTGTTTGTTTGTTTGTTGCCTGTTTGTTTTAATTTATCTTTAATGTGCAAGTCTATGTATTTCAGTTGGGAAAGGTACTTTTCTATGTGAATTCCATACACAATATTGGACAGAAGTGTAAAAACACTTTTTAAAATTATGGCAAGTATTTGGTAACATGAGATGATCTGAAGACCAAAAAATGTAGTTTTTACAAAGACTTAAGTGGTGGTAAGAGATAAAATCCATAACAAAGATGATGACATAAGTCTCAGTCAGGAAAAAAGCCAACCCCTTTCCTAAAATGGAAAGAATTAATAGGAATAGGAATGGCAGCATTCCAGGAAGTGTAGGATTGAGGAGGCAAGTGGATAAAGAAGTTTTTATTGCAGATATATTTTCTCTGTGAATGGAATGTAGAAAGGTTGGCAATGGTAGGATAAGTTCTTAAAAAATATGGAGACATGTTGACAGAACAAACGTGGAGGACGAGGGAGAAATCTAAGGTTTCAGAGAATAATGTTTCTCAGTTTTGAGAACATAGTAAGAGTGAAGATCATAAATCTGTAATGCCAATAATCTGCACCACGATGTGATTCACTATAACACTGGCACTCTACCAGTTAGGGCTTAAGTCATGTGAAATCACTTCCATTTCTACAAATACATCAGCTCTTTCATACCTTCATGCCTTGTTCAATACCCTTCTCCAGTTCTCCATGATATATAGCATCTAGTCTTCATCTGTTGTGTACTTCTCTCCAGGAGATAGATATCTATGCCTTACCTAATTAATAAGTTGGATAAAAAGCCTTTATGCTAACTATATCTCAGGTCACCCTTCTGGTGTAGAACCCTACTCTGGTGAGGCCCATTCATAAGAACAGGTCCTTCCTGACTTGTATGGAAAGAAGCAGTTCTTAGCTTCTTTCTAGAGTACTTCTTAGACTGTGAGTGTTTGAATAAATCAATTCATTTTGCAAGTTGGTAGTTAAGAAGCACATTTTTATATCTGACCCAAGCTCCATTCTCTAATAAATATTTACCAGACATGAAAAGACAGGTTGATTCCCATCTTAGTCAGTTGAAGGTGCTATAACAAATTGCCATTGAGTGGGTGGTTTATTGATAACAGAACTTTATTTCTCACAGTTCTGGAGGCTACAAAGTCCAAGATTAAGGTGCCAGCACATCCAGTGTCTGTTGAGAGCCCATTCCCTGGCTCATAGACCCTGTCTTCTAAGAGTGCTACCCTAACATGAAGTGGAGAACAAAGGAATTCTGTGAGGTCTCTTTTATTAAGGATACAAATCCTATTCATGAGGGCTCCACTCTCATGACCTAATGGCCTTCCAAATGTTCCATGTCCAGATATCATTACATTAGGCATAGGCCATCAACATGTGAATCTGAGGGGGATACCAACATTCAGCCCATAAATATCCTCTTTTGTTTATTTCAGCTGACACATTATTATCATCCTCAAATATGAGCAGGGCTTCTTTAACAGAAATTTTAGCACATCATCAGTCTTTTCTATGAACATATCTGTTGCTCTGTCCTAGACTTTAAGCACTTGGAATGCAGCAAACATGACTGTCACTACTGAATACTTAGCACCTAACCAGGGGACCAAATGTAGAAGACAAACTATAATTATTGATCGAAGTGGAAGGCAATTTCCTTATAACAAAAGGAGGAAGATTGTAGAGATTTCAGAAGCAGGCCTTCCACTTCCTATTTTTTAAATGAGTTTCTGAAAGAAACTGCTGAATAAAGCAGTATATTGTGAAAACAAGCTTAGAGGTAAAAAATAGGTACAGCACAACAATAGATACAGTTTTCTTCCATGACTAAATAAAATGTAAGCCTTTGAAGAGCCTTTAAAAAGCATGCATTCCAGTTTTAAAACATGAATAATATCCTTACATAGTTCTATGCCATGATCTCTCAGATATATTGAAAGCAAATAAATAAGGGAGAGAAAATCTGTGTAATATGCTACTACTTACATAAAAATTGTAAATATGGGGCACCTGGGTGGCTCAATCGGTTAAGTGTCTGACTCCTGATCTCAGCTCAGGTCATGATCTCATGGTTTGTGAGTTCAAGCTCAGGCTCAGACTCCACACTGACATTGCGGAGCCTACTTGGGATTCTGTCTCTCCCTTTCTCTGCCCCACCCTCTCTCTCTTTCTGTCTCTCAAAATACATAAACTTTAAAACAAATTGGTAAATATGCATATATGTCGACATACACTTTTATTAACAGGATACGCAATAAAAACTTGCCAAGTCAACATGTAATCATTATCCAGTTAACTTAATAAAGGATAAGTTTTCCTTACCTACAACCTTTGGTGGCTTTATGTTTTCCCCTCAAATGTACATGCCCCTACAAAAGACATTTGGAAAGAAGTCATCTTTTCTGATCACATTATTATCAACAAGGAATGTGTGATCTTCTCCTTGAAGAGTGCAGGTGTTTGCATGTGAGATTTGACACTTAGGTTGCTAGGGTAACAGTCTGCTCCTTAATAATGAAAAAGAAATCAGCACTAGAGTAAAAAGATGTGCTAATGGACAAGCTAAAAAGTCCATTTGGAAAAAAAAAATAGGGTTTATTCCAATATTGAATTAAACATGGGCAAATCAGGAAATGGGAACTCACACTCATATTTTTCATCTTCTTCCAGCATCTGAGAGAGCTCTCCCAATCTACTTGTCCTATGTTCTTGGTAGCCTCCTGCTTTCTCCCTCTCCCCTCAGATGAAACTCACTCTCTTATTTGCTTAAAGTGTGATTATGTATAGCTTGCAAAGTGTAACATTTCCCCCCAAAATGGTTATCTTCCATATTAAAAAGGGAAAAGGGAATTCACCCTCACACTCCCTCTCCCTCTCTCCATCAACCCAGGACTTTTCAAGAAACACTGAAATGGTATCACTTAGATGCTCCAATACAGACAATTAGTTTATTGGTCCCATAATACTGTTGCCTGAATATTACTATTCCAAAATCATTCTTCCTGAATTTGGAACATACACTCTGAAATGAAGAATATAATTTCAAGAAACATACAAAATTAAGTTAAGAGATGAATCAACAGAGTCCTAATATCCCACATTTACTAATAATGACTCGTTTAATCAAAAGCAACCCAATACTTTTATTTTTTATTATTATTTTTTAATTTTTTTTCAACGTTATTTATTTATTTTTGGGACAGAGAGAGACAGAGCATGAACGGGGGAGGGGCAGAGAGAGAGGGAGACACAGAATCGGAAACAGGCTCCAGGCTCCGAGCCATCAGCCCAGAGCCTGACGCGCGGCTCGAACTCATGGACCGCGAGATCGTGACCTGGTTGAAGTCGGACGCTTAACCAACTGCGCCACCCAGGCGCCTCAAAAGCAACCCAATACTTTTAAAATTCAGTTCAATCTCTGAATTGAGTTAGAAGGTGGAGAAGTTAGATTAAAGGTTGTTCAGTGTGGTGATCACGTGTATTTTCTTGAATACGTTATTTTTAGTCTTCTCAGATTTTCATTCAGACAATGTGAACTTGGTATCTTCTGAGATATTTTTGCTCTAGAATTTTGTAAGTCACTTTTTACAGCAACTTCCTTTTTAATTAAAAAAGAAAAACACTACAGGGCACCTGGGTGGCTCAGTTAGTTAAGTGTCTGACTCTTGATTTCACCTCATGTTATGATCTCAGGGTTCATGAGTTCAAGCCCCGAGTTGGGCTCTGCACCAATAGCACAGAGCCTGCCTGGTATTCAATCTCTCTCTCTGTCTCTCTCTCTCTCTCTCTGCCTCTCCCCTGCTCATGCTTGCTCTCTTTCTCTCAAAAATAAAAAAATAAATAAACATTTAAAAAACAAAAATAAAACCACTATGATGTGATTTGCCCTACATGATATTAAGATATATTTGAAAATCAAATAATTTAGGTATGATATTAGATCATGAAAGTTCTAATGGCCCAAAGCAGCAAAATTTCAATGCAGATGTTGACTTTAGTTAGTGTAGAATTCAGAAACCCACTAATAGGACAGCAACAAAATTAAAAAAGGAAATAAATCCATAAATGGTCTGAGATTAGAAGAGAAGGATACCAGAAATCCAATAATTCTTAGAAATTTTTGGAAGACTTTGGGAGCATAGAATTGTTCTGAGAGGTGAAATGGAATTAATTAGTGAACAATAATGCCTTCTTCAAAGTTAAATATAATTTGAATTAAACTTCTCATTATCAACATTAGACAAAGAAATGGCTTCAAAGCAAGTATTAGAGCATAATGTTTTCAAATGCAATAGCTTAATAAAGCTTCTATATTAAAAGGCAATCTCCCCATCCCCAAATGTTTCTATCATGCAACATTTAGGTAACAATAGTCAATAACTATCATACCTTTTTAAAATGACATGTAGATTCTTACACCATTCTTGTTCAGCATCCTTCCCTCAGCTTTCTTCTTCTGTAATACGCAGTGCACAGTGCAATGAGTGATGCCTAAAATGCATGAGAGATGATGCTATTAACATGACGGATCATGCTCAAATTCTCCAAAGTCTTCCCAATATCTATGAATTAAAGCCTGGACTCCCTAACATGGACTACAAAACCGACATGAACTGGTCACCACTTGGACCTAGCCTTGTCTTTTCCCATTTAACTCCTTTTTCTCCAGTTTCATGCATTGTGCAGTTTCACATTTAGGTCATGCCCCTGGGCCTTTGTACAGATGACTCTCTTTGTCTGAAACCTTTCCCATGTTTCTACCTGCTCCCCATTGCAGCTGGATCAAAACAGAATATAATACAAAATATTCATCCCATGTGAAGGCCCCACAAGAGCTAGTTCCTGCCCAGTCCTGCAGTCTCATCTCAACCTATTCTTCTTGTTCCCTAGTTCCAGCCACATCAGCCCACTTCATACCCCTGTAGGCACCGAGTTCTTTACCACCTCCGGCTCTCCACATATGCTATTCTGCCTGCCTAGAAATATGTTTCTTTTCTCCATTTTTCACCTACTTAACTTCTATACATCTTTCAAGTCTCATTTCACATACCATTGCTTCAGGAAAAATCTCCTCAAATTCATTCCCATAATGGACCAAGGACTCTGTCTAATGTTAGCACAGCACCCTATACTTTTTCTTCATAGTTCTTATTACATTTTCTAATCATATGCATTCATGGGTTTCTTTTTTTTATTTTTTTAATGATTATTTATTTTTGAGAGAGAGAGAGAGAGAGAGAGAGAGAGTGCATGAGCATGAGCAGGGGAGGGGCAGGACACTGGGAGACAGAATCCAAAGCAGACTCCAGGCTCCCACCTGTCAGCACAGAGCCTCATGCCCGGATTGAATTTACAAACTGAAAGGTCATGACCTGAGCCGAAGTCGGATTCTTAACCGACTGAGCCACCCAGGCGCACTGCATTTATGTGGTTCTTAAAAATTAATATTCATCTTCCACTATGAGACTTTAAAATCCATGGAGGCATGGTAATTTTCCTTGACAAGAAATTGAATCTTTCTTCTAGACACTTCAGCAGCTAGCAGAACACCAGATATACCAGCTATTTGATAAACCACTGTTTAAATGAGTTGTACTGGGGCACCTGGGTGGCTCAATCGGTTAAGCGTCCAACTTTGGCTCAGGTCATGATCTCACAGTTTGTGTGTTTAAGCCCTGCATCAGGCTGTCTGCTGACAGCTCAGAGCCTGGAGCCTGCTTCAGATGCTGTGTGTCTCTCTCTCTGCCCCTCCCCCACTCATGTTCTCTCTCTCTCTTTCAAAAATAAAAAAAAATAAAAATAAAAATAAAACATTAAAAAGATAAATATATGAGTTGTACTACTAACTTGTAGTTAAGGAAATTATTACCTGATAAGAAAAACATTGCCATACATTGTACTTTCTCATCACAAAAATATACAGTAGACCAATATGCTGCTTGCTTTCACAAAGCTCATTGGCAGATTAAGTGACTAATACATGTAAACACGTAGACTGGCTCAGTACTCAGCACATGATTGGAATTCACTTCTCATCACTTCTCCTGAGTCATCTGCTTTCACACGATGTAACATAATGAAGATTTTAATAAAACAGTCACTCTTTTCATTGTAATTGTGCATAAAGCGTTGTTGGTAAAGGATTTAGGAAAGGATAATTTAAAACATTCACTTGTCTTACCATAATTTTTCTCCAAAAAAACTAGCCATATTCAGAAAGTGATGAAAATCAGAATTTTGGTCTCCAGAATCACTGAACAACTTTGGCAAACAATTTTTCTATGAATATCAATTCCTACTATATTTGAAGATGATCAGACCCACAGGTTTAACATTTACATTTAATTGTTCTCTATGGAAGTCATGTGCTAAGGAATGCACAGAGCCTCAGGGTTTCATTTATGCAAGTACATGTTTCCCTCTGTGATTTTCTTGGGAAATTGTATATTTGAATGTGCATGCTACAAACACATTCTCTATATTAAATGCAGACAACTACTTTATTTTCATAGAGATAATAGCTCTCCCTCACATCAGTACTGTTTAAGAATATATCTTTTCAGATTCATACCACAGAATTCTGAATATTAATGTTAAGTCTTTAAAGTATTTTGACACTTATCGTTTTGGATCTTCAAAAATTATCAAATATTGTTGGACAGGATACAAATTTCTATCTGACACATGAAGAATTTAAAGTCAGAGGGACTGATTTGCAGAAGGTTGTTTTTGCAATATAGAATATAAAGTTGAGAAGTAGATTCTTATTTTCTGTTCCATGATATGTATCCTAAATTGTGTTACAAATTATAAATATGTGCATATATATTTCAAACAACACAAATTCCCTTCTCTATAGAGTGTGGGTCTTTTAAAAAAATCTTGCTTTCTTCTGAAATATAGGGGGAAAATGATGGTTTGCGGTGGGAGCATTTTCTTTTGTAGCTTTTACAAAACCAAATGTTTATTTCTCCTTCCACTGACATGTAGGCTGTGGTTCATCTGTAGTTTTGCTCAGTCTATAGATATACTTCATCTCTACCCTTCAAGTTTTCTTATTCTGAGTTCCAGGCTAAAGGTTCTTCTCCCTTGCTGGCCAGGTATATTCTCTTGCTAATGGACCAAAGAGCAAAATGATTGGCAGGAACTTGGAATGCCTATAAGAGCTTCTGTTGATCTGTAGAGTACATCATATTTGCTCATAAACCATTGGCCAAAGCAGCTACATGCATAAACTATGTCAATATATTGATTATGTAAACTCCTCCCATACAAGGTATTGGAAATTAACACAGCAATTTGTGAACAAGAATCCTCTTCCAGAGAAGAAGTTAATGATTGGCAAAAATAATGTGATCTATCAAAGACCTCTCTTGATCACAAATATTTTCTTCTTTTTTCTTATTCTATTTATTTCCCCAAAAAAGATACCCTAAAATTTCATCCTATCATGTTCTCAGCCTTGAAGTCCAAGATCTCATGATAGTCTTTAGATCAGATCCTGGTATAAGCCCCTCTTGGTCCTGAGACCTGTGAATTAAAGAGATAAATTTTCTCTTCCCACGTACACTATTGCCCACTGCGTTTTGTAAAGGGGAGAAGGGAAACATCCAGAAATCTTTCCATCTCAAAAATTCTTAAATTCCATTAGGCAAATATTATTAAATGCCTTACCCTGAGGGTTGGTAATGTACCTTGACTGGCCCCAGGTCCTACTTCCTATAACTGACTCCACAGTTCATTATTTCCCATAAGTTTTTACTCTGACCTCTGAGAGTTCCTTTATTTTCCTTGTCCGAACCAAAAGAAAGCAATGAAGAACATGACCTACATAGAAATTGAGCAATTGTCTCAGCCTACTTTATGCCTGTAGATATTTGAAAACTAATTGTTTCACACCACAGTCACAATCTCTTTTAATACAGGTTTGATTTCAGTGAACTGCTTACAGTACTATCCACACACACATCACTTTTCAAACACTGCATCTCCCAACCCCCAAGATTTTCTCTAGGAAAACACTTTTAATCTCTTCTTGAGCCATCATGTCCAACCAAAGAAATGTACTGGGGCCCATTACTAATCTACAGAGATATCTTAACAAAGGGAATCATGGTTGTGTATCTTTGATTTGGTTTATGCCTTGAGATTGAATGTGATTATTTGAATAACTACTCTATTTGCTATTTTATCTATTGGACATGAGTAGGAATTTCACATCTTAGTCCCATAAGATAAAGGATTTCTGGATTCTTTTTTTCCTTATATCTCTGCTTACATATGGGCCAATTCTTTTCTGAGCACATATAGTAGTACTTGTCCTGTTTTATTTGCCTAAGGTAGCTAATAAATACAAGTTGTAGTAAAATTTTGTATCACTTTTGTTTCATAAAACTTACTCTCCTAAATCCACAAGCTTATTAGGTATACTGTTTGCCTTTCAAGTTTTCAATACCTTCAGTGTAGAAATGTTTACCACTGCTGATATTTACTGACTTTTTTCCACTGTCCAATAAAAGTCCCATCATTGGCCTGCTATATATTTTTAACAATATAGCTTGGGGTATTCGTTAGGGCAGCACCCATTTCTAGTACCACTTTATTTGTATACCACTCAACTTTGCTGTGGAATAGCATCAAAACCTCAGTGGCTTACAGTTATAAACTTTCTTAATCATATTACATGTAGGTTGACTCTGGCTGCTATGGTTTTGCTTGTCTTGGCTCCATAAGAGTTTTCATCCCAAGAAATAGGCTATAGAAACAGCTTCTGTCTAGAAGAACATGTCCTCCTTTGGAATTGTGCAGTTGTTTCAACCTACCTTATGTCTGTAGATATTTGAAATACCAGTGATTGTTTCACATCACAAATAGTCACCATGTATCCATTCTCATGGCAGAGGAAAAGAGCAAGAAGTATCATAGCATTTTAAGCAGAAATGAATGTCTTAGTATGCAAGTTAGAGTCCTAGATTTTTTTTGAGCATGTTTTTGTGCTATAACAGAAGTCCTTGTGTTATTACTCTGAGTCCTCTACTGCAGTGAGGATCTGTAGTAAGTGACTGTGAGCTGTTTTGCTGTTATTCATCAAATCTTACATTTGTTGGAGCTCACAGACCCTCAGAGGATAAATAGGCAATCTTATTATTACACAAATGGAGACACCAAAGGCTAAAGAGGTGTCTTTCAAAGGGTAATGGCCATTGAAGAAGGCACTTGTTGGGACAAGCACTGGGTGTTGTATGTAAGGGATGAATCATGGGAATCTACCCCAAAACCAAGAGCACACTGTATACACTGTATGTTAGCCAATTTGACAATACGTCATATTAAAAAAATAAAAACACATGGGACAGAATTTGGCTCTTCTCACTTTTAATATAGAGTTTTGCCCACTACTTTACCCTTCCTTCTTCTGAGGGATCAGGAACTTTAGTGAAACGGGTGGGGTTTTTTTGTTGTTATTGTTCTGTTTTGTTTTGTTTTTGTTATTATTGCTTTTTGTATTATCAACGTATGTAATGAAGGACTATGTCTTCAGCTCCTTTTTTTTTCAGCCTCATATTCACATGTACTATGTCAGCTTACGCTAAATTATGTAGTATGTCTATATCAGTTAATTTAGGTTAAATTATGTCCTAGTAACAAATAACTCCAAAATCATAACCGTAAAGCAACAAGGATGTATTGCTCCCTCACATTCATGTGCATTTCAGGGTGGGCTGTAATTGTTCCATGGCAGTAAGAAAGTTGGCAGAACCATGCAATAGCTCTAATTTTTTCATTGGGAAGTTATCCAAATAACTTTGCCTATGTATCATTGGCTAGGACTGATGTTGATGGGATTGATAAAATAATCTTTGCATAAATTAAGGTTCAGAGCAGAAGGGAGGGCAGGAAATAATTTTTTGACCATGGTACAATTTCCATGCACATACAATACCTCAGAGAAAGTTAATTTGTCTTTCTTCATTGCTTTATTTTATTGGAATAAGAAGTTTTCAAGGATGTTTGATTGGAAAGGGCTGAAATATGTGGAAAATGGAACTCTTTTTGGCTTTATCACAAAATGTATACCAGCATTCTGCTCCTAGTATATATAGAGAGGAGTAAGCTCCTAATAAACCAATCTTCACACAAATAAGAGCTATTGATTCTCAGAAGACAACTACTTGAGGGCCCTGGAGATGGAAGCTAAACAAGCATCCTCAGAAGAGGAATTGAAACTTGGAGCATGTACCCAGCAAGAAGGAAGTACATTGGGTTTTTTTTAGCTGCTCTACACAGAAAGAGATAACAAATCACAGCAGCGGTTACTGGGCATAGGGTGGCTATAACTCTGATACAAGACAAACAAACAAACAAACAAAAAATGCCTCACCCTCTTTTTGTCAAAAGAATCAGGGAGAGAGCCCAGGGAAACTAGGCCTTCTTGAAAGGAAAAATCCAAAGAGGAATACTGAAAACCTGAATCCTCGACCCTAGAAGTATGCATGCATGGGCAAGCTGCAAGAAACTAGGAGCTAAGGTTTAAAGAGCTAAAGTACAGTCTGAGCCTCTGCAACGACAGGTGTGCAGTCTTTACTTTGAACCGAATTTTCTTCTAAACAAAACCATCAACAGTATTTAAATCACCATAACAAAATTAAGAACTTACACAAGATAATATTCATAATGCCCAAATCCACTCCAAAGTCACTTCATTTACGAAGAGCCAGACACAATGGACCTACTTTGAAGGACAAAGAAAATCAACAATTGTCAACCCTGGGAAAACAGATTTTAGAATTATCAGGCAAGAACTTTATTTTTTTTTCAATATATGAAGCTTATTGTCAAATTGGTTTCCATACAACACCCAGTGCTCATCCCAAAAGGTGCCCTCCTCAATACCCATCACACACCCTCCCACCCCCCATCAACCCTCAGTTTGTTCTCAGTTTTTAACAGTCTCTTATGCTTTGGCCCTCTTCCACTCTAACCTCTTTTTTTTTTCCTTCCCCTCCCCCATGGGTTTCTGTTAAGTTTCTCAGGATCCACAGAAGAGTGAAACCATATGGTATCTGTCTTTCTCTGTATGGCTTATTTCACTTAGCATCACACTCTCCAGTTCCATCCATGTTGCTACAAAGGGCCATATTTCATTCTTTCTCATTGCTATGTAGTACTCCATTGTGTATATAAACCACAATTTCTGTATCCATTCATCAGTTGATGGACATTTAGGCTCTTTTCATAATTTGGCTATTGTTGAGAGTACTGCTAGAAACATTGGGGTACAAGTGCCCCTATGCATCAGTACTCCTGTATCCCTTGGGTAAATTCCTAGCAGTGCTATTGCTGGGTCATAGGGTAGGTCTATTTTTGATTTTTTGAGGAACCTCCACACTGTTTTCCAGAGTGGCTGCACCAATTTGCATTCCCACCAACAGTGCAAGAGGGGTCCCGTTTCTCCACATCCTCTCTAGCATCTATAGTCTCCTGATTTGTTCATTTTGGCCACTCTGACTGGCGTGAGGTGATATCTGAGTGTGGTTTTGATTTGTATTTCCCTGATAAGGAGCGACATTGAGCATCTTTTCATGTGCCTGTTGGCCACCCGGATGTCTTCTTTAGAGAAGTGTCTATTCATGTTTTCTGCCCATTTCTTCACTGGGTTATTTGTTTTTCGGGTGTGGAGTTTGGTGAGCTCTTTATAGATTTTGGATACTAGCCCTTTGTCTGATATGTCATTTGCAAATATCTTTTCCCATTCTGTTGGTTGCCTTTTAGTTTTGTTGGTTGTTTCCTTTGCTGTGCAGAAGCTTTTTATCTTCGTAAGGTCCCAGTAATTCATTTTTGCTTTTAATTCCCTTTCAGGAAAGAACTTTAAATACAATTATTATAACTATGCTCATTGAGATAAAAAAATAAAATAAAATACACACTTGCAAGAAATAAAAGATAGGAATTCTCAGCCTAGAAATAGGAAACATGAAAAGAAACAAAATGGAAATATTAGAATCAAACAATACCAGATCTAAAATATGAATTTTTCAGGGGGGATTCAGTAACTGCGATGACAAAAGAATCTATGTGAACCTGAAAACAGATGAATAGTAGCCAACCAGCTTGAAGTGAAGGACTGTGAAAAAATATAACCTGGGCCTTAGAAAGCTGGGGGTAATTTCAAAAGATATTACACATAGGTAATTACAGTCACAGAAAGAAAGGAGCAAGGATGAGGCAGAAAGTTTTTGAAAAAATAATGACCTTAAAGTTCCCCTAAATGGTAAAAGACATACATTTAGAGATTCCAAAAGATCAGCAAACCCCTCAAAAAGACAATTTGAAAATAATCATACCTAGGCACATCATCATAGTCAACTTGCTGAAAGCCAAAGATATGGAGAAACTGGAAAGTATTCACAAAATAAGAACACTTTACATACAGGGTAATAATGATCCAAATAATGGTGGATATGACATTGGAAACCATTAAGGACCAACAACAGAAGAAAAACATATTTGAAGTCTAGAAAGAAAAAAAACAATGGTTAACCAATAATTCTGTATTGGGTAAAAATGGAAGAGTTTTTTTTTAAAAGAACATTTTCAAATAAAATAGAACTATGGAAAATGCAAATAAGATTATTTAGGCTCAAACAGAATTCATATCAGAGGAAAACTCAAATCTTTGGGAATGAATAAGGTTTAAATGAGTAAAGATTAAAAATAGTAAATATAGAAATATAAAAATAATTTTCTCATAATTTCCTTAATACATAAGGTTAATATAGAAAAATCAACTCCATTTTACATACTTGCAGCAAACACATGGAAAATGAAATTTTAAAAATTCATTTGCATTCACCCATAAATCATAAATTTCCTAAATAAAAACTTAACAAAATATGTGTATGAAATTTACACCATAAACTATGGAGAATGAGAGAAATTAATAAAAATTTAAATAAATGGAGCGATATTATACATTTATAAATCGGAATTTATTAAGATGTAAAATCTCTCCAAAGTCATCTATAAATTCAATTAGATGTCAAAAAAAGTCTAGAAATTTTCTTTTACAGATATTTACAAGTTGATTTTAAAATGTATGTAGATCTTGTATTAGTAGGTACCTTTGTTAGAATTAATAAACTAATATTGATACATCAAATAAATAAATAAATAAATAAATAAATAAATAAAATCTATATAGAAATGCAAATGACCTAGAATAGTGAAAGCAATGTTAAACAAAAGAAAACCTGGAAGACCGACACTATGAGACCTTTGAAATTACAATAACACTGTAATAATCAAAACAATGTAGTATTGGCTTGAGGACAGATATATAGATCAATAGAACAGAACAGAGTATCCAGAAATAGATTCAAACATATACGATGAATTATTTTTCCTTTTTTTTTAATGTTTTTATTTTATTTTTGGAGAGAGATAGTGGGGGAGGGGCAGAGACAGAGAGAGACAGAGAGAGACAGAGAGAGAGAGAGAGAGAGAGAGAATCTGAAGCAGGCTCCAGGTTCTGAGCTGTCAGCACAGAGCCCAATGTGGGGCTTGAACTCATGGACTATGAGATCATGACCTGAGCTGAAGTTGGATGCCCAACCGACTGAGCCACCCAGGCACCCCATATGATGAATTCATTTTTAACAAAGGTGGCAAACCAATTCAATGGGGGAAAATGTATTTTCCAAAAATGGCACTGAACAACTTGATGTTAGTTTGAAAAACTGAAATACAAATAATTTCAACCTTAACTCACAAAAGTTAACCCAAATGGGTTACAGACCTAAATGTAAATGCTAAAACTCATAAAACACCTATATTAAACAAACAAAAAAAAACCCCATAATCTTGGAGATTTAAAGGCAGGCAAGCACATCTTAAACAAACATGTATGCATAATTATAGGGGAGATATATACATATATATATATATATATATATATATATATATATATATATATAACATAAAAGACTACATATAGAATATATATGTCAACTTTTATTTAGACAATACAAACAACTCTTACAATTCACAGAAGACAATCCATTTTTTTAATATTCAAAAGATCTGAATAGGTAATTTACAAAAGAAGATATATTACTAGTCAATAAATACACAGAAAGATACTCAACATCATTAGTCGTCAGAAAAAATGCAAATTAAAACACAATGAGTATATGTACCACCGGTTAGAAGGTGGAGGAGGGACAGTAAAGTATCCTCCAGACTGAGAAGACACTTTGAGACTGAAAAACAAAGCAAGCCACTCCATATATCATTTACACAGACTTTTATTCAGGGCAATTTACTGACAGTGAGATCAGGCAGGCAACCATCTGGGTGCTATGCGGCCTTCTTTGCCCCCATCCAGACCTTAATTAACAGCTTTTATAGAGCAAGAAGCATTGTGGTGAGGTCACAGTGTGCCAGAAGATCAGAGGATCTCTACTAGTTACCTAAAGTGGCACCATCTGTGTGCCAGTCATCTCTACTAGTTATCAAAGTGGCACCTTCAGAACAAGCTTCTCTGAATTCTGGGTCAGTGCAAACATTTATCTCCATGTGGCCTGGAACATGCAGCCCAGAGAGAAGTGGCTGTGTCAATATGAACAAGATGGAGTCAGTGTTGTCAGCACTCATACACCACCCATAAAAATAGCTAAAATTAAAAAGACTCACAATACCAACTGTTGGCCAGGATGTGGAGCGACTGACAATCTCATAAATTTCTGATGGAAATGTAAAATGATGCAACTGACAAAAACAGTCTGTCAGCTTCCTATAAAGTTAATAATATGCTGGCCCTATGACTCAACCATTTCACTCCCAGATAGTTACATAAGGCAATAAAATCCAATGTCCATGCAAAGATGTATACATAAGCACTCATAATATCTTCATTTTCAATACCCCAAAATTGAAATAGCCCAAATATTTACCTTTAGGAGAATCAATAAAGTAAAAAGCAAGTGTCATCCATTCAATTGAATAGTACTCAACAATAGGAAGGAATAAACTATTGATACATACAACAGTACAGATGAATCTCAAAATAATTTTGCTGAAATATGCCAGACCCAAAAGGTAATATGATGATTCCCTTTATAAAAATGCAACCTAATCCATGGGGACAAAAATCAGGTAAGTAGCTGCTTGTAGCAGAGGGCTGAGGGAAGGACTGACAGCAAAGGTACAGGAAGGATCTTTTAGGGATGATGAAAATGTTATATATCTTGATGATGACAGCAATTTTATGACTGCATACAGCTATCAATACCCATTGATTATACACTTTAAATGAATCTGATTTCTTGTATGGACATTTTTTCCTCAAGAAAGTTGATATGAAAAATATATTTATAGGTACCACCAATTTTTGCTTTGTTTTGCTACCACAGAGCCTATGAGTAATCATTTCTATTCCTGGTAATGGTAGCCTAGACTAGTGACTATCAACCATTCTTCCAAGAATATCTAGAAAACATGAAAATAATGTTTCAAAAGGTCTACTTGAAGTATAACTGTTATCTCCTAAGTCATTAGACTTGCAGGACCAATATGTTAGAAAGGAGAGAAGCCCAAAAAGTTTGGGCACAGCATTCAGCACACTGACTTTTTTCTTATGGAATTTGTTGATATGAAAGCTCCTCATGGAGGCTGAGGCAGTCTAATGGGATTCACCAGGTTACATACATACATACATGCATAATCAAACCACCAGGTAGGTCTTTAGTAACCACTCTTGGTTTGCTTATTTGGCAAGACAATTAACATGTACAGAGACAGCAAAAATGACAGTATTAATAAAGATACGATAATTCTACTTGGAGAGAAAACCACATATAATAGATGATATTGATGCTAAGCTTTGAATAGGAGTTGTATTTTTCTCACTGGAGTTGTGGAGATGATCTCTCTCTCTCTCTCTTTTTAAATTTATTTATTTATTTTGAGAGAGAGTCAGAGAGCAGAAGTCAGGAAAGGGCAGAGAGAGAGGGGAGAGAGGATCCCAAGCAGGCTCCATGCTGTCAGCGTGGAGCCCAACACAGGGCTTGATCTCATGTTTTGTGAGATCATGACCTGAGCAGAAATCAAGAGTTGGACACTTAACCGATTGAGCCACCTAGGCGCCCTAGAAATGGTATCTCTAAGCAGAAGACATAACAACTAAGTCCTTCATAAAATTCCTCAGAGAGCTTCCTTCTCTCAGCACAGCACACAGCAGGAGGACAGACAACAGGTAGGTTCAGGAGGATACTGAGGAAGTCTCAGCCTTTTTTCAGAAGAGACAATGAATCTCTAATTGATTGGTTTCTTTACCATAGTCAATCTACACTCTTCCAGAAGCAGAGTAAGTCCTAGAGAGACTGCCATTTTCAGTGTGTAATAGCTATTCAATATGTAATTTTAAATACCAAGACAATGAGCATCCCTCTTTCAGAAACTCTTTATACTTAATCTATAGTATACTGCTTTGATACATTTCAAATTGTTTTAACTTAAGTTGTTTTGATCCACTTGTTTATGACAAAGATTAAAAAAATGTTTTTAGAAATAAAGTTCTGATATAAGAATAAAGTAAGCTGTGTCACCATGTCATCTGTTCTCACTGATAAGAACTCAGTATCTCAGCTGCTGAGGGGTCCCACTGGGGGTCTGTCAATAAAAACATATGAAGAAGCCACCAATTACATTCTAAAAGACATTTAGACTATAAATATTGATAGCTTGTGAATACCATCCAAGAGTCAGTCTGGGCAAGGCTCCACTTTGTTGATCTAAATAGCTCTCTGAAAACCTTGAGACAATTAATGCCTGCCACAGTAAAGGCAACCCTTTTACCTACAGTGGCAAAAACCATGCAGTGGTCCTGCAAAGATCATCTTGTCCCTCAACATAGGCATCGTTGTACCCTAGCAACATGCTGTAGCAACAAGGGACTTTTACCTTTGTGCTGGCAGCTAGACATCAGCTCTTGGTTGGCTAAGTTGTCTCTTGTACCAAGTCCTACAAGGATACACCTCAACAAAATTTGGACTTCATTCCTTTCACCTCCCCTTGCCTGGAACAGTACTGTGCACAATCTATCATTGATTTGGAGTATTTTATTTCCTCAATGGTTTATTAAGAGACATTATCATGTATGCTATTGGCTTGTGAAACTCCCACAGTGAACCAGTGTTAAATAAACTATTGGCAAAGACAATCTGAGTCTCTGAGCATCAAACTGCTTTCCCAAAACAAACAAAAACATCATTCTTCAGAATGACCTAATTTTCAGGTAAATATTGAGCAGGAAAAAAGTCATTAGCTGGCTTTTTCCAACCTCAATGCTGAGCTTGCAGGTCAAAAAAATGAGGTTTTGTTCTTGTTCTGCTTCAGGTATGATCTTGACCAGTTATTTCACCTCTCTGAGCTTCAGATTCTGACAAAGTCATCAGACTAGCATATCATGCCATGAATGGAATGCCTAAAATGTCACAAGTAATCTTGATTACAATGCCAATCAATCTATTTGCTCTATACCATGATGAATGCAATAAAAAAAAAAACCTACATTCTGCCTACTGTGTGAAAAGTTCCATCCTAAGCATGCTATTATTAAGGAGTTACCCAGAAACATTGCCTATATCATGATAGTTCCTGCGAATCTTAAAAGACTGAAGGTTTTCTGTATTAAACATTGGGAACATGTACAAAGGGAACAGCTTCTCATTACTTTTCTTCTCAAACTTCATCATTAACCTAGCTCTTTCCTTCCCTGGATATAAAAGCAGCAGAGGCAAAAGGGCCACATTTATGGTACGGTGATGAGTTTTACAGAATCATTTTTTTTTTTTAATTTTTAAAACGTTTAACTTGGAAGGCAAGAGAGGCATGCGATTAAAACAAATTACAACCAATAACAATTATCTACAGGAAAAAACATTCTCCTGGTACTTCCGGTATTGTACATCTCTTGCAAAACCAATTCCAAGTTCCTTTGCATTCACTTGTTATCTATAGATTTTCTGCTGTTAATATCCTCCTACAACAGGGAAGCTTTCCTGAATCCCTTGAATCCCTTGGCAAAGATCAATTTTGTGATATCAATCTTGAGCCATAGGTTACAGTTTGTTCTAATTTCAAGTTTCCAGAATTTTGAGGCATTTCATTAAAAATTTCTAAGTGACAGTCACAAGTACATGTAAACATACACATCCATACAAACATATCCACCAACCACAGATATATCCTTTAGAGTAAGGTAAGAGATGGTGATTGCCATCTCTTCTGTGTGTCTGTGTTTTCAATTCTTTACATTTTAACCCAATACATGATTTCCCTCTTAGTTGCCTCCCGTAAGACATCAACTGCAAATCCTCATTTAAAAGTTGTGGGAGGAAAATGAAAAGAGGTAATTTCTTTCATTAACTCCTTTGCAGGGGGTGGAAAATTGATCCAATGAGAAATAAGGAGCTATCAGTCTGATTGGAGCTTCCTTGGGGGAGATTTTTCGGTCTGATAAAGAAAAGCCCCTGCTTAATTGGCTTGGCCTGCTCATCCTGTCTTGAATACAGGTATGTGAAGTCTTGCTTCCTGAAGCTGATGTAGCCATTAGGCAATAAACTTAAAAAAAAAAAAAGTCAACATTCTTAGTATGGCAAAATAGAAAACCAGTAAAGGTCCAGGCAGTTGCTATCATCGAAGGTAATCCAATCTGGAACCAACTACTTGAAGCTATTTTGTTATATTAAGTTAACAATATATGAATAACAAAGTTGTGACAGCTTATTAGGTTAAGCTATAATATCTCAGGTAGTCTGACACCTACAGTCTAAATGCATTCTAGACACACCCTAGACAAAACATTATTAACCCATTATATGATCTGATGTCTGAAGAGCATTAGACGTATGCCTGGCATACAGTAAGGGCTATATGATTTTTTTCTTGTTTTTTTAAAATTTTTTTCTTAATGTTTATTTATTTACTTTTGAAAGAGAGAGAACAAGCAGGGGAAGGACACAGAGAGAGTGGGAAACATGGAATCCGAAGCAGGCTCCAGGCTCTGAGCTGTCAGTGCAGAGCCTGATGCATGGCTTGAACTCACAAACCAAGAGATCATAACCAGAGCCTGAGTTGGAAGCTTAACTGACTGAGCCACCCAGGCGCCCCTCTTCGTTGTTGTTTTATTACCTGAGATGAAAATACTTATATCCACTCAACCTCTTCATTTGGATATCTAAGCATCTCAAATTTAGTATATACAAACTCAAATTCCTGATTTTCTAACTCCAACCTTACTTCTCCCTGTTTCCCTCACCATTAGCACTGTGGCTTATGCCAAAAACCTGAGACATTTTCTATTACTCCTTTCTCTGAATCCTTACATCCAACAAATCAATATACAATTGTTGGAACTACCCTAAAAATCCATCCAAATCTGATTATTCTCCATTATCTCAACTGCTATCACCCTCATTCACGCCTCTACTATATCTATCCTGACCCCTGCGCTATTATACCTACTTTCACTTTTTTGTACTAAATTGCATGTTCCACAAAGGAGCTAGAATGATCCACTGAAAACAAATCAGATCATATCAGATCATCCCTATTCAGATTCCAATGCCATTTTCACTGCTTTTAGAATATAATTCAAGCACCTCCCATAATCTGAGGGACTACGCAATCAGGCAGCTGCCCATGTCTTTAACTTTCTCTCCTTCCATGTTTTTTCTCTCTCTTTCATCTGACTTCAGAGACATGACACTTACTGGTATTCCTTGAAGACAATTCTTCCCTGACTCAGGGCCTTTGCACTTGTCTCCTCACCCTGACGTGCCCTTTACCCACACCATGGTATGGCTTGCTGCTTCATTTCATTTGGTAATCTGCCAAAATATCATTTCAACAGATGCTGTCCCTCAATGGCCCTATTTAAAATAAGATGGTAGAAGCAGGAAGTAGTAGACTTGGGTTAAAGTACCACAAAATCTTGAGATTTGGTTAGTATTTTTTTTTTTCAGTGAAGAAAGGATTTTACTCTTTTCAATAAATTCACCACCCCCTGAATGTTATGTAACTTAATCAATTTAACCTCTTCCCACTAATGGGACAAAAAATGTCACCTGTTTTTTGCAGATACAAAAGAATAGCAGCAAAGACCACATCTGTGCTTGTACTTTCGGTGAGAATGTTCATAGGATAAGTTCCTGGCAGTGCAAGTATTTGGTCAAGGGCAAATGTATTCGTTTTATTTGTTTCATTTATTGAGGTAAGGGCAAATGTCTTTAATTTTAACAGTTATGCCAACTTGCTCTCCAAAGAGGATGTGCCAATGGATGATCCCATGAGCAAAGGACAAAACTCACATACTCATCATCACTGTTATCAAGCTTTTTAGTCTGACAATCTGACAGGTGAAAATGGACTTTCATTGTTACTCTTACTGTATTTCTTTGACTGAGGCTGAACACTTTTTTTTTTCATATTTGCCATATGATTTTCTTTTTTTCTGTCTTTTTTCTTCCTTTTTTTTTTTTTGTAAGTAATCTACTGGTCAAATTTTCCAAGTCCAAATCTTAGCTTTCTTCATCCTAGCTATGTGACCTTGGGTCATTTACTTAAATTTGTTGTGCTTCCATCTTCTCTGTTAAAATGGGAATGATAGCACACACTGTGCTGAAGAGCTATTGTGAGAACTTCATTGATTAATAGATGCAAGGTGCTTAGGACAGTGGCGGGCACCTGTACAAGAAGTATTCTTCAAACAGTAGCTCATATTATCCATATCCACTGCCCACTTTCCTGCTGCATTATCTTTTTCTTATGGATTCATATATTCAGGAAAGTAGCTTGTTGGCTGCCATTTATGCTGTTTTCTTGTCTTTCACTATTTGACTTAAAAAAGAAACGTATTACATTCCCTGCAGAAATGTTAAATGGTGTTTGTTATGATTACAAACATTTGAATTCCAAGATAATGAAAACAAATCATGTGTTTTTTCTTCTTTAGAAATCAGAGCCCCCTGGGGCACCTGGATGGCTCAGTTGCTTAACCATCAGAACACTGAAAGTTCTGAAAGTGCAGCAGGGAGCCAAAAGAAAGTCTCTTGCACCTCTGGAAATGGGCAGCCAGATCCTCCTGCGGGGACTGTAGGACCTCAGTGTCTGCCCTGAGGACCTAGGTCTGCTTGTTGGTTCAGAGCAGAGGTTCAAGGGTGTGGTAGGATCCCAGCCAATCTGGGGGAGGGCCACTGTGGGTTTGTTTGGTGTGCTGGTGCATCATTGAACACTGCAGAGATGGGGCAAGCACTGGGACAGGAAAAGGACAGCTGGGAAAGGATGTGAGGATTAATTTGTTTTGAGATTCTGCCCAGAATGTCCTAAGGGGATCTCTGTGAGGCCAGCAGAGACATGAGCTGGGGTGGCAGACTGAGTTTACATGACCCTCTGTGCTGTGCACTAGTGCAGGCAGGAATGGAATCCTTGGCTTGTTGGTGTTGATGGGAAGCATGTCATGAAGCCCTCCAGAGGGTGTTTTTGTGCACAGCCTGGCACAGCGGCATGGGCTCCTGGTGCTGGCCAGGGTAAGCCGATCTGCCTGTGCCTAGCAGATAAAAGCAGCTGGCTGGCCAGAGGTCAGCGAGTTTGGCCCCTCGCACCCTCCGCTAGGTCCAGCCCAGTCCAGCCTGCCTGTGCATCCACTTAAGCTCATGGGTCTTCACCTCCTGCTCTGCTGCCTTCCCCGGGTTGCAGAACCTGAGCTCCATGTCCCCACTGCCTTCAGCAGCAGCAGCAGCAGCAGACCCTGTGGAGTCCAGATTTGATTGCTATTATTGAGAAAAATCACTGAAGACTTTTGCATCTCACTTTTCTCATCAGTCAAGTGGGGAAAAATAATGCATGATCATAGGGTGTGGCAAAATTCTGAGGACATATCTGCATGAAAATGGCTCATTAACTGCATAACAGTAAAGATGTAAGATTCTATTTTATGAGGGACTGTAAATAATTGAGAGCAGTATTTGACAGTGCGTCATGGCAAAACCATATATACACCTATATTGGTATGATGCTTTGGATTTTGTAATTTTGCAAATGGATATACAGTGATCCTCAAAACCATTCTATAGTAATGTAAAAGATATAAATATATATAAATAAATTTATATATATTTATATACATAAATATGTATTTTTAAGATATATAAATATGATATATAAAGATATCTATATTTATGTATATAAATATATATTTACATATAAAGATATAAATCTATATTTATGTATATAAATATATAAATATATCTATATTATATAAATATATATTATATATAAATATATAGATTATATATATAAATATATATAAATAAATATATATATTTATATAATATTTACAATATATTTATAAACATATAAAATATAAATATATTTATATAAGTATATATTTATAAATATAAATTATTTTTATCTGAGAAAACTGAGGCCCTCAAGAGCCAAGTAACTTCCATTCACATCCTGCGAGTACTGGATGTTATACTTATTTCAACATTTTTACAACCAATAATTTAGTACATTTTGCATAACACCATACGACAGATTCAAATGCCAAAAGGGAAGATATAAATCTAAACAGTCTATCTAGTTAAGATCCATGCTGATGAATTATCCAGTAATTTCTAATGTGTTGATACAAATACTGAACCATTCCTGCTTACACGAGAGAGAGATCTTTTTTCATTGCTACAGTTATAAAAGCAAAGAAATTGCAAAATACTTTTGAGAGATTTAACAATAAATACTCAGAGTGTCAGAGTTCCTCACCACAAATGAGAAGCTCTAAAAGACCACATTATTAACTTCCTCCATTACCAACTGCCCAGCTGCATGACAAGACAACCTCACATATTTGTTAACTGGATGAAGCAAACTTGCTATGTTTTTCATTCCTCCTCACTAGCAACACAAACTGTGTTAAGCTTTCCAAAGGAAAACCCCCCTTGACAAGATTTGTTCCTGACAAGCTGTCAAAGCAGCATAGGGCTAAGGTTCCAAGGTGTAAATATAAATGAATATTGCCACTTTAAACACAATATGCTATCAGAAGATTTCTCCAGGTCATAAATCCTTAAGGTATATGCTTCAGAGATTTTTTAAAATACATTAGTATTCTAGACATGAGAAACATTGTGGGGCTGCTCAAACCTTATTAACAGTTGTCCAGGAAAAATAATACTTTAAGTACAATGGTTCTAGAATACCCTTTTCATGATCATGAATTCAAAGTTTAGTACATTATAATCAGAGAAATCAGCACACCATGCGAAGTTTTCAGCTCAAAGCTGTATGTCTTGGTTCATTGTTTAAATATTTATTGATTCCTACTATGTGCTAGGTTCTGTATCCGATAATGAGGAAAACACAGAGTGTTGTTTTCTTCTTCGTAGTGGTTATGGTCTAGTAGGAGCGATAAGACATTTATGTAAATAACCATAGCATAAAGATGAAGTAAATCATGTCTGTCAAAGCAGAAGAAAGTATCAAGTTTGGGGAATTTGGAAGAATGATGACTCGTGTCATAGATTCTAGGTTTTAATCTGGAAGATAAAGATTATTTAGTTTATTATCCTCATTTTTGATATGAGGAAATCAGAACTCTGCATGAAAAAGTAACTTATCCTAGTTCACCTAACTAATTAGTAACAGACCCAGGAGAAAAGTAAGTTCTGTAAGTTCCCTGTCTTTTGATACTTAAAGGAATCAATGTTCACAATGGTTAAGAATAACAGCCATGGCAAGGGAAACAAACACAAAATTAAACTACTGGGACTACACCAAAATAAAAAGCTTTTGCACAGCAAAGAAAACCATCAATAAAATGACAAGGCAACCTACTGAATGGGAGAAGATATTTGTAAATTATATATCTGATAAGGGGTTAATATCTAAAATACATAAAGAACTTCTACAACTCAACAAACACACAAAAACAAATAATCCAATTAAAAAGGTGGGGAGAGGTCCTGAATAGACATTTCTACAAAGAAGACATAAAATGGCCAACAGACATGAAAAGATGCTCAACGTCACTAATTGTCGCAGAAATGCAAATCAAAACCACAATAAGATATCATCTTATACCTGTCAGAATAGCTAAAACCAAAAAGGTAAAGAACAACAAATGTCAGCGAGGATGTAGAGAAAAAGGAACTCTGTGCACTGTTGGTGGGAATGCAAATTGGTACAGCCACTAAGGAAAACAGTATGGAAGTTCCTCAAAAAAATTAAAATTAGAATTACAATATGATCCAGTAATTCCACTACTGGGTATTTATCCAAAGGAAATTAAAACATTAATTCAAAAAGATATATGAACCCCTATGTTTATTGCAGCATTATTTACAGTAGCCAAGATATGGAAGCAACCCAAGTTTTCATCCATAGATGAAAGGATAAATAAGATGCAGTGTGTGATATCTATCTATCTATCTATCTATATATTCCATTATATTCATATATGTGTGAAAATATGTAAATATATACACACACACACACACACACACACACACACACACAGGAATATTAATCAGAAATAAGAATGAGATCTTGCCATTCGCAACAACATGAATAAATCTAGAGGTTATAATGCTAAGTGAAATCAGTCAGAAAGACAAATACCATGTTATTTCACTCATATGTGGAATTTAAGAACAAAAACAAATGAACAAAGAAAAAATGAGACAAACAAACAAACAAAAACCCTTAACAGAGAACAAACAAGTGGTTGCCAGAGGGAAGGTGGGTAGGGGGATTAATGGAATAAATAAAGAGGATTAAGACTATACTTACCATAATGAATACTGAGTAATGTATGGAATTGTTGAATCATTACATTGTACACCTGAAACTAATGTAACATTGTGTGTTAATTATACTTCAATTAAAAAAATTATATACACACACACACACATACATACATATACATATATATAACAGCTTGGGGCTCAGAAGAATTGAACACCTGTATGTATTTAATGTCAGGGAGCTAACTAGTTGCCACGTTCACTGTTTAGAGTTTTGGCCAGCCTCTCATGCTGCATCCAACTCTGACTGATCCAGGGGGAGCTCTTCAGTGAAACACACCAGAGCATTAGAAAAAGAGACAAGAACCAGTATCAGCTTTCAATAATCCTTAAAACATCTAACTCTTAAATTGTATCATGGCTCAGGATTCTGCCTCTTCTCAACCTTTAATACCAGAGCTTTGAACTACTGCCATTGTGAGACATAAATCCCAGTATCTTGACCAGTCTTCTCTTCAAGACCCAGGCTCATACTGTCTATGGGTATCTAATTTGTACCTCGGACACAAAACATTTAAAGCTGATTTAATTACTTCTCTTGCTTTGATATGCTTCTCCTGTTTTATTCACTCTCTCAGTGTAATTGAAATCCAAAATTCTAAAATAAATTGTAAATTGAGTTTCTTTATTAATAATTCATTTTCTATCCTTGTATCATCCTCTGTGAAAGATTCCCTGGCTCTTTTTTCTTTTAAGCTCTACCAATTCCTAGATTTGACAAGTTCCTTAAAGTCCGTGGGGGTCAGCATCTTCAGTTATAAAACAGGGATGGTGATTTCACTTATCCTAATAAGATTGTTATGGTGGGATCATGGCTTTTTCTGGTTATTTATCTTCAACTTACTTCCTAAGTTTTCTACAATAGGCATGTATTTACTGAAATTATAACCAAAAAGCTCACAAAATTAATGCAAAAAATACATCATGAGCACTTTTTTATGTAACATTTGTGATTATTATTATGCAAAAATAATGTATGGCATTGTTCTAAATTCACAACAATAATCACTGATTATACAATAAAAAGCCCCTCCATCCATGGCAGAAATCATACGTTCAGCAAAATTCATTTCCCCTTTTCCCTGAACACACAACCAACTTACTATATTTTCAGCCTCACTGACAGGTATAGTCCCATGAGTTTCCTGGCCAATAAGGAAAAGGGTAAGGTGTTCCCTCCAGGCCTTCCCAGAAAAACGTCCCACCTGCAATTTTTCACGATCTTTGCCCTTCTTCCAACTGAATTTCAATATCAAGGAAAGCTTTAAAAGCCACAGGGAGAAGATGCTACAAAGTGGATCACTTTGAGTGACTGTATGAAGAGATGCCATCATTACAATTATTACAGAATCTCCATAGATGAATACATGTGCAAAAAATTGACCTCTGTTGCATTTGAGCTGTGATACAATTTGGAGTCTATATACTAAAGAGTAAGCCAATTTTAAATACATTTGGCTTCTCAAATTAACTGCTTATAGTAATTACAATAGACTAGGTTTGTTTTGTCATAAACAAAACCCCAAATCCACAATGGTTTAAACACAGTAAAATTTTATTTCTTCCTGAAAACTCTTTGCCAGTCCTCATGACCCATGGTCAGCTGTCTTACATGTGACACAGCCATCCAGACAGCCATCCAAAGGTTGTGGCTACACCCCTGCAGCATAAGACCTCCATGAATACAGAGAGAGACTGGGGAGTTTGCTTTTCATTTCTGCCTGCTGCAAACTCACTGCCAGGCACATTTTATTTGCCTGAACTAGTTTCATGTCTTTAGGTAACTGCAAGAAGTTTGGAAAAGATAATCTTCCATATGGCCAAGAGGGAAGAGAGAACCGAATGTAAGTGAATACCAGTCACGTCAACCACACAACTGTTTTCTATTTCTTATGTACCTTACCAAAAAATTGGTAACATGCCAGCATATTCAAAGAATCTTAGAACAGTGAGGGTCTACTGTAAACAGTGTTCTCAACTCTTGCTTATTTTATTTAACATATTTTGCAGATTAGGAAACATTTCTTTTTAACTGTACATTTATTTAATATGTTCCATATTGGTAGACAGTTATGTTTCCACATATTTTTTATTGTAAATAATATTGCAGTGAACATTCTTTGAGTACATAAAAAATATCTAGGGGATATATTCCTAGAAATTAAATAGCTAGGCTATATTTGAATTTTTAATTTTGATATGTATTTTTGTAATTATGAATATATATAAAACCTCTTTCCAATGAGTCTGCATCAATGTACATTCTTACCAACAGTTTACAAGAACAGCTATTTTCCTCAAAATCTCTTCTTGTGGCCAACCACCCCTAACTGTGCCAATTCAGGATCTTACTTTAATTTTGGTAGAACTTGGAGTAAAGAAGTTTTTACTTCCTTTAGGGCTTGCTTAATTGAAAGGAAATCATGCTGGGGCTGCTAGGATCATATCTTATTTAAAATAAGATGAATTGGGGTGCCTGGGTGGCTCAGTCACCTGGGCATCTGACTTCAGCTCAGGTCATGATCTCACAGACCATGAGATCGGGCCCCACGTCGGGCTCTGTGCTGACAGCTCAGAGCCTGGAGCCTGTTTTGGATTCTGTGTTTCTCTCTCTCTCTGCCCCTCCCCTGCTCATGCTCTATCTCTCTCTGTCTCAAAAATAAATAAAAACATAAAAATAAAATAAAATAAGATGAATGAATGAATGAATGAATGAATGAAATCAAGCATAGATAAGGGAGGGGAGGGGGAGAGGGAGAGGAGGTAAAGAGAGAGAGAGAGAGAGAGAGAGAGAGAGAGAGAGAGAGAGAGAATATTCAGCATGCTGAGTGCTTAATCCTGTCCTAGATGTTTCATTTTTCTATAGCTTTTTCTTTTAACTTCCAAACTACCCTATTCTTCCCAGTGAGTTGTTTGTTTTTGTGTAAGTTAGTTTGAGCGAAGTTCCTGCCACATGCAACTGAAAGGATACTATGCACACATGAAAACAGCACACTTAACATCCTTCTCTGATACTTTGCATCCTGATAACCAGAAGGTCACTCAGCCTATTAGAGTACAAGTCTCATTAAATTTTATAAAGAAAGCAGGATTAGATCCACAAGTGCCTCCCAAATAATCAAAGGAAGAGTTCTGCAGAGCAAGGTATGATTTTAATATCATTTATTTGATTGCCATGTATTATTAAAAGTTGGTAATTCTTTGGGGATATAAATGATCATTTAAAATTTGATAAGCCAAAACCTAATAGCCTCTATCATGGCTGGGTAACTGCTTTAGAAGTTTGTTACTTGGTACTTTTTAAGATGAAAATAGAAGTCAACAGACTATCTTATGAGGTAAGCATTAGACTGAGAAGGAGTCTTGCATCTGGACATTTAACCAACCTTTAAGGCTTTACTAATACAAGGTAACTAGTTTAGTAACATTGAGCAAATTGGTTCACTTCAGTTTCCTCATCTATAAAGCACCTCATTTACATTATTTCTAGAGTCTCTCTCAGTTCCCAAATTGTAATTAATATTACTTTGGTAGTAAAGTTAATTTCAAAGTAGCAAGTCTATTGCTAATCTGATACAATGTATGTTATGACAGTAAATACATGCCTTTGATTTATTCCCCAATTTGTATAAAAACAGAAATTTTAGAAATCTTCTATTTTATCTACTTACTTCATTTAAGTCAATGTTGTGTTTCTTAATAGGTCAACTAAAGCACTATATTATTTGACTCTTTTTTTAATGTTTATTTATTTATTTTGTGAGAGAGAGCACAAACAGGGGAGAGGCAGAAAGCAAGAGGGAGAGAGAGAATCCCAAGCAGTCTCCACACTGTCAGCGCAGAGCCTGATGCAGGGGCTCAATCTCACAAATGTGACATCATACCTGAGGGGATGTCAAGTTGGATGCTTAACCGACTGAGCCACCCAGGGGCCCTCACAGTTTACAATCATAAATAAAATAGCTATATTTTTGATGGATTGACTACTGTGATCAGATGACATCTATGCAAAAATCCCATAATTCTATTAAAAATTTGCAATTATATGTTTAGATTTTTTACAAGAGCTCTAGTTTTAAATCTCTTATTTACATAATCTCACCATTTGCTAAATTTCATTTGAATACATAAGGTAATTTTTTAGAAAGGAATTAAATTAAGTTTCATCTGAGATATAATTGCTTTCCCTTGATATGGAGTTTTTAAGTTAGCATACCAAAATTCTGGAGTTCCTTTTTTTTTCATCTATCCAAGTACCCATGAAATGAAGTGATGCTACAACAGAAACCGCATTTTCCAAATACAGTGAGAATAACAGTTCCAATTATCTAGTTAATAGCCACATTAATGCATTTCTACTAAAAAAAATTGAGTATTTATGGTATGCAAGACCATGTGTCAGATATTACATAACATAAAATGATGAAACAGAGGCAAGATTGTTCTCAGGTTAAGGCACTGCCTAGTATAGTGGATAAAACACATACAAAGAGATGAATTCAATCATTGCATATTTATTGAGCATCTGTTGTCTCTAGTCACCATTTTCTTTTTTCTTTTCTTTATTCTTTTCTTTTTTTTTAATTTTTATTTTATTTTTGAGAGAGAGAGAGAGAGAGAGAGAGAGAGAGAGAGACAGCATGTGAGTGGGAGAGGGGCAGAGAGAGGGAGATACAGAATCCCAAGGAGGCTCTAGGCTCTGAGCTGTCAGCACAGAGCCCAATGTGGGGTTCAAACTCATGAACTGTGAGATCATGACCTGAGTGGAAGTCAGATGCTTAACTGGCTGAGCCACCCAGGTGCCCCTCTAGTTACCATTTTAAAGTGCTGTGAATACAGTAGTAAAAGTTGTAGGCAAGGTGTCAGCAGAGAAGGAACATATATTTCAATGAAGGAGACATACAATAACTTCAAAAGATAGTGCTAGAAAGAAAATAAAATATGATGATAAGAATAGACACTGATTGGGAGAGGTTACTCTACTTTGGTGAGAGAAGATCTCTTTGCAGTGGTGGAATGTAAGCTAAAACTTTGATGACAAGAAAGAAACAACCACAGGCGCCTGGGTGGCTCAGTCGGTTGAGCATATGACTTCGGCTCAGGTCATGATCTCACAGTCTGTGAGTTCGAGCCCTGCGTTGGGCTCTGTGCTGACAGCTCACAGACTGGAGCCTGCCTTGGATTCTGTGTCTCCCTCTCTCTCTGCCCCTCCCCTGTTCATGCTCTGTCTCTCTCTGTCTCAAAAATAAATAAAAACATTAATTTTTTTTAAAAAAGAAAGAAACAACCAGAAAGATCTGAAGAGAGTATTCCAGGAAGAGTAAAAGATTGTGCAAGGCCCTATGTATTAACAGAAGAATGTGCCAAGGTGCCCTAGGACATGGGGCTATGGAATTTAGAGTTGGAAGAACATTATGTGGAAGTGGAGATAGGGTATTCCTGAAAAAATTCAAATGAGCCTCAAGATTCAGTAGGTTTTCATCAAATGGACATGTATGTCAAGGTCAAGGAATATAGCCCAGGTTCTAGAGATCTGCTGAATAACACAGAGCCTATAGTTAACAATACAGTGTTGTGCAGTTTAAAAATCAGGAGGGCATATCTCATGATCTCATGCTAAGAGGTCTTAACACACACACACACACACACACACACACACACACACACACACACAAGTACACAAGCACACACATGGCAAAAAAATGTAAGAAATCTTTTGGAGATAATGAGTATGTTTATTACCTTGATTGTGGTAGTGGCATCACAGGGGTATGCATATATCTAAACTCATCAAAATGATATACTAAATATCTAAATTTTTGTTTAAGTATACCTCAGTAAAGCTGAAAAAAAGCATAAATTAAACATCTCTAATACACAATCATAATCTTATGCTACGTCATGTAGTTAGGTTTCATACTAACCAAAACAAAATGGAAGAGTAACATCAGGAGGTCTTACTGGACTTTTTCCCAAAGTATCATAAAAGAACACATGGTCACTTTTTTTCAGAGTTTTAGTGCAAACAGTTCTCTTTAATATCAAGATAATAATTTTAGAAAAGAAATCTAATTTTCATTCTTTTTTTTTTTTTTAAACGTTTTTTATTTATTTTTGGGACAGAGAGAGACAGAGCATGAACGGGGGAGGGGCAGAGAGAGAGGGAGACACAGAATCGGAAACAGGCTCCAGGCTCCGAGCCATCAGCCCAGAGCCTGACGCAGGGCTTGAACTCACGGACCGCGAGATCGTGACCTGGCTGAAGTCGGACGCTCAACCGACTGCGCCACCCAGGCGCCCCTAATTTTCATTCTTAAAACTTGTAATTATATCTCTCTTTCTTTTGCCCTGTGAAAATGATTCTTAATAATCATTTAGAAAATCATACTATCTCTCAGAATGTTCTAGGGAATAACTGGAATTGTTCGAAAATTAGTCATGAAAAATCTGTATAATCAAGAGCAAAAAAGACCCTGAAGATCACCTAGTTCAAAGCCCTCATTTTACATATGAAGAAGAGGTCCAGAGAGGTAGATCTTGCCCAAGACTACAAAAATAACTGCAAAAATAGCCAAGAGTTAAACACTTTCCTCATGATTCCCAATACAAAGCTTTTGTACCTTTCCTCCATCTCCATGCGTGGGGTGCCAAATCAGACTTTCTTACTTTTGGTCTGTCTGAGAAACAAAGATATATCCTCACCACCTGAAACTCTGAAATAATCTGTGAAATGATAAGATATAAGATGTAGTTTGTTAAAATGAAAATTTAAAGCATCCAAATAAATGAATTATTTCATAGTTTGCAGTTAGAGATGATTCAAATTCACTTGTTTAAATATTATCACACTCATTCACTTGTATCCAGATCTGCTGAGAAAAAGGGTCAGAGAAAAAAGTGGAACTTAAAAGATGTGGTGCCACATAGATAGTAATCTATCTAAAACATCATACTGTCCTATAGTTCACTCAGCATTTTTGAAATTTAGATTTAATTCTGCCTAAAAATACAACATAAAAATGTACAAATGCAACTTCTGAATATTTTGTGAAAAAATCCAAAACTCAGTAAGAGTTCAAGGGGAGTTACAAGACCATTTTGTCTCTCTCTACTTTGACTATGATGATTGAAAAAACATATTTTAATTAATTTTTAAAATATCAGGATATTTACATGAAAGCACAACAGATGTTCTCAAAGGAATGATTGATCAGCTTCTATTTTAAAAAATCTATACCTCCTTGGGGCACCTGAGTGGTTCAATCAGTTGAGCGCCTGGCTCTTGATTTTGACTCTGGTCATGATCACAGAGTCATGGGATTGAGCCCTGCATTAGGTTCTGTGCTGAGTGTGGAGCATGCTTAAGATTTTCTCTCTCTCCCTCTGCCCTTCCCAGCTTGCACATGCACACTCTCTCTCTCTAAAAATAAGAAAAAATAAACAAATCTATATCTCTTTTAAAGCTGTTAACATTGTGAAACTTGTACATGACTGCCTAATCTTCATTTCACTGGATGTAAATAGAGGGCAAAAAATATATTTTATTTATTCAGCTTATAAATTGTCTCACAAACTGTGGTTTGTGTATGAGTCATCTCATTCATCACCTAACAATCTTTTGGGTAGAATGCCTAAACCCAACAATGGCAACACCATAAGAACTCAATTTAATGAGAATGCTGTTGTTGGGTGATGAAAAGTAAAGCAAGAACAACAAAAACTTGACCAGGTCCTAAGAATGCATTAATTTCCTTTGAATGCTGGCTGATCGATTTTTAAGTGTTGCCCTAGATGTCTCCTTTTATTCTACTAATCTGATTTTCCATTGCTCTTTCCTCCCTACATTGGATTCTTTTCTCTTGTAAGCATCATCATGGCAACTTTCAAAAGCAGAAGTACTTTCTAGTGAGTTGGGCTGGACTGAGGTTGGTGCTGGTGCTTCAAAATATGGTTCAAAATATGATAACAAAAGACACGAGAAGAGGTGGCTTAGTGAAGTAGAATAACACCATGGGAGGACAGAATAAAAGTCCAACCAGCAACTGTCTGAATATGAAACAGACAATTAAATTTTCTAAAGCTGGCAGTGTTGTAAAATTAGAACCCTGGACTCACCCATTCGCTTCTAACATTGTTTTGATCTTATGATCATGAGCTTTTAGAATTAGAGTGTTAAAGTAATTTACAGATATCTGAGAACCATGGATTTCTAAGTATTCCATAAACGTCCTGAATTGGATGAAAAGTCTTTATGTGTTTATTTCCACAGAGTGGCTCGTTAGAAGCTTCTGCCTCACCCCCCACAGACAAATTTACAAAATCACTCTTAATCTTTCAAGAGTTGGGCAATTAAGGTACACATATGAAAAATGACTCCTCCAATTCCTGTGTTCAGCATGGAGGCCTCAGGAGATTCTTACATTTTTCCAAGAAAATGTAGACTGTTAAGTGTTTCCTCAGTGCCTCCTTTGCCTTCCCTTTAACCTCCCCTTTTTATCAGATCAATTACAAGTTCTCTCTTGTGATTTACAAACATGTTTTGAATTTTTGACCTTAATTATTTTTGCCTCAGAAGCACTGATCAGGTAGAAGAGAAAAAGAGAAAGAAATTAGGGAAAAAGCTTATATCTTTTTTCTAAAGAAAGTAATGTTTGTTGGGGAGGTAACAATTAATATACCTTTCAAATATAGTACTCCTTATTGAGAGAAAAAACAAATAAGTAGTTAACACACCGCTCCCAAAATGAAATAAAATTTTCAAAAATCAAAATATTTATGATGCTTTCTCAATTGTTTGTTTTTAAAGAAAGGAGACAGTATGCTTGGCTCTCCCAGTCAGATGGCGATGTCTCACACACTGTCCTTGCTAAGTTTAATAAATCTGACACTCGTCCTGCTGAGCTGACGTAATCCACATCTCACCTCACTTCAATTTGTCTGAATTTTTTTTATCACAAATGCCATATATCCTGATGTTTTTATTCATAAATAAGAAAAACATTTTGGATGCCACCTTCAGCTTCCTTCCAAAATGCCAAGAAGATGACACATTTTAATTCAACAGCCAACCCTTCTGTGTTTTAATCATTTCAAGTACATTCTGATATTTTATATATTTTAAGTTTCTAACAGCTCTCTATCCTTTAAAAAGCATACTATTTTTCTTCCTGTAATCAAATTGCCTGTCTTTCACTCTGGTAGAAGTTGTTACTCATCCTCTTATAAAGCAAGGAAGTTCAAAGCCAGGAGAGCCAGGGTAGCACTTTGATCATACCACTCTGACATCTGAGATGATTACCACAAAGTGTGGCTTTAAAAGATCCAGATACCTGAGGTAAAATGTTGGGGAAAAGTCCACGAACAACTATTCTGTTTAGGCCACAAGTTTTTTTTCTTAACTTTGTCCTTAAACTTTGAGATAGATATAGGACTTTGACATTCTGTGAGTTTCTGATTGGGATATTAGTTTGCTTTTGGGAGAAAGATGTGTTCATAAATCTCTTCCAGAAGAACATGGCCATTTCAACTGTCAGAACTAGAAACTGTGTGATGTAATTGTAGGAATACATGTTCAACCAGCTTTTCCTTGCATGACCATAAGTAAATCACGTCACCTTTCTCATGCTCATCTGTTTTTTTGCTTATAGAGAGGACATTAAATTATCTCTTTTGTTCTTGCACGGGAGGGATAGCATGAAAGAAACAGCATGCTATGGTACTGCAAGTGACGGCTAAAAAAAGGAGAATGAAATAATAGAGACAGAAGTAAGAACAAGTCAAACCTAAATAGCCTCCAAAAAAGTGCTAAAATGTGGCCAATGGTGTAGGTTTCAACTGACTATAATGTATACCATTATTATCTTTAAAATGAGACAGATCTAGGTCTTTAATTGATGTGGCTGCATTGTTGTAAGAGTCTCCACTCCTAGCTTACAAAACTTTTCATCAGGCATACGTAATTACTATTTCTACTCCAGAAGTCATCAGGTTCCAGGAAAATAAATAAACAAGACATAGACACATCTTAAGACATTCTGAGAAAAATTAAATAGCTTCGTTAAGTCTAATACACAAATGTTATCAACCTTATACCATATTCGACTGGCAAATAAAGTTATATGTGGTGGTTTTCTGTCCTAGCCTTTGTACCATTGGCTGTGTTAGTTATCAGGATAAGATACTAGCCCAGCAAAATTGCTGAAATGTTTTTATTCACTTCAAAAGTAAAACTGAGTAGAGCACATAATAGCCATTGTCACTGTGAAGAAACTTGATAATGGTGTTCTCTATCTTTGAAACAACTAACCTGAGTCATATCACAGTATTTCCTTTGGTTGAAACAAATGACCTCTCCAATGTCAGATATTACAATGCCATCATATAAATGCTTTTATATACTAATATCATTTTTATTGACTAGTGTTAAATAGCACTACATATAGATTAATCTCAACAACTAAAAATTAGTCAGAAATATATAGGGACTTCCATTTTAGCAATATGGCAGACTAAACATTATTTGAAACACCTTGCACAACAGCACAACTAAAGTTGATGATAAAATGCAAAAACAAAAACCCTATCCACCACAAAGAAGAGAATTCTGTGAGCACTGGAGCTTGCATTAACCTGGGGCCAACTGTCCATCACTGACAGCCTACAGCTTCTATTATAATCAGCCAAACGCACTGGAGAGAGGAGACAATCACCAGGGTGCTAGCTGGATAGCAGTTCAGTTAAGAGAAATTCAGAGAAGAACAGGACTTTGGAACAGTCATAATTCAAAGTAGGTTAAAGCCTGACTGGAGAGAGTTAGCAGAAATCTTTACCTGTCTCTATTTGATTCCAAGTGGAGCTGAACAAAAAGGAAAAATAGTCTCCTTTGAGAATTATTAAGAGCAAGCCTGCATTTATATGAGTCTGGGGACAGATTTCCTCCTACCACTTCTGGTGCAGCAATCCCCAAACTGGAAATTTCCTGTAAAGTGGTTCCAGGTTGGTGTTACCTTTAGACTCCTGAAAAAAGTAAAAGTTTTTTTTTTAGTAGAATGCGCTTTAAAACCAAGTCTCAAGGAATTCACACACAATTCTAGTAATACGATGAAGCTAAAATAAAAGGCAATATATATAAACAGTTAAAGGGAAAATATTTCTGTATTTCTCTCCATGAGAAACAATCATCAGGAAAAAAGAACCGAGGTGTCAAGCCCACAAAAGTTGTGGGTATTTTAATTATCCAACAAGAATATAACGTTAGTATGCTTAATATATTTAAAGAAAGAGGATGCCTGAGGTGCCTCGGTGACTCAGTAGGTTAAACATCCATCTTCGGCTCAGGTCATGATCTCACCACTCATGAGTTGGAGCCCCATGTCGGGCTCTAGGCTGACAGGTTAGAGTCTGGAGCCTGCTTGGGATTCTGTGTCTTCCTCTCTCTCTGCCCCTTCCCTGCTCACACTCTGTCTCTGTCTCTGTCTCTCTCCCTAAAACTAAATCAACGTTAAAAAAAAATGAAAACAAAAAAAAAAGAAAGAGGATGCTTTAGAAAGTATGGAAAAGTAGATTTAAAAAGCATAAATATAGGGGCGCCTGGGTGGCGCAGTCGGTTAAGCGTCCGACTTCAGCCAGGTCATGATCTCGCGGTCCGTGAGTTCGAGCCCCGCGTCAGGCTCTGGGCTGATGGCTCGGAGCCTGGAGCCTGTTTCCGATTCTGTGTCTCCCTCTCTCTCTGCCGCTCCCCCGTTCATGCTCTGTCTCTCTCTGTCCCAAAAATAAATAAAAAACGTTGAAAAAAAAAAAAGAATAAATATAAACTCTAGACATGAATGTCATAACTGAATTTATAAAGTTAATAGAAAAATGCAGTACAGCAGGAAGATCTGAAGATTCATCTTATATTAGCAAAATGGAAAATAGAAATGAAGAAATTAAACAAACTGAAGAACATAGAGAAAATATATGAAAAATAAAGAGAAATTATAACCTATGTTGGACAGGGTAAGAAAATCTCACATGACCTAGAATTCCAGAAGGAGGTAACATGAAGGATAGAGAAAAAGCAATGTTTGAAAAAAACAGTCTGAAATTTGTGGATAACTAGATGTAAACCATCACTCCTCACATTTAGTAACATAACTAACCCTAAAAATAATAAATATTTGAAAATTCAAATTAGGAACATCATAGTAAAATACCAAAGACAAAATTAGAAGCAGTCCATAAGAAAATACAGACTAACTATAAAAGATCTATAATTAAATATTGGCAACATTAAAATCCAGGAGACAGTGTGATTACATCTTTACAGAGATGACTTTTTAAAAAAAGTATTCCTAGAAATCTATACCTCATGGAATTCACTTTCAGAAATTAGATAAAATTAAAGTATTTTCAGACAGACACAAACTGAAAACATGTTCTAGACTTTGACTAAAGGTACTTCAAAAGCATATTTTTTACTAAGAAAGAAAAGCAATTCCAAAGTAAAATCTCAGGTGCAAGGATAAATTTTGAGGTAAGAAAATGATACAGGTTAGTAAAATTAAAAACAAATTAATTATACCAAGCAACAATAACAGTATCCAGTTTACAAAATTAATCAATTAAAATATAAATAAATCCTGTCCAACAAGTGGAAAAAATGAGATCATGGTAGTAGAGAATTGGACATAATTCTGTCCGTGTATTTTTTGATAAGAGATTAGCTTTAAGATATATATATGTATATATGTGTATATATACATATATATATGTATGTATATACATACATACACACACATCACATCTTTATCCATTCATCCATCGATGGACATTTGTGCTCTTTCCATATATATACAATGGAGTATTATATGGCAATCAAAAAGAATGAAATCTTACCATTTGCAACTACGTGGATGGAACTGGAGGGTATTATGCTAAGTGAAATTAGTCAGTTAGAGAAAGACAAATATCATATGACTCCACTCATATGAGGACTTTAAGAGACAAAACAGATGAACACAAGGGAAGGGAAACAAAAACAATATAAAAACAGGGAGGGGGACAAAACATAAGAGACTCTTAACTATGGAGAACAAACAGAGGGTTACTGGAGGGGTTGTGGGAGAGGGGATGGGCTAAATGGATAAGGGGAATTAAGGAATCTACTCCTGAAATCATTGTTGCACTATATGCTAACTAATTTGGATGTAAATTAAAAAAAATAAAATTAGGGGCACAGGCACCTGGGTGGCTCAGTTGGTTAAGCGTCCAACTTTGGCTCAGGTCGTGATCTCACAGTTCGTGGTTTTGAGCCCCACGTCCAGCTCTGTGCTGACAGCTCAGAGCTTGGAGCCTGCTTCGGATTCTGTGTCTCCGTCTCTATCTGCACTTCCCTCACTCATGCTCTGTCTCTCTCTCAAAAATAAATACACATTAAAAACAAAAGTTTAAAAAAATAAAATAAAAAAAAATATATATATATGAATTTTACAAATTATAGAAAAACTACCAGATCTAAGATATAGATTATATACAAATTCCAATACAGTATGTAGAAAAATCATGACTGAAAAAACAGAAAAGGATAAAGAAAAAACAATTTTAAATGAACCAACAGAAAGTTATCAATGTAGGGCTAAAATGAAAATTGTCAGACTATATATATATATATTTTTAAATGTATGGAAAACAAAGTATTGAAAGTCTAAGGAGAGAAAAAAGTATACCAGACAAATTGAAGTGAAATAAGTATATTGGTCATATCTACTTTAATATTAGATAAAATACACACTAAAGCAAGAGAATAATAGAGTAATCAGCCATTGAGAAAAGATTCAATTCACCAGAAAGATTATAAATGTGAATGAAGCTAACAACAAGGTTTATTGTAAAAACTTCTGGAAGACAGAAATGTGGAAGTAGCAGAAGAAAGAGAATAGCAGAAGTAACAGGATAAAATATACATAAAGGGAAATGCAAAGGGAGGAAAGGAGATGATTTTCCAGGCAGGAACCCAAAGATGCCCAAATCTGAAAGTCTACACGTGCACAAAAATTCCAGCAGAAAACTGGAAGTTAATTTAAAGGCTACCTGAAAATACCAGGCCCTGAGTTTAAAAACTAATCTTCCATCAGATTTTAAAACTATAATTTATCTCCATTATTAATTTAGGAAAGAATTAACATAATAAAGTACATGCTGGGAAAAAAAGCATACAGTAAATAACACAACGGTGATTTATTTTACTGACATTTCATTAAAATGAGAAACAAGACACACATACTGTTCAGGATACAATAGCTCACAGAACGTATCCTTTACCCTTTCCTAGCGAGATATGCTGAGGCATAAAATAACATTTCTGGCCCTTCCTTGCAGCTAGTATATGAAAGCAAAATAAAATCTGCCAATTAGGTATCCTCCCATAAAGTTTAAAAGATACAAATGATGTGACAGAGACCACCTTTCTTTACCGTTTGGCTTTTATGCAAGCAAATATTGACATAAGAAAGCAAAAATATTCTGCAGCAGTGTTCCAGAGTGTCAAGAGACAGTTACAGTAATGAGAACAGTGGCATTCATGTCAGTGGAAGTTTCCTACTCCGGAATTTTTATCCCTGTATCTCAGCTAAGAAGACCCATGCTTTCTTTCTTGTGTGTGTATTAGAGGTATGGGAAATCCCACTGTAGCTAGTGGAATCTTTTTGCTCAGTTGTGTTCTTAGAAATAGTACTCCTAGTACTCCTAGTACAAAATTGAGGCAATTTTGCATCGTGCTGAGTGCCATTCCAGGAGGCTTAGCCTACAACATAGTCCTTGGGCCCTTCCTGTGATTCTGTAACTGCCACCTTCCTTTCTTTAAGAAAGAAGAAATTTCTTCTTTCTTAAAATACATGGAGTAGTTTCTGTTATTCCTGAAAAAGGTATCCATTATCATTCCTTCTACTTAACTTTTCTTCTGGATATCTTAGCCAATATGATAATATAATAACTAAAAAAATACATGAGAGGGGTGCCTGGATGGCTCAGTCAGTTAAGGGTCTGACTCTTGATTTTGGTTCAGATCATGATCTCATGGTTCCGTGGGATCTAGCCGAGCCCCAAGTCTGGTGACAGTGCAGAGCCTGCTTGGGATTCTCTCTCTGCCCCTCCCCTTCTCAGGCACATTCTCTCTCTCTTAAAATAAATGTTTAAAAAATTAATTAATTAATTAAACTGGTTTGCCTTAAAATTACAGATTAGGCAAAATTTTCAGGATTACAAAATAAGTGGCCTGGCTTGGATTTCATAGGCAGACTGCTAATCATTGTTGATCCTCATCCTTCCTCAGATCAAAATAGGAAGCTTACTTATGATGCATCAATTCTGATTAGCCCCTCTCAATCATTTCTTATTCTTTATATTTTAATTCTATACGTTAAGATCATAGTCATTTTATTACTGTTTTCTCTATCAATATTTGTATAGAAATTATCTACATTCTTATTAATTTTCTTATTTCTTCCTCTACCTCAAATCTTCTAAGATCACTGCAACCCAACAGGAACAATGATTTATGGGAGTCTTTTGGTAAGAAATTCCCTGTTTCTATTTGTCTGATTTTTTTTTAAATAAAAATTAGTTACTCCTGGAATGACACTATAGATTTCTTTTATTCTTTCAACACTTTGAAACTTTTTTCTCCTGTGTTTGGGCTTCTTTTGTTGCTGATGAAAGTCACCTATTTACATAATTATTACTTGATAATAATCTTCTGGGTTTTTTTTTCTGTTATCTGCTTATAAGATCTTTTTCGTTGGAGTTCTTATAGTTTCACTACAAGGTGAACAAGTGAGGATTACTTGGTATGTATCCTACTGAGATTCATTTGGCTTCCTGAATCCAAAAATTGGTATTTTGTAAAAACTTACAGGAAGTTTTTCATTCTTTCTTCAAATATAGATCTCTCCATGTCTCCCACTGTTTCCTTCAGGTGATTCAAGTATGTTAGATTTTTCTCATTTCTTCTTTATTTCCTAATCATTCATACTTTCTTATTTTTCTTTCTATGATCTGATTAGGTTCTTGAATCTAACTCTAATATATTAATTCTCTCACCAGCTGGGTCTAGACTACTGATTATTTCATATAATTGAATTATTATTTTATTTTGTATTTTTAGAAATACTATTTGGATTATTTTTCAAATCTGCTTGGTTATTCTTGCAGTCTTGCTATCCTTTTCATTTTTTTCAAATGCTTTTAACAAATTTGATTTCATACAGCTATAAATTATTTAAAAAGATGTTTTCTCTTTCCATCCAGTGTCAAGTTTTAAGACATAAATCTCCCTTGCAGGTCACTACTGAAGTTGCCACTTATTGCAGATTTGTCCTTGTACTTTTTGAGGCCATAAAACCCAAAGGTTTGTTGTCTTTGATTTGGCAAATGACATCAGGTAAAAGCCAGTGTCAGTCTCCTTTTACGACATGGAGTTCTGTTGTCAGAATTCCCAGCTTTCCTATGAGATTCTCTGCACTTTTAGAAGGGTGGGTTTATCTAGTAAATGCAGTTGATTTCAGTTTTCAAGTCTACACATTATCAAAAATATAACTTGACTTTCATTATTTATTATACTCTCTTCAAATGGAAAAAGGTGTAAGAGGGGCTTGGTGCTTGGCCTGTCTTAATCAGCATTATATCCTGAGCACATAGAACACTGTCTAGAACATAATTAATATTTATTGAGGGAGTAAACAAATTATAAGTATTTCTACTTCATTTATTTTTTGTTTGTATTACAGGATTTTGATCAAATACAGGAAATGTTAACAGTGATTAAAAGTCAGTATATATCTAACATTTTTTCTGTTTTCTAATTTTTCACCAGTGAGCTTGCATTACATTTTAGTAAGAAGATATTTTTAAATTGAGAATTTGAATGTCATAATAAATATACTTAAAAATGTAAAACTATCCAAAGAAAATGACTGACAGGAAGCAAAACTACAATTGAATAGTGGCATCTATTGAGTAGTGGGGTATCATTTGTTGGGGCTTATAACATTTATTCTATCCCTAATTTTTTATACAATTACATATTTTTTTAATAAATTAAATAATTACTTTAAGTCAGTAGATAACCCATATGGTCTAAAAATGTTACTTTCTTAAAGTTTCTATGTAAAATTTAAGCTTGTTATTAAATTAATTTTCAATAAAATATTTCCCATTTCACATAAGAAGAAATTGAGTAAAGCTAAGGAATGGTCCATGGTCATTCATGCTGTTAAAGATCGTAACAGCAGAGAAATGACAGCTGTCAAGTAAGAGATAGAGCTGGAACCCTTAGACATCTTGTGTGATTTCTACCCAAGCTCGAAGTCATATATTTAAACACTGTACTAAAGTGCCTTCTTCCCTTTGTAAAAGCAGGTGTTCCTATCCATAAAACATCAAAGGGACTTTATGGAAGATATAATACTCTGCTTGTATTAGTTTGCTAGGGCTGCCATACAAAATACCACAGACTGGGTGGCATTACAGAAATTTACTTTCTCAAAGTTCAATGCTAGAAATTGGAGTTCAAGGTGTCAGGTTGTTTTTTCTGAGGAATCTCAACTTTGGCTTGTAGACAACTGCATTCTTGCTGTATCTTCATATGGTGTTTCTTTTGTGAAACACCATGTTTCTTTTCTGATGTCTCTCCATTTGTCCTAATTTTATTTTCTTGTAAGGACACTAGTCACATTGGTTTAAAACCTATCCCAATAAACTCTAAAGTTCCTGTCTCCAAATACAGTTACATTTTGAGGTACTAGGGGCTAAGACATAACCATATGAATTTTTAGGAGGAAACAATTCAGTCTATAACACTGCCATAGTAAAAGAAGTAAGCAGAAATGTAGTTCCATATTAATCATAGTTCCTAAGGATACCTTGAGGCTATACAAGACAAAACTTTCACAATTATATAACATATAATCTTTTATTGACATATATGGATATTTCTATCTTGATTATGTTGACATTTTCTCAATCTATATATATAATTTGTTGTTGCCATAAAAATTTGTTAGAATTTGATAGTGTGATGGTTAACTCTTTTTTTTTAATTTTATCTTTTTTAGAATAAAGTTAACAACAAGGAGGAAGATAGAGATTTCCCAAGTAACTTCTGCGCCTACACATGCATTGCCTTCCTTGTTATCAGCATCATTCACCAGAACAGTGCATTAGTTCCCAATGATGAACTTACATTGATACATCATACTAATCCAAAGTCCCTAGTTTACCCTAGGAATCACTGTTGGTGTTGTACATTCTGTGAGCTTGGATGAGTGTAAAATGACATATCAATCATCATAATTTCATATGGAGTATTTTTATTGTCCTAAAAATTCTTTATGCTCTACTTAATTACAATTCTCCTCACCCTCATCTCATCACCCCCTGTCTCCAGCAACCATTAATCCTATTATTGCCTATATAGGTTTGCCTTTCTACAATGTCATATAGTTGGAATCATACAGTATACAGCCTCTTCACATTAGCTTCTCTCACTTTCTAATATGCTTTTTGGGGATGTCCATCTTCTCCTGTCCTTGCTCATTAGAGCTCCTATTTCTCAGGGCTTTTAATAGAGGATTTATATCCCTCCACTCTCCCCATATAGCTGTTCCCCATCCCTTGAGTATTTGGCCTCAGATTTGTAGTTACACCATTGTGTCCCATGGTTCTCAGGTCTTTGGACTCCAAGTGAATTGTACAAATAGCTTTCCTGTTTTTCCAGCTTGCAGACAGCATATCCTGTCACATCTTGGTGTCCATAATGATGTGAAACAATTCTCATAATAAATCTCCTCTTATGTATCTTTATCTCAATCTTCTTGGTTTTGTTTCTCTGAAGACCTCTGACTAATACAAATAGTTAAATTCAACAAGCAGCTATTATGTTTTCAGTTCTGTGGCACATTTAAAATCAGAGTACTTAACTCAGTATTCAAGAAGTTTACCATATAATGAGTGTGGGAAAAGAAACAAAAAAACATGTATATTAAATATTGTAATAGCAGTGAAGTCACTTGATAAATGACAGCTGCCAAGTAAATACGTTTTAAGAGAGATACAAAATACATTGGATATAAGAATAATAAATAGATTTCATTTATTAAGGGAAACATAGTATCAATTCACTTATTGTTTTAATTATGTAGTAGTAGTTCATGTTGACTATGTTTTTTCCCCTGTGATTTAAACAAATGAAGAAACACTAACATACTTTTTGGGCAGGCTATGTTTGTTCAGATGTGATTAAAACTCATGTGAAAACATTTATTGGTTTTATGGTGTCTGACCATTTGACAAGGAAGAAGATACCTTGTAAATTAATATTATAAAATAGAGAGACTAAGGTTTCCTTTAGTACATAATGGAATATGAGGAGGAAAATTATTTAAGTCACATAAATAAATATCAATTGAAAAAATTCAAGGTAAGATGATGCTGTGTTTTTTTAAAGATGTAAAAAATAAGCCATTGAAACTAGAAAATTAAGGTGACTGGAAAAAAACAATATAATAGTGTCAGAAAAGGATTATCAATTAATATTTTTTCACAGGAAATATTGTCTCTTATCTGGATTGTGTGGTGCAAAGTCATTTTTTTCTCTAGCTTTATTGAGATTTATTCGAGATATCAAAATTGTATATACTTGAGGTATACAATGTGATCATTTGAGATACCTATATAATGTAAAATGATTATCACAATCAAGCTAATTAACACATCCATCACCTCACATAGTTTCCTTTTTTTATGTGTGGTAAAAACATTTAAGATCCACTTTCTTGGAAAATTTCAAGAACATAATATATTATTATTAACTATATATATTCTATTTTATAGTATATATAATATATATTATTTATTAATTATATAGTATTATTAACTATATACAGTCACCATGTTGTACATTAGATCTTCAGAACTTATTCACTTTCTGACAAAGTTTGTGTCCTTTGAATAACATCTCCTTATTTTCCCCCACCCTAGCCCCTGGCAATCACCATTCTAATCCTAGCTTCTGTGAGTCTGACTTTTTTAGATTCCATGTACAGGTGAGACCACACAATATTTATCTTTCCCTATCAGGAATATTTACTTACCATAATGTCCTCCAGGTCCATGAATGCTGTCACAAATGGCAGGGTTTCCTTTTTTTATGGCTAATATTACAAATTGTGTGTGTGTGTGTGTGTGTGTGTGTGTGACATTTTTCTATTTCTTCATTATTCAAGATTTAAATTGTTTCTATTACCTTGGCTATTGTAAATACTGCTGTAATAAAAATGTGACACCTCCTGGAGATCCTAATTTCATTTCCTTTGGATACATTCCTAGAAGTGGAATTGCTGAATTATACATTAGTTCTGTTTTTAATTTTTTTAAAGAACCTGTTTGTTTTTCTATAATGACTATATCAATTACATTACCAATAACTGTATACACAGTTCGTTTTTATCTACACCCTCACCAACACTTGTTATCTATGTCTTTTTGATAGTAGCCATCCTAACAGTATGAAGTGATATTTCATTGTAGTTTTGATTCATATTTCCCTAGTGATTATCAATGTTGAGCATCTTTCCACGTATCTATTGGTTGTTTATACGTCTTCTTTGGGAAATATCTATTCAAGTCTTTTGCCTAATTATAAATCAGGTTATTTATTTTCTTATTATTTTCTTCTTCTTTTTTTGGCTATTAAGTGGTATATGTTATTATATATTTTGGATATAATATATCCAATGTTATATATATAATATATATATAGTATATATATATATATATATTATATATATAGTATATATATAATATAATATATATATATACTATATATATAATATTATATATATATATTATATTGGATATATTGCAGGCCATATATATATATATAATATATCCAATAATATATATAATATTATATTGGATATATTATATATATATATGGCCTGCAATTATTTTCTCCCATTCCATAGACTGTTTTTTCATTTTGTTAATTGTTTCCTTTGCTGTGAAGAATCTTTTTTTGAGAGAGAGAGCACATGCATGTGCATATACACAAATGGGGGAGGGGCAGAGGGAGACAGAAAGAGTCCTAAGGAGCCTCCACACCCAGTGAGAGCCCGATGCAGGGCTCGATCTCTCCTATCTGTGAGATCATGACCTGGGCCAAAATGAAGAGTCAGATGCTTAACCCACTGAGTCACCCAAGCACCCCAAAGTTTTTAGTTTGATATAGTCCCACTTGTTTATTTTTTTTTTTTTTTATTTTGTTGTCTGTGATTTTGGTGTCATAGCCAAAAAAAAATCATTGTCAAAAATAATGTAAAGAAGCTTATATCCTATGTTTTCCTCTAACACTTTGCAATTTAAGATCTTGCATTTAGGCCTTCAATCCACTAATTTTTGTGTATGGGATAAGTGACTAATTTCATTATTTTTCTTTTGGGTATCCAGTTTTCTCAACACCATTTATTAAATGTACTGTTTTTCCCATTGTGTATTCTTAATGCCCTTTCCATGGATTAGTCAACCATATATGGGTGGTTTATTTGGGGGCTCTCTATTGTGTTTCACTGGTCTGTAGGTCTAGTTTTATGCCAGTGGCGTAGTCTTTTGATTACTATAGCTTTGTAATATAGTTTGAAATCAAGAAGTATGCCTCTATCTTTGTTTTTCTTTCTTAAGATTACTAAATTAAAAAGGCAGGAAAATTTCCAATTCATTTTATGAGGAAAGCATTACCCTGATACCAAAGTCAGATAAGGACCCTACAAGAAAGTTATAGGTCAGTATACTCAATGAACATAGATGCAAAAACCCTCAACAAAATGCTAGAAAACCAAATTAAGCACCACATTAAAAGGATCATACACTACCATCAATGGGATTTACCCTTGAGATGCAAGGATGTTCAGTATACACAAATCAATAAATGTGATATACCACATTAACAAAATGAAAGATAAAAATTATATAATCATCTCAATGCAGAGAAAGCAGTGACAAAATTGAATCTCATCTTATGATTAAAAACTCTCAACAAATTAGGTATATAAAGAACATAACTTAACATTAAAAAGTTCATATATGGCAAGCTCATAGCTAATATCATATGAATGGTGAAAAGCTAAAAGCTAATCCTGAGAAATCAGAAATAAGACAAGAGTGCCCACTGTTACACTTCCATTTAACCTAGTAGTGGGGTCCTAGTCAGAGTAATCAGGCAAGAGAAAGAAATACAAGGCATCTAAATCACAAAGGAAGAAGTTAAATTGTCTCTATTTGCAGATGGCATGATCTTATGAATAGAAAACAGGAAAGACACTACCCAAAAACTGTTAGAACTAATAAATAAATTCAGTAAAGCTGCAGGATTCAAAATCAACATACGAAAATCAGTTACATTTCTATATACCAGCCACATACTCTCTGTAAAAGAAATTAAGACAGCAATCTCATTCACAATAGCACCAGAAAGAATAAAATACTTAGCAGTAAATTTAACCAAGGAAGTGAAAGTCCTGTACACTGAAAACTATAATAAATTGATGAAAGAAACTGAAGAAGTTACAAATAAATGGAAATATATCTTATGTTCTTGGATTGGAATGATTAATATTATTAAAATGTCTATTCTACCCAAAGCAATCTACAGAATCATTATAATCCTTATCAAAACTCCAATGGCATTTTTTAACAGAAATAGAAAAAGCAATCCTAAAATTTGTATGGAACCACAAAGACCCCACGTAGCCAAAGCAACATCTTCACCCTATAAATACTATACCAGTTCAATGCTAAAGCAATTGAAGATGCTAATAAATTTCACAACTTGGGAAAACCTGAAAAACTACCAGTGAACCTCTCTGGTAATACATGTTATCTGTTTGCAATTCAATCAGTTGATAGAAATCAACTGATAGAGAGAGATTTAATTTGTATGTCTGTTTTCCTATCTTATGACCACCTTTGATTAATGTTACTGTTTTTCATGCTTTGTAACAAAACAGAACAAATCTTTATTTTTCATACTTTAAAAACAGTAGTTCTTAAGTTATAAGTAAAGGTCCCCTTTAAGAATTTAACAAAAGCTTATACTCTTTTCTTAGGAATATTTATTTATTTGTTTAATATTCAATACACATGCATTGAATTTTACTGTCAAGCATTACTTAAAACACTGTAAATATAGCAATAATCTGAAATGACAAGATCCTTCTTATTCCACCAATAGAAGCAAGACCAGTAGAAAAATAACAAAAAGATTATTTCAGATTGTGCTAACTGCTCTGGAGGAAATAAGCAGATTAATGAGATAGAGATAACTATGGGAGAACTACTATTGAAGGCAGTGGTAATTAATCCACAATTAAAATTTACTGGGATAGTGTTAAAAGCTAGTAAGCATAATCCTACCAACATTTAAAAATATATCCATCTCTTTTTGTTGTGTGTGGGGCAAAAGTAGAAGAAAGAAGATTATTTGGTAGGTGATTTTTAATTGATCAGAATGTGAGAAGATTGTGGCCATGGGCTAAGGTGGTAGTTGTAGAAATAAATAGAACTGGAAAGATTTGGGAAGTTAGAGATACCTAGAATTTTTTCTGGAATTATGTGAAAGATGAAACAAAAGAGGAATCGGTTTATTACCTAGATTATTTTCTAAAGTAAATATTTGATGGTAATAGTAGTTCTTTTTACAAAAAGACAGCCTGGTGCAAGAAGGAAAAAAATAGAAATTTCTATTTTGAATTTATATTTATATATATACACATATATATGCATTTTATATATAAATTGAATGTAATATATATAATATATAAATGGAATATGTAATATATACATATATACATATATATATATATATATATATATATATATATATATACTATATGGATAAAAATGAAATGATAGTAAGCCACTGGATGTAAGAGTCTGGAGCTCAAAAAAGGAAATGAAAATTATCATAATCTCATGGAGTAAAAGTTCTCATTTCCGACAGGAAGTTTGATTGTAAAATAAAGGATGCAAGTGATATAATATTTTTTAAAAAGTCATAGAAGGTGAAAATCTCATAAAGCGTTTTTTTAAAAAATTGAACCTACTGAGGTTGAAAAAATAGAGTATGTAACACTATGGATGCCAACAAAAGAATATTTCAAAAATGAGCAAATTGTAGTCTAAAAAAGCAAATTACATATGGAAAACAACACAATAATAGGGATTCCTTGGAAAAAAAAATAAAGTAAAAGAATCAGACCTGAAAAGGATCTTGGATAGTAGAATTTTGAGACCAAAAACATAAAAAACTATAGTTAAAATGATTAGTAAAAGAAATAAAACTTGAAACTAAATTAAAAATCAGTAACAATAAAATATCTTCGAAAACACCAAATATTTGGAATATAAATCATGCACTTATAACTAAATCATAGGTTAAAAAAGAAATCAAAAGGAAAATCAGAAAATATTTTAACCAAATGATAATGAAAACAACATATCAAAAATTAAAATGATAAAAGGATAAACAAGCTATCTGAACATCAGAAAGGGGGAAAAACAATGGGAAGATTAAAAATATAGATAAATAAAACCTGCTTATATTCTGTTCTTGAATTTCTACACTATGTTTAACAATGTAGCAAAATTTATAACACTGTCTGATATGGTTCTCAGTATAAATGGAGAAAATACCTAAGATAATGATATTATAAATGCAGAGAGCAAAGATGTTCAAGGGGAAATATACTTTTTATACTTCACCTGAACTTGTAAAATGTCAACACCAGGAGATTATGATAAATTACGTGTATGTAATATAATAACCTAAAGAAACCACTAAGAAAGCTATACAAAGAGCTATTCTTCCTAGAGTGGTCTAATTCATAGAGACAAAAAGTGGAAAAATGGTTGTCAGGCACTGGATAAGGGGGAGAATGAGGAGTTACTATTTAGCTGGTACTAAGTTATATGTTTGGAAGATGAAAAATTCTGGAGATGGATGATAGTGATACTTGTACTCATAAAAATGTGAATGTACTTAATACCACTGAATTGTACACTTAAAACTGATTAAAACAGTAAGTTTTGTTTTATGTATTTTGTAATAAATAACTATAAATATATATTTTTTATATATGACAAGTATGCTCAAAATAGCTAGAGATAAATCAAAACAATTTGTAAAGATGTTCAAGTAGTCCACAGGAAGGCAGAAAAAGAAAAAAAAAGCGAAAAAACAGAACAAACAGAAAACAAAAGACAATGGCAGACTTAAGCCCTAAAATACCAATTAAACAAAAACCGTGATCCATGAAAGAAAAAAGTTGATAGACTGAACTTATTGAAATTAAAAACCTCTGTCCACAAAAGATACTGTTAACACTGAAAAACAAGCCAAAGAAAGGGAGAATATATATGCAAAACACATATCTGATAAAGGACTTTTACATAAAGTATGTAAAGAACATTTAAAATTCAACAATAAGAAAACAAACAACCCAACTGAAAAACGGGGAAAAGCTCTTAGCAGATACCACACCAAAAAAAAAAAAAAAAAAAAAAAAAAAAAAAAAAAAAAAAATATATATATATATATATATCACACACACATATGTGTATATATATATATATGCAGATGGAAATTAACTCTATGAAAAGATGAAGGTCTATGAAAAGATATATTATTTATCATTAAGGAAACACACATCAAAACAACAATGCAGAATGGCACAGACACTTTGGAAGTTTCACAGTTTGAAAGTTACTTACAAAGCTAAACATAAGCCAGGTATTTATTCAACTGATTTGAAAATTTAATTCCACATACAATGTTTACCCCAGTTTTATGCATAAACGCCAAAAACTGGACGCAATCAAGATTCTCTTGGAAAAATGAAGAAACAAGCTATGGTATATCCATAGGTGGAACATTATTCAGTGGTCAAATGATATCATCTATTAAGCTATACAATAATACAGACGACTTTCTTTTTTGAAAGGTTTATTTATTTATTTTGAGATAGAGAGAGCATATAAAAATATATAAAGGAAGGGGGGGGGGTGGGAAGCAGAGAGAGATGGAAGAGAGAGAATCCCAAGTAGGCTCCACACCATCAGCTCAGAGCCCAATGTGGGGTTCAATCCCATGAACCACGAGATCTCAACCTGAACGGAAATCAAGAGTCAAGATGCTTAAACAACTGAGCTACCCCGGCACCGCAATATAGATTACTCTTAAATGCACACTGCTTAGTAAAAGAAATGAGTCTAGAAAGACAATACAATGTATGGTTCCAATTATAAGACATTCTGGAAAAAGCAAATTTATGGAGATAGTAAAAAGATCAGTGGTGATGAGGATCCAAGGGGCAGTGGAAGACTGATTAGGTGAAGCCCAGGGAATTTTTTTAAGGTGTTGAAACCATTCAGTATGATTTTATAATGGTGTTTATTTGACACTATGCATTTAGACAAAACACATATAATTTTACAAAACAATGCAATTCCCTAATTTATGTAATTAAAAAAAAATCACTTAAGAGTTTAGAGGATCATGAATAGAGTGAAGACCTGTATCAAAATTTATGTAATAACCACATTGAAAAGAGGAGGGGGAAAGATGATACTTTGGAAACGAGTAATTTATAAGACTAAGGTCAAAAAGAACTATACACAAGTACTATACTCTAGTTTATAAAATTGTTTCCATAAAATTCTGAAACCCACTTGCACCTACAATGAAATAGAAATAACTAATATTGGAGGGCAGAGAGTAAGAGCCAGGTGTCTCAATGCTGGAGTATCAGAAAAGTTATACATAAACAGGAATATGAATCTTTACAGTAACTGATTAGAGATGGAGACATCAGTATGAATTTATATTTAGCTAAATATAGATACCCAATGGTTACAAATGGTAATACATAATATACATATGTACACATGTATCTATTATTATATATAGTATACACACACACACACACACACACACACACACAGGTTACTATACGTTCTTGTTCTATTAGCTAAGAGGACCTAGAACAATGACATCCTGGGAGCACTGAGAACACTTAGCACCCAGATCTCGGTTTCTCATATCATTTAGAAGTCAATTTTCTAATGAAAGAAACTAGGTCTCTTTGTATAAATGGTTGCTTCAAGGACTGGGAAAGGAAATCTACAAAATGAGCTTGGCACTCTTGCAATCCAGAATATAAGTGCTTAAAGAAACACAAAGATGGAGATAGGTCAACAGATACAGTGGTCAAGTGAAAAATCTCCCAATAGACAATTCTGGGAAAAGCTGAACAACAAAATTAAGTAGTATTAGATCATAACTAAAATTATAAAGTAAATATCCATGAGTCCATATTGATATAAATGATTAAGTAAATAAATGAAAGAAAATAGACAAGTCTCCTGCACAAAACTCCAAATAATTTATCTGAAAATATATTTATATATAAATAAAATTAAATTATAAATCTTATGGTAGGTGAACCATAACCCCCACTCCTCATGTGTGCACTGCACAAAGTGCTATTTGAAAAGGGGGAAGAGAATAACTGTGCAATGAATAAGCTGGAAAATCACTAATTTAGCCAATTAACAGGATGAATATCAAAAGTGACAAGTCAGGCTGTCAATATACCCATGATATGATGTGATGACAGTGGCATCCTAAGCCATTTTTTATTCTAACTCGTCTTCCTCTCAAAAATTTCTAATTTCAATCTAACCACATGAAACATATCAGACTAATACCAGTGATGGATATTCTTCAAAATAACTGACCAGTACTCCTCAAAACTGTCAAGGTCATCAAAATCAAGGAAAGTCTGAGAAACTGTCACAGCCAAGAGGAGTCAAATGACTAATTGTAAGAAATGATAAGGATGGCATCCTAGAAGAGAAAAAGGACATTAGGTAGAAATCAAGAAAATCAGAATCATTTAAGGACTTTAGAATATATTTTGACTCATTACTTATAAGAAAAGTTCCATACTATGTAAGATTTTATTGATAGGGAAAAGTGGGTATGAAATATATAAGAAACTCTGTACTATGTTTGTAATTTTTCTGTAAATTTACAATTATTCTAAAAGCTCAATGGTAAAACTCCAAGCAATCCACTTAGAAAGGACAAGAATGGATATTTCAATAAAGAGGATACATTGATGTAAAACAAGCATATGAATTCACCATCTCTGGCCATTAGGGAAATATAAAATAAAGTCACAGTGAGATATCCCAACATACCCATCAGAATGACTGAAATGAAATTCACCAAATTCTGGTGATGATTCGGAAAAACCGTATCACTCATACAATGCTGATTAAAATATTAATTGGTACAGCCACTGTGGAAAACAGTTTGGAAATTAAAAATAAACATTCAATTGCTATCTTAGGCATGTATCCCAGAGAAACAAAGATGCACGCACACACACACAAACACACGTGCACGCATAAAGAAATGTGTATAGCAGATTTACTTACAATAGCCAAAAAACATTAACAACGCAGGTGTGTTTCAATGGGTGGAACGTTAAACAAACTGTGGCAATCCATACCATGGAACTTTACTCAGAAAAAAAAGGAAGGGAGAAAGGAAGAAACAGAATGACTTACTGATACACATAACAACTTGGATGAATCTCCAGAGAATTATGCTGAGTAAAAAGCCAACTCCAAAAGGTTACATACTATATGATTCCATTTATATAATATTGTTAAAATTTCAAAATTATATAAAGGGAAGCATGTTAGTTTCCTAGGGCTTAAGGGGTGGGAGAAGTAAGGCAGGAGGAAAGGGGGTTTCATTATTAAAGGGCAATTTATGGATCCTTGTGGTGATGGAAATGTTTTCTATTTGGGGTGTATTTATGTTATATTCTGTTTGTGATATTTTACTACAATTTTGCAAGATGTTACCATTGAGGAAGGCTGGATAAAGCGCACATGCAATCTCTTTTTATTATGTCTTCTATTTGGGGATTATATTTAAATTTTTTCTAGATTAACTGAGGTATAAAATTGCATACATTTAAAGTACATAATGTGGTTATTTTATATATATATATGTTAATATATATATTTATAGTGAAATATTTACCACAATCAAGTTAATTAACACATCCATCACCTTACACAGTTACCTTCTATGTGCGTGTGGAGAGAACACTTAAGCTATATCTACTCTCTTAGCAAATTTCAAATATACTACGCAATATTATTAACTATAGTCACCATGATGTACATTATACCCCACAGAATTTACCTTAGAACTGAAATTTTGGTACCATTTGGCCAACATCTCCCCATTCCATCACCCCCTCCAGCTCCTGACAACCACCATTCGGCTCTGTTTTTGTGAGTTCGACTAATTTTTAGATTCCACATGTAAGTGGATCATATAATATTCATGTTTCTCTGTCTGGCTTATTTCATTTAGCATTATGCTCTTCTCCAAGTTCATCCATATCTTCATGTTATTTCTGACAACTGCACATGAATATATCCAAAACTATTAAATTTAAAACTATTAAATTTTATTTCAATTTTCAAAAAAAATGAGATGCAGTTAATGATGCAAATGCTTATCTTAGAAAGGAAGAAAGATGTATACAAAAAAGGAGGAAAAATCAGTGATCCAAGGTTCAACCTTAGAAAGCTGGAAAAGGAACACCAGCGTAAAACCAAAGTAGGATAGGAATAATAAACAGTAGAAATAAATGAAAATAAAAAAGAGACAAATAGTGAGACATTGACAAAACCAAAACCTAACTATTTTCAAAGAAAAACAAAGTCAACCATCCCCTAAATAAGCCAAGAAAAAGGGGAAAATAGGGGCGCCTGGGTGGCTCCATCGGTTAAGGGTCCGACTTCGGCTCAAGTCATGATCTCACGGTTCATGGGTTCGAGCCCCGCATCTGGCTCTGTGCTGACAGCTCCTAGCCTGGAGCCTGCTTCAGATTCTGTGTCTCCCTCTCTCTCTGCCCCTCCCCCATTCATACTCTGTCTCTCTCAAAAATAAATAAAACGTTAAAAAAATAAAAATTAAAATTAAAAAAAGGGAAAATAACCAAAATCAAAAATAAAGGAGGAGTTTTTGCTACTGACTCTACAGATATTAAAAGGATGATGAGAAAATAATATAAACACCATTCTGCCAACAAATCTGACAACTTAGATGAAATGGAAAATAGCCCTAAAAAAATACAACTCACAAAGCTGACACAACAACAAGAAAATCCGAACAGTCTTATATGTACATTTCTAAACCACATTATCAAGAACTTTCACACAGAACTCCATGCCCAAATGGTTTCAAGTGTTAACTCTATTAAAGATTCAAGAATGAAATAATATCAATATCACACAAACTTTTTTCAGAAAATAAAGAAAGAAGGCACTGCCAAAATCATTTTATGAGGTTAACATAAGCCTAAAAGTAAAACATGACTAAGACATTGCGAACAATGAATAATTATGACCTAATATCCCTTATGAGCATAGACACAAAAATCTCTAGCAAAATATTATAAAACTAAACAATATAGAAATTATAACACAATATAAACAATTTGATTCCATCCCAGAAATGCAAGATTGGTTTAAGAAATATCAACCCATTTAATTCATTATATTAACAGAATTTTCTTAAAGTGACTATTTCAATATATGCATTTGACAAAATGCAATACCCATTCATGGTAAAACTCTTAGCAAATAGGAATAGTTAGAGTGTCATCCAAAATGTATTCCTAGCATTATATTTAACAGTGATAGACTAAACTCTTTCTGATTTAGATCAAGAGAAAAGTAGGGAAGTCCATCTTCTCCATCTCCACTCAACACTTTTATTGGAGGTCCTATCATTTGGAATATGGAGAGTAAAAAGCAATAAAACATATAAACTTCAGAAATAAAGAGGTAAAACCATCCTTTTAGAAATGCTATTTTGCTTACATGTAAAGAAAATCAATAAATCTACAAAACAACTGTTAGAACTAGTAAGTAAACAGGGTTATAGGATAGAGAGTTAAGATAAAAAATATTTAGCATTTGAATATAACAACACAAATAAATGTAAAATAAAACTCTTAAAAATCCATTATAATAGAAAAACATAACAAGGAGAACCAAAATCTCCATACTAAAAATTAGAAAATATTGTTGACAGAAATTAAAGAACGTTCAAATGAATAGAATGATATATTCTGTTCATGGATTGGAACACTCCATATTGTTAAAATGTCAATTCTCCACAAAATGATCTACACATCCAATGCAGTTCCAATCAAAATCTTGCAGACTTTTTTGTTGAATGTGACAAGCTGATTCTAAAACATGTGTAGAACTACAAAGAATCTGACGAAGCACTTTCTTAAAAAGAACAATGTTAGAATAATTAGCATGCTTGATTTTAAGGTTTAAAATGAAGCTACAGAAAAGAAGCCCAGAAGTAGCACAGGGTTAGGCAGACAGAGCAACAGAACACAATCAAGGGTTTAGAAATAGATCCACACAAATATAGTTAGGTTGATTTGTGATAAAGGTGCCAAGGCAATTAAATTCATAAAGAGAAATTCCTTTAAATAAAAGATGCTGGATTAGATTTCCATACAGACTTTTAAAAATTAGATAAAATATCCTTAACTCATATCATATACTGGAAATTATACATAGACCTAAACATGTAACCTAAAATTATAACATTTCTAGAGGGATTAAGGAAGGGTTTCTTAAAACACAGAAAGCATGAGCAGTTATAAAAACATTGATAAGCTGAATTTGTTAAAAAACAAAATGCAACTGAGTAAATTTGAAGACCTAATTGAGTATGAAACATTCATGAACCGGGCAGCATCCTATCTAGCAAACAGAAGTGAGTTCCACTGAGCTGCAGAAAAGGAAAGGTTTTTAAAGGTGGGAGAAGGAAATTAATAGCAAAGAATGCATTGTTTTAGATGGTTCAAGGTTACATTCCTCGGGGTTGAAACTGTAGTTAGGTTAGCTATTAAGTCTTGGTTTACTGACGGGGCGTTAAATTAAGTGACTCCGTTTGGGCCTGCGATTTTCTTTTTAACAAACTTAATCAAAACTTAAAACCTTTCTTTCTGGAAACCACTGTTAATAAAACCCAAAGGCAACCCATAGACTAGGAGATAACAACCACAACATGAGACAAAATACCTTCATCCAGAAGATATAAAGACTTCACATAACTAAAAAATGAAAATGCAAAGAACCCAATAGAAATGGACAAAAGTCTTGAAAAACCACATAATTAGATAAAGGCCAAAAACACGTGTTGGTAAGTGTGTACAGCAACTAGAAGACTATCGTGCTGGAGAGAATTACAGCCAATCCTACAAAGTGTGGTCATACTAGAAAGAGGAAACGTTTGAAGGCGCCAAGGTCATTCCACAGAGAAAACAAGTTAAAAAAAAAAAAAGAAAGAAAAGAAATATCCTTATATCCTACTACAAATATGACAATTTCTGTTATCTTTTAAAAATTTTTTTAATGTTTATTTACTACTGAGAGACAGAGAGAGACCATGAGCAGGGGAGGGGCAGAATGAGGGGGAGACACAGAATCTGAAGCAGGCTCCAGGCTCTGAGCTGTCAGCACAGAGCCCAATGCGGGGCTCAAACCCACAAACCGCGAGATCATGACCTGAGCTGAAGTCGGACGCTTAACCGACTGAGCCCCCCAGCTGCCCCTGATATTTTTTTCATTCATTGGCCACCATTCTTTCTTCCACAAAGCTAAATGAAGTATTCCCTCATTCTCCTTTGTAAACACCTACTACATTTCGTCATCTTGCTAAGCAGTGGAATTTAATAGCAGTAGCCAAAACATACATTCCTGGCTGTGTGCACTTTCAAAAACCTTTTTGATATTTCTATTACAGCATGGTTATAATATTTTACATTTAGCCTATGTATGTCTATATGCTCCACTAGTTGACTACCAAAAGGATGTATGTTAATTTGTCTTTTTGTCTTTTGTTTTATTCCACAGCACCCAGGATAATGCTTGGCACACAGTAGGTACTATGAGGGGAGGAACAGAGGGATGGAAAGAGAGAGGGAGAGGTTCCATTGTGTAATAGTTAGCACTCTGGACTCTGAAAGAGAGAGGGAGAGAGGGAGGGAGGGAGAAAGGAATGGCATATTTTGTTCAGTCTTTTATTTTACCTGTTTGAATACTTTTCAGAATCTGAAGTAAACAACATCTCTCTCAACTTATGAAGACAGCACAATTAAAAAAAAATAAGTCTGTCTCCCAGAAGCTAACACCGGCCACTGGGTTCATTCTCAAGTAATTATCCAGTTAATTTGACATTTATCCAGAAGACTGGCTCCCAAGTTGAAAGCCGGTTTAGACAATATCAGCAGCTATTTCACAGGGATTTTCACAAGTGTTCATTTGTGCCTGTGTGTGTGAAATTCCTGCTGTGAATTTGGTTTGGGGACCAGCCACATGCAACATCCCAGCTGAGCCACTGCCTTCCCAAACCAATCTTCCAGCCAAATGCTTAAGTAAACGTGGCTAATTGCTCTAGATTCTCCTCTCAGCCTCCAAACTCACAGCAAGTATGTTGATTCACAACCTTGGGAGTCCCAGCGTAAAACTGCCCCAGGGAATGGAGGACAAGGAGAGAGGCAAGGAAGAAGACTGCTTCAGACCCACAGGCAGCAGGGGTGTAACAAGCCAGAAACTTACATAAGGCTTATCTTCAGTGACACAGACATGTAGATCTCCATATCTGCTGCCAGAATCCTAGAAGTTTATGCAGAGACCTTAACTAGGTTCAATCATACATAAGATCCCAAAGGTCTCAACAACACCCCATTCTCAAGGCTATGTCCTTCAAACAGCTCCTGTTCTAGGAATAATGGACAAAATATACATGTCCAAGACAGATGACAGGGTGAGGAGCCTCTGAGTGCCGATATCCAGCTCATGGGTCAACTGGATGGTCAAATCTTCTTCATGACCTCCTCCAACAGGTAATGTGAACTTTCTGTGGATTCCATACTATGACTGCACAACAGACCAAATGTCTGAGTGCACTTTGTGAACCCCTCTCAATGTACCCTCAAAGTCCCTCTTTTCTGGATGTGCTAGAGTTAATAAGGAAGAGAGAAACTAACTCTGCTGCATATTGCTGACAAGACTTTTCTAGTGTTGCCTCAAAATTAGAGTCATAACTTGAAACAGAAAGGGCCAGGCAGTCACTACTTCAGAAATCAAGAAATAAATCAAGAAAATACCCCTATTGTTACTACTTACAAAAACGATTTTTTATTTTATAGTATCCTAACCATATATATAAATTCATGAGATAAAAATATTACACTCATTATCCAAATAAAGAAAGAGAAGCTAAGAGAACAGAGAAGCATTTGAGTCGTAAAGTATATCAACCTGGGGTAAGAAGTGACTTTAATGCTCCCCTAGTTGGACCCCACCTTAAAAATGAAGAAAGAAGCTTAAGGGAAAGAATAAATATTATTGTATTAGTGAAATAATGAAATTGCTATCTTTGCTACAGAAACACAAATACTGATTGCACTTGTAAGAGGGACAGGCTAATCTAGGCTCCATATGAGAGTTTAGCCTGAGCGACACTCATAACAACTTTGCAGTTGCTGTTATTCTGCCTAGAAATACCCTTTCTTAGATACTTACATGGTTTTATACCACCTCACTTCATTCATGTTCTTCTTTGCTCGACAAATGTCACTTCCTAAGAGGGTATCCCTAACACCCATTTCAAAATAACAGCCTCTGTCCCTTTCTACCCCTTATTCCATTTTACTTTTTTTATAACACTTATCACATCCTAACATCATAGCTTTTTTTTACTGTTTCTTTGTTTTAAGTAGGCTTCATGCCCAGCATGACGTCCACCATAGGGTTTGACCCCATCACGCTGAGATCAAGACCTGGGCTGAAATCAAGAGCCGGAAGCTTAACTTGACTGAGCCACCCAGGCACCCCTTAATATCATAGTTTGTATTTATTTGCCCACCCATTAATTTTCTATACCCTCTTTAGAATGTAAATGTTGTGAAATGGTAGGTACTTTGTATCCCTGGCCCCTTACGATGGTGCCTCATACAGTGCTCAGTGACGATAAGTGGAATTAATGGATAGGTGAGTTCTCTGTGTAGCTCATAAAGGTCACTGTTTATAACATTGCATTCTAACACTATCTCCCTATGTCCTATGCATGTAAGCACAAACACACAGCACCTACACTAACACACCTGCACAATGGCACACACATGTAAGAATTTTTGTCTTTTAAGAAATTCAGGAAACATGAAGTATCAAGATTTCCACCAGGTTCTATACATTTGGGTGCAGTATACTATGGAAAGGAAATGGGCTCAAGGTGTACTCTCTGCCTTCAGAGAACCCACTGCCTGGGTATAATGAAGGAGCAGAACATTTCCACCGATGCTGGCTCAACCTTCATTGACTGCTTAACTCTACAGTGTTTGATGACATGGAAGTATAAGCGATTACACAGGTAACAATGTATTACCTTACATCTTGAAAAAAGATCTGGAAAGTTTTGCACAAGATGTTTTAGAAGAGATAAATGAGCAACATTTAAGTCAGTACAGAAGCTTGGAGAAAGACATTCCCGATAGAGAAACAGATGTCCAAGTTCCTAAAGGACTAAATATGTGGAGGCAAGTTCACTGAATGAATGTGGGTGGTAACTTTTGGCAATATTTGAGTGCCATCCACAGACGTTTGGAATTTGTTTTCTTGCTAATGAGACACCATTGATAATTTTTGCCTAGGGGAGAAACATGAAACGTCAATTTTGCAGTATTTATTTAACATCAGGCATCATCCTAAGAAACTGATACTGATACGTTATTTTATTTAATCCTTTCAATATGTCTGAGAATAAGACTGCTGAGTTGAGAAAGCAGATTCTCAGAAAAGATTAATAACCCGAAACGGTAAAGAAGGTTGTAAGTGCAAAGAATCGTTTTAAAACAAGTCTTCTGATTTAGGGGTTCAAGGATTTTTTCCATTCTGCCTACTCTGAGTCAATCTCTAGTTTAAAAAATTACTTTGGAGGCATTATTTATAAGAGTTTAATGAGAAAAAGGATCTAGTTATAGAGTTCATTTAGAAATCTTCTGAAAAAAAAAATATTAAAGGGGAAGAGATAGGGGGAAGGGGGGATGAAATAATGAGAGCCTGAACCAGAACAGAGGAATGGAAATGTAAGGGCAGATGGAGTAGATAGTGTGAGGTTATTACATAGACCACTGGACAAGTGGGTACATCCCCTCTGGGGCAGTTAAGTTTTGAAGAAGGAAATCAAAGTAAATTGCATTTCATTATTATTTATTTATTTGGTCGACTAGCTTAAGGGAAGAAAAATGAAAATAGCAGTCAAATGTAAAAGCAGGTGCCAAGAAAGACTTTTAAAAGAAATGGGCACTGTATTTTTTTCCTTCTCTTTCTTAAAAAAGAGACATAAAAGCTTTCAGTGTTTGTAGGTTTCCAAATCCACCCACTTACACCTGTTCAGAAACATCTGTTTTCTTGTAAAATGGAAACTGCAAAAAAAAAAAAGGCCAGCTAATAATAACATGGTAAGGAGAAAAACTTTTTGTTAGTTTATTTAATTTTATTTGATTTTTCTAGGCTAAAAAAATTTTTTTAATTTGATTTCTAGAATGACATGTTCTTAGAACTAAACTATACATTACTGGTTAGATCTAATCATAGATTTGGAGTCCTTGCATTTCCTTATTTTCAAATGTAGTTAGTGAAACCATTATTTCCATATAGTTTTATAGAAATTTGGATATTATCAGTATTTTATGTCATTGTTTTAATTTATTAAGATTTGAAGAGATACATATATTTATATATGCCATAAAATATGTTCTAAGATATATAGAGAAAAAGAGAGACAAACAGAAACAGAGAGAGAATAAATTCCATTATCTCAGATTCAAAACTGCTAATATATTTTATTTTAGGTCTGCACACTCTAAATAAATGGTAATCTAGCACAACAATGAATCTTAGCAAGTGAACATCTAGCTAAGAAGATGGCATATTTGACTGAAGAAATGAGTGAAGGAGATAGCCATACTAAAAGCAGGAGAGAAACCATTCCAGACAAAGTTAATAATAAGAGTAAAGATTCTGAGTGCAGAATAAGCCTGGAATTTTCCAATGGGTAGAAAAGTTCAGCATGAAAGAAGTGACAGAAGCAGTGAGAGGGGCCACTGGAAAGGTCAGCAGGAATACTATCATGCATGCCTTGGAGGCCACGGGAGAAATACTTTTTCTATTGGAAATTCATGGAAATTCATGGGAGTATTTTATTCAAGAGAGTAAGAAGTCCAATATATGTTTCTAAAAGTATAGTCTGATGACTCTGTGGATAAACAATGGAGTTTATGTATCGAAATTCATATTTAGTTGGTTCATGTTGCACATGAATTTCCTTTATTTTAAAAAAGGAACACTCCTAAACCAGAATTTCCTTTATTTTAAAAAAAGCAAAAAGTAATCTGAGGTGTTCTGAATAATGATTAATCTGATAAAGTAAAATATAAAAACTAGAATTTTTTTATTCAATACACAATGGTTTTTAGTATCAAATTTTCCTTTAACTATTAATAGCCATTTTACCCATAAGAGAATATTGACAATATAATATTTATGCCAAACACAATTGCTCATTTATGTGATTTATTCTTTATGAAAGCTTCTTACTGTCTTATTATATCATATATCTGATTTTAAACTCATTGAAGTGTTGTTATTTTAGCAGAGGTTTTATTTAAGGAATATGTCATATATAAAACTTTCTACAAAATCAGGTCATCATAAACTCATAAGTGTTTGAGTTATTTTATTTCCCATGTACACGAGACTGAGGTTATAGGCTTCTTTGTAAGTAAAAGAAAACTGAGCCATTTGGTAGTAAACATGGCTAATGCTTTTAAATAAAGCCTGTTCTCAATCTAGAGAAATGCCTATTTACTTGGAATTATATGAACAGTTTACATTTTCTGCTAAAGTATGCTCGAATTCTGCTAAAGTAGTACTCTTGTAATGAGATAGTCTACATTAAGCTCTAATAATAGTTTGCCGCATGATCATCACAATGATAATGTGTGTAATTTATCACACCTGCCATCAAAGGAGCTCTAAGAATTTCAAGAACAGCCCCTCATTAATCTATTCACTTAGCTCCTTGCCTCTTGGAAGTTTCTAAAGCTTTTTAATAAATTATGCACCAACTATGGTCAAGAGAAAGGTTTTGTAGCATTCAGGAATAAAGAAATAGAGTGAGCTAAAGGATCACAAAGATGATAAATTCCAAGTGAAACTATCTGGAGAACCATCACAATCAAATATGTGATAGATTCTTGTTTTGTTAAGTTGGGCAACATTAAAATATTTAAGTCAGTTCTCTCGTTTTAGAAATTGGGAATCCCATCTGGCTTCTTAATCCTCTGCTGCCCCTGGAGGTTTGAAGCACACTGAATACCTGGAAGACTATCACTCTAAACCAATCCTTGGATTGCTCCAATGTTGTACAATTATATATTCAAAGACTAATTCCCCTGTAATTAAAGCTGATGCTATGTTTATAGATGATGACTTGGTATTCTAAAATATTCTGAAATAGTATTCATATTGTTTAATCGTAAACCGTAAAGTGTATTCTGATATATAAGTTAATGTTTATGCTCTTGGTTCTGTGAAAAATTGACATGACTGAAGCCATTTTAAAATAGAGTTGGATGGGTGCTTGGGTGGCTCAATCGGTTGAGGAGCCAATTCTTGATTTTGGTCAGATCATGATCCCAGGGGTCGTGGGACTTAGCCCTTCATCGGGCTTGGTACTGAGTATGGAGCCTGCTTAAAACTCTTTCTCTCTCAGGATGCCTGGGTGGTTCAGTCAGTTAAGCATCTGACATCAGCTCAGGTCATGATCTTGCGGTTCATGGGTTCAAGTCCCACATCGGCTTCTGTGCTGATAGCTCAGAGCCTGGAGCCTGCTTCGGATTCTGTGTTTCCCTTTCTCTCTCCCCTTCCCCTGCTCTTGCTCAGTCTCTCTCTAAAATAAGTAAAAATTAAAAAAAATAAAAGGGGAGGAGCCAAGATAGAGGAACACCATGGAAGGTTTTTTTCATCTTGCATCCATGAAATGCAGCCAGATCAACAACTAAACCATCCTGCACACATACAAAACTGATTTGAGGATTAACACAACAATCTGCACAACCCGAACCACAGAATTTAGCAAGTATGCCAAACAAAGAGGTGAACTGGGAGAGAAAAAAGCCAAGGCAGGCAGGGAGCTGTTTTGCTTTCAGAGAGAGGATGGAGACGGGGGAAGAGTACGGGAAAAGCAACCCCTCTAAAAGCAGCTGTAGAGAAAGTGGAAAAGTGGAAACAGCCACAGTGATTGAACTAAAAAGGGAGAAAGGAGAAAGGGGAGGGTTTAAATTCCATTAAGACTCTATAAACAGGGGGAGCACAGAGTCTGAAAATACACAGCTATATCCCTGGTAGTGCTCTGGTGAGAAGGGAAAATCCACAGGAGCAAAGTGAAGTTTGGGGGTCCTCGGGCCACAGGGGAGAGGCAGTCATTCTTCTGCTGGAAGGGCATTTGGTAGAAGCTGTGCAGCCACCTCGTCCCAGCATACTCCACAGAACAACTGCATTCGCTGGTGCTGGAACAATGTTGTTAAGGGTGAAGCCTGGTGCCAGATATGTGTTGTGTTTTTCCATAATCCCTGAAACACTGCTGCTACACAATCGTGTGAACTTTTTCTAGGGTGGGCTGACACCCAGCCACAGTCTCTGGGCATTGGCAGCAGCATGGTCCCACGAATGTTCCTGGGTGCTACCAGCATCCGGCCATTGCTCAGTGAGGCCCCCCCTAAGACAGTCTGAGCAGGTCAAAGCCACAGTCCCTTAGAAGTGAGGGGTCAGAAACACACCTGCATCTGAGATAAAACTCAGGAGGGAGGTGCTGCCTGGCAACCTGATGGCTTGGTCATAGTGTAAAACCAGGGAGTGGATGGAAGCTGGAAACAAAGGACGGTGTGTGACTGCTGATGGGGAAGAACAGAGTTCCCATACTACAGACTGGGTAGCTGGGTGATGCCATTTTCACCCCTGAGGCACATGCGCATACACACCTACAGGCGTCACAACAATCCATTCCAGTAAGCTAAGCAGTGCCATCTAGTGGAGAAAGGAGACATTACACTAAGCCCCGCCCAACTGGGCCAACCTTGCTCTTCAAGAACACCCCAAGTCTCTTCGCCTGCTTAGTTTATGGACTATAAAGTGTCTCAGAATTTGACTTACAGGGTAAAATGATGTAATTTCAATCGTATTTCAGTCTGTTTGCTGGTCCATCTATTCAATTTTTTTTCTTCTTTTTCTTGAATCCAGAAAGAGAATAAAATTATTTTTACTTTCAATTTTTATTAAAAACATTTTTAATTTTTTATACTATATTTTTTACTTTCTTATAAATTTTTCAAATTCTATTTTACTTATATCATTTCATTTTATTCTATCATTGTATTCATTTTTTTCCAATTTTCAAAAGTTTTACTTTTTTTTCTGTTTTCCCTTTTTTCTCTAATCTATCAAGCTCCTTTCAACAACCAGATCAAAACACACCTAGGAGATAACATCATTGATTTGATTAGTGTGTGTGTGTTGTTGTTTTTAATTTTTAATTTTAATTTGTTTTTACCTTGTTAATTCCTTTTTTTCCTTCAAAATGACAAAACGAAGGAATTCACCCCAAAGAAAGAGCAGGAAGAAACAACAGTGAGGGACTTAACACAGATACAAGCAAGATGTCTGAATCAGAATTTAGAATCACGATAATAAGGATACTAGCTGGGGTCAAAAATAGATTAGAATCCCTTTCTGCAGAGATAAAAGAATAAAAGCTAGTCAGGAAGAAATAAAAAATGTTGTAACTCTGCTGCAATCTCAAATGGATGTCACAGTGGCAAGAATGGATGAGGTAGAGCAGCGAATGAGTAATATAGAGGACAAACTTATGGAAAATAATGAAGCAGAAAAAAAGAGGGACACTAAGGCAAAAGGGAATGATTTAAGAATTAGAGAAATCAGTGACTAATTAAAAAGGAACAACATCAGAATCATAGGGGACCCAGAAAATGAAAAGAGAGAAAAAGGGCAGAAGGGTTATGTGAGCAAATCACAGTGGAAAACTTTTCTAACTTGGGGAAAGACACAGACATCAAAATCCAGGAAGAACAGAGGACTCTCACAGGATTCAACAAAAACCCACCATCAATAAGGCATATCATAGTCAAACTTACAAAATATTCAGGCAAGGAAAGAATCATGAAAGCAGCAAGGGGAAAAAGTCTTTAACCTACAAGGGAAGACAGATCAGGTTTGCAGCAGATCTATCCACAGAAACCTGCCAGGCCAGAAAGAAGTGGCAGGATATATTAAATATGCTGAAAAGAAAAATATGCAGCCAAGAATTCTTTATCCAACAAGACTGTCATTCAAAATATAAGGAAGATTAAAAATTTCCCAGACAAACAAAAATTAAAGGAGTTTTTGACCACTGAATCAGCCCTGCAAGAAATTTTAAGAGGGACTCTCTCAGGGGAGAAAAAATGAAAAAAAAAAAAAAAAAGACCAAAAGCAACAAAGACTAGAAAGGACCAGAGAACACCACCACCAGAAACTCCAACTCTACAAGAAACATAATAAACTCATATCTTTCAGTTCTCACTCTAAACGTCAGTGGACTAAATGCTGCAATCAAAAGACACACAGTAACAGAATGGATAAGAAAATAAGATCCATCTATATGCTGTTTACAAGAGACCCACTTTAGACCTAAAGACACCATCAGATTGAAAGTAAGGGGATGGAGAGCCATCTATCATGCTAATGAGTCAACAAAAGAAAGCCAGAGTAGCCATACTTACATCAGACAATCTAGACTTTTAAAATAAAGACTGTACCAAGAGATGAAGAAGGGCATCATATCATAATTAAGGGGTCTATCCACCAAGACATAACATTTGTAAACATTTATGCTCCAAAGGTGGTAGCACTCAAATATATAAATCAATTAATCACACACATAAATTCATTGATAATAACACCATAATAGTAGGGGACTTCAAATCCCACTTACAACAATGGACAGATCATCTAATCAGAAAATCAACAATAAAACAATGGCTTTGAATGGCACAATGGACCAGATGGACTTAACAGATATATTCAGAACATTTCATCCTAAAGCAGAATATACATTCTTCTCCAGTGCACATGGAATGTTCTCCAAAATAGATCACATACTGGGACACAAATTAACCCTAAGTAAGTACAAAAAGATCAAGATCATACTGTGCATATTTTCAGGCCACAACGCTATGAAACTCGAAATCAACCACAAGAAAAAATTTGGAAAGATAACAAATACTTGGAAACTAAAGAAAATCCTACTAAAGAATGAATGGGCTAACCAAGAAGTTAAAGAGGAAATTAAAAGTGCATGGAAGCCAATGAAAATGATAGCACCACAACCCAAAACCTCTGGGACGCAGCAAAGGCGGTCATAAGAGGAAAGTACATAGCAATCCAGACCTTCCTAAAGAAGGAAGAAAGGTCTCAGATACACAACGTAAACTTACACCTCAAAAAGCTGGAAAAACAACAGCAAATAAAACCCCAAACCAGCAGAAGACAGGAAATAATAAAGATTAGAGCAGAAATCAATGCTATCAAAATCAAAAAAATAGTAGAACAGATAATGAAACCAGAAGCTGGTTCTTTGAAAGAATTAAGAAAATTGATAAGCCACTAGCCAGTTTGAACAAAAAGAAAAATGAAAGGACCGAAATAAATAAAATCAAGAATGAAAGAGGAGAGACCACAACCAACACAGCAGAAATAAAAACAATAATAAGAGAATATTATGAGCAATTATATGCCGATAAAATGGGCAATCTGGAAGGAGTGGAAAAATTACTAGAAACATATAAACTATGAAAAATGAAAGAGGAAGAAATAGAAAATTTGAACAGACCCATAACCAGTAAGGAAATTGAATTAGTAATCAAAAATCTCCCAAAAAACAAGAGTCCAGGGACAGAAGGCTTTCCAGGGGAAATCTACCAACTATTTAAAAGGAGTTAACACCTATTCTACTGAAGGTGTTCCAAAAAATAAAAATAGAAAGAAAACTTCCAAACTCTTTTTATGAAGTCAGCATTACCTTGACTCTAAAACCAAAGACCCCACTAAAAAGGAGAACTATAAACCAATTTCCCTGATGAACATGGATGCAAAAATCCTCAACAAGATATTAGCCAACTGGATCCAACAATATTAAAAAAATTATTCACCACAACCAAGTGGGATTTACACCTGGGATGCAGGGCTGGTTCAATATCCACAAAACAATCAATGTGATTGATTTATCATATCAATAAAAGAAAGGATAAGAACCACATGATTCTCTCAATAGATGCAGAGAAAGAATTTGACAATATACACCATCCTTTCTTGATTTAAAAAACCCTTAGGAAAGTAGGGAGAGAAGGATCATACCTCAAGATCATAAAAGCCATATATGAAAGATCCAACACAAATATCATCCTCAATGGGGAAAAACTGAGAGCTTTCCCCCTAAGGTCAGGAATGAGACAGGGATGTCCACTCTCGCCACTGTTACTCACACAGTATTGGAAGTCTTAGCCTCTGCAATCAGACAACACAAAGAAATAAAAGGCATCCAGATTGGCAAGGAGGAGGTCAAACTTTCATTCTTTGCAGATGACATGATACTCTGTATGGAAAACCCAAAAGATTCCACCAAAAACCTGCTAGAACTGATCCATGAGTTCAGCAAAGTGACAGGATATAAAATCAATGCACAGAAATCGGTTGTATTCCTATACACCAATAATGAAGCAACAGAAAGAGAAATCAAGGAATCGATCCCATTTACAATTGCACCAAAAGCATAAAATACCTAGGAATAAATCTAACCAAAGAGATGAAACATCTATACACTGAAAACTATAGAAAGCTTATGAAAGAAATTGAAGAAGACACACACACAAAAAAAAAAAATGGAAGAAGATTCCATGCTCCTGGATAGGAAGAACAAGTATTGTTAAAATGTCAATACTACCCAAAGCAATCTACATATTCAATGCAATCCCTATCAAAACAACACTAGCATTCTTCACAGAGCTAGAACAAACAATCCTAAAATTTGTATGGAACCAGAAAAGACCCTGGATAGCCAAAGCAAGCTTGAAAAAGAAAACCAAAGCTGGAGGCATCACAATCCCAGACTTCAAGCTGTATTACAAAGCTGTAATCATCAAGACAGTATGGTACTGGCACAAAAACAGACATTCAGATCAATGGGACAGAATAGAGAACTCAGAAATGGACCCACAAATGTATGGCCAACTAATCTTTGACAAAGCAGGAAAGACTATCCAATAGAATAAAGACAGTCTCTTCAGCAAGTGGTGCTTGGAAAACTGGACAGTGACATGCAGAAAAATGAACCTGGACCACTTTCTTGTATCATACACAAAAATAAACTCAAAATGGATGAAAGACCTAATGTAAGCCATCAAAATCCTCAAGGAGAAAGCAAGCAAAAACTTCTTTGACCTTGGCCACAACTTCTTACTCAACACATCTCCAGAGGCAAGAGAAAAGCAAAAATGAATTATTGGGACCTCATCAAAGTAAAAAGTTTCTGCACAGCGAGGGAAACAATCAGAAAAAATAAAAGGCAACCAACAGAATGGGAGAAGATATCTGGAAATGACATATCAGAGAAAGGGTTAGTATCCAAAATCTAGAAAGAACTTATCAAACTCAACACCCAAAAAACGAATAATCCAGTGAAGAAATGGGCAAAAGACATGAACAGACACTTCTCCAAAGAGGATATCCAGATGGCCAACCGACACATGGAAAAATGTTCAACATCACTCATCATCAGGGAAACACAAATTAAAACCACAATGAGATACTACCTCACACCTATCAGAATGGCTAAAATGAACAACTCAGACAATGATAGATGTTGGTGAGGATGCAGAGAAAGAGGATCTCTTTTGCACTGTTCGTGGGAATGCAAACTGGTGCAGCCGCTCTGGAAAACAGTATGGTTCCTCAAAAAATTAAAAATAGAACTACCCTACAACCCAGCAATTGGACTACTAGGCATTTACCCAAGGGATACAGGTATGCTGTTTCAAAGGGGCACATGCACCCTAATGTTTATACCAGCATTATCAACAATAGCCAAATATGGAAAGAGCCCAAATGTCCGTTGGTAGATGAATGGATAAAGAAGGTGTGGTATATATATATATATATATATATATATATATATATATATATATAATGGAGTATTACTCATCAATCAAAAAGAATGAAATCTTGCCATTTGCAACTACGTGGATGCAATTAGAGGGTATTATTCTAAGAGAAATTAGTCAGAAAAGACAAATATCATATGACTTCACTTATATGAGGACTTTAAGATACAAAACTGATGAATGGATAAGGGAAGGGGAAAATAATATAAATACAGGGAGGGGGACAAAACATAAGAGACTCTTTAAAAAATTTTTTTTAATGTTTATTTATTTTTGAGGCAGAGAGAGACAGAGCATGAATGGGGAGGGTCAGAGAGAGGGAGACACAGAATCCGAAAGAGGCTCCAGGCTCTGAGCTGTCAGCACAGAGCCCGACGTGGGGCTCAAACTCACGGACCACGAGATCATGACCTGAGCCAAGGTCAGACGCTTAACCAACTGAGCCACCCAGGCGCCCTGAGAGACTTTTAAATATGGAGAACAAACAGAGGGTTACTGGAGAGGTTATGGGAGGGGGAATGGGCTAACTGGGTAAGGGGCATTAATGAATCTACTCCTGAAATCATTGTTGCACTATATGTTAACTAACTTGGATGTGAATTTAAAAAAAAATAAATTCTAAAATAAATTTTAAAAAAAGATTCTCTCTCCTCTCTCCCTCTGTCCCTTACCCCCCAAAATAAATAAATAAATAAACTAATTACTGAAATAAATAAAATAAAATAAAGTAAAATAAAATAAAATAAAATAAAATAAAATGAATTGGAGAGGCTTCTGTAGAGAAACTTCCTTACCTGCCTTTGTTCGAACTGAGCCAAAACTTTTGGACTGGGCAAAACAGCATTTGTTTTATGGAACTGTTTGAGAATTTAGCTGGACAATGAGCATCCTGATCAGAAGACCGCTGGTTGTGGAATAGTTAAGTAATGCATGCCAGGGATAGTTTCATTTGTTAACACCAAGAGAATAGTCAATCAATGTGTAACCAAAAGCAGCTGATTCTGCCAACTGACATTTTTTTTTCTTTTATCCAAGTCACATAATTGACCCCCTTCCTTCTTCCTCCTAAAAGAACCCCTGCTTTCACCCTATAAGCAGAAAAACTATTGGGGTTTCTATCTGAATCTGTTTCTCAAATTGCAATTCTTTGATCCCAAATAAATGCTTGTTTGCCTCTCATTGTCGTTCTTTATTTTTCACGATGGTATTTTGCATAAAATGTTAGGCTAGCTGAAATTTAACAAACAGCAAATAATTGCTCTTTAATCTTATGATCTCTTCATGTATCTATTTATGTCACCAGATTACTCATTTTGTAAGCACTCGTAAAACACTTTCATTTGACAGAAGTTATATAATTTTCACAAAACACTAACTCTTGGAATCCAAGATTTATAATCAAGGATAATAATAAAAATATTTTCAAGGACTAGAAAAAGGAAGAGATGAGTAGACAGAGTACAAAGGATTTATAGGGCAATGAAAATACTCTGCATGATACCATAATGATGGATTCATGTAGTTGTACATTTGTCCAAACCCACAGGATGTACAACAGCAAGAATGAACCATAACATACACAATGGTGATTATGATGTGCCAATGTAGCTTTCTCAACTGTAACAAATGTTCCACTTTGGTGGGGGATATTGATAATGCAGGAGATTATGCATGTGTGGGGATGGGGTGTACATGGGAAATTTCTGTACTTTCCTCTCAATTTTGCTATGCACCTAAAACTGCTCTAAAAAAATAAAGTCATAGGTAACTAGGCCTTTCAGCCAGTGGGCAGGTGCAGGGCTCCACCTGTAAAGTAGATCCTCAGGAATGTTGCCAGATCGCAGTGAAAGTGATCAAACACCTGGTTCATCTAGTGCTTGGATCCTCAGGAAAGTTGCCAGATCGCAGTGAAGGTGATCGAACACCTGGTTCATCTAGTGCTTGGGGACTTCAGCAGCCAAGAGGCTAGGGCTCTGCCAAAGAAAGCCATCACAGGGTGCCTGGGTGGCTCAGTCAGTTGAACATCCAACTCTGGCTAAGGTCATGATCTCATGGTTTATGAGTTCAAGCCCTGCATCAGGCTCACTGCTGTCAGTGCCGAGCCCACCTCAGTCCTCTGTCTCCCTCTGTCCATACCCCTCCCCTGCTTTTTCTCAATTTCAAAAATAAATAAACAGTTTTTGAAAAAAGAAGAAGAAAGCTATCACCTTTTCAGACCAGCTCTGAACCATGGACACAGACAGGGTAGAGCCCATGAAGTCAGTACTGGAGGACAGATGTCTATACTTGAGATCCAACAATGTGATAGAAGGCAACTGTGCTGAAAACCTACCACAAAACTCCCATCAAGTTATGGAGAAGTATTTTTGTCTCCTCCCCACAGGAAATATTTCTTTGTCACAACTGGATGAACAAGAGACCTTCTTACATGGCTATGTAGCTATTCTAGGAAAGGATACCCTGTGAACATGTGGAAGTGTGACTCTAGTACTCTATTACTATAAACACTAATATTCTCACTTCCTTCAGTCACCTGAAAAAAGGTGATGGTTAAGTGTTTTTTAGTAACTAACTCTTCTGAAGACAAGAGTTGGGAAAGATGTAGCCAAAAAAGGCAACAAATTCCTGATCCTAATGGAAGTAAAAGGACTGTCGACTTCCAAGGAAATGGCTCAAGTATTTACCCACAGGCTATTTAGTATGGAAGGTGTTCTCCTCCTTAATCTCCCCTCAGAACAACTGTCTGCTAAACTGCATTGAAGTGAATTTAAGTAACTGTGGACATTGCATCTGATTGTTAAGTGACAACCTGAATTTTCCTTTTCTAGTAATTGTTTCATGGACCTGAGCAGCCTTTTATCTTTACCAAACACACTTGAATTTGTTCTTGGGTACCCTCTTTGTTCTGAACAGAGGGTGAACTTTCTATGAAGGTCTGAAAAGTGTTCAGTAGACTACAGTTTGAGAAATCCTACCCTGGAACCATCCACCATCCCACAAGGTTATACAGGCAAAAGAGATTCTATAGTTTTCCTTCCTGAAAGATACAGTTTTCCTTTCTGAAACACAAACTTATCATAAAAATAGCCCTAGGATATCTAACAATACTGTAGTGTAAACTAAAATTTTTAAAAGGGTAGATCTTGTGTTAAATATTCTTACCACATATAAATAATAAAGAAGAGAAGAAAGAAAGTTGGCCAAGTGATGGATATGTTTGTGGCCTTAATGATGATGATGGTTTCATGTATGTTCACTTACCCCAAACTCATTGAGTTGCATACAGTAAGTACAGCTTTTTACATGTCAATTATGCTTCAATATTTTTAATAAAATATTAATTAAAAGAAATCTAAGACATACTTTAAGGGTAAAATAAATAGTCACCTTGATTTAAGAAAACGAAGTAGTTAAAAACAGATACAGTTATGGTTTACGTTTACAAAGAACAATTCCCATAACAAAAAGAATTTACGAAAACATTCCCTATAGGATTTGTACAGTCATCACTTGATTTAACCCTACTTAAATTGCATATTCTGTTTTAAAATATTATTTAAAGCTCAAATGATAGGAAATAATTTATACTGAAAAAATATTTAAATTCTTCTTTAAAAGTAATAAGTTTGGGGGGCGCCTGGATGGCGCAGTCGGTTAAGCGTCCGACTTCAGCCAGGTCACGATCTCGCAGTCCGTGAGTTCGAGCCCCGCGTCAGGCTCTGGGCTGATGGCTCGGAGCCTGGAGCCTGTTTCCGATGCTGTGTCTCCCTCTCTCTCTGCCCCTCCCCCGTTCATGCTCTGTCTCTCTCTGTCCCAAAAATAAATAAAAAACGTTGAAAAAAAAATTAATAAATAAAAGTAATAAGTTTGGATGCAGTTAAGAAGCTACAAAGCTTTTTGAGAACCTAGTTGTGAGCAGATGTAAGCAATTAATTATGTAAATGTTAAATCAAGCATCCATCTATAGGTGAAGAGGTTTAGACAGAATAAAATGTCCTGTTAATTAGAAAAGGACTGTCCCATTTGGAAATGGCATATGTTGGGGCGCCTGGGTGGCTCAGTCGGTTAAGTGTCCGACTTCAGCTCAGGTCACGATCTCGCGGTCCGTGAGTTCGAGCCCCGCGTCGGGCTCTGGGATGATGGCTCAGAGCCTGGAGCCTGCTTCCGATTCTGTGTCTCCCTCTCTCTGCCCCTCCCCCGTTCATGCTCTGTCTATCTCTGTCTCAAAAATAAATAAACGTTAAAAAAAATTAAAAAAAAAATGGAAATGGCATATGTTGATATGCTTTCTGAATGAATAAATTAAATCATAGTGTCTACTTGTTTGCTTAATATGTTGCTTAAACCTGTCTCAGGTTTAGCAGAGAGTATGCCTCCTTATTGACTATGGATATCACAATTGTCTTCAGAAGAAATTCTACACAATAACCCAAAATTTAAGTAATTCTTGGGATTGTCTGTAAGCCTAAGGATATTTGATCTCAAAGAATATTACTTGTAAAGAGAATATTTAACAAACACCTGTGTAGACATCCCTCTGTCATCATTTAGGCAGTTTACCATGATATTATAAAAAGTAATATTTATCATGAAACATAACATTGCAGGTCAGGTTGAGTTCACTGGATGTTCCTCTTGCATTCCTTTGCTGTCCATCTCAAAAGATTCTAAATAGGCCTAATTTTGCATTTGTCAATGGCATTCATGGTTGTATATATTTACCTCTATATTTACTTTCATTAGAAATGAACTGTATTATTTGTATGCTTTAAGCTTTATGTAAATGCTATCGTGCTATACATATTTTTTTGCAACTCGGTTTTTTTTTGCCATGATCTTGTGTTCTTTGATATTCATCTTCGTTGATGTATGTAAATGTAGTTTGTTTACATTGCCCTGTAGTACATCACATTATGGATATATTATAATGTGCTCATCAGTTCACCAAACGGCAAATATTCAGATGTTCTTCTATCATAATATAACAATGTTCCCTTCTGTTTAGTCTTTTAATCATATGTATGTTTCTCTGGAAATTGTTTTTACATTTAACTTTACCAGATATTGCCAAATTGATCTAAGTGTATTTACCACTGTGTGCTCCATCGTTTGTTTGGTTTCATTCTTAACTACACATATTTTTCTCAGGTTTTAATTTTTGCATGATGTAGGTGAAATATTATTTTCTAAGTATAAATTATCCTATTTTCTAGGAAGTATGAACTTCCCATGTTACTTGACCAATTAGTTATCCTCTGATATGACTCACCCTTCACTATCTTGTCTTAGATTGTTTTTATTTTTCTTATAGATTTCTAAGATATAAATATACTCTGGGTGAAATATTAAGTAGCAACAAAAGCTTATAGACTTTTGGGAATGAATATACAGAAGTTTACAAATCTTTACTGATAAACATAAAATCTTATTAAAATACATTAAGTAAGACAAAAATATATGGAAAGATATTTCTTTGAACTGTATGAAAGACAAAGCATCATAAAAGTGTCAATTTTCTCCAGAGAAATCTATCAATTCATTACAATTCAAATACAAATCTAAATAGTATTTTTTCAGTTGATACTTGATAAACTGATTTTAAAATTCATATTGAGGGATTCTTGGGTGGCTCAATCTGTTAAGCCTCTGACTTGTGATTTCGGCTCAGGTCGTGATCTCATGGTTCGTGTGATCAAGTTGAGCATAGAGCCTGCTTAAGATTCTCTCTCTCCCTCCCTCTCTACCCCTCCCCTGCTCTCTCTCTCCCTCTTTCTCTCTGCCCCTCCCCTCCTCATACACACCCATGTGCACTCTTCCTCTCAAAATAAATAAATAAACATTTAAAAAAATAAAATTCATATTGAACATGAAGAAGCAAAACTAAACAGGAACATTTTGCAGAAGAAAAACAAGCTAGAAAATGTATTAGCCACCATTCATGCACCACTCCAGGTCCTTGTGGCCTCCTAGGCTCTTGTTTCAGCTACTTTGAGGCATCTCACTATGCATGTGCTCCACCCTGACCACACCTCAGCTCAGGACTTGTTATAGTCTTCTTGCCTCCTGCCTCAGGGTTTCCTTGTTCATTCCAAGCTTCCTCAACTCCAATACACAGACAACACAAACACAAGAATAAATGCTGGATAAATAAATCTATTCCCTTTTCCCCCCTGCATGAACTGTAGAGACTCAGTGAGGCTCCAGGATACTGTTTATTGAAATAGTCATATATATCCAACAATCAGTTACACCTAAGGGCTCACTCTCCTTCCTTGCCTTATATCACTTGTCCCTCACTTCTTCCTGAGATTACATTCCCCAATAAAGTTGTAGGACACAAGTTTTCCAACTTAGACTCTGTTTCTTGGGGAACCCACAATAAGACAGAGGAACCCACCTATAAGATAGCCAGGATTATCACAAAACGATGGCTAAGACAATCTGACATTGGTGCATGGGATGACAAACAGACCAAAGAGATGGGTTAGAATGACTTAAAACAGGGGCGCCTGGGTGGCACAGTCGGTTAAGCGTCCGACTTCAGCCAGGTCACGATCTCGCTGTCCGTGAGTTCGAGCCCCGCGTCAGGCTCTGGGCTGATGGCTCAGAGCCTGGAGCCTGTTTCCGATTCTGTGTCTCCCTCTCTCTCTGCCCCTCCCCCATTCATGCTATGTCTCTCTCTGTCCCAAAAATAAATAAAAAATGTTGAAAAAAAAATTAAAAAAAAAAAAAAAGAATGACTTAAAACAAACACACACACAAAGATATTTAATAAATAACACAGGAATCTTATAAATTACTGGGAGAAACATATACTATTTAATAAATTATGATGAAGCAATCATTTATTCTGTGGGAAAAAAATGCTTCCTTACACCATAGATATAAGTCTTTTTTTTTTTTTGGATGAAAGAGATGAATAGGGAAAGCAAATCTTTAAACATTTATAGGAAAAATAGGAGAATATGATATTGAATATGGAACAGTTCTTTTTATAAATATAAAAAGTGTAATCCCTAAAAGAAAAGATTGATAACCTTGCCTGAATTAAATTAAACATTCTGGTCCATCAAACAACACTATAACAAAATGACAAGAAAAGGTAAAGATTGAAAGAAAAAGACCACACATAAAATAAACAAAAGCTTAGTATCCAGAATCCATACATCTTATAGGTATCTTGTAGATATCCAAGAAATGTATAAGAAAAATGGCCTAATAGAAAAACTTAAAGTATATGAATAGTCACTTAACAGAAGATAACTAATGATCAAATAACATATTAAAAGATGCTAATTCTAAAGAATGATCCAAGATATAAAAATTGTATGCTTAGTATTGGTATGAATGTTTGTATGCAGTTTCATTCCTGATTACACATATTATTGTTAGATGTCGAATTTTTATTCAATCTATATGAAATTATTCCCTTTTTAGTAAGCAGGAAAATCATTTAATCCTTATAAGTTCTATAAAGTATAACTAGTGTGCCGTTTTATTGCTACAGAAATAGTCCCAGAAAAATCAAGCAACTTGCTCAAATTCATGGAGCTGGAAAAGATTAATGTCAAATTATAAAACCAAGGAATCTGCCTGCAGGCTTTATTCATTTTTTTTCTTTTCCTTTCTCTTTTTCCTTTTCCTTTCCTTCTTTTTCTTTCTCTCTCTCTCCCTCCCTTTCTCTCTCTCTCTCTCTCTCTCTCTCTCTCTCTGTCTTTTTTTTTTTTTTTTTTTGTAACCACCATGCTATCCTCACTATTCTATGAAGACTGGTAAAATTGTCTTCTGTCCTAACCCTAGTACTTCTTATTTCTTTATCTTTTTCTACCAGGCTTATTAAGAGATAACTGATCCAAGGTTAATACAAGCTCTAATTTCAGGTCCTTCTTCTATTCCTAACATTATAGGAAACACTCCCAACATATCAGTCCTAGGAATGACATTTGTTTTAAAATTCTCTTAGAGCAACTATAGAGCATAGAAATAAAGGACAGCAGGTCTAAAACCAAACTAACTAAAATTTAAACCTGTCTCCTCTCTTTATCCTCTGAGAACTCTATTTTCCATTTATCTGTCCTCTTGTGAAAGTGGAACACAAGCTACCTACAAGGGTCATTACCAAAGTTAAATAAGCTAATACAGATAAAATACTTAGCGCCTGGCATCCACTACGCATTCAGTAATACTACTTGTTATAGCCAACATTACAATCTTGCCTACATCAGACTGTGATGACAAATATAAAGCTTATTTAAATTTATCATGATTAGTTATATACTTGGATTTATTTTTTATATGCCTATGTTTGCTATTTACCCAACTCTTCTAAGCATTTTCCCCTCTCTTCTTACATTTGACTGGAATGATTAAGTTTGATTTATTTTGTTTTTGTCCATCCATATAACTTTTTGGAACTTATATATTCTGTACATAAAATAAATATTATACATATCTTAGGATTTTTACTTAAAATTTACTGAGCACATTTGATTTGATGAATTCTAAATCAATGTTAATATCTCTAAGTTTATTCTACAATAAAAGACCTTAGTAAACTTTAAATCTTATTATCTCTACTATTTTATATATTTTTTGTTGTTTTGTATGCAATATCACCTTGTTTTTATATTTCCAAAATGAACACACACACACTCACCCACACATTGATTTAGATTTATTTTAGAAATATTTTGTCTTACATCCTGAGCTAAGTGTTTTAATGCATCATTTCAAGTAGTACTCAAAACAGTCTTATTTATGAGATAATACAGATGAGTAGACTGTGATTCAGCAATTTAAGAAATTTTTCAATAGTCATTACACTAATAAGTGGGAGGACTACAATTCAAACATAAGTCTTTGGGTTCAAGGACAAATATAAAAGATGACCAACCATCTCTATTCATTACTTCATAGGTTATTTAAAAAATAAGAGAAAATATAGATCATCACAGGTTTAACTTATCTATAAACCTATAAAGTGTGGCAAATGCTATAAATTATCTCTTAATATACTTAAGAAGTTTATTTACAGCATCATTTTGGGTCTTACATACCTATTTTTTCAGAACTTTCTAGAAACACAGTCATCATTTTTATGTATAAAACATATGAGGCAAGTATGCTAACAAGAACCAGGCTGTTACTCAGGCATTTGCCTAATCTCTGTCCATTGACAAGAATGAGTTCTCCATCTTTGTACTATGTGCTTTGGCCTTGGCCCTGTTAGTTTACCCTATAAAATAAGAGGGCTACCCTACAGAATTTATATATCTCTCTAAACCTGCATGTAGACAGCAACTTACAAAGGAAAAAGGAAGCAAAACACATTACACAGAAAGGAACTGGCGATCTGAAACTGATTCTCAGGGCACCTGGGTGGCTCCATGGGTTAAGTGTCTGACTTCAGCTCAAGTCATGATCTCATGGTCTGTGGGTCTGTGGGTTTGAGCCCTGCGTCGGGCTCTGTGCTGATAGCTTAGATCCTGGAGCCTGCTCTGGATTCTGTGTCTCCCTTTTCTGTCTATTTCTCCCCAGTTTGTGCTCTCTCTTTTTCTCTCAGTAGTAAATAAATAATTTTTTTAAATATTTTTAAAAATTTATTAAAAAAAAAAGAAACTGATTCTCAGTCAAATGGCTCTCCACCTGCAAAGCAATATTTCCTGTTTTACACTATACACAATATAAATTCCAGAGAAAAGCCTTGAAAAGTAAGCCTTAAAATTTTAGAAGAAAATATTTTCTATTATCTCAGTATAAGAAATTTTCAAAGACAGAAATTGAAAATTATAAAACTTAAAAGACAAGGGGATTTGACTAAAATAAAAATTAAAAGTATAAATATATTAATATATTAAAATATAAAAAAAAATAATAAATATATAAAAACCACGAAGTCTATTAAATTAAATGAATATAAATATATAAATTTATTAAGATATCCATAACATGTGTGGATATTAATATTATTCACACATAATAAATTTTTAAAATGTCAGAGACCGGGAGAAAAGAATATACTAGTGTAAGTAAGTAAAAGGCAAAATCAATGCAGAATGGGAGATATTTCTGGTAGATTTTTAAAAACAAGTAGGATTTTCCACAGACGATTTTTAAAAGTTTATTTATTTATTTTGAGAGAGAGAGAGCAAGCAGGGGAGGGCAGAGAGAGGGAGAGAGAGAATCCCAAGCAGGCTCCACACTGTCAGCACAGAGCCCTATGTGGGACTCGAACTCACCGACTGCCAGGTCATGACCTGAGCCAAAATCAAGTCAGATGCTCAACCGACTGAGCCACCCAGGTGCCCCCACAAATTTTTTTAAATTAAGATAATACTTATTCTGCTTAATAAATATGAGCTTTCTTTCTGGGGTGACAAAAATGTTTGGGAACTAGATAGGGATAGTTGTGGCACAACATTGTAAGTATACTAAGTGCCACTGAACTGTTCACTTTAAAATGGTTAATTTTATTTTATACAAAATGTTCCTCAATAAAAAAAATTCAAAGATGTTAAATGAAAAAATCCTGCTGATTTGATCACCAAAACAATTGTTCTCTTCAGTTTAATTCTACCATACAAACAGAACAATTTGATTGTAAGTTTAAATATACGGTCTGATCATTTTAGTGTACTAAATATGAAAAATTGATGATTCTGAAATTCTGACAAGATCAAGGGCAGAAAAAGTTAGGACATATCATCTTTTGCCAGATGTCTGGCATACTAAAGCCAGAGTGGTATTGGATAAAATACTACACACATTGGGGAAAAGGTTTGGTTTCCCCTGAGACAAGGTTAGATGACTATTAAAGCAGTTCAAACCAGCTGTGTGTTCAAGGTATTAGAGTTGTTTCCATTTCCTTCTCTTTTGCCTCTCTCTCTTTCTTTTTACCACCGATTTCCTGGAATCCCTAAACCACAGTTAACTACACAGATTATCCCATTATCTCATTTCCCTCCCTTCTGGCCCACTGACACATAGGTCAATCAGGTCATTCACAAGAAGCTTCATGTACAGGGTTGCACTGACAGTCCCATGGCATAATGGTTAGAGCAGGTCCTTTGTGTCCAACTCCAAAGCTTCCAACCACATCAGATGGGTGACAGTGGAGATGTGACTTAAATTCCATATACCTCAGCTGCCTGATTTGTATAAGAATGATGATCGTGATAGCACCTACCCCCAAGGTTATGGTGATATTGTAAAAAGAGTTAATATAGAGGATTTAAAACAATTTTATCACACTGTAAGAACACAGTAAATTTTAGCTATTGTTATGATCTTCATCATTAGCACAGCCTCAAAGCAAAGCCTCTTGCCCATTAGAGCACCTATTTGTTTGTATGAATCTATCACTTTTTGAATTAGAAATCACTGCAATTTGAAGAATAGACCATCAGGAATCTCATACACACACACACACACACACACACACACACACACACACACACTGATTTTAAGTTTGTATTTCATAGCATATACAATTGTGAGTTCATCCTCGCTCTCACCATTTTCCATCCACCTTCCATTTCCAACTGCCTGTTGATTCACTACGTTTAATGCAAATATCTTTTATGGGTCTCACTAACTTGGAACTCTGCAGCCAGGGGATTCTTAGAAATGTAATTCCAGCTTAGCTAAATGGAGAGAATACAAATCGATCATAGTCTACTCCTGTCAAGTTGGCATCCATTTACACCTCTTTTAACCACACTGAACTTAATTTCCAAATAAAGACAAGCACAAAATCATACTTCCACTTAACATAATGCAACTATCCGTCACAAAACCAAAAACATGCTAACCATCTCCCTAAAAGACGCTACACAAATTGCCTTAATCTATTTTGAAGTGATGTTTATTCCTCTTCTAGCTGAGTCACATTCACCCTTTGACATTCTGAAATGTAAATACTGAGATATAAAATTCACTACTATTAATACATTTTACCATAGATAGTAGGGAAATGGGACAGGTGAAGAGAAAAAACAGTTAACATATACACACATCTGTTCATATCACAGTAAAGAAGAAATGTGCATGACTAATGCAGTTCCCATTTATGCAACTGGTCACATTGTCTGACTGGTATTTATAACTACCTTCTTCCACTACCTGTTCTATATTCCCTTTATTCTAAACAGGCATGTCAGCTGGCCACAGTCACTTGCTGGATAGGCCCCACATCCTCATTCTTGAAGGGTCTGGACCATTAGCAGAACTGCCTATATTGGGACATCAAAGTTTTTCCATTGACTTTAACCATAGGATATGCAAGTACAGAGAGGCATCCCAGGGGATCTCTCTGGATTATTATAGACATATTCTTCCTCATCCCCATGGTGTGGTAGCAATATAGACAATCATATATATGTTTATACGATTTCTTATATGTAATAAATACACATATATACATACAACCAGAAGAGTATAGGAACTTGTGGGAGCTGGTTAAATACTCAATGTAAGGGCTGTCGTATATGATAGGCAGCGTGGAAGAGCAAACTGATGTGAGGTTGGTGAGAAATGGACAAAGTGGAACACAGGAATAAAAGCTAGAACTCATGAGGATAAAGTGGAACTCACATCAGCCCCTCACCATCTCCAAGCCACCAACTTTGGTACTGCAGGTATTCTTCATGACATGTTGATGCCCTTCAACCTAGAGCTAAATATGTTCCTGGTTGTGGAGTCAAAGAAGCTAATGGATGATTTGGTTGAGCTAGGCTAACTAGGAGCTATGCACAGAAGTGAATTATGGAAAATGTACTTTCAGCGTACCTAAATTGGTGCAATATAAATTCACCACATATTCCAAGGCAGGCAAAAAAAAAAAATTATGCTGGATTATAGAAGAGGTTTCTTATCTTCTAGAATTTGTCCCCAGTGGGTTTTTCCCCCTCCCAAATCAGAGATGTATTTCCTCTTTTAAAGGGGAAGGACACCCCCATAGAAGTCCAAATTCTGCACTCCAGACTTAGTTTTGCAATTCAGTGAGTTTGTGACATTTAGCAATTTACTTCAAAACCCTAAGTCTCTGCTTCTCCACCTGTAATTGGGACAAGTAAATCCAATCTCTTATTCACTGATTTGTTGATATAAGTAAATGAGATAACAGTTGTTGAAATATTCTCTAATTTATAAAGAGTAATGTACATGTAAGTAATAGAATTCTTAAATCTCTTTTCACAACAAAGACAGATGATGTCATCAGAACTGCAGAGAATATAATTGATCTTAATTTCTATGTAGTCTCAGCCCAGGTCCTTATAACATGTTTCCCACATTTCAACAAGCTGCCGGCTTTACTTGTGAGGCACCTTCTTTCCATGTGACCAGCAGGAGTAAATGAAATCCATTATAGCCCCTTGTAGGTGGTTAATTTGTTTGAACTGTCATTTAGCTGGGCCTTCACTATCTTCCTAATGATCTCCCTGGTGCAATGCAGTGCAACTCTTGCATGTTACCTGTCACCAAAGCAGCTGTTTCCAAAGGTGCTATTTGCTTTTATTTTATGGATTAGTATCCTTCCATACTCTAATGGAAAAAAATCGCAATAGAAATAAACAGCCTAGAAAAAAAATATAGAAGAAGGTGAGCTCCTTGACACCAGTTTTGGCAATGATTTTTTGGATTTGACACCAAAAGCAAAGGCAATGAGAGCAAAAACAAACAAATGGGGCTACATGAAATTAAAATCCTTCTGCACAGCAAAGGAGAGCCTCAACAGAATGAAAAAGGATAAACAAGTGCTGGTGAGGATTTAGAAGAAAAGAGGCTCTTGTACACTGTTGTGGGAAAGTAAATTGTTGTGGCCACTATAAACAGCATGGAGCTTCCTCAAAATATTAAAAATAGAAATATCAAAAGATCCAGCAATCCTACTTCTGGGACACTCTCATGTTCAACAGCCAAGACATGGAAGCAACCTGCATATCTGTCAATGGATGAATGGATAAAGAAGATGAGGTATGTATGTGTGTGTGTATGTGTGCACACATGTGTATATGTGTATGCGTGCATGCATGTGTGTGTGTACATATACACATATATATGTGCATATATATGTGTGCATATATATATGCATATGTATATATATGCACATATATATATATGTATATATGTATATATATACATATATATATACATATATACATACATAAAGAGACAGAGAAAAATTATTCATCCATGAGAAAGAAGGAAATACTGCTGTTTAAGATGACATGAATGGACCTTGAGGGCATTATGCTAAGTGAAATAAGTCAGAGAAAGACAAATACTATATTGTGTCACTGATATGCAGAATCTTAAAAAACAACAACAACAAACCAAACCCATAGAACCAAAGAATAGAAAAGTGGGTTTCCAGGGGCTGGGATGGGCAGAGGGAGAGGTTGGTAAAATTACAAACTTTCAGGTATATGAAAGTTTGAATAAAGTCTGAGAATCTAATGTGTGACATGGTGAATATAGCTGACTATATGTGTGTCTGCGTGTGTGTGTGTGTGTGTGTGTGTATGTACTGCATAAATTATATTTGCTAAGAGAGTAAAACCTAAATATACTCATAAAAAATATGTGAGATGATATTAATTAACTAGATGGGAGGCAGGAATGGGAGGAATCCTACAACAAATTTCAAAACACACACACACACACACACACACACACACACACACACACACACCACACGATACCACAAATGAAATACAAGAGAAAGAAATTGTTATTGTAGTCTAAAGAAGGAGGATTTTGTTTCCAAGCCTATTAGGATAAGTGACATGGTGAAGAAAGATGTTTCACCTGGACCTTGAAGAATGTTCAGAATTTCATTAAGTAGAAGTGAGATATGTGTTTGTTAGAGATATGACACAGGGCACAGGATAGAGAAAAGATTGTGTCTGGAAGAGCACAGTGAGTATGGATTGGGACAGCTTTAGCATATGGTTTGTACAGGGCTGTCAATGTGCAAGTACTCAGAATGGAGCCAATGAGCAAAGGTGACTCATGTGACCAGGACCAGTGACACATACTAGAGCTTAAAGGATTGTTCTGTTAACCATGGGGCGAGAGACCAAAGTCTGGGAAAATACGTGGCTTGTGTTAATGCCACACAGGGAGAAAAAGCTCACGGAAGGTGGAAATTGTGGTCCAATAAAGGAATGGATGTGAGATGCAGGTAACAAAGAATAAAATATATGTTATATCAGGTCTCTGTCCTTTTTAAAGCATTACCTGTAACAGGTATACATCTGACATGAGGTATATAGTTCCTTGACCAAAAAAAAGTAAGGTATCAGGAATATTTAGTGCAACAGCATCTTTTTGAAATACTGCTGCTGAGGAAAGATATTTAAGGCAATTACAAAAGAATTAGGATTCTGTAAATTCCCCATGAACCTTACCCACGTCATTTTGGCTCTAAAGGATTCGCATTTGGAGGATCATTTCATGACACAGAGGTAACCAGCTCTGCTCTGGGAATGCCTTCAGGTTACCCTCCAGTGATCTGAACCATTAGTAAACATTATGGCATACTTAAAAGTTGAATGAGTCACAACATCTCCTCCTCAAAACACAACTGAACCACCATCCACAACTGTGTTCACTGAGGTGCACCATTACCCGTGTTTTTCTATCTGACACCAAATTAATGCAGCACAAAAACTGGCTGGAAGCCATCTTCCCTTTTTACCCTCATCACTGGCTTCTCCCATTTCATTTTTATCCTTATAATTTCCCAAACGTCCCATGCTGTTTTAATTATGCATGCTTCTATAATTTTGCACATGCCACATGCTTTTCTCTTTGCCTAGAGTACTGTAACCCCCCCCCACACACACACACTCAATCTGTCTGAACAATTATTATTCTTCCTCAAGAACTCAGGAAATCCATTAATTCTAGGCACCTTCTCTGACTCAATGAAAATCTCCTGAGAAATATTTAGTTATTCACTCTCTTATCTGTTAAAACTGTTCCATGTGCATACTTTCAGTGTTACATTTATTCACACACTGCGTTGTAATTATCAATTCATATATACCCCTCAGCAAGGATATATTCTTCCATGCCCATATTTTTTTGCCTTCTCCTTGTTTATCCTCTACCTTATCTTTCTTTCCTGCTTCCAACATATTATTTTGTATTATATAACCTTTTAGAGATTACTTTAAATCATTTTTGTTTCAAGATTAAGTATATATAAATCAATAAATGTGTGAAAAAACAAAGAAATAATCTCTCCTATTGCTCTGTGCAATCCCTGGGACAGTGCCTGTCATTTGGTGACCTTTGACATTCCAGAAGGTAGCAGAATAGATGACATATGGCAAGTGCTCAATCAAGTTTGGCTCAAAAATCAAATCGTAACTTTTCTTTCAGAGTACTTTTGGACACTTTGACATAAATAAATTGGCATTTCCATCTCAACTGAAACATTTATTGAAAGAAAATTCACATGCTTTTCAATGTCAATAAAATGTTATTCTGGTTATGTAGATAAACAGGAACATTTCTCAAGGTTCTTCTCAGTGTCATCAAACAGACCAACTTCAGGTATTCTATGTAACAAACATATTTTAAATCTTCATGCTAGAGAAAAAGGGTAGAAAATAAGAGAGGCATGCTATGCTAATGGAAACTGATCACCTCAGGCTTTAAAATCACTTCCCTGCCCACTGCTAATCTCATGTCCCCATTCTGTTGCCACTAAAAATAAACAAACAAACAAACAAAAAACACCAGCAAAAAAAATTTTAGATTTACTTAAAAAGTACATAGGAATTTGAAATAAGTGAAACACTAAAGTTAGATTAAGGTGTTGTTTTTTAATTGACTGCTTGGCTTAACCAGGTTGTGTTGTTTTCTTATAACTGGTTACTTGTACAAATATATCTGATGAACTAAAGCAAATACACTTGTACAAATGTGTTTTATAACCTCAAGAAAGATGGTAGATTGAATATTCATCATGATGTGTAATCACATGGTGCGCAATTTTGAAATAAAATAATCCTTCCTAAGGCACCCATATTTTTATTAATTAATAATTTCAACAAATAATTATTGAGAACCTGCTTTGTGTCTGGCCTCTGTCTTAGGCTCTGAGAATAGAGCAGTGAACAAAAAAGATGACATCCTTGCCTTCATTTATCTAATATGCCAATTATACAATCTACAAATAAATGTTATGACTCATTTGTAAGGAACAATAATTTGATGAAAAACTGTTCAATACAAGGGAATAAAGAGGACTGTTGTGTTGCTTTAAATCAGTTGGCCAAAGAAAAATCTCTCTGAAGAGGTAATGCAAGAGCAGAGGAATATGGGTCAGGGAGAGATTTCCTGGCAAAGGGAACAACACATGCAAAGACTTTTATATAGTTTTACTGAAATTCCCTATAAATTATCTCAACTCACTTGATTGGGAAAAATTGTCAAAAGAGTTGGTGTGCATAAACAGCCTCTGTCTCAAGTTATCAGAATCTCCATGTTTTCATCATGGAAAAACCCTTTCTCTTTTTACCTTTTTTTCTTCTGTTTTTGGTTTGGTTTTGTTGTTGCTGTTATTCTAAAACTCTCCAAAGAGGCACTTGTTGAGACCAATAAAATCCTATTGTTAATAAGAAGTTTGAAAATAATAAACTTTCCTTTTGGCATATTGCTCACTTAATTGTGAGCATGTGTTAGTTGTCCTCCTCTGAAACAATGTAACAACCTGGGGCACCTGGGTGTCTCAGCTGGTTGAGTGTCCTAACCAACTTTGGCTCAGGTCATGATCTCATGGTTCATGGGTTCAAGCCCCGTGTGGGGCTCTGTGCTGACAGCTCAAAGGCTTGAGCCTGCTTCAGATTTTCAGATTCTGTGTCTCCCTCACTCTCTCTGCCGCCCCCCCCCCCACTTGGGCTCTGTCTCTCTCTCTAACTCAAAAATAAATAAATGTTAAAAAATTAAAGAGAAAACAATGTAACAACCTAACATGACATTGTAGACAGAAAGTAATAATAAAATAAAAAAGAATCAAGTGCAATATGCTGAGAGTTAGTACTGGCCCAGAACACCCTTAAAAAGAGAGGTGAAACCAAGTTAGTGGAGTCAGGCCAGGAGCCATACCTCAGAATCAAGTCCCCTGCCTGCCTCAAACTCTATCCATAATTACTGATTTTAAAGGAGTCAGTGCTGAATAGGATTTCACTATTTATGAAGATGATTGCAAAGTTACAATGATAGAGAAATTGAAAGTTGCACTTTTGATGGGAAAATATGCAGGATTAGAACTGTCATAGTATTAGGATAAACGAGAAACAAAATCATTTAAGAGATTGATGACATGTGTTTACAGGCTTGAAATATCTGCCTTATTCCTTTAAATTTATATTTTGATCGACCACTTAGGCTGGTGACATATTAAAGTCTATTAACCTCAGTTAGTTTGTCCTCTAAGTAACTTTGGATACTGCAAGAACAACTTTAAAATTGAATGAATTTCTGTCTGCATTATAAGATATGCTATTTGACCTTTTATGTTTTTAACAGAAATGCTTAGTTATTCCAAAAGTGGTTTGCTATGCCATTATATTGGCCATAAAATATTTCTTCCTGTAATGTCCCTTTTGCCCTTTCTTTTCATCATTAGCATATATTTTATACTTTCAGTTCAATGCCTGAGATCATTTCCATGGAGAGACACTCCTAGATCATTTGTGAAATTGAAATACTATGCCCAAGACAAATTCATTGATAAGAAAAACATTTAAAAACTTGAATATCTTTTTATTGATCTTCCCTAGGCTCAAGGTCCAGATATAAACAATGGGGGAGATAGGGAGGGAAAGGTATTAGAGGTGGAGGGAAAACCTAGCTGAAGACCCACTGAAAACAGAGCACAGTGAAGAGAGAAGCTGGTACTGTCAGGCACAGCTGAGCTGCAGGAGAGAGAGCCAGGACCAGAGTGAATACAGGCAGGCAGGCATGTAGATCTGCTTTGGGACAGTGTGAGCCTTTTCTCTCTGTCTCACCAACTTAATGGGGATGGCATCACATTACCTTGAAAAAGAATTTTAAATGATCTCTTAATAAGAAAGTGAGCAATTGTTCCTTACCTCTTAGTAGCTATACCCCAGCTACTTCTGAAAGCAAGAGACCAACTCACGGGCCTTGAAAGCTAGCAATCAAATGTAATCAGAGACAAGAAAACCAGTGTCCTAACCAGTCCAAAGAACAAGTGCTGAAGGCCTGAATGAAGGCAGAGACAAAGGGAAATTAAAAAGGAAGACTGAAACACCCTGAGTACATACAGACAAAGGCTTGAGAATGAAGATCTGAAATTCACAGTTCTACTGGTAACAGAACATATATCATGAGAATGGCTGGTTGAACTGCAGAGCATATATCTCAGCAAAACTTCTGGTAATGGTTCTGTTCAGAGACAGGGCACAAGAAGCCAGAAAACTAGATTTTATGTAAAAACTTCCAATTTTTAATTTGACAATTTGAATTAACATTAATTTACTTAACATATAATGCAAATCTAATTTTTATTTCTTTTGAACATGATGTTTTCAGCTTTACTGGGGTATACTTCATATAGAAAAATTGTATCTTTTTAACATTTCTGCGTTTTGATGAATTTGGACATATGCATATACCTGTGATACTATCATCTCAATCAAGGTTATAAATACATCCATCATCTCCAAAGGATTTATATACCCTTGCTTTTGCTTTTTTGTTTTCCATTATTTCTATTTTTTTTAGTAATACTTAACATGAGGGGCACCTGGGTGGCTCAGTCGGTTAAGCATCTGACTTCGGCTCAGGTCATGATCTCACAGCTTGTGAGTTGGAGCCCCAAATCGGGCTCTGTGTTCACAGCTCAGAGCCTGGAGCCTGCTTCGGATTCTGTGTCTCCCTCTCTCTCTGCCCTACTCCCCCCTGCTCGTGCTCTGTCTCTCAAAAATGAATAAACATTAAAAATAATAAATAAAAAAAGAATACTTAACATGAGACCTACCCTCTTAAAAAGTTCTTAGCACAATGTATTCTATAGTATGTTGTACAGCAGATCCAAGTCTCTATAGCAAATCTTTATCGATATGAGATCAGACTTCAATATGAAGTCTATTGCAAAATTCATCCCTTTATATCAGCAAGGATTAAGATAAAATTACCAGTTGGGAGAAGGTTACGAAAACTGGATATTTAATCCTAATAAGAATGTCTTTAAAATGTCCTGTGACCTTGGACAATTTAACTCCCATTTTCTCACTTCAGTGTCCTTATCTATAAAATTAGAGGGCAGACTAGGTGACCTCTAAGGTCCCATAAAGTTCCAATATTCTATTATTTATAATGGCTCACCAGATATTTCACTTTGGAACTGAAGAACAAAACGTTGATATCAAGTGTGTACCAAAGCCAGAAACATAGTAAGCAATAAATAAATATTTATTAGTAGTATTATTTTTCCTCTTTGGCTCATTGCTTTCTTTCTCTCAAACATTATAAATTGATCATTGCTTTAAATATCTTTATATAATTTCTCTCAGGTAAGATGATGTTAAAGATTAAAATTAAATTTATCCACTCACTTCTCTGAATTAGAAAATGGAAAAATAGTGGACATTTTTGCCTGTGTTTTATTTAGCCTTCAGTACATTATTTTGCATATAAATTTCAGAAAGGAAAATAACCTTCAAGCCCTTCAATGCATGTGTAAAAGTTTATCTCTGTAGAATTATTTAAAGAAATTTTCAGATGGCAAAGACCCTTACAAAGCGTTAAGCTCAGGTCCTCGCTTTTATAGAAATAACTTAACAATGGCCAAGACTGCAGAGTCAGGTAATAACTTATGACTTAATCAACAGGAGTGATGTGATTTCTGATTTAAGGTGGAACTTATTCATAAACAATGTCTTGCAGGAGGACACAGTTTGAAAATAACAAATTCCTTATTGATTTATGTATCTTTTTCCATACTTGGGAGAATTGACAGCTTGTTAAACAACCTTCATAGTCCATTGTTACTCTAGAGAACTGAAATTTCTATGGCTACATTTTTCTACACCTTCCAAAATATTTAAGAAACTAAGCTGAAAATTAGACCTACATATATGGTGAAGATTGCTTATCAACTACAATTATTTATTAAGTACATTTTACAAACCATGAGATCACGACCTGAGCCGAAGTCGAATGCTTAAGTGACTGAGCCACTAGGGTGCCCCTACTTTTTAAAAAATAGTCTGGTGGTGGTAGCAATGTGAATGGAAGACAAGTCCTGTTCCTGTCACGAGTCAGGAGGAGGAAGTGGTGCACATGCCTGTGTGCTCACATACACACACACACTCATACACACAAGCACTCACACCATAAATTGCATGAATTTAGCAATCCATGCAATCAGAAGTTAGAAGAGGAAAAAAAGTGAAAGATGACCATTAGGGAATTCTCCTTTGAAACATGAGAGGCTTGAACTAGAGCATGAAAGATGGCAAGGATTTGTATGGGCAGAAAAGAGAGTGGAAGGACATTCTTGGAAAAACAAGAAGAATATGCTCAGACCATTTGGAGCCTGGCTTAAGCAATTATTAATTAATTATTACTTATTGGGAAGAAGAGGATCCATCAAGAAAATAATTTCGATTCTTGATCACAAAATGTAGCAAATGCACTGAACAATAAAGAAGTGTCAAAGGCCCATCATAGTGGGTAAGGGGCATCATCCAATAAATAATAAGGAGTTGGGAATAGAGGACCAATTCATTAAAGATAAAACATGGCAATGCCATGAAGGATGGACTAACTCTGAAGAAAAGCTAGGAGCCAGGAGACCAGCTAGGAAGCTATTACAGAAATCTCAATGCAAAGCGAAAATGGTCCAAAGTGACAGTAGAAAAAAAATGACAAAACACAGCATTTTAAGAGAAACACTGCTGACATTTGATTGCAGAACTACTAGAAAGGGTAAACTAGAGAGAACCATCAAAGTTTATTAAAAGATGTATACCTTGAGAAGCTAAGAGAGAAACAGCACTACAGAGAGAAATATAGTCTTTAGGAAGAGAAGCCAATTGGGGTAGTTGTTGGGACAGATGATATGAAATGGTTAGGGGTGTTACATAAGGCATGGAGTGTATACACAATATTGCACATAATTTCAGGAGATGCTCAGACTTCATTTATTCTATCTAGATTCCAGGAAAGCAAAGCTTACTTTGGATAACTAAGAGCACAAGGAAATGATATTAGAAAGAGATAATATCTATCACTTATTTAGCATCTATTCTATGCCAAACATTATTTTAATATTTTGCATATATCATTTTCATATATTATTTAATGTAATCTCCATAAAACTCAATGGTGTAAAATTTTTCTTCTTTTGTAGAAAAATTACCAAAGTACAAGAAGAAAATAAGTGAACTGAAGATGCTTGCATCTGAGCCTTCATACTCTTTACCCTTATTAAAGACATTCTGAAACTTGTTAAATAGTAAGAAAGACTTTACTTGAGACTGTTGCAATAAGGAACAGATTTTGAACTTAACTCCAAACACAACAGACAGCTGAGGATTTATATCCAATGAGCAGAGAAAGGGATAAAAAATTAAGAGGGGATTTGACCAAATATCAAGGATAGGAGGATTTTTGCTAAACTGGATTCTCGATAAAGGTAGGCCAAGGTCATTAGATACCAAAGATGGGGTATTCTCAATAAATTGGTTATTCATTGCTAAAACTGAGCTCAGTGGGCCAAAGGAAGGGCCCATGGATGAAGCCTAGCCAAAAAAGAGAGGGCTCAAGAAAGCCTAATTAAAGTTTGGTCAAGGAGGGAGTTTCTGTCAACCTCTTCACTTTGCATTCATCTCTTCATTCAAAAATATTTGCTAAATTCAAACTATATGACAGACACTTTGTTAAGAATAGTAATATCACTTAGGTCAGTCCCTGCCATTATGGAGGCTGGATAATTGATATTTCTCCTTTACCTCTCATCTCAGAGATCTACTCTCCTATGAAGACTTCCCTGGATCCACTTCATCTGGATCTACATCCCTCTTATTGGACTTACCTCTCTAAGCTATAACTTCCTGTTTAATTGTTTATGTACCCTATTAGACTACAAGCCCTGTGAGGATGTTAACTATACCAGTCTGATTCATTCATACCCAGTAACTAGCACTAAACTTGGTCAGGTAGTAACTCAGAAAACAGTTGACAAAGTTTACAAAATACAGATAATAAAAGCCAGAAATAGATACATGATATCAAAAGTTAACCAAGAGAGATGCTGAGGATATGTTGCTTCTCAGATACAAAGGCTACAGAAAAAGTCAAATGAATGAGGAATTGAAAAGACACTATCAGAAGTAGAAGTCCCAAAATCCTTCTGAGTTTCTGAAATCTGAAGTTCTTAGTGAACCAAACATCAAAGGAGATGGGATTTCAGTACAATTCTTTAGAACACAGAACACAGACCTGATCCTGAAGCAAAGGACTCTTGAGTCTGGGAGGAGCTATAACACTTCAAGCTAATAGAAGTTCCCAGAGCTCAGTTTAATCCATGTTTTAGCAAATTTCTTTCTCTGGACCTCACTTTCCGCATTAGTAACATGTGGGCTGGGGATGGGGAGAGGGCTGGCAGTGAAATATATGAATATACAGTACAATACATATGAGCAGAAATTCTAAGAGTCTATATGATTCCTTAGCCTACCTTCATGTTTTTGAGGCAGTAAAGGTTATCAGAGGATTTAATTAAATAGATGGTGACAGGAAGTTGTGGTGGATATTGGGGTGTAATTAATAGTATTATCACTTTTATCTTTGTATAGTCAGTTTCTGACACAAATATCATCTCATTTTCTAAATGAAAATCAAATGCTAAAAGGTCTTTAAATCAGGAAAGGATAGTTTGTTTAGTGGAAAGAATCTGAATTCTGAAGACCAAATGCCTGGGGTCAAGTCCTAGTTCCGTCACCTGTTAGCCATAGGCAAATTCTTAAACTCTCTGTACTTGAATTTCCCAGTAAGATAAATGGAGATGATTATACATTCCTCATGTAGTTTCTTTTTAAATGTTTATTTATTTTTGAGAAAGAGAGCACGTGCATAGGAGGAGAGGGCAGAGAGAAAGAATGCCAAGCAGGTTTCACGCCATCAGTGCAGAGCCCAACCCCGAGATCATGACCCAAGCTGAAACCGAGAGTCAGACACTTAACCAACTGAGCCACCTAGCATCCCCATGTGATGTTTATAAATATCACACAAACCAATACCTGTGATTAATACCTGGCAAACTCAAAAATGCTTAACTTATTGCTGTAGGGAAAGAATAGCAAAATTGGCTGCATAACAAGTGTCCAGCACAATGCAAAGGCATATTTACAAAAGTTACATCATTTGATTCTAACGATAAAAAGGTTGTAGATCGAAAGTCTAAGATTCAAATCTTTTCTCATATCCATATGTCTGGGCATCTCAGGGATTCCAGTCATCTGAGTATATACGGGACTGTGTGGGGTATCACTCTGATTCTGAGTATTACTTAAATCTTATAATTAGCAGTATGAGAAAAGTGTTGAATTAAAAACAAAATTAAGAACACTCTTCATCATGAATCGATATTGTCTTTTCCATGTTTTGTATTGTTTTTTTTTTCTGTAAATTCAATGTCATGACTGGCTTTCCTATATCCGACTAACCTCACTGAAATGACAACTCAGTATATAATTACTGAGTTAATGGATAACTCAAGTATAGACCTTTGTTTCCCCTAGGAGCTCTGAGAGTCTAGAATGATATTGCAAGGTTAAATACTTCTGTTTACTAAATCTGAGCCCAGATGGATTTCCGAGTCAGTCTGTGTCGATATTCATAAACAACTTAGTATTTAAGTTTTTACCTCTCTATTCAGTATAAACAGCACAAATTTGCTCTTATGTACCCATGTCTGAATAATTATTTCAATTTATTACTAATGACACAATGATATCCTATATAGACCTAAAAATGACACAATCTTACATTGTCTAAAAAATAAAGTAAGGTTGGATCAGGGTAGGAATTTTTTTTCAACTTTTCTTTTGTTTCTCATTTCCTCCCAAATGATCATTTCACATTGAGAACTGTTCATCAAACCCCAAACAAACATTTAGAGTTTTAAGTGCCAGTACAGAGCACCTGCATTCTTGAAAGCAATAATTCCAGGAAAAACGAAAAAAAGAATCAGACAACATGAATGTTATTTATACTTACTCTGTGGTCCTAGAGATAACGTGCCTTTAATTATTGACACCTGTACTGTGCCTTTCAGCTTACAGCAAAGGAGTCATGTGCATTATGGCCTTATAACAGGGCCATGGCCAAACTCTCTGAGTCCCCTTCTATGCATTACTGTCCCTACTCTGTCTGGTCCTGTCCTGCTAATTCCAACACCACTTTCTTCTCATTATTTTACAGTGATTTCATGTGTATTGTCTGGGTTTTCAGTGAGACTATCCCTAGCCATGTGTTAACAATGCAGACCTGCACTGGAAGAGCTCACTGAACTAAGCCCACCAGATCTTGACAAAACAATGGGCCCAACTCTTCGTTCTATTTATTCCTCAATGTTTTTCATTTCAGAAAAATTATTGTTTGTTTCTTCACCCCCAGACTAAAAGCCCTAGATGACTGGTCTTATTTGCATTAATGAGCGACATGCAGGTGGCTAATATGTGATAGACTTGACAACAGAATAGCAAGGGCACCTTGCTCTCTAAACAGCTGTAGAGGCCCAGGCTTCTTCCGGTCAGGGACAGAGAGAAATTCCTAAATCCCTTCAGGTCAGTGATTCTAAACTTTGCCACACCTTAGAATCACTTAGGGAGCCCCTGAAAAATACCAATATCTGGATCCCTTCTCCAGAGAGTCAGATTTAATTGGACTGGGATCTGTCTGAGCACTGGGATTTAAAACCTCCCTGAGTGATTGTAATGTGCAGCCAGGGTTGAGAAACACTAACTGAAGAGTGGTACTCCTCAATGGACGCCTCACATTACAATTCCCTGGGGGACTTTTAACACTACTGATGCCAAGACCCCATCCAAGATCCAATTAAACCAGAGTCTCTGTTAAGTAGGGTCCAGGTATCAGGTGACTAGTCACCTGCTCCACAGGTGATTTTGCCATGTAGTTAAGTTTGGGGTTCCATTGGTTTATAATCCTCATAACCCCATATGTGGTCTATAGTTTGTCCCCTCCCCCCCCCACAAAACAAACAACAAAAAAACAAACCCTGGCATCTAAAATTGCTTGCTAAAATTGAAGAGTTTCAGGCTCCATAGATACACCAAATCAAAATTTGCATTTTAATAAGATCCCCCAAGTAATCAGCATGTGCATGAAAGTGTAAGAAGCTTGGCTCTGAATTGCTTTTCTTTCAACGTTTTTTTTTTGTTTGTTTGTTTTTTTTTTATTTATTTTTGGGACAGAGAGAGACAGAGCATGAACGGGGGAGGGGCAGAGAGAGAGGGAAACACAGAATCAGAAACAGGCTCCAGGCTCCGAGCCATCAGCCCAGAGCCTGACGCGGGGCTCGAACTCACGGACCGCGAGATCGTGACCTGGCTGAAGTCGGACGCTTAACCGACTGCGCCACCCAGGCGCCCCTCTGAATTGCTTTTCTAAAGACCTGAGGGCAGTACTAGCTTTGCCCAACTCTCTATTTCTTCCCATTGGCTCTCAAGTTCCATGTGAAAATGTACTACCTGTTGGGAGCATTGGAGTAGATTGCTTACCATGTACGCTTAACTGCCAAACACTTCAGAAAAGGATTTCTTGTACCTAATTTTTATTAAATAGCTTTCTACTAAGCCGACTCCTAAGCCTGAAATGTAGGACTCTTTGTATAAAATCTAAAATAATTTAACCACTTTCTTGCCAACATTTCCCCATTTATTCCCACACTGAACATGATCCATGCCTTCTAGCCTCCTACCTATGTATCCATCCCCACCTAACATGCTCTCCTTCCGTGTTAAAGTACATCCTTTAAAGTTCAGTTACTCCCATTGCCCCATGAAGATTTCTCTAATTCTACCCTATCCCCAGGTAGTAATAATCTCTCCTAGCACAGAATAGTCATAGCATATTATCTGTACCTCTCTTGTGGCCATTTTACATTCTTCATGTCACTTTTCCAGACTTGCTTTATGTCCTCCATTAGATAAGTTATGTTAGGAAAGAATCTATGTATAATTCACCTCTATAAAATTCATACTACCTTTCTCAAAGGTATATGCATAGTAGGTAATTTTTTGGTCCTTATTACAATTTTTTTTATGCTTAACCAGTTCAAGCCAGCCTTCTTAGTACAGACCATGTTATCTGCCTTTCCCTCTGAACTTAAAAAGAATTTGCTTCTCTCTGCTCATCACCTCTGCCCCAGCTGGATTGGCACTTCACAAAGTGTGGTCTTTGCAGAATGTGAATTTGAATTATGGATCTCTAAGAAAGATAACAGATGGGGAAAGTATGAAAACTTTATGCACCCAAACACTTTCTTTAAGGAACTACTCACAGGCATCCTTTGCTCTACATGATACTCTGTGGGATATTTTCAATAACAGTGAACGATAATGCCATCCAAGATAAATGTAGGATGACTCAGACTTTTGAGGCTTCCCTGGATATATCAACATTTTTCCCTTTCCTATGAGAACATGGGAGTCCTGGCCAATAGAATTAGAATACCATAACCGAATGATCTCAGGCTGAATGGGTGAAACTTTGAGACCAGATATCCTCATAGGAAGAAAACAAGAAAATAACAACAAAACACCATGTTGGTATTGTTAAGTAAGGATTCTCCTATGCTACAGGTGGATTAACTGAGGAGCTAACAGTATACTATCAATTATGTCTGAGAAATAAGAAAGGACTTATTGAATTGAAACTATCCTAGGAAAAAATTGCACTAGTGATGGTCTTGACTATATTCTCCCCTTGTTCCTTGAAAAACATGAAATAAAAGGGGAAACAGTGAGTAATTAGAAGAATACTTTCATCACCTCTGAAGTCTTAGAAGCTTCTATGATTTTGAGAAACAACAACAAAGAAAGCCACAGAGCAAGCTGTAACAGATGGTACTAATTAGTGTCTCAGAATTCATTAGAAATCATGTCAAAGTTGACTGGCTAGTTGCAAAAATACTTCTGATAAGTCATTCCAAAAGTACTTCATAAATATATTGGGATATTCCACACTGTTTTGTAAATGTTGAAAAATCCAAAAGAAGAAGACATAGTGTTGTAGACACTATTTTGTTATTATTTCTCAGCACTGACAGGTCTTTGTCAAAGCTAATGATAAAGTATCCCTCCATTTCCTATTAGATGACTTTAGAATGGAGGGACAAAGGGAATGGAGGGGATAAGCAGCTTAGTCTTTATAGCTAAAGGCTAAGAAAAAGAGGTCAGATATATTTGTGTCTTTCTGATATCTATATCTTTGTTGACTCCACATTCCGGAAAATCCTGATGACTACCTCCTTTGTTCCTGCATCCCACAAAAGGATGAAAAGATATTTCTGGAGGCTTTTTTATTGATGATTCCAGAAACACATGGACTAAAATGATAAAGATTCTTGATACAGAAATGTTGCATTCTGTCATATTCTATCTTTTGAAATGTTTTTAAAATAAAGCCTCACTACTTCTATCATTGGTTATAGTGACACTGAAAAACTTCACCTCTCATACAACTGTCCCTAGCCATAAGCCTTTAGTTCTCAATTGTTTTAATTACTCATAAATGTCTCTGGCAATTGAACTGCCAGAGGATTTAGCAACATTTTTGTTATCCTTTAGACCAGTGGTTCCTAAACTAAGATATACACTGAAATTACCTTATAAAATATCCATGCTAGGGTCCCGCCATCAGGGATGTATATGTAATTAGTCTTGTATGTGGCCTGGGAATCAGTATTTTTTAAATCTTCCTATGTATTTTAAGATGCAGACAAGGTTGAAAAATAACAATTTTGATCAACAGCTCAACAATGAATTTCAATATCCCCTTTAAACCTTGGCATAATAATGGCACAAATCCTATCTAATCTCTACTTCTTATTATTTTTTATTTCAGATATTTTATTGGATAGTCACCAAGTTCAGGAAATTCTTCTGAACATCAGACACTAAATCTGTACACAGATGACCTACCTAACAGGGCATTGATAAATAACAGTTAGTAAATGCCCTATAAAAGCCCTTTCCAAGAAAAGGAAACAGAAATGCACAGTTACTACCATTTAGGATGCTACCCCCATTACCTCTTACAACCATCTGAAATGCTGACCATTTGTCCCCAGCCACTGTGAATATAGTTCTAACAGCCACTTTTCCCCTCCATTAATTTCAGACACTACTACTGTCCTATATTATACTAAGACTGAATTCACATTTCCTTTTTTCTTTGCCTTTTTGTATTTCCATGGAAGTCACAATAAGAGATGATTTTAAACAACTAAATTATGATCAATGTGAGCATAAGCTTGTGAATCAAATTGTAAAACCTTTTTAGAAGTCTTATGAATGAAAATTACCAGATAAAAAATGTAAATTAATGTCAACATCCATTTTCTCAATGTGACATTCATGTAGCTTTTCCTTTTGGACTCCATGTTCTCTCCATTGAAACACTGGCTATATTATATGCCACATGGAAATAACCAAGGTAGATAGCATTGTAAGAAACAGTTATATCTGCCAGGAAATAACTTTCATTTGTTGAAAAACAGCTCAAAAAGTAAGAAAAGCCATTAACCATGGATAGGTTCAATACCAAAATAGAAACATAATTATGAACTATAGTAATCACTGGTGCCAATATATATTATCTATTCCTACACTTAATTATCTCCTTTTTCAAATGGTAGAAGATGCTTTCTATGCATTGTCCTAAGGCTGGGTTAAATAGGTTATGGGGCTTAAATGATGAGCACTGGGTATTATATGTTAAGTGTTGAATCACTAAATTGTATAATTGAAACCTGTATTACACTGTATGTTGACTAACTGGAATTTAAACAAAAAGTTTAAAAAATTATGACTTGATATTTTTGTCTGAAAAAAGGGGGGATCTAGGAAGAATTGGTTATTAAGCTCTTGGTAGCCATTAGACTTTAAAAATTAAATTATCACTCTCATTTTTTTTAAGAAAGAAGACCGCAAGTGACCTACATAATTCAACAACCCAGTACAGAACATATTTTCTACACCAAGACCATACAGCTGTCACCACTAACAAACAGCTCCACAGTAATCTCAAATTCCAGCCACTTATTTTGTGAAAGAGAAGATAAATGGGAAAGAGGCAATCATCATGACTCATCTACCTTCCCGGGATTTCCATCTATTTGCTCCAGTTTCTTCCTCGCAGGCATGTTGGAAGATAGATGTGAGGTGCCTTGCCAGACTCATTTTGAGAAATCACTGATTGGGAGATTAAAACTGACATTTATTTTTGCTTCTACAAAGGCTGAATGCTAAGATACCTAATCATTAAAGTATCTTAAGAGTGAATAAGTCTTAAAAACCCCTGACAATTTGTGAAGCTAATTGTACCTCCTACAGTTTTACCCATAATCTCGACTGGGTAGATTTCTCTCTCTGCAGAGAGCCTGTTCCTTAGAAACAATAAAGATGGACACAGAGTGTGGATCACTAAATCCCTCTGTGTGGGTATCAGAGTTTATCCATGGGCCGGGGTTATTACGCAAAGGATGCAGGCCTGGTTTTCTGAAGCTGCAGCTCCTGCAGTCTGTAGATACACTCACCGTTAGAGCAATTTTTTTCAGAGTTGGATTTCAAAGTCACCTTCCCAGGGATGTACACTGTTTCGTCGCCCCTGAGGAGGAATGCGCCAAAACCAGTAAGAGACATCATTTTCTGGCTCAGTTTTTGCATTGTTCTACACCTTGAAATTAGGGTCACCAGATCTATCCTTGAAATAAGAATGAGCCAAAGTCTCCATCATGACTAAATACATCAGCAGCTTAACAGCTAGAGAGGTTAACAAAATGATGAAAACTACCCAATTTATAAAATGCTGAATTTCTCTAGAGTTTTGAACCATTCCTCTGTACTAAAGAGAAAGGTCTCACCTCAGTTTTGTAGAGGGAACAATATATATGAGTGGATGTGAGTCTCTGGTGAATTCTCACTGCCTGACTGACCTTCCTGGATAATCTTCCATCTATTGACTTTTGAATACTATAAAATGAAGGTTATTATGTAAGAGAAAAATCAATAAACTAAATAGGTTCTTCCTATAGGGAAAATGAACATAAAGAAGAATTAATTGATTTAAGCAGTTGTAATGACATGTGGGGAAAAAAACATTTAAAATATGACTTTTTAAAAAGTTTGGAATTACCCTAAGTGGGTTAACTATATAGGAATCATTCTCAAATATGATTATAAGAATTAGACAAGGAAAGGGATGTTGCTGGATAATCAAAATATTAGAAAGCTCTAAAAGGAATAATCTAAGGAAGTGAGTAACTGAAAATCCTCATGTGGGTCAAATAAAGTTGACCTCTGAAAACCAGAAACCATTAAAGCAGCTTTGAACTATTGGGTCTTGACACATGTTCCTGATTTTTGATCAGTTGTGAAGTACATTACAAATAAAGTATGAGTGGTTTTCAATGATGTGGTTCTTCTTTTATATATAAATTGGAATAGATATAAGGTGTCCTTTTCAATAATGTCAGTCACACTTCCTTGCCTTTCTGTTTGTTATGTTGTGTGGGAGACAAAGGTATGTTTGTTATGTTGTGTGGGAGACTTCCTGGGAGTTGCACAGACTCAGCTATCAGATGTACTGGAACAAAATTCAAGAAGCAAACAAACCAATGAACCAACAGAAAAATATTAGAAAATCTTTCATGATCAGTACTCATGGGGACTGAGAGATTAGATGTCATAGAGGGTAATTAACAAATGCTCTGTATAATGTGTGCTTATAATTCAGGAATGTTCTCCTTAAGAAATCATTTTAGTATTACCTCTTTACTTCAACACTGTAGTGCAGAAAAAGATTAACCTTAAAGAGTTAACTCTCAAGAAGCTAAAATTTAGTAAAAGAGATGAGGAAAGCTACAAGTTATTGAGCATTTACTCCTTTTCACATCTCTGCTAAACACTACATATACTGTCTTACTTAATCCTCATGAAAACATATGAGTCTGGTATGATCATCTATTACTGAGAAATATTCTGATTTGAGAATTTAAGAAAGTTTACCTGAGGCTCCTGGATGTCTCAGTCGATTAAACATCTGACTCTTGGTTTGGGCTCAGGTCATGATCTCAGGTTCATGGGATCAAGCTCCATGTTGGGCCCCATGCTGACAACTCGGATCCTGCTTGGAATTCTCCCCTCACTCTCTGCCCCTCCTCCACATCCACATGGCACCCACTTTTTCTCAAAATAATAAATTTTTTTAAAAAATATAAAATTTCTTAAAAAAAAGAAAGGTTACCTGGGATCACATAAATACAGATCAGAGGACTGAGATTGCATATGAAATATATTAACAAAGTTGATGATCTCCATATTACCTTATATAATAGTAATGGAAGTCAGAACATGATAAGGACCATAAAAAGATGGAAAATTAAAAACTGTTAGATCAGGAGATGAGAGAGACGTCTCTGAGACAGGTTCATAAAAGTCTTTAAAAAAACAGGTAGTACAGCGGCACCTGGGTGGCTCAGTCAGTTAAGCATCTAACTCTTGCTTTCGGCTCAGGTCATGATCTCACTGGTTATGGGACTAAACCCTTGCACTGTCAGTGCAGAGCCCACTTGGGATTCTCTCTCTTCCTCTTGCTATCCCCCTCCCTCTCAAAATAAATACATAAACATTAAAAAAAAGAAGAAAGGTAGTATATAAGGATATAAACCAAACTACCAAAAAGTCATCAAAAAATCCCTGTGTCTTAGGGATTTTTGTTCACTCCCCTCAACCTCTCTCATGCTAGCCAAATTACCAATTATGAGTGTGGCATTGCCTTTGGGACTTACACACATTTGCTGAGAAGATAAGAAGCTGCTGTGGGAATTGCCACCCTCTCATTTTCCCTAAGAACTGCAAAAATCGGCAGATTCTATCTGAGACTCAGGAAGTCATTTATAATGTGTTATTTTCCCACTCATGGGCATGAAAAGGAACATTTTATTTGCATTATTGATTAAAATGCCATTTAAATTTCTTTTGTGCTGAAGTGGCTTATGAGAAGAGAATCATTTTTAAAGAATGTCTTGAAAACAACAAAAGTTCCAGGTCTCATTAGCTTCATCACATAACAAGACCATTCATGTATACTATGTCCATCCTTTGGCTACTCTTTAGTTTTCCTTAAGTTGAAGGGATAGGGCAGATGAAGCTCCCAAGCCTCTGAGCTCCATCAGAGCACCCCAAGGCAGCTTCATATACACATTGTGAATCTCTGGGCATCTGCAAGCCAGAGAAGTTTAAAACTCTTATGTTTTCAATAGCTTTCTTTTATTATTTTCTTTTTAATGTTTATTTATTTATTTTGAGAGAGAGGAGGAGAGGGAGGGGCAGGGAGAGATAAAATCTCAAGCAGGCTCCTCACTCAGTGCAGAGCCCAAGTTGGGGCTGGACCTCATGACCATGAGATCATTACCTGAGCCAAAATCAAGAGTCAGATATTTAACCAACTGAGTCACCCAGGCGCCCCAATAGCTTGCTTTTATATAGAGATTGCCTCTTACCTAAAAAAAAAACGTAAACTCTTATCCTGTTTTCTGTATATTCTGTTTCCAAAAGGAAAAAGCTAGTTTATTTACTACAAAAACATAATAATTACAGAAATTAGGAAAAAACCTATCAATTTTATCTCCTCAATTTTGAATTCCTTTTTTTTTGTTTGTTTGTTTGTTTGTTTTCCTCTTGGTTCTTTTTTTTTTTTTTAAATTTTTTAAGTTTGTTTATTTATTTTCAGAGACACAGAGACAGCATGAACAGGGGAGAGGCACAGAGAAAGGGAGAAAGAGAGAGAATCCTAAGCTGGCTCCATGTGCTGGCTCCATGCTGCCAGCACAGAGCCTGATGTGGGGCTTGAAATCACAAACTGTGAGATCATGACCTGAGCTGAAATCAAAAGTCAAACACCTAACCGACTGAGCCACCCAGGTGCCTCTTCTTGGTTTTCTGTATCTTGCCCTAACAAAGATGATTTTAACTTAGCTATATTTAGAGTACACACACTATTTTGTAATTTGTTTTGGTCAATCGTAGCAAAAGCATTTTCCATGTTGCTCCAGAGTCCTCATAATTAGGATTTAATGACTAAGAAATAATTATTAATATCATTTATTATTATCCATGAAGGCTGCCTTTACATTTTACTCAAAGGAAAATATAATATTAATTTTAAAACCACTGTATCCCAAGTTGTTGGAACATTTACTATTTTATTTCTCTGCAGACTTCTGAAGACTTTATTGATATCTATACCTCATTCTTATTACTATGTGCTAATTTAACTATTCATAAATTATTCCTGGAAGTATGAGGGATGTATATAATTGAATGAGATAAGCAAGCAAATGAACATATCAAAATCACATGCTTGGATTTTGTTCTAGGTGAGGGATAAAGGAAGCAACAGGCAGAAATGGAGAGTGAATCATCATTCATTTCATTCTGTAGCCTTTGTCTCACTGGTGGTATGCCTCACTATTCTCCCTTACTCTCATTTTCTTCTAGTTATGTGTGCATTCCTCTCAAAATATGAAACTAAAGACAACAGCTTTTTAGAGTTACTTTTCTAATGATGAAATTTCCAACAGTACATTTCATTAGTAAACACTTAAGAAAAATTTCTTCCACCACTGACATTTGGCTATGACTTTGTCCCCATTGTCTTGCAGACATACTGGAAAGAGTCAGAGTGGTTTTATAGTTGCTAGGCCTTCTGGTCATTTCTGAAAACATAATTCTTAAGTGTGCAGTGCTCTGGTTCCCATCATATTTTGGGTCCATCCCACCAAAAGATGAAGTGTATATTGACTAGTTCAAGATTTTCCATTGGTCCTTTCTTATAGCTTCCATTTTTCCACTGAGATACCCTATCTTTTCACTTATTATGAGTCCATTTTTCTGTATCTCATTAAGCATAGTTTATTTGGGCCATCTCAGGTTGACCTCCATTGTCTTTTTCTCTTAAGAATGGGCCACATTTGTTCTTCCAGAGTTATGATATTTTTGTTGAGTAGGCAATTATTTAGTTGGACATAAACCACAACCTTTGTCTCCTAGTCAATAGGTCAAATCTCAGTCTCGTTTTTGTTTGTTTTTCTGTCCTGTCTAGGTGGGGTTGCTTAGAATCTGCCCACACATGCATGGTTCAGGGCCAGTGAGAGACTTAAAAAAAAGTTTATACAAAGATTTGGGGTCCCTCTCCCTGGCTATATCTGTTCTGGGGTTCTATCCTTACCATTTTAAGCCAGTACTCTGGACCCTGTTCTCCAATTCTTCAGGTCAGAAAGTCTGCACATTACTGGAGCTTTATTCCTTATTCATGGCACCAAATGCCACCTGCCCTCTGGCTAAAATAGTAAAAAACTCACCACATACAATCCTCTTCTTCCAAGTTTTGATTCTCCTCACATTCACTCTCCAGATCCTTTAAGTTGCCACTTTTTTGTATTGTTTTCCAGATTCTGTAGCTGCTATCCATGCAAAAGTAAATCTGTTAATGTGTTCAGCTGGCCATGGAAGCAAAATCATGCCTGATAAATCTCTTTAAAACTAATAGCAGAAGCAAATTAGAATATCCAGAAAATGCCAGAACTAAATCAATCACATGAAGAATCTTGGATTTGTGCCCAACTTGAGCCTAAGGAGGCTCATTATGAATAAAGAGCAAATTAATTCCTCAAGGGTATCTTCAGATTCTTTCAGGAGTCAACCACGCACAGCATGACCATGCTAGTAGTTTTTCTAGAACAACTCTAATATGGGTCTCATCCACACAAACCTTGACTTCTGTAATGGCTTTCTGAATCATTCCTTCTCCTGTAGCTTCTCTCTTCTTCCAATCTTGCCTGAACACTAGCTGTGAGAATCAATCTGCTCAAAAATTTTAATGCCCCATTGTCTAATTAATTCCCAGCTTCTAAACCTAACTTTTTTTTTCACTTGTCCCCTTCCCAAGTGGTAAGCAGAAAATAGTGAATATAGCCTGGGTGGATATGACTTATGCTGAGTAGATATGTGACTTTCGGTAAATTTTTTTAAGCTCTGTACCTGAGTTCCCTAGCATTAACATGAAGCTAACAGAGTACAACCTTATAAGGCTGTTTCACAGATTAAGTGAAGGAACACTTGGAAGGCATCTGAGAACAATGCCTGACACATGATACCCCAGTTAAGTGTTAACTGTACTTATTATTATCTATGTTTTGGTTCCACTTTCTATGAAATGGGGAATGTAGTTCAATTTGAAAGGTGAATGGCTCCCATGCAACAATGTTTCTAAAATATCCTCTGTTCAAATTTGAAGGCTTCAGCTATACAGAACCGTATGCCAGTTACTGCTCTGTATATTATGCAATTTACACTTTCCCACATCAAGATAATTTTCATGAGTGTGAAATGACCTTCTCTTCCATCTTTCTTAAAATTCTACCCATCCTTTAAGGCTAAGCAAACATAATACCATCCTACCCTAAAACTATGCCTAATGTCACTCAACTAATCATCTCTGCTTCCTCTAACCTTCCAAAGAGGCACTTCTTGTATTTCTTATGCAGTTTCTCCATTCATGCCTTATTCTTTGCCAAGGACTGTGGGATGCTCACAATGGTAACTAGTTTTTTCCATCATTCCATCCTTAGTAGTTCTGCAAGCATTACCTATATATAGTAAGATATCCATAAATAGCTAATGAATTTAATTAAAATATAGTACTTGAGAACTACATTAGCACATAAGAAAAATGAATTTTAAAAATATTCATATTTCTACCAGGAAAATTTAAATGTTGAATAAATTGTCATATTTCTTAAGTGATAACCCAAATTGGTGATATCATCTTTAAAAAGAGCAAAAATTCTCCCTGGAGCATATTTTAGGACTTTGGTTAACATGCAATTTAATTTCATGGTATAAGTAATGACGTTATTTCACATTCCAAAGTCCAGCCACATGGTCTCTTTGGCTCAATGCAATTCACAGCTAGCAAAAACTGCTTAGTGCTGGATTTCACACCTGGTCTCCTGGGACCGGATGGAGGAGCAGTAAATAGTACTGAGAAAGATCATATAGATGCCTGAGAGCCATCTGTGCACAGTGGTATAAATGACAAACCGAAGCATTTCATCTGTCATCCCCAAAGTTAACCTTCTACCTAGGGACTAAGACATAAACAGAGGCAGAGTTTTGTTCTGCTGGGCTGGCAGAAGCTTTGCCTTCCCATCTGATTGAAAGCAAATGCAAAGTGTGCAGGCAAATAAAGCCTGCCCCTTTATCAAGTGCTTATTCCTGCTGCAGAGGTGTGATTCTATAAGGCTGCCCTTCAAGCTGTTTTCCTGAGATCCATCTGGAGTTGTTTACACAGTTCATCTTATTTGTTTACTTCTAGACATCACTTCTCGTCCTCTACCTAGACTAAATGCTGCTTTGTTGATTTAGATATTAAAAGGTGACTGCTCTACTGGGTTATACAAAAGTCAGATAGTTTGTTTGTACTGCTTAAAAACTCTTCAAATGTTAAAATAGAAGTACTCTGAGAGACTGCACATCCCTATCTCTGTTTTACAAGTGCAGAAACAAGCTTCTATGCTACAATAATGGCAAAGATTCAAAATAATAAAGGGCCAACATGGTAGAATGCATAGCCTGATTCTCCTATTCATCTTGTGTTTGGTGGCTTTACATCCCCATGTCCTGGTTGTCATTAAACAAGCAGGTGGTTGTACATTTGGAAGATTCCTCTAACTCTAACTCCCCTGAGTCAAGTCACCTATGGTTGTTCCAAGATTATATGGGTTATTGGCAGAATTCATTTCCTTGGGGTTGTAGGACTGAAGTTTCCATTTTTCTGCTGGTTGTTGGCTAGAGACAGTAGGCAGCTCCTGGAGGCTGCCCCTCTCTACCAACAGTCCATAGCATGTGTGTTTATGTTATCCAGGTCAGGCAGAGTGTGGTTTTCTTTCTCTTCCACTACCAGCTGGAGAAAACTGTAATTTTATGATTAGGCCAGGCCATTCAGATAAGATCGGCTGTGCCATGTAATTTTATCTAATCACAAAAGTAAAATCCAAAATTTTCATGGTCTGAGCATATATACCAGGTAAGAAAATACTGGGAAATACCTCAGAATCCTATCACAGTATTTCATATTTTCTATAGCTACGGTGAAAAATAACTTGTATTTTCTATTAAATTTTCTAACTGGTTGTCACTAATGAATAGAAATATTATTTTTAGGAATTAAGACCACCAACTGAGTGTGGGCAAGGCTATGGATATGATGATTTCACTCCCAGAGTTAGACTGTTATATGCAAAGGTTAAGGAATTTTGCTTCACTAATTAAGGTCCCAAATTAGTTGACTTTGAGTTAATCAAAAGGGAGATTATCCTGACTGGGCTGACCTATTCCTTTAAAGGGACGGGGCCCCTCCTGAAAGAAGAGACAGGAAGCATGAGAGACTATAGTGCTGACCTGGAAACAGCAAACTGCCAAGCTATACAGGAGGCAAACTGCCATCGTAAGGGTGGTTTCTAAGAGCAAAAATAATCCTAACCCTCAACTGACAACCAGCAAGAAATGGAGGTTCTCTATATTCATGAGGAATTTCTAATAACTGTTGAGTTTGGAAGAGAACTCAGCCTCAGATGAAATCTCAGCTCTGGCCAACATTTTAATTTCAATCTGGTAAGACCCTAAGAGAAAACCAAGTTTGTATTTGTATTTGTATTTGTTTTATTTGTATTTCTATTTGTCTTATTTGGTTACTATTATATCCTTTAATGTTTTGTTTTGTTTTGTTTTGTTTTGTTTTTTGAGAGGGACAGAGTACAAATTGGGGAGGGACAGAGAAAGGGAGACACAAAATCCGAAGCAGGCTTCAGGCTCTGAGCTGTCAGCACAGAGCCCAATGAGGGGCTTAACTCATGCACCATGAGATAATGACCTGGGCCAAAGTCTGAGGGAGGCTTAAACAACTCAGCCACCCCAGAGCCCCTGGCTTAACGTTATTGTATCCTTTAAACCTGGTAACTCTCATCTTTCTTCAATTCTCAAAAATTCACAGCCAGTATCTCAATATTTCTCCAAATGTGGCTTCAGTAGTATTCTCTTTATTCTTTTGGAACTCTGATTAGACATATATTGGATACTCTTAATCTATCATCCATTACTCTTTTTTTTATCTTTTTTTAATCAGCTTCATTTTGAATGAATGTATTAGTACTATAATAGTGAATTATTAGAACTAAATAGGATGCTTATTGTAGTCTTTATCAAAAATGTTCTATAAAATTAATTTAATGTAGAGTAAATTAATAACTTAACTTTTAAAATTTTCTTGCTGTATCTCTTAGCATTAAATAACTTCATGCATTTGGAATTAGAGATTCCAGGTTCATTTTAAGGGAAAACATTGGTTTATTTTTCTGTGACTTTTTTAATATCCCTCTGCGCCCACCTCTCATTATCTAGCAATTTCTACTTGCATCCTCCACCACATCAATCTAGAACCACATTTTTAATAAGTTCCCTAGACCCAACCCTGCAAGGACATAGGCACCCTGCAGAGCATTCAGACACAAAGTGGTTTGATTCAGTTCCTATTCTCAAGGTTCTATTAGTACCTCTCCCATCACTTCTTAAATCTAGGATTCCATATAAGGTATGACCCCAGGCAGCCATGAGTAACTGCATTCAACCTCCTTAGATATGGAAAGAATATCACACCCATCTCTGGTTCTAAGCAGCAAGATTGGCTCCAAATTCCCAATCTGCATGGAAGACTAACTCCTTTTTACCATTCAAGAGCCAAACCTTCAGTTACTATTTGCTTTTAAATAAGACCACAGCATTTGTTAAAGCTGTTCTACTGCTCACTTTGCATATGTCTGTGTCTGATCCACCAAGATAGTGATGTTTTTATTACCCTGGCTAAATCTTGTGTCTTATTTTCTCTCTCCCCTTTTTGTCTCTGTCTCTCTCTTATGTCTTCTCTGTCTCCCCACAACCCCCTATGTATTTTCTGTCCCTATCATCTATCTTTCTATTTATCTATCTACCTACCTATCTATCTAGTATATATAATTATATTACTAAATGTTTGGAGCCCAGGACGTCTGAATTATGAATGTACTATATGTCCTTTGACCCAAAGACATCAAGAATTCTTATAATCCACAAATTACTTATAAGGGAGGGGTTTTTTTTAATTTTTTTTTTTTAATTTATTTTTGAGACAGGGAGAGACAGAGCATGAACAGGGGAGGGTCAGAGAGAGGGAGACACAGAATCTGAAACAGGGTCCAGGCTCTGAGCTGTCAGCACAGGGCCCGACGCGGGGCTCGAACTCACGGACTGCGAGATCATGACCTGAGCTGAAGTCAGCTTAACCGACTGAGCCCCCCAGGTGCCCCTAAGGGAGTTTTTATTATTGCTTGTTTATTGACTTTTTGTAATTCTGTCACCAAATTTATTAGCAAGGACTGTTTCTGTTTTACTCCATTTGGCTTTTACTTTGACAATTGTGTTTACCATTCTTAGGATTTCTATTAGGCTTATTCACAGATTTATTTCTTGTCCATTCTCTCCTTGAAATCTTGGTTTTGATTCATGGATTCTCTTCCTTTTTTTTTTCAACATTTAAACATATTTAATTAAAGTTCCTGTCAGATCAATCCATATTCTCTGGTCCTTTGGATATCAATTTACTTGCTTTTTATGTACACTGGCTGCTTTTCATAACTCTGTAGGTGTCTTGTGTAGTAAAATGCTTGCTTATAATGTTATTTGTAATGATCATTTCCTTCCACCTTGAAGGGTGGTTTTGCAATTGTCTTTAACCATCCTTACTGGGCTCCCCAGTTCTATAACATTTTTTAAGTTTTAAATTTTTATTTTTCTCTGTTTTTCTCAGCAGTAGTTAGTGGAGCTCCTGCCCTATATCTTCATTCAGCACAAGCTTGAGGTTCCAAACACCCCTCAAATAATTATTTTTAATTATTTTACAGGGCAGGTTAACTATACCCTTAGCCTGTTTGGCTCAATTTTTCTAGTATCAGTAAATAAGGGTATATGAAGAAGAAGAAGAAGAAGAAGAAGAAGAAGAAGAAGAGAGGAGGAGGAGGAGGAGGAAGTGGAGGAGGAAGAGGAGGGGAGAAGGAGGAGGAGGAGGAGGAGGAGGAATAGGAGAAAGGGAAGAAGGGGAAGGAGGAGGAGGAAGAGGAGGAGGAGGAGGTAGAGGGTGGTGAGAAGGGGGTTGGGGGGAGGAGGAGGGGGGATGAGGAGAAGAAGCAGCAGCAGGAGCAGCATCTCCTGTAGATTCCTGGTATATGAAAGGAGCCCAGTTTGAAACTTTCTAATTGGCATGACTCTGGTCCTCTGTGTGGACTTTAAAATGCTACTAGCTACATGGTTATAATCCTGTATACTATGTGAAATGGAAGTTACTACTCCCACTCACTTTAGAGCTATGTATTCAATCTTCATCTCTGAAACCTGAAAATTTGCCTTCCTTGCTTGGCTCACAGGGTCATTTTGAACAGTAGCACAATATTTTATTTTTATTGCTTCTAAGTATGTGGAAGTGGAAAGGAGTTGAATAAGTAAAAACTAACTTTTTTACCACTTAAAGCTAATAATAAAAAAAAAAGTAAATTCCCCTTTATAGTATGTGATAAATCATAAGGCAGGTGCTATCTACCACAAGTGCCTAAGCAATTTATGTTTGTATAAGAAGTTAGACAATGCAACTTTCTTAAGTTTAACAAACTAAAGGTGTAGATTTTTTTTACCTTAAGACATTTTAAAAGTCTACATAAGGTAATCCAAAGGAAAAAAGTCTCTTCAACAAATGGTGTCGGGAAAACTGGACAGCAACATGCAGAAGAATGAAATTGGACCACTTTCTTATACCATATACAAAAATAAATTCAAAATAGATGAAAGACCTAAATGTAAGACAAGAAACCAACAAAATCCTAGAGAAGAACACAGGCAGCAAGCTCTTTGACATCGGCCAGAGCAACTTCTTACTAGATATGTCTCCAGAGGCAAGGGAAACACAAGCAAAAATGAACTACTGGGACTTCATCAAGATAAAAAGCTTCTGCACAGTGAAGGAAACAGTCAACAAAACTAAAAGGCAGCCTATGGAATGAGAGAAGATATTTGCAAATGACATATCTTATAAACAGTTAGTATCCAAAATCTAAAAAGAACTTATCAAACTCAAAACTCCAAAAACAAATAATCCAGAATGGGCAAAGACAAGAATAGACATTTTCCAAAAAAGACATCCAGATGGCTAACAGAAATATGAAAAGATGCTCAACATCACTCATCATCAGGGAAATATAAATCAAAACCACAATGAGAGATCACCTCACACCTGTCAGAATGGTTAAAATAACAACACAGGAAACAACAGGTGTTGGCAAGGATGCCAGCAAGAGGAACCTTCTTACACCGTTGGCAGGAATACAAATTGGTGCAGCCACTCTAGGAAACAGTATGGAGGTTCCTCACAGAGTTAAAAATAGAACTACCCAACAATCCAGCAACTGCACTACTCTGTATTTACTCAAAGGATACAAAAATACAGATTTGAAGGAGTACATGCACCCCAATGTTTATAGCAACATTATCAACAATAGCCAAACTATGGAAAGAGCCCAAATATCCACTGACTGATGAATGGATAAATAAGATGTGGTATGTATGTATGTTTGTATGTACGTACGTATGTATGCATGTATAGTGGAATATTAAACATCAAAAAGAATGACATCTTGCCATTTGCAATGACATGGATGGTGCTAGAGTATATTATGCTAAGTGAAATAAGTCAGTCAGAAAAAGGCAAATACCATAGGATTTCACTCATATATGGAATTATAAAACAAAACATGAACATATGGGAGGGGAAACAAAGAGAGAGAGAAAGGCAAACAAACCATAAGAGACTCTTTCAGAAAAAATTCAGGGTTGATGGAGGGAAGTGGGTGGGGGATGGTCTAGATGGGTGATGGGTATTAGGAGGGTGCGTGTTGTGATGAGCACTGGTTTTGTATGCAAGTGATGAATCACCAAATTTTACTCCTGAAACCAGTACTGCACTGTATGTTAACTAGCTAGAATTTAAATAAAATTTTGAAAAGAAAAATATAAAAATAAAAGTCCATATAAGGTATCCTCAGAATCTCAGCTCTCCCACCTAAAAGCTGTATGACTTTGGGCAAGTCACTTATCTTCTAAGGGTTATAGTGTCATCATCTGTAAAGTGAGACATGGATAACACTATCTCCAAGCTTTAAACTTGTTATGATTCTATGACTATCACTTTCCTTCAGACTGTTTTATTTAAGGAAAATTTTTAACAGAATTTTGACTCTTGAACTGCTAAACGAAACACTTTTATGACTCCTCATGTTCATAAAGTACGTTAAAATGCTATGGGAAATGGCTTTATCTGACCATGGGATTATATGTTATAATAACTCATTTAGTGCTAATATAAATTCAGAATCTTTACAGAGCTCCTCAGTTTGAAAGTTTAGACTGCCATTAAACTGTTGGGCAGAAAACCAGATATTTTCCTGAGCCTAATGATCAGCTTATACTGACAAAGCATACACGAAACTGGCAACGAAGAAGAAAATGCTCACTGTCAGCAAACCACTTCACAACGGAATCCAATTATCCGTGGTCTTCTCTTTCCTCTCAACCAAACTGCAAGATGCTTGAGGACAGTCGTTGCTATTTATACACCAATTTATTCCTAGCCCCCAACACAGTGAAAATAAAATCTGTTATGTGAATTATCTTATTTAAAATTGTATCTTAAATTTTATCAGGATTCTCTGACAACCACCTTACAGAGAGGTACAAATGTTATCCCAATTTTACAAATGAGAAAATTAAGGAAAAGAGAGACTGAATAATTTATTCAAGTAAATAAGCATGATTCTTATTTTATTTTGTCTAATTCCAAAGCCTGACCCCTTACTAACTATGTAACATTATCTTCTGTGGTAAATAGAATATACTTACCTATACTTATCAACCTATTAAGTGAACTATCCTTTAAGTTGATCATGGATTTGACTTCATTAGAATTTAGTTCAATTTAAGCAAAAAATATTATTTTGAGCACCCTGCCAGGAATTAGGTATTCTGCTAGGCAATTGGGAAGATATATATAGAAGTAGAAGAGTTTCTGCATATAAGGTTCAGGGTCTAGAAGAATGAAGAAAGCTGAACATTAATGACTTTAATACAAGCCAGAGAAATGCAAGGTATACATACAGAAAGCACTGAGTGCTTTGGAGACTCATTTGAAGGGAGATTGGATCATAATCAGAATAGACTTTAAGAGGAGCTGAAGTTTGGGAAAAGTCTTTAAAATAGATAAGATATTGATAAAAAGATAAGAATCTGATATGAATAAATATTATGGGGAAGAAGAATGAAGCTGGCTTAAAACACAGTCAAGAAGTTATATAACAGTTTGGCTCAAGAACAGGGCATCTGTATGAAAGCAAGTGGACAAAAAGCCTTTAAAAAGATAGCTAAAGACTCTCCTTTTTATATCCCTCTTCTTCACCCAACACAGAGCCTTACTGGTGACCATTACTCTTGGGGCAGGAATATCACACAGTCAGCTGAAGTTCTATTCTAGTTGTGTCATCTTTGGAATTGAGATTCAGTCTTTGCTGCAAGAGAGTATATGTCATAACCATTGGCAAAGAATGTTGTCAACAAATCGTATAGTTTTCCAAAGGATTCCCTTTCATAAAGATTTGGCAAGGAAAAAAATTCTGATTCTATCCACATTCTAGTATGCTATCAGCTCATAGGCTCACAGAACTATAGTAATAGAGGAGACTTCAAGAAACATAGACAGGTAGCACTGAAAGGTACTTTGAATGTCTTCCAGCCAGTTCCATTTCCCTATCTTCCAAGGACTTTTGTGTCTATATTAAGTGACTGCCTAGTCTCTTCTTACATCTTCCCAGAGGAAAAAAAATTCTCTAAAGCATCTCTACATCATATGTTCCTTCATTTTCAAGTATGGAAATGATTTTATTGCCCATTAATGCTTCCCTCTACCAAGAAATGTCAAGTGACCCCAAAGGTATCAAGAAGGATGGACTGCAACCTTGTGATCTTGTGACAAATACAGCGTGTTATTTAGACTGGAAGATGATGTGAAAAGTGAATGAAAACCTGAGGCCTAAATCTCAGGAACTTCTTTTTTCATCAATGATAGGGCCAAGTTACTCAATTTGTTAGTGCCTGAATTTCCCCAGGCCCCAAAATGGAAAGACTAGTTGTATATTATGAAATTCTTTGAGATCCTTCCATAACTTAAGACAGTAATAAAAATTAAAATCACATATCAATAAAATATACCTATAATTTTATGTGAATCATAGTTTATGAGTTTATTCCTCTTTCTTATGTGCTTTTTCATTCCCAAGTAGGGCATGAGTTCCATGAGGGTGAATCCATATCTTATGGAAGTCTGTTTCTTCTCAGCTTCCAGCATAAGCTCTGGCCTCCTCCAAAGACCTTTAAATAAATTGATTTTTGTAGCATTTTTAACTTGCCAGAATTGTCATTTAGAAATATTTTATTGGGGCGCCTGGGTGGCGCAGTCGGTTAAGCGTCCGACTTCAGCCAGGTCACGATCTCGCGGTCCGTGAGTTCGAGCCCCGCGTCAGGCTCTGGGCTGATGGCTCGGAGCCTGGAGCCTGTTTCCAATTCTGTGTCTCCCTCTCTCTCTGCCCCTCCCCCGTTCATGCTCTGTCTCTCTCTGTCCCAAAAATAAATAAAAAAACGTTGAAAAAAAAAAAATTTAAAAAAAAGAAATATTTTATTAAATTTGTGGTTATTTTCCTTCATTTTCCTTTTTTATTATGTAACTCACAGTGATTGCATCACCACCTGGCCATAAGAATCATGATTTAATTATAGAATAAATGTCATAAGTTTGCTTGCATATAATGAAAAAAAACAAGAGATTCTATCTCTAAGATCATTTAGAAATTCACTGAAAGCTAAAATGAAAAGAATTTGGTAGGATTCTACACATACACACACTCTCCACACACACACACACACACACACACACACACACGCACAAGCAATTTATTACTTAGAATTAAATAACATCTCCTTGAAAACAGTTTGCATAACAGTAAAAGGCAATGTGTGGATTCTACACATACACACACTCTCCACACACACACACACACACACACACGCACAAGCAATTTATTACTTAGAATTAAATAACATCTCCTTGAAAACAGTTTGCATAACAGTAAAAGGCAATGTGTGAATTACAAATATCACAATTACGGCAAAGAAAATTGATTTGTAATATGTAGGCCATAGGTATTTTCTAGGACACCAAAAGATTTTGGCAGTTGAGACCAGCACTTTCTTTACCCTTTTTACTTTCTCATGAGATTATGCATATTTTCATTACATTACATTCTAAGGCAGAAAAGAATATTAAGGAGCGCAATAAATAATCTTTATTTGTGTGCCCTCAAACTTTCTCCTTAGTGACACAATGCCACTGCGTATAAGTAATGAAGCCCATGCTTAGCACTCACTCAAGTCAGATCCTAGAAAATGTCCATTCCTGCATAGTTAAGAATTGATGCTATACTGAGGTTCTTTGACTCCTATTAACAGATACCTTATTGAGCTAAGTTGGAAGAGTGAGCCCAAGGTGTTTGAAGGTGCTTGTGTTGTGTTGTTAGAGAAGGTTGTATGTTTAAATACTTCCTCTTGGATTTACTCACTATTGCCATGTTATTGGTAACAATGAAATTACTGCTTATGTATAGAAAACCACTTGGTTACAAATTCCAAAAAACTTTATGTTTGTAAACATCAGACACATTAATTTAGGGAGTGTCACCAGCTCTGATGCACCAACCTCCACCTGCCTCTATCCCAAGTAATGGCTGGAGGTGGGCCAGATACATAGGAAGCTTCCATCTGTCTAGTGGTGAGCACTTCATTTAAGAAGGCCCATTTCCATCTATCTTGTCAACATGCCAAAGGGGCCAGAAGCACAATGGTATGTTGCTAAGAGGACATAATCCTTCAAGCTACAGCTCTTTATTTTACGGGGCCCAAACTATTCTGAGGCAACCCTACTCCTGGATATACTAACATCCAATGACAGGAAGTCAAAAGGAACTTTAACTATTGAATTACAGGGCTGCTGAAATGCATTACAAGATATTTTCGTGTCATTTGACTTGTTATTGAGTACTGTTAACAGTAATTATCTCTGGGGGTAGAATCAGGATGAACTTTATTTTCTTCTTTGTACTTTTTCATATTTTAAGTGTTCTCTAGCCAATAAAATAATAAAATAAAATAAAATAAAAGTAAAATAAAATAAATTAAAATAAAGTAAAATAAAATAAAATAAAATAATATAAAATAAAATAAAATAAAACAAAACATTTCTATTGAGAGACAACAGGGCATAGTGGGAAGGAGCAGAGGTATTGCAGACAGACCACCTGGTTCAAACCTTAGCTTAAGCTGTTACCAGCTCTGTAATCTTATACAACTGACTTATCCTCTGTAGCAAGTTTCCTCATTTGCAAAGTAGGGATGATGACAATAATAGTAACTAACATAAGACTGTTATGAGGATAAGTTAAAGTAAGTAAAGCAATTAAAATAATGCTGGCATAAAAAGTAAGCACTTTATAACAGATAATGATTATCTTTTAAAGATGCATCTTCAATACTAATGCTGCTTATCCACAGCTTGGCATGATACTGCCTTTCATCTATATGATGAACTTTAGCCTCTGTATCAAAAACAAACTGCTCTTATTCTGATAACAGATCAAATGATTTCTTTAATCCTACCTATTTCTATGAAAAGGGCAATGTGAGCACTAGACACAACATGCTAAGTAGAGGCTTGAAACTACTTCAAGTGAATAGGGTCGCAAAGAACATTACAACTGGGATGGGGCCACCTCATGGTTAGTGTCAGTTCTATTACTGATTCTGTGGGTGACCTCTGACAAGATGCTTGCTTTCTCTGGGTCTTCTCAGCTTCTCTACCTGCAATATTGTCTATTCCAATACTCTCCTGTTCTCATCTCCTCTACCCCATATAATGGGGAGAAAAGTACTGACCTGCTGAATAGACAATAAGCAGTAAAACATTCAAAATAACAGTATTTCCATGCAAAATATTTTAGAATCTTGCACTGTAAATGCTGATCCTCAAAACGTTTCTGTCATGGGAGTGACACCTTCCCCTAACTTATAAGTTAAATAACCGACACATCAGAGGTTTAAATTTAGACACCATGCAAGACTTATCAAAGTCAGAGTACAAAGAAGGGCAACTGAGCACCTGCTAAGTGGATGTGGAAGTGTGCTTCCTCCCCAAAATGAGGGAGTTGAAATGACTCATTGTCTTTGCCTAGTAGTCCAGCACTACATCTTCCCACTCTTCATTATTCCTACTCTTTTCCAGAGAAGGGCAGGGTGTCTAATAAATAAGTAAGAAAAGATTTATGCATTAAGTTATTTATCTTTAATGATTAATACTAGTAAAGGGAGGACATTCAGAGATTATCCTGCCCTTGAGGGACCTGGAGTCCACTATCAGGGACTGGTGAGTACACAAAAGATCAAATTACAGAAGTCAAATATAGCAGATGTCATATGACATTTCAGGTTCTGGGAAGCCTGAGAGACTCTACTAAGAAGAAACGTCTTTTGCTTCAATTTACATGAACTCAAAATAATGCTGGTTCATTATCATCTCCTAGAGCAGTGCTTCTCAATGAATCTATAGTGAAGCCAGAATTTATAAAAGTTTCTCATGAATCAAAGATTGATATTTTTGTAAAATGCAATACAAATGAATTCCCTTAAAATGAAAGGAAAGAAAGTAAAGACACATCAAAACCTATTTACTATATAGTCGTCATCTGTGTTTCCACACTGGGTGACATTTCCAAACAAATCATTTGACATTTGCATTTCCAACCAAATCATTTCATACATATGAAGCCCAGGAACTGGCAATGTAAAAAGATTTTATCCAAGGTCGTATGACCCAACTTGAACAAATTAGGGACAAAACTTCAAGTGTGCACCCTTCTACCTAAAGGATTTGGTGATTTCTATTACATCCCCCATGTGGGTGTTTTAGTCTCTATGCTCTCACTCTTCCCTTCAGAGAAGTTGATACTAAAAGATGGTTTTGTCTGAGTTTCCTGTTATAAAAACTTTCCACATTAGATAAAATCAAACTGCTAACTTATTGACAAAATATTCTCTTTTTTTGCCAAGTTGCCTATTATAAACCTCCATTGTAGACACGTACCACATTGGTTCATTGGTTCATCTTCTTTTGTACTTTCAACTGACTTCTAAAGTGGAATGAAGGAGGGTCAAAAGGGAGAAAGATTACTTTTAATGCTGCAAATTACAGCCATTCCCTATCTACTATTCTTTAAATTACTCAACATAAGTCAATACCTACATCCACAGTAATTCTATATATATATGAAAATTTTTTAAAAGATAGGCCTGTACCCTCAGAAGAGAAACCTAATCTGTGAACTATATTCTATATATTCTATATTCTATCTTGATTCCTTGTTTGGTTTTCCTTTTGATATTCAGGTCTTAACTTTAATTTAGAAAATAGATGAATAACAATCCTTTCATGCCATAAAACCAAGGGCATTCCATATAATCATTGAAACTGGTATGGTCATTATCACCTGATGATTCTAGTTGATCTAAAATGCAGAATTATTGTAATATTTATAACACAAAGGCAAATTTATTGGGGACCCTATCTTTAGTCCCAGAAATTCTATAAATTCTTGATGACTCTGTAGCTAATTCATGACTGCAATGTTCTTACAGCAAGAACCCCAAATGAAACTATATTCCTTCAATATTAAAAATTACGTTGCTTCTTACCTGTTACCCCAGCATGTGTTTCTAAAACCTACTGAATAATGTGTTCAACATGGTAGGACAATAATAAATTAAATCCTTTCTATTCTTCAATTCTTCAAATCAAGAATTCTCAAAATATTTAAGGAAAAAAATCTTTCTATTTATATACATTATGAGCATGTCTATGAGGAAAGCAGGAAACATCCACTGCTATCAGTTTTGCCTCCCACTCCTCTGCGAATCCCGGAAAACCAGGAGGGAGAAAAGGAGAATCATGGTAGTGATGATATAAGAAATTACTAGGGAAGTCTTACAGATCAAGTGAGGGGCAACTGTTTTTCTAAACTGTTTCTTTGCTTTTAAAAAAAATCCTTACGTATGTTCAAGAAGTCCTATTGACTAGGTACCTAGTATGAGATAAGAACCCTAATAAATTCCCAACAGACCACACTTCACAGTCGTTAGCTGCCATGTCCAAGACAAAACCTTTCACTTAAATTCCAAGTTTAGAAATAAATGGAATAAATGTGTTGATTGTTCTTTCCTTTTCTGAAAATTAGCCACCATATTATTTTTAACTGCACCGAATTCAGCCACAATTCAGTTCTCTATGTTGTATCTTCAATTTACTTCAATTTAACCTACACATTAACAGTCTTTGAACTAACCAAGCAGAAACACCCTGAACTATAGCCCAAGAAATAGGTGAAATTAAATCAATGTTACTAAATCTGCATGTAGTGATTATAGATGGAAAAATTCCATCGTTGCCATGACAATGCCACACATGCCTTTGATTTTTTTTTTCACAGAATAACAAAATGTACATTTAATAGAGATGTCTAATTGTCTTCCACTCTGGTTTTTGCTCACCAATATAGCAACATGCTTTTTGTTAAACATCACAGTATTGAAGTTGCTCTGCCTCCAGCTGCCATTAACATATTTTGTATTCATGCTTTGTATAAATTTTTAAAATGTTTTCAGTGTAGCTTCCCAAGTATACATTTAATTTATATCTAATGAGACAGGAGAATGTTAAGTAAATGTGAATTGATTAACCAAAAATAGATGTATTAGTGTTTATTAACCCAACAGTAGATAATTTTATTGACTATCTCCTGAACATTGTTAACCCATAACACCTAAACAATTTTTTTAATTGAAGTTTAAAAATAAATTTAAGCACAAACAGATTAAGATGATTCGAGAACTGGTCCTTTCCTATCATTAAAGTCTTAACTGTAACTCAATCTCCTCAAGCAATTCATAAAAAATTCCTTAGAAGGCTATTAGTCCCTCTTTTACTAAATACACACTTTCTTTTACAACAAAACCAGTAAATGGTTATTCTTAGTCACCTGGACTAAATATGAGTCAATATCTTTTGGACACTCCAAGTCTGGACATTCCAAATCTGGGAAGCTGCAATAGTTAGGCAATCAAGCCATAATTTGTTAGATGTAACTTTTACTCTTAGTCTTAAATTGTGTCACTTAAACGATAAAGCTTTATGTACTTAACACAGCTCTTGGGTCCCTCACAAAACTATTCGTCTATTAAGTCAATCCCAAGTACTTGAATGATATTCATATGAACAAATAACTATCTCACCCAGCTGTCTTTGTATACCACTTTCTTCCTTAAATTATGACTCTAGTGTCCATATATAATAGGAGCAGTCTATAATTCAGTGATAACTCTGCACCACATTCCAGTCCCTCTAACCCACATGTTCTCCTCAAATTCCAACAACAGGAGCTATGGTGGAGTATTTCAGCATTTTAGTAAATGTCCTACCAAGCCATCAGTCTGATTTTCATTAACTTTGATTTCTATAAGTACATGGATTAGACAATGTTTTCCGACATGGCTGACTTTTGATGGAACTGGTTATCTCAGCTATAAGCCTGCTCTAGGGAAGACAATCTTATGGCAAGGCCATCTTGGCATTTCAAAAACATATCCTTTTGAAACAAAATGCAGGGGGGAAAAACCCACGTGAAATAAAACCCTGACTAAAAACCAAAAATAAAACATTCTACTATAAGTCTATTGCACCTACAACTGAGGATTGTCAACATATTGTGAAATAAATGGAGAAAAACACCATATGTAGTAAACTCCACTTAAGAGCCGGCTCATATATTTTCTTTAATTTTCTCATGGTCACGCCACAACTGAGTAGCAGATCCAGTATTCAAATGCAGGTCCGTGACTTTAAAGCTTATGCACTTTTCATTATACCCAGTTTCATTAGTACTAAGACCTGCCTGAAGGGTAGAACAGACAATGAATTCCACCTCAAGCCAATGAATTTTCTGTCTTTACCATTTGGGTTATAGTGTGAACTACCTATGCAATCTGGCACATGAGGTCATGGTATAAAAACTTGTCACAGCCTATTTTAATCACTCTACCTCAGTAGAAAAGGTCTCAGAACAAGATGGGACACCAGCAAGTTCCTAGGGGTATTTGTCTTTTGTGGACCTACCATTTTACCCTTCTCATGATCTCTCTCTTTATGTGGATGATATTACCATCCTTCCCCTCCCTCTCTAAGTATCAGAAAATAGGTGACCTGGATATATGGCATCCCAGTGAGGACAGGCCCACCTGATCCACTCTCTTTCACATGCCCAGTCCAGTGCCACAGTATTACCTAAGTAAAACACCCTCTGTGGCTCCACTGTCTTGTTCTGGCTTCTCCATTTCTAGGGCAGCGTGCAGAGTTTACTAAATTAATCTATTTAGAATTCCCTCCAAATATGTTAACTGCCTACTCAAAAGCTCTTGGACTCCCCATTATCTCCTAGACAGTCATTTCCTTATCTTTTAAAGAAATCCACAATATCTCATTACTATCTTTCCATTCTCATTTCATACAACTCTGAACTGATACCACAGACAATTTTCTGAACACACACCAAATTTTCTCACATTCAGGACGTTACCTTAAGGCTAAAATGATATTCCCAACCCAGGGTGATGTTACTTAACTTCAGTTGATCACACAGGACCCACCTCAAACGAATCTGCAGTCCTGAAGCTGCTGATTTCTTATTCTGCAGCCACTACCTTATTGAGCTCTTTACCTCCTTTAAATTTCTTACAGATTAGCTAAAACATTATTATATAATCTCTCTCTCTCTCTCTCTCTGTCTCTCTCTCTCTCTCTCTCTCTCACACACACACACACACACACACACACACTCACACACATACTTGTCCTACATATCCCTCCTAGATTTAATTACTCATTTCCACATCCCTCATAGCATGGGGTTTTAATAACAACAAGTACCCAATAAGCATTGCTTGAAGTAAAGTAACATAAAGTACCCTCTGTAAAACCTTGAAAACATGCCCCAGTGTTTTCATACCAATATACTTAGGAGCAAAAGCTATAGAATTTTCTATACTAATAAAACTGCCTGACTTCATTAATGCAAGGTCAGAAATATGGGCCAGCTTGGTGCATTAAGTACTTTCACATCACCCTCACTTTCACCCCATCATATACCTAGGGATGTGTTGTTTTTTTTTTTTAACCAAGTCACAGATGGTATAAGAGAGAAAATGGAAGAACAGCTGGTACTTCCACAATGGTACCTTGGGCTCTCTCAGAAACTCAGTTCAAACTGTCCCCATAGCCAGAACAAAGCAGCGAAAAAAACAAAACTGCCTGGCAATAAAACACTTTATTTCATTTGAATTGCCTGAATAATAGCCTCTACCCTCTGTTTAGCTTTAACTTAGGTGACCTGGCAGGTACAATTGCAATGTGTGGGCTCCTTCAATAACAGCAGTAAAGGCATAGTCCTTGAAAGCTGCCAGCATTGATAGCCTCTAGATGTCGCTGGACAGCCTGAGCACAGATAGGGGGTAAAAAGACAGAGATGAAAGGAAGGAGAATCAGGAGGATGGGAGAGCACATCCCAGTGGAAGAATAGAGCATAGCAAGCCCACTCCTCCACAGAACACTTATTTGTGAAATCAGCAACAACTCCTTCAAGGATTTAGCAGATGTCCTTTTTGAATAGCCCATATAGTTCACATCTCAAGCAGAAGAAAGTAAAATAATGAGAAGCTGAAGTGGAAATTTTACTTTATGCTTATGTAGCATATTCACTAGAAAAGGGGATTTCTGTCCCAAATTTGGGGATTGGATGAATAATTTCCTAAGAATATGTAATTCTAAATTCAATATACAAGTAGAACTTTTCTCTTCTTGGAAGCCTCTTCAGCTGAAGCTTTACTCTTCAAAGTGTCACCTCCTAATTAAAACTTTCACCCAACCCTCCTAGGAAAATTATAAAGTAAATGCCAAGTGCTTACTATGTGTTAGGCAATATTTTAAACACTGGAGATACAACTGTCAATATAAGATGCATCGTCCTCAAATCTTGTGGAGCTTTTATTTTAGTAGAGGGAGCAAGGACCAGTTGGTAAAGTGGACAGGTGAGAGTGGAGGAAAGAAATGAATAAACATAAATAATCCAGATAATTTTAGAGAATGTTAAGTGGTCTAAAGAAGATAAAGTGATGTGATAGAAGACTGTCATATTTGGAGGGTACTGTAATTTAGGTCATTGGGGAAGAGTTCTCTGAAAAAAGATATTTGAGTTGTGACCTGAATGACAAAAATAAATTCAGAGACAGAGAGAGAGAGAGAAAGGAGAGAGAAAGAGAGAACACAAGTGGGCAAAAATATGAACCCAGAGCATTCCAAGTAAATGGCCCAGAATATTTCTGGCACAGAGGCTCTAAAATGGAAATTAGTTGGAATAAGTTTGTTACATTTGACAAGCGTAAAGAAAGCCAATGTGGCTGGATCATAGTGAACAGAGTAGAAGGTGCTAATACGGAAAGCTGGACTAAGAAGCAGAGGTCAGATATTACAGGATTTTGTAGGTCCTGGAAAGGGGGTCAAATTTTATTCTAAGTTCAGACTTCTAAGCAAGTCTTTTAAGGATTTTAAATGGAGGACTGACACAATCTAATTTGCATTTTAAAGGATGACTCCAATTTTTGTAAGGAGAATGGACAGTGGCAGAGCCAGAACAAAGAAGGAAAAAAGACAAAAGTTAGGCTAACAGTTCTGGTTCAAGCTGCTGGGTGCCTGGATCAGAACTGAAGCAGTCCTACCTTCACTATGCTCCTGCGGGGCTCTGAGTGAACCTCTACTATAGAATTATCACACTGTATGGCATTCTACTTTTATATGTATCTGTTACCTACAGTAGACAACAAACCATTTGAAGAATGAGACTACATCTTTCTCATCTTTCTAGCCCCCACCATACAATGCAGAGCTGACTTAGTAAATGTTGATGGTATAAATTACAATCCTATGACCCACTCCCCAAAGCTCTTTCCCTTGGGTAGATTATTTCACCAAATGTCCCCCAAGCCTCAATTTCCTCACCTGTCAAAGTGTATGCCTCTATTTAATCTCATGGCCTTCTTTTTAATGTTTATTTATTTCTGATAGAGAGAGAGAGAGAGAGAGAGAGAGAGAGAGAGAGAGAGAGAGATCATGAGTGGGCGGGGGGGAGAGAGAGGGAGACACAGGTTCCAGGCTCTCTGAGCTGTCAGCACAGAGCCCGACGAGGGGCTTGAACTCATGGACCGTGAGATCATGACCTGAGCCAAAGTCGGATGCTCAACCGACTGGGCCACCCAGGTGCCCCGAATCTCACAGCATTCTTAATAACAAAGTACATAATGGAGAAGATAGAGCTTCGTAAAATTACATTTCCTTTGAAATGTTAGGCAGTATTGTCAGTTCCTCTCTTCTCTTAAACACTTGCTTTTTTTTATAAAGGAACATTTTTTCCCCCATATTAGAACTCACTAGAAGTCTCTATGGAAATCCTAGGAGAATTTGGGGATTCAGAATAATCATTTGATTCTCTCAATCCTCCGCTATGCTAGGTGGTTTTAAAAGTACAAGTAATTCTTTCACCTTAAGAATTTCCCAATCATCCTAACTCTTAACCTCTTACAGAAGCCTGGGCTCCACTAATGAACCAAAGTAGATACAAAAATAAGTGTGCAGTACAAGGGCAGTGTGGTGTACAGACAAGATCAGGCCTTGAGTCTCCTTTTGATTTTGCCACCTTCTAATGTACTTTGCAACATGATTTTATGTACCACTCACCATGTCTTGGTTTTAAACATTCCATCATTATTGATGAGACTAGAGAAAGGGTCTTTAGTTTTCCAAAGCAAACAGTTCTCCAATAGCAACTACATGTCCCACAATTCAATTCAATGCTAGTACTGACTACCTGGAATTAGCGCTGACCCCATAGCTGAAGGACTCTGTCCTATAAGACTGTCTCCACTTTAGATGCTAGTCACAAATAGGGTCCCTTAGCCTATCTGCACTTCACCCTAGACAACTATAATTTCGTGGGGTGTCCCACAATTCAATCATCAGGGTCAAAAATTTCCTAAATGACTCAACAAAACTCAGAAAAGCACTATATGTTTTATCCTTGAAAAACATGGGTTCAAACCGCATGGATTTGAATGTGGATTTTTTACAGTCTAGTACAATAAATATGAATGCTTTTTCTCTTCCTTATGATTTTCTTAACATATTCTTTTCTTTAGCTTACATTATTGTAGGAATACAGTATATAATATATATAACGTACAAAATATATGTTAATCAACTATGTTATTGGCAAGACGTCCTGTCAACAGTAGGCTATTCACAGTTTAGTTTGGGGGGAATCAAAAGTTATATGCAGATTTCTGACTGCGCAAGGAGTTGGTCTCCCTAACCCCTGCAATTGTTGAAGGGTCAACTATACTTACAATTCCAGGCTACAATTCAGAAGCAGCCAAGTGGAAAAGCTGCAAAGGGGAGGGTATGAGGAAAGTGGGGGTACGCAGAGCTTCCATGTCCTGTCCAACACACCTCCCTTCCAGCACATCAATGTGTTCACCCGAAAGTTCCCTTAGCCTTGTTTTTTCAGAGTTTTTATCCAAGTTTCATTACATAGCCCTGATTGATTAAAAGTCATCTCCAACCCGTCTCCCCTCCTGGGAGGTTGGAGGTGGGCCTGCAAGTTCTAAACCTCTATTCCAGTGACTGGCTTTTCTTCTGGCAACCAACTCCATCCTGAAGCTCACTGGGTGCCTCCCAAGGGTCACCTCTTAGCATAAACTCAGATATGGTCAATAGGCGTTCCTTATGCATAACAAAACACTCTTATCACTCAGGAAATTCCAAGTGTTTTAGGAGCTCTGTACCAGGGCAAAAGACAAACACATATTTTTTTCAATGTAACTCAAAGGGCAATCAACTAGATTATTTCTATGTCCCCTTCTATGGTTCTAAACATTCTTCTATTGGTTAAGTTTTATTTATACTTCAGTTTCTCAAGTCAAGTTCTGAACCACTGAACACAAAATCACATGGGTATAGATGTCTGAGGACTATGTCTGAGACTATGTCTGATAACACAAAAACAGGATAAAAACAGGATAAAAATGGTTAGCTCTGCATTTCTTACTACCATCACAAAAAGAAAAGATTCTCCATGCTAATGAAATTTCCCAAGACTAGATAAAAAGAAAGAGAAATAGAACCAAAAATGACAATGAATCTCATCCATTCTGATTTCTCTGTATTTGATCATATCTTAAACTGCAAACAATAGCAAATGTTTTCCCCACAGACAATTCAAATAAAGAGAACAAACACATTTTCCAAGAGGATTACTTAAAATGTATCGGAGGTGATGAAACAATCAGAAATATACATGCATATTCATGAACAAAAACGTACATAATGATACGCTACTCACAACTCTTTAGTTGCAACTCCAAACACAAGTTCCCAACGCACCACGTCAAGCTAGACTTTTATAAATCTAACATGATATTAGCCTTCAGCTCTGATAGATTTCATATACATATATATACATATACATATATATATATATATATATATATATATATATATATATATATATAAAATTATAGAATGCCAAATTATAGAAAAGGGAAGAAAGGAAGAAAAAAGAAACTGGCTTTAGTCCTGATGGATTTTGTGTCCTCGTGTTTTCGCCACACTGTTGTGTTTGCAGGAGTTGGAACTAGTGATTTGTCACTTCAGTACACACAGACAGCCACAGTAAGGATTTTGCTCCCTGTCTTAAGAGTAAAATAGATGTCATATTTTTCTCATTTCCTGTACATTCTGTCATGGCCAATAACAAGTGATCAGAAAGTCACTGACACTTTACTGTTAACTGGCAAGCAACCAGAGGGTTTGGCAGCTAAATTGCAATTATTCCAAAATTTACCAAAGGCACCTTGTATTTCAGGCAGTAAAGGGAAGTCACATTTTATAGCACCATCTTGTGAAAGAATAAGGAACTGGCTTGCCAAAGTAATAAGCAAAGAACAAGCCTTTCCAAGCTCATTAAAGGAGATTGTTTTAAAAATTAATTTCTTCATAGTTGTTTGCTCCTTCACAATATATATGTATGTTTCTAGGCAACTCAATTTGGAGAATTTTTCTTCTCATTTTCAGTATTTTTCTCTTGGCACAACTAAATCATTTTGATATTAATCATCAGAGCCACCTGAAACAAAAATCTATGGATTATACCTAAATATGATTTCATATTCAGGCAAAATATTTATCATCTTCTTTATCTATCTCTAAGTATTCTCTTCTTTTCAGCTCTTCTCTTGCGTCTCCATAGATACAAGGACACACAATTTTTAAAAATGAATGGAAAAAGGGGAGGCCAGAGAATTCATTTCTAATAGTTTCCCATAGCAGGGCATAAATCAGAACAACATAAATTGTGTGCATATTATCTAGTATCACAATCAATACTTGTCCTACAAATTAAAAGTGGAAAATTTATGGATGCTATGTTACTAATCTTGAAGTTGGTTTTCTGAATTTTAGGAGAAAGATTCATCAATGCTTTACTCATTATATTCTGCCAAATATCATTTCTTGTTCTAATTATTTGCAATATGTACCTTTACTCAGTCCAGCAGCTTTCAGACTTTAATGTGCGTGAGAAACATCTAGAGTATTTGCTATTTGTTACCAACCAGACATCTACTCTATCCCCAGGCCCTGATTCCAGAGAACTGAAGCTAGAATCCTGCAATACGCATTTCAACCAGGCCACAATTCTAAAGTGGCTGATCTATGGCCACATTCTGAGGAACACTGGCCTGACTATACCATCTCATTTTACCATCTGAATCTGTTGGCCTCCTGTGGGACCTCTGATCTGTGCTTACACCCCACCTCCATTTGATCAGTTAATTTTCCTCTTCTATCATATTTTCCCTATAATACTTTGGCCCTGGATCTACTGTTCCTCTATTTGTATGTTGCTCAGTCTTCTAAATTCCTCAGTACAATATACATATATTACCCAGTGTCTGACTTTGGATGAGAGGACAGTCTGTTAATGTCTAGAACAAAGGGAACACTTAAAAGCATGACAATTAAGAACATCCTGACAAGATTCCTAATCGAATTTTATGTCCTATTCTCCACAGTGTTCCCATGACCTAGCATAATATCTCCCACATGATAGACAGTCAACAAATATCTACTAAAAAAATAAACACACATTGTAAAAAAAAAATTTACCCTGAAACTACTATAGAAGTAGTTAGTTCCTGACATCAACCTTTATAATTATCCATGCCGACTTCCTCAATTTACAGGTAGGTGTGCAGAGGCCCCTCTAAGGCACCTGCCTTAAGCAAATCACTTATAGAAATAAGACCCAAGACTTCTGACTCCCAGTGAAATCCTCCCCCCCCCCCCGCCCCCCACTACTAGAGCAGATCATCCTGGTGTTTTCTGGAAACAACCTTACGGCAATTTAGTTGTTGTTTGCAACTAATGTTCAATTCCAACCAGACTTCTTTTCCTAAAACACTGAGGATTTCTGAGGGCTGATAGCTCTCCTCTCCTGTTCTCTGACCTTCAACCTCCAAATTCTAATTATCTCCAACTTCATAATCTCCTGGGTAAAATCCTTAACAGGAAAGAACAGGCACAGCTGTACTCTAAGCACAGCTCTATTTACCACAATCATTATAACTTTTCTAATTAAGGTTCCTACAGCTGAGCATTTACAGAGTATGTGCAGTAATTTTGTTTTCACCAAGTTCAAGGTAGGTGTATAGTCCCCATAGTTTGTGAAATAAATGTGCTGGGAGAAATATGTGTGTGTGTGTAAATACACATACATATAGATGTATGATGTATGTATATGTTATACATGTGTGTAAATACACAATACACATACACACATATAAAATATGAAAAGGAGGGGCGCCTGGGTGGCTCAGTCGGTTGAGCGTCTGACTTTGGCTCAGGTCATGATCTCACGGCTTGTGAGTTCGAGCCCCACATTGGGCTCTGTGCTGACACCTCAGAGCCGGGAGTCTGCGTCAGATTCTGTGTCTCCCTCTCTCTCTGCCCTTCCCCTGCTCATGCTCTTTATTTCTCTCTTGAGAATAAATAAACATTTAAAAAAAAATTTTAAAGGATTTTAAAATATGAAAAGGAAGCCACACGATATGGCACCCAGAACTTTACAGTGTGTATGGGGCAACATGAATCTAGGCCTTGATTCTGCCACCAGTTTTTGCAATGTTCCCTTCCTTCCCTGGGTCCAGTCCCCATCTTCCAAATCAGAGGTTAGAATCTGGGAGTCTAGGGAAGTCTAAGATTCCTTACAGGTACAGTATCTTGGATCTTAAAGTCCCAGAGTAGGAAACTCACTCGCTTTCTAAATCTTAAAGCTAGAAAGAGATTTGTACACAAGGAAAGATTAGACCATAATTCTACTCCCAGACCATCATGAGTCTGCATTGACAGGTTCTGTCCTGGCAAAGGAAGGTTGGAATGAGGCAGTGGCTTCTGCCATTACTCACTCAGCCAAGCGGGTCCCTCTCCTCTCCCACACTCCTCATTCTCAGCCCAAGTTGCCATATCTGAGGGTTGTTTGCATGTTTCCAGAGCTGATCTAGTTCACATACACCAGTGTTATGACTACTCCTGCTCAATTCCCAACAGAGACCCATCCTCCTGCCTTCAAGAACTCAGCATGGAAACCTTTTACAAAACCTTGTTCTGCAGTCCTGCAGCTGAACTGCCAAAGGTTCATGAGACAGTTAAAAAGATACAGCTGGATGAAGAATCCTCCCTCTGCTGCTTACAATCTCTGAGACCTTGAACAAGCCCTGTAATTGTATTGAGCCTCCATAAAAGAAGACTGGACCGCGCACCTCACCAAACTGGTGTCCGTCTCAAAGATGATAATGTGCAAAGTATCACTCCCAGAGCCTGGCCCATCACAAGTGCCAAAAAAGCAGTTAAAATGCCCAAGAGGCCCCTTCCATTCCTCAAATTTCAAATATATGTGTGAGAGATAAATCCATATTTTTTACACGATTTGAAGTCTGTAAAAATATAATGTTATTGTCATTCTTTGGGAAAAAAGTTCAGTGCTGTGCAAAGAACACATCGGAAGCTGCCCACGCACATCCTGTCACTGTCACATAGGAGGCAGTTTTAATTCCACAAAATAATGCAAAGAGATGAAACTGCGCAGCTGTACCTGATTTCTACCTGAGTTCTGACTTGATATGGGGGTAAATCGCTTGCCCTCTTTGGGTGTCGGACCCCTTCTGTGCAGTGCGGGGGTGGAGCTGGGCGACCTCTAATTGTCCTTGCCGTTCAGCGACTGCGGCGGTGCAGCCCAAAGGAGGCTGTGCCCTCGCAGCCCTGCGCCTGGGCGGGCCAGGCGCCAGCAGGACTCCCTCCTCACGGGGCAGGGCTTCCCTCGCCCGCTGTGGGAGGGAGTGGGGGCGGCTCTCCCGCAGCTCCCGGGAGACCAGGCGGCGCTGTCCTCCCACCATCAATAACGCAGTCTTTTGTCAGCAATAAATTCCCTCCAAAATTAATGAAACAGCCCTTTTAAATTCTCATGCCACTGCATCGTACAGCAGGAGCTGGACGAGGCTTCCTGTTCTCTAAATAAATATGAAAGCCATATAAATTGTCTGGAGGCGATATCTAGCTCGCTGGGCCACAATCTAATCTCCTCGACCGCCTACAGAAACAAGGAGAAAGATGGAAACCCAGGATCAATGTTTGATCTCTATTGCAGAAGGCACTCACTCTATCACTCTGGCAGGAGCCCACACACACGGGGCAGCGCTTCCCTGGCAGCCCTCTCCCAGGTCACTGCAGGTCTGCAGTAGTCTGTACTGTGACCTAGAGTGTACTGTGTAGGAATATGAGAGGCCAAGGACATCTTCTTTTACACCTGAAGAAACCAAAGCCCAGACGAAGAATAAAGGGCCACAATCTACACTCTAGTGTCCAAGGGTCCTAAATCAGTGCTTCTCCAATTTTAATGTGCAGTAGATTGAGTAGGTCTGAGGCGGGGCCTGAGAATGTGTATTTCTAAAAAGTCCCCAGGTGCTGCCCGGCTGCTGGCGGTGTAAGCATTACTAGTAGCAAGGGTCTAGAAGAACTTTAGCTCCATTGATGCAGAGCCAGACTTATTTTTTACTATGTTCCCACACCTAACATATCAGTGCAGTAGGTTTTTAATAAAGGTTTATGGGAATAACTAATTGGTACATAAATAAGACAGCATTGCATACTGGTTAGAAATTTGGACCCTGGAGCTATTCTAGCTCTGCTCACATCCTGGCAATGCCACCAACAAGTTATGTGCCTTGGGCAGGTTACTTAACTTCTCTGTACCTCAATTTTCTCAACTGTAAAATTGCATTATGAACAACATATGTCTTACAAGGTTGTTGAGACAGAGGGAAATGAGCTAATATATATAAAGTGCTTAGAACAGTATCTGGCAAGTGGTAAATAACACAAAAAAGTGACTTGCTCAAGGTCACAGAGCTATGTAGAAGACCTAGACCACCACTTATGTCCCTTGACACATTAGTTCAGTATCATCATGTAATACCTACCAGAGGAACATTCTATTTATTTAGTTACAAAGGATGACATTTCCACCCAACAAACCCTCTGAGTTATGAAATGTGAATACAAATCCCATGAAAAGATATTCCCTGATGGAAGGTGGCAGACAATTAAACGTACAGATTTAAGCCAACAAGAAACTCAAACACACATAACTTCATAAGGAGAAAGAAGCCAAACCTGGTAGTGACACAGATCTGAGTTTAAATCCCAGGTCACCCACGAAGAATCAGTAGGAAGGTGAGCCAGTTATTGTCTCAAAACAACAATCAGCACATGAATAAAATAAATATTTCTCTAACTTACAGGGTTGATTTGCAGAATAAATAAGATAATGTGTGTAAGGCATATAATGCCACTTTATACATGGTGACAACTCCAGAAATAATAGTCTGCAATGGTTGGTATTAGTAAAGCCATAAAACATTTATAAGAGGCACAGACTGGAACAGCAGCTGACTGTTTTCCAAATGGTGGAAAAACTCCTTAAGTCTCCTAAAGCAATATGGACTGGACGACTGTTCAGGCTTCCTCCAGTTCGGATGGGATATAACACCATATTATGACTCCTAAACAAGAGAAAGTTGTCATTTGCAATGTGTGGACTGGACGTTGTTCCAGGTCAGCAGAAAGCCTCATGGTGAGGGACCAGGATAGGGCCTGTCTATATCTGAAAGGTCTAGGCAGAACCAGACACTAGAGAGAAAAAATGCATTGTCATGTGACTTTAAATCCTAAGAGAATTTTGAATGTGAAGATTTAATATGTAAGCCAGTAGTGCCCTTAAAGATAGTGTATTGCAACTCTCTTCTTAACTTAATTGTTTTCCCTCTGATAACAATTTAAACATGAATGTATCAGTAACCTGAATCACTGGCATAATCTGAAGCCCATGTTCACTCTCAAATAGCAACCCCATTACCCTATGCCCAAAGTTCAAAGACTATATATATATCATCATTGGAGAACTTCTGGTATCAGCTTTGACATGTAAAGCCTTTACAAGTTGTCAACAAGAAAAAGATGGACTAACTGAAAATCAATGACTTTTCTTGAATTTATCAGATAACTGAGGCTGCAGGGCAAAGTGCTACCCCTAAAATCTGGAGTGACAAACAAATCCATAAGGTAGAGCAACCAAGATGTGCTTACTTTGAACCCAAGCCTCTGGACCCTAAGCTGGTAGGAACATGTAAATGATCATTTTGATGAGCTTCTGAAGGCTGACTGGGGACTAGCATAAAAGCGACAATATCTGAGGAATGCAGTCTTATGAAAGGCTCCACATTTTCTTAGGCTTTTCCTCCAGAAGCCCCATAAAATTTTCACTGTGAGGATCCCAGAAAATATCAGGTTCTGGCAGAAGAAAGGGAGAGGAACCACCGTAAACAATGGTACAGCCACTTTGTAAGACAGTTTGACAGTTTCTTACAAAGCTAAATATAGTCTTAACATATTATTCATCAATTTCACACTTAAGCACCTACCCAACAGATTTAAAAACTTATGCACACACAAAGATCTGTACACAAATGTTTACAGAAGCTTTATTCATAATTTCCAAGAACTGGAAGCAACCAAGATATCCTTCAAAAGGTGAATAATAAACAAACTGTGGTATGTCCATACAATGGAATACTATTCGGTGATAAAATAGAAATGACCTATCAAGCCAGGCAAAAACATGGATGAATTTTAAATCCCTATTTCTAAATGGAAGAAGTCAGTCTGAAAAGACTACATTCTGTATGATTCTAATTCTATGACATTCTGGAAAAAGCAAAACTATGGAGACGTTTGTAAAAAGATTGGTGGTTGACAGGGGTTTAGAAGAAGACTTAGAAGTCTTCTTAGAAGAAGACTGAGTAGGTGGAGCAAAAATGATTTTTTAGGGTGATAAAAATATTCTGTATGGTACTGTAATGGTGGTTACATGGCATTATGCATTTGTCAAAACCCAAGAAATTTACAGTATAAAGTGTGAAGCAATGTATGACATTTAAGGAAAAGCATTTATGAGGTTGAAGAATCCCAAGACAGAGTACAGACTGACTGAAATCTAACTGTACTACAAATTTATGAAATAACTTCACTGAAGGGACTGGGGGAAAGGTGCTGACCTGAATAACTTTGAAAATGAGCGTGCTCCGTAAGAGTAAGTCAAAAGGAACTGTACATAAGCACTGTACTCTATTTCAAAAGTCATTTCTCACATGGATGAGTTAATAGTTCAGAAACCACTATGCATATATACTGCAATTTAACAGTTAAATAAATACGTGATGGATGGTGGGAGCCAAGTGTCTTACTCTTATAGTGGGAAGTTACAGATAACCAGGATTAGGAAGTAGAATGATCCACGTGATGACAATAGAGTTGGAGACAATGCTATGAACTCACATTTAGCTTTATACAGACACAGATGATTACATAAAGTAATAGTTATAAATAAGTACCTGTACAGGTTAGCATATACATACATATTTTCTGGCTCTGTCAGGTGAGAGAGCCTAGAACCAATGATATGCCAGTAGCAATAAGCACAATTAGTACACAGATCCCAGTTTTCAATATCAAGTTTTAAAGAATTTAAATGGTTTTAAATACTATTTAAATGGCAAAATTTAAGTGGTTTTAAATTCCATTTTTAAGTGCCATTTTCCAATAAAAGATACCAGGGCTCCTTTATGAAATCATTCATTCTAGGACTAGGGAGGGAAATACATTAAGATGAACTTGGAGCATCTGGTTTTGCCAGAAAATAAATGGACACAGAAGCCAACTGAAAGAACTCCCCAGTGGCCAATGCTGGAACAGTTTGAACAACAAAATACGTATAGTTCAATTATCCCCCATGAGTCCATACTAATAGAAATAAATGATAGAATGAATGAAGGAATGAATGAATGAATGAATAGCAAATTTGCTGTGCAGAAGAATTCCGAATAATTTCTGCTGAGACTCTACCTGAAGGGAAATGAAGCATACACCTACTTACTTCAACATGGACTGCACATAGTGACTTACTTGCAAACAGGACTGCATGGAAACAAAGAGGAATGACACAGCGGAGAAACCTGGTAAACACTCCTTTAGCTACATGATCAAGTTTAACGTCAATGGTGATGTCAGATTAAAGATAGATAGATAGATAGATAGATAGATAGATAGATAGATAGATATAGATATAGATATAGATAGACAGATAGATATCCTTGCTGTGATGTGATGAGGATAGCACTTTACCTTTGCAATCTTTCTCCCAAAACCCATCACTTCAGTCTAATCATGAGAAAAACATCATGACAAACACCAATTGAGAAATGTTTTAAAAAGCACCTGACTACTGATCTTCAAAACTGTTAGAGTCCTCAAAAACAAAGTTTGAGAAACTATCTTAGTCAAAGGGAACCTAAGAAGACATGACAAATAAATGCAGCATATTATCCTGGATGAGAATTCTGGAACAGAAAATGAGCAATGGGTAAAAACTAAGCAAATCTGAATAAAGTATAGACTTCATTTGACAATAACCTATCAGTATTGATTCATTAACTGTGATAACTGCACTACACCAATGGAAGATGTTAATGATAAAGGAAATTGGGTGTAGAATGTATGAGAACTCTCCATTATCTTCACAATGTTTCTGTACATCTAAAACTTTTCTAAAATAAAAAATTTATTAGACAAAATCTGAGGGTCTCTCAAACATCTGTGAAAATACAAATGCTTCCTACAAAGAAGCTTATAGTTATCAGTCACTTATATCTAAGTCACTTAAATCTAAACAGAGAGGAGCGTGATCAAATTCTGGAATGAAAATAAAATAAAATATGGAGATCTGTGGGTCTTCAATGTAAATACATAAAAAGAAGAAGTAAGGTGTATGGGATACGCAAGGTGGATGAGAATACTTTTTAATTTTATGTCCTTGTAATAGAAAAGGCAGATACCATGAGTGCCAAGATGTTCTGGTATAGAGTGGGAAGAGCAGCATGACCCTTCCTGTACTATTTTTGTCAAGTCATCTGCTATCTTTGAGTCTCAGTTTTTCCATATAGTTAATCAAGAGATTAGATTTTAACACCTAAAGAGTCACTCATCTCTGGCCTTCTATGATGCTGTAGTATGGTTCTATCAAGGGCTAAATGGCAAAGGAAATTAACAAGAAGCAGAAAGCTTTAGTTACATTAATTTACTTTAACTTTTGTGAGTGTCAAATTCATAATCAAGGAAAATGGCCTATTAAATATTCTTACTTTATACATTATTTACTACTTTTTAAAAAAATGTTTATTTATTTGGGGGGGGGGGAAGAGAGTGAGTGGGAGGGGCAGAGAGAGAGAGAGAGAGAGAAAAGAGGATTTGAAGCGGGCTCTGAGCTGACAGCAGACAGCCAGATGCACAGCTCAAACTCATGAACCATGAAATCATGACCTGAGCTGAAGTGGGACGCTTAACTGACTGAGCCACCCAGGTGCCCCTATTTCCTACTTTTTTTTTAATTTTTAAAAAGTGTTTATTTATTTTTATTTATTTATTTTTGACAGAGAGAGAGAGAGAGAAAGAGAGAGAGCAAGCGAGCAAGCACAAGCAGGGGAGGGGCAGAGAGAGAGGGAGACACAGAATCTGAAGCAGGCTGCAGGTTCTGAGCTGTCAGCACAGAGCTGATGCGGGGCTCAAACTCACAAACTGTTGAGACCATGACCTGAGCCAAAGTCGGAGGCCTAACCAACTCAGCCACCTAGGCGTCCCCACTATTTCCTACTTTAAAAAAAAAAGGAACCAAATGAAATCCAATGGCATTTCATTCATCTTTTGATAATGGAAAATTTGCCTTTTAAACAGGAAATTTACATTTGACCAGAGAAAGGCAATCTAGAGTTGGCTCATTCCTTTAGCTTGGTGACACTTCACAAAAACAGGCTATAGGTTAATATCTGTTTGTCACAGATGCCAGTAAATTATTTATGGCATAAAAGAATAGAAGCATATGTCTATTTAGATAAAACAGCATAAAAAATGCATTCTTCACTTCCTACACTGATTGCCATTTCATGAAATCTCTCAGATGTGACATCATCAAACTCATGTTGCATTGCCAAAATTCTACAGAGAACAAATAGAGAAAAAATTAGCCATTTTTAGAGACAGATTAATGATATAAAAGTTAATAGTACGGGCATGTTTTATTTACTGGAGAAAGCACAAATGATGAAGGAATAAACAATCTGGCAAAAATGAGGAACTGTTTCAACACAATTTATAGTTTTACAGAAGAATGCCTACTCAGAATTTAACCTGTAATAGACAAAACCAATAGAAAGAGAAAATTCATTTACAGCAATTTAATTTTAAATTTTTATTATATTTCCCTGATAGTACCAGTATTTGAAGCTTGCACACTGAGTCATTATGATTGATGAGGGGACTGCTTTTCTGAATAATTAACAATGGACTCTCACAAGCCCTGATGAGGCAGCTCCAGCACACAGCTGCCTGGTTCTGGGTCTTCTTTCTGTGAGTAAAGCAGCACTGAAATGGGAATCTCATGACCTGGGCTTTTGCTGTGGCTCTGGCCTAAGTTTCCTGTGTGACTTCAGGTTAGCTACTTCAGGTCTCTCAAGTTTCAAGCTTGTAAAACATGATGGGTGAATTGAAGATCTCCCAGATGCATTATGGCTGTAGCAGTCAAAGGTCTATGGCAGCGTTTCCCTATCTCAGTACTAGTGACAGCTCGGACTGGATCATTCTGTGTTGGGAGTTGGGGGGTGTCCTGTGCCTTGAGAGAAGTTTAGCAGCGTCTCTGCCCTCAACTCACTAGATGCCACAGTGTCTCCCTCCCCTGCTCACCAAAAATGTCTAGACATTGCCAAAAGTCTAAGAATAAAGTACAAACTCAAAAATTGATTTGGAGATCATCTTTTAGGTAATTGTTAAATCATATAACAGTGTAAATCTCCCAGAAACATGTTTAAAGTTAAAAAAATATATAAGGAGCCAAATTCAATAGATGAGTTAGAACTTATTCTGTTATAAATGATGCTTACCTAACTCAAACTAAAGAAATAAAGAAATTTATGACACCTCTAGAAATGAGATCCTGTTAACACCAACATTTAAGGGGCCAGAAAATTATATGCTCATGAAAGAGGCAAAGGAATAGGCAACACTGTAAAAAGAAACCCAGGAAAAAGTGGTATAATAAAAGCCAAGATTCATTACCTTTTCTTACTCAACCCTGCTGGGCTTCCCTGTCTTTAAGACTCAGTTCAGCTCTCTCATTTTCTTTGAAGTCATTAATCTTGATCATTACTATCATTCTTGTCTCTGATTCCTTTTCTTAGCAACTATGCTAAATAAGCTTGCAATTAAGTGAATTCTTTTCAGCAGTATTTGTTGCTATTTTGTGAATTCTGTTCTTCCAACTAGATGCCAATTTCTGGGAGGATAAGGACCTCCTATGCTGTAATAGCCCTCCAGAGCCTTTGACGGTGCTCAATGTACTTAGAAAGTCAGTAGATATATCAGTTATTAGCCATTGATTGACTCCATCATTTTAGTAAACATTAGTGGCCAACTGTCATGTGCCATGTTTTGTTCTGAATACCATAAGAAAAATAAAGACACACATGTGGTCAGAAAATATCAGACTAATACTCCCCACCAGAGCCCCTTGTTTCCATTATCTGGCAATGTACTAATTACCACCCATCTAAAAGGGAGATAAACTTGATTACATTTTCTCCTCAAATCAAACTTAGTTTTCCCATTTAAACGCTCCAAAACGTGCTTCCAATTGTTTTTCTTTAATCCAATCTGTGTTTCCAACAAGAATATTGTATGTTACTTAGAAATCATACCAAATTGGGAATAGGAAGACTTATTTCTATTCTTACATTACCACTAACTTTTATTATGAAATTTCACGGAAGTATTGCCCTTCCTGGTCCTCAGTTTCCCACACAATAAAGTAAGGTAGTTTGATAAATGATTCCTGGTGCCCTTCTAATTCTGACATAGGATTTAGTGATTTAGTCGAGTAAGTCATTCTACCTAATGTTTTCAGCATCTGTGAAGTCAAATAGATTGCAGAAGATAGCAATACACACATATATTTTGATGATTAGAAAAAGCTAATTTAGGGGCGCCTGGGTGGCTCAGTCGGTTAAGCGGCCGACTTCGGCTCGGGTCAAGATCTCGCGCTCTGTGAGTTCGAGCCCCGCGTCGGGCTCTGTGCTGACAGCTCAGAGCCTGGAGCCTGTTTTGGATTCTGTGTCTCCCTCTCTCTGACCCTCCCCCGTTCATGCTCTGCCTCTCTCTGTCTCAAAAATAAATAAACATTAAAAAAAAAAAAAAAAAAGAAAAAGCTAATTTAGTAAAAGCACCAAATGAGTATGCAATTTCATAAGTCATGCCAACTGACAATATCTCCTTTTTCTCAGCAAACCAATCTAGCTCATCCTGACAATAAGATAAGAGGTGGGTAGACCTATGAATACTATTACAATGAATTCTGCTTCCAGCTACCTTGAGAGAATGCTGAGGTTGGCAAGACAGTGAGGTGGGCAATAAATTGCTTTTCAGAGAGATGGATATATTTTACTTTCTATCACAAGACTGCCTAATAAGTAAGTCCCTTGAGCACAAGTTAGCTTTTATGAAATGTTATTTAATCTTTGCATTTCATTTCTTTAATTTAAATAATGACCCATATTTTACTTTTTCTGCAGATAGTCAAGCTTTGTAATCACAATGTCTTGCTGAAAAACTAGTCCTTCCTATCAGATGGTTACCTATTAGATGAGCTTTTGCTGTGGGTAGGAACACCTTGCACATATATTTTATGCCTCCTTTCAAATGCTAATAATTATGAGAAAGGAAAAGACAGCTGACTATCTTTGTTTGCAGATTCCTAGAAATTAAAAACTGTGCACAATGACCACCAAGTTTAATGTGCAAGTTATTTCTATTTTAAGCTATGTATATGTACCTCAAACCCTCATATTTGCAAAGTAAAACCATCCACAAATTACTTTCATGCATTGCTAACTATTGCTCACATAATAATAATCAAAAAAGAAGAAGAATTAACTGGAATGCTTCTATCCTAATATCGCCTATTAATAAATTTTGTTATGGTTGGTATTTCTTTCCAGCCTTTGCTCATGTACCAACATAATTTACAAAGCTGAAGTCGCAGCTCAGATATAATTTTACATTTGGCTTTTTTACACTGCATAATAGGAAACATTTCTCATTCTGCCTCATAGTCATTATAATGTAAAATGGCCGCTTAACATTCAATTTCTCATGCTCAAACGAAGCCAAATGGTACTTATTCACCATTTCCTATACCAAGGCCGTGATCTGGGGTCTTAGAACCTTTGCATGTGCTATTCCTATGGCTTAAAATGTAGGACTATCTTCGCATATTCAAATACTACACATCCTTAAAGGTTGAGTTCTAAAAGTATGACTTCAGTGAGTTTTCCTAATCATCTCGTCTCCTGCCCTCTCCCAGATGGGGATCACATCCCCTGTCTCTCAATTTCTTTTTTTTTTTTTTTAATTAAAATTTTTTTTAATGTTTATTTATTTTTGAGAGAGACAGAGACAGAATGTGAGTGGGTTGGGGCAGAGAGAGAGGGAGGCAAAGAATCTGAAGCAGGCTCCGAGCTGTCAGCACAGAGCCCGACATGGGTCTCCAACTCAAGAGCTGTGAGATCATGACCTGAGCCTTTGGACAGATGCTCAACAGACTGAGCCACCCAGGCACCCCTGCCCTTTCTCTGAATTTCTAATGAGCTTTCATTTGCTATCTTTTCATATGCTAATTTCTCCCCTTGAATCACAGTTTTGCATACTATGCACCGAGTCAGCCTAACTAAAGATCCTTGAGGATGTCCAATCCTTCACTGTGTTCTCTACAGCATCTATTACATATTGGAGCTAAGTAAGTGCTCATAGAATGAGTGATATATATATGCTGCATTCTTTTTCTATAGCTGCCTTTTCAATTACAAAACAAAACAAAACAAAAAACAAAACTGGTGGCCTAAAACATAAATGTATTATTCTACAGATCTGTAGATTGGAAGTCTAACCTGGGTTTCACTGGGCTAAAACCTAGGGGTCAGCAGAGTTGTATTCTTTTCAGGAGGCTCTAGGAGAAGATCCATGTCCTTCCCTGTGTCTTTCTTCCACAATCCTGCTTTTTCACTCTGACTCAGCTGGGAAAGGTGCTCTGATTTTAAGGACCCATGTGATTAGATTGAGTTCATCCAGATAATCACAGACAACATCCCCATCTCAAAGTCTTTAATACATCTGTAAAGTTATTTTTACCATATAAGGACATAGTCACAGAATCTGTGGATTAAGACACGGATATCTCTGGGGCACCATTCAACTACCTAGCACAGATGCTCACATTACAGTTATAATGCAAGAACTCTAAGCATTCTAGAAATGATTGCAAATATCCACTCCTTAAGCAGTTAAAGCAAAAGGACAAACAAACAAACCAAACTCTGATATTCAGAAAGAACAAAAATCATGGGGCACCTGGGTGGCTCAGTTGGTTCAGCGTCCAACTTTGGCTCAGGTCATGACCTCACAGTTAGGGAATTCGAGCCCCACATCTGGCTCTGTGTTGACAGCTCACAGCCTGGAGCCTGCTTCAGATTCCGTGTCTCTCTCTCTCTACCCCTCCCCCACTTGCACTCTGTCTCTCTCTCTCTCAAAAATAAATAAATGTTAAAAATTAAAAAAAGAAAGAAAGAAAGAAAGAAAGAATATCTTGCCCAAAGTCCCAGAGTAAATAGCAAGCTTAGATCCTGACTCACTGTGCTGCAATCTTCCCATTTAGTTACCTCTGCCCCCATACCACAGGTCCTTATGAGGAACAGAAAATAATTTGAGACATTGTACAAGGTTCACAGAGGTACATATATTTGCTCAAAATTTTGCAGACAGAGAGAAAAAGAGTGCCTCCTTTGATGAATTCTATTCTAGTGCTTTCCCTTACATCACTCACATTACCACCCCAATAAGTTCAATAAGCAGATACTGGAAAAATCCAAATGATAATTCATAGTAACAAACATGAATTTCCCTTAAAACTTCTCAACAATTCCCAAAGGTTTATTAATGAATCTAAGTTATCTAGGTTCACTTGTGGGTTGAGAGTGAGGGGTTTGAGCTGCCATCACAGGAGTATATTCTGCCCAAGACAGTGTGGATAATAAGGTTATACATTCCTTTCAAAGGGCCATAAAGTAAATCCTTCTTTGAGTGTCCCAGGGCAGGCCAAACCCACCAATTCTATGGATGAGAGGAGTGAGGATTCTACTTGTCACCACTGCTGTACCCACAAAGGGTAAGAATCCCATGGTGTTCAGGAAGAAGAAAGCATCCAGAGAAAACAAATTCTGAAATTAGACTATTTTATAGAATGAAAGCTAACAGTTCACTTGCCCATCTGTCCAGTTATTCTTTTTTTTAATTTTTTTTTTTTCAACATTTTTAAATTTATTTTTGGGACAGAGAGAGACAGAGCATGAATGGGGGAGGGGCAGAGAGAGAGGGAGACACAGAATCGGAAACAGGCTCCAGGCTCCGAGCCATCAGCCCAGAGCCTGACGCGGGGCTCGAACTCACAGACCGCGAGATCGTGACCTGGCTGAAGTCGGACGCTTAACCGACTGCGCCACCCAGGTGCCCCCAGTTATTCTTACAATACCTTCTGAGGAAGGAGTTTTTCTTATCCTCAATTTATAGATTGGAAAATTGAGGCTCTGATCATCTTATAGAGCTTGTGCAAGATCTTCTCAAACATAGTTCCTTTGACCAAATGTTTCCCATGATGTCAATTGCTACAGAGAAATATCTTCATATAAATATATACTCAGATGTTACAATATTTATCAAGAGATTATGAAAAAGGCAACAAATGAATATACCTAATTTTTGACTGGCCTTTTTCCGTATCTCCCCTTTCCTAATTATGTCTTCAGGGAGATCTCATGAACAAACTGTTCATCTCCCACATAAATCCCACCATTTATTTTCCATCTTGTAAACTAGTTTTTCTTTTCTGGGAACTCTTGTTACCTATTGAATACACTCATTTCCAATGAGTGCTACCATTTTTCCCAGGCATGAATTGCTTTCAGTTGATGCTATAGCTCTTTCTGGGCACCACCACCTTCACTGGATCCACATCTGCTGCTTCTTGGTACCTCCATGGACACTGTATATAGTAGCTGTTTCTAGTACATTCTGTCATGTTCCAGTTATCCTTATGGACTGTGATATCCACCAAATCCCACAATCTCCATTAGACCCTGTTGCCAATATTACTAAGTATTGTTAAAGTCCTGGAGATTTTACTTTGGGGCAGAGTTCTACAAATATTCCTTTTACTTTTTTTTAAATTTTATTCAGTTATCCACATATCAAATTATCAAAGGAATAATCCCCTGTACCATAACTGCCTTAAAGAAACTGTCATAAAAATAATTACCTTAGATCTTACTTATTCATATCCTTTCTAGGAGCTAGATGAATTCTATAGAAGACTCTTTGACAATGAAAACCTCATTGCTCAAACATTCCTGACCTATTCTCTCTTCCCTTAGACCTTCTCTCCAAAGGCTCCTCACTCTCTCAGGCAGACTTCTCAAAGGCTCATTTCCTCATGCTCCAGAGATGAATTGGTCTAAAATATGGCATGACTTTGAACAATTAATGGACTATAAGAAAACAGATCTCATTGGCTTTGACTTGCAGAAAATTCTCTTGAAAGTGACTCAGATTTAACGTTTTAGGATTACATTTCATTTTCTGTACATATCTAATTACATAACTTGGTTCTGCAGTGATTTATATTTACATAATCCTAATAATGTAAACATCATGGGGGCTTATTTTTCACATTTGTAAATAAAGCATAGAGTTCTCAAGTGTATAAACCATAAAAATTATGGTAAGATTCTAAGAAAATGGGAGATAGAAGAAAAGAAGGCAGAGATAGGAACAGTTTATGCATGAGCAAACTGCATCTTTTGGTTTTGGAATCAACTGCCACTGTTAAAAGTTGATGAATAAAGAGATAGAGTTATTATGTTTATTTCTTATGGTTATGAGTGGATACCAAATATCCACCAAAAAAATGTAAGTTAAAGAAAGGTAAAAGACATTGTCTCTTGCAGTGGATCTTTAGTGAGAAGGTACGGGGGGGGGGGACTTTTATTTTTATTTTATGCTCTGCCAAAGTATGAGAATATTTGGGGGATCAAACCCTTGTATTTACTTGAATAAATTTCTTTTTTTTAACATTCCCATGGAATTCACTTATGGTAGATGATATGTATGAACTACTAGTTGAAAAGCACTAGCCTATCACGAGAGGGATCCCCAAAGTTTTATCACTCCAGCTTTCTTCCAGACAAAAAGGACAATCTCTTGTCACCATGAGGTGTCCTAAAATCCCAAAGAAACAAATCTTTGTCTGACTCTGACTTGTCTGCCACTGCTGCCCTCTGCCTCTGTAAGCCACGCTATAGGCCAGAGCCTAATGCCAGGTCCAATGAAGATGGCCTGCTGTTATTTCTAAACACTAAAGTTTCTCAATTATTTATGAATATGCTTTCATGAAATGAAGGCAAAATCCCATACTCTCCACAAAAGAAAATTGTGTAATTCAGGTCAGTTGAAATACATTGCAAGCACCATGAGGAAACGTGCAAACATCACGTATGAGGAAAGGGTGTTGCTTTCAGCCATTTTCTGCTGACTGCCCTTCAGTCCTGTACTACCTGATCCCTGCCTGGGAACTGCCTTGTCACTCAGAGGACCCACGTGCCCCACACCAGCACTTTGGAGCAGCTGTGCACATGCTAATAAACAGTGTAAGAGAAAACTTGCTGTCTTCCCAAATCATAAGGCAAATGTTTGTTAACCAAAGAGCAGATGTAAAGTTTTCATAACACAATACCTTGCAGGCCCTGAAAAACCTTTTGTTGAAAACAGAAATTATACATATATGATAAAAAATGGTAAACTGAAGCACCATAGAGATTTTTTTTTTAACCAAGATCACACAAAATGAGGATTGAAAAAGAAACTATGGGTCCAATTGCTCATCAGGCTCTTACCATCCTCTCTGGAAGGCAGAAATATAGAAAATATCTTTTCTATATCCAAATTATAGTCTACTTGTGATGCCTATTAGGAAATAGGACATTTTTGTGTATCATAAATAATTAGTCATAAATCCTTTAAGTCTATAACTGAATGTAATTTTGGAAAATTTTCAAAATTATCTGGACCATCTAAAGCCTGTAAAGCACCAAAGTGTTCTTTTTCTTGTTTCTTTCATCCTGTGAAATAATTCTCCCAGCAGTTAGATAGCACCTGGGTACACCACTGATTTGTAGCTTGCAATGATTATATATATATATATATATATATATATATATATATATATATATAACCATAAACACTAAACTTTGGATGGCCCATCTAGGGCATGATACTGATTATAAAACAGCAAGGGATTAAGTCAATTTCAAAACTGCAACTCTCCAGAAAAGGCCCAGAGATTATATTGACTCACACATGTTTAAACTGCAGGGTCACTCAAGAAAAAAATTGCTACCATAACTCCAAGCCTGGAAGTGATTCCTGATCATCTCTGACATTTTCAAAAACAGAAAATTATTTGGCTTTATTTTAAATGTCACTCCTCTGCAGGTGAAGAACTTATTCATTTAGGAGAGTGCAGAATGGAACAAACTGTGCTGATGCACGCTGGCTACAAGTTTAATAGAATTGACTAAATTCTTGTGAAATAGAATCTGAATATTTCCTGAGTCACGTGGAGGAAATGATCAAAAAAACAAACAAAACAAAACAAAACAAAACAAAACAAAAAACACAAGCTCTTACTTAATCTTCAGAAGGAGTAGGGCCTGCAGGGAAGTTTCCTGGTCTAAGAATTAGAAGGCAGTCCCAACTGCCTAGTTATGAGTCCCAGCTTTATCAATTACTAGCTTGGAGTCTTTGGGGGAGTCAACCATCTCCATAGATCTCTGCTTCCGCATCTGCAACAGAAAAGATAGGACTAGCTGTTTGGTCTCCTCAAAAGCCTTTGATTCCTCAGAAAGCCATTTAATATCTCTTTCTGTCTCTCATATGAAAAAAAAAGGGGGGCTAAAATTCCATGCCCTGATGATCTCAGAAACTATAAGAATGCAATTGAGCATATGGATATGAATCTACTTTGAAACCATAAAAGGCTACCAAAATAGAAAATATTTGTTTTAATTCATATAGTTACAAAATAATAATATATTAAAAAAAAACTATTGCCTTCATTAGCCTAAAATAGTATTTTTTAATTCTAACCAAGTGTTAGAAGTTATGACTACAACCTAATCTGCTTGGATTAATTGGCTATTTCTTATTTCTTTACCCACATGGACATGTTATCTCTCAGAAACAGATAATGGAATTTTCTTTCTGGACAAGAACATGAATAGTTGAGAATTTAGACCAGTCATCCTCTAAGTCTGTATCTAAAGCCTGCAGTATGGCCACTGAAATAAAGGGAAAGTGGCAAGATGCAATTTTAGTCATCAGAATCTATGCCTTTCTATTTTCCTTTGGAGCAGTGTCACCTTAGCGTCTTCTAAAAAATGCAGTGGTTATTTCCACTGCAAAGTTCATGGCCATTCTGAAACAACTTCATGTTTTCTTAGGTGGGGTTCTTCATTGTTCTGCCCTTCTGCCGTTGTTCATGGTTATAGATTTGGCATTGCTAGAAAGAATTTCTATGACGAATATTCTTTGTAAAAACGTGTCTTTGTAAAAGACATTTCTCTTGCCAGGCAAAACTCTTCCCTACCCAATCAAACTGAATTCCTCAGTATTCACTTTTTGCCCCTTACTTTCCTACTTCTGTTCATGCTGTTCCTCCACTTCAGGACCCTTTCCCTCAATAGTTGCATGGTGAAATCTCCACCCTTCAAAGTCCATTATAAATGCCACATACTGGATGAAGACTTCTTTGCTGTTCTTGAAGGCTTGAATGTTTCCATTCTCTGGAATTATGTAGCCTTTTATTCACATCTTAGTAGGGACTTATGACTTTTCTTCTTGATGCTTACCCACGTTTTTTTGTCTGCCCTTTTATATTCCAGTGGCTTGAGGGAAAGATGTGGTCATTATAGTATTTCTCAAAAAAATCTGGCACATACTAATTAGTATGTTAAATGAACGGGTATAGATTATTAAATTTAAATGCTATCAACTGTCTCAGCTTTCACCATGCTGCTAGTAAAACCAAGATCCTATTACGTTAATAACTGAATCTTATTAGTTATGAGTCTCTAATATTTACAGGCAATTCAACCTCTGGCAGAGACAGTCCTTTTCACCTCAATATTCCTGAGAATTACCCAAGAAGTCTGCTCATGTTTTGCTTAGGATTGTTTGTAATGTGCTATCTTATTCAGCTGATGAAACCTCATGATGCTTCAATGAAAGTACAATTGTTCTAGCCAAGGATATCTTTTTCACTTTAGTAGAATGCCATTGTAATGGAACACATCCCTGAATGTTTTATTCCTGCATCTTTATGCACACTCTTCTCTCTGCTGGTTCTCATGCCTTTCTTCCCTGCATGTCAACATCCTAGCCATCCTTAAAAAGCCACATCAGATGACCCAAAGGATGCCATCCCTTATCTTAGAAGATTTGATTCTACCTTTTTTTTGAACTTTGATTAGCATTTTATATTAACTTTCCCCAGCAATAGAGTTAACCTCATCTCTACTACTATCGCCACCTCTTCTTCTCTAACCCTCTGCCACATCTCTACCTCCTTCAACCCTCCACACACACAATACCTCCTCTCTTTTTTCAACAACAAAAGGCAAGTATGTTTCATCTCTGTAGTTTTCATGTTACCTGATACATTACCAAATACACAGTTGTGGATCCCGAAACACTGATAGATCTAAAGCACATCAAATGCAGAGAACATATTCAATGGAATTTCTGCATTTGTCTTCCAATTGTTCTATTATGATTGGGCAAAGTGTCTGGTAGCAGTAGACAGAAGTAGAGTATAGAAGCTAAGAACTCAAGAATCCTAGCCCAGGAACTTACTAGGTATGGCTGTATTTTAGCCTCAACATTCTAAGCTGCAAACATTAAATAATAGGGCTGGCTACATAGTCTGGAAGGCTGGTAGAAGATGCAAATGCAGGACCCTCAGGATGGAGGGAAGGGCTGATTAATCTCTACTTCCTATGGCTTGCCACTCAACCCATGGTGAATGGGTTATCCCAAAAGAATTGAAACTTTCACACTGGAAATAGATTTGAGGGGGCCTGCCCAATGCTCTATGGGCAGAGAGAAATGGTGGAACACAGCTGTCTAAGCAGCCTGGTCACCACCCTGGGCCAGAGGCAGCAGTGTGTCTCAGGGAAGAACCAAGTGGCCAAGAACCTGTCCCAGGGAGGTTAGAGAGGGGGTGGAAAGCAGGGCAATGCATGTGCCCAGGCCCCAATCCCATTGCATAGGTTGCACTGTCCTATTAGGCTTAGCAAAAAAAATAATAATAATAAATTCAAACATCAAATTATTAAGAATTTCAAAGCAGGAACCAACTTCAGAACATGAAACACTAAATGCAGGGCTTTCTGCATGCAGGGCCCCAGGAAGCTGTACTAGTTGTGGGCTCATGAAGCCCCACTAAAAATAGTAATAATAGTAATAAATACCTAGAGTTGATGTAAGAGCTACATTTGCATGTGCTGAATAGTGAAAGGCCATTTAAAACTTCCAGATTTAATTTGCTGTTTATATTGAATCACTGGACATCAAACTAGGGAATATGGAGCTAGCCTTAACTTGAATATTCCTTCCTAAGAAACGGAGGAAAGGAGAGGGAGGGAGGGAGGGAAGAGGAAGGAGAGGAAGAGTAGAAGAAGGGAAGGAGGGAAAAGAAAAGAAAGATAAAGGGGGAAAGGAGAGAGGAAGGAAGAAATCAAGCAAATCCCATATTTCATTTAACTAGGACACAGAAAAAATGGACAAATTCAAAAATATAGTGTAAAGCAGCTGAAATCGGCCTTAGCTCCATGGGACATAGTGGCATAAGGAGCAGTGGTGCATTATGGAGAAAGCAAGTCTCCAGATGGGCTGAAAAGCAGCAGAGAGAGCCAGAATAAAATGCATTTCCTGGTGGTCAGAAGCCTAGGAGAACGATTTGGAGAGGTAAGTATTTTAAGCAAGGGTGAGATGAGATGGATCAGATGGAACCCACATATGGGGTGAAATGCAGTGATAAAGTAGAAAAAATGGCAAGGGGTGAGACAGTTCAGCCTTCATAAATTCAGAAAGATCCACAAAAACACAGCTTCTGACAGCAGGAGGATCAGTCATATCTCTTGGACAAGAACTGTGTCCCCTGGTTGCATTAACCAGCAAGGAAGCTGGGGAGCCCAGGACAAGAAGAAGCCCTCCTCGGCCTCACAGTTTGGTTGAGAGAAGTCAAGGAGGTATATCTTCACAGCAAAATCACAGTAGGACTCTATTTGAAGAAAACAGGCGGTATCCTTTGCAGGAGAGGACAGAGATTTTGAGAGACAAATCCCAGAAGGCTACAGTATCCCTTGTCTCCTCTTCCCCCTTCCCAAACTTTTGCAAAGAGCTATGCCAGGAAATTTCAACTCATTCAGCCATATATCCTAAGAAGAGGACCCAGCACAGCCTCGATGAAAGATACTATGAGAAAAGTGAAAAAGAGAAACAAAACTTCCTGTCAGAAAAAAAAAGAAGATACACAGAAAGTATATTGTCATATAGCATAAAAATTATAACTAAAAATCTATCAAATTCAAAATTAAAAAAAATGTTTAATGTTTGTTTATTTTTGAGAGAGAGAGAGACAGAGTGTGAGCAGGGGAAGGGCAGAGAGAGAGGAAGACACAGAATCTGAGGCAGGCTCCAGGCTCTGAGCTGTCAGCACAGAACCCTACGTGGGGCTCAAACCCACAAAACCATGAAATCATGACCTGAGCCAAAGTCAGATGCTTAACTGATTGAGCCACCCAGGTGCCCCAAAATTCAAAATTTTTATAACACAATCCTGGCTACAAAGGAAGATCATGAAATGGAAAAACAAGAATTAAGGGAAGAGGCAAGATAGGAGGAAGAAGGGAAATATAAGCTTCCAGACTGGAAGAAGTATAAGAAAGAATGGACATTGTGGAAAATTTCCCAAAGTAGGGAAATTGAGAATAGAAATAAACAAATTAAATAAAGAAATGGAATTAAAATAATGAGGGGCACCTGGGTGGCTCAGTTGGCTAAGGATCTGACTCTTGATTTTGGTTCAGGTTGTGATCTCATAGTTCATGGGATGGAATCCCTGCTTTGGATTCTCTCCCTCCCTTTCTGCCCCTCCCCTACTCACGGGGCAGGGGGTAGGGGTGTGTGCTCTCTCTCTCTCTCAAAATAAATAAATAAATATTGAAAAACAAATAAATCAAATAATGAGTGAAAAATGATAGCTATGAAATGGGATGAAAATGGAATAAAGGAACATAAAATAGAGTGAAAATAACAGATTTAGAAGCCTGGCAAAGCAAATAAAATATAAACATAATTTAGTCTCTTCAGAAAAAAATTGAAACAATGATACAGAACAAATATTTTAAAATATAACTGAAGGAAATTTTCCTCGCATAAAAAAGGCTTAAATTTACATATTAAATCATGTACCAGGGAAAAGTGACTCAGTCGACACTGAGCTATTTCCTAAAGCAATTATTTGACTTAAACATGTGGGCAGTCAGGCAAAAAGCTCAAATCACTAATAAAGAGAAAAAGCCACGTTGGTCTCAGACTACCCTATAGTAACACTCAACCGCAGAAGATGAAGAAACAGCTCTTATTCACAGAAATAAAATGTGATCCAAGGAATTTCAATCCATCAGACCAAACTGAGCTTCAGGTATAAAGGAATCAGACTAACAGCTGATCTCAAAGGTCTTCCTTTGGGAAATAGGAACAAAACAAAACAAAACAAAACAAAACAAAACAAGGGAAAACTCCAGGCAACCAAGAGCCAAATAGAGAAATGTAAAAGGAATGGCAGTGAAAATGGAAGACGTTTGACTGCAAAACAAAGACTTTTTTTTTATGTTAGGAGTAGGTAGCAGAATATAATTATAAAAGCTGATCATATAGAAAAGATGCAATGATATAACTTGAGAGGGGGAGGTGGGAAGGAAAATAGAATTTGAGCAAAGCTAGGAGGTGGCCTCTCCAGCAGCTGGTGGGACTTGAGGGATAACATCTGAAGTGAGAAGAAAAGCAAGAGAGGAAAAGGCATCGTTTCAATACAAAGGTAAATATTAAGAAGTTAACAGTATTGACTACAATTGGGACAAAGAGAATACAAACTATAAGAAATTTTGTAGAGGCTTAGAGAAGCACAAGTGTATACAGTATATAGTGATAAAGGTAATTATGAGAAAAGTAATCACAACCATCTTAAGAATTATAAATAAAACAGTTGAGAATACTTACAAATATGTAACAGAAAATATAATATAAAATTATTACAGAACTAAAACCAAATACACCTACAATACCAATGAATGCAAATAAACTTATTCACCTATTCAAATAAAAAGATTTAGGGGCGCCTGGGTGGCTCAGGTCATGATCTCACGGTTCATGAGTTCAACCTGTGCGCTGGGCTCTGCACTGATAGCATGGAGCCTGCTTAGGATTCTTTCTCTCCCTCTCTCTCTGCCCCTGCCGCCCCCCTCGCATGTTCTCTCTCTCTCTCTCTCTCTCTCTCTCTCTCTCTCTCTCAAGGCTTAAACTTAAGTAAATAAACTTAAAGGAAAAAAAGAAAGATTTCTCATTGTAGCATAAAGTAATATGTGAGCACATGCACATACAAAATCAAACCTAAAGAGAGTGATTCAGAAAAGTTTCAAGAAATGAATGGGCAAAGGTATATTAAACATAAGCAGAGCAGAAAAACATGGGTTTACATCAGGCAAAGGTGACTTTAGGCCAAAGAGTAGAAAACTTGTCAAAGAACAGTTTGGGACACTTAAGAGGGAAAATTATTGGGGTGCCTGGGTGGCTCAGTCAGTTAAGCATCTGACTTCGGCTCAGGTCATGATCTCATGGTTTGTGGGTTCGAACCCCATGTCAGGCTCTGTGCTGACAGCTCAGAGCCTGAAGCCTGCTTTGGATTCCGTCTCCCTGTCTCTCTCTGCTCTTCCCCCATTCATGCTCTGTCCCTGTCTCTCTCTCTCTCTCAAAAATAAATAAACATTAAAAAAAGTAAAAATTACTATGAATTCAGTTATGAATATCCATATGCCAAATAATATTTTCATAAAGTGAAAATTTCAGAGAAAACAGAACTGGACTAAAACACACTAAAAGTAGGAGGCTTTAATTTACTTCTTTTAATCTAAGACAGATCAATATCAAATACCTAAATAACATAATCAAAAAGGTATCTGATTAATATATGTGAAATTATGTTTCTAAAAAATAAAGAATAAACTTTATCTTTAATTGTTCAGATTATATTAAAATAAATAATAAAACATATAGAAAATCTCAATAATTCCCCAAAGTGGAAATAATACAAAATATATTTTCTAATTTCAACACAATAATTGTAGACAACAGGGGCGCCTGGGTGGCGCAGTCGGTTAAGCGTCCGACTTCAGCCAGGTCACGATCTCGCGGTCCGTGATTTCGAGCCCCGCGTCAGGCTCTGGGCTGATGGCTCAGAGCCTGGAGCCTGTTTCCGATTCTGTGTCTCCCTCTCTCTCTGCCCCTCCCCCATTCATGCTCTGTCTCTCTCTGTCCCAAAAATAAATAAAAAACGTTGAAAAAAAATTAAAAAAAAAAAAATTGTAGACAACAGCAAAAAAGAAGCTTCTTTAAATTATCTATCTGTATATTAAAAAATGTAATGTGTCATTATCAAATAGGGTTTATTCCAGAAATGCAAAGATGCTTAATTATCAATTATCATAATATCATGTTGATAGATCTAAAATACCAGTTGATGATACTCAGTTAAACATTTGAACAAATTCATTTAAAAAACTAAACAAAATATAAACTGGTGGATACTAATATAATAAAATATAATATAATATAATGTCAGGTGTCATAAGGTAAGATAACATAACTATAGTTATGAGGGATGCAGATTTCAGAACAAAACCCAGCATCATGCTTAAGAGTGACACATAAAAGGAATTTACATTAAACGCAAGGCAAAACAAACATCCCTGCTAGAGGCATTTTCACTTAACATTATAATAACACAAAAAAGAAAAATAAATTATAAGACTGAAAACTGGAAATGAGAATACATGTTGGTTTGCAAACCAGCCCCATACTCACAGGGCACGGAGAGGCTGAACAAAGAGGCAAGCCACTCCAGATTGGTAGTGACAGGTTTAACAAGCGAGGGAGGAACTTACATACCAGGCTTGTCTTCTGAGCCATGTGACATAAATCTCCACATCCACAGCCAGAATCTTACAAGTTGACGTAGAGGCCTTAATGGGGTTCAATCACATGCATGGTTCAGAGGCTCTCAACAACACTCCCTCTCTCATGGCTGTGGCCTTCTAACAGTTTCCACTGTGAGAATGGGGGTTAGACCATACATTCCAAAGACAGAGGAGTGAGCGAAGCCTCTAGTTCCCCTGGGGCCAGCGTGAGGGTCAGCCAATGGTCATGCCCTCTCAATGACTTCCTCCACCAACATACATGACACTTGCAAATGACATGATTATATTCCTTGACCCAAGTAACTAAAGTCAGAGAATTCAGTAATGTAGCTGGTTACCAAGCTGTAAATCAGAAATCAAAAGAATCCGTAGACACAGAAAACAAGCTAGACGATTAAATGGAGGAAAAACGCATTTATAATAGCAGCAAATAAACAAATAATATATAATTCTTGTGAAAAACTTAAGAACTTTTCACATCTTACACAAGGAAAACTTTAGAAGGCTACTGAAGGTTTCAAAAGAGCTAAACAAATTAAGACATTTCTTCTTAAATAGGAAGAACGAATATCAGAAAGATGTCAATTCCCAGGGCGCCTGGGTGGTTTAGTCAGGGAAGAGTCCAACTTCAGCTCAGGTCATGATCTCATAGTTTGTGAGTTCAAGCCCTGCATCAGGTTCTGTGCTGACAGCTCAGAGCCTGGAGCCTGCTTCGAATTCTGTCTTTCTGTGTCCCTCCCTGCTCACACTGTCTTTTCTCTCTCTCTTAAAAACAAACATTAAACAAAATTAGAAAAAAACCATGTCAATTCCCCTAAGTTTATTTATACTGTAATGTGATATTTCAAAAAATAACTATCAGGCTTTTGTTGTGTTTTTGTGATGATGGTATCGTATTTTTATTGTGTGTTTTTGTTTGTGTACTGGACTACAAAGCTAATTTTAAAGTCCATAAACAAGCAAGAGACAGAAAGAACTCTTTAAAAAATGTAAGAAAGCGTGTCTCTGTTGACAGATATTAAAATACCTTATATAGCTTCTATATTTAAAATGGTATGCTTGGTTCCTCATGAAACAGACCAACAGTATAGGATTGAAAGTCAAGAAAGAAAGCCAAATATATTAGGAAGTTTACTATATAATGAAAATAACATTTGAAGACAGTGGAGAAAAGTTGAAATTTGTGGTGAAGAATTCTGGTCCCATTAGCTAGCTGTCTAAAAGAAAAAAGAAAGCTGGATCCATACTTCATATTTCTGTTAAGAAAACACTAAATAGAGGGGCGCCTGGGTGGCGCAGTCGGTTGGGCGTCCGACTTCAGCCAGGTCACGATCTCGCGGTCCGTGAGTTTGAGCCCCGCGTCAGGCTCTGGGCTGATGGCTCAGAGCCTGGAGCCTGTTTCCGATTCTGTGTCTCCCTCTCTCTCTGCCCCTCCCCCATTCATGCTATGTCTCTCTCTGTCCCAAAAATAAATAAAAAACGTTGAAAAAAAAAAAATTTAAAAAAAAAAAAAAAAAAAAAAGAAAACACTAAATAGATTAAAGATATAAAGGCAAAAATTGAAGTGTAATGGTGAATGAACCCAGAATAAACACAGGAGAATTATTTTATTGCCTAGGAGTGGAAAAGACCTTTCTATGACTCTAATCCAGAAGACATAAAAGTAGCAATAGATTAATACACCTACATAAAATTACAGGCTCTTGCCTGGAGGGGAAAACATAAGCAAAGTCAAAAGGCATGAAAACAGAAAACAAATTTTGCAGCTCATATCCATACAGGCCTAATCTCCCCGATATAAAAGGAGCTCTTAGAATGGGAAAAGGGTGGGGGGAAGAAACAACAACAAAAAATGGTCATGGATACAAACAAATGGTTCACTGAATAGGTTTATTAATGGTCCTCAAACATTTGGAACAATGCTATATGCTCATTCATTTTTTTTTTTTTTGCATTTTAACAGTTTTATTGAGATATAATTCACATAACACACAATTCATCCATTTAAAGCATATGATTCAATAGTTTTTAACATATTCATAGATATGACAACCATCACTTCAGTTAATTTTAGAATATTTTCATCATCTCAAAGAGGAACTCCATATGCTTTAGCTATCACCCTCTATTCCCCAATCTGCCAACACCCTCCCTAGCCCTAAGCAACCACTAATCTACTTTTGGACTCTGTAAATTTAGCCACTCTGGACTTTCAAATGAATGGAATCATATAATACATGTTATACTATATACCATAAGAAGTCTTTTGTGACTGGCTTCCTTCTCTTAGCATAGTATCTTCAAGGTTCATCCATGTTGTAACATATATTTCATTTTTATGACCAAATAATATTCTTTTGTACGGATATATCACTAGTTGTTTCTTTTGTTCACTGATAGATACTGAGTGTTTCTATGTTTTGCCTATTATGAATAATTGTAGTATGAACATTTGCATTTGTATGTTTTTATTCCCTTGAGTATGTACCTAAAAGTAGAATGCTGGGTCATATGATAACATTATGATTAATCATTTGAGGAACAGCCACTCTGTTTTCCAAAGTGGCTGCACTATTTCACATTCCCACAAGCAGCATGTAAAGGTTCCAATTTTTCCATATCTCTGCCAATATTGTTATTATGTGACTTTTGATACTAACTATCCTAGTAAGTATGAAGTAGTGTATCACTGTGGTTTTGATTTTCATTTCCCTGATGACTAATGCATATTTTCATGTACTAATAAGTACATATTTGTATAGCTTCCTTGGAGAAACATCTATTCAGAATACTCGTCCATTTTGTAATTGGGTTACTTGTCGTTTTGTTATTGAGTTTTTAAGAGTTCTTTATGTATTAAAGATACAAGTCCCTTATCAGATAGATGATTTCTACATATTTTTTCCCATTCTATGGGTTGTCTTTTCACTTTATTAATGGCGTCCTTTGAAGCATCTTTTTAAGTAAAAAATAAAAGCTTTTAATTTTGATAAAATCCAAATTATTTTTTTCTTATTGCTTTTGTTTCTGGTGTCATATCTAAGAATCCTTTGACAAATCCAAAGTCATGAAGATATCCATGTATATTTTCTTCTAAGAGTTTATATTTTTAGCTCTCATATTTATGCCTTCAATCCACTTCAAGTTAATTTTTGTATATAGTTTAAGGCAGGTGCCCAACTTCATTCTTTTGCATATGAAATCCATTTGTCTCAGTCTTCAGTCTTTCGTTGAAAAGAAACATACTGTACAGCCTTGGCATACTTGTAGATCAACTGACCATAGATGCATTCATTCATTGATTTTCAATTCTATTCCATCTTAACAATGTTAAGCCTTCCAATACATGAACATGGGAATTTTTCCACTTTTTAGATATTTAATTTCTCTCAACAATGTTCTATAGTTTTCAGAGTATGATTCTCTCACTTCTTTTTATTCCTTAGTATTTTATTCTTTTTGATGTAACTGTGAATGGAATCCTTTTCTTAATTCATTTTGGACTGCTCATTGTAAATATATAGAAATAAAATTGATTTTTATGTATTGATTTTGTGTCCTGAAACTTTGCTGAAATCACTTATTAGTTCTAATAGCTCTTTAGTGGATTCTTTAGGATTTCCTATATATAAGATCATGTCATCTGCAAATGGAGATAGCTTTACTTGTTCCATTTCAATCTGGATGCCATTCCTTTCTTTCTTTCTTTCTTTCTTTCTTTCTTTCTTTTTTTTTTTTTTTTTTTTTTTTTTGCCTAACTGCCCTAGTTAAAACCTCCAATACAATGTTGTATGGAAGTGGTAACAGCAGACATCCTTGCCATGGTTCTTAGGAGAAAAAGAATCAGTCTTTAACTATTAACTATGACTTTAGATGCAGGCTTTTCACAGAGGATTTTTACAAGATTTAGGAAATTCCCTTTTACTCCTAGTTTGTTGGGTGTTTTTTTTATCATGAAAGGATTCTGTATTTTTGTCAAATGATTTTCCGTGTTTATTGAGATGATCATACCATTTTTGGTTGTTATTCTACTGATATGATAAATTACATTAATTGACTTTCAGATGTTAAATCAATCTTGCATTCTTGGAATAAATCTAGTTGGTCATGTTGTTTAATTTTGTTGTTGTTGTTACTCTGTTCCAGTTTGCCAGTATATTTTGGAGGATCTTTAATCTGCAGACCAAAAGAGATATCAATCTGTAGTTCTCTTGTGAGATCTTTGTTTGGTTTTGGTATCAGGATAATACTGACCTCATAAAGTGGGCTGGAAAGTAGCCCCCTTTGATTTTTTGAGAAGAGTTTGTGAAAAACGGATATGAATTCTTCTTTAAAGTTTGGTAGAGTTCAGCAATAAAGCCATTTGGGCTTCAGCCTTTCTTTGTGAGTAGTTTTTTTTTTTTTTTTAATTATTAATTCTATCTCTTTGTTTTTATGGGTCTACACAGATAGTCTATTTCTTCTTGAATCAGTTTCAATAGGCTTGTGTCATTCTAGAGATTTGTTCATTTCATCTAAGTTTATCCAACTTGTTGGCATACAATTACTCATAGTATTATTTTATTATCTGTTTTATTTTTGTAAGGCCTAAAGTAATGCCTTCTCCATTTTCTGATTCTAGTAATTTTAATCTTCTCTCTTGGTAAATCTAGCTAAAGGTTTCTAAATTTTACTGATTTTTTTCAAAGAGTCAGCATTAGCTTTCATTGATTTTCTGTATTGTTTTTCTATTCTCTATTTCATTAATTTCCACTCTAATATTTATTATTATCTTCCTTTTGCTTGCATTAGGTTTAGTTTGCTCTTCTTTTTACAGTGTCTTAGGATTAAGAGTTAGGCTATTAATTTGAGACATCTTTTTTAATGTAAGCATTAACAACTACAAATATCCCTCTAAGCAATGTTTTACCTGTATCCCCTAAGTTTTTGCATGTATGTCTTTATTTTCATTCATTTCAAATTATTGTCTAAATTCTTTTTAGATTTCTTCTTTGCCCTTATATTAGCAAAGTTTCTCCAGGCAGGGAGGGAGAGAGAGAAAGAGAGAAAGAGAGAGAGGGATTTATTTTAAAGGACTGACTCACGTGACTGTGGGGGCTGGCATGTTTTTTTTTTTTAATTTTTTTAACGTTTATTTATTTTTTGAGACAGAGAGAGACAGAGCATGAATGGGGGATGGCAGAGAGAGAGGGAGACACAGAATCTGAAACAGGCTCCAGGCTCTGAGCCATCAGCCCAGAGCCCGATGCGGGGCTCGAACTCACGGACCGCGATATCGTGACCTGAGCTGAAGTCAGACGCTTAACCGACTGAGCCACCCAGGCACCCCATGGGGCTGGCATGTTTAAAATCCATACAACAGGCTATCAGGGCAGAAACTTAGGTAAGATTTGATGTTCCGATATTGAATTTGAATAATCCAGGGCAGCAGGTTGGAAACTTTTCTGTTCTTTGCATGCTACACAGTTTTTTTTATCAGAAATTGAACATTTTAAATATATATTATAGCAACTCTGAGTACTGGTCCCTCTTTTCTGAGGCTTATTTGATAAGCAACTGACTGGGTTATTTTGCTGAGGTCTATTCCCTATCCCCCTCCCTCTCCATCACTGAGCCCCTGATGATGCTCCTCAGGGAGGCACAGCTTTGCGTATGCCCACAGTCACCCTGGCAGACAGTGGTATTAGTAGGACTCTCTTCTTCTCTCCCTCACCATACCCAGCTCTTATACTCCATCAATGCCCTGTTGCTCCACCTGTTGCTCTATTGTTTTCAATAATGTCCTGGTGCATAAATTACTTTGCAAACTAATCCAATGAAAATGTGACTCCTTTGAAGGAATAGTTTCTGAGGTTAGTGCTTGTTATTTGTTTTGACCCCAGGAGCTTTCCTCCCCTCTGTCTTATTCCTTGTTTCTCTCCTACAAAGTACCCAGCCTCCAGTCTAGGTTGTATCTTCATTAAATTCACATATCTCCTCCCAGTTGCCTTTCACCATACCCTCTACTGTTCTTGAGAGTGCCCTTAGGCTTGCCCATAGAACTTCTCCATGCTCTATTGCAAATGAAGTCAGTTCCATTGGGAATTGACTAGGAACTATCTGTTTTATGACCTGCTTCTCCTACTTGGCATAATCTCTGTGTCCCGGATCTGGAGCTGGAGGTAGGCAGTTTCTCTCTGAAAGAAAACCCCACAATAGGAACTGAGCCCCTGGTGGGTAAGTAAGGGGGCAGCCAGCAGCCTGAAATCTCTTGGCTTGCCTCTTCTGGCACATAACCACTGCCTCACAAGCCAGGACAAGGGCAATCAAGGGCTCTAACATTAGCACAATGCACCCAGGACAGTGCCTCCTTTTGACAAGTGGGGACCAAACATAAAATGAGAATCCCTACTTCTCAACTGTACTTGCCCAGGATTTAGCTTCAGCAATTGGTATAAAGGCAGAATGAGAACTGATGAAGTCCTGCTCCTTCTAGGAAGAAAGTTCTCTTACTGGGAGCAGTGGGGAGAGGGTGCCCTGTGTTCTTGGCTGCAGCAGTCTGAAGTAAATTCTCCACCTCACTAAGCTGGGAGGGTAGAGAGAGGGAGTTCAAATACCACAGAGTCTAGCTGTTCTTATCTATTTTTGTAGATTTTCTTGAATAGATTTGTCATTTGCTGCTTGTCCTTAAGATTACTTCCAAAGCTTTAAATGACTGCTTTTTATAATTTCTAGTTTCACTAGGAAACAGGGCAACAAGATTCCTCACACTAACATGACAGAAGTCATTATGCTAAACATTTACTTTTTAAATTTTGTTTTCTGTTTATTTATTTTTGAGAGAGACAGAGTGTGAGCAGAGGAGGAGACACAATCCGAGGCAGGCTCCAGGCTCTGAGCTGTCAGCACAGAGACCAATGCAGGGCTCGAATTCACAGACCGAAGTGTGAGACCATGACCCAAGCCAAAGTCGGATGCTCAACCAACTGAGCCACCCAGGCACCCCTGCTCAACATTTATTTTTAGTAAGAAAATTCAAATGGAAAACTGTACCAAGATGTCATTTTTGATCTATCAGATTAGCAAAATCTAAATGTGTTTCAACATACTCTGTTAGCAATACTATGAAGAAGCAGGCCCTCCTACCAAATTCCAGTTAAGTATAAATTTGTATGATCCCTAGACAAGGCAGTCCTGAAAAGTACAAACTACAAAAGTTTTACCCTTTGACCTGGCAGTTCTACTTCTGGAATTTATCTTGCATATCATTATTTCTAAGAGCAAAGTACTAGAAATAATGGAATACAAGAGGTTAAATAAAGAATGAAGAAGTGATCTATATAGTGATATGAAAAGCGCCCCACAATATATTCAGTGAAAAACAAAGGTTTACACTAACTTCTATGTGAGAAATTGGGAGGATGAATATATATTTACTTAAATTCCCGTAAACTATGGAAATAAATCAAAGTAATCAATGAAAGTGGAGATCAGTACACAACATGATAGATATGGGCAGGGGTAATAATGAGATTTCACACTATTCCTTTGACACTATTTTGCACTTTGAACCACGCAAATGTATTTTTGTATTAATAAATTACATTTAAAACATAACCAAAATGTAGAATTTCTAGTCAGATAAAGTTACCGGGCACAAAGTGACCTTTGTTATCATCATATTAAAATCCTTGAATTTATAGAAGAAATAAAGGTCAAGTCCCCAAGGAAAAGGGACTTACCACAACAAGAGCCCTCCTTAATACCATCACCCATTTAGCTCATCCCCTGCACACCTCCCTTTCAGCAATCCTTGGTTTATTCTCTATAGTTGAGAGTCTTTTTTGTTTTAAGTTTATTTATTTTTGAGAGAGAGAAACAGAGTGTGAGCGAGGGAGGGGCAGAGAGAGAGGGAGACACAGAATCTGAAGCAGGCTGTGTGGGCTATGAGCTGTCAGCACAGGGCCCCCCATCAGGCTCCAACCCATGAACCAAGAGATCATGACTTGAGCCAAAGTCAGACACCTAACCAACTGAGCCACCCAGGTGCCCCAAGAGTCTTTTTTTATGGTTTGCCTCTGTGATACGCACTGGGCATTGTATGTAAATGACGAATCACTAAATTCTATACCTGAAACTAATATTACTCTGTATGTTAACCAACTGGAATTTAAATAAAAACTTGAAGGAAAAGGGACGTGCTCTAGGATACATGCCAAGTTCTTGGCAGAACTAACACTGGCAGTCCTAACACTGATGTTAGAACTCAAGTGTTCCAATTCTAAATCAGGTCTCTGACCACTTCTGCACAACCACTTTTGAAATTAGGGAATTCTGCATTTGACTTTTACTATGTATTACGGGAAGGAAGTCTCATACTGAAAACTGAGCCCTTTCTGATCTGTGGTACCCTAGAGCCACCTGGAACGTGTGGCCTACTTGGCAGCAGCCTCCACATCACCCTTAATGAAGGCATGATGGCTCTAAGTGCTGGGAGCCCTTTATTAAAAAATCACAAAAGCAGGCCTCCAGTGGCCACTTTCTGAAGCACTTTCCTCTTGAAACCACTTTATTGTTTGTATTGTTTCCCAAAAGGCCATCTTAGAAATACTCTCTATGCATCTGTCCACCTTACTGATAGGGTGGACACCCTAACCTTATTCTCATCCTCGGTAACGCTGCAAAACAACCTGTTCCAGAGATAATAGGAATGGTGTCTACGTTATTGATTAATAAATCAGAGATGAAAGCTAGAGAGAACAAGACTCCACTGAGGCAGATTTAAGAACTTTCTACAAATATTTCTTAATACATTGGTCCTGGCTACTTCTAAAAATGTTGAAGTGGGCATAATTTTTCTCTGCATAGTCTCTCCTTAAGAATTACTCCTTCTGGGCACCTGAGTGGCTCAGTGGGTTGAGCACCTGACTTCGGTTCAGGTCATGGTCTCAAGGTTCGTGAGTTCAAACCCTGCGTTGTGCACTGCACTAACAGTCTGGAGCCTGGAGCCTGCTTTGAATTTTGTGTCTCCCTTTCTCTCTGCCTGTTCCTTGCCTGTGCTCTTTCTCTCTCAAAAATAACATTTAAGTAAACAGATAAATAGATAGATTGATAGATAGATACTATCTTAAAAAAAAAAAAGAATCTCTCCTCCCACCTATTCTCACTCTCTCAAGTTCAAATATTGATGAGTACACCAGCTATAGGATTGAGCATGTGATCCAGACACGACCAAGCAGAATACCCTATCCCCCACCACAGTGCTTCAATTCCTGATAGGCACCTAACAGCCTAAGCCAATGACTGCATCTGGACTTTGCTGGACTATCAAGAAAAGCCCCACCTTTCTCTTGGGGCTGCTAAACTGAAAGAATGTAAGTCTAGAGATTCCCGTAGTCAATTTTACTGTCACACCAAAGAAGTCCAAATGCAAACCAACATAGAGAAACTAGAATCTGAAAGACTCCTAAAAACAGTGTTTAAGTACCTAAATCCAGCTATGCCTGAAAATTAATCCACTGAACTTCACAGTTCTATGAAAAGGGAAAACAATAAGATTCTGTTTTTGGCGGTTATTTAGGCTACATGTATGTATCTATTTCTTGCATCTCAGAAATGCTAACAAAGAAATTGTATTATTTAATTATGGGATATAGAAACATTTTCTTAGTTTTAATGCTCTCCAAAGTACAGGTGTATTATTTATTCTAACATAATCCCCATGAAAATTAAAAGATTATGCTAGGAAGCAGATATTCAACATGATATGTCCCCTACTTTAATCCTAAATTCTCTGGAGCACTTAGATGTTTTTTGATAAAAGAATAATATTCTGGAGAGAAAAAAATAAACATAAGGGATAATGATTCTTATAACCTTTCTTACAAGCTATAAAGCAATGTCATAATGCTAACAAATTCATCCTCCTGCCCCTATAACAAGCTTTTAAAGTGGACAGTGTGTTAACAATCTCATTTTGAAAATGAATACGACAAAGTTCCAAAAGTCATCATTTATCCAAAATCACAGAGATAAGGAAGGGAACAGGCATTGAACACAAGGATCCCAATTTGTTCTCTTTATGTCTAATACGCCACGTTGACTTAGATAAGGACCCACAAAATCTGACTGTTAAATTGAAGGATTTAATCTAAACTGCAACTTTTCGTTTTCACTTGGGTTCTGGAAATCATAAGGATTTCCTTGTACGTGTGCAAAGCAATAAGTCGTTCTGCTTCAGTTTTCCTCTACCAGCCCTGTTCAGGAAAACCTGTGTTCACATTATACAGAGATATTGATTTTTCTCATCAATTTAAAAGAAATAATTTTTAAAGTATATTTATGACGAGTGTAGGGGAAAACCTCTTTCGCTCATAAGAGGAATGTAAACAATTCTTACAGAGCTGCCTGGGGCTGCTTTAACATAATTTTTAATTTGACTCAAAAACCATTTACAGAGTGGATGTACTTGTAAACACTGGGAACAGGTACTATGTTGTTATGGTGGATAAAGACGAGAAAAACTGGTCAAGAAGAGTAAAACAAAGCTGCTACACTGGGTAACAAAGGGCGCAGCACAGGGGGTAAGGGAATAGGGTGTGTTGGTCAGGATTTAGAACTGCAAACCACTAAATTCCTTCTGTTTAGGAAGAAAAAAAAAAAAGAATGTGCTTTGCACATTAGGTGGCTCAAAAGATATCTGAGGTCGAGACAGAGTCAGAGTTAAATGTGTACAAGCAAGAGCAAGTCCAGGGACTGCTTGTGCAGACCCCACCATCACTACCCATGGAGAGACCTACCGCGGCTATCATGGACACCAGATGTCAGAACCTCAAACACTGTGCCTCCAAAGGCCAGACAGCCTTGGCCACTAGGCTTGCCTCAAAACAACTCCCATGGGGGTAACTGCTTTCTTGCATTGCTGTCTTGTAGGCAGTCTGTGGTTGGGAGAGTCTAGACCACATGCCTATGTCCCTGCTGTGAGGAATGCTCCAAGAGCAAATTTCTGTATCCTGAATTGAGAACAGTGACATGCAATTAAGTCGAGGGAAATTCCTCAAACACAGGAAGCATATTAAGGGCCCCTGACATTTTCTAAGCATAGACATGTCTACAAAATAGATTAGAGGAAATACAAAGGAGATTTATAAGCCAGAAATACTATATAATGATTTACAGGAAATATTCTTCTGTTGGAAAAAGTAACAGAGAGACTGACAATGACTTTGAGAAACACAGGACTGGAGGCAGAGATTAGGCAGCAAAGGTGTGCCCCCAGCCCCCTAATTATTTTAATCCCTTTACAAAAGTCTTGTGCATCCCTTTGCGCTCTACTCCTTATATATTTCAGATGAAGTCATTGTGCACCAAAGATTTTAGAAGCTTTCAAGATAGTTTTATAGAGACAATAATACTAAATGTAAATTGTCCCACCTTGGTCTCAAACATCAGACTCATAGATGCCAAATTCTAAGTTGAAACCAGGTATACTGAAATAGCTTGGTAAATGTACAAAACAAAAATTCCAAAATGTAAGATTAACATCTAAAAGTCTAATGATGAAGCATGTGGATCCACATTTTGAAGGGATCCCCAAAGTACTGAATCACGATAGCCCTGGCTCTAAAGAAAGCTTTCATCCCTGCTTGAAACACATGACAAGCAGAGTTTTACAAAAACAAGTCAGATTCTACCAAAAGAGAGGCTGGTTTAATGATTACAATGTCCTCTGGGGAGGTGTATGATACCAGGCCACAGGACACAAATCCTGAGCCGTGCTAACACTCAGGCCTGTGCCTTCCAAAAGGAATGACTAATTTCCAGGTGCACTATTCACCCAGCCTGCTCCTAGTGCATTTAAACTTCTATATATTTGGGTTTAAAAGAGACAATAGGAAAACAGACCATACTCTTGCTTTCTGAATATCAAACACACATATTTATTTACATGATTACTTTGTTATTTCCTGAAATGTATTCAGTTGAAAAGAATGTCAGGTTTTAGTTTTTACTAATTTTTTAAAGTTTATTTATTTATTTTTGAGAGTGAGACAGAGAGAGCAAATGGGGGAGGGGCAGAGAGAGGGGGCATAGAATCCCAAGCAGGCTCCATGCTGACAGCACAGAGCCTGACACGGGGTTCAAACACATGAACTGTGAGATCATGACCTGAGCAGAAACCAAGAGTCAGTACTTAACCAATTGAGCCGCACAGGTGCCCCAAGAATATCATGTATTATTATTTAAAATGGAATACTATGTAATGATTATTTTTAAATTATTTAAATATGAATGAATACTTAACATAAATAATATAAAGTAAATATCAATATTTAAATATGATTATTTAAAATGAATACTATATGGGACACCTGGCTGGCTCAGTCAGGAAAGCATGCAACTCTTGGTGTCCAGGTTGTGAGTTCGAGCCCCATGCTGGGTGTAGCAATTACTGAAAAATAAAATATTTTAAAAATAAGTAAATAAATAAATAAAATGAATACTATGTAATATCTACAGAGAAATGTAGGATACTAAATATCTTTAATGTATCAGTTATATTTTTTAATGCATAGGAAAAAAAATTAAGGATATGCCAAATTTTAACAATGATTGTATTTAAGTGTTTGGATTTTTTTTTAATTTTTTAAATTTTCATTTATTTTTTTAGAGAGAGAGAGAGACAGAAACAGAGCATGAGCAGGGGGGAGGTGCAGAGAAAGGGAGACACAGAATCCAGAGCAGGTACCAGGCTCTGAGCTGTCAGCACAGTGCCCAACGTGGGGCTCAAGCTCACAAACCACGAGATCATGCCCTGAGCCGAAGTTGGACCTTAACCGACTGAGCCACCCTGGCATCCCAAGTATTTGGAATTAATTTTTATTTGATTTTTACTGTTTCTTTATACCGCCCTGGATGTTCTAAATCATCTATGATGCATATATATTACATTACTAATCAGAAAGTAATAGTGAAGGCTTAGCTTAGAGTGTCAAAGCCACAACTGTTTGATACATGATAAAATAACATGATAATTTATTAATGTCTTGAATATCTGTAGTTTCTAGAAACTTATTTTCTAAATAATATTTTAATTAACTTTTAAGGAACCTGGACTTTCTAAACTGGACTGCTTCCTTCTTGAAAAAGACCTAGCAGGGCCCCTGGGTGGCTCAGTTGGTTAAGTGTCTGACTTTAGCACAGGTAATGATCTCATGGTTCGTGGGTTCAAGCCCCGTGTAGAGCTTTGTGCAGACAGCCCAGAGCCTGGAGCCTGTTTCAGATTCTGTGTCTCCCTCTCTCTTTGCCCCTCCCCCACTTGTGCATACGTTTTCTCTCTCTCTCTCAAAAATAAACATTAAAAATAAAATTTAAAAAGAAACGAAAAAGACCTAGCAAGATTAAGAAACACTAGGTAACTCAAAGCGTTAACTCAACACCATGAACACCCACTGCTACTACGAAGGGGCCTCACATGGTTTCCCGCCACACGTAATGTCTCTTTTAGCTGCATATTATCTGCTGCTCTGTGTGGCTGTGTCCCTTGCTCTGCAATGCTAGCAGGGCTTTCTCTTGCCCCTCTTCTCTCCTTGTTGGTAGTGCACTTGAGTTCATATGTGGGCATTTACCAGTGTTCATGGTCTAGCCTTTTAATATGTCAAAACTTCTCTGTAAAGTTTTCTTCTTCTTCATCTGTACAGTTTCTTCATCTGTAAAGTGGGCATAGGGACAAACAACAGTACCCAACAATCCAAATAGTATATCATATCCAACAATACCCAACAAGAAAAGTATCCAACAATTATCTGGATATGTTGGAAAATTAAATTATCTGGGGCATGGGAACACGGTTTTAAAATTATGAAGCAATATACAAAGATTTTATTCTTTTCAATTCTAAAGTTGTTCCTTTTAATAAGCTATGGCTTTGAAAATCAAATAAATACACTAAGCATAATAAAGGATGAAAATAAAACCTAAAAAACGAGGTTTAGTGTTACCAGGGGTCTGAACTGAACTAGAGATATTAAGTTTCATCTAGTCAAAGACATACATGTCTTTCCACAGTCAACATTTCTAAATCTGAGGTGTGTCCTAAACTGGCAGGACCTTATAATGCTGCTACCAGGAGCATTGGGGATGTCTCACTGTCTTCCCAAGTGCAAGCATCGAAAGCACTGTATTCAACCCTTGCAAAACAGGTGTGTGCAGCTCTGAACAAAGTCCTAGAGTAAAGGGTGAAGTACCTTGAAATGCAGTGTCATCAACTCTAATGGTACAGAGGTTGATACTGTGAGAAATGTCACGGATGTGAATGACTGTGAGTTCAAACAGGATCCAGATAAGTCAGACTCCAAATATGGAGAAGCTTCAGGAAAACTTAACCAATCATCCTATCTACATTTTCATTTTTTAGATATGTATACAAAAGGATATACAAGTTTATAAACTGCCACAAAAGACTTTAAAAACTCCCTAAGTAAGTATAAGATAAAATGCAAAGTGGTACGAAGGCATTTATTACTTTTATTGGCAGTATTTTTCTCTGTTGGTTATTAAATGATGTGGGTCTTACAATCAATGGTGTCTGGATACAACTAAATCGGGTGAATACCCCATTGTTATGATTTTGTTTTTGTTTTCATTCTTCTGTTACCTGAATACTTAAGCATGCTCTCTTAGGAATAAGGATGTCCTCTTATAAAATTGTGGCACTATTACTGCATCTCAGAAAATGAACAATACTTCCATAATGCCATCTAAAATCTAGTGCATATTCAAACTTCTCCAATTGTCCAACAATGTCCTATTGATTTTTTAAATTTTTTTTAATGTTTTTATTTATTTTTTAGATAGAGACAAAACGAATTGGAGAGGAGCAGAGAGAGAGAGAGAGGAAGACACAGAATTTGAAGCAGGTTCCAGGCCCTGAGCTGTCAGCACAGAGCCCAACATGGGGCTCGAACTCACGAACCGTGAGATCATGACCTAAGCCAAAGTCGGATGCTCAACCGAGCCACCCACACACCCTAGTCTTATTGTTCTTTTCAGACCATCATTCAATGAAATGTCATGCCTTGCATTTGACTAAAATTATTGTTATTATTAGCACCGTATACCAAATACTCAGTAAGGACAAATTTATTCTGTTTTAACCCCCATTCTCACCCTGCATCTTTTAAGGCATTGCCGTTCATTTGGTTTCATCCTGTTTTTATCTTATGGAACTCTTTGAAGATATGAAATACTTAGAAGTCTTATCAAAAGACTTGCCTACCTGGAATCTGTATTAATTTCTTTCACTGAGTTTCTTAATCTTTCAGAGGTAAGAATAAATAGAAGGTCAATTCTGAACTTAACTTCTGAATTGCAGCAGAACAAGGCTGCTCTCAGGAACTAAGTGAATTGTTCTCTGGAGCAATGCATGCACACAACAGAACTTCCAGGTACCTTCAGAACCATTGCCTTTTGAAAGTTCAGTGTAATGTTCCGGGAGTGATTTAACTTTGGCTAATTGTGTAAACTCCCTATTTTGACAAAATATTCCAACCTTCTTGTTGCCACATTGAAAACAGCTCCCTTCAAATTTTCTTTAGAGGGGAATTAGTACATTGAACATGATGTTCACATTTTGGAAAAACAATTTCTTAATGAACTAAATTTTTTCTCAACAAAGAACTTGCTTTTTCTATTACTGAATAAAATGATTTAGTGTTCATAATGAAAAAATAAATAAATAAAGAGTTGAGGGAAGTGTAAAGACTAAAGAACAAAACAAATTGAATGTTTAGGATAGTAGGAAATGAGTACATACATTTGTTACTATGCTTTTCATTTATATTGAAGCACAAAAAAAGAGACGGGGTGGATAAGACAACCAAGAGCCACATAATCTAATACTCAAATCTAAAGTACAGTGGGAATGATCAAATTTACCATGCTACTTACTATTGGCTGAATAATTTTCTACTAAGTGTGCCAGAATATTTCATTAAAATTATCTGGCAACAGTAGTACTAAAAATATGTTGAATAGACTTCCACAGAAGACACTGGATGGCCAACAGGCACATGCAAAGATGTTCAACATCACTCATTGTAAGAGAAATGCAAATCAAAACCACAGTGAAATATCACCTCACACAAGTTGTATATTTCTTTTTTTTTATTAAGTCTATTAATCATTTTGAGAGAGACAGAGACAGCACAAGTTGTGGAGTGGCAGACAGAGAGAGGGAGAGAGAGAGAATCCCAAGCAGGTTCCACACTGCCAGTGCAGAGCCCAATGCGGGGCTCACACCCACAAAGCCTCAAGATCATGACCTGAGCCAAAACAAAGAGTCAAATGCTTAACTTACTAGCCACCCAAGTGCCCCTAGTTGTATATTTCCATTTTAAGTTGTTTGGAATGAATATTTTTGTCTGCTTCTAGCTCTCAGTAGGGTTTCCATAAGACATCTAGACAGTAGAATTATGAGTAGAGTTTTTCTGCATATAAAAATTATTCCTTATTCAGCTGATAATAAACAATAAGCTAACCCAGAAAGGTGGAAGAGGCAGTGATGTCTAAACATTGAGTTAGCATAATGCCTCTATTAGACTATTATACAGATTTACTACGTTAAATAATTTCACAACTCAACTGATATGTTATTAAATAAATGGATAAATTCCATCAAGAAATGTTCCCTTTTCTTCTGCTTCTACTTTGCTCCCAAAATGATAATTAAAAAATTCAAATATGTGATCCTGGAGAGGAAGCTTCTACAATTATACCTCTAAGAGCCATTCTTACTACATAAGCACTAGGACATCTCAGTGGGCAAATAAAGTCAAGGCCATTTCTATTTTTTTGAGGTTCTCAGTTGCAGAATAAAGAAATGTCAAAATATGGCTACAAAGTGTATTTATATTAAAGGCTTACATTTAACAAATTAATCATATTTATGCTCTGGAAAACTCAATCATTATACATGTGATGTCTTGGAGATAGCATTAAAAATATGTTTTTGAGGCCCATCATTATAAGAGACCATGGACTCTCCAGTCACTCTTCAACTGCCAGTGTCTCAAAAATCCTGTCAGACACACATTCACTCCATTAACATAGACTTTTGACTCCCCTATCATCTTCACCTCCTGTATAAACTGTTCTCAACTACTTACTGTATATGATCTTTTTTCAATTTCTATGAAACCACGCACCACAGTAAAATACCAAACATAATAATATCCACAGGAATTAAAAAAATCATTGGAATGTTTGCATCAGTATCTTGTTCCACACAATGTTTGATAGGACAAATAATTTTATATCTTTAGTATACCATTTCTATTTTGTGGAGACCATCACAATTCATGGGAAAATAAACTAGAGTTTGAAAATCCATAGAAATATTGACGTTTCGTCATTTTTTTTAATTCACAAAAAGAAATGTCTCTTACTTCTCAAGGTATAGGTCATGATTCAATTTTCTGCTTTTAGCCCATCCTTGTCCATCTATAAATTGTTGATCCCCACTTGCTCTTATCATCTCTATTCAGCCTTGCCAGAAAGTTTATCTTATATCAAGTGTAAATATAATCCTTCAAACTGTGCCTTAAATCTTACTCTCCTTCCTTAGAAACCTCACATCTTCTTTCTGTTCGGCACCCTCAACAGCTCTCTCTGCTATTTTATATACAGAAATAAGTATAAATCTCTCTCTCCTATTATTCAAAAATAAATGTTCTGTCTAATTTTCGGGTTTTATAGCCCTGCTCTGATCACCCTGATTTCCTCCATAACCAACTTCTTAATAAGTGGCTGACATTTTCTCCTTCCCATGCTGCCCTCACCCCATGGCTAGATGAGCCTGTCATTGTCTCTCCAGGGAAACTTTTCTCACAGAGGTGATCAGTGACCCCACTATTCCTAATAAAAGGAACACATTTCAGCCTTGGTCTTACTTTATTTCTCTGAGGTATGTAGAAGTCTGGACAAAAGTTTTATTGAAATTTTCTTGTCTATTATTCCATCCACATCTGTGGCCACTTCTCAACCTCCTGCCAGGATTGATTTCTCTCAGCTACCCCTTAAAAGACAGTGTTTCTGAGAGTTCCATCTTTTTTCTTTTCCTCTTACAGTATTTGACCCTCCTGGGTGACCCCATCTACTCTTTTGATTTTAGTTGACATTGTGTTGATGAAGCTCAGATCTCTGAGCTTTATGTCTCTGCAAGGTACCTGGCCCCACCAGATGTCCTTGGTACTTCTCTATATACTTATCCAAGGATCATGTTAGGCCCCACAGGGTCACTCCATAGTTTTGATCATCTGTCCAAACCCTTTCTCTTTTTTAATCAATAGAACCAATCCTTTGCCTAATCCAAAACACAAGAATTATGCTTGATACTTCCCTCTTCCCTATTCACCTTCCAAGGTCACCAAGTCCTGTTAAGTCTCTCCACAAATGGTCTCCCAGTCCTGTCACATGCTATTCCCCTGCACAGTTCCGGATGCTTCAGGACTTTGCCAATTACATTACCTTTCTACCTCTTCTCCCTGCCCCCATTTTATTTACCTTTACTATTTCTACCACAACTTCCAGGATGATCTTTCTAAAATGCAGAGCTGGTCAAGCTATATCCCATCTCCAATATTGCTTAAAACAGCTCATTGGCTTCCTACAGTCTTTAAAATAAAATAACATATCCCGGGCATGGCCCTCCACAGTCTGTCACTGCCAATCTCTATAGCCTTGTCTTTTACCACATTTGCCTTGCAGCCTACGTTTTAGTCCTGCTGAAATGTATATACCAAATACCGGTATTTCAATCATATTGAAATAAATGCTCTGAATGAATCCCTGGAAAAAACCATGTTCTTTCAAACATTTGCTCCTTGCACATCCTTCTCTCCTGACTCAGCTTGAGCATCACCCAGGAAGCTTTATTCTCTCCTAAAGGACTGGGGAAATTCTCCTATTGTGTATTCTCATAGCTCACTGAACCAATCTCGGCTGCAAGTTTGTCTCTTTACCAGATGTGTTTAACAGTGTACTCTCTAGGTGGGTGGATTCAGTGTACCTCAAGGGCATGGATCCTGTCTTCCTCATATCTCCACTGTTTTCCTCAATGACTGGCACATGCTATATATCCATCATTGTTGAATGAATTAAAATAAGCACTACTTGCTAATACTCCTTTTTGGGTAGTCATATGATAAATACATATGATCTAACTAACCGTATAAATACTTTACTTCACATAGATGTATAGATAGATGTATAAATAAAAAATAAATCAGGAATTTGTAGACTTGTCTTTCCTACTGTAGACATTAACATCTTTGTCCATAACTTTATGTGTACCCATACACAGACACATATGCAGAAAAGTTTCTTATTCTGCAGAAATACAAAATATTATTTTAGGAAGCACTGACTAACGAAATTACTAAAATGCTTCATGAATGTTTTTTTTTTTTTTTTGAGTTTTTCAATAATTTTTATTTCTTTTTTTTTTTTTTTTTTTTTTAATATATGAAATTTACTGTCAAATTGGTTTCCATACAACACCCAGTGCTCATCCCAAAAGGTGCCCTCCTCAATACCCATCACCCACCCTGCCCTCCCTCCCACCCCCCATCAACCCTCAGTTTGTTCTCAGTTTTTAACAGTCTCTTATGCTTTGGCTCTCTCCTACTCTAACCTCTTTTTTTTTTTTTTTTCCCTTCGCCTCCCCCATGGGTTTCTGTTACGTTTCTCAGGATCCACATAAGAGTGAAACCATATGGTATCTGTCTTTCTCTGTATGGCTTATTTCACTTAGCATCACACTCTCCAGTTCCATCCACGTTGCTACAAAAGGCCATATTTCATTTTTTCTCATTGCCACGTAGTATTCCATTGTGTATATAAACCACAATTTCTTTATCCATTCATCAGTTGATGGACATTTAGGCTCTTTCCATAATTTGGCTATTGTCGAGAGTGCTGCTATAAACATTGGGGTACAAGTGCCCCTATGCATCAGTACTCCTGTATCCCTTGGGTAAATTCCTAGCAGTGCTATTGCTGGGTCATAGGGTAGGTCTATTTTTAATTTTCTGAGGAACCTCCACACTGCTTTCCAGAGCGGCTGCACCAATTTGCATTCCCACCAACAGTGCAAGAGGGTTCCCATTTCTCCACATCCTCTCCAGCATCTATAGTCTCCTGATTTCTTCATTTTGGCCACTCTGACTGGCGTGAGGTGGTATCTGAGTGTGGTTTTGATTTGTATTTCCCTGATGAGGAGCGACGTTGAACATCTTTTCATGTGCCTGTTGGCCATCCGGATGTCTTCTTTAGAGAAGTGTCTATTCATGTTTTCTGCCCATTTCTTCACTGGGTTATTTGTTTTTCGGGTGTGGAGTTTGATGAGCTCTTTATAGATTTTGGATACTAGCCCTTTGTCCGATGTGTCATTTGCAAATATCTTTTCCCATTCCGTTGGTTGCCTTTTAGTTTTGTTGGTTGTTTCCTTTGCTGTGCAGAAGCTTTTTATCTTCATAAGGTCCCAGTAATTCACTTTTGCTTTTAATTCCCTTGCCTTTGGGGATGTGCCGAGTAAGAGATTGCTACGGCTGAGGTCAGAGAGGTCTTTTCCTGCTTTCTCCTCTAAGGTTTTGATGGTTTCCTGTCTCACATTCAGGTCCTTTATCCATTTTGAGTTTATTTTTGTGAATGGTGTGAGAAAGTGGTCTAGTTTCAACCTTCTGCATGTTGCTGTCCAGTTCTCCCAGCACCATTTGTTAAAGAGACTGTCTTTTTTCCATTGGATGTTCTTTCCTGCTTTGTCAAAAATGAGTTGGCCATACGTTTGTGGGTCTAGTTCTGGGGTTTCTATTCTATTCCATTGGTCTATGTGTCTGTTTTTATGCCAATACCATGCTGTCTTGATGATGACAGCTTTGTAGTAGAGGCTAAAGTCTGGGATTGTGATGCCTCCTGCTTTGGTCTTCTTCTTCAAAATTACTTTGGCTATTCGGGGCCTTTTGTGGTTCCATATGAATTTTAGGATGGCTTGTTCTAGTTTCAAGAAGAATGCTGGTGCAATTTTGATTGGGATTGCATTGAATGTGTAGATAGCTTTGGGTAGTATTGACATTTTGACAATATTTGTTCTTCCAATCCATGAGCAGGGAATGTCTTTCCATTTCTTTATATCTTCTTCAATTACCTGCATAAGCTTTCTATAGTTTTCAGCATACAGATCTTTTACATCTTTGGTTAGATTTATTCCTAGGTATTTTATGCTTCTTGGTGCAATTGTGAATGGGATTAGTTTCTTTATTTGTCTTTCTGTGGCTTCATTGTTAGTGTATAAGAATGCAACTGATTTCTGTACATTGATTTTGTATCCGGCAACTTTGCTGAATTCATGTATCAGTTCTAGCAGACTTTTGGTGGAGTCTATCGGATTTTCCATGTATAATATCATGTCATCTGCAAAAAGCGAAAGCTTGACTTCATCTTTGCCAATTTGGATGCCTTTGATTTCCTTTTGTTGTCTGATTGCTGATGCTAGAACTTCCAGCACTATATTAAACAACAGCGGTGAGAGTGGGCATCCCTGTCGTGTTCCTGATCTCAGGGAAAAAGCTCTCAGTTTTTCCCCATTGAGGATGATGTTAGCTGTGGGCTTTTCATAAATGGCTTTTATGATCTTTAAGTATGTTCCTTCTATCCCGACTTTCTCAAGGGTTTTTATTAAGAAAGGGTGCTGGATTTTGTCAAAGGCCTTTTCTGCATCGATTGACAGGATCATATGGTTCTTCTCTTTTTTTTTGTTAATGTGATGTATCACGTTGATCGATTTGCGAATGTTGAACCAGCCCTGCATCCCAGGAATGAATCCCACTTGATCATGGTGAATAATCCTTTTTATATGCTGTTGAATTCGATTTGCTAGTATCTTATTGAGAATTTTTGCATCCATATTCATCAGGGATATTGGCCTGTAGTTCTCTTTTTTTACTGGGTCTCTGTCTGGTTTAGGAATCAAAGTAATACTGGCTTCATAGAATGAGTCTGGAAGTTTTCCTTCCCTTTCTATTTCTTGGAATAGCTTGAGAAGGATAGGTATTATCTCTGCTTTAAATGTCTGGTAGAACTCCCCTGGGAAGCCATCTGGTCCTGGACTCTTATTTGTTGGGAGATTTTTGATAACCGATTCAATTTCTTCGCTGGTTATGGGTCTGTTCAAGCTTTCTATTTCCTCCTGATTGAGTTTTGGAAGAGTGTGGGTGTTTAGGAATTTGTCCATTTCTTCAAGGTTGTCCAATTTGTTGGCATATAATTTTTCATAGTATTCCCTGATAATTGTTTGTATCTCTGAGGGATTGGTTGTAATATTTCCATTTTCATTCATGATTTTATCTATTTGGGTCATCTCCCTTTTCTTTTTGAGAAGCCTGGCTAGAGGTTTGTCAATTTTGTTTATTTTTTCAAAAAACCAACTCTTGGTTTCGTTGATCTGCTCTACAGTTTTTTTAGATTCTATATTATTTATTTCTGCTCTGATCTTTATGATTTCTCTTCTTCTGCTGGGTTTAGGCTGCCTTTGCTGTTCTGCTTCTATTTCCTTTAGGTGTGCTGTTAGATTTTGTATTTGGGATTTTTCTTGTTTCTTGAGATAGGCCTGGATCGCAATGTATTTTCCTCTCAGGACTGCCTTCGCTGCATCCCAAAGCGTTTGGATTGTTGTATTTTCATTTTCGTTTGTTTCCATATATTTTTTAATTTCTTCTCTAATTGCCTGGTTGACCCACTCATTCGTGAGTAGGGTGTTCTTTAACCTCCATGCTTTTGGAGGTTTTCCAGACTTTTTCCTGTGGTTGATTTCAAGCATCATAGCATTGTGGTCTGAAAGTATGCATGGTATAATTTCAATTCTTGTAAACTTATGAAGGGCTGTTTTGTGACCCAGTATATGATCTATCTTGGAGAATGTTCCATGTGCACTCGAGAAGAAAGTATATTCTGTTGCTTTGGGATGCAGAGTTCTAAATATATCTGTCAAGTCCATCTGATCCAATGTATCATTCAGGGCCCTTGTTTCTTTATTGACTGTGTGTCTAGATGATCTATCCATTTCTGTAAGTGGGGTGTTAAAGTCCCCTGCAATGACCACATTCTTATCAATAAGGTTGCTTATGTTTATGAGTAACTGTTTTATATATCTGGGGGCTCCGGTATTTGGCGCATAGACATTTATAATTGTTAGCTCTTCCTGATGGATAGACCCTGTAATTATTATATAATGCCCTTCTTCATCTCTTGTTACAGCCTTTAATTTAAAGTCTAGTTTGTCTGATATAAGTATGGCTACTCCAGCTTTCTTTTGGCTTCCAGTAGCATGATAAATAGTTCTCCATCCCCTCACTCTCAATCTAAAGGTGTCCTCAGATCTCAAATGAGTCTCTTGTAGACAGCAAATAGATGGGTCTTGTTTTTTTATCCATTCTGATACCCTATGTCTTTTGGTTGGTGCATTTAATCCATTTACATTCAGTGTTATTATAGAAAGATACGGGTTTAGAGTCATTGTGATGTCTGTATGTTTTATGCTTGTAGTGATGTCTCTGGTACTTTGTCTCACAGGATCCCCCTTAGGATCTCTTGTAGGGCTGGTTTCGTGGTGACAAATTCCTTCAGTTTTTGTTTGTTTGGGAAGACCTTTATCTCTCCTTCTATTCTAAATGACAGACTTGCTGGATAAAGGATTCTCGGCTGCATATTTTTTCTGTTTAGCACACTGAAGATCTCGTGCCAAGCCTTTCTGGCCTGCCAAGTTTCAAAGGAGAGATCAGTCACGAGTCTTATAGGTCTCCCTTTATATGTGAGGGCACGTTTATCCCTTGCTGCTTTCAGAATTTTCTCTTTATCCTTGTATTTTGCCAGTTTCACTATGATATGTCGTGCAGAAGATCGATTCAAGTTACGTCTGAAGGGAGTTCTCTGTGCCTCTTGGATTTCAATGCCTTTTTCCTTCCCCAGTTCAGGGAAGTTCTCAGCTATAATTTCTTCAAGTACCCCTTCAGCACCTTTCCCTCTCTCTTCCTCCTCTGGGATACCAATTATGCGTATATTATTTCTTTTTAGTGTATCACTTAGTTCTCTAATTTTCCCCTCATACTCCTGGATTTTTTTATCTCTCTTTCTTTCAGCTTCCTCTTTCTCCATAACTTTATCTTCTAGTTCACCTATTCTCTCCTCTGCCTCTTCAATCCGAGCCGTCGTGGTTTCCATTTTGTTTTGCATTTCGTTTAAAGCGTTTTTCAGCTCCTCGTGACTGTGCCTTAGTCCCTTGATCTCTGTAGCAAGAGATTCTCTGCTGTCCTGTATACTGTTTTCAAGCCCAGCGATTAATTTTATGACTATTATTCTAAATTCACTTTCTGTTATATTATTTAAATCCTTTTTGATCAGTTCATTAGCTGTTGTTATTTCCTGGAGATTCTTCTGAGGGGAATTCTTCCGTTTGGTCATTTTGGATAGTCCCTGGGGCGGTGAGGACCTGCAGGGCACTTCCCCCGTGCTGTGGTGTATAACTGGAGTTGGTGGGCGGGGCCGCAGTCCGACCTGATGTCTGCCCCCAGCCCACCGCTGGGGCCACAGTCAGACTGGTGTGTGCCTTCTCTTCCCCTCTCCTAGGGGCGGGATTCACTGTGGGGTGGTGTGGCCCGTCTGGTCTACTTGCACACTGCCAGGCTTGTGGTGCTGGGGAGCTGGCGTATTAGCTGGGGTGGGTAGGCAAGGTGCACGGGGGCGGGAGGGGCAGGCTTAGCTCGCTTCTCCTTAGGTGATCCACTTCAGGAGGGGCCCTGTGGCAGCGGGAGGGAGTCAGATCCACTGCCGGAGGTTTGGCTCCGCAGAAGCACAGAGTTGGGTGTTTGCGCGGAGCGAGCAAGTTCCCTGGCAGGAACTGGTTCTCTTTGGGATTTTGGCTGGGGGATGGGCGGGGGAGATGGTGCTGGCGAGCGCCTTTGTTCCCCGCCAAGCTGAGCTCTGCCGTCCGGGGGCTCAGCAGCTCTCCCTCCCTTTGTCCTCCAGCCTTCCCGCTTTCTGAGCAGAGCTGTTAACTTATGACCTCCCAGACTCTAAGTCGAGCTTGCTGTCGGAACACAGTCCGTCCGGCCCCTCCGCTTTTGCCAGCCCGACTCGGGGGCTCTGCTTGGCCGGCGAGCCGCCCCTCCGCCCCGGCTCCCTCCCGCCAGTCCGTGGAGCGCGCACCGCCTCGCCACCCTTCCTACCCTCTTCCGTGGGCCTCTCGTCTGCGCTTGGCTCCGGAGACTCCGTTCTGCTAATCCTCTGGCGGTTTTCTGGGTTATTTAGGCAGGTATAGGTGGAATCTAAGTGATCAGCAGGACGCGCGGTGAGCCCAGCGTCCTCCTACGCCGCCATCTTCCGGAACTCCCGCTTCATGAATGTTAAAGACAATTATTGTCTTTAGGCACATGTAATTGGAACATGCAGTTAAAAAAGTCTTATGTAAGTAAAAGGTATTCCACTGACATATTTGAGATTACAATTCCCTTTTAAACAATATTCTTATAAATATATTACATATATGTCTCTTTAAAACATTATTTTAAAAAAACAAATACATCTTTGAGACTGCAAAGGACATTAGAATTAATATTGAGGCTCAGCGAAAAAAATATCTTGAATAAAATCATACAGCTTGTAAATGGAAAAGTCATAAGAATTTTAAAATTTAATATATTTAAAATTATATCTCATTCCTTTATTGGAAACAATAGGTTTAACTTAATATATTGTAGTCTCTAGGGTCTTTTCTGCAATTTTAAAGCCTCACTTAGACCTGTAAGACAAAAATAAAAAGAATAAGGATTCTATGTGGTACCCACTCATGATGAGACTTTTTTATGTGAGTGTAAGGGGTACCACAGGGGCAGTTTATACTTCATCTGCTTCTACCATTAAACTCCTGTCAAGCAGAATCCAAGGAAATACAACTTATGTGCCATTAAACCATCAGGGTCCCTTAATAAAGTAGAAACCTACAGTGAGATAATGCCGGCCACAGCTTAGCCATTATAAGGAGAACTAACCCACCAGGTCACAAGAAAAAGCATCCAGAAAAGCAAAGGCTCCCCTTTCACATCCAACTCCATCACTATCAGGGAGTTTTACTCCCATTAACCTGGTGACACCACATCTGACACACAGAAGCTAGGCCAAGAGATGGTAAGAAGATGACACTGATGTGTCTATAGTAAGACTACTGACCCCTACCATGCCATACTGCATTATAGCTTCATTTGCTCATTTCAATTCAATGCATACATTAATTTCAGATCTCGCTTTACATAAAAAATGAGAGAGCCTATAAATAGTCATCCAAAAAATATTTTAGATTAAGTTCCCTGACTCAGGTCACTAAGTGCTGTTCTTCTTTATTTCTCAGAAATGTTTCATACTCCAAGAGAAATTTGGTGCTCATAATTAGACACAATTTTACATGCTAAGGATTCATATTATTTATGATAATAAAAACAACGTCTATGACTTAACTAATGCAATATACAATTCATAAAGTTCTCTCCTATATGTTTCAATGATCTCCACAGTCACATAGGGTTTTTTTGTTTTTTGTTTTGTTTTTTTTTAGAGTTGTATTCGGGTAAGTGATTTCACATTAATTTGAAAGTTCACATACAAACTAACTGGTAGATCCTAAAATTGATCCCATGACTTTGGACACCAAGTCCAGTGTTCTAGCCACTACTTAATTGTGCAAAGTTGTTGAAGACACAGTATTAGAAAGACACTAATGTATTTTTTTTTTCCTTCAACAAAGTCATTCAGAGTAACTATTCCAATTTAGGGTTTTAATTGTATTTACCTTGTCAAGATATGCTTCCATTCCAAGAAGAGAACCCAAACTTTTGGTTCTTTATATAAGTAGAAACCACTATTAAAGGATAAATAAGTTGAAGAGATGAAGGAAGAAAGAAGGAAAGAGAAAGAGAAAGAGGAAGCCAGGAAGGAAGGAAGGAAGGAAGGAAGGAAGGAAGGAAGGAAGGAAGGAAGGAAGGAAGGATAAAGGGAGGGAGGGAAGGAGGGAGGAAGGGAAGACCAGGTATTTCATTTTCAAGAAAAGAAATGGTGCACTAGATACCTAAAACAATCTACTTTTAAAAAGCTTTTTACTCTGCTTGGCAAATTCCAGATAAGATTCTTTGTATGTAAATATGTATGATTTTCTGGGGAAAAGAATGTAAGGCTTTCATCCATTCAGTCCACCATAGAATCATCAGATGAGTACATCCCTTTAAATAAGAAACTATTTGTGTAAAAGACAGAAAATAAAAGTGAAAAATATTCTAGGAGTAGGAAGACACAACTGAATAAAGCAAAAGGAATCTTGGAAGAGTTTACGGAACTCATGGAATCTGCACTGGGTCTTGAAAGATAGGTTGAATTTTGTTTGACAGGAGGGGAGGGAAAAGAGAGGGCATTTCCAGTTAAGAGAAAGGTAGGAGTGAAGACACACATACACGCACACACAAATGCACGTTTGGGAGAACGCAGATGCTGCTACTTGAATAGAAGAATTATTGTACGTAAGGGTTCAGGAGAGTCCAAGTGCTAAATGAGAGGGCACCGAGCAGAAAGCAAATCCATTTTCTCCTTCCGAAAGCAGTTTTTGTTATCTTCAGTAAGAAGAGCAACACCAGAATGTGTAAGCTACAAAAGATCATTTGTTTTCCCATCTTTATTTTACAGAGGAGAAACTTAAGTCCTTGTGATACTATATGCTTCCTGCCTCACTGTCATACATGATTTGGCCATTTCTACCACTGAAGAAATTCAATAGAATCTCCTAAATGAATAGCTAGAGCATACCTCAAAGCATATCTGCTTTTCGTTTACTGTGGGTTTTAATTATAACTCTTTGAACAGGTTAATGTTTCTCTCAGAGTGTCTTTTATTCATTCATTACTGAAACATTTTCAATGCATGCAGTTCAAGAAAACTGAGTCAGTGAAGTCACTTGTGTCAACAGTAAATTTTTTTTTATCTTTTTTCATTAGTGTCTTAGTCTAGCACTAGAATCTTTAAGGAAAGAATTGACTATTGTGTAGAAATAACTTTAGAAACTTAAGGTTCATTGATTAGATGAGGTCTGAAGTCCTTCTCTAAAAATTCTATTTTATGTTCTCAAATTTTTCTTTAGAGGAAAATAATTTTTTATGTATTTTGGTTCTTTTTAAATTGCCTTAATATGTTTGTAACTGTATCCTAGATTATTAGATGCTACACAGTTTCACCTTCTCTAGGGATTGACTAAATTCTGAAATGTGCACAGAAGGTAAAAATCCCAAGGCACCTGGATGGCTCAGTCAATTAAATCTCTGACTCTGCATTTTGACCTAGGCTATGATCTCAAGTTTCTTGAGCTTGAGCCCCAACTCGAGCTCTGTGCTGATAGCAGACAGCCTGTTTGGGATTCTCTCTTTCCTTCCCTCTCTGCCCCTCCCCTGCTTGCGTTCTCTCTTTCTAAATAAATATATAAACATTAAAAAAGTTTTTAAGGGGCGCCTGGGTGGCTCAGTCGGTTGAGCATCTGACTTCAACTCAGGTCATGATCTCGCGGTCCGTGAGTTCGAGCCCCGTGTCAGGCTCTGAGCTGACAGCTCGGAACCTGGAGCTTGCTTTGGATTCTCTGTCTCCCTCTCTCTCTGCCCCTCCCCTGTTCATGCTCTCTCTCACTTTCAAAAATGAATAAATGTTTTTAAAAAATAAAGTTTTTAAAAAGGTAAAAATTCCAAATCCCTAATCACCCTATATGTGCATATGTGTTATTTGTCATATTATGGTAATTTAAAAGTGCCTACCAAAGACACAGAGTGACAGAAATTCATGAATTAAGGAATGAAAAATATATAGAGTTTAAAATGAGTAATTTAGGGGCACCTGGGTGGCTCAGTCGGTTAAGCATTTGACTCTTGATTTTGGCTCAGGTCATGATCTCACAGTTTGTGAGTTCGAGCCCTGAATCAGCTTTAGCACTGACAGTAAGGAGCCTGCTTGGGATTCTCTCCCTTGCTCTCTGCCCTTCCCCCGCTCTCTCTCTCAGTCTCTTAGTAAACTTAAAAATATAAAATTAGTAATTGAAAATGCCATTTGATGAAGCTTTTGATATATTTAATTACAGAGCCCTGAAGTGATGGTAGTACATCAATAGGGAGATAGTACACTGAGAAATTACTTCCTTTGTATTAAAATTTATTGCGATCACACTGATTAGTTATCCATCTGCTCATACTCCAAATTGATTCTATACCCTGAGATACTAGGGCTTAAAATATGCAAACAATACTTCCTAGAACCCCAGTGCCAGCTGGCTGACTGAGAAGTCTGCCAATAGGCAGCACTGAGTGGTACTGGAAGTGGGGGCAGGTGGAGAGAGAACTTCCTGTCTCAACTCCAAACCTGGCCCCATTAGCTGTTGTAGCAGTAACACTTGGTCAAGTCTGCAGTTTCTTTCTGCATTCCGCAAGCCAGCCACACTGGGGCCGTTATCTTTACTGTTTCCTCTTTATCCTAGGCTCTTGCTGTAGCTGGGTTTCTAGGTCACCAGGGCTCCCTTTTTGCTCTCTCAACTCTTCAATGACTGTAATGATATCCCGAATCAAATCTATTCCATTTTTAAATGACTAATGTGGTTTCCATTTCCCATCAGGATTCTGACTGATGCTATAAAGTGATGCCAATGGAATGCCAGTCTGTAAATGCCACCTCCTACAATGACCACAGAATGGATATGATGAGAAGAGTCAAAGCCAATGACAGTGCCTTGCCCTTTGGAGCAAGAAAACAGTACAGACACAAATACGTGCCGAATCCAGTGAGCAAAAAGCTATATTCTCTGAAGCTATCCCAGGGAAAAACAAAATTCCCTACACGTCAGTCACTCAGAATAGAAGAAGTGAAAGGGCAGCAATTTTATAAGAGCTTTCCACTAGAAACTGGGCCAAAAAAAAAAAGGAAGGGGGCATTAAGGAATAATTTTATCTTCACTTGGAGAGTTTCAACATTAGTTTATGCTTTTCAGCTTCAACAATTGCCTTGTTCATTAAAGTTTTATGAGTAATTTAGATATTTTCTGCAAAAAGATACAGAATATACAATGAGTTTCTGAGTTCAGGGGTTTTCTCCATTAGCAGCCAATTTCTGATTCCTCTCAAAAGGCCTCCCAGAAATGTTGGTCTCTTTCAGCTACTCACACTCTCATTTAGCGAAGAATTAAATGAAAACTGAACACAATTATTTTAATGTTACCTTAAGGATAAAGGCAATGCTATTTTAATTGTTAAATATTTTAGTTCTGGAAAACAGCATGGTGCTTAAATGTCTTTTAGAAAGAAGGAAATAAATAGTACTAATGGGACACCCAGTAAGGTATACTTGAGACATAATTTTATGGCTACACTCATTTTAAGCCTTTGATATGTGAATCCTAAAAGAATTGCTCTAAGGATACCAATCAGCACAGTCACATTGAAACCCCACTGAGTGTTGCCAGCGGAAGTAACATATCCTCAAGACCTCTGAAAAGGGGCGGGGGGCACGTGTAGCCCCTCAGGTATTAAGAACCTTCACAGGGTGTCCCTACTCATCTGTGAGTGTTCCAGTATAACTAGTAGTTCAGAGGAGGATTATCCTAGCAAAATAGTTTTGCCCCTGCCCATTCCAGTCTTCTGAAAATACAATAATGCCATTTCAGTTACAGAAGAATGTATGAATCCTTTTCACATTTCGTATCTAATCTGATACACACAGAAGCATCACTCTGACTTAACAAATGAAAAACATGAATGCTCATGGAGGTGGGGCCTTAGGCCTGATCACACAGATATTGAGCAAAGAATCAGGACTAAGTGGTCAGAAATATCACAAAGCTGGGAAATGTGGTCCTCAATATTCCCAAACACAGAGAGCACACTCAGGGTTTAAATTCCATTCTTTTCAAAGGAAAAAGAAAATAAGTTGTTTTGTTTCAGATCTGTTCCAGAGATGTCAGAGGATAAATTATTTCAGCCAAGCAAGATTTTGTCCTGTATCTACAGGAAAATAAAACCAAATTATTGAGTTACATGCATTCCTTTGGGGCTACAGTCTTTGTTTTGAAAGGGAAAGTCTAAAAAATGAAAACTTCTAACATGAACTAGAACCATCCTGAGATTACTCGTGTGTGTATAACAATACAAAAGATAAGTGTGATGGCACTCCACAAGCTAGAAAGCTATATAAACTTCTAGCACATAACTACAGTAAATGAGTTTCCAAAAGTTTCCAAAACCTCAGCATAGTCTACAGCAGTAGTTCTCAAAATATGATCCCTGGACGAACAGTGTCAACATCACCTAAGAATCTGTTAGAAAAGCAAATTCTTGGGCCCCACTGGATCATAAAATCTATGGGTGGCATCCAGAAAACTGCCTTTTACAAATGCCTCCGGGTAATTCTAATGCATGCTGAAATTCCAGAACCTCAGAGCTAATGGCAGAATTAAATTTAAGGCCAAATTTGACCTTGTAAACAGATTCAGCTGTCCACTGTGTAGACATAGTATTTTCCAACAAATTCCTAAGTGTATTTTCCAACAAAATGAAACTATTGCCTCCTTGCAGTGAAATAATCGTAAGTCAGTGCTCTCATGCTGAAAAATCAGCCTTGACAAACCCTAATAAGAGAACAGAACCAAACAACCATTCCACAAGGAAGTTACTACTAAAATAAAATTCCATGGACACCTGCTTCACCTTGAGCAATGCTTGGATCATTAAAATTTTAAAAACCACAGAGGTTGCCACAGACTCCACATGGAGAAGACCATTTTGTAAGAATGCTGAGCATGGTTTATGCATTGAGGCAGAACTCAGTCCTCATCCATATTGCATTACCCCTTGGAAAGGTGAATGTACCAGATTTTAGGCCATAAATAATTTACCTAAATACCCATAGATCTTCCAAGTATTAGGGTTGTCCTCTTAAACGGGCCAAATCCTGTGATAATTTGCCAAAGAAAAACAGCCATGCCCAGCAGCAAAAGCTGTTCTCTAGTGAGAGCCAGTAATGGAATGGCAGACATTCCAGGACTAATCTCATCCCTGGAGATGGGGGATTTTCTTATTCTCTTCCCACTGCATCTGGAGGACCTTGGAACTTCACCATGGGTCTTCCGAATTGCTTCCAGAACAGATCTAATCTAGATAGTGTCTAGCTTTACAAATCTAACTTTTCAGAACCTCATGATACAAGTTCAACTGGTCACCCTGATCCTACAGGGTTGGGATTAAGTTTTTTTTTTTTTTTTCTTATCACAGTGGGGATAGGGAACACAGATACTTTTTCTAGACTGGGGACCTCCTGGTTTGATGCCTCCCAAGAGAAGGGATCTTCTCCTCTTCTAAGAAGATTCCAGTGAGTTTCTCAATTATAAACACTCTTTCATTGAGAGATTTCTAAACTTAAGACTGCCCTCTCTAACCCTTAAAGGACTTGGGGCTACAGAACCTAGCTGTAGTATTCCCAAAGCCTCCAGAATCTGGATATCTACTTGGTAGCTTCTCAGACCATCTCTGAAAAGCTCCAAAGTTATGGAATTCCAGATAATGTGTAACCCTGAGAGAAACAAGAACTGTTTCTGTAGCTCACAGGAGGTGTACGAACACCCAATGATTACCCTAGACCCTTCTGTGGGAGCCAGGTTAGCCAAGAATCCTAGGAATTCCCTCCATGATTCCACAATATTGTATGTTCCTCTGTAGGCGGATCTTAGCACATAAAGTACTTCCAGGTTCAGTGGAGATGCCCAGGCTGCCCCTTGAGCTATGTCCTGGTAACCCCCAGAAATGTTTTCCTGACCTTCTCATGAAGCAAACTCCCAGTAAGTACATGGCCCTAAAGGCCACTGGGAGTTTTGGAATCCAAGATAAAGAGCTCAAAGACTCTCCTAGATTTTCTAGAGCATGCTGGGGATGTCACTTATCCTCTCAACTTAGAGCAAAAGCCAGCACTCATTAGTGAGTATTCCCATGGAAGTTCTAGATGCAGCCTGTCGAAAACCCACCAGAGCTGACTGTGAAGGTCTCAAAGTGAGCATCAGGAACCACCAGTCAACTCTGATGAGACTGATGTCATCAAGAACTGGGATTAAATCTACCATTAGAGATCACGCTGTGGCTACAGCCGAAGGACCTCAATTCTGAGATCCCTGAAACTTATCCTAAGTTTGGACAGGTGAACTTGACCAGATCCTTGGGGAATGTCAACTTGGTGTTGAAGAGACACGCTATGACTGTATTTATTCAGAAGTTTTTACTACTAAAAAAAAATCTCAGGCTAATCCAAGTGTTTAGGGGTTTTAGTTGCTGGGGAAGTATGACAGTTACTGGGAAATCTCATTCTCCTGGAAGTGGGACACCCATTGAAGAAATAATTCTGCAAGGCACAGTAAACCCATAATAGTACCAATGGCTTCATTAAGTGAGACCCAAATGTCCTCTAATAACTTGGGACTCTGCTGAGCCATCCTGTGGTCAGTTTCACAGATCATTACCTTTGGGTCAGATTTAGCATTAACTGATACTATTATTTCTTTAACAAAGTTCCTGAAACCAACTACTTTTTAAAATAAAACTCAAAAGTAATACATGTTTGCTATAACAATATAAAGGAAATTACAAGAGCTTATAAAGCAAAATTAAGGTTTTTCCCCTTCCAGTTTTTCCAGAACCATCTGGTATATATATACTCAACTCTCTACTACTATATATATATATAAAGTAGCTATATAAATATATATATAGTAGCTATATATATAAACTATATAAATATATATAGCTATATAAATATATATACAGTAGCCATATATATATATATATATATATATATATATATATATATATATTTAAATCTTTCTTGTGAAACTAACAACTTAAATTATAGCTATAACAGATCCAAGATAAATAATAAGCAGCCAGAGGACTTTGTACTGGGCCACGCACCTGACATTATCATCAAGTTGATTTTCCAAGTATTAAGTAAATGATATTGATGAGATGCTGCTGTACCAGAGGTACAAATAGCAAGGTATGTGGAACTGTGGAGAATCCAAGGCTGATGCTTCCAATAGCTCACCTTTGTTCATTGTTACCACATGTCTTGAGTATGTAATGACTTGGGGACTTCACAAGGTGTGCCTAATTGTCAAAAGACTATGTTGGTGTTGTGCAAGATTTGTGCTTGTCTTTAATTTAAACTGTCATTAAGTGAAATGAACCTGGTGCTTAGTAAAGCCTATTCTTTCCCTCATGAGTTTACCAAGCCAAACCTAAGATTCATGCCACTGGTCAAGCAAAGTGGACACTGCAGTATTAATTTGCATTTTCCTGATCACCATTAGGTTCCCCATCTGCCTATTTAAACATTGTTCAATGTTTAAATTTTTTACACTTTTTCTATGGGTTGTGTTTTCCTTATTACTTTTTTGGAAGACTTTATATATTAACTTTCATATCTCATTTATACAAAAACAAGTTTAATTTCTTCTCACAATTATATTTTACATTTATTACAAATGTATTTGTTTTTATTTTTCATTTAGACTGCAATGTACCATTGTATCCTGTATACCTTTCTTGATTTCTTTCAAAGTAAAGTCAGTTACCCCATTACCATTTAGTATATAATCCATGCTTTGCCTTTTCTCCCTGAACTAAAATGTCTATTCAGATACTAAGAACTTATACATTTACATTCACATTTAATTCTATTCCCACTCTTTATGCTGATCTACTGATATATTTGTTCCCGTTGTTTCTTTTTTTTTTTTTAATTTTTTTTCAACGTTTTTTATTTATTTTTGGGACAGAGAGAGACAGAGCATGAACAGGGGAGTGGCAGAGAGAGAGGGAGACACAGAATCGGAAACAGGCTCCAGGCTCCGAGCCATCAGCCCAGAGCCTGACGCGGGGCTCGAACTCACGGACCGCGAGATCATGTCCTGGCTGAAGTCGGACGCTTAACCGACTGCGCCACCCAGGCGCCCCACCGTTGTTTCTTTTTAAAATAATAATAGCATTATAGGAACTTTTACTATCTGGTATGCAGGTTTTCCTCCATTTTTGTCAAACCCGTCTTCAGTCTGTTTTGGATAACACAGGGTTTACAAGAATATAATTTTGAGCACATCATTTTCCCTCTCTGGAACTCACTCAGAAAATCAGATGCGTAGTTCTCCATGTTCTATGGCAGTTCATGTTCTTACATTCTCGTTTCCAGTTCTCTCCTTAGTGTTCCTGGAGATTTCCTGCTCCATAATTGGTGTCCTCTAGAAACCTCAGCTGTGCTTTCAATAGAGTATCTATTATATGGCATCCAGTATTCCAGGTAGCTGTGCGCATGCGTGTGTGAGCATGCATGCGTGAATGCCTGCCGGCGCATGCGGGTGAGTGCGTGCTTGCGTGCGTGCTGTGGGCGGAGGTTTTTGGTCATGCTGGTAAGTGGAACAGAAGGTTCCATACCACTAAGTTTCTAATAAGTACAGAAGTTGAGCCAGATTTTGCTTTTTAGTGTGCTCCCTCGAGCAGCATCAGGGGCATCCCTTGGGAGAGTATTGTAAGCGCAGAACCTAGGTCCTCACCGGAGACCTGCATTTTTTACCAGACCTTTATGTGATTCATTTGCACATAGGAGTTTGAAAAGCACTGAACTAGGTGTTGTCTTATATCCCCGCAACTCGAGCATTACAGAAGTCAATGATTAAGTGGTAATCCTGGTTTTCCTGATTCTTCCTATGTATCTGACTGAATTAAATCTGGGAGCATTCTCCAAGGTTTAAGACTTTTCTAAAGAAATTAGTAAGAGGGAAGGAGAAAAACAGTGAACAGTTTGTCTTATAATTTTCCTAGTCCATGATAAATATAGATAGCCTGCCTCAGTTGCATGATTATATATCTTCTTCCTGGTCTTCCTGCTTCCAGTCCTTTTTCCTTTCTACTCTTTCTGCAAATTTCTACTCCCCCATTCAGAAATCTTTAGGTGCTTCTTGTCATACTGCTCCGACAGCCTTGCTGGAACCTGTATACCCACACTGTATCTATTTTATATAGCCTTTGCTTCTAAGACTTTATTTGAAGATGGGTTCCCTGTTTAAAAAAGAAAAAGAATGGGGCACCTGGGTGGCTCAGTAGGTTAAGCATCTGACTCTGGATTTTGGCTCAGATCATGATCTTATAGAGGAGAGAGGTAGAACTGTAAGGAACCCCACATGGGGCTCCATGCTGGGTATGGAGCCTGCTTAAGATTCTCTCTCTCCCTCCGCCCCTCCCCCGATTTCAGGAAAGCGCGCTCTCTCTCGCTCTCTCTCTCTCTCTCTCTCTCTCTCAAACAACGACAACAAAGAAAACAAGAGCTCATTCATCTGTGGCATTTTCCTATTTTAGTGTTAGAAAATGTAAGTTGGTTTACAGCATAAACATAAATAAGCATAGGAAAAAGGGTTACTGTCTCTAGTAAGGAATTGTGACTTAGAACTGATAGTATTTTTCAGCTATCAAGTTAACAAGATTCAAAATAATGTCCAGAGTTATGCAGGATAAAGGTGTCTCTAAAGTGGAGTGTACAGCATTGTCCCATTCAGAAGGAAGAAATATTTATCAAAATTCTTTTTAAAATGCACAGTAATTATATTTTCAGGAGTTTGTCCTAAGAAAATATTTAATAATGTACACAGAGATTTAGCTACAGGGATAGTCATCAAAGTGTTGTCTCTGATTAGGAGAGAGGGAAAAAAAAAAAAAAACTTGAAATGACATAAATATGAACTAGCTTAAATTGCTTATGGCAAAATCATATAAATGGAACATTTACATGGAGAGATATTCACAAAATTTAATTTTAAAGGATGTGTTAGAAAATAATATGATCACATTTTAGTGAAATAAATATGTGCATTTAGGTGTATATTTGGTTTGAGAAGAATGTAGATAACTTTTCATGTTTTACTCTGGAATTATAAGACATTTTCCCCCTCTTTTGTTTTCTTTCCTGTATTTCTAATTTATATTTTTGTGGCTTTTAACTAGAAGAATTAAAAAGTGTTATCTTTCAAAAAGACAGGGTCTTTCTCCTAAGGTGGATGATGAAAGAGATAGAGGTAAAGCCTAAAGAAAAAGTCACCTTGCCTCTTTCAGTTCTATATTTTCTGTTGTTTTTAGATGAAAACTTCAAGTTAGCAAATTGCCATTTCATGCATAATGACTGCCCTGTTGTGGGCAAGCTCAGTTATTTGGGAACTGATTATTCATTAAACAAATATGTAACTACTCATGTCCCTTATATAAAGACAGAATATAGGGCCTTTGTTTGTTTAGAGTTTCCCTGTGCCTCACTTGTTCTTTCTGGCACTTTATAGACCCTTCGTCAATGGGTTTAAGGCAACTGTATATATAATTTTTCCATACCACTCAGTTTGTCCATTTTTATCAGCTACAGTTAAAATTCAAGTGTTAAAGTAGTTGAGAACTATTGGCCACAGTTTGAAAAAAGAACAGGTTTTTTTTTTTCCCCCCTTTTTTCCCCATGTCAACAACTAAGGAAAACCAAAGTATAAGGAAAACCACTTGAATTTGCAAGTATAATAATCTTTGTTTTCTCATTTTAATAAATAATACATTTGAACAAATTAAGAAAAAATAGACCAGCAAAAGGAAAATATATTAAAATTACCTATAATCCCATTGCTAGGGAATAACTATCCTTAACATTTATAAGCTTATTGTTCCAGGCTATTTTTATTCTAAAATATGCATGTATACATAGCTTATATAACTTGAATCACAGTGTGCCTGTTTTTTGATGAGCCTTCATCTCGTTCAAAAGTGAGTCACGAAGACCTTTCATGGATTACTATTGTATAGCATAAATATAATGGCAGCAGGATGATCAATGTGCCAAGCTGACAAAATTTATTGTTTTTATTTATTTTTTATTTTTTTTTAATGTTTATTTTTAGTTTTGAGACAGAGAGAGACAGAGCATGAACAGGGGAGGGTCAGAGAGAGAGAGGGAGACACAGAATCCAAAGCAGGCTCCAGGCTCTGAGCTGTCAGCACAGAGCCCGATACGGGGCTCGAACTCACAGACCGTGAGATCATGACCTGAGCCGAAGTCGGACGTTTAACCAACTGAGCCACCCAGGCGCCCCTTGTTTTTATTTTTTATTTTGAAAATTTAGACTCACAGAATGGTTGCAGTAATAGTACAAAGAAAGCCTAAAATCCTTTCACCTAAATTCTGTAAATGTTAACTTTTTACTGCACATGTCTCTCTGTTTGTGTATGTTTCTCTTTTAGCCATTCTCTGTTTATGTGTGTGTATTATACTTTTATTTTTTAAACCATTTAAAAGTAGGCTGCAGACAATACAGTGCCCCCTTTACCTCTAAATTGACTGCAACTTTCTAAAACAAAGGGCGTTTTAGAAACGCTATGTGCTATGTCTTTATGTAAAGACAGTACAATTACTAAAATCAGGAAATTAACATTGATGGGCTATCTCTCCTGATACAGACTGTATACTTTCTCAAATTTTTCTAATTATACCATTAATTTCCTTTATAGGAATATTCTTTTTCTATCCAGGACCCATTCAAGGATCACACATTGCATTGGTGAATTGGGGAAGAGTCAGATCACAGTGGACATTCAAATGTAGGTTTATTCTCCCTCCAGAAATTTTAAAGTCCTTTTCTATTCATTTTTAAGGGCAGTGAGGAGGTCTGGTAAACTGCATTTCAGAAATGCTGTCATAATGGGTTTTAACACCTTTTACTGTTCTTACTGGTGCTATTTTGTAGAATAAGGAACAATATTGACAGGGCTTATGGGAGGTATTTTCATACACTTCTTTAAAAAAATCTCAGACTTCCATTTTTATATTCTAACGTTTTCATAATTTTTTCTTTTTTTTTTTTTTTGTAACTGGAGCCATGTAATATGTATAAGGGAAATGTTTGCTTTGTTTCAAGAGTTTTGCTAATTTTTAGGCAGAAAGATAACAGTTGCCTAGAGTTTACCTTATGTTGAACTAAAATCAGTATTTATTGGGGCACCTGGGTGGCTTAGTTGGCTGGACATCCAACTCTTGATTTCGGCTCAAGTCATGATCCCAGGGTTGTGGGATCAAGCCCCGTATAAGATTCTGTGCTGAGCATGGAGCCTGCTTAAGATTCTTTCTCTTTCTTCCTCTGCCCCACTCACGCTTTCTCTCTGTCTCTCTAGAATAAGTAAATAAATATCAGTATTTCTCTTTAAAAAAAAAAAGGTGTCAGTCAATTAAGAATTTCTTACCTAATCCTTAAAAAAAAAGACATTGGGGGTTTTAAGCAGGAGGTAAGATTCTCAGATTTTGTTTTGTTTGTTTTAAAAGTCATTTCCCTGGCATTACAGAAAATGGTTTTGAAGAAGCTGTTTTAATAAATTCTTAGAATAGTGGAAGATGAGAGGACAAGGCAGAGACTGGTGATGGGGAGGAGAGAAAATAACATAGATCAAAGCCCAGTATGCAAAGTCGCCCCTGCTCCAATACTTCACTGTAGGAATAGAATGGTTTAAATTTGTGATGCCAGACCTCTTACCACTAATATGAAAATTCACATATAAGAAAGAGGACACGAAACGTTCCCCACCTTCAACTTATGTTTGCGAAGAATGTTTTAATTGAGTCTTATTTCTTAGTGAAAGATGATAGCTCAGTCTCACGTCTTCCGCTTTCATTTCTAAAAGTCTTTTTATACCGCCACAGTCCCCTAGTGCTATACATCAAATTAAGGCAGGCCTTGAGTGTCAGCCCAAAAGGCTTTACTTTAATATTTAGTGTAATGTTAGAGATCATTCCTAGTCTTGTACATGATTCAAATAACTATTTCTTTAGTCACATACAGTGCTAAACTTTTGTCATCTAACAAGATAAAAGATAAATTAAAGAATAAGCAACAGCCTATTGAGTTGAAAAAAAAAAAAAACATACGCACAATGTATTATTTTACAATCCCATGAAGGCTAAAGAGCTTACCCTAACAAAATATATCCATCAATTAAATTTTAAAGTCTTGCCTGAAAATTTACTATGCTACACATTTCAATTTGCACCTGAATCTTCTGGAACTAATTTAAAATGCAGATTCTGATTCCATGGGTTTGGGATAATGTCTAAGATTCTTATCTTTAACATTCTGCCCAGGGTATCCATTCTGCTCATTCTCAGACCACATTCCAAAGAAGAATATAGAAATTATCTATTACTTCTCACTGTATTGTAGGCTTTTACTTGAAAACAGAGGTTGGAACTGCAAGTTAGAAAGAACACACACAGGGTTGGAGTCAAGACAAGGAGTCTAAGACCTGTTTGCCATCAACAAACCAGGTGACTCGGGGTAGATCCTGCGATCGTTGTGGGCCTCAGTTTCCACAATGTGGACATCTGCAACAGAAAAGAGAGCTGTTTTTCTACGACATAAGGTATGTTTTTAATAAAAATTTAACAAAAATCCAACCTTCAGAATGAACAAGCTTGAGTTGGTTTAATTGCAGTAAACATATTTATTTAAAAATGTTAAATGTTTTCCTTCTGAGAGTGCAATGCCAAATAGCTACCATATGATTATAAAGAAAATGAAAAACAAAATTACCTTCCTGAGAAAGTGACCCTTTCTCTTTATGAAGTCACAGGCCGAATGAGACAGTAAACAGAGAATGTGGCCAAAGAGTCATGATTCAGGAGATTAAAATATCCCTTCTCAAAAATGGATACACTACTTTTCTGCCTCAGGCACAACTTTCAGAAAAATATATTCTTTGAATTTGGAATGAAGCAATTTTTCATTTCATTTCAACATCTGGCTCTGAAATGAAGGGAGGCAAAGAAACATTGCACCATCTCTTGCTTGAAGAATCATTCAGATTCATAGTGGCAGAGTTCCCCAAGAAATAAATGGGATCCAACTGGAATGTCCCAAATCCAATATATATAGACACTGTACAGAAGATTATATCTTAAAATCTGTAAGTGGTAAGCTGAAAAAGATGAATGTTTAAAAATGAGAGAGAGAGAGAGAGAGAGAGAGAGAGAGAGAGAGAGAGGGAGGTGACAGGGCATTTAACTCTCCAGAGCCTCATCCGTTCACTCTCAGTCTTTGGGGTCAGCTGTGCTTTTGGAGAAGCCGCGTTTCCAGGGGTTTTTTTGCCAGCTGCCTGAGTCCTGTTGCTTTTGATCACTCTCTCTGACGGATGTGATGTGATTCTTTTTGCCAGCTCGTTCCTCTGAGTCTGCTAACTCGGCACACGCTGCTCTCACCTCACTAGCAGGACTTCCTCTCTCTCAGCAAGAGCTCTTAGTCCTGCCAAAGGCCAACACCCCTTGGAAGGGCAGGCCCCCGCACCTCCTGACAGCCCAGCTCCCTGGCAGATGAAGCTCTCCCTCTGGTCCCCGTGTCAGATTCAAAGTCCTGACCAGCTTCCATCAGCAGAAGCTGCCTCTTAATTGCTGTAGATCAAAAAGCATTGAACATGTCAATTAAAATAGAGTGGAAGAGGGCAGACAAAGGTAGGGAAGATCTGGCATTTACCAAAATAACCCATTTCCTGGTGGGCTGATGGCTTTCTTTATGCCTCATGGTTCTACTTGATTAATGGGCAGGTCGTTTCTCCAGCAACACCACGAACACAGCAATCGATTTCAGGGTCTGTCTGATTTACCTGACTCTCTGGCTTTTTTCTTTCCTATAATCCATTCCATTCTATAGCAAAAGGGTTTGTCCCTAGAACTACACATATTTCCATTAGAAGAGAACCCCCTCAAGCCACATGCAGATGTGAAGGAAGTAGCCTCATTGCTTTTGACTCACCTCTTATCAGTCCTTTGTACTTTCCTATTATATTCCATCAACATGGCTAAAATATAATTTTCAGAGCTAGAACAGGGCTTCACTACATAGTCTAACAGATGAGTAAAGTGAGGCTCAGAGAGGTGAACTGACTTGCCCAAGGCTACACAGAAACTGTACTTACTAACTCACTTTCTAGTCGATGCCTGCTTCCATTTCACAGCTATGTAGCTACCCTAGCCCTATTTCAAGAACCTGATCTAAGACCTAGAGTAGCAATCGCCAGGAAACGTGCTGGTTAGAAGCCAAGCCTACTATGCCACATTGCCCCTGCCAATTACTGGCTTCCTCCTCTGCAGAGTGGGTAGTTCATAGTCATCATGGAATTGCTGCAAACATTAAGATTGTTAGTGTTGACAAATCTCTCTTGTCCTCACAATAGCAAGTCTAGTTTATGGACTGCTTCTTAAGTGTTCAAAGAAAGTTGATGGGTTCAGGAAACACTACGCCCAAATGTGGCACCTTGGCACATTGAATGTCTTAAGCTGCAGGAGTTTGAGAAAATGGCAGGATTGGGAAGTTCTCTCTGACCTCCCTCTTGCCTTTCTTCCCTGAGACAGGGACCTCTGAAAGGTACTGTCCCTACATCAGGAGGAACGGGGAGTCTCTTATGCATGATGGGAGTTTGGGATCAAGAAATCTTTACCAACAAACCTTGTTAAACTAACCCTTATGTTCCTAGTTACCTCTTCCCCATTTATTATTCCTAACCCAGCCTCCTCTGCTTCATAAGTTCTTCACAGATCTATTCTTTCTTTGTCTAAAAGGTATAAAAGCCCCTGCTCTGGTCATTTCTTAAGGTCTTTATACTTTTGTGGGGGCTCCCAGGTACATGTAAAAATTCAGTAAAATTTGTATGCTTTTCTCCCGCTAAATCTATCATTTCAGACCCAGCAAGGGATCCTAAGATGGTCAAAGATAACTTTTCCTTCCTTAAAAAGTAAAATATGTATTGTTCATTAGATTTATGTAATGTAGCTATAGAAGTTACAGAACAATGGTCCCTAATTTGGTAGATCAGCAGATTGCCAAGTTTTATTTTCCAAGTAAGCAAATAAAAAAAAAATCCACTTACTAGCACATCTATCTTGTAAACTAAAGAACACTAAAATTCACAGTAGAAAAGGTATAATTTGAAAAGTAAAAATCCTCCTCAAAAAGGAATAATACTTTTGCTTCTGATGAAAAAATTGTTGTCATGGGCCAGTGTCAGTACAAACACTGCAGTTTGGTTTGCAAGCCCACTGTCTCCCACTCATCTTCAAGGAGGAAGCACGCTGCCAGAGGCTGTGTGGCCCCTTCTCTCCAGCCTTCCCACGTGAGCTGGGAGATGTAAGGCCTCCGGGGCCTTAACTGTGAACATAATTTCCAAGTTCCTAAATGAAGCAGCTGCCAGTCACCCAAGCCTTAGCCAGTGTTCTTCAAATCTGCACATAGATCCAATTTTCCAGAGTCAGGATCTCCCCAAATCATCAAAGGTAGACCATGGACAAACATACAAAATGAATGTAACCTGGAAAAAGAGCAAGCCCTGCCCTTTGTTGCAAAATTCATCCACATTTCTGGGGAAGTTCATAAGAGTGGTGCACGAGAAAGCAGATGGAAGGCTTAACAGAAGGTCTGTGGGTTCTAATTGCATGAAGTAAACATCTGAACCTTGTATGGCGATGGCCCTACTCAGTTTTGTGGAATTCAGACCATGCCTGGAGGTGAGGTACCAGTAGGGACAGAGACAGATGAAAATAGGCAAAGAGGCAATAAGAAGTGCAAAGGCCCTGGGGCATGTTGTAAAAGGACACTGTCAGACTAGGGGTGTCTTAGAGGAATGGAACATCAGGGGAGATAGTCACTGTCTTTAAATGTCTGAAGAGCTGTCAGGTAGAAGAGAAAATAGAATTGCCAGAGGGCATAAGAAAGTCAAATGATTGGAAACAAAGAAAAACAGAGTTATGCTACATAAAGGAAAACTTTTTAACTCTTAAAGGTGCCAAAAGAAAAAAAAAACCAGGAAAAAAAAAGAGGAAAGGGAAGAAAAGAGCAGTTCTTTTTTGTTTTGATTTTTTGTTTTTCGTGGTTTTTTTTTTACTTTTTTTTAACGTTAATTTATTTTTGAGACAGAGAGAGAGCATGAACAGGGGAGGGTCAGAGAAAGAGGGAGACACAGAATCTGAAACAGGCTCCAGGCTCTGAGCTGTCAGCACAGAGCCCGATGCAGGGCTCGAACCCACGGACCTCGAGATCATGACCTGAGCTGAAGTCGGATGCTTAACCCACTGAGCCACCCAGGCGCCCCTGGTTTTTTTTGTTTGTTTGTTTTGTTTTTGTTTTTGTTTTTCATGAACAGTGGTGATTTCCGCATACTGAGAAATACTCAAGAGGAACCAGGTAAAGGGTCTTCAGTAAGTGAGAAGGACTTAGGCCAGATATCTGACAAAAGGAAAGGAGATGATACTATAGATTCTGGCTAGGAATTGAAGATCCTGATAACCCTACCAAGTGATCTTGCCCATCCCCTGGTTTCTTTCTCTGTTTCTTTGCCCACAATTGAAGCTTGATACATGGTATGTATTATAAATTCGGAGCATCCTTCTAGTTTGAGTACATTCTGGGTTCTATCAAACACACCTGGTTTTTCTTAGGTTTGATTATGGTAACTGTCATTTATTGAATATTTTCTATGAAAAAGGCACTACAAAATTTTGAAGCAGATTATATCATTATCCCCATTTTATAGATAGGGAAATTAAGTTTCAGAGCTGATATGTACTTTGACCAAGCCACACAGCTAGGAAGAGTCAAAAACCTATTTCTAACCACCATCATCTGCTGCTGTTAAGCCTCACAGTGCATGGCCTGAAAACGTCCAAATTTACTCTCTCAAAAGTATTTGCATTTTGCTCCAGCAGCCTTTGCTTCATCGCCAAGTCCCATGCCTAGAAACTGACACAAACCCCAAGGATTACCTTGGAGATCAGCATCATGAGATTGTTGTCCTTCTCAACTCTATTTTTTTGTTTTGTTTTTTGTTTTGTTTGTTTTGCTATTAAAGTAAGCCTCCATGACAGCTCCTACTTTCACATTCTGGGACTCAGTACCTATGTAAATAACACTTTAGACAACCTAGGCTCCCATGTCCTTGACCCCAAACTACAGTCCTCTTTCTCTGTAGCCCACTTCAATCAATTACCCCTTGGGCTTACGTCCTTTACTATATCTAAGGTATCCTCCTTTTTTAAAATTTATTTTTAAGAGACAGAGAAGGGGAAGGGGCAGAGAGAGAGGGAAGGAGAGAGAATCTCAAGCAGGCTACCCACTGTCAGTGTGGAGCCCGTCAGGGGCTCAAACCCAGACTGCGAGATCATGACCTGAGCAGAAATCAAGAGTCACTTGCTTAACCATCTGAGCCACCCAGGTGCCCCTAAGCTATCCTCCATCTGGCCAAAACAGTTCATCCTTTACACTCCTTCATTTTCTGACCCCGACTCTATGATCCTGATAGGATCTTGGAGCACTCTTCCCTCTTCACACAGACCCACTTCCCTGCTCCAGGCTCATCCCAAGATCTCAGGCTGCCCCCACCTCAAGCCCTTTCTTTCCTTCCAGTCCTTTGACACTGCTGCACATGTGCACCTACACCTCCAACCAGCCCTGTCTTCTGCTTCCACATGTGGGCCACTGATGCAGCCGCCACAAACCAAGAGGCCATGAAGACTGACGCCATCATGAGCGTGTAGAACTCAGTCACAGCTGCTGCTCAGTCTACACTGCTCAGTGATTCCTAGTCAGTCCCTCCATACTGTCTCAGGCATTTTTCCAGACCCTCACATTTTCCATAAGCTTCTAAATCCCACTGTCTGGTGTAGACTAGATCTTCCATCTTATTTCACATGTTCAAGCTTCCAACCTTGCTTCCTCATTCTCAGCACAGAGAATCAGTTCCCTTCTACTACACGGAAGGAAGAGATTACAGAAACCCTATCCACTTCACACCTCTAGATCTAGGTTATCTGTCCACACTTTCCTCCTGCCATCATGTCATACATGGCCATGTATGAATAGGTCATGTAGAATAGGCTATTCTATGATGTGATCTATAAGGCCAACTCCTTCTCTAGGTACGCCTGTTACACAAATAGCACATGTATGACCATGTCTCTGGTTCCTGTCTTCCTCAGGAACTTTATCAGTAGTCAATTTCTCTCCATGTTCTTCAAGCTCTTCTAATTTATCATTCCCATCAGCTTTTAAACATGCTCAAAGATCCCTGAACCCTTTCATATGACTGCAATTACATGAATTAAATCCTACGTACAGTGAAGGGCTTGGAACAGAATGTGGTGAAAGGGTTTGTAATTGGGTTTCAGTGGGTCTACAGGTGATGCATTAACTGATTTGGATTGTACATATCAATTTTTAAAAGTTTGTATAATTATAATCTAATACCTTTATAGGTAAAGTGTTATTTTGTAAAAGTACGATTTTTCCTAACTGAAACAGTGTGTTGGTTTTTATATCCAGCCAGTCTAGTTGAAAGAGTGCCAAGTCTGTGAGTACAGCAAAGTCTAGGCTGTCTTGCCAGCTCTGAGCACCCTCTGCTGGCGAAAGTGGGTACAACAGTCAAAGAAACCATTCAGTTTGGTGACCGTTAAAAAACACTTCGTATTTATCACAATGCAGTTTATGTTTTCTTTCATTTCCAATATTGTGTAAGGGCTAGTTAACATGTTACAAGTAGGACTCTTGCTGACTCCAGTTGTTCTCTGTATAATAATTCTGTGATGCCTAAAACAGCAGCCATTAGCCACAGGTGACTCCTGGGCACTTTAAATATATGTCGTTTGAAATGACAGGCCTTGTAAGTGTAAAATACATACCATAGTTCAATAGTTATTACAGGAAAAATTATTTAAAACATCTAATTAAAAATTATATTGATTACATGTTGAAACGATAATATTTTGGATATAATGGGTTAAAATATCTTACAAAAACTGATTTCACCTCTTCATTTTTCACCTTTTTATATATGGTTACTACAAATTTTAAAATTATGTATTTGGTTTGCATTGCATTTCTACTTTACAACATGCTATAGATGCTTCATTCCAAAGTTAAAGTACCATGCATAAACATCAAAGTAGGTCCCTAAAAAATGGTTCGTGACTCATGAAATCCTCACACATATATACTGAGGGCATAAAAAGACTTGGAAAATAAAGATGGGAAAACGGGTTGCTGAGTTTTCTATCAATTTTGGAGAGAGCTATTGGTGTGTTAAGTACTGAGGACCGCCAGCCAGCTCCTCTCCTTCAGACGGGGAGACTGTGGGACGTACTGATGCCCCATTTCAAGCCTATCGAGAGGCATCAATGGCACCACTGAGAGCTTACCTAGATGCTGGCCACGGGCTGGCAAGGGAAGCAGAGTAAGAAGTCTGTAATTAGGAAAGCAGCTACACTTCCAAACTTGGTCAGAGTTAAAAATGCCTCTTTCCCCAGGTCAGGTGTGGATGAGTGTGTCAGCGCCAGAGTGTGTGATTTAAGCCTCTCCAAGAGGGCCTCAGGGCAGTGAGAGAGTTGGAGGTGGGCTTCTGAATGGGAATTCAATTTGAGTGGAGGGCAGTGATGGGGTGAAGGAAGAGGGGAGCACACATGCTGTGTGACCCTCACTCCCCTTCAGAGAGGGCCCGACTCGCTGCCTTAGCAAAAACTGCAAAAAGATCTGAGACTTCTTTCACACACGTCTGAACCTGAGCTGTGTGGCACTCATTTGAAGTATTAATTTCTGCAAACATAATCTATAAACAACTGGTAAGTCAAAAACACACCACCTGTTTCCAGGTGGCCTCTCTGATCCTTAATGCTAGAACCTTCCTAACATTAGCTCATTCATTAGATCTTGAGTAAAACACTTGCTGAAATAACTTTCTAGACCCCAAATGGAGCTGCTCCTGCCTGGGGTGCCACATCAGCAAACCAAGAGGTAGAGGACTTTCACGTCCCTGTACATGCTCCACTTGACCAGAAACACAGTATATCCACTCAGCCAATCCCCAAACGCCGAGCCAACTATGCACACACGCTATACTCATTTACTTGTTCTTTCTCACCACAAATAATGTTGACTATGTGGCCCCAGCCAGTCAGGTATTTCCTATTTTTTGTTTCCTCGTTCTTTATTCTTAATCCTATAAAGCTCCCTGCCTTCCTCCCCATTTTGTACTTTTCCAAAAGAAGGCTCTCTGCTTCACGAATTGTTCAGGTTTGTTTGTACTACCTGAACTGTCTTCATTAATCGTTTTTTAAACACTTTGCATAGTAGATGGGGATCCAAGTTGTCAAGGTTAGAGAAGGCTTTAGGAGCCCTCTTTTCTTGCCATCCATTAATTTATTCAATGTAAAAATGTCTACATTTGGGGCGCCTGGGTGGCTCAGTCAGTTGAGGATCCGACTATGGCTCAGGTCATGATCTCACACTCCGTGGGTTCGAGCCCCGCGTCAGGCTCTGTGCTGACAGCTCAGAGCCTGGAGCCTGCTTCCGATTCTGTGTCTCCCTCTCTCTCTGCCCCTCTCCCACTCGTGCGCTGCCTCTCTCTGTCTCAAAAAAAAAAAAATTTAATTAAAAAAAAAAGTCTATATTCAACTCCTATTATGTGTCAGGCACTATGCTAGTCAGTAACAATATGATACAGTCTTAGCCAAGGCTGAATTCGGTGGGAAATCACCATTTCCTAGTGCAGCCAACTCCACTTTGAGAAAATTCTCGTATTAGAAAGATTTTGTTTGTGTCTGTGCATAGAATTATAGAAGAGCCTAATGTTTGGAGAAGGTGGGTTTCCAGTGGTTGGCGCCCCGTGTGGTGGATAACTTGCTAACACTCCCTGAGGTAGTCCAGCCTAGATAGCTTCGGCTGGTAGAAAAGTTCATTTGTCTACTTTGTCTAAATCATCCTGGTGACATCAAGTGTTGACATTTACAAAACGCTTCTCTTTTTTCTCTGGCAATGTTTTTTATTACAGTTTGCCTTTCCTGATTTTTATCACTTTTTTTTCTTTATTTTTTTCTTTATTTTTATTCTTTTGGTCACTATTTCCATGGAACATTTTTCTCATCCTTCTACTTTCAATCTTTCTGTATCATAGGTTTTAAGTATTTCTCTTTAAAAGCGTATCGTTGAGGGGGCACCTGGGTTTGTTGATCATCCGACTTCAGCTCAGGTCATCTCACGGTTCGTGAGTTCAAGCCTCACATCTGGCTCTGTGTTGACAGCTCAGAGCCTGGAGCCTGCTTCAAGTTCTGTCTCCCTCTCTCTCTGCCCCTCCCCCGCTCACTTTCACTGTGTCTCTCTCAAAAATAAACATTAAAAAAATTTTTTTAAAAAGGGTATCATTGGGATTCATCAATCTGACAGTCTATTGATGACAAAAGGTGTCATTTAATTGGAACATTTAACCTATAAACATTTAATATAACGACTGAAATATTCAGGTTTGAATTTACCATCTATGTACTGGTGTGTACATGCTCTACCTTGTCTGTGCTCCTTTCACATTGATTATATTTTATTATTCTGTTTCCCTCATATTATCTTGGCAGTTTCACATTTTACTACTCTTTTTTGTTCTTATAATGAAGATTACATCAAGCATATTCGACATATCAAGGTCTAATAAAAGTCTTTTTACCTCTTCCAAGATACTGGAGAAACTTAACTTTGCTAATTAATGGGTTCTAGACCAGCAGCATAAAAATCACCTAGGTGATTGTTAAACATGACAAATCTCCAGCACCAAGCCAGACCTTTTGATCAAAATCTACAATTTAACAAGATGATTCATATGTTAAAAGTTTAAGGAATACTGCTGTACAACATTGTTAGTTCCACTTAAATTTTTATAATTTATATACCATTTTGTGCATTTACATCTTAAACCCCTATCATGTTTTGCACAATGCTCATTTATTCATTTATATTTACCAACAAATATATATTTTTTTAATTTTCTAAAAATGTTTATTTTTGAGAGAAAGATAGAGACAGAGTGCAAGTGGGGGAGGGGTAGAGAGAGGGCGACACAGAATCCAAAGCAGGCTCCAGGCTCTGAGATGTCAGCACAGAGCCCAAAGTGGGGCTTGAACCCATGAACAGTGAGATCATGACCTGAGCCAAAGTTGGACACTTAACTGACCAAGCCACCCAAGTACCCCCATACTTTTCATTTATATTCATTCTTTTTTGTATTTCTGACCTTTCATCCAAGATCATTTTTCTTTGGCCTAAAGCACACATACATATTTACTTTAGACTGTGACTATCCATACTTTTAGTTTGAAGGTTTATTTCCCATTTAAAAAACCTTTATTATGGACATTTTCAAACATATGTGAGTAGAGAGAACAGTGTAATAAACCTGATTTACCCATTGCCAATTATTGATATATGGCTAATCTTTCCTTTCTTATATCTTATTAACTTTCTACTCCCTGACATCAGATCATTTCATCAGTGTTTATCTCTGAAGCATAGGGACTCTTTTTGTTTACAACCTGATCCCAGCATCATCAGGTGATGATCAACACTAAATACTCAATATCATCTCATGTCTAGCCAGTCTTCATATCTCCCCATCACCTTATGAATTGTGTTTTCAGTCTATTTGCAACTAGTTAAAATGTCACTTGCGTCTTATATCCCTCCCTCTGTCCAGTTTCCTCACAAGTATATTTCATTTTGAAGAATTTTTTTTGTTTTATAAAGTTTCTCACAGTCTGCTTTTGTAGATTTCAACCTTATTTGATATTTAAAATGTTCTTTAATGCCCTATGCTTCCTACAGATTAGTAGATAAATCCAGAAACTTGGTAATTTTGTTGTATTGTTTCTTCCATTTAAAGGCATATATCAAATTCTTCCTCCTTTTATGGTACCAAATGTTGGTGATCATTACCTAAATCTGTTAATTCTTTGAGGGTTGCAAAATGATCAAAATCTCATTCTATCATTTTTTTATTTGACTACCAGTTAAAATGTTCTGTAAAGGGAAATGTATTCTCATCCACTATTCATTTATTCACCAGTAAGGTATAGATCTTATTAAAATAACAGGCAGGATAAATGCTCAATTATTCCCCTTATTCACCAGTTTTCAAAGACCATGGGTTGGCCCATAGCATCTGCCATAGGTAAGCAGTAAGGGTTACTTTAAGAGGATAAAGATGCTTATAAAGATGTGGATTTAAACATATTTGATGTGTTTCTATTCATTTCCATTACTATTTTTATTGATGCACAGCCTCCTATCTCTGGTTGGTTGGAAGCAGTTGACATAACTCCGATAGTCTTTGATAGCTTCTTTGCTATCTAGTAATATAAAGACGTTCCAGGTTTATATTGTAAATTTAAACCATACCTAAAAATAACCATATCTCTATGCAAGTCTGTTTTCTTTGGGTAGGAAATATTATTTCAAAGACCACAATTTGAGTATGAAAAATGTTGCTCAGTTTCTAGGTCTCTTCAGTCAACAAAAATGGTGGAAAATACTTCTAAAAATATGTAAGTGTGTATGGAAAAGCAGGGGGAAGATAAATTCATATATAGATAAAATCATTGAAAATAGTTCCCTTCTGTGTGATTATGTACCAACTGGGTATGGTTAGTTAAGTCCATTGCTTCATTTTATTCTGACTTTTAAAGTTTCCATTTACAAAATTTTGTTTCAAAATTATTTAAAGTAAGTTATCTAACATCAGATCTATGAAATTAAGTATATACCATTATGTCTAGCTTCTACATCTCCCCAACACATGTATTTCTCCTCCCTCTCTAGAGCTAACTTCAAGAAATGTTGCCACTCCATTTTTATGGTTGTTATAAAAATGCATACATATTAGCATTTCCCCCTCCCCACCCCCTTTTCCAGATAAGTGGTAGAAAACCTTAATACTTTCTCTGCTCTGCTTTTCTCATTTAAAAATATGGGGCACCTGGGTGGCTCAGTTAGTTAAGCATCTGACTTCTGCTCAGCTAATGATCTCACAGTTCATGGGTTCAAGCCCCACCTCGGGCTCTGTGCTGACTGCTCAGAACCTGGAGCCTGCTTCAGATTCTGTGTCTTTCTCTTTCTGTCCCTCCCCTGTTTGTGCTCTGTTTCTGTCTCTCAAAAATAAATAAATGTTGAAAAAAAATATAAAATGAATGATCTTGGAGAAGTATATTCATGATGTAGAAAAATATTCATAGTGTATTCATGATGTAGAAATATGTTCATGAGACTTTGCTGAGTTCTTAAAAGGCAAATAAAAAAATGCACTGTATTTAAAAAATTTTTTTAAATAAATAAAAATATATCCTGGAGGGTGCCTGGGTGGTTCAGTCGGTTAAGTGTCCAACTTCAGTTCAGGTCATGATCTTGCAGTTTGTGGGTTTGAGCCCTGGAGCCTGCTTCAGATTCTGTATCTCCCTCTCTCTCTGTCCCTCTGTTGCTTGTGCTTTGTCTCTCTCTCAAAGATAAATAAACATTATATCTGTATTATATATAGATAGATAGATAGATAGATCTATATTATAGATATATATATGGCTGAGATTTCCTTTATTCCTTTTGACAGCTAACTAGTACTGCATAGTTCACTAGTCCCTAGTACTTAGGAAAAGTAAAATGAGATAAACTTGCGAACATTAATCAATAAAATGACTCAGTTTGTTTTTTAAGAAATTTGCCAAGAGTGACATCAGCAAGGTAACCAAGTAGACAGCTCCAACCTCCCATACCCCCACAGAAATCTCACAAACAAGCAGAAACTTTCAGAAGCAACATTGCCAGAACTCTGGAAATTAGTCAAAGGTTTATAGTAACCAAGTGAACATAGATTCAAGAAAATTTAACTTACAAACAGGAGAAAAGTGTTCTACTCTGGCATCCTTGAAGGCAACAGTCTTGAAGACAGCAGCCTGCATTCCCAGATGGGAGACTCTATTCCAAATTATTGGGTATGTCTGTTCTAGTCTGACTGGGCTAGCTGAAGGAGTGGTTCAAAGTGCTCATCTCTGTTTTCCCTAACAATTCACTGAGGCCAGAAAGGCAGGGAGTATTATTTGAAAATATTACAAAAGTAGATGGACTGTTTGCAGACACCCGAGGTAAGAGTTTACAGTTGAGACATACAACAGACAGCTTAGTCTTAGGAGGAAACGCTGGAGAAAGTTTCTTTGTGAAATGGGAGCAGTCACCCTTATTTATGGGGGAATTTAGAAAGCCATACTCATGTCCACAGCAAAATGAATGCTCAGAAAAGACCTCAGAAGACCTGAAGTTTTGAACTCAGAGGGAACTTAGGCTCAGTGAAAATCCAGCTAAGTGTGAAAGGAAAGCTTCAGGACAGAGCCAATCTGTAAACACTTTTAAAAGAGATTTTTCTTTTTTTCTTACCTCTAGAGTTCAAGAAAATCTACATCAAATATAAGATAAACAAAAGCTAAGAAACAGACACTGTAGAGATCACAAATGAAAGGAATACAATCTCTGCAAAAAAAAAAAAAAACAATTTGGAAAAGTCACTAGACAAATTAACTACTGCAACCTTCACCAATCAAAATGAAGAATAAAAACAAAAACCCTGGGGAAAAGGAAGAACTTGATACCCAGGGCTATCATGTTATAAAATTCAAATGTCCAGTTTTCATAAGACAAACAAAGAAACTATATGCTATCTACAGGAAACTTAATGCAAATATAATGGCATAAATAGGTAAAAGTGAAAGTATGGGGAAAAGTGAGCTGAGTGACTACACTAATACCAGAAAAAAAATACTTTAAGTCAAAACTGTTACAAGAGACAAAAAGGACATTATATAAGAGGGTCAATTTCATCAAGAAAACATTACAGTTATAAACACGTGCACCAAACAGCACCTCAGAATACAGAAACATTAAGAGAATTGAAAGAGAAACAGTTGTACAATTGTAGTTGGGAAACTTAAATTCGCCACTTTTAATGATGAATACAACACCTAGATGGGAGATCAATAAGGAAATAGTACACTTGCACAATGCTGTAAACCAATCAGACCTAACAAACATATAGAGTACTCAATCCAACAACAACCAAATACATGTTCTTCTCAAGTATATATGGAATGTTGTCCAAGAGACTATATGTTAGACCATCACAGTCAAAATAAATTTTAAAAGATTGAAATCATACAAAGTATTTTCTCTGATCACAATGTAATAAAGCTGAAAATCAAGAGAAGTGAAAATGTTTACAAATATGTGAAAACTAAACACATTTTTAGAAAACCAATAATCGATAGGTCAAAAAACAAAAATCAAAAAAGAAATTAAAATATACTTATAAAAGAAAAAAACACAACATATCAAAACTTATGATATGCAACAAAGGTGATACTCAGAGGGAAATTTCTAACTGTACTTGCACTATTAAAAAGATCTCAAATCAATAACCTAACTTTACATCTTATGGAGCTAGAAAAAAAAGAAGACACTACACTGAAAATTATTAGAAAGAAGAAAATAAAATAATAAAGATTAGAATGATGATAAATGAACCAGAGAATAGAAAGACAATAGAATCAACAAAACCAAAATTGGTTTTTGGAAAAGATCAACAAAATTGACAAAAGACTGGCAAAGAAATAAAGAAAAGAAGCAAATAACTAAAATCAGAAATAAAAGTGTGTGTGTGTGGGGGGGTGCCTAGGTGGCTCAGTCGGTTGAGCATCCGACTTCAGCCCAGGTCATGATCTTGAGGTTCACCAGTTCAAGCCCCACATCAGGCTCTGTGCTGACAGCTCAGAACCTGAAGCCTGTTTTGGATTCTGTGTCTCTCTCTCTCTCTGTCCCTCCCTTGCTCACACTCTGTCTCTCTCTCTCAAAAATAAATAAAAACATTAAAATGAGTGTGAACATCACTACCAACCTTATAGAAATAAAAAGGAGCATTATAGAATACCATGAACTACATGAAAAAATTAGGTAGCCTAAATGAAAAGAACAAATTCTTGGAAACACACAAATTACCTAATCAAGAAGAAATTGATCATCTCAACAGACCTATAAGTAAAAACTGAATCAGTAAATAGACTCCCAAAAAAGAAAAGCCCAGGACCAGATGGCATCACTATTAAATTCTACCAAATATTTAAAGAATGAACACTAATTGTTCTCAACTTTTCCAAAAAACAAAAGAGGAGGTAACAATTTCTAACTCCTTATATGAAGCCAGTTTACTCTGATACCAAAGCTAGATAAAGATATCACAAGAAAATAAAATTACAGACCAATATTCCTTATGAATATAGATATAAAAGTCATCAATCAACAAAATGCTAGAAAAAAGAACCCCCCCCCCCAAAAAAAAGAACCCAGCAGCATGTTATAAGGATTGTACCATAACCAAATGGAACTTATCCCAGGAATGTAAGGATAGTTCAACTTAAGAAAATCAATCAGTGTTATATGTCACATTAATAAAGGAAACACACATAAGCAGATACCCACCTACACCCGCACACAATCATCTCAACTGACAAAGAAAAGGTATCTGACAAAGTCCAATGCCCTTTTATGATAAACACTAAAAACTGTAGGAATATAAAAGAATTTCCATGACAGGAAAAAAGGTATTTACAAAAATCCAATAGCAAACATATACTCAATTGTAAAAGACTAAAAGCTTTTCACCTAAGATAAAAATAAAACAAGAATTCCCACTTTCACTGCTGTCATTCAACATTGTGCTATTAGTTCTAGCCAGAGCAATTAGACATGAAAAGAAATAAAAAGAACCTAAGTTGGAACAAAGTAAAACTATCTTTGTTTTCTTATGACATGATCCTATGTATCAAAAATCCCAGAGAATCCACAAGACAACTACTAGAGTTTAAAAATGAAGTCAGAAAAATTGCAGGTCAACACATGAAAATCAACTGTGTTTCTATACACCAGCAAAAAAAAAAAGTGCCCCCCCCACCAAGCCTCTGTCTTAATTGACCTAAATACACCAATTAGAAGATAGATACGGCAGAATGAATTTAAAAATATCCAACTACATACTTTCTACAGGAGATTCACTTCAAATGTAATGGAATAGGTAGGTTGAAATTTAAAAAACCTAAAAAAGACATATTGTGTAAACATTTATCAAAGAGGCACAAGTGGCTATATCAACACATCAGAGAAAGTATATTTCAAAGCAAAGAAAATTACCAGAGACAGAGAGGGGCATTATATAATGATAAAATGGTCACTCCATGAAGAAGACACAGCAATCCTAAATGTGTATGCATCAAACAAGACCACAAAACACATGAAGCAACAATATTAATAGAACTGAAATGAAAAACAAATTACAATTATAGTTGGAGACATTACACCCCTCTTTTGACAAATGGTAAAACAACTAGACAGAAAATCAGTCTAGATGTAGAACTTAACACCATTAACCAACAGGATCTAATCAACATTTATAGAAGTCTCCACTCAAAATCAAAATACACATTCTTTTCATGGAACGTATACTCAGAAAATATCCAGGGACCTAAAACAAACCTCAACAAGTTTAACAGAAATGAAATCACGCACTGTGTGTCCTCTAACCACAAGAGAACCAAACTAGAAATGAAACAAATATACAAGGAAAATCTCCAAAAACATGGAAAAAAATCAGACATAACATTTCTAAATTATGCATGCATCAAGGAACAAGTCTCCAGGGAGATTTTTTTTAAATACATTGAACAAAACAAAGTGAAAACACAACATATAATAATTTGTGGCAGAGCTAAAACAATGCAATTTAACAAAATAGAATTTATGTCACTAAATGTTTTACTTAGGAATATTTTTTTTAGGAATGAAATAGAGCTACAAACCCAGCAGTCATCAATGAGACAAGGGAATACAACAAAAATTCTATACACATGAATTTCAGTATCTTGGATAAAATGGCCAATTCCTTAAAAAACACCAACTCAATCGGAAATGCATAATTTGAATAGGCCTGTAACTATTAATGGAACTGAATTTTTAATTTAAAATTGCCTCTCAAAAAGGATACATCCAGACACACATGGTTTTTTCTACTGGAGAATTTTTTATAAAACTTTTATTAAAAAGAGTAGCAATTCTACACAATCTTATTGAGAAAACAAAAGACAAAAACCTGTATTTTTAGGAATGCACTAATATAAAATCCGATCAAAGACAGTGTAGTTACAGATCAATATTCCTCACAATAAATGCAAAACTCCTTTAAAAATATTAGCAATTCATCAATATATGAAAAGGATTATACAAATCAATGTATTTCCATATACTAGCAAGGAATATGTAGAAACAAAAATATCAATAATTGCACAAAAATAAACACTTTGGAGTAAATCTAACAAAACATACACACAGCACATATGGTGAAATGCTGGTTAAAGAAATCAAAGATTTAAATAACTGGAGAGACATACTTGTAGTCTTTTTTTGAAAGACTCAACACAGTAAAGATGTCATTTCTCCCCAGAAGTTTCATGCAATTCCTTTCAAAATCCCAGCAATATTTCTCATAGATATAAACAAGAGTATTCTAAAATTTATATGCTAAGGCAAAAGAACTAGAATAGCTAAAAGAATTTGGAAAAATAGGGTGCAAAAAATCAGTCTACCCAATTTCAAGGCTTACTGTGTAGCTACAGTTATCAACACTTGGAATATTAGCAAAGGGAGGGGCACAGATCAATGAACAGAATAGAGAACTCCAAAATAGACATACACAAAATATACTCAACTGATTATTGAAAAAATTGTAAAAGCAACTCAATGGAGGATAGATGGCCTCCAGCAAACGGTGCTGGAGCAGTTGGATATCTACACAAAAATAAGTAATAAACCTTGACCTAAACTTCACACTTTATGTAAAAACTAACTAAAGGGTCACCTGGGTGGCTCAAGTTGGTTGAGCATCCGAATCTAGCACTGGTCATGATCTGGCTCGTGAGTTCGAGCCCCACATCAGGCTCGCTGCTGTCAGCCTGTCAACACAGAACCCTCTTTGGATTCTCTGCCCCCCTCTCTCTCTGCCCTTTCCCCACTTGTGTACTGTCTCTCAAAATATAAATAAAACATTTAAAAAAACTGACTCAAAAATGAGTAAAGGACTCTAATGTAAAACGTAAAACTATGAAACAGAAATATACATACATATGCATACACACACACACACACCAGAAAATCTTGAGGATGAGACAGAGTTGTAAAGACATGACGCCAAAGCATGATCCATAAAAGGAAAAATTTATATACACCACTTGGTACTCACCTCTCCAGGCCAGAGAAGTTCATTGTCATTTATACATACGCTGTTTAGAGCTACTGTCAGCTATACCTGCAGACACACATACTCACATACAAACACATGCCTCTAGTTCTGTGTGAGAGCCCGAGGCCGGGTGAAGGGTATGAGGGCAGAGGTTGGCAGGTGAGTTGAAGAGGCTTCCCGAGGTCAGGCAGGCAGTGACTGCACTGCTCATAAGGGCCCAGATTAGGTCAGTAATGACACCAGATAATTAAGTGTGGCAGGTGTAATTAAGGGTATGTCATGATTAACATGACCAAAACCAAATCTGTGTAGTTAAGTTCAGGAATTGGTAACAAAAGTGTGTTTTGAGAGTATGAAAAGCAAGTTATGACAATGGGATGAACAAAAGCTCACAAGAACATCCAAAGACTATTTGGTAAAGCAGGCTCATGAAGCTTGGGAGTAATAAAAATAGAGATAGACAGATTTTGGTTAGCAGTAGGAGAGTACAACCAAGAACACATGATCAGCAAAAGGGCATAAACTTTCAATTGCAAGTTTTGGGGATCTAATATACAGCATGATGACTATGATTAATAATAATATACTGTATATTTGCAATTTGCTGTGTGTTCTCAAGCATTATCTCTCTCTCTCTCTCTCTCTCTCTCTCTCTCTCTCTCTCTCTCACACACACACACACACACACACATACACACACACATACAAAAGCTAACTGTGGGAGATGACAGCTGTGTTAGTTTCATTGTGGTAATCATTTCACAAGTTATACATATCAAAACATCACATTGTTCACAATACAAATTTTGTCAAAAATAAACAAAAAAAATTAAAAAGAACACATGATCAGGAATAAGGCCTTTCAGCTGAGTGTCTAGAAGTCTTTGTGACTTTCCAGGCCCCCAGTCCTATGAGGCTACTCGTTTTCTGGGGCATCTTAAAGGAACCTAGCAGCCACTGACAGCAGGAATTCCAGAATGCTAGACCCAAAGGAGCAATTAGAGATCACCAACTCTCATTGTAATGTGCTTATTAGTGTATGTAAAAGAACAGAGTTACAGAGACTACGTGGTGACCCAAGGTCCTGAAGCAAGTTCAAAGCCAGGACTAGCACACAGGTCTCTTTTTCCTGTTGATTTCTTTATTGTACACTATGTTGGAGGTTTTGTTTAAGCACATAACCCAAATATAATGGGGAGCTAGTAAGTTTTCAAACCCCTGCCCCTGCCCTGTGACTTGCAGTAATCCAAAGCTTTCTTAAAGGTTTCACCCAATTTCCAAGGTGTAGGAGGTGAACGTTCTCCTGGCTGCTTTTAAAGGGCTTTGTAGTGTGCTGCACCCTACCACACTACATGGCCACAGCTTAACACTCACTCAGCCACAGAACACAAAATCCACCCAATCATACCGGGTACCTCCTACCACAAATTAAAGGGGGCTACTTTAATCACATATTTAATTTTTTTTAATTGGCCTCTAGATATGTCAACTTTTTTCACTGTCAACTTTGATTAATTCTTCAGAAAAGGAAGGCTGATATCAACCAACTTTCTTTAACAACACCTGCACATGACTGGTGTTCCTTATGCATATGGTAGTGATATGCAGCACAGATATATTACAGAGAGCATGTAGATTTCCTGTATTTGCCAAAAAAGAAACTAAGGCCTAGGGAATGCATTTCAGGGAAGCTAGATACCTCTTTACAAATCCTTTAGTAGTCATGAAAAATAGTATCTTATTTTTAAGTTACCTCCTAATTTCTGCAGCATCGGTTTCCATGGCATGTATATTCCATGGCATGGTTTACTCTATCAAACCAAAGAAGAAACAAACCTTATAAAGATAAAATGTTAAGTGGTAGTTGTTACTAAATCTGTTTTCTCAAAATCCATGGAATACCAGGTATAGTGCAGACAGAGCTGTTGCATTCATGAAGTCTTGCAGCATTCAGATTATTATGTGAACACCCACTTACCTGTTTTTCTCCCAGAGACATCAAACTAAGCCACCAACCACCACACACAGAACAAAGCCACTTATCTAACCAAATTTAGATGTGGGAGTATTTGTGGAGGCCTTCAATGTACTAGGTATCAGTATGACATTTGGGAGCATTTGTTGACAGTTTTGATGTACTGGATATCATCATCAGTGCTATTCACGGCTATAGTGGATGGAACTGGAATAACGGAAGACCCTATTCTTAAACAAAGATATATTAGGGTTACTTTGTAAAGAAAAAAGAGTAATACTCCTTACCCCAAAACTTCCCAAGTCCTTGATTGCAGTAAAGAAAACATGAGACCATTGACTTAACAAATGGATGATTTTATTAAGAGAGGAGGACAAGATTGGTGTTTGCCTCAAACATCCAGGAAAACAAGCACACAGACATATACATACTTTGGTTTAAAAATTATTCATAATATTAATGTTAAACCTGATATTTAAAGAATCAAATGGGACAGAAGTATTGAAAATAAACCATAAAAACACAAGCTTGCATAGATGAATTAATGTAGATGTACAACTGGCATTTAAGGGAGGCCTGAGCACTGGAGAGTGCTGAATGACATTACCACCTCAACCTCCCAAGACACTTCGAAGTCACCAGCACCATGTGTCTCATTGTCCTCAATGAGGTCATGAGCAGGAGCAACTTGTGCTGTATGAAGGTGAACTGAAATAGACTGTTTCCATCAGCCTAGTCCAGATGGGTATGTACATACCCACCCAGTACTCAACACCAGTCACCTTTAAGGCATCCACAGAGTGTCCCTCACAGTTTCATTTAATCTCTAAATAGGCATGTGGTTTGAGGTGGCCTCTTTGCTTTCTGTCCTCAGACAGACAACTATTTTCCATTAAGGTTCTGCTCATTTCCATGAAGTAGCTATTTCAAAACTGCCTTTCCTTCTGGGCGTGGCTACAAATTGGTAAGCACTTGGGTTAAGATCTCACTCAGTTTTTAAACGTATCTACATTCCAGATGCCAAAGGGCTTACCAAAAACTCTGAGACTGTCTGGGCATTGTGCAGACAATGGCACATTGGGCATTTCCCTCGGGAAAGCACTTTTCCAAATTATATGACAAATGACAGCACCACCTGTAATTTCCTGAGCAACTTGATTTATATGAGCATACTCTTGTACTTTATAATTCAGCACCTTTTCAAAATATAATATTGTGCTGGGATGTATTCTTTTTAAGGGAAACCCCATTACAGAGAATTCTCATTGTGGAACACCATTTTTATATGCTATCTTCCCACTCTATCTCCTCATTATTTATAACACTTCATGAAATAAATAGTGGGCTGCCTTTAAGAGGCAGGTGAAAAATATAGTTATTTCTGAAAAAAGGGCATTTGGCTTTCGGTTTATAGCAAGAGCTCAAGTTATAGCCTATGGTGATTTCAAGGGCTAATTCAATCAGAAATTAAAAAAAAAATTCTGACATCAAAAACCCTCTCACTAAATTTAATAGCTAGAAAGTATTTTACCAATTATGATCTGAAATTTAGTGTAACAAAAACATACCCTAAGTATGCAATGTGTAATAGTATATTTCTTAACTGTCTTTTTACTGCTCTTAATCCTTGCTTTTTGGTAAAGGACATGTCACTCAAAAACCCTGTCTTTCAATTCTATTCTTTGTATGTGAACCTCAACAATGAACAATGGAGCACTAACTAAGATGCACAATTAATTCCGTCCTTATCTGAAATGTGGAAACCAGCACAGTGGTTGGCTCACTAGGCTAAGAAGTTATTCAAAAAGAAAAAATATTTTCTAGCTTGCTGAGAACACACCACAGCATATTAAATGTATTAGGAATGTGTTCCTAGGCAGTATTCACAAATATATAAGGGAAGAAGACGGTTTTTAGGACTAGGTATTTCCACAAATCAACATGATTGCTTACATGATTCTGTTAGTCTATGGCATCAAATACAACTTTATAAAAACACTCTGGTGTCTTCCTTACCATAGTAAAAGTTTTCCTGGTTAATTTTCTCCTAAAAGTAATAAAATAGAAACACTCTTCACATCAACAGTTCTCTCATTTCAACTAAATGTCTCTGTTTTGGTTTTCTCCCTTTTTTTGTCAATGGTATTAAAAACACAAGAGTGTTGGGTTTAATTTTTACAAAACAATAATAAGTGACTTGACTACATAATACAACCTTTGGAAATATCTTCCACGTAGTCACTATAGAAAAGATAGTCAACTCTCAGTTACTCAGGAAGTGATAACCTAAAGAATCTGGCCAAGAAATTCTCACTCTCCTTCCACCAGCCTTCTTGGTCATGCCACTGCTCATTCACAGATTGAGAGGCAACTCAATGAAGTGATAGATCTATCAGTGTATACATCAGCCATAGCTCAGTGGGAGGAAGTCCAAAGTTTCTGACAGCAAGGATGTTTTGGGATCACCTGTGAATTTTATATCTCAGTGGAGAGTTGATAGTCATTCACATATAGGAAATACAGTACACTGACCTCAGTCAGAATCAAACTAATTTAAGGCAATACAGCTCCTCAAGACATTGCTGGCAAAAAGTGCAAGTCTCATCAGAAAAGTGACTCTGCAAGACATGAAATCTGCCAGTTTGCCCCTTCCTTTTTGACTTCTCTGGAATTAAATTTCAGCATTTCTAACCACAATTAAAGGGCAGGAGCAACAACAGCCTGGACTCTTCCCTTTCATAATCCTAAGTGTCATCAGGGACAAAGGAGATTCTCTGAAGAGGAATTTGGATGACACCTTGCCCCATACAGCACTATCAGGACAGTCTCCAGTTTGTTCCTTGCTGATCATATTATCTGTTATAAGCTAAGGAGAAAAACAGGATTCTATCAACGGTAAGATAAGCAGCTATGGCTTTAAGAGGCACCGGCACCACCAGATAGGAGGAGAAAATGGGAGGGACCACTCTATCTAGTCGCTTCTCTATGAGCAGTAAGTAAAGGACAAAGTACTTTGAAAATCTGTTTTTTCCTTTTGGCTGAAAAAACAGTTTTGGTTATTTTATGATTGTTTCTAAAAAGCCGGTGTTCTAAGAATATGGCACAATATATCCAGTGAAATCTAACTGAACCATGTTCCCTTTCACATTAACATTCCCTACACAAATACTGTTTTCCCAAGAGGGAAAAAAAGTCTTTCAGTGCAAGTTCTATTCTGTTCTCAGTCCCTCAGAAAGCTGATCACACAAGGGTCTCATTCCTTTATTTACAGGGAAGATCTTACAGCCAGTCACCATAATTATCTTTCAAGAAAATCATCACTGAATAAATGAATAATCTTGATATTCCCCAAAGTGATTTTTATACAAGGCAACACTCGTTAAAAATCAAGGCCCTAAAACGTTAACCACTGATGTGGTAAACTGAATGCACCATATTATATAGCAGGTGTTCCCAAAGAACAATTTGGCACAAGACAAAAACTGGAGAATATTTGACAGTATTGAAGAAAAATAATTCTCCGTTAAAAGTTAATTATTTTTATACTGAAAAGTCCTGACATGGATGGAAAAGTGTGGACAAGGATAGCAATGAATTTATGCATCATCCAGTTCAGCTGCAGACCACAGAAGAGAAGAAAAGGGGAAAATGGGTCCGGTTCACAATTTTCTAGAGTTCAGTAGACCACAAGACCCAAGGTCACACACCTTGGCATATGCTGATCTACATCCAAGTGGCCACTGAAAATCTGAAAAGGTTTTCCTCCTGGGAAACATCTATCCATATCATTCTTTTCTAATTTAGATGTTTCTCTATGATCAAAACCTGTAAGTCTTTTTGGTCGTCCATTAGTCTGTTGCTGCTTGTTGTAAAGTCACTTGAGAAAATGTAGCTCAAAGTTATGCAAAGTCTCTTTCTAAAAATCTCAATGTTCTTTTAAAGCATATGTAGCAACTGTCCAGTCCCCCATAAAGTAATCATGTCTAACAATGGTTTCACACTACAAACTTTTTCAGCTCTGAACATTTAATCTGACCCTTATCTGACCTTGCTTCTAGGCAATGAGTTACAAAAAGCTAGTTGGGGGGCAGAAGGTATACACATTCAGTAGCCTTATGATAAGGCTCCATACTGTGCTCATTCAGCAGTATTAGTGTTAATGGCGCCTCCAGAGAAAGGTATAGAAACAAAGATTTTCCAAGGCCAGAGCATTAGTTTACATCATAACATTAGAGCATAATACACTGTGGGCCTAAAAATTTAATTGTCTGTCTTCCAGCAGTAGAAAGAGGAACAAAAGAAATGTTTCCACATTTTTATAAAAATAACAACGTGAAAAGCAGAGAACACAGTGAGGAATGTTTGGCAGTTCCTTTAAAGAGAGTTGTTAGTTACCTTCTATAGTCTTAAAAATAATAATTATCATCTTTGAATGACAGTAAGAGAATTAAACCAATAAAAGGAATGGAATTACTCTGATACTCTTTAAAACTGTTTGCTTTACAAAAAAAAATAAAATTAAAATATTTTAAAATTCTTAATTTTTAAAAACCTAGAAAAAAAAGGAACACATTTTCAATACAGATGTTGAATTGGGTGTCACAGGGATCTATGACCTCTGGCCACTCACTAAGACAGCTAAAACACTAATATCCAGGGGTTAAATGGCCTGACATTTTTTGAATGAATATATCTCCAGACAGCATTTTACAATAATAAATATGATTGGATAAAGTACATGAGAGGTAAGATAAATGCAGAATTTTTAAAGTAAAACTGGTCATTGTATGAGATAGAAAAATAAACATTTATGAAATAAAAATAATTTGTTTAACTATCAAATAAAAATACATTGTGTTTTTTTCTTTAAAGTTACCAGAGAAAACTTTTTAAAACATGAAGCAAAATCACAGGGCAGACAAAGAAAAATACAGCATTACTTTAAGCCAACAAGGCCTCAGCTTTGGATACTGAAACCGCCCTCTAGAATTTGGCTAAGGCTCAGTCCTCCATTTTGTCTGCCCTTGCCTATTTCAATGAAGATTCTGCCTCATTAATTTCATCATGGTCATTCAAAGTCCTGTTTTTTTCTCTTTCCCCATTTCTCGAAAATGACTACATCTCTTAGGGTTTGTTTCTTCCTAGATCATCATTTTCCTAAAAGTTGGCTCTTTTACCCAAGTTTCTACAAAAACTTTATGAACTAATAAAGATCTTTCTCAAAACAGAAGGACCCAAATCCACTCTGAGAAACTATCCTAAACAGCTTCCTAAATTCTGCCTGACTTGAAAGACTATCTGGAAAGATAAGGCAAAAAAGGCAGTTCCCAGTGGGAAAAGAATGGATTAACAGCCTTTCCTCTAGTCACCTAGGTATCTCTTTCCTAAGCAAACACCATACTTGAATGTCAAAACGTCAGATTCATACAATGAAAAATAACACAAAGTCAAGCTGAAAGGAAATTATTTATATATGTCACATGATTGCCATTTATGCGAACTAACTAGAATGGGAAAATAAGTATTTCCACAAGGTTAGAAGCTAGACAGAGACTAGATTTCTCAAAGAGGGCTTTAAAGGTCCTGTACAATGGAATCTGATGCCATGTATCACTGACAAATGCGTCGAACCAAATACCTGAATAAAGAACCATTTTATCTACTTCAACTTCATGTCGAATTAATCTGATTATTAACAGATACACAAAATATTTTTTGAGTGGCTGCCAACAAAACCTGCTGTTTTTTAAGCAGGAGGAAAACTTCAGTCTGTGTCCAGAGAGAAAGATGGCATCATCGCTCATATGAATGAACATCTTCCCAACTCCAGCCACTGCCCTTGGCTCTCTACGTACAATGTAAAACAAGAGAAGGGATACAAAAGTTTTTCACTTTTTCATGTTCAATGGACTTTGCACAGCCCTGAGTTGAAATTTCATAGAATTAAACTTTTGCCAATAAATAGTAATAAATAGCCCAATACCCCAAGGCCTCAGAAAGCCTTGCTATAGAAAGCAACAGCAGAGAGAGTGTCTGGGAATGCCATCTGAGCCAATTCTCCCAAGAGGGCTTAGAAGGATATGGAAAACCGCTAGAGTCCTGGTGGCCAAAATAACATGTTTCAACTGTTCCAGATTTGTTTGTTTTTTTTAACACTTTATGGTTCTGATTTTTAATATTTCCCTGGAGAATACAAAACCAAAAGATTCTTTCTTCAATATACCATACACTAATGCACGAAAAAAGCTATTTGTTATATTCTTTTATTCTGCATTACACCCAAACATTGTGTTTTACTCTGATCATTATCTCCACAAAATTCTAATTGCTAGCTAAATAAAGCCTAGTCTCTAGATACCAGTACTCCATACCTAACAAAAATGGCATTTTACAGAGCTTTTAGATACTATATCCCACGAAGCATTTGCAGCATAGAGGTGGCCCAACATTCAGAAGCTAGATTTTCTTATACTGCCCAAGTGACCAGGAATAACCAAAACATTCTGAATGAATTAAGATTATTTATGGTCTGAAAAACACTTGAAGGTAAATCCCAGGAATACAAACAGAGGAAGGAAGAAAAAATTGAGCGTGGAATGCATTCTGTATCATCCAGAAATATTTGCTACAGTGAGTCCGTTTTCAAGGCAGATTCCTAGGTTTTTACTGCTTATAATGGAAACCTTGGAAAGAAGAAAAAGAGAAGAAACACCATTAAGAAAAAACCTTTAAAACTCTGTTTTCTCCCTTCTCGGGCAAAATAATTTATCTTTATCTCTATGCATTTCAAATGGTTCATGTTTTCTTTGTTCCTGATTATAAAATATATACAGAATCAATGTGTTATTTTCAATTATGTATCAAATGTATGTCAACGACAGGAAGGCATCCCCTAAGAAGTAATGCATGTATATAAACTGAGAAAAAAAATCATGAGCTACTTTCAGTTAATCCAGTGATGATAAAAAAGCCAACAACTGATAGAAATTGTAGTGTACAGGGTTGTTTTGATAACGTTCAAACAATTCCATCTTTTTATTTTTTAAATTTTTTTTTTTTCAACTTTTTTTTTTAACTTATTTTTGGGACAGAGAGAGACAGAGCATGAACGGGGGAGGGTCAAAGAGAGAGGGAGACACAGAATCGGAAACAGGCTCCAGGCTCCGAGCCATCAGCCCAGAGCCCGACGCGGGGCTCGAACTCACGGACCGCGAGATCGTGACCTGGCTGAAGTCGGAAGCTTAACCGACTGTGCCACCCAGGCGCCCCCAATTCCATCTTTTTAAAAAAAGTGTTTATTTATTTATCTTGAGAGAGAAAGTACAAGCACGGAGGGGCAGAGAGAGAGGAAGAGGGAGAGAATCCCAAGCAGGCTCCCCGCTGTCAGTGCAAAGCCTGACACTGAGCTTGATCTCACAAACTGTGATATCGTGACCTGACCTGACCTGAAACCAAGAGTCAGATGCTTAAATGACTGAGCCACCCAGGCGCCCCCAATTCCATCTTTTAAATAATGTCTTTTGTGTTACTATCAACTCTGGATGCCAGAGTGGAAAGGGATGGGGTAAGGAGATCTGTTTACAAAATACAAAACTTTTTAAAAAATTAAAGATTTGGTCCAAAAAAAAATAAATAAAATAAAGATTTGGTCTAACTTAGACCTTATATTCTTTCTTCATTTCCTTTGTCTCCATTTTCGTGTGACAGAAGTTTTCTGTGATGTATATGTGTGTACTTTATTTTTTAAATTTTATTTCTCTTTTTTAAGTTTTTATTTTAATTCCAGTTAGTTAACATACAGTGTAATATTAGCTTCAGGTATACAATACAGTGATTCAACATTTCCCTACATCTCCAGGGCTCATCACAAGTGCACTCCTTAATCGCCATCATCTATTTAACCCACCCCGTCATCTCCCTTCTGGTAACCATCAGTGCGTTCTCTATGGTTACCAGTCTGTTTTCTTGGCTTGTCTGTCTGTTTCTCGCTCTCTTTTCTTTTGCCCTTGCTCATTTGTTTTGTTTACAGGCACGCTTTAACAACATGATGAAAGCTATAAATTCTCTCTGGAGGAAAATGCACATACATTGACAATCTTGTACTCACTTTAAGGTGTTATGTTTTCTGTTTTACCTTTTTTGTTTTTAACAAATGAAGAATACTATAATGAGCTTCGAAAAAGGAAGGATAATTTATTTTATCACTCCAGTGACATATAAGACACAATTTGATTTTTCCACCATAGCATGAGCATTATAAAAAAAAAAAATCCTAACCTTGACCACATCTATTTTTCGTACCTTTATGAGAGGATTCTGATTTTGAGAAATGACGTGTGGAATTATGCTGGTTTGTAACATGAGTGTAATCCAAATCCTCAGCTTCTGTCATGGTAGGCGGTGGTGGCCTGAAGGGAAGTCAGAATTTAAAGAGACAGTCTAAGTCGTGGTGACTACAGAGCCACCTCCCAATGGACTGCAGGATAAAAACTTTTTTTTTTTTTTTTGGTAGAAATGCAAAGCCACAGGGTAGCAGAATTCTCATCTTAGTTCCTGGCCTGTTGCATAACCTTGGGAGTAAATTATTTTAGCTTACTGTAACCTTTGATGCACATAACTCAATAAAAACAAATATTTACTGAACACCTAATATGTGTGGGGCACTGTGCTAAGGGCTAGGGAAGCAAAGATTATTGAGATGTGTGACTGCTGTTGTTAATGAGAAATTTACTTTGTTTTGGCAAGCTTTATGAAGAAAAAGAGGGCGAAAGGAAAGAGCAGAAGGGAAGTAATTAAGAAAGTTAAGGAAAGAAAAAAAAAAAGGGAGGACAGGTGTCACGTAAGGCGGGAGGAGAGCGAAGTAGGAGTGGGCAGGGAGAGGACAAGGGTCAGCATATAAAATTTAGAGCAAAGTTCCTAATTCCACTAGGGGGCAAAGCAGAGCTTACAGAAGGAAAGGACAGTCACACATTGGCAATTTTTCATGTCAAAAGAAGACAAAATATAAAAAAAAACAAACATTGGGAAATTTTTCCTACTCTAAAATTTTCTTTTTAATTTTTTTTTTAACGTTTATTTATTTTTGAGACAGAGAGAGACAGAGCATGAACAGGGGAGGGTCAGAGAGGGAGGGAGACACAGAATCTGAAACAGGCTCCAGGCTCTGAGCAGTCAGCACAGAGCCTGACGCGGGGCTCGAACTCCCGGACCGCGAGATCGTGACCTGAGCCGAAGTCGGACGCTTAACCGACTGAGCCACCCAGGCGCCCCTCCTACTCTACAATTTTTATTATTCTAAAACTAAACATAGTTTAGTTTGACATTGATGAAGATGAAGAACAACATCTCTCCTTTTTTTGGTTGTTGCTTCTCAAAGGTACACTTAAATGTTGTGTTAAAGCATGGAACCAGATAGGTAACATAATGTGTCAAATATCTAACCATGTTGTACGATGCTTTTTGTAGCTGGAAGGCATAAGTATACTGCAATTCAGAAAGTTTTGGTAACCTTGGTACAAAGTCTCTTTCATAGAAGAATATAGACACGTGATTTCAAATTTCTCACTCTGTCCCTAAGCAATAGGTCTCTCCTTGGGTATTCAGTGTCTGCAACAGGTCACCACAGGATACAAACTTGTGTATATACTGAGGACTGTGGTATGGGTTCTACTCAGATGATGTCAATTAACTTTCAGGACAAGCTGCATGGTAACTGTCATACACATATTTTAGAGTTAAATTAGGTGAGATGAAGTAAGTTATCTGTCCAAGCACACACCGTTGTTAAGTGGCAGGGCTGGGACTCAAACTCACCTGGACTTCAAAATTTGTGCTATTTACTATGCTATGGTCTGCTACATAGATGTGTATTTTTATCAGCAGTAGTATCTGCATCCAAGACTATACACACATATGCATATGTGTGTACATGTGTGTGTGTGGATATATATATATCCATATATATACACACATATGTATATATGTATATATATACATATGTGTGTATATATGCACATATATGTGTGTATATATACATTTATGTACATATATACACGTATACATATACACAGATGCACATATATGTACACATATACACACATACATATGTGTATATATATACATATATATATAGTCTGTATATTATACTTTTAAATGGTATTTGGCTTATATTTTAATACTTTCATGCATTTGTTATACACATATAATTAATGTAAGCATAATAAGTGATATGGTATTTTTCATTTTTCTTATTTTTCACTTTGAACTATGTGTTTAACAAATATTAAATATTAAATAGTGTTTTTCTTTTGTTATCGACTGACATAACATTTACCTTAAAAAGCAGTGTTATAAGTTGGCAGGAAGAGTTGAGACAAACAATCTGAACTAGAATTAAGAAACTCAACTTCAAAAACCAGGTGGTTAAAGAAGTAACTTAGACCCAAGAAAAAGGGATTGGGAATCAGGGAGCAGAGCCTCATCTCTACATTTTTGCAAGCTCTTATATCAAATGATCAAAACCCAGAAAAACAAAAGCCAAATGGGACTCCTAAAAATAAACAAACAAACAATATTACTACCTCACGATCAATTCCTCATCAAGGAAAAGGATGTCAACATGTGCAACACTGCACAGAACTCCCACACATCCACTAGGGTAAAACAAGTCAATCTAGAATGCCCTCAGTTCTCTTTGCATGCTGTTCTCCTTAGTTTCTGATTATACAGAGGACAAATCTTGGCTTATGGCATTCAGTGATCCCTATCAAACAGATTCACTGCACTGGAGATAGTTGTTTTAAAGTGAAGGGTATTCACATCCAAAATTAGAAAAATCCTGTTAACCAACAGTTTGTTTTATAGTTTTGTATGTATTGGGAATACCTGTTTCCTGTTGTTCTCATGAAATGACATACATGTTTAAGTTAGCAATACAGGCAAAATACCTTTCAGAATTTACTCAGAAGTCATTGAAGAAGCCCTCCTAGATACCAGACTAGACTGTCTCCTTCTTTTCTTATGATACCATGCACTTTTCATCCAAAGCATTCAACATAATGGTTATTTGTATAATTGCTTAGATGATAAATTTCATGAGAACAGGAAGCAGTTCTTTCTTGGTAACTGCTGCTTACTCTAAGATAAAGTTTTCTCTTTTCTAAGAGAAAAATGTAAATAAAACACCAGGTAGTAGTATCAGTATAAAATACTATACTTAAAAGATTTTGGAACTTGGTTGAAACTTTTTCCAGTTACAAAGAGTTGAAGTTAATTCAGATTGCCAGCTGATACTCCCATTTCCTTAGATAGAGTAATGGACAAAGAAACTGATTCTTGACCATGAATGTTATAAGCTCCTCCCAATAACTTGTCTTCCCTCTACTACTATTATCACTGCACTGAAGTAAACTTCTAGACCTAGGAAGCTCCATGTTTTTCAATCCCTGAAACCATCTCTTTCTGTACAAATAGCTAACTAAATCTACTATAATTAAATGTGAAGGAGAAAGAAAAAAGGGAAAAAATGTGAAAGAGGAAACCATAGACTCTAATCAGAAAGCATATATTCCAGTATTAGTTGTATAAGGCAACCATAATACTAGGCTTAATTTCTAACTATGAAAATAGAGATTTCGTAAAATTCTAATTTTTTTTTTGTTACCTGTATCTATATCTGTATCTACACAAAAAATCTTTCTGTAACTGATACTTAAAGACAAATGTTTCTCTCCAGTCAGTTCTACCAGTCATAGGTCACTTTCATTCATTTATAATAGCCATTTTTAATACAGGATCATTTGATTATCCATTCTTTCAATATGCCAAATATTTTTAAAAGTACGTATTATATTTCAAAAACTTGTTTTCAACTTTAATACATCTTTTTAAATAGCCATTACAGATTGTTCTATCATATCTGATATGAAAATTATTAGTGTTCTAAAGAGCCCACAAGTTTTGAAGATTGCAGAGTAAGCCTAAAGATTATAATTCAGCTGACTAAAGAAAGCATAATAAACCACACCTATTAACCTACTGAGAACAGATGAGTTACTCCTTTTTTAACTTGGATATTGCAGGGATGAAAATAAAAGTACATAATTATAAAGTATGCCATAAAGAAACCTCTGGCATGTGCTTAACTAAAAGATACAAGAAGAACCAAGTTTATACAATTGACAGAATATACTAGTGTTGCCCTAAGAGCTTTACAAACCTGATGTAGTTTTCCGAAGGATATTTACTTTCTGAAAGCCCGTGAGTTTAAAAATAGACTATGGCTTTTTAAAGACACTAAATATATTCACTTTAAGAAAACAAGTCTAGCAGCTTAAGTGTGGGCAATGAGTGGCAACAACATTATATGTTTTTCAGTGTGATAAAATTTATGTTTTAGAATTAAAACAGATATTAATAATTAGGATGAAAATTCAAGGTTTTAACAGAGTTTTCAAAGTGTCAGACTCAGTGTTACTTTTGTCTTTTTGTATATAATATTCTCTCTTCCTAGTCCAATTATGTTGTTTTGTTTTGAAAAGCAACAAAAATCAATAAAGGACCAAATAAAAAAAAAAAAAAAAAGGTTGCTTTCTGCTTCCCCAGAGACTTAAATGTTGTCTACACTTAGGTAGAAAGACAGCAATTGGTCCATTAACTGAAACCCAAGGCTGTTTGAGAGAAGTCAGAAAGTACATACACCACAGCCACAGCTACTTGATCTAGTGGGATTCAGAATAGACTGCCATGACTCAAACTAAGTGTTTGCCAAGGCTTTGAGATTCATGCAGAAATGAATTTAAGCATGTGTAAATATCATGCACATACCAATGTGACCATAAAACTTAGTAAAACTTTAAAACCTGGGGTTTTACTGGGAAAAACATCAATCTCATCCCTTCTTAGCCAAGGGCATCAGTTCAGTGAATCCAAAGACAGGAACTGGTCCTACCAAAAAACACATCATTCTTTATAAACCCTAGTTTCCAGTAAAATGATCATTTTCCTGATTTGGCTTGTTCAACCCAATTTAAGAACAAACTGAGGGTTACTGGAGGGGTTGTGGGGGGGATGGGCTAAGGGGCACTAAGGAATCTACTCGTGAAATCATTGTTGCACTATATACTAATTTGGATGTAAATTTTAACAAATAAAAAATAAAATTGAAAAGAAAAAAAGAGAATGCAAACAAAATTTGAGAATACACCCACAAGACTTGATACCGTCTCACAGGTGCCGATTTCTGGATCTCCTCTCCAGAGAATACTCTTCTCAGACAATCCACAACTCCTTACTCACCCCAAAGTCAAGTTCCTCACTCCCCTCTTCAAGTGTCATCTTACCTTGCTGGCCTGTCATTCTTAGAACGGTGAGGGTCATCACTTTCTTTTGACTTTGAGTGTGCCGATTTAGTTGTTTTTGGCTATGGACAGAAAAAGAAGGAAAAAAAATGAAAGAAAAGAAAAGCCCACATATAGAAAACAAAAGTAAGATTATTAGGTTTAGAAAATATCTAAATCATGCCAAACTCTAGTAATTTCAAGTTACTTACATTCAGTCGAACAACATGAAATATTTTTACATATGGCCACTCAGAGATTTAAAAAAAATTACAGTCACAAAAGTATGCTGGAAGCTGTCAATGCAGCCAGATGAATGGGCGACACACACATGAACATGCTCCCCCACAGGAATACACCTGGACACCCATTATTAACATAATAGCTGCACAGCAGCTGACCAGAACTTCCAGTCTGTGGAATGTTGGTCTGTGCCCTTAAACCTATTTCTGAAAATCTGATTTGGGGATGGTGATTTTCAAGCTAGGACACTAAGGAACATTCAGTCCAACCTTTCTAAGAGAAGAACTCTACCAGAACCAATTATAGAATCTAGAAATCAGACTCTAATTTGGTAGAACACTTGCTAGACATGCGACCTTTCCCCTTTTACTTGCCTGATGTGCAATCCTCAAAAATACCTACTCCTTCATAGCTGGGTTAACAAAGAATCTGAGTAACTTCTGGGCAATTATTTGTAGCTTAAATTTGTATAAGCAGAAGCATTTGGGAGCCCTTCTTCTAAAATAAAATACATCAGGAAAAATCCTGAATTACTAGGAGGGTGAAAGAAGGAGATACCTATAAATAATTAACATGGAAAAAATACTTTCATTTGTTTTTCGACCGACAACTGAATAACTGAGCAATAGGAAATAGCAGAGCAATACGATTATCATGGTTTCTATGTCTTCTTTTTCCTCCTGATCAATGCTGAGACTCAGACCGAACCAGAGATCCAAGGCAGGAATTTGTTTGAGAGAGAAGAGAAAGAGAGAACAGCACTAAACATCAACTATGCGTGGATACAAACCCTAGCTGAGACCTCCCAGGCCCAGTACAAACTCCCTCTGAAAAGCCTCTACTATAGGAATTCTTGGCCCCAGCAACTCCTCTGTTCTTCTACTATGCTTTCTTCAGCCAATTCAACCCTGTATTTGTTACCTGTCTAGTTTGTCTTCCTCCTACATTATATATTATTATGAGGAAAATATATCTTTGTCTTTCCCTGCAAGTCCACAGTGGTGCAGTGCACACAGTGACTAATGAGTGCAGTCCATTAAACTGAACTTGCACCCACCTCGTACAAAAATTAGACTATAGAAGAATAAACTGTGGTCAGTAACCATTTTGTCTAGTGTTCCTGATTAATGAGTGGAAGACAACAGTCCCAGCTCATGCTAGGCAGTTCCTATACTCTGACATGAGATGGCTGCTGGTGGTATGTGTCAGCCTGCCACGGATCTAGTTATGTCAGAGGAAAGAGAAACAGTGGGTACATGATCACAGATGGACAGAGAGAAAGTAGAGAGAGAGAGAAAAGGCCACTGGGGAAACATGAAAGCATGTGAAAATACTACATTCTCCTGTAAGGTAATAATATTTACCTATTTTACTAATATGTAAAACTTAGATTACTCATGACCAGTGGCATGTGCAACTTAATTGGTATTAAAATGAATGGAATGAGTTTTTCAATCTTAGCGGTTACTTTCTCATGATTACTTTGAAGAATTATGATTTTTTGTAATGAAATTACATTTACGAGTCAGATTTGCATATGCAATACAAGTAATTTGTGTATGCCAAATACACTGGTAGAACTCACCCTAAAAGCAGAGTCCCCTTTATAATTAATTAATAAATAAGATAAGATAAAAACAAAAAACAGAACTTACCTTCCAATCAGGGTCATGCTTTCTTTTGTCCAAAGATGATTTCTCCCTCTCCTTGGCTTTCTTGTAAGCTTTCTTTTCTTCAGCCATGAGGAGTCTAGCAATTTCCTAAACAAAATCCAGTCAGTACCACTGATTGCAGAGTTATGGGCAGAAAATTACTGGGCTACTTCTGAAGAGTATTAGTTCAAAAACTTATTAACTAATAAGAACTCACCTCATCCTGGGCTACTTGAGCTGCTCTCATGTCTACCTGGGTAGCCTATGGTACAAAAAAATACAAAAAAAAAAAAGGGTAATTTAATTAGAATCTGTGTTGTCCATTTTTAAAAATCTTACATAGAAACATATGAGTATTTCAAACCAGCTGTAAGTAACATCCTTGAAGTTTAACTGGTATACTTTCACCAGCCACCAGCCAGAGCAGCACTGTTTTATCATGTTCCACAGCAGATAGGGATATGGAATTATGATGGTAATGCTTACTCAGTAAGTAAAACTGGACACTCTATTCCCGTTAGCTTGATTTTCCACCCATACTCAACTCATAGAGGATCACAATGCCTCTCACATAATTTCAATTTTATTCAAGAAAACTTAGTGATTATCACCTAAACTTTTGCATGAAAATTTCTCACCAAAATTTCTTCTTCTTGCAGTTTTCTGGCAATTTCAGCATCATACCACTCCTGATCCCTGTGAGCCACTCGTGACGGGGTAGAGACAGCCTCTTTCATTCCTCTTGGCTTCATTCCTAGAAAACTCAATATAATAAGGCAACTGCATTTGCTTTCTGAAAAGTTGCAAAGTTTAAGAAGTTATTTTTTGTATCTAATATTGACAATATTGGCACCACTACAGAATTCACAGTAGAGTGCACCAGAAATAATTTTTTCCCAGAGGCACAGAAGTCATAGTGCAGATTATCCACACATTTAAACAGTTACCCACCCAAAAGTGCCCAGGAAAAATTCCCCTTTCACATACTTTCTTCAACAGCAGGAAATCATACAGTGAACTGTAAGTGAGGCTTTTGCAAAATAGCAAGTGAAAAAAAAAAAAAAGGTTAAGATACTAAAATAAAAAAAAAAATCAAGAAGGTTACTGAGTCAGAGTTATAAAGAGGCTGTCAAGACTGGAGGAAGTAAGAGTCTTCCTTCTATTTAACTCAGCCTTGCGTACTTTACTTCAGAAACAGCATCACCTCAGAGTTACATGACAGTCCCTATTAGCCAACCAGTGGCCCTACTGTGGCTTCTGCTCTGATGGTGAACAAACCCATCTGCTCTGGATCTTTCCTGTAGTTTCCATCAGCTCAATGCTGTTGCTAAATTTTAGGGAAGATGTAATATAAGGGAAATACCAGAGAACATAATGACCTTAGATGTCTACTCCTCTGAGAAAAAAGTAACATGGGGTATGGGTGGGGAATTTTTCCCCTACTTTGAAGTTTTATAAGCAGCATATATTCTTTTTATAACTTTTAGTCAAGTGGTAATTGCTGATGTTTATTTCAACACTGCAGATATTCCCCTCTGTGTATCCTTTATAAATTATAATTATTGGGGCACCTGGGTGGCTCAGTCAGTTAAGCATCCGACTTCAGTTCAGGTCATGATCTCACGGCTCGTGAGTTCAAGCCCCGTGTTGGGCTCTGTGCTGAGACTGGAGCCTGCTTAGGATTCTGTGTCTCCGTCTCTCTCTGCCCCTCCTCTGCTCATGCTCTGTCTCTCTCTCAAAAATAAATAAACATTAAAAATAAATAAATAAATTATAGTTATTCAACAATGTGAATGTATTATATTGAGAAGTAATATTTTTAATGCCACGAACAAGAGTGATCATCTGGAATAGTGACTTTCAGTAAATGGATTATTGAAGGTAAAAAGAAAATTTACTCCTAATTACCTATTTCTTTGCATCAGTCTCAGCCCTACTTATATATTAAAACCACTTGAGGTGCTTTAAATAAACATACAAATCTTTGACACAAACCTGAAGGGCTAATTTAAATAACCTGAATGAGATCTGGCCTTTGGTAGTTCGGGTTGATTGTTTTAAATCTTAACAGTTGATTCTTACTTGAAAATGACATTGAAGCTATTAGTTTACTGTATTATGTCCATCAAAATAACCATACATTAAAATAATTTTTATCAAAATACTTCAATACACTTGATTCACTTGCTTTAAACAAAAAAGAAAAAGAATACAACTAAATTATGGGCACATGAAGAAATTTAAATTATCTGGTGAAGCCTTTGTAGAGCTTTGAACTTAGCTCTGTGGTAAATCCAAAAGCCATGGACTCATCTCTCTTTCCCACAAACATAGACTATTAAACCTGGCTCTCTTAGCTTCAGGCCTTTAGCGTCTGTGTACCTAGAATACCAAATCCACTTCAACTTCCCATCATCTCTAGAACTACTGAATCTTATATTGCTGGGCTGGGCAGGGCTAGCTTTAGTCAGATTTCTGAGTGGTTTGTGACAGTCAGGAAACAGAGGGATACTCATAAGAGTGGATCATATTTAAATGAAATATAAACCTCCCTAAGTTATGATTAGTTTGTTCATAACTAGAAAACAGTATTTCAGGGAAAAGACATGAAATTAGGGAAGCTGACATTGGACAAAGTTGGTGGAAAAGAGGTTGTGATACTATACTGCTACCTACAGAAAAAGGACACTTCAACAAATGCTCAACGCCTTGTTGAGTCTGACAGGGAAAATCACACTTATGCCTTACTCCTTCCATTTAGCCACCAGTGAAAGAAACAACAGAGTGGGATGTGTTCAGATTTGAACACACTAAACCTTCTCCCTTCTTATGCCTCCGCCTGTGCACCAAATTCACTGAGAAAATATTTTAATATATATCAAAGACATTTGGAGGACATTCAAATGAAATAGTCAAATAAACAGACTTATTTGATTTGACAGAGTGATAAGATTGTCACCTCCAGTCAGTTTAAAACAGAATGACACAGGGGCACCTGGGTGGCTCGGTCAGTTAAGCGTCCGACTTCAGCTCAGGTCATGAACTCACAGTCCATGAGTTCGAGCCCCACGTTGGGCTCTGTGCTGACAGCTCAGAGCCTGGAGCCTGCTTCAGATTCTGTGTCTCCCTCTCCCTCTGCCCCTCCCCTGCTCATGCTCTGTCTCTGTCTCAAAAATAAACAAAAACATTAAAAAAAATTTTTAAGAGAATAACACATAGATCAATGGAATAAAATAGAGCCCAGGAATAAATCTGTGTATATATGCTCAATTAATCTATGACAAAGAAGCCAAGAATATATAGTGGGGAAAAGATAGTCTCTTCAGAAATGGTATTGGAAAACTAGACAGCTACATGCAAAAGAAAGAAACTAAACCATTTTCATATACTATATACGAAAATTAACTCAAATGGATTATAGACTTGAACATGAGACCTGAAACCATAAAACTCCTAGAAGAAAACATAAGCTCTTAGAAATGTTTTTTTTTTTTTTGATGTGACATAAAAGTAAAGGTGACAAAAAGCAAAAATAAACAAGTGGGACTACATCAAACTAAAATGCTTCTGCACAGCAAAGGAAACCATTAACAAAATGAAAAAGTAACCTACGGAATGGGAGAAAATATTTGCAAATCTGATATGAGGTGACTACCCAAAATACATAAAGAACTCATACAACACAACAGCGAAATACAATCTGATTTAAAAATGGGCAGAGTGGGGCACCTGGGTGGCTCAGTCGGTTAAGTGTCTGACTTCGGCTCAGGTCACGATCTCACTGTTCGTGAGTTTGAGCCCCGCGTCAGGCTCTGTGCTGACAGTTCAGAGCCTGGAGCCTGCTTCGGATTCTGTGTCTCCCTCTCCCTCTGTCCTTTTCCCGCTCATACTGTCTCTCTCTGCCTCTCAAAAAACAAATGCTAAAAAAAAAAATTTTTTAAGTAAAAAAAAAATAAAAATGGGCAGAGTGCCTGGGTGGCTCAGTTAGTTAAACGTCTGACTTTGGTTCAGGTCATGATCTCATGGTTTGTGAGTTCGAGACCCGCATCGGGCTCACTGCTCTCAGCACAGAGCCCACTTTGGATCCTCCTTCCCCCGTCTCTCTGCCCCTCCGCCACTCATTCTCTCATTCTCTCCCTCTCTCTCAAAAATAAATAAACTTTAAAAAAATGGGCAGAGGAACTGAATACACATTTTTCTAAAGAAGACATACAAATGGCTAACAGGTACCTGAAAAGGTGTTCAACATCACTAATCATGAGAAAAATGCAAATCAAAACCACAACAAAATATCACTTCACACCTGTTAGAATGACTATTATCAAAAAGACAAGAAATAATAACTGTTGGTGAGGATGTGGAGAAAAGGGAATGAACCCTCATGCACTGTTAGTGAGAACATAAACTGGAAACAGCCACTATGGAAAACAGTATGGAGGTTCCTCAAAAAATAAAAAAAATAAGACTACCATGTGACCCAGCAATTCCACTTTTGGGTATTTATCTGAAAGAAGCAAAAAGCACTAATTCAAGAAGATATCTGCATCCCCATGTTCACTGCAGCATTATTTACAGAAGCTAAGACATGGAAACGACCTAAGTGTCATTCAACATATGAATGGATAGAGAAAACTGTGGTGTATATACAATTAATATTATCCAGCCATAAAAAATAAGGACATCTTGCCATCTGCAACAACATGGACAGACCTTGATGGCATTATGCTAAGTGAAATGAGAGAAAGACAAATACCATATGATCTCAATTATACAGAGAATCATAAAAAAAAAAAAAAAAAAGTGCTCACAGATACAGAGAATTGACTGGGAGTTGCCAGAGGCAGAGGGTAAGGAGTGAGTAAAATGGGTGAAAGTGATCAAAATGTACACACTTCCAGTTATAAAATAAATAAGCCTGATGACTACAGTTAGTAATATTGTATTACATATCTGAAAGATGCTAAGAGAGTACATCTTAAAAGTTCTCATCATAAGGAAAAAAAAAAACCTTGTGCCTATACATGGTGATGAACGTTAACTAGACTTATTGTGAACATTTTGTAATATACACAAATATGGAATCATTACGTTGTACACCTTCAACTAATATAATGTTATACATTAACTATATCTCAATATAAATGAATGAATGAATAAATGGTTAACTAATAAGTATCTGAAATAATATCTAAGTCCCAAATACCTAGTGGGTAAAGAGTTTATTTGAACTACTGATACATCACTGTAATTCACATGTCTCATAAGCAGAAAATCTCCATCATAAAATACTAGATTTCTGGACTGGCAGAACTGCCCACTAAATAGTAGTATGCTGTGTACCAGAGGTAAAAAGAGCTTATGTGAGTATGTAAGAAGGAACTTCAGATACTACAATGTAAGGCTGTACATTTCATTATAGAAAACAGAGATGCCTTAAATTTTTTTTCAAATGCAGTTAGTTGAAAGAAATTGAAGGAATGGCTGCTCTCATCTTGGTAGCCTCAACAATCCAAAAACCAGCTTTCAAAAGATCAGGTGAGCCATACTTAACAGTTTCACATTCAATTCTTAATCTAATCCTTGTCTCCTGTTCATCATTCTCCAGTTTAAGGACACAAGGACCTCCCCCAACAAACACAAATACAGCTTACTTTTAAATTCTCACAGAATAAAACTGTTAAAAGTTTGCTTTTAAACTGTAGAAAAATTAATATGCTGTTATGATTTAATAGCTCATTAGAGAAGTTACCCTCAAAGATGTTACGGTTTTACTGTCCTTTAGAAAGTTAACCAATCTTATATTTAATTTTAACAATTGTATTTTGCATTCCTTTTTCAACTAACTATAAAAAAGCCTGCCCTCAAATTCTCTCATTAGCTCTTTGTCACTCTGCCAGTTTCTTAATTAATAAGTCAATAAAATTTTGGCCTATGCCAACAACTTTAAGAACTATGCTTTTACAAAAACAAGAATAGACACCAGTATTTAGTAATTGCATTTTAATGTAACCTTCTATTCGTGGGGTCACAAAATCAAATGCCTGTAGTAGCTAGGAAGATAGAATTTCTAACGTTGAATATCAAGACCAGCAGCTCTGTTGTAGCCATTTGAGTACCTGCCTAGCCACCTTTTTTTTTAAACCATTGTGTTGGGTCCTTGGGCGAGTTTACCCACAATTCCAGTAATAGAGTTGTGAGTTAGTATTTCATTTCATATTAGTTTTACCCTTCCTAAGCCTTTTTAAGAAAACCTCAAGAATAACTAAAAGCCGTAAAGATTAACCGGTCCTCAGAGCACTCTTAAAAGATCAGAATCACAGAATCAGAAATGCAGAGGTGGGGGCAACTCTCTCCCATATTAGGACTCTAAGTCTTTCTACATCTGGATATAGTATAACTTACTATAGACAGATGATATCAGTTCTCCTCTACTCCTCCAGAGCTCTTTGTTCAAAATATACCTAATTTATGACTGTTTACTTTCACTCCATCTTTTTGGCTTGACTTATTAAAACCCTCTGAGGCTCAGATCCAAGCATATATCCCCAAACATAAAGCCTGAGGCGAGAATATTTCCAGTAGATACTTAATATGGTTGCTAAACTGAATTTTCATTTTCTTTATGACCAAGTCTTTTAATAACTTAAATGACTAACATGATAGGAAAAAATAACACAATAGGAGAAACAAACTAAATCAACCTGAATCTGCAACCTAACCAGTTTCCAGACCCAAAAGTAGAGGTTGGCTGGGCAACAGTTAGGAAGAAAATAAGTAGAGATGCCTCGTTGGTACTCTCCAATAACCCTTACATCGCTGCAAAACTTCAATAAGAGTACAATAGAACCAGGGAGAGGAGTATGATCTAATTATGACTTACAGTGGTAGAACCACAAGGAAAACATCACCACACAGCAGTTTCCAGATAAGAAGAGAGAGAACCATTACTGGGTCAATGAAGGACTTCAGAGGTAAACTCCAGACATGCCAGGACATTCACCTTATTCCTAAACAAATGCCAAGAACTTACCGGATACCGCCATTTCAGAACACCAACTGTAGCATTAGAGTCGTTGATGGTTAGAGCCTAGAAAGTAACTTAAGGAAATGATCTTCAAACTTTAAGTGCAGAAAAATTACCTCAGGTCTAAAATGAGTCCAAACTGCCAGGAGAAACTATAGAAATTATAATATGTGTGAGATCCAGAAAGCTGCTTCTTTACGAAGCAGCTCAGCTGATTCTGACAAAAATAGACCAAGGCCCACAATTTGAAATATGCTGTTATTAGAGAATGCCTATCTGATCTCTCACTTTACACATGGCAAAGATGAGACCAAGAGAAGCTAGAAATTCCAGCCTTGATATTCTAGTTAGGCAAATAATACAAAGACAGTGTCACAAGATCTGACTTACACCCAGAAATTCAGGAGCTATGATTTGGTATCTGATTCTCTGGTATATGGTCTTAACAAATGAAGAACTGTGTCTAGGATGGGCACGTCCACTGCAATCTGGGGCTGGAAGAACTTTGTAAGGAATTGGTGAATTTTCTTGGAAGGTAGTAGTATAAATGTACAAATATGTTTCTTCTTCCTATACACTTGGTATTAAGTAGATACCTTTTATAATATTTGGCTCCAGGATTTATTTCAAAGCCATGAGTACAAACTACAGAGAAAGAATACGTTGCTGAAGATGCTTATTAAATACATTTGCTTGTATGTATATACATGATACCAGGATTTTCAACATGACCGTCCTTTATTACCTGTGTCATGGAGTTGGAGCCATTTCTCACTCTCTGAGAAGGGAGGAGTCCTGGGCCTGTGTTTCCTTTCTCTGTGCTCACCTTGCCCATGGTCCCTCCCATACACAGCTTCCTTGTAATGAAGCCCTGATTTCTGTGAAGACTTGGGTGAAAGTCGGTCTTGGTGTCTGGACTTTTTTTCCCAATTCTGAGTTCGATGGCTACTGTTAGCCTCCCAGTCATCAAATCCAGTACTCAAAAACACCTCACCACTGATCTTGGGAAGTGGAGGTCTCCGAAGTCTCTCATGATCAGACCGCTTCCTTTCACGCTGCTCAGAGTCAATTTGGGGACTGCCCCTCACTTTGCTCGAGCTACAGGATGACAGAAGTTTCCCTGATGAACAGTAATCTTCTAGCTCTTCCAAGTTCTCCATTGGATGTTTGGGTTTCTCTTTCCTTTGCTTCACAGTGTTTCCATCACTTTGGAGTCTACAAGACCTTGAGACTCCAGAACCCAATTCCCTTGCCCTCCTTGACTGTGGCTGGTCTGAGTGGAAGTGGAGGGATGTGAAAAATAGAAATGTAGGTTAACTTAATGAGCATATGAACTCACCATACAGGAAAGACAGGGCCCATATTTTAAAATGGAGAAGACTGGTTTTTCAACAAACTGCAAAGAGGGGATGGGCATTTATTGGATTGGTCCAGGCATAGATGAAGGATTCTGGGTACACGGTCAAAAATTTAAAAGACTAAAATTATGTGAAATAACTTAAATCTGAAAGAAGAGCTTGATTATGATTATGGAGACTTAATACAGTACTTTAATATTTGCCAGTAACAAAAGCCATGGCCATTAAATGTTAAATTCTATTTATAAAACCAATTTGGAAGTATTATGGGGGGAAAGTAGGGGTTGAGGGAGTCTCATTAAACAGAAAACAACCAAGCTTTGTGATAATTAAGGTTTCTAGGAAGAGGCTTTCAAATATTCTTATTGGAAATGATAATAAATCTCTATCAGAATGTTGCTAATTTCCATTAGAGTCTGAGAAATGACCCAGTTTTTAGTATTCCCCTACTCTCTCTCCTTAGGTGGCCAAAACAAGTATTCCCAGCCATGCAGTTCAATGTGGAAGAGGATGGGGTAGAGAATTTTAAGTGAGTAAATGACCCTGTTATCTTTGGGTAACTCTGCTCCCAAACTTAACTTAAATTTTACAGAGGAAAATATTAAAAATGGATGCCATAATAGAATACAGGAAAAGGAGTCCCTTCCATCCCTACATTCACTTCAAAAAATATGATATTGTATTCTTTCTATAAAAAGACAATATGTGCTAAATATACAAATCCCTAATGTAACACAGGGATTTCAGTAACAAATTTCAGTAACAGCACATAGAGGTGTGCTTTTGTCCAGTCTCATTCGGGCACAAGCCTATTGTGAAAATGAAGGAAGGGAATTACTATGCACTTTGCAGGGCATATTTAACATTGTCTAAGACCCTTAGTACATTTTGTAATAAAAATAAATCACACGGCACCAGGGTGGCTTAGTTGATTAAAGCATCCAAACTCTTGATTTCTGCTCAGGTCACAATCTCACAGTTTGTGAGTTCGAGCCCTGCACTAAGCTCTGCACTGACAGTGTGGAGACTGCTTGGGATATTTTCTCTCTCTCTCTCTCTCTCTCTCTCTCTCTCTCTCTCTCTCTCTCCCCCCCCCCCCCCTTGAGCTTGCTCTCTCTCTCTCTCCCCCACTCTGTGCACTTTCTCTCTCAAAATAAATGAACTGAAAAAAAAAAGAAGAAGAAGAAGAAAAGAAACCCTAGTTCCAAGAAAACTACTAAATTATCTAAGATTTGTTCCCTGCTGAAATTACTCACTTGCTGAATTGCATCTGAAACAGCTACCCCAATTTGATGGGATGTAGAGGAAATAAAGGACTATACATTTTCTTAGTTTTTAGGGTTTTTCTTTCATTTTGTTTTTGTTGTCTTAGCTTTTTTATCGTTAATCTAATAAAGGAACTGAGAAAGGGGAAATTTGTGCTAAATGTATCACTGACGCCATAACGCTTCTCAAAACCTTCAAATTGTTTCCTCTTGAACTTTTCAGAAGAAAAGGAAATTTGCTTCAAAGATGATATCCAAATTAAAAATCAGTCTTCTAAAATCATCTGAAGAACTTTTGATTACATTTATTTTTTGCATAAAAGCAAAACTGAAACAGAACAATTACTCTCTATGGTAAAAAAGTATCTATAATTTTAGCAAACTATCATTTTAAGTGTGTCTTGACAACTGAGAATCAATTGACTACTGCTATCAATTATTAATATAAATTGACTAGCTACTTAAATGATAACCATATCCAGGGAACAATGGTTCAGTGTTAATACCAATGTTCCCACAAAGGGCTGCATGAATGAAGTCTACCTTCTAGCTCCAAAAAAACAAGGGTTCTGTTTTTGACATGGATATGTGAGGCTATGATTGTTCTTTTGGTGGTGGTTTTAATCCTTTCTGAAAAGTTAACTGATAATCAGTTTTACTTTAGTTGAATGTGTTTCAAGAGTTAGAACAGAGCTGTCACTATATTTTCACAGAGTTGATAGGAAAAAATATCTATTGTCTACTTCACTTGTGTTATCTTCAAACCTGGGAAAGAAAAAAGACTGGGGTGGGGACTGGGACTTGTATTTTTCTTGTGACCAAGTTATTTGGCAAATATAATTAAGTTCCTTAGAGCCAACACGTATGCATTTATATATACACATACATATGTATATGTGTATACACACACACTTTATTTGTGTGCTTCCATGTTTGTCTTTCAAGATAAGATGATTTTTGTTTAGAAATGGAAGATACTGTCATACACACATAACACTGATACATGTATGAACAACAGTACTTTGGAGTTTAAGTCCTCACCAAAATTATATTATTTGATCTTCTCAACACCCATGTGAAGGATGTATTTTTAAACTCTCCATCTTACAGATGAGAGAAAGGCTTAATGTGATTATAGTAGATAACTTCTCAACATTACAAATGCTCTAAGGAAGGAATGAAACTTGAACCAAGGTCTTATGGCTCCAAAGACCATGACTTAAAAAAGACTAATATGCCTGTAATACAGGTCAGTGGCTTTGAAAGAAAAACATGGATTCACAAATGAATAAGACATGCCATTTTAGTTGATATAAATCTGACAGATGTTTTAGATAATTTCAGATTTGTAGAAAATCTTTAAGTGATCATTTTTAAGATTTACACTGAAGCAAAATAAAAGCTGAAAAGAGGACCACTTCCATAATGATCTATTATAATTATTATATAAGTATGGCAAAAATCAAAGTACACATAAAGATAGAGAAGTACAATTAAAGAATATCCCTATGTGTTGGGAAAAGACAACTGCAAAGAACCTAAGAATTACTTTGAGCATATGAGCCGAATTATGATGGGGTTTCTGTGGAACTCAACTCAGTCTAACTCAAAGGCAAGTGAATGAGGATCACACATGTTCAGCAACATATAAACTCTCAACAACACAACTGAAAAGGAATTCCAATATTCACATACATATGCTCAGGAGGTGAAGACTTCATTATTTTTGTAAATGTTCCTGAAAAACTACTGAATTCTTAACATAGGTAGTCCCCTGCCCTCAAGGATGATAGCACTCTGATCAAAACAACCAGATTTGAGTCCCAATTCAAATTAGTGTAAAGTTTTAACAGAGGGAGGCTAAAATTAATACTTTAGTATACTTAATTACTTGCCATCCTAATGCTTTTCTAGACTTAATAGTTTTATTTTAAATAGTGACTTTTATTTGCAGTGAACATGATTCCAGAGCAGAATTAAAAATAAAAACAAATAAAAAACACAAGAGCACATTTCTAAGGTTGTAACTGAATATGAAGAATAAACTCTTCACATTCTGGTTTCCAGCACAAAACTATAAGGCAATACTGTTTGTTTGTTTTTTAATTATGTGATACATGATTTCATTAGAAAAACAAGCATAATGAAAATGGTTATCAAGAAAGAGCTGAGCACTTTACTTATGGAAGGAGAGCACATCAAGCAATAGAGAGAGAATCAACCTGCCTACGAACTATGCCACAGAGCCGAGCTCTACTGGTAACAAATGTAGAACAATGTGACTGGGCAAGATTGTCCTCAATGGTAATAATCCTAACATCTGCATATGCATTCCTTTCATTCCACTCATCAAACACAAACACCTACTTACCTTTTACAATGAAATCACAGAGAAGTAATTGATAATTAGTTCACAAGAGACTTCAGTAACATGGACATTAATGTCTTTACTTTCTAGAATCTGCTTTAGGTTTTCCTTACTTGTTATCCTAAGTGTGGTCTCCCAGCTGAACTGCAATCAATACGGACGCTAGAATTAGAGGAAATGTCTTTCCTTTGACAGATCTTTAAAAAGGATGGGACAGGGGCGCCTGGGTGGCGCAGTCGGTTAAGCGTCCGACTTCAGCCAGGTCACGATCTCGCGGTCCGTGAGTTCGAGCCCCGCGTCAGGCTCTGGGCTGATGGCTCGGAGCCTGGAGCCTGGAGCCTGTTTCCGATTCTGTGTCTCCCTCTCTCTCTGCCCCTCCCCTGTTCATGCTCTGTCTCTCTCTGTCCCAAAAATAAATAAAAAACGTTGAAAAAAAAATTAAAAAAAAAATAAATAAATAAAAATAAAAAGGATGGGACAATACTTGCAAATGCTCATTTCCCAACACACTAGTAAGAGAAAGAATCACCAGCACCACAACCGCCACCACAAAGCACCAGCACCACACTGCAAAAGCAGGCACTAGAGAAGAGAAATTCTGAAGGGACTTTTCACCCTCAGGATTTTTTTCTTTATAGTAATCAAACAGCAAGAAAGCAAAATAGCAAGGACAAATAATGATCATGGAATCTTAAATTTTAATTTTGTCATCAACATACATACTCAGCGGCCTATGTTTAAAACACAAGAGCTTTGTTACCCAACTGATGTGCTGTGTACCATCTTCATTATTCATGGCACTTTGCTGCCTCGGACACTGTGCCCAGACTTCCTTGAGAAAGATCAAGCCCAGAGCCTCACCCCCATTTTCCACACCCCAATTTATGTGCTTAGAATGTAGTACAGCATTCCAAGTGGCTGCAGCACGAAAGAATGCATGCCAAATCTTACAAAATGCCAGTTGTTTTAACAGCCATGAAAATGGCTCTGGTCATCCAACTAAGGAACAGACGAATTCAGATTCACATAGAACTTGGCCATAAATCCATATAGACCCTGAGGTCACTTTACAGACAAATTTAAAGGAGTGTCCTATGGTTGAGTCTAAGGATAGAGTAAGTCATAATGTAGTCATTGTTACCTCCATTTTCATAGTAGTAATTATCTCCATAAGCACTGGATCCAGAGGACTCTGGAAAGTGTTTCTTTCGCTTTTTCTCTTCCTGTAACTCCTTTTCTTGCAAAAGGCGAGCTATGTCCTGCAAATAAAGAGAGAATGCTAACAAATATTACCAGAGAACAAACAAACCTTTTACAATGCAACAAACTCCATCCAGTGGCCCTAAAGTCAATGGTTTGACACTCCACTGCCAATCTCTATGGACTCCATCCATAGCTTTCCAGACTTCATGGCATTAAGCTCATGCTATTCAAATACTCAGTGGAGTAGCACATGATCCAGATGAACAAGAAAGACTTTTTGGTTAATTGAAATTTAAACCTAACTCAATCTGGGACATACAAACCTAGTATTTCTAAAGCTGATTAAACAACAGAATTTTTAAAATTCTTATTTGTGGGCCCTTTTTCCAAGACGATGATTCACTAAGCCTGGATGGAAAAGAGTGCAGTAATCTATAAAACATTAAAATTGTATATACAATTTAATTTTGAAACTTTGAAAAAAATTATTTGGCTGATTTAGCTTTGCATTAGAGCACCACTGAAAAAGACAAAATGGTCTCCCTCCTATCTCCCCCTTGCTTCTTTGCCAGGCAAGTTTTTACAGTTACTGAGTGATGAATAACATTCTGACCCTGCCCCCCCAGCCTATGATGGCAAAGGTATATGCAAATAACTAAAATACAATTAAATCATGAATGCCTCAATAAAAGAGTAAAAATGTCAATGTGAGTATAAAAGAGGCAAATCTTATTTCTGCTTACATGAATTAGTACAAGTCTTTGCATTTGGAATTACTGTTTCATAAAACATAATTTGAGAAAACAAACCTAAAAGAACTCATAAACCCTTCTGAAGTCATTTTCAATTATTTTTTAATTAATCATATTAATCAAGTAGGCTTACTTTGAGTTAATGTGTAAAAAAAAACAAAAACAAAAACAAAAAAAAACCCTCCATAATTAAAAGACCTTCTGGTAAATACATTCATTTGAATGAAAATTCACCATTATATTTCATCTTTCCCTTTTCTGTCATTCAAGCTCACCCACCTCTTGAAAATTTGAAACAATGAGCATAAGACAGAACACAGTTAAAGATCTCTAGATGCTAGAAAAAAGTAATTTTAATAAAAACATGTATTTACTGATTGCCTTCAAGGAACCAAACATTCTCCTAGAGTCTTCTGTAGAAAAACAGGATATATGATCAATATCTTCAAAGCCTTACCTATTAAGTTTTAGAAGCAAAACCATTAGCACGATTTAAGACCCTGTGAAAGGGGAGTGCTCTAAGAGAGGCATTATCACAAACCAGGTGCAATGGGGCCCAAAGGAGCCTAGCACATCTTCCCCAAGCACATGACAAATTACTAAACTATTGTGTTGAATTCCTTATGCTACTTTTTTGGTTTATACGATTTTATATCAGGGTTACTTCTCCCTGAAAGTTTCCACTTCTATTCCTCAATGGTGGGAAATGAGGAAATTTCAAAATGAGGAAATCTTCAGCACAAAATCAAGGAAATCTAAAAATGTGACTGTCAAATGACTATCAGAAAGGAAAAAAAAAGAAGGAAAGACATTCCATTAGATTGCTACACTTCTTTATCAACCAGTAATTAACATCTAATTCAGTAGGGAACTCTCAAGAGGTATCATCTCCAGCGGGGTATAAGACCAGAAAACAATATACCAGTTCTATGGATGCAAAAAACATCAATATAACTAAGATAAGAAGAAAGAAGAATTTTCTCAACCAGGCACCTTCCACTCCCTCCCCCTTTCTGGCCATACATGTATAATCTTATTTTTAAAGTGCCAAAACATAGGAAATTTTTTTAGTAGCTAAAATGTACTGCTATTTGAGCTATGCTCTAAATATTACCAACTTATATAAATACTTTTTTAGAACATGAAATTCTAATCACTTTCACACTAAATTAATTTTTAATGTAAACTGGTTACTAAGTTTATCCCTGAACAGTTCATATTATAAATGGCTTCAAACTATTGGATTAGTGCCACAGACTTTTCATAAAATGGTGATGCTAATGTTTACTTAAGCAAAAAAAAAAAAAAAAAAAAAAAAAAAAGGTTTGCCCTAAAATAGTTGGCACATTCACATATATTTGGACCTAGGTTCAGAGACACACATATACCTATAGATATTCACACACATACACATACACACATGCTTAAGAATTTCATTTAAAAATAAGTTAAATCAACTAAACACACATTCCTTAGCCTTATTAAATAACACTGACAAATGTTTATGCTATGACTAAAGAAAATGATCCCAATGGAATTAGTCCATTTTAATTACTTACAAACTCACACAGTCCAGTATTCCCAAAGGCTACAACCCTTTCTTCAACAGAGGCTTAGAGAGAAATGCAACTACTATAGTCACACTATGTAAAACAAGTTTTTTTAAAAAAAGGAAGAAAGGAATGAAGGGAGGGAAGGAGGAGGGAGGACAGAAGAATAAAAGAAAAAAGAGAAAGGAAAGAGGAAGAGGAAGGAAGGGAAGAGGACTGGGGAGAGGAGGAAGGGGAAAGCTACAATGCTGGTAAGACTATCTCTCTCCTTCTGTAAACTTTTTTTTTTGTTGGTTTAACTTTCCTATATCTGTCTCCCTGAATGGAAATGCTACTTTCCTTACATATGTGCTCTGTTAAAAAGCACAATAAAATTATACCATAACAAAGTCAGAAATGCTAATTAACCCACACAGAGTTGTGTAACTCTATTCTTCATGTACAATGTTGTTCAGGAAAAATACTCTGTCCCAATAGGAAAGAGACCTTGGATTCTACATCTGGTTGTTTGGGGAGTTAGAAACAACCAAAGAAGAACTGACCCCAAAAATCTCTTAAAGAGATCTGGGTGAAAATCCAGAGAGGAATTTTCCACAGCCCTGCTGTCCAATAAGAACATACTAGCTAAGCAGACTCCATAAGAAAATAGAAGAGCACAGAGAGAGAGAAGAGAAGGGAGGAAAAAAAAAAAAAAAAAAAGAATTAGGTCAGTTCACGAGTAACAGGCAATGATGTTTTTTTCAAAAGTTGGCCAGAAAAATTCCCACTATTATCTCATCTCAGTGTCCTCTGTGAGGCACCATGGACTAAAATAAACAAATATGTATTATCATACATTCTTCAATGACAAACTTTACTAATGCAAATTTTGTGCATTTAATATTAATACCATACCAGTCAGCTGAGAGCCCTATCTTCAGATAAGAAAACACCTCTGCACGGTAGGCATATTCTGATCTAAAGCATCAGCTGAAAAGTCAAAGAGTCTGAATGGAGCTTTTAAGGCTAGTCTCACTAAATCTCCACAGCTGCACTTCTCATTCAGTCTCTGACAGCACTGGGGAATGGGACCATTTCTGTAGGTCAAACAACAGAGGAGGGCAAGGTAGCTGGGAGATGTGTAAAAGCAAGAAAACTCTTGGCTCAGATCACACAAGACTGGAATACACTTGAGCCTGTTTATTTTTCCCCCTTTCTAATTTAGCACACATCTCTTTCTGTATAGAAATCAGAGCTGTTATAAGGGGCAGAATGGTGGGGAAACACTAGGCAAGAAAGCAAAAAGAAAAGAAATTAACTTAGTATGTAAGAAGCTAAGTTAATATGCACCAAAGGCATTAAACCTCACAACAGCCCTCTAGTGTATGTGCAATTATCATGACTTCTCCATTTCGGAACCTAAGGTTCTACCTGGGTAAGTAAAATGCTGAAAGCCACAGCTAGACATTAAAGAGCTAATATTCAAACTCAGAGCAGCCTAACTCGAAAATCTCCATGTTTTCTGTTGTGTCACAGGACATCCGTGTCAGAAGCAGTCAGTCAGGGAACTTGAACTGTACAGATATTTCTTGGTCATCTTATTATAGCTGGAGACCAGTCACTGACTTCCTCAAGTCTTAATTTCTTCATCTGAAGAACAGAGTCAATCACTACACTGCTCACTTTATACAGTATTACCACGAGACTATTTATTGTGATTGCTGTTTAGATTCTACACGCCTAAATAAAGTGCTTTGGTTTCTCTTTCTATCCTGTTTTTCTTGAATGGGGGGGGATCACAGGACACCAGTAGCATTTATAAGAAGCCAACTTCATTACTCTGTTATTTTTTAAAATAGAAGCTTTCCTGTTCAGAAAATATAATCACTTCTTTCAGTTCCCAATTTCATCCCCAAAGCTAAGTCTTGACTACACAGAGTAACACATCCTGCAGGAAGAAAGAGTTCCTGTGTTGATAACAGGAAGGATAAAAAGCAAATCCTAATGCTTACTTGCAGTTCTGATTATCACATGATCACGGTTTGTTTCTTAAAGAAAAGCTAAATACACACATAGCAGATGTCTCCCGCTCACCTGGCACTGAACAAGGAGTCTTAGAGGGACAAGGATGGCTCAGTGGGAGCAGCAGTATATGCAGGCTGCTTGACTGATGGTCCTCATCCCATCTATTTAACAGGGTGATTCCGTGTGCTGGTTTACCCAAGGCAGGTCCAGCTTATGTAATTATTAATAGTCCCCCCTTGAACCTAGAAGAATATGTGAGTATACATACAATAAATCATATGGCCATCCTCCTATTACAATTCTAAATCATTTTCTTCAGTCTGTGGCCAAGAACAGCACAGCTGGTTTGAAAGAAGAAAAGAATCAGTACATGCTGAAAAGGAATTGTTTGTAAGAAAGGCTAAAAGTATAAAACAAAGGAAATAGTTAAATGCAAATTCAAGTCTCCTTACCAAAAAACACTGCTGCTACTTGTAGTCATTTTCAACTTTAAAAACAATACAATTTAAAAATATATACAGAATTAAACTGATTAGTTCCTTGAGGCAGCGCATCACAGGAGAGTCAAGCCATGAACAGCAAAGAGTGAGAGCACTGGTGGCCCCTGGCCTCTCACGATTGACACGCCCTGACTTGTGTTCAGACCACACACAGGTCTGCTCTCCCTCTCTCAAGACTGCACGAATAACCCACAAACAAACACCCTGTATGGTTTGAATAGTGTCCCCCAAAAAGTAATTTCTACTAAGAACCTCAGAATATGACCTTATTCAAAAATAGGGTCTTTACAGATGTAATTAGTTAAGAGAAAATCATACTAGATGAGGGTGGGTCCCCAATCCAATGACTGGTTTCCTTTTAAGAAAACAAGAGGACACAAAGACACGGGAAGAAGGCCATCTGACCACAGAGGCAGAGACTGAAGTGATCCAGTGACACTCTAAGAAATGCCAATGATTGTCAGGAGCCAGCAGAAGCTAGGGAGAGGCAAAGAAGCATCTTTCCTAATAGGCAGCAGGACCCACCAAAACCTTGATTTTGGATTCCTGGCCTCCAGAACTGTGAGAGACTCTATTTCTACTGTTTTAACCACATCAAGTCTGTGGTAATTGTTAAGGCAGCCCAAGGAAACTAATTCACCTCTTACGTTGAATTAGCATCATCTTTAAGAAGAGTTCACTTAGGTTATCGAGGGGCAATAAACAGTGGTCCATGGAGGGCAACACTTGGACTGTGCACCACCAAAGAGGAGAGTTCTGCTGCCCATCTGGCAACCCTGCACTGAGTCCATGAATACAGAAGGCAGCCCTTCCTCAAGGCTGGGGTGGAGGGGCATTATCTTAGTTGTACCTCATCTTTCTTCTCCTGAATGCGTCGTCTCTCGGCCTCAATAGCCAGCTTCTCCTGGATTTCCTGAGCAATTTCACAGTCTTGTTGTTCACTAAAAAACAAAGGTGAAAGTAGTATGAATAAATAATAAATAAATTTTCTTAAAAATACAATTTACTGAATACTATGAACCCGTGCTAATCTTTAGCTCACTTAATCCTCACAATAATGATGCAAAGAGGTGGATATTGTCACACGTTACAGATAAAAAAGCTGGGGTCCAGAGTAGTGACAGCATTTCCCTAAGAGCACAGAGAACACAAGTGGCAGAACCAGAATCTGATCCCCAGACACTACAATGGAAAGTCCCAGGCCTTTTCTAAATTTTCTTATCACCTCACCATACTGGGGCCACTCTACAGACAGGCATGCTTTCTCAAGATCTTGCAAAGGAAACGTAAACTATCAGATTAATGTCCACAAATATACAAATCACTAGATGTCACTCTGGTCTCCTAGAAGTGATGGTATGACTTTAAAATGATTTTTATAAGCGTTTAAATTAGATGTATTTTTCAGTTTCACTAATACTTAAAATACCGTGCAGCTTCAGTTCCCAGTAGACACCTCTCTGGCTGGTGCCAGTTTTCTTAAAACTCAGATCCCTGAGAAATGAGAATGCTGCAATACTGCTGCTACCATAGTTTGCCTTGTTTTGGCATTTATGTACTGAACAGGGACTTAAATTTAACACCTGCTATTGTACAGACACCATGCTCAGACACTGAGGATACAAACATGAGTAAATCTTCACTTTGCAGTCAAGGCTCACAATCCTTTTTGGAAGAAGAACCAAGAGGATGATTTTGGTGGGCAAAACAGATCACCTCTAAAACAGCAATGCAAACAAAAAAGAAGAACTGGATCTCTCAGAGATGGGTACAAGTGCATGTCTTCTAGATTCAGGTCAAGAAAAGTCAATAGGCAGCTTCAAACTCCAGAACCTGATACCTCTGGAAAGCCAAACTTTACACACAACTGTTAGCTAGGAAGGATGACCATAAACATGCTTAGGGTTTACGACTTAAGAAGAGGTTGGAATGAAATTACAGTTGTGACTTACAGAGGGAGTTTTCTTGCTAAACAAACATTCTCATTCTCCCTCTCATTCTCTCTCTACCGAGTGAACTTAAAACTCTCAATGAATCTCATTCTTGGTTGCCTATTCCATGTTTAACAAACAGCATTTTGTAAACTGGAAAGTGTTGGGGAGGGCAATAATCTGAACTGTGATTAAGAAATTAAAGCCCATACTCTCTCTTCCAACAAAACTGAGAGGCAGAAATTATTCTCATTTGTATACAGAAACGGTCACTTCCAACATGCTTGGAGACAGGCAGGTACAGGTGGACAGAGACGCGGCCGTGTATGCACATGTTATGCCGATACAAAACAGAAAGGAAGGAAGAGGAAGTGAGAGAGCACAGGTAAGGGATGGCAAGGCTCTCCTAGAATCAGTAGGAAAAACACTGGACAAGGTAGCTGCAGACCTGATTTCTGGTCCTGCCACTGAGAGTCAGTGAGCCATGCCCTCTCTTGTCAATTTATCAGCTATAAAAGTATTTGGACTTAATGACTTCATCTTATAGGTCTAGTATTTTAGAACTCTTAACCACTCAAACCAAAGAATTGAAAAGAAACAAAATCTACTCAAAACAATTTTTATTTATATATCCTCTTTTCATTCACTTACTTCTAATAATTAAGAACCATACACAAAATCATGTTCCTAGTTTTCAAAGACTTCTCTAGTTGGATCTCTCAAACTCAGGTAAAATCTGTACAGGAGTTAGCAAATATTAATTACATGCAAGATAATAATAGATGGGAAAAAGAAGAAGCCCAGCAGAGAAGGCAAATCCAAATGAAATGTTAAAGGTTACAAGTGACACAGATGTCCTCCCTAGTACAGAAAATAAAGAAGTGAGGTTTAAGCTGAGGATAATCACTTCCAATCATATTTCCATGAAGGACAAGATCGAGTTCACTCAGACAATTACACAAAATCCCGAGGAAGCAAAATCACGTGAGAAAGGGGTAGTCAACAATGGGCAAGCCTGATAGTGGACGGGGGCCCCAGGATGCAGAGTGAGTAAGAGCTTCCAGTTCATTAATATTCACAGCATTTCATCCAGCCAGTGAGGTGCAACTGTCAAAACTGCTAGCGTGTGAGGGGCGCCTGGGTGGCGCAGTCGGTTAAGCGTCCGACTTCAGCCAGGTCACGATCTCGCGGTCCGTGAGTTCGAGCCCCGCGTCGGGCTCTGGGCTGATGGCTCGGAGCCTGGAGCCTGTTTCCGATTCTGTGTCTCCCTCTCTCTCTGCCCCTCCCCCGTTCATGCTCTGTCTCTCTCTGTCCCAAAAATAAAATAAAAAAACGTTGAAAAAAAATTTAAAAAAAAAAAAAAAAAAAAAAAAAACTGCTAGCGTGTGACAATCAGAAAAACTTCCTTTCTAACCACTTATTTCAGCTAGGAGTACCTCCAAAAGCCTGAAGTCCCAGGCAGAAATAGAATATCTGGCTCTCCTCTAATTTAAGACCTATAATCCATGACTCTCTGAATCCTCATTTATATTTAGAGTTTTATCTCAATAATCTCTGAATAATCTCATTATACTATCATTACCCTAATTCAGGGTCTTAAACTTTTGCACCAGCCTCAGAACTGCCCTTGATAGCAAAGCACTGTGAATAATGTAAAAGGCAATGATTTAGAACTCTAGAATACTCTAGCTCTGGCTCTTATCTTTTTGTTTTGTTTTTTGGGGGTGTTTTGTTTTGTTTATTTATTTTGAGAGAGACAGAGAGAACAGAGGAGGGACAGAGAGAGCAGGGGAAAGAGAGAATCCCAAGCAGGCTCCACACTGTCAGTGCAGAGGCTGACGTGGGGCTCGAATTTACAAACCTGTGAGATCATGACCTACCTGAAATGAAATCAAGAGCTGGAGGGATGAGCCACCCAGGTGCCCCTCTGGCTCTCATCTTAACTCTGGTTATGACCCCAAACCTCCACACCTCTCAAATCTCTCTCTTCTTATTCCATGAGCATTACCCTCCAATCAAGCCTTGTCATCTCTTAATTTGACCACTTCAAAGCTGTCTTCAATCTTGTCCCCTACAAACCTTTATCTACCCATCCCCCAGAGTAGATCCCAAAATGAAAATCTAAAACTCTTTCAATGGCTCTCTGTTGTTTATAATATAACATCTACAAAATCTAAATTCCTAAAAGCATAACTTTTGGTCCAGTTTTTGACCACTTTTCTGTCCTCATGCCCTAACCCATGCCCTTAATCACACACTACACTCCAGCAATACTGAACATCTTGTAGCTACCATGAGATTCCAGGTTCTTTAACCTCTTCCCTTCCCTATTACTCCCTCTGGCTAGAATGGTTTCCTCCAGCTAGCACTATGAACTTCTAATTTAACCATCAAGGCTCAGATTAAATACATCACCTGTGTTAGAATGGTTTTCCCAGTCTCTCCTTTCTTCATTGTCATTAAATGTATTATTTAATTCTCTGTGGCTTACACCAGTCTCTGTAGATTTCAAAAGCCTCAGAGTTTTATTCTGAGGCTCTTAAAGGCAACAGCTATATTTTATTCCTATCTGTGGTCTCCAGCGCCTTTCATGGTGACAGGTATAGCAAGAGTCAGTAAGAGTGTTTATTTACAAAATAAGGAAGCTGAACAAAAGGATGACTAAAGTTCTCTCTACAAATAATAAACCAGAAAGGCAAACCCTTCCTCAAAGACAGCAAAAATGATAGGCTTTCCTGTTTATTTGAACATGAACTGCAGTAAACTGTGGGGGCCCTTTACTTCTCCCTCTACCCTTTCCCCTCAAAACAATACCTTGTGGTTAAATCCACCATTTAGATATAGGGGATTACACAGAGATTTAGATACAGGGGTCACTCTTAAATAAGAAATGCACCCTCTGAGCTTTTAAAACAGTGGAAAAAAGTAAGTCATTGTGCTGGAAGAGACCTTGGATATGATCTTTCCATTTACCGAACTATTACAGGAGGAGACTGAGGAAAGAATGTCTGTCAGATGCTGAAGTTATAAAGAGAACTGAGTGTGTATTTCAGAGCTTTCCAGAAGATCCTGCCTCTCCCTGAAAAGCAAAAGAGGTTCAAGGAAAATAAAGGCAGCAAACATCAACCACGCAAGAGTAAAGGAATCCAATACAACTCATAAAGTTCTTTGATATCCAGTATTTCACTGGATCCCCCAACCAACCTATGAGGCAAAGGGAACAGAGATTATTTTCCACGTGCTATAGGGAAGGAATACAGACTCAGAGAGGTGGATCGAAATGCTCAAAGTCCAACAGTTAAATGTGCTGAGAGTCATACCAGAATCCACTTGTCCCCAAACCTACGAAGTATTCCAACAACAACAAAAATTTCAGACCAAAGAAAACTGTCGGCTAGCCACTATAGGATTTGTAATCTAACAGTGACAGGCATGAGTGGAACAGACACACAGTCTTCTTCCCTGCCCTGGTTGCTGGCTCCACAGAGAAAACCAGTTCCAGCATGCCTCCCGCCCGCCCCCAAATCCTCACAGGTCTTTGTAGCGCTTCTGGAGCTGAGCCTGAGCTTTCAGATCTTCCTCCTGAAGCTGCTTAGCCACCTGGAGATCATGCTGGACCAAACGGTTCCGCTGAATATTCGAGGCCAAATGATGTTCAACTAGACGGAGAGATTGAAGAGAGGAATCGCAATGTTTCGTCTGGTTAATAATATGCCTCAGGATAACTTAAGAAGGGTTTTTCCATTAAAAAGAGCTTCACATCCATGACTTCATTTTATGCTTTCAATAATGCTATATAACAGGCAGCAAAGGAATTATTCCTCTTCTCTTTCCATTAAGTAAAATGAGAATCAGAAAGGTTAAGTAACTTGCCCTGGTCACATGGCAAACAGCGGCAGTGACAGGATTTCCACACCAATACTCTAAAACCAAGGCCAGGGCTCCTTCTGCTCCACAAGCTGTCACTCTATTTATAAACATTTTCAATACTTACTTTTTATATTGACACATGAATTAATGATTCCCAAATTACATATTTGCAAATACATACTTCTGTGTAACACACATAACTTAGGTTTAGTTTCTATAATTACCTACATAAATATTGAGAAAAGGCCACAACCTAGATACTTCCAATGTCTGCAAAGATGTTCAGACCCCTCTTCTAGGGGAAGAACAGATGCCAGATAGTATCTCCCTCCTAACAATACTAAGGCAAGGGAAAGGTTCACGCCCCGCTTTTCCTCTCATATACCCAAAATCTCCTAATCCCTGGCAGCTGTCACACCTTAAAATACCCAGAACTTCATTTTCCACCCAGGTGGCACTTGCCTAGATAAATCCCTCAGGACTGATGGAAAGTAGGCCTGGTGACTCTGTTCTCTCTCCCTGCCTCACCCAAAGAAACCTGCCTCAAGCTACTACTAAAAAAGAAAACAGAAGGAACATAATGAGGGCCATTACTCACTCTCTTGTTCTTGCAGGCTGTGGGCCAGGGTGTGGTCCTCTAAAACAGCAAAATCTCGGCACACTGCAGAGGATGGAGGAGGAAAAGCAGACAAGAAGGTTCAATGGTAGTATTTTAATATGTTAAAAAAAAGAATTTTGTTTACTTCAAAAATCAATTCTACTATTTTAGGATTATCAGCTTTATAACATGCAGTGCAAAATAGTGACTAGTTAATACAAAGTCTTCATTCACAAACATCCTACCTGCCCAGTGCCAAGCACAGGGTATCACAAAGTAATGGTTAGCTCTGGTCTCTGGCCTAAGGATATTAACCACAGAATCAGAACCCAGAGTCCAGAAATTCTTTTTTTTTATTTATTTATTTATGGGAGAGTGCAAGCGGGGGAGGGGAGGCAGAGGATCCAAAGCAGGCTCTGTGCTGACAGGCTGACGGCATCAAGCCCAATGTGGGGCTCGAACTCACGAACCACAAGATCATGACCTGAGCCAAAGTCAGACATTCAAACAACTGAGCCACCCAGGTGCCCCATAGGTCCAGAAATTCTAATCCACATCTAAAAAGAGAGGGCAAGTATTGTGGCCATAATACAAGAGACAAGAACTTTCTGCATACTGTTAGCTAAGAGAAAGCTGAGTTCTTGCATAGTCAGAGGAATTAAAAGAAATCCAGCCTTTGCCTCAACCATCTAGGGTTGAGGGAATCCTCTCCCAGAGACTTACATCTATCCTGCTGCCCCTAAGGAAAAACACACCTTTATTAATCCCTCGGGTAGGAACAGATTTCTACTTCAGGATAATCACTTCTTTAATGGGACCACACCCTCAGACAGGAGTTAGAACTACCTCCCCTAGGTCTCCGTAAATGTAGAGCTTCCTAAAAAGAATCTGCATACCAAAAGGATATGGGAAGCTTAGAGGATACAGGAACCTGCCCCTACTGTCACCTCGATTTGGAGATTCAGGCAAGAACATTCACTGGCCTATCTTTTTAGGAGCAAATGGGAAGAGATGGTCTCCAAGGTCCACCCCAAACTGCAATTTAAACTCCTGTTTCTTAAAACAAACATACACAAAACAATACTCATAAAGAACTCTTATCATGAAATGTGCCTTTTGTTTGTATGAAGGACATGTAATTTAGGTGATATGTTCTTACTCTATTTCAAACATGTAACTCACATGAAAAAGGAAAATTCCCTAAAGCCACAAACTACTACAACATGTAGGACTCATGAAACTGTCCTGTAAAGTTAACAGAGTTTATAGATTTCTTTCTGCAGCTTTGAATTTGCCTATGATGACATTTAATTGAAATGGAAAAAAGAAACAATCCTTTGCCATTCTTAGCACTTATATATGCTCACATACATATACACTGACATAGCCAGCCCTGTCCCTGAGAAATAACACAATAAAAAAGTAGGTAGATCTTAGAGACATTAAGGTTCCTCTGAAATGGTTTTACAATTGGGGAATCATTTCTGCCCAAGAACCATTTAAACAACATATGGCCTGCTTACTTCTTGCAACTGCAAAACTTGTAATTCCAGGAGAAAGTCCTGTTCTTTTACATCTGATATATTCTCAGCAAATTCTAACAACTTTGGGGCCCAGGTCCTAGCTACCCTATGTTTCACAGAATGAAACTGCTTTCAAGATGAGCTAATTAACGCATTCGATTAATAGGTGAGGAAAATGAGGGCCAGACGGAAGAAAAGAGTTATCAAGGCTATATACAGTTTGTTGGTGACAAGGTTAGAAGTCAGTATCTGAGCCAGCAAGAGCTCTTTCCTTTCCTGACACCATGACAGCCCTCCGGGATTCCAGGCAAACCAAGAGGTCACAACAGACTGAAAGGAGATATTCTATACTGACTAACATGCACTCCCTAACATGCCTAGTGAATTAATATTAATTGATCAAATGGCTAAGACATGTATGGATTTAGTTCACAGAAAACAAATATTCAGAATGAATTAGACAAAATGAATGTAATCAAATCTTGTGCAGAAGAATGCTATTTTATTAGGCTGCTTTATTATTTGAAGCACTTTTATTATACTGCGAAGGCTTATGTCTGTATACTAATGTCCCGTATTAATTTTAGATAAGATTAGATTAATTGTTGAGATTAATATTTTTCAAATCATGGATGGCAACCTATTATTAGGTCATAAAATCAATTTATTAAGTCTAGAAATGAATAGGCTAGAAAACAGAGTAAAACACACAGTCGAGGAAACCATGGAATGGAGAAACTTTTTCAGTTTTACTTACACAAAACTCACACATACGTGTACACACACAGACACACACACAGCTGTATATATGTATTAGGTCACACTGTAAAACATACAACATCCTGCAGATTATGGTGAAAAAAACTTAAAAGCCACTTCAATTTATGTTACCAAGGCAGAAAGTTATGCCAAACAATATATTTTATACATGTTTAAGGTCATACTGAATAAAAGATTATAAAATTATTGCAGGTTTCCATGTGGATAACCATGTGAAGAACTGCAACAATTTTATATTTTTGTTTTAGTCAGTGCAACATTAAAACATAATGTTTATGGATGCATACACCTGTAATAAAAATATGTTTTTAATATATAGCACTGACACAAACTGAATTTAGAATTGAATCGTGCTCATCTACAAAGAGAGTCAAAGAGCAGGAGTGCCTTTGCTATATCAGATGTTCTATTGATTTACAAACAAAACAGAGAAGACTAAAGCAAATAAGGCAAATATTAACATCTATTAAATATGGGTGGCAGGATCATGGGTTTATGTATTTCTTTTTTTTTTTACATTTTTTTAATGTTTATTTATTTTTGAGACAGAAAGAGACAGAGCATGAGCAGGAGAGGGGCAGAGAGAGGGAGACACAGAATCCGAAGCAGGCTCCAGGCTCTGAGCTGTCAGCACAGAGCCCGATGCAGGGCTCGAAATCAGGAGCTGTGAGATCATGACCTGAGCCAAAGTCAGACGCTCAACTGACTGAGCCACCCAGGCACCCTGGGTTTTCTGTATTTCTTTTGTTTTTTTGTAATTTTTTACACACTGCATTTTAAAATTCTACAACACAAACTTTTTCTTTTTAAATCCACATCTTTAATTCCATCAATAGCATATGCTGCTAAACCGTAAACATAAAGACATAGTTGCCGTATCATAGCAGGTGCAAGGAGTTTATGAATTACTGGTTACCATAACAATGACTCTTCTCAATGACTTCTTAGTATTTAACCAGCAAGAATGAAGTATCATTGTTATTTGATCCTAAATCTTCTTACAGCGCATATGGGTTAGGGTTTGAGTGAGAAGAGAATCTAGAAGATCTTCAATGACTAAAGGAAGTGCACACACTCATACACAGAATTGTATTGTCAATACACCGAGTTAGCATTTCAGAGTTTACTGAGAACTTTCAAATGCATGATCTCATTTATGCCAAGTATTATGTGTTCACTCCAGTTTCTTCTGCATCCACTCTAGTTCCTTTCTAGATGTGCCTCTGTACACTCTGCATCATGACTCTTAACACAAGCTGGAAAACAACCACACATCCAGCCACCTTTGTAAATCAGTAACCAGACTGGGAATTACAGAAAACATTTCACAGCCAGGCCAAATTCAGAGCCTGGATCTTTGCTCCTTCCCTAATCTACTCTACTTTGAAGTAAACAGTATAAGCAGTATAGGAGGATAAACAGCATCAATTCATCTCACCACCTTTCCCTGCAGGCACACTTAAGCTGTATCATTGGGCCCTGAATGCCTACCCTCCCACTTCTCAGACTTCTTCCCTCCCATGTTCACTTTCACTCACTCAAATTTCAAGCTGATCTTGCCATTAGAGCCATTCCATCATTCCTCTCCATTCCCATCCAAACTTCAATGGTCCTGTAAGCTTCCTCCCTCTGACCCCAAACATTTTCCCCAAAATTAAGGCATGGTAGCTAAGTCTGTTTTGAAAACTAATCATGCAACTCTACCTCCTTGCTTTTGAAGAGCATCAACAGAAAGAAACACATTTTATCCTTCAATGCAAATAGACAGCTGTCTCCGTGACCAGTTGCAAACTCTTCAGGGCAAGGACCTTGTGGGACTAATCTCTGTACCTTCCACACAATTCTATATGCACTGGATGTAGCATGTAATGAGACTTCAATAGATATTCATTAATTGAAAAAGAAATGAAGAAACACTGGCCAATAAAGTCAAAAAACAGTGAAAGATCCATAGCCAAAAGACGAAAACAATTTTATAAATAGAATTAAGTTCTGTTGTTACAACAGCATTACAGAGACTTGTAACACTTTCAGATATCATTTAAATAAAAACTAGAAACCTTCTCCATTCCCACTAAATGAAATAGTTTTAGTGTTTTTTAATCCATATATATACATATTAAGTATACAATGATTTAGTTTACATTAAACCAAGCAAATTTCAGAAATAGGAAGTAGCATATATATTTGAAAAATATATGTGTGTGTGTGTGTGTGTGTGTACACACACACACACACACATATTCTCCCCCCATCCATTTTCCTTGAAGAAAAAGGTGATTTTCATTCATTTGTGGATCCCCCTAAATACACAAATGACATAGTATGTACCTAGTAAACGCATTCATTCAACAAACATTTGCTGAGCTCTCTTGCGATAAATAAGTCATTCCCAAGCCATCACGAAAGTAGAGATGACAGAAAGGTACATAAACATAATATAATTTGATAAATGCTATAAAGAACTACAGCAAACTCTTTGAAGGCATAAATAATGGAGGAAATGTGCTTGCTATGAACTGGAGGTGGTTGTAAGTAATAGCAGTGACTCAGAGATATCAAGAAACCTTAAAGTAGCTAACATACAGAATGAATTTCAAAAGAAGGTTAAAATTTCTATGGGCAGAGGAAGCAGGCATTCTAGGTGGGGAGGCAATTAACTCTCACAAACCAGAAGAGTGAAGAAGTCATTCCCCTTCTGTCCTTCTTGTACTCACACCCCAAACTTTCTGAAAATACAATTCCTATGACTCAGTCTTTACAAGCTTCCACCCACATACAAATGCCTCGATTAATAATACATTCACTAGCAACTATTTCTTTCAACTGTGTCTGTACTGCCTTTTATGTCTTGGTATAATTTGTGAATTATTCTATTTTTGTGTGAATGCTATTAGCAACAGATGGAATACATACTCATTGATTTGAGAACAGGGATGATACTTGTTTTCCTTTGTTCTGTACACATGAAAACAGCCTCTATGAATGAGGATGATGTTCCAGACACATATTCTATGTTGAAAAGTTTGGTAATGACAGGCAGCCACAGTTGACATTGATATAGCACTTTATTGATTACAATGCACTTTCATATACATTCCTCCTAATTACCTGAAGGTAAAGGTTTTACCAATATTCTCATTTTATTTATGAGAAAACTAAGGCTCAGAGAAATAAAGTGACTTGACCAAGATTGCCCAACAAATGAACAAATGAATTGGAAACCAAACCTGGAAGAAGTAATGAGTCTATATTTCACTACGTTAAGAAGAGTTGATATTATTAAATAGTAAATAAAATAAAAATATGCATTAGGTTGTTTGAAATTGTGGATACAACAGAATTTAGGTAAGGATGGCACATGTGCTCAGAAGGTGGGTTCCAGGGCCCAAAATAGAGCAATGAAATGGGAGATATTGTTTATTTTGTCTCACTCTCTCCCAAGAATAAGTCTCTGGCAATCACAGTCAGCCTGTATTCAATTCTGAAAAACAAGGGCAATAAAAAGTTCTTTTCATTTCACAGTGTTTCCTGGGTGATGTGCAAGAAAAACCCTAAGCTGTGTGTGACAATGGTGGAAAATTCCAAGGAAAATTTCCCTTTGGGATCTAACCAGCTTGCCCCATCTCCCCTACTCTCCATCCAGTATCAATGAGATTTTCTCCATTTGCAAAGAGAGTATTAATAAATTTCAGAATAATGTGTCCAAGAGATGTTAAAGACAAATTGTACAAAGAAATAACATATGTAAACCCCTATGCCTTTGTTTGTTGCCCCTCAAAAGGAATGTCTCCCTAATTTATTAAAGAAAGGTCTCTTTTCTTTATTTAAAGCTCTAATAAAACTGCCTGAGTAAAAGAGAACAGAATGCAGGAAAAACTATGAACAGCTATCATCCTAATGCCAAGTCCTTGACATTTTCATCCCCAACAAATTTTACATATATAGGGACCAAGAGGATATCAATATCACCATCACTAATAACAACACCAAAACCAACCCTCACCCCCCATTACTACCACCGTCAGCTCGGGAGCTTCTTAGGTATGCTCAGTTATGGACCATGGACACTCTTGTAACCATCTGCCCCAATTATGAGTCCTAAAATAGCATACATAGCTTTGAATCACTGACCACTCTGACAACTGAAACTTCCCATTCAGGCAGGAAATTGAAACGATGGGAATAAGATCTCAGTAATGTCTGAACAATTAATTTACTAGGGAATAAAGGGTAACTGAAACTTTTGCTCCTTCTCTGACTTTTAATGTCCTAGATGTCCATCCTGTTGAAATTAACAAAATCCAAGTATAGTATGACAGAAGAAGGAGAGTGGCACCTAATTTGGGCTGACAAAACACTAGTAAATGACACAGGCCTTCCATCCTCATTTACTTTGTTCCTAGTCAGAAGTATTCAATGGCAGGGCTATTATTCTTATCAAGTCTCCAAATCCCCTGTTCTATCCCGTATACTATGGTTATTCCATCTGTCTGGAAGATAGAGGATCCTTCTGATAAGAAACGCATAATATCATTAAATCAGATCCACGTTTCTGGAATATTTATCTTTAGTAGAATTATTACCACCCCCCCCCCCTTACTAAACTACCTGAAAAATGCACACAGGCTTCTACAATTCCTTTTTGAAAGACAAACACTTTCATCCACACTTTGTACAAGTGATTGAGTCAAGTATCATTAACCAATGTTTCAACTATTTGGGGATTTTTATGGTTACTGGGTTTTGTTTATGTTTTAGTTGGTTGGTGTGGGTATGGGACACAGAGAATGGGAGCATCCTCCAAGTTGAAGGAAGCTTAGTCACCATTACACACACTGGGGGCTGGGCACAAACCTGTTCTATCTACCTGAGGCACCTCTCCACTATCTAAAAAAATCATAATCAGTCTTCAAACCCTCATTCTAATGTCATTTCTCTACTAATCCAATCTTATAGAATAAAACCAAAACCATCACAATGGACTCTCACACACCCAGCAGATTTACCTATGCTATATTTCCCCCAGTGATTTCACAGCATATAGTAAATATAGTACGGTAGCACTAATCATATTATAATGAATTTACCCATCTGTTTCCCCAGCATACATTCAAGATCCTTGAAAGGCAGGAAAAATATTATGGATCATTTTCTCTCCAACATTTATCCCAGTGCCTGAGATAATGATTTTCAAATAAATGTGGAAATGAGGGCTCCTAAGAAAAATGGTGATTAATACAAATGACATACCGTGAAAAGTTGCATTTTTTGCAGGTGTGAGCCATCCTCACCTTCCAGCACACCTGAAAAAGGCTAAGGAGCTGCATGTCTACCTACATTACCTAAAATGACAGTAAAGGGTTTCTGCTTCCATCCCCCAAATTTTGGATATATTATAATATATGTATAGTAATGGATAGAAGCTGAAAGAATCCTAGAATATCTATAAAGGTGGTCCATTCAGGCAGGTGGTCAACTGTTGGTCGCTTTACACCACAATTAAACATTATCACTCAATTTCTAAAGAAATGATGGCTTGGAGAGTTGGAATAACAATGCCAAGGATCACATAGTCAAAGAAGTGGTACTTCCAAGATGAGACCCAAGGCTATGAAAAATGACAATATAGATGAGGTTATACGTGTTAAGCTAAATAACCCAGCAGGATGCATAAGACGAATGTGGCATTTTGAAGCAGAGAATGCAATGTATGCTAAGGTGCCGATAGGAATTTTCAGAATCTTGGAGTTAGTGTCCTGAGTCATTTGAGAATGAAAGTTTTTGTTATTGTTATTAAGGGAAAAAGTATGCTAGCAAAAATAAAGTCCATATAAGTCCCCAAATTTGTATCTGATCTTCCTGAGAACCAAAGCAAGCAGGGAAATATGAAAAGTTGCTCAGTTTTCATGACCTAAAAAAAGAAATAACACCAGTTCGTCACTGGATAGAAATGTTTACTAGCAGCAAATATGCAACTAAACTGTTGTCACGCTGGAACTTAAATAGGAAGCACTAAGTTACATAATGGACATCATCAATAGTTCAAGTATGAGTTTTAAACGTGTGCCTACACGCACACACATCTTCAACAAAAGCACAAGACTGAGCACAGTAAGGAGATATTTTAAAAAACAAAACAATTAATATAATTCCAACATTTCACTCTGATGCAATTTATTAAAATAGGTTCCTGAGTTATTTTTTTTCTAATCCCCCAAATTCGAAGTTAAATGAAAAGCCCAGTAACCCAAACCACTAGTTTGGCAAGTAGATATATTATAGCTAACCACAGACACACTAGACTGCAGGCAAATGGGTTCTGAAAATGCTGAGATAATGTAAGTCACCAAATCAGAAGTACTACTTTAATATCACAAACCATCTACATCATTATCAGAGACCACAGAGTAACTGGGTAACTTATTGGAAAAGTGAAAATGGCTGAGTCAGGAATTTCCATTTGACAGAGCAAAAGATTGAGGGTGAGAGGAATAGTGACAACATGGGTGGGGGGAGGGGGGAGGTGGCAGGGCAGAAACAGGACAGTATTGACTCATCCTGGTAGAACTGTCACATAAAGCTTTCCATAAGGAAGTATCTGACTCAAGTTACCATAAAGGATAAAAACCCCACAAACACAATCTCACAAGTTTTCTGGGTTTGCAGGCATCAACCTTGTGGATTGGTACTCTGAAGCCAAACTTTTCTGTGTTGGCAATAACAAAAAAAGTTGCTCTAGAAAAGTGACAACTCAGACTTTATCTATTTTCAGAAAATGCAGATCTAGATACCAACGCAAATCCCTGAAACTGAGCTTCTTTCTTCTCCAGAAGCATCCCTTAATCTCAAAATGAGCTCAACCTAGAGGTCACTTCATCTGAGTTCCCAACAAACTGGCACTTGGGTTCTTTCTGTCCTTGCAGTCCTACCAAGTGACCACGAGTAAGACCCTTCAAAACCCCATATGATGTACATCTACAACATCCAATATTAGAACAGATGTTAGAAAAGATTGCCTTAAATTAGACCAAATTTGTATGTTCTATTGATTCATCATTATTATTCCATCCACCAGGGTCACAATTTGTTTTTCCCCACAATATAAATGGTAGCCATTACTCACATGTAGCAATTTCTTCAAATTAACTAAAATTAAATTTTGAAAATTCAGTTCCTCAGTCTCACAAGCCACATTTTCAGGGCTAAATAGCCATATGGGGTTAATGCCTACCATTTTGGACAGTGTGGAATATAGAACATTTCCACCATCAGACAAGTTCTATTGGACAGCACTGCTCTAAACAATAATCACAGTGTGATAGATAGGTTACTGATAATTTAGACAACTAGACTACTCAGTAGCATTTAAAGCCATTTCAATCATTTGTGTATGTGTGTATAAGCACACACAGGCACACACACATAGTATTTTAGGCCAACAGATGTAACTTACTTTACCAGTATGGACAAGAAAGGGTTTTGAATATATTATTGGTTTTGTGTTAACCACTGATTTATCTTCAAAATTCCTGTATGGTATTTCACCTGTTTCTTTTTCTTTAGTCCTAAAGCGATGGTAGTTTTGCTAACTTCACCAGAGTGAAAGAATCAAAAGTTGCTCTACAGCAACTGTGCACATATAGTCACAGAAACAAAGGAGCAAAGCTCCACTTAGAAAGGCAAGTGAACTGATTTTAAATACAGTTAAAGCAATTAAATTCTGGGAAATATACCTGCTACTGAATAAACCCACCAGATCGCTAATACTTACTTACCAAACACTTACTGAAGAACTCTGCATTCTGATTAGCCAATGTGTACCTGTGAATCTCAAATGACCTTGAAAATAAAACTGATCAAAAATGGAGACGATTCTCCTAAGTTTACTATCTTTGGTGAATTCCTTAAAGAACAATTGCATTTTACATGGGTGCTCCACTTCAGAACAATTCAGGAATATATGAATTTACACAGCAGCTAAATAAATAATTACTTTTGATATCATAAAAATGATTTAAAAGAAATAACTCCTGCTTTAAAATGATTCAGTTTACTTTTTAAATGGATTTATAAAATTTCATATTTGACCATAAAAAGACTAGCAAAATCACACTTAGAAAACGATGAAACTCTTTACACAGTGTTTTCTCCAATACACTACACAGAACACTGGTACTCAGTGAATACTCACTGCATAAGGATACTGTATGGTGTAACCAAGAGTACTCTCACTTTGATTACAGTCCTGGCTCTAACACTCACTAGATGAATAATCCTGAACAAAGTAATATAACTTACGTTTGCTCACCTGAAATGACAGAGTGATAACGACCACTGTTAAGGACTTGAGTACTGCAGGAAATGTATATATTTAAAAATTACATATTCACAAATTATTTTGATGGAGATAGTCAGACTTTCTATGTAGAAAACAAAAGACCCTTGATAACCACAAACAGTCCTCAAAATACCCAAAATACTTAAATACCCTTAGATAAACAGTAGCAGACAGGATTTTTTTTTTCAAAGCCAATTTCCAGTAAGAATATCCAGACTGTAAGAATTTATTGCTTTTATTTTGATTGCACGTATCCCTAAAGAAACTCCGACCTTCTCTTGTTCCAATATTTGAATGGCACTTTTCCTGGCACTTAAACAAGCCCTCAGATGGTTTGGCAGCCCTCAAATGGTGTTGGTTTCTCTGTTTGCCTTAGCCTAGAAAGAAAAGCCACCCATCTCCTTAAACCCCTGTAGGATAAACCCAGTTATGCCCATTAAAACCCAAAAGATCACATCCAACCCAGCTTAAGTACAAGTTTACACCAAGGAAAGAAAACCATTTTGGTTTATTGGCTTCATATGACAAGAAGAGTTTCCTTAAGTACTAGCTACTGCACATTCTGTTTACCCTTGAGTCAGATATTTCCACTTTCAACTTCTCTTCTGCAAGTAGATACTTTAGCATTTTTTTCCTATTAGGATTAGTAAACACATTTCAATTTCAAGAAATCAAGAGTAATACTCAAAATTGCCCCCCAAAACTTTATTTCAAGTAGTGGTCATGGGATTAAGTAGACATGGTAAAAAGATTCTCTTAGAATCTTGCTCCCTTAAAGCAAATTGTACTACTCACACTTTCACTCTGGTAACCATCTGCCAGAAGTCTACAACATTTCCAGTAATCTTGGATTATATAAATCTAAAAGTATGAATAAAAAACAAATGGGTAAATCTTGAGATTTTTGGAATTCTACTCTGATATGCTGCCATATGCTCAATAATTGGTCATGTTTACCCACTAGGAATGTGTTTTTCTATAAGATATCTTGAGATCATGGGTACTTTCTTAGAAACTAGGAGAATGCCTCCCCAGAAGTTGAGGAGATTTATCTTCCTAATTATAATATAAGTAAGCTTACATTAAAATCAGATTTCCTAGAAATACAGTCTACACAGAAGAAGGAAGCAATCCACCAGTAAACTAGAAGAAGTTAGCCTATATTTCAAAGCACACATGGAGAACCCCTATGTTGACAGCAGGGAATTGTGCAAGGAGTTTAAGAAGTGACTCTGTCAACCACTTTGGCTCTCTATGAAGTTCATCATACAGGTTATTTTTTTTTTGTTTTATTTTTGTTATTATTTTAATCTTTTTTTAATGTTTATTTGTTTTTGAGAGAGAGAGAGACAGAGACAGAGCACGAGTGAGTGAGGGGCAGAGAGAGGGGGGGAGACACAGAATCCGAAGCAGGCTCCAGGCTCTGACCTGTCAGCACAGAGCCCAATATGGGGCTGGAACCCACGAACCATGAGATCATGACCTGAGCTGAGCCTGGCGCTTAACTGACTGAGCCACCCAGACGCCCCTATTTTTTTCTTTTTTTTTTTGAGAAAAATTTCTATTCACTTTAGTGGTATTTAAGTTAGATGTGAACTTTGGATGGTTCTCTATTCCAAAGAAAGCTGGAAACTCAGCTAGTGGTGCAGGACGAAAGAAGCACAAACCAAAGCTTGGAGGCAAATTCCAATAAGGAGGAAGCTGAGATGTCTTCAATAATTACAAAAATAAACAGGGTATATGAAGTGACAACATTATCCGGCTTTGGATTTGTCCTACTATTTAAAAAGTGTTTCAGAGAGAGAAACAAACAAACAAACAAACAAACAGGAGCTATATATATCAGGATTCAAATATTGCTTGCTTAACAGCTACAAGACTTTGGGCAAGTTATTTAATCTCTGAGCTTCAGGTTCCTCCTTGTAAAATGAGAATGGATTTCTTGAGAAATAAATTAGGTAAGTGAAGGGTCAAGGAATACATCTGTCACTCAATAAAAGGAAATTCAAGAAGTGGAACCTATTATTATTGGCATCATCAGAATTAATGAATTATTACAATTAGTTATGTTCTACTAAGTATTTCTTCTAGTCAGGTCCCCTAACTAAGTCACTGATTAACACAGATCTAGTCACTTGTCTAGTATAGAATCCATAACAGAATATGCAAACACTACTTCCTCTTCTTCTATCAAAGAATTAAAATTTAATCAACAGTTACTACATTTCTTTTTTGTTAACAGTTACTACATTTCTATAGCTCTTTCTAACCTCTTATGTCCAACTGAGGGAGAATATGTTTCCTATACATATTGTGGACCTAAGTTAAAGGAAAATCAGTATGTCTAAAATGTTTAATAAGCTCCATCACTTCAAACTTTTCTTTTCAACTGAATGTCCAGAGTTAGAAAGCAAAGTAGAATTATATGAGAAAGTCATGTAATTACAGTTTAATCAACATCAAGAATGATAGGAGGGTAGACCACTGAATAGAAGTATAGCCAGTCAAAATATAAACACCTTCACACGTAGATTACAGTGAATGCCTAAAACTAGACGGATTTTCCTAATTTCTATTCTTTGAGTTGCTCTGGTGAAAGCTTTCTGCCAAATCCACATGCCATTTTGGTATCTTTCCTATAAGAAATGTGGATATTTCTTGCCCAATTTATAGAAATATGGCTTTACTGTAGCATATAAGGCACACGCAAATTAAAGTACAAAGAGCTCTGTTCTTAATTCCAGATACCTGTCAGAATTTTAGTTCTGGTTCTGTCACCCACTCACCAAATGACCTCTGACAAGTCACTTTCCAAATCAGAACCTCAATGTCCTGACCTGTAAGGAAACAGTACTAATTATCTCTAAGAATGCATCCAACTTAAGACATAGAGTTGCATAAAATATAGTTGATTCAGGGTAACTCATATACATTTGTATCTTGGACACCAACACATCATCTAAAATGTGAAAATCACAGCCTGTAAAAAAGACTACCCTATAGGATGACTGTTGTGTTCTCTCCTGCACCAAATACTGCTTTCTTCAACGTCGTTGATTGTTTAACTATTTCTACCATACAAAATGGCAAACATCTGCTTTTATTCATCTGTATAGTAGCTTCAACCACCAATAAATCTTAAAATAACCTTCCATTCAATCTGGTGCCTTATAAAAAAAAAAGTAGTCTTTTCCTGTTTTAACTAGCAGTTCTCTCAGAGCCTTTAGTATCAGGGTAAAATGAGACCATGTTATCAGTCACTTACTGTCCAATGAATACAAATGTGAACTGTGTCATTTACTAAAAGGCTTAAGTGAGGCCAGATGACCACAGTACAGCCTGGAAAAGTGAGTATGCTCCATATTCTGAAGGCTTGTTAAAGATCACCAAATGTTTCAGGGGCACCTGGGTGGCTCAGTCAGTTAAGCATCCAACTTCAGCTCAGGTCATGAACTCACAGATTGTGAGTTTGAGCCCCACATTGGGCTCAGTGTAACAGCTCAATGCCTGGGGCCTGCTTTGGATCCTGTGTCTCCTTCCCTCTCTGTTGCTCCCCCACTTGCTCTCTCTCTCTCTCTCTTTCAAAAATAAATCAAGATTAAAAATTTTTTTAAAAATCACTAAATGTTTTAAGTTCAACTAGAATGTGTTCCTAAATGCCTTGGATTTCTCTCAGCAATGCTACTGAAACTAGCTTCAGGACCTTCTACATGCAATTCCCCTGCAGAGAACTGAAAGAAAATCAGGGACAGCCTGCACCTGTGAACAGGAAAACAAGTTATCCAAATCCTTTCCATTCTAGAGGATTCACTTGCCTCAGTGGGTTTTTAAGAAGTCAAAATTATTTGGGCGATTTTTTAAACATTTGAAAAAATGGCTGCCTACAAGTATAAATTTATTTTTTGCAGCACTGCCCATTTTTAAAGCAGTGTTAACTCCTATGTACCATATGAAACTGAAAGAGACTAAACAGTGTGCCCTAAGTTAGAAAACAATTCCAAAATAAGTACAATAGAGTATATCCATGCCCAAAGCAGAACACTCTTGAGTTGACTCTTGCTCATGCTTTTCCACCCTCTTTTGATCATAAACCATTTCAAGTTTGCAATCTGTACATCCATCTTAGTCTCCAACTCAAAACTTTCAGATTCTTCACAATTATCTGCCCTTATAATCAAGGACTTTAAAAATACATTCTATGTTTGCTCTGTTTAGGTAAAGCTTCATAAGACCCTTGCTCCCTTTATATCAAAATAAATCTAGAGAGAAAATAGTAAACATAAAAATTCTGAACAGAACCCAACACTTCTAGTAACAGTGACAAAATGACACTATATAACATTCCTGGAAAATGTGCACACATTAGCATAGTCTTACATAACTAAAATTAATTCATAAATAGGTAAGATCACTGCCTCCGAAGGAGACTATTGTATGTTCAGGCCTTGACTTAACCTTAACACCAACCTACAAAAATTTGAGAAATGGGGGAAAAAAATCATACAACAAAAAGTAAAACTGACTTATTCCTAGTCCTCTATTCCTACCTCAGTGAATGAATGCAAATAATCATAGCTCTTACTCTAGTGTCATTAGTCCAGTTAGGTCAGTTTGCCCCCTGGGCACAAGCTGTCAGATAGTCTGACAAGTTTTCTGGAGTATCTCCTATGTGTAAGGATCCCCCCAAAATACTGGGATCAGTCAGCCACCAGTCTTTTCCTGAGAGAAAATGAGTAAATTAACACAGAGAATGAAACATTTTGCTTAAGGAAATAAGTAGCTCGAAGTGGGTTGAAGAAATCACAGAAATGAAGTAGGGTAGACTCAAGAAAGAATGAGTACTTGACCTAGGCCTGGTGGGGGTGGGGGGTGTAAAAACCACACTATATTTGGATAGCATAGAAGGAAACTCTAGGCAGAGGGATAAGGACTCACAGGAACAATGGTCTGGAAGAAGGTTAAAAGTAAAAGTATTACAGGGCAACTTGAACAATAATATTATCAAGAGCTTGAATGTATGCCACTGCATTTCACAGAATGTTTTCATATCCATTTCTTCAGTTAACCGTAATCACAAACCCAGTAAATATTTTCTCCAAAAAACAGATAAGGCAACTAAAACTTAGAGACACAATGTTATCTCTGAGTCCTTACACCTAATGGGTGGTAAACAGGAGATGTGAAACCAGGTCTTACAAGTCTAGGTTCAAGGTATTTTCCTTTAGAAAGAAGACAGTCTGATTAAGATTAAATTAAATTGTATACTACAAGTCTGATTTCAATTGGGAAGAATTATTTAATGTATCAGTAAACTAGATCAAATACTACAAAATAATTCTAGGAGGAGCTCAACTACTAAAAAGATGCATAGCAGAAGTATATAGAGTAAAAAATGTCACCTTGCCCACTCCATTTAAAAGAAAGAAGAAAATGATAAGTATATTACATATTGCCAAGTAAAAAGGAATCAAATGTCTGTATTTCTTACCTCCTCTGAATTGGCACAAATCTTTCCAATATCTGTTCCACATTTTGGGAGGAATATACAGACAGAACCCATAAAGAGGGAACAGAAAGAAAACTAACTAAATAAAAATAAAATTTCAATAAACCCAAATATGAACAGCTAAATGACACCCTCATGATTTCTATTCTATAATCTATAGAGCTGATTTCATGTTTTACTTAGTTATCAATTAGAAAACAGAAAACAAATTAAGAGTAAGACAGTCTACGACAGACAGGTACCCTTTAGGTTTTAAGTGCCAATGAAAACTTCACATACTCAGAAGAGGTCTTGTGACAAAGACCTCACTCAGTAATCACATCCAACTGCTCAGGGCATTTCAGCAATGTCTCCTTTAGTTATGTGATCACTAGTATGTATCTATTCCGTAAAATTAACAGAATTGCACTTTTTAATCACAAAGTATCTGGGTTAGGCCTACAAATTATTTGGCTATCCTGTCTTTAAGTTTAGTAATTATCCTAGTTTGGGGAGCTCGAGAAACCACTGAAACCATGTTCCGGAACTTCAGGGGTGTCCACAGTAAAAGCATGGTAAACTGGCATCTATCCGTAGCTCCCTAACCATTTTCTAAACCTCTAGTTTCTCCCCTCCAACATACACATAGCTAAAATGACCTTGGAAGATAAGCTCTGTGAGGCTTTAATCGGGTAACTATAAAAATTTTAGAAAAGAAGAAATGCTCTGCGGGTACACTAAAGCCCAATCTGAAATAATAACGTGGGACCATGGAAACCTGAGAAAACAATAGAAGCAATCATGTCAAGTTAGAATCCAGCAATCAAAGATAGGAAAATGGAACTTTTGTAGGCAACGCCAGAAAGTGATCTGTAAATACAAACACTGAGAATGAACAGTTCTTTTCAAATAGCTGTTGGCCCAAATGTTAGAGCAAACTCAACAAGTGCAGATGGGGGGAACAAAGACCTTAATCAAGTCTCTTTCTTCTCTTTATCTACTTCAGGTCTCCCATGTAGACAATAAGGACTTTTTGACAGTATTTGCCAATCCTAGCATTCTATATTGTAAAGACGTAAAGAAAAACAACTAACATTTTAAAGCATTTGATGTAAAGGTGCTACTCAAATGCTGGCAAATGTAATAAAGTAAATCATGGACTTCTCTATATAGCCCAGTTTAAAAAAAAAAAAAAGTCATTGATGGGGAGGCAGTGAGGAGGGAAAGACAGACACCCTTATAAACCACTCACACTTTTACTATATACAGTTAAAAGTCCTGGAGTAAAGTTAATGGAAAGTGACTCAGCCTTTATGACTCATTAGAAAAATGAAAGCCAAAAAAGTCCAGTGGAGACTCCCCTAGTATTTGGTAACTGAGAAGCAGTATCGAGACTAGAAATGTTCATCACACATTAAGCCTTCAAAGCTTAGTGGTAAATCAACCTAGGTACTTCTGATACAAGTTTCTAAGAAGACAAAGTAACACTTCCTTCATGCAGATGTCAGTTAACACATTTTGAAGAAAGCCAGTATAAGTAAAAAGCTAAAAATCATAAGCCAACTTTTTTAAAAAGTTCAATCTGTTTACTCATGCCCTCTACTCATGAAAGCTCACAGATCCTTCCTCAGAGCTGGCATATGACATACTCTTATTTTGCATAAGGCTTCTATCTATACAATCAATTTTGAAATACCCAGAAGTATATATGGAGTGTACATTTTTTCTTCCTAAAAGAATAAAGAAAAAATCAGGATATAAGTCTAAGTTTTTAAAAGTCACTACAAATATAAAATACACTATCCTAAGAGTTCCATCAGCCACAGTCCCCAACAGCACCAACATAGTAAAGTTATAATTGATGCTCATGGTGATAACTGAAGTATCAAGAAAAGGCTAAATAAGGAAGTTTTTTAAATTTTCATCAAAAACGGTTCAAAAGAAACCACCATTTTTTCCTATACAGTACCTGATAGTAAAAATTTTAAGCTTTGCTGTTAATATGGTCTCTGCCACGATTACTCATCTCACCTTTAAAGTGTGAAAGCAGCCACAGACAATATGTAAACAATGAATACAGCTTTGTTCCAACAAAACTTTACCTATAGGAACTGAAATATGAACTTCATATCATTTTCATATTTCACCAATCTTTCTTCCTCTTTTTTTTTTTTTCAATCATTAAAAAATATAAAACCTATTCTCAGCTTACCTATTGTATGAAATCAAGTGGTGGGTAGGCTGGATTGGCCCATGGGCCACAGTGTGCAGATCCCTACCTTAGAGGAACAAATTTCAATTACTAGAGGGGGGAAAGATGATGCTCATTCTTGAACACTGACAGAGAAATGTGCTGCCAATACAAAAATGTGAGAGGTTGGAGCAGGGAGGGTTCCTTCACTAGGGTGGCCAGAGAATTCTCAGTATATTACAAATGTCCATTATGTAAGTCCAAGAGTATAATATAATCTGGGTATAAGAACTGCAGATTCCTGGAACTGTCTCCAAGAAACTCAGTTGATATCTAGGAGGACCAGGAATGTGTTTATGGTAAAACTCCCAACATGAACATCTTATGTTGCACCAATGTTTAAAAACCATCGACATTTGCAAAATATCTGACATTAAGACATGAAGCTACAATATATAAAGAATTCTCAAAATTCAATTACAAGAAAACAGTCTGATTTTTTCTAAAGGGGCAAAAGCTTAGAACATATACTTCAACAAACATGTAAGAATAGCAAATAAGACTAAAGAGACTTAACATTATTAGCCATTAGAGAAATGCAAACTAAAAACCACATGTGGTATTATACAGTTATTAAAATAGCTAAAAGTTAAAAAAAAAAAAAAATACCCTGACAATACAAACTGTGGGGAAAGGTGCAGAGTTACTGGAGCTCACATTCACTGCTGGTAGGAATGCAAAATGGTACAGCCACTTCGAAGAATAGTTTGGCAGTTTCTTATAAAACTAAACATACACTCACCATATGACCCAGCAATCCCATCATAGGTGCTTTCCCAAAGAAATCCTATATGCAAATATTTATGGTGTCTTTATTTATAACCACCAAAAGTGGTTAACAACTCAAATGTTCAACAAGTCAATGGATAAGCATGCGGTGGTACAGCCAAACACTGGAACTCAGCAATAAAAAGAAACAGAATTACTAATACATACAATACGGTATCAGATATATTATGCCAAGTGAAAGAAGCCAAACTCAAAAGACTAGTTACTGTATGATCTAAATTATACAATATTTTTGAAAAGGCAAAACTATAGTGGCAGAAAATAAATCAACGGCTAGTGGGAGACAGATAAAAGGGTAGAGAAGTTTGGGAGTTATGTAACTGTTCTGATCTTAATTGTTCCAATAAGTATAAGACCATATTTGTCAAACTCAGAACTGTAAATTAAGGATGAATTTTTACTGTATATAAATTATACCTCAATGAATTTGACTAAAAAGAAAAAAAATACTGATATATAAATAACAGATTACACCTAGTTCTGGTTTATAAGAAACTTTTCACTGTTTTTATATCAGTGTATGGTTACCAACTACCATACGTATACATACATACATGAATGTATGTGGGGGTTTTTTGTAAATGAAATGATAGAAAAATAAATGGTTGTTTTTGTGTATATGCATCTGTCCTTTTTCTTTTTATTCTTAAGTTTACTTATTTATTTTGAGAGAGAGAGAGAGTGCAAGCAGGGGAGGGACAGAGAGGGAGAGAGAATTCCAAACAGGCTCCACACCGTTAGTGCAGAGCCTGATGAGGGGCTCAAACTCACAAACCGTGAGCTCATGACCTGAGCAGAAATCAAGAGTCAGACACTTAACCGACTGAGCCACCCAGGCACCCATCCATCCTGTCTTCTAAACATAATATCTGGGAACCCTTATGCACTGGTTTCTAAATTCAAACATCTGGGAATAAATGGCGTAACTAATCCCCCAAGGTCCTCCTGAATATAAAAACCAATTATCCTTTGTAGGTCTTATGCAAGATCTAGGGTATCCTAATTTTACATTTTGAAGCACAGGACACCTTTAACTCGGTCATCAGTTAAAAATATTAATTCAATTGACCATCCACTAGCTACTTCTGAAACTGCAAATACAGCTGTGACAGGTTTGTTTTTCCCCCCAAAGGTCACAGTGGTTCATTTTAGAAATATGCTCCTGTACTTAGAAAACTAGGATTTCAAACAGAGGTTAATAAGGTTTTGTGGTATCTATAAATGCTTTCTTTATGAACAGAATATCACATAGCTTTTTGTCACAGAGGAAAATTCATTTATCTCAATAAAAACTCCTGAACCCCTGACAAGGACTGTGGAAACAACGTGGCCTGTGGCTTTCTTTGAGTTTATTTCCCTAATAAGTTTAAAGTGTCCAAGCCTCTAAATGTTATAGCCCTGTTGGGCTGATGATAGCAGAGAAGACATGCAATTTTTTGATAGAATATTGAGGCAGGACTGTGACCTCCTACAGTTCCCTCAGTAATTCATTTAACAAAAAATAAAACCAAAAAAAATGTTTTAAATAAAACAATAAAGCCTATGTTAGCTCATTAACATTCATATCAAACATTATCCCTAAAATAATTTCAAAACATCTCTGAAATTTTTGTCATTGTTTTCATTCTGTTTTAAATATAAGACAGTATTAAGGAACACATTAGAAAATAATCTTATGTATCTACAGAATAAAAGAAAAAGATGACAATGGGGAGGGGAAAACAAAGAGAAAGTCAGGGAGAAAATGGGAGAGGAAGGAGAGGGTGGGAAAGGAGAAAATGTTCAGTTTTAAATGTTTCAAATTCTAGTCCCCAGTGTGCCAATTCCTACCTAACCTCAGCACTTGGGTACTATTCATTTCCCTGTCCTGGCCCTCAGATTTTCATCTGGAAAATGAGAAGGCTGGCTTAGATCAGTGGTTTTTAATGCTTTCTACTCTGAGATCCTTTGATTAAATATCAATTAACTTTACAGTGTCACACATGGAAGAAGTTGTCCTTTAAGAACCGATACTTAAAAAAAAAAAAGTTAGTGCTTAAAAACTGCTTATGAAAAAACTCTTTATTTTACAAATGACAGCTATATCCATTTAAAAAAAAATCATTCATTTAAGAAAGGATTGCATTTTTGCATACAGCAACTAACTGGAAGATTCTTTTTTTCCCTTTATGTGAGAGGCATTTTGGGTGCAATATGCATTTAGAGGGTTCTTTACAACAACACTGTAAACTCTACACAACCGTTTGTTCGTCACAGTGAAGACCACGTGCATCACTACAGGGCATGTTTTATTGTGAAACTACCCTTGCACAATAGGTAGTACATAGTAAACATTTTTTTTAAATATGTGTCAAAGATTCTTTCCAGCTTACAAATTGTGAAATGTTGCTTTGCACGTAAGGAAAAAATTAAAACTATTACTCAAATAAAAATCAAACCCACAAAAGAGCATTTGTTAGAGGTGTTTTCACTGAAATTTTATTCTTAATAATGATTATCTCCAAGGATAGAAGTGCACAGAATTCCTTTTTTCTTTCTTTTTCTTTTTAGGTTATACATATCTTTTGGGGATGAATTCTATTTTTAAGATGCACCTATGAAAAAATAAACATTACAAAAATAAAGATTAGGGGTACCTGGGTGGCTCAGTAGAGTAAGTGTTAAACTCCTGATTTCACCTTAGGTCACGGTCTCGTAATTGGTAAGTTCAAGCCCCTCATTGGGCTCTGTGCTGACAGCAAAGAGCCTGCTGGGGATTCTCAGTCTCCCCCTCTCTCTGCCCCTAACCCGTGTGTGTGTGTGTGTGTGGTGTGTGTGTGTGTGTGTGTGTGTGTGTGCGCGCGCGCGTGCTCTCTCTCTCTCTCTCTTTCTCTCTCTCTCAAAATAAATAAACTTAAAAAAGAGGAGCACCTGGGTGGCTCAGTCAGTTGAGCATCTGACTTCGGCCCAGGTCATGATCTCATGGTCTGTGGGTTCAAGCCCCGCGTCAGGCTCTGTGCTGACCGCTTGCTCAGAGCCTGGAGCCTGCTTTGGATTGTGTGTGTCCCTCTTTCTCTACCCCTCCCCCACTCACGCTCTGTCTCTCAAAAATGAATAAATGTTAAAAAAAATTAAAAAAAATTTAATTCTGGCATTGTAATCTGTGATCCTCGTTGTTAAAAGGCATGATTCCTGCCCTTTCAGTGCTTATACTATGGGAAGGAATATGAAAGAATTACTATGCCAGAGATATGACTCCTGAACCAACAGGGAGTATTTAATAATACATGCACTCATTCGCTCACATATGCAAATATGTGCTGCATATTTGCTGGCTATGCCAAAGACCGGAAGCCAAAAAAGGGAAAAAAAGATAAATACCACACAAACCTCCCAACTCAAGGAGATCCAGCCATTGTCTCATTAAAAAACAGTAACAAAAAAATGTGCTGTAGCATTTTGAAGAAAAGAGAAAATCAGTTTGCCCTGAAGCCATATGCTGTACATCTCACAGACACTGCCTTCACGTTATTGCCTAGTGTGCATGGGATATGCTTTAGATCCCGGAGAAAATTTGGCTAACTTATTGCACCAGACCTAATTTTGTGTTTTTCCCCTTAAAACTCTGGATTTGTGCCATTTCTCTGATTCACCTCATTATGCCACTGGGATGTCCTGGACCTAAAATGAATCAGTGCTTTCCAGACATATTTCTGAAAATGTACCGAATTTTATCTTTCACAAAAGAAGATTTTCTCTCAGAATAGGCAGCTACCTTGCTTCAAGGAGTAATTCGCTAGGTGCACTGATTTCAGATGTGCGCACACACACAGTTAACCAACTTTGGAGATGGTACAACTTTCCATTTCCATCTGAAGACTAGTACAAACACATAACACATAATACATTTCTTACTGCTGTAAGAGAAGAAAAAAGAAGGTTGGCACTGGGAATTGATGGGAAGTTGGTGTATAGTGCTAAATGGCTAAAAATGGGAAAACTCTAAAGGCTATAAAATTACAAAGGAGTTGGTAAAAGTTTAAAAGGGACTAGAAATGGTTTTGAATATTAGCTCTTAAACCAACACTTTATGTGTCAAAAGTTTGTTAGATAGGAGAAAGGACAAGATTATGATGGTAAATGAGCAACTCCAATTAAGTAGTGGTATGGGAAACTAACTGGAGAGAGCAAAGAGAAAGTGAGGGGTCTGGACTGTTGTTTCAGAAAGAAAATTCAGCAAAGAAGCTAAAATTGACCAAAAATCAAAGTTTGTCAACTGAGGAACAACTTTCCTTTTCAGAAAAACAAACTCCCAGCTGTGATCTAAACTAAGAGACCTACAGAATACTGTTGGAACCTGACTAAACCTATGTCTAATATCCACAAATTGCATGATGTATTTGAGTTACACATCTGATTTAAAAAACAATGGCTGGGAATTATTTCCAAATATTGTTGGGTAGAAGTTCAAATATTTCAGAAGAAATAAAGGACTATTCCTAAACACTGGCAACAGTATTTCCATTACAAAAAGTGTACATATGTTACAAATATGCTTTTAAACCAGAAATAATGTGTGTTGACATTTAGCTAGACTTAATTCTTTTCCCCTACATATGAACTCAGATGTGTCCCTTTGTCCCTATTTTAAGAGATTCCCAAGGTAAAAACACTGCTGTAGTCTTGTTTGTTTGTTTTTTTTATTTTTTTAAAGGTCTGTCCAATGATGGATATCTTTAGCAAGCATTGGATTTTAACCTAGAAAAGAAAAAAATTTAATATTAAAATATTCCCTGATGTCAGCTGTTACCCATGACCTCTGTTGAGATGTTCACAACAAAGGTCACAGGGTTCCCGAACCCCTCCAAAAGAAAAGGCAGTGGGAAGCAACAGGCACCCACAACATTGGAAATCAAGTCCATGACCCAAATTGTAATTGCATATAAACCTACCAGAATTTAGAATGAGAAACAAAGTGGAAGAGACAGGTTTTTCAAAACAAAGGTTAAAAACCTATGCCAGAGTATTAAACAATTTACCACTAAATTTACTTTTCAAACTGAGTTGGAAATTTCAGTACTAAGAACAATCTCAATGTGTATGCTTTACCAAAACATGGGCACCAGCTTTATTCTCTTTAAATTAGGGTTCAAAGACATTGTTAAGGAGTTATTAGGCCATAATGAAGAGTTACATTAGAGAGAGATATACTTTATTATATTTGAATACTTCCCAGAGCAAAAAGTACAGAACTATTTAGGACGTTCCTAGCCTAACACATCATTTCCTTTGAGAATCTTGGAACCAGAAAAGTCAGATGCTTACAAAGACAACGATCTTCTCAACAATTTCTAACCACCTTCAAAATCAATCAATATTTAATTCTAACTTAATCAAAGAGCCACACCAAATTTCTTTACCACTTTCCCATGAAATGTAAACTGGATTGCCAAACACCACACTATGCAAAATGAAAGTCAATTCAAATGCGTTAAAATTCCAGGGGGTAGGAATGGAAACATCTTGCATTTTTAGATGGAAACTGTTTGTTGAACCCCCTGAGAAAGAATGTATTAAAATAAATCATTCATGTCTTGGTTAGAAACCAGAAGACCTAAGAGTCATACAAATGCATATACAGAAAGTGAGTTTCAAGTTTGTCCCAGGTCATCAACATATACAAGGGGCTGGGTAAAATCACAGCACAGTAGGATTAACACTTTACATGGAGTTCTGTTTGAACTCCGATGCTCACTCTACTCATCACCCACCCCAAGGAAGCACTATACACTACACAGGGTCACTTTTTCTTTAGAAACATCCAACACACAGACATATATACACATACACACCCGCAAAACTCATACTCAAAAGACTAAAGACAACCAGACAATCTCAGAGACTAGGACTTTCAAAGTATATAGCTCTGCCTTTCCTATCACTCAGGCACCAGTCGGGACAGTGCAGTGAAAATTACATTTACATGTGAATGCCTAAATCTTTACCAAAGCTTTGCAGGAAACTGAAAGGTTGAAAAATCTCCAGCCTAAACTCTAATACCCTTCAGGAACAATAGGACAGGCTAGGCCTCATTAAAAATTCTTTATAAAACCAGCGACTCTCTCTGTGTTTGGAACTCTCCGGGAAAGAAAGCAGTCAAACTTACTTGGTGGGCCTGGACAATCACAAGACCATCAGAGTCAAATCAAGTTGTCAATGAAACATGCAGTTCCAAGAAAACAAAAATTCTTATTTTCAACTCCATATTCCCAAGACACCACAAGTCACAATGCTCAGATGAGATGACATTCACAACAAAGATAACCTTTGCAAGCTCAGATAACACTCTGGGATTTCCACGCTTCCAAGGGCCAAAGAATAGCCAAAGATAACTAAAGGTTAAGGTGATCCAGCACCCAAAATTTCAACAAAAAATGCTAGATCTTGGAGCAGCCGATCAAGAGCAGGGGAGGGAAGTCAAAGGGCTACCTACTGCTAACCAAACCAGTCCAGTACTAATCAGCCATAATTTTTCAGGGCATCAGTATAAAGAGCCTTTAAAAATCAAGGTCACTAGTTGGTCCCCTATTCCTCCTCGTCCCCTGCTTTTTGTAAGAAAATGCTTATAGGACCTTCTGATCCGTCCGCCCGCGCAGGGCAGTGCCAAGACTAAACTTTCAAACCTTGAGGGAGGTGGGAAAGTCAGCCAGCCAGACGCTGGACTAGGAAAAGTGGAGAGACAGAAGGAGGGAAAGACTCAAGTTTCAAAACAAAGGCTCCACAAGGAACTGAATGTCAACCCCTCCCCACTTTCTAGCCTTCACGCCAGCTAGGCTGGGCCTTGATTTTTAAGGACACAAATAAGTCAGATTTACCCAGCTCTTGAGCGTTCACCAATTTGCACAACCACTTGCTGAGGGTGGTGCTATCCTCTTTCCCCCCGTCTCGCAGAGGAGAAAGAGGGCTCAGAACGTAAGGACTTGCCCAAGGTACCACAGTAGAGCCTCAACTCAATTCTGTCCCCTACCAGGACACCAGGGCCAGGGCACCGCGGTGGGAGGAGGGACGAGGGCCGCGGGGACCGAAAGGACGACGTCCCCGCCCGGAGAGAGCGGGGCTGGGAGAGGGGAGGGGCCCCACGCGACTCGCACCCCGGCCCCTACCTTCCTTGACTCCCGGCAGCTTGGACTGGTCGATGCCAACTTCAGCCATGTTGGGCCGGGGTCCCGGCCGCCCCTCGCCGCCCGCTTCCCCGCCGCCGCCGCCGGCCCCGAGCGCGGCCCCGCGCGCAGCAGCAGCGCCCGACGCGGCGCAAAGTCCGGCCGGCAGCGCGCGCCGACCTGGGGGAGGAGCGGCCGCCTCGGAAGGGCTGGCGACAAAGGCGGCGGGAGACCGGTCGCGGCGCCCCAGGCTGGCGGCCCAGCTGCCCCGCCGCAGCCACCTGCTCCCGCGCCCCCGGCCCCGATCAATACCAAATATCCGGAGCCCGGAAATGGACCCGGGCCGTCCAGTACGGAGGGAGAGAGGAGACAGAAAGGCGGGCGGGCCTGGGTGGGGAGGGGGTGGGGGAGGGGGAGCTGCAGGTCTGTAACCGCAACTGCTAGTGGCTGGCGAGCGAAGATAGGCGCCCGCGGCCGCCTCCCTGCTGTCTCCTTTGTGCCTTGTGACGCCCCCGAGGCTGGGGCCCCCGCTGTGCCCCCGCCCCCGGGGCCCTGCCTCCCTCCCCACGGAGGGTCGCGTCTGTCGGTGGGGCCTTTGTGTCCTTCTGAAGGCCTCAACAAAAAGGCCACATGGGTCACCCAGAACGTAATCGGTATTGTCACCGGCATATACAGCATTCTGTGCTCTGGTTCCTGGGCTGAGATTTCCTGTTGCCTGGCTCTGTCTCAGGCATGCTTTGCCTCCGGATTAGACGAAAAATAACATACGGAGACGGAAAACCTCTAATACAACCTACAGAACTAGACAACAGCTGATATCTAGGCCAGTTTAGAGACGAGGGCGTTCACAACCAGCTGGGGGAACTGAGTCATCCATTCATCAAAAACGCATGAATGTCTACCAAATGTGATGTTAGGTACTGGGGGTGATGAAGTGTGTTTCAAACATTATCTCTCTTATGGCATGTCACATATTGTACTATAATTGTGACATTTTTATCTCCCAAAAATAGAAATCTGTATCTCCTGGCAACAGAATTCTCCCTCCCTTTGGGAAACCCTCCTCCGCAGTGGGCTCCTCTCCTGAGCTTGTGCAATCATAGAACCTCTCTACCACCACCACCCTTCCCCCCCCCCCACCCACCCACACACGTTCTTCTAAGGATGGGTGTGTGACCAATACAGGTCAAGAATACTTGCCTGGGATTATTGCCTGAAGAGGCACAGGTACTTTCCGTTTCCTATGGGGAAGCCTTGCTCTCACTAATAAACAATGAAACCAAACTGTAGACTGAGCAAAGATAAAAGAGATAAAAAGGGCTTGTTCTGATAACTACAATAGCAAACCAGGTCCCTGGAGTAGCTGGGGTTCAGGCAGTTCCTGGATTCTGGGATCTACCTCCAGCATCCTCTCAAATTTAAGCTAGTAATTTTACTCTCTTCAGCTTGTAAAAATTGACTTCCTGTCATTCATAACTCAAAGAGTCCCAGTATTACAGGCCATATGGAGGTTTTATTTGGAATTGACATTTGAAAAATAGGCAGATTTAGGCTAGCAAAAATTTAGAAGACTTTTCAGGCCAGAGAGTGGGAAACTATGGCTTACAAGAGAAATCCAGCCCACTGGATTTTAATGACTGCAATTTAGATCCGTAAATGATTATATTTTAAGTGGTTACATAAATACAATGTAATACTTTAAATTTTGCCCCTTAGGTCTCAAAGTCTAAAATATTTACTATTATTGGACCCTTTCCAGAAAACATTTGCTGATCGGGTACTAGGCAGAAAGAACACTTAGTAAGTTAAATGTCTGAATAGGAAGGAGATAATATTAGAAAGTTACTTTTATGGTGATTTTTAAGTTCCCTGCCTTCTACTGACTTTTTTTTTTTTAATTCTTGTGGTCATAGAAAATATTTACAGTAGATATTTTTGGTTTCCCTCTCCAAATCCATTGTCTCTACTTCTTTGATATGCTCTGCCCTGGGAGCTGACATTTTTGAATACACTACCAGGACCTCCTTGCCTTGTGCTTCCTGTTGAGTTGGACCAATGGGAGAAGCACTGGCAGAAGATCAAAAGAAGGGAAGAGAAAAATACCAGCATATGAATTACACACCCCTCCCCCTTGTACTAGGCCAAAGTTTTGGCCATACCCTGTCCTTCTGTCTACAATGCCTGTCTCAAAGCCTCTTTTCCATGGCTCCAGCTCTCATGGGTCTCTAATAATACCATTTTCTTCAACTGCCTAGGGTTGTAAAGGCTTCCCATATTACTAGTCCTCTTAACCATACCCACAACTCTGTCATAGTCCCTTCATTATATTCTTTTCAGTTAAACCATTTTGAGTGGGGCTTCTGTTTTCTGCCTAAACTCCATATAATATGGTAAGATATGCCAAAGTGTCACTGCTTTGTTTTCCTTGAAAACATCCATATTTCTGCCATAGAGAAAAACATACACATATATACAAAGTCATGCCTGTTGTTTAGGAAATCAGCTGCCTGATTTTTCAACAAAGAAATGGACCAGAAACCCCTTTTAGGTGCTGGACCGGATGACCTTGCAAATCCCCCAAGAGTTAGGCTATCCTTCCCCAGCTCCACCCTTATTCTGTATCTACCCCCAACCTGAGCAGTTAGAGCTCAGGGTTACAGGATCAGCACCTTCCAACACAGGACTGAAATGTCTAAATATCTTTTAACTATTTAAAAGGAAATGAATGTATAGTGAGTTTGTGTAGTTGATGTATTTTAATGTCCTGAAATGTCAATTTTGCAGTAAAAAGAACCAAAAGATAGGCTTCCCAGAGGAGGTACAAATCCCTAATTTTAAGAATATCTCAAACAAGCAATTCAGGGCTGAATTGCAACTCAAATGCCGAAAGGAGAAATAAGGATTTACTTATAAGATAGTATCAAACCACAAATTGAGTAGATTATTGTAAATGGAGAGTTATATGATACATTTTCTATGTGAAGAGCATTGACTTGGGAATAACAGAACAGGTGGATTGGACTGGGGAGAGTTTGGTCGTGTCAGAAAACTAAAACATTCAAAAGACAACCTCAAGTGGCACTAGTTGGTGAACTTTACGAGAGCAGGAATTTTTCACCTGTTTTATTCACTACTTTCCCTAATGCCTAGAATAGTGCCTGGAACATAAGAGGCACTCAATAGATATTTGTTAAATAAATAATGAATATAGTTATCCAATTGTATTGTCAATAAGAATCCTAAGTTAAAGGAAGGCTAAAGGAAGGGTGCCTGGGTGGCTCAGTTATATGTCCAACTCTTGATTTTGGCTCAGGTTGTGATCTCACGGTTCCTGGGTTCAAGCCCCATGTCCGGCTCTGCGCTGACAGTGCAGAGCCTATTTGGGATATTCTCTCTCTCTCTCTCTCTCTCTCTCTCTCTGCCCCTCCCTCGCTCACACATACTCTCTCTCTCTCAAAATAAATAACAATTTTTTTAAAAGATGGAATTTATCAAAAGATGGACATTATCAAAACAACCCCATACACTTTGACCTAAAATTCCATCTATTATATACTGTTTTCCCTTACCTGTTCACAACAAACCTCTGTGAAATACTTATCTATTCCAATGATCTCCTCTTGCTGCTTCCCATACTTTCTTGAACCCATTCCAACCATACTTTTTAGGCCCGTCACTCCAAAAAAAAAAATTTTTTTATCACGTTAACAATGACATTCATGTTGCCAAATCCTCAATTCAGTTTTCAGCCCTTCACGATAAACCAGTTGTTCCTGTTTAATAGATATGATTGTACCTTCCTTCTTGAAATGTTTTTGTTCTGTTTTGTTTTGGGGGTTGTTTTTTTGTTTTGTTTTGTTTTTCTTTTCGTTTTTGTTTTTTGCTTATTTCATTATCTCCCACGGGCCTTTTCACTTAACTGATCTCTTTTCCTGGAAAGCCCCCTACCCTTGCCCCACCCCCTGACAAATAACTGCATGATGTGCTCCTCCATTTTTATTCAGGTGTCTGCTCAAGTGCCATTTTCTCAGAGAGACTTCCCTGACTTTATCTAAAATAGTCATCTAATCCCTGCCATTCCATATGTTGCCCACTCTTTTTTTTTTCTCTCTCCAAGTCAGTAATTTCTGCAGATATTATATGTTTAAATGTTTGTTTATTTTGTCAGTCCAATCTACCAAGAGAATTGGAACTTTGTCTATATAAATCATTACTGTATCCTTCGTACATAGAACAGTGTTGGCACACAGTGTCTGCTCATAAAATGTGTATTGAATAAATTTTTGGATAAAGCAATTGGTAAAGAATTATTAATGCAGATCATGACTATGCTGATCAAGCAATACCTTTTAAAAAGTAAAATTTTTAAGAAAAAATGTGTTTTTCAGAAATGAACTTTAAGAGAAAACCTAGACCTTAATACATTGTAGACATAATTAAAAATTTGTTAGAGAAACAACCAGAACTAATCTCGCTTTGCCAAGAGGAAGCTTTAGCTTATACTATCATGTCCTGAAGCCTATTTTTTAAAGGTAATTTATTTATTAAAGATAAATATATTTCTAAGATGGAAAAAAAAAGAAAAAAAAAACAACTATGGACTGTCATTTAGGAGATGTTTCCATGACTTCCATGAGAGTGCAGGCAAGCAACAATGATGACAGTGAACCTATATGGAGCCAGGGCAACAGAATCTCACCCAGAAGACTTGGCAGGGACTAGGGTAGGATGTTGACAGTTTTCACATGCAGGGATATTAAGCATATTGCCCCAAGTACTGATGAATGCATAGCATAAGGAGAAGCATGAGCCAACAGCAAGAAAGCAAAATTCAGTAGTATGGGCTGTGGTAAAAGGTACCTAACCTCTGGGCTTAGTATACTGAAGTACAAACTCATATACATCATCAATTAAGTACAAACTGCATAAACTATAACTCTCTTACAAAGTGTATTTCTAGTTTTTTAATGAACACAAGTACAGTTGTGTAAATGCATTTACAAATTGTGAAAATTAATAAAGAGAAACCTCACTAAAATGCAGTGGGAAAGTCAGAAGGGGGAACACAAAAAGGGGAGCCCCATTATTCAAATGTCAATTATAGGAAGAATTGTCAATTACAGACCCCAACAGAAGCATAGTCAACAAGAAAGAATCATCAGTTATAGGCCTGACAGAGAAAGATGTGCATTGCATTTCCCACAAGAAATTAACTACCCTTGGAACTCAGCCAATGAGAAACCATCATAACCCTAAACTCTTTTGCTTTTCTGCAATAGGCTTTCATTTAAAACAACCCCTCCCAATTTCTTGCTTCTCCATAAAACAACGTCCCTCTTTTGTATGTGGGATTTGCCTATGGCTTTACCATAGCTTGCGTGTCCTAAGTTGTAATTCTCTGCATTCCTGAGTAAACCCATTTTGCTGATAAAATAACTGGCTATTTTATTTTTAAGGTTAACAAAGTAATCACTAATATAACTTTTTTTGACTGGGTATTTTTTTTTAACCAAAGGTTAACAACAACAACAACAAAGATTACTTATGGAAAAAAGTCTTAATTAAAAGGAGAGCTGCAACCTGGAAAGAACTGGAATCTACCTTAATAGGATGACCCATACTGTCAGTTTTTCTGTAGGAGACCCAAAATTTAGGAAACTTTTTCTACATGTGATTCTTCCTATGATACCTGTAACCAGAAGGGCAGGACCATAAATTCTAATTGCGAGAAGGAAAAAAAAAAATGAATCTGTCCAGTTCAAGCTGTTGACAATGTGATGGCCTTAGTAGATTCTTGGGTAAAGAAATCTAGGGAATCCCTGTCCTATACACATTTGTGAAAATTCCTCAATATTTTGCTTGGCTCTATGTGGAGAATGCTTGATGTATGAAAGGCATTCAGTGCTTCAGAGAGCTGTACAAACAGTATAAAAATACGAATGAGAAGAATACATATCAATTACAGTGACTACCCCTGAGGGAAAGAACTAGGGGATGTCAGGAAAATGTGCCATATGTTATATCTGCAAGACTGACCACAACATCCTTTCCTACCACATACACCTTCCTGCAAAATGACATTGTAATCCACCATCAGAGTGTGGAGTCTAATTCTCCTCCTATTGAATCTGGGCTGGACTTGTCATGACATTGATCAATAAAATGCAACAGAAGTAACATTCTGAGACTTGTAAGCCCTGGCACTAAATAGACTAGGCAACTTCTGCTTTTATTCTCTGAAAGAGGCCAGCAGACTTGTAAGAAATCTGACTGTCTTAATATCTCCATGTTGTGAGAAGCTCACTAGTTACTATGTGAAAGGGAACAGAGACTCTCAGCCAACATCTCAAGTGGAGCTCCCAACTGACAGCCAACACCAAGATGATAGCCAAGCATCTTCTTCAAAACCCAGTTGAGACATTTGAGTTAAAGGCATGTGGACCACGTCCTCACTGATCTTGCCCAGTTTTTAGAATATTAAACAAATGTGGGGCAGCTGGGTGGCTCAGTCAGTTAAGTATCTGACTTCGGCTCAGGTCATGATCTCACAGTTCAGGAGTTTGAGCCCTGCGTCGGGCTCTGTGCTGACAGCTCAGCTCTCTCTGTCTCTGCCCATCCCCCACTCATTCTCTGCCTCTCTCCCTCAAAATAAACATTAAAAAAAAGGATATTAAAAAAAATGAATGTTCTTGGTTAAAGCTAATAAGCTATAGTGTGGTATATTATGTATTCAAAGATAGCCAAAAGAGTGTGCTTCAACTATATCTGTGAAGATTCAATACTTTGAGAAAAGGCCATATATCTGAGACAAATATGGAAAAATTTGACCTTGGATCTGGGTATGGTACATTGGTGACTGTATTCTTATTTCCCCCCTTTTTTTCTTTATATAAGAAATATGTATTTCATAACTCAAAATTTAAAAACCTATTTAGGCTTGCATTTCTGGTTAGGATAGAATGAACAGTTCTAAACACATCTCCTTCCATAAACAACTATACAGCTAAAGAAAACCTATGTGGCAACTTGTCAAATACTGGGCAGTAGGTAGTATGATCCCTAAGGAAAGATAGACACATGAAGTGAGGCTCCCAGTCTCTAGCCAACTCTGTATTTTGGTACAATTTTCTAACATTTATAAAGGAGGTATAATCCAAGCAGAGTCTCTCTGGGGAGGCACGGAATTGAGCACAGGGCTGCTGACATAGTTAAAACATGTGGGGGAGGGTACTGAAGAGGTCGCTTCACATAGGAGTTCCCAAGCGCTTGGCCAAAGCCCGCACATATGCAAGATGAAACTCTATGAGACCTAACAGAGAGCAGCATTCATAGAACAGAGAATGGAATGGCAAGTCAAGAGGTCACTAGATCCTGGAAATGTCTGATTAAAGACCCACTTAGTTTGAGACCTCATTAACACCTCTACTGTTCGGATAAGATACTGAAGAGGCCATAAGTTAAAAGGATAGCCTACTTGGAGAGGCTACTCTTTAGCTTATCTAACAAAGTCTGAAACCAACCCTTGACAGAAGGAAACAGAGTTTCTAGTAAATAACTGTCTGCCAGGGCAAAAGTTAACAATTGATAGAAAAAAAAAAAAAACAATCTAACCAAATTAGATTTAAAATATGTCTTTAGGGGTACCTTGGTGGCTCAGTCAGTTGAGCATTCCACTTTGGCTCAGGTCACGATCTCACGGTTTGTGGGTTCGAGCCCCATGTTGGGCTCTGTGCTGACAGGTCAGAGCCTGGAGACTGCTTCGGATTCTGTGTCTCCTTCTCTCTCTGCCCCTCTCCCGCTCACGCTTTGTCTCACTCTGTTTCTCAAAAATAAATAAATGTAAAATGTGTCTTTAAAAGTGTCCAGAAAAAAATTATCTACCAAAAATGACTAGACCTGAGGGGCACCTGGGTGTCTCAGTCAGTTAAACATCTGACTTCGGCTCAGGTCATGATCCCACTGTTAGTGAGTTCGAGCTCCACGTCAGGCTTTGTGCTGACAGCTCATAGCCTGGAGACTGCTTCAGATTCTGTGTCTCCCTCTCTCTCTGTTCCTTCCCTGCTTGCACTCTGTCTCTCAAAAATAAACATTAAAAAAATAAACATTTTTTAAATTACTAGACCTGAAAAAGAGTAGGAAAATGTGGTGAATAATTAAGAACAAAAGCCATCAGTGGTCACAGACACCAAGATGGCCCAGATATTGGAATAGGCCAGGATACAATGAAGCTCTTAGTATCAATTATTATAAGTGCTTTCAAGGATTTAAAGCAAAATGTATGGTCATAAGGAATGAATAGCTGAGGAATCTCAGGAGATAGTAGAAACTGTACAAAAATCAGTGAAAAAATGTAGAAATTTAGCAGGTAAGACCTGAAAATAAGTCAAAATTCTAAAAGTAAAATATATACTATCTGAAGTGAAAAAGAAAACACTGGATAGGCTTAACTAATAGAATGAAGATGGTAGAATAAAGACTCTGAACTTGAGGACCGATCAATAGAAATGATTTAATCTGAAAAAAAACCCAGAAAATAGATTAATTTTAAGTTTATGGATTTATTTTGAGAGCCAGAGAGAGCACGAACTGGGGAGGGGCAGAGAGAGAGAGGGACAAAGAAAATTCCAAGCTAGCTCCATGCTGTCAGTGCAGAGACCCATTCGGGGCTCCATCTCACAGTTCATGAGACCATGACCTGAGCTGATATCAAGAGTCAGATGCTTAATTGAGCTTAATTTTAATGATGCTTAATTGCCCCCGGAAAATGGATTTTTATTTTTAAAAAATGTTTTTAAATATTTATTTTTGAGAGAGAGAGAGAGACAGAGACAGAGACAGAGTACAAGATGGAGAGGGGGCAGAGAGAGAGGGAGACACAGAATCCGAAGCAGGCTCTAGGCTCTGAGCTGTCAGCACAGAGCCCAACAAGGGGCTTGAACTCATGAACCGTGAACTGTGAGATCATGATAAGCCAAAGTCAGACGCTCAACTGACTGAGCCACCCAGGTTCCCCAAAAAATAGATTTTTAGAAGAAGATCCTCAGGTACTTTGGGTATATCATTCTGTTTATAATACATGGACTTAGAGATGCAGCAGAGGGAAAATGAGAAGGAAATACTTGAGAGAATAATCAATCAAATCAGTATTCAATATGTAACAAAATAGTCCTGCAAAAATAAAAATAAAACAAAGTTATTTTCTAATAAATGAACACTCAGAAAATTTGTAACCACCAAACCTAAATTATGAGAAATACGAAAGGAAGTTCAAGAGGCTGAAGGAAAGGATAGCAAATGGAATTTCAGACTTAAAGACAGAAAAGTCTAAATATAAGGATAAATTTTCAAATATCTAGCTTTTTATCTTTTCACTTTATTTTCCTAAAAGATAATTTGTTTAAAACAAAAAATAAAATTGTAAGTTAGAGTTTAGAAAGTATGCAGAAGTAAAATTCATGACAACAAAAGTACAAATGGGTAGATAAATGAAATTAAATCGCTGTAAAGTTGACATGTGAAAGACACAGATAAATTAAGAAAGAACATGACCCAATTTATTTATGTGTACAGTGCAGCCCCAAATACAAAACCTGACAGAGATATGAAAAGAACAGTATAGACCAACATCCCTTATGAAAATGGATGCAAAAATTCTACACAAGATATTAGTAAATCAAAATCAGAAATATACAAAAGGAATAACACATGAACACCAATTGAAGTTATTCCTAGGACTGTGAATGCAAAATCAATTTAGAATTCAACAATCAGTCAATGGATTCAACATCTTAATCATCTCAATAGATATCAAAAAGAGTTTTGACAAAATGCAGCATTGATTTATAATAAAAAAAAAAAAAACTCTCAGAAGACCAGAAGTTGAAGGAATATTTCTCAATATCATAAAATGTATCACAAAAAACACGCAGATTGGTGAAATATTGTACTGTTTCCTTCCAAGATTGGGAACAATGATAGGATATGAGCTCTCTTTACTTTTATTCAACATCTTACTGTGCAATATTCCACAAGGCAATAAGAAGGAAAATTCCACAAGGCAATAAGAAGCCTAAGTGTACTTAGGCTGGAAAAGAAGTAATTTTATATGTTATATTATTGTCTAAATAGAAAACCCTAAGATATTCAAAGCAACTATTTGAAATTATAAAATTAGCAAAGGTACAGAGTATAAGGTCAATACATAAAAATCTATTGCATTTCTATATATTAGCAACTATTGGAGAATACAAATTTTTAAAATCCATTTACTATAGCATCAAGATATATAAAATTCTTAGAAATGAGTTTAACAACTATATGTGAGACTTCCAGTCTGAATAGCAGAAACCATTGCTGATAGAAATGGAGGATGATCTATAGTAGAGAATGGTTCCGTGTTCATGGATTAAAAGAATTAATATATTAAGAGGCCATTTTTCTCAAAATTGATGTACAGATGTCATGAAATTCTATCTGAAATCCCAACATTTTTTTCGTAGAAATTGACAGGCTGTGTTTCTAAATCTCATATAGAAATGAAAATGGTTACACTAGTGAAAACAGTTTTGAAACTGAGCAACATTTGTGGACTCACACTTTCAAACTCTTAGTATAAACCTGCAGTAATCAAGACAGTGTAGTATTGGCATAAGGAAATAATTCAATGGAATAGAGACTACAGGAAGAAACATATATACTGTATATGCATTTAATTGATTTTTCTATAAAAATAGTTCAGTCTTCTCAACAACTGAAGGATCTGGAACTCATACATTAGTTCTGTATGAAATTTTATAAGCATTTTAGAATACTGACAGTTTTTAATGTTAAATACACAGGTAACCTATGACCCTTCACTTTCTGTTAAAATGTGACATGCAAAGAAAACACCTTGTATTTGTTTTATCTTATTTCTGCTTCATTTTCCTTTTCTCTTTACTCTTGATGCCCTCACACTTCCTGAAAAAGTGTTGTATAGTAAGTTTTGTCAAAAGTTCTGTTTCCTAATGGCCCCAGGCAAACATAATGGATACAAAAACTGGCCTTCAAAAGCCAATCCTCTGGGATACCTCAGTGGCTCAGTCAGTTGAGCATCAGACTTGATTTCAGTTCAGGTCATGATCTCACCGTTCCTGAGATCAGGCCCGGCATCAGGCTCTATGATGACAGCATTGAACCTGCTTGGGATTCTCTCTCTCCCTCTCTCTTTCTAAATAAACAAACAAACAAACAAACAATAAAAGAAAAGCCAATCCTCAAGATGAGATTTTGGGGTTAGATAACTCATGTTCTGGAACCAAAGCAACTTATTCCCTTGCTATTGTTAAGTGGAGTGGCAAAACTTTCTGGCCTACAATGGAATTACAATTATTCAAGCTTTCACCTTTGGTTAAGTGGAATGAAGTGTAGTTATAAGAAAAGGCATTAAGAGGTCAAGTGGCTATTACACTTCATTGGTACAGAGGCATTTCTAATTATAAAGTTGCAAGAGCTGCAAAAAAGAAGTAAATGCAGACTTGATAGGTCTCTTAAGACAATGGGGATCCCTGAGGCCAGAAATTAGGATATTTGGGACTCTGAACCTCCTAAATTCTCTGATCTCTCAGGGCTAGCAGAAACAGTCCTCTGTTTCCAGAGGAAAACAGCATTACCTAAAGACCATGTAATAAACTATGCAAAAAAGTGACTGGGTAATATGACCACTGGTGTCCTCAGAATTCATGCCTTACCATTCCTCATGGTCTCCAGGAATGAAACCCAGAATCAGCCTTTAGTACAACCTGAGTAGGGAAGTAAAAGCATGAGAGTTTGCTGGTGTGGTTTCTTGAAGCCTGCCAATGATAATGCCTAGGTTAAATGAAGTCAAGATGCCAAAATGTCCATGCTTTATTACTGAGGAATTTCTCAGAAAGCTCAGGGAAGTGGAGATGTTGCAATGACAACACTTGAGAATTACCATGTAAAGCCCAAAGAATGCTACCTTTGCTAAGGTAATATTAAATGCACAATTGAGAAAGGTATTGGCATCTTTGAAAAGCTCAGTGGTAACTTCCTTTGTCAGTAGGAGAGGATGCTATGAAATTAGTCTAATTAAATACACATGAAGAGAATGGGATTCTGGAATGGCCAAATGCAAAGTAAATATGCAGAAATTCTTGAGTGGTGGTAAGAGGAGCTTGACCATCAAAGAAGGATGGTGATGACTAATAGTTTATGGTTTTCCTAGGGTTAACAAAGATGGACAGTTGTTTTGTATACATAATGGAGAGATATAAAGTGGGTGGGGGATGTCTGACATCCAGTGCCACATTGGAGAATTACAGTCCTTCTTTCAGTTTCCATATCTAAGTCTACTCACAGAGCTAGGTCTATCGAGTGAAAGAGAGTCTGGAACCCTGTAACCATACATGGTAAATGTCCTCCAATCTTCTCCATAGGGACTTGCAGCTATTTGACAAGACAACTTGTCATGGGTGATTTTTTTTAATGTTTATTTATTTATTTATTTTTAGAGAGAGAGAGAGAAGCAGAGAGAGAGGGAGAGAGAGAATTCCAAGCAAGCTCCACACTGTCAGCACAGAGTCCAATGCAGAGCTCGATCTCACAAACCATGAGATCATGACCTGAATGGAAATCAAGAGTCAGATGCTTCCCTGACTGAGCCACCCAGGCACTTTGTCCTGGGTGATTTTTAAAAGACATATATGCAATTTGAACTGACTGGTAGGAAGCCTGAAATGCCATATAAGACCCCTAATGTCTTATAGAGGACAGGTGTTAAGTGCAGCTTTTTGTTTTTTTAACTTTACTTAAACATATTTAATTTTAAGTACAGTTCTGATACAAGTCTGTCTCTCAGCTGACCAACTGGGTCTATAGGCTAACCCTATGGTTATTTCCAGAGTCAACAAATGTATACTAAGGATGGATACACTTAACAGGTGACAGAACTCTTACATTGATTCTCTGACCTTTGGAATAAGAGCCAACTGGAGGTGCCAACTGGAAGCGTTTGCAACTGCCCTCCCCCTACCTCAAAATGGAAAATAATAAGCAATAGAACATTCAAAAGTAATTGAAGGGATTGGAGCCACCATCAAAGACTTAAGCCACAAAGTTAGTTACCAGAATGTTCCTCATCAATTTATCTCTGACCTCTGTAAAACCCACTTGGATCATAGTGGATGATGGAGACTACTGTAACCTTAACCAAATTATAACTCCAAACACTACTTTTTTCTGGATGTCAAGAACTGGGAAAAAGTCTGAGATTTTACTCCACTAGCAAGCTAATAAGTTAGCCTGCCGCAGAAAACATGAGATTCCTGAGTTGGAGACTAATGAAGTTTATTACTCACAGAAATAGCAGTAGGCAGAACGTCAGCACTTAACATCATTTCCTTAGGCCCTAACTCACATAGGGTGGTGCACAGAGGGCCGGGTGGTTTTTTCACACTCAGTGGGGTGTGTTACAAGAGAGGACTCTCAAGCTTTCTGATCTTGAATCTTTTATTTTTTAAAAAAAATTTTTTATAATGTTTTTACTTATTTTTGAAGGACAGCATGAGCAGGGGAGGAGCAGAGAGAGAGGGAGACATAGAATTTGAAGCAGGCTCCAGGCTCTAAGCTTCCAGCACAGAGCCCAGTGTGGGGCTCGAACTCACAAACTCTGAGATCATGACCTGAGCCGAAGTTGGACGCCTAACCGACTGAGCCACCCAGGCACCCTAGTAATCTTGAATCTTTTATAGTGGGAAGTGAGACTATCCTTTATTTGCCTTGATGGAAAATATTATTTTTCTTATACTAGGACCTACCATTTGCTCTGAAAGGAGATGCTTTTTCTGTCCTCCTCCTCCAAAGCTATTTGGTATGAAACATACCTTGAAAGGTAGTCTAGAATGAAGAAAATCAGTGCCTCTGCTCACACAATATGCAAAAATGTGGGATGCCCACTGAGAACTGACTCTCAATAGCAGATGCATTATCTTTATTGAAGCACATTAACCAGCTTCTGACATTTGGTGTGTTATTAAAAATTAGTGATCCATTTACCAGAGAGGATCAAATACAGCTTGCCTTTTCATGGCTATGTTTACTGTCCTACTTTTTTTTGCAATATCGCCCTCGGCTGTACCTCAATTCTCAGGTATCCTGACCATGGTGATCATTCTCACATTCTGCAAAATTTCCCGGTGGTCAATTCTATAGATGGCATCATTCTGATTGGTTTGATAAGCAAGAGGTGATGAGTGTGCTCAATACTCTGGTAAGACATATATGTCAGAGAATGGAAAGAAAACCCACAAAAATTTAGGGGTAATATTCTTAGGGTCTGGTGATCTGGGGCATACTAATTCATGCCTAAAAGCAATAAGTATTAACTGGGAATGATTTTGCCTTCAAAAGACATTTGGCAATGTCTGGAGACATTTTTTGGTATTCAAAAATCGGTGAGAGAGGGTTGCATTAAATGGGCCATAAACCAGGGCTGAAGCCAGGGTGACAACAGATGTGGGTAGAGGCAAAGGAAGCAACTAAACATCCTACCAAGCACAGGAAAACCCCCTCACAATTAGGGAATTCTCTAACCCCAAATCTTAGTAATACCAAGATTGAGAAACTCTGGTTTAAAGTAATAAATCTGATGTTGCCCTTTGCAACTTCTACATGAGAGAAAACAATATTGTACATGTTGGTCCCCCCAAATTTTAGAGCCAACATTTACAGCAACTGGTAATACTACTGAGACCCTTTAATTAAGTAACTTAGAGGCTTCACATTTTTAGTGTAGCCCTGTACAAGAGGGGGTTCCACAGTTAGGTCCGTATTGTATTGCCAGCTGCCCTGCCACTTGGAACACACCCACGTGGCTCAGCTCTGCTTCTATCCCTGGCCTAGCACTTGCTTTCCTTCTAAGCCATAGACATTTTAGCAATAGCTCTTGATATTACCATGGTGATGAGGCCCCAAATCTTTCTGTTCATCCAACCACAACAAAAACAAAAGAAGAACCTACATAATGTACTGATAGGCAAGGATAGACCAGTGCAATGTCTTATTGGTGCAATGAAGTTGAGGAGGTTCTAGCATCCCGACTGGATGCCTTGGGGCAGAGAGGGAAATAATAGAAACTGCGAGTGAGTGCAGGGGTGTTAGCCCTCTATGGGGTAGACCAAAGATGCAAGAGATGAGATGGAGGCAACAGAGAATCTCCTTGCCCTTCCAATTCACTATGGACTGTTTTAAGGTGCAGTGACTCCCCAATGTCAGTCTAGATTTATCCAGCAGGTCTCAGCAATTAAACACATGTTTTCAGGTGAAACTGTAGCAAGCACAGAAACACATCACCCTGTGTTTGGTTTCCTTCTTTCCATGCCTTGCTTTTCTTTTTCATCTTGTGATTCTTTGTGCTGTAGGGGAAGCAAAATGGTACCTCTAACCCTCTTAGGGTTTTTGACTGTGACTGAGATGTAATCAGCATAGACAGATTAATAGGAGAAAAGCAAAAAATGTATTTGACATAAGTTTTGCATGAGAGACAGCCCTCATAAGTAAATGAAGACTCAAAGAAGCAGTTAGATTTGAGTGCTTATCTACACTGAGTTGGGCAAAGAGTGGTAAATTGTGAAACTATGACAACACAGATGGGCTTGGGCTTAGGGTAGTTAATTGGGTAGAGAAGTGATTAGAAAGATAAGTGTTAGTTTAACAAGGTTTGTTTTTATAGATTTATCTCAGTGATAAGAATGTTTGTTTTCTCCTGATATCCAAAGGATATCTTCCATTCAGGGTTTTATCTCCTGCTTTCAGGTAGGAGGAGGAGTCACAGCATCCCTCTTGCACCTGTTGTTTTTCAAGTGTCTTTTAGCTCTAAATAATCCTTATGTCAAAATGGAATATCATGAAGTGGCATATTCTGCCACCCTTTAGTAACCTCCAGTAAAGCATCAGCATGTAATTTTGTCTCAGGGTTTCTTTTTGAAAACTTGAGCTAAAACACAGTGTATTAGAAATATGGATGGCATGTGGTACCTGGGTGGCTTTGTCTTTTGAGCGTTTGACCTTTGATCTCAGCTCAGGTCATGATCTCACAGTTCATGAGATCAAGCCCGAATCGAGCTCTGTGCTAAGCATGGAGCCTGGTTGTGATTCTCTCTCTCCCTCTCTCTCTGCCCCTCCCCTGCTCATGCTCACTCACTCTCTTTCCAAATAAAGAAATAAACTTAAAAAAAAAAAAAAGCATGGAGGACATATGGAACTGTAGTCAGTGAGGGGACTGTAGAAGTAGGTTGAGGCCAGCAGTCCATGGAGCACCTTCAAAGTCAAGCGAAGGATTCAAAGGAAGCTCAGGGTCCAAGAATTTAATTCTGTATTCACACAGAGTGGTAGGAACAGAATTCTGCATCAGTAAAGTGACTTAGTGCCTGTCCAGGCATTCATTAGCTAATTAAACTGAGGAGCAGAGATAGCTGATTCTTTCTAGTCACGTAATTCCTAGGAATCTCTCCTTCGTTTAATTATGTGGGGTGCACTCTGCTTCCTGTCAGCAGCCCATCCCTCATGTGCTGAGGAAGAAAGGTCTTCCAGAGGTGAACCAGAGCTTCTTTAGGGAATTAGTTAATAGGAAATCTGCAGCAACCTCAAGCATGAAAATTTCCCCTCCTTACCAGTGGAGACCAGTGCTCAAGCAGCTGAAGAACCCCCAGGCACACCTTCTGTATTATTATCAATATCTCTATGATGCTTTGGGCAATTTCTGAAGCTAATATGAAAACTGGTTGTTGTTGATATTTCTGACTTAAGTTTTTGGGGGGTAAAACAAGAATAGATATAAACTAACAAAATACATGACAAATAGATGGTTTGCAAAATGTAAAATGTGCTAGGGTTCCATCATCATTACGTCTAATTTACAAACAGTGAAATCAGTGAGTAGGTTAATTTCATCTCTGAAGTTAACTTGTACTCTTTATGTTTGGAAAGCATTGTAGTTCTTTTTCTTACAAGGTAAGTGAGGGAAAAGATAAATGAGATAAACATACCTTATGTTTGGCAAATTTCTATAGTGAGGGTAAAATGAAGTGTGAAATATTATATTCACATTGTGTCAGTGGTTTTCTTAACTTTATTTCTGCTGAGGTATACCTTGAGACAAGGTTTCAAATGCAAGTAGTTTATTGGGGCAGATTTATCAGAAGGTATCTGGTGAGGATACCATACCCAGTGAGGCTGGGAAAGAAAGAAAACCAAAACAGTATGGTATCAAACAAGTTACCACTGTGGGCAACTAGAGAATAATAATGGGAGAGAGGCAGAGAGAGAGGGAGACACAGAATCCAAAGCAGGCTCCAGGTTCTGAACTGTCAGCACAGAGCCCAACATGGGGCTCAAACCCATGAGCCGTGAGATCATGACGTGAGCTGAAGTTGGATGTTTAACCAACTAAGCCACCCAGGCACCCCTAGATTTCCTTTTAAAGTCATCAGTCATGTCTTTCTTCTTCAATACATCCTTTTCCAGTGAAGGATCTGGTACCAACCTGCATCTAAACAAGTGTGTGCATCCTAGTCTATGTCTTGCTACAGTGAAAATTAGAACTATAATGGCTGGAGTGTGGGTCTAGGTCATGTACATAATACTCCATAGGCAACTGCTCACTGAAGTACTGAGAGGTATCATCAGCCTGAAGTACTAAAAAGAATGCTGGATGTGGAAAAAGAAAAATGAAATTGGGACTCGCCAATTGTCATGACATTCATGAGTAGTGCATCATAGATTGAATTTAGGTATTATGAATCTTATTGATGGGCCCTTTCCATTATGGAACACAGCTTCTTGAATGACTGTATCCCTCATATCACTTAGCTCACTGACAGTAATAATATTTGGGATAAACAGGTACTTGGTTATTAACTGTGAGGTTTGTTTGTTTGCTTGTTTATTTTTAAGGAATGTGTTCCTAGATACTACTATCCAAATCTTGTCTTAAATTCTTCCCTCTTAAATTCCAGGGAATGGATATCTGTTCAAGGAATGTAAGTTGTGCCTGATGGAGGTATCTTATACTAAAACTATCTATGGAGCTGAATCTCAGCAGCCAACAAAATTGATTGTTTCTGTGTCCTCTGATTTCCAAGGACTCTTTTTTCCTCTCAACCCACACCTCTTCGCAAAGCTCCTAGTAGTGGCAATAAATCTGAGTTCATCCTGTTATACTAGTTAATGGACTTAAGAACAACTGAGCTGAAAAGTCATACCCAGGCAGGAGTTACAAATTACACAAGTCAGGATAAAAGCTTCATAAATATTGACTCCACCTAATGGTTTGTGTCAGAGGAAGAAATCTCATTATGATAATAGCATCTTCTCCCTAAAGCACTGCTCTATGGACTGAAGTTCTGTAAATGTATTAATATCACCAAGAATTTAGTTAATAAAACTGAATTGTTCAATATCTATCTTCATTCATTATTTAATGTATTAATAACATTGAAGGTTTCTCAGAGTGAAATCTTGAAATATATTGTGGTGAGAAATGAAAGGAAATTTGTGGAGGGTAAGGTAGCATTGTGAATCATCTAGGACTGAGCAAAATGGATTATGCAAAGCCAAGGATGTTTGAATTACTTTGTTGTTTTCCATTCAAATGTTCAGGCCATCAGCTAGAATGAGACAAATTCTCCTGCTGGTTTGACTAAGGCTTATGTAAATTCATAAATATGTTTGGCCACCCAAAATGACTTGCTGGAATTCACCTAAAAAAAGAGGAGATGGCTCAATCCAGGAGAGAAAGGTTATATATTGTGGGTAAGCAGGAAGTCACTACTATAAATGAAAGAAAAGGAAGTGATACACTCGAATGCACACAAAAAATAGATTTACTGAGGAAAAAGAGTAGTCATTCTGAGTTAAAGCAGTGACTTTTTCATAATTCATCAATGGATTTTTTGTGAGATCTATTATCATGCTAGATACTATGTTGGGTGTGCAAATATACAAAAATCATCTTGAATTACCTTTTTTTCTTAAAAACATAATGATGGTTATACATGCTATAAATAGAAAACTATAGGTTATGAGAAAGTGTTCAGCAGAATATTGCCACAGAATATTCAAGGAGAAGAGATCACGGATGTAATTAACCTCAACATTTTACATGAGAGCCTGAAGCCCAGAGCTTGGAAGTACCAATGTTACATTGAGAGGCAGAAGGTGTCAACTTTTTTTTTTTAACTAGGTGACCAAAGAACATTTTGCCTGGCTAGATGTCAATGTAAATATTTCCTTATGTGCATTATTATGATAATGTTTTCTTAAAATTAATTTTCTTGGTAGAGACTATTTAAATTAGGATAATCAATGGTGGAATTACCATTCCCTTTAATCAGCATTTGCAATGCATTTGCATTTGCAATCGCAAACTGTGTTCCAGGACCCATGCTAAATATTTCCATCTATTTTTTTCATTTAACCCCTACCACAAGCTAGAAGGTATATGTTACAAGGAGCAATAAAGTAATTATTATCCCGATGCTCAAGCAACTCAGATTTAGAGAGAGACTCTAGACACACAGACCTACTTAGTAACAAACAGAATGCAATAAGTGACATAATGCAAGTTATATTATGCTTTCAGTATACAGAAGAAGAAGCAATTAATTCTGCCCTAAGAAGATGGAGGAATTCTTAATTGGAAAATATAATCTTGGGCCTCAGACTTTTTCTTTTTTAATGAGTTTCCCAAGTAGAATAATGAAGGATAAGTATCTTCTAGACAATGGGAATTGTGTGAACAAAAGAATGGTCTCTTGAAAGTATTCTCCTATCTCCACTACATAGTGAGGCAAGCTCTAACCAGCTCTCAGAGTATGAGAAAGGAGAAAGCTGAAATCAGGGACAGCGAGGAGCGAACAGGAAACCCAAGATTAGTTCCTAACAAGAGTAAAGTCAGGAACGTGACCAAACACAGATGTATACCGTTATGAGTTAGATGCTACTAAGGGACAAACCTTCAATCTGCAGTTCAAATCCAAGAGTCACACACAAGGAGAAAAGGCACAGAAGTTACATTTGAAGAGATTCTCCTAGAAAAATGTTCTTTTCTCCCATCCTCCTCTGGAAGAGCCTTGATTCAGATCTTAAATGAATCTGCAGGATGCCTGACAGTTTCCTTTTCTGACATCTCTTGGCTTCAACACTGTTCTTTCTCATAGATATTGACTTTCTTTCTCAAGCATAGCAAGCATCATTACTTCATTGCATGACCTATACAAACATTGAGGTGTTCACATATGAGTTAACTTGCCTATTAAATCAAAGTCATGTTTGGTTCCCCTTCACCTCACTTGCTCAATGCCACCCACTTCCTCTATTTGGGAGAAAAACAACAACAACAGAAGTATGACAGTCTTTGCCCTCTTTTGCCCTCTTTTCCTCTGAGCACTGAGACTCTGATTTTGGAAATCTCAGCCCTGCCTTGTTTTGGAAACATTTTGTCCTTCCATCTTCCTTGAAATATTCTGTGTCTAGAATAGTCAGGAGCCTTCTTTCCTTTAGTAGGTTGATTTGAAGTAGTCAAACTAATGGGAGGCACCCAAGCACAAACAGAACTACAAACGGACTCTTATTCTACTTACTTATTCATTTGTTTAATCATTAGATATTTTGCTGAGGATTTTTATGTACCCAGACCTTTTGTGGTTGCTGAGGATATGGTTATGAACATGGCAATAAGGACAGACTGCACAAAAACATACATAGTAATTTCTTTAGAGTTGAAACATGGGCTAGTCAAGAAATATACAGTGAAAGGCTATGACAGGCAGAACTAACTAGTGGGGAAAAATCAGAGAGATTTTTCTGAGGAAGTGACAATTTTAACTGAGGCTTAAAATGGAGTGAGTGTGTGTGTGTGTGTGTGTGTGTGTGTGTGTGTGTGTATGTAAGTGGGGAGAAGGAAGTGTGCCTCCCTGAAGGTACAAAGTCCTTGTAGCAAAAGTAGCTTGACATTTCTGAAGAACTAAAAGATCATAGTGGCTGAACTATGGTAAGGGAAAGATGAGTCTGGACAAATTGAAGGTGTAAGTAAAGGCAGATAATGCAGGACTTTATAGACTATGTCATGACATTCAATTTTTATCCTAAGTGTAACAAAAAAGGGTTGAAAGGTTTTTAGTATGAATATTACAGACTGGTATTTGCATTTCCAAAGATTAAAAGCTTTGTGGGAAATGGATTAAAGGGGAGCAAGAGTGGTACAAGGAGACTTAGTATTAATGGTATTTTAGTAGTGTAGGAATGAGATGATAGTTTCCTAGTCTAGGGAGGTGCCAACAAAGACAGATATGGAAAGATATGAAAAATACTTAAGTGGTTTAATGACAGAACTTTGCAATTTGCTGAAAAAGATGGGGAGGAAGGGAGAGCAATGGGGTTCTTGAATGAATAACTGGGTAAACGCCATGCTGCTTAGTTAGTGAACATTAGAAGAGACATGAAACATTGGAGTGAAAATGAGGGGTTTGCTTTTGGACATGGTTGAGAACCTTGTAAAAAATCCAGGTATGGTACTCAAAAGAGAGGTAAGGAGAGAGGTATACATTTTGGAGTCACGGGCATGTAGGTAGTGATTAAAGTTATGCATTTCATAGAAGAGATTGAAGCATGATAAGGAAAGAGAATCTAGAACAAAACCCTGACAAAGTTCATCTTTAGAAAGTCACAGGAGGAGGAAATGTTAAAAGAAACTGAAAAGGAATGACTAGCAAAGTAGGAGAAAACCAGGGAGTTTTTCAATGAGAAGGCTGTGGTCAACCAAGAAGATTCTGAAAAAGATACACAGGGAGAGGAGATCCAGAAACGGCTCTTGGGTTTGGCAGCAATGATGTTCTTGGAAAGGGCGATTTCGTGGAGCTGGGAACAGGAAGGTAGAAGCAAGATTGAAACAGGCTGAAGTAAATATGTGGGAAAGAACCAGAGGAAGGAAATTATTTCCAGAAGTTTGGCCTTGATGGAGAGAGACACTAGGGATTACTAGGGAAGTAGTTGGAAGTTGTGAATAGTATAGTAAAGTTTATTTGTTGTTAAGATAAGAGAGAGAAAGGTTTGTTTAAATGATAGTGGCCAATGGACCACTTTACAACTGATAAACCATCTTTACAACTACCATCTCCATGGTAGCTGAAGGAAGAAGGTGAGGTTAGAGACATTTGTCATAGCCCAGGACCCCTGATGGCCAAGGAGTCTACCTTTTAAACTGAGGCCCAAACCCTTTTCTTGACAGTTGCTTCCTCTGGTCTCAATTCTAAGAGTCTGGTTTCCTATTGCTTTCATTTATAGGCTTAGAGAATCTTTTTTCTTACACTGGATTTTTTAATCCAGTTTTTTCTCTTTCTATTTCCGTAGACTGTGTTTTATATGATTTCTTGCCCAGTGATTTACCTCACTTACATTTTTGAATGATGTTTTGTTTTGCATCAAGTGCTACAAGGAAAGAACCATATATTTGACCCTTGATTTTAAGTCCTCAGTCTGACCAGAATCTAGTCCCCTATTTACTTCTACTCAGACACCTTCCACGCTTTTCAACAGTTATCAAAAGTGCTACTTAAAAACATTAAGCTCCCATATTACAGTGTATCTATTCTGGAAATTTCTGCTGCCTTGCTTGTCTATTGGTTTAAAGCCCTTTCTGGATGTTACTTCTTGCTGGTGTTCAATGTTAGGTGTCTATGTTTTATTACTATTACTTTCCCCTGGATTCTGCCAGAGATGTCTCTATATCTCATAGTTCTTCTTAATAAAGAAGCGACAAAATCTCAATGTTTTATTTCTATATTAAAAGATAAATAATCACATTTAACAGCTTGGGGATATTACTGCAAACCTATGGAAATAAAATGGTGTATATGGGGCGCCTGAGGGGTTCAGTCAGTTGGGCGTCTGACTTTGGCTCAGGTCATGATCTCATGGCTCATGGGTTTGAGCCCCACGTTGGGCTCTGTGCTGGCAGCTCGGAGCCTGGAACCTGCTTTAGATTCTGTGTCTCCCTCTCTCTCTGCCCCTCTCCTGCTTGTACTCTGTCTCTCTATCTGTCTCAAAAATAAATAATAAACATTAAAAAAAAATTAAAAGGTGTATAAAGGAATACTATGAACAATTATATGCCAAAAATTAGATTATCTACATGAAATGGACAAATTCCTAGGAAGACACAAACTACCAAAATAAAATCAAGTAGAATAGACCTATACAAATAAGATTGAATTAGTACTTCAATAACTTCCCACAAATAAAAGGCAAAAACCAAATGATTTCACTGTTAAATTCTACAAAACATTTAAAGGAGAATAAATACCAATCCTTACAAACTCTTCAAAAAATAAAAGAGGAGAGAATCAGTTCATTCTATGATGCCAGTATTATCCTGATACCAAAGCTAGACAATGAAATAACAAGAAAATTATAGAACAATATCCCTTATAAATACAGATGCAAAAGCTTTCAATAAGATACTAGCAAACTGAATCTAGTAACATTTACTAAGGATCATACATGAAATGGGATTTATCCCAGAAATACAAGGTTTATTTAACTTATAAGTCAATCAGTGCAATACATCATGCATAAAGGACAAAATCACATGATCATCTCAATAAATGAGGAAAAAAATTGACAAAATCCAATACCCTTTTATAATAAAAATATTCAACAAGCTATGAATTGAAGGAATTTCCTTAATCTTGTAAAGGGCATCTGCAAAAAACATCTAGAAATAATATTGTACTTAAGGTAAAAGTTTGAAATCCATCCTCCCTCAGATCAGGAACAAGGTAAGTAGGTCTACTCTCACCATTTCTACTAAACATTGCTCTGGAGGCTATAGCCAGAACGATTGACACAAAAAAGAAATAAAAGCAACCTAGAGTGGACAGGAGAGAATAAAACTATATTTATGGATGACATGATCTTCTATATGGAAAATGCTAAGGAATCTTAAAAAAAACAAAAACAAAAACAAACAAAAGGTTAAAGCTAATAAATGAAGTCAGGAAGGTTTCAAAAAACAAGATCAACATACAAAAATCAATTGTATTTTCATACCCTGGCAATGAACAATGTGAAAGTTAAATTAAGAAAACAATTCCATTTATTATAGCATCAAGAAGAGAAAACATTTAGGAGTAAATTGAACAAAATTAGTGTAAGACGTGTTCCCTGAAAACTACAAGACAGCTTTGAAAGACATGAAAGACCTCAACAGTCAGAGAGACCATATGGAAGACTTAATATTTTAAAAATGGTGAAATTTCTCAAATCGATCCACCAATTCAATGTAATTCTTATCAAAATCCCAGTTGCCCTTTTTATAGAAATTGGCAAGCTAATTCTAAAATTTATGTGAAAATGAAAGAGATCCAGAAAAAGGACACAGTTGGAAATCTCACACTTCTTCATTTCGAAACTTACTACAAAGCTACATTAAACAAGCTAATATGTGGGGGCACCTGGCTGACTCAGTTGGTTAAAGCATACAACTCTTGATCTCAGGGTTGTAAGTTTGAGCCCCACGTTGGGTGTAGAGATTATTTAAAAATAAAATCTTACCAAAAAAAAAGATAGTATGGTGGTGATTTAAGGTTAGAAAAACCGATCAATAGAATAGAATTGAGAGACGATAAATAAAACCACATATCAACAAATGGTGCTGGGACAACTAGGTATCTATATATATAAAAGAATAAAGTTGAACCCCTACCTCATACCATATACAAAATTTAAAGCAAAATGGGGTCAAAGGCCTACATTTTAGAGCTAAAACCATAAAACTCTAAAAGAAAACATGGGCATGAGTCTTCATGACTTTGGATTAGGCCACATTTTCTTAAATATACTAAAAATACACACACACACACACACACACACACAGAAAAAATAAACAAACTGGGCTTCATCCAAATAAAAACTGTGCTTCAAAGGACATTATCAAGAAAGTGAAAAAACAATCCACAGAAAGAGGAAATATATTTGCAAATCATATATTGGATAAAGGACTGACATCCACAACATAAAGAACTCTTAATATATAATCCTAAATAATTTATTATAATAAGAATAATAAATTAATAATGGTAATAAGTTAATAATATTGTAATAAAAAGACAACCCAATTTTAAAAGTTGCCAAGGTATTTGAATAAACATTTCTACTTTATTCTGAAAAAATAAAGACTTTCTGAACTCTTTTAAATGAAAAAAAAAAAATCCATGCACACTCTTGCCAGAATGCCAGAGCCTCTACTTTTGCCTTCTCCTTTTTGTCTGCTGCTTTTTTTCCACTCATTTAACTTCGTGTTAAAAATTCTACTAAGAGGGGCTCCTGGGTGGCATAGTTGGTTAAGCATATGACTTTGGCTCAGGTCATGATCTACAGTTCATGGGTTCGAGTTCTGTGTCAGTCTCTGTGCTGACAGCTCGGAGCCTGGAGCCTTCTTCAGATTCTGTGTCTCCCTCACTCTCTGCCCCTCCCTTGCTTGAGCTCTGTCTCTCTCTGTTTCTCAAAAATAAATAAAAGTTAAAAAAAAAAGAAAACATTAAAAAAATTCTACTAAGAAATCACAGGGTCAGAGGGAAGTCCAAATAAAATTGCTTAAATTTTTTTACTTACTGGAAAAAAAGCCCAATTGTTTAATAGAGTCAGAAAGTAATTATTCAAATGTGTTTGAGTCACCATATGGACCTTGATTATCTGTGCTTTTCCTGTCACTCATTATGAGAAATAGTTAAGATGTAAATGATTCTTAGAGTTATCTATAAATTATAATATAATTCGACAATGTCTTCATTGACAGAATTGAAATGTTATTTAGAAGCTATAACTGAAATACAGACTAATTGATCAAAATAAAATTGCTCTTGAAAATTTGAAGCAAAATGTTGTAAGTGTCCCTTAAAATTGGGATCTCTCTTATTGGAACAACCGATCATTTTACATTTCTGTTTTCCTAATTGAGGACAAGAGACAATGTGGGTTAAGAGTGGGGCTCTGCAGTGGATTTAGGTTTCCTTTTGGCTCCATAACTTTTCCTTTGTTGTAAAAGGTGAAAAATCAAAACAACTTTATAATTTTTGAGGGACTGATGTAGGAATTAAATAAGATACTATATGTGAAACGTTTAGAATAGGGCCTGTCATGGGGTGATTACTCAGTAAGTGGCAACAATAACCTTGTTATGTATTATTATTGTGTATATGCTAACAGCTCCAGAAACAAATAATCTAACTTCATTTATTTGTTTAATACAATCACTAGTGAAAATTTGTTTTTATTTGAACAATTAATTAGATTATACACTATATATATATATATATATATATATATATATATATACACACACATACATATATATATATATAATCACAAAAAGAATTTAGTAAAATATTTTGGTCTTTGTGAGCTTTTTCCCCAAAGTAGATGGAAGGGTCATGGATAAGGCACTTATTTTTCATCACTTTGCCAACATCAGCTAAAATATGACAGAAGATTCAGGAGATTGCCTCGGATTTCCCTAAACAAATGTTTGTAGAACAAAAGTAATACATAACATTTTGTTTAGAAATGAGTCATCAGTACCCAACCTTATCAGAGAAGGCAGTTAGTTTGCCTCTTTTAAGTAGGCAAACCCCATAGGAATTGGGGTTCCTTGACCTGCTGTTTAACATCAAAATTTTTAAAAATCCAAAAATTTTATTTACATTTAAAAACATTTTTTTAAATTAAGGAACCATGAACTGAACATGTCTTTAATATTGACTCATATTTAACTTGCCATTTCATTTGTTATTTATTGTTGGGTCTTCATTTTGGATTATGAAATTTATTATCAATATACTATATAAGAATGATCAGGTTTATTATCAGTATATTGTATATTTTTTTACTCTTTTCTTTTTTTAAAAAAATATTTATTTTTGGAGAGAGAGAGAGAGAGAGAGAGAGAGGCAGGGAGAGAAGGAAACAGAGAATCCCAAGCAGGCTCCACACTGTCAGCACAGAGCTTGATGGGCTTGAACCCACGAACCATGAGATCATGACCTGAACTGAAACCAAGAGTCGGATGCTTAACTGACTGAGCCTCGCAGGTGCCTCTTTATTCTTTTCTGTAATAATTTCTTGCAATTATACTATTTTTCATCATAGTTGTATATTTTTTTGTCCATTAAGTAATACTGATTTTACGTTTTCTATACTGATGTACTTTTTTTTTAAATTAGAGCTTAAAAAGCTAATCCAAATAGCCTAGTAAATAAATAATGGTAAATGGCATCAAGGTATATTTGAATGATAGGTTTTGAAACACTATGGTATGAAAAACTTTAAGGATCAAGTTTCAAAGACATTGTTCTTGAATTTTTAGGCTAAAGAGAGAACAGAAACTTAAGGAGCTGCAAGTATTGTATTCTGTCAGTTAGCTTTATACCTAGATATAAAGTTTAAGAGCATTATCCAATTTTGCCTTTAAATTTCCATATATTTCAGTTGCTGTTTACTCACAAATGAAATATGTTTTCACTTATTTTTCCTTTGAATCACTCCAATATTTGCAAATCAGGACAGAAACATCTATGACCATAACTGCTCTCAAAGTAGTCACAATTTAATAGTGGAGGCAGACACAAAACACGTAACTGTAATGAAATGAAGAATGGATTTGGAGTGATGATAGATATCTAAACAGTCTTATGAAAGTCCAAAGTAGGTAAAAACAAAACAAAACAAAACAAACAAAACAAAATCTATGTCTGAAAGCAAAAGAGAGAGACAGACCCAAAAGACTGAATAGAGCTGGTGGCATTTGATCGGATACTTAAGGAATGAACAGGTAAAATGGCAGTGGAATGAAGGAGTCCAGGTAGATAGAAATTTGTCAGCAAACTCTGAAGTGAGGAAGTGCGAGGTGTGTTCAGGGATTGAAAACTTACTGTGACTGGTGCCCAGACATTTGGTGGAAATGAGCCTGTGAAAGAAAAACAAGGCTGAATATCAAACTAAGTAGTTGAGACTTTATTTAGGGAATTTATTAAGGCAATGGGTTAGTGAAAAGATGGGCCATTGCTCTTCTTTCACATCATCTCATGCTGCCATTTGTGCACAGGGAACGGAGTCAGTTTTAGAGCTAATGCATCTAGAGTTCTCCTGACAGAAGAAGTAAGTGTCAAGGCCAGAGGTCATTAGCACATCTTTGGAGCCATAAAACTGGAATTGTGGATGTACTGAAAGACTTCGACCTAAAAAGAAAACCATTACAATTAAAGCAAGTATTAAAGAGTGTAATTGACGGGACATTTGCCAACTTTGAATTAATTAGATTTAGCTTTAATCTTTAGAAGTGCTGGTTGCAGCAAAATGAAACCATCCTTCTTTAGTGCAGTAAGACATTAATGTTCCCATTATGATTCATTTCCAATTTGAGCTCTTCCCAACTCAAATCTATTTGGTTGGTTAAAAATGAAGTGATGGTTGCAAATAACATGGGCTATCAGGGAGACCTGGGGTGGGGGGGGGGAAGGAGGGGTGGGGGGGCTCTAATTTGGTCAAATGAAAGACATTGTTCCCATTTGATTGTTATGAAAATTGAAACAACAGGTTCAATTGCCAATTTTCGCTCTATGCTTGTGCCTGTGTCTGAAGTGCGTGGGCATGCATAGGAATGCCTGCTTTTAGTGAAATGGGCAGGTATGAGATATAGCGATTGGGTTCTTCCTGTCATTGACTGAGTAGCAAACCTGTCACTTCTCCAAGTAGTGAATCATGTTGACAGAATGTATTACATTTTATAAGTTTTTTTTTCTTTGTCCAGATCATCTGTAGTTGAAGCACACTTGCCACCTTTTAAAAGTGATCTCTGCAGCATTCCAGAGCCACTGAAGTATTCATCTTGACCTGGATAGTCAGTTTCTCTGCTAGCACAAAGAAGATTTTTTAACATGAACAAGATCCTTTCAACCACTCTTTGCTTTGGACTCCTAACTTTGTTATCTGTAATGATATTTTTCGAATTGGTGCATGGACGGCCATATCTTACCCAAGGTATGTACACATGAATCTAAAATCCTACAGATGGGTAAATAATCCTTATCTTTCTGTTTGCATTGCCTTGATTTCTCTGCCATTATCAAAATAATATGTTAAGGCATTAGTATTATTAATCATCAAACATCTTTTCAGAAGTTGCTGTTTTAAATTACATGTAATCCGTGATGCTATTCTTCTCAAGTAAATTAATTTTAACCAACATTGTACTAAATTTATTTTGACTACACCTAATTTTTTATCTAATCACGGGGTACCTTTTTTCTCACTTCTGTTCTATGACCAAAGATAGTGAATGTGTAAGTAGTAATACAATCAATTACCTAATATGTGTATATTTTATTTTATTTTTTAATATGTGCATATTTTAAAGTGTATCTGGGGAAAGCAAAATAATATTTTTAACCTATGAGATTATAAGTAAGTTACTAATGAAAGGAGAATGACTTAGATAAAAACACATTAGGATGGAAATTTGTGTTTGCAGAGATTTGGAAATAATAATGCATGGGGAAATCTACATAGTATTTTCAGGAAGAAGATGCTAAATCCACATTATGCATTGACTGTATTTATCAGATTTCTAACATAGAGTACTTACATTAAATGAAATAATTTAATCTATGACATCTAAAATTTGTACCATGAGGAAGTTGGAGAAAATAAATTTTTGCTCTTGTAATATTGTAAATTGTATTGATCTTTCTTTAAAATTTTCAATGCATTTTGTACTGGAAATAGCTCTTCATCTGAGAATCAGTAGGGCTAAATTTAATGTTGATTTATTAGGCAAACAACCTCATTGAAACTTTTATATATTTCTTTATGTTTGGAAAATAGTAATTTAAAATAGTGCTCCCTAATTTTCCTTCCAGCTTGAAATTTTGAGGTTATCTATCCTCTAACTGAACTCCTTGCTGGGAAGGAAAGAGCCTTTAACTTTGTCTTACATAGGGGAACCAAAACAGAATAGAATACATTTTATTTACATGATACTTGGTTGAGAAGAGGGATCAAGTTTCTCCCTTTGGGATCAAATTCAATTTTACTAGACTATGTTGCTTCCAATGTGGTTTTAAAAGTCAATGAGAGAGCAGTTCTTTTGGTAGTGAAAATAAAATTGTATAAATCCTTGTTATTTATTTATTGGGATTTTCCCATGAAAAATAAGTTGTCTTAGAGACCTAGATATAAGATTGGGAATCAAAAGAGTCTGGATTTTATCCATAGCTCACATTTAGTCTTTGGCCAATCAAAATCATTGCACATAATAGGCCTCCTTTGTTCTTCCTGTGAAATGATGGTATTTTCAATGTTCTTAACACAGTGTAAATGAGGAAAAATGAGACCATTCACTGAGGACTTTGCAAAACTAGGATGTTGGTGGTAAATGTAACTTCTGATTTCATGTGGATGTGGAATACAGAAAAATCAAACTCTAAAGTATTTTGCTAGGTTAAAGTTAAGTAACACCTCTGACCTCAGAATACCACACAGTGATATGCATATATCACTGGCAGCATATTGGAAAGGTTTTTCTCTCTGGTACTCCCTTGGATTTATTTTATTGTATATAAACAGAGAAGATTACGTTACTAGTAGGGTTATTTTCTGATCTAAATTGTCTATGATTAGAGTGAGTCTCTCTCCATATACACGTATTTCAAAGCAGCCAAAGGTTTGACTTATGTCCTTGAACACATTGTTCAAATAAGCATTTTTGGGGGTTACCATCGCGGTCTTTCTGTGTTAGACAATGTCCAAGACAAATGACACAATCTGCCAGCTGTCATTTGGTTGGAGCTATAGAAATGCATGGTTCAATGGATAAACCTGACACGGGGCAAACTGCCTACCACAAAATGATGAAGAGTGAATATCAAGACCAAGAATACTGGAAAATTTATTAATTGTTTTGTATTTTATCATTTTGGGGATTTCCAGATTTCTTTCTGGTAAAATTTCTTGTCTATATGTAGTGACAAGCTTCAAATTTGAGTGAAAAGTGAGGAGACAATGAAACCTTTAAGATTCAGTATCTTTAAAGGGTGCCTGGGTGGCTCAGTCATTGAAGCACCCAACTTTGGGTCAGGTCTTGATCTCATGGTTCATGAGTTCCAGCCCCGCATTGGGCTCTGTGCTGACAGCTCTGAGCCTGGAGCCATTTTTGGATTCTGTGTCTCCCTCTCTCTTTGCCGTTCCCCTGCTCGTGCTCTCTCTCTGTCTCTCAAAAATGAATAAATATTTAAAAAATTAAAAAAAATTCAGTATCTTAAGTAGCAATGAACCAGTATTATATGTGTATTTGCAAAAGCCTTCACTCTGTCATGTCTGGATAACTTTGTCATCCTTTGTGCTAAGGGTTCACCTACACTCAGGTATTTTTTATTCAAGCATTTCCCTTGTCATACTAACTTTTAGTTCAAAGACAAAAGCATATTAAAAGTATGTGTAATTGTTTTCTTTTAAAGCTGTATCTGTTTTAAAACTAAAAATTAAAAAAAGAAAAAAGACTTATTTTCAATTATATTTCTAAGACCATATCTTAACTTTAGGAATATAAAACATATTTTTAAAAAATTTCTTGAAAAAACTTTTTCTTCAGGGATTCCTGTAAACCATGGTTGTCTTTAAAGGTACTGACAAGAATTTCTGAGGAGAGTTATGCAAGTGTAACCACTGGAAACAAAAGTAGTAAAGAGAGGCAAATTGATTCAATTTCTTTTGTGAAAAATGTCCCACTTAAATATGCAGAAGTGGATTAGTAATTAAGTTCCTAAAAGCTTCAGCTCTACACTTTCCTTGTTACCTCCTTCTGGTCTTATACATTCTCTAAGTTTAAGGCAATGAATTGGTTTCTCTTATCACAGTTCTAAAATAAGTAGTCATTGTCATCTGGCTATAATATGTACCCTATTTCTTTTTCTAAGAAAAATATTTTAAAGACTGTAGATTGTAATTTAACATTTTGATGAACAACTGTAATAACAATGACGTTATTGCATGGTCACATCTTAAACTAAACTATCTCTGAGGGTCTTCATATAATTGATGTTAAGCAAATTTCCATTGATACTGTATTAATGTTTTAATTAATCAGTAGAAAAAAATGTTACAGATAATTTCTATGTTTATGAAGTAAAGGAAATTGAAGAGCTGAGCATCCATAAACTATGTTTGGTCAATGTAGAAATGATGCTGTCACCTCTCCCACATCATCCATTTGCTTCCTCATCAAGTCTCTCTCATTCGTTTTATTAACCTCTTAATTTTTTGAGTTAATCAATTAACATTTTGTAGACACAAAAAAGATGATTAAACAGAATAATATAAATTACGGGCCATTTCTGTAGCTAAAACCACAATATTCTCACTTCTAAACTTCAGACTCAATGAACCTAGCTTCTGTTCAAGCTGTCAGCTAGAATGAGGAGCTAGCAAGTGGGGAGCATGATCCCACAGAAGTTCTGGATAAAAGTTTGGCTTTTCAGGCCACATCACAAAAGTTCATTTTGTTCATAATATACTAGTTGTTACTTCAATTGCATTACTTGTTGATAGATATCTTGTTGAGTCTTCATGTCTTATAGCTTGAGTAAAGGTTATTATCCTGATTTCTACTCCAGAATAAAAATATTTGCAAAAATTGGGTGATATTTTGCTTTAAGGTGTTGAAAGAGTTGAGCATCTGATCAATGAATGGGCTGGGAGGTAAATTGGCAAAGATGGAAAGATGTCAACATGGAGAAAGGAGACTTCATATCACCTTTTCCATAAGATTTCCTTGAATGGTTTAAAGGCAATCTCCAGAACACAAAATGGCTCATATTTAAATGTGCATAGCACATAGAATCTTAAAATCAAATATTGTTTATTTTTTTCTTTAAAAAATTTTTGGGGCACCTGGGTGGCTCAGTTGGTTAAGGATGCAACTCGTGATCTCGGCTCAGGTCATGATCTCACAGTTTGTGAGTTCAAGCCCCCATCAGGCTCTGCACTGACAGCATGGAGCCTGCTTGGGATTCTCTTTCTGTCTCTCTCTGCCCCTCCCCTGCCCTCTCTTTCTTCCTCTTTCTCTCAAAATAAATAAATAAACTTAAAAAAATAACTTTTATATTTTTCATATTAAACACTAGAGTAGAAAATTTCAACAACACAGATAAAAAATAAGAAATTTACCTGCGATTCTACTACCCAAATTTACCTACTACCCAAATTTAGCAGGTAAATTTTAGGGTGTCACCTTTCAGACATACTGTCTCTCCTCTTCTCTCTCCCTCTCTCATAATCTCTCTTTGCTCCTATACATTCAATGATTTTTGAAACAGCCCCTCTTTTTGGGTTACACACCTTTGTCCACAGCGCTTTTTTTGGTGAGTATATGCATTGATAGTTAGCTATAAAATGTATTTAATTAAAAGTGCTTTCGGTGACACAGATCGAAAATGGAGGCTTCATTACATTGGGATGATTATTACAGGAAATGAATTGTTTCCAGATAAAGAAGATGCAAACCACGAAGAACTATTGCTGGCTCTACTGAATAAAAATTTTGATTTCCAAAGACCATCTAGCATTGGTAAGTTAGGAATTTATTCTGTCTTCTGACTTGTTCTTTCTCAAGTTTAATTTGTAGTAAAGTAATAACTACTCCTTTTCATGCTGCACTGACAGCTTAAGTGTATCTTATTATTTCATATTCATGATAAAGCAATGGCATTATTAAAAAATATTAAAATCCTATTTTCTTCAATTAGAGGGTCCTAATGGGATCAGTAACCATCTATTTACAAAATAGTTATCTTTAGTCATATTCTCATCTCTGCAACTCCTCACTCATACAGTTAATATTTTCTTTTACTAAATGCTTCAAATCTGTTCCCAGGTTTTCATTAGAAATTTCACAAATTAACTGCATTTTAATGGCAGTTAAGTTAGCACATTTGCAATGAAATTCTCTCCATGTGGGAAACAATTGGAGTAGAGACCACTGGGAAATTTAGGCACACCGACCTGACATTTTTTTCTTTGAAGATCAGCAGAATCTAATTTACAATTATGCATTAGAGTTTTCTCCAAGAAATGACACTGTCAGAAACTTAGCAAGTCTAGCCTAAGAGAAAATGTGAGAATATGTCAATGTGTTACACTCTCCAAAAACATCTGATCCTCTAAAAAAAAAAAAAATGTAGTCATGGGACAATGTGCTGACTATAACAACATCTTAATGAATACTTTAAAAATACAGGGTTTTAAAATTAGAAATAAGATATTCTCATTGAAGAAAATGTATGAAATTATAAAAAAGAAAAATTCATACTCAAACTGTAAAACCCAGAGAGAGCCAATATCAATATTCTGGGAATTTCTTTCATGAATGAATTGTATAGATGTTTGTGTCCCACTTTTTTTCACTTACTATTGTTTCATAAAATTTCCTCATGTTAGTAGAATAATTTACTTCTAAATAATAGTCCTTGTTAGAACTATGGTCTGTTTTAGAAAGCTTTGTGCTTATTACAAAAAATCAGGTATTTTCTCATGACATAACTGGTTGAAATTCAATATGTCAGGCATTGAGAAAATATTTGGGTCTTATATTAGGGATGGTGGGTGGTCTCAAATCTTATGGAAAAGACCTTTGCCTTCCACATAAGATCCCAAATGTGTGAATCGGGATGAATCTATTATTTGCCATGAAAGTTTTCATGTAACGAATGTGTCTTGCAGATACAGAACTGACTGGCAAATTGGAAGAACTTAACCAGGTGAGAGTGTGAAATACTTACATTTCATTTTTAATAATATTAGAAGGCATTTATCTTTGGGCACAGTTTGAATTTTACAGTATGATACCGTAAAATTTTTTTATTCCTGCTAGAGAAAAAGTAAAGTAATTCATTAGAAAAAAAGTCAAATTCCACTTGGGAAAAAAAAAAAAAACAAGAAAGAAAAGAAAACCAAAACAAAACTAAAGCTGAAATGATCTTGAGATAAAATCTGGATTCTCGTCCCAGCTCTCCAATTGTTATGAGACCAGAAACAAATTAAAATTCTCTGGATCTAAATCTCCTCACTGTAAAATAGGAGGCTATACCTAGATTGGTGATTTTCAAAATGTATTATTATTTTTAAAAGTGGAAATATTTTTTCCCAAATAAATTGGATACGGTCTCATATCCAATTCATTCGGTTGCGTACGAAGGTGGAGCTGTTCTGTTTAAAGCACCTGGTTGGGCGCCTGAAGGGTCACCTCTTTGAACCCGCTCTCAGCCTCCTCAGAGGGAGACCCTTAGCAGCCTTTTCCCCAACTCCTTGACATGCTGTAAAGAAAATGTGAAAATCACCAGATTCAATGATTTCAAAACTTTTTCACAAACATGCATGCAAATCCATTATTATGCAAACCATGTGGCTCTTTGGGAGAGAGAATTTTGTCCCATCATTCTAGGCGGGTCAGACATGGACACTCTCAGTAGCCAGGCTGAACTCTACTTTGGTAGAGTTAGATCTTCAGGGTGTAGACAATCAGAAAGCTTGCTAAAAATGAACATGGGTTGAATTCTGGGTAAAAACCCTAAGGCCTCAAAATACTTCTCCCTTCCTGCTGGAAAGGAGAAATATTTCAGGAAATCCAAACATTTACATAACTCTGTGGAGCTCCTTGAAAAGCACTGCTCATTATAGGTGACATGGAATCGAGTCCAGGAACACAGGCTGTGTTTCCAGGCTCCCCATTAATTAACACCCAGAGTGGACTTCCTTAACCATAAACCTGTTTTTTCCTCATGTCCTGTTGAGTCATGTACCTTTCTCAGTCAGTCTCTAAATACTAGTTTCCTTGTACTCTTCCTGTTTCTTTTTGTTTACGTTCTTCATTACTTTTTCTCCTTTTCAATTCCTTGTTTCTCCTTTCTCCCTTTCTTCTGTTTTTCCTACTCTTTTCCCTGTTTTATTCAAACACTTTCTCTTCTTCAACAGAAAATAGCATCATTCTAATTAAAGATGAATAATTTTTATGTTTGATTTTTAATAGCTGGAAAATCTAAAAGAGCAGCTCGCAGAGGCAAAAGATTCGGAGATATCCTATGCTATAGGTGGTCTATCTTCTTCCCATCCCAATAAGCGAGGTAAATTTTCATTTCAAATTTTTAAAATTGACATCTGAAAGATTAGTTTTGCAATTATTACTAAGAAGAAAGAGAGTAACTTGATATTTCTTAATCCTATGGTGGTGCTCAAGATCAAGGCTCATATCTTTATTTTTTATTTTATTTATTTTTAAACAAATTTAATGTTTATTTATTTTTGAGAGAGGGAGAGAGAGAGAGAGAGAGAGACAGAGACAGAACAGGAATGGGGGAAGGGGCCGAGAGAGAGGGAGACACAGACTCTAAAGCAGGCTCCAGGTTCTGAGCTGTCAGGACAGAGTCCTACACAGAACTTGAACCCATGAACTGTAGATCATGACCTGAGCTGAAGTTGGGTTCTCAACTAACTGAAACACCCAGGTGCCCCTATTTTATTTTATTTTATTTTATTTTTTAAGTTTATTTATTTTGAGAGAGGGAAAGCAAGAGTGGGGGAGGGGAAGAGAGAGAGGAGAATGAGAATCCCAAATAGTCAAATTCCACTTGGGGAAAAAAAAAAAAACAAGAAAGAAAAGAAAACCAAACCAAAACTAAAGCTGAAATGATTTTGAGATAAAATCTGGATTCTCAGCACTAGCAGTGCAGAGCCTGATATGGAGCTCAAACTCACAGATGATGAGATCATGACCTAAGCCGAAGTCAGACACTTCTCCTACTGAGCCGCCCAGGCACCTCCGAGGCTCATATTTTTAAAAAAGATTCCAGTGAAAACGTTCCCATATGAATGTATCTGAGTTCTGTGGTGTTTATAGCAGTGTGTCGCAAGGTCATATGTTCTAGGTTTAAGTAAAATAGGCCCTTATTGTTTAAAATTGTGACTTACCTTTGCTGTTTTGCTTAAACACTAGAGATAGGAGAATCACAAAAGGGAACAATCAAGTTTCAAGTTAATCCAGAATTTTAGAACATCTTTATTAAAGTCATTGCTCTAACGTTTGGTTCAAGGCTTGATTCATAACATTTAATTTTAGGAGGATTTGTCTTTTGGATCCCTCTTACTATTTATAATATTTCTTGGGAAATTCTTGTTTCTTGCTGAATTAGTTCTTATATTTGAAAAACTTGTATGTATGTTTTTCCATTCATAGAGTGATGTGAGCCTTCCTAAAACTTGTTTTATTTACACTTGTCTTTCTTCCCAGATTTGTCTTTAACTTGTACATAAACCTATGTCACAATTGCTACTAAGGGGGAAAAGGAGACACTGGCATTATTTAAACACTTAGCATATTATATTTTATATTTTCATATCTCAAAATATTGTGGTTAATACATAAGCACTAGAGCTACACTGCCTGGGTTCAAGTTAATATTGACATTTTCTACCTGCTTGAACTTGTGCAATTATCTAACTTCCTGTGCCTTATTTTCTTTGCCCCCAAATGCAAATTATAATCCTAAGTATCTTTATGAGATTGTTGGGAGGACTTGATGAGTAATATATGAAAGGAATTTAGAATAATGCCTAGCAAATAGTAAGTACTATGTAAACTTGTTTTTTATGGTTTTGATCAATGCTATAATTATTATTTTATTCTCTTCATAAACATCAGGTAGCTATTACTATGCCTATTTTATAGATGAGGAAATTACATCTCAGAGGGATTAAATTATATGCTGAAAATAACCCCACTGCTAAGTGACTCAGCCAGTGAACCTGAAGGAGATGGTAGTAGAACCTTCCGGAGTTTTAAGGACGTTGGCTTTTACTAGGTATCATGTGGGACATCACTGGAAAGTTTGAGCTCAAGAGTGATACGAGATAATTTTTAGTACAACCACTCTTGATGCTTTGTGGAGAACACACTGCAAAAGATGGGCAAAGGTAGAAGCAGAGAAAACTTTAACAAAAATAATTTAGTGGTAGCAGCTTGGATTCGGTTTGGCAATAGTGAATTGATAAGGAGGGATCTTATTCTTTGGCTATATTTTCAACAAAGAAGCCAACAAAATTTCTTGTAGGATTACACATAGGTTGTATTAAAAAATGACGGAAGGTGTCAAGAGTGACTCCAAAGATTTTGTTCCAAGCAACTAGGAAAAAGAGGGCAAATTCTACTTATTGAACCAGAGATAGCTGGAAGAGGAGAAAGTTTGGTAGTGTAGAGGGTTGAAATAGAGATTTGTTGGGCCTTCTCATAATTAGCGTAGCTTAGGCTATGATGTGTTACCAGTTTTAATCCAAATCTCAGAGGACTATCATATAATAAAGTCCAATATATGTAGTATAACCCTCTTTGATTTTCTGACTATGTCATTTGAAAGGTTGTTATAGCTTGACTGCCTCTAATATTGCCAAGACATAGGAAAGGAATAGAGGACACATCCCAGGTCTAAACTGCCTCAGTTCAGAACTTGGTTCAGTGAGAAGTGTTACTTCTGAAGTCCACTGGCTAGAATTAGTCATGTGGGCTGCCACCAAAATACTGTCAAGATAGGCTGATAAATTTTAGGAAGTACATATAATACCTGGGGACCACTGCCTCTACTACAGTCAGTCCTTTCATCTCTCCTTAACCACATAGACTATACTTATCCCATTCCCATTAGAGACAATCCCAGATCTCTTTTACTGACTGAACCCAGAACAAAGAACAGGCTTTCCAGGAGATACTTACTAGTCTTCATTAAATACAGTGTGGCTTCTTCCTCTTCATTCACAGACCTGTTGGCTAAAAGGACAATTCCAATAATTGGCAGAGGAACAGGGACAGGATAACCACAATCAGAAATCAATCCATAAAGGAAACAAACAAGAGATACACAGAATGCTACCCTCCAGGAATTCTGAAACCCCACTGGGCAAATATTATAAAGGTCTCCTACCCTGGGGATGGAAAAAGGTGTCTTGACTGGAGCCTTTAGTATCTAGGAGGAGTCATTTGCCTATTGTAACATTTCTGGTGGCTACACTGTCTGAGATTTTTGCTTTTTCATTTTCATCCTTGGATACATCTTATGTGTTCCTTGGGGAATATTCTCTTCTCTGGGATGGTACAGTTTTCTTAGGTCTTATCCCACTCTTGCAAAGTTGGAGGTCTGAGGTTTATTTTGTCTTAAAATATCAAAGATATTTTTATTTTAGGATTTATGATGTCCTTTCAAAAATTTAGAAAGCTTCTCATCTGCTTGCTACATGCAAATGCTTTTGAAGAAACAATTTTAATTATTCTGCCTTCTCAGCCCCAATTTAGTAGCAGTTGTCTTGAAAGTATGTGGAACATGGGCACCTGGGTGGCTCAATCAGTTAAGCATCTGACTTTGGCTCAGGTCATGATCTCATGGTTCGTGGGTTCAAGCCTCGTGCAGGCTCTGTGCTGACAGCTCAGAGCCTAGAGGCTGCTTCAGCTTCTGTGTCTCCCTTTCTCTCTGCCTTCGCCCACTCCTGGTCTGTCTTTCTCTCTCTCAAAAATAAATAAACATTAAAATAAAAAAAAGCAAGTATCTGGAACATGCCTTAAAGACTAAGCACTCACTCTGACTTCTTTATTCAAATTGTTATTTATGGAGCCTCTGTCACTTGGAGTAATTTTAAATCTCATTTTATAGTGTTTTGGATCTAGAGGAAGTTAACCCTTTGAACATTTTGAGAGCTTGTGTTTCTGAACTCTTTATTCCCTTTGTATTTGCTGTCACATTGCATTTGGGGATGAATTAGGCAAACTACACTAGCAAAGTAACCTTACTATCTCAGTGATGTAACTTGCTTTAATATTTATTTTTTATTTACACGAAGCCTTGTGTATGTTGGTCACTTTCCTTTACTCTGTATCCACACTATGTGTCCCTGTAGTGGGACAGGAAAGAAATGGAGGTAAACACATTCTTATCTGCCAAAATTAGACTCATGATCTTAACCTAACTTACTGGGGTCGGGGAAGCACCTTGGAAATGTAAAAAAAGCACAAGGAATATTTGGACAGTCACATCCCTACCACAGATGTTTTGGGCTTATGCTATGCATAGCAATATCATCCCAGTATAGCAGGCCTTCTTATGTACATTTTTGGGTTTCAGTTACTTGTGGTCAACCATAGTCCAGAAGCAAATGATCTTCCTTCTGACATACCATGAGAAAGTCAATAGTACCTTCATGCTACATCACAGGGCCTACGTCATTCACCTCATTTCATGTCCTCATATAGGCATTTTATCATCTTATATCGTCATCATAAGAAGGGTGATTATAGTATAATAAGACATTGTGAAGAAGCCACATTCACATAACTTGTATTGTAGTATATGGTTATAATTGTTCTAGTTTATTATTTATTGTTGTTAATTTCTTTCTGTGCCTAATTTATAAACTAAACTTTATCATCAGTATGTATGTATAGGAAAAACATGTATTTATAGCATTCAGAACTATCTGCAGTTTCAAGCATCCACTGATGGTCTTGGAACACATCCCACACAGATAAGGGGTGACTTCCTGTAGTGATCTGAGTAGACCATTGAATATATAAATTTGAGGTTTAGGGAAACAGCTCATATTGGAGTTATTCATTTGACAGTTATAAACATATCAATATTGCTTGGCATTGTGATGAAACCATCTAAGGAATGACTCTAGATATTAAAGAGAAGACAGCCAGGCCTGAAGCCTAAGTGATTCCAAGGTTAGAGATGGGGCAGATGAGAGAATCAGCAAAGGAGGCTGGGTAGGAGCAGCTACCAAGGAAGGAAGTGACAAAGAATGTCCCACTCCTTCCAGGAAGAGGTAGTGAAACTATATTTGAAGTTGGGTAACTCCAACTTTCCTTCTGAACAGCAATAGAAAGATTATTAATGGCTTGGCCAAGAATTGTTTGGTGGACTTTTGTTGAAGGAGAAAATGATAAAACAATATTTTTAGCATTTGTCAGGAAACACTGACAATATACATCACTTTTGAAAAATTTTGTTTTAAAGGGTAGAAAAATTGGGGTATTAGCTAGAACATTTTGGGGGAGTGTCAAAGAAACTTTTTAGTTGTATTTATGCAAGTAGATATTAAAACATATTTGTATATAGTAGGAACAAAGTAAAACATATGAATTAGATGCCCAGGTTAGGTGACGAAAACAACCCACATTATACTTAAAGTGTGGTTCTATTGCAAAAGTATGAATAACATTACATGAAAGTAAAATGGACCTAGAGATCCAGCTAATGCAATAGTAACTTATGCTTACTGGGAAATATTATAGTTTGCTTTAATAATTTATTTTATAGTTGATAGATACCTGCTAACTTCATTCAGAATTTATGATAAAATATGATAAAATACAACATCTTTCCATTTATAAAAATCCTTAACAGATTGGGTATAGAAGGAACATACTTCAACCCAATAAAGGCCATGTATAACAAGCCCACAGGTAATATCATATTCAGTGGAGAAAAATTGAAAGAGATTTCCCTGAGGTTGGGAACATCACTTCTATTAAATATAGTGCTAGAATTCCTAGCTATGCAATTAGGAAAGACAAAGAAATAAAAGGCATCCAAATAAGGAAGGAAGATGTAAAACTCACTTTTTGCTGATGATATAATCTTATATATACAGACTCTCAAAGAGTTAGTAAAAAACTGTTGAAATTAGTTGGTGATTTCAGTAGGTGGCAGATTAAAAAATCAGCTTACAGAAATCAGTGGCATTCCTTTATACTAATGATGAAGCATAAGAAGAAAAAACTATCCCATCACAATAGCATAAAAAATAATAAAATACTTAGGAATAATTTTTTTATTGAATTGTATTAGATGTAAAATATTATGTTAGTTTCAGGTATACAGCATAGTGACACAATAGAAAGTGATCACCAGGATAAATCTAGCCACCATCTGTTACCATATAAAGTTTTTCAATATTATTAACTATATTCCCTATGCTGTACATTGAATTCCCATGTCTGATTTATTTTATATCTGAAAGCCTGTACCTTTTAATCCCCTTCCCCTATTTTACACCCTCTCCTCTGGCAACTGCCAGATTATTCTCTGTATCTAAGAGTCTGTTTCTGTTTTGTTTGTTCATTTATTTTTTAGATTCTACATATAAGTGAAAGACTACATATAGTCTTCGTCTTATTTTATTTAGCATAATACCCACTGGGTCCACCCATGTTGTCACAAATGGCAAAATTTAATTTTTAAATGGATATTCCGTTGTGTGTGTACGTGTGTGTGTGTGTGTGTGTGTGTGTGTGTGTGTGTAATCAATCTTCTTTATCCATTCATCTAATGATGGACACTTAGGTTGTTTCTATATCTTGGCTATTGTAGATAATGTTGCAATGAACATAGGGACACATGTATCTTTTCAAATTACAGCTTTCATTTTCTGCAGCTAAATATCCAGAAGTAGAACTGCTGATTATTTGGTAGTTTTGTATTTAATTTTTGAGGAACCTCTGTACTGTTTTCCATAGTGGCTGCACCATTTTGCCTTCCCACCCAAAATGCATGCGGGTTCCCTTTTCTTCACACCTTTGCCCATTCTTGCTTGCTTGCTTTCTTGCTTGCTTGCTTTATTTATTTATTTATTTATTTATTTATTTATTTAATAGCCATTCTTACAGGTATGGTGTGATAGCTCATTGTGGTTTGATTTGCATTTATCTGATGATTTGTGATATTTAGCATCCTTTCATGTGTCTGTTGGCCACTTGTATGTCTTTGGAGAAATGTTTACTCAGGTCTTTTACTCATTTACTTAGGAATAAATTTAACCAAGGAACTGAAAAATCTGCACAATGAAAACTATAAGTCTTTTCTGAAAGAAATCAAAAAGAAGACGCAAACAGATGGAAAAAATTTGTTTGTGGATTGGAACATAAACATTATAAACTTGTGTTTATAAGTATTGTTAAACGGCTGTATTCTGCATAGCTATCTACAGATTCAGTGCAATGTCAAAATACTATTACACAGAAAACACTATTTCAAAGAAACCACACAAATTTATGTTTCACATAAATAAAAGAAATAATATTAAAATTTATATGGTACCACAAAAGACCCCAAATAGCCAAAGATATCTTGAGGGTAAAAGAACAACACCTTATTTTAAACTAGATTTCAAAACCATAGTAGAAAAACAGTACAGTACTGGCACAAAAATAGACATATAGACCAATAAAACAGAAAACCCAGGATTAAATGCAGGCATATAGAGTCAACTAATATTCAACACAGGGCCAAGAACACCCGGCAGGGAAAGGATAGTCTCTTCAACAAATGATGCTGGGAAAACTGGAGGAATACATGCAGAATTGAATACATGAAATTGGACCTTTAAGTCACACCACAAACAGAAATTCACTTGAAATGGATGAAAGACTTACACATTAGACCAGATAATATAAAACACCTACAAGAAAATATAGGGTAGTAGCTTATCAATACTGGTCTTGGTAATGACTCTTCGGACATGACACCAAAAGCACAAGCAACAAAAGCAAAAATTAACAAGTGGGACCACATCAAATTTAAAAAATTCTTCACAGCAAAAGAAACAACTAACAAAATGGAATAAAATTTTTGCAAAGCATATGTTGGACAAGAGGTTAATATCAAAAAAAACATAAAAGATAACACTTAATAATAACAAAACCCCCAAGAGTATCTGACTTAAAACATGGGCAGAAGAACTAAATATATTTTTTTTTCTCAAAGAGGACATCAAAATAGCCAATGGGCACACAAAAGGTGCTCAGCTTCACTAATTATCAAGAAAATGCAAATCAAAACCACAATGAAATATCACCTTACACTTGTTAGAATGGCTATCATTAAGATGACAAGAGACAGCAAGTGCTGGTGAGGATGTGGTGAAAGGGAACTCATACACTGTTGGTAGGAATGTAAATTAGTGCAACCACTATGGCAAACAATATGGAAATTCCTCAAAAAATTAAAAAACAGATTTACCGCATGATCCAGCAATTCAACTTCTGGGTGTATTACAACAGATGAGTGGATAAAAAAGAAAATGGGGTACATATACACAATGGAATATTATTCAGCCATGAGAAAGGAAGATATCCTGCCATTTATAATGACATGGGTGAATATTGAGCACATTTTGCTAAGCAAATAAGTCAAAGAAAGACAGGTGTTGTATGATATCACTCATATGTAGAATCTAAAGTCAAACCTGTGGAAGAAAGTAGCAAGTAAAATAGTGGCAACTAGGAGATTATAGAGAGAAAGGGATTGGTTAAGGTTGATGGTGTTTAAGTATATAAACTTCTACCGTGTAGAAATAAATCATATAAATCTAATACACAGTGTAATGAGTGTGGACGATAATATTGCACTATAATGATGTAATATGACAAATACTACTTCAATGGCAATCATATTTGCAATATATAAATTTATCAAAGTAACACTTTATACACCTTAAATTTAAAAACTGTACTGTGAAATTTATTAAATAAAAAAAAGAGAAGAAAAAAACTCTCCTTAGCTTTCACTCCAATCTATTCACTTAGTTGCACTCCTAATAACTTGAGCTTTGTGGGTGCATAAACTGAAGTAGGATAGAAGCAGCACATTTGAAGAAACCTGGGGTTGGGAGATGAAAAATAAATATATAGCTGCCTAGCACATAATATCCTCCTAAAAACAGGGATTACAAGAGTGAACCGGACAGAGATCAAGAAACACCAGAATACCGGCTAGAGTTTTTCTTCACCTAGATGGTAAATGATGGATAAACACTAAGGAGTTTGGCTGCTCTACGGGGAATATCTTTTATGACACTTCCTTTAATTCGGGTCCAAAAATTTTCCAACTATGCTCCATTGCATACTTCATCGAGCCACTCATGTGATGTAATTTTTGGATATGTGTAGATTTATTTCCTGGAAGACTGAGATATTCAGTGATATCTGAAGGGCTGTAAAGGGCAGTGATGATAACTTTCTGAAGCACACTATAAAAAGAAGATGGGAATGGAAAATAAACTTCTTTCATAGGATTTGAATGTAGTTTCGCTTAAAGGAGGATGTGACTCCTGTAGAAATGAAAAGTAGACTCAGTGCTATCATAACACTGTGTGTGTAGGTGGTAATGAGCTTGAGGATTACAGTTTACACAGTGAGAAGAGAGGGAGGGAAACTTGGAGAGTAGATATACTTAGCATTTATTTCAAAGAGTATCTTAACAGTACTGAGTTTTTTAAAAACATTTTTCATTGTGCTCCCCATTAATCAATAGAGAATCAAAGATCCATCTTCTTGGGGTCATAATTTTAGAAACCACTTAGATGGAAGGAAATTAGAGAAATTTATAATGTGTTCTATGAAGCTACGACAAGCCTGATTGATTGGGAACAGCCTACAGAACATTTAAAAGGACTCATTTGTGCATTTGAAGATTAAAATACTGATAGAATTGGTTTGATTTTTCTGAAGCATAATTTTAATGATCAGAATGTGAAGACTCGATGTGATAATGAAATTACTTAAATAACATTTGATGGTTTTCAAAGTGAGCCTTAAACTCTCTTCCTTCATTTCCCCCCAGCAAATAGAAACATATTTATCATACTTTTTGCTTATGCTACTTCCTCTTTGGGATTTCAGTTACCCCAAATATAAAACAAAGGGGTATATCTAATAGGATGACCTACTGTATTCTCTTTATAGTATTATATACATTATAATGTAGAACAGTGCTGTCCAATAGAACTTTCTGTGATGATGTGAGCGTTCTCTAATGCATTGCCCATTATGGTAGTCACTAGATACAACTCATTACTGAGCACTAGAAATGTGGCTAGTGGGATGAAGAAGCTGAATTTTCTTTTCTTTTCTGTTTTGTTTTTTGTTTTGGTTTTCTAATTTTATTTAAGTCCAAGTTAGTTAACATAGTGTAATAATGGTTTCAGGAGTAGAATTTAGTGATTTATCACTAACATATAACAGCCAGTGCTCATCTCAACAAATGCCCTCCTTAAGGCCCATCACCCATTAATTTTAATTAATTTATAGATGCACATGAGGCTAAGAACTCCATATTGAACATTCCTTTCACAAAACTCTCTCATACTGGCACACATAAACTATTTTATTCAAATGTAATATTTCATCAAATATCCTCCTAATAAATAATTTGTTTTGTTTTCTTTTTTAGCCTGCTTTTGGAAATACTGTGTCTGAAGGTTTTTCTCTGGATACAAAAAGATAAGAACATTAGAAAAAGATACACATCTACTCACCACTACTTAAAGATTCTAGCTATTTGAGCATAAAGAAAGGATGACGTTTATTCTGCATACTGTATGCTTAAGGTTTAAGTTGTGAATGATGACAAATCAGTTGCACTTTTGCATGGCATGGGTTATCAAATGGCCTTGTAGTGCTAAAATTTACAGTGCTGTATCTATTGTATGCTTTCCGTAGATTCATTTTCTACATATAATTTTGCCTGGTGATGACTCTGATTTTGAGCTATCAATTAAAATATTTTAAAAAGTGGGGCACCCAGTTGGCTCAGTCGGTTGAGCCTCCGACTTCGGCTCAGGTCATGATCTCACGGTTCGTGAGTTCTAGCTCTGTATGGGGCTCACTGCTGTCAGGACTGTCAGCATGGAGCCTGCTTCAGATCCTCTGTCTCCCTCTCTCTCTATCCCTACCCCGTTTGTGCTATCTCAAAAATAAATAAACACTAAGATAAAAAAATATTTTAAGGGTGCCTGGGTGGCTTAGTCAGTTAAACATCCAACTTCAGTTGAGGTTATGATTTCAGGGTTTCTGAGTTCAAGCCCCACATTGGGCTCTGTGCTGATAACTCAGAGCCTGGAACCTGCTTCAGGTTTTTTGCCTTTCTCTCTCTCTGCCTCTCCCCTCTCACGCTCTGTGTCTCTCTCTCAAAATTAAATAAACATTAAAAAATTTTTTTAAAAAGTATTTTAAAAATCATCTTGGAAATTAAAATAAATTTAATTGTATCAACTTATGGAAAAAATATGCATCATTGTCCTTTCTCTTTCTTATGATTGTGCTAACTACTATCTCTTTTCTGTTCATTTGGACAATTGTCACTGAAACTACTACAACCAAATGAATACATTACGGGGAGCAGAAATATATGGTTTATTAGACTCTGGAAGAAAGTACTATTAGATGTCTCAGAGATAGAAAACTTTCTTATAAAACAATTTGCCTTTTGGTTTCTTAATTCTCATCTATGTCTCCTCCACAGCATCATGAACTATTTGAGACTCAGAATGTCTATAAGAGATTAGCTTCGTTGTGCCAAAAGAATAAACAGAACAAAAGAACTCATTGGCTTTCTTTTGATTCTTTTTTTTTCCTTTTCACATCCATATATCAAACTTGCTCTTGCTTACATATGAACAAGCTTATTTACTTAGTCAATTCAAGGCTGGGAATTCAACTTCAATATTGTGTGTCACCTGTTCTAGCCCCAAAACATTGTCAACATAACTTAAAATAACATTAAGGACTAGACTAGATGGCAAGGCCAGCCTGCTCACATTCCCTTACTTCACAATATGGGGGAAATGCAGTTTACCTACATGATATCAATTTTGTGGTGCTTAAAGAGAAAATTATTGCAGAGTATGAACAATATTGCTTAAGTTGAAAAAACCATAAAACAAACCCAAGTTGAGTGACATATCTAAAGTGCCATATATATACTTGTTAGGAACCACTCAAATGTACATAAATATTAGTTGCTCAATCATGCCTGATTATTCCTACATATTTACACCAGTAGTAAACAGAAACATAATATTGTTATGAAGAAAGACAAAAATTCCCGCTTTCATCATCTCATGTTTATTACTTTTGGAACAGTTAAACAATATGCAGGCAGTTTGAATCTTTAGGAGTAAGGTCACACAGAAAGGTTTTTTTGCTACTTCTTCCTTTTAGGAGAATCCATTAAGTTATATTTTAATAGTTTGCTTTAAGAAATTTAATCCCTAAAGCTAGCTGTAGATTAAAGGTGGAATTTGTTAGACTTTCTGTAGTGTGAGTAAATTTTAAGATGATGTGGCATCATAAAACATCCCTCATAAAAAATTGTTTATGTAATTGATGACAGAACACAGAAATCCATATTCACGGTTTGCTCTATGAAGCTTCACAAATGAATGAGATGACTCATCATATTCTGAACAGAAATCATGTTTTAATTTCCTGCTATGTTAAAAGAATGCCCTATTTCGAACTGGTGTACTGTTGATTTATTTTCTACTTTGTATAAAGTAGTGGTGGAAATAACATGAAATAAAATAGTTGTAAGTGGAGAAAACATTTTTCTCTTTTTGTTCATTAAAGTCTTGTATATATATTATATTATGAGATAAATGCATTATTACACATCAGAATAGAGTATAAATTCATACATTGTGACCTCTGACTTTAATTAAATGGAATGCCATAAGCATAGCTTTGCATTAAAAAATATAGGTGATAGGAAATCAATTTGTTTATTTCGACTTTAAACCTTCACCATGAGAAAATTTTAGGCTAAAGTAGGCTTTAATACCTTTTGTCAATGCATGAAGCAGCAGCATCCAAGTGGATTAGAAGCTTACAGATAACCAAATGGGAGAAAAAGGGAAGAAAGAACCTCCAAGGAATAGAACACATTCCTAAAATTGAACAGAAGGTTGAAGAAAGCTGGCAAGAAACATTTTAACTTCTTCTTCAATAATTATTTCAAATAGAAAGTCCTACAGGATATTTTCCATGTACCACTGCTAACTTTCTAATGCAAGCTTCTGAAAACAGAATCGGTTAGCTCTCTCAAAATTCATTTCTCCTTGCTATAGCCCATCTATCACAATTAACAAAATCATTCATTTACTCTATTTTTCTAAAATTTGAAGACTTTCAGCAGTTGAAGAAATTTTCCCTAAACTAAGAATACAAAGCCATCCATGTTCTAAGTGCATATGTTCATTTCTGTGTGTCTTTGATTGTATTCTTTGGATCATATGTTTATTCAATTTTAGTTAAAATTAACAGCTATCCATTTCTCACCTCTTGTAATATGAATACACCTTCTCATAACATTCTTCCTTTATGTTCTAAAATAAAACTCTGCCCTATTCATCAAACTTTTCTCCTCCCATATATCATGTCCATCTGACAGTGATTGCTAGGGTTTAAAGAAGTTTTTCAGAGGTTTTACAAACTTCTGCTACTCTCTGGTTCAAGAAATAAGTTGTCTTTGTGTTTTAAAAGCATACCCAATGTACCACTGGCTTATGTACCTAAGTTGTAGTAATATTGTAGTTATTGTTGAGAACTGAGCGTTCCAGAGTATCAAACTTTATACTTCGATAGATCAATTAAAAATAATTTGAATCATTAAAATCATTCTTAAACACATTATACTTTTCAATGCCTTTTTAAACACAGTATATGAAACCAGTCAAACAGTTTCTTAGGCAAGTCAGTAGCATCAAAAAGATTGTTTATTGTACTGTGTTAAAATTATGTGTACTTAATAAGCCCCAGACTGGTCCAGTGGTTTACTTTTTGATGATTCCTAGTCTTCTTCCATACTTTCCTCTGTTACTCCTGTGTGGTTGTTCTCCTCATAATCAGCCACTGCTACTCTTAATTAACTACCAGTTGTAACTAAACAGTTTTTTAATGTTTATTTATTTTTGAGAAACCGAGAGAGCATGAGTGGGGTAGGGAAGAGAGAGAGGGAGACACAGAATCCACAGCAGGCTCCAGGCTCTGAGCTATCAGCACAGAGCCCAGTGTGGGGCTGGAACTCACAGACCACGAGATCATGACCTCCCAGACCGCAAGATCATGACCTGAGCCAAAGTCTGACGCTTAACCGACTGAGCCACCCAGGCGCCTCCTACCAGTTGTAATTTAGAGAAAGTGGTTAGGCACCATGAGATGTCCAAACCTGATAAATGATTAATATCCTTCACTTCCTAATTCTGTCAATATGCCCTGACCTGCAGGTATTTTTTTTTCAGTTCTTTGGAATAATAAAATTGATGGGCTTAATTACTGTTTTTTTGTTTTTTTGTTTTTTTTCCTTGCTTACACATCTTCTTTTATTTCTGGAACTGAGGCTGTGCTTTATTTGGTTGAACCTGACTGTAATTTGAATACATTAAGAGAAGCCTAATCTCATTATCATTTCCAAAGAGGCTCCCAGGAAAAGGATAAAAGAGAAGAAAAAATATTTAACAGAACGTATACAATATTGTCTTTCCATGTTCCTCAATAATGAACAAATAGATCCTACCTAAGTTTTACAGAAACAAATCAGTCTTCAGTTATTATTCTTCAACTGGATAAATGTAAGTGGGGATATAGAAAGTATTTCACTGTATTGTGTTTTTTCATTGTTTCTTAGAAAAGTAAAGTTTGGGGCTAGGTAACCATTCCCGTTAGCTAAAATGTATATTTAAAAAATATCCATACATTGAAGTGGTCTGCATAATTTAATTAAAGCTGCAACAATACTGTGATGTGATGGACTGAAGTTCAAACTGTGGAAAGGATTTGCAGAAGATCAGTTCCTTAAAAGTTTAATCATTAAGGAGTGTAAAGAACTTCACTGAAGCATCTTCCATGTTTCTGTGATTTCACCCAGGGAAGTTGTGTCTGCAAAAACAAAAGTTGAAATTGTTAAAGCTACGAGAACTCCATAGATAAGGGGAATACCATCAACTTCGCTTGAGAAGAACTAAAACTACATGATGTTTCATTATACCTTTTATTTCTAGGACATATTTTTATTGCAAAGACAATAACACAAAATTATAATTACAGATCAAAATGCATTAAGAAGAATATCTTCAACGTATAAACTAGGTGCTTATTCTCAAGCCACAGTTCCTTTCTTTGGGTACCTGCTCTATTCTATTTCTTTTCCATTTTCAATCTTGGTTCAAGGATGTTGCCATGACATATATAAGAAAGATAAAGAAAATCTGACTACTACTTCCTGTTTATTGCTATGATAACATATTGATAATTGTTGTATATTTTGCTCAAAGGGGAACAATCATAATACTGGAATTTAAACACGGCATTTCTGCTCTTTGAGAGTTCTGTCAGTATATTTGAATGATAGTGTGTCAAAATTGTTTTAAAATAAAAAAATTGTCAGTATAATAAAGCAACATGTGCCTTACATTCTTAAAAGTCTTAGTGCATATGGCAGCAAGGGGTAGCATAAACAATAGTCTTATTTCTACCAAATTTGATCAGGAAGGCATCCTGATTTCAGTGGCCTAGAACTTGCTAACTGCATTTAGAAAAAACACCTCTCTGAATTTAAGTTGTTTAGAGCAGAAGGCTATAAAAAACTCAAAACTCAAAATTTTGGTCCAATATGTTAATGACTTGAGGAAGACATTGTGCAAATACCAGATTATCTTCCTTTCCAAAATATAGCAGAGAAGAGGTTAGAATTTGTTCTGCAAACTAGGTAACATAAAGCAGCTGTATCTAGACCTAAACTCAAAATAATAAGCAAAACTTCCACAATTAGAACCAGTTTCACTTTTAGTGTGAACACTTACAGTGAAACCCAGAAGGTGAAAACCCACAAATAAACCTGGTCTAAAAGAGCCTACATTAACTCCTACAGAAGCGGAACAAAGATTTTCACAGTCAGACATACTGCTTCTGTTTGTTTTAGAAATGTATAACCAGAGAAATTGCATCCAACAATGACAATTATACCCTGAGGACCTTATAGGTGATGAGGAGAACTTTGGTCTAGAAGTCTAGAGACCTGAGTCCTGGGCCTTGCTCTGAGAGCCTGTACAATTTTGAGCAAATCAATTTCCTCTCACAGACCCAATGTCCTCATTTGTTAAAAACAAAACAAAACAAAAGGATTGGATTAAAATAGACCTTATATTCTTAAATCTCTTAGTACTTAATCCAAAAAAATATTGTACCAATAAGAAATAGTATACCAAAAATTGTTTTGAAAAGTTAAATGGAAATTAGAAATCTATTTTTATGTTTTTTTATTATTCATAAACCATAAAACATAAAACTTCACATGAGGAAGTAAAAAAGCATCTGAGAAATCCTAGTGATCGTGGCAGGAAATAATAAATAGAAACCTAATGGTTGAGCAGGTGCACTTGCAATGATTGACAAAAGAGAAAAAGAAAATATATGATGTTAAGTTTTATTCTAAACCTATTCTTCTGTGATATACCATCGTGAAACTTTAATAACAAGGACAGTGGTTTTCATGATACTCAACAAAGCCTATTAAATGAAGGACATAATATATTAATTTGGATTTCACCCATAGTGATTCGAGAGACATTATATTAATTCAACTACCTTTTGATAGTTTAGTAGCTCTCTGGAGTTTATATGGTCTAAAACTTCATATGAAATGATATGGAAATGAGTTTCCTGAATGATTTTTTTCTTATCATAACCTGTTTTGGCTTAATTCAGAGATACCAAATGGGATGTCCAAGGTGATAGAGAAGAGGTGGAAACTGATCAAAGTTTTAATCTCAGTGTCAAAATGTTATCAATACATCAAGAAACTGGAGGATTGTGATCCTGACTTCAAGGAGTTACTTGGTTTGTAATAGCAATTAGTTAGATCTTTCTCAGATATAAGGTGGTGATTTTTAACAATCTTAAAGAGTGACCATACTTGGTATATCTCTAGATGTAAAGAAAGTCTGATCTATGTTTTGAAGATGCTACTGCTCAAAACGCACTGTTCGTCACAGTATTCATTAAGCATCCCCCCCCCCCCCAGTATTTGTGGACATTCAGTAACTTCATAACTTCATTGATCAAGAGCTCTGTGGACAAAAAAAGATTCTTTTAACTAAGTCATTCTGAGAATAAGAAAGTTGAAGTAAAATATTTACTTCTCATTGTGGTTTAGGGCATTTGACAAAGAGAAAAAACAGGCATGATTCAAGTTGAGAGGTTCAGGGCTAATGTGATGCTCTTGGGGACTTTGCAGATTTGGTTTAAGCATCATCTTGAGAGAAATAAAAAGCAGAGTTTTCTCTTCTGTAGCTTGAAATTGTCAAAACAGTTCCAGGTTGTCTTACCTGCTTGGGAGAGAGGATGCATTCTCTGTAGCCTTTCCTGGGAAAAAACATATTGCCTAGATTTTATGTTTAACACTTACTGTTTAAAACATATAATATGTATGGCTAAATATACTTAGTAAAATATAAGCTTAGAATTTAAGTTTTCTGGATTTGAATTCTACTTACATCGCTTACTAGCTATACGGCACTGTGAATTAATTAATATATCTAAGCTTTTTACTTATTTGTATAATAAAATAATAATAATAATTGTTATTATTATTATTGACTACTACATGTCAGACACTATTCTAAATGTATATTGTATATCAGATTTAGTCCTCTGCACTATGTAATGTGATAGAACTTATTATTATCCTCATTTTACGGAGGGGGATTTCAGAATTTCAACAAGATCCCACAGCTAACAGATAGATGAATTAGGATTTGACTACAAAACTGACCTCTCGAGCTGGCAGTTTTACCCCTTATACTGTATTGTTTCTCAAGGCACTGGAGAGAGTAATAGGACCTACTTTATGGAACATGATGATTAAATGAAGCTATGTGTGGACAGCACTAAGTATAGGGTCTAGTGCAGAGTAAATTTTCAGAACTATAATCTAAGATGTTATCACTTGCATGTACTATGTGTCCAATACATTCTAGACTACTATATGCATCTGATTTAATATTCACAATACCACACTATGTATCACAATACAATCACCGTGTTATTATCTAAGTGTACAAGACATAGAGAAATAAGGTATTTTCATGGAAACAAGATAATGAATGAGTGACAGAACCAGGATTTTGATTAGGTGTTCTGATTCCGTGCCTATACTCTTTCTGCTACATCATTCGCTCTCCTATGTTCCATGTTATCATAATTCTGGGAATGTAGTTATCGGCAACAAAATGGTGTGTGTCACTGAAATGTGTCTTCTTCATAATAGAGGGATTAGCACACAGTTATGTGCATGTGAAGGTGATTTATTACATCAATTAGAATTTTAACCATTGTTCACATATTAATGCTCAATAGTTATATAAGAATCTGGGAGAATAACTGAATCTTTTTTATGGTGAAATATATCTCGGACATTCTTTTACTTCTTTAATGTCATTTAAGTTATTTAGCATCAATATATTATTGAGTACAGAAATGTTGAAAAAGTTATTTTATAACCTAGGAAATCAAAAGGGCAATTTATAAATCAACTGAATCAATTAGCCCATGGCAAAACATTAATCAGAAGCCTGCATATATTGTTACTTTGTCAAATGGTACTCACAGTTGGAATCAATTAGCCTCTGGAATTTGAGAGACGGTTTCCACCAATCCGATCCACAGGGATACCAAATCGCCTTTTTGGATGATCTACTACTTTCCTGTAATAAACCACGTAGAACATTTCTAAGCTGAAGTCCAAGTTATTAATTAATGACTTTTGCTCCTTTATTTCTTGCAGATCTGGGCACTGTCTTTGGGAGTGGGCATACATATAATAGTTACCTTTCATCAGTGCCCACTATATGCCAGACACTATCTCTTATCCTTTCAACATCTGTTAAAGTGGGTATAACTACCTCCATGTCACATCTGAGGAATCAGAAGCTTAGAGAAATTAAATGACTTATCCAAACCAAACAGTGCAGTTGAGAGTTGGGTCTTATTAGCATATCAATTTGCTAGGTGTTTAGCTTGGGTAAGTCCCTTCCTCTCTTCAAATCTTGGAATATTCATTTGATAATAGAAGAAGATTGAAGTCTTGTCAGTGGTTTTCCCCAATCTCTGCCTCAAAATGGTTCTTCAAGGGAAAAATGGTAGTGGGAGAGGAAAAAGTGCTGATGCCAACATTGAATGTGAAGTGCATCTCTCTTGTCTTCCCTCAGATTTTACCCAGAGACACTTGGTACACAATGGTCTATGTCTGTTACATAGTCTCTGTGCCAAATACTGTTTGAAAAAAAAAAAAGCTTCATTATTACAATAAAGTTTAGGGGCACCTGGGTGGCTCAGTTGCTTAAGTGTCCGACTTCAGCCTAGGGCACGATCTTGCCGTTCCCAAGTTTGAGCCCTGTATCGGGCTCTGTGCTGACAGCTCAGAGCCTGGAACCTGTTTCAGATTCTGTGTCTCCCTCTCCCTCTCTCTGTCCCTTCCCCACTCACACTTTGTCTCTCCAAAAATACATATTAATATAAATAAATAAATAGATAAAAAATTTAAAATAAAGTTTAAAAATCCTACAAGAGAGCTTCTAGCTTGTACGTTCTATCAATTCTCTCTTTAGAAAGAAGAAACATCTTAATTTGATTTGTTATTGCCATGCTTTAGTTCTATCAAATCAAAATCCTAATGGGGAGGTCTCAGAATGCTCAGTACATGACTTTCACTGGCCATGGAGCTGTGAGAAGTTTTCCTAATGAAGATAGAGACAATTTAACCAATTTTCAACAGCTTAAAGAGTTAAAAAGATTTGTTCAGAACATTTTGAACAGCTTCTATTCTAATTATTTGCATTATATTGTCAGTATATACTACACAATTTAAACACCAAAAATTAATGAAAATTTCAATATCTATTATTTTTTCCTATTATCATTGATCATGTAACTACTATATATAAGGTTATTTTTGTGGCTGTCTTGGGATTGATAAATCAGACACAGCCTTTGCTTTCGAAAACCTATAACTAAGTACTCACAGATGGGTAATGATTTAATAAAAATAAGCAGAAAAAAAAATCTCTCATTTTTATTGATGCCAAATTTTTACCTTATCAGCATTCCTCATATCACTATTAAGTAAATAATTTATTTAAAAACTCTGAAAAGTATAGAGAATAATGGAAACACAGGGGATTTTTATTGCTGTGTCTTACATATAGAACATTGTATAAACACTGCTTGATTGTAATTAAAACAATAAACTTGGTGGTAATTAATATTTACCTAATGCTTTGTAGAAGCCAGGTACTATGCTTTGTACTGTGTAGACAAAGATGATAAAAATGGACATTGAACCTGATATGGCCCTATTCTCAAATGATATTGTAAGAATGAGGCCATGTTATGGGTTTTGTTTTGTTTTGTTTTTACCTAATTCAGCCTTCTTTTCTGTTGATTAACATTCATCTTCATTTCCAAGTTGGCCCTTAGTTTTGCTAGTCAACGCAGGTAGCATTGTTTGTATGATCTTTATAAGGCTGTCTGCTAAACAACAGTTTGCTCAGTGGGGAGAAAGCTGAAAAAAACATATTTAGTGCTTATCCTTAACCTAGACATACCTCTGCCTCTCTTCTTCAGATTTCTAAAAAACATACCTTCTTAAGGGACTCCTGGGTGGCTCAGTTGGTTTAGTGTTCGACTTCAGATCACGTTATGATCTCACAGTTCGTGAGTTCCAACCCCACGTCAGGATCTATGCTGGCAGCTCAGAGCCTGGAGCCTGCTTCAGATTCTGTGTCTCCCTCCCTCTGCCTCCTCCCCACTCATTCTCTCTCTCAAAAATAATAAACATTAAAAAATATTTTTAAACATACCTTCTTAAGAGGTGTCTATCATTTGTACTTCTGGATTTCTTGACACTACATTGGCTACGTATTTTTTGACTTGATAATCAATGAGGAAACATGTTATCTGTCAAATTAGCCTAAAATTAATGATAAAGCATCATAGGGAAATTATGTATATCAGTTGTACTTTAGGTATTCTGATGTAATTATAAATAATTACTGTTGAAAAAAGAAAATGTCTCTTTTCTATTTTGTTTTATTCATATAAGTAAATTTATAGACTTTTATTTTAAGCAATTATTTTCCTTGTGGTAGTAAGAACAAGACCTCCTCAAAGATGTTCACACCATAACCCACAGAATCTATGTCACCTTACATAGCAACAGAGACTTTGCAGATATGATTAATAAGGACCTTGAGATGAGAGAATTATTCTGGATTTTCTGGGTAGGCCCAATGTGGTCTAGCCTCCTTAAAAGTGGAAGATGATTGAAGAAGAGTGGGTCAGAGGGCTGCAAACTGAGAAGGACTTAACCCACCACTCCTGGCATTGATGATGAAGGAAAGGATCAAGAATCAAGGAATGCTGTGACCTTTAGAAGTTCTCAGAAGAAAATGAGAACCTCAGTCCTACAACCAAAATGAACTGAATTCTGCCAACAACCTGAATAAGCAGGAAATGAATTCTCCACTATCGTCTCCAAGGAGTGTGGACTGTTGACCTCTTGACTTCTGTATCCAGCTGGCAGATTGGGCAAAAGAGAGCACAGAGCAGCTATCAGGGAGAGATTGAGAGGCTACACAGTGGCTAGCAATCAATCATATGGCTACACTTAACTGAAAAGGAGACAGAGAAAAGTGGTATAGAATGACATATGGGGACTGTTGTATAGGACTTCTGACCTATAGAATTATAAGATAATAAATTTGTGTTGTTTTAAGTCCAGAAGTTTAAGGTAAGTCATTACCATAGCAATAAAATAGGAATATGTTTGTCTGATTTAGAGTTATGTCTAAGGGCAATTTGTTTATATATATATAAAACAATTAGACTGATGCAATTTTTACTCTTTGAACCCTTCAGTTCTTTTACTGACTACCCCACCATAACTCCAGGAAAAGGGTAAGAGAGAAGCCATCTCAGGGTCAAGGAGAGTGGTCAGAAGTCCCAGACAAATAAGAAGAGGAAGTGAGAAACCAACCCCTTCCAGGTGTTTAAAGGACTGGTTGAGAAGGGGAAGGAAACGACAGCTGGGAAAAAGAGTAGTGCCACACATGTGAACTGACCTCCCAGAGCACCTGTGGGATGGATGGTGGCAGGAAAAGTAACACTTCTGCTTTTTAATTTTTTAATTTATTTTTAAAAATTTATTTACTTTGAAAGAGAGAGAGAGAGAGTCGCACATGAGCAGGGAGAGGAGTCCATTGTGGGGCTCTATCTTACGAAGAGTGAGATCATGACCTGAGTGGAAATCAAGGTCTGGAAGCTTAACTGACTGAGCCACCCAGGCGCCCCTGCTTCTGCTTTTTAAAAAGAAAACATGACAATCTACGCATCATTATAAATTAGAACAGAACATTTATTGGTTCATAGTACCAATGCATTTTTTTTCAAAAATAAAGGTCCAATAAATGTAAAGAGGATTTTTTTTCTTTCTTTACCACAGTTGATCTTTTTCTGCTCAAGCAAATAGGAGGCAGCTGTAGAATGGTGGAAAGCAAAATATTTTTTTTCCTTCCTTCTTTCCTCATTCCCTATGCTTTCCTTCCATCCTTTTCTCAAGATTTGATTAGCAACCACGACATGAAAGACTCAGATTCTATTTGATTCTTCTACTTATTGATGGTGTGAGCATTTGTAAGACTGTTGTCATTCTGAGCTTGTCTTTCCTTTTTGATAAAATTTAGATACTTCTTGCTCTGTCTATCTTCCCAGCCTGGTTATTTATTTAACATACTTATTTGTTAAATAATATTTTATTGATTTATGCACAACCATATGTATTTGTTCTCTGCACTGGGGATAGAGTGGTGAATATGACATGCATTAGCTGTTAAAGCTCACATTTTACTTGAAAAAAGCTAATGAGGTAACACACCTGAAATCATTTTACACATTTTAAGTGATTCTACTATTCTTTCCCATAAGTCCTGCCCACTGGTTTTCAAACAATTTGTAGTTTACCATTTCTACAAATAAAAGCTTTATAAAAGAGATCAATGCCTAGAATGTTAGGTGAAGAACACTCTCAGTAAAGAAGTGCCCCTTCTCCATATATGGTGGCCCCTGAAAGAGCTTCCAGAACCACGTAAGGCTGCTTAGAGCAGAGTTTGAAAACCCCTGGCCAAGAGTATAAGAATGTTTTTGTTCTAGCCATAGATCTGTATTACTGTGATTCATTTTCTAAAATTTGGGATACGTTTCAAATGCTCACATGTACCTTGAAATCAAATAAGAAAAATAAATAAAAGAAATATATATGAAAAACCATGCAGTAGTTACAGTTTTTAGCAATAATACAAATGAAAACAATTATTCCCATAAAGCAGATAAACCAACAACATGATCATAGCTCAGTAAGTTAAGTAATTTCTACACAGTCTCCATCCATTTAGAAGTAAAATGGCAAGCTAGTATTTATCTTAACATTTTTGCTGATAGGAAAAATATGTCCAAGTACTACACTCTATGACACATACACTTACAGGAACAAACAGTGTGTAAAACACAAATAGTAAGATAGTGAAATAAGTGTTCTTAAGACCAAAGGGGAAACTGTACTTTCTGACTACCTAGTCCCTCTTGTGACAAAATAATGGTATGACATGGTTTATCTAATCTACCTTTTTCCATTCTAACAGATTCTGAAACAGTTTAAGGATACAAAATACCTGCCAAACTAATACAAAGAGAATGGATTGGTCATTTTAAATACAACCTAAACTTCACATTGAAATATACTTCCTGTATAAAATAGGATTTTTTAAACATTTACATTCTTTGATAATTCACTTTCTGAAAAATTTTTTACACTCTAAAACAGCAGTTAGAAAACTTGTATTTAAACTTTTTATTGCGAATCACTTCACACATACAAAATAGTCTATAAATTTATCTATGTTCAGTTTAAAGAAAAATAAAATGAACATTCCTGTTGGCACCAAATTAAGAAACAATATAACCGGCCCTTGAATTCCCCAGTGTTCCTGCTTCCACACTGAATATCTTTCATGGTTCAGTCCCAGAGGTAATCTATAGACTGAATTTTGGTCTAATAATTATCTTGCTTTTCCTTATAATCTGTATGTATTATTCAAAACTCTCTTGTTTAGTGAGGATGGTTCTAAAATTTTATTTAAAGAAATAACATATGAATTCTTCTTTCAGCAAATATTTTGTGTTTTAATATTTGTCCATGTTGATACATGCAGTTTATTTTCACTATTGTATAATATTTTATTATACTAATTAATATATAAAACAGTTTATTTTTTTTTTATTTTTTTTTTTATTTTTATTTTTTTAAATTTTTTTTTTCAACGTTTTTTATTTATTTTTGGGACAGAGAGAGACAAAGCATGAACGGGGGAGGGGCAGAGAGAGAGGGAGACACAGAATCGGAAACAGGCTCCAGGCTCCGAGCCATCAGCCCAGAGCCTGACGCGGGGCTCGAACTCAAGGACCGCGAGATCGTGACCTGGCTGAAGTCGGACGCTTAACCGACTGCGCCACCCAGGCGCCCCTAAAACAGTTTATTTAGATATTCTATCATAGACAGAAAATTGAGTTATGTTCTTTTTTGTCATTATGTACTAGTCAGCTGAAAATTTTCTTATAGATGACTTTAATGTACACTTAAAGATTTCTCTAAGTATATTTTTAGAAGTAGAATTGTCAGCTGTGCCTGTACTTAATTATATTACATAGTACCAGACTGTTCCAAAGTTGTTATAGCAATTTACATACCTAAGAGCCATGTATGACAGTTCCTATTGTTTCAAATCTAGGCCAACCCTTGCATTGTCAGACTTTCAGTTTTGCCATTCTGATGTATTTGTAATTATATCTCATTGTGGTTTTAATTTGCTTCCTTTGAATAAGTTTCTTGCCTTTTCATTTGTTTATTGGCTATTTGGATTTCTTCTCTTGGAAGTGTCTGTTAAGTCTGTTGCCTGTTTCCTATTGGTTAGTTTTTCTTTTAAATACTGATTTGTAGGAGGGTTACAACTACTCAGAATATTAGATTTTGTCAGATGCAAATATCCTTTCTCAATTGTGGTTAGTCTTTATTGTGTCTTTTATGAAAATCTTTAATGTTGTTTTTAAATTTATCAAGATTTTTACTTTTTATTAATGACTCCACTCTAATGTTATGAAGGTATTCTCCTATTTCATCCTACAATATTTTTGTAGTTCTTTCACATTTATGTTTTTAATGTTTTTGAAATTATTTTTTATTTATGGAAGGAGACAAAGGTCATTTTTTTTTATTCATGACCAATTATTTATAAGTGTTAGATTCAGCTTAAGTTTCATGCAAATTTCTTTTGCAGTTTTACCTAGAATTTTATTGCATCTAAGGTATAAATAAGTTTGGAGAGAATTAAAATTTTTATGATATTGAATCTTACTATCTAAAATCTTTTACTAAGGTTATCTTTCATGCCTTCTCAATAATTTTTTAATTTCCTCTATAAAGACGTTTCATAGTTTATTGGAATTGTTGTTGTGACACCATATAAAAATATGTGCTATAGGTTTTTCAACAGGCGTCCCTTACTTGGTTAAAAAGTTTCCTTCTATTTCTATTATCAGTTCTATTATCAGATTTTGATCATGAATAGATGTTTACTTTCATTAAGCGTTTTCATGCATCTATTGGGTGATGTGGCTTTCCCTCTTCAATCTGTTAACTATTTTTTGTTTGTTTGTTTGTTTGTTTGTTTGTTTTGAGAGAGAGAGAGAGAGAGAGAAAGAGAAAGAGAAAGAGAATGAATCTTAAGCAGGCTCCATGTTCAGTGTGGAACCCAACATGGGGCTTGATCCCATGGCTCCAGGATCATGACCTGAGCTGAAATCAAGAGGCAGTCACTGAACTAACTGAGCCACCAAGGCACCCCTATTAACTGTGTTAATTGTCTTTCCAAAGCAAATCAATCTTACATTGTATTTTTATGATGAACCCAACATGACAATGCTGTATTGTCTTTTTAATACATTACTGGGATTGTTTTGCTGAATTTTTTGGTAGAAATTTGTATCTACAGTCATTAATGAGGTTGTACTATAATTTTTTCTTGTTCTCTCCATATCTGTATTGGTGATCAGATAATGCTATTCTCATGAAATTGGTGATCAGATAAGGCTATTCTCATAGCAACAGGTTTGCACCTTCATTTTTGGTTATCCTATTGTTATTTAATTACATCATGGTAGGAAAGTGTGTTCCATTTGATAACCAAGGCTTTAAAATTTTAAGGCTTATTTTGTGAACTGGAACTTCATTGACTTTAATAGTTGTTTCATGTGAACTTAAACATTTCCCCCCAATTGTTGACAGCATTTACTGATCCTGCTTATGATTTTGAGTCTCAAGAAAAGAAACAAGAATCAGAGTGTGGAGAATGATCCCTAAAAACAACAGTCTGATTTGCTGATATATCTTTTTATTTATTTATTTATTTTTTATATGTTTATTTGTGAGAGAGTGAGAGAGAGAGAGAGAGAGGCAGAGACAGAATGTGAGAGGGGAAGGGGCAGAAAGAAAGAGAGACTGGGAGAGAGGGAGAGAGAAGGAGAGGGAGGCAAAGAAGCTGAAGCAAGCTCCAGGATGTGAGTTGTCACCACAGAGCCCAACACAGAGCTCAAACTCACTAACTTTGAGATCATGACTTGACCTGAAGTTGGATGCTTAACTGACTGAGCCACCCAGGTGCCCCTGATTAACTGGTACATCTTAAAAGCAAAACAAAATGCTAGGCCCTATAAAGAAGTACATGCCACTCCAGCAACTTTGAGTAATATGCAAAAAGGAAGGATATAGTAGTGGCTAACAGGGGATGTTCTTTTAAATAGTTCAGTAATTTAGATTAGTAAAACATAGAATGAAATTACTACATTATAAAGTTCAGATGAATATAGTAGCCAAGCTCCAACATGAACCCCAATAATACTACCATAATGTCATCTCCTTCCATACTGAGAAGGGTTGACTTCTGTAACCAACAGCATATTGTGATTAATGTGTGACATCTAAAGCTACATCATAAAAATATTATAGCTTCTGCCCTGCTTTGTTGGCTTTCACACTAGGGAAGTCATCTGCCATTTCCTAAGGACACTCAGCCCTATAGAAAGGTTTATGTGGCAATGAACTAAAGCCTCCTGCCAACCACCAGTGAGGAACTAAGACTTCCTGCCACCAGCCATCTTGAGTGGGTCCTTTTGGAAATGGATAATCCAGCCGTGGTATAGCCTCCAGATGACTGCAACCCTGGCCAACTTCTTCACTGTAACCTTTGGAGAGACCTTGAACCAGATGCATTCAGGCAAATTTTTCTAGATTTCTGATGCACAGAAACTATGCAAGAACATAAATGTTTATGAATGTCTTAAGCTGCTATGTTTTGGGCAACTTGTCTGTATAGCAACAGAAATCTTACAGTGAGATTTAAAGTGCTCTGACATTCTACAAGAGATCACATCCAATTTAGGGGTTCCAGGACAATTTACAGAGCACGTGGAAACAATAAACAAATGGTGGCCCCTGAATTCTGCAATCTTGGCTATCACAATTTAAAATTAAGGTATAGGATTAATAAATTACTATAGGAGGGGGTGCCTGGCTGACTCAGTCAGAAAAGCATGCCACTCTTGATCTCAAGGTCATGAGTCTGAGCCCTACATTGGGGTTAGAAATTACATATGTACATACATAAATAGAAATGATTATAGGGGGACATATATAACTATACAAACTTGGAAGGCCTGATGTGGGAGGATAGACTGAAATGAAGGACTCGGCAAAGCCTAGTAAAGAATGAAAAGGGAAATCATCAACGTCCACAGGGTCATGTTTAAAACAGGCAATTGGTCTTTTAAATTCAGATTCCAGAATATTAAGATGAAGGACCACAACCAGTGAATGATGATGTAGCTTTTAGGGGCTAATACATAACATCCGGAGTCCACATTCAGAAATAATAGAGAAAAAAGATATGATCAATGCATGGATTTCAAAATGTCATTTGTACCAGTGATCAAGCTGAATATAGGATGTGCCTTTATACCTGCTTGTGAAAGGGCTTCTTTATATTTATTTCCTCCTTGGATCCGACAGATTTATATAACTAGTCATGCTTATCTAGTTAAAACAGGAAGAAAGAGGATTAACTGAACATTCTCAACTCCTCCTCAAAAAATGGCCTATTAAGTAAATGGCTACTTTCTCTTCTGGAAGCTGTGGATCAAGTGGGGGGGGGGTGGACAAGAAGCCAGTGTTTCCTTAACTAGAGTCCTCTACATGGAAATCTGAGGCTTAAGAAATGGGATATGTTTAGGAGGATGGAAGAAGGTGCTACTTTGCTTAGTAGAAAGTTGATGTATGACTTTTGGAATTCTATTTCAAAGTGGTAACTCAATTTTAAATGGATTCCGTTAAATTTATGATGATGGCGCTGACTACACATAATGTCACTTCGAAGTATTATCCCAGGGAATGGGTGTATGAAGAGGTGTTCGGAAACACACCATGAGCACTGGAATAAATAAGACTGAAGTCACTGTAAAGTAACACAGGCATGCTTGATTTGGAAACTGCTGTAAAGTACTAGGCCAAGGCAGAGAGGACCTTCATTTGCTTGGCTAACGAACCTCTTTGAGGGTCTAATGAAGCTTTTGGAACTTCAACCCAGCAAATAGGTTTACACAAAAATGTGTTCTAGGATTCTCTTTCTTGAGGGGAGTGGGTGATATACATATCAAAATCTATACATAGAATCAATTATTGGCACTTTGGAGAAAATATTTTAAATATATGAGTTAGACTAGGGAGCAAAGGCCAAAGGGACTGTCTCAATCTGTGGTGTTGAGCTGCAGTGATATAACAGTTATGAGGAAAATGGCCCCAGATCATTTTGATAAGAGCATTTCCTATTGTGTAGCCAGGCTTTTCAATTAAGAGGAAGGAAGCATGCAAATAGGGCACCATACTCTGCATCATTTTCCTGTGTTTCTCACTCTGAAATGGAGCCCATCTTGAATTACCTTCTTTGGGCATCACCAAATAAGAGCTGGAAAGAAATAGCAAAAATTATGAGATCTAGGTTGGCCTAGGTCTGTAGTACTGTTTTGTAATTAATTAGGAAGGAAAATGAAGTGTTAGGATTTTTATCTTTAATCTTTGGGACTATCATCAAGAAGGGCAACCGTATCTGACAAAATGAAACCACAGTTGCTATTCTCTACCATAGTCTGATTTTATGTCTGGCTCAGGATAGAAACTCATATATCATTGGCAAAATTTTTCTAAAACTATTTATTTAATGTGTACATTGTAAGTGAACCTTGCTGTTCTGGGCCTTGTAAATGTGCCTTTTTCATGCAGAAATTCAATTTCTTCATCAGAAGCTGCTGCTTACCTAGAAATTCATTAGACTTGGTGTTAAACAATCTAGTGTTCCAGCTGGTAATCTCAGGAAAATCATTTTGTCTCCCTGAAAATATGCAAAGAAAATGGGGATAATAATATCTTCTTAGGGTATTATAGGGGTTGGAAAAAAACCCAACATATACCAGAATGTTAAATTATTTTTTCTATCTCAGTTTCAGCAGTGGCCTCAAAAAGCTGAGGGAAAAACAGAAGTAGGTGGCAAGTATTTCCTCTTGCATTCCAAAGTGAAATGCTAGACTCATGCAGTATTTGTAAAGGAGTTTCCTACAAACTGATTTTCCCAACTTGAATCCAATAAAAGGACTGAGATAGAACAGGTGAGGAAGGAGAATTTCTGTGGAGTGAGTTATTGGAGAACAGTGTTTTTTTCCCTCCTCTTATAGAGGGAAGGCTTCAAGAAAGCAACTTAGCTTGACATAAGCCCGTGGAAGAGGGCAGGCCTGAGAGAACGATGTCAATGAAATCTAAAGAGCAAGAATCTGTGACAGTTTGCTCTAGGCAGAAATGAAGAGATGTTTCTATAAGGACAGCTTCAGTTTCAGTGACCGGAATCAAGGGCATGGGTTTTCTGTGGTGGAGACGCAGAGAAAGTAGTGGGTAGAGTTGGCCAAGGTTAATTATAAGAGGCATCTTCCCTGAGGGGCTTGCTGCCAGAGGTGATCTGTCAGGCGACCTCAGTAGGAGGCTGGTGGTGGTGTTAAATGAAGAGGCTGAAAAAGGACGATGAGGATGAGGGGCAAACTGACCTGCCTGGGGAGAGACATTGCAGGAAGCAAGGGTGTCTATATCAATGTTCCCAGAGGGAGTCAAGTGATGACCTAACAAAAATCAACTTTGAGCATTTACCGAGGCCAGAGAGTAATAAAGCCAGGTCATGATAGTATCAGTCACATCAGATTTTTCTTTATCTCTCTGCATTGCCATCCCTAAGACTGGGGAGATAGAAGCCAGTCCACTGTAGTAGGGGAAGGGGTGAGGATAAACTGATGACGAGCAACCCCCTTCCCACTGCAGCTTTACAGCATGAATGGGGCCTAAGCTGGGGACAGGAGAAACTTCAATCATATTTATAATTCAGGCTAAGACATAAGAATAGTTATTTAAATGACTGAAATATGGTTGTTTTTCTAATAAAAGTAACCAGGGGGGTTTTTATTATTTCATTGGGACCAGTAGAGTTGTAGCACTGCCTTTGTTTTTATCCAAGTGGTACGAAACAACTCCTACTGAATGGGTGGTGGGTGCATGTGGGTGGGAATTAAAGTGTTTTTTCTGAGTTTGTCCCATGGAGTCCTTCTCTTTGAATTAAGTGGTTATAATAGCAGTGTACTGGAGCAAAGTTTATTGACCTGGATCTGTACAATGTGTATAATTACGCTGGGTATCTTCTGTCTGTTTGCCAGAGTCAATCTCTGCCTTGTCTCATTTGGCATCCAGTCTGGGAGGTTAACCTCTTTGGATCACATAAAAATTCCTTTGCTCTCTGGGTTTGGTTTGGGGTAGGCAATGGGTAGTGTTGTAAAGAGACTGAAAGTGAGGTCAGGATAATTTCCCCTGCCTTGCAAGTTCACTTCCCTCTGACTGAAGGTCACTGATTCTTTCAACCCTTCTGTATGGTCTTCAGACCAGTGTATAAATCCATTATGATTCCCCTATACTCAGTCTTTTGTAAAAAGTCTTGTGAGCAAACCCTTCTTCAATTTTCCTACTTTACATATGCTGCCTGTTTCCTCCAGAAACCCTGACTGACCCAATAACATTATTTGCTTTGCTGACCTCAAAATATTAATGAGAGAATTCAAGCAATAACAGTTGTAAAAATGTTTATAATAAGTAAATGCAGAGTATTAGTATTGTTTTTTTTCCCCACAAGGTATTCTCAGCATTGTGTGAAGGAGTGAGGAATTTAGAGAAATTCCAGGCCAATTTTAGTATATCTTCTATTAAAGGGTCAGACAGTAGATGCTATTTTGCCAGGGATATAATCATAGCTGCTTTGTTTTACTTGCATAAATGAGAAAACCATTCATTAACTTCAGGCTTTAAACAAATGAACTGAATTAGGAAAATACTTTGGTCTTCAAAGCATAATTAACTTTGCCCTGAGAATTAAAGTAATTTGCACATCCATCTGAAAATGAAGCTGGTGTCAAGTTGAGGTGGAAAAAAAGTTAAGCATCATACAAAATAGAACCAATAGTTTCTTTGCTTCATTTTAATATGATCTGACATAGACATTGTTCTGTTTGACTTTTCCTGATTGTTTTTGTTTCCCCCCAATCATTCATTTATCCTTCCATTTCCATCTCTTATGAAGTTTTTCATAAGCAGAATTTAAAACTTTTCTTTTATAAATATTTTACAATAATTGAGAATAAAGTAATACATGTCATATGCCTGAAAGTCAGTTTTTAAATATGGAGTCATACACCAATATAATTCAGGGATCCATAGATGTTGGAAAATGTTACATCTTCAGTTTCATTACCCTCTTGTTAAAATATGAATAAGAATGCAGGGAACAAATCACAATACCTAGACCTTTGTCACAAATAGAAATCACAGATACGTTCAGATCATACTTCAGCCATTGTAGAAACTTTGAAATTGCTTTTATGTTCAGCACTACTTGAAATGATTGTTGTTTTTTAGACTTGTCTCTAAAGCAACTTATTTTATATGTTAACAAATAAGCCTATATGTTGTTATATTACTAATTACTTTTACATTTTTCTGGTAATTCTATGTATGGTAACCTTTGAACTCTTACAAATACTATCCACTTAAAAACAATATTCTGAGAAGGAGTTCATAGGTTTCACCAAACTACCAAAGTGGCCCATCATCCAAAAAAGTTTATGAATCTCTGGATTAAGTAATGAATGAAATCTTGGGGCTACTGTATGAAAATAGATCTCATACCTATGTCCTTCTCTGGGTGAACATAGAAGGTAGAGAATGCATGCTTGAGAGGAAAGAATCTTGATAGCATACACATGAAAACCACAGGGGTTTATAAGCAACAAGAAAGTGTGTTAAAATAATATGCTAATTCACAATTTTGTGAAAGCTTCAAAAATAAATAAGGAAGCGGTTAAAGCTACTTGGATTAATGGACCAAAGCTATTGTATCAAACACAACAAAAGACCAGCAATTAACCTTATATGTGGCCTCCCAAGCAAAATTACTATAATTTTTATGGATTTTCTTTTTATAAAATAGTTGCAAAACTCTGAACTGTGTCTTTTTATACTACATATGTGAAAATATTCATTTTTCCCTGTCACTTTATTATACATATTTCAATGATAACAATGATTTTTGTAATGGATGATTGAAAAATTTATTTTATTTTACTTTTTAAATGCTTATTTATTTTTGAGAGTGAGAGCATGAGCAGAGGAGGAGCAAAAGAGGGGGAAACAATCATTTCAAGTAGTGCTGTGCTGACAGCAGAGAGCCCCACATGGGCCTTGAACTCATGAACCAAGCGTGAGATCACGACCTGAGCCAAAGTTAGACACTTAACTGACTGAACCACCCAGGCACCCCAGATGATTGAAAATTTTAATCTTTAATCTTCAGTTATCATTACACTTTGAAAAAATCTAAAATTATTTTTCTTTTAAAATTTAAGAAGGTGTAGATAAATATTTTATGCGTGAGCTATTACTTATTTCCCATTATTTTCCACCGTTCTAATATACAAGACAAATTTAATATTTACTTTGAGACTAAGAGCAGGAATTCCTACTAAAAAAATAAATCCTGAAAAAACCTCACAAGATGTGCCTTTTGAATTTCATTTGAAAGACTAAGACATCAACTATTGAAAAAAATTATAAAATGCATAAATAAATTACATCTATAGGAAAATTGTTAATGTGTATAGGTCATTCTAAATAATTTTTGTAAATTTTCTAATGTTTATTTTTGAGAGAGAGAAAGAGAGCATGAGCGGGGGTGGGGTAGAGAGAGAGGGAGACACAGAATCTGAAGCAGGCTCCAGGATCCAAGCTGTCAGTACAGAGCCCGATGTGGAACTTGAACTCGTGAACTAGGAGATCATGACTTGAGTGGAAGTCAGGCGGACACTTAACCCACTGAGCCACCCAGGCGCCCCCTAAATAAATTCTACATAAAACACTCCTGACATTGAAGGTCACCTTTGTTGCTATGCCATAGAGTAGAGAAAAGTCTTGTCTCCAATTTTAATTCCAGATAAGAAACAAGGTAAAATGTCTAGATTAAGGGAGATCCTCAACTTTTCACGTTCATGGGGAAACTCTCGTGCAAATGTAACCGTGGAAATGTAACCCATTTCCAACATCTGGAAGTAGTTAGAAGTGAAGAGAAAGGTAGAAAAAAAGAAAATAGATAATTATGATTTTTGACCACATAAGATCATCAGTTGCTAAAATCCTTTCTGGCTTTCAGTGGATAAGACCTTCACAATCTAGCTTCAGAGATACCTTATAAGTTTATATGGGTTTTGCATTACATTTTGAACACAGCATCCCTGAGTAGCCCCAAATCTCTTTCCCAATTTCATTTCTTATCCTCTTCCTTATCTCTATCTGATATTGAACCCACACCATGCTATTGAGCCCTCCCAAGAACATGCTCTGAATGTTCAAGCCTGTAAACCATATCGTACATGAGTCTCTCTTAACAGAATAATTGTTCTTAATCCAATTAATCTTTCAACAGCAGTACTAGTTATTTCAGTCAAAGTTTGTTATTATTGCTAAATATGAAAAATCTTTTTTTTTTTTAGCATTTCTGGATAATTCTTGAAAAACACCCACCGTCTCCTTAAATAGTGATTGTTTCTGTTCTATTTTGTCCCCCTACACTCCCATTAGGTTAATTTATAGGTTACAATTTCTCATTCTGTTATCTATCTCTTTTGACATTCTGAAGTCATTTCCTTAGTCTTCTCATACGATGAATTTATTTATTCTTTTGCCAGATATAATCTGCTATTTCTTGCACTGTGTAGTCTTTTTTCCTTCAATTTATCATGGGATATTTTAGACATTGGCCAAATAGAATAGTATAGTAAGTTCCCAAGTATCTCTCAGTCTAAATCAACAATCAGCAATTAGGCAAATCTCGTTTCATCTGTTCGGTTCTCATTCCTGTACTATTTTGAAGCAAATCCAAAATAAGTACTTTTTTTTATAGTGTGATATTGGTTTCAGGAGTAGAATTTAGTGATTCTAAGATAAATACTTTCAATCAAATTTTTAAATGAGAATCTCTCTCACTTTTAATGTTACTGCAGTACCATTTTCATATTGAAAACTTTGCAATAATTACTTAAAATCATCAAGTAGTGCCTGCTCACATTCACAATTGTTTCTCACATAAATTATTTTTTAAACAAATCATTTATTTGAATCAGTACTCCCCCAAATTGAGACTGGTTAATAAATGTTTTATTCTGCTTTAATCTTTAGGATCCTCTTTCACCTCTGTCTCTTTTTTTTTTCTTCAAAACCATGTAATTTATTTACCAGAGAAACTGGATTGTCTTGCAGTTTCCTATAATCTGACTTTTGCTGTTTTCATCCCTGTTGTGTGTCTGAAGTGATTCCTCTGTCTTTCATATTTCCTGAAAATCTACCTACTAGGAGGATCTAGAAGCAAAACTATTCTGTCTCTTCAGTGGATTTTTGCCAATTTAATATGCACAAGAAGAGTATACCAGTAAAGTTTTAATATGCCTTTTTCTTATGATAATGGGTGGCATCTTTTCATGTGATTTGCATCATTTACATCTGTTTTTTCATGAACTATTTTTACCTCATTCTTGAGCATTGTTCTTTTTCCTCTAAATTTTTCAAAGTTCTTTATATATAATAAAGTTGTTAACACTTTGATGTAACTTATAAGCATTTCTCTAATTTATTATTTTTCTTTTTACTTTGCTTTATGATACCTGTAGCCATGGAAACTTAAAAAAATGTAAACATCAAATGTATCTAGTTTTTCCTTATTTTTTTCCTGAGATTTTCTGGATTTTCCATCAGAATTTGGAACGCTTTATCTCTGAACAGAACTCACCAATGTTTGCTTCCAGTACTTATATGGATTCATCTGTTTTCTCACTTAAATTTCTGATTCATTTAGAATTTATCATAATGTATGGTTTGAGAAGGGATCAGTTTTATCTCTTTTTTCCATATCTCCAAGTCATTTATTCAGAATCTATCCTTTCACTCAGTAATATGTGAGGCTGCTTTTTAAATAAAGTTAGTGTCTATTTCTTGAATTTCTGTTCTGTTTTTGTTGTTTTGGTGGTGGTTTTATCTTTGGTCTATCCATGGGCTATTATTATACTACCGTAAAGAAAGGAAAATATTAAAATATTTAGTAGGGCTCTTCTTTCCTCTTTCTTTGGGATTTTTCTGTCTATGCTAGTTTCTAATTTTTTTCTAATTAATTTTGTAATCAATTTCTTTAGATCCAAAAAGAACCCTGATGGTATTTTTTATTGCAGTTAGGTTAAGTTTGCAATTTAACTTAAGAAGAGCTGTCATCTTTTCTGCTTTTGAGTCTTTTGATGCCAGGAACACAGTGCGAGCCTCCATTTGTTCAATCCACTGTTTGCATTTCAACATTATTCTCAGAGGTTTCCTCATATATGATCGTATATGAACATTTTTAAAATTTTTATTTAAATTCCAGTTAGTGGAAATATAGGGGATTATTAGTCTCAAGCGTACAATATAGTGATTCAGCACTTCCATACAACACCGGGTTCTTATCAAAACAAGTATACTCCTTCATCTCCATCACCTATTTCACCCATCCCCCCCACTGCTTTCCCCCTCCCTGGTAACCACCAATTTGTTCTCTACAGCCAAGAGTCTGTTTCTTGGTTTCTCTCCCTGTCTCTTTTTCCCCCTACATTCGTTTGTTTTGTTTCTTAAATTCCACATATGGGTGATATCAAATGGTATTTATCTTTCTCTGACTTATTTTGCTCAGCATAATACTCTCTAGTTCCATCCACATCATTGCGAATGGCAAGATTTCATTCTTTTTTTATGGCTGAGGAAGGAGCTTTCTTTGCTAACTGTATGCCTAGATACATTCCTATTTTAATGCAATTATAAATGAGGTCTATCTTCTATCTGACCTCTGCCGGTAATATAGAAGTACTATTAGCTTTCTGTATTTATGCACTTTGCATTTTAATCAAAAGGGTTTTGTTGTGGTAGTTTTTCCATTATCTTTGTTTTCCAGCTTCTCATTTGTAAATAAAAATAATTTTACTTTTTTCTTTCCAATTCTTATGTGTCTAAATGTTTTCTCTTGTCTAAAGGCATTTCTAAATTATAGTAGAAATGATGGGTGTGGTTTTCCTATTCCTCGCTTTAGTAAAACTTCCCATATATGTCACCATTAGGTAAGATAGAGGCTTTGGGCTGAGGTGTACATAAATACTCACATATACACACACACATATGCACACACCATGTTAAAGAAATATCTGTCAGTTCTCATTTTGTTGTACTTTAAAAAATATAATAAATGCTAGATTTTGTCAAGTGCCTTTTCTGCCATCTAAGGATATAATCATATACTTTTTCTCCATTGCTCTATTTATATGATGGATTACATTAAAAGAATTCCTAATATTGAGTGACACTTTCCCGGAATAAGCCCAATTGGTTTAGATGTATTATATTTTTAAAGTTTTGGATTCTACTTATTAACTTCATATCTCTGGTTTTTGTACTGATATTTATAGATGACATGAATCTAAAATTTCCTTTTAAGAATGTAATGTTTATTATTTGAGGATCAATATTATATTTGTATCAGGAAATGAATTTAGAAAGTTTACTTTATTATGATCTGAAAAGGTAAGATAACCTTGGGATTATCTGATACCTTAGGATTTGATAAAATTCTCATATGAAAATATCTAGATCTACTTTCTCTTGGCAAGCTCTTTTAAAATGAAAAAAAACCCTCCATGGTAATTGAATTATTTGTCTCTTTTGGGGTCAATGTTTGTAAATCATATTTTTCCAAAATTTTATCCATTTTACAGGTCTTCAGTTTATTTGTATTCAGTTGAGCAAAGTAGTTCTCTTTTTAAAGATTCTCTGTTTTGGTGTTTCCATCTTGTCACTTCTAATTTTGTGAATTTACTTTCTACTTTTTTCTTAATTAGCTTAGATTAACTAGTGGCTTGTATTTTTCTCAAGAAACACAGTTTTACATTTATTTTTTATACACTATGGTTTGGTTACAAACATTGATTTCAGCTTTTGTCGTTATTCTGACCTCCTTTTTTTTTTCATGGCTTTTCTTGACTTACTTTGCTGTTCTTTCTAGATGTTTTTGTGTGTCATTTTGCTTTACTTCTACTTTTAATTTTTATTGGTATAATGATGATTTTTATCTGATATTTGCTTTATGTGCCCCTAATATTACATTTTCATTATTATTATCTTGAACAAAGCGTATAATTTTATTTTGTATTCCTCTTTGGCCCAATAGTTATTTAATGACATGGTTTATACTTTTAGGTAAAAATGACTTCTTGTTTTCTAGTTTTGTTATTAAGTTCTAGTCACACTGTGTTTCAGTCAGTGAATTTTTTTTAATATACTGTTTTTTAGAATTCCTAGAGGGTTTGTTTGTCACCTCAGATACGGTAAATTTTTTGAATACTCCATATGCACTTCAGAAGATGCTATATTTTCTATTGAAGTTCAGAGTTCCAAATAGATCTACAAATTCCATTTTATGGATTATATTGTATATGTATTCTATAAATTTTAAATATATAATCAGCCTTGGATTTTAAGAAATGAATTAAAGTCTCCTATTCTTAATATGTTTCTTTCTATTTCCTGGCATTCCCTGTGGTTTATCTTTGATAAACATTGGTACGCTCTTTTTAAATTTTTATCTATTTCTTTATTTGTTTTTACTTTTATTTTAGCTTATTTTAATGTAATTTTTCCTGGTATAACTTCTCCATTCTTTTATTGCCAACCTTTCTAAATATCTTTATTTTTAGTTGTGTATCTTAAATACAGAAAAGGGTTGGATTTCCCTTTATCAGCCAATCTGAAAATACTTGCATTTTACTTATTTGCTTAATTATTTTTAATGCTTATTTATTTATTTTGAGAGAGAGAGTGTGTGCATGCTAGCAAGTGGGAGTATGGGAGGGGCATAGAGAGAGGGAGAGAGAGAATCTCAAGCAAGCTCCACACTGCAAGCACAGACTACCAGGTGGGGCTGGATCTCATGAACTGTGAGATCATGACCTGAGCCAAAATCAAGAGTTGGACACTTAACTGACTGAGCCGCTCAGGCACCCCCAAAACATTCACATTTTAATAGAAAAGTTACATCTATTGACATTTATTGACATAATCAGTATTTTTTGAATCTATCATATTGTAAATGTTGTATTTATATATGCCAATATTTTATATAAAGTTTTTCAATACTCATTTTTTATGCTTTCTTTTTTTTATAAGAAAGTTTTAATTTCTTTCTTATTTTTTAATATGAAAATCTTGGTCCTTGCTCTCTTCAGTTGTTTTCTTTTATTCTTCAGTAAAATATTCATTAAACTTAGTTTGAAATCTTTTTTTTCCCCTTTTTCTCCATGTTTCCAAGTAACTATTTGTAGTGATTACTTTGATTCTCAATTAATAGCCATGAAATAATCAAAATTCATTCTGAATTGTATATGCTCTCACTACTGTTCCTGAATTGTTAGATATTTGATGAATCTATACTGTCATACTATAATCATAGCACATGGCACTCTTTTCCTTGCAACCCTCATTTCTCAAATTATACAGTTATGGTCCCACCAATTCTTATGATGATATCTCTCAAGTCATTCCAGATGTCCAAAGAAACTCACTTAGTATCCTTCCAAGAAGTGCTCATGGAAACGATATTCCCTAATTTTTTAAATGTTTATAATAGTTTATTTGTAGCCTTTATATGTGAAAATCTGTTCAAATGGGTATTAAATACTTGCCAATCTCCCTTTATTTCTTGCAAGCTGAGCTGTGTTAGATAGATTATATCTCCCAATATAGTCTCCTCTTATAATACGTCCTAAAGATATTGTTAGGATGAAGCCTCAAAATGGATTATATGTATTTATGGTATTGATGCAATATGTGTTTAGTATATATGGTGTTTATGCTATTATAAATTTATATTTAAATATTTACATATAACATCTATATACTGATTTTTCAATTATTTACTAGACTATGTTGCAAGATCCAGAAATCAAAAAAATAACATTTCTTAAGAGGCACAAAATTTTCTCCTCTAAAATTTCACTTATTCCTTGGATTTCCATGGCCTTCTTCATACATTTGTCTCTAAACATATCTCTTCTTGTTTTGCACTGTAATTCATTATAAGTATTTTCATATTTCTTATTAGTATATGATTTCTCTGAGGGAAAAGACTATACTTCCCTCCTCTTTTCCACCAGAACCCAACACAATGCTTAGGACATAAGTTGAATTAATTTATATTTGTTTATTTAATTTTTTTTAACGTTTATTTATTTTTGAGACAGAGAGAGACACAGCATGAATGGGGGAGGGGTAGAGAGAGAGGGAGACACAGAGTCGGAAGCAAGCTCCAGGCTCTGAGCCATCAGCCCAGAGCCTGACGCGGGCTCGAACTCGTGGACCGCGAGATCGTTACCTGAGCCGAAGTCGGACGCTTAACCGACTGACCACCCAGGCGCCCCATATATTTGTTTATTTAAAATAGGGTCTGGATTTCAAAACCTAGGTGAGGGATTATTTTCTAAGTACAGTAGGATAAATTACAGCCCCCAAGTGGTGATTTTATTTCTTCATGTAGTTCTGAGACTCTCAGAATGTAAGTCCAGCAAATTGCATCCTGTCTGCTGAGTCATGGAGCACAGCAAAGTCATGGAATCGTGGACAAATGCGACAAATCCTAAAACTCCAAGTAAGCACGTAAGACAGGAGCAAAGGACATGGAAATGAGTGCATCAAAAAGTGGGGTGCCAGATGATGAAATTCTTTTCAGGGTTTGCTGAGGAGTTTTCTTTAATCTTTTAAGCAATGGGAACATTTCACCAAAACACTTTTGTGTTAAATGATGCCCCTGGTAGCAGAGATCCCCCCTCACCTCCTAAACCTGTAATGTCTTATAATAACTATTTTACATGTGCATGCAATGAAATCTTCCTTAGGAAAGTATGACAAAAACATTCATACATACTGTAGCAGTCATTTTACTTCCTCAACAGTTATTTCCCAAATTATGCTATTAAACTAACAAGTTAGCTAAAACATTTAATGTTTAGCTAATGTTTAGCTAAAACACTGAATGTAAACATTTAATGTTTACAAATATGTTTACCTCCAAGGTTTTCATCATCTTTTCTTATGTGGAATTCTGTTTCTGGAGTTAGAGTGGCAGGATTAAAAAATAAAAATGTTCCTTCTTCAAGAGTTCACTTACCTCTGTTTACCTTTATGATCGACAGAGCCAGCCGAGAGTCTGTCCAGGGGAGACCCAAAACCAGAGAAGCTCCTTTTCTTCTTTGTTTCAATTACATCATTCTCCAGAGACACAAGTTCATCAAGAAGCAAGAGTTTTGCTGCCAGGTTAGTGGCTGATTTCTCTTCCCTGACTGTGGGTGGTGACTGCACATCTATGACTCCAGAATCAAAAGCCTGTAGGGCAGGAGGGGGTGATTCCACTCATTCAGAAAAAGAAACCTCAAATATGTATAACCATCTGCTTTTAGCTTTTGCTACCTTTAGCTGACATGCTTGCCATGAAACTTGATTTCTTGTGGATTTATGCTCCCGAGAGAAAGACGTTTGGGAACAAAAATGCATAGAGATGAGGTATGTCCAAAAGCAATTAAAACAACAACAACACACACTCACACAGGAAATAAATAAAAATTTATAGGTCTGTCTCTAAAATTTAGTATATTAACTGAGCATTCTTTTAGACTCTTTCCCAGTAACAACTGCGTCCTTATCATTCCCATAGCGCTTTATCTATACTTCTTTCATCATTGTACGCATGACATTTTCCCTGTGTTAGATTGATTACAATATATTTGTATTGCTTATTAACTTGTGAATAACCTGAGGGCAATAACTGTGTCTAAACTAGTTTTTTATTTGCTCTCTTCAATGCTTAGGTCAGTGTTTTGCTCATAGTTTGTACTCAGTAGATTTCTGTATGTTTATGGAATGAAATTTGAAAAAAAAAAAAAAACAAACCTCACATTGTTTTCTTTTTACCTTTCATTCATACCTTATTGATTCAAGCTATTAAGCATCCGCTATGTACCAGCTTCTGCATCAGACCTGGGGGACACAAAAATGAACAAAATCCAGTCTCTGCTCTCAGGAAGCTTACTATCGCTTTCCATGTGATTTATTACCACATTGGTGTTTTTTTTTTTTTAATAGCTCATTTTATTTTATTTTTTTAGCACTGAACAGTATTCCATTGTCTGGATGCATCTTAGTTTATTTATCCATTCACTTCCTGAAGAATATCTTGTTTGTTTCCAACTTTTGGCAATTATGAATAAGTTGCTATAAATATCTGCGTGCAAGTTTTTGTGTGGACGTAAGTTTTTATCTCCTTAGGTAAATACCAAGGAGCACAATTGCTGGATCATATGATAAGAGTATGTTTAGTTTTGTAAGAAGCCACTAAATCTTCCAAAGTGGCTGTACCATTTTGCATTCTCACAAGCAATAATACCACATTGTTAATGAGCATCTACAGTGAGTCAGAAATATCCCAATGACTTTATCCTCTCATGTGAAATTTCTTATCTGTTTGTTTCACATATTGGCACTTGACACTTCATCCAAGTCATAGAAGTGTGGGTGTCATTTATGAAGCCTGTCTTTTCCTTTCCTAAGCCCAATCACAGCATTAAAAAAAATGTTCTTATTAATAGTCTCTAGTCATTGTGGAGTCCAGGGGATATCACTTCTTTTCTAAGAAAGTGAGAATATTCCCTTGTGGGAAGAAATCAGCTCCAGGGACCTCCTCCCTGCCCCCCTGTTAATCACATTCCTCCTTGTGCCAGACTCTTGGTCTTGGCAAGATTCTTTTTCTTCACTTTCTGCCTTTCTTCTTAGATTGTTTCCTCCATTCTCTATATTCTTCATTTTCCCCAGTAAAATGAAAGAGTAGCATTTTCCAGCCTTTTCATCATTGGCCCCAGCAACTTTCTTGTGAAATACATATAGTCTGACACTCAATCTATTGAGCCTCTTCTTTCTTAAACCAACCAAATCTATACTAAGTCTGGACAGTTCTTCCTGAAAAACCTCTCCCTCCCTCTCTCCCTCCCTCCCTCCTTCTTTTCCTTTCTACCTTCCTTCCCTCCTCCCTCCCAGAGAGAGAGAATCTTAAGCAGCCTCCATGCCCAGTGCAGAGCCCAACAATGGCTCAGTGACGTCATGGCAGTGACAGTGAGGTCATGACGTGAGCCTAAATCAACAGTTGGACGCTTAACGGACTGAGCCACCCAGGCACCCCTCTCTTGCTCTGTCGTATTCTCATCAGTAGTGATTTATATCAGCTCCTCTTCACTGCTTAGTGTATATTGTTAATCATCTTATAACCTGCTTCTCTATCTTCTAACTCTCCCTTTTCTATTCTATCCTGAATACTGCCATGAAGTTAATTATTCCAAACACACTCCCATCTTGTAGAAATAAAATAAGAAATATCTCATACCTCTTGTTATTTGCATTGCAAACTCCACCATGTGTTCTAAACTCCTCTTAAAATCTCAACATCTACCACTTCCCTACAAAAGCTTGACAACATAGACACTGGGGAAGGGAAGGATGCTATTATGAGAAAGAAATTCTAAAGAGCAGGAGACAAAACTTTCAAAGGACAAAGATAGGAAATCTTTTATTATCTCTCAAAGCATCCTCCAAAAAAAATGTTATCATTCTTTCAACTGACACCCATACAAAACAGAGTTTTCTTCCTTTTTAAAGATATTCATGGGGTGCCTGGATGGCTCAGCCAGTTAAGCAAGCATCTCTGACTTCAGCTCAGGTCATAATCTCATTGTTCGTGAGTTTGAGCCCCATGTCAGGCTCTGTGCTGACAGCTCAAAACCTGGAGCCTGCTTCAGATTCTGTGTCTCCCTGTCTCTCTACCCTCCCCGGCTCATGCTCTGTCTCTCTATCTCTCTCGAAAATAAACATTAAAAATTTTAAGATGTTCTTAATCCTCAGGAAAAAAAATCATAGAACTTATATAAAACTTGTTTTTTGGTAAAATGCATTTCAGGCTCTCATTTGTTATTTAAGAAGTACAGGGACTATTTTCTAATAAGATCAAATAAGCCAAATTAATGTTTCTCTGTGTCGAGATGTCCTCACATTTCTTTTTATTTGTGCTTTAGTCATGGCAACAAGAAAACATTTGTACCGTAATACAAAGTTTGGCCAAAGCTACTCAAATTTTCACACGTAACACCTTCAAATTTCACACAAAAGCTCTTCATCTTGATGTAATTGATTTAGTTAAAACTATGACTGAAATGATTATGAATTTTCTTTTATGCTTTTTCTGTTCAAAGAATACTAATACTTATTACTTCCAGGTTATTTATTTATTTTTTTTGACATTCAGTTGGATATCTCTGAATTTACAGTGAGGTCAAGACAGTAGAAAAAATATCTTTTTCATCAGTTTTGTGTTATTAAGGCATCTATTCGTCAGCAGTATCTGCTTCTAACATTAGTAGAAATGGCTTATAATCATAAAAAATATATGGTCCCTTAAGCTAGTTTCCATTACCTCTGTTGCTACATCCACTGAGCGTACTTTTCCTGAACTCCATAGCATCAACGTCACAGCCAGAATAAAATGTGCATTTGCCAGTCTCCCGTCCAGCATCTGAGGGTCACATACATCATGGTCAATATTTATCAGTTTAGCATATAACGATAGAAAACAAAATCTCCTGTAAAGCTTGTTAGATGCAGGTGATAAACCGAATTATTCAGCTTCTCTGTGCTGGAGTGCATCTCTGCAAAACTTGAATCATACTTAAAAGAAGCTATCAGTCTCCTGGAATGAATTCTATCAAGGCATCATTTCCATGAAAACCTAGACTGGGATTATATAGCTATAATCATAATTCAGACTAACTAAAGTCTGAGAAATCTAGTTTTTTGTAATCTTATTCTTTGACTATCTAATCCAAGGATTACAACCTTGCATACCTAAGGGGAAATGTGTGAAATTGGTCAGGTTTTAGAAAATAAGATCTAGTGAGGTCTGTGGTGCACCCGAGAGAATGTGCTGTGTCTGAAAGCATTTAAATTCATAATTTCAAAAACACCACATATCTAATAGGCGAATATATTTATGTCCTTGTGCTGTGTAAGGATTTCTTAAGTAATATTCAAAAGGTGCACATCTTATAGGAAAGAAATGCTTGTCATATTTCACTCTATTAAAATTGAAAAACTCTGTATTGTAAGATACAATAAACCAAAAAAAAATGACAAAGTACTAAGTGGAGTATATTTTCAACATAATATAAAAATTAAAACTGGCATTTGAAATATTTAAAAACTGATTTTTTTATAATCTTATTTAAAAAAATTAATTCAAGTTAGTTAACATATAGTGTGAAAATGGTTTCAGTAGACTCTAGTGATTCATCACTTACATATAACACCCAGTTCTCATCCCAATTGCCCTCCTTAATGTCCATCACCCATCTAGCCCATCCCCCCACCCAACACCCCTCCAGCAACCCTCAGTGTGTTCTCTGTATTTAAGATTCTCTTATGGTTTGCTTTCTTCTTTTTTTTCCTTCCCCTATCTTCATCTGTTTTGTTATCTTAAATTCCACATATGAGTGAAATCATACATTTATCTTTCTCTAATTTATTTCACTTAGCATAATGCATTCTAGTCCCATCCACGTTGTTGCAAATGGCAAGATTCTTTTTGATTGCCAAGTAATATTTCAGTGTATACATATACCACATCTTCTTTATCCATTCAAATCTGATAAATAAAATTTTAAAACAAACAATAAACTTAATTAACAATTAAGTAAAAATGGGCCAAAGTTATGAATGGACATTTTGTAGAAAAGGAAATAGCCTAATGGAAAATAAACATCCAAAAGTACACCATCCAAAAATACATGCAACTTCTTTAATGCAAAAAAAATGGGAGAGAAATGGTATACCTTTTGGCATGCAGCAAGTTGGCAAAAATTCAAAGTGAACATTGCACATATTAGAATGGTGCTTGGAAACAGAGAAACATAAGTGATGCTAGTGCGGTTGGAAATGAATCCAATCATTTGGAGAAAATTGAAATATATCTAGAAAAGTTAAAAATGATCATGTACTACCTACAACCCATTTATTTCACTTCTTAGTATATAGTCCAAAGGAACTCTTTCATGTTTATATGAAGACCTGTGTCTGAAAGTTCATAGCCTCACTGTTTATAGAGGTAGAAAACCAGAATCAACCCAAGGACTCTACTCAAGAGGAAATGGGTGTATAAGTTGAGGTATATTCATACTGTGAACTTAAAACAAATGACTTAAATACATGTGTGTCTACTGTTAAAACAAATGACTTAAATCTTACATGTATATATATGCAAGGATTGCAAAGAAGCCCTTTTGGGGGGATATGGGAAGTTGTAGAACAATATATATGGCATGCTACCATTTACCTAAATTGGGGATGCACAAAGCAATTTTGTGTATTTTGGAATCTATATATATAATTAAAGTATAAACCAATGGAACTTGATTCATAACTATGATTGCCTCTGTGGAGAGAGGGAAGTAAATAGGATTATGGAAGAAACATAGGGACTTAGTTTTAATCTACATATTTTTTTAAAGCAAGTATGTCTACAAAGTACATTTGTTAATTCTGTATAGTAAGCACAAAGATGTGTCATTCATGCATTTATAATTTTTTATATTAAAAACCCTATACAGGCAATTAAAGCTAATCTGTGGTCTATATCAGGTCTGCTGGCTGCCAATTTGACCGCTGGTAAAGGGAAAGCATTGTCTGATTTAGGTAAGATCACAGGCTGTGGGCTACAATAGAATGGGCATGATTTCACCACTTAGTACATGGCATCAGGAAAGATTCCCCCTACCCCCATCCTATTCATCCCTTAATGAGAACTCTCAGAAAACTCTTATTTCCCTAAAAACATCATTTGGAAAGCTGTTGGGAGCAAAAAAGAAAGGATGGTTAGATGGATCTGAAGAACTGGATTTGAGTCTTCTTGTGGCTTTAGTATTAGTGACCTTGGATGTGCATCATTTAATCTATTTGCACTTTAGTTTTCATATTTGTGAAGCAAGGAGTAATTCTCATTTCGAAAGAGCTTTGAGAGGATTGAACTGATTCATGTATAATTTCTTTGTCCCATATAGTATTTATAATTTGTAAGAAAGAACACTTATGAGGTAATACTAAGTATTTCTTTAGTAACTACATTCACTTTAGAGTGACTGGAGATTTTTTAGAGTACTTCCTTATAGTACTGTTACTGTGAAACCTCAGTGTGGATTTTAGCAATGAAGATTATCTGCTAGAATAAAGACAAATAAATGTTTTATATAGACAGAGTAGCATGTGTATCAACCATGTCTATTAACATTTAATATGGGCATAAAAGTATTTTAGTGTTGTTGATAACTTTTATCAAATATGATTTTAATTTTCATGTTATGTAGTCTAAACTAGTTCTTCTGGAGGTTACCAATAAATACTTTGGACTCTTATAATGTCAATCTCTAGTTACTTCTCTATATTCCATCCTTTCTGAAAGGGGGCAGTAAATTCTGTGTTCTCTTTCTGACAAATTGATATCTGAGCAGAGTATTTTTATAAGTATCAAAAAACAATAAATCATGTCTATGTCTCTAAATTGAGACAGTAGAAAAATAACAAAGAATGTAACAGTTATCTGGTAAAAATACCAACAAAAAATGCATCCCTTATTCTTTAGAAAATTTGCCACCAAATCATATTTTTTTACTTGTAATTATGCTGTTGTCTCTTTAACCTTCCTCAACATAGAGGAAGACATATCAAAACCTTAATTGTATTCTAAAAATGATCTCACATTTCTGGCATATCTTTATTTTTTAAAAATATCTCTCTTAATCAAAGATAAACTACAATTGTGATGTTTTACTTTCTCATTTTTTATCATGTTAAAAACAGTTTACAAAGTGGGAAATTGCCCAATTTTATAAGCCTTTCCATGTGGATTTCCTTTAACTATTTTTATGTATGTTTTACTAACCAGGTTTCTCTTCATCTCTGCAATATTATAAATGGCACAGGATGATGGACATTTACAATATTGATGACTATGTCTGAGGCATATATTTTTGTGCTTGGGTGTATATAGGAAAAAAGTCATACTGTATCATCTTACAGATAACCACATCCTGATTATTTGGATAGGGAGATGTAAAAATAAATGCTGAGTTTAAATACACACATTTAATGGTTCAAAGCCATGCTTGTAGCCAGTTAACCAAAAGGCCAAGTTCCTAAATATGGCAGTTGGGACACTAATGAAAATAAACACCCTGGCACCTGCCAAACAGAAGACATTTGATTAACTAGTTGAAACTTGATTGCCACAAAATTAGAAATAGAGGAAATTATAGGGAGGGAAGAAAAAGAGTAGGTTCAGTTCCATTTCCCTATTTTGTTGATAGTGGATAAATATAGCCTATGATTTAAACATCTAGTTGGCCCCATATACACTCCAAATCACAGAAAGAGCACTCAAGGATGTTCATTGCATGAATACACCAGAGTGGAGATGTTTGCAAATTTTTCAGTAATTTTTATTGAGTAATTTTTGAATGATATTCCTCTGGCTAAGGAGGAGCTTCAAAAGAGTGAGCATGGAATCTGCCTTACAAAATTAGGTGTGTACTTCATTCATTTTTAGCCAATTGGTCTGCTATGTTTGTGCATTTTCACATTTTAACTATTTTTTTTTTGAGAGAGAATTTTTAACATGAATTTTTTTAAGTTTCTTTATTTTGAGAGAGAGAGAGAGAGAGAGTAGAGGAGGAGCAGAGAGAGAGAGAGAGAGAGAAACCCTAGCAGGCTCCATGCTGTCAGTGCAGAGCCCACAAACTGTGAGATCATGACCTGAGCCGAAATCAAGAGCTGGACACTTAACCGGCAGAACCACCCAGATGCCCCAAGAGAACGAGAATCTTAAGTAGACTTCATGCTTAGGGCAGAGCCTGATGCTGGTCAGTCTCACTACCATGAGATCATGACCTGAGCTGAAATCAAGAGTCAGATGCTTCACTGACTGAGCCACCCAGGGGTCCAGCATTCTCACATTTTAAATAATACTGCTGAATAAACAAGCATTTACATCGTGTAACATCTTAATCTATGTTTCAAAGACTTTCCAACACATAAGAATTTCTTATATATCCCAAAGGGATCCTTGAAACAGTATCTGGAGTGGCAGTGGAGAGAGCCAGGTGTGAAGTTCTGTTACATGTAAATTTGGGAAGCAACACATATTGTATATTCCCTACAGGAACATTGGGAGTGCATACTGACATAATAAAAACTCTGAAAATGCAGTAGCAAAGAAATTATGTAATTGTATTTAAGCTAGAATTAAATGAGAATTCTGTTAAAATGAAGACAGATGTTCGCATTACTGAGAGCTGATGCTATAATGAATAATTTTTATGATAAAAAAATCTCTCAAGTGGGCTGGGGCAAAGAAAGATTGAGAAGCATAGATCTAAAAAATGAAAGCAAATGAGAGTGAGGGGAGGTGTTAGGATGAGAGGGTTAAGCTGAAAGAAGAAACTACGTGAGCCAATATCTGATGGAATGCGCTTTGTGGTAAAGCTTTTAAACTGGGCTGGTGTTGAAAACAACAACAAGCAGACTACTCAGGTGATTAAGAACATTTCTCTTCAACCTGACACTTGGTCATTAATGTCTGACTTATGGATAGTAGATGTATTAGAAAGTCTCAAGAGTACTGAGTTTGGGGGTGAGCCTTGATAACTTTGGAAATTTTTATTTACCCTAATTTACTTGATTGGAAATATTAAAAATAGACTTTACCCCACCGCTATCTTCAACAAACATTAAAAATAAAGGGCTTAGAGATAAGGGATAAAGGACTTACAAACTATCTGTTTTACCCTGTCTTCCCACTCTGGCCTAACACAGCATTTAAGTAAGATTTAATAGGGCTTGTTGAAAAGGGTCCCTAGTTCTCACACCATGAAATGGCCACATGTGCCTGCCCACAGCATCACCCACAGTCTTCTTGGAAAATAATGGTGGTCTTCCAGGTAATTGGTGAGTCAGCTTGGCCCTAAGTGAACCTAAACAGAGTAAGATCAAGTGTACTCTATACCCTACTCCACATGTTATAGTCACCCACATCCTTTTTTTCTTTTTTAAGTCAGCTCCATGCCCAGCACAGAGCCCAACAACAGGTCTTGAACTCATGACGCTGAGATCAAGACCTGCCCTGACTCATGACCCTGACAAGACCTGCACTGAGATTAAGAGTGCGATGCTTAACCTACTGAGCCCTTTTGATAACAAAGAAAAGCTTCAGGAATAATAGATAACAGAGTGACTATCATTTTTTATTTTAAAAGAGGGCCTAACAGGGACAATGCTTAACACAGTCTGTGTGGCGCACTGTAATGAAGAGACTTGTGAGACTCAGACCCTGACTTGGCTTGACCAGATAGCTTGCACAAACCCTTTCCGTTCTAGGCCGAGTGAAACGGGTTTGGTCTAAATGGCCTCTAATGTTGCTTCTCGCTTTTTAAAAGTATGCTGGTGAATCTGGCTCTTTTCTGGTACAAGTGCAGACATTGTAGGTAATGATAATAGGTGGTGCATGTTTAGCTAGAAAAACCTTTCTGCTGTCGCTCAAGTCAGCCAGTTTATGCACTAGATTGCACGTAGCTTTTGACATAAACATACTCCTATTGAATTTAAAGTATTTCCAGCTGAAAAGACAGGGTTTCCAAATCTTTCATTTTAAGATGTCATTTATGGTAAGAGATCCCATTTTATACATGTATTTTGAAAGAAAATTGCTACCAATTAAATTATGACATGCTATCAAGTGTAAGACTCACTCTAATTGCAGAGATGTTAAAAGTGCATCAGAATGGATGAAATATGGTACATCTATGTATTTTCAAGTGTTTACTTGGGTTTTTTTTTCTTTTTTTCATCATGTTTAAGCCAGTATGCTCAATATTTTAAAAAATATAACTTTCAGTCAATAAATAGGTATTCAACAACATCAGAAAAATATTTCTGTGATGGCGAAGAAACAACCCAGAATTAGATTTGAAGGATAGGAGAAGCATCCTTACTGTGCTATTTCTTGGTCTGGTGACCTTGAATAACATGTCTAAATTGTCACAATTGTCTAATAAAATTCACTGTATGAATTCACAGAATTTTAATTTTAGTTAACTAAAAATTTTTAAATTAATTTACAAATAGCATAAATTATTATGGATTTGGTTTAGGGCTTCCAAATAAGAGCAATAAGTGTATTTAATATTACATTTAATGTTATTTACTAAAAATGTATAAAGATATGTAATTATTTATGAAAAAAAACACCATATCATTTTTATTCTTATTTTATGATAGCTAAAAACTTTTCAATGGGAACTCTAAACTGCACATGAAAACATTTCGTGAACTGCAAAATAATGTGAAAAGATTAACTAAACGGTATCAAAGGGATTATAATTTTGCTGAAGCCAAAATCCTTCCAGGGGACATAAAGTTTATACTCAGCAACCAGACAAGGAACTGAAAATTTGGGACGTTTCATAAAGGCAATCAACAACACTTATTTTATTTTATTTAAGAAAAAAAAATTAATCTTTATTTCTGAGAGACAGAGCACAAGTGGGGGGAGGGGCAGAGAGAGAGGGAAGACACAGAATCCGAAGAAGGCTCCAGGGTCTGAGCTGTCAGCACAGAGCCCAATGCAGCGCTTGAACCCACAAACTGCAAGATCATGACCTGAGCTGAAGTCAGCCGCTTAACTGACTGAGCCACCCAGGCGCCCCTGCACACTTATTTTAAATGATCAAGAGGATATATTTCACTTGGACATCATGCACACAATCTTGATATTTCAGTGAGTGACAATATTTGAACAGTTAAAGAAGTTTGCTAGTGGTTTTCTTTGAAGGGTGAAATAATCATGTGCTTGAGACACTTGCCTGTTGCAAGGCAGAGACTCAGATCAGGTGAGTTGCAAGTCTCTTCCTTATTGGAGCTTCAATTCCACTGCCTCTGATGAATTTGGCCCCACAAACAAGAATGCTGAGTGTGACTGGGCACTCAGAACTTTAGAAGTAGAGAATTGCTTTCAGATCCTCATAAATAAGAGACTTAAAAATCACTGAGGATTTTCACCCCAAAAGCAACTGAATTACAAATCATAGCTTCTGTCAGCTAATACATATATCATCTATATCGTTGTCACAAAAATACATCTAAGAAACATAGTCATGTTGCTTTACTTCAGATTCTCTTTGCGAAAGTTGTAATTTTCGGTAAATCGTGTGATGAGTATTTTGGTCTATGTTTTGAGTATTATCCTGCAAGAAAGGTGCAAATTGAGGCTGCTTTAACATTCCCCCCCCCTTTTTTTTTGTTTTAATTAAAATACCAGAAACACGTTTTTTCTCATTCCTCATTGTTCTTCAGTCGGCAGAAGTACATTTTCTAAAATCACAGAGCCGGTTAGAAGAAGATCCAGAAAAACAACTTACATTTTCAGACTCTCAGTTTCATGCTCCTTCAAGTATAGCCTATTTGTAAAAGTATAAAACATTTTCCCATCTCCCAAGTTGCTTATAAAGTAAAATGCTTACAGATGAGGTATTCTTAATGTGGCAGACACCTGAATTTTAAAAGGACTTTTCCTGAATGCTATGAATCGGGAAGAATGATAACTTCCTACTATACATGTGTTAATTGGTTTTATTCTATTTGGCACCATTTTCATTCTTTTTTAGACACTACTACTTTAGAAAATCTCAAACTTTGTTGTTAAATCTCTCTCTTTTTGCTTATTTGGAATCGCCAATCATACTACTAGTCTGTTGCAAAAATTTATGGAAACCTACAAAGATACTTTAAAGGAAGATTGCATTATTTAACAGCAGGGGCATGTATCTGTAACAAAGTATGTAGAGTCAACATGGTGTGCTGAATGAAATGAATGAAACAGTCTTATGTGGTAGGTAAATAGGAATGCAGAGCAGATATTAACATCCTGGCTTTATTGACAGGAAACTGAAGCTTAGAGAAGGGTAGAAATTTGCCTAAGTTGTACAACCACAGTAAATATGAAGAAGTTTATGCCAGAGTCCCAGTTAGTCCATTAATGTTTCACATCTCAGATTCTCATTCTAATGAAACCAACATGAATCAATATTCTCTAATAATTATTCTAGCAGAGTTTAAGATTTTTCCTTATCAAATCTTAATTTGTGCTTGGATCCCTGAATTAATGCAAATTTCTTGATATAAAATGATGTCACCCAGAAATAGAAAAACACTTTAGGGTATGACTGTAGACAATTCTGCTAAGGGAATTTGTTGTTTAATTCCAATGCTTTATAATGAGAAAAACAAGAATCTTTAAAACTATGGATAGGAAAAAGCTGGCAGAGTTGCACATAAACATGCTGCTTGTTCATCTAATACATGGGGAATTTTTACCTGGTGTAAAAAGGCTTTCAAAAGATAAAGTTGGATAAATGCAGTTATAGATGACACATATAAGCCTCAGGATATTGTAGGCTATTACCACCACTTTTACCTTTAGCCCATTTTGTACTTACATATATTTAATAAAAATATTAATTTACATTTTAATTACATTAAACTAGCCAATATAATCAATGAAAAAATACGGTCTAAAATGTACATGAAAGGCCCAAAATATACATTTCATAATATGCAACAGGATGCATTTATTAGGTAAACACTACATGTCAAGCACTGGAGATATAAATGTAAGACACTCTCCCTGTCCTCCAGTCGCTCACATACTTGTCAACCTGGAGACCCCCTCAACCACTTGCCCTGCCCAGGGACTTCCTCCTGCAACACTAGACTCTTAATGCTTCTGTTTCTTTCAAGTGCAATGGTTGCAAATAACCATTTTTTAAACATTTGCATTGTACTTTATTATTTTGAAATTAATTTACTTCCTTTCATTATCACATCAGTCACGTTAGATACAGGAAAAATATTATAATTTTGCTTTCTTAAATAGATGTACTGAGACAAGCAGAGTTACTTTAGAATCCTGGTGCCCTAACGCCTGGGACTGTGTGTATACTTTCTAATACAATGAAGTCGACCGTAGAAAGAGGTTGGCCCTTAAGTTACACCAACGTGGTTGTGACTCCTGACTGGGCTGGCTTCTTAGCCTCTCTGTTTCCGTATTTTCATCAGGAAGGTGGGGCAAAGATTTACTTTGTAGGTTTATTATAAGGATTACAAATAATAAAAGTGACTAGCGCAAGTTAATTTTGCAAATAATAGCTGTCATTATCCTGTATTGCCTTCTAAATCTGTCAACTTCACAAAATATGCCCTAGTACTTTTTTATGTTATGAAAAATGCTTTTTTACCCTTGTTCATTTTAAGGAACAAAGTTACCTGAAATCTAGAATTATGGCAAAGTGGTAGAAGATAAATTATAATAAGGTAATATTGAGTGAGGGAAGGAATTTTACTGAAGAGAGTTAGACGTGGCAAGCACTCTAACATTTGATGTTACAGCATATTATGCATTACCATTAGTTTCAGCAACAATATTTCTATGAAATATTTCCATGAAAATATTAGCATACAACAGAATATCATAATGGGAAGAAAAGAAAGGGAATTAATCCAAATTATACTCAAAAAATAATTATTCAAGTTCTAATTATATTAACAAAAGTGAATTTTAAATTTAATTTTAATATAATTTTATATGATACATCTTTTTGTTTTACAGTTCATAAGATAGCTTTATTGACTTTTAAAATCAGTAGTTATCTTGTTAGGATCATGATTTTTCACAGGGTTTTGGTGATACTGACTGTATAGCATAGTCAGACTATGTCATAAAAGCAGAAGCACTGCGGGCATGATGGGAATGAAGGATCTTGTTACTGGAACTAGACCTTCCACAAGCATGGGAACAACTGAGAAGAAATGGACTGCAAAGGAGGTAGAGGAAGAGGAGAAGCCTCTACCAGCCCTGGCGTGGACAGACAAGTCAGAGCTTGCAGGGAAATGCAACCACCAAAATTGTCCCACGGGAACCACAGCTCTGACTTGGTGGGTCAGTGCCCAAGTTGCCAGTGGTGGCCTGGATGACATTTTAAAAGTGCATTTTTCACATGGTTACAGCCTTATGTGTCATTAGGAACACAGAATTTTAGAAAGGGAGGGGATGCTCATTGGAAACTGTTGGATTTAAAGCTCTCAAGAGATGGAGAGAGTGAGGCTCAGAGACAATGAACTTGGCCAAGGGAGAGGAGATGAAGGAGAGATTTAAGATGGACAAAGAAGAGGAGGGATCAGGGTAAGGCATGACAGAGGAGCTGTTCCTGTGGGAGCAGCCTCATGCGGAGGCCTGATGTCATGGAACATTGGTAAGGGAAAGGCTGGACAATAACCAGTTCAAGCCAACCAAGGCACCAGGCAATTACTGGCAGGTAATGCTAACCACTGCTCCACAAGGGTACCCTGAGAACAATGTGGAGAAAGAAGAGAGAGGGCTCAGTTGCAAGAGGCTCTAATCAGAGAGATCTCAGACACAGGGGAGTTGACCTGTATAGAGAGGTATCCAGGGCTAGGAGGGAACTTGGGATCTTTTATAACCTCCCGATCTTTATAACCTCCCAAACTCCAGTTTTACTGAGGAAAGAATGAAGCCCCAGGAAGGCTGAGTTAAAGATGCTGAAGTCAGGACTGGGATTAGAAGTCTGGTCTCCTGACCCCAAAGCTCCTATTCCTCTGATGGCACCATAGTAACTAAGCAAAAGGTGTCCTGTAGGTAGCGATCTCAGTAGATGAAATATCGGCAAGAAGGTTAAATGAGGTGATATGTAAAGATTAACCCCAAGTCTCATTCCTGAATATAGGAAAAACTGGCTGATGTGGGAGCTTCCCTCGATCATTCTCCCACTCAGTCTCCCTGGCACTTGCAGCCCTTTTGTCTCTTTCCATAATAACAGAATATAATTGAGTCCTACTCTGTGCTTCAGGCTTGTCTGAAGTTACAAACTATACAGTGACAGAGTTGGGGCAATATTTTGGGGCTGCTTACTTTGAGTTCTTTTTCTTTGGGACAAGTTCAATTAATCTAATATTATTAAGCAAAGGTTCAAATCATTGAAAGTATTTGAACAAGAAGTTAAAATTATAATCTCGAGGCCCCCAAATCTGGTCTATAAACAGATCTGCTGCTCTACTGCCCATGATTCATTATATAAGAATCAGTTCAAAACTCTGAGAAAAAAAGGAGAGAAACAAATGTCAACTTGAAATGCCATATTGAGTGACATCACAGTGCAATTCACTTACAACGAGAGTTTCCTTAGAAAAATTCTGTAAGAGGGCCGAAGACCAGTATCAAAATAAAGAGAAGACACAAACTGTACCTGATGCTTTTGGGAAGACATATCAATTTGATAGCTTCTATGGGCATTAAAATCATAAATTATTGTTAAAATTATTTAATTTCTAAAAAGGTAACTTAGAAACAAATAATTATCCCATTCCTTAACCTATAGACTCTAGAGGTGTAATTTGAAGGAGCAATATTCCTCATTAGAACTGAATTTATTGAGTATACACTATTACCACACCCTGAAGCAAAATTTTAAATTTCTTACATGTAATTCAAATATATGTTTCAGATTAACTCTCAATTTGATCACTTAATAGCAAGAACACTTCAAATACAAAAGAATAGATACGATTTAAGTCTATTCTAAACTGGTACTCATATCATACTTGTATGTTTGAATTTTATAAGAAGAGAAAGAGGATATTTTAGGTTTGAAGAATATAGAATATTAACTCTGGAACTTGATTAATTTAGGGATATTTCTTAGACTCCAATTTTGATAGAAATAAAGATAAGGGAAAACCTTTTCTTTCTACTTAGGTTTTTAAAAGTCAACCATTTTAAATTTTATAATATTGGACATTGTTGATGAAAGCAAAATTAAGACTACTAACACTTACAGAAAATCATTATCTTGAGTTGTCTTTCTCTTTGTTTCAAAGTGGAAAACAAAAGCAAAAATTAATCAATAAATATGAAATGTCTGAACATACAATTAGCTCCACCCTAATTTTGTATAATAAAAATATCTTCTTAGAGTTTCTACTCATTTTAGAGAGATAAATATTACCATAAAACATTCAAGATCAGGATATAATCAAAACATCTTAAAAGTATGTGAAAATAAAAAAAGTAGTTAAAAGAAAAAAAAACCCTAAATTTTTCTCATAGCTTTTATATATAACTTACCTTGTGAAAAATCAGGAGATTCTAACTTTAGAATCCTGTCTGTGCAGTTTCTTCCAAACTCAGCCCTGATGGTGAGTTTTCTCTCTGAGTTTTTATAGTCTCAGTTATACACCCCTTACTCCAATCCCTGCCTTTGCTTTCTCTTACATCATTTCTAGGTTTTCCACTGAACATTTTCCCAAGCTTCTCTTCAATCTCTCCTCCCCTCACCCTCTCTCTTACTCTTTTTCTCTGAGTTTTTCTCTTTCTCTCTCCTATTCTCCACATTTATTTTATCTATTGCTTTGATCATGGTATTTAAGTAGCAACAGGAGCTTGGGCTCTGGAAAATTTAAGTATACATTTAGTATTGTGTTCAGCCTTAGACCCATCACTTCTTCCTGAGGTTTTAGTCTAGCTCGGATAATTACACATCAAATCTGGGAAATAAAATGCAGTAAGATTTTTTCAAAAGAAAGTCACTAGGGTATTTCAATGTAAGATTTAGGGAGATTATAATCAGAAACTCAAACTGATTTATTGGTATATTTTTTGGACCCTTACATTAAACGATCATCTATGGAAATGGTGAGTAGTTTCAGGCTCAGTCAGGTGCACAGCTCTGTGTCAGTGAAACTGACAGCTACTTCATAATTAACATTGCTATACTGGGAAGGTTGTTACCAACAAAACTATAAATACTTAACTGTGACATGTGGGCTATAAATGCAGACGTTGTAATCATTCTTATCTTTCTCTGTCCTCCAGGATTTTAATTTATTTTTCACCAAGACATTCCTGCCTCTGTCTGAATGTTTTCTTCCTTTCCATTTCCTACTAATCACATTTACAACATTATACATGCAGATTGTAAAAAAAAAAATAAGTTATTAAATCCTAGAGGTAATAAGTTATGTGTTAGGTCATTATTAGCTCATTTGGTTCAGCACTAGATAGATCCCCATTTGACAGGTAAAGAAACTGAGGCTAGATAAATTAAGTGATGTTATGAGGTCACACAGCTAGGAAGCAGTAACAGGGCCAGATTTCAAATACCTATCTTCTTATTCCTTATCCAGTTCTTTCCCCACAACTTCATCCTGTCTCACTATTTAAAAAGCTAGAAAAAAATAACCCAAATCAGATCATGTTTTTGCACAAATAGAAATAAATTCGTTCTTTTTGGTTTTTCTTTAAAAAGCATTTAAAATACTACTCACTAGTGTAGGAACTATAACATGGTTGATTTGGATGTAGGTGGGAACGGACCGGAGCACAGTGAATTCGTGGGACAGTAAAATGCTTTATTTTTTATGAAGGGTTTCCAGGGATAACATATGTCTCAACAAGCCTGAAATTTGAGTAGTTGGCAGTGATAGTTCACAAGTCAAGATAAAAATACAGCCTAATTGTGGACCCTTGTTTAGACATTACGGCCATAAAACGATTATGTTAGCTTGAATCCACATGATGGAAAACTCTCAATATAGATTTAATGGATGCATCTTAATGCTACCAGAAGCCAATATTCTTGATGTACCTTCTACCCTTATTTGAAATGCCTCCCTCAGCATGCTGACAAGTGATATCTGTGGCTGATTCATTCCAGATCTGTCCCTGCTTAAACAGCCCAAGGATTCCACCCTATTTGTGGATTTTGTTGACCTAATTCGAAAGTTTGACTTAACTGTTCTGCAGCAGTAGAAATAGCAACAGTTTATTCCAGGAACATAACCATGGTACATTTAAGCCATTTACACAGGATTCTGCATATTATCTACCCTTATATAAATTACTTATGCATTTATACATGACAGAGAAATTCTGTTACCTTGAAAGACAGAGTAGAAACCAGAGTATATGAAGAAATTGAAAGAGAATATACATCCAGTGATAGAAGGGAGAGATTAAGATGAGAAAGGGAGAAGATATTCATGAAAACTTTTCAGCTAGTATATCATTACTTAATCTGCAGGACAACCTTGCTGAAGAGGTATTATTATTCATATTTAACAGATGAAAAAACTAAAGCTCAAATATGTGAAATGGATAGCACAAGTGCTCACAGCTTAAAAGTGATGGAATCAGGAGTTGAGACTTGCTCTGTCAGGATTCTGACTGTAAAGAGACGGTACATTGAAACTGAGTAATTTGAGGAGAATTTAATGCGAGCAGAGTGCAAAGGAACCAGAAAGGACATTGCAGTCCTATTATTGGACTAAACCAATAATAGGCAGATAACCCTAATCTTGAAGGGTTAAAGGTACGGACAGACAGATCTGGGTAGAGAAAGTTGCCTGGCAGAAGAAGTGTGACCTTTCATCAAGGGATACAGCCAGTCAAGAGTCACCTAAAGGGGACGGAATTTATTAAATAAACACCAAGATTTCAGTCTGCTTCCTCAATATAATCTCCTGTTGTGTTTACCTTTGGTCAAACCCAATTGGAAAAGAGATTGAGGCATAGATAAAAGACCCAGCACACTGTTTAACCTCAAAACTGTGTTAAAAGACATACAAATGAGATGCTTGGTAAAGATTATCATGACAGCAAATGCCATGATTTACTTGCATTAAAATCTGATACTTCTTAACATTTTTTTTCAAGTTTATTGGGGTGTTATTTATACACACAAAATCCGACCTTTTAAAATGTACAATTTTAGGAGTTCTGACAAATGTAAACGTTATGTAACCTCCGCTAAAATCAAGATATAGACTTTGTCTATATGTAGCCCCTGCACACCAAATTTTCCTCATGCCTCTTTAGAGTCAACCCCCTCCCCAACCCCCAGGTCCTAGTAACCACCGATTTGACTTCTGTCCCTATAATTTTGCCTTTTCCAGAGGCTGTAGGAAATTATACAGTATGTAGTCTTTGGTGTCTGGCTTCTTTCGCTTAGAATAAAGCTTCTGTGATTTATCCATGTTGCTAAATGTATCAGCACTTTGTTTCTTTTTAACGAGAGCATTCTATTGGATGGATGTACCACAATTTTTTTTATCCATTCACCAGTTGGTGAAAATTTGGGTAGTTTCCAGTCCGGGATAATTATGAATAAAGCTGTCATAAACATTAACATAGGACTCTTGAGTTGATATTTATGTTTTCAGTTTTCTTGCACAAATACATATATATGAGATTCCTAAATCATGTGGTATGTTTATGTTTAACTTATTAGGAAATAGCTAAACTGACTTCCAAAGTGGTTCTGCCATTTTGCATTCTTACCAGATATGTATGAGAGTTCCAGTTGCTCAGCATCCTTTCTAGCTTTTGACATTCATTGCTGTTTTCAAAAATTTAGCCATTCTAATAAATGTATACTGGAATCTCACTGTAATTTTTTTAAATGTTTATTTATTTTTGAGAGAGAGGCAGAGAGAAAGGGAGACAGCAAATCTCAAGCAGACTCCATGCTGTCAGCACAGAGCTCAAGGCAGGGCTCGAACTCATGAATTGTGAGATCATGCCCTGAGCTGAAATCAAGAGTCAGATACTTACCCTACTGAGCCACCCTGGCACCCCTGTCATGGTATTTTAATTTGTATTTTCCTGTTGACTAATGATGTAGAAAATCTTTTCTTGTATTTATTTCCCATTCGTATATTTTTGGTAAAGTGTCTGTTCATATTTTTTGCTTAATATGTGGTTGTGAGAGTCCTCATAGTTCTGGACACAAGAATTTTATAAGATTTGTGTTTTGCAATTTTTTTCCACTTTGTGACTTCTCTTTTCATTCGCATAACATGTTCTTTCACAGAGTATTTTTAATTTGATTAAGTCCAATCAGCCATTTTTTTTTTAATGGATCATTTTTTTTTTGTGCCCTGAGAAATCATTCTCTCAGTCAAGTTTGAAAAAAAATTTTTCTCTTTTGTTTACTTTCAGAAGTTTTTCAAAATCCTTTTGGCTATTCTAGATCTTTTACATTGCCATAAAAAAGTTTAGGATCAGCTTGTCAATGTGTACAAAAGAGCTGGCTGGGATTTTATTAGGATTTCATTGAATTTATAAGGTAAATTTGAGGAAATGTGACATCTTAACTATGAAATTTTTTGATCTGTAAACATAGTATACTTCCCTTTTATTTAGATATTGATTTTTCTTAACAATTGTTTTTGTTGTAAAAGGCATATAAATCTTGTATATACTTTGTTAAATGTATTTCCATCTAATTTTCTTGTTGAGGTATAACTGACATATAACATCGTATTAGTTTCAAGTATGCAGTGTAATGATTCGATATTCATGTACACTATGAAATGATCACCACAGTAATTACCATTGATCTCCATAAAAATCATAATTTTTTTTCTTGTGATGAGAACTTTCAAGTTTTATTCTCTTGGCAACTTATAAATATGCAGTATGGTACTATTAACTATACATTACATAGCCATAACATTTATTTTATGGCTAGAAGACCGTACCTCTTGACACTCTTCGCCAATTTACACACCTTCAATCTCTCACTCCCTAGTGACTTATAACCTTGCCCTCCTGACATAAATTCCGCTTGATCATGACATATATCCTTTTCTATATTGCTGGATTTGAAGTGATGTAACTTTTTAAGTATCTTTATTAATGAGGGATATAGGACTTTTATACCTTTAAAATTTATATTTCCGATTTCGGTAACATGGTTATATTGGTCTCATAAAATGATCGAGAAGAACTACATGCTTGTCTTAGTCCGTTCAGACTGCTATAATTCAAATACCATAGACTAGCTGGCTTCACCAACAAACACGTAGTTCTCATGTTCTGGGAAGTCCAAGATTAAGGAGTCTGCAGATTTGTTGTCTGGTGGGTACCTAATTTCTGGGTCATAAATTATGGTCTTCCTAACGTGTCCTCATATGGCAGGGAGAGTGAGAGATCTTTCTGGAACCTGTTTGATAAGGGCAATATTCCCATTCGCGAAAGCTCCACTGTCATGACCTAATCACCTCCCAAAGACTCCACCTCTGAATAACATCACATTGGAGGGTTAGGATTTCATTCAATACACGAATTTTGCAGGGACACAGATATTCAGTCAATAACAACCCACATCTATTTTCTAGAAGAGTTTGTGCGGAATTTGTATTATTTACTCCTGGAATGTTTCATCGAAATCCCCAAGTGGGGTCATCTGTGCCATGAGTTGCCTTTGTGGGAAGGTTTTTAGTTACAACTTCAAATTCTTTAATACGTCTAGGGCTGATCATTCTAGCTAATTTTCCTGAGTGCACTCTCATAGCTTTCATCTTTCATATAAAATGTCCATGTCATTAAAGTATTAAAGTTATTTAATTCTGGTGCTCTTTTTCTTCAGACTTTTTTAAAAATTAGTCATTCTAGAATTCTATACATTTTATTTATCCATTGAAAGAATCAGCATTTGGTAATTTTATTATTTATTTATTTTCATTGTTTTTAAAATTTTTTTAATGTTTACTTATTTTTGAGAGACAGAGAGACAGAGTGAGAGCGGGGGAGGGACATAGAGAGAGGGAGACACAGAATCTGAAGCAGACTCCAGGCACTGAGCTGTCAGCACAGAGCTCAACACAGGGCTTGAGCTAAGCCGAGATCATGACCTGAGCAGAAGTTGGATGCTCAAGGGACTGAGCCACCCAGGTGCGTTGGTCATTTTATTTTAATGATTGCTACTTCATATTGTTTTCTTCCTTTTTCCCGATTTGTGTTTAATGTGCTCATCTGTTTCAATGTTCTTAATATGGATGCTTAGATTATTGATTATAGATACTTCTTTTTTTTTCTAATATAGTTATATAGTGTAATATATTTTCCTTCTAAGCACTGCTTTAGTTATATCCTATACATTTTTATATGTTCTGTTTTCATGTTTTATTTAATTTGGAATATTTTCTAATTTTCTTTCAAAGTTTTGACTACTGGTTAGTTAGAATATGTCATTTAATTTCCAAATATTTCGTGACTTTTCCCATATTGTTTTGGTTATTGATTGCTAGTTTGTTTTGTATTAAGGAACCATACTTTATATTATTTTAATGCCTATAAATTTGTCAAGATTTGTCTAATGGCCAATAATATAGTTGGTGAGGTTTCATGTGTACTTTGCAAAGAATGTGGGGGTGCATATGTGCCTCATTCGTTAAACATCTGACTCTTGATTTCGGCTCAGGTCATGATCTCATGGTTCATGAGATCAAGCCCCACATCAGGCTCTGCACTGACACTGTTCAGCTTGCTTGGGATTTGCTCTCTCTCTCTCTCTCAAAATAAAGAAACATTTTTTTTTAAGTTTAAAAACATATAAAGGATGTGTATTCTATTATTAGTGGGTGGAATATTCTATAAATCTCAGCTAAGTTGGCTGATAATGTTCAAATCTACATTTTTAATGATTTTTGTCTGCTTGTTCTCCCATTTATTGAAGGATTATTGATGTTTCCAAAATTTCTTTATTTCTGTTTTCAGTTCTATCAGCTTTTGCCTTATGTTAGGGCTTTTTATATCTCTTTATCATTAGGTAATTTATCTTTTTATTCCTAGTAAAAATCTTTGTTTTGAAGTTTACTTTGATATTAAAAAATTCACTATAGCTTTCTTTTGATTTTTGATGGCATGGTGTATCTTTTCCCCCACATTCTTTTATGTTCAGTCAATCTAAGCCATCTGACACTGACAATCTCTAAATTTCAATTGGTTTGTTTTGACCATTGCATTTAATGCAATAATTGATGTATTTAAAACTACAGTCTTAAAAATTGTTTTTTTTTTTTTTTTTGGTCTCATCTGTTCTCTGTTCCCCATTTTCTCTCATTCTGCTTTATTTTAGATGATTATTTCTACCTACTTTTTATTTTTTGTGTTGTTGCTACAGGTTTACAATATTCAGCACTATGTTGTCACAGTCTTTCTCCAAATATTTTTCTACTTCATACATAATCTAATAATCTTTCAACAGTTCCTTCTACTTTATCCATTTCTTCCTTTATAGTATTACTGTTACACATTTAAAAATTTTACCTGTTATAAACCCAGTTTTTTTTCCATTTTTGCTTTACACAGTTATTATTTTTAATGATTTTAAAAATATTTAAAACCTCATATTTACTACATTTACCATAGCTGATGCTGCTCTGTCTGTGTGTGCATTTAGAGTTACAGTTCCATGTAGTAGTATTTTCCTTTTGCTTGAAGAATTTCCTTTAACATTTCTTATAGTGTTTTGTTCAAGAAAATGTTTAATTCATCTTTTTTTTTAAATTTTTAACATTTATTTATTTATTTTTATATTTTTTTAAATGTTTATTTATTTTTGAGACAGGGAGAGACAGCATGAATGGGGGAGGGTCAGAGAGAGAGGGAGACACAGAATCCGAAACAGGCTCCAGGCTCTGAGCTGTCAGCACAGAGCCTGATGCAGGGCTGGGCTGCAACTCACAGACCGCGAGATCGTGACCTGAGCCGAAGTTGGACGCTTAACCGACTGAGCCACCCAGGCGCCCCAACATTTATTTATTTTTGAGAGACGGAGAGAGACAGAGCACAAGCAGGGCAGAGAGAGAGGGAGACACAGAATCTGAAGCAGGCTCCAGGCTCTGAGCTGTCAGCACAGAGCCTGATGTGGGGCATGAACCCGCAAATCGTGAGATCATGACCTGAGCTGAAGTCAGACACCCAACAGAGTGAGCCACCCAGGTGCCCCTAATTCACCTTTATTTTTAAATGTTATTATTGTGTACAATGGAATTCTGAGGTGACAATTTTTCTTTCTGTATTTCAAAGGTCACATTTTATCTTTTTTGGATTAGATAGGGTCTGATGCAAAGTCTGCTATTACCTGCTTGTCTATGATGTGTTTAATTATATTTTTATTTATATTTATCCTGAAGGTCCCTGAGTTTCTTGGTTGTTTTCTTTTGTTAATTTATGGGGAAATTGGCTATTATCTCTTCAAATATTTCTTTTGTACCCTTCTCGTTTTTTTTCCCTGTTATTCTAATTACATGGTTATTAGATCATTTGACACGATCCCCTATCTCCTAGAAGGTCTGATTTTAACTTTTTTTCTAATGTTCATTTATTTATTTTGAAAGCAAGAAAGCGCGCGCACAAGAGCGCATGTACATATGCAAGTGGGGGAGGGGCAGAGAGAGGGAGAGAGACAATCCTAAGCAGGCTCCACACTGTCAGCACAGAGCCCAATGTGACGCTCAATCTCACGAACGATGAAATCATGACCTGAGACAAAATCAAGAGTTGGACATTTAACCTACTGAGCCACTAAAGTACCCCTAAACTCTTTTCCTTCTCTGTATTTCAGAAAGAATATTTTCTATTGATCTAGCTTCAAATTCATTTACTATTTCCCATGCTGAGTTCAGTGTCTGCTATTGTTTGTGTGTGTTAAATTTTAGTATGTCATAGGCCTAGCAAATAAGGATTTCACTTATGTCTTGAGCTTCCAGGAAATATAAATTCTAATATAGCTTACAAATTGGCTTAAAAATATTATTTAAATATCAACTGTTTTCTTTTGTAACCACTTTCATGATGGCCTTCTTTAGGTACTCTACCTAAGGTCAAACCTTTTGTGTGCCCTTTCTCCCCTCAGGGGGGCTGCAACCATTTGAAATTTCTACCTCTGATTGTCTACTGACCTGTTTCCTGATGCATTCTAAAAAGTTATGGTTTTGCATGATTTTGTAAAAGTGACATTTTCATCCAGCCTCCTATAAGCTAAATGGAAACACAAGTCTTCCTCCTTACGTTTTTATGTCGTATAAGAATATTTTGATAATCCATTTCTATTTATTTTTTGACAAGATTGTTTTTATTATCATCCCAACTTTGTAAGCAAGAAAACATTTATTTGAGAGACACAAATCATGTTCTTTTAGCTAGGTTCTTATCTTCTACTGCATTTTTCATTGATATAAATCATCCCTCGAGTGAAATTCAGAGGTGTGAGAACTGCATTTACAAGCCCCCTCCTATTTTCATTTGTATTCATCCTCAAGTGAACTCCAGAAAGCTACATTTCTGTTTCATCCAATCTTCCAGGTCAGAGGACTAAATGCTGCCTCTGGACTCTAGGAAACTCCTCATGTCACTCTGGATTGCACAGATTTTTGATATATTCCATGTCTAGGGCACACTGCATGTATGTACTTGCTATGATGGAGTGTTTTACAACAGACTAGAGCTTTACAGATCCCCCTTTGAGGCAAAGCCCATTGGCTTCTGCCTTTATTTTATGGGGCTAGAGTCTTGTTGGCTGTATTTCAGAAACTGTTTTTACAGCCACACTGTTTGCTGAGCCTGATGGAATACCTTTGCCATTTGATACCTCTGCCCATTACACTCTTTCCCCATTAAGATCACCCGACCAGTTACATTAACTACAGGATTCTGTCTGCTAAATTCCAACAGTTCAAATCATTGACTTTACCAATTTAAGGACATGGAAATGCTGGGATGCCAGAAGCCACACTAGAAGGCTAACTGCCTTATATATTCTTAATTCTCTTTCTCTGTCTCTCTCACGCACATGCACACATGGTGTCTGAACATGGAATGATTTAATGACCTGTCAACATATAGCACTTCAAAACTGACAAGTCTTTATATAATTTACGTCACTGCTATAGTAACTGCTCTCCTGTGGATGCAACAATACTCTTAGATAACGGGGCAATTATTATTAACACCATTATACAGATGAAAAAACTTTAAAGAATTATATAGATATATAAACTTAGGTATATAAGATTAAAGAATTATATTTACCTGTTCCTTTAATATGCAAGGAATTTTGCTGGGTCTGTGGAAGTCTTGACCCTGTTCTCAAGGAGCCTATATTTGAATGGGGAAGACAAAATTGAAATGCAAGTAATTCCAAGATGGTCTCCATGTTATGCTGTAAAGAATTCAACCCACAGGGGCGCCTGGGTGGCACAGTCGGTTAAGCGTCCGACTTCAGCCCGGTCACGATCTCACGGTCCGTGAGTTCGAGCCCCGCGTCAGGCTCTGGGCTGATGGCTCAGAGCCTGGAGCCTGTTTCAGATTCTGTGTCTCCCTCTCTCTCTGTCCCTCCCCCGTTCATGCTCTGTCTCTCTCTGTCCCAAAAATAAATAAACGTTGAAAAAAAAATTAAAAAAAAAAAGAATTCAACCCACCTATTTTAGCTTATTTGCACGATTTTTATAAGCGCCTCTTTCCCTAAAGAATCATCTGATACTTGGAAGTTTTCCAACAATATCATGTCAAATGTGTTCTCTCCCATGCTGAGTCAGGAATTACTTGTCTAAAGTCAAAATTATAGGAAATTACAGGGGTGGGCACTGAATAATAAGAATAACCATTTATTGATTACTTTCTTTGAAGCAGGTATTGTATTATGCTTTTGCAGTCATTATAAAAATAAACATAATTGATTGAAAACTTACCATGTGACAGCATTGTTATTAAATTCTCACTTCTATGCAGTGGAGGGAGACTGTGATTATCCTCATCTTACAGAAGAAGAAATAAAAACTTAGCCAGTCAATAAACTGGCAAATAGTAAAGCCAACATTTCAGTCAAATTTTTCAGATGTTAAAGTTTATGTTTTTTAGCAACTACACTGTACTGTCTCTCCATGTCATCCTAAAAACAATCTTACACAGTAAGTACTATCCACAATTAAATCATGGGGAAACTAGGTTTGGACTATGTTCAAAGTCATACAGGTGTAAATGAGAGAGCTGGGATTTGTGTGCAGGAAAGACTATTCCAAAACCTTTTCTCTAAACCCTACTCAAGACTGTTTTCCACTGTACTACACCAGAGACACTGAGAGGTAAACTTGACAGCTCTGGGTATCCTTGCCTTTCCTGATATGCATCTGTTTAGGCAATCAGCTTCCATCACAGTGGAGAAGTAATATCTCCATGAATTATGCCTCCCTTAAACTTGCCTCCATGAACTCACACTGGGAAGGATCCTCAGGCATATCAAAATAAATAAATTTTTTTTAATATGCCATGGGACATAACCTCTCAAATAAGTAGGAAATGCCACTAACAAGCTGATTCAATTCTCTAAGCATCTAGTAAAGCAAAGCTTTACCTTAAGTAAACATGCCCAGTACAAACACAATGATAGAGATGTCTAAACATGCTAACAAAACTTTTAAACACAGATATGATATCCAAAGGATGGAGGTAATAGTCCTCTTCTATATTAGTAAGATTGCATCATTCTTCAAGAGAGATACAGACAGACTAGAGTGTCCCAAATGGGGGGCCAGCATAGGGTGGGGTCTGGATAGGAGTTAACCTAAGGCCCATCAGAACTAAGGATATATTGGATTTGAAGAAAAGGAAATCTATAAGGAATCCTATCATTATCCTGGGTAATAAATTACAAAAAAAAAAAAAAGATAGATTTGAATTCAACAGGAACAAAAGGATTGTTTTCAGTAACATTTTTATTTAATACTTTTTGACGATAAAACTATTCCTCCCAAAGAACAGTTAGCTTCCATATCAAAAGCTACTTGGGAAAAAATGGAAATATCAGGTGTTCTGAAGAAGAAAGGATTATCACATCAAGAGCGGGGTGAGATTAGGAAACTTGTAAGGTCCTTCTAAGCTTTGTGATTCTATTAACAAAAATGAAAATATGTTCAAGTAGATAAAAGAAAGGCTTGTTTAGATTATCTTTTATATATTGATCAAAGTTCATACATACGAAAGTTTTAAAGTATAAAACCATACCCTAGTGTGATTGCCAGATATATTGAGCAAATCAAAGTAAATTTTCATCTGATTATACTCATATCTGTCACATAGTTTATATCCTGTTCCTTAAACAACTCTACTGGCTGAATAAAACATGTGTAATATATGATATGATCATTACACTTTCTTGTTTCAGAATTAGTTCTTGTTACACTATTTTTGCTCATGAAACTATAAATATTTTCATTTCCAAGGGGGGTATACAGGTGTAGGTATGAATGTAAGTCCTGGTCAGATTTCACTCATTTCATCGATTATTAGCTCTGTATATTACAAATAGTGATTTACTCAACTACAGGCAGAGCATTCTAGAATTATAAACCTTTTAATTCATTGTTTTCTCAAGCAGAAACAACGTTTAAGCTTATTTTACTCTGAAGTCAAATCAGGGAAGGAAGGAATGGAGTCAAATCAAGGAAGGAAGGAATGACTTACCAGTGATTTGGTAGTTTTTGTTAAACTCTAAATTTCCTTTCAAGTTTCAGGTTACTCCTAACCTGAAATATTGAGGCATATTGAGGGATTTATAACTCAATGACTGGGAGTTAAAAATAAAAAAATATTTTATACACATATCTTGATATGTGTATATGTGATATGTGTATATTGATATCAATATATGGGTATAAAATATGTAATAAATATATATTTAGCATTTATTGAGCACACACTATGAACCATGTAACTGCTTTAAGGTGTTTTACATATACCAGTTTATTTAATCATCACAATAAACCTATGAGGTAAATTCTTTTATTATATTCATTTTGAAAATAGGAGAACTGAGGTATACAGAAATTAGTCAACAGATTTATTTTTGTTCAGAGGCCTGATGCTTAGCCATTAGTATTTATTGATAGAGAGAATGTACATAGTACATCAATGTGTTCATCATAAAAATTAGTTGGTCAGTAGTAAAGATGTTTTCCTTTCTACTTTTTTTAGCAAGTCAATATTTTGTCTAAATGTTATTATATTTTTATATTTTCATATAATTAATATAATTTCTTTGATAATTTTTTTTATTCAGAGCTTGCTCTTTCTTGCTCTTCTTTCTTTCTCTCAATTGCTTCTCAGCCTTTTGGCTAAGATCAAGTGTTTTCTTTCTTCTTTCTTTCTTTCTTTCTTTCTTTCTTTCTTTCTTTCTTTCTCTTAAACACACAAGCACAGTACACTAGCATTTTCAATGTTTTTATGACTTTGTGTGGTAGAGGTGAGTAGATATTTAGCAGAGGAAAGCGAGTTTCCTTTTTTTCATGCATAATCTTCATGCCCCACAGCCTTCTGCAAAACTGGACTTTTGGCTGGCAGGCCTGATTTAATTTAAGTATCCCACAGTTTTTCCCTTTGCAGATTAGAAGTAAGATGCTTAAGAGAACAACGACCCCCTGGAACCATTGGTTCCTCCATGAACTGGTGTAATTGGGATCTGGAAGTGATAACTGGATCTCTGCCATCCTGGGCTGGTTTGAACAACTGTCACATTTTTGCGTTTCTGGTTCTTGATCTGTGAAATGAGGAGCTTGTTAAAATGATCCTTAAGTCCTTTTTCCAGTCTTCCAGTCTCTGATTTACTGAGTCAGGCAACTGCTTATTTGAGAATGTGTCTACAGTAACTACATTGTTGTCAGTTTCATTTCCATAAATATTTCCTGAGCATCTTTTGTATATCAGGTCTTGACAAAGTCACAGGGCAGGAAAAAGAGTTTGTAAAAGATAACCTGTGTCCTAAAGTAACTTAAGGTCTTGCAAAGAAGAGGTTAATTTTAGAAATAATGGCATTTCAATGTGATTGGTACTATACAAATGGTATAAAAAAAGTTTTATGGAAGCATAGTTTAAATACGATTTGAGAGATTTACCTTCTGTCATATTATTTTAGTTGCCAGGGTGCCTGAAGAGCGGCTGACAGATCTCACCCTAACATTAAGTATGTGAACACATGTTTTTTGAATAAAGAGGTATCTTAACCATCCACAGGCCAAGATTAGAAGAGGACTTTAAGGTCCACAATTGAAACCATAAATGGACAAAAGTAATTTTTTTTACATCCAAGATTCATATCTTTCAGCCTCCAAGGATGTTGGTATCAACCTACAAATCAAAGTCCAGGCTTCAAATTATCTTACGTAGGATGATCACCATGAAGTATTTTCTCGAACAGGAATCACACACGCTTAGCCTTGTTCCTCTATATTTCTTAGAATATAAAAGAATGCTGTTCCTTCCACTTCACCTTGATTCTTTGTGTCAGCATTTATACTGATCTGCTCATTACCTGAAACAAACTCTAACTCCCTTGTCTGCCAATTTCCTAGAATTCACTGACCTGCCAAACTGAAGCAATGCTTGACACCTCTCATTAGAATGTATCCTTCAGCCATGAATTTGATTATGAATGTGGGTATGGTAATAGGAAGTTGAATGTGAAGGTGGGGTTTAACTTTGGGTAGAGTTGACGAATGAAAAGTCTGTGAATGTGAGCACAGCTACCTCCCCCTGGTCTGCCCCACAACACTCTCCTTTCAGCCGGTCGTCGTCGCTGAGCAGCAGTGGGGTGCTGCCATTTGTGTTAATTTTTCACTCATGCGTGAAGTCTAGCATGAAATAACAACAAAACATGCATTAAATTATTGGAAAAAGATTTCCTTATTGTATAAAAGAGACAGAATGAACTAAAAAATCACTGAAAATGAGAAACATTAAAGTTCAAATAGCACTGTATTAGAATACTTAATTGCTTCATTAAAAATCATAAAGGATAGAGCAGCTACTTCTTCATGTATTAAGTTTTAAAACACTTTTCAAAGATTCTGAGTTCATTAAGCGACAAAACTCCCAATAAAGTGTATCCCTTAATTGTTTTGTTCACGGCTTCTTTGGCAAAAATGTTATTAAATAATTATGAGTTCTTGAACTTAGTCTCATCGAGGAAAAAAAAGTTTATTATTTATGATGATCTGATCTAAGCAACTTCATGAGCCTCCATCCCTATGAGCAAGGGTGATATTTTAGTGAAGGTAAAGGAAATCGGAATAAAGACTAGCCCATTTACTTCCATATTACCAAGATGCGGGATCTAACACTAACAATAACCACCAACATTTATTTATTCAGTGCTTCCTCAGCGCCAGCCCTCTTGTTTAATCTGCACAGTAATGCTGGCACAGGTACTATTATTCGCCATAAGTTTAAAAAGAACCAACTTTGATAGGAAGGGCTTACATGACTTATCAGAGGTCTCCCAGACAGGAGGTGGTAGAGGGGGGATTTACACCTGATGTGTTCAGAGTCCACATTTCTAAATACATTCTACATGCTTCCGGAATATAAGCAATTTCCATTCACTCTCTTCTTTTTCTTTTTTTAAAATTTTTATTTAAATTCAAGTTAGTTAACATATAGTGTAATATTGGTTTCAGGAGTAGAATTGAATGCTTCATCACATATATATAATACCCAGCTATTCACCATTTTAATTAGAACTAGTTATCTAGAATTATACACCTATATTTTCATTCTTGCTTTTCTTTGTTCCCCAGAAACCTGCTAAGGTAAACAGAGTATTTGGGAAAAGTAAGAAAAAGTATATGAAAGAGGTTATGCTAACCACATGTATATTTTAAACAACCTCTTTTTAGAAGCAGGGCTAGGTGACTTTTTTTTTTAACGTTTATTAATTTTGAGAGACAGAGAGACAGACCATGAGCAGGGGAGGGGCAGAGAGAGAGGGAGACACAGAATCTGAAGCAGACTCCTTTGAGCTGTTAGCCCAGAGCCCAACGTGGGGCTAGAACCCATGAACCGTAAGATCATGACCTAGGCCAAAGTCGGACACTTAACTGACTGAGCCACGCAGGTGCCCCAAGGGCTAGGTGATTAAGGAAGGAAAAATCAGATGTAGGGCTATAGATTCTAGGCCAGCATTGTTACCTTAGTCCAAAGAATTTCAGATCCTAGGTAGAAAGCTCCCTATAGAACTGAGGATTTAGAATGCAAGGCTATTGACTAAACTACTCTGAAGTAAGCTTCTGTTGGAAATGTTTTTCTAGATCTAATGTCTTAAAATTAAAGCTCTATCCACTTATAAACACAAGCAAAGATTGATTCATTTAACTCAGTATTTTTAAAAATTGATTTAAAAATATAGATTCTGGGTGCATAGTATAAAATTTTGTACTTAAATTCAAGAGCATTACAAATGAGTTAAAGACAAAAAGCAGTACAATTCTATTATCACCTCACTGATTTAGACCATCTTTAAAAATTAGCTTTCACTTTCTTGAAAGCCCATTTTCTCTTTCTTATGAACACACTATTACCAGGGCAGAGAGAAAACTTGATTTTCCAAATGTTTCTCTTCAGGTAGGTTTGACTCTGCTACTAGAAGAGGTTTGTATCTAGGGATCCTGTGGACAGACCAGACAGCCTGCAGCTACTATATGGAAGCTAAAATTAAAACGATGTGGCTTCATTTCTGGTATGTACTGTTCATACCTTCTTGTATAAAGGGATGGCTACTCTTTCCTTTTGTTTCAGGCTCTATCAGATACTCCTGACCTACAAGATACTCCTGTGTTTGGCTTATTGGAGTCATCCTTACTCCATTTTAGGAACATTTCTAGATCACTTCCTTTTTGCCACTCCATGACATTTTATGTTTCGTTTTTCTGGTTTCTCAGACCAATTGGTTTTATTACTGACTCCCAATGGTCACCTCATTACTTAGTTTGACTATTTGATTTTGTAACTGCTGTTGGATTTTAATCTTTAATGCATAGCTTCTGGGGTATGTTCTCTATTTTCAGGTTATTAAAGTAAGAGGTCCCTACTTCTGAGTTCTATTTCAGTGCTATGGAACATGTCCTGACTGGAATTGCCTTTCATTCAAACTCCATCTGACGAGGGATAGAAAATATTATTTCCCTTTACTCAGAATCAAGTATGTGGAGAAAGTAGGGCGGTGGTGATTAGAAAGAGAAATATCCAGGGGCGCCTGGGTGGCGCAGTCGGTTAAGCGTCTGGCTTCAGCCAGGTCACGATCTCGCGGTCCGTGAGTTCGAGCCCCGCGTCAGGCTCTGGGCTGATGGCTCGGAGCCTGGAGCCTGTTTCCGATTCTGTGTCTCCCTCTCTCTCTCTGCCCCTCCCCCGTTCATGCTCTGTCTCTCTCTGTCCCAAAAATAAATAAAAAACGTTGAAAAAAAAAAAAAAAAAAGAAAGAGAAATATCCATAGAATTGGTGTGAAAAAAATGTAATTTATTCACTAAACATTACATTAGAATTATAGAATTTAGTTATTTAGAATTATGGATTTTCATTTAATTCCATAATTAACTTATTTTCAAAGACGCTAGTTTCATTTCCTATTGCATAGATCTTATTAAAAGGGGAACTAAGTATGGTTGTTTTGCATCCTCAATTTGGCTGAATTTCAGGAACAAATGCACAACATGAGCTAAATTTGTATCTTTACAGTTTTCAGTGCTGTCTGGGACATACTTTTTAGATAAATTATAAACCAGTATTTTATCTTACTGTTTAAATTCTGATAATTAATGTGTATTGGTCACACGATAATACCTTAAGTTTGCTTACAATTTAGATTCCATTTTTGGGGATACATGTCTTTTGGATACACATTACCTAGAATAGAGCTTCTCAGTATTTTCCGAATAGACTAGACCCTCAAGGTGATATTTCTAAAGAGTACATGATAACTTGATATTAAATATCCTTTACTTAGTTTCCAAAGACCACAAAATGCTCTTTATTCTGTAAGTCCTTTCCTATTCTCTCCAGTTGGCTTAGTTTTTCTTTCTGTGCCATTTCATAATGCAAGTACCTTTCCTTTAACTTAAAACTTGACTGCATCTCTGACCCTCACATTGGATTGTAAGGTCCTTGACAGTAGCAACAGCGTGTAATCACCTTTGTCTCCAGTCCAGCGTCTAGGTTGATTCCTAAATGTGTTGGATAGTGGTAAGTTTTCCCTTAACTGAGCTGCCATTTTGTTTTGTCTTTATCAGGATCATATGGCCTCTTTGGAGGTTCCATCTCATGAGCTCTTTTTGGTTATTTGCTAAAATATTCTTAGATTTTTCATTTTTTGTTAAAAATACCAGTTCCTTTTGGAGAGCTGATTGATGGTTTATGTCTTAACAACCTTATTAAACTTGATGAAAATCCATACTAACTGAGTAGTCTTATTTCTAGCTTTCTTATTTCTAGTCTTCTTGTTCTAGCTTTCACTTTTTACATTTCAAATAACTCTGACCAGATTACTACACTAGGTATGTTCTTCATTCACACACACACCCCTTTGGGCAAATTTTCTGCAGAAAGGGATACTAATACCTATTCTGTAATGTTGTAGGGATGATTAAAGTTAATAATGTATGTAAAGCAAATGCTTAGTATATATTCAATAAATGTTGACTATCATCATAGTTTCACATTCAGTTGAATTTTATAAAAGAGCAATATGTTGGGGTGGTTACTATCATTATTACAATTGTTCAGTTGAGAACTTAAACAAACTGAAGTGGCAGGCTCCAAATCACATATCCAAGAGTAGAGATTGTGTTGAACCTTGAGGAGATTATTCTCTCATTCTCAGATAATTTTCACGTTGGAGAGTAGCAGCATGCTAACATGTAGAGAAATTAGTGGTAGATCTTTTTTACAAGTGTTTGCAAGTTAAAATAGGAATGGGCAGTGATGGAAATGAAGATACTCTGATGGTAGAAGTTCTGTCAATTGAGGAAGTTCTCAGGAGCCCCTTAAAACACAACAGAACAGGTCACTATATTGTGTACCTGTGAAAGTCTTCTGTGTCAGCTAAGAGATGGACCATGCAGACTGATACAGCTCTTTGAGCAAAGCCATTGTAATATATGTGTGTGTATATATATATATATATGTGTGTGTGTGTGTGTGTGGATACACACACACATATATATGTATATATGTATATATGTGTATATATATATATAGTTTTTAAACGGTATACATATATATATGTGTATATATATATATATATATATGATTTTTAACTAGTTCTCTGTGACTGAAGCATGATAAAATGTATATGTACCGGGATAGGTATTAGAGGACAGAAGATCCGGAAGGCAGATTGGTTCATTTAACAAATTACAATTTTTCTCAGTTATGCTCCAGAACTGGGCAAAACAATAGAGGCATAAAGAGGCGAGACATGCCATTCCTATGCTTGAGAACCTCATTCTGAGACAGGAGGTTGAAAAATAAGTCAGTGGCCACTGTATCCTGTACAGTGAGAACATACAGGAAGGAAATAACCTCATCGCCTCTGCCTGGGGGTTCAGAGGAAAGTTTCATAAAGTAGGAGATATTTAAGATTTGAAGGATGTGTGAGAATACTAAATGATGAGGAAACACTACATGCAAAACCATTTGTGGATTAAAGTGCATGTTCTAGGAAAAGTATTAAATTGGGAGCAGAATATATAATGACTGGGGGGGTATAATCTTAATCTTAGAAATGGAAAATTAAAAATATTAATACTAATAACAAGATCATTGCTTCATATTTAAAATGTATTCAGGGGTGCCTGGGTGGCTCAGTTGGTTAAGCATCCGGCTTTGGCTCAGGTCATGATCTCACGGTTTGTGAGTTTGAGCCCCGTGTCGGGCTCTGTGCTGACAGCTCAGAGCCTGGAGCCTGGTTCGGATTCTGCGTCTCCCTCTCTCTGCCCCTCCCCCACTCATGCTCTGTCTCTCTCTCAAAAATAAATAAACATTAAAAAAATAAAAAAGAAAATGTATTTAATACAGAAAGTCCAGATTTAACACACATTCGGTGCATGCCTATTAACAGAGCATTTTATCATAGACATGGATTTTTAAACCAACGTATGAACTAGTTAATAATCACAACTTGCTTATTTTCATTGAGCTCTTAAATATACTTGACTCCAAAGTACAGAGATTAGAGAAGTATGAGCTATATATAGTCAGAAAGACTAAAAACCTCAGCAACTAGAACAGACATTTGCTTACTGGCATAGGTACACTGAAGGATGTTCTCTCCTCACATTACCAACATGTCAGGATTTTTAACAGATGTTATTAGGATGCCACAGCAATGCAGAGATGTATGTAAGCTGAGAGCATAATCACTATGAGGACTGAAGGCTGATGATTTGACTGTGTTGAAATTACTCGGGTGTCCCTCTAATTTGTCACATGACTTCATGTTTAACTCTGTTATATGGTTTTTAAATCTGGGTTCTTGATGATTTCTTTTTCTTTTTCTTTTCATGAAGTGGATGATGATTTGTAAACTGACTCTTCATGTTCCTAAACCACTGAGCATTTTAAAAATTAGTTTCCATGAAATAGAAGTGGTTTCAAAGGAAGTCTTGGCTCAATTAGCTTCTGTTTGGGGATTTTGACTGCCAGGATATCCATTCAAAGAAAGATGGTGATTTCTAAATTATTCTATTTTTACTTTGATATCCTCCCTGTAACTCTACAGTTTTCTCCACACTACTCCCCAGGATTTCCCTCGTGTTTGTCTTCAGGATATGTTACCATTAGCAACAGCGATTACTGGCCCTCCTTGTTCCATCAACTACCAAATCTTGGTGTAAAAGTGGAAAAACCTTGTAAACATAATTGTTTACGGAAATATTGTCACATACATTAATAATGGTGATCTTTTCTATTTTTTTAACATGTTGACATATGAAAAGCAAGTGAGAATCAGCAAACTAATCTTGATTATTTCATGTAAACTGAGCCAAAACAATTAACTATAACAGTATGGAGACAACGCTGGATTTTCACTTGATCTGTTAACTCACTTCATTTTCATGCAAACTTGAACCACAAATGTTAATTGAATGCCTATTTGTACTAAGTATTGTGTTAAGTGTGAAAATGCTTAGAAACTCAGAAAAAAAATTCTGTTTTTGAGAAATTCACCAACTAGAGGGAGAGAGAAACACATAAGATTAGTTTTTATAAGGATATCTGCAGAATTCACATGATGTAATGTTAAATCTCTATTTTTTTGGGTGAAAAAACAAACTTCATTTTTATGCCTTAGAGACTTACAGATTTCAGGATAAACTGTAACTATAGGATTTAGATATGTTTGGGACATGTCTGGAAGTTCAACAGTAGGGATATATCTGGAATGCCTTGGCATGAAAGACCAAAGAGCTTTATGGGAAAGAACTCTGTAGCAGTGTGAGTTAAGATGCATAAAAAAAATGTATTCACATAAAAAATGTTCATATATCACTGGAATGAGGGAGTTTTCTTTAGTCCTTCTCTTGTGGGTATGTTCTTGAGTCCTAATGAGAGGAGAAAAAATGTGAGTCTCTAACTTTCTGCTAAAGATATGTGGTATGTGCAAGTCATGGTGGGGGTGCACATGTTAGTCTAAGTGGGCAATACCGTCCAGCAATGGACCAGAAGAAAAGTGGGGGAAGATGAAATGCTTTCACATATATTGGCAACTCTGACAACAACAGAGGCATCATGCTGTCTTCTGCATAGGCACCAGCAATTTTGGCCTGGGCACTGGAGCACTGGCTACTTTGGTAGTGTCTCTGTGGCTTAATGGTGATTTCAGCATATTCAGCAGCCATTTTCTTTCCAGTGGTCTAGAGAAGTAGAGGAGAAAAATGGCAGATAACACAGAGAGGAATAATTTGTGAACAAATGTATGCTACCTTTTTGGAACACAGAGAGATAAGCTGGTAGAGTTTGAAGGCACCTGGAAGTACTCCTAACACTGGATAAAAATAGCATCATTTTGTATTGTTATTTTAACACCAACTAGACCCCACTTTTAATTTCTTCAGGCTATTTTTCTCTAGAGAAAAGTGATCTATAATTAAAACAATATTCCCACGACACTGTGATTGTGACCTGAGCCAAAGTCAAGAATCGTATGCACTCAATGATGGAGCTGCCCAAGCGCCTGTGAGGTTAATATAATGTTATGACAAATGTTAATTGAATCAGTTTTAAAAAGATGCATCTGTTTACATACATTCTGTAAACTCATATTCCAATAGGCACCAGTTACCTACTTCCTACTTCTCAGCTTCACATCCACCTTTTTTTTGCCCTGCTGGATCTTGGGGATCTTGCCAGGTGGAGAATGTAATCCCTCATCAACAAAGGGCACAGGAGTGAAATACAAGGTGATGGAGTCAGGAGGACTCTTCTCTGTTGGGTCCCCACCACTTCTCCATTATTATTACTCAGTGAGGGAGCTTCAGTGGCATCCTCAGATCATACTTCCCTAGGATAAACCACTTGCAAGGAGCTCAGTCCTGCCACATCCTCCGTCTGCAATATGGTTCTTTCATAACTCCCTTCCAATAGTTGAAAATCGCTCCTATCCATTTTTCCCTGTGTAAATGACTGATGTGATATTTGTCTCCTGATTAGACCCTGGACCTTGACTGATATATACCATTTTCTATTTTACTACTGAAAGTAATGTAAATATACAAATAGCAAATTTAGCAAAGTTCTAAAAAGATCATTGCTACTTTTCTCTTTCATGGCATAATGACAATCTGTTGTTTTCCTTTTTATTTTGGTGTCCAGGAAACTCAGAGTCCACAATATACATGATTGGAAAATAATGGAATCCTCATACTAGAGTTAGCAATTTTTTTTTTATGAAGAGCCAGACAGTAAAGTTTTTCAGCTTTGCAGGTCATATGGTGTCTGTTGCAAATACTCAGCTCTGCTGTTGTCATGCTAAAGCAGCCAAATAATACAAAAATTAAGGGGAGTGATTGTGTTCTAGTAAAACTTCTTTATGAAAACAGGCATCAGGCTGGATTTGACCTTCAGACTGTCCTTTGCCAACTCCTGCTTTAGAAAATAATCTCATCACACTGATCCATAGTAAAAATATCACATACTAAAAACATAACCTGTGAAATCTATTATTATTATTTTAAAGCCATAGTGTTATAGAAAAAAATGTAAAGAGTTGAATGGAGCTTCAAGTTAATCTAAAATGACTTTTCACTTAGAAAGGGTACAGACTTGGTAAACAGAACGTTTAGCTATAGAATCAGATGTTCATTATGAACACTGTCATTTTCTACCTGTGAACCCATGGGTAGTTTAATTTGTCTCTTTAAACTTTACTTTCCTCTAGCAGAGCATGGAGATATTAATACTTTACCTTAAAAGTATGTGATAATGGTTAGTATAACACAAACATTTAATGAATATTTAGTCTTGGAGTCTATTTTTTTAGGCAGAGGAAGCAAAAACAACAACAAAAAGGAAACTTAGATATGAAGCCTGCTTTTGAAGTACATAATAGTAATTTGGGGGATAAAACTGGTACATGAGGATAGTTGATATAAAGGCCCAACTAAGTCATGTAGTGTATTATGAAGTCTACTATTTTAGCACTTGTTAAATATTACATCCTTTAAATAATTGCTCAGTGTTAGAGGAGATGCTGACCACTGCATCAGAGGAGGGATCTGGGCAAAGAAGAGAGGACAGCTGGTGTTATGTCAAGTCCAACTACCCTAAATAGACTATTTAAAAAAAAGAAGAGACTGAGATACCTTTATTTGTCAAGGTCAAGTGCTGTCCATTATCAGTTGTCATAGGGGCTTGATAAAAAGTTGACTTCATTTAGAGAGAATAAAGTTATGTTTTCTCATACTCCAATTTCTGATTATATATACATTATATATGTATATATATGTATACATATACATATACAAATATATATTATATACATATATTTGTATCTATATATGCAATATATAAACATATTTGTGTATATATACATATATAAGCATATATATGTATATACGTACATACATATATAATATACTTTATTATAGGTAATGATGTAAATATGTAATGTATGACACAGATATGGAGAAGAATATAGAGAAAACATCTGCAGAGTTCAATTGCCACAAAGAGAACACTTCTGTAATCATCACTCAGTTCAAGAAATGAAATAATGCCCCACTCATTCTCCTCCTACTGATATTTCTTCCCTGTGAATGAGCTTAATAATATCAATTTCTATTACTATCCTTTAGTTTTGCTTCTATTACCATTTAGTTTTTGAATTTCATATAAATGGAAAATTACGGTATATATTATCCTTGACTCAGTCCTTTTGATCAATAAGGATTAATGATATTCAAATATGTCATTAGCTTTAGCTAATGTAGCTTTTCATTTTCATTGCCACATAATATTCAGTATATAAATATGCTGTCAGTTAAATATCCATTCTTCTGCTCTTGGTTTTTTCTAAGTCCTTGGCTATTATGAAACACTGCTATGAACATTTTTATATGTGTCTTTTGGTGCATATATGTATGCCTTTTAAAAATATATGTAATACTAAGAGAAATTCCTCTGTCATAAGATATGTTTCTTTTGCCAGTTGATGGGTTTTTTATTCCCAATAATGATTTTTTTTGTACCAAAGTTTACTTTGTGTGATACTGATAGAACTTAAAACATTTCTTTTGTTTGTATTCTATATCTTTTCCCCAAATTTTTAACTTCAACCTTGTTGCACTCTCATATTTTAGTTTCTTGTAGGCTGTGTATTATTTTTTTGTCTTTTATCTTTCCTTTAGTTAGAGCTCTTAGTCTAGTTATAAGAACTATAACTATTGGTATAGTTGTATTAAAATCTGTCCTCTTTCTATTTGCTTTCTATTTATCCCTCTTCCTTCTTTTGTTATTCCTACCTTCTGCTTCTTTGGGGTATATATAATGTAATTATTTGGTTCCACTTTTTCTTTTGTTGGTGAAATGTATTTTCTTTTTTTTTATTGTTCTTTTTTTGTGAATGCTTTAGGAATACAATATCTTTGACTTAGTCTAATATTAATTAGTGCTTTTACCTTAAGAAAATCTAAGTTATTTAAAACATTTAAAATTTTTATTACTGCATTTCAGCTATATGAAATTGTATATTTTAATTCTCTTTCTTTTGATATACATCTACATACACATATATCCTAAGACATTGTGATTTGATATAGTAATCATTATAGACATAGTCAATGTTTATTTAGATTTACCTTGATATTGACCATTTTTATTGCTCTTCATTCCTTTCTGCACCTCTAATCTTGCATTTGAGATTCTTTCTTTCTGCTTGAGAAATGCTCCTTGCAATTCCTCTTTTTTGGGAAAAATTCTCTTTATTTTTTATTTGTATGAAGGTAATTTTATTTCAAATGAATTCTTGAAGATGTTTCTCATTTTTTTTTCTGGGTCTAGCATTCTAGCTTTGTATGTAGTATGTTTTAACATTATAAAGATAATATTGCACAGTTTATTTTTTTATTATTTGTATTAAAGATTCAGCTCTCAGTCTAATTATTACTTCTTTAAAAATGTTTTGTGTGTTCTTAGTTTCTTTTACATACTATTATTGTTTCAAATTTTCAGGGCTATGAGTAAAATGTAGTTTGGTCATAATTGGCTTGGATCTCATAAACCTTCTTAAATTTCATATGTTTTATCAAGGGATAAATTATATCCATTATCTATTCACATATTGCTGCTGCTTCTTTCTCTTCTGAGGCTCCAATTATAAACATATTAGTGTATGTCACTGAATTTTTATGTGTCTTACTCATTTTTTTTTGCTTTCTTCATTCATTTACTTCCATGATTCATTAAGATGTTTTATTCTGACCCATCTTCAATGTCACTGATTCTCTCTTCAACTACATCTCAGCTGTTAAATCCTATCATTAAATTAACAACTTCAGTTTTGGAATCTTTCAGTTGCAGAATTTCTACCCTCTAGATTTTTTGTCTTATTTATTTGAATATAGTGAACACAGTTACTTTGAAACTTGGTCTGGCAGCTCCAATATCTAGAGCCTCATTTAATAGGTTTCTATTATATTTTGTTTCTGCTGATTTTAATTCATATATTCTTGTCACCACGTGTTCCTGATTATTTTTGATTAGATATTTTGTAAATTTTTGATATGATTTGAAGTGGGACTGTAGTCTCTGAAAGTCCCAGTTTACATTTAATACATATTTTCTCCAGTATGTATCTCTTTTAAATTTAAACCAAAAATATATAGAGGTTTATCAGAGATCTCCCACCTTAGCTGGTACTCAAGTCTAATTTTTAGCCAGCCACTCCTATAAGGTTGTCAAAAATATGACTCAAATTATCTTCCTCTTAGAAGCATTTAACAGTACTAGTAGATTCCTGCAGGGGCAGTGTCTAAAATGCTAGGCTCACCTTCCAGAGCTTCATTTTCTGTTTTTTTTTTTCATAGCCACACTGAATAGGCAATTCTTCACTGACTTAGTAGCTCTTCAAAGACTCTCCTATAAATGTATGTATGTATGTATGTATGTATCTATCTCCTTATCTAGTCTCTATTACCTATTTATCCCAGCTTCACTAGCTATCTTTAGTAGAAGAGTTGGTCTAAAGTAACTAAGTTTACTTAATCAGAAATGGGCTCTTAATTGCCAAAATGTCTTTCTTTACTATTTTTCTTTGAAAGGTCAATTTAAAAATGTCCTATCATGCTACCACACTATTTTGCTGAAAAATTATTTAAAAAAAAGATTCTTAATTTTTTAATTCTAAGAATTACTATGTAATTGTAATATAGCTAAACTGTTAACTCTGAAATAAAGTAAACTCAAATTAATTTTCATTGAAAATTGATATTTGATGTTTACTAAGATATGTTTCCCCTTTTGAGAAGATTTAAATGTCTTTGGATAATGAGGAACACCTATAATTTGAAGTCAACAGTGTATTTTTATTTTTATTTTATTTTACTCTTTTTAAATTTATTTTATTTATTCTGAGAGTAAGCGAGCAAGCATGAGCTGGAGAAGGGCAGAGAGAGAGTTAGAGAGAGAATCCCAAGCAGGCTTCACGCTGTCAGGGCCCAATGTGGAGCTCAATCTCACAAACCGTGAGATAACCTGAGCTAAAATCAAGAGTCAGATTACTTAAGTGACTGAACCACCCAGGTGCCCCCAACAGTATGTTTTTAGACATAAATTTAGCAAAGGACTTGTTTAAACATAACCTATTATTTTATTTTATTTATTTATTTTTTTTTGAGAGAGGGTACAAGTGAGTGAGGGTGGAGAGAGAGACATAATCCCATGGGCGGGGGCGGGGGGAGAGACACAGAGAGAGAGAGAGAGAGAAAGAGAAGCTGGGCTCACCCAAAGCAGGGCTTGTTTAAATATTACTTTAAATAATTGTTTAAATATCACTAAATTCAAAATTACCAAGTATTACTGAATTACTAAACTATTACTATATTAAATATTACTAAAATATCTTCCTAAAACCTACCTGTGTTACAGTGTTAGATAATAATCAAAGATGCCTTTGCCCTAACTCTGTGAAACGTCTAAATATGTTACCTTATACAGCAAAAGGAACCTTGTAAATATGATTAAGAGTATAGACCTTGATGAGATTGATCTGGATTATCTTGAGAGTGCAAATTAAGTACATGAGTCCTTGAAAGTAGAGCATCTTTCCCAGCTGTAGTTAGAGATACAATGTGAGAAGGCATGAACTTTGTTGATGCCTTTGAAGGCAGAGCGGGCTATGAGCCATGGAATGAAGGTGGCCTCTAGAAATTAGAAAAGACAAGGAAGAGAATTTTCCCCTTTAGACTCTAGAAGGGAATGAAGTTTTGCCAAGCATCTTTACTTTTAGCTTAGCGAGACCATGTCTGACTTCTGACCTATAGAACCAAAATATGATAATTTGTGTTGTTTCAAGCCACTAAGTTTGTGGTAGTTTATTATGCTAGCAATAGAAACTAACACAACCTCCAAATGAGTTCAACATTTCGATTTCCTTTCATGCAATTCTTTCTTCCTACTGCTCCAGTGTGGTCTTTAGAAAATAATAAGATAGATACTAATACTCTGCAATCTTATAAAGTATAATGGATACTGTTAGATTAACTTTATTTTATGGGAAATTGAGGCTAGAAAAGTTGAGTTGTCTAAGGTCACAGAGCTAGCAATTTTCAGTGCTGAGATTCAAAATCATGCAGTCTGGCTCCAAAAAGCCATGCTCCTAACTAGTCCATACCACCTTTCTTCATTTTAAATTCTTGGTCAAAATCCGTTAGTGACTTCACACCTCACATAGAACTGAATTCTACCTGCTTAACCTTTGGTAAATTGTCTGTTATCTACCTATCTTCTGTTTCTCCCCTTGATGCCTTTGTTTCAACAACAATGGCCTAACCTAACTAATCCTACCTCAGGGCTTTTGCATTCATTATTCCAGATGTCTGGAAAACTCTTTCTTCAGATCTTTGCAAGCTGAATCCTTGTTTTTTAGGTTTCTGGTTCAAATGGACCTTGCTCAATGAGGCTTCTGTGGCACTTGGTCATACTTATTATCCAGTTTTATTTTCTTCTGGAATTTTTCTGTATTAACATTGCCATTTAAATTTATTTTTTTGGCTTATGTATTTTCTCTCTGCTCACTAGAAAGAAACCTCCACCAAATGTGCGACTGTGTATCTCTTGCTTACTTCTGCATTCTACCAAACTAGAATAATGCAGGCAGCGGGCACATAAATATTTTTTTTGAATGAATAAGTGTTCCCATACACACTCATAAGCATTTCAATGCAGTTTCTACAGTACTCGCGGAGAGATGGTGCTCTGGAAATTACACACATTTTTCACCTGCATTTATATCAATCAATAATTGCAGAAATTTCAAATTGTCAGAAAGCTTTTTAAACATATTTAACAGGATTTTGAATATCTACTATTCCTATTTAAGGTGAGTATATTGGAAGGCAGATATATTTTCTTGCTTAAGGAAGACAATGAATAAATGACTAAATTATCCTACAAAAAAAACAGGGATAAAGTTACCTGAAGGGAAGGGAGATAGAGGGAGATGATGATTTAACAACTGCTGCTAGGCCTCAGGGGAGAAACCTCTCAAAGTTCCATTGAGGTGTGTACAATTTCATTCTTTTCCTTTGCTTCCTTCTCTCCCCAACCCAAATATCCAACAGAAACTTCTTATTTCAAAGTATTTTAAGAATTATGTTTTGGTTTTGGTGTGTCTGGTTTTAGTTTTTTTTTTTTCCTTTTTTAAAAATACTTTTTTTTTTTAATGTTTATTGATCTGAGAGAGAGAGAGAGAGAGAGAGAGAGAGAGAGACAGAGCATGAGCATGAGCAGGGGAGGGGCAGAGAGAGAAGGTAACACAGAACCCCAAGCAGGCTCCAGGCTCTGAGCTGTCAGCACAGAGCCGGACATGGGGCTGGAACTCAGGAACCGCCAGATCATGACCTGAGTCAAAGTCAGATGTTTAACCTACTGAGCAACACAGGCGCCCCTTTTTTTCCTTTTTAACTGTTATTGTTCTAACATTTGAGACTGATTGCATAAAAGTCGAATGCTCTCTAAGAGTAAGGCTGTTCATATAAGCTCCATTAAACATTTATTTCTGCACAATTTATCATGTATTAATAACATGTATTAATGTATCATGTATTAATAACAACGACAAAAAAAAACCACCCAAGATTCTTTAGAGAGTCTATTTCAATAGCTAAAGAATGTTAAGAGAACATAAATGTAAATCTTCTTAACACAGTTTATTCTCATGTGCTTGGGTTAACCGAATGTCCCAGTTATTGTATCAATCATACACATAATATACAGAAAACTCACTTCTTTTTCAAGGAAAAAATCTAAAGACTTAGAAATTCAAAAGCCATATTACTGAACCTGTGGGAGATGGAGAAGACACCTCAGGAACTAACTATAAAGGTCTAATTATAGCTGTCATTTAGAGGTCTGAAGTAGTGGATGTAAGCATTGGTATAGGGCATCTGCAGTAATTAAACAAACCTATATTATGTAAAAAGAAACTTACAAATAAAAATTTATCTTACGTATACAGTGTAATGTTATATACACATAAAGAGACTTTGCCATTATTTTAACTTTTAATTACCATTATCTGACCTACTATCTGTCTGCCTGGGCCAATCATTTTTCGTGTGTGTGTGTGTGTGTGTGTGTGTATTTATTCATTTTGAGAGAAAGAGAGAGAGAGAGAGAACGAGCATACACATATGATTGAGGGTTGGGCAGAGAGGGAGAGAGAGAATCCCAAGCAGGTTTTGTACTGTTAGCACAGAGCCCCATGCAGGGCTTGATTTCATGAACTGTGAGATGATGAGCTGAGCTGAATCAAGAGTCAGACACTTAACCGACTGAGCCACCCAGATGCTCCCATTTTTCCTTATTTTTCTTTATTTTATTTAATTTTTTTAATAGTTATTTATTTTTGATAGAGACAGAGCACAAGCAGGGGAGGAGCAGAGAGAGAAGGAGACACAGAATCCGAAGCAGGCTCCAGGCTCTGAGCTGTCAGCACAGAGCCCGACGCGGGGCTCGAACTCACAAACCACGAGACAATGACCGGAGCCGAAGTTGGATGCCTAACTGACTGAGCCACCCAGGCACCCCATTTTTCTTTATTTTGGTGAAATAAGAACTGAGTCACAGCCAGGTTAATAGTCCATGTTCTACATGACTTACAGGGTTGTGAAAATTAAATAAGATCATAGATATGAAAGTGCTTGGTAAACTTTAAAGGACTGTGTGATTGTGAGTTTTTTGTGACATACCAGTCAATACATAGGCAACGACATATAACAGAATACTAGGTAAAAGAGTTCATTGTATACACTGAGTGTAAAATAATAGTTAGCATTTATTGAATGCCTATTATGTGTCCAGTACTGTACTAAATGCTTTATAGATGAGTTCATTTGACTTTATCAAAACCTTAACTAGTAGGTAATATCCAAACAGATGAAGTCTGCCTGAGGATGCATTGCTATTATAAATCATCACTATAAATTGGTTTAGTTTTCATGAAGAAAAAGAAGAAAAATTAAAAAGAAAATTCCATCTAATTCTATCAAATTTGAATGGCAATTGTTATTAAATTATACTTCTCAAAGTTTCAGAAATTTTGAAGTATTCCTCGGGATCAACCTGAACAATCATTTTGATGAGCAACATATATTCAATCAACAAATATTTTTTAACTCTTACTAAGTGCCAGATACTGGGCCATGTTGGTTTTAGGATAAGCACAAGTTCTGTTCTCATGAGACTATTTAGCAGGTGATGAGTACACGTTAAAATAATGATAGAAAATTGTAAAGCATTTTTATATTTGGAAAGTTTTATGACTGGGGAGATGAAAGGTGTTAAGGGAGAAGTAGAAGGATCAAACTTCTTGAGAAATGCCTCTCTAGAAAATAAGAGTAAGCTAGATCAGCCATAAAGGCAGAGGTGGGTGATGTGCATTCTCAGCAGCAGAAGCAACATATGGAAAATCGGATAGGTACATTTGAGAAGCTTAGTATAGTCAGGCATTGCCAGAGGAGTGATGAGTGACTTCTAGATGTTAAAGAAGAGACATGCAGAGGAAAGATCACAATTGCCTTATTGGGCTAATAAGAAATTGATGTTTTATTATAAAGACAATAAGTCTATTGAAAGTTTTTAAGCAGAGGAGAGAGAAGGGCCCATAAGTTTTTTATAAAAATTGCACAGCTAGCTGAAAAAATAAATGAGAAGAGAAATATAGTGGATAGAGTGAAACCCTTATAAAGCTGTTATACAGGAGAGACATGTTAGTGGTGGATGACAGTAGTGGCACTGGGAAACAAAGTCATGAATTGACCTGAGAGCTATTTAAGAAATAGAATGATAGGATCAGGTGATGTATTGGTGCAGCCGAGACTGTGCCTTTTGAATTCACTTTTTAGGGAGTGCCACTGCTAAAAACACCCCTGCTCCAGACAATTAAGCTCTCTTGTCCAAGGCTGCACCCCTTCCTAGGGTGGCCCTCATCCAATGACTAATAAGTCTGGGGATATAAATGTTCATTCAAACATAACCATAGTATATCAGTTGAGGCTTCCATTGAGACTACATTGCAACTTTTCCCTCTATCCAATCCTGTTTCCATCTCTTCCCTTCCACAGCTGTTGATCCCAAGAGAAGTTCCTACTAGACTTGTGAAACACGGATTTCTGCCTCAGAGTTTGCTTCCGAGGGAACCCAATCTGTGGTGATTGGCTAAGGAGTTGGGGTATGTAATGAAGAATAATAATTTCATAGACTACTAGATTTCTGTATTGAAAACTTGGTAATAGATAGGTTATTTAATGAAATAGGGAATCCCAGAAAAAAAAGCATATTTTAAGCAGTAAGAAGTTGTATTTTTCAAGTGAAGCTATTCAGGTATCTCTTGTCTCTTCAGATCTGCATCCCAGGAGAAAAACCATGGAGGTTGAGAATAAGAGGGATAGGTAAGGAATTTAAGAATTGACTAGAATGTTTAAAATCATGACCAAGAAGGTGGAAAAATAAACTGATGAGAATATGAAAACACATTATAATCTCTAAACTCTTTTGTGAAGAACCATAATTTGGCACATGTTTTAACATGGATTCTTGTAAAAATGAAAGGAGCTAAGAAACAATATCATGGCATGCTTTTTAAATTTTTTTAATGTTTATTTATTTTTGAGAGAGACAGAGACAGAATGTGAGTAGGTTAGGGGCAGAGAGGGAGACACAGAAGCAGAAGCAGGCTCCAGGCTCTGAGATGTCAGCACAGAGCCTGACATGGGGCTTGAACTCACAAGCTGTGAGATCATGACCTGAGCCAAAGTTGGATGCTTAACCAACTGAGCCACCCAGGCTCCCCTCATGGCATGCTTTTTAACATGAGACCTAAAGATCAATTTGTTGGTGAGAATATTTTCTTTCTTACATTCTCTGACTGTCTTGAGAGCAGTTAAAAATGTTTCTTCAGGGGTTGCCTGGGTGGCTCAGTCAGTTGGACATTGGACTTCGTCTTAGGTCATGATCCGGTGGCTTGTGAGTTCGAGCCCCGTGTTGGGCTGTGTGCTAACAGCTCAGAGACTGGAGCCTGCTTTGGATTCTGTGTCTCCTTCTCTCTGTATCCCTTCTGTGCTTGCTCTCTCTCTCTCTCAAAAATAAATAAAGATTTAAAAAAGTTTAAAAAAATTTCTTCAGAGCTCAAATTTAACCAGCTACAAAGGACCATGAAAGTATTTCAGTTCATTTGACAGGAATCTTCTAACAAAAAGAATGCATCTTAAAATAAATGTCTATGGATGAAAAAAAACATTATAGTACAGTGGAAGTTTGGTCCTGTCTTTTAAGGTCAAGAGCACTTTTGGCTTTTGTGTGATCCTCAATTCAAAACATCTGTCTTTATTAATGATGTGGTAAAGAGGATCATGTAAGATTTGGCACCAAAGGATTGGCTATCCTAAAATCCAACAAAGAAGACACTCTTTAGGTGCTTCTTTGGATCTGCTTTGCAGAGAAATAAATCCATCTTTGCTGCACTGAAAATTGCCCAGTCAAAAAATTGTGGCTGAAGAGAAAACTATCTGTCACTCATGACTTGTTTTTTATTGACCAGAAACTAGATCATAGACCCAATTTTCTAACCCAGGGAAAACAAAGTAAGACCGTGGCTGAGAACTTTGAGTGAACAAGATGTAGATTTTCCAGTTTATTTGAACAGATATTAGATACACAGAAGACAGAGATTGTAATTATGGGTTGAATAGAAGCTCAGAATCAACCACATGGCATTTATTAATACAAAAAATATGTATCTACTTACCATGGAAAAGAATTGACATGAACAGTATTCTTACAGTTTTGGGAAATAGAGTCTCTGTGCTGGATTATCTTCTGTTTGCCCCTCCAGAGCCTCTGCTTACCTTCTCTACCTGCACTTTGCCTGAGGGGAATGATCTTGGAAGCTACACTAGCTGGCTCCTTGTCTTCTAGCGTTTAATTGTTTTTCACCAATAGAAGGCACTTCCAGGAGATTCTGTGAGAGGGAAGTCAAGTCAGGGTTTCATTTCCCTGGTCAGTATTCCTCAGGGGTTGTTATTTGCCTTAGCTTCTGGCAGGTGACCATCCTCTCTCTACTCAAAATGGCTCTCTTACTTGACTCCTGCAGGAGTCAGGGTGGCAGCAGTGCTCCCCTGTTACTACACCGAGGGTACTGAGCTAGCTTTTATAGTTTCCCTATATCAGTCCCATAGCTTTGCCAAGAATCCATTTTTGAAACTCCCTTCCAGTTAGTCACTTTGAGGTTGCCACTTTTTTCTACTGAGCCTCTAAACTGAACCCAAGTAAAAGTTAATATATGATTAATTGTTCTTCGAACATTCTCAAAATCTTGGCATCAGAATAGGATTTAATCAACCTCAGATGATATTTTTGAAGTCTACTGAAAACCTGTAGCTAGGCTTCTAAACATGTACATTCATTATAATTGTATTTTTTAGTGCCTACTATGTGTAAGGAACTGGACACAGAGATAAATCAAACACAAACCAGATCTCAAGATGCTGGTCATGGGTAAGAAACACAGAGCCTATTAGAAACGTGGATGACAGGCTTCGGAAATTTAGCACTTGTTCCATATTTCTGATTCCTAATTTTATATTTGATTTTATTTTCAGTGTTTCTTTTTTTTTTTTTAATGTTTATTTTTGAGACAGAGAGAGACAGAGCATGAACGGGGGAGGGTCAGAGAGAGAGGGAGACACAGAATCCGAAGCAGGCTCCAGGCTCTGAGCTGTCAGCACAGAGCCCGATGCGGGGCTCGAACTCACAGACCATGAGATCATGACCTGAGCCGAAGTCAGACGCTTAACCGACTGAGCCACCCAGGCGCCCCTTCAGTGTTTCTTTTGAATTCCTTTACTTTTGGTCTACATTTGGTTTGTTTTATGCACTTTTGTTTTCATAGTCTGGTAATTTAAGGAGCTATGTTATGATTGCAATCATTTCTTTACCTAACAGTGTTTCCCTATTTATAAGCTTTGCACATTATCTATTGTCTCCCTGCTTGAAAGAATGAGAAATTTGTGTACATATGTCTTCTTTCCTCCTCTGCTGGCTTCCCTCATTTCAATTTTTTATTGTGTGGTATTTTTACAGTATAAAGATTTATAACTTTACATTCTCCTCAATAACCATAATTTCAAAGTGGTTTAATGTTATATTTAAAATGATTTAGTGTTCATAGAATTCTCTTTTATAGCATAACTTCTGCCATTTAGAGTTATTTTGGGTCATTGTTTATTTTGGTGGGTTTTGATATTAATAACTTTTACATGTTCTTTTTATAGTCTAAAGATATTTATTAGTATTAGATGCTGCAAATATTTCTGTGCTGTCTTTAACCTTTCCGTTAACTTTGTCTATCATAAACACATGTCTACATAAAAACAAATTCTGAATTTTAATGTAATTAACATTATCAACTGCTTATCTTATAATTTATACTATATTTTATTTTATTTCCATTTAGAGAGAGAGAGAGCATGCACACAAGCAGGGAAAAGGGGCAGAGGGAGAGAGAGAGAATCTTAAACAGGCTCCATGCTCAGCAATGGAGCCCAGCTCAGGGCTGGACCCCACAATCTTGGGATCATGACCTGAGCTGAAATCAAGAGTCACTCAATCTACTGAGCTCCCCAGGCACCCCTGATTTATATTTTAAAACTGAAAAAAAAATCTTTTTAATTGGCTTATAATTTTATCTTTTATATTTAATTTTTAAAAACTCTCTTGGAGTTCTTGGAGCCTTTTTTTTTTTTTTTTACCAGAGAGTGAAACAGTCTCCATGACCCCACCTTCTAAGGGCACGTTTTCCTTTCTGCTTTGTGTTGATAACTAATCTTTACTGAGCACTTACCCAATGCCAACCAGTGTCTAAGTGCTTGACTCAACTAATCTTTACAACAACCCTATAAGGAGGTACTTTATTTTGTTTAAATATATTTTTTTTAAATTCCAGTTTTATTGAGGTATAATGGACATGTAAAATTGTAAGATGTGTAAAATGTACACTGTGGTGATCTGACATGCATATACACTGTGAAAGGATTCCTCCCACCTCTCACCACACACATCCACCACCTTGCATTGTTTCCTTAGGGGCGCTGTGCTAAGTGAAATAAACCAGACAAAGAAAAATAAGTGCTGCACAGTATCACTTATCTGTGGACTCTAAAATTAAAAAAAAAAAAGTCAAGCTCACAGAAACAGAGAGTAGAAAAGTCACTGTCAGAGGCTTGGGGAAGGGGGAATTAGGGAGTTCGGTAAAAGGGTGTAAAGTTTCATCTATAAGATGAATAAGGTCTGAGGATCTAATGTACAACATGGTGACTATGGCTGGTAACATCATATTATATAATTGAAATTTGCTAAGACAGTAGAACTTAAATGTTCTCATTAAATGAATGAATAAATAAATAAATGCATTGTTTTTATTTCTTATCTTATAAAAGAAGAAACTGAGGCATAGAGCAGGGAATAATTAGGCCGAGAACATGTATCTAAGTACCAGAACCAAATTTTGGGTGCAGGCAGTGGGGTTCCAGTGTCCATGCTTGTAATCCCTCCATTCCACTCATCTTTATTCCTTATGTGCATGAGTATTACAACACTAAGTTCTCTGTTTCTTTTTCTATTTTTTTTTCTTTTGGTGTAATTTGTTCCTGAATTAGTGCCACAATAATTTTTATTAATGTGTCTTGCAATATATCTGGTAGGATGAGTCTTTGTTCTTCACTTTCCAAATTGAATAATCACATGTGGACTTTATTCTTCAAGGTAAATTTTAAAGTACTTTTCCTTAGTTCCTCAAAACAACAACAAAAAACTCTTTTGGATTTTGATATAAATTTGTGTTGAATTTATGGATTAATTTGGGGAAGCACTGATATCTTTGTAATGTTAAAAACTCCACCCATGAACATGAAATTAATCTCTGTATTTGCCTCAGGTTTTGTCTTTTATGTCCTTTAATGTAACTGAAAGTTTTTCTTCATAAATTTCTTATGCGAGGTAAATTCTTTGTTAAGTGAATTCTTACCTTTTTTCTCCCAATTGTAAATGGTATCTAATATATACCCCAGTTGGATATTACCAATATAAACAAATGTTCATATTTTGCAAGTTCTTCCTGTATTTAGAATCCCAGGTGAACTCTCTAATTCGAATTTTTTTCGTTATACTTTTCGATGTAGTTAATTCTATCATCTGTGCATAATGACAGCTTTGTCTCTGATCCTTACATCATCTATTGATTTTTTTTCAATCATAGGCCCGGGACTTTTCATTTTATTTCTGATCTTAAATATGTCTAAAGATTTTTCATGAATTGTGAGATTTCCCATAAGTTTTTGATCAAATTAAGAAAGTTTCAGTCTATTCCTAACTTTAACTTTTATAACTAAATATAAATACTTGTTAATGTTTATCAAATGTTTTGTCTGTATCTATCGATCATTTGATTTTTTTCCTTTACGTCACTACTGTAATAGATCATCTGAATTTCTGAGTTAAATCTACTGAACAAAATATATTATTTTCAAGACACTTTTGTGTTTGATTAGCAGACATTTTATTTAGGATTTTTGCAACTATATTCATATTTGAAATATGCGTATGATTTTTGTGCTATCCTTATTACAGTTTGGGGCTTAGGTTCATATGGTCTCATGAGCTTTCCCTCTATTTTATTTTTTTCATAGCAATATGCTAAAGCAAGTTTGTGAAAATTAATCATACAACTGTTTTCTTTTGGGGAGTTTCTTGGAGGATAGGGAGGAATAGTTCTTTGATTCCCATTTTAGTTTTTATATTTTTTAAAGCTTATTTATTTTTGAGAGGGGGGAAAGGAGCAGTGAGAGACGGAGAGAGAAAGCATTCAAAGCAGGCTTCACACTGACAATGTGGAGCCCAATGTGGGGCTCAAACTCACAGACCATGAGATCGTGACCTGAGTCAAAATCAAGAGTCAGATGCTTAACCAACTGAGCCACCTAGGAATTACACCATTTCAGGTTTTTGAAATGATTGTTGGATATGTCAAGTTTTATATTTTTGTGTCAATGTTTCCATTTTGTAGCTTTCTGTTTTGTCCATGGAGGTTTTTAAATTTTGCAAATTTCCACTGAAACCTATTTATTACATTATTGATGATATTCCTTTACTATCTTATACAAAATAATAAAATTATGAGGAATATTTTGCTTTAATGTTTTCATTAACTGTCAGATTTATGCTCAAATTTACATTTATATTTGAGATTTACGTTTATTTACAAAATCTTCTATGTTTCATACAACTTTGTTATATCTGCATTCACTATCCTTTTTCATTCTTTATTTTATCATTTGGTATTTGTAAAGTTTCTCACCCCTTTCTCTAATCTACAGTGTGGATATGGTAGATGGAACCAGAGTTGCTCATTTACTGCATTGCCCACTTGGCTAGCATCTTTCTTAACATACATTTTTTTCATTCCATGTATGTATTTTTCTCTTCTTCAGGAATATCAGTTGCGTCTAGATTGGATCTCTTTCATTTGCTTTCCATTGCTGTTGTCTTTCAGTATTTTTGTCACTGTCTCTTCCATTTGGTGTCACATGTTTACATCTATCCTCTGCCTCATTGCTTCAGTTCCAAAGGGATCTCTCATATGCCTTGCAAATCTTAATGGATTTTCAGTGCTTTTTGTTGTGATTTTTAATGGTCTTCCTGATCTCTTCCGGTTTACCTTTCATGGTCTGCTATCTTTCTTTTCCATTTCTTGTATTATTCTTTGAAATTTATTTGCAAATAATTTATATTCTCTTTTATTATAACTTAGAAATTTATTTTAGAAAATTTCATTTCCCAGGGGTGTTCTCTATTTCATGTTGTTCACTTGTTTCATTATTGCTTTATCTTTTGTTGAAAATATAAGTGTAATATAAGTTGTATACTTCCTGCTTAACTTTGATGTCTCAGTGTTAGTAGTAACTTCCAGACTTCTTATTTGCTCAGTGGTGTAGCAAAGGGGTGGAGGTGGGCACAATATACAGTGATAGCTAGTACACAATCTCAAAATATGTTTTCATATAATTTGTGGTGTACTTTACTCTGGGTATGCGTAATCGGAGTCCTCCCTAGGTACACAGGCTATGCTAGTCAATGTCATTATGAAGTGAAGCTTCATAGATCAGAGTTCTCTTATTTATTTTTTTTAAAAATTTTAAGGTTTATTTTTGAGAGAAAGAGACAGAGTGCTAAAGAGAGAGGTGCCTAGAGAGAGATAAGGAGACACAGAATCTGATGCAGGCTCCAGCCTCCAAGTTCTTAGCACAGAGCCTGATGTGGGGCTCGGGCCCACAGACCATGAAATCATGACCTGTGCTGAAGTCCGCCACTTAACTGACTGAGTCACCCCAGTGCCCCTAGAGTTCTCTTGTTTATTTTAATTTTAATTTTTTTTAAGTTTTAAATGTTTATTTATTATTGAGAGAGAGACACACACACACAAAGAGTGCAAGTGGGGGAGGGGCAGAGAGCCAGGGAGACAGAATCTTAGGCTCCAGGCTCTGAGAATTCAGCAAAGAGCCCCACACGGGGCTTGAACTCACAAACCGCGAGATCATGACCCGAGCCACAGTCAGAAGCCCAACCAACTAAGCCACCCAGGTGCCCCTCTCTGGTTTATTTAATGGTTATTTGCATCTTCTCAGTCATGTTAGCTCTGAGTGATATAGCGGAGTTAAGCTGAAGGTGGCACATTTATGTTGTGTCTTGTATGGCTTCACCTTCCCTAACTCTCTACTGAGTGGAAATAGTGAGTAGTAACCCCTAGGAAATTTCTTTTCTTCTGAGACCCACTGATAACTGTTTTTTGTTTTGTTTTGTTTTGTTTTCATTATTCTAACGAAGGAATCTTATGTTACTTAAGAGCTTCTCACAAACTTTCAGTGAAATCTGTACATTGCTTAATTCCAAAAATGAGTATCTCTTCTGTTTTTTTCTTCTGGTTCAGTTCAGATACTGAAAATATTTGGCAAGTATTCTTTCTAATATGTGGTTTGGCATAATCATCACTTCTTAGTTTTATTAAAGAGGAGACATATGCATTTCTTTTTGTTATAGTTGCTGAGTTCTTTTTTTGTATATTTCTTATAACATATTCCTAGCATGAAAAAAAGTGCTAATATATTTGCATACATGATTGAAGGTAAAATAATTATAATAATACTTCTATCTGAACTGAATGGATTCAGAATTTATATTAATTAAATCAGGTCTATGTTCAAATTTACATTTTGAATTATCCCCCCATCCCTTCTTCTGTTCAAAATAGGTGTGTGGAGGTTGATTAATAGTTTTAGGAAGATTTGGTAGCATATATCACTTGAACTTATTCTTATAATTTCATTAACTGTGTTTACGTTTACCAGCTGACAATTATTTAGCATTTATAATATGCTATATACTACATTAATGGTGTATCACATATCAGCTCATTTAATTTTAACAACTACCTTACAAGGTGTATTCTGCAATTTATTCCATTTTATAGGTGAGGAGATTGAAGCATAAAGGATTCTTGCATGTTATTGACATTTATAGTTATAATTTATAAAACTTGAATTAGTAAAATTGTATTCTCATTTTTGATATTTCAGAGTTAGGATTTTTTTTTTCAACTAACAATAATCAAATATGTAGAACAATAAACTAGAATGGGTCTCAGAAACCATCAGATCCAATTCCTTGATTTTCCAAATCAAGGGCTAGAGAAGGCTAGAGAGCCCTGTCTTGGTTGCTAAGCCATCCATCCTTGTTACTACATCTGTGGCTCTTTGAAATAATCAGAAGTTCAGCTATTTTGTGACCCTTGAGATACATAAGTATTGAGAAATAGAATCTACCTGTTCATCCATCCAACCATCCATCCATCCACCTACCCACCCATCCATCTTTACTCCTTTAAACACTGTAACAAAAACATAGGCTAGAAGTTAGATCTAAAAATCAGAAGATAATTTTGACCCGATGAATCAAGCACCGATAGGTGCTTTCTTAAACTAATTTTTATCTCTGAACAATTTTATACTCCCAAATTGCTTCCGTGTGATTTAAAGTGAATAAGTGTGTTGGCCTAGACCAACAAATAGAATTTTTAAACTAATACAGGATTATAAGATGTATTTTCCCATATATAGCTAAATGACTGCTTACTAAGTGCCAGGCATCGTCAGGCACTAGACCCTCAGCAGTGAACACAGCTGCTCTTAAATCTCTGTCCCCATGGAATTTGCAGATAAAAGATAAATAAACTATGATTTAATATAAGCAGGCAGGGAAAACCAAGAAGGGGATGGAGTGAGGAGGTTAGGGGTGGTTTTTAGATAAGTTAGTTAGGGAAGACCTCTCTAAGGAGGTATATATGGAGACTGGAATGAAATGATGAATTGAAGCACCTAACAATGAGAGAAGAGCTTTTCAGGGAGAGCATGAGCTGGGCATATTTGAGGAGAAGCAGTGATTCAAGTAGGTGGAGGGTGAGGTCAGAAGGAGGGAAATGGGGGAAGATGCTGTCATATGCGTGAGCAAGAGCTAGCTTATAGAGGGCCTTGCAGAGCCTACCAAGGAGGACGACACAGTCTAAATGGGGCTAAAGCCCTAGAGGATTTTAAGCCTGGAAATAGTTTGATTTGATTTGTGTTTTGTGAAAGGTCGGTCTGTTGCTGTTTGGAGAAGAGACTATGAGAACCAGAAAGGAAATCAAAATGTCAGACAGAACAGATTATAAAGTCATAAATTATAAATTGATGATCAAGTCAAGTTGAACACAATTACTGTTTTAACTAGACACTGCTTATTGCTTTCTAATTCTCTTTAAATCCCATTGGAATATAGTTTGGTATATTCTGCAACTTTCAACTCGATGCAAGAAAAGAGAACTCAACATTTTATGTAAATGGCATTTACCCTGAGCTCCATGTCCTGTGCCACCGCACCTAAATAGATTGGTTCCTCTGACCTAAAAAAAAAATAGTCTGATACAGTCTAGCCTAAGGCAATAAAATCATACTATTTAAGTTTAAATCCCAGGTTTGCTACTTACCAGCTATGCCTCTGGCCAGCTCTGTAACATTTTCCAAGTTATTTAAGTTCTCTCAATTTCCTTCTGCATATACTTACTAGTACTCACTTACTAAGGTTGCTCTGATGATTAAATAACCTATGGAAGGATTTTAACAAAGAATTTGATGCAGAAGAAAATGTGCCATAAAGGGCACTGGTTGTTGTGTTGTTATCCACTCTGACCCTGGTGAAGATTTTTTTACAATGTTAGTCTTTTCCTGGTTCTACCTGTTTCCATGACTTTTCTATTTTTTTTGTAGAAATTTAGGTCAAGAGTTAATTGTATGGGATAAACTGAAAGAGTAACTTAGAGAAGACAATAATGAAACTACTACTGATAATTCCAACAAAAATTTTCTCCAAGATTAAACTTGAGTATATGTGTTTATTAATTCATTTATTAAAAACAAAAACAAAATATTTATGTCAGTAACAGTAATGTTCCAAGTTCTACATGAGTTACATGGGCAGGAGGAAAGATTCAAAGAACAAAGGAAATTTGTCTTCTGATCTTCATAAATTAATATGTAAATAATATATAATTTTTTTATAATTTGAGAGAGATAGAGAGCATGTGAGCAGGGTAGAGGGGCAGAAGAAAGAGAGACAGAGACAGAGAGAGACAGAGAGAGAAAGAGAGAAAATATTAAGAAGTTTCCACACCCAGCATGGATGTGGACCCTGGGATCATGACCTGAGCAAAGATCAAGAGTTAGAAGGCCAACCAACTGAGCTACCCAGGTGCCCCCAAATATTTTAAAATTTAGGTATGATTCTCTCTGTAAAGAGGTAATTTGATATGTCAGATAAAGCTATGTAATTCTGAATATGGATGGCTTCCAATTAGAAAAATTCAAAATTAATAAAATAAAGGAATTTGAAAAACTTTGGATATATTTTTATTTTACTCCTTAATATCCTCTATTGTGGAAAATGGAGCTACAGAATTCACACCTCATTCTAATTTAGCATAGTGACATGTAAGAAACTCATTGCCTTTTTTGTTTGTGCTGTGGAAAAAATGTAAGGTATCCTCTTTAATTGACCTTCATTTTTAAATTGGAGTGCAGTTGACATACAATATTATGTTAGTTTTAGGTGCACAACATAGTGATTTGATAACTATATACATTACGAAATATCACAATAAAGGTAGTTATGTCCCTATTAACTGTCTTTAAGAGATTATTTTGTGGAGCCCCTTTCTCTGTGGAGTCACTACTCTGAAGGAATATTTTCTTAAAAAGGCATTTTTTTCTGAAAATTCTCACAGAACCTTGTGTTTCAAGTTTTAAAAAGACTTTTCAGGCTCATTATCTTTTAAAATGTAACCACACAGATGGCGTGAACATAAGTCCAAAAAGTAAAGGCGAAAAAAAGGAAAAGATTAAATCTGTAATAATTGTTTACCATTTCAAATTGGTAATTTATTTTAGTGAATTACAAAAGAGAGCAAATAAAATACCGGATTCTACCCTAACTAGGTAAAAAGTATCATCCTTTGTGGTTTTTATGACAATGTCTTGCTCCCCACTCAAAGTCCTTGCTATAGAAGAAATTGAGTTGACTTTGAGTGAGTTTGAATCCAAATCAAGGTGGATGATTTGTGGTCAAATAATCGAGTGAATCTATAATTCAATTTATTTAACTATAAAATATCAAAAAAAGTCCCCCTTCCCTCATACATCATTCAGCACGACATTTTAAACCATAAAGCAAAATAGTATAATCTAATAAACTAGGAAACTCAATGAGGAAGCCATTTTCTTCCAAGTTTTTCTATCATTTCTAGTTCCAACTACATAGACAGGGCATGTAAAAGGCACCTATTTATATTTGAATAAATATCCCTAGAACACTACTTGAGTCCTTCCATTATAAGTTATTTTTCTTTTATACTTGAAATCCATCATTGTAGACCTCTCATTTTATTACAATGTTGATGATGAGTTGGTTGTTTTTTCTTTTTTTTTTTTTTTTTTTTTTTTTTTTTTTTTTTTCAACGTTTTTTATTTATTTTTGGGACAGAGAGAGACAGAGCATGAACGGGGGAGGGGCAGAGAGAGAGGGAGACACAGAATCGGAAACAGGCTCCAGGCTCCGAGCCATCAGCCCAGAGCCTGACGCGGGGCTCGAACTCACGGACCGCGAGATCGTGACCTGGCTGAAGTCGGACGCTTAACCGACTGCGCCACCCAGGCGCCCCGTGTTGGTTGTTTTTTCTTAACCAGTGAGAATATTTATGATTAAATATATGTTGGAACTTGTTTACATTTTTCTTTCAAACTTTATTTATTTACCTTACTCTTATTTGAGTGAAAAAAAAAAGAATTTGTCTCAATTTATGATTTGATATACCAGAACTAGAGGTTGAAACTCTACATTCTTGGACATCCATACATTTATGTATAGACACTTACATATAGTTAGATTTGGTACTATCTAAGGTGCAGTTGAAAACACACTGGGGGTAGATATTTGCTCTATTCTTAGCTCTGAAGTAAATTTCTGTATAACCGTATTTGCCACTTCCTCTTAAGGCCTCAGTTTTCTCATACGAAAAACAAAGAGTGGGTCAGATGGTATCTGAATCCATTCCTGCTCTTCATTCTTTAGACCTATGAGCTTAGAGTATAAATATACTGTGGAATTGCAAGAAAAAAAAAATAAAATAAAATTTGATTTTTTTTGCCCTGAAAATTCAGTGGGCATAATTTTATATTGAATGTACAAGATTCAAAGTTAGCAGGCAATTGCCTGTTTTAGCTATCAAACTTACATGATGAGATTTTCCTGGAATAAAATCTACCTAAATACATTTCCAAAGCACTCTGTGGGATTCTAATCTGATGTCCATAAATTATTATACAGACCTAAGTGTTTAAGAGTCCAAGTTATTTTTACAAGTTGAGCTGGCATTCAAGAATATGCCATGCTCACAAGCCAGTCAACTCAATGGACAACTGCATGCACATGATTGTTATTAACCCCTTTTGTTCATCATTCAGGCCACCAAAACACTTGTGCCCTAAATGTGATGCTTGACATTGTAGGCCAATTTGGAGATCTTTTACTAGTAGACATAATGACTGCTCTGGTGAAGACATAAAAGTTAAATGAGCTTCCTCATAAAATCACTTTCCAGGGTTGACATGTTCTTCCGGCACCTAGAGACCTACCATATAAATTGACAAGCAAGACTAACTAGGCATGAGGGATTGTTCCAAAAAGATTGCCAGCCCGAAACATTCTAGCTAATTGAAGGACAAGAACAGGATAACTTCTCTGCTATTTCTAAAATTACAGCTTTATTGTTTGAAAGCTTATGCAGAAACTGTAATTTGTGGATGGTATAATCATTTCAAAGTCACCTGACTTTGGGGGAACAGGAAAGAGTGCTCTACCAGGTGCTTGTCTGGCTTCTCAAATATGGGACAAATCTATAAGGTAAAACAAACCTAGACAATACGGTGAAACAAACTGGTCCCCTTTCCAACGGGATTTCCAGTTCTTGTTGCTGTAAGTGATTAACAAAAGCAGCATCTTCTGAAGAAAGAAGTTTTGTTGAGAATTTGGGCTTTGTAGAGGTTCTGGACAATTATAAAATCTTCAAAATTATCACTTTGATTGATGATGTACATAAGGATAAAGTGATGTGCTTAAGATTAAACACTAAGTTTGATAATCAGAATTGTAACTGTAATTTTATCTTGCCTTGATGAGGCATTCCTGGGCCCTCATACTGGAGTCATTGCCAAAGACCCGAAAGACCTGGGCAATTGAATGTGGTCTTGTTAACTTTTCCAGCCCATTGTCCTGCTGCTTGCAGGTCACTGGCTAATCTCTGAACTGCTCTTTAGATGGGACTCAGGTGTCTAAATTTGGGATCTAGTACTATTCACACATGTTTTCTTCCAAATCTCTTCCAGGTCCACTCTTCTCACTTATGTCCTACTGGACAAAAGAGAGCTTTCAGCTTATTGTCTGTCATCAGGAGAGGCTCTTAATACCTCATAAAAACAATTTGCCTTCCTGCTGAAGTAAGGGAGCCCCAGTCCTCAGAAACACAACATGCCTTTTCTCTGTGTAGAAGAGGAAAATAATTTTTTTCCTAAGATCTGCAAATAGAAAACTTGGATGAGACACGATGATGAGAAGAAATTAGCAAATGATAGCAAAGAGGGAAGGCTTTCCAAGCACAAGGCATGGTATATGTGAAGACTCTAAGACAAGTGTTCAGAGAATGTGAGAACAAAAAGGAATCTACAATGGCTGGGATGGGGAAAGTGAGGGCAAGTTGGAAGGAAGGAAGATTGGAGGAATAGGATACAGGGCCAGCATCATTAGGGGCCCTGTAGAAGAAGGTAAGGATTTATATTTTAGCTTAAATAAAATGGAAAAGTATCGAGGGCTTTATGGATACAGGGTAGTGATATGAGATCACTTATAATTTTAAAAGGTAATTCTAATGTTGTAGAAAATTGATAAAGAGGATGAAAAAGCAGAAGAGGGAACAAACCTTAGGAGGTCATTGTATAAGTCCTAGTGAAAGGGATTACAGGATGTGCAAAAGGCAGAAGTGATTAGACTGAAAAATAGGTGAAGATATATGCAAAAATACACAATATGTTTCTACATGGTTAAAACATCCCATTACAACACCAGAAATAGGAAACATACAATAAAAGAAATATAATAGTTGAAGAATCATGAAAAGAAGGAAAACAGATGTAATTGAAATAAGAGTTGAGAAAATCATAACCCCAAACACACAAGAGGTTAGTTTTGAGGCAGTAGGAAGTTGGGTACATTCTGGTAAGTTAGAGATTTAATTTAAAAGTTTTATAGAGTGATCACTTCCAAGTACACTTACTAAAATGGAAGCAATACAAAACAATATCCCTACTTTCTGTAAGCATACTTTAAGTATTTTGTAGAGTAGCAAAATCTGTTGGAAAAGCCTAGTTCTCCATTCATGAAAAATGTATTCATAAAATAATTTATATTTATGTTGTGGAATATCATATTGCATTTAAAATGACTGGACTATATAAAATAGCTAGATATAAAATGCATATTGAGTAAAAAAGCAAGATGCAAACAATATATATTGTGGAGTGATAGTTGTGTAATTTCAAACACAAACTATGTATTGCTTATGAAAGTAGCTTGAGGAGTATACTTCTAACGATATTAGTTGCCTCAGTAAATGAAGGAAGAGAACTTAGGAAGGGGTGAGTAGCAGTGACTTTGAGTCTATTTGTAAAACATGACTGCCAGAAAATATGAGAAAATACTTAATGTTTGGTGGGAATATTCATGTTAGTTTTCATTTTCACTGAACCTTTGTATATTGACATTAAAAAAAAAATCAGTATCTTAAAACTAAGCTGATTTTCAGAATGCATACAGATTAAGAAAAAAAAATCAGTGACCAAAAGATTGGCCATCCATACTAAAAGCCAAAGACCCAGGGGCACCCGGGTAGCAGGGTCTGAGCACTTGGCTCTTGAGTTCAGCCCAGGTAGTGATCTCATGGTTCGCCACATCCGGCTCCACATTGACAGTGTGGAGCCTGCTTGGGATTCTCTCTCTCTCTCTCTCTCTCTCTCTCTTCCCCTCCTCCACTCATATTCTCTTTCTCAAAATAAATAAATAAACTTAAAAAAAAAACAACAACGAAACTTTAAAAGCCAAAGACACAAAAAGCATGAGAGAAAATTAGGAGACATGGAGCATACATTCTGACATTTCAACATCGGCCAAATGGAGTTTTAAAAGGAGAGAAGAGAGATAATGTAGGAGAGAAAATCATTACTAGTGAGAAAAAGAGAAACACAACAATGTCATTGATGTCACAGATGGCAAGTGCTAAGCCTAATAAAGAAACACAAGAGCAAGAATGGGGAATTGTCATCAAAGCTCAGGGAGTCCCAATGTGTGTGCAAAAACATAATAGTGATAATGGTGATGACAGTAGCAACAGGTTACCTATAGAAGAAGATTGGCACTGGATTTCCTACTTGCAACTATCCTTGATAAGAGGACATACAATATTCTCTTTAACAGAGGAAATGCTTCTGAAACTGGAATTATTCACAGTCAACTAGCATCCTAGAGGAAACACAAAACAAAGACATTTTAAGATAATCAAGAGTTCAGACCATTTTAAAAGACTTAACTGAAATGATATTTAATGACAAAAAATGAATGCAAGAAAGGGAGGATGTAGGATACAAGACACTAGTGAAGAACACAGTAAAACCACAGTTCATAGAATTGCTGATGAAAAAACGTAAAAATCAGGATATAAATAAAAATCTGTAATTAAATTTCCAGATTCTCTGCAATGAGAGATAACTGAGATGGAGTGAAGGGGGAAGGAAAGTAAAATTGGGCTAAGGTTTCTTTTGTTCAGCAAGTAGATACATTTAATAAGTAAATGTGTAACTTTGGCCAAAAGTAAATTATGGCCATAGGACATAAGTTTAAACTTGATTAAAATGACTGAAAGATTAAAACAGAATATATAAATTTTATTAAAAAAATTAATGTTTATTTTTGAGAGGGAGACAGACAGAATGTGAGTGGGGAGGGGTAGAGAGAGAGGGAGACACAGAATCTGAAGCAGGCTCCAGGCTCCAAGCTGTCGGCACAGAGCCCGACACGGGGCTAGAACTCATGAGCTGTGAGATCATGACCTGAGCTGAAGTCGGATGCTCAACTGACTGAGCCACCAAAGGCGCCCCTGGATATATAAATTTTAAATCAGCACAAGTACAAATGTTGAAAATAAAATTCTAACTTCCACAAAATACAGGAAAGAAAAAACAAAATCTGCAATGCTCTTCCCAAAATTGCTATGTAATTAGAGGAAAAAAGATGGAACAAATAGGACCAATAGACAAGGATCAAAATAAATATAAAGAGGCAATTCTCCCTCTAAAAGATAGACAGTTTCAAATTGGGTAAAATCAAACTAACAAATTATAAAAAAAAAAAAAAACTAACAAAATATCCGTTTAACACTACACTGAAGGGAGAGTTAAGCTTTTAAAAAGTTAAAAATGAAGTTGAAATATATCAAATTCTAATAAATTTGTAACAAACTCTAACAAAATAAAGAAACATCAAATGAGACAAAGAAGATATTCTTATTGTATTTTAGGGAAATTTTTCATTTTTTCAGAATATTTTTCTTTTTTGGTTTATTGTCTGTTTTTATCTAGAGATAAAATTATGTATGAAATACTTATCTAGGAGATTTTGAATCTAAGTATATAAATGGGACTTTGTTTACTGTTTGTATGTGTTCATGTAGGTGGTTTTGGGGTCTAGTTTCTTATAACAAATTGAAGAATTTTCCATCTACATTTTATGCTTTTGAAGAGTTTACAGGACATAGGAAATAATTGTTGCTCTGGGTCAGAATATGCCTTTGAATATACTTCCTGTTTCTTCTATAGTATTAGATTTTAAGTTTATAGACTTTCTTGTATAAACATTCATAATACCTATATATACCTTAACATAGATAGGTAAGAAATGTTTGTATATTTTTAAACATCTATTTTTCTAGGTTTTAAGCTGTACTAGAATCAAGTTTAAAGGACAAATGCCTCATTTGTCCATTGGTAATTTCGTATAGAACCAATATTTTAAAGAACAAATTATACCTCTCATTTCTTTAGTGATGTGAAAGGATGATAACTTATATGTTTTCATTTGTATCTTCACTTGCTATTCCTATGATTTGAAAATTTTGTATAAATAAACTAATATCAAATCTTTATTCAGGGGGCATCTGATCATTGCAACTAAATTTTGCCTTATGGAAGTAAGGTTTTACTTTTTTTTTTTTTTTTGCTGCTTTGCTTATAGATTAATGAGTGCAAGTTGTAATTCTATGCTCTAGTCTGCTAAGTATTCTGGAATTGCTATCATGCAATCCCCTCAAAGAAAATAACTTCTTTTCATTTTTATATTCTTATTACCTAGCATTGTACCTGGCATATGTTAGGTGACTGATACAAGTTTTCTATTTAAACTATAAGATGTTGATCCAGGTCTGATTCCATATTTGTTGAATAATACTGAATATAAATGGTGATAATGGTTCCTATTAAAATAAAAAATTCAGAGAATGAAAAAAATCACTGTAGAAGGATGAGAAGCCAATTTACTGAAATAATAATCTCTGCTTCCAAAGGCCCCCTATGTGACATTTCCTTAGTGTTGGTGATATTATTACTTTAAATCTTAATATCCCAACTACAGCCAACATTGGTATTTACTTAAATCTGCTCATTTATTGAAGGATTACACATTGAAGCTGTTGCCCTTAGGGGAAGTCAGGAGACTAAACCATCGCTTGGGAGCTATTTATGAGTTTGGGTTAGAGAGTGTTTGAGAACTCAGCAACATCCTGAATATAAGACAACATGGCTTCCGGGATGTGAGTAAGAAAGCTGACTCATTGAGGGATATCTGGGTGCTGCTTAGGTGTCTTAATTCCACACCATGTCCCGTAGGCCTTTGTATTTTTCAGGACAGGAAACCATTATTTTGTCCTTTTTTTTTCAGAACTCTTTACCAATCACAAACGTAAAAGAAATTTGTCACCACTGTAGCAAGGGTACTGAAGAGATGGTAGAGTCTTGGCCTAGGAAACTTCAACTTTTGGCAATGCTATTCACACTTGCAGGTGAAAAGGAGACAACAGTGGTTTTAGACTGGAAAAGCTGGGTTTTTGACCTTGGCTATATGCCAGGTGGTCTACTATGACTTTTTTACTTTACTTTTCTGAATTTTAGTAATTGGTTTATATGATATATGAGATAAACGCGTACACACACACACGCACACATACACACACACGCACACATACACACACGGAAATTGTAGGCCACTAGATTATTTTCTATCCTAGGTCACTACTTGATTCTATGTGACTTGACATTACCTATTTTGAAATCTTCATTCATGTTAAGGAAACAATAAAATTCATCTTGCTACTTTATTCTGATTGAATAATTGATAAGGAGGAGTTAAAAAATTCAAGGTATTTGAATAACACAAGAATAAAAATAATGTATGGTGCTATAGTAAAGAACCTACCAAATTAAAGTGCTAGTTTCAGGTATTGGAGCCATTTAAAGACACTGAAAGTAATGCTGTTCCCTCCCATATTTCTGGATCTATGAGGAAAGCAGCAATATACAGAATAGACTGTGGCATCCAGGGACCATTTCTCACATGCTAGCATTTTTAATAGGTAGCTTTTCAAAGGTTCAATATGGGATTATGTTGTTTACAAACTGAATGTTCATAAACTGGTAGGTGTCTTTCTCTAGTTATGATAAATGTTATTTGTGCTATAATTAAAACTATAGGAATTTAGAGGAATTAGAAACCTCTAGTAAATGGTATGACCACCAACTCTTTATATAATCACAACTTTCTGAGACATAGTTTCCATATTTATAAAATAAGGGGTTAGATGATCGCTGGATAATCTGTAAAGAAAGAGTGAGGTATTCCTGGCAAATGTGATTTCATAAATGAACATGAGCTGGCTCATTAGTGATAGGCAGAAATGAAACTGAATTGGCAAAAGAGGAAATGGTCTTGCAGGGATTACAAAAGCAGCAGAATATTAAAATGCATCTGAGTATGGCATTTGTAGAAGGTGAAGAAAGCTCACTGTGGCTAGTCATCAGGCTGTGTGTGTTTGATCAACAGTTACCAGTTTCCTCTGAAATCTACAGTGCAGATGCTTCACTCAAATCCCTTGACGATTTAATTCTTTGCAGGTCTTGGCTTAAATCCTAATTCCCAACGAAGAAAACTTTCATTCAGACCTTTGTTGATCCTTGAAACACATCATTTTGGTGCTCTGCAGAGGCGAAGACACTGAACAGTGGTTTTGTTTTGGTTTTGTAACACAGCATTTGGTCACCTCACCAGTCCTCACATCTGCTTCCAGTTTGAGATGAAACCACGTAAACCTCATGCTCCCACTGCAAGCCATGGGTTTGTCACAACATTTTGTCACAAAAATTACATCAGCGTATAAACAGAGGGAAAGCTTTCTGGCTTTGTTTTAAAGTTTTGGTTTATTCCTCTGAATGCAAATGAAATAAATTCAGTAAGAACTGAACATAAACTAAATTATGCTAACCAGAACAGGCAGTGATGTTCCATGCTACCCATTAGAAACACTGATGAGACCAATGTTTCTAATTGGACTGCTAAAAACAAAAACTAGTTTCACTCTCTTTAATGGGCCAATATTGTATCCACAATCACCCTCTATGTTGTCATTCATTTCGTGGGAGATCAAAATGTGACCAAATAAGTGCTGGCTTATTCACAAAAAGAAACATCATGCACTCTCTTAAACAGACATATATGCATATGCTGTATACATACACAAAACCTTTCCAAATATACACATAAAACTTTCAGTGAATTCTCATTATATACAGGAAAAAAGTCCAAGTCCCTTAGTTTAGCACTCAACATACTTTATAACTGGCTTTAACTTCTAAGTGTAGCCTTATTTCCTACCCTGTCCCTTCTAGCATCCATGTTTAAGTTAATCCAAAACAGTGTTTCATACCCCACACATCATGTCCTGTACACTTTTAGACTTTAAGCTCACTCTACCTTCTACTTAGCGCATCCTGTTCTATGCTGTCTACCTGGAAATTTACCACTCATCTTTCAGCTAATAGTTTACATCTTTAAAGTTTTCCTTTGTTCCTAATCTTTGTACATAGCTGAATCATCAGACTTACTTAATCCTTCTCTGGTTTGTGCATACCTCTGGTATCGCATTTATTACAGCTGGTCAGATTTGTTTATTTATATGGCTGTCTACCAGTTGCCAAATTCTTGGGACAATGAATCCAGTTCATATATTTCTTTACATTGAGAATAGAGCACAACTCAACTTCTAAGTTTTTGCTTCTTTTGTTTCATTTTTGGTTTTGGTTTTTGCTCTGAATTATACCAGCAGACTGCTAATTTTTTTTTTTCTCCTTACTTCAATCTCCACCTACTTTCATTCACTTTGCAAGTTCCTTTCTGAGGACCTGTTTCAAAGCAATGATTATGCCACTTTCCTTCTTAAAAATTTCAGAGCATTTCACATACTCTAAGATTGAGCCTGTGGTCCTTACTTCTTATGTGGGCAATTAATCATTTTACCCTAACTTTTTTTTTACCTCCTCACCAAATGGTCTTGTTTTCCATTCTGCTTTGACTACTCACCCACTTTGAGGGAAATAATTAGACTTTATCAAATACCAACAATGACAACATCTTTATACCCACAAGCTCTAGATTTAAGTCTTCCTTGTATTCAGCCTCTGACAGCACTCTAGGAACTACACTTTTTGGATCCTATCATCTTTTCACTGTACTTCTACCCACCCACCCCCACCTGCCCCTGCAAATCTTTACCTTGCTTAGAATCCATTCATGCATAATACTGCCCCTCACATCATACTAATCTTCAAAATTAAATTTGATTAAATTAAGCGCTCCTCATACACTGACCCTGCAATCATACTGGAGAAAAACACGTACTTTATGTAATGATATCGCTTTTAAACACATACCTGCTAATCTCAAATAGACATTTTCTCCTGACCCACAATTCATTTAGGAAATTTTCTTTTCTCCTACTCCTTTAGAGGATTCTTTCAAATCTTCTCTCTCCTTTAACCTCTATAGCCACCTCCTTTCCAGCCATACTTTCAGCTGATGAAATTGCTCTCTATTTCACTGAGAAGAAAAAAAGCAATTAGAAAAGATTTTCTACAGGCTTCTACTACACCACATCTATTCCTCTATAAATATTAGTAGCAATATACTTTGCTTTCCCTCCTACTAATATGGATAAACCATTGGGACACTAGATACTAACTCTCTTGAGCACTCAAATATATCACTTCTGCAGTTTTCCATTCCTGCCCTGTCTCATCAATTTCTCCTTCTCCACTGGACTATGGCCAGCAGCACAGAACTAGATCAAATTATCTCCCATCTCAAGTAAACCTTTTCTTGGCCCTAGCTCCTCCTCCAGTTACTATCCCATTTCTTTGCTACCTTTTACAACAAAACTTCTCAGAGGATTTAACCTTCACTAATTCTTTTCCATCTCTTCTCTCCTGATCCTACTTTGGTGAGGTTTTAATTATTACTAGTCCACTCAAACTGCTCTCGTCAAGGTTACTAATTACTTCCCCATTGCTAAATCCAATGGCCACTTTGCAGTTCTCAAATTACTTGAAAGTATTTGTCACAGCTGATTACTCTTTCTTTGCCTCATTTAGTTACTGGGGCATTAATTCCTTCTGACTCTATTATGTTCTTCCTCATTAGCACCCTTCTCCTTGGCTGGTTCTTCCTCCTCTCCCTGGACTCTAAATTTTGTACCACTTCAGGGCTCAGTCCTTGACCTTCTTCTTTTCTCTGTGTAGGCTTACCCCATGTTTACTTTACTCCAGTAACAAGGCATTAAACATCATGTAAATCCCGATGACTCTCAAATTTTTATATCTATTCCATTTCCCCTGAAGTCTAGCCCCATAGATTCAGCTGCATATACAATTTTTTTTTTTTTTTTTTTGCTTAGTTACAAATAGGCATCTCAAACTTACTATGTCTACAAATGGCATCTAGACAGCCTAACAGATACTTGTTCTTCCTGGAGTCTTCAACCCCATTCTTTCAGATGCTAAAAAAAAATTGGTATCAGTCTGACTTCTCTTTGATCCAGTATTTGATCCATTATCAAATCCTATCAGTTGAAAGAATTTTCAGAATTTGACCCTTCTCATCACTTCCTCCAGGCCAGCATTGTTCTTCTCGATAATGCAATAGCCTGTTTGCTCTACCTGCTTCTGTTCTATTCTTTTTGGCTCTTCTCAACACAGTAATCACAGTGTCTCTTGATAATGAAGTCACATCATTCTACCATTTCATTCATTATCTTCCAGTGGCTTCCTAACTGGCTATCACCTATGAGGTGCTAAGTATCTATATCCTGTCCCTCCCACCTCACCTCTCTGACCTCATCTCCTATCGCTTTCCAGCTTATCCTCCAGTATTTCTGTTATCCCACTCTCTATACTTTTTCTTGAACATTCCAAGCATGCTCCCACTCCTGGGCATTTCCACCTACCACTTCCTCTGCTTTGATGACTGACTCTTCCCGAGATGTTTGCATAAGTTACTATCTCATGTCCTTCAGTTCTCTGCTATACTGTCACTTTTTAGAGATGTTTCTCTTGATCACTCTTTGTACAAGTTTAACCTAACCACTTATCGAACTGCCTTTCCTTTTGTCTCTGTTTTATTTTCCTCCAAAGCACTCACCACAACCTTGTAGTCTTTACTTACTTGTTTATTGTCTGTCTCCCCCTACTGGACTGCTCCATAAAAATGAGGACTTTATTATTCATTCACTACAGTTCTCCAGTAGCTAGTTTGTTACCTCCCATGTAGTATTTGCTTAATAAATATTCTCTGAATAAATGAATGAATTTCCCTTCATCGCCTCACATATGTGGGCTGTATCAACGACACATAAGTGGACTGTAAATGCTGTTCACTGCATTCCATAAATGGCCTTGTATTTTTCTTTCTGTCTTAAACCCATTTTTTAAGCAGCATCCACTTTCCAATTCCACACACTCAGTTTATACCTATATTTCAATTTACATGAGCAGAGATCATTTTAAATATGCAAATATCAGTTTAAATATGCAAAGATCTTACCAACTGGAAGATAGATCAGTCCTTAGAATATCCATAATGCATTATAAACATACCCAGGGATTTAAAAAAAATGTTTTAAATGCTTTTATTTGTTTTTGAGAGAGAGAAAGAGACAGAGTGCCATCAGGGGAGGGGCAGAGAGAGAGGGAGACACAGAATCTGAAGCAGGCTCCAGGCTCTGAGCTGTCAGCACAGAGCCCAACGCAGGGCTCCAACCCACAAACCATGAGATCATGTCCTGAGGTGAGGTAGGACACTTAACCAACTGAGCCACCCAGGTGCCCCAATACCCAGGGATTTTAGCACTTTCTCTTCTATCACTGTATAAATTCTTACACAGCAAGTCTGTCCTCTTGTTTGTCTTCTCCCCCAGCTCCAGACTCTAACATGTGGAGGTCCTCAATAATGAATGGCTTTTAAAATTAATATAAAAATAAAAGTTTCATTTCACTAATGTATACAGACATATACAGAAGTCCTTACTATGGTTTCAAATCAGGTCTTTAAAAATTGAAATCCAAACTGCTTGTATACATTCCACAAACATAAATGACCTTCCTTAACCCCACAAGTTCACTTTGTAGCATCCTCTGCCTCAGTTGCCATTCTGTTATTCTAGTCTTCTTGTTTTTTTTTCTAGAATCTTCCAAGCTGTTTTCCACCTTAGGGTCTTTGCCCTTGTTGCTTTTCTGCTTAGATTTTTACATGGCTTGTTGTTTTGTAAATCAAAAACCCACGTATCAGGTCTAATATCACTTTTTTGTATATATACCTCCCTTCCTTGCCCACCTAACCTAAAGTCCCTTCCAATTCTCTCTTTATCAAGTCACCCTACATTACTGTCTTTATAGCACCTACCACTATTAAAATTTATTAATCACATGTATTTTATCTCTTCTGTTACCTATTGTATTCCTTCTCCCCATAACCCATATCTCACACATCTAGAACATGAGATGCATGGAGAACATGGACCTTGTTTGCCATATTGAATGATGTGTTCACCATGCCTAAAACTGTGGAACCTTATCGAAACTAAATAAACATGTTTATTTATTTATTTTTTTTAATCCACTCCTTTACTTCACTTTTCAAATTACTATATTGGTGTATTTATCCTTTATTAATAGTACCATTCAAGAGTCTATTAATTTAACAACATTTCTTTGTTGCTTCTCTCTTCATCACAAGACTCCATATAGTCATTTCAAAAAGGAAAGCACACCTTCTGGAGTATGCCTTGGCAGAGATCCTCTAAAGGGAAGAAATGTCCTGAGGTAAACTGTAATTGATTCATAAAGTCACTTCCAGCTCTTCAAATTTGTGAAAGACCAAACTTAGCTCCTGAAATAAGCACCTTCCTACTCATGAAGCGATTTTGTGCTGATGCAATCATACGGCATCAGTAGTTTCTAAGGAAGACTAGTACAAAATAATTCCCCACATTTCTAAAAGAGAGCCAGTTCAGGGAGGGAATATACACAGTGATCTTCCAAATTATTAATATTTAAGAACATCAGTGTTTTGTGGCAAATGTGGCTTTCAATGCTTTTGTTTACATAGATTTGTTAAACTATTTTTCATGAGACCAAGAAAAAAATCTATATAAACATATAGAATTGATACCATGGAAACATTCTTGCTTGAAGGATTTTATACTTAGCTGTCTTAATGTGTTTCCATTGTGGTTGACATTTGCTGAGGACAAATGGAAACATCTTGTTGTAACGTGAAACTTTCTGGGATCCTCCCAGGCTGCACAACCTCTCTTCTTCCTTTAAACTCTATAGACATCTCTTTCTCTTTTACAATGTACCACTTTCTACCTTGTATTATAGTTACACCTCTTTACTCCTAAAGAATGGAATTCTTCACTAACTTCTATATTTTTTCATCACTTCCACTGCTTTTATAATTTTAGGTGCATGGATGATATTCAATAAATATTTGTGGAATATAGAAACAACATTTGTATATACAGTTTCTTTTTACTCTTTCAGGATCGAAATTTCTAGAGGAACAAACTGTGATAATTTTTTTTTCATTAAGCTTTCTTTTTACTTCCAGAAAGACATACTTATGTGGAATCCTGTAGAGCATAGATTTCCAGATTCCTAGGAAGCTGAAATGTCTGTCTTACTCTCTATTTGCTTTAATAAATCCCATAGGCTATGTAATGTTAATTTGTAAACAAATGGTAGAAAGACAACCAGAAGGTATAAATCCTCTTCCTATCCTGGAGTATGATACAAAGCAAGATGATTATAATGTATTAGATGTAGAAGAGTGGAATTTAGATACCTTATATTACAGTCAGGCAGAATGAATAGGTCTAGGGAATTAGAAATTTTAGGGTTTAGTCAGGAATGGAAGGTTGGTAGTTTTATTTAGCAGGGAAGATGAATAAGGAATAATAGTACAGGACAGTTTGAAAAGGAATATGCAGACTGATGTAAGTGCTGTACTATTTGAATCAAGTTTTGGCCTTTGCTTGGTAGGCAACAGGGAACTCTTGATGGCTTCTGTGCAGGTCAGCAACATGATCAAAGCTATGCTTTAGAAAGAATAATCAGGAAGTATATGCTTGATGAGTTGGCTAGACACAAATGAGAAAGAAAAACCTTTTCAGGAACTTTTTGTGGTATACTAGGTAGGTTTTTTTCCCCCTTTTCCTATGGAAAATACATAAACTGAAAATTTGTTGTTTCTTTTTTTTTTTAATTTTTTTAATGTTTATTTATTTTTGAGACAGAGAGAGACAGAGCATGAATGGGGGAGGGTCAGAGAGAGAGGGAGACACAGAATCGGAAACAGGCTCCAGGCTCTGAGCAGTCAGCACAGAGCCCGACGCGGGGCTCAAACTCACGGACCGCGAGATCATGACCTGAGCCAAAGCCGGATGCTTAACCAACTGAGCCACCCAGGCGCCCTGAAAATTTGTTGTTTCTTGACACCGAAGATAAAAAAGATCATCATATAATGAATGAGTCAGCTATATGTCATTTTTCTCTGTGTATTCATGCATATATATATATATTTTTTTGTCAGAAATATTGCTATTTAGATTTATATACTAAATGTGACGTTGTGTCAGATTTAGATCCTAAGTATAAATATCAGAATGTTTTTGTCTCATTAGATTCTATGACTCGGGGCCCTGGCCACAAAATCAATTCTAAATTTCACCTGATTTTTCTTAGGAACTTCCATTATAAAGGTACTAATGGCAACTGATCTAGAATAAATTTTAATTTAACCTCATGTGTTAAATGTGATGTTAACTCTCAGAATAGCAGATTTTCACATGCTTTTTGAAGAATCTACCATTTCAAGAGAAAGCAGGCAGCAGGAAAGGTTAATTAACAATTCAAGTTAACTCTACCATGTACAGGACAATAATATTCCCTCTGGAAGGATCATCATATTACAGACAGTTGACTTTAGTTATTTTACATCACAAAGAACACACCCAGGTACACAGAAATGTTTCTTAATTAAACTTTTATTGATTCACTAGTGCATTCTGAGCCCTTGTTGGATATAAAGTACAATAGAAATGTTGCCAAGAGACAAGGGGCAAGAGGAATATACCAAGAGACACAGATTTCTGGTTAAGTTAGTAGTTCTTTGTTTCTTTTTCTTTTTCCTTTTCTTTTTTTTCTTTTTTTATCTCATCAGTGCACAAATCAACCACTATTAACCTAGTTCTCTGCTTTTTATTATTTTGGTGGGAGAGGCAGGCCATGTGAATTGTCCTTGGCGCTCTGATCCTGACTTTTAAAACTTTTTACTATTATTAATTGTCATAAAACATATATAACACATTAATCATTTAAAGTATATGGTTCTAGTATATGGTTCTAGCCTGGGTGGCTCCATCAGTGGAGCGTCCGGCTTCGGCTCAGGTCATGATCTTGCGGTCTGTGAGTTCAAGCCCCACGTTGGGCTCTGTGCTGACAGCTCAGAGCCTGGAACCTGCTTCGGATTCTGTGTCTCCCTCTCTCTCTCTGCCCCTCCTCCACTCACGCTCTGTCTCTCTCTCAAAAATAAATAAACTTAAAAAAAAATTAAAGTATATGGTTCTATGGCATTAAGTACATTCACATTGTTGTGCAACCACCACTACCAACCCCCTCCAGAGTTTCTTCATCTTCCCTACCTGAAACTCTATCCCATTAAACACTAACTCCCCATTCCCTCTTTCCCTCAGCTCCTGACAACCACCATCTACTTTCTGCCTGTATAAGTTTGACTATTCTAGGTACTTCGCATGAGTGGAGTCAGACAGTATTTGTCTTTTTATGACTGGTTATTTCACTTAGTATGATGTCTTCAAGGTTTATCCCTATTGTAGCATGTATCAGAATTTCCTTCCTTTTGAAGGCTGAATAATATTCCACTGCATGCATATGCCACATTTTGTTTATCTACTTGGGTGGCTTCCATGTTTTAGCTATTGTGAGTAACACTACAATGACTCATTGGTCAGCATCTGTGGAATCTGTGTTTTCAATTATTTTGAGTACACACTCAGAAGTAAATTTGCTGGGTGATAGGGAAATACTATGTTTCATTTTCTGAGGAACTACCATACTGTTTTCCACAGAGGTCGTATATATTTACATTCTCACCAGCAATGTCTGAGGGTTCCAATTTCTCCACATTCTCGTCAACACTTATTCTTTGATTTTGTCTGTTTGTTTGTTTTTATATTAGCCATCCTAATGGGTATGAAGTGGTATCTCATTGTGGTTTTGATTTGCATTTCCCTAATGATTAGTGATGTTGAGTATCTTTTTATGTGCTTATTGGCCATTGGAGAAATGTCTGTTCAAGCCATAAGAAGAAGAAAAAAACGAAAAACAAAACTAGTCTAGTACCTGGAAAAACTCTCATCTATTACCCCAGAAGTTACCTTCTCATTTTCAATCAGCATGTGGAATAGGATCAATAACTGGAATTTTGCTCTGTGAGCACAAAATCAGATCAAATAGAACTGAATACACTCATAGGCTATTCTATTCAGACTATGGAGAAACTTGATGATTTACCCTTATCTTATGACAGACAATTGACAAATAGCTTCACTTGCTCTCATTCAGTTCATTCTTTCAAATGAGAATATTGCCTTATACTCCTTGGGACACATTATGTAAGCTATGCTGTAATCTGAAGAGAGTTCAATATAACATTTCAATAGGCCATTATTTTTACTATATACATAAATAATAAGAGTTGCATTCTTTTTATGGGTGTATTACAAAATTATCGGTTTCATCAATAATAATAATAATAATAATAATAAAGTACAGGAATGTGCCAGGTCCTCTTTTATTTTGTGCAATGAACTCATTTAACCTTTGTAACTCTATGTCCCCATTTTCAATGTGTGAAATTGATTCACAGGGAAATGAATAAATTGACCAACGTTGTGCAGTTTGATATGTAAATTCTACTAAGTCATGCTCTAGAGACCACATTCTTAAATTGTTTTTTCCATACTACCTTTCAAGATGTTAGCTAGGAAATTAGGATGCATATTTTCCAATGTTCCTTTATCTCCCCTCCCTTCTCTTCTCTTCCCTTTCCCCTCCTCCCCTCTCCTCCTCTTCCCTCTCTTCCTTTCCCTTCCCTCCCTCTTCTTTTTTCATTTTCTCTCTTTCTCTCTCTTTCTCTCTTCCCCTCTATCTCCTTTTCTTTCATATCCAGATATGTGCAGTAACTTTCCTTAGATCATGTAGCTAATGATATATTTTCACAATTTCTTTTTTCTTCTTCTTTATATCACATAAACCACTGGAAATTGATTTAGAAAAACTGGTTCATACCCTGGTTCTGTCATTTCTTGGTCTTGTTTTTTAGGTAAGTCGTGGCTCACTGTTTCCTCATATAGACATTAAACAAATTAATTCTGTATCACAGGATTATCATGAAGCAAAATAAACTTCATATAGCGTCATTTTGAAGCCAGTGAATTTTGTGAGGGCAAAACATCCACTGGGTCTAAGAGTATAACTATAATTAAAAGTCCTTTGAAATATTGCTCACTTTGTATTCTTTCAACCCTATCGCATTTCTTAGAAGAAAATTACTACGTTCCTTTCAGGGCAGAAGAGTATTAAAAGACCAACTTTTTTGGCCCTAGTAGTGGCATGTGTTGGCCCTGATGGTACTGGCAATCTGTCCAACGGATCTCATTTGTTTGAGAGCTGCTTTCCTCAGCAAAGGAAGTTCCCAGGCAGGAACAACTATTCTGTCTCCAGTATTGATGTCAGCCAGAGGCCCATTCCCAAATGATACTTCACTGGTTTCATTTACTGGAAAACTGGCTTTCCTTTGGATTATCTTCTGCCTTGATTTTTTTTTTATTAAATTTATTTTCAACTTTTTAAAATTTATTTTTTTAGAGAAACAGACAGAGGGTGAGTGGGAAATGGTCAGAGAGATAGGGAGACACAGAATCCAAAGAAGGCACCAGGCTCTGAGCTGTCAGCCCAGAGCCTGACGTGGGGCTTGAACTCACAAGCTGTGAGATCATGACCTGAGCTGATACTTAACTGACTGAGCCACCCAGGCACGCCTGCCTAGATTTTTAATAGCTGGCCACATCAGCCCAATATTTTAAATATTTCTCTTAGGCACAACTCTTTTGGGTTTCTTGGTGAACCCTCAACCATACTTGGTCATTTACTATTGGACTGTCAAAAGTCCTAAACAACCTCTAGATTTTTAGGTGAAGTACCTTTTACATTCCAATCTTTGATCATTCCTGTTGGTTTAGCTATTAACCAAAGTCAGTTAGAATCTACTAGTGAAGTTTGAGCTAACAGGGTAAAACAGCATCTGATTTCATTATTAATAAAAAATTTTTAAACTTCCACAGAATTTAGCACATGTAACACTTATTTTTTAAAAATTAATTACAAATATGACTTCCAATTAAAGAAAGTCAGAGTATAAATAAATGACAGGTGTTTTGTAATGGCAAAATATAGTGCCACTATTAAAAATTATGAAGAGTTCTGGGGAAAAAAAACTATTAATGAGTTGATTAAAAGAGCTAAAATCTGTCAAAATTTGAATAAAATTTGAGTAAGCAAAAACTTGCATTTATGCACAAACCCATGTTAAATATAATAAGAAATTTATTTAAAAATGCAAGGGAAAAATGGAAAAACATCATTAGAAAAATAGTTACTTATCAGCTAATTCATGTCCTCCATCTACTCCCATCTCTCTCATTTTCTCCTTTCTTCTGCCTATCTCCCTCCCTCCTCTCTCTCTCTGCCTCTGTCTTTTTCAACAGATCAAGTTAAATAGATTTTATCTGGTCCTGGATTTGGGGTAATTGGAATGATGGAAGGGTGAGGAGCTGGAAAATGGCTGGTGGCATCTGCAGAATAACGAGACTGGGTCCAGTGATCAAGACCACAAGTGACACACCTCCCACAGAGGTGATTTGATTCTACAGACAATAATCTACAGCATAGAGGGCAAATACATGCTAGAAAGAGAGACACTTACATTTTTTATCAGACAGTGATTCTAGATTTCTGGAATAACCTTCCTGACTAAAACTACTAAAATGTTGGATAAAATATGTACTTGAAACATCCATCCATCCATATGATTCATTTTAAGGTGGCATGAAAGTAGAGGTAGGAGAAACAACATAAAAATAAACCAACCAAGAACTCTGGGAAATATATGGATGCCCTGTCAGCCCTCACTGAGGGTGTCTGCCAAACATTGGGTGGGAGAGGGTGGGGGGCATTTGAATGAGTATACTTGGTATAGGGGCAGGTGATGGAACAACCATGGTGACCCTTCACAGAAAACCAGGATCCCAAAGGGTGAATTCAAGTATGATGCTTTAACATAGATAAGAATAGAAACTTCCCACTCTAAGCCTGGTACTGGATGGAGGGGAGGAAAAACATTATTCTCACCGAGAAATCTTTTTATTTCATTCATAAGTTGTTTTTATTTTTTTTTCAATATATGAAGATTATTGTCAAATTGGTTTCCATACAACACCCAGTGCTCATCCCAAAAGGTGCCCCCCTCAATACCCATCACCCACCCTCCCCTCCCTCCCACCCCCCATCAACCCTCAGTTTGTTCTCAGTTTTTAACAGTCTCTTATGCTTTGGCTCTCTCCCACTCTAACCTCTTTTTTTTTCCTTCCCCTCCCCCATGGGTTTCTGTTAAGTTTCTCAGGATCTACATAAGAGTGAAACCATATGGTATCTGTCTTTCTCTGTATGACTTATTTCACTTAGCATAACACTCTCCAGTTCCATCCACGTTGCTACAAAGGGCCATATTTCATTCTTTCTCATTGCCCTGTAGTACTCCATTGTGTATATAAACCACAATTTCTTTATCCATTCATCAGTTGATGGACATTTAGGCTCTTTCATAATTTGGCTATTGTTGAGAGTGCTGCTAGAAACATTGGGGTACAAGTGTCCCTATGCATCAGTACTTCTGTATCCTTTGGGTAAATTCCTAGCAGTGCTATTGTTAGGTCATAGGCTAGGTCTATTTTTAATTTTTTGAGGAACCTCCACACTGTTTCCCAGAGTGGCTGCACCAATTTGCATTCCCACCAACAGTGCAAGAGGGTTCCCGTTTCTCCACATCCTCTCTAGCATCTATAGTCTCCTGATTTGTTCATTTTGGCCACTCTGACTGGCGTGAGGTGATATCTGAGTGTGGTTTTGATTTGTATTTCCCTGATGAGGAGTGACATTGAGCATCTTTTCATGTGCCTGTTGGCCATCCGGATGTCTTCTTTAGAGAAGTGTCTATTCATGTTTTCTGCCCATTTCTTCATTGGGTTATTTGTTTTCCGGGTGTGGAGTTTGGTGAGCTCTTTATAGGTTTTGGATACTAGCCCTTTGTCCCATATGTCATTTGCAAATATCTTTTCCCATTCCGTTGGTTGCCTTTTAGTTTTGTTGGTTGTTTCCTTTGCTGTGCAGAAGCTTTTTATCTTTGTAAGGTCCCAGTAGTTCATTTTTGCTTTTAATTCCCTTGCCTTTGGGGATGTGTCAAGTAAGAAATTGCTACGGCTGAGGTCAGAGAGGTCTTTTCATGCATTCTCCTCTAGGGTTTTGATGTTTTCCTGTCTCACATTCAGGTTATCCATTTTGAGTTTATTTTTGTGAATGGTGTGAGAAAGTGGTCTAGTTTCAATCTTCTGCATGTTGCTGTCCAGTTCTCCCACACCATTTGTTAAAGAGACTGCCTTTTTTCCATTGGATGTTCTTTCCTGCTTTGTCAAAGATTAGTTGGCCATATGGTTGTGGGTCTAGTTCTGGGGTTTCTATTCTATTCCATTGGTCTATGTGTCTGTTTTTATGCCAATACCATGCTGTCTTGATGATTACAGCTTTGTAGTAGAGGCTAAAGTCTGGGATTGTGATACCTCCTGCTTTGGTCTTCTTATTCAAAATTACTTTGGCTATTCAGGGCCTTTTGTGGTTCCATATGAATTTTAGGATTGCTTGTTCTAGTTTCGAGAAGAATGCTGGTGCAATTTTGATTGGGATTGCATTGAAGGTGTAGATAGATTTGGGTAGTATTGACATTTTGACAATATTTATTCTTCCAATCCATGAGCATGGAATGTTTTTCCATTTCTTTATATCTTCTTCAATTACCTGCATAAACTTTCTATAGTTTTCAGCATACAGATTTTTTACATCTTTGGTTAGATTTATTCCTAGGTATTTTATGCTTCTTGGTGCAATTGTGAATGGGATCAGTTTCTTTATTTGTCTTTCTGTTGCTTCATTGTTAGTGTATAAGAATGCAACTGATTTCTGTACATTGATTTTGTATCCTGCAACTTTGCTAAATTCATGTATCAGTTCTAGCAGACTTTTGGTAGAGTCTACCAGATTTTCCATGTATAATATCATGTCATCTGCAAAAAGTGAAAGCTTAACTTCATCTTTGCCAATTTTGATGCTCTGATTTCCTTTTGTTGTCTGATTGCTAATGCTAGAACTTCCAACACTATGTTAGACAACAGCGGTGAGAGTGGACATCCCTGTCGTGTTCCTGATCTCAGGGAAAAAGCTCTCAGTTTTTCCCCATTGATGAGGATGTTAGCTGTGGGCTTTTCATAAATGGCTTTTATGATCTTTAAATATGTTCCTTCTATCCCGACTTTCTTGAGGGTTTTTATTAATAAACGTTGCTGAATTTTGTCAAATGCCTTTTCTGCATCGATTGACAGGATCATATGTTTCTTATCTTTTCTTTTATTAATGTGATGTATCACGTTGATTGATTTCTGAAATTTAACCAGCCCTGCATCCCAGGAATGAATCCCTTGATCATGGTGAATATTTCTTTTTATATGCTGTTGAATTCGATTTGCTAGTATCTTATTGAGAATTTTTGCATCCCTATTCATCAGGGATATTGGCCTGTAGTTCTCTTTTTTTACTGGGTCTCTGTCTGGTTTAGGAATCAAAGTAATACTGGCTTCATAGAATGACTCTGGAAGTTTTCCTTCCCTTCCTATTTTTTGGAATAGCTTGAGAAGGATAGGTATTATATCTGCTTTAAACGTCTGGTAGGACTCCCCTGGGAAGCCATCTGGTCCTGGACTCCTATTCGTTGGGAGATTTTTGATAACTGATTCAATTTCTTCTCTGGTTATGGGTCTGTTCAAGCTTTCTATTTCCTCCTGATTGAGTTTTGGAAGTGTGTGGGTGTTTAGGAATTTGTCCATTTCTTCCAGGTTGTCCAGTTTGTTGGCATATAATTTTTCATAGTATTCCCTGATAATTGCTTGTATCTCTGAAGGATTGGTTGTAATAATTCCATTTTCATTCATGATTTTATCGATTTGGGTCATCTCCCTTTTCTTTTTGAGAAGCCTGGCTAGAGGTTTATCAATTTTGTTTATTTTTTCAAAAAACCAACTCTTGGTTTCATTGATCTACTCTACAGTTTTTTTTAGATTCTATATTGTTTATTTCTGCTCTGATCTTTATTATTTCTCTTCTTCTGCTGGGTTTAGGCTGTCTTTGCTGTTCTACTTCTATTTCCTTTAGGTGTGCTGTTAGATTTTGTATTTGGGATTTCTCTTGTTTCTTGAGATAGGCCTGGATTGCAATGTATTTTCCTCTCAGGACTGCCTTCGCTGCATCCCAAAGCGTTTGGATTGTTGTATTTTCATTTTCGTTTGTTTCCATATATTTTGTAATTTCTTCTCTAATTGCCTGGTTGACCCACTCATTCGTTAGTAGGGTGTTCTTTAACCTCCATGCTTTTGGAAGTTTTCCAGACTTTTTCCTGTGGTTGATTTCAAGCTTCATAGCATTGTGGTCTGAAAGTATGCATGGTATGATTTCAATTCCTGTATACTTATGAAGGGCTGTTTTGTGACTCAGTATGTCATCTATCTTGGAGAATGTTCCATGTGTACTCGAGAAGAAAGTATATTCTGTTGCTTTGGGATGCAGAGTTCTAAATATATCTGTCAAGTCCATCTGATCCAATGTATCATTCAGGGCCCTTGTTTCTTTATTGACTGTTGTCTAGATGATCTATCCATTTCTGTAAGTGGAGTGTTAAAGTCCCCTGCAATTACCACATTCTTGTCAATAAGGTTGCTTATCCTAGTAATTGTTTTATATATTTGGGGGCCCCTGTATTTGGCACATAGACATTTATAATTGTTAGCTCTTCCTGATGGATAGACCCTGTAATTATTATATAATGCCCTTCTTCATCTCTTGTTACAGCCTTTAATTTAAAGTCTAGTTTGTCTGATATAAGTATGGTTACTCCAGCTTTCTTTTGACTTCCAGTGGCATGATAAATAGTTCTCCATCCCCCCACTCTCAATCTGAAGGTGTCCTCAGATCTAAAATTAGTCTAGTAGACAGCAAATAGATAGGTCTTGGTTTTTTATCCATTGTGATACCCTATGTCTTTTGGTTGGCGCATTTAGTCCATTTACATTCAGTGTTATTATAGAAAGATATGGGTTTAGAGTCATTGTGATGTCCACAGGTTTCATGCTTGTAGCGATGTCTCTGGTACTTTGTCTCACAGGATCCCCCTTAGGATCCCTTGTAGGGCTGGTTTAGTGGTGATGAATTCCTTCAGTTTTTGTTTGTTTGGGAAGACCTTTATCTCTCCTTCTATTCTAAATGACAGACTTGCTGGATAAAGGATTCTCGGCTCCATATTTTTTCTGTTCATCACATTGAAGATATCCTGCCATTCCTTTCTGGCCTGCCAAGTTTCAGTAGAGAGATCGGTCACGAGTCTTATAGGTCTCCCTTTATATGTTAGAGCACGTTTATCCCTAGCTGCTTTCAGAATTTTCTCTTTATCCTTGTATTTTGCCAGTTTCACTATGATATGTCATGCAGAAGATCGATTCAAGTTACGTCTGAAGGGAGTTCTCTGTGCCTCTTGGATTTCAATGCCTTTTTCCTTCCCCAGATCAGGGAAGTTCTCAGCTATTATTTCTTCAAGTACACCTTCAGCACCTTTCCCTCTCTCTTCCTCCTCTGGAACACCAATTATGCGTAGATTATTTCTCTTTAGTGCATCACTTAGTTCTCTAATTTTCCCCTCATACTCCTGGATTTTTTGTATCTCTCTTTTTCTCAGCTTCCTCTTTTTCCATAATTTTATCTTCCAGTTCACCTATTCTCTCCTCTGCCTCTTCAATCTGAGCTGTAGTTGTCTCTATTTTATTTTGCAGCTCATTAATAGCATTTTTTAGCTCCTCCTGACTGTTCCTTAGTCCCTTCATCTCTGTAGAAATAGATTCTCTGCTGTCCTTTATACTGTTTTCAAGCCCAGTGATTATTTTTTTACTATTATTCTTAATTCACTTTCTGTTATATTGTTTAAATCATTTTTGATCAGTTTGTTAACTGTCGTTATTTCCTGGATGTTTTTTTGAGGGGAGTTCTTCCGTTTCGTCATTTTGTATAGTCCCTGGAGTGGTGCGGAACTGCAGGGCACTTCCCCTGTGCTGTCTTGAATAACTTGTGTTGGTGGGCAGGGCTGCAGTCAGACCTGATGTCTGCCCCTAGCCCACTGCTGGGGCCACAATCAGACTGGTGTGTGCCTTCTCTTTCCCTCTCCTAGGGGTGGGATTCACTGTGGGGTGGTGTGGCCCGTCTAGGCTACTTGCACACTGCCAGGCTTGTGGTGCTGGGGATCTGGCGTATTAGCTGGGGTGGATGGGCAAAGTGTACAGGGGTGGGACGGGCAGGTTTAGCTCGCTTTTCCTTCGGAGGTCCGCTTCAGGAGTGGCCCCGTGGCCCCGGGAGTGAGTCAGACCCGCTGGACGGATGGATCCGCAGAAGCACAGCATTGGGTGTTTGTGTGGTGCAAGCAAATTCCCTGACAGGAACTGGTTCCCTTTGGGATTTTGGCTGGGGGAGATGGCGCTGGCAAGCGCCTTTGTTCCCCGCCAAGCTGCGCTCCGTCGTCCAGGGCTCAACAGCTCTCCCTCCTGTTGTCCTCCAGCCTTCCCGCTCTCCGAGCAGAACTGTTAACTTATAACCTTCCAGATGTTAAGTCCCGCTTGCTGTTGGAACACACTCAGTCCAGCCTCTCCGCTTTTGCAAGCCAGACTCGGGGCCTCTGCTTGGCAGGCGGGCTGCCCCTCTGTCCCGGCTCCCTCCCGCCATTCCGTGTAGCGCGCACCGCCTGTCTGCCCTTCCTACCCTCTTCCGTGGGCCTCCTGTCTGCACTTGGCTCCAGAGAATCTGTTCTGCTAGTCTTCTGGTGGTTTTCTGGGTTATTTAGGAATCTAAGTGATCAGCAGGATGTGGTGAGCCCAGCGCCCTCCTACGCCGCCATCTTCCTCCTGGTACCCATTTCCCAACAACAGTCTTCCATCTGATGCAGGCTAGAAGAAGGGAACAACAGCCACTTCCAAAATGCAGCTACATCCATCTCCCTTTCACCTTAGGATCCTAGTAGGAAGCCACTGCAGCTTGAATCACCAAGTCAAGGAAACAGTCAGATGTATCTGCACCTGTCCGAATCAGGGGAGTAGTGGGGCTGTGCACATCACACTCTTTCAGTTACTCAGGTTGATAAAGACTCCTCCTTGACTCATGCATCCTCGCTCCTCTTTCCACTCAGCTCCCGGACCTCATAAGTTGTTTTTAAATTTGAGTTTCATCTATGCAAAGCAAACGCATTTAAGGGGTTAAGAAATATGAACCTTGCATATGTATATACCCATGTAACCAGCAGAGAGATAAAGACAGCACTCAAAATTACCTCATGCTCCATCGCAGGGAATACACCCCTATCTCTGGGGTGATCATTATTCTGGCCTCTAGCATCATAGATTAGCTTTGCCTATTCGTAAACACTATATAAATGGAGTCATACACTATATTTTATTTGTGCCTAGCCTCTTTCCTTATTATATTTTTCTCTTTGTGTTATTTTTCTTCCCTTTCTGCCATTTTTTTACTGATGAAGTGTTTCTCTTTATTTCATTTATCTCCTGTATTAGCTTTTTCATTGTACATTTTATTATTATTTATTATTATTTTATTTTTATTTCGATGGTTAATTTAGAAATAATAGAATGGCATCTCTAATTTATCAACTACAAAATTATCTTAAAAAAGAAAGCACGAAGCATAAAATGCTTCAGAGAGTTTGATTATTAGATTTGGCATTAGTAACTTTCGAGTTGATAGTTCAACCAAGTATGGTCAGAGTTAAAATGCCCCTCAAAAGGAAGTTTTTATTCATCAATTCCCCAGCACCTAGCACAGTACCCAGTATAAAAGAAATGATCAGTAATTATTTATAGACTTTTGAGTTGAAATGAAACAAAGCAGATCAAGGAAGGAGTCTTAGAAGTTTTAGGAAAACAAGCAAATAACAATTCCCAATAAACCTGGATAGAACAGAATCACAGAAGTTAAAAGGTGATAAAATTGATTACATGTGCAGAGATGAGAATGCATTTATGTCCCCTAACTAGTTTCCTTGCATCTGATATAGTTCCTCTTAAATCTCATTCTAAGGTGGCCAGAACAATCCAACATGCAATTTTTATCATTTCACTCCCTGACCCATTACCCATAAACTTTTATCATTCAGACCCCTGTACCACCATCCAACCTCATCTTTTACTACTTTTTGCCTCACACTTCACATTCCAGCAATATCCAATGCTTGAGATTCCCATACTCATGTCTACGCTTTGTTTTTGTTTTTTGCTTTTTTGTATGATGGTCACTCTTTTCAAGATGCCTTACTTGCTCCCAGTTTTTCACTGTCACTAAGAAATTCCTATTTAGATCATGTATCACCTCTTCTGAATCTTTCTTTCTTTCGATTGCCATACCGGATTAGGTGTTCTGTTAATTGCACGTGGTTCTTTTGGTGTTTTACACAAGAGCACTTCTCAATAAGACTTTCACATGCCAATCTCTGGCTTAGTTCCTAGATCCAAGGGCACCCAGACTAGGACATCTGATAGGAGTCCTCCTAGGAAACAATGTTGAAAATGAGATTTAGAGATCCTGAATGTTAGTTGCAGCCTCAGGAGTAACTATAGAAGTGAGTGCTGTCATCTGTTCCCCTCTCCTTTCTCTGTTTCCCCAGGTAATAATACCAACTGCATCATGAGGAACCTATTTCCAGATGTGATATACTTCCCCAGAGTTATGACCCCTTTTTGGGGAAAATTTAGCCAACAACGGGATGGGGAGTGACAAAAGCCTGGCCTCCTTGCCTCAATTTGGGACAAATCTGAAGTGACATTTTAGTTCCAAGCTCCATGTAGTTCGTCTTGAAACTTATCACAAATCTGATGTCTTGTTCTGCTTCCTTTCTTTTATTGTCATTCCCTAGATTCCTTCCAAATAAACTTCCTGTATGCAAATCTCTTCCTTGGAGTCTGTAGGAATTCTGACTGACTTCAAAACTCAAAAGGTAAGTATCTAAATAATCATGCCAATACTGGCTCTCTCTAGGTTTTTCTCCTGCTTAGCAGTGGTGGGGGATGGCCTTGGCGGGGGGTAGCAGGTGGATTGAGTGGAGACAGTAATGTAAGATCACAAAGAAGATAGCTTCCCTAAACTCGGGAATGAAAATTTTAGTTTCCTGGTACAAGTCTGTCAAACTTTCTTATATGATCCTCTGTGATATATGAGCGATATAAGCAATGTTAAAGCCAACTGTGATAGATTTCTCAAAATATTTGGAGACTTTGAAGGGCATGGCACAATCTTTGTTGGCAGGAGGGCAACGATTGCAGAGTTAAGACCAGATTTTCACAGTTTATAGATACAAAAGAAAAAAGCCAAGGTTATTCGCCTTCATCTCCTGATTCTGTTCTCTGCCTTTGAAACTTTCCTTCATTCATATCCCAGGACATGCTCCCCTGAGAAACTACCAGTCATGCCATCATTCTCAGAAAGCTTGTCCCATTACAGTTTAGTATCACAGGACTTCACCTATATTCCTGGGCATAGGCAGTGAGTCTGTTCCAACTTCCCACTTACTGCAATGAGAACTGGACAAACTGCCAATTCTCTTGATTATTCATGTTGCTTTTGATTAGTTATTTCCACAGAACACTTATCTAGCATTCCTGGCAAGACTCATTTGAGTAAAACCATAAATTGAACAAGAGTGGATTTAAAGTTTGGCTCCATCCCAGATTGCTAGGGGGATAGGCAAAACAATCATAGATGCTTGTTCGTCTCATTTTCAGTTTTGCGGAGACTGCATGGTATAGTGAAAAGAAAACGATGCGTCAGATGTTCATTCTGGTCTTAAGGTGGTATCTTATGTTCTCTGTATAACCTTGGGCACTTACTCTTTCAGTGCCTTAGTTTCTCCTTTTGTAAAATGGGAGTAATAATGCCTACCATGCCTAATTTACCAAAAATATTAAACTAGGCAAGTGGAACTATTTTCTAGATGATAAATTTCTATCTAAAAATAAAATGTGATTATTATAATTTTTTTCTAGGTGGAAAAAAAAGCGTGACTTTGCTTATTGAGGAGCATTTCCTAATGTGATATGCTTTGTTTCCAATGTTCCAAATGTTTGTTATGACCATTTGTGAGTTTCCAATACTATTACATTGATGTTTAAATGACAACAATAAATGGGTCTGGGTAAGTTCTCGAAATGTCAGTTGCCAAATTTCTAGAAAAGTGAAATATTATATTGTGATGTATGTCCATGATTCTTTGTTTTTAAGTTTATTTATTTTGAGAGAGAGTGTGAGCACACATGAGTGTGTGAATGGGGGAGGGGCAGAGAGAGACTCCCAAGCAGGCTCTGCATCTTGGGTCCCTATGCGAGGCTTGAACTCACAAATCGATGAGATTATGACCTGAATTCAACTCAAGAGTCGGTCGCTTAACTGACTAAGCCACCCAGGTGCCACTATTCATGATTCTTAAGAAACTGCAGCTTTTTTGCTTTGTTTTTATCCAAGAAACAACTTTTAATTAATAGGAAGAAGTTATCTTGTCTAAGGAAGAAGGAGACTCTGAAAATGTTATGTATTCTGAATATTGTGTAGACTTAAAAATTTCAAGCTTTTTTTGGTAGATATTGGTGTATAACTTGGAAATGAGATTAATGCAAAAGAAAGTAAAATTTTCAAATTCTAAATGGTGATCTAGACCTGATGAACTATATTTCTGCCAAGGGAGGTTTGCTGCTTATCAAGTTTCGATGAATCCTCTGACACCATATCGTTTACACCTTGAAAAAATGCATGGGTAAGGGGCACCAACCCCCAAGCAGTGAAAATATGTACATAACTCTTGATTCCCCCCTAACTTTACTACTTATATAGACTACTGGTCACCAGAAACCTTATCAACACAATTAGAACATATTTTGTATGTTTATATGTATAATACACAGTATTCTTAGAATAAGAGAAAAAAATGTTATTAAGAAAATCATAAGAAATGGGGCACCTGGGTAGCTCAGTCAGTTAAGTGTCAGACTTCAGCCCAGGTCATGTTCTCAGTTTGTGAGTTCAAGCCCTGTGTTGGGCTCTCTGCTCTTAGCAAGGAGCACACTTCAGATCCTCTGTCTCCCTCTCTCTCTGATCCTCCCCCTCTTGTGCTCTCTCTCAAAAGTAAATAAACATTAAAAAAATCATAAGGAAGAGAAAATACATTTACAGTACTGTATTGTATCAAAAAAATCCATGTATAAGTGCACCTAGATAATTCAAACTTACGCTATTCAAGCACCAATGGTATATTTCTAGAATTGGTATGTTTCGCTACTTCCTTTGGAAGATGCTGGCATGGTCTAAACAAAAACTTTATGAAAACATTACTTCTTTGTCAATAGGAGAAGATTCTGCAGGTAGTTTTTCTACTGCAACGATAAAAAATATTTCCCCTCCAGAAGTTATTTTCTTCATTTCTCAGTAGAAACTATGGAATCACACAGTTATTCCCTTATTTCCTTGGTGGCTTTATTTGGGACTCAGTAGTGTTTACCTTAGAATAATTTAAAGCAATCTGAGAAAGTTTCAAAATAAATATCACTAATGCAATTATGAAAGCATTATAATTATCATATCAGTAACAGCATTTTAAACAGTACTTCTTTTCTCAATTCATTCACCTACTGTGGTTGATCTAATTAGTAATTCATCATCACTGTTTCAACTAACACATATACTCTGCTAATTAATGTTTCCAGGAGTATATATGTTGCATATTCAAGACTTTCTCTCTCCATCTGGATGTCTCTTGGCAACTTAAACCCAAACTAACCAAACTGAATATATTATATTTTTTTTCAAAAGGACATTCTTTGTTTATATTCTTTTTTTATAACTCAGGTCCATGGTTCTTCTATCGACTAATTTTTCCCCAAATTCCAGGAGTTTTTTTTAAAACTTGGGATCCCTTGCCACCTACATTCTATCAAACATTGTATTTTTTTATTTCATCACACAAATATTTCTCAAAATGACATCTTTTTTTTACCTGTCCTACCATCTTTTTTCATGTGTTGTAATCTTTTATCTAACTACTCCCTCCTCACCTTAATTAGCCTTAATGTCTGCATTCTCCAGCCTCACCAGAATGACCTTTGTAAAATACAAGGGGTTTAGGTTCTTATATAAAATATCTAGGGATCCCCATTGCCAAAAACAGTAGCCTCCGAAGTGGGCACATACATTCCAGGGAATGAATAAAACTATTTGGTACCAACGAGAAATGTGAATATCTACTTTTATAAATTTTGTTTGTATTTTTGCCTTTAAAAACTTATATTTTGTGTACATTTGTAACATAAAATCTACTAGTATATCTGTCTATGTATTTTATAAGTACATATGAACATATATTGAAGGTATATGTTAAACTTATTTATTAATAAATGTTTATCATCAAAATAATTTTCAGATCACTGACTTACAGGAGAAAAACCAAAACTCATTATTAGGGATTATCAAGCTCTGGTTGATTTGGTTTCTGCCTGACTTTTCCATTTTTATCTTCTCTGCTATGGCCAGTTTCTCTGGCCACTTAGATAATTAAAATGAAAGGTATGAAAGGTTGGCTGGGAAGTAATACTGTGAAAGGAAAAGGGAAGAAGCAAAGCTAGGCATGACACAGATCTGTCAAAGTCTCTGCCAGCCACCGAGAGTGACAGCAGTCCTGTATTGGGCAGAGACAGTGAGGCCTTTCTAGCATGTCTTGGTCTTTCATTGGCAACCCCAAGGACTGGTCTGTGGGCTCTGTTAAATTTCATGTGGGTCTTTCTGTGAGCTCACTGAAACTCCTTGGACATGACACCCCAAGAGAACTAGGAAGAAGCCGCATTGCCTCTTACGACCCTTGAGGGTCACGTGCTGCTGCTTCTGTCAGTTGCAGACAGTCCCACATCTCAGAGGAGAAGCTTCAAAGTCACATTGTAAGAAGGGTGTATGGCATGGGCGATACTGTTGAAGCCATTTTTGGAAAATACAGTCTACTATAGGTGTGATGATGATGTTAGTAGTGTTTTGAAGCTTATAAAATAACAGTAACAAAATAACACAAGACAGTTGAGTATCATTGTAAGGAAGTAATTAAGTGATGAAATAAAATAAAATTCAATTTAGGAAGCGACCTGAATATAAAATATCTGGGGATGGTGATGAAATAGAAATAATGCTTTCTTTTTTTTAACCACACAAATCTTAGCCTAAAGTTTTACAGCATCCATACCAAATGGCTATAGTGAAGGATACTGTATGACAACAAATAAAATGAAAAATATCAAAGGACTATGATGCTGTTGATAATACCCACATTGCTTTACACACTGCTATGTCCATTCTCATACATTGTCTTACCTGCATGTCACCTTAAATAATGAACAACAACAAAAACAACAACAACAACAAAAAATAAATAAGGGAGAAGGAATTTTATATATTTAGCTAACATATAAGATCAGATTGCTAGTTACTAAAATAACTAGTCTTAGATAAATATAGTTTTATTTTCAATAAAATGCTTCTGAACCTACTGCTGTTGTTTCTAACACTGACCTGAATTTTATACATTTAGGTAACAAACTCAGATTGCTAGTTAGTAAAAGAACTAGTCTTAGATAAATATAGTTTTGTTTTCAAAATAAAATGTTTCTGAACCTACTACTATTGCTTCTAACACTGACCTCCCTCCCACATTACAAAGTATTTTTATTATGATTTTATTTAATCTAAGTCTTGTTACCATTGGTTATAAGCATCTGCCTTTTGTGCTTGATTATGCATTCTTTAGCCTAGAGATGGTTCCTTATCCATCGCTGTGAAATTCCACAGTGCTAAACATAGCAAACTGGCACATATATTTATTAAATTGATTTCCTATGAGCTCAATTTAGAGAACCATTATCAACTGGTTTAGTTCATAAGTTTCAGAGGTAAAATATGCTTCCTAAAACTTGAGTATTACATTTATGATAATTTATTAAGTGGCATATGTTTATTTCCTCTATAGCATAGTAGCAAGTACACAGACATGGAACCAAAATGCCTGGGTTTGTATAAAGACTGCTGCTTACTAGTTGTGAGATGCTGAGACAGTTTCTACACATTTTTGTGTCAGTTTTATCATTTGTAAAGGGGTGGTGGTGATAAGAATAGAAGTTCTTCATATATTTATGAAGGGTGAATAATTTAATATCTGTAGAGCTATTAGAACATCATGTGGCATATGGCTAACACTATGTATTTCTGTTATGATTATTGATTTCTTTTGGCATCTTTAGAGAAGACATGATGCTTCCTGTGCAGATTTTACTGATATATTTTTCCCAGCAATAATGCTGCTTGTATACTTGTAGTATATTTTCTAAAACTAAGCCTAACTCCCAGGCCTCCTTTTTTCTTTTTTCCTTTTTTTAATTTAAATTTTAGTTAACATACAGTGCAATATTGGTTTCAGGAGAATTCAGTGATTCATCACTTACATACAGCAACCAGTGCTCATCACAAGTGCCCTCCTTTGTACCCATCACCCATCTGGCTGATCTCTCACTCACCTCCCTCCATTGTTAAGAGCTCCTTGTGGTTTGTTTCCTGCTGTTCCCCTCCCCCGCTTCCCATATATTCTCTGTTTTGTTTCTTAAATTCCACATTTGAGTGAAAGCATATGGTATTGTCTTTCTATGAATGACTTATTTCGCTTAGCATAATATATTCTACCTCCATCCATGCCATTGAAAATGGCAAGATTTCATTCTTCTTAATGGCTGAGTAGTATTCCAGTGTGTGTGTGTGTGTGCGTGTGTGCATGTGTGTGTACACACATGCACACACGCACACACACACACACACCCCATATCATCTTTATCCATTCATTAGTCAATGGACATTTGGGCTCTCTCCATAGTTGGGCTATTGTTGATAATGCTGCTGTAAACATTGGAATGCTCAAAAAACTAAAACTAGAACTACCCTATGATCTGGCAATTACACTATTAAATATTTACCTAAAGGATACAAAAATACAGGCCTCCCTTTTCTTGAACAATATCTACTCTGTGGCTTCACATTGTATGGCCTGGAATATGCATGCAAATCTCGACCAAATGCTGTTGGTTGATGGGAAAAGATTTGTTTTAAGATGCTGGATCTCAACTATTTTGTAGTGAAAGGACATGCTGTTCTCTTCATGGTGGAGAATAGTAATCTGCATGGGACAGATAATTACCTACATTTCCCACCTTTTGCTGTTTTTGATTGCTTTCCCTTTTGTAAGAAGAGAAATTTTGCAAACTACTCTTGCAATGACAAGGCTTGCTTTCCCTTGTTTAATGGAGTGTTAAACACAGTCTGAGTTGGAAGCTTTGGGAAAAGAATTAATTCTCCGTATAAACTAAAAAATGGGAGACCCACTCCCTTTTTTTGGGAGGGAAATGATTAACTCATTCATTCAATCTTTTAATGAGCATGTTTTTCAGGGTCTGCTCTGGGCCTCTCTTGGGTATAGGAGTTGAGATGAATAGGAATTATGAAAACCTTCTTCCTGAATAATTTATTTTGATGAAGTAGGTTTTTTTTAATGCAAGCATGTACCTTGCCAGATGCATACAAATATATGACTTCTAGGGTCGGTCAGACAAAAAAAAAAACTCTGAGATTTCACTGTGGTGTAAAAACGAACTAGGGAGTTATGATGGGGCAAGTATGTGCTCAAGGGTCAGTTACCCCATATTTACATGGGGCTGCCCACTTTGCCCACTGTGACCAAACAGAAATTTGTGAGTGTCTTAGGACTAACAAGCAAACCTAAAGATATAGTTGAGTCCAACTTGAAGTACTTTACTTAAAAAAAAATCAGTCCCCTCTGTTTTTCATGCTAAGACCCTCCCCTTCATCCTACCCTCTTCTTCTTTTATACTTTCCTTGCTCATGGACATATACTATGGGATTTGCACAGCTCCTAGGTGGCAGGCCTGTCAGACTCTCACTAGGATCCCAACCTATGTGGAACGAGACATCATCACTGAACCAGGAACATGGCAGAAGAAAATATTGGATTTACCAAGGAGAATTAAAATATAGTCAAAAGGAACACCGAACACCAGGGATGGGAATGAGGGTGAGGCTCCCAAGAGGCAACGTCTAAAAACAAGAGTATTAAACTGCTTTCTAAAGACAGTAGGTCCAGGAAAATGCAAGGATTTTGATTTTCTGTGTGAAAGAAAACTTAGGATAGAGCTGGACTATTCAGGACAACAGAGTGGCTGGATACTTCTGTGAGCATCACACAGAGAGTGCTTAGCCAGCTTCTGAAAATAAATGGTAACGGCCATCTCTGATTAGCATTTACTACGTGGCAGGAACTGCTCTAATTAATTATTTTAATCCTCATAAAATATCTATGAGGTTGGAGCTATTACTATAATCCCTGTTTTATAGATGAGGAAACTGAAGCCCATAGAGTTTAAGTAACTTCGCCGTCACACAGCTAGTAAGAGCAGAGTCATGTTATGAACCTGGGAAGCTGAGCCCAGACTCTGGGCTCCTAACCACTCAGCAATGTGCCTGGAAATGTTGTCAGATATTTGAAGGATATAGCTTGAAAGCACACCCAATTTATTAGCCCTTTCTGAAGACCAACTTCTATTTATGCTTCAAATATGAACTGAGGTCTCTTTTTCTAGAAGACATCCTTGACCATTTTAGGCTATGTTGGGGGTCCTGCTTTCATCCTGGAAATAAGGTTTAGAACTTCTTGATGTCAGAACTGTGATTTACTTTTTGAATTCCCAATGCTTGGCATAGCACTGTGAGCTAAAGAGGAGCTTGTAAAATGGCATTTTGCAGTAGGCAGGATGTCTAAACTTAAGCAATAATTAGAGATTCAAAGAAAATTGAATACAATCTTAACATTCATAAAATAGCTTTGGATATTTAGAAAGCAATAAGCCATCTTTGTAAAATCTATTTAAAAGACTCTTTGAAATTTTCCAAACTTAAATTTGCATAAATTATCTTAAAACAAATGGGACTTTAAGAAGGAAAAAATGTTTTGTTTTTAATTAAATACAAAGTTGAACTTCTTTGAACTATGTCAGTTCAAAGTCACTATCCTTTTCTGCTCTAAAGGTCAATGTCACTATTTTCATAATCCACCTATATAATATTAGTGAAATATTGGGGAACATTCCAAAATATATAATTTTCAAATGAATTTCAAAATCCACTGCCTTTTTTTCTTGTCAGCATCATTTTAATATAATTTTAATATATTTTTAATGTGAATTATGCTCTGAATCAGAAGCACAAAGAGTTATAAGACAGAATTCCTGGCATCAGGAAAATCATAATGTGGTTCAGGAAAGTGTATACTTTAAGTAATGAAAACACAATGACTGTGGATGAGAATAATTGGAGTAATGCTGACGGTGTTCAGGTTCAAGCACTTGAAAATAATGATTAGGTCACACACCTATACCAAATGTTCATTTGTATCAGTAAGAGTCCAAGAAAGAAGCCAATAGCACATTCAAAGAGTTGAACTGAAAGGAGCCTAATTAAGGGCACATTTATATTACAGAGGTGTATGCATGGATGAAGGAACTGATAAGGAATGGCAAAATGCCCAGATACTAGCAACAGCAAGGATATCTTAAAATCTCTTGGCCTGAAGGCTCCAGGGAAGAAAATATTGTTGCCAGAATCTGGAAAGACAGCAGTGGAAAAGCAGTTCCATGACAGAAACTGGTAGAGAACTTTGGCATTGCTAAGCCATCACCCAGAGTTCAGAAGGTGTGGGAGATTGGAACATAAATGTATAAAACTGTATGTCCTCCAGTACTCTGTTCCCTTGTGGGTACCTGCTATTTGCTCAATTCAACCAGAAGCCAGAGAGGGCAAGGAAGCCCAGGAGACACAGCCCACAGATATATGGCTAGACAAAGAAATGTAGAAGATGGATATGGAAGAACATATCCTCATATGAGAATGAAGTATATAGTATTATAGTTTGCATAAAAACATGGGGATAGGTCATTCCCATGACTGGGCATGAAGGTTCTCCCAGACCTCCCCAGGTGCAACTGTGATCTTTGTATCCAATGTGAATACATTGAGACTGGACCCAAATGTTGGAACTTATGTGAAGACTCGGTCAAAGGAGTCACCATGTCACTGATACACTGTCCACTTATATTCCCTGCTCCCAGAAATTAATTTTATTTCCAGCTGATTTTTAACTCATGTTATGAAGAACTCATTCAAAATTTTTTATAAAATTTTTTTTTCACAGGAAAAAGCTGAAATTAAAGGAACATATAAAGATATCCAAGAAAAAACAAAAGCCATATCTGTTTATAAGAGAACTGTTTGTTTTTTTAATGTTTATTTAGTTTTTAGAGGGGTGGAGGGGCAGAGAGAAAGAGAGAGAGAATCTGAAGCAGGCTCTGAGCTGTGAGGGCAAAGCCCAATGTGGGGCTCAGTCCCATGAACCCCAAGATCATGACCTGAGCTGAAATTGGTCGCTCAACCAACTGAGCCACACAAGCTCACCAAGATACCTCTTTAGTTAAGCTGGGTATTCATAGTTACTTTAACATCACAGAAAGTGAGTAGAGATGGGATTAGAAAAGACTAAAGGCTAGGCATAGTGCAGAAGATCCCACAGAGCGAGTGGGTTTTGAACTGAAGCTTAAAGGAAGTGTGGCAACAGGCCAAATGAAAACTAAATTGGAATACTAAGCAGGAAGCACAAATGAGTAATGGCACAGAGGTAGTTTGAATTATGGCACAACGGGGATTAATTCTAGTACCCAGAACATGGGATTTGAGTTGGTAGAATTTTAGCATCCTCTTTTAAAGTATCTTGACCACTACTGTAGTTTCTGGCATTACTGATTTTATCAGACCAAGTCATTTGCAAATTGCTGCCCTGTGACCATTTTGACCTATGACAATGGCAATTTCACATGGTTCAACTTAATACATAAAGAGTATTTAATTATATCTGGGATGAGCCACTCTGAGCACAAAGCTTAAGTGAAGTTCCTCTAAACCCACTGGTTACATATTTCTCTTTTATTTGTCTCTTTCTGGAGAGTACTTTTATCTTTATAACATTGCTTCTTAAAGTCTACAAATCATGTCATTTATGCCAAGAATCCATAGAAAAAGAAGTTCATAATGGCATCTTTGAGAGCAAACAATTTTAAGTTGGTGAAAGTGTGGCATGTGCAGGCTTATTCTTGCCATCTTTTTGGTTGAAACTGTTTGCTACTTTTTATTATGTGAGTTGCTATGGTAATGAACATGAATGAACTGAATAATTCTTTAATATTCACATGGAATTTAATGCTGCATCAACATTAGCAATTAAAAAAAATGAAAGTTGAAAGTTAGTACTATCATAAAAACACAACTTAACTTATACTGATGGGTAAAATTTTTGAAGTTTGATAGTATCCACTGATGAATTGGTTCTGACACAGCAATTCCACTTTCAGAAACTTATCACCTGAGTACACTTGCAGACATTGGTAAGAATTATAAGAATGTTTGCTGTAGCAATGTTGTGGTGGAAACAGCACAAACGTCTTTCACTATTAAATTGATGAATTTAATTATGGCATTGATGATCCATCCATGCAATGTAATATCATGCAGCCTTAAACAGTGAGATCAATTTATATATATTGACATGGAAAAGTATCCCAACACATATTTTAAATTAATAAAACACGTTTCTATATTTCATATTTTGATTTCCTTTTCTGTATATTTATATATTTTTCATATATGTGAATAGAGTGGGAGAGAGAGAACACCTCAAATAAAATGGTGACCTCAATGAAGTAGGATGACAGGTCCAATAGGTGGTACTTTTACTTTTCAATTTAGCACTTTTCGAACATTTGTAAAATGTATAATAAATACATCTCTCTTTAATTAAAATAAAAATGTCCAATTACTGCTTTGATCTGTTTGTTATATTATGAATTTCCTTCTTCTACACATTAGCCTCAGAGTCAGGAAAGGCCAATCGATCAAAAAAAGTTTTTTTAATATTATTTATTCTTGAGAGAGAGAGATGGAATGTGAGCAGGGGAGGGTCAGAGAGACAGAGGGAGACACAGAATCTGAAATAGGCTCCAGGCTCCAAGCTGTCAGCACAGAGCCTGACATAGGGCTCAAGACACGGGGTTTGAACTCACTAACTGCGAGATCATGACCTGAGCTGAAGTCAGACACTTAACCCACTGAACTACCCAGGCACCCCAAGGTCAAGCTATTCAAATGGTTAGACAGACGTCTCCATAGTAATATTCTGAAGCTGTGGAGTGACTCCTGAAGACAAGGGTGGTTTAGTGCTACTCCCTGACCGTTCAGATTTCCAGCTCTCTGAGTTACTTTTATTACCAACTGATTTTGGCTCTGCCACCATTAGTGATCTTGTGCCAGTGATTTACCTTTTGCACATAGCTTCCTAGAGGTTATTGCCATAGGAAAAAAATGTGCTTCATCTTCTCTGTAAGGTAAGCTTTAGAAAATTAAATTAATCCTTTTCATATGTTACCAAATCTCACCCTTCATGAGCTCACTGTTACAGCAAGTGAGCTGATATGAACTTGCCTTATAAACTCAGAAAAATACTGTAACTTTGACTGCCATGCTGCAATTGCTCAAAAAATGTTAATTTCATATTATCATTACTATTACTACTACAGAGATGAGAAAACTGAGCTTCTGACAGGGAAAATCTCACTGTGAGTTAGCAACAGAGACATTAAAATTATCACAATATTCTGACTCCCTGTTTCTAAGACTCTAAGGCACGTATATATTTGAAGGAGACCCTGAAGAGTTGTCAATCCATCATTATTCTATTCTGTGTCATATGCTTTGGGATTCAGTAGTGAAGATGCTGCTTTTGGAGAATAATCCTATTTCCTAGAGATCACTTCTTAAATGGAATTTCTTCAAGATGGGATGACACAGGTTAATGTCTTTGCTTGTTCTGAGATTAGAAGAAATGGTTGTTAGTGAATAAAAGTAGCAAAATGGGGTATGTGGACCCTGATGAGGCAACACTGTAAGAAGTAGTCAACTAAAAGCTGCAAAATAGTGTTAATTGCTATTATAAAATGAGATTTGGCAATGATTCCAAATATTTTCCAGCAAGAGGGGCCTTAAAATTTTTTTTAATGTTTATTTTTGACAGAGAGAGAGAGAGAGAGAGAGAGAGAGAGCCAGAGAGCATGAGAGAGTACACAAGCCAGGGAGGGGCAGAGAGGGGGGACAGAGGATTTGAAGTGGGTTCTGCATGAACAGCAACAAGCCCAACGTGGGGCTCAAACCCACAAACCAGGAGACCATGACCTGAGCCAAAGTCAGATGCTCAACCAACTGGGCCACCCAGGTATCCCAAGAGGGGCCTTTTTAATTAAAATATTCAGGAAAAAAAGTTGTACTTTTAGCCCGTATTATTTTTTAAAACACAGTTAAACATACTGCTATGTGTTTAGCAATGCTTTAAGTAATTTTTATGTTATTAATTGCATGTGGCATCCAAATACATTTAAACGTAATACACGAAGCATGCAGTATATTAATATATGTTTTGTCAAATACAGAAAACTTTTGACAAAAGCTTTGAACTTTTTGCCTTGGTAAGTTTGAGATCATTGGTACAGTAGAAAACATCTAGGACTTGGAGTTTAAAAATGTGTGTGTATACCTGGATCAGCCAGTGAGTACATTCTCTTGAATAGGGATGTATGCTTGGGAAATTGACTACGTGTCAAAATTTTGCATCATTACAAAGCCAGCAGAGAGAACAGGGTTTTCAAGGAAACTATCAATAACACTGACACCTAATAGGGAAAGATTTGTCATGGTCCGATTTCCTGTGATTCTGATCCATTCTTATTGGTGGTCTCTTTTTTTCTCTTTACCATGGAACAGTGACTTCTGCTATGATAGATGCCCCTCCTACCAAGAATCTGGAGATAAGAAAAATAGAGTAGTTCTCTAGCTTAGACGAATTCATTTACTGGACAAGGGCAGAATGTCTTCCAGGCTTAATCAGCATTATTAAAACTTCTAACGAAATAATACATTAACTTAAGACCCAGGGTTAACACAGCAAAGTAGTATTTAGAGAAGCAAATTTTATGAGACTGTGACAGCACCATAAGGCAGGCAAGAGGGCAAAAGAGATTGAATCAAGCCTGGTTAAGGCCGGTGAGTGTGTGTGCGTACTTATGTGTGTGTGCTCACACGCACTCACGTGCACATCCGTGAGAGTAGGTGCAGCGTTTGGGCACAGGTATTCATCTCCCTTTCTACAGGGAAATTAGATGCCACGAATATATTAAAATTAATTCAGCATCATCTATAAACTAGCCTTGAGTCTAAATATAAGCTAGCTACTTAAAATGCTTTACCACAAATCATATAAGTTAACAAATTATCCTATTGACCAACCTTGTGAATTTAGTCAATAAGAGTTTGATGATCTATTATAAAGTCCAGTATTATAAATAATGCATTTATCAGTCATCTCCGAGAATGCCTTTTAAATATGTATACTCAAGCTGTTGATCAATGTTTTGACTCTTACAGCTTCTAAAAGACAAACTACAAGAGCAATATTTTTCAAAAGTCAAAAATATATATTATGTACTTTTTTAGTGAGGTTAAGGCAATGTTTATAAAATATACATAGAATTTGTTATTGCTGTGCAAATAAATGTGGACTTAAAAATCTGTGGATTCAGCTGTGGAAAGAAATGACCAGATGATCTGATGGGTCTTCCCCATTTTATTTTATTTATTTTTAAAAATTTTTAAATGTTTATTTTTGAGAGAGAGAGAGAGACAGACAGACAGACAGAGACAGAGAGTGGAGGGGTGGGGGCAGAGAGAGAAGGAGACACAGAATCTGAAGCAGGCTCCAGGCTCAGACCTGTCAGCACAGAGCCCAACACAGGGCTTGAACCCACAGACCGTGAGATCATGACCTGAGCCAGTTAGATGCTCAACTGACTGAGCTACCCAGGCGCCCTATTCCCCATTTTATTTCTAATTAATTTATCGTGTTTCTTTCCCCCTCCCCCACAAACAGGTTTTTTTTTAATCCCCTCTAGTACATACCACTGGAATTTATATGAAAAGAATCCTAATATAATTGAGAACAATTCTCTATTGCCCCAACTTCCTAGTGAAGAGGAAAAAGAAACATTTGCTGCATTTGGTTTACAAAATAAATGTATTCTCCAGATCTATCTATGTTGCCTGTGTTTTCATTCAGTGGTTCAGACATGAATTTAACAAGATTGCAAATTTATTGAAATTTATAGGTGTTGATTGTAACACATATTTGGATGGAAAATGAAACTGGATGGATTTCAGCCAAGGCAGTTACTTCATAGTACAGATACAGAGTTCTATTGATACTGAGTGAAACATACTTACTGGGAAGCTTTATAGTGATTGCTAATCTATTTGGTGGAAAAGTTTCAGGCTCTTGAAAAAAAGACCCTGCACATCTCTAAAGGTTAGGAACTAATGATAGAAAAGCATTTACTTCTAGTCTTTCTCTTGCCAACTACGAGACTCAGTTTTCCAGAAAGGCGGCTGAAAGTTTGATATGTCTAGATGTATTATGGATAATAATCAAATATGATGCTCTAGACTACAGAACAGGAAGTGCATAAAGGATGACTCCTGTGCTATAAAGCCATCTGGAAATGCTATTATGCAAGAGAGAAATTAAGAAAATGAGCCCTTGAAAGTAAATTTTTGACATTTACCCCTTTTGCTTGACTCATTCTTAACATTTTAATTTAGGTCTACATCATACCTTGCCTAAAACTTTAAAATAACCTTCTATCCACCTTCAACATATGCCCAATCTATCACCCCCTTTGTCATCAGAATTATCTTTCTAAGTTGGAAATCTGTTAAAATTACTTTCCACTTTATTACCGTGGTGTGGCAATCTATTGACTCTTGATGAAGGTTCCATCTTCTTAACATGATCACACCAAACCTTCCAGAATTTGCTCCCACCTATATTACCAATCTATTTCTCCAACTATCTTACAGAATAATTAATTGCATGTCCTTTATTGACCTGCAGCAAATGCATACCTCTGGTATATATATGAAAAAATAAAATACAGAAAAAATGAAGGCGATATGAAGAAAATTCCCATATATCTTCCTTTTCTTCCAGTTTCAATGCTATAGATCTTTTCTTTTCTGTTCTTTTCTGTTCTCTTTCCCTTCTCCCCTCTCCCTCTTTTTCTCTCTTTTCACTTTCTATTTTGGTTACACATACACATACACACACACACACACACACACACACAATTTTTTATAACAAAATCTAGAGCAACTATCTGCCCCTTAGGAAAAATATTGGTATCCTTAGAATAGTTTAAAACTGAACAGTCCTGCCTTTTTTATTATTGTCTATAATTTTACTTATACATTTTAAGTATAAGGTTGTAATTAATTTTATTATTCTTCAATCAGTGGCTTATGACTTTAACCACAGGCACTAACGATCATTTTGGTTTACCATCATTTTATGGGTTTCAAGACTTCTCTCTCACTTTGCTATTCTTTTTTCAATTACCTAATAATGACAATCATTCTTAGTGTTTTTTATGTCTAAAGATATCTATCTTAGGGGTCTAATTCTTGACCAATTGTTTTTGTAAAGGTTATACAGATTATGACACCTTTACAAAATAAGGGAGATACCATTTCTTTCCCAATGATTTGTAAATACTTGTACAAATTGTAGCTATATATTACCAAATGCTTAGCAGAAATTGCTTATAAACCAAGTTGTCACTTTTACTGTGGCTGTTTTATGTATTTCTGACTTAATTGTATTGTGGTCACAGAACGTGGTCTGCAGGATGTACACAACTGACATTTTGGGAGACTAGTCTTATGGCCTGATTACATGGCCTATTTTCTTATGTGCTTCAATAGATTTTGTGCTTTCTAATTATAGGGTTCATGGTACTAAATGTGCCCATTAAAAGAAGTTTGTTAATGGTACTGCCCCAAATTTACATATCTTTATTTCTATTTTTTTTCTTTAGTATAACCACTACTGAAGGATTGTGCTAAAACCTCTTACTACAAGCAACTGCTAAATTTCTTAGTAAAAGACACGGTATTGTCTATGTATTTCAGACCTGTCAATTTTTATTTTGTATAATTTGACGCTTGGTTATTATATGCATATAGGTTTAAGATTGCTATATGATCTTGGTCAATTGAGTCATTTATCCTTATCTCTAGTAATTATTTTTGTCTGAACATCCATTTTGTCTGATTTTAATATACTTGTTCCAGTTCCACTCCCCTAAATGAACTTTGTTATACAGTATTTGGTTCTATCACCTATGGTCTAGCTGTTTGGTCTTCCACTTGGAAGTCTACAGATGAGCAGATTTAATATACTCTTCTTTGGGGCCATGAACTGTAGAGACACTTCGCAGATGCTTATTGAATTATCTGGGTCACTCGTAAATGCCCAGGATAAGGGCTCAGTTTTAGAGAGGGACTGGATCAAGATGCTGAATGAGGTTCCCTGCCCCAATTGCTATCTGGATCTATCATTGTATTAGATATGGCAACGCATCCACCATCATAGACTGAAAACACATGACAGGAATCGCTATTTCTAATGCAGAAGTTTTCACTTCATGTGTTAGCTCTGCCTGATCTCTCCATTTGATCCATGGTAAGGAGGCCAGAGGGCAGGACAAGTGCCCATGCTTGCTACCAGAAGACTGACTACAGCGTACCATTGATACTCTCTGAGGGCTGTTGGTAGTTTCTCAGTGCTCTTGCTACATCTTGTTGTTCCAGTTTGATCAGCTGATTCTAGCAGTACTATTATGACCCTTGTAACTAATCATTTTCATGTTTTTAGATTTCTGGTTCTTTTGCAAAGTGATCACTCGTGCCTTGTATTGTAAAAGCTGCTCAAAAATGGACCTATACTCAAGGGGATTGATGTACATTCCATGCTCTCCTCTATCCATTCACAGGCATGCGGTATTAATCAGCATTGAAACAGCATCCTCAAATGTGGACTAAAAAACATTCTGACTATCTTTCTTGACTTCTCATGATCAGTTTGGTCACTAACTATGGATGTTTCTCGGAAAGGAATCATCTCTTGATCGCTTTCTATTTTGAAACTTTTGGACCCTACCCAGTTTATTCTTGGGCTTAATGCTTCTTTCTTTCCTCCAATGGCAACTCAGGCTGGACTGTCTGGTACTACCTTCAAGTGGCCACAGAGCCAAAAAGGGGCCTAAGAATTAAAACTTAACTGTGGTTCAACCACTTACATCCTTTGGTTGGATTGACATGGGCCTAAATCATAAGGATAATTACTACTTGGTTGCATAAGCCATTCACTAAATACCCCTAAGTAACATATGAAGGCTCAAGTGAGTGAAATAATGGATCTCTGCTAAGTTTTATAAAAATGTATCTGTCCCCCTTGCACCTCACCTTTCTAAGAGCCTCATGCTCTACTGACCAAGCAAGCCACGCAGTTATGCATTTGGCCTTTTTAGATACCAGGTCTGGGTGTAAGCAGGGGATTGTTTAAAAACAAATGTAACTACAGATCCAGCAATGGGATATACCGATTTTATGGCAAAAGAGGTAAAATAATAACCCAGGCACCGGTGGAAGGAACAATATAAAACCCCGGAAGTACAGCAGAAAGAGACACATTCATGATCTTTTATTTTTACGATCTACTACTGGAGTCTTCCTCATGAAGAAAAATGCCCTGATATGGCTCTTCCAAATTTAAATTCAATGGGAAATTCAGTAGGAAATGTGTTCCTGACTTTAGCTGAAGTGATTAATGATACCTTTGGTGGTCCATTATTCTGCCTGTCACAGTGAGTGAAGGAAGTCAGACACATACAGGATATGCTGTAGGATTTCATTGATATGAAGCTCAAGGACAAGAAAAACTAATCTATAATGCTAGAAGCCAGAATCATAGTTAGCCCAGGGATAGGGGCTGTAATAAATGAAAAAGGGAACCATATTATTTTCTTGGATGGTGGACACATTCTGTATCCTCATCTCTGTTGTGGTTAAACGTGAAATTCAAATATCTGCATACTTTGTATTTGTGAACTTTAATATGTGTAAGTTACCCTCAATTAAAAATATGTTTAGGGGTGCCTGGGTAGGTCATTTGGTTAAGCATCTGACTTCGGCTCAGATCATGATCTCACTGTTCATGAGTTAGAGCCCTGCATTGGGCTCTGTGCTAACAGCTCAGAGCCTGGAACCTGTTTCAGATTCTGTGTCTCCCTCTCTCTCTTCCCCTCCCTCCCTCTCTCTCTATCTTTCAAAAATACATAAACATTTAAAATTTTTTTTTAATTTTGAAAGTTTTCTAGAGAAAGGGCACTATTTTTCTCCCCTTCCACCTAGTGCCAGAGGTAAAAAAGTCAAATTCTTATTCTTGCCTTGTCATGTGTTTAATTCACCCTTACTCTCTGTAGAGTTCATTGAGGGTCCAGTTTTATCTGATGAATGTAAATGTGGGAGTTCCTCCAACTTCATCTTCTGCCCTCACCCATGTAGTCATCAAAGTGCTTTCTTCAAAGTTGGCCGAGACACTCAGAGTAAAGACCAGCTGTGCAACCTTACGTTTCCCAGAGTTCCTGTTCTGTTTCTTCTGTTAATCATATCCTTATTTTCATGTCACCTTAAAATAAGTTTTAAGACATGTGTATGAGGGCTCCTGGGTGGCTCATTCAGTTAAGCATCAGACTCTTGATTTCGGCTCAGGTCATGATCTCACAGTTTTGTGGGTTCTAGCCCTGCGTTGCTCTGCGCTGAGATCACGAAGCCTACTTGGGATTCTCTCTCTCTCTCTCTCTCTCTCTCTCTCTCTCTGCCCCTCCCCCTCCCCCGCTTGCTCTCTCTCTCTCTCTCTCAAATAAATAAACTTAAAAAAATAAAAAGACATGTGTATGTGCACATGTGTGAGTGTACATGCATTTCAAACACCTTTTATCAAGCATTATTATGGTTTTAGCCAAACAGGTCACTCTGGCTATCTACTCGACTATAAGAAAAGGAATGACTCTCTCAGCTTTAATTTTCCTCTGTGCTTTAGACCTTTTGTTTGCAGGCTCATTTTGAGTGGGACGTTTTTGTCTGTTGTTTGTTATTTTCCTCTTGATCTCTGTACTCACTGTATCCAAGACAGCTATTTTGCAAATGCACTCGTGTAGCCTCACCCCTTAGTCCAGAACCAGCTCTAAAACTTACAACTGGGTGCTATTCTCCTGTGACAAAACTATGGAAAGACTTATTCATTCACTGAATCCCTTCTGGGTTGACCCAGGTACTGTGTGTATGACTTTGTATTCTTTCTCTCACCATCTCAGATCCACAATTCCACTTAAGAAGTAATCACAACAGGTACTCACAGCGTTTTAGCCTTTTCCCACAGGTTGGAGCAGCCCATTTGGTTTCTGATATAATACAATGAATATGGCTCTGTCACCTGCCATACATCCCTGTAAAAGAGACATTGAATGCCTCAGTCTGTTTCTGGGATGAGTCTAGAAGACATTGGCCGAAGCTAACAGCTGCCTCTACAATTTTTTGTTCTGGTTAACTATGAACATGTTTCTGTCTGAAATTTTATTTTTTAAAAACCTGTTTTATCTGCCATTGCAATATTTAGAGAGAAGAGCACAGCAAGACTATAATCTGATGATGTGCTACCTGAATTGAAATATCTGCCTCTGGGTTTTTATAACTCTTGATCCCTTTCACAAAATTCACAATATACCATCACTTATTCTTCAACACTCAGACTAACTGGAACCTGTTTTGTGAAGTATTGCTCCTCTCATTTTCTGAGGAAGAATGAATAAAACCTCCCTTTAAGTCCTCACTTAAATATGTCTTGTTTATAGCTGTCACGATACTGTACTGCATTGTTCTCGTGCGTCTTTTCTCCATGAAATTCTGAGCTCCTTGAGAGCAGCTATCATACCTTGTTCAACTCTAAATCATTAATAAATAGTCATGTGCCTGCTAAATTAAGCACTCAATGAATTATTAGATTTAAATAATTAAACACCTCAATTTAATTTCCAGAACTTTATAATCTTAATCTGACTCCACACAAGTCCTACTGCTTCCCCTCACCCCTATTTTTTTATCCACCAGCTAAACATATTGCCTCATGTTTCCCCAACATGCTGTGACATGTTCATTCTTATCTTTGGGCTTTTCTCTTACTTGGAATGTTGTCTCTCTGCTTTGAAAATTGGCAGTGCATGTGTGGTATATTTAGCAACTCTCCAGTGGCAACAGAATTTTTAAATCATGAAATACAATGACCAATGTATATATTTTTAAAGGACACATAAATGAGAAGCCTCAGAAAAATTCTGGGGTCATCTAGGGGAAGTGATTCAAACCTAGGTGACATTAAACACAAGTTCAAGCTTCATTCTGACTGCATTGGTCTGAATTGCACTGAACTGTCTGATATATGGCAGTGTTTTAATGGGCAACAGAGAAACATAAAGTCTGATGTGCACCATGCTGTTGTTTTCCAGAGGTTAGAAAGGTAAGGAGCCTATTTGGACTTTGCTGCTGCAAACCCCCACAAATATTATGCTGACGTGAGAGTCTGCAGTGTATTTTTTAAATACACATTTTAAATACTAAAACCATGTATATGTTTCATCCAAACAAGATATTAAACAAGTAGCACCAGTGCAACTTTGCACGTGGTTAGAGAGAAAATCATTGTAGTGTTTGGATTCGTCCCGCACGGTTTTCAATTCATGTTTTAAGTGAATCAGGATACAACCATAAATGGAATTTTGAAAGGTGAATCTGTTATTAGCATGTGTTTTTCTGAATGACAGAGCTCAGATAAAAGAAGAATGCTCTCCTTTTCCTTTAAATACATCACATAGGAAATTCAAAGTGATTGAGCACATTTATTTCTCATATTAATTTTAGCAGTTAAATTTATGAAAACCACACAAGAAATGAAATCATTTATTTTAAGCTTGGTAAGTAGGACATGTTTTAAAAGACAGGAAAATATGTAAAATGAGATGTGTGAGTTAAATGACTATTAATTACAGATGTTTAATAAATATTTGTTAATTCACTGTTGACTAAACTGGCCAAAAAAATATCTATGCACAAATAAAGCATAGTAGTTTAATTCTACAAATTTTGGATATGTCTGCCTGGATTTAAACTCCAGCTTTACCTGTCAAGACAAATTACTTAAGTACTCTCTGTCTCTGATACTTCTTGGATAAAATCAGTATCTCATAGTACTTTTAAGTAAATATAATGTAGAATGTGATAATTGTATTCTCACATATATTCTCTAACATTGTACGTACATAAAGTAATATAGTTACACATATATACATATACAACGTTGTTAGAAAATTAAATTTATATAAACAGAATATACCTGAGTTTATATATAATTAAACACAAAAATACATATCTAGATATATATGGGTTCATAACCATACATATATATGTATCTGTGTGTGTGAAGTCCTTTGAACAGTGACTACCTGGCTCATGATAAATAAGGTGTTACCAGTTATCATCATTAATATTGATATTATTTATGATTGTCTATGTGTTTAACCAAGGCCACCACCTGTTTGTACTGAATTCACATCCATGGTAGCCTACCCCAGTTCATTGTCTGTTCTTTCTCACATCATCAGTTTTCCCCTCTCTCTCCTGGATTTTCTGATCAGCATTCAAACTGGCTGAGATTTCTCCTACCTTAACAAATCTTTCTTAACACTAAGTGCCACAGCACTGGACAAGGTTTGTTTGCATTCGTTTCCCCCTCTCCTCCTCTCCCCCCTCCCCCCCCAATAAGTGATGCTGGGCCAGTCGGGTATCAATTTAGAAGTAATTTTGAACTGTATCTCATACATTAAATTTACTAATTTTAAATGGATTGTAGACATAAATGTGAAAGACAAAATAATACATATCATAGAGGAAAACAGGATAATGGCTTCATTATTGGGGGTAAAGATCTTTCAAATAAACACAATATGATTCTAATCATAAAAGGAAAATTTGAAAAATTGGACTTTGTTAAAATTTAGGACTTCTGCTCATGGAAAGACACTAATAGAGTGAAAAAGAAACTCATGTAGTTGGATAAGATATTTGAAACCTCTGTAACAAAGTTTATATTCAGAATATGTTATAAGCTCTTGCAATTCAATAAGAAAAAGACAAGATAGCCAATACAAATACTGGGCGAACACTTCAGAGGAGGATATCCAAATAGCCAGTAAAGGACTCAAGTTAAATAGTAATCAGATAAATGTAAATCAGAATCAAAATGAAATACTACTTCACACTGACCAAAACAGCTAAAAGTAAAAAGATAGATAATACCAGCTGTTAGCAAGGATGTGGAGCAGCTAGAATTCTCAAGAACTGCCAGCGGGAGCAGATGGTGACAATTACGTTCATAAACTGGTGGTATTGGTTGAAGCTGAACTTTCTATCTACCCGATGTCCAGTGATTTTCAAACATACTATCTGATTGACATATATACCTTGTTAATGTCTGTTTCCTCAAACAAAAACATGAGAACAGAGGATTTCATCTGTTATGTTTGCTGCTGAAACCCAAGTACCTAGAACATAACTTGGCCCATTATAAATGTTTAATAAGTGACTTTCAATTCCTTTAGTGACATTTTAGGGAGGTTTCTGAGTGGGAAGCAGTTTATTTGGTACACACTGCATTTTTCTTTTACTATTACTAATTTTTTATATGATTTGTCAGCACAAAGAGGTGAGTCCTATCTAAAAAATATGATAAAGTGATAATAGTATAAAATAAATTACCATAACAATCTCTTATAACTTTGATTTAAATAACCTTTTTAGATTCCAAGTCTTTAACTCTGGGTCATATTTTTATTTTTATGGCACTTCAGTGACGTGAGGTGGACAGTGAAAATTATTATCATTTAATCCAACTGTGACCTAAGTAATTGATTGTGTAAAAATTTAAAACAGAGTAGGTTAAAATTATTTTAAACATGGTACTGGGTAGATTGATTAATGTTGTAGGCTTAAGTAGAAGATGCTAAAACTAAGAAGAAATTTGTATCAGAAATAAGAAAGTCCTAAAGCAATGAAGCCCTAAGATAGACTTTTGTCATGGATAAAAAAAAAAACTTCCCTGAGAGTTTTTAAGAAAATAGAAAATAACAAATATTTGTAGAAGCACAGCAATATAGATGGCTTAAAATTTAAGCTTCCTCCCCACCCCTCCTACCATTTGGGGTTAGGAATGTGAATTTTGGAGTTTCTTTGGTTTAGAATTCTATGATCTTTATCTTTGGAATAGCACATAGTCCCTAATACAAGCTGGATGAGAAATTCATCTAAATAATTTTCATGAACTAGCACTTTTTCAGCTTTTGGAATTACCCAAATGCAAGTGTGTTTGTATTAGCTTAATTATGAATTTTATTTTGACATATAATTGTATGTATTTTAAGATGTAACTGCATTCAGTAATTTGCTAGCTCTAATTTTCATGAAACATTTCCAGCCTTGTGAAGTAGCAGATAATCAGCAGACAAATACTTATTAGAGACATTGTGAGATTATTTATGACTCTTTAAGCCTTTAGTTGTGGATCTAGAGAATATGAGAAATGGCAATGATTATCTTGTAGTTTTGGTGATTAAAATTGATCATATTTGTATAGAATTGGTGCTCATCCTGGTACATGGTAGCATAGAATAAATGTATATATTTCAATAATAATGTCTGTAAGTAAATATTATTATTGTTGTAAATATTTATAGTCAGTATTTTAAATAATTTTCTTAATGACCAGGGAAACAACTTATTGTGGATATAGCCAGTCCTGTTTGTAAAGAAAAATTTATAAAATCCAAAGAAGAAATGAAAATATTGTATTTCAATAGATTTATACTGATTACCCTAAGCACACCAAGAGTACATTAAAAAAAAAAAAAAGTGTGGTACCTGGGTGGCTCAGTTGGTTGGGCATCCAACTTTGGCTCAGGTCATGATCTGTGGTTCACAGGTTTGAGCCCCACATGTCTGCTCTCAGCTCAGAGTCTGGAGCCTGCTTCCAGTTCTGTGTCTCCCTCTCTCTGCCCCTCTCCCGCTCCCGCTTGGTCTCTCTCTCTCAAAAATCAATAAAAACGTTAAAAAAAATTTAAAAAAAGTGTTCTGCTTCCCCCAGGAGACATTTTTGGTTCTGACATATAGAGATTTTAATATGTTTATCTAAAATTTGTTGCTAAGGGAGAGCACCTGGGTGGCTCAATCGGTTAAGTGGCTGGCTCTTGGTTTCAGCTCAGCTCATGATCTCCACATTCATGGGTTTGAACCCCGCATTGTGTTCTACACTGACAGTGCAAAGCCTGCTTGGAATTCTCTCTCTCCCTCTCTCTCTGTCCTCCTCACCATGATCTCTGTCTCAAAACAAACAAACAAACATACATACATACATATTGTTGTTAAGGTAATAGACTGAAGTAATTATAAATTAAATTGAGGCTGCACTTGTAAAAATGTCTAAACTACCCAAAACAATAGATTCAGTGCAATCTCTATCAAAATACAAATAACTTTTTTCACAGAATTAGAACATATAATCCTACAATTTGCATGGAACCACAAGAGACTCTGAACAGCTAAAGCAATCTTGAGAAAGAGAAACAAAGCTAGAGGTATCACAGTCCCAGATTTCAAGATATACTACAAAGCTGTAGTAATGAACACAGGGTGGTCCTGGCACAGAAATAGACACAAGCATCAGTGGAGCAGAATAGACAACCTAGAGACAAACCCACACATTTATGGCCAATTAATCTATGACAAAGGAGGCAAGAACATACAATGGAGAAAAAGATGGTCTCTTCAACAGATGGTGCTGGGAAAACTGGACACCTATATGCAAAAGAATGAAACCAGACCACTTCCTCACATAATATGCAAAAATAAACCCAAAAATGGATTAAAGACCTAAATATGAGACCTGAAACCATGAAACTCTTAGAAGAAAAGATAGGCTGTAATTTCTTTGACATCTTCCCTAGAAACATGCGGTTTTTTGTTTTTTGTGTTTTTTTTTTAGTATTTATTTTTGGGACAGCACAAGTTGGGGAGGGGCAGAGAGAGAGGGACAGAGGATCTGAAGCAAGCTAGGTGCTGATAGACTGACAGCAGCGAGCCTGATGGGGGGCTTAAACTGACAAGCCACAAGATCATGGCCTGAGCTGAAGTTGAACATTCAACAGATTGAGTCACCCAAGTACCCCGATATATATTTCTAAGTATGTCTCCTGAGGGAAACAAAAGCAAAATTAAACTATTGGGACTACAGTAAAATACAAAGCTTTTGCACAGTGCAAGAAACCATTAAAAAAATGACAAAACAACCTACTGAATGGGAGAAGATATTTGCAATATATATAATATATATATTATATATATATATTATATATATAATATATATATTATATATATAAAGAATTTATATATATAAAGAATATATATATAATATAAATATATATTAAGAATTATATATATATATATATATATATATATATATATATATATATTAAGAATTTATCCAACTCAACATCAAACCCCTCAAATAACCTAATTGAAAATGGGCAGAAACATGAACAGAAATTTCTCCAAAGAATACAGGCAAAGTATACAGGCAAATACTATATATATATACTATATATAGTATATATATACTATTAGTATAATAATATATTATTATTATTATTATATATTATTATATATATAATATATATAAAATATATAATATAATAATATATATTATTATAATATATATAATAATATACTATTAGTATATATATACTATATATAGTATATATAGTATATATAATTATATATATAGTATATATATAGTAATATATACTATATATAGTATATATTGTAATATATACTATATATATAGTATATATATAGTAATATATACTATACATAGTATATATAGTATATTATATTATAGTATATATATATTATATATAAGTATATTATATATATATAATATATATATAATATAAGTATATATATACTTATATATAATATATATATAAGTATAATATATATATAATATACTATTATATATATACTATATATAGTATATATATAGTATATATTACTATATATAGTATATATTAGTAGTAGTATATACTATATATATACTATATATACTATATATATATATATACTATATATACTATATATATACTATATATACTATATATATACTATATTAGTAGTAATATATACTATATATATACTATATAATACTATATATTATAATATAATATATAATATATAGTATATATTACTATAGTAATCTAATATAATCTATATAGTATCTATATAGTATCTATATAGTATATTACTACTATATAGTAATCTATATAGTATATATATAGTATATATTACTATAGTATATATTAGTATATATATATTAGTACATTAGTATATATATATATACATACACACACACACACACACACACACACACACACAATGGAATACTACTCAGCCAAAAAGAATGAAATTTTGCCATTTGCCACAACACAGATGGATCTAAAGTGTATAATGCTAAGTGAAATAAGTCAGTTAGAGAAAGACAATTACCATATGATTTTCACTCATATGTGGAATTTAAGAAAGAAATGAACAATAACAAAAGACAAACAAACAAACCAGATTCTTAAAAATAGAGAACTGGTGGTAGCCAGAGAGGAGGTGGCTGGGTGGATGGATGAAACAGATAAAGGGGATTACAAGTATGCTTAACATGATGAGCACTAATATATAGAATTGTTGAATCATTATATTGTACACCTGAAACTAATATAACACTGTATGCTATTTATGCTTCAATAAAAAAAATTGAGGCCACACAATAGAAAAATACTCATTTTCTAGGGGAATAGGTAACATATCTTGTTAAGATCAAATTTTGAAAACAAAAAAGCTCTCAAGGACACTGTGGCTAGAAGCATAAACTTTAGAAGTGTTTTTTGTACCTAATATGTATACCTGTATTGATGGCAAAAATTGACCCCGTAATATTTAATAAACAAAACAACCTAAAAAGTTACTGCATTATGACTTTAATTTGCGCATGAAGTGATTTCACATTACCTATAGGATATTTAACTACTGATACTAAAAAACAAACAAACAAGCAAGCAAGCATAGTAGAGTCATCTGAAAACTGTATTTGATTATCTCCATTAAAAAACAAAGTTTCCTTCACTCTTATCGTTGCTAATTTGCATTAGTTTAACTTGGAGAGAAGATGGTGACAAGGGTTCTGTATCACCTGATCTATAGCAGGCTACCCATTTCCTAGGGATAAAATTATGAGCCTATCAAATAAAACAAATGGACACAGTTCCAGTTCCTTAGTAATTCATGGGGATAGGCACGGGGAGGGAAATTATTTTCACTGAAATCAAATTTAGTTTTTAAAACTGTATGATTTTGAGAGGAGCCAAAAACAGAAAAAAAAATCTTTAAATGGTTATTGGGGGTTTTATGGAAACTGAATAAATGGATGATTTCAATGGGAAGCCAAATGGAACTATTAAAAAAAAATGATAATACTGGCAGGAAACCCTCTGAGAAAACAAATGATTGTTATTTTAAGCCACGTAGCTTTGAGTTGTTAATTATTCAGCACAGTTAACAGGAACAAGAGTACCTAGTGTGCAAGAAACATAAGTACCTAGTAAACTAGCTCTGAACTAGGTAACATCTAGAAACATAATTAAGTACCTAGAATTGGTCATTGAAGTACTCTTTCAAAGGCAGATTCTTTTGACATGGAAATGAATTGCCATTTTCTGTATATGTTATTTCTATATATACTATTTCTCTAAAATTCTGTTCATAAACAAATGTCTTACATGCTATTTCTTATGACATTTTGCTTATATGGTACTGTCATGTTTATTAATAACATAATGTGTTTTATGGCTTGTTATGTTCTATTCTCTGTACAGGAGTAAGTCATTTAACAACCTAAGGCAGTATTTGAATCTAATGCAATGCATGGCAGTCTGGACACAAAGGGCTCATGTGAAGGAATTTGGATTGGAGGAAAAGATCCTAATTTTCCCATTGATTTGAGGTTGTAGGCAAGCGCTTTGGGCAAGCCTTGTACTCCTCCGAGTCCCTGATTCCTCATTTCCAAACGGAAAGGGAAAGAGCCATTAATGTCTAAAAGTTGCCATCTCATCAAACATTGAGTCTAGACTTAAAATACCAAACCACATATTTTAGACTGAACATATATTGTAATTTATCTCTTAGACTTGTCCCACAACACAAGTAAGGATTATAAATAGTTTTTAGATTTCTAAAAGCTAATTTGTGTGATTTCCCTCCTACTGGAGAGAGGATGATCATGACTGATATCAGGTGATTATTATTAACTCTTTATCTAGAAATTAGTTCTAAAACCTAGAAATGGGTCAGAGTTCTATGAGTAAATCCACTTTATAGGGCATCAAGATTCTGATTTTATACAAATATTTCAAGGCAACCTAGGCAAATGTTTTTAAAAATTACAGCAGGTATTTTAAAAAGATGCAAAATAAACTGGGCACATGCAGGGAAGAATAATTAGGGTGGTGAAGTACTTGGCACCATGATGTTAGGTGAAATAATTGGAATACTTAGCCTAGAAAAGAGATTGGGGGAATGTGTGTAGCACAGAGAATAGATTATTCTGTGACCTTTAGGGGAAGAACAAGATTGCATTAATGGAATTAAAGAAAGAATTATTTGGCTTATTATCTGGAAGAACTTGTGAGGCTGAGTAAAGGAAATCTCATTTAAAATGGAGTTGAGAGGCCAGAAGGGGGAGTTCTCATGCCCTACCACTCTTCATCAGTTGCAGATCCAAACAGGAAGAGACATACCCCGCATTCCCAATGGGAAGAAACCTTCTCTAGTATTCCAGCTGGAGAAAGGAAGAATTTCTCCTTGCCCAGCAACAGCTCAGCCAATAATAGCACAACCCAGTCAATAAAAAACTGACACCTGAACTCCTGCTTTCCTCCAATGGACTTTTGTTCAAAGCAGCTCCTCCCAATTCTCCCCTTTTCTCTATAAAGTAATGTTCCCCTCTCTGGATCTCCAGACTTGCCTATGGTTTGCCATAGCCTGCATCCCCCAAATTGCAATTTCTCTGCTATTCCCAAATAAACCCATTTTTCTGGGAAAATAACTGGCTGTTTTACAAGACTGATGTTTTTAAAATTCCCTCGTAAAGAAGTCAAACAGTAATCACTTGAGAGAAATTCTTCCAAGGAAGTTCGAGAACTAGTTTCATTTTCTAGTTATTCCAAGGGTTTGGGTTATTAGTTTACATGCATTAAGATACTTGATTTAAAAAAGACGTTTTGGTATACAGACTGTTCCTCCTGGACCTGGGGCAGGAGAAGGGTAAGGTTTGAGGCTGCACTTTGGAAGATGGTTAATATTGCAAGTCTCTTCAGGGATGGTAGAATTAATTCCCAGGCAAATAGTCCCATTACAGGTCTGAAGCATTCCCAAGGTTAGCCAACCTTCAAAGACAAATACACATTTCTCTAAATACTTCTGCACCAAAATTACATCAATGTGTTCTTTAATTCTTGTATTTTAAAACCCATGATTTTCTAGTGGTGAGTGCCTCAGAGCCATTGGAGACCTCAAGGATGAGGACTTGCCAAAGCCAATTGTGGCCTGGGCACATATGCCAGCTGGATGGTCATGCTTAACTTTGGGGTTTTATTTTCCTTCTTCTTGCATCTTTGAGTAAAGGGCCCTTTCTTGGCTTTCTTGGGCCACAAATGCTGGACTCTGGACTGAAGACATCTTTAGAACTAGGTTGTCATACGGTACCTCTGAAGGAAAGATTTATTTGCCTTTCTAAGGGATTTGACTAAAACAATTTTCCATTTTGGAGCCTCCATTAAAGAATTCAGAGCAACCTTTCTGATTCTTCACAGTTGAAAAAAGAAAAGAAAAGGCTTTTCTTTGCATACTTCATAGCTTGAATGAATGTCTTTATTAATACTATGGACTCCCGCCATGTCCATGTGCTTTCAGATTCCTGGATACACTGAAACCCAAGCTACAATTACACATAAGAAATGGCCAGTATCAAAATTTTATTAAAACTCCGGATTTTCAGACTGGAATTTTAGTCCTGTTGATTTTCCTACATTCCCTGTCAAACAATGGTGGAAACAAGAGCTGAAGAACTTAGCTTTGTAGAATTTTCCCTACGTGGACTAGAATCATAGGATTTAAGACAAGATGGACAAACTTCTGAAGTTATATCGTACAAATCCCCCAATTTATAATTGAGGAAATATTTACCTTAAGATGTTGAATGATTGAATGTACAAGGCAAGTCTCTATTCCTTGCCTGGGGCTCTACCAACCACACCCTGCTTATTCATAAGACATATTCTCAGCCTCCCTGGAGTTCCTAAGGCTGTGACTAAGTGTCTGGCTACTATAATAAAGGAGTCTCTTACAGAAGAAAGAGCCCAGAAATCAGAGGCTGGTTTTTTTTTTTGGCTAAACTAGACACCAAATAAAGTATTATATATTCAATTTTCAAATAGAAGCTTTTCTTCTAAAAACCCCAAATGGAAGAAATACATTGTGGTGTATTCATAGAAAAACTATTGTTTATGTTATCTTTAAATAAATGAAAATAGAAGAAAATCTTGTTATATACATTCTAAGGGTAGCATAATAAGTGCAAATATAAGACATGAGGTTCATCTTTATGTGTAGATATTAGGAATCAGTTTTGCGTTCAAATGTATTAACTATGATTAGAAGCTTCATTGTTTTTGGTTCTGAATATTCTATGTAATATTTATTACTAACATTTAAGTGTTTAATAATATTTTTGTAGTTTTATTTCAGCTGATAGTGATATAAATCATTCTTTTTTCATGGAAAAAGTTGAAATGTAGATGGGAATTTTCAGTTCTTTACCTTATGACACCAATATATGAGTTTAAGGAAATTTGTATTTATCTTTGGAAGACCAAGCTAATTCAACACACAGTTACCTAGTGCCACTCTAGAATATTCTATCTATATCCAAGGGCTAATTAAGGTTATAGAGAAGAAAAATGCAGTTACATGTATGTAGAATGTGATCATGTGCATATGGACTGAAAAATGCAGGAACAGCTCAGGGATTTGTGACATCTTGTGCCCAAAGTCTCTAGAGTGGTGGCAGGAGGCAATATGGTGAAGATCAATCTAGAAGAGTGAGTGAAGAGCTTGGATCTTATTCTACCCTGTGCATCCTACTGCCCATCTTCCTCCATTTAAAAAAAATACATTAAAGGAGCGTTAGGAAGGGTAGAACTCTGGAGGTAGACAGTCCAGTTTCAAAACTTGGCTTCTCTACTTCATACATAACTTTGGACAAATACTTTTATTTCCATGCCTCTGGTTAGATATTTGTCAAATGAGGATAAAAATATTATAGGCTTCATTCAGTTATTATGGGGAATAAATAGAATGTATTCATGTTGAGTAAGCGCTCAATGAATCTTGGCTATTATTACATCTAGTAGTACTAAAACATTAATATTTTATTTTCGTGAATTTTAGTCTATTTCTGATATAATTCTTTTTTTTAATATATGAAATTTATTGTCAAATTGGTTTCCATACAACACCCAGTGCTCATCCCAAAAGGTGCCCTCCTCAATACCCATCACCCACCCTCCCCTCCCTCCCACCCCCCATCAACCCTCAGTTTGTTCTCAGTTTTTAACAGTCTCTTATGCTTTGGTTCTCTCCCACTCTAACCTCTTTTTTTTTTTTTCTTCCCCTCCCCCATGGGTTTCTGTTAAGTTTCTCAGGATCCACATAAGAGTGAAACCATATGGTATCTGTCTTTCTCTGTATGGCTTATTTCACTTAGCATCACACTCTCCAGTTCCATCTGATATAATTCTTTAATGTGAAATACTGATAGCAACATGGAGCATGTGTTGGAGCAAAGTAAGAGTAGTTGAAGGATGCCATATCAGAGTCCGTTATAGGTAAACAATAACAGTGGCCTCGTTTGATGAGCAGGGAAGGGGAATTGAGATATTTGGAGACTGGGAACTATCTTGGAGATAACACTAACTGGTGGAGCTGGATTGGGAGGAAAGAGAATGGGAGGAGTCAAAGACATCAAGCCAGTTTGGCCTTGAACAGCTGGTAGAAAGTAGTGTCACTGACTAGGCAGCACTGAATGGAGAGCAAATGCTATTGGGGGAGGAGGAAGATAATGAGTTAGTTTTGAATATCTGTTGAGTTTGAGCTGCCTACAAAGCATCTAAATATAGCTGTCACACAGTTGGATAAATGGCCTGGATCTTAAAAAAAAAAAAAGTGTGGGTTAGTGGTATAGATTTGATATCCATTAAAATGTCAATGTTCATTGAAACCAAAGGAGTGCAATAGGTAACATAGTCCTAGACAGAGGGTGTAGAATAGAGGACAAGAAGGCCTAGGACAGATCCATAAGGAAATCGTATAGTTCAATAAAGTAAGATGCACCTTCAAATAAGATAAGCAGTCAGAAGAAAGAAAACTAGAAGTTTGTAAATTTTAGAAGCGAAAGGAACAAAATATTTTGAGGAGGAGGAAGGAATTGACCATATTAAGATGACTGACTGATCTTAATAAGCTAAGGAATGAAAAGTTTCTCCTGGGTGTGGTGAAATAGAAGATATTGAAAATAATGGTGAAAGCAGTTTTGAAGGAACATAAGGGGAGAATCAGACTGCAGAGGGCGGAGTAAATATCTTGCAGTGTTGAGACTAATGATGTCAATTTGTAAAGAAATCAATCAGTCCAGCTGTGATTTTTTTCCTCCAATAGTGCATTGTGCCTTGGGTACAGGCACAGAAAAGTTGAAAAGTCAAAAATCACATTGATTCGGGGAATGTGGTTTGTTGGAAAGGTGGAATGAAAGGGGAACAGACAGGGAGTTTAGGAAGACAGTGGTGGCAGTAACGACTGTGGACTCTGACTGGATAGGAGGAGAGTATAGAGCTGATAGATGGAAGGAAGCAGAGGATTTCAATCAATCAAAGATTCCATTGAGGCTGAAGTTCAACTGTTAGGAGGGTAAATGAGCCAATACGCTATAATCTATAAGGAACAGACTGTGGTCAGAATCCAAGATTCTTTATTATTTGTCTGAGAGGTGGAATAGCTTAGGTGTTGACAAGAAGTTTTGTACTTTGGGAAATAGCTATTCATTTTCCTTGTTATCGACAGAGGACCCGAGGTCTTGATGTCCAGTACCCATTTATGCCTCCAAAAGTGACCTCAGAGTATGACTGGTTGAGAGCCAAGGTGTCAAAGGAGACTCCATAGATGGAGAGCAGTGGGGTTACTCCAGGTAGGAAATCTGGATAAATGGGTCTGGAGCTAAAAAGTGAGGTCTGAGTTGGCAGTACAGATTTGAGAGTCATCTGAATTTGGGTGACCAAAAGAAACCTAAGCAAGGTTCAAAATCTAATTTTTTAGATGTTGGAATATTTTGTGGTTTAGACCACAGCCTGTAGTATTTTTTTTTTTTTTACTACAAACAAAATACATATCCTCAATGTTAGAAATCACTGATAAGCCAAAAGAAGAAAATGGAAATAACATATAATCCCACCATAGAAATAAATACTATCAATACTTGACATGTATCTCAGGTCTCTCTCCTGGAGGCATATGCATGTCTATTTAAGTTTTAAAGGAACAAGACTATTCTGAACCTGTTGTTTTATAGTATTTTTTTCATAAAGGGGATGTGTCATTAATATTTTTGTCACTAAATATCTACAACATAATTTTTCACTTTCCACAAAGCAATATTTATCTGTCCAAGCCCAGATGCTACAAAACATTCAAAGGACATATTCTAGTTTTTAATCCCAAGTTGAAAAAGAAAAGCTTTCAAAGTACTGACTAGATATGTGATTTGGGATATGTCTCTTCTCTCTAAGCCAGGGTGTTGAAAGGATTGGATTAGTGGATCTGTAAAATCTTTTACAGCTCTATAATTTCTGTTCTGTTCTATTTTGTTCTCTTCTATTTTAAAACACTAACTGGTAACATCCTACTAAATTCAGTACGTGGTAAATGTATTCATCTGATTATACTTAGAAGAAAACTGGGGCAGAGAACGCGAAGTGGCTAACACTGACTTCTCAGGAGAGTGAGAGCCAGGGCTGGGAACGGGACCCTGAATGCGCTCCAGTATGTGGGGTTCACTACTCAGCAGAAGCATGCTGGTCACCCCACCCTGCCACTCTGAAATACTGACTTACCCAGTTTGAACCTCCGAGGTTTCTGAGGTTTCAACATCACTAATGGGTTTCAACATCACTAACCTTTATGGGCAAAAGCCTGCTTTCCAATCCTAATGTGGCTTCCTTCTGGACATCCACCCCGCCTCCCCCCTGCCTTCCAGGCCAGAATTCCAGCTCAGCATTCGCAGTAAACCTCTTCACTGGATCCAGGAGTCCTATCTTGCCTTGTTGTCAGATCTCATTTTAATCTTTAGTGACTATTCTGTTGGATCACTTCACTGAAGCCGATTCCAATGTTATATTCATTTGAACATTTCTTTTGCAGACCGTTTTTGTCACAGTGTAATTTGTTTGGGGGCAGATTGGAGTCTGTGATTACAGACTACCATTACATTAGTCAGCGCAGACCTTGGCATGTACAGCTGTTTCTCTTTTGTGGTACATTTTTAAAGTTAACTTTTATTAAATTTTCATGAATATACAATATTCATATATGGTTGACAGTAAAGAAAGGCAAAGGCTTTGTGGAAATCGTGGGAAAAATATGAACTCAAATTAGGAAACCTAATGTCGATTTCCCTGATTATCAGTTTATATTAATATCAAGAATGAAAAGATATTAGAAGTCTACAATGAATGAATCTAATTGGGAAGTTTTTTACACACAGGTTCCATTCTTGATGCTAAACAATCCTTATTTCATGAAGTACATCAAGGTAACATTGTCACAGTCTTCCTGGATTATGGAGGGAATAGAAATACATTTGAAAAAGTAGGATATCTTTAGGATCTGTTCTTTTATTTGTACATAGGTAATATATGCTTACATACAAGCTGGGTGTTTTATAGAGTTGTCAAAATTTTTTAAAGTCTTGCTTAAAAGTTGGGTGATCAGACACACCCTCAATAAGCAATTTCCCTTTCAAGGTTTGATGATGGCCATTGAAGGAGCCTGTTAGGAATGGTAAACATTTTACCTTTTAACATGAAGACAGAAATGTAGTAAGCTCTTATTTTTCTGGGGAAATTTTTTATTAAATATTTTTCTTAAATAATACAGAAAATTCTTCAAAAGCTCTTCTCAACTGACCCCGAATCTAATGTTCAGATCTAAACTTCTTGAACATCTTTATTTGGAGCCCCTTAGTTATTTCACATTCAATATATCTGAATGAAAATTTCATTTCCTCTCCTCAAAAAAACTGTTATTTCACAGTTTCCAATCATGGTCAATGGCATCCTCCTTATTTTATAGAAGTGCAAAATTTTGTTCTATTTTGACTTCTCTTAACAATCACATCTAATAAAAATCTGGTGATGCCTCTCCCCTCCCCATTCCAGAATTTTGCATAGGTTGATAACACATACATAAGACTCTTACGATCTTTGACATACCACAATTTTAAATGAGTTATTGAGCCACACAAATTTCTTCTTAGAAAGAGAGACCAAGACAGCAGACAGAGTGCTCTCCTCAAATTTTATAGCTTATTCTTAAAGGGATATCACTGGGCCAGTATCTGGTAATTTTCAATTACTCCTGCTTTTTGTAACATTTACAAACATGAAGTGTTTTGTTCACTATTCATTTTTTTTGGGAGTTTCGATCTACTTATTACTATACTGAGGTATTTGCCATACTTTTTTTTTTTGCATTATAAAAGCTCTTTTGTTAAAACTTATTAAAACTTTTTCTTAATGTTTGTTTTTGAGAGAGAGAGAGAGAGAGAGAGCACATGCAGGCATGTGAGCACCAGTGGAGGAGGGGCAGAGAACCAGGGGGACACAGGATCATAAGCAGGCTCTGTGCTGACAGCAGGGAGCCCAGTGCGTGGATAGAACACACCCACTGTGAGATCATGACCTGAGCATTCAGTCAGACGCTTAACCAAATGAACCATCCAAGCACCCCTAAAACTTACTAAAACTATTTTAAAGCTCACACTCTGGTGAAAAGCATATAGGGAAATTAAAGGATACCAAAATAACTTTTAAAAGAATATTACACTGAAGTGTAAAAGTTTTCATATAATCTGTGTTTTAAAATACACAGTAGAAAGAATGTGTGAAATACTCAAAAACAGTGCTTCAGTAAAGCCAGTCAGGACTGATGATATAGATAGGTATTGCTTTAAGCATTAAAAATTATGCTAACAATGGATATTTAAATGACATGGGAAAATGTCAATATAAAATTTAATAAAAAAACATAAAGCAATATGTACAAAACAAACCTGCTTTAATTAAGAGACTTGAATGTACCTCTAGGAAAAAGACCTGAGACATGTATGTCAAACAGCTTTACTAACAATAAAGCTAAAATTTCGATCTCTATCAGTTTGTATCTATGCTCAAATGTAATATCCTTTTCAAGTAAATTTCTGACTCATTTTGGTACCAGAGTTATGCTGGCTCATAAACAGAGATGGGGAATGCATCCTATTTCTCTGCTTTCCAAAAAAAAAATTGTGTACTCTTGGAATTTTTAATAAATGTTCTGTAGAAGTCACCAAGGAAGCTACCTGGACCTGAAACTCCCAGTATGAGAAATTTTATGGTTAAAATTTTATTTAACATATACAGAGTTATTCAGATTTCCTTATATTAGTTTTGGTAATTTCTTATGCAAAATAAAACATGACTTGAACAGGAGAGGTAGAGGAAACAGAAACAAATTAAAAACACCAGTACTCCTGTGATCACTGATAGGGAGATGTAATAAGGCTGGAAATGTGTATTTGCTATCAAATTAGTTATAAAGCATGTGACATATATTTTTTGTTTATTGGGAAAAAAAGACATGAAAAATGCCTGATCTGAAGTGAGTTAAATTACTCTCAGTGCCTTAAGCATTCAATAATTTCTGCATTTCTGATTTCTGGTACAGAATTAAACAGCTCCAGGTCTTAAAAATCACAATGGAATTTAGTCTGTTGTAAATAGAGGATTCTTCTTACTTGCAGTGGAGCACAATGAATCTACAAGTCATTGCAATAAAACTGTCAAGAAAGATAATTTCCAGGGTCCACTCTTACTAAATTAAGTTGTATTTTAAAAATAGATATGCTCCTCACAAATGTGAAGTTTTATTTTTAAATACTGACACAAAAGACAAGTATGTCTCTTTTCAAAGACTTCCTCATGTCTTAGAGTTTACATAAATCTTACTAAGGATTAAGGTGGAGTGGAGAGAAAGTGAGATTTAAGAATTTGGATAAAAATGGGGCACCTGGGTGGCTCAGTCAGTTAAATGTCTGACTTTGGCTCAGGTCATGATCTTGTGTACATGAGTTCAAGCCCTGCATCGGTTTCTGTGCTGACAGCTCCTGCTTTGGATTCTGTGTCTTCCTCTCTCTCTGCCTCTCCCCTGTTTGTGCACGCGCTCTCTCTCTCAAAAATAAACAATAAAAACATTAAAAATAAATTTAAAAAAAGAATTTAGATAAAATTGAAGAGAACATACCAGATTATATGTTAGTCCTGAGATTCAGATATAAGCGAATGCAAAGGAAATTCACATATAAAAATTTTTCATTAAAAAAATTCTCAACTGCTCTGCAATACTCTAAGTGTTACAGATATTTTCACAAACACAACAGAAAATATGATAAATCAGCCAAATTGAAAATGCAGGTCTGGATCAATACAGAAAACTAATGGAAGTCATAAAGTTTAGAAATATCATTTACAGCAACATGATTGTCACAGTTTATGTAAACAATATATATCTTGGGTCCTAGAAAACAATCTTTGTAGTCTCCTCCAGCCTCAAGGTTCCCAACTCAAAAGTCAGAGTTCTCATTTGAATAGAAATTTGTCAATTTTGTGTTTATCAAGAGGAATCAAATCTAAAGCAACTATGAAAAAACAGTTTGCATGTTCTCATTCAACAAACATGTAGTGATCTCCATTATATGTAAATTACCAAGTCAGGGATGGGTGGGTGATCAGTTGGACAACTTTTACACCAGTTTTATGAATTGCCCCCACCTCTTGGCTCTATCACTGTGAGAATCATGTGTATGCGGATATACCTTCACGCTGCATTCTTTCAGAAGCACCGTATTCTCTTGGTTTCTGCTCTAGGGCTTATGTCTCAATGTAGCATGCTGTAGGAGCTGGCACAGCTTTTCTGGAATAGCTAGAAAGGGCACATCCTGCTTAACTTGTGGGGAGTAGGAGTCAAGGGATAAGAATCCCTCTCTTGAGTGTCTTGGTCTGACAGCTCTGAGAGATAGGTTTTGTGTTCTTCAGAAACTCTGCAGGGAAATTTAGTTCTGTTTGTCCATAGCAGAACAACTCAATGCACCTTTGGGTTCATCTTTTTTTCTTTCCTACTTTACCTTCATAATTCCACTACTCCTGTTCCTTGGGATCACTCCCTACATGTAAAACATTATCTCAAGCTCCACTTTTTGGGAGAACCAAAGATAAAATTTTATTTAAGGATGTGTAAGGTATTCTTCCTATCACAAGAAACTCATGTTACATAGATTTTTAGTCTAGCTCAAGTACAAGAAATGCTGTTAGAGTTATATTATGCAAAATGATTTTGCACTAATTGTGTCACAAAACTTTTCCTTAAAGCAAGTAAGTGGCAGAGCTGGAATTCAAAGTCAGATTTGTTTACATCACCATTTATGTCCCAATAAAACAAAAAGACATGCTCAAATAAGGCAATGGAGGAGAGTTTAATAAATGAGATTCTTCCCAAAATGGAGGTAGGGTTAAGTAAATTCAGAGAGGGATGGTGCACCTATGCTGGGGTCAGGAACAGCAGGGAGCCATTACCATTCCTAAACCGAAGATGTGAGGGGAAGGAGTAATCAACAGAATCTGGAGATAATAGGTGTAGAGAGAGAGTGACCTTTCAAGATCTATGGCTTTGAAGACAGAAAAAATGCCAAACCACTGCAACCTAGTGGGGAGTGATGTGGGAGAAAGTACCATACCATTCACCACACACTAGAAGGACAAGTCCTCTGGGTGAGTAAGTAAAAGTCTGTCCTATCCATAATCCAGAACTCCACTGGGTTAGAAGGTTGTTAGTGGAAATAAATTCTAATAATGCTCCACTTACCAACCTATAGTTGGGATGGGCTACAAAGGACAAGGGAGCAGCTGAACAAAGTCAGAAGAGGACTTTGCTACCTCTTTGTCACCTCACCTGGGTGACACTGATGAAATAGAAAAGAATGTAGGACAAGTGATGGACCAAGGAATAGTTTAACAGAGATTAGAGCCTGGGGTCCCAGAAAACAATGGAAAGAAGAATACCCACCAGAGTAGAATGAAAGCCCAGTTGATTCTAAGAATGCAAAGAACTCGTCTAATCTCCAGTGTGTGGGTAAAGATACCATCTCTATTAAGATTGCCCAGGCAGATTTTTGAATACAGAATAATGATTGTTGCAGGTCTCATTTTTTTTTTCCTTTTGGAATCATACCTTGTGTAGTGGTTATTCTGTCCCAGATTTAACATTATGCAAAGTTTGTGGAGGGGAAGAGATAACTGGTTTATTACTTAGTAGGTTGCTGGCATAGGAGCTATGTTTGGATCTGAAGATGAGGATAGCAAGTGACCTGAAGATCTTGGACTTTGAGCAGTGATGGGATGTGTCCTTGGGATAGTTCTCATGGGTATGTCATCATGGAGAAGAAAATGGAAATTTGGTAGCTGTAAGTATGGACTCTGGCACAACTAACCCAATGCTAACCAATCTGTGTTCTCTTTTTGCTTGGTCCACAGGTAGACTGCATGTCCCAACCCTATAGCAGTGAGTTGTGGCCAAGCAATATGTCTCATCAGTGAAAATGAGTGGATGTGATGACTGTCATCCCGGGGGAGTTCAGAACTTTTTACATGCTTTCTTTTGGCTAAAACCTGGATACAAAGATCCTGTGAGGTCTCTGAAGCCTACCTTCTACATAATCAAAGGGGTTTGAGTATTGAAAATCAATTTTCAGAATATAAGTTAGATGTAAGAGAGGGAGAAGTGGCCTTCTATTCTGGGAATTATTGACTGAGACATTTTTTTGTGGTGTTATGGCAGTCAGCATTCTATGATTAATACACAGATAAAATATTTCAATAGGATGTTACATAAAATAATTAAAACAGTAAGTTCAAAAATAGTAAGACAGAAAACAACTACAGAAATATAAGAGATTTTTTGAGATAAAGTGAAATGTTTATGACAAGAAGAGAAGCTCACTAAAAATATCAGGAATAAAAGTAGAGCTCTAGATTAAACATAGATAAAATAAGAGAACATAATTAACAATTATATGTGCCTAAAAATGGATATAAAAAAGGATAATTTTCTAGAGAAATATAAATTATAAGATACAGACTCAAATAAGAAGAAAAAAATACATATTACCATTAAACATACACGTGCATACACACTCTCTTACACAATTCACCAGTTTTTAGAGTTGAAATATGCCGAAGATTGAAGGAATAGGATTACAAACTTTTCCAGAGAACACATTATGAGATATTGGGCCATGCTTTTATGACACTAGTATAACTTTAATGCCCAAACAAGATTTGGATAGAATAAGGAAAAAATAACAAGTTAACCTCATTTATTAATATATATTCAAAAAAAGAACACATATATAAAGCAATATATATTTTAAAATATTATGATAAAATTATGCTTATCTAGCAATGTACACTGTATTCAATTTGGAAAAAAAATCAGTTCAATAAATATCCCAAAAGCAAAAACCATATAATCATCCCCCTATATTTCCAAATGTTTTGTTAAAATGTAGTATTCATTAATAATGAAAACCACTGTTATCTTAGTACAGACCTTAGCCTGAAAACAGAACACTACAAAATACTTTCTGTAACTATCTAAGATACAACGTTTTTACACTAGGAGTAAGACAAAAATGCATGCTGTAACATTTCTATTCAATATTGTAGTGGGGCAGTAAAGAAAACTTAATTAAGATATGTGGATTGAAAAAGAAAAAAATTCATTAGCAGATATTAAACATTATTTACATAGAAATCCATCCCCTGCCCGAAAACTGCATGTCAATTGTTAAAATGATTAATAGAGTGAGGGTAGTTGGATATCTGATGAAAATTCTGTTCCTGGGCATATACCCAAAGGAATTCCCAGAAGAATGCAGGGATACAACATTAGGGAATTATTGAATCGATATTTGCGTTGGGTGATAGAGTTTTAGAGATAAACATGAGTTGTTTCCCCTTAAGAGTAGATAAATAATAGTGTAGTATAACATGTGGGGTGTTAGGAAGCAGCTGGAAGCAACAAATAAATAAACATAATAAAATTTGAGGGATGCAGCTAATTTGATGCTTAAAGAAGATTTTACAATTTTTACAACTTATATTAACAATACATAAAAATTAAAATTAATACTCTATGCTTTTCCTTTCAAAAGCTAGAGGGCCAAATAGAAGAGGAAGAAAGTCATAAAGAGTGGAAATGAGAGAAATTGGAAATATATTAACAAAAGAGAACATTAACAAAATCACATGTTAATTATTTGAAAAGATCAAAAAATGGATAGAACCATATATATCTATATAGATTAAGACAAAAGAGGAAAAACACTGCTGTTTTAGAAGTGAAGGAGGGGGGGGCTCCTGGGTGGCTTGGTCGGTTAAGCGTCAGACTTCGGCTCAGGTCATGATCTCACGGTCTGTGAGTTGGAGCCCCACGTCGGGCTCTGTGCTGACAGCTTAGAGCCTGGAGCCTGTTTTGGATTCTGTGTCTCTCTCTCTCTCTGCTCCTCCCCTGTTCATGCTCTGTCTCTCTCTGTCTCAAAAATGAATAAACGTTAAAAAAAAAAAAAAGTGAAGGAGGGAACATCATTACTGATTCTACAAACATTAAAATATAATAAGGCAGGAAGGGAAGGAGAAAAAAGTAGTTTCAAACAGAGAGGGAGGCAAACCATAAGACTCTTAAAAGAATTTTTTTTTAATGTTTATTTATTTTTGAGACAGAGAGAGAGACAGAATGCTAGTGGGTTAGGGGCAGAGATAGAAGGAACACAGAATCCAAAGCAGGCTCCAGGCTCAGAGCCGTCAGCACAGAGCTGGATACAGAGCTGGAACCCATGAACCACGAGATCATGACCTGAGCGGAAGTCGGGCGCTCAACCGACCAAGCCACACAGATGCCCCAACCGTAGACTCTTAAATGCAGAGAACAAACTCTGTTTGTTTGAGGGTTGATGGGAGAGAAGGGGGGAAATGGGTGATGGGCATTGAGGAGGGCACTTGTTAGGATACGCACTGGGTGTTGTATGTAAGTGATGAATCACGGGAATCTACCCCCAAAACAAAGAGCACACTGTATATACACTGTATGTTAGCTAATGTGACAATAAATTATATATTATTATATATCATTATATATTATATATAGAAAAATATAAACATAAATATAATAATATGATATAAAATAATATTTTATATATATGTATATATATTTGTGTGTACACACACACACACACAAAAGGACCAAGGGAAGAAGAGTGAACAAAAGTAGTACAATCAATAGAATTAGAAACAATGGACCCAGGCATGGAGCAAGGACTAAACCAACACAGAAAGAGTGAAATGAAAGAAGCAATAGATGAATGGGGAAAAACTAGCGGAAGAGGCAAACGAGTGGATATAAAAACCAATAAGCAAATGAATGAATGGATAAAGGGTCCCACGTGTCCTGGCTGCCCAGGACAGGGAGTGATTTGTAGAGCAGAAAATCCCGGACATTTCTAGGTAGGTGTCCACTCAGACATCTGGTGCCAAGGGCTTGGCAATTAACACGTTCCTCTCTGAGAAGGCTCCTAAAGTGACTTCAAGATAGACGTAATAAGAATATGACTGCACAAATATCACTAATGCCATTGAATATGCTGCTCGCTCCCTCAGATTAACTGTGGGTTCTGTGGGAACAGCAAAATAGAATTGACTACATTGCCTTTCCAATTATGTTCCAGATAATTACCTATTATGTAACAACCCCCCAGCATGATTTTAATAATCACTATTTAAATAACACATTTTCATGGTCTCCATACAAATTAATATATATATATATGTATATATATAATGTATATATGTGTATATTTGTGTATATATATATATATATATATATATATATATATATATGTGTGTGTGTGTGTGTGTGTGTATGTATATATATGTGTGTGTATATATAATAAGGCAATATTTTGGGCAACTATCAATAAATCAACTATCAATAAATTTGACAATTTAGATAGTAAATTCTTGAAACATCACAAACTATTAAAACAGATCCACAAAGGAATTGAAAATATTGCTAACTTTATATCTATTACATAATGCTAATTCATTACTATAAACCTACCCACCATGAAAACTCTAGGTACAGATAGCTTCACTGATAAATTCTTTCAAATGCTTAGGAAAGAGGTAATACCATTGTTATACAAAATCTCTCAGAAAACAGAAGGGTAGTGTTTTTCAATTTATTTTTGAAGACAGAATGACCCTGACATCAAGACAAGCATATTAAAAGAAAGGTTTATTATAGACCAATATCATTCATGGGTATAGCCTTAAATATCCTCAAAATTTTAGCAGATATAATCCAGTAATAATTTCAATTAATTATCAAGAGAAAATAGTGATGGATTTAGGTGTATCCCAGGATGCTAGTTGGTTTATGATGTGAAAATCAATTGGTATACTTGCTATCATCAACAGAAAAGAGGCTAAAAATAATATGATTATTTAAATAAATGAAGAGAATTTGTCAAATTCAACACCAGTTCAGGATAATATCTCTCAAACAAACGAGGAAGAGAAACAAACTTTCCCAGCCCAATAAAGGACATCTGTGAAAAATATCCAAGTAGCACTTCAATGGTGGAAGTTAGAGCACTTTCCTCATAATTGGAACAATACAGTGCTTGCTTTTACCACTTATTTCTATGCAGTATTTCAGTGGAAGTTCTGGACAATGCAATAATAACAGACAACGATTGAAAGGAAATTCACAGACCAGATGATTGTTTCTGTACAATATCCTACTGAATCTGTAAAGGACTAGTAGAAAATATGTTGATTGACATCAGAAGGCTTGCTTTTTGGGGTGTTACTATGGAATGGTTGCTAGGATGCCACATAAACAAATGTTCTGCAGGGATGGAAATATTCCATTTCTTGACAGGTATGTAGGTTATTTGGTGTATGCATTTTTCAGAACTCATTGAACTCTAGAATTAAGATCAGTGTATTTATCATAAAGGAAAAAAATTGCAGTTTTACAGAGAGAAACTTGGCAGACACCAACTTAACCAAACGATAAATGTTAACATCACCAGTAAGAAAATATATTGAGATGATACAGTGAAAAGAACATAATATCACTTCTGTGCATTATTTTTCAATGTGCAACTTCAATCTAATGACGAGAAAACATCAAACTTGAGTTGAGAAACATTTTGCAAAATAACTGACCAGCACTCATCAAAATACCAACAATGTAAAAGACATGGAGAGATGGGAGAAGGGAGGAAGTGTCATAAATTGGAGAAGAAGGAGACACAACAACTAAGCACAATATGAGATCCTAAGTGGGATCTTGAAAAAGAAAAAAAGGGGCAATAGAGAGAAAAACTGATGAAATTGAAAAAGTCCTGTAGTTGATAACATCATAACAAAGTTAATTTCCTGGGTTTGACCATTGTACTCTGCTTATCAAAGCTGTTATCATGGGAAACTGCTTGAAACATATACACAAACTTTCTACTATTCAACTTTTCTGCAAGTCTAAAATTACTTCAAGACAAAAAGCTTAAAAAATCAGTATGTATTTAAAAATGACAACAGTTTAGACTGTGGGAAATGGATACAAGGAAAATTCACAGATGAAAAACAGATCCAAGAATAAAGGAGAAATAGATGTATGAAAACAGCATTATTTCAATTTTTTTAACGTTTGTTTATTTTTGAGAGAGAGAGACAGAGCACGAGTGGGGGAGGGGTAGAGAGAGGGGAAAACATAGAATCTGAAGCAGGGTCCAGGCTCTGAGCTGTCAGCACAGAACCCGACACAAGGCTGAAAATCAAGAACCGTGAGATGGTGACCTGAGCCGAAGTTGGAGGCTTAACCGCCTGAGCCACCCAGGCTCCCCATAACAGCGTTATTTCAGGTCAGTGGGGAAGTGATGAACAATTTAATAAATGATTTGCCCATGTGTCTTTTAAATGCAAACCAACCAACCCAGAGCCCACAGCCAACCAACTTCTGCACTGGTTTCTCATACTCTGGGCCACTATTCATCTGTAATAATCAGACCAGGGTCAGGTACCAGACAACTAGTGACAGCCCTATGCCCCAGAGCCACTGAAGTTACTCAGATTAGCCAATCCAAACCTGTTTAACCTGTCCTTGCCTGCTCCTTCCCATGGAAACCACAATAAAGGCTCTTGCCTAGTCCTCTTGTCTACCTCCTGACTGATACTGGTGCTTCCTCCTGTGGCCTTCCCCCATGGTATCCTGTGCCCTTCATCTTGGCATCTGCAAATGATTATCTTTTCACTGGAAGCTCTCTGTTACTATAAATAACACATATTAAAACAACATGATATTGCTACACATGCATGCGTTCTCTGGTTTAATTCTTACTTTAAGAATGAGGAAAGTAATGAAATCCTCTCCATATTTCATAGATAGAAAAATGGGAACTTAATGAAGATGAAATAACTTCCCAGAATTACAGAGCAGATAAATGGCCACAATCCAAGAACCAAATTCAGACCTACACAAAATTAAATTTCACATTCATTATTTACGGGATATGAGTAGGATTTGCCCAAAATTGTATCAGTGCTCTTTTAGTTTAGGAATTAACTCTCAGTGATATTTATGTAATGTCATAAGACTTTAAAGATATTCCTCCAGAATGTCAACGTTGCCACTCATTTAATGCTTAGCTTCTGGAATTTATTGTTACTTTTTCCTTCCCATCTTTTCAATCCTTTCAAGAGTATTTTTCCTTTCAATCCCAATCCTTTCAAGAGTATTTTTATGGAAAGTTGGGAAAGAAGTAGGTGGGGGGAGTGGGTCATAGTTTCTGTGAATCAGGGTTTTATTTTTAAAATTTGTTTATTATGCCTGTATTAGAATATACATGCACATCTAAATTAATTTCCAAGATTTTTATTTTCCTAGCAGAACCCAGGGAAAGGGATTATATGTAGTCATTTAATCCATATCTTGAGGTCACTAGCTGGAAAGATTTAGACTATTTGTGGCCCCAAATCAGAGGTCTGTATTGAGTCAAAATTCTGATGTGTAGTCTATTATGACCTGAATTTACTACACAAATCACAGCATCACTAAGAAGGTGTAACCAGATATTACAGATCTCCAAATATGATGCAAGATAAAATGAAAGGCACCACTTAGAAGATATTCTTTCAAAAACAAAGAAACAAAATAATCCCAAATTTTACCATATTTTTAGGGCCAAAATTAGTTTATAAAAACATACTAGGGATAGAGAAACAAATCAACCAACATTATAAAACGAACAGCAAAGCAAATTTAGAATGTAGGAAAATATTATTTTTTTTTTAATTTTTTTTAACGTTTATTTATTTTTGAGACAGAGAGAGACAGAGCATGAACGGGGGAGGGGCAGAGAGAGAGGGAGACACAGAATCTGAAACAGGCTCCAGGCTCTGAGCTGTCAGCACAGAGCCCGACGCGGGGCTCGAACTCACGGACCGTGAGATCATGACCTGAGCCGAAGTCGGCCGCTTAACTGACTGAGCCACCCAGGCGCCCCTGTAGGAAAATATTAAATAACAACTGATCTGGTGTCTTTAACAGATCAACAGTATGTAACAATAGATAAAAAGGTACAAAGAGAGGTAAACAACATAAAAACCAACTGGAAAGTGTGGAACCTACTTGAAAAAATCTATTGGAAAAATATGTATTTTGAACAATTGGGGAAATTTGGTTATATAGGAAAATATCCAGATTATTTTTAGAGAGGAATATATACTGATGCACACAGAGGTAAAACAAAAAATCTGAGTTTTGTTTTAAAATAAGACAAAAACAAAAAAGGTAGTGTAGATGAAGTAAAAAAGAATCACAACATGTAATAGCATAAAGTCCCAAATAGGTTTTTAATGTTTCCCTTACAAAGATTAGCACAGAAAATTTAACCTATTATTTACAGCTGGTGAGTTAGAATCCACTTACTTTGCCATAACATGAAAGGAGAGTATAGTTGCATAATTGTGTCCATCTCAAAGTTTTGTTACCCTTAAATTTGATGTGTAATTCCCAAGGCTAGATTTTTTTTTCAGTCCTAGTTAGGGAAAATATAAACTGTAGAGAGAAAAATAATAATCTGATCAATTCCATACATTTTTGTTTTTGTAAACAATATTTAGCTTTGGCAAGGACTGGGAACATGTAATAGACCATGTCTCTGCAGTATGATAGGGCAATTTTATACTGTGTGTGAATAAAATGACATTCAAGCATCTAAATGTCAATAAGATGACACTCAAATATTAAAATTGTGTGAAAAAATTTGGGGTGCCTGGGTGGCTCAGTAGGTTAAGTGTCTGACTCTTGATTTCAGCTCAGATCATGGTCTTGCAGTTCCTGAAATTGAGCCTTGTCTCTCTCAAAATAAATAAATAAACTTAAAAAAATAAAACTGTGTGAAAAAATAGATTGACTAAAAGTGAAATAGTTCTTCCTACCTCAAACTCATTTGTTTTTCAGAGCATCTCCTGAACTTTAGGAAATATCATATCTCTAAATTCTCAATGTCTTTTTGTTTTATAATTCTTTTTAAATTTACTTATTTATTTTGAGAGACAGAGAGAGTAAATGGGAAGGGGCAGAAAGAGAGTGAGAGAGAGAATACCAAGCAGGCTCTGCACTGTCAGTGTGGAGCCCTATGCCGGGCTCAAACTCACAATCTGAGATCATGACCTGAGCTGAAACCAAGAGTCAGACGCTTAAACAACTGAGTCACCAGGCACCCCTATAATTCTTTAATTCCAGTGTCCTAAGAGGATTTCTTGAGATTTTTTTTTTTACAAATAATTGGGTAATTTGGAGAGGAATTGTATTTTGGAGAATATGGTGAGGAATTGTACAGATAGATGCATAGAAAACAATCCTTAGATCTGTCCCCTTTTAACATTTGTAACTAAGGACCTTCAAGCCCTCCTGTCCCAACCTCATTTTGGAGAGAACCAAGAAATGAAGAGATAAATACTCAGGCCACATGAGTAGTTAACTGGTGGAATTTATGTGTCTGTTTAGCAAAGTTCTCTTGGAATGTAGAGGATATGTGAAATACGAACATAGGTGTACTAGATAAACAATGGAATGTAATAGAATAAGTCTCTCTAGGAAGAAAGGATACCTGAAAAAATAGGCAAGATTGCTTACATGTTCTTAGAAGAATAGTTTTTACCTGCACACCAGGTTTATATAGGGAAGCAGGAAACAATTTTGAAAAATGTGACATGGCATATGAGGCAGACCTCAAATTTTTTCTTGACATGTATAATCCCCAATACAGAAATGCTTGAAATGGAGGTGGTGCTCATAGAAATATGCAAACAAAGTTGGACTTAGTGAGAAACTTCATGCTTCAATGGAGAGGGGGAAGTTGACATAGCTAAGCTTTTTGAGGTAATCACAATAGGAAAAAAAAAACACAGCTTATACCTAAATTTAAGACGAATTTTTCCCTATCTATTCATCAAGTATTATTGTGCTAAATATCTTCTTAAGATGTAAATATTGATGACATTTTATATTTTTCCTGTACAATAAATTACGACATTCTATAAAAAAGTTTATTTCTCCAAGGGGCTTTAAAAATTGATTTTGACTACCATGGAAATTGAATTTACAGTCTGTGGCTACCCAGAACACTCAAGATTTTCTCTTCTGTGGGAGGCTGCACCTGACTGCTCTAGAGAATTCATTAAAATGTCCATTCATGCATGCGTGTATTCATTCATACAGGTATGGTTAGGTGTTAGAAATTTGGAAATAATGCATATTTCAGTGTTCTAACATAAATTTCCCGAGTAATCAATCTCCTATAATAAGGTTGCTGTTCATCTAGTTCCTTCTCAGTACTACTGGGAATACAGAAGTACACACTATAAGTACACACTATAGGACTTTTTGTTTAATTGCCTGGCATCCTTTTTTTTCTTTTCTGATAACAATAGTCTGGTTTTACTTTGGTGAAGGAAAGGAAGTGTTCCCCCATACAGTTGAGTCTGATGAGAATATCCAAGTGTCTCATTCTTACCCAGTCAGGATATAGGCACACAACCTAGGTTACACTCAATACTTCCTCTGGAATTTGTCTCTTAAACAGAGTGCTCAAGTATCTGAAAAGTTTGGAATTGAATTACTGGGCTGTATTTTCTACAAAAATTGTTCATCAGTTCCTACTACCTGAACCACTGGAGCTGCCTTGGTTTTGTGCTTTGAGTCTAATTCTTAAATGTGCTCATTTGTCTACCTGTATAGAAATTCCCCTTCTGCTGCAGATGACCAGAGTCATGACCTCACAGTGAAAAAATTTTAATGAGTATAGTGTGGTGATAACTTTTCCACCGAATTACCTTAATGGCAATTTAATATACATCGAAAAGTGTCATTTAATAAATAACAACTGTATTTTTAAAATTGCCCATCAATGACTAATTTTTGTCTTTCTCTTCTTCAACCACAGAACTTAAATATCAAAATATTTTCCTCTCTCCAAGAATCTCACTTGTGAACATTTCCTCCAGTCTTCCTTCAACTCATAAAATACTGCTGTTTTCTACTGTATGTGCTCAGTTTTATGCTGGACCCCCAAGAACTGGCCTAAAATCTACCTGATAGAGATTTAGGGAAAGAGAAAAAAAATGTAGTTCATGCTTTCTTGCTGCCTGATTTCTTGGGTGTTTTGTTTTGCTTTTGGTTTGAGGTCAGGCTTTTCTCCCCCCAAATAACTTTGAAAGAATATGTAAAGTCCTGAAATACCACCTATCCAGACAGAGTGCTCAGGAGAGGGTAGTGTTGTTTTTCCCAATATGGCTAAACAACACTAAATAGGATGTTCATGACTTTCATCCAAAACAGGTCCTTAAAAAAACTACTTAGAACCTGCAAGATTCATTTGCTTTACCTATAAATTGGGGCAAATAAGAGTTTCAATTTACTTAAGGAATGGTGACATTTTATATATATATATAGGCACCAGTCTAAGTGGTTCAAAGACCAAACCACATTAGGCATAGTCTTCCAGCTCACAACATATACTTTCCTAATGATTGAAGTGATGAAGTTGTAATAGGAATTTTAACGTGAAAAAAAGTAAATGAAGTCAAAGATAGGAAAGTGACTATTCTTTTAGGAACCAAGCATAAGAGCAAGGTGGGTTTTGTGCTAATAATCAAGAAGTCTTTTGCTGGACACTCTCTTCTTCCAGGAATGAAAATAAAATAATTTTTAAGAGCTTAAGTAACAGAAATGCAATTCATTAAATGAAAATAGCATCATTATAATAAACTGGAAAATATAAAGAATACAAAGGAGAGAGAAAATGGAGCCAAGCAAGGGAAATAGAATGACAATAATTATTTTATGATATCCTCCAGGAAGGCCAGGAATGTCACATTTCATGCACCTCTCTGTAAACCTTACTCTCTCTCCATACAAGAGCAAAGTTGGATGAGGGGGAAAGAAAAAAAATAAATGACTCCAAAATCTGTGAAGCTCCTGATGTGTATTCCATTACAAATGTCCTGAATTTTCAGCTGCTTGTCGACATGGACGTCAGTGCCTTTTCACAAAAAGAGAGACCAAAGACTAAACTCATTTGCACTGAATCCTGGATTTTCCATTGACCACTGAGAACTACCACTAAGGAAAATAATCCCAACACTCAAGGAAGTTCATTATTGTTCTTTTAGTATGCACTTCATGAGACACGATCTCAGTTTACTTAAGCTCTTTCTTCTGAAACTTCATTCCAATGGGACAGTTAATTTACTCTACAAACCTGAGTAAACTGTTTAAAAACACCTGCAGCCTCAAGTGTCATATCTAAAGCTAAAGTAATTTTAAGTGGCAAACCAGAAGTTCTTTCAAATCCATGTATCACAAGGGTATAACACATTTGGGCTTAATGATTTGGAGACGTTTTTGCTATACATTTATATGAGTATCTGAATAACAAGTGCTTAATTATCACCACTTCTGGTCAACGGCTGATAAAATAATTGTAGAAGAGTACAAATGAGCAATACTTACACATTTCATATCTACATCATGATGGGCAAGTGATTTAACCTCTCAGGGTTTTAATGGAATTATTTAAAAAATGAAGACAATTTATGTGGTTGAAACTTTAATGAAAGAGTACCAAACTAAACTCCTTCCTTACATATATGTCATATAGATTTAAATTTTTTTTAACGTTTATGTAGTTTTGAGAGAGACAGACAGACAGAGTGTGAATGGGGGAGGGGCAGAACAGAATCTGAAGCAGGATCCAGGCTCTGAGCCGTCAACACAGAGCCCAATGCAGAGCTCGAACTCACAAACTGCGAGGTCATGACCTGAGCTGAAGTCAGATGCTTACCTCACTGAGCCACCCGGGCACCCCTATATAAATTTAGATACTGCTATTGGATTTATATACTTCTATTCCAGTAATTTAGAAGAGAAACTAGAGAAAAGAAAAACATAAAAATAAATTGCCTATGTACACAATATACAGTATATCAATTATTTGGGGTGGGAGCTGGAGTTTATGTCAAAAAGTTAAAAATGTTGATCAGAAATTGTTTTGCTCACTCCCTGTCTTTTGAGAGGATTAATGACAGACATTAACTTGTTCCAGGCCAAATAGTTGTTATCAAAGACCAGAGAATCAAATATAGAATCCAGTAGTCTTCCCACTTGTGAATCAAATCAAGTCCTTTAACTTCAAATTGACCTTCCATTTAACTAGATAAGATGGGGTTTTTGGTGTGCAACATCTCTGGCAGGGGCTACTGTGTGTCCTCCATCATTCACAGGACTCCTGGACCTGCTGCTTAAATACCAACTCCTAATTTTATCTTTGATACCTGTGAAAATAATTCTGCCTAAAACTCATTTAGGAAGTATCCTTACTCATACATCACTTTTATCCTTATTATATTAAATACCCCTCAAATTGCATTATAAGGAAAGCAAGGAAGATTATCTTTCCTGTTTCACTGAGGTTAAGCAATCTTCCCTGTGTTTCATGCCTCTAATTCCATGTGTTTTCCAAAACCTCAAGCTGCTGCAGGGACACCAAGATGAATGAACCTGCTACCACCAAACTGGCACATAGCCTATCTACCTCTATCAACTGGCACAGATTACAGAAAAGTTGGCAGCCTGAAATATACAGCCTCTTCTCTGAATAATATAAACTGTATTAAATAATAAATTACACACTCACTTAAAATCTCATTAAAGTGTTTTGAAATAATTTTACTATTTCCAAAGAACATCAGTTATAGCAGAGGAGGGGAAAGGAGAGAGATGATAAGAATAATAGAGTCTGGCTCTTGGGTTCTGTGTCAGACAATTCATCACAGAAGAATCAGATCTATCCCTTCTGCCTTTGGGGCCTCCTTATCCATCAACTGAAGCTAATCAGACTTGACCAATAACTTCATTCACAAAGCACATTCGTGAAGAATGGCATGCCTCAACAAAGAGTCAGAGGGGACACATGCTGCTTTATACCTAAGTAGGTATCTTACTGTGTAAACCATATTCTAGATAATTCATAGCTCAGAAAACTCTAATTTTGTTTTTGAAATACATTCAGACTCATAATACATTTTATTTTTTTAATCCTAAAGTATATTTCTAACAAATCAGTTAAAAATTGAAAATATAGGTCATTCTGTAAAAGAATTCCACTTTTCTATTGATTTCTACTATTCTGGGAATGTTGTATCTGCATTTATTATAGGACTAAAATGGTCAGGAGGCTTCTCTTTCACATATTTTAATTTTCATGACTCATTTTCTTGTTAGAGATAGGTTTATCTCTACAAAAACATTGTAATAAAGTGAAAAGGAAATTTGGTTAAAGAAAATACTATGATTACACATGAGCTGGCAGATCTCCTTATTTACCTATTTATGTATTTATTTTATTTTGAGAGAGAGAGAGAGAGAGACAGAGACAAGAGAAGAGAAGAGAAGAGAAGAGAAGAGAAGAGAAGAGAAGAGAAGAGAAGAGAATGCCAAACAGGATCCTCACGGTCTGCATGGAGCCTGATATGGGGCTTGAGCTCACAAACTGTGAGATCATGACCTGAACTTAAATCAAGAGTCAATGCTTAACTGACAGCCACCAGGTGTCCCTCTTGATTTTTTTTTTAAATTAAGTTTAAGTAATCTCTGTACCCAACATGGGGCTCATAACTACAACCCCGAGATTAAGAGGGACACTCTACCCACTGAACCAACCAGGCAACCCTAAAAGGATTTTTTTTCTTAATGTAAGCTCTATACCCAACATGGGGCTTAAATTCATGACCCTGAGATCAAGAGTTGAATGCTCTACCTACTGAGCCAGCCAGCTGCCCCTCTTTGATTTTTAATGTGAGATTTATTATGGATCAGGTTTTTCTAAAGCAGTACCCTCCCAAACAGTTTATTGGCCGAAGTTGTAAAAAACAAAAAACAAAAAACAGAAACAAAAAACTATATTACCTCAAAGGTACTGGTTTTTTATGGATCTAAAACTTGTTGCGGTTGGGTCATCCTTTTTTTATTTCTTTTTTTAAATTTTTTTTTAGTATTTTTGAGAGAGAGAGAGAGAGCGTGCAAGGGAGTGCAGGAGAGGGGCAGAGAGAGAGGGAGACACAAAATTGGAAGCAGGCTCCAGGCTTTGAGCTGTCAGTCAGTACAGAGCCCTATGCAGGGCTTGAATTCACAAGCTGTGAGATCATGACCTAAGCTGAAGTCAGACACTCAACCAACTGAGCCACCCAGGCTGCTTGGCCCTATTTTTATTTCAGTATTCATTGATCTTTATTGTATTAACTTGGAAATATCATATTAGAGTTTTTCAATAGACTCCTGACACTTGGTGAGCACCCAACAAATTCTCAGGAGGATAAATGAATCAATAAATCAATACATGAATAAAATCTTTTCATTCTTTTTTCTTTAAAGAAGTCACTTCTTACTGAGGAAAATTATATTTGTTCTGTGTTTCTTATGTGTGCTTTCCCAAATAAATAAATGCAAGTTATTTCATAGGTCCAGATATTTGGATTTATTTTCATGTATGACTCCAAGAATATTTTAGTTTTTCTCTTTTCTATTTCCCAAATTAGTAAAACTTAAAATATACTGCTTAAAGTCAATCAGATACATTTTAGAAGCATCAAAGAACATACAGAACAAAGGTGGAAAATACATGTAGAATTAGTTCATCTCCAGGATCCATGGCAACATGGAAATACATAGTTGAAAACAGTGCCATATTTAACAATATCCTCAGATATGAATCAAATGAAGTTTTAAGATGACACTTTTTAAAAAGAACTTGGTTTATTTCAAATCTCCCTTCAAAATCTCTGAAAACAGATGTTTCCCCTCAGCATTGCCTTTTTTTATACTTTAACTCCTTATGACCCAGTGCAGGAGATACATTATACCACCAATAAGTTCAAGTAGACTCCAAGATCAAGTAGGAAGATCAGAGACCAATACAAAGTGCAGAACGGGGAGTGACAGAGCGTCTCATGTCAGCCTATGATACTGATTAAAGCATGTACTTGTCAACAAACATTCTGGCTTTTATTGCATCTACAAAATGAGACAGGCGTACATTGTTCTCCCAAATCCATGTTCTCTCTACTCAGAGAAATTGTCCTGGCCAACCAAAGACCTAGGCTCAAAGTCAAAGCCAAGTTGTGGAACTTGGACAAATTCTTTTTCAACACAGAGTTATATAGCCCTAAACGGTAAAATGCTGTGATTAGATTAAATATTTTTCAGGTCTTAGGTTCTATGAGTCAATGAATTATAAATTAAATATTTTGAAGATCTACTGAAAAATATACATAAATGAGCCATAGTTTAAAACTTAAAGAAATTGTTCTCTGGGCTCTCAATATCTCAGTCTTACAAATAGTGTGTAATCTATGCAAAAAGATTTGACATTTGTCTTCCATGATTATTTCATATATATCTCCATTCCCAAGTGGAAAGTTGTTGTTTTTTTTTAACAAGAAGTAGAATCTAATACTTTCAATAACTGTTCCAACAAAACTGGGTTTATGCACTCTTAATCAGGCCAAGTAGCTCGTAAAAACTCTTTAAGGATAATAAATAGCTGAAATATTTTTTAAAATATATATATTTTTAACATTTATTTATTTTTGAGACAGAGAGAGACAGAGCATGAATGTGGGAGGGTCAGAGAGAGAGGGAGACACAGAATCCGAAACAGGCTCCAGGCTCTGAGCTGTCAGCACAGAGCCCGACACGGGGCTTGAACCCACAACCATGAGATCATGACCTGAGCTGAAGTCAGATGCTTAACCGACTGAGCCACCCAGGCGTCCCAATAGCTGAAATATTTTTATGCAGCAGAATTTTCTGAGTTCTCTTATGGGCAGAATGATTTCTCCAGGCTAGAGGCTTACTGAAGTACCCAAGGAAGCCATGCTTTTGTAGTTCAGGAACTAGAAGTCTACACCAATATGCTTATGTACATGGCCAGACTTAAACAGTTAGGTAATGAGTTTGGGTCATGATCTTTTATAGATGAAACTTGATTAAAAGGCTCCATCAGCAGTTGTTCTTTTGTTATAAATCTTATTTACTACTAGTTGAGTTTGCTTGCTAGCATTTTTAGAAATGGATGTGTTTTACTTTATAAATCCTACTTTTCATGCAGGACATTTGTAGTGTGCCTAAATTTCTCTTTTGAAAACCATTAAATTGTGGGAGTTTTATAAATGATAATAGACATACATTTACTTACATAAGCACCTTTGGATATCTTGCTTTAAATTAGAAGAATTGAATCAAAGTCTACCAGCTCTCCTCTGTAACACATATTTAATTTCTTGACATTCAAGAACAATATGTAACATCCAATGTATTCAGTATAATGAACACTTTATGGTTCTCAAGAGGCTCAAGAGGCTCACCAGTATGGGAAATGAAAAATTTACAACAGTGAAATATACAGAATGTCATGAAAATCCAAGGGAGGGATGGATATATTCTGCTATTGTTTATAAGTCACTATACTATGGAGTCTTAAATAGAACAATGTCTTCCATACTTATTGTTACATTTCATGTCTATGATAATTTTAGGATCAGCTAGCTGGTCCAAATCTGAATAGAGCGTTTATCATTTGAATGGCAAAATCTTATTTTGACCACTAAATTTTCTAACAGTCAAACTTTTCCTACAGAAAGATAGAAATCTTAGCCTTACACTTGGACATACTAAAAAAGAAATGCCTGGTACAGAGACAAGGGCCCTGAGGTAGGTGTCCAGAAACTCCGATTCTGTTCCACATCTGACAATCGTAAATCTTAGGTAAGTTGGGGGTCAGTAGCAGTTTACATTATATAAGAGGAATCCTGCCAAAATTATCTTAGGATACTTTAAGCTCTACAACTATGAAATATCTTAGATAAGTCTTTCTCTTCATGTCAAAAGGACTGTATCCTAAGTACAATGAATGATATTTATATAATTGATATTTTTTCTGCATGCCAAGCAAATACAACAGTATGGGCTCAGTATTGTACAAGTTTTACACAGAGACAATATCTTTTACAATGACTTTTACAGTGGGTAAGAAAATGTCACAAAAATTAAACCATGCTGACATCATTATCCAATGTGAACTGGGGTCAGGTTTCTCCAAGAGGAATTAGAAGGAGTTTCTTCCCACAGAAACCCACCTGAATCACCATCTTGTTTAGAAGAAAAGCATCTCCTGAGGGAAAAAAAAAGACTGAGCTCCAACAGTTTGAATACTCAGGCTGGTCCCTCTCTGTAATCTCTCTACCACCACTGAATGCCGAGGATATTCACACATGACCCATGTGCTAGGGTAGTCCTGAAGAAGGATACATTCAAGGTGGAAAAACAGAATCAGAACTCTCTAAGAAAGAAAAAGTACTAGTGAGCACTAAACAGAAGGATCAAGGAAGTATGGGTTCTGTGTTCAGGAGAATGCTGATAGGGAAATAATTTCTGTCTCAGACTCCTTTGCAGTTTATGTGTTTCCTGAATAATTGTATTTGACTCCTGAATCATGTTTGTGTAGTAATTTGAAAGACCTACACCATGGAGAGTTCTAACATATTAGTTTCTAAACACTAGCCTGAGCTTTGCTGGAAGACATTCAGGCAGAGAAAAGCATAAAATGTTTACTGGTCACAAGAGCAACACTGGTTTCAGCAAACTAGTATTTGCACTGAGAAAGCAAGGAGAAATCACTGTCAGGGGCACTGCATAACCTGAACTTCTGGAATAGTGTGGGGACAGTTGAACAGTGTTTGAAACTTAGCTGTTGAACTCATGGTCAGAGGAGAAGAGTTCCTAATTCAGGAGCCCTTGCACCAACAGTGAGAGATGACCAACACGGACATAAGCACCCTTGAATTTCATGGAATACCCACCAATGAGAAATCTGAGGAACACTGGATTTCCTGCTTGAAAAGTATATAGAGGCTCAGAGTCATAGCAAAATGGACATTGATATAAGTGAGGTTGCATTAGTACTAGTGAAGCATGTCCACTCAGATCATATTATAATAGTTCTTCTTTGACATTTCCCACATATCCTATCTTAGATAACTAAAAAGATTGTAGGTAGAGATGGCAGTGGACCAAGAAACAAACAAACAAAGATACAAAATTGGTAGGCAGAAAGAAAGGAGACATATTTAGATTAATGGCTTAAATGAGCAAAGGCATGGAACTGGAAAGCAGAAAATACATTTGAGAATGCCTGGAAGCCCCTTTGATTACCAAAACTCATGTAGGTGAGGGTGAGGTGGGAGAGTGTGCTACTGGTATTTAATGGATAAGGGCCAGAATGCTTCTAAACATCTTACAATGCATGGAACAATCCTCCACAATAAATAATCATCTGGCCCAAAATATCAATAGTACGGGAGTTGGAAAATCTTGCTCTAATGCATCCCCTTCCACTGGTATAATATAATATGCTAATAGACCAGTGGGGGCAGTAGTGGAGAAGACTGTACTACACAGAGGGAATAACATGTCCAAAGATAGTATGGTGAGAGGAATTTGAGAAAGAAAAAATGCCATTGTTGCTAAGGTTGAGAGCAAGATGGTGGGATCCAAGATGATGTCTGAAGAGTAGGCAGCAGGGAGGAGTATGTAGACCATGTTAAAATTTATGACTTCTATTCTAATAATTCCTAGTAGTTTCTAAGTGTTCTTGGCACATAGTAGGTATTCAATAAATTATTCCATTCTTTATTAATCTATGCTTTCCAATTTAATTCCATTAGCGATGGAACTCCTTCTGAGCTTCTGGAATGCATGCAGCAGAATTGATAATCCGAGCAAAGTGAATTTCTGAGAATGCTATTTGGTGATGTTTTATCACAAGCCTTTAGGAAAACCTCTGCCTTTGGGGCACTTCAGCGTGGCTCACCAGCAGACTCACTATAGCCACTGTATGCAAATGTTCAAAAGGAATAATTTTCCTATCGATTCATGTTCTTGACTTTAGAACATTAAACTGGAATGAATAATTTTATTCCTTACCATCCTACTCTCAATTTTATATCTGGCAAATTCAATGTGAATACTCTCTGAATATGTTTGAAAAATGAGCATAACATTCTACCACTGATTCACTTCTGGAAGAAATGCATTGATGTTTAATGTGTATTTCAGATTCTTCTCTATTCTAGTAACTGGACAGATATCTACCATGAGTGCTTGGAAATCTGTACCACATAAAATGGCTGAAAAAATTTAACAATGATATAATAAAGGACTGTCCACGCAAAGAGAAAGTATGTGACTGGCATTTTATCACATTCTTTCCCTTCCATCTTGACCACTTTTCTTCAGTTCAGCTTTGGTATTTGCTGGGAGAATCCTGCAATTCACATTGAGTCTCCTGTTCTCTTCCATAGCTAACTCTGATAGAGCAATGCAATATTCTTTTTTCCAGAGTGGCAAAAAGTAGCATTGATGTTTTGCTCTTAACTCTCACAGCTTTTTTTCTCAGGATTCTAAATGTATTTTGCATGCAAGAAAGAAAGACTAAACTGTTAGAGTTGGCTGCTCTTACTATTTTAAGAACAATGGAAAACTTGAATGTTCCTTGTCCTTCTAATTTCCCAGCTGTTTACCTACTGTCTTTCTATGTTGCTAGTTATGAAGTCATAATAGTAAACATCAACTTACCAAAAATTATCTTTCCTATATACTTTAATATGATCAATTAATATCTGTTACTTTTAACCTAGTATGTGTCTTGGTAAGTCTAAAGATAGTGTATCTGGAGCTATCTAAATGAATTGGTGATGCTTATATTTGGCTGCATTACTCTAGGGTGAAGCCTAGAAGGTTTTATGCTCCTGATGGATTTCTTATGTCCAGAAAGTCAGAGGAACCAACAGACCAGAAGACTTCTAGGTTCCTTGCCAGTTCTAAGATGTTACGATCCTAAACTCCTAGCCTGTGATAGGGTTCATGTTAAGATGTAAAATTATTCTTTTACCGTGATATACCAGATTATGAGTTTCCTTTCAAAGCGATTTCAAGATTTTCTGGGTATTACAGTGTTTTGAAAGAGGCACTTCACAGTACTAATAAAGTTTTAAAATACTAACTGGAAAATTGTTCTGAATTTCATAGTCACTGAATCTTGTTAATGCTATGCTTGTTCATTTTAGTGAATATTTTCAAGGTTCATGTTCTTTATATTCATGGAATTGCGTATTAGGAATGAGGATGGGGATTAACCTAAAAAATAGGCAAAAATAATTTTCACCATTTAGGGTGTTTTAGGTTTCTGAGAATATTCTGATACCTTAATCTAGCCACTGTAAATCAGTCCCTGCCTGAATTTAGTTTGTCCCTTTACAATGGTTATTTTATCTCCACTAAAAAACCTGTACAATTACACATTTGAAAAAAGTTTTCTTTAAAAAAAATTTTTTAACGTTTGTTTATTTTTGAGAGAGACAGAGCACAAGCAGAGGAGAGACAGAATCTGAAGCAGGCTCCAGGCTCCAAGCTGTCAGCACAGATCCCCATGCGGGGCTCAAACTCATGAACTGTGAGATCATGACCTGAACCAAAGTCAGATGCTTAACTGACTGAGCCACCCAGGTGTCCCCCCAAATTTTTTATTTTTATTTTTTAATGTTTATTTATTTTTGAGAGAGAGACAGAGCATGAGTGGAGGAGGAGCAGAGAGAGGGAGACAGAATCAAAAGCAGGCTCCAGGCTCTGAGCTGTCAGCACAGAGCCCGACACGGGGCTTGAACCCATGAACCGTGAGATCCTGACCTGACCTGAAGCCTGACGCTTAACCGACTGAGCCACCCAGGTGCCCCTAAAAACGTTCTTAAAGCAAAATTCCAGTTCTGTCTGGAAACCACCCCTAATCTCCTCTGGGATGTGAGTTTTCACTTAACCCTTTGGCAAGCCATAGTCTGTACTTCTCTCGACATGACTCCCACACCACCTTACTTTACTGATACTAGTAATGCATGATTTGCATTCCTTCTACAGGATTAGTTCTTTAAATGCTGAGATTATAGGGGTTTTGTTTTTGTTTTAATCTCTGGGTGCAGTTAAATTAAAGCAGGAGCCAGGTTTTCATCTGAGTATCTGACTTCTGTAAATGATTTCTTGTGAGGCTCTCAGAAGTTCATTTAATATATCAGTCAAGACTCTTCTTTGTAAGCAACAGAAATTAAATAGGACTAATTTAAGCTGAAAAAGGAAATGACAAAAGGTTATTTCATCGCCCCAGGATGATGGAAGACATGGTGACAGCCTAAGACGCCAAAACAAGCCTGAAACTAGTGTCCTAGAATGATTTTCATGAATATGCTCTGAGAGACCACAGATTCTAACATTACAACCATCAATACTGGACCCTGCATTTACTGCCACCAGAATACCTCCCTTGAAGAGTGGATTCCTTATCTTTTTAAAATAATTTGTTTTGAAGTCTGGACTTGCATCAGAATACAAGTTTGGGTACCCATGCTTTAATTTCTTTAATAGAGAAGCCAAAGAAATCAGTATTTAGGTGTGTTTTTTTTGTTTTTTTTTTTTGTTTTTTTTGGCTTCTGTGGCAGAACATCTCTGTGTTATAAGAGGGAGGAAATGAGATAAGAAAGGAGATATTCTGAATGGCAACAAATAATCAATATCCACTTCAGACATCCTTTTTAATTGTCCAAAGTCAGCACACATCCTTTTCCAAAACAATAAAAACACTTCATCTACCTTAAGGCATCTAATCCTCATACAACAAGCACTGTTCATATGCTCCATCACCTAAATGTCATTTTCAGTTAGGATTCTTTTGGCTATGAACAACAAAGAACCATACTCAATTGGCAAAAACCATAGGAATTTATAAACTTATAGAACACTCAGTCTGGAGATAAAGCTGTTTGTTAATTCAGTAACACAGTGATTTGAGAAAGAGAGAAGAGGACAGATTTATAGCTCTTCTCAACTCTTATTGGAAAAAAAAATTATTTTGTAGAACATTCAAACAGATTTTCTCTTATAAATCATTGACAAGGACTATATTTTCTGTATATATCTAAGTAAATTAATGGCAAAGGAAACGGGTTGCAAAGATTGGTATAGACCTACAATCACCCCCTTGGGGCAGTAAAGGGTTCATCTTTCCCAGCATGTTGCTGTTTGGTAAGTGAAAAGGAGAAAAAAGTTCTGGAAGATAGCATTTACTCTTTGTAGGCTGTATCTGCACATTTGACTTTTTTAAAAAAATTTATTAATTTATAAAACAAAGACAGACTTAAATTATCTCTAAGGCTTCTTAAATGCTATTGTTTATTTTTTAAGTGTTATTTAATTTGAGAGACAGAGAGAGAGAGAAAAGCAAGCAGAGGTAGGGGCAGAAAGAAAAGAGAATTTCAAGCAGGTACTATGTTGTCAGTGCAGAGCCTGACACAGGGCTTGACCTCATGGACCACGAGATCATGGCCTGAGCCAAAATCAAGAATTGGATGCTTAACAAACAGCCATCCAGGGATCCAAATGGTAATTTTAATAGAGTAATTTAGGAAAAATACACAGATACTTATTTTAACATTCATTGAAAACTATAACTCTAATTCAAGGCAGAATAAATTAATAGAGATAGAAACTGCAATGGAATCATACTGAAGAGATATATTAATTTCTTACATGTAGTGATTAATAAATGTGGGCCAAAAGTGAACATTTATAGACAGAATATATTTCCATTAAAAGTAAATTATGGGGATACCTGGGTGGCTCAGTCGGTTAAGCGTCTGACTCTTGATTTCAGCTCAAGTCATGACTCACAGTTGGGGAGTTCAAGTCCTGCATCAGGTTCTGCGTTGACAGTGCCAAGCCTGCTTGAGATTCTCTCTCCCCCTCTGGCTGCCCCTGCCTCCCCCCCAAATAAATTAAAAAGAAAAAAACCTTTATTTTTTTAAGGTAGGAACCTCTTATAGGATACTAAAAATTACTGACCTGGGGTGCCTGGCTGGCTCACTCAGTTAAGCACCAACTTCGGCTAAGGCCATGATCTCGCGTTTGTGAGTTAAAGGTTTGTGAGGTTTGTGAGTTCAAGCCCCTTGTCGGGCTCTGTGGTAACAGTTTGGGCCTGCTTAGGATTCTGTGCCTCACTCTTTCTCTCTGCCCCTCCCCTGCTCGCTCACACACACACACACACACACACACACACACACACACACACACTTTCTCTCTCTCTCTCTCTCAAATAAACATTAAAAAAAATAAAAATAAAAATTACAGACCTGAATGAGATTGAGAAGATGTTTTTACACCTCCCATATTTTGAACTTATAGAATAGCAGGAAAGAATGATTTTTTTTTTGATCATATGTCTTTTCCTTAAAGTTTACATTTATACAGTCAAGAAAAGCTAACCCATGTTACAAACTAGTTAAAATTAATTTACCTTTAGAGAGCTATATCATTTTTTCATTTGAGTATCAAATGTTTCTAAGAGTTTGGTTTAATTTCAAAGAAATAACTTCACTCCTGAAAAGTTTTCTAGAAGATTTTAGAATTCAAAAATTACTTTCCCACTGACTACATCATGTAAGTTCTGTAAGCTAACTCCCTCTTTGCCGTTGCCCTCCACCCCCAGTTATGGAAAGTGGACACTACAAATGAAGCCTAAGGTCAAATAACAAATAACTCACAAAGCTCAATGATTAGAGCCAAGCTCCATTGACTCTAAGTTCAATACTCACTGTGCCTCTTAAGTTGTATTTTTCCAAAGGAAACTACGTTAAATTCCAAGGGCTTGTATTTAATTAAAAATTAAAAAAAAAATTTTTTTAAAAGCTGCAATTGTATGGGATTTTGTCTTTCCTAATACAGTGTCCAAAAAATCAATTATCAGCATTTCACTTTAAAAATAAGGTAACCTAATAGAATAATTGTCCTTGAAGGGAATGTTAAACCAGTTAAAATCATGTTTAATGAAATATAACCTCTAAAACTAACTGAGGTGATTACTAGGGTGGTTCTGTACTAGGAGAAGACTCTTGGTCTGATTGGTAAAAGAATGAGGTTCATGCCATATTCCTGCCACCTACCATGCGACTCTCAGGGAAGTAATTTTCTCTCTATTTTCTCTGTAGCATTAGACAAGATTATCTTTAAGGTCTCTTCTGGCCCTCGCATGCTGTCATCTTACTATAACTTGAACCAAAATGATCAAATAGTAATAGAATATTAAAACAAGAAGACTCCCAAGATAATTTATTCCAATCATCTCTTTTATAGATAAGGATACCTTAGTCTGGAGAGAGGAAGTGGCTGACCCATAGTCACCTGCAAAATTAACATGCTTTATTCATCTTTTTACAGCTGGAAGAGTAGCTATTTCATAGGGTTAGTGGTTCTTCTTGCTAGACTAGACACCAAAGAGAGCAAAAAATTCTCTAAAAGTTATTAGCCTAGTAGTTGGCATTTGCTCCCAGGAATATAGCCATAGTTTCTACTTCAAAGCAACTAACCAACTGTATGGCTTTATTTACCTGACTTCAACTTTCTCACTTATAAGAGAAGAGATTGGAATAGATAAGGCATACCTATTAAAAGAATTTTTATGATAACTACATTTATTCATCTATTTAATAATTATGTGAGTACCTGATACCCACCTGTGTTGTTGTGTCTCTGTTCTAGGTATTATGTTTGTAAAAGGAAACAAAATACACAAGCTTCTAGTCTACAAGGAAGATACAATCTCCTCTGAAAGGAGAATGATTTAAAGAAAAACAAATGAAATAAATTCAGAGCCCTAGGCTAGATAGTATGGGAGGCATCAAAATGCACAAGTCAGAGATCTATGCCCTTCTGAAGATTTAAAATCTAGAGAAGCTCAAAGCAGGTTTTTCATGTTTTGTGTAGAACATTCTACTGTAGGCATCCAATGTATGCCTGCAAATAGTAAGCACCAAATAAAAAAAATAAATGAATAAATGGAAGAGGCAATATTAAACTGTTTATGATCATAATTGCTCTTTATTTATGATACCGTTTATAAAATAAGTTTTTATATTTGTGATATAAAAGCATTAATAAGTCTTTAAAAAGTGTTGCTCTATTCTTGAGAAATTGGGCTGGGAAAGTAGAAATAAGAGATAGTTTTTCATGTTCTTAGTTTAGATTCATATCTAGCTCTACATTTTATTCATCCCTTTCAACAGAAATATTAGTGTTTCAGGAAAGGTTATTTGTTTTGAATTTGTTGCATGACATTCTGTTTTGTCTTGGTAGAGGGGTGAGTGCCTTCTGATTATTAAAAATATTAACTCAAATACCATGATATTAACAGCTTAAGGTGTGTGTCACTCACATTTACAAGGCAAAACATAGTTTCCTTTGTGAAAGACAAAAGTGCTATGGAGAAAACCTTCTCTACCCTGGGACTATAGAAGTTTTGTGTATGTGAAAAGTTTAAATTAGAATAAAGAATTTATAAAATTAAAAAAAAAATAAGCACATAACCATAATTGTTCTTTGGATTCTGTGTCAATTACAAGACACAAAAACAGAGATCAAGTAGCTCATAAATAGGGGAAATCTCAGATTTGCCACTGATTTTTCCTTTTTAATATTTAATACTTTGAAACATGTAAACTAAGATATGTGTATTTTTTCCTAGAGTACTATGCCTCTTGGTTTTTTATTAAAATGCAAATTTTCCTTAAACTATGATTTTAAAGGAACTTAAGTTTCAGTTAGAATTTTTCAAAGTACACACTTCTCATCAAATGTTAGAATATTTCAAAGCATGTTACAACTGAGATCAAGCTTATTTCATTTCTAATAAGACATGATGATCATCTTCATTTTAAAGAATTTATTAAAATTGCGGAGGTCTTGCCCCAAATCTCCCAAGATCATAGTTATGCTTCCATATTTTCAATTCAATCCACTGTTATACAAAAGCATTGTGGGAGACAATGTAAGGGATATAGAATGTGCTCTCTGCCTTTCATTAGCTCATAGTATATTAATTTTTAGCTATATCTTCTAAACTGTCTCCTCTTTTTCTACTTCAACAGTTAAATTCAGGGTATCTCTCCACTCTTTAAACTGGTTAGAACAGGACTGACTGTTACTCAACCCCAGGTAATCAAGAGCAGAAAGATCCACAATAGTTGGACTTTGTGTCTTGTGTTGTGTTGTTTCCTGCTTGCAGCAAAACATAAAATCACAACACAACAGAGCCCTAACATTTAATACAGAGAGGGATTGCATACCCTTACAAACTTAAAAATAAAATTAACTAGTGTGAAGCAAGCTATATGAATTTAAAAGTCAAAAAAGTCCATAAATAAGACATTAAAACTTTTTAATATTTTTAAAAGCTCATAAAATATTAATGCAAACTTCCACTTGAGCTATAATAGAGTAATATGGAACAGATTCACCATTATATTTAAACAACAGACAGTTGAGCACAATATGTGAAGCAGTACAGGACTCTCAGTGATCCCTGAGAGAAGGGAAACAAGGTAAGCCATAAAATTTCACCAGCTTCATGCCTGGAGTATGTGCCTAGGCTAAACTCAGGAAAAACTAAACAGATATGAATCCTAATGTCCTAATGAATTAAGGACAGAATTTAATCTTTGAATAAAAGAAATGTCAAAATGGTTAGACTTGGGGCAGAGCACCAGAGACTTCACAAATGGAAGGCTCAGGAGATTTTCTGAGAGGTCTTTTTGAGTCTTCAGCTGAGTATTCCCTACATACATGTGAGAGGAAACAACTAGAAGTTAGGAGAAAACCAAGAAAAAAAGAAAAGCAGAACAATAACAAGATCCCATAATGGGCTGGGAATAATTCAATAATTCATCCTCCCAACAAGCCTGACAGGAAAGACTTTACAAATGAAAATGGATAGTATCCTCAGAAGAGTGTCACCTTCATAATATGGCTAAATTACTCTCAGACAAAAACCTTCTCTGGATCTTCCCCAAGAAATCTTAAAAGTAAACATTAAAACGTTCCAACTTATTTTAGTAACTTAACTAAGCATCCGAAAAATTCAATAGTCTTTAAAGGAATGGAGGAAGTAACAACCAACAACAAAATTTAAAATGTCAGACACTTAACTGAAAATTACCTGGCATACGCATAATAGGAAATTACTAAAATAATGATAAAAAATAAATCAATAGAAACAAATTCATAAATAGGCTTAATGAAACTCAAAAAGATGTTAAGAAAATTATAAATATACTCCAAATGTTGAAGCAAATAGAAAAATAACCATGGTTAGAAGGAAAAGCAAAGCTATCTCTAAAAACACAAAAGGAAACTACTAGAGAAGAAAAAATACCTGACATGGCAGTTACATTAGAGGGAACAACACTTCCAACACTGTAAACAAATTGCTATACACACATAACCACATGCACAGGCGCATGTACATGCACACACACACATGAAACTGTCAAAGATAAAACACATTCAGAAAGAAAATACCAAAAAAAAAAAAGTGAAGAGAACACCATGATTTATATGACAATACCATGTATTCCCCACTTATGTCAATGGATAGATCATCCAGACAGAAAATTGGTAAAGAAAACTTTGGTTGTGAACAACATGTTAGTCCAGATCGACTTAACAGATATTTATAGAACGTTCCATCCAAATGCAACAGAATATATTTTTTCCTCAAGTGCACATGGAACATTTTCTAGGATAGTTCATATGTTAGGCCGCAAACCTTAATAAATTTAGGAATACTGAAATAATAGCAAGGATATTTTCTGACGATGGTGGTATGAAGCTAGAATTACATGGAGAAAACTGGAAAATTCACAAATATGTGAAGATTAAAAAAACATGCTATTGAACAACTAAAGGGTCAAAGAAGAAATGAAAAGAGAAATAAAATACACATTGACACAAATGAAAATGGAAATGTAACATACCACTAACATCCCAAAATTTATGGGATGCAGCCAAAGCAGTTCTAAGAGGAAAGTTCATGGTAATAAATGCCTATCTTGAGAAACAAGACAGTCTCAAATAACCTAACTTTATACCTTAAGGAACTAGAAAAAGAACAAAGGCTAGAGTTAGAAGGAGGAAAGAAATAACAGAGTAGAAATAAGTGAAACAAATTAAAAATACAATAGAAAACATCAGTGAAACTAAGAGTTGTTCTTTGAAAGATAAACAAAATTTACAAGCCTTAGCTAGACTCACCAAGAAAGAACCAAAATCAGAAATTTAAGAGGTTATGCTACAATTTATTCCACAGAAATACAAAGGATCATAAGTGACTACTATGAAAAATTAGGTCAGCAAATTGGACAAAATTGAAGAAATGGTAAATTTGTAGAAACATACAAACTATCAAGACTGACACATAATGAAACAGAAAATCTAAACAGGCTGAATACTAGAAAGGAGACTGTTAGGGAGGTTTTTGATTACTGACCAAAGTCCAGGAACAAATGGCTTCACTGTTGAATTCTACCAAACATTAAAAGAAAAATTAATACAAATCTTTCTCACACTCTTCCACAACATAGAAGAGGGGGGAACTCTTCCAAACTAGTTTTACAAGCCAAGATTATCTTGATATCAAAACCAGACAAGGATGCCACAGAAAAGAAAATTACAGGCCGATGTTCTTGACAAGCCTAATTGCAAACATCTTCAATAAAATTTTAGCAAACGATTTCAACATACATTAAAAGGATCATAAAGCATGACCAAGTAGGATTTATTCCAGGGTTGCAAGAATGGTTCAACATCCACAAATTAGTCAATATGATTCACCATATTAACAAAATGAAGAATAACAATATGATAATCTCAAATAAATACAGAAAAAGCATTTGATAAAATTCAACATCTGTTTATGATAAAAACTCTCAACACAGTGGCTATAGAGGAAATGTGGTTCAATACAATAAAGGCAAAATATGACAAACCCACAGCTAAGATCATACTCTGATGAGAAGCTAAGAGCTTTCCCTGTAAGATCAGGAACAGAACAAGGATGCCCTTATTGCCACTTTTATTCAACATAGTGTTGGAATTCCTATCCAGAGCAATTAAGAAAAATAAAAGTCCTCCTAATTGGAAAGGAAATAAAACTGTCACTATTTACAGATGACATGATATTATATACATAGAAAACACTAAAGACTCCAACAAAACTGTTAAATGAATTCCATAAAGTTGCAAGATACAAAATCAATACAAAAAGAGATTTTACATTTCTATACACAAATAATGTACTCTCAGAATGAGAATTTGAAAAAAGAATCCCATTTACAATGGATTCAAAAAGAATAAGATATCTAGGAATAAATTTAGTCAAGGAGGCAAAAGACCTATACTCTGAAAACTATAAGGCATTAAAGAAAGAAAATGAAGAAGATAAAAATAAATGGAACGATATTCTGTGATCATGGATTAGAAGAACACTATTAAAATGTCCATACTACCCAAAGTGATATATAGATTTAATGCTATACCTATCAAAATTCCAAAATAACTTTTCACAGAAATAAAACAAACAATCCTAAAACATGAATGGAACTATAGAACACCCAGAGTAGCCAAAACAATCTTGAGAAGAAACAAAGCTGGAAGTATCATGCTTCCTAATTTCAAACGATATTGCAAAGCTATAGCAATTAAAACATATAATATCAGCCTAAAAACAGATATATAGATCTATGGAGCAAAATAGAGAGCCCAGAAATAAACCCATGCATATATGGTCAATTAATTTATGACAAAAGAGCCAAGAATTTACAACAGGGAAAGGGGAGTCTTCTCAAATATTATTAGAAAAATTGGACAGCTGCATGCAAAAGAATGAAACTAAACCACTATCCTATCTTACACCATACACAAAAATCAACTCAAAATAGATTAAGGAATTGAATGTAATACCTGAAACTGTAAAACTCCTGGGGAGTGGGGAACACAGGCAGTAAGCTCCTTGACATAGGTCTTGGCAATGATTTTTTTTTTTGTATCTAACACCAAAAGCAAAACAACAAAATTAAAAATAAGCAAATGGGACTACCTCAAACTAAAAAGGTTCCGTACATCAAAGGAAACCAACAAAATGAAAAGGCAACCCACTGAATAAGAGAAAATACTTGCAAATCCTATACCTGTTAAAGGGCTAATATCCAAAATATAGAGAGAACTAATACAACTCAATAACTACAAAAAATTAGTTAAAATATGGGTAGAATCTATGCACATTTTTCCAAAGAAGACATACAGATGTCAAATTGGTACATAAAGATGCTGTACATCATTAATTGTTAGGCAAATGCAAGTCCAAATCACAATGAAATATCACCTCATACCTGTTATAATGGCTATTATCAAAAAAGAATAAATGTCAAGTGTGCAAGGATGTGGAGAGAACAGAACCCTTGTGCACTAGTGTTGGGCATGTAAATTGGTGTAACCACTATGGAAATCAGTATGAAGTTTACTCAAAAAATTAAAAATATAATGCCATATGGTTTAGCAAATTCACTTATTAATATTTACATGACAAAAACTAAAATACTAACTCAAAAAGATACATGTGCCTTCATGTTCATTGCAGCATTATTTATGATAGCCAAGATATTGAAACAACCTAAGCATCATTAATGGATGAATAAAGAAATTGCAGTATATATACACAATGGGATATCATTTAGCCATAAAAAAGAATGAAATCTTGCCAGTTACAACAACATGAACGGACCTTGAGGCCATTATGCTAAGTGAAGTCAGTCAGGCAAGAAACACAAAATACTGTATGATACAAGTGGACTCTAAAAATAAGTACAATTTTTAAAAAGCTCATAGATACAGAGAACAGATTGGTGGTTGCTGGAGGTAGAAAGTGGGGAGGGGAAGTGAGAGGATTGGGTAAAACGGTTTTGTTCTTAGTTTAGATACACTGAGCATAAAATAATAATAATGTATTTAATCTCCTTTGTTGGTACCTGATGCAAAGAAAGCATCCAATAAAGGCTAGCTATTTTATCAATAAAAATTTTAAAAATAAATGAAATATGGCTAGACACTCAGAGGTATAAGAATGGGAAAGAAAAAGTATTTAAAGAAATAGTACCCCCAAATCTCCCAAATTTGATGAAAACTATAAACTTAGAGATAAGTGCAGTTCAATTAATCCCGAGTAAAACCAAAAAACAAAGAAACTCATTTCAAAGCATATGATGATTTTATTCGAACCAGTGATACAGAGAAAATCTTAAATGCAACCAGATAAAGTGTATTACATACAGAAAAACAAAGATATGAATGATAGATAACTTTCATAAGAACTATGAAAGCCAGAGATAATGTAGATACATCTTTGGAGTACTAAAGGAAAAACAAAACAGTAAAATATTTTTCAGAACTGGTGGCTTTTTTTCAGACAGTGAGGCAATTCATTGTCATTATGCCTAAACAGGGAAAATAATTTTAAAGTTTTTCAGACAGAAGTAAAATGACATGCACGACATACAATAAAAGGCATCAGAAATGGTAAATACATAAATATAAAAGATATCTTAGGAATGCCTGGGTGGCTCAGTTAAGCATTCAACTTCAGTTCAGATCATGATCTCACAGTTGGTGGTTCAAGCCCCGCATCTGGCTCTGTGCTGACAGCTTGTCACCTGGATCCTGCTTTAGATTCTGTGTGTCCCTCTCTCTCTGTGCCTCCCCCGCTCACACTCTGTCTCCCTTTCCCTCTCTGTCAAAAATAAACATAAAAAAAAGGAAAAATAGAAAGCAAAGAGCAAAATGGTTGAAAGAGAAATCAAAATCCTATTCGAAGTTTTCAAACTTTTCTTTCCCTAATCAATAGAACAAAGGAGAAAATCAATAATACTGTAGAAAACTTGAATGACCTGACCTGAATGTCGTTTATGGATCACTCTATCCAAAATTCAACAGAATATCAAGAATTTCATGTGCACATGGACCATTCACTGAATCAGACTTATTTCTGGTTGTAAAACAAATTGTAGTAAATTAAAGGAGCTTAAGTCATACAAAATATGTTCTCTGACCACGGTGAAGCTAAAGTAGAAATCTTATCAGAAAGCTATCTGGAATATTTCCCCAATATTTGGAGATTAAACAATTCTATATAATCCATGAATTAAAGAAATTATCACAAGCATTACTAGAACATACATTAAATAAAAATGAGCACAAAAATTTAGAACACGGAAATGAAGTAGAGGGAAATTTATAACATTAAAATCCTTATATTAGTAAAAGAAAAACAAGGTGAAAAATCAATAGTGTAAGCTCTTCAGGATATTTGTCATAGAGTAATGGAAATATATAATCATCCCAGGCGCTACTGGTGAATATGTTGAATAAAAATGAGAACCAAAATTTAGAGCATGAAAATGAAGGAGAGGGAAATTTATAGCATTAAAATACTTATATTAGGGGGGAAAAGGTTAAAAATCATGGTGTAAGCTTCAGGATATTTGTCATAGAATAATGGAAATAGATGATCAAAGACTGTACTGAAATTCTCATTACAGCTTTATTTCATAATAGTTCTAAATATGGAAACAATCCATGTCTTATCAATTCACAAATGAACAAATTGTGGGGAATACATTTAATAGAATAATGTTCGGCAATAGAAATGGGCTACTGATACATGCAAAAACCCCTACTTTTAAGAGCATTATGCTTAATGAAAGAACCCAAATGCAAATAACATGTACTATATGATTCCATTTATATGAAATTCTAGAACATTCAAAACTATCATGACTGAAAACAGGGAATTGCCATAAGCCAGATGGGAGGACAGGGTATGGCTGAAAACAACTATTAAGGAACTTTATGAGTGAGAGACCCGGTATAATAATTTGGGTAGTGATTGGTTACAGGACTGTGAATATTTATCAAAATTCACTGAATTCTACCCTTAAAATTGCTGAATTTTATTGTAAGTTAGACCCCAGTAAAGCTAATTTTAAATTAAAAAAATCAATTCCAGAAAAAATAGATTATCTGTGAATCTGAGATTCCACCCAAGGGAGCAAGAACCATTTAAAAATAAATATGCAAGAGAACCTTCTCTTTCAGGAAGAGTTTTCCATAATTCTGAGTAGTGGAAAATACACAGTATTTCTTTTTTCAGTAGGAATTGCCATTGGTGGCCCTGCTGCTTCTAGAGCAAATGGGATGTGTTTGACTTGCTTAGTATGCTCTAGGAGTTTGAATAGAAAGTCTGTATCTGGAGGTACAGGTGGGGATGCCTCCTGCTGGTATCTTTTTAGTTTACTTTCATGATCTAAATATCCTACCCAATTTTATTAGTTTAATTGAATTTCCTTAGAAGTATATATAATATTCTTCATGCGTGGTATACTGTGCTATATACTGTACCCAAAGGGTTTATTTAAGCTAAATTAAAAACTGAAAATAAAGATATACACACCTTTATGAGTCAACATTATCCAGCTGGATTTCTTCATTTAAATACTATAAGGGTATTATGTAGATTTTAAATATAAATGAGAAACAGAAGGAGGAATTAGACAAGTTGGAAATATTAGAAAAGTCCTACTGAAAGAGAAGGCAGTGTTTCATTATGGAAAGAGCATAGTCTTTGAAATAAAGGTCTAAGCATGGAGAAGAAAAATGTGGAGGTGTGATCAGGGAGAGTGAAAGGAAAGGTGGCTGGAATGTAAGGTACTGAGAGGGAAATTGGGGGAAATGGCACTGAAACAAACAGTGGTTTCACTGACAAAACTCTTAAATGCCAGGCTGAATAGTTTTACCCTAATTCAAAGGCAATGGTTTTTTGTTTTTTGTTTTGTTTTGTTTTGTTTTTTGTTTTTTGTTTTGGAGAGGTGTAACACGATCAAAGTTTGCAAGAGAAAGTTTATTTTGGGGGCTCCTGGGTTGCTCAGGTTCAGTGTCCAACTCAGGTCATGATCTCCTGGTTGGTGGGATTGAGCCCCACATCAGGCTCAGCACTGACAGTGTGGAGCCTCCTTGGGATTCCCTCTCTTCCTCTCTCTCTGCCCCTTCCCTGCTCGCACATGTGCACTCTCTCTCAGAATAAATAAATTAATTTAAAAAATTATTCTGGCACTGTAGAAAGGAGACTGGAGAGAAAAGAGGATGGAAAACCACTTGTAAGGGCGCCGCTTTCATCCAACACAACATACTGGGGTTTACATGCCTTCCCCCACATCCCAACTACACACACCATGTTCTCTTAGGATACTTGCAGATGCTCACAGAAGTCAAGGAAGGCACTTGAGTTAGGAAAAAAAAACATAATGAAACTCTATATTTATATAAAAGCTAACCTTCATAGTAGAAAAGACTTCTACCTTAACATCCTCCTACCCTAGAGCTGTCCTGCCATGTTATAGCCCTATTTCAGCCTAAATAACATTTAGGCATTTCATAGTATACTATTTTTATGGAACTGTCTGAAACCATTTTTCAGCCTACTGAAGTTCCTTTTTCCTGTCCCTCCTTAGTTTATGAAGGATTTTATAACCTTTGAAAATCAATTTATGGTCTTGTCAGGAAATTGTCCCTTAAAAAAATGGATGCAGTTGTCCAATTGGACACACCAAAAAACAAGACAGAAAATTATCTGAAGAAATCACAAATATAGAGCATATTAGTTTGACTGTGTCTCCCACATCTGACTATATTTGAATTTAGAAGCTTTCCTTTGGAAGGCAAAATTTTCTTCTCAGCTATTTTCATGTTCCCACTCAGTAAACATTCACAAATTCCCCCATTAATATTTAATGAGAACCCAGGGTGAAATACCCAACATTTAGATGGCATGGTCAAAGGGTTCCTCTCTTGTACAGACAATACATTTGAGATTACATTGTGGGGAAATCTAGCAAAGAAAAATTTATCTTTTCTCTTAGATGGTCACAAATCAAGTGTAATAATCTTATAGGTGAAAACTGTCATGTAATTAACTTTATAAAAGGTTTCAGAGAGGCTCATAAAAGTGTTCATCCAAAGTCACACAATCAGTAAATTATAGATCCAGAATAAGAACCCATAGTCTTATTCCAGAGCTCACATGATGACTTGCCATTGCATTGAACAAGCTCTAACCTCCGTCCTAAATCTTAGTGCTCTGTGCACTGAACTATAGTTACGTGTGTCTAGGTTTTTCTTTCTAAGATGCTGAGAGATAATGGCATTTAAAGAACTTACTTAGAGGGACACCTGGGTGGCTCAGTCAGTTAAGCATCTGACAACTGATTTCATCTCAAGTCATGATCTTATGGTTCATGGGATTGAGCCCAGCATTGGGCTCTGCACTGTCAGATTCTTTTCTCTCCCCCTCTATCTGCCCCTCCCCTGCTAGTTCTCTCTTGCTATCTCAAAATAAACAAACAAAAAAAAGAGTTTACTTAGAAATATGCCTGATGCTAAATGTGGGTTTAATAAATGATAGCTTATATTAATATAATAATTTAAATAGAGGGGAAAAAGGCAAATTTTCTGTCTGATGTTAGTTATCTAGAAGAGCCTGAATAAAGACTTCAAATGTGAGAGGGCTTTTGATAGGTGCTCTAATTCAGCAACTGTAGCATTCATTGGATGTACTAGAAGGGCTCAGAAGACAGGAGACTTGAATATAAATTCTAGCTCTATCCTGGGATTGGTTCTTTTATTAATTATTTATAAGAGCCAAATATTGTTATAGCTAGAAGGGGTGCTAGAAAAAAATCTAATTCAATATATTTTAATTTTATTTATAGGTAGACCCATTGAGACCATAGGTAATATTCAAGGAGGCTGTAACCCCCCCCCCCCCCAGGCTTTCAGGGAAACTTTGGAATGCGTTAGTATATGTTATTGTTGCACCCCTCCCCCTGCCCCCCCCCCCCCACTCAAGCAAAACATCCTCATTGTTTTATGGTACTATGAGAATTAGGAGCCATTTATCTGGAACAACTTCTAAAAAGCTTAGCCTTGTATAGAAAGTATTTTTACACAGCTAGTCAATGACAAAGCCAGAACTAAAATCTAACCTGCATTCTTTTTCTTATACCAATAAAAACAATTGAAAAAAATATGCTTTTGTATTTATTTTAATGTTTGAGCGAGTGTGCTTAACCAACGAAAAGGTGAAATGAACGTGAAATGTAAGGAGTTAGAGGTTGCATTTGTTTCATTTATTATGTTCCCGTGCCAAGAACATACCCAACACAGAGTAGGGTCTCAATAAATGTTTTTTTGAATGAATAAATGAAATTAACTAGTCTGTCTCACTGAATTGTTTGTTAGATTTCTGAGAACAAAATGCATACTTCAACCACATGGTGGAGCCATTTCATAGTTTATTTGAAAAACAGTTTAGAAGAAACCAAATAATCCAACATACTACCTTTTCTTTGATAAAGTGATTTGAATGCAGAGTATGAAATTTAGATAATTTATCTGGTGAATCTACTCACTTAGAAATCCTTAACAAGTAAAATGGTTAGAATTACTGATAGGAGAATGAAATGTTGCATAGGAGTAGTTTTTACTTCTACTGGTTTAGTTCAGAGAATGTTTTAATCCAAATGACATTTACTTGGTAACTGGTAGGCACTACCTATGGCTCTCTAGTAAGATCCCTTGGGACAGATAAAAACATTCACAAAATAGCTGAATCAAGATGGAGATCCCACCTGATGTCTAAAGGTACGGACACATGGGCCACAGAGGTCTCAGGAGAAACAGTAAGAACTGGAGCTTTTCTAAATTTCTACATTTTATCTGACATTAAGGTGAATCAAAGAACTTGGGTCTAAGAGACATGGAAAAATAAAACTTTGTAAGTGGGCTTAGATGCTAGAGCTAAAGAGGAAGGGCAGTGATGAAGTGTACTTGTATCAGTTCTAAGGGGCAGGTGATCCTCATTTATTTTAGTTTTTATATTCAATAATGGGGATAGGGGAATAAGTGAGAATTCCAACATCCATACTCAACACCATTTCAGAGCTGACTTTGTGGTTTTCTTTCTAATGTTTTCAGGCTGTTTCTGCACATTCACCCTACCTCTAATACACATATGCCCTTTCTCTTACGCGCACATGCATTCACACACACATTACATTACCTTTTCCAACTGTGGTCACCAGCCTCATCCTCTGGATAGTGCCCTAGGTTTCAGGATGATATGTCACTATTAAAATACCACTTCCCACATATATCTCTATGTAAGTGACTTTTATCCATTTTTTTTCTCTCATTTAAGCTCATCATTTTGAATCATCTCAAGACAAATATATCTTGAATTCCAAACCACCTGGGGTAGATATCGGGACTACATTCCCCCTATAAATTATCCATGAAAGTCTAGTGAAAAGAAACCAAGTCCCTGGACAGGGACTAGAGCAGGCTGCCGTCGACTCCGTTATGACATTTTCTTTGGTTCTTTTCAATAGCCCATTCTAAGCTCCTTGTCATATAACCTTAACTTCTCTTTTTATTTCTCTACCAAACCCTCAATGTCTTAATGTAACCTTCTTTTTCATTCAAAGCACTAAGATAAACATTCCAAAATATTGGTGCATCAATGTAGTAAATAATGCCTCAAATTTTAAAAATTGTTCCTTTAGCCAACCATATGAAAATGGCATTTTCTCAATGACTCACAGTATTATGTTGGAACATCCATTCCATAAGTGAAATCCCCTTAACTTTCTCAGGGGTCTACAAATTCCATTTAGAGGAGAAATGAAGGATTATGAGAGAGAGAGAGAGAGAGAGAGAGAGAGAGTGAGTTTGTGTGTGGGGGGTGCCCGTGCACGCAATTTGACATTGTTGAAATAAATTCCCCTCTTCTTTAAAAGTTTTACAAAAGGATAGAGTCATTTATAGCTTAAATCTATATTTTTTAATATATAGTACATGGGAGCATACAGACAAAAGTATGCTTTGAAAAACACTTGCACTAAAAGCAGTGAAGGCAGGACCTGACATTCCCTGCAAAACTCTTAGGAAGTGCCAGAGGTATGGCTGTCAAGGAGAAATAAAAAGGGAAAAGAAAAAGGAAAAGGAAGAAATGGAGTTTTTGTTTTTAAGCAATTATGAGGAGGCTGGTAGCTTTATGACAGATCAAAATCTAAACTATAGGCCAACTATCTTACCAGAGAGAACCATGGAAAGAGACAGCTAAAATGAGCCCTCGTGTGGTCAGAAAAATCCCTAAAGACTACTGTCAAAAACTACCTGCTTGGAATTGTGTCAGAGTGTAATTCCACTTATGCCCCCAGGGATTATTGAAAACAATAGAGCCATCAGCCAGCAATTGAAGGAGTCTAAAATTGAGGGGAATATTAAAGTAAGCAGACAATTTAACAGAGAGATCAGAGAAGGTTAGCCAAAGAGAGCTCTGTTAAAATCACCATCACCCCAGAGTGATTCTGCTCTTGTCCTAGCTGCACACTTTGAGGAGTAAGATCAGCAAGTTCACACTGAGAGGGTGAAAGCCTTCCCTAAAATAGTCTAATCAATTCACTAAACAGATTAATGAGCTAATCACAACAAAACAAGACCCAGAAAGGGGTAAGGAGAATAAGCATCCACAATTACTATATTACCTAAAATATAGGCTTTTAATTTTTTTTTTTTTATTTTAGAGAGAGGGTGTGTGCTAGCAGGGGAGAGGGGCAGAGGGAGAGAGTAAGAGAGAGAATCTTAAGCAGATTCCATACTGTGACCTGGGGCCAATCCCACAACCTTGGGATCATGACCTGAGCCAAAATCAAAAGTCCGGGGTGCAACTGACAGAGCCACCCAACTGACAGATATTCCCTAAAATATCAAACTTTAAATATATGACACATGCAAAACAGGAAAGTATGACTGTATGACTCATATACCTGGAAAAAAAAAAAAAGAGGCAGGAGCCCAGGATAGGACTAGGAGATATAGAATTTAAAGGAAAAAGACTTAACAGGCACTATAACCACATTCAAAGAACTAAGAAAAGCTTAAAGGAAGCTAACATGACAATATCTCATCAGAAGGTGAATACCCTTAAAGAGTTAGAAATTATAAACAAGAAGCAAATGGAAATTACTGAAGTTGTCAAAGTAATTTCACATATAATTTAATAACCAAAAGGAAATAGTCCTTAAAGTAGGTTTGAGTAGATTATGTCTGAATTGAAAGAATCACTGAACTAACTATAAAATAGCATGAGAAAGAATACCCAATCTGAAAAACAATGGGAATAAAGAGTGAAGAAAAATAAACAGAGCTTAAAAAACTAGAAGACAGTTGGCTGAAAGTTCCCCAATTTGATAACAGGAAAAAATAGTCTAACACATGATGCTGGGATAACTAGATAGCCAAATTGAAAAGAATTTAGATTTCCGCCTCATACCATATAATAAAGTTAACTGAAATGGACCTTACACCTAATGTAAGTGTTAATACTATAAAAAACTAAGAAGAAGAAAAAAAGCTATGTTTTATGAAATTGTGCTTCAAAAGAAACCGTCAAGAGAGTGGGGAAAAAAAAACACTGAATGGGAGAAACACATTTTCATAAATTTATAAAGGACTTTAATCCAGAATATGTAAAAGAAAACTTTTATAACTCAGTAATAGAGAGCCCATTAAAACTGGGTAATGGATTTGAACTGATATTTCTCCAAAGAACATATACAAGTGGTGAGTAAGCAAGTTTAAAGATACACAACATCATTAGCCTCAGAAAAACACACATCAAAAACACAGTGAGAAACCACTCTCTCTATTCACTAAGATGCCTATTATCAGACAGAGAAGAGTAAGTGTTGGTGAGGATGTGGAGAAACCGGAACCATCAAGAACTGCTGGTAAAATGAAAAATGGTGCAAACATTTGAGAAAGCATTCTTCCAGTTTCTCGAAAGATTAAATAAGGATTTACCATATTACCCAGTAATTTCACCCCTGTCTGTATACCTAAGACCATTAAAAACATATATCCAATAGAAACCAGTGCACAAATATTCATAGCTGCATTACTTATAATAGCCAAAAAGTAGAAACAATCAAACTGCTCAACTGATAAATGATTAAGATGTGATATATCCATATAATAGAATACTTAGCACTAAATATAAATGAAGTATACTAAATGCTATGACCTAGATGAATCTTGAATATATTATGTAAAATGAATCCATTCACAGAAGACCACATGTTGTTTGATTCCATTTATATGAGATATCCAGAATAGGCAACTCCGTAAGACAGAGTAAAAGAGTGGTTGTCTAAGGCTGGAGGGGTTGGGGGGAACATAATGAAGGCTGCCAGTAAGATGGGGTTTCCTTTTGAGGTGATGAAGTGTTCTAAAATATATTGAGGTTATGTTCGCACCATCTTATGAATACACTAACACCATTAAATTTTACATTTTAAATCTGAGTTGTGTAGTGATTCATGGTTCAAAAACGCTGTTAATTTTTTAATAACATGTCCTCGTGGATTTGAGGAAAATGAGAATAAAAAACTTCTAAAAGCTTTTTACAGAGGCAAAAGAGGTTGCCTATAAAGGAATAGGATTCAAAACTTATTTAAAAAACTTAGTCACACAGGAAGGAATCAAGATTTCAAAATTCTGGAGAAAAGTTTAGTTTTCTGTTTGATTTCCACACCAAAAATGTTCTCATTCAAGTGTAAGTAATATATTAGTTTTTTTTTTTTTAATTGCTGCATAACAAATTATCACAAACTTAGTTTAAAATAATCTACACTCAGCAACTTCCCTGTGTCAGGAGCCCAGTCTGGCTTAACTGGGTTCTCTGCTCAGGGTCTCACACAGTAGTAATCTAGATATTGGCCAGGTTATACTCCTTTCTGGAGCTTCAGGTCCTCTATGAATTTACATGGTTGTTGGAAGAATTCCTCTTTCTCAAAGTTATAGGACAAAGGTCCCCTCTTTCTTTCTACTTTCAGCTGGGGCTAATTTTGGCACTTCTAGCACCCCTCGGTTCCTTGCCATGTGGCTCTCACAGACCCTCTTACAACATGGCAGCCTGTTTCATCAAAGGATATTCTTCTCCAGCCATCTAAAGTGTCATCTTGCAGTCATGGGAGTGACTATTCCATCACCATAGTTAGAAGTCAGTCACAGTTTCCCACCCACATTCAAGAGGAGACTATACAAGAATTTAATTCATTTGAAGGTCATCTTAGAATCCTTTCTGCCATACAAGGTTTAAGTCTCAGAAAGTTTATCCTCATGCCTTTTCAGAGCAAGTGATCTCAGATAGGCACTTACAAAACATGGCAAAAAAAAAGAACAAAAACAAAACAACAACAACAAAACTGGGACTTGTGATATAAAAGGGGGGCATATACCACAAGGGCCATTTTGAGATATGGCTGATTATTAACATTTTAAGGAGTTTTCAGGCCAGTTGTTAAATGTAGTCAATATTAAAAATTAAATAAGTGTACAATTAAATAAGTTATATTTAAAAATGGAGGGGTTCCTGGGTGGCTCAGTCAGTTAAGCGTCTGACTTTGTCTCAGGTCGTGATCTCATGGTTGGTGAATTCAAGCCCCGCATCAGGCCCTGTGCTGACAGCTCAGAGCCTGGAGCCTGTTTCAGATCATGTGTCTCCCTCTCTCTCTCTGCCTCTCCCCCCATTCGTACTCTGTCTCTCTCAAAAATAAACATTAAAATCTAATAAATATAAAAAAAAAAAAACAGTGACAATACTCATTCTTATCACTTCCTAGTTATTTTACTACATTTTCTTACTACTATGCCCAAGATTACTTACACATATTATATCTTTATGATAGGCATACTGGACAATAATGAATTACTGCACATCTCTTTCCAACTCTGCCTTCAGTGACTTCAGGTTGGCAGTTTGAAATTAGCCATATAGGGAGTATTCACACCACAGAACTTGGCAAAGATTACAAATAAGGCCCAATCCCTTATTGAAGAGCTGGTTGTTAAATATTCAGTACCTCATTGATTGCAGAAAGAAATTTTAGATTTCAAGGCACTATGCCTTATAGAAAAGCAGCAACAGCATAGCTGTTTACAGCTATGAACTTTGAATACAAAGATGATAGTACAAGGTTTTGAGAGTTTGGGAATGGGAAAAACTATTCAGAGGGTAGAACAAGGGATTCAAATATGGGTATGGAATAAGAATCCAACTCCATAGCCCAACTAGAACTTTGCATTCTAAGGTTATTTTGGAATAGGAATATCTTAATACCTTTGGTAAAGATGATTACTCATTGTAGTTCCTAGCTCTCAAGGATATTAACCCCTAGATGGGCTCTATAGTAAATTCTTTCCTCTGGTTGATCCTGTGGAGTAACAGGGAGAGTGAAGGTGGCTGGCCTAGATGGGAGCATAAATTTATGAGATCATTAGTCCAGAGAACATCATATTCCCCTAAGCTTCACCTTTACTGAAGTATAAGATTGTTGTGGGCAGAGGATCAGTCCTGCCTGAAAATTTCTTCAGGTCAACTACAGGCCTTGTACAGAATAGATGCTAAGTATTGTATGCAGATGTCATATTGAATTGAATTGAGCTGAGCTACCTGGCATAGAATTAAGGCCTATGTTCAGTACTTTAATGAATATGATTAATGATTTAAGGATCAGAGATAATGTACTTGGAATGAAAGCTTATGAACAAAAGTAATCTGATGGTCTTATATTTATGAGCATACTGTCTAAACATTTTATGTATGAAGAATTCCAGCGACACGTATCTATACTAAAATACAATTTTATTTTATGGAAAACAATTAGGAAGCTCCAAATAAAAATTAAGAACACAACTCACCCCAAATATAAAGTGCTTTTTCTTTATATGCATTTTGAGTATTTTATCTTTTGACATAGAATGCTACACTGAGTTCTACTTTTGAGGACACTGTTTCTTTTTTAATCAGAGAACATTAAAATTTACAGTAATTTTCTCATAGAGAGAGAATATGGAGGGAACCAAACTATTTGAAGTGTTTCATTCTTTGGCTTATTTCTCTATGAATACTTGAATCCAATAGCTTATAAGTAGATATCCCTGTGAATCTGATATTTCAACTTTCACTCTACAGGATGAAGTTTCTAATGTGTCCTGGGTAAATGGCTTTCTTGGTCAAGACTTCAATTCTCAACACTTTTTGTAATCTCCACTAATTGTAATTCAGTGCTAAGTTTTGAGCTTTACAAAACACAAGATCCTTAAACTTGATATTGAATTTCATTTCATTTAGCATTTAATGACTGCTAACAAGTACACTTAACAATAGTTCTTCAACAAATTAATCACCTGTAATCCATAATGCCTTCCTGCTTTCATTATCTGTCAGCCCCATTTTATCTTCATTTTCCCTCATAACCAGCATAGAAGCCATGTTTCACTTACTACAACAATTACTTTGAAAATACCCAATATTTCATTCTCCTTTCTGCCTCCATCATTCTTACAAAAATAATTCGACCAACCATACTTTCTATTAATATACCAGAGCAGCTAGAAAGAATCATGCAACTAGGTAGAACAGTATATTAGTTTCCTAGAACTACTATAACAAATCAACACAAATTTGTTGGACTAAAACAACAAAAAATTACTCCCTCACAGTTCTGGAGGCCAGAAGTCGGAAATCATTACCACTGGACTGAACTCAAGATGTTGTCAGGGCATTACCTACCCTGTTGCAAGATCATCTAATTTCGGCCTCTGTGGTCACATTTTCTCCTCCTCTTTTGTGTATAATGTTACTCTGCTTCACTCTTATGCCATCATCTACCTGAACATTCTGAGGTAATTTCCTCAATTCAACATCCTTAATCACATCTTGCATAAACTTTACCATGTAAGTTAACATTCACTGGTTCCAGGATTTAGGATCTGATACATTTGGGGGACGATTTATTAACCTACCACAAATAGTTGCTCTTTAAATTCATGATCTCAAAATTCAAGTAGGTTCTCCACATTGCCTAGCAATCTTACTATATATCAGCTGACTCTCCAAGAGGACTGTACATCTGCTCTCTCTCAAATCTTTGATATTGTGTCTTTCAAACTCCTCAGCTAAAGAAGAGTCTACAGGTTTTATTTTCCTATCTCTCCAACCTCATTCCATGCCATTGCTCAATTGCTTGCTATGCACCAGCCACAGTTCATTCAACACATACAGCTCTTTCTTAATTCACAGCATTTTACACACACCATACCTTCTCAGATATGTTGCATTGTACTGCTTTTCTTCCTCTTAGCTCTCCCCCAAACTAAAACCAAGACTCTCCTTGCTTAATCCTGCGAGGTCACAAAACATCACTTTATATTCAACTTTTCAGGCAACACTTTCTTGTTTCCAATTTCCACCCTCTCCACACTCTTCCCACTCTACATATTTTATTTAATGTAACTGAAGACCACATTTATTTATCTACAATTGTATACCTAGTATATAGTCCAATGTCTGGAGCTTAAAAGGCACTCAATGATTTTCTAAATGAATTCTAAATGATAAATGGAATAACTAAATGTTAAAACCTCACAATTTCATGTTGAAGTATCTGCATGGCTGAGACTGTGAACTTTGGGGTCAGAAAAACTTGTATTTGAATCCTGGCTTCCTCTTGTCTTAACTGGAAGAATGTGAGCAAAGTAAACAATATCTCGGTATTCTACCTATCACTGATTAAAAGCAGTGTCAAGTTACAACTCTACCTCTGACCAGGTCTGTAATTATGGACCTTGTCAGACCTCAGTTCTTCATCTTTAAAATCATGGGCTTGGATTAAGTGAAGTCTGACATTCAAATCATGTCTAATATTCTATAATTCCCTTTTTGTGGAAGATTCTAAATGGGAAAATTCAATAGGACAAAAAATTTATTAAAATTTCTGACAAAACTTAGGGGCACCTGTGTGGCTCAATCGGTTAAGCATCCAGCTTTGGCTCAGGTCATGATCTCATGGTTTGTGAGTTTGAGCCCCACATCAGGCTCTGACAGCTCAGAGCCTGGAGCCTGCTTCGGATTCTGTATCTCCCTCTCTCTGTCCCTCCCCTGCTCACACTCTCTCTCTCCAAAATAAAGAAACATAAAATTTTTTTAAAAAAATAAATAACATAAAATTTATGACAAAATTTATATAGCTATGCTGAATATTTATGACTTTTTAAACTTTTCAATGTTTATTATGTACAACATAGGCACATGAAAATATTGGTCATCACAATATCTATCTTTTCAGATTTTACTATGCTTGATTCAGGGGGTTGACAAGCCACACTGTTTGCCAATCATCTTTCATCCTACACATTTGACAGATTGGAAAGCCGTGACAAAGAACTAATTTCAGTTCAGCTTGGGTTATTCTTTGAAACTTTCACAGAACTAGATGGATGTGCTCTATGTGAAACAGATGATAGTTTTGGACAACACATCTGTGAGATGGATAGGTAAGAAACAGTATGAGTTCACTCAGAATTTTTATTTTATATATTGTCAGAATATGGAGAAAAAAATTAACCTCTTTGGTACAAGACAATGTCATATCTGGAAACTACTAGCTACTAATTAGAAAAATATTTTAAACATTGTTTCAGGTCAGGCAAGAACTGAAGGCAAGCACATATAGATAATAGACCTTGATATCAGAACCATGAAGGATATTTAAGATATGCATGCACTGAATAATGAAGAGGGGAAAAAATTAACTTGGAATCAAGATTATCTGGATTCTAGTTCTGGCACTGTCCTGAGCTTGCTTTATAACAATATATCATATAACGGTATATATGTCAGTGTTTTCTCCTGCACTAAGATGTACTGAGTCAAATAATTCTTGTCAACTGTCAACAATATGAGTATCAGTTAAGATGACCTAATGCAAGTAACAGAAGACTTAACTTCAAGTTTACACAATAGGAATACTTACGATTTCATACAATATGAAATCTAGTGATCAGACATTTGATGGCTGCTTGATTTAATGATCAACAATGTCATGAAGGGTCCAGGTTCTTTTCACCTGTGAAGACTCATCCCCTCTTAAAGGATGACTGCAGCAATTTCAGAAATAACACTCACACACAATGTTCAAGAACCAAAGGGACTCTCTGATGCCTTTAAAAATAAGAGAATTGAGAACATTTTTAAAATTGAATTTCACACACACACACACACACACACACACACACATATACACACAAGCATACAGAAACAGAGGAGGGATGTATATATGTACACATAGGAAGATGGTATATTTTAAACCTTAGAATACTTTGGTCAAACTGAGTATAATAAAATTGATTGGTTATTCCTAATTTTGCTGGACAAAGTAGAGAAAGAAAAGGATAAGCCTGGGATTCCAAGTGTCAACTCAAGTACCTCATGAATGACCTGAAGTTTTCTGGGTCTGTCCTAAAAGAAACCCTTATTTCCTATAGCTGCAGAGCTGAAATTGTTGAAAACCAAACCCAGAGCCTCATCCTAAGAGTGGCTGAATTATAATGTAAGTTGAATTCCCAACCTCAGAGTGCTGCTGTTAAAATAAGAGCATACGGGTGCCTGGGTGGATCAGTCAGTTAAGCGGCTGACTTGAGCTCAGGTCATGATCTCACGGTTCATGGGTTTGATCCCGCCATCGGGCTCTATGCTAACAGCTCAGAGCTTGGAGCCTGCTTCTGATTATGTCTCTGTCTCTCTCAAAAATAGTAACTATAATTTTTTTTTTTTAAATAAGAGCACTGATTGAGATAGAATAAGATTCTCAAAATGGGAATGGAAACATACGGGAAGTTCCTGATGAATCTGGAGACACTGAATGCTTAAGTTCTGATGAGTCTCTTTTGCCAGTGAAAACTACCATGGTATCCCTATCTAAGAAGATTACCCCTGCTTTGCCTGAGAAAACCATAACAGTCTCCCATGAAATAACTGTAATGCTGCTAATTCTCTTCAGGTACTCCTCACCTCTGCCCGAGGCTCTTAGTTTCTAGACCCATAACTAGACTCATGTCCCGGCAGGCCCTGAAAATTGAGGTACAAAGTGTGGCCTATGAAGAGGTGTATTATACTACAAAATAACGCCATGCTTTTTCCAATTTATACAGGCAGAAATCCAGAGAATATGTGTGGCAATGGATATTGAGGGTAAGGGATAATGGTAGAAGGAACATAAAATTTACTCAGGCTGAATTTACTGGTATCAGCCATTTAAGCAGAGAATCTGAATGTAATGTTGTGGCTTAGAGGATTAAAAAGGACTCTGGTTGGCTGAAACATAGGCCAAAAGGTGGCCTACACCACATTAAGTAGAAATGCCAGGGCCACCTGGGTGGCTCAGTTGGTTAAGCGACCAACTTCAGCTCAGGTCATGATCTTGCAGTTTGTGAGTTCGAGCCCTTCATCGGGCTCTGTGCTGACAGCTCAGAGTCTGGAGATACTTCAGATTCTATGTCTTCCCCTCTCTCTACACCTCCCCTGCTCACGCTCTGTGTCTCTCTATCTCTCAATAATAAATATTAAAAAAAAAAAAAAAGAAATGCCAGATGGTCTTGGTAAAAGGATAGAAGTGCTTAGGGAAGTTGGAATGTTAAGGTATATTTATCCTGTAAGACCTTCTCACTCACTCTTGGAAGGTCCAGAATTCATAGCTTGACTGTGAGAAATTTGTGAGCACAGCCCCAAGGCATCCTTGAACAGCTTTGTAGTCACTCTTCTCTACAGATGAGAAATTATAGTGGGAGCTGCTACCACTGAATCAGGAAATCTAAATGCAAAAGGGACAATTGGATTTCGGAATAGCAGAGGGCAAGTGAAAGCACTTAATCAAAGGCAAGGTAGGTGTAGTTGTACTAGAGAGAACAGAGCCAAAGTAGCAATCAGAATAGTCTAACTAGAAGAGAACACATAATGTTGGCTAGCTGAGCACAGTGTTCCTAAGTATCAAATAGATGCATGTCTTTTAAATTTTTACTTGGATGGGGGGACACCTGGCTGACTCAGTCTGCATAGCATGTGATTCTTGATCTCAGAGTCATGAGATCAAACCCCATGTGGAGCATGGAACCGACTTAAATATGAAAAAATAATTAAAAAAATAAATTCTTATTTGATTTGTATAAGCAGAAGAGTTCTGGGTCAAGTGAACAAAAGTCTAACTTAAATAATAAAAACAGAGTCATGACCAATGAATTCCCAGATTTGAGTCAGTGTATAAACCCAGAAACTCATGAGTCAAGGGGAGGGTGGGTCCTCTTGAGGAAGAACCCTGTCACACTGTCAAAAATTTGTATTAATCCTTCTTTTAGCCTTCCCCAAAGGTACCTACAGCCAAAGTGACTGTACCTTAGGGAACATAAAATAATCAGATTATTTAACACTGGCTCTAAACTGATACTAATTCAAGGAAACCCAAATTTCACTGTGTTCTACCACTCAGAATAGGGCTTATGGAAATCAGATAATTAATGGAATTTTAGTTCAGATTTGTCACAGAGTGGGTCCCCAAACTGATTTTATAATCATTTTCCTAATCCTGGAATTCATAAGTGGAATATACATACTCAGCAACTGGTACAACCCATGCATTGGTTCCTTGACTCATGGAGTGAGGGGTATGATAGTAAGAAAGACCAAGTGGAAGCCACTAGAACTGCCTCTATCCAAGAAAATAATAAACCAAAAGCAATACTGCATTCTTGGAGGGATTGTAAAACTCAGTGCTATCATCAAGGACTTGAACAGGATTCCTATCACATTTCTATTCAACTTGCCTATTTGGCTTGTGCAGAAAACAGGCGGACCTTGGAGAATGACAAAGGACTATCACAAGCTTAACCAGGTGGTGACTCCAATTGCTGCTGAACCAGAAGTGGCTTCATTGCTTGATCAAATTAATACATACTGGTAACTGGTATGCAGCTATTAATATGGAAAACACTTTTTTTGTCAGTATACCACCAGAAGCTATTTGATTTCAGTTAGCAATGCCAGAAATACACCTTCATGGTCCTACCCCAGGGGTGTACCAACTCTCTAGCCCTAGGTCATAATTTAGTTCACAGGGATTTTGGTTGCCCTTTCCCTTCTACTGATCTAGAACACTGATGACAGACTGATTGGACCTACTGAGCAAAAAGTAGCAACTACTCTAGATTGTTGGTAAGATACTTGTAGGTCATAGGATGGGATACAAATCTGACAAAATTTCAAGGGCCTCTACTTCAGTGATATTTCTGGGGGTTTAGTTGCATGGGATATGTGGAGATAACCCTTCTAGGATAAATAATAAATTATTGCATTTGGCCCCTCTTACAACCAAAAAAGAGGCACAGTGCCTAGTGGAACTCTTTGGGTTTTGGAGACAACATTTCCCATCAGAGTATGCTGCTCCAGTCCATTTACCTAGTGACCTAAAAAGCTGTTTGTTTTGAATAGGACCCCAACAAGAGAAGGCTCTGCAACAGATTTAGGCTGCTGTGCCACCACCTGTGTCATAAGATCCAATACCTCTAGTGTTTGAGGTGTCACTGTCAGGTAGGGATGCTGTTCGAATCTTAGGCTGGCTCCTAGAGGTCAATCACAGTGCAGACACTTAGGATCTTGGTTGATCACTGGATAATCAAGTAACTGGCTTGTTACAGTGGTGGAATGGTCCTTTTTGAAGACACAGTTACTGGTCTTGGTGGAAATACTGTGAAGGTCTGAAGCAAGGTTCTTCAGAAGGATGCATATGTGCTAAATCAGCATCCAATGTATGGTGCTATTTCTCCCATAGCCAGGATTCATGGAGTTAGGAATCAAGGGGTGGAAATGCGAGGGACATTATTCTATAATGGGAGTCTATACCACTGTTTACCTCCTAGAGACCCACCAAAATTTTGCTTCTTTTCTCCATTACCTCATGTGCTGCTACTCTAGAGATCTTAGTTCCAAAGGGAAGAATGCTTCTACCAGGAGACACAACAATTATTTCATTGAACTGGAAATTAGGATGAACACATGGCTATTTTGGGTGACTGGTCCTGAATAATAGGAGAAAACTGAACTGCTACTCTACAATGGAGTTAAAGAGTATGTCTGGAACACAGGCTATCTCTTAGGACATCTGTTAGCAGTACCATATCATGATGAAAATGAAAATGGTCAATGGAAAACTACAACAACCCAATTCAGGCAACATTATCAATGGCCCAGATCCTTAGGGAACAAAGGTTTGGATCACCCTCTAGGTAAAGAACCGTGACCAGCTGAGGTGCTTGCTGAAGGCAAAGAGAATATGAACAGAAGGTAGTTCTAAACACTAGCAATAGCCATATGACCAGTTATAGAGTCAATATATTGTAATTTGAATATTTATTCTTTATTCCATTATGAATATGTTTCTATTTGTATGGGAAATATATTTTCTTTCCTTTCTTCTTCCCTCATATAACAGAACATATATTGACTTTATATCATACTATTTAAGTTACTGGATATCAACGAGAAGAGTGAACATCACCCAAGGACTTCCCATCATCTTCTGGGGAAAGGGTATTTTTGGTTGTACACAGGATAGCTGTATCATGTTAGGTGGAAATATGATCTTGTTATTGTCTTTGTCTGGAGATTATGTAGGATTTAAAGAGATGTGTGTGGGGGGTAAATTGACAAGGGATAACCTATGGTGGTTAATTTCCTATCAGCTAGACTGTAGTACCCAGTTGTTTGGTCAAACATCAGTCTGGATATTTTAGATGTAGCTACTGTTTAAATCAGTAGAATATGGCTGAAGAAGATTATCTTTATTAAGGTGAGTGGGCCTTATCCAATCAGTTGAAGGCCTTAAAAGATTGAGGTCTCCCAAGAAAGAAAGAATACTGTCTTTAGAATCAAAAACCTTATCACCTCTCCCCTGGGTCTCCAGCCTCCAGATCCTCCTACCTGCAGATTTCAAACTTGCCACAATTGTGTGAGTTAATTCTTTAAACAGCTCTCTCCATATATATATTCCATTAGTTCTGTTTCTCTAGAGAACCCTAATACATCTGATAGGTTCAATAGGTTTTCATAAAAATTTCTGTGAGATCAGCTCCCAGCAAGCATCAAGTCTACCCTCCCCACACCTAATTATGGTCATCTCCACAACCCTGTATGAGACCACTATCCTAACTTCTCATAGCAAATATCAATTTGTGGTTTTTATATATTACATAAATGTAGGGCTATAGTTCATCTGGCTTATTTCATTTATCACAATGTTAAGAAGATTCATCAATATTGTATGTGGTTACAGTTCATTCTCATTTAGTATAATATTTCATTGTTTGAATATAGCGACTTAAAATTCATTTTACTGCTAATGGATATTTAGGTAGTTTTAAAATTTTATTTAATACTAATGATTTTGCTACAAAAATTTTAGTACATGTCTTTTGGCAAACAAATGACTTCATTTCTTTGGTGAATAAATGCATATATACTTAGTAAAATTGCTAGATAAGGTGCATACATGTCCAGTTTTAGTAGCTGTAGCAAAAACATGTTTTGTTAATTTATATTCTAATTAACTATACATAAGATAGAATGTTCTACATTATTTTCAACACTTATTTTCTCTTTTTTTAAACTTTAACCGTCTGGTAAGTATGTGTTAGCATTCCTTCATAGTTTTATTATGCATTTCCCTGATGACTAGTAAAGCTAAACACTTTACATATATAATATACAACATAATATAAATATGGAAAAATATTTTATACAAATACGTGTAGATTTTATAAGTTTTTATAGATCTTATAGATACAAAAGCTTTTATATATACAAATTTTATACATACAAATCTTTTGTTCATTATTTTATATGGGGACATACATTATTTCTCTTTTTATAACTATCATGTAGTAAGGTGTGTAGTCAAACTTTTGTCCTTTTTTTCAATTGGGTTGTTTTTTCTATGTAGTCAGAAGGACGTTTTTGTTTATTAAAATTGCTGTTTGTTTAAAGATAAAATTTTAAATATGTCCTCCATTTGTGTGAACTATTTTTTCCCCATCTTGTAATGGTATCTTGTGATCATTAAGAAATAAAAATTCTTAATTTTAATATAGTCCAATTTATTAATTTTCCATTCTGATTAGCAATACTTTCCATCCTTTAAGGCTGGAAAACAAACAAAACAAAAAACTTTACCTAAAAAATCCCAGCAAATTACCTCTTATATTTAACTGGCCAAAACTGCATCCTAGGTCTATTCCAAAATTATTAAATGAGAGGAAGAACAGAATTGACCTGAAGTAATCAAACAACATTCTGGGGCTAGAGAGGGGTCCAGCTTCTGTGTGGCTTTTTATTTGGCCTTTGGGCACAAGAACACTGCATAGAAGCACTCAATAAATATTTCATAAGTTTTTCAACAAGGAAAAATATAGAGAAAATGACTACTGGATAGTCAACTAAAATTAAGCATGGAAAACTACATGTAATATGTGCATTCCTTGTTTGCCATCTCTAATCAGTGTTCTTTATGCTTTTTTTATGAATGAATTAGATCACCAATCAGTCTAGAAACCTAGAGACCCATGTACGTCAAATCCATATATATGAAAATACATTTTTTTAGCAAATTGTACTATGTACTTTCCCTTTTCACATTCTTTCTCTTCTTTTTCTCCTTCCATGCATATTGACGTTATCATTACCTCATTTTAGGCTTTTTAGAATAGTCTTCTCTTCCTACACAGAACCCCTTTCATGAATCCTTCAATACACAGAAATCCATCCCCTAATTTTCTTCCTAATGCATCATTTTCTTTAGAATATACTTCCCTGCTTCCAATCTTCCAATGATTCCCAAATGGCAAAGGTAGTGTGATGATTCATTTTACATGTCAACTTGATTGGGCCACAAGATGCTCAGATATTTGGTGAAATATCATTTTAAGTGTTTCTATGAATATTTTTGGATGATATTGATATTCAAAATCAGTAGACTGAGTAAAGCAGATTGCCTTCCTTCATCTAATCAATTGAAGTTCTGGATAGAACATCAAAGCTGACCCCAACCCTTCCCCCAACCAATAAGAGAGTTCTTCTGTTTTAACTGCCTTCAAAGTAGGACGTTGATTTTTTCCTGCCTTAAGACTGAAACTGAAAACATAGGCACCTCTCAGGTTTTGAACTATGAGCCTTTGGACAAAAGCCACACTATAGGCCTTTCTGGTTCTGAGACTTTGGACTCAGATTGAACCTACCACATCAGCTCTTCTGGATCTCTAGCTTGCCAACTCATCTTCCAGGTTTTGGGATTGTCAGCCCCCACAATTGTAGAAGCCAATACCATAGAGTAAATTTCTTTCTCTTAATCCTATCCATTCTGTTCCTCTGGAGAATTCTAATACAAAGTCCAAAATCCTTATCAGAAAATCAGAACTATCACTACCCTCTAAATTTATTTCCAATCAACCATTTCCAACATTCTTTCTCACTGCCCTCTCACCAAACATTAGTTCTCCCTCATTGCTGCTATCTTTGTTACAATGAAATACACTAGCTCACCTTTATTTGCTAAAATAAAGCTCACCTTCTCATTGAAACCTCCCTGTTTCTGTGTGTGTGTCTTCATTAATCACTGTATTTGTTTTAAGTTGTCTTAGATGTATTTTACTTTTGTTGCTCTTTCCCAACCAATTAAAGGCAAACATTTAGTGAGTAATTATGTGTCAGCTACTACACAAAGAGTTTTGCATGCATTATCTAATATAACTACATTATAAGTTAGGCACTATTATTATTGCTATTTTATAAATGAGGAATCGGAGGCTCAGGCATGTTGGGTAATCTTTCCCCAAAGCCAACAGTGGAATCAGGACTCAGCTACAGTTCTGCCTGACTCCAAAGTTCTTTCTCAATACCACCATACTGATATTTGGGTTTTTAACCCTGTTTACTACAGTTTCTTGTATACAGCAAAACTTGATAATTTCTTGATCTTCATAATAGTAAATGATATTCCAGTTTAAACTGGAATCTAGTGAGCATTCCATGATAGATTCTCCTAGCTTTGCTGCAAAATAACCATGAAGACATAGAACAGATGCTCACAGTCCCCCAAAGCTTGGATATAAAACCATCATCTTGCTATTGATTCTCCTAGCTATAAGAATTGTGAAGATGAATTGTGAATCATGATTTGTATCCTGAAGAAATGCTATTATGTTATCAATGAAGGTGAGGTTGCTCATAGGTTTTTCATTTTAACTTAGCATTGGCCTTAAACCTCCCAATACAGCCTTCCTTATCTGTTAAAAGCTAGGGGAATAATAACATACTCTAAATAAGAGCTAATACATAGCTCTTACTCTGTGCCAGACACTGTTCTAAGTGCATTAAACACAATAATGCACTTAATTCTCACACCAACCTTTTGACATGAGCACTCATCATATCCCCATATCACAGATGTGGAAACTGAAGCATAGAAACACATCAAATGGCATTCTTAAGTACAGATAGTAATTGGCATAGATGGATTTGAATTCAGAGTCCTAAAGATTATTTATCACAATGCTAATCTTCACTATATATATTCATAAGATAGGTGAGTTCCTCCTATGCTGTCTGGCCTTACATTGCAAACTCTGCTCCCTCCCATCCAGTACAAATGCTGTGATCCTTGGAGCCCCTTGGCTGACTCAGGGAGCCAGCTGCAATGGTTGCCCTCTGAAGGGTATAGGCAGCCAACTTAGACTGCATCCTGCAAGCCTCTCTGCTGGAACTCTAAGAGTATGGGCCAAGACATATGGCTGCCTCCACCCAGCTTTCAAAGGACAGGGCTGCCAATAGCCTTGCAACCCAAGCTGGGGAGCACCCTGGGAACAGGACTGGCAGAGAGTCCGGAAGGTCCTTCCCAGTGAACATCCAGCCAAAGATGATTGTTCTTTAGCCTTAAGGTCTAGAGAGGGAATTTGTCCTGTTATGTTTTGGACTTACTTGATACTTTTTTTTCTCCCTTGTGAGGTGGGAAGGTCTATCCTGTACCTGTCTTACCACTGAGTTTTGGAAGCAGGTAACTTGTTTGGTTTCACAGATTCACAAATGGAAGGGAATTTGCCCCAGGACAGATTGTACCTTGAGTCCCTCTTATATCTGATTTAGATGATTTTTAGGTAAGACTTTGGAATTGAACTTTAAAGTTAATGCTGTAAGTTAAGATTTTGGGGGCTATTCAGATGGAATGAATGCATTTTGCATCTGAAAAGAACATGAATTTTAGGGAATCAGAGGTGGAATGCTATCTACTGAATGTTTGTGTCACTCCACCCCCACCCCAAACCACATGTTTGAACCTAATCTGCAAAGTAATAGTATTTGGAAGTGAGGTCTTTCGAGGTGATTAAGTCATTAGAGTGGAATCATAAATGAGAGTGGAATCTTATAAATGAGATCTGTGCCCACTTAGAAGAAACCACATAGAGCTTCTCTGCCCCTTAAACCATGTGAAGACACAGGTGGGAAGATAACCATCTATGAACCAAGAAGCAGACTCTCACCAGACACCAAATCTGCCAATACCTTGCTTGATCTTGGACTTCCCAGTCTTCAGCATTGTGAGAAATAAGTTTCAGTTGTTATAAGCCACACAGACTATAGTATTTTGTTATTGCAACCCCAATGGACTAAGACATATGGCTCAAAGATGACTTTTCATACGAGATACTCCTAAGTTTATATCTACAATTTAGACCTTTGGCTAAGCACCCGAAAATATCCAACTGCCTACTTGATATCTTTACTTGAATATCTATTAAGAATCTCAAATTTAACATATTAAAAATAACCTGCTGATTGTGCTCTAAAACCCACTCTCTGGCAGTCTTCCCCATTTTAAAGATTCTTCCATTTGCATTCAGGCAAAAAACCTTGCAATTAACCTTGATGTGCTTCCTTTTCTCACACAGTAGTTCCAATGCATTGCAAGATAATTTTTGGCATAGCCATCAACTATTCTGTGGACCCATATAAATTTGCTAACTTTTGACCATTTTTGAGCTATAATAGTATCAATTTCAAATGGCTCAACTTAATATATACCCAGAACCAAACCACCATCTCTACCACTACGGTCCTTGTTCAAGTCACCATTATTTCCCATCTGAGTATTACAGTAGCCACTTGATAGACTTCCAACTTTCCTGCAAGCTATTTTCTAGGCAGCAGCCCTAGTGATCTGTGAAAGGTACAAATCAAATGTCTCACCATTATTCAGAATACTCCAATGGCTCCCCATCTCAGTCAGATTAAATGTCACAATCCTTAAAATGCCCTACAATGTCCTTCATGATCTTACCGTCTGCTATTTTTCTATACATGAGCAAATCACATCCCTCACATCCCTGCCCTGCCTCTAACCCTCTTCCACCCATGCTAACCCCCTCCTGTTCCTCAAACACAGGAACAATGCTTCTTTTTGGCATGCACATGCTGTTCCATCTCTCTGCAATTCTCTTGTGCAGATATCTACATGACTCTTTACCTCCCTTTCATGGGACTTCTGCTCAAATGTCACCTTAGCAGAAGGGCCTTTCCTGGCTACTGTAAGATGGAATGATCCTAGTGCTCTCTTCATAATTCGCCTCCATAATATTTGTCACTAATATATTATGCGTTTATAAGTTTATTGGTTTATTGTCTATATTTATACATTTTCTTAGAGAGGAACTTTGTTGTGTTCATGGCTCTATCTCCGATCTAGCTCATTTTAAGTAAAAATAATATGTATTAAAGAAAGGGAGGGGGGAGAAAGATTAAACCAGCAGCATTATTTTAAATAAAGGATATAAGTGAGTGAGTATAGTTCCCTGATGCCTCTCTTGCTCCTTCTTGGAGAGTACCCAAGGTTAAGTTGCTGATATAGTCTGAGAAGAGTGATGGCTAGAACCAACAATATGTATCAGATCATTATGACAGAAGACAATCTAGTTTTGGGTCCTTATTCAGTAGGTTGTGACCAGGTCATAGGATGTAGAAACACAATGTTCTATCCATTAGTATTCTTATCAACAGTCATTACATGTTCTTCCTATTCCAGAAAATGGTGTGAGAATCAATACAGATACTTTATGTGAAAGTATATCATAAACTGTACTGTTCTAGATAAATTCATGTGGTGGCTGATAACACTTCAAATTTCAACTAGAGTATTAATAAAAAATATCATATAAAGAAATAAAAAACAGATTGTTCCCATGTGTTTATCATCTATGATCTATGCCTGAAATAATCCAGAGTATGATATCATTTAGCCATTTACAACCTCAATTTGAAGTAGCAATAATATATAAACTTAAGAAAGGGAACTATAAAAACAATTATAACACAAAAGTATTTACATAGCTGTACTTCCTGGGCTTAAGGCTTTGTGTGAAACAAGTGATTTCCTAAGAATAAGTGACCAGTACATATTTGTTGAAATGGTGAATTTTGTTGTTGTTGTTCCTATCAATAACCAAGAGAAATCCAGGATTCATAGTGGTTTACGTTTTATATTTTTTTCATTAAAATATATTTATAACACGAAGCGAATACTAAATTAGGTGTTTGGGTGTTTTCTTTCTTTCTAAAGTTTCTCAGGAAACCGTGAGGGTATTTGGAAAAGATCCATTGCTTTGGGAAGTCAGACATTGCATAACTATGGTTTAAATGCCTTTGTGAACACTTTTTACTTTTGGAGGGTGGTGTATAGAAGCACCTTAAAATCTAGTGGACTTGGTTAGGACCTTCCTGTTAGCTCTAGAAGAACCATTTAACACTTCTATTGCGTTTTTAGAGCTCCGTTCATTTCTTTTTTCTTTTCTTTTTTTTTTTTTCTTTAACTCTTTTCCATTTTGTTTTTACATGGAATTCTTTGGCATAATGAATGCCAAGAATGAAAACCATGGATTTACCCTTGAGGCTAAACTTTCCCCTGAACCCAACCCCTCCCCTCCCCCTTCTTCTTTTTTTTTTTTTTTAACATTACCAGTTGCATTCACCCTTATTTGAATAGAAATTTCTTACCCCCTACACAGCCATTGGCAATGACTGCCTCTGCCTACCTCAGCTTTTGAGATTTGTGTTCATTTCAAATTAGTTCCTTTAAAAAAATAATAAAAATAGAGTTCTGATGCTGGAAAAGCTGGAGGCATTTGAGATACTGATTTAAATATTGCCTATCTGATGGTATTTCTAGATGGTATTAGTCTAGAGAAACTTCTTTGCACTGGGTGAGAGCACCAAGGTAGTTGATAAAAGAGAGAGGGGCACTGTACTCTCCCAAAGATCAAATGAAGAATCTGGCTTTACTTGTCTCTCAGAGCTGGAGCCACAGGCAAGAGCATCAATATGCTGCCTGCAAAACTCTCTCAAATAGCCTTACTCCTGCCCAGTTTTTCTAAGCCTACTTTCTTAAGTATTAATTAACAAATGAACCAATCCAAAACCACTTAAATGTTGGCTATTTACACACTCATTCCCGTTTTGTGAAGAAAAGGGATAGGTTAAATTACTTATAAAAAAAAGTGTAGTGGTGCCAACATACTTATTTAATTTATATTTAACAAGAAGAAGAAAAGAAAAACTAATTGTCTCTATATTCCCCCTCCCGACAACACACTCCATGCTTCATATTTTCTCTTGACTCTGTATAGAACTATTAAAAGGGAAAGAATTTTCATGGAAAAGCTATTGCTATAATGTGCTGATTGTTACATTAATTTTTCCCCCAGCTCTATTGCTTGGCAGGAATTTTGGACTTTACTCAGGAACTGCTTAGTGAGCTTGTTGGTGGATGGGATTAGCTTAATCTCCTCTCACAAGCCTCTAAGCACTGGGAAAGGCTGGGGTGGAGGAGTGCAGTGGTAAAATGGGAGGGCAGGGAAAGAAAGGTTGCTGATGACCAATGCCAAAGTTAATTTCATCTCAGAACTAAATTTGAAAAGTGAGAAGGGAGGAAGGGGAGGGAATGTGGGCATAGAGATGGTGAATAAGAGTGTTAACCTGGGGTAATACTGGTGAGTTCTTCTTGATTTCACTGTGGAGTGCCTCCAAGTTCTGGGGACAGGCACAAATGAGAGGTAAAGAGTAAGGTCAGGGAAGAGTAGAAGGGTGAAATGTGAAATACAAAAAAGGGAAAAAAGAGAAATTTCTGGATATGAAGAGAATAGGGGGCCAACCTGAGATTTGACTCACATTACTCTACCTTATCCACCATGAAGATGGCGTCGGTGGGGACCACAGTAAGATTTTAACATAGAATTCCTAACTTCTTTTTGATCAAGAGTAAATCAGTTAGACTGATGAGTTTTGGAACACAAAGTTTAGGACACAAAGGAACTCTACTGTGCAAAAGAAATATGAGGTATTATCATTAGCATTGCTGCATCTGGAGGAGACAGATTTGGTTTATATACTTACAACACAGTAAATTCACTAATTTAAAATTTTAATGTATACCACTTCCTATTCCAAACAAAAGAGGGAATTTTACCAGGTAAGGAGGTATGTTTTCTTTTATAGACAATGGGGCTTGGCAATATTTTAAAATATTCTACAATATTCAATTTTGAACCTGAATAACAGCAGATATATTAAGAAAACTTTTTTATTAGACCAAGAATAAAACTAAGGCAATTAGATGTTCTCCTACAATTATATAAAATTAAGGAGGGTAAAAAATGGAGAATTAAAAAAAATTCTTTTATGTTTATTATTTTTGAGAGAGGGGGAGAGACAGACAGACAAAGAGCAAGCAAGGGAGGGGCAGAGAGAGAGGGAGACACAGAATTGGAAGCAGGCTCCAGGCTCTGAGCTGTCAGCACATAGCCCAATGTGGGGCTCAAATTCACAGACTTGAGATCATGACCTGAGCTTAACCGACTGAGCCACCCAGGTGTCCCTGAAAATGGAGATGTTGTTTATGGAAATTTGTCTATTTTTCCTATTAATTATAAGTCATAAACTTAACTTGAGGTGTACAATTACTGAAGGTTTAGATAGAAATTTGTAAACAGTGATATTTTGCAGAATTTTCCCGCATATTTCTGGTTTCTTAATAAATCAGCCAATTAGAACATTTTAATTCATAGTTTAAGAAACCTAGTTAATACCCATAAAAGGGATGAACAATATTGAATATGCTTTTATACACACTGTTCAAAAAGCTAAGTGTTTTTGTTTTGACAATTTACTGCTTGATGAGAGATAATGCAACAAATTTACCAAATCTGTGTTTGTTCTTCACGTATATTTTGTCTTTTCAACTGTATTAATTTTTCCCAAGAAAATCACTCGAATTGTTCACCATCTTACATGTGGATTAGTTCTCTAATTCATTACTTTCTCTTCTTACCTTCTTTATTTGATTGTTCTTTACTCAGTCTATTTAACTTGAATGCATAGTTTTCCCCAAATCTAATTATTTAAACTTCTCATTTCTCCTTCAACATTACTGCTTTGTTTCTATAGGTTTCATTAGTCTTATCATTCAGTTCTAAGCACTCTTTAATCTTGATGTATTAATTGATCCATCGGTTAACGTATTTTTTTTAAGTTCCAAATATACTTTTTTGGCTGATGAATTTGTCTTTAATGTTTTACATTTCTAACTACATTTATAGAATGTGATCTCTATGATATATTTTTTAAATTCTTTTTAACATTTATTTATTTTTGAGACAGAGAGAGACAGAGCATGAACGGGGGAGGGGAAGAGAGAGAGGGAGACACAAAATCGGAAGCAGGCTCCAGGCTCTGGGCTGATGGCGGGGCTCGAACTCACGGACCGCAAGATAGTGACCTGAGCCTAAGTCGGACGCTCAACCGACTGAGCCACCCACGCGCCCCCTGTATGATATTTTTATAATAAGTTTTATATGGTCCATTGGATCAATTTTTATGAATGTTCTGTATTTGCCTTAAATTAAATGTACATTCACCAGTTGCTCAGTATAAGACAATGTCAATGAATAGAACAGGTTTATGAATTGCTTTTCTAATCTTTATTATTTTTTTTATCTGCATAACCTATCACTTTTTGTGAGATAGGTGAAAAAATCTTCACTGTTATTCTCCCCTTGCTCACTCAGCCAAACTGGATCCCTTCCATTTCTTAAACACTCCAAACATGTCCAAAAGTTCAGGTCTTTGTTTTTGAAGTAGCTTTGGGTGGTTTGTCCCCAGATTCTGTATAGTTTCTTCCCTCACTTGCTTCAGCCTTCCTTGATATGTTTAATAAGAACCATTATAGTAAAAGGAATCAAGTAGAAGTTTCTGAAACTGGCTTCCCCACCCTTGGTCTCTAGCCAAAATAATAAAACAGAAGTAATATATACTGAAATTATTGAGGAGATTAGTTCTACAAAGACTTAAAGGTGTTGGAGTCCTTATTACTCCCTACTCAATTTACCTATTTGCCCCTATAAAAACCAGACGGATTGTGGCAGATCATGGTAAATTTCTATAAACAACAAAGTCTCAAATGTGGCTGCTCTGATAGATATGGTGTCTTCACTGAAATGGATCTACAAAAATATCAGGCATTTGATCTGTGATTGGTGGTCTGGGGAATGCATTATTCTCAATCCCCATTAGCAAAGAATTTCAAAAATAGTTTATGTGGGAATAAAGGCATATATATTGTCTTGCCTAATGGCTATGTTACTTCCTGTTCTTTGCTTCACCATAGTCTGCAGAGATTTTGGTTATGTTGGCTTTCTACAGGATATCATGCTGTACAACAACATTAACGGTATCTCAGTCAGATTTTGCATAAAATACTCTAGAAGCCTTCGTAGGTCACATATGGGTGGAGATAATCTCCATGAAGATTCAAAGGTCAGCCATATCGGTAAGTATTTAGGGGTCCAGTGACCTGAGGTCCACAAGGACAAATTTATTTGGATTTTAAAAGAAGCATATATTACATTTGGGAATATTATTGTAACTAATTTTTGAGTGTCTTGGAAGGCTTATTTTTTTTTTGAGTAGGGTGAAGAGCAATGTTCCCCAGATTGTAAACTGCCCTTTCTATTGGGTCATATGACCCAGCATATCCTATCATACTACATATGGATCATTTGTGGAGGCTCTAGAGAGTCCTAATAGGGGATTACAGTACAGGCTGTGTTTCTGAAGCAGGTCACGACTTTTGTAGTGGAGGACTATTTCTCATTGAAGACCAGCTTTAGGCATGTTGCCAGGCCCTACAGAAACTGAGCAACTGATTCTATAAGAAGTAGATCACTTTTGATGAGCCACACTATCACATCCATCATGATATAAGGTCAGGTGAGGTTATAACAATGCACTTTTGAATATAAGTAGTGCACTTGAAATTAGGCCTGAGTATATCCAGATAGGTCCAGACTCCCATGTTATTTCCCTCTGTTGCCTGATGTTATTCCATCAACTTACCCTTATGGCTTCATTGGAGACTCCCTATATCTGCAAAGGAAAATATGTATGCCTGGTTCACTGAATGATTGCCTTTGTTATGTTGGCCCTGAATGAAAATGAACGAAAATCTTCTCAGACAAAACTAAGAGTTGTGCACTTAGTTATTCGCTTTTAAGGACTCTGCTGGTTCAAGAAGTCCTCTTTACTAGGGAAAGGGATGGAGGCAGTGATTTTACCAGAGAGTATATCAAGGTTCCAGTGATCTTAAAAACCTATTATTCATTGGATATTTGTAGTTTCTTATGCCTATAGAACAACAGGTAATAAGATGTCAAGGATGGTTGACACAGATTACAGAGAGCTAGGGTTATTGGTACACAGTAGGAAGAAAGGAATGAGCCTAGAGATTCATTGGAGCATCTCCTGGTGCTTCATTGACAATTATAACTGTCTGCATGTTTGTCTTCTTTGTAAGTCATGAATAGGTTTGGGCTATACCAGGTAATTTTTTATATATACCAAGATGGTATACATATAATATATGTAACATATTATATAGATTTCTCCTTTCCATGGAGAAATATCTGTTAATGTGCCTAATAACATTGATGAATTTTCAAAAACTAAGTCAACCTTAAAGTGAAACATAAATCTCTCTTGGCTAAGCTCTTACCTTCCTATATATACCTATATATGTATATATTTATGGATTTAATTTTTTAAGCTTTTGAAAGATTTTTTAATTCTTGTATTGAAGTGTAATGTACAAATTTGAGTGTTACAACTGGATGACTTTTCAGAGTTGTATACTCCCATGTAACCAACACTTAGTCTAAGATTTATAACATTACCTGAACCTAGAAACCTCCCCTATATCCCTCCTAGTTAATACCACCCCCAAATAGAAGCACTATTCTGGCTTCTACCCCTGTAGATTTACCAGTGCTGAAGCTTTATCCACATGAATCATACAGTATATATTTCCTCTGTCTAGTTTCATTTCCCCAATATTATATCTGTCTTTAAATACAACAATTCTTTATTTTACGTTTATGTATAATATTCTATTGTAGAAATAGGTCACAATTTGTTCAGGTTTACAGATCATGAATGAAGCTGTCATCCATACTTTCATATGTACCTTCTGTTGCATAGATGCACTCATTTCTATTGCATCTATACATAGAAGAATGACGAAGTCTTAGGGCATTATATATTCAGATTTAGTAAATACTACTAAAATATTCAAGATGGATGTAGCCATTGAAGTTCACAGAAGAAAGGTATGAGAATTCTATTTGGTCTACCTCCATCTTAACACTTGATTTTTTTTTTAATCTTAGACATTGTAAATGGGAAGGTAGTGATAGCTTAATGTGGCTTTAATTTGCACTTTCCAGATAACTGAAGATTTGAAGACATTTTTATATACTTATGGAACATTTGTATACCCTGTTTTCTAAAGTGACTATTTGGGGAGCACCTGGATGGCTCGGTTGGCTGGGTGTCTGACTTCGGCTCAGGTTATGATCTCATGGTTTATGGGTTCAAGCCCTGCATCAGGCTCTGTGCTGACAGCTCGAAACCTGGAGCCTGTTTCATATTATGTGTCTCCCTGCCTCTCTCTCTCTGTTCCTCCCCTGCTCACACACGCTCTCTCTCTCTCTCTCTCTCAAAAATAAATAAAAGATTAAAATAATAAAGTGACTATTTAGTTGTTTTTCCCATTCCTTAAATGAGTTTTATATATTTTTGTTATTTGTCAGAATGTGTTTCAGTATGAGTAGGACATGTACATTACAAAGATTTTTCCCAGTCTTTGGACTGATTTTCCTCACCTTTAATATCTTCTGATGAAGAACAATTTTCAGTTCTAACAAAACCTAATTCGTTAATAGTTTATGGTTAGTGTTTAAGAAAACTGTTTAAGTTCACTTTGACTATTCCAAAGACATGAGTTTCTCTTCTGTGTTATCTTACAGGAGTTTTTTCTTGTTTTATGGTTTACTTTTAGATATACAATTCTTCTGGAGTTGAATTTGGGGAGAGTCAAAGTGATATGCAATACTAATGTATTTTAAAAATATGGATATTCAGTGAAACCAGTACCATGTATGGAAAAACCGTATCTTCGCCCACTGTTTTGCAGTGTCATCCACACACATATATACAAAGTCTTTTTTAACAAACGTTTGTTTTATCTCAAGTTTAGTATAAGTTTTGTTCCTTATCAATATTTTTTGGTAATTTTTCCTTTGCATTTCCATACATATTTTGGGGTCACTTTTCAATTTCTAGAACAAACAAGAAATTTTTTCTAGCATTTGTATTGGGATTATATTAAATCTATCGATTTGATACAAAGGATATCTTTGTGATATTGAATCTTTTTAATTAAAATTAAAAAAAAATTTTGAGAGTGAGAAAACACAAGCATGCTAGTAGGGGAGCCAGGGGGAGAGAGGGAGAGAGGGAGAGAGGGAGAGAGGGAATCTTAAGCAGGCTCCACACTGTGCAGAGCCTGACACGAGGTGGGGCTTGATCCCACAATCCTGGGATCATGACCTGAACAGAAATCAAGAGTTGGAGGCTCACCTGCCTGAGCCACCCAGACACCCCCAAACTGAATCTTTCAGTCAATGGATATAGCATACCTCTCTTGTCATTTAGATTCCTAATTTCTCTCAAAAATGAATCCTAACACAGAATCTTAGATATTATATTAAACATATTTTGTTGGTCACTGCAGCCACTTTTGCATTTTAGTTCTGCCTTCTAATAATTCCATTTAAGTTATCGCTAAAAATATGGAATGGGGCAGAAGAAACCTAGATCACTAGGCAAACTGTTAGGGAGGTTTCCTCCAGCTTAATGTGAAGATTCAGTAGCTACTTCCTGGAAAAGTTCACTCAGTTAATTATTGATTCAATTCTAAGAATTTTCATGCAGCCCTCATTTCTCTAGCTTGTCTCAAGTATAGCATGAAATGTTCATTAAATTTTGGATAGGGGCACCTGGATGGTTCAGTTGGTTAAGCATCAATCCCATGATTTGTGAGTTCAAGCCCTGTGTTGGGCTCTCTGCTGTCAGCACAGAGCCTGCTTCAGATCCTCTGTCCCCCTCTCTCTGCACCTTCTCTCCCACTCTCACATGCTCGATCTCTCAAAACTAAAAAAACACTAAAAAAATTTGGATATATTATGACTATATCGTTCCTTTTCCAGGGCTGCGTTACCATCTTTAAATCATTGGCACTTGAACATTCAGGAATAAGCAGCAGCAATGCCAGGCTTTCTGGAAAAATTCTCTCAGCAGCCTTGTACAGATTCATTCCTTGTAGCCAGATTCATTCCTTGGCCTCCACTCTCTTCTCATTAACTTTAATCCCAAGTCTTGCATTTGTCTCTAGGAATACATATATTCTTTCAGTTTGACATATTTTTATTCATTTTTGAATAATCAATCATTCATTTGATATTGTTAAAGCTTCCAGACAGAACACCTGTTTGGTCAACATCCCAAATGATGATTCACCTGTATTCATAATTAGACCCAACATTCTTTCTATGCTTCCATTCTGTCTTTGGTAATTTGTAAAAATCTCATATCCACAAAATTAATAATTCCATGAAAAAAAGACCCCTGAAATTTAGCTGGTACAACCAATTCATCCCATATTGTTCTTCATTTTTACCATTTCCTACTTCTGGGAAATCTCATGCCATCCTGTTACTAATTCCCCTTCTGTAATCTTGCCAAAGATAGATTTCAAGTTCACGTTGATAGTTTTTGGTATCTATATATTGCATCTATTTATAGTCATAAAGTACTGTGTTCTGTAACCTGCTCTTTTTCACTTCAAATATATATCCTAAACATCATTCTTGGGTTATACAACTGATGACCACCAATCTTTCTTTCCTGATTATTTCTTCTAAGATAATCCTACTGATGGTTTAGAATTGAGATGATGTGATGGACCATAGAACAGAGACAGCAACTACTTACTAAAGGGATTCAATCAATTTGGAGACATCCAGAAGAGTTAAAGACAACTTACAAAAGAGAAAGTAGGACGGTGGTTGCCGCGGGTTGGAGGGTGGGGATTAGGGAGATGTTGGTCATAGAATACGAACTTCCGCTTACAAAACAAAGAAGTTCTCGGGATCTAATGTACAATATAGAAATTGTGGTTAATAACAGTGTATTATATACATGAAAGTTGCTAAGAGTAAACCTTAGATGTTCTCCCCACAAAAAAAGAAATGGTAATTATATGACATATAGGTGTTAGCTAACCCTATGGTGGTAATTATTTTGCAATATACACATATATCAAATCAATACCTTAAACTTACATGATGCTATATGTTAATTATAGCTCAATAAAGCTGGGGGAAAACCTGTTCAATTGATCCCTGAAGTTCATAGAGTAATTCTTGTACACAAACCCCTTTAACTCTACCAGTCCTGATTCCCTGCCCCAGAGCCAAAGCATCAGCTGAAAAATAATTTTAATATCGCATATATATCTACCAAGTGTACAAGTATGTGGTTATAACTTATTCTTTGGGGCAATTTAGGATTTAGAACCAGTTCTTGAAGAAATCCTAAAGTGTCCTAGTTGCCATGACAAAGGGCAGAGAGCAGGTCCTCTCCTTCACCAGGGCCAACATTTTCTTTCCCAATTCCATTAACCACTGAAATTTTATTTTATTTTATTTTATTTTATTTTATTTTATTTTATTTTATTTTATTTTATTTTATTTTTTTTACTTCCAATGTTTTCTCAAATTTTATTCTTAAAGTTAAAATTTTTTTCCATTTAAAAATTGTTTTTTTTAATTTCAGTGGAGTTTATTTGTATCATACTTGACACAGGAACTGATCTCATTTTTTTAATGAATAATTAACTATTGAGCATCATTTATTGAATAGTCAGCCTATTTTTCTTTTTTTTATTTTTATTTTTTTTTATTTTTTATTTTTTATTTTTTAATATATGAAATTTACTGTCAAATTGGTTTCCATACAACACCCAGTGCTCATCCCAAAAGGTGCCCTCCTCAATACCCATCACCCACCCTTCCCTCCTCCCACCCCCGATCAACCCTCAGTTTGTTCTCAGTTTTTAACAGTCTCTTATGCTTTGGCTCTCTCCCACTCTAACCTCTTTTTTTTTTTTTTTTTCTCCTTCCCCTCCCCCATGGGTTTCTGTTATGTTTCTCAGGATCCACATAAGAGTGAAACCATATGGTATCTGTCTTTCTCTGTATGGCTTATTTCACTTAGCATCACACTCTCCAGTTCCATCCACGTTGCTACAAAAGGCCATATTTCATTTTTTCTCATTGCCACGTAGTATTCCATTGTGTATATAAACCACAATTTCTTTATCCATTCATCAGTTGATGGACATTTAGGCTCTTTCCATAATTTGGCTATTGTTGAAAGTGCTACTATAAACATTGGGGTACAAGTGCCCCTATGCATCAGTACTCCTGTATCCCTTGGATAAATTCCTAGCAGTGCTATTGCTGGGTCATAGGGTAGGTCTATTTTTAATTTTCTGAGGAACCTCCACACTGCTTTCCAGAGCGGCTGCACCAATTTGCATTCCCACCAACAGTGCAAGAGGGTTCCTGTTTCTCCACATCCTCTCCAGCATCTATAGTCTCCTGATTTCTTCATTTTGGCCACTCTGACTGGCGTGAGGTGGTATCTGAGTGTGGTTTTGATTTGTATTTCCCTGAGGAGGAGCGATGTTGAGCATCTTTTCATGTGCCTGTTGGCCATCCGGATGTCTTCTTTAGAGAAGTGTCTATTCATGTTTTCTGCCCATTTCTTCACTGGGTTATTTGTTTTTCGGGTGTGGAGTTTGGTGAGCTCTTTATAGATTTTGGATACTAGCCTTTTGTCCGATGTGTCATTTGCAAATATCTTTTCCCATTCCGTTGGTTGCCTTTTAGTTTTGTTGGTTGTTTCCTTTGCTGTACAGAAGCTTTTTATCTTCATAAGGTCCCAGTAATTCACTTTTGCTTTTAATTCCCTTGCCTTTGGGGATGTGCCGAGTAAGAGATTGCTACGGCTGAGGTCAGAGAGGTCTTTTCCTGCTTTCTCCTCTAAGGTTTTGATGGTTTCCTGTCTCACATTCAGGTCCTTTATCCATTTTGAGTTTATTTTTGTGAATGGTGTGAGAAAGTGGTCTAGTTTCAACCTTCTGCATGTTGCTGTCCAGTTCTCCCAGCACCATTTGTTAAAGAGACTGTCTTTTTTCCATTGGATGTTCTTTCCTGCTTTGTCAAAGATGAGTTGGCCATACGTTTGTGGGTCTAGTTCTGGGGTTTCTATTCTATTCCATTGGTCTATGTGTCTGTTTTTATGCCAATACCATGCTGTCTTGATGATTACAGCTTTGTAGTAGAGGCTAAAGTCTGGGATTTTGATGCCTCCTGCTTTGGTCTTCTTCTTCAAAATTACTTTGGCTATTCGGGGCCTTTTGTGGTTCCATATGAATTTTAGGATTGCTTGTTCTAGTTTTGAGAAGAATGCTGGTGCAATTTTGATTGGGATTGCATTGAATGTGTAGATAGCTTTGGGTAGTATTGACATTTTGACAATATTTACTCTTCCAATCCATGAGCAGGGAATGTCTTTCCATTTCTTTATATCTTCTTCAAGTACCTGCATAAGCTTTCTATAGTTTTCAGCATACAGATCTTTTACATCTTTGGTTAGATTTATTCCTAGGTATTTTATGCTTCTTGGTGCAATTGTGAATGGGATCAGTTTCTTTATTTGTCTTTCTGTTGCTTCATTGTTAGTGTATAAGAATGCAACTGATTTCTGTACATTGATTTTATATCCTGCAGCTTTGCTGAATTCATGTATCAGTTCTAGCAGACTTTTGGTGGAGTCTATCGGATTTTCCATGTATAATATCATGTCATCTGCAAAAAGCGAAAGCTTGACTTCATCTTTGCCAATTTTGATGCCTTTGATTTCCTTTTGTTGTCTGATTGCTGATGCTAGAACTTCCAGCACTATATTAAACAACAGCAGTGAGAGTGAGCATCCCTGTCGTGTTCCTGATCTCAGGGAAAAAGCTCTCAGTTTTTCCCCGTTGAGGATGATGTTAGCTGTGGGCTTTTCATAAATGGCTTTTATGATCTTTAAGTATGTTCCTTCTATCCCGACTTTCTGGAGGGTTTTTATTAAGAAAGGGTGCTGGATTTTGTCAAAGGCCTTTTCTGCATCGATTGACAGGATCATATGGTTCTTCTTTTTTTTATTAATGTGATGTATCACGTTGATCGATTTGCGAATGTTGAACTAGCCCTGCATCCCAGGAATGAATCCCACTTGATCATGGTGAATAATTCTTTTTATATGCTGTTGAATTCGATTTGCTAGTATCTTATTGAGAATTTTTGCATCCATATTCATCAGAGATATTGGCCTGTAGTTCTCTTTTTTTACTGGGTCTCTGTCTGGTTTAGGAATCAAAGTAATACTGGCTTCATAGAATGAGTCTGGAAGTTTTCCTTCTCTTTCTATTTCTTGGAATATCTTGAGAAGGATAGGTATTATCTCTGCTTTAAACGTCTTGTAGAACTCCCCTGGGAAGCCATCTGGTCCTGGACTCTTATTTGTTGGGAGATTTTTGATAACCGATTCAATTTCTTCACTGGTTATGGGTCTGTTCAAGCTTTCTATTTCCTCCTGATTGAGTTTTGGAAGAGTGTGGGTGTTTAGGAATTTGTCCATTTCTTCCAGGTTGTCCAATTTGTTGGCATATAATTTTTCATAGTATTCCCTGATAATTGTTTGTATCTCTGAGGGATTGGTTGTAATAATTCCATTTTCATTCATGATTTTATCGATTTGGGTCATCTCCCTTTTCTTTTTGAGAAGCCTGGCTAGAGGTTTGTTAATTTTGTTTATTTTTTCAAAAAACCAACTCTTGGTTTCGTTGATCTGCTCTACCGTTTTTTTAGATTCTATATTGTTTATTTCTGCTCTGATCTTTATTATTTCTCTTCTTCTGCTGGGTTTAGGCTGCCTTTGCTGTTCTGCTTCTATTTTCTTTAGGTGTGCTGTTAGATTTTGTATTTGGGATTTTTCTTGTTTCTTGAGATAGGCCTGGATTGCAATGTATTTTCCTCTCAGGACTGTCTTCGCTGCGTCCCAAAGCATTTGGATTGTTGTATTTTCATTTTCGTTTGTTTCCATATATTTTTTAATTTCTTCTCTAATTGCCTGGTTGACCCACTCATTCGTTAGTAGGGAGTTCTTTAACCTCCATGCTTTTGGAAGTTTTCCAGACTTTTTCCTGTGGTTGATTTCAAGCTTCATAGCATTGTGGTCTGAAAGTATGCATGGTATGATTTCAATTCTTGTATACTTATGAAGGGCTGTTTTGTGACCCAGTATATGATCTATCTTGGAGAATGTTCCATGTGCACTTGAGAAGAAAGTATATTCTGTTGCTTTGGGATGCAGAGTTCTAAATATATCTGTCAAGTCCATCTGATCCAATGTATCATTCAGGGCCCTTGTTTCTTTATTGACTGTGTGTCTAGATGATCTATCCATTTCTGTAAGTGGGGTGTTAAAGTCCCCTGCAATGACCACATTCTTATCAATAAGGTTGCTTATGTTTATGAGTAATTGTTTTATATATCTGGGGGCTCTGATATTTGGCGCATAGACATTTATAATTGTTAGCTCTTCCTGATGGATAGACCCTGTAATTATTATATAATGCCCTTCTTCATCTCTTGTTACAGCCTTTAAAGTCTAGTTTGTCTGATATAAGTATGGCTACTCCAGCTTTCTTTTGGCTTCCAGTAGCATGATAAATAATTCTCCATCCCCTCACTCTCAATCTAAAGGTGTCCTCAGATCTAAAATGAGTCTCTTGTAGACAGCCAATAGATGGGTCTTGTTTTTTTATCCATTCTGATACTCTATGTCTTTTGGTTGGCACCTTTAATCCATTTACATTCAGTTTTATTATAGAAAGATATGGGTTTAGAGTCATTGTGATGTCTGTATGTTTTATGCTTGTAGTGATGTCTCTGGTACTTTGTCTGACAGGATCCCCCTTAGGATCTCTTGTAGGGCTGGTTTTGTGGTGACAAATTCCTTCAGTTTTTGTTTGTTTGGGAAGACCTTTATCTCTCCTTCTATTCTAAATGACAGACTTGCTGGATAAAGGATTCTCGGCTGCATATTTTTCCTGTTTAGCACACTGAAGATATCGTGCCAAGCCTTTCTGGCCTGCCAAGTTTCAAAGGAGAGATCAGTCACGAGTCTTATAGGTCTCCCTTTATATGTGAGGGCATGTTTATCCCTTGCTGCTTTCAGAATTTTCTCTTTATCCTTGTATTTTGCCAGTTTCACTATGATATGTCGTGCAGAAGATCGATTCAAGTTACGTCTGAAGGGAGTTCTCTGTGCCTCTTGGATTTCAATGCCTTTTTCCTTCCCCAGTTCAGGGAAGTTCTCAGCTATAATTTCTTCAAGTACCCCTTCAGCACCTTTCCCTCTCTCTTCCTCCTCTGGGATACCAATTATGCGTATATTATTTCTTTTTAGTGTATCACTTAGTTCTCTAATTTTCCCCTCATACTCCTGGATTTTTTTATCTTTCTTTCAGCTTCCTCTTTCTCCATAACTTTATCTTCTAGTTCACCTATTCTCTCCTCTGCCTCTTCAATCCGAGCCGTCGTGCTTTCCATTTTGTTTTGCATTTAGTTTAAAGCGTTTTTCAGCTCCTCGTGACTGTTCTTTAGTCCCTTGATCTCTGTGGCAAGAGATTCTCTGCTGTCCTCTATACTGTTTTCAAGCCCAGCGATTAATTTTATGACTATTATTCTAAATTCACTTTGTTATATTATTTAAATCCTTTTTGATCAGTTCATTAGCTGTTGTTATTTCCTGGAGATTCTTCTGAGGGGAATTCTTCCCTTTGGTCATTTTGGATAGTCCCTGGAGTGGTGAGGACCTGCAGGGCACTTCCCCTGTGCTGTGGTGTATAACTGGAGTTGGTGGGCGGGGCCGCAGTCCGACCTGATGTCTGCCCCCAGCCCACCGCTGGTGCCACAGTCAGACTGGTGTGTGCCTTCTCTTCCCCTCTCCTAGGGGCGGGATTCACTGTGGGGTGGCGTGGCCCGTCTGGGCTACTTGCACACTGCCAGGCTTGTGGTGCTGGGGATCTGGCGTATTAGCTAGGGTGGGTAGGCAAGGTGCACGGGGGCGGGAGGGGCAGGCTTAGCTCGCTTCTCCTTAGGTGATCCACTTCAGGAGGGGCCCTGTGGCAGTGGGAGGGGGTCAGATCCGCCGCCGGAGGTTTGGCTCCGCAGAAGCACAGAGTTGGGTGTTTGCGCGGAGCGAGCAAGTTCCCTGGCAGGAACTGGTTCCCTTTGGGATTCTGGCTGGGGGATGGGCGGGGGAGATGGCGCTGGCGAGCGCCTTTGTTCCCCGCCAATCTGAGCTCTGCCGTCCGGGGGCTCAGCAGCTCTCCCTCCCTTTGTCCTCCAGCCTTCCCGCTTTCTGAGCAGAGCTGTTAACTTATGACCTCCCAGACGCTAAGTCGCGCTTGCTGTCGGAACACAGTCCTTCCGGCCCCTCCGCTTTTGCCAGCCAGACTCGGGGGGCTCTGCTTGGCTGGCGAGCCGCCCCTCCGCCCCGGCTCCCTCCCGCCAGTCCGTGGAGTGCGCACCGCCTCGCCGCCCTTCCTACCCTCTTCCGTGGGCCTCTCGTCTGCGCTTGGCTCCGGAGACTCCGTTCTGCTAATCCTCTGGCGGTTTTCTGGGTTCTTTAGGCAGGTGTAGGTGGAATCTAAGTGATCAGCAGGACGCGCGGTGAGCCCAGCGTCCTCCTACGCCGCCATCTTCCCTCCCTTAACCAGTGAAATTTTAAATGATAGATTTGTCACTTATATGATCTGTCCATGATAGATAAAACTTTTGAAAATTTAATCTCACAAAAGTCTAATAACACATTCTATTGTTTCTAGCATATTCTAACTTTCAATGTACTGCCTGACTTCTTCCTCCATAAGGGTTTTTGTAACTATGACAGCCCATATCAGCTTCTTTCCTTGAAAATTTGTGTGACTTAAGATCTTTTAAGTTTATACATTAATTATGAAGTTATAAAGGTACTTTGGAGATCTTTAGCTTGTCAATCCTATTTTATAGAAGGGAGCCTGAGACACAAATAGACAATAAATGGGAATGCCATGTAATTTCATATTGTATATGTTGTTTAAATATATATAACACATATTACATATATGCTTATGTTACATACATACACATATGCACATGTATATAAACCTATGTATATAATACATTCTCTGAATTGGTCATCATCCCGAGTGTTTTATTTTCTCCCTTGGTCCCAAAATACAATATTATGAATATATCAGAAGAGTGAATTGATTTGGAGAGGACCTTCACAAAATTCTAGAGAGACCTCCAAATTGTAAATAGATGATATCTGCTGATCATTCTTGGAAAACAGAACATTATTAAATTTAAATATCCTCCTTCAAACACTTAATTTTCTTTTTTAATCAGGCTAGAAACTAAGAAATGCCAATAGAACAAGCTAAGGTTTAACAGTATTGATCCTGTTCAGAGTTGTGTAGAGTAGTGTACAGCATCCAAGAAAAAGAAAAGACCCATTCTAGGTCCGAGCATAACAAAACATCTAGGTGATTGTCAATGTGCAGTTAAATCCCCCTCTGAATGGAGACTTGAAGAATTCGTCCCACTGTGCCTTTAAAAAGCCTCTTGTGTGTTAGTGTGGACTCCGCTGCCAGGCCTAGCTGGGACATTCCTCATCTCTCACCGCTGAGATTCTCTAGATGTCTGTCCGCCAGTCATGGAACTTGCTGAATAGGTCAGCGTTACTTCATGCTCACAGAAAAGGTGGCAAAACAAGCCTGTTGTCTGGTCCCTCTGCTTATTATTTGTTTTAGGCAAATATGAGTCCTCAGGTTTGAGACAGAGCACTGGTGGTAACTAGAGCACAGAAGAATAGCTTAAAGGAGGTGAAGGGAGGGGTTGGCAGGCAGTTCTCACTTGGGGAAGCCTGAGGAGGTGGGGGTTTGGGGTGAACAGGGGCAGAAACGTGAGTTAAAAGAAAAGCCCAAGTGTGCGTCTGGAATCCTTAAACAGAGGCAGAATACTGACTAGTTGGGCAAATTAAGTCCTTTCAGGGAGGTCCAGATAAATGATTGGTTTGCATTCAAGCAGAAAATAACATTATTTCTGGCTTCATGTCGTGTAGGGTAGAGAAAAGAGGACAGCGCCTCCTCTGTTAAGTTGAAAATGTGAAAGAGATAAGATGTACAGAAAGTAAAGAAGCACTGCTTTTTCTTTTCCCTAGAAGAGGTGGACTCTGTTGAGGAAGAAATTTTGTTTACTTTATTTTTAATTTTTTAATGTTTATTTTTGAGAGAGACAGAGAGAGAGTGGAGGAGGGGCAGAGAGAGAGGGAGACACAGAACCCAAAGCAGGTTGCAGGCTCCAAGCTGTCAGCACAGAGCCCAATGTGAGGCTCGCGCCCATGAACCCAGAGATCATGACCTGAGCCAAAGTCCGAGGCTTAACCAACTCAGCTACCCAGGTGTCCCATGGAAGACATTTTAAAAATACCAAATTAATGAAAAGTGAAAAGTAATCTATATTCTCTCTGTAATCTATATTCGCTCTGTAATCTATCTGCCCTAAATGGTGTTGGAAGGCTTAGTGAAGAGCAAGGAGGTTGTCAAACAATGGGTCAGCCTTTGGGGTGTCCTGTGGTCTCAGCTGCACATGGGTAGCTGGTACAGGCTGCTGGTGCTTAGTATCCATCAGTGTCAGTGGTTTGATATTTTAGTTGAACTAGAACCTCCTTTGGTAATCTGAATTAGAACAATCTGAATGAAAATCCCCTTCAACAATCTGAATCTTTGAAGTCAGAACAAAATGTTGAAAGGGGATATTTATGTGTTCATGAAGAAACTCATTTCTTATTAAGTTGTAACAGGGGATGACAGAAATGGGAAGAGATTCCCTCTGACTCCTGATGAAAAACTCAAGAAAGCCATTGTACATAGTATATATAAACTTAGTATGCCAAAATGTCAATGCTGTTTTAAGATATAATACATATATGTATGATAGGTTTAGAGTCTGAATTGAAAAGTCAGTCTCTTTAATTTTGAATAGACTACGGTTTATGTTCTTAAAAGCTTCTAGGAGAAATGTTTTTTTGCCTTATATTCTTACAGCCTAGGAGATAAAGCATTCTATGAAATCAAGAGTGACTTAACCACAGATGTACATATTAAAGTTAAACATTTATTTGTGTAATGTTAAAAAAAGAAACAATGTACAGCATGGTGACTATGGTTAATACTGTATTGCATTTTTGAGAGTTGCTGAAAGAGTAAGTTTTAAAGACTCTTATCACAATTTTTTTATGTATGGTAATAGAGGTTAACTAGATTTATTGTGAGCATTTCACAGTGTATACACATAGCAAATCCATATTTGTACACCTGAAACTAATGTTATAGTTAATTATACCACAGTAAAGAGGTTTTGGTATGAAAGATGCACTGAAATACACAAACACATATATTCAGTTAATAGATATAGATACAGAATGTACACATCTCTATTTAAATAAAGAAATACATCAGTACATTGTGGATCTGGATTTGAATATCGGTTTTGTTGTATATAGTTATGTGAATTTGGGCTAATTAGTGTCTCTAAGTTACAATCTTTTATATAAAATAAGTATTCCTAGCTCAGAGTTGTTTAAATGTTTAAATGCTATCACATACATAAAAGGTTTAGCACTGCATTATATGCTTGGTAAATGCTCCACTGGTCTTTGATACTTTTTAGGTGTTTTTTTTTTTTTTGTCCTCACGTAGCTTGGTTCACAGTTTTTTTGGTTGTCTCTCTTAATTAAAAACTCCTCTCTTAAGAATAAAAGGAGTCAATGAAAAGGATAAAAGATCTTTACCAGTACAGACATTCCAGGGAAAAGACGAAAAGAACTTGTTCAAACACATTCTGAACCTCGTATCAATATTAGTGCATGGGAATAAATAAGTGAACATAAGGATGGAAGTGTCTACATAAGTCTGTTTTAATGGTTCCAGAAGACTAGAACTGGGTTAAGTGTTCACAAGTACACATGCCTTTTCATTTTTACCTCCTTTTATTTATTTGGGCACAATTTTGGACCAGGCTAATGTTTTAGTTGTCAGAGCATACTCTACCCATCATATACACACGATCTGGATATTGCCATGGTAATGGGGAAGGCTGGCCTGGATTCCTTAGAGTGTGAATGCTTCAAAACAAACAAACTTGCACCATGGACCCACGCAGCCTATTTTAATCAGCATTAATGACTCTGACAACCAGAGGCTCCTTTATCTGCCCCATTTGAAACAATTCACTAATGATAATTAAAAATGCCTGATGTTTGCCAACAATTCCAGAGCGACCTTCTTTAACTTAAAAAACCAAGAATAGGGAGAAATCTAAGAATAGTATCCATATAAGAAATATTTGTCTGGTGAGTTCAAAGAAGTTTGGAAAGACTGGTACAGAAGGATAACATGGTTTATGAGTTTGAGGAGGGAGATTGTATTACCTCAACTACAAAGCCCAAACTGTTGCTGGGATAGAAAAGGTATTTATAAATAAAACTGGGAGTGGGCATGGAATTTTCATAGAAATCAGCATATACAACCATTAGATAAAATAACTGATGTGGAACTATTATGTAATTTAAAGCTATATCAGGGATTCCTAACATAATTCACAGGAAATGAACTGGCTCCAAGAAGCCTATCTGCCTCTGAAATTTTAGACAATATTTTGATTTTGGCCCATCTGTGATATTTTTTTCTGGAAAGAAGATCCATAGCTCAAATTTTTTTTTTTTTAAGTTCATTTATTTTGGGGAGAGAGAGAGCATAAGCTGGGAAGGGACAGAGCCCAGACCCCACTGGTGACTCGATCCCAGGAACCGTGAGATCATAGCCTGAGCCAAAATCAGGAGTCAGACACTCAACAGACTGAGCCACCCAGGGTCCCCAGAGCTCAAAAGTTTTTCACTTAATTAAACAGTTATTATGTTCATTATTTTTCAGTCTTTGCATTTTCTTAGGTAATTGAATTTTAAAGTTATTATATTGGAAGGTAAAATTAAAACACATTCCAAGAGTGATTAATAACTCTATTCTTGGGAATTTATTCTAAATAAAATCCAATTTAGCCTAATAATCCAATATAAAAATAAGTCAACAAACAAGTATATATCAATCAGAAAGTTTTTAGTGGCCTCAAAAAATAGCTTTAAGAATATTTGTCATCTCACCATTACAAGAAATATAAAGCCAAGAGTTGCATAGTTCATTAATTCAGTAATGAATTAACTGACACCTTCCTCCCTCTTTCTGCTTTGCCTTCTCCATCTATTCACTTACCAGTCAAGGGTGGTCTCCCCAGGTATCAGATGACTGCAGTAGCTCCAGGAATCACATGCAGGTAAAACAATGCCTAACAGTAGAAGAGAGATGATACTCTTCATGTGTCTGTCTTTATTTAAAGCCAGAAAACTTCCCAGAATTCCCTCACATACCCTTTCCCTCTCATTGGTCAAAATTACATTATATGCCTTTGCCTAAACCAATCTTTGGCAGAGATGATTAAATTCATTCTCTACAGGTGGGGAGAGTTTCAGCCTACCTGAAGGACAAGATTGCTCAAAGAAGGGTGAAAATAATTAGAGATATATTAGGTAGAAACAAGATGAAGTATTGGCCATTGCACAGACAAGTATCAGTACTGGCCACAATGAACAACCAAAGGAATTTCTTTTATTGAAAACTTTGTGGGTTTTTTTCTGGTTAAATATTCCACACACATGGACAATAATTGATAGTAACATAGCCAACATCTGTGACCCAATCACTCAGTTTAAATACTACTAACATTTGCTCAGATTTTCATTGAAGAATGAAACCTACGAATATATTTATGATCCCATCCCCTCTGTACCCAGCACTGATTAGATTTCCTTCTTTTCTTCCCCAGCTATGACTATTAACCTGAATTCCTTATTTTTTTGTCATGCTTAATTTCATATTCATGCTACATATTTACGTACTTTAAGGAAACTCTAAAATTCATTTGTGATTTTCATCCTTTAGTAAAGAAAGTTTGTGGGGGAAAAATACAAATAATAATATTTTATTCCCAAGAGTTTCTGACTATAAAAAGTCCCTTGTGGACCTAAATTTGCTTCATCAAGCTCTGTTAGGCAAACAAGTCAGTAAAAATTAGGACTACATTTTACAAGAAATTATTTTTCACAAGCAAAAGTCCGATGAATAATAATCCTCCACTTGTGATCTTAAAAATTTAAAGAAACACTTCAGTGAATTTTGTGTCACGCATGCTAACAGTAGCAGGAACAAGAAATAAATGAAGTCAAATTTCGTTATATAGAACACTGCCATCAGGATGATGCTTTGAAATCGAACTGAATTCTTATGCTCTCCATTTTAAATGTGCAACTGAAAATGGGGACCCAGTAGCACATAGTCCAGGAAAAAGCCTTAATATTGCATCCAATAACAGCTATTTTTATTCCATAGGGAAATTTCCCGACTATAAGTCTGCCTGAGTGGGCAGGGAATTGGTGCTCCTATTTGTTGTACTGTCTGTACCATCGAATAAATAAATAAATAAATAAATAAATAAATAAATAAATAATAAATAAATAAATAAGAAAGACACTATTTATTCTTTAAGATTTTGGACCCAGTTCAACTGGCTAATATACATAAGTTAGGTTTGGGGCTAAGCATAATGTCCCTGCCCATAATTGTACCATAAAATTACCCATAATTTTGTACCCATAAAATTGTACCCATAAAAGTACCAAGTAGATCATGTCTTATTCATGTATTATGTCCAAGCTATGTAAGTAGTCAACAAACAATCCAAGATGAAAGAAAAACAACAGTTCACATTTTAAGGAAGTCACTCTTGTTGGGCATAAACATTGTAATGAGATGTGATAAATGCTCTCTTAAGTGAATATTACAGGGTAATCACATATTATCAGTCAGAAGTTTGGGTCCACTGTGGGGATCTGAGAATGTGTCATGGAGAAACATTTAAGATTGTTCTTGAAGAGTAAGAGCTCACCAGGTAAAGTAGAGAGGAAAAGAATGTCAGACATCTGAGAATGTGTCATGGAGAAACATTTAAGATTGTTCTTGAAGAGTAAGTAAGAGCTCACCAGGTAAAGTAGAGAGGAAAAGAATGTCAGACAAGCAAAATATAATGTGTTTCAAACATGAAATGCAATTCTATTTGGCCCCTGGCCTTTTGAATGTCATCACTTATAGTGCTCTTTTACTAGAGCCACTTACTTGGCTCTTAATGGACTGCAAATCTGTTCCCATTTTGAGCAAATGTTCTCAGTTTTAGCTCCTGAGTTTCTGAGTTTTAGCTCATGAGTAAGTCATACTTTTTGTTTCTTCATTCCATCTTCTGACCTCCTTTTGCCTTCCTATTTGTTTCAGAGGTAATTCTCTTCTCAAACCCAATACTTTTGTTAATCTTTCGTAATAGACCTTGGAAGCTCACTGGGACCAGAACATGAATCCATAGTATCTGGAAACTCATTTTCCCATCTTTAAATGTATGGTAAATTTAATCCCTAACTCTTCATCAAGGTTGAAGGAAAATTATTGCACCTCTAAGAATGAGGAATGGCAAAATAATTAAATATCCATAGTAAATCATTTGAATGTGCACATCACATCTTGCCCCAATCTCCTTCTCTTTCTCTCTCTCTCCCTCTCTCTCACTGTTTTCTTAACCATTTAAAAAAATTATTTGCTCCTTAAGGAATCTTTTTAGATTTTTTTTCAAGTTATCCTTCCATGAAATTTTAACACCATAGATATGTTGTATATCTATTCATTTACTGTATGTATATCTGAGTTTACATATTAAAAAGTAAAATATTTTTTGTCCCTTAAGAATCAATTTTTACCCATTGGGGGCGATATTGCTCTGTTGAGAATTCATGAATGATAAATTCATCTATCATCTATCCATCCATTTATACATCTTTCCACTTTTTTCCAAAAGAAAAAAAAAAACACTAAACTTTTGTGAACTTTAGTCATCAAGTTTATAAAAAGTGAAACTTACTCTGACTACTTCATGGAGCTATTATTATAAGATGTTAGGACTGGGGCACCTGAGTGGCTCAGTCAGTTTAGCATCAGACTCTTGGTTTCAGCGAGGGTCATGATCTCACAGTTTGTGGGTTTGAGCCCCACATTGAGCTCTGTGCTGACAATGCAGTGCCTGATTGGGATTCTCTCTCTTTCCCTGTCTCTCTGCTCCTCCTTCATGTTCTCGTCCTCTTTCTCTCTCTCTCTCTCTCAAAATAAACAAATAAACTTTAAAACACATATTAAAAAAAAGATATTAGGACTTACATGAGAGTCCTAAAATCAGTTATTATACAAATTGAACTTTGAAGAGAACTGTGGGCAAAATACACACAAGTTTTGGCCAACATCTTGGAAGTTTTATATTTCTACCATTTTCTCCATGATCTCTGAATAATCTGTTTCATTTCCCTACCAGTTCTTTATGCGGCAGGGTGGGAGGTGGGGGTGGTGGCTGTATGTATGTATGTGGGTGTAGGAATGAGTGAATTTTGCTCATATTTTGTACTTATATTTCAACTATGGACTTATTTCTAGTCACCTGGATGGATTATATAAGAAACCATTGCTTGTTTGTACAATCCTAATTCAAAAACTGAAAAGCAAAATCTCTTTGGGTAGAAGCTCTAGAATTGGTGAAAAAAGAACTCCTCCTCAATCCTGTATCAGTGAGGGAATTTCTGAATTTCTGAGGGGTGTTCTTATACTAAATGATCTTTAGGTAACTTCTGATTTGATTATTTCTGAAACGTTAAAAAACAAGCAACCAACCTCTCACCAAACACATGCTAAGTAATCAGGTGCCACCAGGTAATGCCGTTTTGCTGATTAAGTGGTAAAAAGAACAACTTCATGAAAAGGTAAGATAGATTTTATTTCTTAAACTCTGAGCAATTAAATGTGTAAAATCTGGCTTCTACTGTAATGCAGTTTCTGCATTCAATTTTAAAAAAATGTTCTGGTATGGAAAGAATTCAAAAAAGATTCTCATTCAGAATAAATTTATTTCCATACATTTCTTTTAAGATGGACTGGTTTTGAGGCTTTTGTTTATTTGTCAATGATCACGGGTTATGTTTAGTGGATCAATCACACACTTTGGAACCAGGCATCTAGGCTTGAATCCCATATTAGCATAAAATGGTTGCATGTTTGGGGCAAATGATTCTACCCTTTGAACTTTAGTTTCCTCATTTGAAACAATGGAGATAAGATTATATGTTTATAATATTTGGGGGAGATTAAATGAGAGAATGAGCCTAGCACAAAGAAGACATTAAAAAATGTGAATCTGTTTAATTTCCCCAGCCATATTTCCCTCCAAGTGCAGAGACCGCATCTGACATAGATTTGTGAATAGACACTTGTGAACCACCTTCTCCATTCTAAACACGAAACCTTTGGTGGTATTAGGTGATTGAAAAATAGGAGAAATGGAGAGACCATCATTTTCATTCATTATCAAGTATTTCCAAAACATATATATTATAGATCAGCCCTCAAGTTGGGCCCTGTGAAGATTTTAAGAATTAATAAAACAAAGCGTTCACTAAAAAGTGGGTGAGACAGACATAAAAAGCAATCAACATTAAAAGGCAAGGCTTGATGATCTATTGTTACAAGGGTTCCAACAAATGCCAAGAGAGCACATTAAAGGGTATGTAAAATTGTATCTGCAGGAAATAATCCCTATTACCAAGAGAAGAAGCAAGGAATCCAAAAACGGTGTCCTATTTAGGGATAGAACTATGGCATAGAGGCTACCTTCTCTGGCATCCTGACCCACAGGTAGTTGGCATTTTGAAGTATGTCCATTCTATATTTCATGTACTGGTATTACACGCCACTGCTGCTTTCACTTTCATCCTACTTGTATGGGCATCCAGGAACTATAAAATCAACTTTTGCCAAATGTCCAGTGGAGCAGATTAGCTAAGGCTGTTAACAAGGAGCAACTGACAGCCACATTCCTCAAAAATGGCTTGCACTTGGGTTTGGGGAACACGAGCTGCCAAAAGGGAAATTTGTGGGTGCTAAATTTAGAAGTGAATAGAAAACTTGTGGGCTTCAAAATCCCATTTGGCTCCTAAGTCAGACACAACTTCAGAGCTGTGTGGGGCTTTTTCTCTCCTTTCCCCCCTCCCTCCCTTTTTTATTTTATTCCCATGGCAGTTTTAGAAGAAGGAGCAAGAATTCCTTTCAAGCAAGAATGTTTATTGCCTGCATGATGCAGGCTTCCATTTAGCTAGAAAAAACATGTTTTTCAATTAACTTTCCCTTGATAAACAATGATTTATTTTAAAGGAACGGCTGTTTTGCAAATTGCAATAAAATAGATTTTATGTAGGAGAAAACCTTACTTTTTTTTTTAAAGGGATAATTAGTTGCCAAAGTTTCTAGAAGCAGAGACTAATATTTTTGGCTCTTGCTTCTTCTCATGCCACAATATTTTTAGTAGTGTACCTGAAATGCAAAAGCCTGAATAATCCCACTTGAAGTGTCCGAGTGAAAATGGCATTCATCCAATGTAATCCATTTGATTTCCATTGGTTTGCCTTTTGGTGAACAGATTCTCTTTGCTGATAGCAATTGGCTTTAAAACTGACACCACATCTTGGCTTGATTAAAAATGAATGCCTCATTGTTTCCCATCAAATCTTCACATTTAATTCTCTCACTCGCTCTTTCTCTTTCTCTCATTCTCTCTCCTTCTTAACTGTGTTTAATGTCTAGATGCCTGAGGATTATCAGAATACTTGTCCCTTCGTTGATGTACCAAGCCAAGTAATACAAATGCAAATTTCTTGAATCCTCCTCAGTTACCGCCATATACATATGTCTAGGCATATTCATATATATGAAGTATATAAAAAGGAAAAAAAACCCACAAAGTGTTAACCTGAATGTAAGTCATTGCATAAAAACTTACAGTAACTCTATCCATAAAGCCAAATGGAAAGTGTGCTGATTTTATAGTGAGAACCTTCATGACAACAATAACAGTAACAGCAATTAACTAAATACCATACCTTTTTTGCCCCCAAACATTTCTCTCTCCCCTGCCACCAGCAGAAGCTGTGAGAGTGATAAGTCTTACCTAACAACTTAAGCTTTTATAATGGCATTTTAAAATCTTTAGCTTGGTGTTTTCATAATTAAAACAGAAATCACCAGGTATATTTGGCCCAGGAAAAGGCTTATTTATTAATTCTGGCATAAGTGTGCAATTTGAAAATGGGAAGAGCGGAGAATTGCACAATGCTAGTAATCTTTTAAATAATTATATGAAATGCCAACTTTATTGTGATGCAAATAGTCTTACAGACTTGGGAGGCTTTAAGGAAAATGTTTCCACAAAATATGTTGAGATGCTATTTTTATACATCTTTGAGAAATGAAGAAAGAACACATGTATGTTTATAAGAGATCAAATGGGTTACCTACTGGACATGAGGCAAACCAAAACTGTGGTGTAACAGTTCACACATCCAAAAGGAGCAGACTTGATGTGGTCATGCTTGCTCTGGAATGCTCTCCAAGTCTTGGGGTATCTAAGCAACCTCAAAACCTTAAAGTATTCCATGGTTCTAGGAATGCCAAAGGCGGCCATAGACTGTCCTGGTGACACCCATGGAGTGTGTTCCTTAATGAACAAATACAACTGGAGAAAAAAAGAATAGGTCCCAGAGAAAACCAATTCCATTGGGTGCATAGTAGGCTTCCTTAAAAAATGAGGATGGTTTATAAAGTGGAAGTCAGAAGAAGTTGTGAGTTTGGATTCTTTCCAAATGTTAAATGTCTGAAGTCAGATCAAGACATCTATGAGACTCCCCCAGTGAACGTTGAACCTTCTTGAAAATTTTCATTCTGAATATGGGAAAGCCAAATACAGTGCAATTAAATTGTTAAGCTCTCTTACATGATTTAGCCATCCCAACCATTCAGAAATTCTTGGTATATGATACCTAAACAGCAGCATGTGATGGTTCTGTGGAGGAAAGTTGCCTTTGTACAGGGAGAAGCAGTCTATGGTGGTGATTACAATCACGAGTTTCAGATAGTTAAGATAACTGATGTGATTAGTAGAACCCACAATGATGAGAAACAATTGTCAGCTAGATGGTTCAGGAAGTATGTCAGAACTATCAAATTCCAACTGAATCTTTGCCAATATGTAACAGAAGAATGTGACCCTTAATGGGGAAAAAGACTGATACTTGGGTTGAATTAAAAATAGCAAACAATTACTTAGTATTTTGTTTGAAAATATGATGTCATTTCATAATCCTGTATTGATAATAAAAAGTCTATAACTTGAAAAAACACAATGTTGCCTGGCTTGCACAGCTTAGTGGCAACAGATCCAGGATGCCAAAACTACCTTTACTGAATCTATAGAATAATTGGCAAGATATTCCGGTTTTCCATTTCAATTTTCTTTTAAAAATAATTGCATTATAAATGTTAAAAATTATAGAGAGCCTTGAATAAACCAACTGAATTGTATCAGTTTCAATATTTATTGTATTATATATTATATTTAATATTTTAGGTTTTGGTTTTTAAAGAAAAAAAACCATTTCAGATAGTTCTGAAATCTGTTGGTACCTTCACTGACTCATTCCATTTATCTGTCTCTCTTTCTAGAAGGAACCAGCGTCGGAATGCTTGGGTGGTTCTATTGGTTAAGCATTTGACTCTTGGTTTCAGCTCAGGTCATGATCTCATCATTCATGAGTTCAAGCCCCATGTCAGGTTCTGTTTTCATGGTGCAGAGCCTACTTGGGATTCTCTCTCTCTCTCTGTCTCTCTCTCAAAATAAATAAACTTTAAAAAGATTTTAAAAAAAGAAGGAACCAGTGTCCTGAAGTTGAATTCTGTCACGCCCATTGGTGTTTTTATATACCATATCATGTTATATACATAATTAAATTATATATGTATATCTATACATTACACATACGTATAATATATATATGTGTGTATATACAGGTTTGATTGTTTTAATTTTACTACAGGGTCTTATCCTGCACCCAGATTTAAAATAAAAAGTTCAAGGTGCCTGGATGGTTCACTCAGCAGAGTTTATGACCCTTGATCTGGGTGTTGTGAGTTTGATCCCCACATTGGGTGTGCAGGTTACTTAAAAATAAAATCTTAAATGAGCCTCCTGGGTGGCTCAGTCAGTTAAGCATCCAACTTCAGCTCAGGTCATGATCTCACTGCTCCTGAATTTCAGCCCCACATTGGGCTCTGTGCTGACAGCTTAGAGCCTGAAGCCTGCTTTGGATTCTGTGTCTCCCTCTCTCTCTGCCCCTCCCCCACTCACACTCTGTCTCTCTCTCTCTCCCTCAAAAATAAAATAAACATTAAAAATATTTTGGCCCTTGCTGGGGATGGGGGTGGGAAGCGCCACATCATGAGTACACTCAAGCAACCTATGAATAAGTCTATGTAGTAGGAAACTGAGGCCTTTTGATAATAGGCAGCAAACAACTGACACCCCCTGCTAACAACTAGCAAAGATCTAAGGCCTTCTTCTAAGGGTGAGTCAACGTGGAAATGAACCTTCTAGACCAGTCAAGCTTCTAACACCTGTAGCCCTGGTTTATACCTTGCTTTAAAGCTCATAAGAAACCCTGAGCCAGAACCACCCACCTAGGCTACTCTCAAACTCCAGACCAAGGGAGTAATGCTCACTGCTTTAAAAAATTAAGTTTTCTGGCAATTTGATATAAATCAATACAGCTGTGAAGGATCCTCATCAGAGATTTGTCAGTTTGTATCCTTTCTCAACTTTATATTAGATTACTTTTTCTAATTGATTTGCTGAAGTTTTTTCATCTACTTTAGATATTTATGCAAATAACTTTTCCTAGTCTGAATTTCTTTCTAAGTTTTTTATGGATTAATTTGTAATATAAAAAGTATGGATTTTGATGCATTGAAATATATCAATAATTTTCCTTATTATTAATGGTTTTTAAGTCTAGTGTAAGAAAACTTTCCTGGAACAATTAATGATAAGTAGCTTTTGATTTCTTTTTAAATGCTTACATTTTTGTTTTTAACGTGTAGCTACTTAATCTATTTCAAAATCATGTGTATGTGTGTGTGTGTGTGTGGTTGAGTTATATACCTATTTTTTATTGCTAATTGTTCCTCAAATGATATATTCTTTTCCCCTTAACCTAAAATGACACTTCTGTAATATGACATATAAATGTATATTTATATTTTATGTTTCTTTTTGTTCTATTTTCTGCCACTATTTGTTTTCTATATTTGTACCAATAGCTCACACTATTTTAAATATTTTACATTTGCAATAAATATTGACGTTTAAGTACATAAAACTTCCTCGCATCATTTTTGTTATTTGAAATTTTCTTGACTCATGTTGACCTTTTCCTCTCCACATAAACTACGTCAATATTCCTGCTTGTGACTTACTGAATTTATAAATTAACTTTAAAAGAATTAACATATTTTTATGGAGGGAAGTTTTCTCATCCATGAACATCATATACTCTATTGAGGTGTTATTTTGTTTCAATTAGATTGTATCGATAAGTGTTTTGAACATCTTTTGGTAAGATTTATCCCTAAGAAGTTTATAATATGATTAATCTTTGAAATGCTTTTTATTTTATTATGTCATTTTTATTACATTTTCCAATGGATTATTGATTTGGGTAAGTTGATACAGTTTTGAACAAGTTTGCTGAACTCTACTATTTATAACCTTACCCTCACCACTGTGGGTTCTGGTGTTTTTTATAGCCACTTATATCCAGTTCAAATAAGGTTACATTTGTTTCTAACTATGCATTGTCATGTCCTCCAGTAAAATTTGAAGGAAGGTGTGGAGCATAATGGGTGACCTTGTCTTTGAAGTAAATATTTTAAAGTTTTACTACTGCATGTTATGTTGTGCCTTCTTTTCTTTGATAGATTCTTTTGTCATATTAAAGAAAATCCCTTCTATTTTAAATTGTAATCTTATTTTTCTTTTTTTAAATTAAATTAATTATTTTTTTTTTTTATTTTGAGAGAGAGAGAGAAAGAGAGAGAGAGAGAAGAGAGAGAGAGAGAACAAGTGAATAAGGGGCAGAGAGAGAAAGAGACAGAGAATTCCAAGCAGGCTCTGCACTGTCAGCACAGAGCCGGATGCAGAGCTCGATGTGGGGCTCGAACTCATGAACCACAAGATCATGACCTGAGCTGAAACCAAGAGTGGGATGCTTAACCGACTGAGCCACTCAGGTGCCCCTGTAATATGATTTTTCAATATTAAATTTGTACTGTATAGTATTGAATATTATTTCTATACATCTATTAGGGATTCATAATCTTGCTTACATGTTTTTTAAAAAGTTCTGCTATTTTCTAAAATCTCTCTTATCTCTGCTTTGTGAGTGAATTATTTGGTATTATACCCTGTTTCTTCAATCTGTTCAACTACTGTATCCATTCTAGAGTTCATTCTATCAACCAGTCTTTAAATGAAATAAGTATGATTTAAATTTTTTCATCTTTTTTCCATTTGTGGTTATTTTTATTTCATAGTATCTTATTCAATTTTGATAGGATTATTTCACTTATTTATCCAAAGCTCCTAACCATATCATTTTATAGTTATTTTAACATTGTTGTAGTATTTTTGTATCATTTTTTTTTCAACGTTTTTTATTTATTTTTGGGACAGAGAGAGACAGAGCATGAACGGGGGAGGGGCAGAGAGAGAGGGAGACACAGAATCGGAAACAGGCTCCAGGCTCCGAGCCATCAGCCCAGAGCCCTACGCGGGGCTCGAACTCACGGACCGCGAGATCGTGACCTGGCTGAAGTCGGACGCTTAACCGACTGCGCCACCCAGGCGCCCCATGTATCATTTATAGTAAACGTATCTCTAATTACTGATTTTTATAAATAGCTTTAGTGTTCTGAGTGGGTTTTGGGATATTGAACCTCAGGCTCATCTTGAATGGGAGGTCTCTCAGTTTCCCTCCCCCAACATTTTGCCTACCTAATAGTGTTGTTGTTTTTATACTACCTTATGTGGCCTCGAATCTAGGCCACATGAAGTAGTATTTTTAAATGAAGTTTTATTTTTAAATAAAAAAATAATCTTTTTTACTTAAAACATTTTAAGTTTATTTACTTATTCTTGAGAGACAGAGACAGAGACAAAGTGAATGGGGGTGAGGAGCAGAGAGAGAGGGAGAGAGAGAGAATCCAAGCAGGCTCTACACTGTCAACACAGAGTCCAACACGAGGCTCAAACTCGAGAAACTATAAGATCATGACCTGAACTGAAATCAAGAGTCAGACGCTTAACTGACTGAGCCACCCAGGCATGTTAGAACACCATTTTCTATGTAGGGTCCCAAATCCTCTCCTGAGATGATATTGGACGATCTCTCCCACCTGGCCCCAGTCCACTACCTGAGCCTGTATCTGCTGTGTCCTATGTCCTAAACCACACATCCCCACATGAGCCTCAGGGAGCTCCAACAGATACGTTTTTCAGCTTCTTTTACTGAATTGGAGAGTTCTACACAATTCCTAGCTTTAAACTCTACTCGAGGTGTCAGTGCTACACCTCAGATGTATAACTTTTCTTTCTCAAGAACAGAACTTCTGGTTGACTCTGAATTTTGACCTAAAGCCAGAGAAAACTTTAGCTGTATTGATTTGTGTCACAGAATGTTTATTTCTTTTAATATGACTATATATTTTTAAAATTTTATTTTACATTTATATATCCTTGCTATGTATTTAAAGTTTAAAGAGTGAGAGAAGGCTACAAACCAAAAATTAAAAATGCTGAATAGAAGTCTATATGATTCTTGAAGGTAAAACAATTATATTAGTCTTTATTGGGTCAAATGAGAAAGAAAGAAACTAAAAATTAAATGTATCATTTGTTAAATACTAGTTACATGTTACTTTGTTTAAACTTAAAACAATTCACCTAAGTAAGTCTTATCACATTTTGTAAATAGATGACTGAATACCATGTGACCCAGTAATTCTACTACTGGGTATTTACCCAAAGAAAGTGAAAACACTAATTAAAAAAGATATATTCACCCTTATATTCATGGGGTGGCCAAGATATGGAAGACATGATAGATGAATGGATAAAGATGGTGATATATATATATATATATATATATATATATATATGTGTGTGTGTATATATATTCACCATCAGTATGTGTGTATATATATATATATATGCACACACATATACAAACATATATACATATACACACACATATACACAAATACAAACACACACATATATACACACATATATATACATATATATATATATATAACAGAATATTTTTTCATAAAAAAAAGAATGTAATCTTGCCATTTGCCACATATAAATGGACCTAGAAGGTATTATTCTGAGTAAAATAAATTAGACAGAAAAGATAAATACCATATAATATCTATTATACAGAATCAAAAAAAAAAAAGCTGAAACAGGCCCATGAATACAGAGAATATACTGACGTTTGTCAGAGGGAGGGGGTGGGGAACGGCAAAATGGAGGAAGAGGAGTGGAAGGTACAGGCTTCCAGTTGTGGAATGAATAAATCATGGGGATAAAAGATACAACATAAGGACTGTAAGCAATTATGTTGCAAAAGGTGGTAGGATAACAGGTGGTAGTTACACTACATAGCATGAGGGATAGACAAGTCATATTACTATGTTGTACACCTGAAAGTAATGTAACATTGTGTGCCACTTACTCATCAAATAAATAGATAGATAGATAGTAGATAGATAGATAGATAGATAGATAGATAGATAGATAGATTTCAGATTTGAATTCAGACCAAATGTAGGGAAACCAAGTGTTTCCCTACTACCCCATGAGTCAATTAGAGGATTTTTGTTGGTTTGCTTGCTTGCGACAATAGCTGTAATAATAAAGAAGATCCGATCCATAAATGTATTTTTCTATTAGACATAGATAAAGAAGTAAGCAAAAAGTCATAAAGGAGTATAGAAAAAAGAAATAAAAGAAAACAAGTAGCAAAAAAAGCCTAACATTTATAAAGCTTTGTAAGTTACAGTGAGCACTTGAATGGCTTCCCCGCTGGGTGATGTTTGCCAATCCTGTGTGGACTGGTACCCCATTTCACACATGAGGCAACTGAGACTCAGAGCAGTAAAGTAACTTGACCAGATCAAGCAAGTGGTAAGTGGGAGAGCTGTATTGAGGACTGAGATCTCTTAACTCCAGACATTGTCCTCTTTCTACTACATGTAGTAGAACATGTGTGAACATCATGTTTTTTTCTCTGATATAACTTGACTGGCTTTCCACTCTCTTCCCTTTTGTTGGGAAATTTCAGTGATTTATCGCGCAACTCATTAAAATTTCAATTTTACACATCTATATTTTATGCATCTGCAATGTAACCACAGTACCAACAAGAAATATATTTATAATATACAATAATTTAGGAGTGAGCTGCTGGACAGGTGTGAGATGCAGAGGCAAAGAACATTCTTTATGAGGCTGCCTTGTGGAGATTATTCTTGATAAAATGGTTAGATTACAAAAGTTGTTGTGTTTCTAAGTACACAGCTTCCACTTTTAAATGTTTTCCCCCCTTGAAATCTTCCATCCTTTCTCTATGAATCAAATAGTATCCTTAGTATCCTTACTCCCATTGTCAGACCTTCTACCATACTCTTAAAGCTTCTAGTGTTTAGAATCTACCCGTACACAGGGATTCTAAGAATAAAGAAGCACCATGTTAATAACGAGGGGAATCCCATTTTAGAGTGACTACCTTAGTGGAGGAGTCTTTTAGTCACTGAAGGTGTTTAAGCAAAAGAGGGAAAGAATCAGTTCTTCTGCTAATCCCTTGAAAAGTTTTTGAAAAAGATCAAGCTCTAGAAAGGGCCAGTGGAAAAGCACGTTGCCCCCACCTGGTGGAGATCTAAGATGGTTACCAGGCAGATTCTGTGTCATGCATGTAACCTTCCCAGACTGTTTTCTCAGTGTTGGAGAATCGTATGACTATACCCTGAGCTTCTCAAGTGTGTCTGAGTCCTGCTACCTACCACAGACAGATTTCTCTTCATTCCATGGCACTGAGGTTCTAGACAGAACAGTAAATTATGTTCTGCTTCTTCAAAGGGTCATGATGACCCATATATAAAGTTCTGCATTCCTGGAGGGGGCTACCTAGATTGGATGCTGCTTTATGTCTCTGGACTTATTTTATCTTCTTAGAATCAAGACTCTACCAGATGAAGTCTAAGGGGAGCACAGCACTGACTTTGGGTTTCTGAAGGTGTCCCTACTCTGTTTAATTAAAACTGCCTTAAGGCCTTCTAATCCAATTTTTTTCTTCGATTCACAATATATTACTAAAATCTGCTGACTGTTTATATTTCAGTAAAGAACTTTTCTTGCCTTAGGGAAATGACTTAAGCACCAAGGCATTGGGACAACAAGTAGAGCTTTTTCCTATTTGAACTGGAAAATAATTGTTTCATCCAAGATATGGGCCTCGCAATATAATGAAAGATAAAAATTTACTTCAAGAAAATTAAATGTATTGTTCTTAAACTCTGTAAATTTTGTTTAATGTTTTATTTATTCTTGGGAAAGAGAGAGAGAGAGACAGAACATGAGCGAGGGAAGGGCAGAGAGAGAGAGCAGGACACAGAATCTGAAGCAGGCTCCAGGCTCTGAGCTGTCAGCACAGAGCCCGACACTGGGCTCGAACCCACAAGCGGTGAGATCATGACCTGAGCCGAAGTCGGATGCTCAACCGACTCAGCCATCCAGGGTCATAAGTTATTTAAAAAAGAATATCACCATCAGCAAAGGATGGTAAAGCTGGGTAACAGTTAAATAGACGTGAAAATTATATGCGTGTATGTATGAGGGTTTTTAAAAACTGGACTGAGGGGCATCTGGGAGGCTTAGTTGGTTGTGTCTGACTTCGGCTGAGGTCATGATCTCACAGTTTGTGAGTTTGAGCCCCATGTCAGGCTCTGTGCTGACAGTTTAGAGCCTGGAGCCTGCTTCAGATTCTGTGTCTCCCTCTCTCTCTCTCTCTGCCCCTCCCCCACTCGTGCTTTTTCTCTCTCTCTCTCAAAAATAAAACATAAAAAAATTTTAAAAATAAAAATAAAAACTGGACTGAAACTGGGCATAATCTTGGTAACCTATTATGACTATTTTCTCAGATTCATATGCTTTTTTTTAAGTTATGGAGAAAAAATATGAAATATTATTATAGTAAAAAGTATAACACATAGTACAAAAAGTATGCAATATGACATAGTAGATAAAAGCATGGGTTAAAGATGAATAAAGGCTGGATCTGTCACTCACTAGTAATGACCTTGGATAAGTTACTTAACATTCATGTGCTCCTGTTTCCTCATGGGTAAAAATGCAGATAATCATGTCTTCCTGGGGGCACTTGGGTGGCTCAGGCCATTCAGCTTCCAACTTCAGCTCAGGTCATGATCTCGGGGTTTGTGAGTTCCAGTCCTGCATTGGTTCCATACTGATAGTGTGGAGCCTGCTTGGGATTCTCTCTCCCCCTCTCTCTCTGTCCCTCCCATTCGTGCTCTCTCTCTCTCCCTCTCTCAAAATAAATAAGTTAAAAAATATATATTCATAGGAATGTTATAAACATAAAATGAATAAATAATATTAAACTATTAGGACTGTGTCTGCATATAGAAAACATTTGATAAGTGGTAACTCTTGTATACTATGCCTATACATGTGCATCTGTATGGATGTAGTTTAGAAGAGAAGCTGAGTGGGGCACTGGGGTGGCCCAGTCGGTTAAACTTCCATCTTCAGCTCAGGTCTCGCTGATCTCCCAGATCTCGCTGATCTTGCTGCTTGTGGGTTCGAGTCCTGCATTGGGCTCTGTGCTGAAAGCTCAGAGCCTGGAGCCTGCTTCAGATTCTGGGTCTCTCTCTCTCTCTCTCTCTCTCTCTCTGCAACACCCCCTGCCACTCACGCTCTGTCTCTTTCTCTCTCTCTCAAAAGTAAATCAACATAAATAAATAAATAAATAAATAAATAAATGAGAAGCTGAGTGAGAGGAATCTCTTACAAATTGTTCTGTTCCCTAGGGCTCTGAGGCATGGGTGTTAGGGAAGGAGTGTGAGCTTTCTCTCCACATATCTTGATTTGCTAATTAGCCACTCTTCATGGTTTTCTTTTTCCCTCATCTATACTCTGGATTAAATAACCACAAAGGGGAAATTATACTCTGGGCTTTAGCTTCAAAAAATGGAATAACGCTGTTAGCTGGATCTGGAATACAGGTACACACTCATGAACATAAGTGTATATGCACATGCACACACACACACACACACAGGTTGATATATCCCAATATAATATAATCCCTATGGTCTAAACTGTTTTGATTTTTTTTAATCTTTATTTTTGAGGAAGAGAGGGAGACAGAGCATGAACAGAGGAGGGGGAGAGAAAGAGGGAGATACAGAATCTGAAGCAGTCTCCAGGCTCTGAGCTGTTTGTCAGCACAGATCCTGACACAGGACTTGAACTCACGAACTGTGAGATCATGACTCCAGGTGAAGTCAGACGCGTAGCCGACTGAGCCACCCAGGCGCCCCTGGTCTATACTAGTTTAAAAGGTCATTATGGCATCACTGAGTAATGAAAAACAAGAGAGCCATTTTACTACTGTGTAAGAATATAAAGCTGTCTCTTAAAATCAAAATGAGAGTAATAATTCTATTTCCCTTAAATTCACAGACTCAAACTTGCATGTAAGCCAACCACATGGACTGTCAGCACAATGACATAATGGATAAGTCTGCTGTGAACTGATAGCCAATAGAGCACTTACAAAGCTTTGCATAACACACCTGATATTTCAGGCAGATGAACAAATGGCTATGCTAATATAACAGTGGCCTCCAATTCCATTCCTATACTGTAAAACAGTTAGAATTGGAATTGAACTGCCTAGGCTCCTTGATCTCAATGCCTAGAAAAAATATCCCCAGCAATTTATCACTTACCATTGCTTCTTCAGCCTATACAGATGGTCTGTATCAGAATTATTCTTTCGATCTGGATGTTGCATAGTTCAAAAAAGCCATTACTCACTCTGTTCCGTATACAAAAATCCTTAGATACATTCTATTTATATCTGGTTCTAGGAAAAACACATCTCTTAATATTAATGTCTTATCTTTGCTATCTAACAAGAAAAATATTTAAATGTTTTTCTTTATTTTCTTCTGCTCTCAGTAATTAAAGATTAGTCATATAAAAGCCATTTCAGGGGCTTAATAATTTAATTTAAAAAGTCCTTTGGGGCGCCTGGGTGGCGCAGTCGGTTAAGCGTCCGACTTCAGCCAGGTCACGATCTCGCGGTCCGTGAGTTCAAGCCCCGCGTCAGGCTCTGGGCTGATGGCTCAGAGCCTGGAGCCTGTTTCCGATTCTGTGTCTCCCTCTCTCTCTGCCCCTCCCCTGTTCATGCTCTGTCTCTCTCTGTCCCAAAAATAAATTAAAAACGTTGAAAAAATAAATAAATAAAAATAAAAAGTCCTTATATTTTTTTTACATATAATCATTCTGTTTCACAATTTATTATAATTTTTTGTTCTTTTTAATTGGATAAGTTTTTTTTTTTAATATTGGTGGTACATAAATTCTAAGGAGAGTCTAAGATTTTAACATTTTACTTTAATTTGTGGTACTTGAAAATCCTGCTAAAAAGAGAAATCTCTCATTGGAAATGAATAGTAAGATAGTAATGAAAAATTCATAATTACCATTGGATTTAATTAAATATGTTGAAGATAAATTCTATGCCACCCCAAAATATCGTCAAGACCTGTGGCATTTTTACTATTTGTTAAGTGGGTATATGATACCTGACTTTAAACCCTTGATTTTCCATGATCGTATTGAAGAAGTTCAAACAATTTTGAGTGCCAGTTGGATATGAATTTAGTAATAATTCAACTTAGGGAAATATGGCTTTTTGTTTGCTGACACATTTTACTTAATTTGCATAAAAGTTTGGCACTGAAAGGGTATTAGTACTCACTGCTTCCTCTTGCCAATTATAAACTCCTCAAACTTTGCACACTATTAAACTAAAACATCACTCTTCTAGGTTATGAATCATATTGTTAGTTGTCTACTACTGCATAACAAATTGCCCCCAAACTTAATGGATTAAAACAACAAACACTTACTATATCATAGTTTCTATGAGGTAGGAATTTGGAACTGCTTTTTGGTTAGAGGTGTCTCATGAGGTACACACTCATGAACATGAGTGTATATGCACATGCACACACACACACACACACACACACACAGGTTGATATATGCCAATATGTGTTTAAATATAATCCCTATGGTCTAAACTATTTTAATTTTTTCTAATCTTTATTTTTGAGGAAGAGAGGGAGACAGAGCATGAGCAGAGGAGGGGGAGAGAAAGAGGAGATACAGAATCTGAAGCAGTCTCCAGGCTCTGAGCTGTTTGTCAGCACAGATCCTGACACAGGACTTGAACTCACAGACTGTGAGATCATGATTCCAACTGAAGTCAGACGCGTAGCTGGTGGATGTCAGCCACTATTGCAATTATCTGAAGGTTTGACTAGGGCTACAGATTCCATTTCAATGCTCATTCATGTGGCTGTGAAAAGTAGGTCTCATTTTCTTGCTGATTGTTGGCCAGAGGCCCCAGTTCACCACAAAGACTGCCGCATAGGGTAGTTTGAGTGCTCACAATATGATAGCTGACTTCCCCCGGAGTGAGCCATCCAAGAGAGAAGCTGACTTCACGACGTCTTTAATGATCTAACTTACACACCAGCAATTCTACCACATGTTAGTAGTAAGAAATGAGTCCTTAAATCCAGCTGACACTCGAGAAGAGAGGATTTACCCTTTGAAAGGAGCAATATCTAGTAATTTGTAGATGCAATTGTGTAATGGAAATTTGTGAACTGCAATCTGCCCTCTGGTTACAAATTATTTATGTTTATCTCACATGAAAGATAAATATATGCCTCCTCAAGATCCTCCCTACCCCCACAAAAGTCCTATCCTTTTGCAACATTAGTTCAAAGTCTAAATCCTGTCAAAGTGGAGAAGATACTCCTTGGGTGCAGCTCCTGGAAGAGTTTTTTTGAAACTGAAAAACGGGACTTAATGGACAAAATTGGCCTGTTGCCCAGTGTATCGTGATATAGACATTCGTGCTCAAAAAGGAGGACGTCTGTCTCTGTAACAGGAAAAGAAGGGTAAGTCTAAATCTCTAGAAACTTACTGGGGTGCCTGGGAGGCTCAGTCAATTGAGCACCTGACTTCCGCACAGGTCATGATCTCACAGTTCCTGGGTTATAGCCCCACATCTGACTTTGGGCTGACAGCGCAGAGCCTGCTTTGAATTCTCTGTCTCCCATCCCCAGCTCACACACTCTTTATCTCGCTCTCAAAAATAAACATTAAAAAAAATTTAGGGGCACCTGGGTGGCTCAGTCGGTTAAGCAGCAGACTTTGGCTCAGGTCTGTGAGTTCCAGCCCTGCGTTGGGCTCTGTGCTGACAGCTCGGAGCCTGGAGCCTGTTTCAGATTCTGTGTCTCCCTCTCTCTGACCCTCCCCCGTTCATGCTCTGTCTCTCTCTGTCTCAAAAATAAAATAAACATTAAAAAAATTTAAAAAAAAGAATTTAAATCTCTAGAAACTTATCAATGAAAAAGGCACGGTGTTCATTCTTCATAACAACCTTACCCTTGTTACTGTGCATTTCCTGGTAATCTCCCACAACTGACTCCTCACCTCCAATATCTTCTTTATCCTTAGCTTGGAGATGTTATTTAAGGTGGTGTCTTGGGCCATTTCTGGGAGTTACTCAGTTTTCCTGCGTAACTCCCATGTATAATGTTATTAAATTTCGTTTGTTTTTTTCCTATGAATCTGCCTTTTATTACTGAAGGGTTTCAGCCAAGAACCTAGAAGGATAGGGGGAACTTAGTTTTCCTTCTCCACAAAATTCTGGTTTGTTATACCATAACCCTTGTTTTCTTTCTACTACACCAATTCTGACATGGCCCAGATTACCACTTCTTAGCATAAATATTCTCACTTGAGCACTGATGCTTTACAAAGAATCCTTTCTTTGCCTGGCCACTATCCTTTGCAAGTTGATTTAAAGACAGTTAAATAAGAAAGAGTGGTATTACAATAATGCACCAAATCTACTCCCAATTTGCATTTTTTCATCTCTTAGGAGCCTCATTTGTCCATTTACTACTTTTTGGCCACACAGTGTTCCAGGCTTGATAAAGTTTGTTAAGTATTGAATGAACTAATTCATTAATCTAGCTACTTTCCCGCCCTACCAGCCTATAAGTCTATCATCATACTGAGAAGGATTAAAAACAAAACAAAACCTCAGAATAAGAAAAAAAAGTAGACACTACAAGAATGCCTGAACAGTAAAGGGACTCCATAAAAAATGTTTCCTGTGAATTTACATCTTTAAGAGGATTACCTCTGGAGGGGTATTGGTACCTTTTTTCCAGAGTAAGCAGTTGTGGGGCAGTTTGGGCTCACCTTTTAGCCTTTGTTTCATTAAGAGCTCAGCTCCCTGGGTGGAGAACTTGCTGGGCTGGTTGGCACCTGAATGAGAAAAGCTTTATTACACTGTGGAAAGGGAGGAGCCATGTACGACCTTGACCATGCAGCTTTGTATACTGAGAATCCTCAAAATCTTTCTAGTGGTTGCTGTTCTTTAAAATCGATTTTATTAAGATAAAATTTGCATAGAACAAAATAGAACAATTTTAAGGGTACAGTTTGATGAGTTTTGGCAAATATATACATCTTTGGCGTAAATGCCATCACAAGCATGATATATAATACTTGCAACATCCTAAATGGTTTCTTCATGCTGCTTTGCTGTCAATCCACACTCACTCCAAACCCAAAGCAACCATTGATCTACCTTGGATCACAATAGATTGGTTTTGTCTCTTCTAGAATTACATATGTATAGAATCATCCAGTATATACTCTGTGCCTGGCTATTTTTCTCAGCATAATGTTTTATGATTTATGCATGTGGTTCTATCTAGTAGTAGTTTATTGTTCATTTATTTTCCTGGTAAGTACTATTCCCTTACACACACACACACACGCACACACACACACGTACAACTTACATAGCTGTTCACTTGCTTCTAACATTGAGTAATTTCCAATTTTGATATTATGACTAAAGCTGGCATGTACAATTATATATAGGTCTTTGAGGAAACTTCTTAAAAATGTTTTCTTGGGTAAAAACCTATGAATGGAATTTCTAGGTCATAAGGTATGTGTATTTCTCACTTAAGTAATTACCAAACTATTCTCTGAAGTGGTTATATAATTTAACATTTCCAATGCAAATATATGAGAATACACTTGCATATATTGGGATAGTCATATGTTTTTCTCCCTTTATTCTGTCAATATTTAAATAGCATTGATTTATTTTTGAATATTAAACCACCCTTGCATTTTTGGGTTGAGTCTCACTTATCCTTTTTATTTATTCCAGGATATTAGTTTGTAGTTCTCTTTTCACATAATGTTTTTGTCTTGTTTTGGGATTAGAAGATGGCTTGGGAAATTTCTGTTCCTCCACCATTTTCTGAAAGAATTTGTGAAGGATGTGTATTATTTCTACCTTAAAAGATTAATAGAATTCACCAAAGATGCCATTTGGACTTGAAATGTTTTTTATTATGAACCCAACTTCTTTAATTGAACTGTGTTATATAGGTTTTCTTTTTATGTTATGTATATTTATAACTTTTTATATTATACATATATTCAAATAATTTGTCTATTTCATTTAAGTTGTTGTCTTAGTCAATTCAGGTGACTATGACAAATTACCCTAGTGTGGATGGTTTATAAACAACATAAATTTATTTCTCACAGTTCTAGAGGCTGGAAGTCTGAGAACAGAGTGCCAGCATGGTTGGGTTCCAAGGATAGCCCTCTTCAGGGTTGCAGACTGCAGTCTTATCTCACATGATGAAAAAAGAGGGCAAGAACTCAGAACTCTCTGGGATCCTTCTTATAAACACAATAATTCCATTCATAAAGGCTCTACCTTCATGACCTAATTACTACCTAACAGCCCACTTCCAGATATCATCACATTGAGGAATGAGGATTTCAGGATTAGAATTTGGTGTGACACAAATATTCAGTTCATTGCAGTTGTCAAATCTATTTACATAAAGGTGCTTATAATATTCTCTTGCTATCCTTCTCATGTCTGAGGATCTATGATGATATATATCTGTCATTCTCAGTATTGGTAACTTGAGCTTCTCTAATTCCCTTATCAGCCTCCCTAAAAACATGTCAATTTCTTATCTATTTAAAAACAAAAACCAGATTTTGATTGATTTTTTCAGGTTCTATGTGAATAATTTCTACTCTTGTCTTTACTTGTTTTTTTGTTCTCTTAGGTACTTTGAGCTTAGTTAGGTCTTCATTCAACTGCTCAACTTAGAAGCTTAGAGCATTAGTTTTCTACCTTTCTTTCTTTCTTTCTTTCTTTCTTTCTTTCTTTCTTTCTTGGTTGTTTTCATTTTCATTCAGTTCCAAATGTTGTATTTTCAATTTCTAAAGCTAGGGAATTTTTTTTCAAATATTTTCTTTTGTTGATTCTAACCTAAGTGAATTTTTATTGGAGAATATACCCTTTTAAATTTATTGAGTTTTTTTTCTGTTATTTGCTTATTTCTTTGTTTTGTCTATCTTCATGAAAGTTTAATGTGGACTTGTGAATTCTGCTATTGTTCCTAGATAATTGTGTGGAGAAATATAGATAAAAACTGATGAACTTCATAACAAAGTTAAGGAACTTGTGTGTTGGTTAGCAACCCATCCAGAAGAGGCCTAAAGGAATTTTAACTTAAATTTTACAATGAAATCAAACATATTTTTCTTTAACTTATTTTTAGCAGCTAAAATCTTGGTACAAGATTCTTTTTATATAATTATACAAGAGTGCTTGCCTGAATCAAGAAAAGAGGATAGCTAAATATTGATGCACCTTTCACCTCTATTTATCTCTTGGGATGCCAATCTCACTCCAGATAGAATTACAGACATTTTTCTTGTTCCTAAAATCAGTGCCATATTGAGTGATAGAAGGGCATCTTCAATCCAAACAATGCCTTGCCCTACTTCATCAGTACTCAGTACAATCTGGAGATTGCAAGAAAGCAACAGCCAGGCTACCTATTATTCATTTTTCATAGTCCCTCTTTAGAAAAGAGCCCTGTGAAATCATAATGCTTCATATAAGTGATTATTCATATGTAAATTCCAGGGAGATGGGTAACATCATCAAGATGACAACATAGGTCTTTCCTGACTTCAATCCCTCTCACAAGAAGATCGGCTACCAACTACTCATAGATAAGACACCATTGTGAAGATCCCAGAACCTGGAGATGAGGCCATAGGGACCAAGGGGGACCATATTGGAAGGATAAGAGAAGTGGCTATATTCTGACCATATCACCTTTTCTCCAGGCCAGGACAACACAGCACCAAGAAACCCCTTCAAAAACTATAGTTTCTCCAGTGGGAAAAGAGAACTCAAGGTGACATCCAGCTCCCCCAGACTTGTGGAATGCTTCCCAGAAATACTTTTCAGGTCTTGCCCCAGGTAGATCACTGGGGGGAATATGTGGCGTTTGACCACTGGGGATCAGATAGAGATAGAGAAGGAAGATGGGCTTGTAGCAAACAGGGCTCAGATCTTGCCCCAGTGCATTCCTGCTTACAGTGGCAGTTCCCAAACAGAACCCAGCCAGTGACTCTGCCCATCTGCAGAGCCAAACTGAGGGCCCTAACTTACCAGGCAGCTGGATTATAGTACTGTATGCTCTGGGTGTTCAGCCATGGAGCCTGTACTAAGGCTCATCTGGGCAGGGAAGCAAATTTGCAGCCCCATTCAACTGTGCAGTATGGTCTTTAGTCCCTCCCAACCAGGAAGCCTGGCATGAGAATGCAGGCAGCTATAGAACACATCGTAATTGCCCATTTGGGCAAGAAGCCAAACCAATAGCTTTACCCAACTTTTAAGTATAACCCCTAGCCTTGTGTAACCAAACAGCCTGAATACTGATCCTGGGTAGCCTCAGATCCTGGCCTGTGGTTTTGTATGATGGCTGAACAAAGCCTGTTTTCTCTTCTAGTCAAGGAGCCCAGCCAGTGACTCCATCCAATCATGAAGCATAATCTGTCTCCATCCACTGAGAAATCCTGGGTAGTGGCCCTTTGGAAATTCAGAGAACAGTCTCTAGCTCCTTTAAGCTGCAGGATAGAGCTGAAGGTCCCTCTATACTACACAGCCTAGCCAATGACCTTGCCCAACAATGGAACACAGCCAGAGACCTACTCAATCATGAAGCCCATACTGGAGCCTCACTCAACTTCTGAATACAGAGTCCAGCCAGCAGCACTATCTAGTTATGGAGCACAGTCTGAGGTCTCACCTGACCAGGAGCAATTGTGGAGCTCAGCTCATGAGCCCTGACCAATAGTAGATTCCAACTGGCGTTCTACCCTATGATGGGACACACCCTGTGATCTAGATGTGGCTAGAGGTGAATGAAGGATGCAGCTAGTAACTCCACCTGACCATAGGGCACAGCCAGAAGCCCTACTTGAATGTGGAGCCCAGTCAGCAACACCCCTACTGACTTCAGAGCACAGACAGTAAACTCACCTACTAGAAGCCCCAGTAGCAAGCCCCATCTACCATGGACAATACCAACCCAGTACCCCAGACTGAGCTAACTAGTGAAAGTCTTTAATTATAGTGTTTTCTTGAATCACAAAAGCCTTGTATTGTTTGATTTTTGGGATCTGTCTTCCCTCCTTACATCCATAGCTTCCTATATATATGTTTGAAGCTCAAGTTAAGGATTTATTTACTTAAGAGCTCTTTTATCAAACAAAGATAGGTGTCTTTATTCAGTCAAATAAAAACATTTAACTTTTTATTAGTTTGTTCACATGCCGCTATTGGATATTTCTGAGTACTTATGAAGAACAAACACTCAAATCCTCTATTTTTGCTATCTGGCTTTTTCCTTTGGCACACAAGAATGAGGTCCAGCTTTGGGCTACTACAAATTCCTTGGTATTAATTTCATGAAAGTCCATGCACAAAAGATACACAAAAGATGCAGGTGAGACAGTTTATGAAGCTAACAATAGTGTGCTCCAGGGCAAGCTGTTCGCCAGAGTGAGAAGGCAATGACCACTATAAGGGAAAGTTACCGGAAAGTGATGAAAGGTTGCCAAATAGAAAGTGATTTTGGCTTCTCATTTAAGTCAGAAAATGTAGCATTTTTTGACCTAAAGAATTAGTTAATAACCCAAAGTAAAAATGCCTTGAGAGCCAATAGATAACTAGCCAAGTTTAAGCAGTAGGTCACTATTAATTTTCAAACAGAAAACAAAACTGAATTCTTTTTTTTTTTAATTTTATTTTAAAGAAAGAGTGTGAGCACAGCATGAAGCTACCTTGGGGCTCAACACAGGGCTCAATCCCACAACCCTGGGATCATGACCTGGTCTGAAATCAAGAGTCAGATGTGCAACCAACTGAGCACCCAGGCACCCCCAAAAACTGAATTCTTAATAAGCTCACTCTACTTTTCTCAGAATTAACACATGGCTGTTCTGTTCCAGCTTTGGGGTAATTATAAGCTCATATTAGTCAGGATCTCCAGAGAAACAGAGCCAGTAGGAGATTATATACAAATTTATAATTTTAAATATATATGTGTGTTTCTCTCTCTCTCTCTCTCTCTCTGATTTTTTTAATGTTTTTATTTATTTTTGAGAGAGAGACAGAGTGTGAGCAGGGAAGGGGCAGAGGAGAGAGAGACACAGAATCTGAACCAGGCTCCAGGCTCTGAGCTGTCAGCATAGAGCCTGACGCGGGGCTTGAACCTATGAACCACAAAATCATGACCTGAGCTGCTGGACACTTAACCAACTGAGCCACCCATGTGCCTATATATATATATATATATATATATATATATATATCAAAGTTCAACTGAGTAAATTTGATGATCTTATTGATTTTATTAACCGACTCATAAATTAGGAAGCATCCCATCCAGCAAGTAGAGGGGAGTTCCAAGGAGCTGTACAAAACGGGAGGTTTTTATAGGAAGGAAGATGCGGCGTGAAGTTATGAGCGAAAGAAAACAAAGATTGTTTTAGGCAAGATCACCTTCCCTTATAAGAAGTGAGGTCTTTTCATGCAGATTACCTCATTTTCCTTTGTGAAATAGAGAGGGCCTATGTGACAGATGACCTCACTGATGCTGATCAGAAAATTCCTGACTGACTGGTTAAGACTACATTTTTGCAAGAGATTGAAACTGCAGTTAGGTTAGGTATTAGGTCCAGATTTGATTATGGCTTAAGTGATGCCATTTTGGGCCTTTATATATGTAAAGGCGAGCAGAGGCCCTTCAAAAATAATCAAAATAAGCTCTCGCTATATAGTGAGAGAAAGAGAGGTTATAGATTATTTCTGAATATCAAGATTGCTTAAAATAATATATAGTAAATGGTCAATTCCAAATTTTAAACAATGACTTCTTGCAATTTAGTGAAAATATTGAACTCAATCAGTTTTAGCTCAGATTACTATTCATAATATTTGCCATGGTCGATCTTCAATAAGTATTTTCAGTTCATTTATTGTCTCATTAATTTATTCACTTGTTCTAATTTCTAATGTACCAGGCAAGTGTAATAACTCCTCATATTATAACAGGAAGATGACCCTAAAGTGTCCTTTATTCTTGGTTGCTCCTATTTAATCATTCAACAATTAAAGATTTATATCGTATTTAATAATGTGAGGTTCTGATAGGCAGTAGTATTCAAAGTCAGTTAAGATGTGCTTCCCATCATTATTAAATATTTAAAAATAAAGAGTAGGGAGAATACCAAAATACATTTTTATTAGACGGAATACATGACCGATTTTGAGTACATACCAGCTTTTTTAAAGTACCTCACCAAGAATGCAGTTAGACACGCACACACCTATACACAGCATGCATAGAATTTATCAAACATCACATAACACATAACATAGGTAAAACCATATATATTCTATAACAAATAAAATGATGCTTTGATATTATAATATTGTTTTTACCTATGGAAATCAGTATCAAATTAACATTAATGTTACTTCCACAAAGCCTTAATAAACAGCATATTAAAATTAAAAAATGCAAAAAATAATTAAACACAGTATTATATATCATATTTTCATATAAAAAGCATTCAAGCTAACAGATTATTTTAGTAAGGAAACGGAATATTTATTCATTTTTTAAAAATTTCATTCAAGGAATTCTTTTTTTTTAATGTTCATTTATTTTTTTTTTTAATTTTTTTTTTTTCAACATTTTTTATTTATTTTTGGGACAGAGAGAGACAGAGCATGAACGGGGGAGGGGCAGAGACAGAGGGAGACACAGAATCGGAAACAGGCTCCAGGCTCCGAGCCATCAGCCCAGAGCCTGACGCGGGGCTCGAACTCACGGACCGCGAGATCGTGACCTGGCTGAAGTCGGACGCCTAACCGACTGCGCCACCCAGGCGCCCCTAATGTTCATTTATTTTTGAGAGAGAAATAGGGAAGCAGTGGAGAGAGAGGGAGACAGAATCCCAAGCAGGTTCTGTGCTGCCAGTGAGAGTCTGATATGGGTCTTGAACCCACGAACAGTGAGATTACTACCTGAGCCAAAATCAAGAGTCAGACGCTTAACTAAACCACCAAGGCATCCCCTCATTCAAGAAATTCTTTTTTCTTCTTTTAAAGTTTTTATTTATTTTTGAAAGACAGAGTATTAGTCAGGGAGGGGCAGAGAGGGAGACACAGAATCCAATGCAGGCTCTAGGCTCGGAGCTGTCAACACTGAACCGGATGCGGTTCAGCCCCCACGCGGGGCTCGAACCCACAAACCGCCAAGATCATGACCTGAGCTGAAGTCAGACACCCAACCCACTGAACCACCCAGGCACCCCCCTCATTCAAAGAATTCTTAAGTGCAAACGAAATTAGAGATTTAATAAAGGATCGACAGCTATTAGAAATCACTTTGTTATCTATATCACTTCCAAATTATCACCTTCACAAAATAATAAGTATTTTGTTTCTAATATATTAGTTTCCAACATATGTTATCAAAAGATTGAGAAAGTTATACTCCTACCTGAGAAAAACATTTTTATGAAATAATACATTTTTAATCAGTTATTAATTTGAAAGCAAATTATTCGTTTTCCATTATTCTATCTGTAAAACCAATAAAAAGTGGAGCGTCCAAGTGGCTCAGTCGGTTAAGTGTCCGACTACGGCTCAGGTCATGATCTCGCGGTCCGTGAGTTTGAGCCCTACGTCGGGCTCTGTGCTGACAGCTCGGAGCCTGGAGCCTGTTTCAGATTCTGTGTCTCCCTCTCTCTCTGACCTTCCCCCATTCATGCTCTCTCTCTATCTCAAAAATGAATAAACGTAAAAAAAAAAAAAAATTAAAAAAAATTTAAAACCAATAAAAGACTAATTTTGGAGGACAGGGATGGAGATCATCTGAAGACTGATGAGATGCAAATCACCTGGATTTATCTATTAACATTCTGAGCATTATTGATCTCTTGCTAGTGACAATACTGAATATGCTTTGAGGTTTAGAATAAAGATTCCTTGACAACCTTTGCTCTTGAGTTCCCAAAAGCCAATAGTTAACAATGAATGGTATTTTATGCTTACATGATGATGTTTTCTAATTACGCTTTGTTTATTTTCACCACCTCAGATATTTCAGGGGGAATTAAGATACAGAAAAGGAACCAAGTTACAATGAACCCAGACCAGAAGACTTATAGACTGTGATCTTAAACTTCATTACATTGTTTGTTAGAACATATATTTACTACATTTAAAAATAAGCATAGGTGTGTGAATACACTTGCCAAAATAGATCAAAATAATTTATATTTCTTTTAACTCTAGAAACATTTTGAGACCCTTTTTTAACAATGAAGGCATTCAGTAATTATCGTAAATAATATAAATATGAATTAGGTGTTTAATCATTTGACTTTCTAATTAAGGCAAATGGCAGGCGTAACACGGAAAGCAATAATCTGTTCCCTTCACACAAATAGCTGCCGAAAGGCAGATGGAGGTGCCAGTTGTGTGGGGTGCAGGTGATTACTGCCCAGCCTGCACACCACCAGGTTGTTTTTCTCGCCACCAGAAAACCGTCCATTAACTTTCCTAAGAGCCAAAAGCAAAAGGAGAGGAATTTATGAAGTCGCTAGCCCATATGGCTGGTAGTGAGTTAATCTGTGTCTGAGCAGCAGGTAGCATGAGCCAGTCTGTCTGTTGGGGCTGTTAGTAACCCAGGGGCAGATCAGAGAACAGCAGGGAAGGGGATCAACTCAGGCTGCAAATACAGTCAGGAATGTGGCAGGAAATTATTTCTGAAAACACACTCTGCAGCATAAGGGCAGCCATCAGATGCTACATGACAATCTATCTGCACTTTGCACACGTTGATAATTATATAGAACTGTATATGTAGGAGCAAACTTAACACATAGATATATAATTATCATGTGATTTTCTTTTTTATAGTTTCTTGCACGAAAATAAATATTTCAAGTGCTCCTTAAAAATAAGATATGTAGGCACTGAGATTTTAAAATTTTGAAAAACAAGAGAAATTGCTCTAGATAGGCTATAATTAGAAAAGGAAGTGGATATGTTCAAAAGGCAAGTGCTCTGATACATAACCAGGAGGAAACTGGGGTTAGATAATATCCTGTGGATGAAATAGCAAAATAGGGAAGGAAAAAAAAGGAAATACTTTAAGAATTGTTTGAAAACACTAAAGGAAGGCTGAGACGTGGGGACAATTACATACTAAAACTTAAATAAGAAACCATGAAAATGGTAGCATGATCGAATAATAGTAATTAGTTCCTTCCTTCCTTCCGTCCTTCCTTCCTTCCTTCCTTCCTTCCTTCCTTCCTTCATCTGTGTATCGATCTATTGTCCATCTATGTATCTACCTATCTACCTATCATCTATTATCTATGTATGGTAATATGAAGACTAATGGTAAGTTTTGGTATATTCTTGTATTCACAGGGTTAAAATTAAGGCATTTACAAAGATGAACTAAAGCAAGGAATATGCTTCCATGTAGTGTTTTGTTTCTTAGTCATGAAAATAAAGCCACTAATTTGCTCAAAGTTACATTAAAGAGCCAGAACATTGTTGTCATTCTTTAAACCTTGAAGAGAAAGATCAGATGCATAAATTATTCACAGAGGAAAAAAGAAAGCTGAATTAGAATGGCTATCCCCCACCCCCCCCCAAAAAGACCATATCTCTCAATCAGATTATTTTAAAATTATTTACAATTTGTTTTTAATTTTTTTATGTTTATTTTTGAGAGAGAGGGAGAGAGAGTGAGAGTGGAAGACAGGCAGAGAGAGAGGGAGACACAGAATCTGAAGCAGTCTCTAGGCTCTAAGCTGTCAGCACAGAGCCCGACGCCGGGCTTGAACTCATGAACCACGAGATCATGACCTGAGCCAAAATCAGATGCTTAACCGACTGAGACACCCAGGCACACCAGTAATTTCAAATTATCTTTACAGTATCCTTGTTTTAACGAGTGATTATAGGAATTAGAGTCAGGTTTGGAATGTGGACCTTAAGACATAGAAAAGGAATATTTTATTTCTTTTTTCTCCTTCTATTGGGTAAAGAATTCATTGAGCACCTGACCTGTATAGTGAAATGTTCCCAAATACTAAGGGAGATACAGAGATAACCAAGATAGTACTAGCCATTGTATAGTTTATAGATAAAAAGGAAACATATTTTTCTGTGATGTTCACAACTAATACTGAATGTGATTACCAAGAAGAAATATTTCCAGAACAGTAAAACTGCTATTTACTTTTAATAATTAACCTTTTTGATGACATAAACTTTTGCTCAAGCTCAGAACATATTCAATGGGTAGAAAGGTTTAGTTATGCAAGATGATTAAATTCTAGAGATCTGCTGTACAACATTGTGCCTGTAGTTAACAATATTATACACTGAAATATTTAAGTGGATAGTTTTCACGTTAAGTGGTTTTACCCAAAATTAAAAACAAAAATTCTCCAAACAAGGAAAAGAATTGATTAGGAAGGGGAAGTCTGTGCCCCATGGTCCAAATGCAGCACTGTCTTCCTCTTTCTGAGATCCGTGGCCATTAGTTTCAATGCACCTCATCTCATCTTCTGTTACATCATAGTGAAAATATGTTTTAGGTAAAATTAAAATATTTACTATTTTTATGGCTCTATGATCTGATCCTAGTAATAAAGCATGGCTGTTTCCACAGTGAGGCATGTTCTACTTTGCTTTATAGAAACCTGGAAAGTGAAATAGTGTTACTCCTAGCACATTATAGTTGCTCTGAGATATTTGTTGACTGAATCACTGAATGAATGAATGAATGAAAAAGCCAATAAATGATACCTCATAACTGTCCTCTGACACTTATGTAATTGGGGATACTCTTGAGCATGGACCTCAGAGACCAAATCAAATTTTCTTCTCTCATTTTAAATTTGAACAAACTTCCAAAAAAAATTTTTTTTAGGTGGTCAAGAAAGGCATTGTGAGCAAACTAGCATCTGAGCTGAGCCTTGGAGTTTTGGATAACAAGAATGGAGGGATATAGACATCCCAGGTCAATGCATATCAAGTATCAAAGCATAAAGGAGAAAAATACCAGGATGTGCCCAGTGGGGCAATGCAGAATGGTATGATACTTAATTTTGCCTCTAAATCCTTTCTAAAATTATAGCATAGAGCATCCCTGAAATATAAATATCAAATTTGTGATAATTATGAAAGGATTTTTGAGAGAGAGCAATAAACCCTGGAAGTGATGATTTGGAAGAAGCTTGATTCCTGATGATGAAGGAAAAGGACACCAAGAATGACAACAACAATCAGAAAGATGTACCCACCACCAACAGGCTTTATGGTAATAATTATATATGTATGTTTTTAGTAATATTTAGTGGTGTCTATGTAAGTTTCATAGAAAATTTTAGAGTGTAAGGTGAAGGAGTTTATATTTTATTAAATGGGAGCATTTGTATGTAAATATTTTGTTTGTAAAAATTTGTAAATCTTATTTTATTTTATTTTTATTTTAATTATAGGGAAGAGAGAGAGCACATGAGTGGGGGAAAGGGAAGAGGGAGAGAGAGAGAGAGAGAGAGAGAGAGAGTCTTAAGCATGCTCCACACTCAGTGTTGAGCCTGACCAGGAGGATCCCACAACTCTCAGATCATGACCTGTGCCTAAATCAAGAGTCAGATGCTCAACTGACTAAGCCACCCAGACTCCCCTATATTATTTTCTATGTAAATATATATATATATATATATATATATATATGCATATATATATATATATATGTACAGGTTACACAGCAATTTCACATTTGCTACATTTTATTTTTACAATAATAGTTTTCCTTAAATCATGACAATTTTCTAATAAACTCCATTTTATTTTAAAAGTAGAACTGTGTTTTACAAAAACAATTAAATCTGAAGATTTTCATCCATGCAATCTCTTTGAAATACATCAATGTTCATTGATTTTTTTATGTTTATTTACCTTGGAGAGAGAGAGACAGAGCATGAGCAGGGAAGGGGCTGAGAGAGAGGGAGACACAGAATCTGAAGTAGGCTCAAGGCTCTGAGCTGTCAGCACAGAGCCTGACACAGAGCTTGTACTCACAAATCGCGAGATCATGACCTGAGCTGAAGTCAGACGCTTAGCCAACTGAGGCACCCAGGCACCCCAATATTCATTGATTTTTAAAGTTACCATCAAAATAATATATAGACATGAATAAAAGCAGCAGTGTTCACCCCATTCCCACTCCTAAGTTCTAAAGGTAATGACTTGTAGTTTAATTTTGTTGTTTGTTATATTATCTCTGTATCTCTAAATTATATGCATGTACTCTTTGGTTTATGAAAATATACTTATCACTTATTGCTTTCCTGCTATGACCGAAAAATATTTAGCACATTTAGACTACCTTCTCATCTCTTCTTTCCATGCGTTTCCAATATGGCTATGTCATTATTTTTAAGTGTTCCTTGTTGCTACATTTTTATCATTCTCACCTATCACCTACATGGAAAAAAGACTATAACTTAATATAAAAAATACATATGTAACCACTACCCAACTTAATAAATTAAGTATTGCCAACACATTGAGGTCTTTCCTTCTCTCCCCCCCCACACCAAAGTTCCCCCCATAAATTTGGTATTTGTTATTTGCATACAATTCTATGCATTTTGTTCCTGCCCACCATCTCTTATTCAAAACCTGTGTGGTCATATGTATTTTGGAATTCAGATGTCTTCAGATTTAATAAAAGTATTACTTTATAGATATTATATATGACACCCTTTGCAGGGTCTAAAGCAGATCCTATACTTAAAATCTTTTCCTGTATTTCTATAACAAAAAGTGTAGATATCCATAACAAATGTGATAAACAAAACTTATAAATAGCTTCATATTATTTTAATCATATTTTATCACTAAATGCGTTAAGATCGGGTAAGCTTTTGCATCCAATTGATTTCAGAGAAAAGAAAACAAACTCCTGATTTTCAGAGCCCTTAAGATTTGAGGCTTATAGATTAGAAATTGTAGAACTGTATTAAAGCCTGTATGTCTTCCTTACTGTCCACGCAGGAGTCATTCCACTCCCCACTTTGTGAAACAAGGCTACTGCTAGTGCTCTTCCCACCCTTGTACCTCTAACTCCTGTCCTCTGTGGTCTGATAACACTGGTCTTCTGTATAGTCTTAAGTGGGCTTTCTTTTCTACATCTACAGGTTGATGCAAAACATGGGGTATCAATATAACACACTGATTGTATGAATATGAGTCATGCAGAACCAGTGATGACATCCATGTCAGTTTTAATTCTATTTTGTTTGTTTCACAATATAAGCCTAACATCACCCAAACTTTTCATCCAAATATGTTCCCCATCAGCTCCTTCTGAATCCTGAAACTCTCTTAGCTTCTGCATTAACAATGATCCCCTTTGAGGGCACCTTGGTGGATCAGCTGGTTAAGCGACTGACTCTGGATTTTGGCTCAGATCATGAGATAGAGCCCCACCATGAGCCCTCCATGGAGCCCCACCTGGAGCTACAAGTCTGTCAAGATTCTCTCTCCTCTCTGTCTGCCCCTCCCCTGCATAGGTGAGCACACACACAGCCTCTCAAAAATAAACAAATAAGTGAGGTGGTCTCCTTAAAAAAAAAGTTACCCCTTCTTGTTGTCATTGCCTCCTATGTGTGAGTCATAATTCATCTGTGAAATTTAGCCTTTTGTTTCCAGTTTCTTGCAACATCCATAACTACTTTTCCATCTGCATTTTATCTTTCAGAAATTTGTTGAAATATATCATTTGCTAATCACCTCTGACTTTTCTATTTATGTTGGGGGTGTACATATATATGTATATTTATATGTGCATATACATATGTAACAGTGTGTAGTGTGGTCTTAGGAAGGAGAACAAATAAATTTATATTGCTAACTTACTGTTTCTTCTTGTGAATTTTATAAACAAAATTTTCCAAACAACAGTGACTACAAAGGATTATATTACCCAAAAACAGGATGCTGTGGAAGAGAACTCAAAACAATAGTTTTTATTTTAAAGTGCTGAGAAGTTCAATACAGAAAACAATAAAAGTGCAATAAAAATGAAGATGCACTTTGAAAATATGGGTAAAAGAAAACAATTTCCTATTGTGTCATAAAGAAATAAAAAATTTGAGACTGATTCTAGACTCCATGGTTATGTCATTTTGACACAATAGGAAGACAACACAAATGACTAAGAAAAATAAAATTATAAAACAGAGGGATTCAGTAAAAACTGATCCTTGCTACACATTTCCATTGGTGATTTGATGTGAATCCAGAATTTCTGAGTTCTCAACTATATGACCAAGTTCATTTAGATGGAGAAATTATAGGAGTCTATTCAGAAAATATTAGAGAAGTACAACAGCTGCTGTTGGCGTCCCACTCGTGTTCCCCCTTCTCTACCACTGCAACATACCTGCTCCACTTCTAGAACGTGCACACTTTTGTCAGTTTGCTAAAGCTCTTATGTTCACCCATGTGGTAGGCCAGAAGTGCCACAAGTGATGGGAATTGGTATGTAAATTCCTCAGCTCCTGCTATAGACCATATATTTGTGTCCTTCCAAAATTCATGTTGAAGGCCTAACTGCCAACGTAATATATCTGGAGACAGAATCTGTGAAGAGGTGATAGAGATTCAATGAGGTCATAAATGTGGGGATCTAATCAGATGGAAGTGGTGTTGTAATGAAAAGAGAAAGACTTCAGAGATCTGTCTCAGCTTGTGTTCAGAGGAAAGACCACGGTGGGGACACTGAGGCCACCTGCAAGCTAGGAAGAGAGCTCTCACCAGGTACTGGAACTTGCCTGAACCTTGATATTGGACTCTTTAGCCTCCAGGACTGTGACAAGTAAATTTCTGATGTTTAAGCCACTGGCACTGGTATTTTGTTATATCTGTCTGAAGCAGTCCCTTGGGTGGGATAACCCCAAGGTGCGCATTCCTTAGGAGCTACTCTTGTTATCCCCACTGGGACTGACCTTCTGTTAGTTGAGTACAAAGGGCTTGAAGATTTATGCTTTGTTGGTTGAGGTCTCTTCTGACCTATCAATGTTTTCTTCAATTCCTGTTTTCACTGTATTCTTTATCGGACTCTCTGCTTTTGAAGTAACCCAAACTGGGAAAAGAAGCATACTCTCAGTCCAGGTCTTTTGAATTTGCTAATATTTGTTGTGCATGAGGGGAACTGGGGACTGGGCATGGACAGAAGAGGCAGGGAGAAAACGTTGGTTATAGCTTGTTTTATATATAACACTTTATTTCCAAAGGATTCATTAAGTACATAGCATTTTTTTCACATAACAAATTACTCCTCAAAATGCAATTCCTAAGGCATAAATGATCTTCCTCCTCCCCCTCCTCTTTTTCCCGCTCTTCCCCTCTTTTACTCCTCCCCATCCTCCTCCTCCTTCTTCAGTGCTTCAGAAAGAGAAATTCAACAAGAAGTTCAACATAAATAGTTATTTGACAGGAAGAAGAATTAAAAATAACCATATTTAATTAGAAAAGATACTGTGCAATTAAACACTATGCCTGAGCATGCAGTCTAGTAGTAGATAAGGCATGCGCATGAACACCAGGTAAGTATACACACCAATGGAGAGGAACAAGAGAATGTACCACAGTGTTCTGAGGAGGAACAAGTCCTATCTAGTTAGGGAAAGGAAAATTTTTCAAGGTGTTACTACTTAAGTCAAATATGGGTATTTGAAAACGAAAATGAGTATGGAAAGGAAGTGCCATTAAAGGAAAATACTGAGGGAAAGTTTCCATTTGTTATATGATACTCACAGAGAAAGGCAGTGTTGGTAAATGAAATATAATTTTATTAATGTCAGAAGTACTAAGATGCTGGGGATTTAAAAAATATCGATCTTTGATTGAATTTATGCCAATTAACTGCCTGGATAAATTCTGGAAGAAAATAAGTCACTGAGTGGAACCACTAATACCTCAGTGTAGCAACCAATTTATCCCTTTATTGATAAGAAATGGCACAGGTATATGAAGTAGCCAATACATCATTATTGCCTCTCTAACCAAAATCCAGTCCTTATTTCTTATCCTTTTAACATCTCCATATCTCTATATCTTCTTAGTCTTTCTGAGAAAAGTACCTTTTTTACTTAATTACTCTTTTTTGCCTTCTCAACTATGTTTTCTTTCCTATTGCATACTTCAGAATCAGTGTTGCATTATTTGTGTTTGAGGGTTAAATGGAAACTTTACTCTGTGGGATTCCAAGTGCTTTTTTTCTTTATTTTCCATTAAAATCATCTGAGTTTTTTTCATATGTATATAATTACATTGGTTACAGGGTTTTATTTGATAAAATACTACTATTCAAAAGCAGTAAATAGAAGGCAGGCTGTTTTGCTAGTTATTGACAGCAAGAGCCTGTTGTCTGTGTTCAAGACTGAGTAATAATCTATTGTTACAGAGTTTATTAATTCCACTAAAACCTTTAATATAAGCTCATATTAATTGTATCTTTAAGCTTCATTCCTCAGCTTAGCAATGTTGAAATTTCCTAATTGGAATCCGGACTGACTGTAATTATAACTTACTTAGCTGGAATTTACAAAGTATGCTGCTTCTTATAACTCTTAAAGTAGAATCCTAAGCCAAAACTTTTGAAAGGGAGGCATGAAAGGGCCTGACCTATACTAAAATGTTGTCATTTCATACACAGTATCCTCTCTAAAAGTACAGTCATTTACACCCTTATGATACTGTTTGTATGGATAAATATTCCTTTCAATTTTTTTAAGAAAAAAAGTCTTAAGAGTTCAGTAAATAAAAGTTGAGAAAATCCTTAAAAATGTTGAAAATATGAAATCCTTTCAAGGAGAGCCCTTTACCTTAAATTACACTTCCTCACAACCATCTTATGTATTGAATCTTTTCAGATGGTGGAGACTCAGACTCAAATCTCTGGACTCAAGCTGAGACTTACGTTTTCCCATCAGCCTGTCAAGGAGTTGAAGTCAATAGCACAAACTGTATCTAGAAAATATAATTGACACTGAGATAATGGCCTCAGACACATCATGATACTAAAAATTCAGTGTCATAGATCTGACCCCTATGAAAGTGTCTGCTGGCTTCTCCCAAATTCTATAATCTAAAATGTAGGCTAGTTAAGAGAGTGATATTTTTGTGGCAAAGAGCCATGACAATAATCCAAAGTGCAAGCATCTCTGATAGTAGATTAGAAATATTGTCATCATCAAAGGAAGACAGTACATTTAATTACTCTGATTATTCCAAATGGTATTTATGTAATGTCCCAGTGTGTAAAATGATAAATACATGTAGAAGATAGCATAGATAATTTTTGAACTATATGTTCAGAGACAAACAGCAAATTTAAATAGGATTGGGATATTATTTGATATGTTCCACTTTCTTTTTTTTTTTTTAAAGGCATAGTTTTTTTTTTAATATATGAAATTTATTGTCAAATTGGTTTCCATACAACACCCAGTGCTCATCCCAAAAGGTGCCCTCCTCAATACCCATCACCCACCCTCTCCTCCCTCCCACCCCCCATCAACCCTCAGTTTGTTCTCAGTTTTTAACAGTCTCTTATGATATGTTCCACTTTCTATGGTTCTTTCTCTTATTTAGAATTTTGGAGTATGAGAGAGGAGCAAATGCTGGATGCTGGATTAAAATTCAAAAAAATGTGCTGACAATTCAAGCTTGAGATACTTACTCTGTTATTGTTGTAATAGTTAATAGTGACTCTTACTTACTGAGTATCACTATAGACCAAACATTGAACCAATGCATTTATCATTTTTTGAGCAAGTAAAGAAACCAAGACCCTGAGAGACTAGGTAACTTCTCTATGTGTGTACTTTACTAGACAAAGGTGTATCTGGGTTTGAAGGCAGACTTCTTGAACTATAAATAATTTTGAATAGGATTTCGGAGAGAGATTATAAAATTGCTACACCATAGATTAGAAGACTCAAGTAAAATGATGTGTGTGAATAAGTTTTGTAAATAAGAAAGCATGAAACAACACTACCACTATCCTGCATAAAGAAGCCTGAGCTGCAGTCTAGTAGTAGATAAGGCATGCACATGAACACCAGGTAAGTATACACACCAATGGAGAGGAACAAGAGAATGTACCACAGTGTTCTGAGGAGGAACAAGTCCTATCTAGTTAGGGAAAGGAAAATTTTTCAAGGTGTTACTACTTAAGTCAAACATGGCTATTTGAAAACGAAAATGAGTATGGAAAGGCAGTGCCATTAAAGGAAAATATTGAGGGAAAGTTTCCATTTAACATATTTAGTGCTATATTCAGTATTGTGAGAGACATAAAGGCATTTCAGATATAGCCCCTGATCTCAGGATCAAGACTTGCTTTTTGAAAAAGTGTCTTATATGCATGGAATAATTGAATGATAGTGATATATGCCCGTTGGGTGCCTTGATGGCAGTCTCTAACTAAAGTTCTGGAAAGAAATTTATTTCCTATTGGAATTGGAGGGTAAAGTGTGATGAGTCCTCCAGCAGAATCAGGCTGTATCATTCTACAAATCATTCAAAGTTCAAAGGTTAGACACTTTCTTTTCCTTCAGCTGGTCCTTAATTTTAACTATGTGAATAATTTCATGTTATGGTCGTATCAGAAATGTAAATAGAATAGTTAAGATCTACAAAGACATACTCATACTTGCTAAGTCAAAACCACTAAAAAAAATATGAGCCAAGAGGATATCTGAAAGAAAATTTTCTTAGTGAGAATGGAGAGAAGCAAAAGTTGTCTCCATTTTTATCTTCCAGAATGTTTCCTTCCCTTGGAGTCCTCAAACTTTAACTCTTGATTCTTGTCTGTACTATATCAAAATGTGGGCCTCTCACTATATATCCCCATACTTTTATTTAATTTTACTTCCTAGTACTTTGTAAATATTTCATTAATCATTTACTTTGTGTGAGACACTATGTTAGTTACATTGTAAAATTTATCTCATTGAATCCTCACAAAACACTATAAGATACTGCGTACTTTTATATATTACTATGATTTCCATTTTCATCTGAGGAAAATTTACATTTAAAGAAATTAAGCAACTTGGTGTAAATTACACAGGAAGTAAGTTCTCTTGCTAGGATTCAAACCGAGATATCCTCTTGCCTGCTATTTCACACTCATTCACTCATGATTACATATGCTTAACACCTATCTCTCAGACTGTCAATCGCCCATGCTTATTTTATTTACAGTTGTATTTCCAACATCTAGCCTGGCATTTTGTACATAGCAGACAAATAGAAAATATAAATCCATGTTGCATCAAGATAAAAAACATAGAGTAATGGCATAATTCTTAGAGATAACCTTAATGAGAAAATGAACTTAATAAAGGTCATAAAAATGAACAGGACATTTTGAAAGATTTCCACTTCTGGCCAAGATGGACCAAAAGGGACCAGATAGATCTCATGACTGAGACAACTCAAACACTAGATAAATATATATTTTAAATTGTTTCTAAAGATATTTGTATATCAGGTAATGAATGATAGCAATCCCTAATATGAGAAACAAAAGAGGTTAAGCCATGCAATCATTTTAGCTTAATGTCTGAATGTTTCCAGGCAACAAAGCAGGAACGGGGAACCCAGGTGGAGCCAGGTAGTCTCCTTGCTTCGAGTAAAGAGATCTTAGAGTCCAGAGAAGTCAAGGTGGCTAGGGTTCACAGGACAGAGTCTAAGAGAAAAGAGAATCACACGGAGTAAAAATTCTGGAAATCAGTAAAGGGTCTCCCTTGAGGACTCAGTTGTGTACTGAGTAACTGATTAAACTGCATTTATTTGTGGAAGCCGCCCAAGGCTATAGTAAGAACTGCCTGAAAGAGATAGGGGAAACAATCTCTAAAATTCAAACAGGGCAGAGAATAGTTTCTGTCCCTATTCCTGTCAGTCAGAGTAGAAAACCCCATAATCCATAGGTCATTGAAGAGCGTATTCAGTGGGGCTTTCCTCATTAGCTGTGAAAAATGAGCCCTATGCTAAACGTGTTCTAGTCATGTTTGTCAAATCTTAAAAGTAAGAACCAAAAAGAACAAACCATTTCCAAGTAACTTAACTACATTCTCAAAAAAGTTCAAGGACGTTTATGGAAATAAAACTTTTTAAATGCAGTCCTCAACAAGGACACAATTCATAAACTCTGGTACCCAACCAAACACTCCCAGCCATTAAAAGAAGTAGGAAACTCGGGGCGCCTGGGTGGCGCAGTCGGTTAAGCGTCCGACTTCAGCCAGGTCACGATCTCGCGGTCCGTGAGTTCGAGCCCCGCGTCAGGCTCTGGGCTGATGGCTCGGAGCCTGGAGCCTGTTTCCGATTCTGTGTCTCCCTCTCTCTCTGCCCCTCCCCCGTTCATGCTCTGTCTCTCTCTGTCCCAAAAATAAATAAAAAACGTTGAAAAAAAACTAAAAAAAAAAGAAGTAGGAAACACAGGTAATAATAAGGAGAAAAATTAAATGAAACAGGCCCAGAAATGACACAGATGATAGAATTAGTGGACAAAGGCATAAAAACAGTTATTACATTTGCATTCTATATGTGCAATTATCTAGAGGAAAAAAAATGAGTATGCTAAACAGAAATATGAAAGATATAAAAAGACATAAATTGAACTTGTAAGAATAGAAACTACAGTGTCTGAGAAAAAATACACTGAATTACATAAATGACAAATAGATACTATAGGTGAATATATTCACGAATTTTAAGACATAGTGATTAAAAGTATTCAAAATGAAACAAAGAGAAAAATATTTAAAAAGATAAACAGAGAACTGATAGCCTGTGGAACAACTTCAAATGATTTAATATACATGAAACTGGAGTCCTAAAGGGCAAGGCACAAAAAACTTTGAAAGAGTAATGGCATATAATGTTCCAAATATAATGAAAACTATAAATGCACAGATTCAAGATGTTCAATGAACCCGAATCACATGAAACATGAAAAAAACAAAACAAAACAAGAACAAACACAAACTAAGACAAAACAAAAACAAACAATAACAACAACAACAACAAAACTACACTAATGTACATCATAATCAACTTACTTAAAACCAGTGATAAAGCCATTTTAAAATGTTTCAAATGAAGGGAAAGCACATTACATGTGTAGGAAGAAAGATGAGAACAACAGCAAACATAATGTTGGAAACAATTGAAGCCAAAAGGCAGTGGGGCAACATCTTTAAAGAGCTGAAAGAAAAAATACCGCAAATCTCAAATTCTCTACCCAGCAAAAATATTTTTTAAAGATGAAGGTGAAGAAAAGACTTATTTTAGACATAGAAAGCTAAAAGAATATGTCACCAAAGACCTGCACAACAAAAACATCAAGGAAGTGCTTCAGGTCAAAAGGAAACTATCTCAGATGGGAATCTGGAACTATATACAGAATGACAATCCCCCAAAATGGCAAATACTTGGCTAAAATACAATGCTTTAAATTAAAATATCTTTGAAAAATAATTGAAAAACAGCACAGAAGCTTCAACAGAAAAAAAAGGAAGTATACTATTGGAAAGTTCTTATACTATGTAAGAAGTTATATGCTGTCACATGGAAGACATACAAATCATACAATGAGTATGATGACCCCAATTGCCAAAATCAGGAATAACTGAAGGGCATCATTACTGACTGAAATAAATTTTAAAAAACCATAAGAAAATACCATAAAAATTTTTAACAAATTGGACAATTTTGACAAGATGTACAAATTCCTACAAAGGCAAAAATTAACACTGACTCAAGAAGAAAGAGAAAGTCTGGATATATCTATAACCAATAAAGAAAATTAAGTAAAAATCTTCTCACAAAGAAAAGCTGAGGCTTCTAGGTGAAATTAAATATTAAATGAAATAATAAATGAAATATTTAAAATTAATTTAATATTAAAAGAAAATGAAAGTAATTAAATGAAATATTAAATATTAAGTGAAATATAGTAACAAGCTTTGACAAATTATTTCAGAAACCAGAGAAAGCACAATTTCCAACACATTCTATGAGGCCAATATCATATCAATATCAAAGCCAGACAATAACATCATGAGAAAATAAAAGTATAGGTAAACAACATTTGTGCACACAGATGCATAAATGAGTAACAAAATCCTAGCAAAACTAATATAACCATATAAAAATATATAAGAAACAATCCCATTTACAATTGGATCAAAAATAATTTAAAAAACCTAGAAGTAAATTTAATCTAGGAGGTGAAAGACGTGTACTCTGAAAAACTAGAAGACATTGATGAAAGAAGTTGGAGATCACACAAACAAATGGAAAGATATATATGTTCATGGAATGGAAGCATTAATATTGTTAAAATGTCTATACTACCCAAAGCAATCTATAGGTTCAATAGAACCCTTATCAAAATATTTGAAGATAAGAAAAGGGCAGTTAATGGAGAGAGAGATCAAAAGCTGGAGAGTGTGTAGAAAGGTTCCCTACTTATTGAAGGAAGACTTGGTAGTAGGCAGATGATCCAATTACCTATTGCTGCATAACAAACTACCCCCAAACAAAATTATTTTATCATACTTATAGATTCTGTGCATAAGGAATTAGGGCTAGTCTCAGAAAACATGGTTTGTTTTTGTGTTCCACCGTATTTAGAGCCTCAGCTGCGAAGATTTGAAAAGCTGGGAGCTGGAATCATCAGGAAGCTTCTTCACTCACATGTCACATGCTTGGGCAGAGATGACCCCAATGGCTTCCTCCCTGCATATAGTCTCAGAGCCTCTCCACGTGGCTGGCCTCTCTACATGAACTCTCCAGGATGGTGATCTCAGTGTAGTAGAATTTCTAACACTGCAGCTCAGGTCTCCATGAAGAAATGTTTCAACAAACAACATGGAAGTTTCATGGTTTTCTTTCATCCGCCTCTATTTAGCACCACTTCCACCTGTTTGTCAAAGCATTCACAAGCCTATCAAGATTTAAGGGGAAGGAACCTAGATCCCTACCTAAAACCCCAACAATAGATTAATTTTAGAGAGAAGAAAATGAGGGATTTATGGAAGTGATGGATAATTAAATCTCCCTAATTTTCTCAGCAAAATACATGACACATTTAACTGCTAAAACATGTATGGGGTCAGGAGGTCAATGAGGATGAGAGAAAGAAGAACTAGTGATTTGATATGAGGGGAAAAGTTCTGGAAAAGCCACTATGGTTGAGAAATCAATCAGCAAAGAGTACAGATTTTGAGATTCTTCTAAGACTGAGAAAAATAGTGAAGTGAGAAAGAAATTTAAAATTCAATTTAGTAATCAAACCCATGGAGAAAATACCATTAGCAAAGTAAAAATGTAAATAGATTGGGGGAAATACATAATAATGGACTACTATATTTTAATATTGAAAGATCTCACAAGTTAATAAGACCAGTAGCCCAAGGTGGAAAAACATACTGTCCTAATAATGAACTATGATCAGGTGTAAGCTTACAGGATTATGTGAAAACTGGGCATTCGTATGTGATTATTAGGTTCAATTAGAAAATAAGAATTCAAAAAGAGGCTTTTTTTCAGGTTTAAGGAATTTTTTTGTGGAGTGGTTTTTAAATGACTGAGGACACAAGACATATGAGGCACAAGACAAATATGAGGCACAAGACAAATTTGACCTGTTTTCATGATGTCTGCTGAAGGCATAAGGGACTTATTTGAGTTTCAAACAAGCCTTGAGTGGCATGTGCTTCCTTAGAGAAGATTTTGTGTGGGAAAGTTGGAGAATATTTATATCTCGAACAGAATAAGAGAAAAAGTTCATAAACTTTATACGAAAATATGTTTTGAATAATTTTGATTTATTACACTCACAATACACATGACATGCACACTGGTAATTGCTGCATTTTGTAAGTCCATAAACTCAGGTTTCCCTTTGAATAGCAGAATGCAGAGAAACCATCCGTTCCCAAATGCTGCTCTCTCTTCATCCCAACAGGTGGGCTTGGGGCTTTTCTATACGTGTAGTTATTGCTGGACAAATCTTTCTCCCTTTCTCTAAGCCATTCGCCCCTCCCTTGAGCTCCAGTTCTTTATGATGAGAGGACTCATTAAGCTTTCTTCCCTGCAGGGAGCTGACACCCAATTAATGAGCTGACACTGTTCTGTGTCCGCTCTCACTAGTGCAATAAGGCTCTGTTTACAAACACAGGCTGTTGTGCCTGTTAGGGAGGGCAGGTTAAAATCCCCCTGCTGGGCCTGTTTGTTCAAAATCATAAGGCTTCTTTAAACAATGTCTTTGTGCCTTAAACATCAGACATTCTGCTTTCAGCAGGATGCAAGCCACCCTAATGGCAACATCCTGTTTGGCGGGAAAGGGACCAATGGCCCAAGCTTTTGGATTATAAATAATATAAATGGTAATATTTTATTGCAAAGTTATTCTCAATGCTATATAACGGTGGACAATTGTGTACTTTTAAGATAAAATATCAGGTTTGCAGACTTTTTTTCCCAACCAAACGTGTAGTTAAATATAAATTCCATCTGTGTTTTCCTCCCTCCACTAAAAATTCCATCTGCCTTTCTCCATTTGGCAAACTACTATCTAACCTCAGGCCCCACATAAAATATCTTGGTGAAATCTTTCTTGAATTCCTCTGGAAGGGGTGACTCTCCACAGAGGTTCTGCAAGAACTTTTAACTGGTTCTATAGTGGGATTCATTACATTAGCTTCCTTTTAATACCACTTCACTAAGGAAATGGCCAAGATATGGCATCGTGCATGACACATAATATGCACTTGCTTAGGCTTTTAGTACTGTGAATATGGGTTTCCTACAGTTGTGCTCTATACCTCCTGGTACCACCCTTATACCTAAGCAACTCATTGGTTACTAAAAGCATGTCTCTTTCTGTTCTGTTTGTATTCCTTGTCTTTCCCACCTGGCTAGTTAGTGATCTAGATCAGCCATAACAGGGCTTATGTAAAATTAGTAAGCAGGTACAGTGCCAGCCATGAGCCTTCTCCTTCCAAATAAGTTTGGTATAAAGAATAGAACAAACTTCAGTAAATTCTGGGCTATGAATGAAAATTGGAAATGACCTTCAGCTATGCATGTCATGATGGTCATGTCTCAGTCTCTGAGGTCAGTATAACTGGAATTAAGAGAGAGAGAGAGAGAGAATGCAGAAGTGAGAGACCAAAAGTGCTCGATAGAGATAAAGCACATGCTATACTGAACTTAGAATAAAAGATTTTTAGTCTTTTTCATCAGAACAATGTGAAAATATTAGATGGTTTTAAACAAGGATGGATAATAAGATAAAATTTAGTTTCCTAAAATATAATTTTGGCAGTATTGTGGAGTTTGGATTGGAGGAAGTTCTAAAAGGATATGGGAAGATCCAGCCTGGAATCTACCAGAAGATGAAGATTAAGGTAGTCTGGTATTTTGGACAAGTTTGGTGGTATTGGTGAGTGGGATGGTTGTGACAGAGGTGAAAAAGATGCGATAGACTTGTGACGTATTTAGGAGATAAAATTACAAGGAGTTGGTGGTTCATGTATATCAGAAATAAGGTGGGAAAGAGAGAGTATCAAGATTTCTAGCTTTCATACTTTGCTGGATTGTGGTGTCACTAATTGAGTGAGAACACCCTGGAAAATTTCATATTTGGGGGGTGTGAGTAGAATGCCAGAGCAGGGATAGGGAGCTGCTGAGAGGATTCCTGAGTTCACTTTTGTATATGGGGGATTTGAAGTGTTTGGAAGATACCTAATAGGATTTGAGGAGTGGAAGATTTTTGCAGCTAGAACTAAGAAAAAAGTCTACACAGAGATATTTATTTATAGCCCCCTGCATATAGTTGGTAGCTAAAGACATGGACATTGATGAGAAAACTTAGGGAAAGGGTATAAAGCAAAGATAAGAAGGTTTAGGGTTAAGTTTTGAAAAATCTCAATATATAATGTTCAGGTACAGGGAGAAAAAAGGATTGGTAAGGGGGATGAGTGGCTGAGGTGAAGAAAAATAGCTCCAGCAGTGTTAAGTCAAGAAAGAAAGGATGAAGGAATTTCAATGAGAAAAAAAGAGTTACCAAATGCTGCTGAGAAGTCAATTAAGATGAGGATTGAAAATCACCCATTGAATTTAGCAAATGAAACTTACCTGTTTCATTAGCAGGAGCTACTTCAGTAGAGTAACGGAAGTAAAAGGCAGATTAGAGTGAGTTTAAGAGTTAGTGCAAGATGAGGACATGGAAACATTGATCATAAGCAACTTGTTTTGTTTTGCTTTTAAATTGTGGTAAAATATACATAAACATAAAACTTATCAACTGAATTATTTTTAAGTGGCGTTAACTACATTTACATTTTCATACAACCATCACCACCAGCTATCTTTAGAACATTTTTATCCTCCCAAACTGAAACTCAGTATCCATTGAACTCTGACTCTCCATTCCCCTTCTTACCAGATGGTTTTCTACCCTGAGCAATTTAAAACAAATGAAAACAATGAGAGAATATAGATAAGAGGTAGAAAAGGACAAGAAGTTGAGAGTGCGCTATCACTTTTTTTTAATGAAAGAGACAAACATATTTAAAGTTCATGAGAAGAATCCATCTGAGACAATCACTAGCAAGCTTCCCAAGAAGAAATAATGAAATCTGATCTATTAATAAGTAAAAGCCTTAGACAGAAAAAAGGACCCTTTCTTTACAGAAGCAAGGAAAACAAAAATAGGGTATAACTGGGAAAGTCCTCTGTGATGATTCATATTATTTTTATGAATTTCAAGGAGGAGATCGTTAACCAACTTTGCAGGGGCTGGGGGTTGATGGAGGTTTGAAGAAAGTAGAGACGGTTTGATAAGGTTGCTATAGAGACAGTATCAGGATGATACTGTTGAGTTGACAACAGATATTCTATCACAGAGATCCTCTTCCATCTTAGATATATGATCCAACAGAGTTGTAGGCAAGTTCTTTTATACAACATGTATTAAATGAGCTGCATGACATTAGACATCGCACTGCTCACAAGGGATCACAAAGTGAACAAGATAGAGACCATTCCCTTAAGGATCCCACAACGTCAGATAAAAATAACTGTTACCTACTTTGTGCTGCCTCTGAATACTATGCCCTGGGTCCCTAAGATATTTCTCTGGAGATAGAGATAAATAACATAGGCAGAAAAACAATTTGTCATAGTGTTCCCACTAGCTAAAAATTAAAAGCCTAAAGAGGATTTGGAGGTTGAAATGATATTACTGCAATAAAAGTAAAAACAAAGCAATCTGCTTTATTTTCCAAATTCTAATGTTGACCAAGTCTAAACCGAGATTCCGGTGTATTCAACAGTCTGCCAGTGAATGCTGACTCAGTGCCCAAGTTCCCCCTTAGTGTACTCTCCTGCTTCAACAAATCCTGATTGTAAAGAAGGCATAGGAACCATGAAAGAACTCAAAGCTATAAAATTAGAAATAACAAAATGAATTTTAAAATTTGAATAAAAAATTTCTTATTCAACATAATAGCCTTGAATTCAAACTACATCATAATGCATATTGAGTTCATACTATAAACTAGGAATTAATCTAAATGCCTTTCATGAATGCACTTAATTCTCAGGACAAACTTTTGATTTAGATACTCTTCTTATTCTCATTTCACAAATGAGAGAACTGACATAGAGAAAATCTAAGAAATATGTCCCGGGATTCATAGTTAATGAATGGTAGAGGCAGATTATGACCTGAGAAATCTACTCTAGAGTTTGGATGCTTTATACTGTCTCTCAGCCACTACTCCATGCTAGATAAATACTGAAAAATCTGAGAGCCAACAAAACTTTCCTCAAACTGAGAACAGATATATACTTCCCTAAAGGAACTGATCAAACCCTGATAGACTCATCCAATGGTCTTTTGATCAATGCAACAAGATGCCTCTCTAGACCTTGTTTCACTCAAGAAATCTTAGGCTTGATGACAAATGAGAAAGAGAGTTTTTATTATCTTAGACGTCATCTCTTTATTGAGGAAGTGTGTTGGAAATAAGTGGAAGAAAGAAGAAATCAGGAAGTTCTAGATCTTAACTTAAAAAAACCCGTAGCCATATGGGTTATAAGTTGCCAACTCCTAAGTCTTACTTGGCTATGAAATATGGCCACACCTCATCTTCAGTCTTACTTGAATATCTTAGTTGAATATTTTGCTAACTTGAAAAGCACTCTGTGGACAAGACCATTAGGAAATTCGGGTCTGGGCACTAATTTGATATAAGGATCTGAGTCATTTGAATCTCTAGTGCAATCCCAATCAAAACTGTACCAGCATTCTTCTCAAAGCTAAAACAAGCAATCCTAAAATTTGTATGGAACCACAAAAGACCCTGAATAGCCAAAGTAATATTGAAGAAGACCAAAGTGGGAGGCATCACAATCCCAGACTTTAGCCTCTACTACAAAGCTGTCATCATCAAGACAGCATGGTATTGGCACAAAAACAGACACATAGACCAATGGAATAGAATAGAGACTCCAGAATTGGACCCACAAAAGTATGGCCAACTAATCTTTGACAAAGCAGGAAAGAATATCCAATGGGAAAAAGACAGTCTCTTTAACAAATGGTGCTGGGATAGAGTGGGAGAGAGAGCCAAAGCATAAGAGACTCTTAAAAACTGAGAACAAACTGAGGGTTGATGGGGGGTGGGAGGGAGGAGAGGGGAGGTGATGGTCATTGAAGAGGGGATCTTTTGGGATGAGCACTGGGTGTTGTATGGAAACTAGTCTGACAATAAATTTCATATAAAAAAACAAATGGTGCTGGGATAACTGGACATCAACATGCAGAAGAATGAAACTAGACCACTTTCTTACACCATTTACAAAAATGAACTCAAAATGGATAAAGGACCTGAATGTGAGGCAGGAAACCATCAAAACCCTAGAGGAGAAAGCAGGAAAAAACATTTATGACCTCAGCTGCAGCAGTTTCTTACTTGACACATCCCCAAAGGCAAGGGAATTAAAAGCAAAAATGAACTACTGGGACCACATGAAAAAAAAAGCTTCTGCACTGCAAAGGAAACAATCAACAAAATGAAAAGGCAACCAATGGAATGGGAAAAGATATTTGCAAATGACATATCAGACAAAGGGCTAGTATCCAAAATCTATAAAGAACTCACCAAACTCTACACCTGAAAAACAAATAATCCAGTGAAGAAATGGGCAGAAAACATGAATAGACACTTCTCTAAAGAAGACATCCAGATGACCAACAGGCACGTGAAAAGATGCTCAATGTCTCTCCTCATCAGGGAAATACAAATCAAAACCACACTTAGGTACCACCTCATGCCAGTCACAGTGGCTAAAATGAACAAATCAGGAGACTATAGATGCTGGCGAGGATGTGGAGAAATGGGAACCCTCTTGCACTGTTGGTGGGAATGCAAATTGGTGCAGCCACTCTGGAAAACAGTGTGGAGGTTCCTCAAAAAATTAAAAATAGATCTACCCTATGACCCAGCAATAGCACTGCTAGGAATTTACTCAAGGGATACAGGAGTGCTGATGTATAGGGGCACTTGTACCCCAATGTTTATAGTAGCACTTTCAACAATAGCCAAATTATGGAAAGAGCCTAACTGTCCATCAACTGATGAATGGATAAAGAAGTTGTGGTTTATATACACAATGGAATACTACTTGGCAATGAGAAAGAATGAAATATGGCCTTTTGTAGCAACGTGGATGGAACTGGAGAGTGTTATGCTAAGTGAAATAAGTCATACAGAGAAAGACAGATAACATATGTTTTCACTCTTATGTGGATCCAGAGAAACTTGACAGAAGACCATGGGGGAGGGGAAGGGCGAAAAAGTTAGAGAGGGAAGGAGGCAAACCATAAGAGACTCTTAAAAACTAAATAAACTGAGGGTTGATGGGGGGTGGGAGGAAGGAGAGGGTGGGTGATGGGTATTGAGGAGGGCACCTGTTGGGATGAGCACTGGGTGTTGTATGGAAACCAATTTGACAATAAATTTTGTATTTAAAAAAAAAGAATCTCTAATGTTCTTTCTACTACTGAATTTCTATAATTTTTTAAGTATATTCTTCAGTTTTCAAAATTTAGACAACTTATTGTTAGATTTGTGCTTTTTAATTTGATTCTGGAAGAATACATTATGGTCATATTGTGTAGCTTGTCTTTGGATAATGGAAAAAGTGATATCCAAGTATTTATTTTGTTCTGTTCCTTCTGAAAAAAATTTATTCAGCAAGACTTCAGACATAGTGTTAGTGAAATACAAAGATATATTAATCATTATCCTCGCATATTGCAAAATTATAAATGCATGGCACTCTATATATTTTATCATGTCATCTTTGCAAGAATGCTTTAAGATTGTTAACATTGTCATTTTATGCAGAAAGAGACTGAGACTGAAGAGCTAAACAACTTGACTAAGGTCCTGTAGCTATTTAAAGACAGAGTCAGAATTTGAATCCAGTTTTATCTACATTTAAGGGTCATGTTCTTAATAATTATATTTTTTACCCTCACTGAGTGATTGAAGCTGCTTAAGGATACATACAGAGGCACTTAAAGTTGTCATCAAGCACTACTTTACATACACAGTATATATAATTTTCTATGAAATGAGAAGTGACACTCACATAATATTAATAAATGAAATACGGTCCTTTATGCTAGGGCCCCACAAATGGTACTGAAAGCATATTAATTTATTTGCAGGAGCAAGCACTTTGAATTAAATAGATCATAGAAATATGCATAGTGGTAAAAAGCATGGGTACCAGAGTCAGACCCAAGGTCTAACCGAAGTAACTTCAAAATTTGTGTGACCTTGAAGAAATTACTTGTCTTTCCATTTATTCATAAGTACATTACATATTATACTAAATGTAGTATTTAAAATGTAATAAATGATCAATAAATATTGGTTAGAAAAAGATTCTTAAAGGATGGAAATTGTCGATAGTCAATGAAGAAGAAGGAAGAACAGGAGAGAATACAGAAGAGGCTACGTTCAAGGCTATGAGTAACTGGAGCGAGTAGAGAAGTTGAGAAATCCTGATAGAATTAGACATTCCAGGATCATCTTGGAGACAATCTGGCCACATAATGGAAAAAAAAAAAAAAAAAAAAAAAAAACCACTGAATTCCTCGCTGGGCCATTTTGACAGTTTTCTACCTCAAGCGACTAGCCATTCTTCTGAAAGTTAGTTTGTTGTTCTGTAAAATAAGTTTTATTATTCAGAAGCATTTAGGAGAGGATATAGCATAGGGAAAAAAAAGCCATGTATTATTAAGACATCCATCCTACACTGAACAGCTAATGATAACCCTGTTTATATCTACCTCTTGCACATGTCCAATCCGTTACTATACTGAGAGACCTCACTCTAACATTTAACCATTGGTGCTATTGTCTTGCCACCCAATTAGTGATAAAGAGCTCTTTCCTGCGAGTCAGGTCTACAAAGCATGCTACCAAGATTTGCAATCCAATGAAGGCAGTCAAGTCCTTTTGACTCTAGAATTGACCAGATTCACATGTGTATATCATATTAAAGAATTTTTTGAAATTCTGCAGGAAAGAAGTCTTCTGAACTCTGTTTATTGTGACTTCCTCAGACTTATTAGAGGTATGAACCATTTTCATCATTAAGCACTTACTAATATTTAATGGAATCATTGAACTTGCTGTCCTACCTTTGTTAAAACCATGGGACAGGGCTGCAGTCATCCTTAATTTGACTGAGACAGCAAGATCTCCTTCCAAACAGTTGTTCACAGAGGACTTGGTACTTCTTCACCTGGGCCTTTTCACGTGGCTGCCTGAGTGCACCCAAGACATAGCTGTTGACTCCCTCCACAATGAGTGATCCCAGAGAGATGGCAAGGCCATGATGGTTTTCATGAGGAAGTCATAAGGTGACCCACATTATAGTGTTTCTGGCATAATATATTTGTTCCAAGGGAGTCAGTAAGTCTAGTCCTTACTCAAGGAAAGAAGCATTAGGTTCCATCTCTCAAACAGAGGAGTGTCAGAGAAGTTGTGAACATATTTCTAAACTACCACAATGCCCTTTTGAATATGAATGAAGGAACTCAGAACCCTGCCTGTGGGTTCTCAGTCACCTCTTTGTTTCTCACCACCTCTTCAAGGTTTCACTATCAAAATCCCAGTCTCCCTCAAAAAGGAGTTCAAAACCATCACTAGACTAGATAATTCTTAATGCCGAAAATGTTGCAGTTTCAAGTGAATATGATGTTCCTTGTTTGCTTTAACATAGATAATGATTTTTGTGAATTCTGTTTGGTCTTCATTTTAATAAAAGTTTCTACCAACCATGAATTCTTGAGATTCTGAGACAATTGATAAATGTAGGAAGTCTGATTTAAGAATGGCTCCTTATGCTAAGCATTAAAAGAATAAAACATTCCCTAAGCAAGATTAGGTTCTCTTATTTGTAGATAAAATTGCGGTAGTAACAACTTGATTTTTTTTCACAAATATATTGTATATTTCTATTCTATTATTCTAAATTTTTAATATACAAATAGAGCCTTTCATATAAGAAACATGTGACAGATGGACATTCTGGGTTTTGGTTTCAATTGTATGAACTTGAGTATCACATCACTTATCAACCTGGTTCTCCTCTGTAAACATAAATAAAGTATGTCATTGAATTCAGTGGTCTAAATGCTTTCTGGTACAAACAGTCTCTGGTCCTAAAATTCTGACTTCTAGTTTATTTTTATTTTTTTTAAGTTTATTTATTTTGAGATAGAGTGCAAGCAAGGGAGGGGTAGAGAGGGAGAATCCTAAGCATGTTCCATGCTGGCAGAGTCCTGAAACCTAGATCATGACCTGAGCTGAAATCAAGAGTGGGAAGCTTAACCGACTGAACCACCCAGGACAGTACCCCCCACTTCTAGCTTAAAGTAAATCCTGGTAAAATCTTAAAGCTATAAGTTGGTATTTCTAAGCTGACAAATAGAAGATATATGGGGTTTTTTAATGTTTATTTTTTATTTTTGAGAGAGAGAGTGTGTGTAAGCACAAGCAGGGGAGGGGCAGAGAGAGGGGAACAGAAGATCAGGAGTGGGCTCCACATGCTGACAGCAGAAAGCAGGGCTCAAACTCACCAACCGTGACATCATGATCTGAACTGAAGTCAGATGCTTAACCAACTGAGCCACCCAGGTGTCCCAGGAAGGTGTGTGTGTGTGTGTGTGTGTGTGTGTGTGTGTGGAGAGAGAGAGAGAGAGAGAGCGCCGAGAAAGGGCAGAGAGAGAGGGAGAAAGGGAAAAAGAGAGAATCCCAAGCAGACTTCACACTGTCAGTGCAGAGCCCAACTCAGAGCTCGAACCCATTAACCGTGAGATCATGACCTGAGCAGAAATAAAGTGTTGGATGCCCAACCAACTGAGTCACCCAGGTGCTTCAGAACATATGTGTTTTAAATGAAGAAAAATGCATGAGATAATATTCAGGAAAGGGTTTTTTAATTTGTCTATTACAAGTAAAATATATAATCCAAACGTTACACATGATTCTATGGAAAACACACAGGTATTCTTAACATTGATAGAAAGCTTTCTCTTTACACAAGTTTCAAATAGATATTTTCTCCTTTAAAATAAACTATCTTAATGATTTATATCGCTTAATACAAAAGATCAAATAATAAAGCAAACTACCAGGATGTAGGTGAATAATAGACATTTATATATAAATAAGAAAAAGTGAACTGATTTATGCACCCAGGGCCTAAAATAATACACTGCAGGCACTCTTAGCTCACAATTTCATAACAAAATAAACAAACAAAAATCGATTTAGTGGTAGTTCAATACTAAAGACTTAGGACTCTTTTTGTTTATTGATCTGCTCAATAAACTTTCCATCAGCTGAAATGAAGGGCCTAGAAAATAGGACTCTTTTCATGAGCAAATATGTAACACCTGCTGTATGCAGGACACCATGATCAAGTGGTACCAGTCAGTTAATCAGACCTATCAGGTAATCTGATGAAAATATCCTGTTTTAGCCCCATTGAAGGTATTTTTTCAAAAATTAGAAGCTCAAAGGAGGCATAGCACTGATATGTGGGCTCCCAGAGTCACCTCTTAGTGCATGGGGCTTGAAGCAACCTTCTGTTCACCCAAGAGACCCTATTCAACTCTTTTACCCTGTGCAATTTCTTTACCCTATGACCTAAATAAGTTCTGCTTTTAGACTTGATAGATTCTCACCTTTTTTGGATTCCCTGTTTCTGTGAAATACACCCCGGTGTCAGGCCACCTAAAGACAGCTGGAACTACATGAGAATAATGCATGTGACTGTCTGTCTCATTTTTAGCGAACATGTATTTGCACATAAATTGTGCCAGGCCTGGTGCTAAAAGCTTTTTGTACATTAACTCCATTCATCCTTACACCAAGCCCCTGAGGTAGGTCAGGTAGGTCAGGTACTACTTACAGATGAGAAAACCATAACCTAAAGAAGTTAACAAGTTTCTCAAGGCCACATTGTTGCTGAGTATTAGAGGCTTGACCCAAACCATCTGACTATGGATTCCAGTCTCCACACTGTCCCACTTCTTATCTTCCTTATTCCAAGTTTCCTCTGGGTGTATTTTCAGCAAAATGTAGAATTTTGTGTGTTTAAAATGAATTATAGCTAATTTAAAAAAGAAAGTCTGTATAAACCATTCTCAGGAAAACAAACAACAACCATACTCACACACACACATACACACACATTCACACACACGCAACACTGTTCATGTGTATTCTGTGTAATGGCAGAACATAGATATGAGTCCACTTCGTCATATCTGTAACTCTTCTCCCATCTACGAGTTCACTGTAACATTGTTAGTGACAATCTAGTAAGGGAGGCTACATAATCATTTTTATATAATTATCTATGCTATTTTATATATTACCTTTTTATTTGTTTGTTTTTAAGTTTATGTATTTTGAGAGAGTGAAAGAGAGAGCAAGCATGAGTGGGGGAGGGACAGAGAGAGAGAGGGGGAAAGAGAGAGAACCCTAAGCAGGCTCTGCACTGTTAGTGCTCGAAATCACGAACAGGGAGATCATACCCTGAGCCAAAATCGAGTCAGACACTTCACCAACTGAGCCACCTAGGGGCTGCTCTATGCTATTTTAAAGGATCTGTAAAATATCTGAACTGTCTATACTACCCTGAACACTTGACATAAGAAAATCAGTAAGTAAAAGACAAAGATTTAGCAAATCTTTTAAGAGTAGAGTTTCTAGGTAGGTAAACTGATCCTCCATAGATATCATGGAGGTTTTTGTTTGTTTGTTTTGGGTTTTTTTTGTATCCAGAAAATTTAGAGTTTTAGATTAAGCTGATAAAAACTTAGACAACAGGTCTAAGAATCGATGAACAAAACCTGTGATATCCCCATTGATTGTGGCTACTTTTGAGTGGAAGCCTTTATGGTACAGAGACTATAGTACCCTAAATATTTGGGTATAAGTGATGGATACCAAGTACAAGTACAATATACAAATTTGTGGATAATGGGGAAAATATCTGTTAGGTTACAGCTATGCAGGTGAATACTAGAGGTGTGTGATTTTCCAAGTTACCTGTCAGACATAGAATTTAAAGAATATTTCAAGCTATCCATTATTAATTTCTCAAGAAGCCTTCCTTTCATAAAATAGAAAACCCACTTAATTCTTCATCAGACCCAGTCATAATTTAGTCTAATATGTCTTCCCGTTATCCTTTATACACCTGGCTTTTTCCCTAGGTATTCAAGTATAGTGTACTTGCACGGCTCTTACTGAAGGCTCTCCCGCAGCCCTTTTCTCAAAGCTTCTCTTACGGCAATCACGCCATAAGAGAATAACTTCAATAAAAGATGACATCTGTGCCTCAGATCATTGTGAACCATTTCAGGTAGGCCATGTGTTGTACCTTGACCTAACATCTCATTTCTGTTCCCACTATTGTGGCCAATTAAATGCGGGCCTTGTAAGGAGCCAGTTGACTGGTCGTGTGCCGACTATCACCACAAGAGCTTAAGGGCCACAAATCTCTGTTATTACCAAGCTGTTGCTGCCAGAAGCATGCTGATTCCTGACAAAAAGAATATATTAGGATCAATCAAATCGCCCCCAGGCTTGTCAGTGGGACTTTTAACCACACCTTCTACCTCAAACTTTCCCCTTACCTCCTTCCAAACACCTACGCAGCAGCAAGCTAACAAGGTGTCTGCCAAACCATATGTTCATAATTAGTTAACTTGTCTGTCGCTAGAGGCACCACTGATTCAGCAACAGCCCTCAAGGGTGTTGGGGATCCAATAAGACACCACCAACCAGCAACGGCCCCTCCCCTCAGCGGTAGGAGAAGAAGCATACTTAATTCCAGCTGTGGCATTGTTAAGTGAATTAACTTTATCCTCAATTTAAAAAGCCAGCATGAAATCAAAGGAGACTCCAGAAAAGAAAAATAGAGAAAATGGAAAAAAAAAAAAAATGCCTGTAAAGGTTAACTCAACAAGTCTGATGAATGAAACTCAACTGGTTGGCCCCAGTTAGCCAATCACTGCAAAGCAGGTTTCTGGCACCGTTGTTACTTCTGGCATAATTCTTCCTTTTATTTCCCAGTTCTGTGGTTAAGGTCTCTTGTTACACACAGAGGGGATTGATGATATAATTGTTTATGAGCCAGTGGAACACATTTTTAGGTAGTAGTGAGGTTACCGGGCAATGAGAAATTAATGTTAGAAACAGCAGTGTACGATGCTGGCTAAGAAACCTCATCTCAAGGTAAGAAGTGCTACGTCTAAAATTATATTTGCAGTCTACTCTTTGAGGCTATAAATGTCTGCGTGTGTGATTTTCTTTATGAAAAACAGTTGGCAAACAACATTTTTCAAAAAGTTCTAGGGAGATGTGAATTATGAAATATTTTCATTCTGAATTAAGAAAAAATATCTAATACTTGGGAAAAATGTACATTTTCATTAAATTTATTTAAATGAGAATCACTGATGAATTTCTCTACTTTCAACAAAATTATTTATGCAGATACTTCATATAAGTTTGCTTGAAGGGTTAAAAATTAAATACTAAAGGCATAATATGATCCTGAATTTTAATAGCCAAAATCTGGCAATCTCATTTTTTGTTTTGAAGCTTTCAAGAATATGGGGAATAAATCCCTAAACTTGAAAAAAACTTAGGGATACTTTTTTATAACTTAAATATCACAAACTTTATTTTAAATTTATATAAACTAATGCAGTTATCTAAATTGGAATAAAATATTAGCTAAGTAAAAAGACGTATTCTTAATGTATACACTTAAAATAAAAATTTCTATAAAAACCGAGTGACAAAATGCAACTGGGTAAAAAAACAAACAAACAATATTTGTGTTTTTACAAACAATATTCACATGACCAAAATTGTGGATACAAATATACAAGAAGATAGAAAATTTAAATCTTAAAAATAAGATAAAATAATTTCTGTCACAGTTAATTATAAATGAAAAACCAATTTATTATTAAGCAATGCTAATCTTAGAATATTGTGATTTTGATGCTGTACTTGATGTTATTAGAAAATCATTTTGTAAAGTAATCTAAGAATTTTAGACAATGTAAAGAACAGGGACAGAACAAACCCAAGATGTAGATACCTACCAAAGATCAGTCACTGTTTTTGCTATCAGCTTGAGATCTAATTTCATTGTCAATCACATAATCTCTGCCATTATATTAAATAACCACTGAGGTTGGCAAGGGACTCAGGGGTCTTGAGTAACAGACATTGTCATGATAATATGTGGCTTTAAAGTAAATTAAGAAACAACTGATGTGGTTTGGGACCAGGGAATTAGAAAGCATAAGCCAAAGGGAAAATGCAGAAACCACAGATTGGTACAAGTTACAGGCAATTTTCTTAATAAACCCCTTTAAGATAATGTCAGACAAGACATGTCAAGCTCTTTCCCTATACTCTATGGAACAAACAAATTAATAATCACAGCCAAATGTTTCCTTGCAAAGACTAGTCACCATCCTAAAAAAACAAAAACAAAAACAAAAAAACACCTTTTTTTACAACTTATTTGTCATTAAGCAAGATAACACTTAAAAAAAAAAGTAAGAAGAAAATAATCTGCTAAAAAATGCCCATAGATTAATAAACTCCTTTTTCAGTTTAGTTTCTCCAAAATTTCAATTTTGATGTACTCTAAATAAAACAAAACCTGATGCAACTAAAAATATTATTTACAATTCCATAGTAGGCTGTCTTTATTTTAGCTTTCAATGTGGTTGACTTATAATGATTTAATTTATAATGATTATTGTACCATGGGACATGAAGATATTCAGGTTAGAAATGGGAAATAATGAGATTTTAAGAATTGATATTGAGGAATCTTAAAATCTCAGCCTTGTTGAGATTAAGCCTTGTTGCATTAAGAAATAATGAACCATGGAAGAACAGAAAATGGTGATTTAATGATGAGTGGGGTGTTTTAACAAAAAACTGGCAGTGGTGAGCAGTGCAGATTGGAAAAAAACAAGAGGCTTGTTGAAGATGCTGTGCTCTATATTCGTGACAGGCCTTTGGGCAAGGACAGTGGAAATGGGTTTAGATGGAAAGAGACTGATATGAGATATATTATTAAAGACTAAATCAGATGGCTGCAACTAACGAAAGGAAAAATTCAAGATAATAATGTGAAATTGGCAAACGTGGGTAACAAAAACATGACAGTAGAAAAAATAAGGTGAAGACAAGGATAGTGGAAGTCAGTTTTTTGATGGAGGAAATACTGAGTTTAATTTTAGTCAAATTAAACTTGGGGAGTGATATGCACAATGGGAATACGTATCTGACATTCTGGGTTCTGATAAGTGGAAGGGGACCATTTCAGTCTGAGAGTTACTAATATGGTGAGGATTGCTAGACACCTGCAAATAGTGTGACCTTTAAGGGAGTATGGAGTCAGTGGTACACAGAGAGGCAAGATTTTACAATGTATTATTTAGTAATTTATAACCATGCTTATTAGGTGAATGGGTCAATAATTCTCCTTTCTTATGCTGTTCTTATTCAGGTTTGGATATGAAGGTTATACTAGCTTGATAAAATGAATTGGGGTATGTTTTCTCTTTTTCTCTTCTCTGCAACTATTTGCAATAAATTAAGAACATCAGTTCTTTGAAAGTTGGATTAAAAATCCATGTATAGGGACAACTTGGTGGCTCAGTGTTCGACTTTGGCTCAGGTCATGATCCCGTGGTCCTTGTGTTCAAGACCCAAGTTTGGCTCTGTGCTGACAGCTCAGGGCCTGGAGCCTGCTTCAGATTCTGTGTGTGTGTGTCTCTCTCTCTCTCTGCCTCTCCCCCACTTATGCTCTGTTTCTCTCTTTCAAAAATAAATAAACATTAAAAAAATTTAAAAGCCCACATATAAAACCATCTGAGTCCAGTGTATATGTTAGAAGAGGATTTTCTTTTTTTTTTTTCTTTTTTAATATATGAAATTTACTGTCAAATTGGTTTCCATACAACACCCAGTGCTCATCCCAAAAGGTGCCCTCCTCAATACCCATCACCCACCCTGCCCTCCCTCCCACCCCCCATCAACCCTCAGTTTGTTCTCAGTTTTTAACAGTCTCTTATGCTTTGGCTCTCTCCCACTCTAACCTCTTTTTAGAAGAGGATTTTCAACTATGCATTTAGTTTCTTTAAAAGTTATTACAGTATTTAGAGGTTTTTATCTCTCTTGAGTCATTTTAATTCATATTTCTACAAGAGTGATCATTCCTTCCAAGTTTCCAAACATATGTGCATTAATAAATTCATAGTATGTTATAATTTTTTAAGACTCAATTATATCTAAAGTTATAGCTCCCTTATTTCTAATATTTAAATTTCTCTCTTCATAATCAGGGACCTATTATGTCTATTGGATTAGTTTCTTTCAAAAAATTACTATTGAATTTGTTGATTAACTTGATATTTTTTCAGTTCTTTCTTGTCATTAATCCTTTCTTTATAATTTTTCTTCTACTTTTTAAAATTCTACTTTATCTTACCTTTTTTAGATTAAAAAGTTACTTAGTACTTGATTTTTCTTGTTTCCTAGCATTTTCATTTAAGCTTGTGAATCACCTTCTAAATCATTTCACACAAATATTTATGCAAAATTATTTTATTTTATGTAGTTTTTTTTTTAATGTTTATTTATATTTGAGAGAGAAAGAGACAGGGAGTGAGCAGGGAAGGGGCAGAGAGAGAGGGAGACAGAATCCGAAGCAGGCTCCAGGCTCTGAGCAGTCAGCACAGAGTCCGACGTGGGGCTCGAACTCACAGACCACAAGATCATGACCTGAGTTGAAGTCAGATGCTTAACCAAGTAAGCCACCCAGGTGCCCCTTATTTTATGTAGTTCTAAACATTTTATGAAACTTGTGATTTTTTCTTTAGTTTATTTATTATTTAGACATGTAGACATGGGCTTTACTTGTTTCAGGTGTATTGGCTTCAGTTTACATTCTGATCTCTAATTTTATTGAAGGGCCATTCAATTACTAGAGATTACTCACTAATATCTGAGTTCAGCAAGGCTAAAGAGTGATATTTATCATCTGAATTGTCCAAGACAAAAAAAAATGACAGAAGCTTGGACCATGGTGGTGGGGTGAGAATAGAAATAATTGGAGTATTAGGAAAGTCATTTAGTATTGAAACTTTTTTTTTAATTTATTTTTTTAAATTTACATCCAAGTTAGCATATAGTGCAACAATGATTTCAGGAGTAGATTCCTTTGACTGACTGTAGAAAGTGAGGGTGAAGGAAGAGTTAAGTATGACTTCCTTGATAGATTCTGGCTTGAGCGACAGAATGGTTGGTATTACCATTTACTGAGATGGAGAAGGTTGAGAATGATAGCAAAGGTTGCATTCAGTTTTGGACAAATTGTGCCAGTGTTTCCAGTAAGATATCAAGTAGGAGATCGCAAGAATGTAATAAATATGTAGACCTTGAGATCAAAATAATAGTTCAGGCTAAATATATAAATTTTAAGTCATCAAGATATAGAAAATCATTGAAACTTTGGCAGTGGATCAGTTTGCTGAAAAAAGTTTGTATAAGAAGAAAAGGGACAAGACTGAAAGCTTGAGAAATTCCAGTGGTCTACTAGAAGAGGAGTTGGCAATGGAGACTCTGAAGTCACAGATAGATTGAAGAGGAGAACTTGTGATATCATGGTAGGCAAGAGAAGGAAGTATTTTTAGGAAAAGGAAATCATGAGCAAAGAGATGTCATTAACACTAAAATTAAGATGACTAAATGAAAACTATATTGATACTTAATATACATTATAGAAAATTGAATTGTAAACCTATGACTTTCAAACTGAATACCCATTAGCATTGTGACTAATAATACTAATAAGGATTTTAATAGTTCAGAAAGTCCTATGAATTATACATATTTTATTGATAGGATTAAGTGGCTCTGTCAGATCATTAACTCAAGTAGAAATTCTAATGTGGTAAGTGCATACCATGCTTCAACAAGAGTGAAAATCACTTTCTACAAAGCAACTTTGAAAAATTTGTAGTTACTGCAGCACAAAATGATTTTAAACAAATGCCTCCTTTAATAAAGGTAGTAAATCTCTCAATTTTGTTTTGTGATTTCGAGTTTGCCAAGAACTTTTCATATTATTTCATTTAATTGTCAATGTTGTTGAAGGGAAAAAAAAGAATCTCTCTTTTCTTCTCTTCGTATATCTGCCTTAACCATATAGAAGGACACTTCTGTCAACAATTCTAACTTTTTTCTTCGGCCCCTTTCTGGTTTCTGCCCATAAAAAAGGGGTTGGTCATTGACTGCACTAAACATGGGTCAGTTCATGTTTTGCTGGTAGGCAAAGTTCCTTTTCTGTAATAAGTAGGAAAGTGCCTTGATTTTTCTTTTACTTCTTGAACTCAGGTGCCAAAATCTTTATGTTTCCTATTGCCATTTGAAAAACATACCTAGTCACATGCTGTTGGGGTCTAACTTCACAGTTCAGTGACTCCTTTCACTCTTTTTCTTCTGTGCTACAAGGTGAAGTAGAGCAGCTGTAAACACTCATATGATTTGTTGAGTAAATTGAATTTGTTCCACAAATAGCCATTCTAGATTTAAAGAAATCTCACTTAGACATCCAAGCCTAAGTACATTCTTCCATCATATTTTACCAGAAGAACCCTGTATTGGGGATTATCAAGTGAACACCCAAATTAACACACACACACACACACACACACACACACACACACACACACACACACAGTCTTTTTCTCATTGGAGGATTATTTTGGTATGTGCATATACTCCCTTGGCAAGTAAGTTCAGGAGAAGAAATAAATTGCTATTCATGTATTACAAATTTAAAACTGAGGTCCCAAGGTCTTGCAATTTAACTAAGGTCAAACAGTTAATAAAACCAGAACTAAGATTTAAATCCACATCTTTTCAGTTAGCTTTTAGTCTTATTATACCTAATTTATATTTTTTTGCACAGACATTATGTAATTAGTTGAATTTGATTAATCAAAATATACATAGCATTGTTTGCATTCTTCTGTAAGATGTTTGTCATGTGTATTCATCAATAACTCAAATATATTATTTATTTTACTAACACCCAGTAATATATGGACTTTGTGGGTTTCATCTAAAAAAGTGCTCCAAGCTAGATGAACAACCTTTTGAAAATGGGAGCCAGAGTAAGAGAGAGGGGAGAGCAAACATTAAATGTTGATATAATTTCCATACCTGAATAGGAAATGAAATATTATATAATAACTCACTGTTTTGTCATCTTTACACAAGCATTAGCAAAACGTGGGGCTCTGGCTGAAGTTCCCACATCAAAACTTTTACAGATCAGAAAAAACAGAGAAAGAGAACAAATGCAGAGTCACACTTAATAAATGCAGCAAAACTATAACTATCTCAACCTTGAAATATTATAGTCAGAAATGGCAGCTGATAGTCTCATGTGAATGATAATGAGTTCACAGTAAAAATCCATGCACCTTCTGCAGAGTAAAAACATTCTGGGAGATTAAAAAAATGGGATATTTGATTCTAGAGAATATAAAGCTAATAAAACAGAAAAAAATCACAAATATTTAAAACCTGGATATAAATATTCTTAGAATTATAAAGGAGGAGGTTGGAAAATAAGAAGCAAGAATCAGAGATATTGGTTGTCAAAAATATAATAGCTAAGGTAAAAAATGAAAGAATTAGGTAAGAGAATTATACAACCTAATAGAGATATGATGTTAGAGACCTGTCAATACTTTCATAGTAAGAATACAACAAATAAATGAAAATAATGTAAAGAAAGCAATAAATTAAAAGAATAACTGAGAATTCCTCATATTGAAGCCATACAATCTTAGACTGAAATGCTTGGTAGAGTTTCAAGCCTTAAAGAGAAGAAAATCTCGGGGCGCCTGGGTGGCGCAGTCGGTTAAGCGTCTGACTTCAGCCAGGTCACGATCTCGCGGTCTGTGAGTTCGAGCCCCGCGTCAGGCTCTGGGCTGATGGCTCGGAGCCTGGAGCCTGTTTCCAATTCTGTGTGTCTCCCTCTCTCTCTGCCCCTTCCCCGTTCATGCTCTGTCTCTCTCTGTCCCAAAAATAAATTTAAAAAAAAAAAAAAAAGAGAAGAAAATCTCAACACCTTAAAGATACACTGATATATAAGAATATCAAAGATAAAATCTAACAGAATCGAAGAGAATAAGGAATTACTCTAAAAAAGCAGCAAATAACCAGATTACTGTTAGCTCTTCTTGATCTACAGATATGTTGGACTATTTCTTATTAAAAAACAATACAAATGCAATTAAGTTCTCATCTTAACCTATATTATCCATAGAAGGATGGATAGATCTTTTCTTGTTGTTTACAAACTTCCCTAATCTGCTTTCTTTGGAAGTTAAAATTGAGCTCATAATATTTTAGTTTCAAATGAGTCTTTATCAAATAGACTTTATTTTTTTTTATAGCATGTTCTTCAAAAAGTACACAGGGACAGGACATCATAACCTTCCTTTTACAATATCATCAAAAAAAAGTATCTTAGTTGTGAATAATGGTTTTCAGAATCCTGCTCTTATGATTGTACTTCTCTTCCATTGACTTCTAAAAGTGCTTCCTCATATGTTCATAAATTTAAAGATGAAGGATAGACAATTCTAGACCTGGTTGGTATTTAAAGAAAATTAAATAGTCTCATGCTAGCAAGTCATATTAATACAAAATGTTATATTTGCTGCAACAGTTTTTTTACATTTACATTAAAACAAAAAGTGGAATCACATTTCTCAATCAGCACGTGGACTGTCACTGAAAGACACAGAGCCCTTGCTTAAATCTGGTTGTATTACAAAAGTCTTCAGTAAGCCCCCTCTAGTGTCTGAAGGATGCAACAGCTTATTATCAGAGGATTTGAGAGACCCAAAGACGTGAGAATTGTAGATCGTCGCCTCTAACTTGGCTCCAAGAGACCATGGAGATCATTCTGTTTACAGATCATACTGTTTACAGATCATACTCATTCTGTTTACAAATAGGAAAACTAAATGTCCAGGGAGAAAGTGCCTTGTCCAAGGTCACACTGAAAGTCAACAGTTATTTATGAAGTAGTAGAACTCATGTCTCATGGCTCCCAGTTCACAGAAAATCTATTCTAGCCCGAGGACTTGAATTCAGGCCCAGCAGGCCCACAGTAGAATAAAAGTAAGGAATTTTGAGGATGTGAGTTTTGTTTTGTTTTGTTTTGTTTTTAATGGAAAGGGAACAGAAATAAGGGAAGGGTCATTGGGGTAAAGGAGAAAAAGAGAAAATTAGCAAAAAGGGTGAGGGAACTGTAGTTACTTTATTTAAAGAATTCAGGAATAAGAGGGGGAAGGATGACAGGTTAAGATTTAACACACTTCAGAGTTTATTGATAGGTGATTGGAAATATTCTTAAAAGTGAACATATGCAAAAATATGGATTTTATTTGTGGTTCTGAAAATAAGATCACTAATGAAATTTAGCTACCAATTTCCCACTTACTAAAAGTTGTCACCTGGGGACACCTGAGTGGCTCAGTCAGTTAAGTGCCTTACTCTTGGTTTGGGCTTAGTTCATGATCTCATGGTTTGTGAGTTCAAGCCCTGCATCTGGCACCCTGCTGATAGTACAGAGTCTGCTTGGGATTCTCTCTTTCCCTCTCTCTCTGCTCCTCCACGGCTTTCTCTCTCTCTCTCTCTCCCTCTCTCAAAATAAAAATAAACATTTTTTTTTAAAAAGTTGTCACCTAGTTGTCTCTTTTTCTTGTCACCTCTCTTTAAAGAGTTTATTGATAATGCAGAACATGAAAATGTCACAAGAAGGCAAGAAACCTTGATTTTCCACCCACTCCAATTCATGATAATGGACTGTCAGTGATGGTGCAAGCTAAACTAAAAACAGTCCTCTATCCTTGAAACAATGTGCAACTTTTGGTCTCCCCATCCTTCCCTCAAAATGTATAATGGGCAAGGCTTCTTTGGAAAATACTTCCAGAATTACTGCTAAAAATGTCAGTTTGAAACAGCCTAGATACTTTATCTTTGAGTGTGTGACTTTAGTATGCATACTATTGCTAGGGTTACTCTGTGAAAAATATTCAACTGTTTCTTTTTAATGAGCATTAATGTGATAGTATTCTGTAAGGGTAGAGATGTGCACCAGGGAGCTCCTTGTCTCCTGGGGGAAAACACAAAAGTACAGAAGAGAAGATTGGGGACATATCGTGTCTAGTACCTTTTAATTCCCAGCCTTTTCTATGTCCTAGAAATTATGGAATGTGATGCTGGAGCATTCTGGACAAATGTTCCCAAAGTAATATTGCCTGGCAATAAGGATACCTAACACATGAGTTCCTCTTCACCTATTATACCAGTGTAGAAGGTGAGTGAACAAAGAAGATACAGTTTGAATAGGGACCTAACAGCTAAAAATGCTTTACAGAAGAAGCCGCCACATGGAATAGACAGTATGGGCATTGAATTAAGAAAGTACCAGGTATGCCTGGGGGATAGCATGTAAGTGGATGACAATTCCTCAGTCTCTATGATCTATTCCATGCGATGTAATTACAAAACTCCTGAAGTCTGACTTGTTTACTCATTAATTGAGCTTGTCTGTGCCAGGCAAGAATGGTAGACTTGGAGATAAATGAACTCTATTGAATCTATTTACACCACTCTTAACACGTGGGTCAAACTGCTGGGAAGTCCCTTTTAAAAATAAAAGGACTGGGGCGCCTGGGTGGCGCAGTCGGTTAAGCGTCCGACTTCAGCCAGGTCACGATCTCGCGGTCCGTGAGTTCGAGCCCCGCGTCAGGCTCTGGGCTGATGGCTCGGAGCCTGGAGCCTGCTTCCGATTCTGTGTCTCCCTCTCTCTCTGCCTCTCCCCCGTTCATGCTCTGTCTCTCTCTGTCCCCAAAATAAATAAAAAACGTTGAAAAAAAAAAATTTAAAAATAAAAGGACTTCATAGGAATTTCATTCTCTCCCTCATCTTCAATTTTCATCATTATCATAAATAAATTTGAATGTCAAGTAAGTCAAATATTGAGAACCAAACTTGTGCCATGCACTGGTCTGAGTACTTTTACATGCATTGTTTCATGTTACATTTATAACAACTCACATCAGTGGACAGTCCCATTGGCCCACCAGTATAAGACAGTCAAAGCATCACAGCATTCCCAGCAAAGCTGGAGCATCATATCTTTCAGCAAGTTGCTATATTTAAGATAGTATATATTATAGGATTCCTATATTTTTAAAGTGTGAAACATTTAAGTGAATCTCATAGACAGAGCTATATCTATGAAAAATTTATAAATCTAATGGAAATACCATTAAAACTAAGATGGTATAAACATTTTCCAACCAGTGAATGACTACCCTGCTTCAAGAGAGGATACCTACTTGCACAGGACAAGGAAAGTATGATGGTGGAAGATGAGTTACACAGGAGATCTAAGGTCAAATTGTAATTTGACCCCTATGGCAAATAATATTTCCTTCAAGATTCCATTTTCCCACTTTTTAAAACACATCAGCTCTTCTCTAAATCACATTATAAAAGCTCTAATTACATCAAATATAGTTTATTGTTTTCACCCCCTGCCACAACTTCCCTTTCTTCCCCACATTTACCATCCTACCCAGGAGCACTCATTTAGTTATGAGAGGGACCCAAGTGCAGAAAATTACTCTACAAACGAGTACTCTGATGGGATGGCTAAAGTAAGTCCTATAGCTGTATTCAGGAGGAAGAGATCAAAATACACTTAAGTTGCTTTGGGACATCTTTCATACCTTCACTTTATCCCATTACCTGACAATAATCCACATCTTTCCAGTATTTTGCTCACTTATTCTTACCATGCTTGATCACCTTCCATAAGGCATCTAGTTTCTTGACTGTTCTCCCCAGTTCTTTCAGTCGTCTTGAGAAATTTTTCCTTTATGGTCTAACATTTCTACTACTCCTTTACCCAAATCTCCAAATCTGTCACTGTATTGAAGTTCCTATAAAACTTTTCAACAAACCCTGAAATACAGATCAATCCAAACATCCTTTTTATCTGTCTCTATCCCTATGTTGCTGATCACATAATTTAGTTACTACACATCCATCATCTTTCTCTTTATCTGAATGAACCCTTAGAGCTGAGTATTCTGTTTCTCTCACTTCTGTGGGAATTTTTAACCTTCATAGCTTTCCACAAGCCTGTATCTCTGTCTCTCAATGAATTTATTGTCTTCTTTGTAGAGAACATAGAGATTATCAAGTAGATACTTTCTCAATCTTCTATCAAAGATTGTGTCACATCAATCTTCCACACCTTTTTTTTAAATCACTAATTAGTACCTTTTCTTATTGAAGTTCTAAACCCTATCCTTTTTCTAGATCTTGAATCCTATATGTTTCCTGTATCAAAAGATATTTATCTTATTAAAATTTTGCGTTTGGACACACTATGTTCATGTTTATAACAATGTTATTAAGATAATAATTTTTCTAAAAATAATAAATAGGTTCAATATTATCCCAACCAAAACCCAGCAGTCTTTGTTAGAAATTGACAAGCTGACATTGAAATGCAAATGGCCAAGAATAGCCCAGATATCTTTTGAGAAGAACAAAAGATAAGATTTCAAGACTTAGTATAGAATTATAGTGATTAAGACAGTGCATTACTAGAGAAAAAAACAAACAAAAACCAAGATGAATTGAACAGAGTAGGAAATACAAGTTAAACTCAAATCTATGATCACTTGATTTATGATTTGTGAAAATGGTAACACAGAAGTGCAGTGGAGATAAAGAACAACTGTGTTAATAAATATACTGAATCAAGTGGATATCATTTTGGAGAAAGATGAATCTTGACCTCTACCTAACACAATAAAACATTATATCAGATAGACTTCAGACATAAATGTGCAAGGTAAGACAAAAAAAAAAAAACTTTCAGAAAAAAAGATGAGGGTGGCCAAATGTTTGGGGTTAGCCAAAGGTTTAAAAAATAGGACACAAAAAAATTAGCATAAAGGAAATATTAATCAATTAAACAATTTTAAAATTCAGAATTTCAGGACATCAAAAGATATCAATTGGAGTGCAAAGGTAACACACAGAGTAGGTGAAGACTTTGTTTTGTTTATAATGAGGCAAATACTCAACTAATCTTTGATGGGATTAATGTATGATAGATGGATTTTTGGGTTCTCATTAAATATTTGATTACTTTGGAAACTGTGCACTAAGTGCCTACTAAATTCCAGGAATGGTGTGCTGGAAACTTTACATACATTATCTCAGTTATTCTTCATCACAACCGTGCAAACTATGTGGTGATATATTTATAAAGAAAATAAGACTCGGAAGGATTTAGTTATTTGCTTGCAATCTCACTTGTAGTAGGAGATGAAGCTATGGTTTAAGCCACAGTCTGAATTCAAAGTCCAAATTCTCTATAATGTGTCTTGGTTGACTTAATTTGATCTAGATGTGTGCATATTTTGTATGACCTATTCCACAGATATAGTATGTCTTAAATTTTGAATAGAAAGTGATTTGGGTATCATTTTTATGCCATAAACCTGAGTGGATTCTTGAATTTGAATAATCTCATAGCTAAGTGGGTTTGAGACAATGCTGAATTGAAAGCAGAAGAGGAAAGGAAAACTTCAGTGAAAGAAAAGAAAAGGGGATCCAGAAGAACCTTGATGTAAAAAGACATAGGGAAAAACAGGAAGACGTTATATAGCTTAGAAACAGAAAAGTAGTATTTTTGTATAGTGGAAAGACTGTACTAGACTAGAAATATGGAGACATGTAAACAAGAAAGAGCTGTGCTAAGGTCTCAAGTGTGAACCTGGCAAAGTCCTTTAATCTCTGTGCTACTTCCTTTGTTTACTAAATGAGAGAAATGGACCAAAGGTTTCTAAATGTTCTATGCATCTTTCGTATTAAATGAATTTCTGCTTGTCTACCAAATGCTACATGGAGGGCAAAGGTCATCCAGAGCCATTGCAAAATGGCCCAAATTTGTCTACAAATGATGCTTTTCTCTCCCATTTACTTTTCAAAATGATTGATTAGTCATATTTAAGTCAATGCTTTAAAGAATTGAATTTATTTAAATCACAATGCTTTTTTTTTTGTCACCATGACCTTCTACCAGGCATATGTTTTATATTAAACTGTAGTGAGTTCAGTACCAGGAGGACAATGGTGCTGATTTAGTACCCCCATGTGACTATGTTGGCCATTTTAATATATATGTCTTTCATATGTACACCTTATGTATAAGTTTATTTTATGTAAATAAATACCATTGTGCACGTCTCTGAGCCACATACATACACACACACATGCATACATAAAACAGTGTGAATCAGCCAAAATCCCATAGAGGGCAGTATGGTTTTAGCTGACACAGTATTAATCCTATTTAATTGTAAAGAATGTAGTAACTCTTTCTTTAAAGAAATAAAAGGGTGAGACGCGGAGGACTTCTAATTATCAAGTTACATATATTCATTGTAAAATCTTTGGAATATATCAAAATAAATATAATTTTTAAAAAACCAGTAATTGATGTTTTATATACATATAGGATTTCAGTCATCCTAACAGGTGAGCAAAGAAAGGTATTTATGCTTCAGGGGTTAAAAAAAATGGTTAACTTTACAGAGCAAGTAGATTAAAAAAATGTAAAAATAAAGACTAATTCTTCTGATTTCTTGGATCTTGGAAGATCGTTTATCAATATGAAAATCAAATAAACATCCCACAAAACATTGCAAAAATAGCAAATCACATACATAAATGCATAAAAAATGAAACAGACAAAATGTGTTAACAATTATTATTTAAATTTGAAATGCACTACAGTCTCCCATAAAAATACTTGTTTTTAAACTGGATTTTTAAAAAATCCAGCTTTATGCTATTTATAAGACTCAGCATGAAAAGTAATGAAAATCTTAAAGCAAATGCAGCTGAGACAGAGAGAAGGAATAACAATGTCAGAAAATGGACTTTAGGCACCACTTGGGTGGCTCAGTCTGTTAAGCGTCCAACTCTTGGTTTTGGCTCAGGTCATGATCTCACAGTTCATGAGTTTGAGCCCCACATCAGTCTCTGCACTGACATTGTGGAGCCTTCTTGGGATTCTCTCTCTCTGCCCCTCTCATGTCTCTCTCTTTCAAAATAATTAAATAAACTGAAAAAAAAAAAGGAAGTAGACTTTATGGTGAAAACCCTAACGAAGATATAAAGTGGACTGACATGTATTATTGACAAAAGACACATTTTGCGAGGAAGATCTGCAGTCATTGACCTTTGTAGGACACACAGTACAATAGCTAAATATATGAAGAAGTATATATTAGAATATGAGCAACTTGAAAATACAGTAAAAACCTTCGATATGTTTCTTTTGAAATTTGGGTAAATCTAAGTTCTTTTGGAACATTCACCCATTTAACCATCATCAAAATAACCTTGCAAAGTGGACACAATCAGAAACTCTATTTGCATTTGAGAAAAAAGACAAAAGATAAATCAAACTTTTATTTTTGTGAAGTCCAATAAAAAATGATAAATCCTTCATAAGCCTGATTAAGGACAAAAGAAAGGGAGTAAAATATGCAAAGTGAGAGATAAGACTTAACTGCAGAGGATGTTAAAAGAATAATAAAATGTTATGATAGGTAATTCTATGGCAACATAATTGAGAACCTAAAGAAATGAATGACGCTCTGGCAAAGTGTGTAATTACCACAATTGAATAAAAAAAATAAGTGGACATTTTTAAATGATTATTATTATTTTTTTATTTTTTTTTAATGTTTATTCATCTTTGAGAGACAGAGAGAGACAGAGCATGAGTGGGGAAGGGGTAGAGAGGGGGGAGACGCAGAAGCTGAAGCAGGCTCCAGGCTCTGAGCTGTCAGGACAGAGCCTGATGCGGGGCTTGAACTCATGAACTGCGAGATCATGACCTGAGCCAAAGTTGGA